>NC_090927.1:378259094-380659094 GCF_040938575.1 Ambystoma mexicanum | reverse complement strand
TGGGCCAAATTTGTATATAAACTAGGACAGCTCACTGGGAACCCTGATGTGTTCTATGTTATCAGTGACACCAGACCCTCACAGGGAACCTAGGGTGGATGTAGTTATAGGTAATAAAGAATATACCTTCTTAGTTGGCACAGGTGAAACACGCTCGTGCATACGTGAAAGCAAGTTTTCCTTGTCCGGGGAGGCCATAGATACTCAGAGTTTTACAGGAGCTACCAGTCGTGTTTCCTTCACAAATGCACTTCCAGTCTCCATAGGAGAATGTGAAATGAACGTACCTTTATTATATTATTGGCAGACCCCAGTAAGCATTTTGGGTTGAGATTTAATGACAAAGTTAAACATGACAATTTCGTTCATGGAGAAGGGCATAGTATGTTCCACTCCAGGAATGCACTACTCAAATGTATGCAAAATGATTAGAGCATACTCAGGACACATAGCCATGAGGGCCATACCATTAGAGCCAGACATGTTCGCATATGGTATGCGTGTGCTTATGGCAGGATTGCCAGGCCTTGCAGACAAAATCATGAGAACTCCTGATGAGTTCTTATTCAGACCCAGAATACCGAGCATGAGGAGAAGGGACAAGTATTTCCCTTGATGTTACACACGGCTGCAGTGAAAGGGAGAATGGCCTTGGTTGATGCTTATGACGACGAGGGCCGACAATGGTGTGCAGTAATCGCCATTGAAGAAGGATATCGATTGACTGACGTCACTGATGACGATCTGTTTGAAGATCAAACAGATATAGGAGAGACAATGGTGGAAGTGAGTCTCACCTTTTGGGTAAAGATGATTGAAAGAGAAGTACCTCAGAGAATGATGTTGGCACTAAATCGGCCTGAATATTTTGATGACGACATAGCCAAGATGCCTGTCTTAGTATGGACTACAGGCTCCTATGACGGGGTTGGAGAAGTGAAAATTAAACTGAAACCAGCAGCAATTCCACCAAGAGCCCGACAATATCCCATGTCCAGAGAGCCAGATGAGGGGATTTTTAAGACAATTTCTGCAATGATAGAACAAGGCATCTTAGTGATGTCAGAGTCATCATATAATACGTCAGTGTAACCTGTGAAAAAATGTAAAGAGGGGTCATGGAGGCTAATTCAAATCTGAGGCCAAGAAACGATATTGTCGAGGCCGAGTTCCCTCTAGTGCCTAACCCGTCTACAATTCTATGTGACATACCTGTTGAGGCAAAATATTTCACGGTGATTGACTTGAAAAATGCATTTTTCTCAATCCCGTTGCACGGTGACTCACAAGATCTGATGTCATTCACGTTCAGACAAATGCGTCTGAAAAGCACAAGGTTGCCACAGAGTCTCCTTCTATTTTTAACAGAGTCCTGCAGATGGATTTGAGCAATTTCGCACTAGAAAGTGTCGTCCTGCAATACGTGGATGACATCTTAATTTGTAGCACAACAGAAGAACAATGCAGGCACGATTCTGTACAGCTATTGACTATACTGGCTGAGAAAGGATATAAGGTTGACAAAAAAAAGTTACAATATTGTCAACAAGAAGTGCTGTACATAGGCCAGCTGATATCACATACTATATGGGAACTTGGACCTAGTTGTGAGGGGTCATTTCCCGTGTGAACAAAGTTTAGCTGCCGGAGCGTTCGCCATAGAGAAGGCTACTACCATTGTAATGGGGTGCTCAATGATGTTGTACGTTGAGCACTCGTTATTTGCCATTCTAGAGAAACCAAAGGGCACATTGACATCACAGAGAGCTTCTGCTTATTAAGTGATCATATCAAATCCATCGATTAAAATAGTCCGATGTAATATAGTGAACCCAGCTATGTTCATAGCAGAGCCAGTCACCGAAGGAGAGCCCATACATGACTGTGCAAATTATGAAGAATTCTATGACAAAATCCCCAGGGTGAAAGAAAATGCCTTGGCAGAAGGAGAGATCATCGTATTTATTGACGGGTCTTCGAGGATCGACCAACATGATGGGCAAAGGTACACAGGCATTGCTGTGATGAAACACACAACAAATGGGGAGTTTCGAGTGCTTCTTAGTGCAAGAATACCATCTCAATATTCAGCACAGCCTGCAGAATTATTGGTGTTCATACTCGCCATTGAGAATCATGCAAACCAGGAAATAAAGGTGTAAAGTGACTCCGCCTATGTGGTGTCAATAGTGCACGCAGGCTTAGAGAGCTGGAAAATGCGGGGCTATCTCAGAGCAGACGGAACGCCAGTGCAGCACGCAGCCTTATTGGACAGGCTGATCAAGGCTCTACATCTCCCAGTGGGCATAGCAGTCATGAAATGCGCCGCCCACACGAAGGGGACAGATTTGATCTCACATGGAAATCAAGCAGCAGACGCGGAAGCCAAGCGTATGGCATCCAAAAGCAAAACAATCATGGAAGTGGAAGTTATCCATGTCAACGAGCGAATGATGGTTACACAAACTGCACCTGAAAGTTACAGTGTTTTGGGGCAAACACAGCTAATGGAACTCCAAGGGGAGGCACCACAGGAAGAGAAGAACCTGTGGAAATGTCGAGTGTGTTCTTTAAACCCCTCTGACAGCTTGTGGCGACAAGACAGCACTGGTAAACCAGTAATGCCTGTAGCCCTATTAAAAATAGTGCTGAAAAAGTTACATTACCGGGAGCACATGACAAAAGAGAACTTAGCAGCAACACTCACAGAAGACTAGTTCATACCGAATTTAGCAGAGCATGTTGCATTCGTTATGGTAAACTGTATAATTTGACAGCAATTCACTGCGGGGCACACATTAAAAGTAATGAGAGGAGTCATCCCAAGACCAAATGGGCCTTTTCAACACTTGCATGTTGATTACGTCGACATGATTCAAGTATGTAGCGGGTACAGATACTTAATTGTTGTGGTGTGTCCATTCTCTAGATGGATTGAGGCAGGTCCATGTACACACCCAGACTCTCCCTGTGCGGCCACATTTTTAGTGAGAGAAGTGTTCCCCAGATGGGGGGTGTGTGAGGTCATGAGGTCAGATAATGGCCCTCATTTTGACAATGCAGTGTTCGAGCAGATTAGTGTTGTGGGCTCTTGATCCAGCGCAGAGGTAGCACAAACTCCTTCCTCCCCTTAGCAGTTTTGGTGCCTGGGACATAATGCACACAGGGCACCGCAACCACCACGGCGAAAGCGGGTTAGGATCCACGGATTGGATGGGTATGGGGTTGTAGGATCACCGGGTAGAGGTTGATGTAGAAGTCATGGATAGGCAGAAGGCTTGGGGGAAGACATGCTCCTGATCTCTTGATGCTTGGTTGGTCACACTAAACACCTTTAGGGCAACACATTCATGCATGCACACAGAAATAACTCTTAGAGAATCATACTCAGTTTTGCTGAACTGAGTTAAAAGAGGCTGCTTAGCTTCTTGACACTGATTCAAAAGCTAGCACCAAACATTGCTTACTTCAGCAATATCATCATTAGTTGACACTTACTTCAGTGTCAATTACACTGAATAACATGGATTTCCATTGCAATATTTCTGCTTAACTCACAGCTTAGAGCTTACTACACATTGGGCATGGGTGCTGACTTGAAAGCCCCACTCACACTACATGGCATGTGCTAGTAATAGGGAACATATGTGCACCAAAGTCTGGTTTGGTACTGGTCCAGCACCAGGCAGTCAGTGACACAATACAGAACGTATTTTCAAGGAAAACTGTAAAAGACTTAGCTTCGGTGCTTGTCTGGAGTCTGGTTTTGTCTGTGGCACCCAGCGGTGCTTTGGAGACCGTGTGCTGCGTCTGCCAAATGAAAAGGTATTAGTACGCGTGTTTACATTAGCGTGTTTCCACCAATGATTGACTCGCACACAAGTCTACATGCGATTAGTACCATGCGCCTGATGCCCAAAATGCGCCTTGGGTCTCCTTCAGTGAACGGGTGCCTCCCGGGCCTCAATCCCCCGTGCCTTCATGCAGTTAGTAGTTCAGGAACTGCGCACGCTAGTCTACGTTCCATTCAGGGAAATTAGATAAATGTACTTAGCTTTTGTGCTGCAGGGCCGCAGTGAACAGGTCTGGGCGAGGGATGGCCCCGTGTGGGAGTTTTGCCTTCTCGGAGCTCTGCAGAATGTGTCTGCCCATGAGGAAGTCGAGTGCGAACAGAGTTTCGGCGTCTGCGCATGCGCGATCCTGTTTCGCGCATGCGCGATAGCTGGGGCGTTGTCCGCGTGGGTTGCAGGCCCCGTGTGCCTGTTTCTGGGTGTGCTGCTCCCAGGACTGCTGGGAATTGTAGTCTTTGGAGCTTTGTTTGCTCCGCTTGCCATTTTGGTCCAGCAGATGCCACTCTTCCCTATCTGATGTTTCTGCAAGAGGGACAGAGATGGCATCTGCTGGATAAATACGTCCCCATACTGGTGGCTGCCACACTAGGCCCCTGCTGGGCTCTGACAATTAGATTGCTGCTTGGTATAAAGCACAGGTTCTCGTCGGCGTATCATCCACAAGGTGATGGGCTCTGTGAGAAGCTCAACGGCTTGTTAAAGGAAAGGATAGCCAAGTTGAAGCTTACTCTAAAGAAGGGATGGTTGCACTACCTTCCACTGGCACTGTATGCACTTCAGAACCAACCCGGGTCCGACCATCATCTTATGCCCCACACAAGATAGCCACAGGAAGTCGAATGAGAACTCCTCTCACACCCTGAGATAGAGCTAGATGTGATGCCCAGTCAACAGGAGAGGTTTTAGGGTCTGAAATGCAAAACTACCTGAACTGCATGACTTCTTGCCTCACTTTAATTTCAGCCCCGCTGCAGCGACGACGAAAAGGGTACAGAGCAGCACAGAACACAGAAGGAGACACTACAACAGGCCAACTTCAAGGTCTATGTGTCCATCTTCCCTGGAGACAACGGGCCTCATTACGCGGTAGGCGGTAAACCATGGCGCTATTAGCGCCATGGTTCATGCCGGTAACTTACCGGTACCGCCTTGGAGGAAAGGGGAATTACCGCCCTATTCCAAGGTTGGCGGGGCGGTAATTCCCCCTTCCCCATTGCCCTTCCCCATTTTTGCCCCATAGGGCATAATGGGAATGGGGAAGGCGCTAATTACGGCACCGCAAATTGCAGTACCGTAATTAGCTCTCTGGGTCCCTTTGCGGGTTGGTTTTTAACGCCTGCAAAAAGCAGGCGTTAAATACCCCAACCCGCAAAGGGACCTCGTAGTAAGGCGGTAAGGATGGTAAACCCTTTCCGCCTACCGTGTAATGAGGCCCACCGTCCTTGTGAAGAATCATACAAGGAAAAAGTGGGATGAGCCAAGGTTCAATGGTCCTTTTACAGTGGAGGACTGTACTCCGTCGGCAGTGAAATTACAAGGCAGGAGAGCTTGGATTTTTCTCGGCGATATAAAACCCTACATCAGAGAAGGCCCCCTGCCTGCACCCCAATGAGAGGAATCAACGAGCGGCGGAGAAGAACCACAGCACGTGCAGACGAGATCCATGACGTGGAAGAAGGACGCATGACCAGCCCGACAAAGACAAAGAACTTTTTGCAAATTGTGGCTTCAATTGGACACTTCCTCTAAGCAATAAAGGGGATAAGGACATAAAAAACACTCAGTGCATCCTAGTTGCAGGGTGAAGGAGCAAATTGCACGCACAAGGCACACCACAGTCTGATGACTTTGAACTTTGAACTGAGGCATACTTAAGCTTTGAGAAAAAAAATATGCCAAATTTTGACCGAGGACACATTGGACGCAAACACAGTATCCCACACGGAGACCCTATTCAGAATCACGTATGGTGTCCCGCAATAGCGACATCGCCAAGGATGTGGTCACCTATTTTGACCTAGTGCTAAGATCATACCTGACATTGGTAGGGAGGCTCACCAGTGTCACTGCTTTCTACAAGATCCTGAAAACGAAAAGACAAGAAGACAACTCCTTACTGTAATTGCCGAATAATTTATCCTACTCCCCGAGTACAGTGAGAAAGAATCAAATGTTCCCAACACAGGCGGAAATAGATGAGCTCATCAACACACTGTTCTTTCGCATAATCAAAGACTGTCCAACTCTTATCAGGAGAACAACAGATGCACTCACATTCCTCAGAGACCCATCAAATACAGATAATTTAAGCCATCTTTTAAATAAAATCATAATTCTAGTTGCACTCCATGCGACCGGACAGTGCAGACATTGTTCACATTTAGGAGAAAACATATAATCCTGAACCTCAGCAAGACAGGACCGATGTCCCTGTCACCAGAAGACACCAGGTTGACCCATAATGTTCTCTTCCGCCTAGTAACTGACTTTCCAGAGCTAGTGGGGAGACCAATCAAAGTTGACGTCCTCACATTCATCAGAGATCCAGCTAATATTGCAAAGATGGGAATGCTCTTGCACGGAATTGTGCTCCAAGTGTAACTCTCCAACCATCGGCGGAGCTATCTGACGAGATTCTAAAAGCCTTCCGCCGAGGGACAGATCAAGGGAGCAGTGTCAAGAACTCTCTGTGTCCTATTTGTTGCTATTTTTTCCCCAGTCCTCCGCACTGATCAACGTACACTATGTCCTCAGGACTGAAGCAAATCCGAGGAGTGGATTGGGAGCTTACCTATTTTGAACATGCACAGTAAAGGGTCTCATTAAAATGTTATTTTATTTCTGATTTTTCCGATAGTCTAGCAAAGGAACTATATCCTGACTTAGGAGACAATTTGTCACTTGCGAGAGGGGGGACACACTTGTAGAACATCTGACACTCTTAAGCTCAGAACTTGGAAGACGATATTGGTTAAGGGACTAATAACATTGACATTTGGCGAATGATCGAGATGGGGGTCCAGAGCAGAGAAAGTTTTACTGTCATTAACGATCAGAACAGCATTCTTTATTGGTGCACAAAGTGTCCCAATTTCAGTGCACCCACCTAATAATGCACGCATAAAAACCACAAAAGCACCCAGACCTTATATATTCATTCCAGTCCCTAGAAGATCTGACGGTGGAGTGAATGAACTTGAAATGGATGTGATTAGCAATGATACACACACACTTGTGGTCACTAACAGACAAAAAAGCCAGAGACAGGGTCGGAAAGGAATGAATGAAGTAACCTCGCTGACAACTACACGCATGCAAACACTGAATGCACATGAAACAGGCCTAGTGTCAATGGGCCTCATTACAACCCAGGCGCTAAGGAGTTAACGGCGCCGTAAAAAGTGTCAGCGCCGTTAAACCCTTAACGCCTGATTATGAGGTCCCTTTGCGGGTTCCACTTTAACGCCTGCTTTTAGCAGGCTTTAAAAAACCAACCCGCAAAGGGACCTAGGAGCTCATTACGGCACCGTAATTTATGGTGCCGTAATTAGCTCCTTCCCCATTCTCATTGAGCCCTATGGGGCAAAAATGGGAATGGGGAAGGGCCATGGCGGCATGGGGAATTACCACCCCGCCAACCTCGGCGGAGTCGGTAAGTTACCGGCATGGACCATAGTGCTATTAGCACCATGGTCCAACGTCTGGGTCGTAATGAGGCCCAATGACTGCAGAACCACAAACCAAAGCAGTAGAGAAGAAGAGACTGCCTGCCGTAAGAAACTCCACAGCAGATGTTCTGAGAAAACAAGAAGAGTTAAAATGAAAACCAACAGAAGCAGTTATATCAGAAACTCTTAAGAAAACAAGAGCCAACTCAGAGAAACTCTCTGCACGGACACAACTGATAGTAGTCTCATTAGTTCCGCACATAGAAAGCAAGGAAACTACAGGAAGAAATGAAAAACAAAACCGCAGAAACTGTATTGCCAAGCATATATATTCTAACGCAAGGGACAAGTACCAGTTCTACAAGACAACCATACACCGGACCAGTTTCAGGCTGGTTGGCATGGGCATTTATAACCAGCAGGAGAAGGATGTATGAGGAGAGGGAAAGAGCTACCAGGCTCTTGTTCACTCAAATGGCGCAGATGAGGAGGCCTGCCCCATGGAATCCTCCAGCAGGAAAAAGCCATACAGATGCATTCAGGGATGTAGTCATTGCCAACTACAGGAAAACACTAAGAGAAGCATGCATGGAGATGAAAATGAACTGAACGACTACCTGGAGAGAACAGCACATCTGGGAAACAACATTTGGTACCAGCACATGAAAGAAGTTGGAAGACGAAGTTCAGAAGGGGAATGCTTTGTTTGCGCACTCCTACCATATAGCATGGGGAAGTCCAAGATCTTCGTAGCTGTAGAAATCGATGTCCAGACAGCACACTGTATGTCGCACGTAGCAATATGCAAGACCAGAGGCCAGTTCATGGGTAGTGATGCCCCTCTGAAATGGGCAACTGAAGCAACTGATACAAATGAAGACGATTATGTCCAAGACATAAAGACAAGAAACAATGGAAAGACGAAACACATTGTGATCAGATATGAGAAGCCTGGAGTTAAAGGAGCAGAGATAAGAAGAGAAGCAAATCAGAAGCTAAAATTCCAAGGAAAAACTCCAGAAGAAGCTCGAAGATGGAAGAATTGAGGCCAAATGCAAATTTGGGGAACAGTGCTTTCACCAGACGGATGGGAGAAAGGAGTAGTGATATGCCGAGCATGAATGGTCTTCGGTCACTACGAGCCAACCATCAACATAGTGCGAAACGGATGCAAGCCATTATGGCCAAAACTTGCAAAACTACTTACATGGGTCGAAGACAGAGGAGGACTCTTGCAGATAGTGCCACTAGAAAGCCCAAAGTTCTGTTTCAGAAATAATGTCACAAGAAATATGGGAGAGAATCAGAACTGTGGATGAGTTTTTGATGCTCCAGGAATGGTACATGGAACTGCAGTGATTATGGATCATTATTGGGTGTGTGGATCCAAAGCATACATCAGACTGCCAAGAGACTGGGGGGGCATATGCACGATAGTGAACCTCCACGTTCCAGCATCGGTGATCCCGAAAAGTGACCTGCATATTGACAGTTTCCCGAAAGCAGATGCTCACCTGAGGAAGAAGAGATCTGAGAAACATAACTCGGATGAAGAGAGGGAATTACTTCTCTGCTAAATCAGAAGAAGCTTTTCATGTAATCCCATATGAACACAGGCTGTTCAGCCTCACGTCATCAGTGTTTGCAACAATGTTCATGCCAAGATTCCAAGTTGGAGCAAATACTAAATGGTTACAGATAACCAGATGGGAGTTACTGCAGATCATCAACACGACAATAAAAGGATTCAATGCAATAAAGGAAGAGTTAAGAGCCATCCGACTGATGATTCTCCAGAACAGATATGTGCTTGACATGATCACAGCCATGGATGGAGGAGTTTGTGCAAAAAATAGGAGAATCATGTTGCACATTTATACCTTCTCATGATGAGGAAAATTGAACTTTAACAGAAGCCGTAGGTTTGCTGACGAAGCTACAGAACCAGATGATCGACGAAATTGACAAAGTTGATGATGACAGCTGGTTTGGATCACTATTCTCTTGGGTCCCACAGTGGATTGCAGACATATTCAAGTTTCTAGGAGCCCTGCTAGTGATGATATTACTAGGATTTTGTGTTAGCTAGATAATAATCTCGCAATGCCAGAAAACTGCGTAGAAAGCCATTGGGATTTTGTGAAGGCCAGCAGGCACGCGCCAGAAGGTACAAAGTTTCTCTATCCCAGGAAGCAAAGAAACTATGTGGGAAGATGGGTTTACTGTAGCCCAAATGGACAATGTCAACTAATGACATGGAATAAAGATGAACATGTAAGGACAGCAGGAAGCCTGAAAGGAGTAATAAAAATATGGACTCCAAAGAGACACTTCTTCAAACCATCATGTATAGATCCAGAAGATGAAGAAGGAATGAACCAAGGCGATGGAGTGAAGATATAGAAGAATCAAGTGAATTGCATCCAAAGAAGGGGGTGAAAGTGGTTGATGAATCATCCAGAGGGGGAGTGTAGAGGAGGTTCCAAATAACGCCTGCACTCCCATCACCCATTTTGATGTACCAGGAATGTTCACACCAAAATATGTGATGTATGATGAGCAAATAAACCAACAGAGAGCCGCAGTAGGGCTCTGCCCAGTACCCATCAGAAAAGCAACACCTATTGAAGTACCAATACCCAGACAACCATGGACAGTAAGGTATCCATTGAGAAAACCCTACCAACAAATGAGACAAAATGAAGATTGCCTAAGTACCGTACCGGAAGAAACCAAAAGGTTCTTAACGGAAGACAAATGGTGACGTCACAAGAGCCCGGATGAACTCACAGATAGAACAAATGACGAAACGCCATGAGAAAAGAGATCGTGAGCATTAAAGTGATTGAAAGCTATCAAGGCGTAAGAGAGTTAAGCTGTAAGCAGAATGAAGATATTCAACCAGCTAACACCTGTACATATGCTTGAAACCACGGGAAAGCTAAGAAAACAGTGCGGCTTGCTATGCTAAGTAGAAGAACAGCGCGGCAAGTGCCATTGTACATAATCTACCTCAAAATGAAGCACATTATTATAAGTGCGATTCCACCTTACACGAAAAGCAGAATCAACTCAGGTTACTAGAGGCCAAACAAGACAAGATTCATATTATAGCAAAATGAGAAGAGAAGGCTGAATCGAAACTCAGCAGATGCAACTCATGCCAAGAGAGCCAAGGTCATACCAATAGAAGGAATGAACAGTAGCTACATCTAATTGAAACTTAAGAACAGAATATCCTGTCTCTGAAAGGTCAAGATAAAGAGGTGTAGGCAGGTGGCAAGCTGAATAAGAATTAAATGCACAAATTGAGAGAACCTAGGAAAATTCACAGTGTCTGCATCATGTGACCATCCGAGCGAGGAGAAGCACAAGTTCACACCTACGCTTGGCATCCACCCAGGAGGAGATATCGGAACTTTCCCAGACAGAAGATGCAGTTTCGAGGCCAACCACAATCACATAATTGACACATTGGGCCTCATTACACGGTAGGCGGTAGGGGATTACCGGCACTGGTAAGGGCACCGGTGCCAGTAATCCACTACCGCCCTACTACAAGGTCCCTCAGCGGGTCCCGTCCTTAACGTGTGGTCTGCCCAGGCGTTATGGACGGTTCCCGCTGAGGGACCTCAGAGCTAATAAGGTACCGCAAATTGCGATACCGTTATTAGCTCCTTCCACATTCCCATTGAGCCCTATGGATGCTCAAATGGAAATGGGGAATGGTTCCCGGAATGGGGACTTACCGGTCCCGCAAAGGTCGGAATAGACCGGTAAGTCTCTATTCTGGGAACCCGGACTCCTACGGCGGTAGGGGGTAGCCATGGTGCTAATAGCGCCATGGCTACCGCCTACCATGTAATGAGGCCTATTTTTGTTGAAGTGATGATTGATTGTAACCTTAATTGGAGGAAGGCCGGGTAGCTGAGAGGGCACTCTGTATCTGGCTGACCATTCTGCGCGCTGCTAAGTAACGTGGAAATTTATCCATGGGGTTGGTGCCAACCCAATCACAATGGACCACACAATCTAGGGTTGTATAGTAGTAGAACCAATGGGACGTCGTATTTTTAGTGACATCTACAGTAGTCATTTTGAAGGAAGGGCTTAGACGCCCACCTGACAGTATTTACCCAATCCCCTCACTGCCTTACCATATACAGATATAGCACCTATATTAAAGTTACCTTTTCCGAACCAATAGAAATGCTTATTAACTTTTGAGTGTTACATGTCTCTTATGATGAATTTTCAGTATAAATGATGTGTTTTTTATGAAGTTCGTTGGAGTTGAAGCAAGATGGACTATCGCATCACTGCTGATTGCCATGATTCCCTGTTTTTTGTACTTGTCATTAAACAGACTCCCTTTGCCAAACCATTGAGTTGTCCTTATTGATTGGTGTTAGAGTAATACAACTACACCTTCATCCATCTCAAGGTGCAGCTATCTCGTCTTAAAGTACTCTCGGAGCAAACCTCGGCTCTATGGGCCGGCCAGGGGTCTCCTGAGTACATCACTCTTCCTTAAAGAAGTCAGGGACAGCAGGACAAAAAGGATTAGCCACTTAAATTGTAAGATATAGTTTTCAGTGCACACTGGGTAGTGAACTTTGTTCATTTTGAATTTTAACAAAATTAACCCTGTAGTGTTCTGCCAAATGAGGAAATAATTAAATTAATATTTTTAGTTAAATAGGCTTAGGATCTACACAGTCCCCCCACCCCCACGCACTATAAAGGCAAAAGATTCAAGCCAAGCAGACTCCCCCCACCGTTTGGTTTCCCAGGGCTGAGTTCTACTTACATAAAAAGCATCTGTTTAAAGTTCAGGAAAGCCAGCTGCATCTCAGGAAACTCTGGAAAGATAGGGAGGTGGTCTGGTCACTCTACTCTCAAAGAGGGCCTCCCGCTCTCTCGCCAAAGCACCCAGTCAGCTTTGAGGCCTTCCTAGAAATAGACAGCTTCACCTAGATGCACTCTCAGCAATCTCCTCTGGTGTTTCCTTTCAGCAGCCGCCCTCCTGATGATAAACCAGCTCTCTGTGTCAGTCTGTCTATGTCTGTGTCCTGTCTGTCTGTCACCACTCTATCTGTGTCTGTGTCACATCACCTTCTGCAGTCCCCCTTATATAGCAGTGATGACACCACCAATTTACAATCTTAGGGAAGTACCCTGCAACAATTCCTGCAGCTAGAATTGGATAATTACCCTTCTCCCTCCTCCCAAACCCATCCTCCAAGTCTGGATTGGTTTAGGGGTTTGTAGCAAGATATGGCAATTCCCATTTGTAATCGCCATTTGTTCTTCTTTCAACTTTTTGGCAAAAACGAGGTATGTATCACAACTTCATAATTTTACTAGCAACTGCCATAATAAACATATTTTCTGATTCAGCTAATTATGGAGAATTAGATAAGCCGACCACCATGGACGTACAATGTAGTACGGCCATGTGGCATGTTTCTGCCATTTCCATAAAAAGCATATCAGTTATGAATATGTATGTTATTACCCATACCCCTAATTTTATTCTCCACCCTTCTCACCAACTCTCACATTTGGAACATGTTCATATCTGCCAGAAACACATCTTAGATAGCCATTACAGTTCCATGTGTCACAGGTGGATGAAATGTATATCGCCAAAATCACCTGGAAATTACCTAGAAAATGGTACATAGATGAAATCAATCCGCCTTATGGTTGCTGATGAAATGGCCTAAATGATAAAAGTCCTTTTAAATTAATTGTGAATCTTCATGTGGGATAAATGGCCCTTCTCCTGCTTCCGGCCATTTGTTTTCACTGGGTCAGCTTGCACCCAGAGTTTTTTTCTATCAGTCTCTTTGCTTGCTCAAAGCTTGCTCTTTGAAGTTACTGCCCACATTTTCACACATTTTCAGTCATGCTCCAGCCAAGGAGAACTTCTCCTGTAGTCAATATCTTCAGAGCCAGCAGGTCTGGAGAACCCTGAATTTCAACACCTTTAGCAGAACACTTTATTGCAGTTGGTAATTAGATGGGAAATGTGACATCCAGACTGGTAGTGGGGGATTTCCTTTGTGAAGTTTCCCACAGCCAGCAAAAGGGTTTATCTTGGCCTGACATGTTTTCATGAAAACAAAATGGCTTTTAAAATGTCACTTGAGTTTTGTAGGTGAAACCTAATATACATTGCTTTTTGTCGCGCATCATATCTTTTACCTGACATTTTTCTCTTAGCAGTGATATATTTTCACATGTACACTGCTTTTATCTGCACACACCTGTGCCAGCCGTTTTTGGTCTCACTGTTTAAAAATCCTGTTTTCCATGTGAAGGGGATCTTTGATTTTTCCTTTTTTGTAAATTAAAATGCTGCTTTTCCTTTGGTAATGACAGGTAGGCCCCTTTTCCACATGACTCTTCAATTGTACTTGGAAAAAAACAAAGGCCAAGCCATTTTTTGCAGGGTTTAAAATCCTGGTGTTCATGTGAAAGGAACTTCTGTTTGGGGTTTTTGAATGCATCGCACAGCATGCTCTCATTTTTGCATACTACAAGTTCTCTCATCCCAAGGGATGACTGTCTTGTGCCTATTACTAATATAAATGGAAGCAAATTAAAATGAAGACACATGAGAAATCTATGCATGGAGCAGGAGGGTAATGGAAAAAGTATTATCGGGGTGTTGTCATGTGAAAATTTCTGAAATATGATCTTTGTATGATTTCTGCTTCAATATGTAATTAATATTATGAGTCTGGTCCCAACGCTTGGCCTTACTTTTAATCTGTGCTATTGAAGTCAGGCTAGGCATTTTTCAATCAGGGACCCAGTCCACTTTTTCAGGAAAAGCCAATATGACCTTGAGGTAGTCTTTTACTGCCTTTGCTGACCCCTTGTGTATTGCTTCATCTACGATACTAGGTAAAGTGTTATTAGAAGAGGTGCACATCTTCATCAATAGAATGCTACACCCAATTTCCTAAGTTCAAGTGTCATATTGCTAAGCCGAATTCTTATTGCTGTGTCTGAATATAGCAGCTTTATCGTGCTAAGAGGGCCAGCAGGAAATCCCCAGGCCGTGAGCTTATGCCATGATAACCCGCGTTCAACGCCATGAAGGGCAACAGAGTTAAAGAGGAGTACAGGAGCCATATTTTGCTGAATGGCAGTTGTTGTTGTGTTAATATGCTGTGGCTAGTGGTATACCATGTCCAAAACCAGCTTGAAAAGGGTGCAGCAGGTTCTGCTGGGTGGCACATTTGGTTAATTCTCTCAAAAGAATGGCGCCAAAATGTTTGCTGGATGAGTCCAGCCAGTGGTGTTCCGGGTGGGGGAGGCGTGTGGGGGGCATGCTGCCCCAGCACAGGCTCTTTTGAGAGCCTGGCCGGGACTTTTGTCAGCGGGACACCTCTCCCGTTCAGCACCTCAATGAGGGTGCCCAACGGGAAATGTGTCCCACTGGGAGGGTTTTTATGTGCTGAGCAATTCCTGCTCAGCATGCTCATTGTCCTGGCAGCAGGACACCTTAGCCTTTCAGAACGGGAGACATCTCCCGTAGCCAGGATAACGTCCCAAGGAGCTCTGGGCAGCAGAGGGGCTCTCCCGTTGATCTATGGCAACAGAGTATTTCAATGTGAGCCATTAGGCACTGATGGGAGGGAGAGGGGGCTATTAGCTGGGACTGTTGGCCCTTTAGAAATGTGTATGAGAGGGAATGAACAGCAGTCAGAAGGTAAGGGTGCATGATGTTACATGCTTTATTTATTTATTTGTGTTTTTTTATAACACGCTTAATACCCGAGTGAAATAATGACTAAGGCTTTACCCAAGAGGGATTTGTTAGGCTCACATTAACCTGCATGGTGCTATTGTGACTTTGCAAGCAGGATAGTGAGACTAAAACTAAAGCCCTCCTCATATTGCTCAACATATTTCGATGATGATGTATATAATGTAAAGCTAATTAGGAAAGGATAGTTTATTATGTAATGTACTTATCTTCCAAGGCATTGCTACAAATGATTTAAGCACATGAAAGGCAAAGGGAAACCTTTAAAAATATCTATATCAACTAAACCTGTGAAGATGTGGTCAGTTGCTTAAATTGTCCACATCCTAGTTCCACCATTTAAACAAAGTTTGTGATCCTGGGCAGATCTGCAACTCTTTAAGTGTTTTACTCTGTAAGTGTTTTAGTTCAGAGTGTATGTTAATATATCATGCTGTTATTCTTTTTTTAAAAGTCTGACTATAGAGTTTCTCCATATATAACAATCGTGCAATTTAGGTACTTTGAACCCTAATGTTATTTGCTACTTGGCTTATTTATGGCAACGTAGTCTAAATTCACTTCCATGGTGCCTCCAAGTATCAAAGACTGATGTGATGTCGTTTTCTGTGAAGTCACTTCTGTTGGTGCAATCCATATGCAAATTAGGAGGTTTGTATGTATTGTGCACTCAGAGAGCCTAGACAGAGCTCTAACAGATGGGTTCACTGCATCTGTAATGATTTGTAGTTTGCAAACCTAATATACATTGCTTTTTGTCAACCCGCGCATCATGTCTTTTCCCTGACATTTTTCTGTTAGCAGTGATATATTTTCACATTTACTCTGCTTTTATCTGCGCACACCTGCGCCAGCCATTTTTTGTCTATTTAAAAATCCTGTTTTCCATGTGAAAGGGATCTTTGATTTCTCCTTTTTTGTAAATTAAAATGCTGCTTTTCCTTTGGTAATGACAGGGAGGCCCCTTTTCCACATGGCTCTTCAATTGTACTTGAAAAAAAACAAAGGCCAAGCCATTTTTGTTTCAGGGTTTAAAATCCTGGTGTTCATGTGAAAGGAACTTCTGTTTGGGGCTTTTGAATGCACCCCATAGCATGCTATAATTTTTTTTTTACGTGTTAAAATGCCATCTGCCACTAATGTTACCAAAAAGGTAGATTGGAGCAGAGGTGGGGGTTTGTGGGCGCGAATGAGACTATATGGAATATGTGGAGGGGACCCCTGCAGCTAGAAAGAGCGGGCCGGTAACATGGGGGGCAAAGAGGACAAAGGGGGGTGGGGCACACTCTACAATCTACAGCATGCAGACACAAAGGGGTAGCCCCAACCATCTCCCTTCAACCATCTACATGGGGCCAGGCAGGATGAAGGACATAGCAGGGGGCCTAGGCACATTAGCAAGTGCCGCACCCAGGAGATCAGGGAGGAATGAACCCGCAGGTGTCCAACAAAGGGCACTACAAGCTCCTAACTGCCGCCTGCGCCAGCCAGCCAGCCGGGGATGCGGCGAAGCCCCCACAAGCATACATAGCCCAGTACCAATCTTCCAGGATATAAGGAGCTGCCTGGGCAGCAAAAAACACAATCCTTTGGTACTCTGAACGGAGATTCACAAGTAATCTGTGCACACAGAATACCTTTCCTGTTCTCGAAACGCACCCACCCGAGAAAAGGGGAAAAGCGAGAAGAATAGAAATACAGGGCAACGAACGGGGCCCACTTCGTCGTGGGGAAAGAAGGTGGCACGGGCCTGGAGGCACAACCCTGGACCCGGTGCCCAAAAGTGTACATTATGTATTATATAGTGATTATTATGTTGTGTACTACTACGTGATGTGCAATAAAAACCACTGGGGGTCATTACGACCCTGGCGTTAAGGGTTTAACGGAGCCGTAAAAGGTGTCGGCGCTGTTAAACCCTTAACGCCTGATTACGAGGTCCCTTTGCGGGACCCGACCTTAAGGGCTGGTTTTACCAGCCGTTAAAGTAGGGTGCTGCAAAGGGACCTCGGTGCTAATTACAGTACCGCAATTTGTGGTACCGTACTTAGCGCCTTCCCCAGTCCCATTGAGCCCTATGGGGCGAAAATTGGAATGGGGAAGGGCCATGGTGGAAAGGGGAAATACCGCCCTGCCAACCTTGGAATGGGGCGGTATTTCCCCATTCCACCATGGCGGACTCGTTACAACAACGGCACCAACCATGGTGCTAATTGCACCATGGTTTAGCGCCGGGGTTGTAATGAGGGCCACTGCCTTTTCTTGCCAAACACTTATACAATGGGGGTCATTCCGAGTTGGGCGGTAAGGGTTTACGGGCACCGGTAAGGAGGCCGGTAAACCCTTAACACACTATTCCGAGGTCCCTTAGCGGGTCCCAGCAGACCAGCCGTTCTTCCCATTTGAGCCCTATGGGGGCTCAAATGGGAATGGTGAATGGTTTACTGAATGGGGATTTACCGGGTCCTCAAAGGTCGGAATGACCCGGTAAATCCCCATTCAGTCAGACCGGACCTGGACCCGGGTTTGGAGGCAGCCATGGCGCTAATAGCACCATGGCTACCTCCAAACTCGGAATGACCCCCAATGTTTCAGTGGTCATTGGGAAACGCAAAGTGGCGGACAGTCACTAAACTGTTGGCTCCACCAGTTATTGCGTGCACTGCATTTGGGGGGAAAGTAGCAGGCCTTTTTTCGTGTTTAGCCCCCCACACCCCACTCTTGCAAAGCTGGATACTCCCCTGAGTCCAACACTGCAAGTAATCTGTAGTTTCCAGGGTTCAAGCGATCTCCATGTTTTATTATGTGTAGCATGAGTGCAGGTTCCTTCCAGGTGGCTGGTGCATTATCGGAGTCGCTAATGGTTCTGAAAACGCGGTACACTATTGGCGACCGTATGCGTGGATGCCCCGCGCTCTTCATGCTTTAAGGCGTTTGATCATATGACGTTGGAAATGCCCCTTCACAGGGCAAGCTATCTAATCATACACGAATTAAAAGGCTGATGCTCCTCACAAAAGCAACGTGTTGAAACAACATGTAATTGAGCGGCCTGACGCCGATTACCATCTCCAAGTTGCCCCTCTGGGGTCCAGACTTTAGGGGGGTGGAGCTAGTGGCGGCCGGTTCTCCCACTGTGTTGAGCGCCTGCCTCCAGGATTACCAGGACTGGGCTGCCGTCTCCGGAACAGCGTGGGCTTGCTGGCATGCGCC
Source organism: Ambystoma mexicanum (assembly GCF_040938575.1). Taxonomy (NCBI): domain Eukaryota; kingdom Metazoa; phylum Chordata; class Amphibia; order Caudata; family Ambystomatidae; genus Ambystoma; species Ambystoma mexicanum. The sequence goes on along the minus strand of NC_090927.1, from coordinate 380,640,579 downwards.
AGGCCAGTAACCGTGCCCTCCGCCCAGGGCGCCGCAGCCATGGCTGACCCAGCTCACACGCTCCTTCTGTTCCCAGCATCAGATCTGTATGCATGCGGTGTCGGGACTCGGGGTGGGCTCTCACGCATCTCTCGGGGATCGCAGCGCTGAACGCAGTCGCGAGCGCACCCACTCCTGTGATTACCCCCCTTCGGACCACTGCCTGCCCTGAATAGAGCTGGCTCCTCGAGGCTGCCTCGCTCTAACGTGGCGCTAAACCCCTCTGTTGACATTCAGGTGGCGAGACCTGCTGTAACACCCAGGAGGGTGGGGCTAGGGAGCGAGGCTACAGCGCTTGGTGCCTGGGGCGGGGACTCGCTCCTCCCCTGCCGGCTTCCCCGCTCCGCCCCGGACCCCCCTCCCCTTCCCTGCGCATCTGGCTGGAACTCCCGGGCTGCAGTGGGATCAGACCCCGGGATAGAGGGAGCCACCCTGAGCCGGGAGCGCAGCGAGGTCGGGTGACAGGCGGGCAGGGGGAGCGGCTGCACAGCACGGGAGAGGGGCACCTGCCAGCACAGCCTCGCCGGGGCCAGCATCCTCAGGTATTGACGCTCTCCCTACTTTCTGCCCACGTTCTCCGTCTATGCCCAGTGCTGTACTGCCAAAGTTTGCACCCCGCTGCTGCTGCTGCACTAAAGGGTGGAGAGGGGCGCTGCTACTGTTCCAGTACTTGCAAGGGGGTGTTGGAACTTTCAAAACTGTCTGTAGTCGAGAACAGCCTAAATGATGCGAGAGCACCTGTGGTGGGAACATAACACCACGAGTAAAGGTATGGCCCATGAAACGTCTGCCACCTTTAGTAGGGCCAAGGTACCCGCCAAAAAGAGCTGAAGGCGCATGGGGAGGGGGAGGTCAGCCGCCGTCATTTCGGTGCATGTGTGCAGACCCTCTCTCTCTCGCTCTTCTCCCCTCGTGATGCTCTGGTGCTTGGACCCCTCTCTCACTGTGAGTGCACGTAGCCGCTCATCACAGACGAGGTGTACCCCCGCCACCTTCTGTCTGCGGAGACAGGCAATGGACACACTCTGCTTTGCAGACCTCCAGTGCAGACAGGCATGGGGGTCTATTCCCCTCTCTCCAGCTCTAGGAGATGAGGCCCAGGGCCTTTTCTCAACTCCACTCTTTCCGCAACCACTCTCTCGTTCTCCACAGCCAGCTTTGAGGCGCGAGTTCCCATCTGCTGTGAGTTTTTGTGCACTTCTAGCTGTGCCGCTTATTACCGCTCTTGTTCCATCTTTGCAGCCAGTCCAGTCCCGGGCCTCTGACTCGCTGCAGCCAGTCCCCGGACACTAGCTCTCTTTCAGGCTTCAGCCCCGCAACACTCTATGCCCGCCTCGGGAAACGGCCCGGGGACCCGTGTGCTCACGTTCTAAATGTGGAGCTCTCACTTGGTCAGTCAGCCCAGAATGTCCCCTATGTAAGCCCTGGAGCTCTCTTCTACCGCCCCTCCCTCCTCCCCCGTTCTGCCGAGCTTTCGTTTCCCCCCTCTTAGTTCAGGGGTGGCACTCTCCTCCTACCAGCCCCTCTACTCTGTCCCTAGCAGCCTTTGATATCTCTCCCCTCAGACCCGGGCCCCTGAATTCTCCTCTGGTCAGGACCCAAGATACACTCTGCCACCTATCACCCCGCACATACACTCTCCCTGTCCAGTGGAACTGCCCTCTCGCCCAGTCAACCTCAGAGCCCCTTTCTGTGGCTACTTACTGTCAGAGTGGGTCTCCGCACTCCGCCTGCCTGCCAGCCCGTGAACTGCCCGAGCTCCACTCTCCCGGTCAGCCCCAGGGCTCCACTCTCTGCATCCCTGTAACTCCACTCTCCCTGGTCAGCCCCAAGGCTCCACTCTCTGCATCCCTGTAGCTCCACTCTCCCCGGTCAGCGCCAGGGCTCCACTCTCTGCATCCCTGTAGCTCCACTCTCCCTGGTCAGCCCCAGGGCTCCACTCTCTGCAGCCCTGTAGCTCCACTCTGCATCCCTGTAGCTCCACTCTCCCCGGTCAGCGCCAGGGCTCCACTCTCTGCATCCCTGTAGCTCCACTCTCCCAGGTCAGCCCCAGGGCTCCACTCTCTGCAGCCCTGTAGCTCCACTCTGCAGCCATGTAGCTCCACCCTCCCCGGTCAGCCGCGCGGCTCCTCTCTCCCTCTGTCAGACCCGCAGCTCTCTCCTGCCTGCCCCGAGCTCTACCCCGGACAGCCCCCGAGCTCTCCGCGGAGCACCCGCTCCCTCTGCGTGGAGCTTCTCCTGGGCTTGCCCGTGCACGCTGCCGCAGGGTCGGCTATTGATCACTGCAGCCCTTTCGCAATGCGGAGCGCAGTTGTGTCCGTCCAGCACTGTTGCACGTCCCATTTACAGGGCGCTTTCGGGACCACCGAGTAACGCTACGGCCTCTCAGGACACCCTCCTCCACAGGCCGTGCTTTTAAGAGGCATTCCCAGGATATGCAACGAGCTGTGTAGCCAGCGTGCGGGCATGACTCTCCCACGAAGCGCGCCTAATCACCCCTATCACAGCTGGCGGAGGACTGTGCGGGCTGGGGGGTGCACCGCAGTCCATTTCTCGGGGTGGTGGCAGGCATTGCAGACCCTCCCGCCAGTGGCACAGGCGAGCTGTCCTCAGGAGTGGCATCGGGCGTGGCATGGCCGGGCGGGGTGGGCACGGCACGCCGGCACATTTCATATCACTTATTGCTGCAGTCATTTTAGCGGTCCCCCAGTCCCCTCGCTTCCTGCCCTGAGGTACTATGATAAGGACCGGGCCATTATTAGACCTAGGACCCGGTGTAACGCCGGGCCGACGCTAGAAATCAATATCATGAGAGGCAGCAACAGTGTGTGTGTGGGGGTGGGGGGAGGAGGGGGACGACGACACCACACCAACTACAGCTGGCACACCGAATTGCTTTTAATACACATATAAAGTACCCAGCGATTTGTGTTGAGGAAACGTGACTTTGTGCATTAAGCTAATATGCTGACCAGTGAGGCAATCCCACAAAGACACTTTGAAGGCATTTAGTCCTGCGTGTAATTTGCAGGCGTTTGTTGTACTCTGTCTTCAAATGCATGCATGTCAACTTTAGTTTAGTGCCCTGGCTAGTGTGATGCAACTACTAGGTGACAGGAGTTGCTTGCAGGTGTTAATTAGTTTGTTTGTTTAGGCCATGGAAGGCGCAATTGAGTTCACCTGCTTCTTGAGGGACAGTGTGGACTCCAGGTATACTCCCAAGGTTTTAATCTCTTTGGCCGCTTTGATTGGGTCTCCATCGATGCTGATGGAGACATAGTGAGGGTCTATTTTGTTCAGACGGGATTGGTTGCTGAGCTCTCTCGTCGTTGAGGAAAAGGCAGTGATCTGCCATCCATGCCTGGATTTCCAAGTAAATCTTGTTGATTCTTTTACAATCATCTTCATAGCACCCTGAGAGTGTGATGAGAACCCCGGTGTCATCAGCGTAATTGCTGTATGTGACACCCAGGTTGTCAAGACGGGTCAAAGAGGAGCTTGGGGAAGATGCTGTAAAGTGTTAAAACAAGAGTATAGAGTGACCCTCTAATTGCCTTGCGCCGCACCCTGAGTTGCACCCAGGGTCGACAGGGGCACAGCATTGTCTCGGGCGTCAATGAAAAAGTGGCCCACAGTTGCAAATGGCAATTCATTCCTTATTTGACAGACTGCCTCAGTAGCACCCAAGGGCAATGCAAATGGTGCCTTTTGCAGAGTATGCATTCAGTAACACTGCTCAAAGCTACTAGCCGCACAGTGAAGTAACTTATCAGACTGGCCCACATGGGCCCAGAAGGTGGCCCACTTTGACCAAAAAAACGGGCCCCCGCTAGCCTTTTGCGTTTTTGGTTCGGGTGTTGCCCAATTGCCCGGTAGGCCAGTCCGAGCCTGGTTGCACCTCAGCCGCACTTCCAGGTGACAGCATCCCGATAACATGAGACGGTTCGGCCCTCGCTGCTAAAACGATCCCACCCCCACTGCTTGGCCTGCAGGAGTGCAAGTAACCCATGAGAAGGTGCCCTTTCCCACATGTCTCCATGCACACAAGTTTGTTCAGCAATGTTTACAGATGGTGGCCCATATTTCCACTCCTTTCTCCCTATTTCATTTAAAAAGTGTCAACATTAATTGAATTTGGCAAATCTGAGGTCTGTTCTTAATGGCGTTACATGTGGCAGCCTGTGCTCCAGCATTGCAGGAAGCCTTGCATCTGGCAAGTCTGAATTCTGTTCTTAATGGCGTAACATGTGGCAGCCTGTGCACCAGCATTGTAGGAAGCCTTGAATCTGGCAAGTCTGAGTTCTGTTCTTAATGGCGTAACATGTGGCAGCCTGTGCTCCAGCATTGCAGGAAGCCTGGAATCTGGCAAGTCTGAGTTCTGTTCTTAATGGCGTAACATGTGGCAGCCTCTGCTCCAGCATTGCAGGAAGCCTTGCATCTGGCAAGTCTGAATTCTGTTCTTAATGGCGTAACATGTGGCAGCCTGTGCTCCAGCATTGCAGGAAGCCTGGAATCTGGCAAGTCTGAGTTCTGTTCTTAATGGCGTTACATGTAGCAGCCTCTGCTCCAGCATTGCAGGAAGCCTTGAATCTGGCAAGTCTGAGTTCTGTTCTTAATGGCGTTACCTATGGCAGCCTGTTCAGCCTTGCATCTGGCAAGTCTGAGTTCTGTTCTTAATGGCGTTACTTGTGGCAGCCTGTGCTCTAGCATTGCAGGAAGCCTTGAATCTGGCAAGCCTGAGTTCTGTTCTTAATGGCGTTACCTATGGCAGCCTGTTCAGCCTTGCATCTGGCAAGTCTGAGTTCTGTTCTTAATGGCGTTGCATATGGCAGCCTGTTCAGCCTTGCATATGGCAAGTCTGAGTTCTGTTCTTAATGGCGTTACATATGGCAGCCTGTTCAGCCTTGCATCTGGCAAGTCTGAGTTTGGTTCTTAATGGCGTTTAATATGGCAGCCTGTTCAGCCTTGCATCTGGCAAGTCTGAGTTCTGTTCTTAATGGCGTTACATATGGCAGCCTGTTCAGCCTTGCATCTGGAAAGTCTGAGTTCTGTTCTTAATGGCGTTTAATATGGCAGCCTGTTCAGCCTTGCATCTGGCAAGTCTGAGTTCTGTTCCTTTTACTGCTCAAAAGTTTCTTTCACATGTTACACAAGCGCCAGCACGTGTGTGATTTCAGAGCAGCGATTCACACGAAAAACAAGTGTAGCATGTCGGGCGAAAGTTCACCCACTCAAGAATCACCACACTATACTATATTCCTGGGAGGTATGCCGGGGCAGTTCACAGAAGACATTCATTGTGAGGAATGCAATATGACTACATGAGATGGGGAGCAGAGATGGCAACCATTTGTACTTCCCCAGCAAACCCAACCCCCGGCCCCTTTGGGTTTGTCCCAGAGGTGACTGAGACATCGGATTTAGTGTTGGCAATAAAAAGGCTGTGGTTTTGACTGCACCTACACAAATCATAACATATATGTAATTTATTTATAAATTACACTCCTAGGGAAAAGTCTCATCTCTCGTTGCACTTTTGGGCACCTGGGCAAAAGGGTGGCCCCTGGTGGCCCGTGCCGCCATCTTCTTCCCACGACTTTACGAAGAACGTTGGTTGTCCTTGCTTTTTCCTGTTTCTTCCTTTCTCCTTCTTCTCCTTCTTTCTGGGTGGGTGGCTTCTGGGAAAAGAACATATAGGGCCTCATTACGACCCTGGCGGAACGGGTTAAACGGCGCCGTAAAAGGCTGCGGCGCCGTTCAACCCGTTCCGCCACATTACGAGGTCCCCTGGCGGGACACGTTAATCACGCCTGGGAAAACCAGGTGTGCATACCGGGTCCCGCGAGGGCAAGAGGGAGCAAACAACGGGCCATCTCGTAATGGCCCGTTGTTTACTCCCTCTCCCATTCAGCCCTATGGGGACTGAAATGGGAATGGGGATGAACCGTGTCCATGTCCTCGAGTGAGGAATTACCGGGCCATCCGAACTCGGAATGGTCCGGTAAGTCCTCATTCCGAGGACACGGATGCGGTTTTGCCGGCAGCCATGCCGCCAATAGCGGCATGGCTACCGGTATACCTCGTAATGAGGCCCATAGTCTCCTCGCATCACCAAGAAGGACCGGAGTTTTCCTCCAGTTGCCTCTCCTTATTGTCCTTTTCCAGAGCCTGAAGCTATGTGGTTTGTCTTTTGCTTGGGTGCTTGGATGCACGCCTGGCCGGCTGGCTCCACTAGCCCTACACACATTGGCGTGAAAAGCCTTTCTTCCTTTGTAGCTGTTGTCCCTTCTTCCCTGCCTCATCCTGTTCTGGGATTCTGTCACCTGGGTGCTTCTTAGCCCCCTGATGTGTTTGGTTCCCTTCCTGCCTGACGCTCATGACGTGTGTCCAGGTATGCTAGCTGTGGGTGCTGCAGTGGGTGCTCTGCATTGCTGTGGCTTACTTATGGCACCCTGTTATTTTCTTATGTCCGATGGTATTGCCCCTTTGCCCCCTGCTTATTCCCCCGTGCCCTGCAGCTCCATGAGTTCCTCATTGCGCGGCACAGGCCGTAACCACTGGTCTCATTTTTATCCCGGCTGGGAAGAATTAAGAATGGGAATTTAAAGGCTGGAGCGCGCGCGTGTTCTGCAGTGAGTGCAACCCGCCTGGAGGGGAGGCTGAGATTGTGCTGGGTTCATTCCAGGATACAGGGTTTGGGGCATTTGGGCCTGATTCTCAGAAGCCTTTTTATAATGACTTTGCCCAATACGAGCATCACACCCGGAGAGTGTGAGACGGATACTGGGAGAAGCTTGCACTTCTGCAGTCCATGATGTACCTGGGTGGGAGGAAGCTTGCAGCCGTGCTGTACTAGTACAGTACTACTCTTCCTGGGCTACTCTGTGTTATACATACGGCATGTACTATACTGAGGCCCTTATACACAGAGGGTTTTCCAATGGGGTTTGCCATTATAAAAACGCTTAAGGGAATAAGGCCCTAAGTCCTGTACTGCACCGGTTATGGATAATTCATGCTAATTCAAGTATAGTCCATAAAGTCTATTTGTAACCTTTGTAAAACTTTTTGTTGTCTGATTGACAATGTATGCATTGTACTTTTTGTTTAATTTCGTGCTTCTGCACTGTGAGATGTTTTTGATATGTTAATCGGATTTTTACTAATTGTTTATTAATTACATTACCTCGTTAATTTGTTTCTGTAATATATAAATGTAAGTGTGTAACATATTTGCACGTTTGCATTACTGGTGGAAAGTGGTACACGGGTGTGGGGTGTGTGTGGGGTGGACATGCATAGGGTGGCCAGATGACGATTTGTCACTAGCACACTACTTTTACAGCCATGTAATTTTCTTGTACACATCCCGGTTATCAAGGGCTTTAAATTATATGTGCTCAATTTAAAGTAACAGAGCCTAAAACTCCCATAATGGGCCTCATTACGATACTGGCGGTAGCCGTACCGGTAAAACAGGCACGGCTGCCACCAGTATAATTTTTTTTGTGGCACCCTTGAATGGGCAAATATGAGGTCATTACAGCCTTGCAGGACCCAGTAAATGCCCACTCGCGGGCGCTGAAAAAAATGCTCCTCGTTCCCATATGAGCCCCAGATGGCTCAATGGGAATGGGGAGGTCGGATGCACCAGCACCATTCTTGAATTCCTTTGTACTCGATGTATGACAATAAAGTTTCCCCAAATTTGCCAACACGTGTTTTGACCTGATCAGTCTTTTTCAAGGCAAAAAAAATCTGGAATCCTCTCTGCATTATTGATATATGAGTAGCAGGCATTAGCAAGATCCAAGTGACTCCTATTAAGCTGTATGGCATTCGTATGTATAATCCCATATATTGTACCTGTGCAATTGGGAGTTCCTCGATTCCAAGTAGATACTTCCAAATTGAAGTAGTGCCCTCATTACTGAAGGTCCTAGCCCTCGTCTGGCGTCCGCGTGCCCACTTTTTCACAAATCAGTTATACTAATACTATCAGCATAATCATGGCATTGCCTTTCAACTGAACATTTTTGGGAATATAGCATTGAATAAGACACTCTATTGAAGGGAGCATGAATAATCTGGGAGTAATTGTGGGGCAGTCCCATTAAAAAAAGAAAAGGAAGGCCTATAGAACGTTGCATAACACAATATTTGTGTGACAACTAAAGCAGGCTGCTTTGAATAAGGGCAAATGCAATTAATGTGTGGCTCATACAGACTTCAAATCTGCCTTCGATAAGGTAGACAGAAATAAACTTTGGGCTAATTGGGCTAAACTAAATGAATTGGATGTGGGCCAGGCTTTGCTAATTTTAGTTAATCTTTTTTACACCAATACAGCATTTTTTTATTAGGGTTAACAATGAAGGCCTTTTTTGCAAATCCAGTTAATAGTAATATAGGGTTGAAAAGGTTGCGTTTTGGCGCATTTTTTTAAGTTGTTTTTTGTTGGACCTCCAATATATCATTTTTGAAATAATGTACCACCTAAAATACAAGATCCATTGATTGGCTCACCCTTGCTGATGATAGATACTGTGTTGTTCGAATATACTCAATAGGATTACAGCATAGCCTATGGGCATTGAATGTTGACTCGCGTCCAAGTGGCTTAAAAATTAACAAAAATAAAACAAACGTGTGTGTAAGTGATTTCAATCCGGCACATACCCAAGTCAACACCTAGCATCTAGTGCACAACTGAAATCCTTATTTATTTTTGTCTAAAAGTTCTTTATTCTGAACGATATACCACTTATATCACACCCTTCTCCTGGAACCCCCCCGGTTACACTGAACCAGGAATCAGGCTGGTTTGCAAAGGTAAATATGTATTTATGTATTTAAAATTGTATCACAATGGGCCTCATTACACGGAAGGCGGTGATCCAGGGTGCTATTAGCACCCTGGACCATGCCGGTAAATTACCGGCACCGCCTTGGCGGAAAGGGGATTTACCGCCCCATTCCAAGGTTGGTGGGGCGGTAAATCCCCCTTCCGCCATTGCCCTTCCCCATTCCCATTTCTGCCCCATAGGGCTCTATGGGAATGGGGAAGGCGCTAATTACGGCACCGCAATTTTGCGGTGCCGTAATTAGCTCCGAGGTCCCTTAGCGGGTTGGTTTTTAACGCCTGCAAAAAGCAGGCGTTAAAGCACCAACCCGCTAAGGGACCTCGTAGTAAGGCGGTAATGGTTAACGGTCACCGTTACCATTAACGGTGGCCGTTAACCATTACCGCCTTCCGTGTAATGAGGCCCAATATGTCTTAATAGGTACACAACAATCACCAATCGGGTGATGTAACCCTGAATATCTTTAATACACAAGGAGTAATTAGTGAGCAAAACAATTCAGCACAGAAATGAATACTTTTGTGTGGGTGCAGATCAGATGGCACTGTGGTTATAGGTTCCCCCTCCACACCCCTCAACCCCCCAATAGGCAATTTAAAGAGATGGGAGGAGAGAACAGGTTTTCAGGAATCACAGAATTCACACAGAATAACAATCACACTTTCCCCTTTTCAAACACAAAAGAAAACGGAATTGACTGTCAAGCTGTCAGAATGGCCTTTAAAGTTTATCTTTAGAATGGACTGAGCAAAAACACCAAATATGATCAAATTTGCTGAAATTGTTATAAATTCTTATGGAAGCCACTTTGGATAGTTGCACACAAACACAAGCAATGATTTAATCCCAAGAAAATATTTGAAATCTTCAAATTCAGGTCGGAAGCAATAAAAAGCTGTTTTACACTTGTCAAAATTTCCCAAAACGAAATTTTGTGGCAAACCTTTCACTGCGCAGAAGTTGAAATTTTGTTTCTAGCACAAAAACTGGGGGAGTTATAGATGTTTTAGTAGAGGTCATTTTTCGGGATAGGCATGAGAATGGAAAACAGGAATGCGCTTTTAAAATGACAGATGGGTTTCTTACAATAAAGGATGACTACGAACAAAACGAATACCCCACAGGAACACAGTTACTTGATCAGGTTAACTGCCTGCTAAGGAACTCGCCCTCTTCAGATGAGAAAAAGATCAGCGCAGAGATAGTTTTAACAATACTGGTTATGGAGAAAAGATAGTATGGTTTGGAGAGAGGTTCAGACAATGCAAAGATACTCCTACAATCTAGGTTCTGAATACAATATAGGATGGGTCTAAGATAGGGCTAAGACTATGCAAAGTACATATGTTAGTGACACAATTCTTCCTATTTTTACTCACTGGATAAGCTTTTAATGGGAACCGTCAATTCTGGTCAGGGGATGGGATCTGGCTTAGGAAAGACGGCTGGGCACATTGGACGGGCAACGTCAGCAAGGCGCTCTGGTCACAGCACGGCACCGGACTGGACTGGATCTGCTCTTCTTGGGTCTGAGGATATTATTTTCAGCAGGCAAGCAGTACAGCACAGCCCGGCTGTATTATGTGGCTTCCCCTTTAGGCTTGTGGGGTTCTGTTCTGGAATGTGAGGCCTAGCTGAGAATGGTTCAGCTATGCAGTGGGCCTTATGCTTTGCTAAGTTTCTGGAGCAAGGAAGATGTAGAGTTCTGCAGCAGGGTACTCGCCAGCGTCAGGATAGTGAGTGAATCTGTCTGTCCTTATGTGTGGTGAGCAGTCTCTATTAATGCTATGATAATGGGGGAGTGTGGGCTGGTTTAGTCTAAGGTTGCCCCTTTGAAAGGTTATTGGGTCAGAGTCTACTCTCTGCCTTGATAGGAGGAGAGAGACCGTCATCTTTATGGTGTGATTTTATGAGGCTGAGAATCCACCCCTATCCCCTGGTACACAAAATCTACTTTTGGCAAAATACATATTTCCACATGTGCAACCTCTCTTAAAAATCACATATACAGATTACATATTTTACCTAGCAGCTACTCCTCAAAACCTCATAGCTGTGGGATCTTGTCTCTACTTTTCACAGAATTTTGCCCTTTTCACTCAGAACACAATGTCCATTTTTTAAGCAAATTTCTGCAAGTGTGCGTGTTGAATGTGAGCATAAGTGTATAAGGTTTCACAGTTCTAGCGGAAATGCATTTTGTGTAAAATCATATTTCTCGTCATTTCTGCCCAGAACATGTCACACAGTTCTGGCGCATCTTCCCCCTTGCAGCCAGAAATTACATTAACAATGCTGTTATTTTTATATTTCTCACAATTTTACATAGTAAGTTATCAGTCTTTTTAAAATGTGTCCTTTGTCTTTCTTAAGCAACAAATGGTTGTTTAGCTCCACCCCTTTGGTCTCTCCCTGGGAGCCCAGGAGCCATCCCCCATGTTTGCTCTTGACAGAGGCCATTTACGACTGTCTTCGCACTTCACATTTCCTGAGCTGGAGCTGCCATTGTTCCCTTTTGCCTCTGTAGGCCAGGTTCTTTCCTGCTCTGTAATTCCCACTTGTCCGCGATTTCCTGCTGGGGGGGAAAGACCTTTCTTCTGTGAGAAACCTGGTATTCCAGTTTGGCAGCTTCATCCAGGTTTACTTTCATTGTTAACTTCTGTTGAATTTTCCTTAGCACAAAACAACTGGTTGTATCAAATCACAGCTGGAATTCTCATTCAAGATTTTAAACCATGGAATCAAAACAATTACAATATGGGTTACTTTCAGTAACAGGCCTCTTGGATTGCAAACATTTGATTTCAGTTTATACATGTTAAAGTTTAATCAGGCAGCTGACAGCTGTCATCCCAGCAGCTCTCTGCTGCATAGAGATTTTTGACAGATCCACAGACATGCTGCTTTTTGCTGTGGAAATCTCTTTATGCTTTCAGCCTTTCAGGGCCTTGTGGGTTCACACTGATTTCTTAAACGAAGTGAATTGTACCACCCAGCAAGAATTTTGAATATTTTAAGGTGTTCTGTACCGGCATTCTGAAGTTTCAGCAACAAAGAAAAAGGTGATTTAAAGCAGGATTTGGGGTTTAATTTAGCAAAGCACTGCTTTTTCCTTCTGCACTCCACTTTCAATTGTTATGGGGCCCAGTGACACATTCCGGTAGTGAGAGCTCTGATCCACCACTGATAACATGCAGATGGCAGATTGGGCAGCCATCTTTTGTGCATTGAGAAGCGCGATTTTTAGGGACTTTGGCGCGCACAATGGTTTCGCTGCCATTTTGCTATTTCTGGCACCATCATAGCAGAGTGATGCTGCACAGCAGAGCAAAAGTGGGTCAAAACATTCCACATGTGTGTCGCATAAAAAATACTTCAGTCATATAAATAGTTTTTATAGTGGTTAGGTATTGAGGTGGTGATGAGTATCATTGTTTCTGGTTCGATATTACCAACACAGATAGTGATACAAGAACTTTAGAGCTTCTCTATAATCACCTAAGGCTAGTTGCAGGAAGCTTGTGATACTTTGATTGGCAATATGGTGGTTTTCAGCACTCTCCATAAGACTGCCTTTTTGCCAAACGATTACAAAGATGGTGTTGGATTAAAAGACACAGAAAACTGTTTGGTTACAAAGATTGGAAGGAACTATATGAAAGACGCTGCTACATCTTCTGCAAAATGCAGCTTCTCAAGACATTCTTTGGGATTTAAATTTAACCTTGTTTGATACTCTAGCTCAAGCTCGGAATGTAGCTAGTGTGTCTAAGGTAACGGAGGCCGCTCCAGGAAATATGTTGTTGGTTATCAGGGGAGATCGTTAATGGGATAGGCTCAATCTATACAATGTTTATGTGAAATTAATTGTCAGTTCGAAGAAGAAAGGGATTAGGCAAAAATGGAATTGGTTAAAAAAAACAGTCTTATGGGACTAGTTATGCAAGTATAATGAAATGTCGAAGATCTTCTTTGACTGAATACATGAGAATACAGCCTATTTCTTTTGGAAATAAAGAAGTATTTAGAGTTGTTTCCATGTAAGAAATATCTCTGAACTTTATGTTAATGTGATTAAATGGTCTAGCCGGCCTGGATAGACTTGACACCAGAAGTGAAATAGTGAAAGATAAAAAAGAATCCAGTCTGTGCAGACAGGCCGTGTGAGGAATTCGACCATTCGCACTGTGGGTGTGCGTTCGCCTTGTCTTTTTTGAACTTTTAAAAGAAATTGAATGATGGTAGATGAACCTCCGCTAAAATGTGTGGGGATAATCCGCTAACATTTTCTTATTCTCACCACACGACAAACACATAGACCCATGTACTCTGAGTGGATACAATTTACAGGCGCCATCCCCCATGATATATTTAGTTCAGATATAACATCCAAGAGTACATCAAGGCATCTCAGAAGGGCCAGGCAGAACCTTCCTTCTGCCATGGGCAGCCTAATTGACTAACAAAAGCTCCATGGATCTGGCCTGTCCTTTTGTTAGCTCTGCTGGTGGCAGCTTCACATACTAATCAGAGTTAATTGTGACACGCCGGTGTGGGGCCTGGCTGCAGGACTAAAACAGGAGACATGAATCCCCAACAACCTTGATAAGCATCTGTGTCAACCTGAAGCCAGCTCCCGCCTCTTAGTGTCAAGGCCAGTGAAGTGTCATGTCTGGGACAGCTGTTTACAGTAGTCCTCCTCGAAGGGGGAACTCAATCAGGAGGTTCGGGAATGTGGTTTGCAGAAGTCAGAAAGGCTGGTCTCGCTGCAGCTTCAAGGGAGACCTGCTGCTTTAATCAGGAACTACAGAGAGCTCAATTACCTAGAGAGACCCTTTGATCCACAACAGACAGGAAGATGGGTGGGTCTTAGTATTACATGTTTCCACCCCTGTACTTTTTCTGTTGCAAAGCACTCTGTTTATGACCTGTGGCATACAGGAGATTGTTGGTGGGGACTCAGGATTGGTTCATTAAGGTAGGCTTAGCCTACACCAATCACTGTGGCCCATTTGGATTTAAAAGAGGGCTGCCAGGAGTAGCAAGAAGAGCTCAGCATTGGACCTTGGCTGAAGGTACAGTCTGCTTTACATCTTTCGCCAGTGAAGGAAGTCCAGGACCTCCAAGAGGAAAGCATGATCACTCCTCTAAACATCTCCCAGGGAACAGAGGTAGATACTGAATCCAGAGGATCCTTCAGTAGCTCCAGAACCGGTACCCAGCCAGCACACAGCGTGCCCTGCTAGGCTCTGCAGCAAGCGTCCTAGGTGGGAAGTGCCAGAGAGTCACTGAACCAAACGAAGAACAAGGCAGCTGCCTTCAACACTCTCCTCCGCTTTGTGCCATCCGCCTTACAGGACGACACGGGCCCAGTGAACAAGCTAGGAGGAGTGCACTGACAAGCATCGACCGACATCCGCCTTAAGGACATTTTGGAGCCAGTCGACCCTTGAGCTGCCCCCGACTGCACCACTGACTGTTGTTACGCCGCAGGCACTCACGCTGTCTGAGACACCTCGACAAGTGCTTCAGGCCCGCCAACTAGCACTGAAACACTGATTCCTGATCCCGACCCACCGTGTCGGCCAGCCTGCAGCCACCTGTCCAGCTTGGCTCGCCGAACTACCTGCACGCATGATACCCGCATCTGTCTCCCATCTTGAACTCTGTCGCAGAAACTGCAAAGCGCCATGAAACAGACTTCACGCTGTCGAGCACCAAGAACATCTACAGGCACAAGGTACATTGTGGTTCTGTCGTCCTGGTCCTTTTTCGAAGGGCCCTAGTGACATTTTATGAGCCATTTGTGTTGAAACCAAGTATACTTGAACTATTGTGATTAATTACATTACCGACTACCCTGCTGTCAGTATCCGGAGTGCATCCCTTTTCCTTCTTTGAAATTGTCTGGCCTCTGCATTGCTGTACAGGGTGGGTTGTATTTTGTATTGTGCTTGAACTGCCTGTTGTGGTAATAAAGTAGATATTTGTATACAACCTTCACTGAACAGTCCCTTTTATCATTGGGTAATAATTGTATTTCGCTGTGTTGCAACTATCCAACGATCCACGACCTTGCAGAGATAAGGCTGCCGTTCCATCCACGTTACCAAAATTGGACAAGGAGGCTTATAATTTACTTGTGTTTTCAATCTGTTTCGATCCCTTCTGGTGTACTAGAGGTGTGGGGCTGATTGATGATTTAGAAACCGATATTCATCCCTGGACCACTGGTGCCCCGGAAGTTGAGTTGTCACTGGCTGGTCGAATTGAATGACTAAAATATCTTGATAGAGAATGTGGTGCCTCGAGACATGCACATAGGTTTAGTTTGTATATTATCGAGAAGAAATTTGGAATTATTTATTTTGGTTGAAGATGTTAGGAGGTCACAGGCTTTCATTAAGTTCAACCGTAGTTGCATTTTGGGAACTTTTTGTGACCGAGTCTGAAATTTGTGAATTTGTAACAAGTTAATATTATTGTGGATTTTTGATGTATTTCTATCATAATATACTTTGGCATTGGAATTATGAAGAGTTATGTATAATTTTAATATGAAATGTGTATAATTCTGATTTTTAGTTTTACAGATTGTAGTAAGTATGAAAGGTGCACTATTAAACAACACATAAATAAATAATGGATCTCAACCGTTAACTTTAAGGTTAAAGTTGCCAACCAACTAAACCTTCGGTCGATGAAAAGGGGCGCCATTACATCAATTTGCTGCATATTTTGTAAAGGTCAAAACATAGGTGAAACACTGCGGAAAATAGTCTTTCGGCATCAGGTTCTTGTCAAAGAAAGAATTTGGCCACCTTAGGGGTGAGGATTGGTCAGAAGAGTCGGATGTCGCTTGGCATGCCTGTAGTATGCGGGTTGACATTAGGGTGATGTTTGCCCCTTTGCTCATGTGGCAGGGCATTATAGTGGTTTTGCAAAACATACATGACATTTCGTTTTATTGGAGAAGAGTGGTGACAGATTCGAAAGGATGGAATCATTCTGACGGTGAGGATGTAATGAACTGTGGATATCGACAGGTTTCATTGTTATGTTGTACATATGTGTTGTTAAAGGATTAAATGAAACCATATGACAAAAATAAAAGGAAAGGGTTTCACTTTGCAATTGAGTCTATCTTGGGATATTGCAAATTGGGATTGGCCCTATTTGGGAAACAGTACAGCACAGTCAGGGCCGGAATTAGGGCATTAGGTTCCCAGGGCACCAGCTCGGGGGCGCCTTTCAAGGGATACCCTGAGCTGGCATGGTGGGAGAGGTGTCCTTTTGAAATTAAATGTGCTAGCGGGAGCGGGCGCATTTACAAACAATAGGGTGCTGGCACCCTATTGAGATCATTACCTCCCTGCTGCAACGCGGGAGCAGGGTGGTTTTCATTAGAATAGGGTGCTGATGCTTGCATCAGCACCCTATTCAAGTGATTAACTCCTTGCTCCGGCGTGGGAGTAGGGAGATAATCATCTTAATAGGGTGCCATAACACCCTATTGTTAAATGAACCGTGGCCTTCCTCCACCACCGAAAATAAACATTTGGCGCCTCCAACCCCCCCACCCCCAATTGACCTGGGGTGGTCGCCAAATTGTTCTTCCTCTACCTGGCCTGCTGCCGCCAGGAAGGTCGGCACTGGGCACAGGACATGGCAATTCTGCTTTTAAAATGTAGATGGCTCACATGTGTCGGATTGGTGCAGCCAGAGACGCAGAATTGTCAATTGGAAGCAGTGGGTGGGAGCAGTTGGGAGCGGTGCGCCTCTACTTTTTTTAATTACGTTTTTCTGTTCCTATACTTTAATTTTAAAAAGAAACCATTCCGGAATTGTTTCGTTTTAAAATGAAAGTGTAGGAAGCAGTTGAAACTTGCCCTTCAGTGCATTGCACTGAACATTCCCTTAAACAGAAGGCGCATGTGTTTAGGGGTTTGGATTGTGTCAGATGGGGCGTGGCAATTGGGTACATGGGAGCGGGGCAGACCAGCAAGGAACATAGTTGCACTGCTTCTTTTCATACACTTCGACCACTGATTGGAAGTCTTGTTGCTTATACCCTCCATGGAATCGAATTCATGACCCTTTAAATTTAGGAGCAGGGGGAGGATCTTGAGGAAGAGGATCGCCATGCTGGTACAGGGTGGGGTCGGCCCGAGAAAGTAGTGAAGCACGCCCGAGGAAGGAAGTAATCGTTTGATCCCTGGTACATTGAAGCAGAGTCACAAATATAGGATAAGGGCAAGGTATGGTAGCGAGCAGCAGGATAACTAACGGTGACCATAAGAGGGGTGCTCAGTAACAAAGCCAGAAAAAAGAGTACAGCAGTCCCAGGCCTAACACCCAAATGGCAGGTGGCATCCAAGCCCAGCACTAAGCGGCTGGCATCGTGTCTGACACAGATAGTCTGTCAGTTGGAGATGAAAAAGGAGTAACTTGTGACAGAAGTGTTCCCAGAAGAGACTGCAGAACATCATGCTTGGGGGGCGGGTACAAAACGGGTTGACAACAGAATGAGGCGGAGTGAGCGAAAGGAAGCAAGCAAAAGGAAATAGACGCAACAAATAAACCACGAAGATGTTGACACATTCAACAAAGCAAACATGAGCCACAAAGCGAAAGAGAAACCTGAAGAGCATGAACGAGCCCAGAGTGGATTTGAGCAGAAACAGCAGTGTGAGAGAAATAGACTGATGCGTGTAGGGACTCAGGGAGACTTGAACAAGTGAAAAGCTGGCAAGAGCCAGACTGTTGTAGCTGAATATTGGATGGCTGAATCTTCTATGATAAGCAAGGGGGAGGTGTTGTAGCTGAATATAATGTGGAATGTTTGGTGGGTAGAACTTGGGAAGGAATGGAATGGAGAGGTGTCAGTTATGATATGGGAATAAAGGAGTTCAGTCATGCAGGCTAACGCCAGTCATTATTTGATGAAGATATAATAAAGTGGTGTCCATGAGGCACACAACAATTGGCGACGAAGTAGTGATTTGACCCACTGAAACACTGATGAGCTATAGAGATGGTCAAGAGAAAGCAGCCTGTGAAACTATTAAAAATAATACAGTGGAAGTGGCTAATGAGAAGACAGAAATAAAGATAAAGGAAACAGAAGCCAAAGGAAGGAAAGAGTAAGAACAGAGGAGCAACGCTGCATGGAATTGACTGGTATGACTTGCTAATATGGCATACATGAATACATGAAGGAGAAGATTGCTAACGGGCTCTTGTGCAGGAAAGGCATTTTTCAAAAAAAAGAGAAAAAGGAGAAACTGGAACTGTGATATTCACGGGTGTGTGAGGTCTAAGACTGCTGGAGGTGTCAGAGTCACTGGCTGGGACTCTATGAAGCAAAACTAAAGGAAGGCATTGAAAGGAAAGTGATGTGGTGCGAGTGCAACCAAATGAAGGACATTGAGCAAAGAATAAAATGCTGCCATCTCATGAGTGATTGCACGAAAAGTGTCAAATAAGGAACATAAGATCGAGACACTAACTAAATGAAACAAACAGTGAAATGAACTAAAATGTGTCATGAGTGCAAAATGGAAACTATGAAAGTTCAATTAAATCAAAGTGTGGAATGAAGAGCACAGTGGTGAGGCATAGACTGCAACAACAACACAAGAAGTGCTCACACTGGGAAATTGTTTTCCATACTGGCTGCAGAATGGCAAAGAAAGATACTAGTGAACAGCCCACACCACGGCAGGTGAATCTGGGAATCTGGATGAAAGTGAACAAGTGGAATGCTACATGTATGAGCTAGTGGCACAAGGTCTGCTATCTCCCTGTATATAATCACAATTGTGCTGCTGTAGGACCTTGAACAGTACACTTCATAGGCGAACCAGCAAGGGATTGGCATAAAAATAAATAGTGTTTAAAGTGGTGCTAAATTGTAAGGTGCACCTCATTTGCACTCACACACGGGTGCATAGAGCAACCTTATACTGTAACAGCCTGAGCAACTTTATACTCTAACACTTTTTCAGAAAGAGATCATAATTTCATTTATGGTTATCCTGGTGCGAGAGCAACAAAACAAGATAGAACTGGACAAAATGAAAGTTGCACAGATGAAATAATATTGACCAATAAACGAAATAACATTATGCAATCACCAACAAAGTCAACTACTGCTGATGAAAGAAAGAGCGAAGCAACTGGGCAAGATGTGAGTAACCATGTTCCTGAATATCACAAGTGGGAATACAAGATCAGTCCAGAATGAGGGGATTCTGGTGAACTATCTACATTGCCGGGAACTAAACGCTTGCAAAAAAAAAACAAAGCATCTTGATTCATTCTGGATAAGCCCCACCTGGGCTCCCCCACATATAGAGTGGCCTGTCTGTGTAACCATCCACTGGATACCCGACCACATTGTGAAGCAGCAACAGCTATCCTGCATTGGAATTGTTGAATCATTGGGATAAAGGACAGTATACTTGCTAAGGCTGAGCTGCAGCATTGTGTAGTGTTGTCTCTGACACTCCTACAAAAGCTTCTTGATAATTGTCCCTGGGAGCACTGTGGATTGAGTTGCGAAGTTTGCGCCACCCCCATAATTACAGATTGGAGAGTGAATATTGGAAGACATCTTCCATCACATTGTGTTGTGTCTCTGAGGGAAGAATTACACCTCAGGGTCTGTCCTGAAGGTCGAAACTATATTTGGCATCATTGTGTACGCCTGTCGTTGACCGACCGAAACATATGTATACGCTGTCAGTAAGTGGTTTACTATTGTACATACCGACGGGGAACATGGGTGTATTCTAAATCAAAGTATTGAATGTTAGAAGACATGAGAGAAGGGGTCCTATATATAAGTTCAATTTGTTTATTTTTATTAAATATTGTCATTTATTGTTTGTGCGTGAATGTGGGTATGAAAGATGGAATGAATCAGATGTCTAAAGTGTGATTTACTATTTGTATGCTGGCTTTTCAAGATTTCTATATGTTTGATACTGTGTGCAATAAATTGTTTATATATTGATACTACTAGTGGTGTAGTTCAACTTCATTACTTGGGTCCATTTTCTGTTATTATTATACTGGCACATCTAGCCAGGGGTGGACTGGGGAGCAAAAGAGGCCCTGGACATAATATTCAAAGTTGCCCCACATTACACATCTTCAGCAAGTCCAGACCTTTTCCTATTGGAAAATTTGAAAAATACTACAGAAAAGAGGCCCAGTGTGCAGAGGGCTACCGGAAAAGCTCCATAGTTCCCTAAAGGCCAGTCCTATCCTGCGTCTAGCCCACTGTTTCACCAGGTTACACTTTAATAGTTCAGAGGCTGATACGGCTCAGTCCAAGTCAGGCAATTCTTCTGAGAGGGCGAGAGGGAGAAAGACTAATTCATGTTGGGACCGGTAGTCCGAATTGTCCATCAGGAGAGACTTGATTCATTGAGGCTGGTGACATGCATGCCAAATGACAGAGGGTTGAGAGAGAAATACACCTGCTTGCTGGGACCTGAAGCCCTGTGTTCTACTAGGGAAGGTTTGAATAGTTGAAGACAAGACCACAGAAGAGCAGCATTGTGGGAGTTAAGAGCAGACGAAAGGGGAACTATGAGCCATGACGAAACTCCCATTGCCCACCAGAAAGGGCTCGTGTGCCTGCAGTTGTTTAACTCTCGGTCATTGAACCTGTTTATCACGAACACTGTGAAATGCACAATTCTTTGTGTAAGGCTCAATGAAATGCAAGTGTCTAACTACAAATCATTGACAGAGTCAATCATAGTCGCACTGCAGAAAACGATAGGCTCGGGACCAATAAAAAAAGTGTTCCACAATTTTAAATCGCTTTTTACTACGCCTTGCCACAAATGGGTTGGGTAGTACATGTGGGAACATGTTCTTGGTAAAAATTGTGTTAGATAATATATTTTAATGCACATTGGGTCAACAGCATAGGTCAATATTACCAGCTGCTTAGTGCATCAACTGGATCTTTGCAGGGACATCATTTCACCAAAATGCCAGCGGTAGCGGAAGTGACATCATACGACCCTTGACCTCTGACATCACAGGAAGTAACCCCATGCCGGAGTGATATCACGTGGAAGCGATGGAACACGACCTTTCACCCCTTGAAATAACAAGAAGTGGTATCACACAGCATTGTTCCTAAGTACAGTACTAAAAAATATGGTTACGATATCACTGTAATGTGATACATTTCATACAAAAATGGATCGTTAAGATCAGTGTGTATAGGCCCATATTTCCAAAT
This sequence comes from Ambystoma mexicanum, assembly GCF_040938575.1. Classification (NCBI taxonomy): domain Eukaryota; kingdom Metazoa; phylum Chordata; class Amphibia; order Caudata; family Ambystomatidae; genus Ambystoma; species Ambystoma mexicanum. The sequence goes on along the minus strand of NC_090927.1, from coordinate 380,619,411 downwards.
TACTGTGAATGCAAGCAGACGTCCATGGCCAAATGATAATGATGTGTTATTATATAGCACTTACGCTTAAGCACTTTATATAGAATAAATACACTATCACTCAACCTGTGTTGGTACTCATTTCTCGACCTCAGAAGGATGAAAGGTTGAGTTGAGGTGTTTCAGAACAAACTATCAGGCCGATTCATGGAATAAATGTTGGCCGAAAATCCCGGCGCAGAGGGGCCAATACGTGCGCTGCGCCGAAAATTAGCGAAAAGCGCAGGGAAACCAGCGCACGTCGATTCATGGAAGTCCGTGCGCAAGAAAAGCAGAGGACGTGCGCTGAAAAAGCGCGCGGCGCAGGCCGGCGCACAGGTCAACCAACGTCGTGCGCCACGGCCACTGCGCTATCACTCCGAGCGCAGCGCACAGCTCTAAAGTAGGCGGAACACAGGGCGGGACACTCGGAATGGGGAATAAAATGGGGCACAACACTCGGAATGGGGAAGAATGTGGGCAGCACGGGGAAAGTTTAGGAGGCAAGTGCGCGGAACGCCCACACGCTCGCATACAACACGTATTCATGGAATAGAATAGGGCAAAAAAGCGCACGCTCAAAGCAGCGCACAGGCACAAACAGGCACAAACACGACCGCCACAAGAAAGCAGGCGGTAGCGTCTCTGCGCCTGCAAGAAATGTGCGCTAAAAGGTGCGCCAACAAATAGCACCTATATACAGACATGATCAATGTCCAATACTGTGGCCCTCCAGGACAAATGACGTACAAAGGGGTACCCACAAACACAGACACGCGCTGAGAGAAAAAATAAAACGTGTGCGTGTATACCGGGGTGCGCGGGAAGTTGCATACGCGATATGGCCGGGTACGTGGATTTCAGGGGTGCGCGGGAAGTTCCACATGCGATTAGTCAGGGTACGTGGATTGCAGGGGTGCGCGGGAAGTTCCACACGCGATATGGCCGGGTACGTGGATTTCAGGGGTGCGCGGGAAGTTCCACACGCGATTAGTCAGGGTACGTGGATTGCAGGGGTGCGCGGGAAGTTGCACACGCGATATGGCCGGCTACGTGGATTTCAGGGGTGCGCGGGAAGTTCCACACGCGATTAGTCAGGGTACGTGGATTGCAGGGGTGCGCGGGAAGTTCCACACGCGATATGGCCGGGTACGTGGATTTCAGGGGTGCGCGGGAAGTTCCACACGCGATTAGTCAGGGTACGTGGATTGCAGGGGTGCGCGGGAAGTTGCACACGCGATATGGCCGGGTACGTGGATTCCAGGGGTGCGCGGGAAGTTCCACACGCGATTAGTCAGGGTGCGTGGATTGCAGGGGTGCGCGGGAAGTTGCACACGCGATATGGCCGGGTACGTGGATTTCAGGGGTGCGCGGGAAGTTCCACACGCGATATGGCCAGGTACGTGGATTTCAGGGGTGCGCGGGAAGTTACACACGCGATATGGCAGGGTACGTGGATTGCAGGGGTGCGCGGGAAGTTCCACACGCGATATGGCCGGCTACGTGGATTTCAGGGGTGCGCGGGAAGTTCCACACGCGATATGGCCGGGTACGTGGATTTCAGGGGTGCGCGGGAAGTTCCACACGCGATTAGTCAGGGTACGTGGATTTCAGGGGTGCGCGGGAAGTTCCACACGCGATATGGCCGGGTACGTGGATTTCAGGGGTGCGCGGGAAGTTCCACACGCGAATTGGCTGTGTGCTCCCAGGCATTACCTGTACACCCTCCACGGCCCCTGCAGGCAGCACACACCACAGGGAACTACCCTGCACACCTGCTCATGTCTCCCACCACCCCCACCCCCCATCCACCAGGGACACCCTCCACCAGGCCCCCACCCATGTCTCCCACCACCCCCACCCCCCATCCACCAGGGACACCCTCCACCAGGCCCCCACCCATGTCTCCCACCACCCCCACCCCCAGCACTGTGGGGAACCTGCCAGCAGGCCCCCACCCATGTCCAACCCATGTCTCCCACCACCCCCACCCCCCATCCACCAGGGGCACCCTCCACCATGCCCCCACCCATGTCTCCCACCACCCCCACCCCACATCCACCAGGGACACCCTCCACCAGGCCCCCACCCATGTCTCCCACCACCCCCAGCACTGTGGGGAACCTGCCAGCAGGCCCCCACCCATGTCCCCCTGGCCCCAGGTCCTGACGATACACAATCATGGCAGTAATGGCCAGCATACCCAGCACAAACACCCAGGCAAGGATTGCATGCACCCACATAGTGAATGCAATCACATGACACAACCCCAAAGGCAAGTATGCAAAAGAACACATGTCCGTCACACACACATACACAATGGGTGCAAGTGAATGTCAAAACCCATATCATGACATGTAAGAAACCAAAGAGAAAATAACACAAGTGTAAGAAAATATAAAAATGTATTAAAAACAAAAAATAAGTAAACTAATAAAACATACAACTATGTGGCAAAGTAAATAAAAGGTCCATGTCCGAGAACAAAAATGATAAACCAAAAAACAAAGGATTAAAAAATTAATAGAATTTGTCCAAAGCAAAACCATGTAGTAGGAAATCAAAGAAAAACCATTACGTCATGGTGTAAACAATAAGAAAATAAAAAAATGTATCTCCCAAAAAATAACAATATATACAGGAATGTTCCAGGGTCCATGAGCCCAACACCACAAATGAAACCTAATACTAACTAATAAAAAAAATATGTACAAAAAAGTGGCCATTGTCCGAGCGGTCCAAAATAATAAAAATAAATAAAGGAAACCTAGCACTAACTAACTAAAAAACTATATACAAAGGCAGCGGGCAAGTCCTGCGGCTCACTTGGTGATGCTGGCCAGGGCATCCTCGAACTCCATGTCAATGTCCTGGAGGCGGGACTCTGTCCTGGCCCCGAGGTCTCGCAGGGACAACCCCATGTGCTCACCAAAATCCCTGCGAGCCTCCTCGAGGCACTCAGCCCGCCTCAATGCCCGACGCATGGAGATCTCCGCCCTGGCCATGGCGAGCCGCTCCTCTTCCGCCCGCTGCCGCTCCGCACCTATCCGCTGGCCAAACTCCTCCCACACGGAACACACCGCCATGCCAGGGTTGCCCTGCCCTCCGGCCGATGCCTGCCCCTCTGATCTTGATGGCCCTGAGCCATGATGCCTCCCACGTCGAGCCCGCTGCTGCCTCCGACGCCACTGCCTCTGCCAGCACGACGGCATCCAGGCTGATGGTAACCACCGACGCCGTCGTGCACGTGCCCTGCCCGATGATGCCGGCACATCTTCCATCTGCTGGGGTCCACTTGCTGTGTTGTCCACCCCTGCTGGACCTCCGACTCCCAACTGTGGCAGGGATGGGATCCCCACCGAGCTGGCTGCATTGGTCGGGGCAGGTCCACAGGGGGCCATGGTGGCATCTGGGCCGGAAGACGGCAAGGAGAACGACCGGTGGATAGCCTGCACAGAGGAGGAGAGGGCCGTCAGATTGGCCAACACATGCAGGAACCCCCCGAACATGGCCAATCCCAATTGGGCCACGTCGGCACGGTGCACTTCGTGATGACGTGCGTGCTCCTCCCGGGAAGCACGCACGTCATCACGAATCACACCCGTGCGCATCGCGACCCCAATCAGGACCTGCTCCACGCGGCCAGGGGTTCCCACGGCCGCAGGTGGAGGGGAGTCAGTTGACATGGACATCCCCTCTACCTGCGGACGGGCCTGGGACGGGGCATCCCTGCTGGTGCATGGTGGTGCACTCACAGGGTCAGGGACAGCGACATGCACAGGCACCTCCACGGTGACCTGTGCTGCCTCCTGCCCCTGGCCCTGGACTGCACCACTTGCACCAGCAGGGATGCTCCCACCAGGCCCCATGTGTGCACCAGTGTCGGCCTCCTCCTCCTCTGTGCAAACCACCAACCTGGATGGCTCCTCACCGTCTCCCGCCGTAGCAGGCCCCTGTGGGGGCTCACCCACCCCTTCCGCTGCAGCCGTGGGGGCATCCCCGCCGCCTTGCTCCACAGCGCCGTCTCCGCCCTCTTCTTCACTAGCCGCTGCGTAGAGGGAGACAAAGGACACAAGCATCAGGCTACTGTACAATGGTCCCCTAGACAGGAAGCAATAGCAGATGAGCACCACTGTCAAAGTACACTTCCATCATGTCCCTCCACAACACATGGGTCAGTCCAGGCAAAACACACACAGTAACAGGCATGGTGCATGCCATGCACATTTCCATGCATGTCCAATTGACTCTTGAAACATTCAATGATATGTAACTCACATGCATCATGGCTCATGCATATCACATGCACACACTTCACCTCAGTCACATCCATCTGGCCCCAAACACACCGAACACAGGCGAAACAAGGGTAAGTTGGGTGCGTCACTGAATCTGTGCATTGTCACACACATGTGTCAAGCATCCATGGCATGCACAAGTCACAGACACGCAGGTCAGGCACACAGACATGGCTACCATATATGTACCTGGCATCAGCACCCATCCTTCACCCCCATCCATGTCCAGGTACAGAGACTGGCATGCTCTCATGTCCTAAATCTGCATAGGGCTCGCCATGCCGCATTTCAACACATGCAACAACCATGTGGGTCACACATCACTGGTCGCACATGCATTACCATGATGTCCCTGCACACATACATGCATACATGGCCCATGGCACACATACAGGCAAGTATCATAGAACCAGCACACCGCAACATGCCCTGTCTCACACAGTAATGCTTGCACACTTACCGCTCAACTCCAGACGGGCCTCCCTCTCAAGGACCTGGGCGTGGAGCGCTGGGCGTACGCGTTCCAGGACCCTCTTCTGGATGGAACTCATGCGGCCCCGGCCCCCCTCCACGAGGCGCCGGGCCTTCACAAGGGTCCTGGACCTCAAGTCCTCCCAGCGCTTCTTGATCTTCTGGACGTTGCGGGTTGCCACCCCCTCCGCGTTGATGGCAACCACACAGTCGGCCCAGATCCTCTCCCGTCCTTCCTTGCTGGCGCGGGACGATCCAAAGAGGGCATCATACTGCCCCAGGACATGCTCCACCAGGACACCAACTTCGGTGGCAGTGAAGCTGGTGCCCCTCTGCCCCTCTGGCCTGGGGTTGCCACTGGTGCCAGATGTGGAAGTGCCCGACGTGGCAACCCCAGAGGCAGGTGTGGGTGGGCAACTGGGTCCTGGGGCTGGGCTGTGGAGCGATGTGATCCCAGTTGGGAGTCTTCAGTTCCAGCAGGGGTGGACACAGCAACTGGACCCCTGCAGATGGCTGATGTGCAGGCACCAAATGGCAGGGCACGGTGGCAGCAGGCAGGCAGGCAGCAGCAGATAGCACGTGGGAGGCTGCTCAGGGCACTGGGGGGGCAGTAACTCGGCCTTCTGGGCAGGAGCGTGGTGTTCCGTGTGTTTTCGGGTGGCCAGCTTGATACGGAGTGATTTGGCACGTGAAATTCCTGCACGTCAGCGTGAAATCCGAGGAAAGGCCCTTAGCGCGTAAGTGCGTCAGCACGCATACGCGATTCTATTGGACCAGAGTCCCTCAGCGCGTAAGCGTGTCTGACGTGATCCGCACGGGCGTTCCCCACTCAGCACGTGATGACGGAGCACACGTGGAAATACTGCACATCAGAGTGTCATCGCGTGTAATTGGTCAAAAGTGCGCGTACACGCGATTGGCCTATGTACGTGTATTTCATCGCGTGTAATTGGTCAAAAGTGCGCGTACACGCGATTGGCCTATGTACGTGTATTTCATAGCGTGTAATTGGCCAAAAGTGCGCGTACACGCCATTGGCCTATGTACGTGTATTTCAGTGGTGCGCGGGCACTTACACACGCAAGTACGTCAGCGCACCTGTATGCCTGCTGCGTGGGAATTTCCACACGCTATTGGAGTGGGAACTAGATTCCAGGGGTGCGAGGGTCACACGCTCGCCTAGAACACGCGCAAAGCATTAATTTGCGCACTTTTCAATAAACAAGCCAGATGCCAGGATGAACATACCGTTCCTAGCAGCAGTGGCAGTGGGCTACCAAAGGAGGAGGAGGAGGAGGAGAGTCAGGGCCAGAATATTCACACCCAGAACCAGCCTATTCGGGATGCCTGATGACCAGGTGTATGGGAGGTACAGGTTTCCAGCACACATCATACTGGACCTGGTCAGTGAGTGGGAGGATGACCTCACATCACCCACCCTGTGCTCCCAAGCACTCAGCCCCCTGCAGAAGGTCCTGAATGTACTGCACTTCTTGGCCACTGGATCCTTTCAGCGGACAAGTGCCATAGTGGGTGGTGTGTCACAGGCCACGCAGTCACGCTGCCTACACCAGGTCTTGAACATCATCACTGCACGGCCATCAGTCCGCAGGCACATATATCTCCCCAGGACTCATGCAGAAAGGCGGACGTGCATCCAGGAATTCTATGGTGTGGCTCAATTCCCCAAAGTGCTTGGTGCTATTGACTGCACACATGTGGCTCTACGTCCACCCAGGGCAACAGAGCACATCTATAGAAACCGCAAGCACTGGCATTCCATCAACGTGCAAGTTGTATGCAATGCCAAGGGAATAATCACATCAGTATATGCCAACTATCCCGGGTCCACCCACGACAGCTTCATCTACAGAATGTCTACCCTATGCCGGGACCTAGAGGCTGGCCAGCATGGAGATACATGGCTGCTTGGTGAGCATGAATGCCACTGCACATGCATGCATGTCAGATACTGGGTCATGACACAACACCACTAATGATACCCATCACCACCTCCGCAGGGGACAGTGCCTACCCTATCAGCCCCCACATGATGACCCCAATCCGGAACCCCACCACGCCACCCGAGGTAAGGTACAACACAGCCCACATTGCAACACGGGGCATAGTGGAGCGCACATTCGGAGTGCTGAAGTCACGCTTTCGCTCCCTTGACCGTTCTGGCGGGCAGCTGTTATATGCTCCCCGAATAGTGTGCAGGATCATAGTGGCAGCATGTGTCCTGCACAACGTTGCAACACGCCGGGGCCTGCCTGTGGACATGGTGGTGCCCCCACATCCACAACCACATGCACGCCCGCTGCGCATGGGAGGGGAAAGGGCACGGGGGGAGGCAGCCAGTACGCAACTGGTGGCCAACTTCTTCACCTAGGAATCACAGTGCTGGCTAGTGCACACTGCTCTGGCACATACCATCTGACAATCAATGATGACACTACCTGACAATGTCACAAAATTACTTGACAATAAACTGTCAGATACACATCAGCCTGAGATTGTTAACATGGAAGTGTCACTATGTGTGCACCCCTACCTACACATACACCAGCAATGCATCACAACGAAAAGACACAACTCCATCAATCAAATATGCATTGCCACAGGCGATTCACCACATGACAACATTGCCATGTCACCCATTCCCTTCACAGTCCCGCCACTGAGGACACCATGTCATGGTATGTGAGAGCAAACAAACTGGCCATCACAACATGACACCGGTGTCACAAATAGCAGTGCCCCAAATGGAACATAGCCGCACTTGAACAGCTAACCGCGCTGGAGCCACTACTACACACCTGTGTAAGAGTAATTTCAATCAAATTACACACCAACCCACCCTGAAGCCCACCCAAACAAGACACAATGCATGTAATCAATGGTAGTCTCATTACCTGATTCTGCTGGTATGTCCTCACCGTCCAGATGTACAGTGATGGCGCCACGCAAAAGTGTCAGTGCACATCTACCGACATGTAGTCTTGACTCCAGAGAGTATGCCCGTGTGAAGAACTGTGTGAAATACCTGCAAAACATGAGCAACATATGTAAGTAGAGGCACATATCAAACCATCATGCATAGTTAGGTGCAACAACAATGTACACTATGAATGTCTACACAGTATTGACTATGGACTGGCCAACAGCTCATGGGAGTCCAATGTCACCGTGTAATTTGCTGTCACTTGGGCACACCCTTTGCAAGCCCATGGAAACGGAAGCAGGAGGGGTGTGGATGTCTGGTACCCAAGCATCGAAACAAAACTCAGGACAAGCCTGCATGTGCCCAGCCACAATACAGTGTATGCCCAGGTACCCACACAAGGCAACACTCTTGAAAAAGAAAAAAAAATTGAGAAAAAATGGCCATGAAAGGGCCGGCGGGGGGGGGGGGGGGCACCTATGAGGTCCGAGGACAGGATGCACGCCACAATCCACCTGTGTGGATCATGGGAAAATGAAACACCCCATAGGCTCGTGGCCCACATGGCTACTCTGTTGTGGGAGATGAGTCGCTATCGCTCTGGCCAGACCCTGCAGCTGACTCAGGAGGTGGGGGAGCTGCCTCAGAAGATGGTGTGACAATGGGAGGCAGCCCACGCAAAGCACGGGTTTGCTCCTCCATGGCTGCAAGCAGGCGGGTCTGGTAGTTCTGGTTCTGGGTTATAATCATGCGGAGGTCCCCATGCAGTAACTTCCGGGATGACCTGACCTCCGCACGAGTTGCCTGCATCTCGGCCGAGAGCGTCCGTGTCAGACGCTCCAGCTGCTCCTCTGTCCTTCTATGGGATGAAGCCTCAAGCTCTAACAGGGTCGACCTGAGGTGATGGAATTCTTCCCTCAGGCCTTCCCTGTGGCGCTGGGACTCCATGGAAAGTGATTCCCGCAGAGTCGCCAGTGCCGCCCGCCTGTCCATGTTGGACGCCAACATGTCCTCCCTGTGTGCCTGGCAGATGGACTCTGTAGCCTGCTCCAGTCGCTCCATCAGCCTTTCTGGGGGGACAATGGAAGTGGCCACCCTATCCATGGCCTGTGCAATCATCTCGGATGATGCTGCCTGTTGGGTGGCCATACCGTAGATGGATTGCTCCCAAGCGGTATTGCCAGGTGGCATACGGCCACCACGTTGACGGGCACCACACCTGCCTGGGGCAAGGCGGACTGCGCCTTGCTGTGCCGGCAAGGCCTCAGGCTGCAGGACTGCATTCCCTCTCTGATCTGCAGCCCCAGGAACAGGATCAGAGATTGTGTGGTGTGGCCCTGCATCCGTAACCACCGGAGGCTGAGCTGCCGACACTGACATCCCCATTGAGGGCAATGGCCCGGCTGCAGGTGGGTCGGACAGAGGAGATTCTCTCCCAAGAACACTCACCTGCGACTGCACATAGGTGTCATCCTCCGAGTCTACACCTGAATACTGCTCGGGGGAGGAACCCCCAGAGACACCCCTCGACAGCACGACCTGCAGCACTTGTGGGTTTTCACCCACAAACACACCACGTCCCTCACTTGTGGAAGGTCGGCCCGGGTTGCCCTCCTGGGACGGCTCAACCACCACATCCCCAGCATCAACAAGTGCTTCGTCCCCTGCAAAGACATGAAAGAGAAAAATGGAAACAGGCATTAGCACCATGGCATACAACAAGGGCTGATGAACAACAGAGGCAGTAGTTCTACGACACATGTCCCACATGACTGGGAGACCTCCTATGCATTCACCATCACTGGGTCTGTAGGGGAGGCTCAGGGCATACAATGTACAGATTGGAGAGCAACGCCTGCTCACCATGCTGCCTAGCACTGCCATCACACATTGGCCCGTGATTGCCATGTCAAAGGCACATGCCATCACACACATGGCATGTGACATAGCCACCAAGTGAAGAGGGAGAGGAGGGCAACTTTTTTGGATTTCAACCACTCTGGTCCTGACATTGCATCATCACATCAATAAGTTAACATGTTGTACATGGATCTGCTAGTCCCAATTGGCCACGATGCACAGTGCCTTGTCTACATCAACAAAATGCAGTAAACAATGAGATTCCACCTCCCCATCACCTGTAAAGGAATCATATAGCATTCGTGAAGCACCGGTCCAGAAATGTATGAAGGTACAGCGGAGCACTGAAGGGTGGTGGGGCAGAAGGGGATGCCAGTCAACAATCCTACTGGTGCTGGTGTCATTCATGTCACGCAAGTGCAGGGGTGGGTGGCACAATGAAGTGCAAGGGGAAGTGGCGGCTGGAAGTGCTGTACAAGGTAAGTAGGACTTAACGTCAAGGGCAGATGGTGTTAGGCGCAGACAAGTGCTGGGGGGGGTGGCCTATAGGGGTACAGAGACAATCATGCAGTGCTGTGGGCTCGGAGGGGACAGGGGAGGTACACACTGCATCTGGCTCGGCAAGGTCCTTGCAGATTTCTATGTGTCCTGCAGAGTTGTCACATGCCGCAGATATGTGCCCTTGGATTGGGGATCTCATCTTGGTGAAAAGGGTGAGGCGCTATTGCCTTTGGAGCATGTGGCAGGCCAGTTTGCCAGAGGATGAGCATGATGCAGGACATTCCCTCTCTGCCACCCGGCACCTGTGGTTTGGGTTCACAAGATCCGAGTCATGCCAGGACTCTGCATTGGCATGGGGCTTCAGACAGGTGGTCATGACCGTGGCAAAGACATCCAGTGTACCTGACATAGAGTGGAGCATGGAGTGGGCCCTGTCAGGATGGGAGTGAGCCTAAGGGGGAGCTGGATGGGGGGGAGATTTTGGCAGCATAAGCCTCGACTGACACACACTTCATGGGTTGGAATACCAAGAAGGTGTGTGACAGTGGTGAGGGTGGCTTTGCCTGTGGGGTGGTGAGGGTGAGCTGGGAGGAGAGGAGAATGTGATCACTCCAGGAGAGAGGAGTGCAGAGATGGACGGAGAGGGGAAAGTCAGATGAGATCAGAGCATCAAGAGTGTGCCCTGCAGAATGAGTAGGGACAGACGGGAGTCTAGAGGGTGAGAGGGAGTTGCTGAGGTCACAGAAAGGTCACGTGGGGGGGGTCAACAAGCATGCAGGTGGATGCGTACAGCACCAAGGAAGAGGATTTCTGTGTCTGGGGACATGAGTGAGGAGGAGAGGTGAGGACACTCAGAAAGGAAGTAGTACATTTGACCAGTTTTCCCAGACACAGTACGCACAGTTAGTGAATGTCAAGGTGTGGTAGAGAGAGACGTCACACAAGCCATTCCAGAGTGGAGTAGGTCTAAGTAGGAGTGACAGTGGCAGGAATACCCTTAGGGAAGCCAAGGGCACACCCCCCCTGCACAGTAGTGGCGGGCCAAGGAGAGGATCTCCTGAACATCAGGTAGGAGTGTGTGAAGGATGCAGACAGAGCTGGCCGTCAGACATGTTTCCATGAGACCAAGGATGTCAAGGTGCATAACCTCATGTAAGTGACAGATATCGGAGGAATGCCTGATGCAGCCGCAGTGAAAGGAGTGTAATTGTGGAGGAGGTTGACAGCCTTGTAGGACTTACGGGGAGTGCTAGAGATCAGAGGTGCAGCATGTGTAGGAGTTGGAGTGGGAGGCGGAGAAGGATCATGGGAGGGTGCAGGGAGGCAGTGCAGGATTGATGAGGAGAGAGGAGGGGGGACAGCAGGAGAGGAAAGGAAGTTGATGAGATGTGGGTAGCATTTCTCAAGGAGAATGAGGTTGGCCTAAGGGCCTTGGACTGAGATGCTCCCATTACCATACACATCAATTGTGGCCTCTGAGGATTGGAAGGAGGCCAGGAGTACACCCCAACGGGTCCCACCATTGATGGTGGAAGAGGAGCAAGGAGAGAGGACAGGGACCATGTGAAGGGTCTATGGGACAGGCAAAGGCATGTATGAGCAGATGTCAGTGAGAGTTAGCTTTGAGTAGGCTCAGATGCACTTGTCAGCAATAGGGTGGGTCGCATTGGAGGGCAGGGTGCCCTCATTTGACTGTTAGCAAGCAGGTGTCGTGAGTAGGGCACGATGGTCTGAACTGTAGAAGTCAGGGAAGATAGACCATGAAGAGCAGCATGGAGTGTGAGGGAATGGGGCTGGAAACCAGACGGTACCAAAGCACACAGGTAGGAGGTGGATGTCAAGGCAACATCCACAGTATGACAGCATGTTGGTTGGCATTTATATACAGAGGATGCATTAGCATGTGGTATCATTGCATGTCAGGCATGTGAAGATGAAACTTGAATGGCTGGGGGAAAGTATAGGAATGGTATGTAAGACATCAGATGAATAGACAGGGGAGTATGAGCAACAATGTAGTGACAAAATGACAATTCAAGGGCAATTTCCATGGTGTAGGGCCATGTGTGCACTGTTGCCAGTAGGGATAGTGCTGTGGGCAGATGGTGTTGCACTGAACATACTGGATGAGGCACATGGGTGCCACTATCAACTCTGCCACACACCCCCTTGACAGGCACCCAACATGAATGCTTCACACACACACACCATGCACATGGATAATACACACATGCATGTGCACTCACCGGATGATGCCTCGTAATCAGGGAGATCTCCCACACCTTGGAGTTGTCCCTCGGTGACGTAGGATCCAGCTACGGACTCGTGTGGTGTGAGTTCTATTTCCTGTGCTGGGGACCCACCTCCAGTCACCAAGGTTGCGGCATGACTTGAGGCCAGCTTATCCTTTGCCCTGCGCTTAAGGTCATTCCAGCGCTTCTGGCAATCACTAGCTGTGCGCCTCACTACTCCAAGGGCACTTATTCTGTCAGCAATGGTCTGCCAGTGTGCCTGGCGTCTGGCATGTGTGGTCTTGGGCCCTGCAACGATGACCATTTCCCTATCATGATCTGACACATACTGAACAAGTGCATTCAGTTCGGCGTCTGTGAAGCTTGGCTTCCTTGATGGGCCGGACTGTGCAGCCGTGCCTGGGGCATCAGCCTGTGCCGGACGTGCACTCTTCCTCTTGCGCTTGGAAGGGGGTGGGGATCCAGAGTGTCCTACGCCGCTGTGGACACTAGGGGCAGGAGCCGTGGTGGACTCAGTACTGGGTGTGTGGGATTGCACACTCAGCATGGGAGTAGGTGCAGGCATTGGGGGTAGAGGGATGGGGTCAGGCCTGATCTGAGGTGCATGAACTAGGACCGACACAGTCTTGGCAGGGTGTATGAGAGGTGGGGTGGATGGAGCCACACCCTGGCTACGGGGGCCAGCAGATGACCTATCTGGCATAGATGCGCGTGCCCTGATGACACCAATGTGCACCGGTGCACGTGCAGTGGACCTGCTGACCTGGATGTCAGCGATGGGATCACCCTCGGACAGGTCTGGTGCCACAATGGGCTGGTCCGACAAGGGCTGATCAGGGTTGGTATCAGCCACATGACCCTCAACTGGGGGGGGGGGCATGGGTGTCCCTGACTGGTCCTCCAGACTGGGGGGGACAGGGGCACCCTGCAAGTCACAACCACGTCCCCTAGTGGATCCTCCACGGCCACCACGTGTGGCTCGGCCACCTTTGCCACCCTTACGGCTTGCACGCCTCCCAACCATGGCACTGATGTTATTGTGCGTATGGGAGTCGGTGTGCACAATTGTCCTGGGCAATTGGGTGTCAAAGGGGTTGGGTACCAGATGGTATTCGTACCCTAGTGCAGTGGCAAGGCTATATGACACCCCTGGGGAAAGATGACGGGTCACGCAACGCACAGGCACCCCAAAAAAGTTAAGGAACGTGCACAATACCCCTCCTAGACCACGTGTGCTGATGGAAAACCCTGCACTACGCTGTGGCATCCAGTAACACAAAAATGAACGTATGCGTGTCACACGCAGCCTAGAATGACCTCTGAAGGGGTAGGCTACACACGGGGCAAGCACAGAAGTTAGATACGTGCGTGACTCACCGTCTGCCAGGTAAAAGAGCGTGAAAAATGAGCGCGTTTGGTTGGCAACACCCCCGCCAAAAGAAGATGTGTATGCTGTCTGAGGAGACAGGACAACAGTAGAAGGGGACACTGTTTGAGGGAACAGGCCCAGGTAAACCAGTACAAGAGGAAAAAGAGAAAAAGCTGTCAGAGGTAACAGGGAGTACGAACTGGAAACGCCGTGAAGTAAATCGCGTGTGAAACGACAAGAAGTACAGATTTCACCCACTCGCTCTCCACGAAAAGCACGTACAAGGAAATGGTGTTCTACACTACCTTATATACAGGCCCACACGTACAGCGTCACTTACGGCGTGTACGTGCTTGGCCCATGTTCACCAATCACACGCTTTGTCACTCCTGCGTGTAGCTCACTTTTCACCAATCACACGCTTTGTCACTCCTGCGTGTAGATCCATTTTCACCAATCACACGCTTTGACACTGCACGTGCAGGTAACTATAGACGCACATATGCTGGTGACGGGTTTTCGCGCGATTCGCTGAGTGTGGGATTTTCACGTGCAAAATCACTCCCTATCAGGCTGTCCACGCGTTCAAACACGAAAGACCACGCTCCTGGCCAGGAGGCCAAATTACAGTCCCCCAGAGCCCTGAGCACGCTCCCACCTGCCATCTGCTGCTGCCTGACTGCCTGCTGGCCACGTGCCCCACAGTGCTGGTGGGTGGGGGTGCTGGGAGACATGGGTGGGGGCCTGCTGGCAGGTGCCCCTGCACTGCTGGGGGGTGGGGGTGGTGGGAGACATGGGTGGGGGCCTGGTGGAGGGTGCCCCTGGTGGATGGGGGGTGGGGGTGGTGGGAGACATGGGTGGGGGCCTGCTGGCAGGTGCCCCTGCACTGCTGGGGGGTGGGGGTGGTGGGAGACATGGGTGGGGGCCTGGTGGAGGGTGCCCCTGGTGGATGGGGGGTGGGGGTGGTGGGAGACATGGGTGGGGGCCTGCTGGCAGGTGCCCCTGCACTGCTGGGGGGTGGGGGTGGTGGGAGACATGGGTGGGGGCCTGGTGGAGGGTGCCCCTGGTGGATGGGGGTGCAGGGGGACATGATCAGGTGTGCAGGGTAGTCCCCTGTTTTGTGGGCTGCCTGCAGGGGCCGTGGAGGGTGTACAGGGTACACCTGTGAGGGCCCACCCAGCCTATTCGCGTGTGATAATTCCCACGCACCCCTGTAATACACGTACCCTGGCCAATCGCGTGTTGAACTTCCCGCTACCCCTGTAATACACGCACCCTGGCTGTTCGCGTGTGATAATTCCTGCGTACCCCTGTAATACACGTTCCCTGGCCTATCGCGTGTTCTACTTCACGCGTACCCCTGTAATACACGTTCCCTGGCCAATCGCGTGTTGAACTTCCCGCTACCCCTGTAATACACGCACCCTGGCTGTTCGCGTGTGATAATTCCCGCGTACCCCTGTAATACACGTTCCCTGGCCTATCGCGTGTTCTACTTCACGCGTACCCCTGTAATACACGTTCCCTGGCCTATCGCGTGTTCTACTTCACGCGTACCCCTGTAATACACGTTCCCTGGCTGTTCGCGTGTGATAATTCCCACGTACCCCTGTAATTCACGTTCCCTGGCCTATCGCGTGTTCTACTTCACGCGTACCCCTGTAATACACGTTCCCTGGGCAATCGCGTGTTGTACTTCACGCGTACCCCTGTAATACACGTACCCTGCCTAGTCGCGTGTAGAACTTCCCGCGTACTCCTGATTTGAAGATTGCCCGCTTTGCTTTCCTTGTTTGCCTGCCCTGTGAAGTGGTCCAGGGTTAGCGCAGCCCTTAGCGATGATTTAGCGATTTTGATGGCTTTTCCTTGCGCGAGGGCGTTCTTGGGGGCGTTACTGGCGCTGCTGCAGGCTCGCTGCGATTCTCTGCGCCACGGCTGGTTTGGGAGCATGAAATCCATGAATACGCTGTGCGCGGAAATCAGTTTTAGCGCACGTGCCTGGCGCAGACTATCGCAGGCGCACGCTGTGCGCCAGCCGCGTGCGCTACTTGTGCGCTGGATTCTATGAATTACCCTGTCAATGTGACTCACCCCCTGAAGTGTGCCTGAAATAAACCTTTAATGATTCTAGCAATTATTGTAAGGAATTCCAGAAAGTCAAATTATTTGGTATTCCTATTCTTTCTTATTTAGGGTCACTGCTGAAAGTGTTAGACTTGTGGAATCTCTGTTATTTATTAGTCTTTTAATTTTTTTTTAAGAGGCATGTACAAGAAAGCCAGGCAAACCAGAAGCAAACAACAACATGGCGCTGGCCACAGCCCAAAAGCTTGCATTTAAAAAAAAAAAAAAATAACAACTTTTGTTTTCCTTTTTTTAGGGGTAGCAAGGGAGACCTCAGGGGACACACTTGCCACCCCTGGCAACACCTAAATGACGTCCCTGGATCTTTGTGATCACTGCACCACCGAAAATGTTGACTATGGAAATGCCGACTTCCATTACGTTCTTGTCTCCCACCATCCATCTAATGGAAGAGGGGGACACCCCTGCAACCCTCAACTTCCTTTGCACAGAACAAGATGAGCAGGGGACAACCCCGCAAGCCCCTGCTCTCCTTACTCGGTGTAACGACAGTTGTACTGGCAAAGGCACAGGTATTGTCATGTCTCAATGATTGAGGTGCCATTTTTGTATGATTCCTATCTACTCATCAAATGGGCCGACATTACCCTGAAGAGGCCATATGCCAGAGGAGCTGCCCCTTCTAGAATTGCTCCATTTCCTTATGGGATCGTACGAGTCTAGTTTCAAAGCTAAAATGTATGATGTGCATTGTTAGTCTAAATTCAAGAATTCATAGAAAGATAATAAGTAATTACCCAGTGACGTTAACAAGTGTAAGAATCGGACACAAAATAAAAGGAGTTAGTTACAAGACACTCACAGGACAACCATTAATTTTTAGTTTGGGCGACACCCATAAGCCTAAACAATTGCAAAAAAGTACAGATGGGGAGAATGCGTATGAGCAGGGGCGCAGAGGAATGACATATTAGGAGGAACACATAGTCTATAGGGGTTGTTTGCCTATGAGCCCACCCACTCTCAGCCCATGGCCATGCTAATCCCTATGGCCGTTCATACCCAATCCTGCCTCCTCCCGCCCAAGCTCCTCCTCATGGGAACTCTTTGAGCTCGCTTCAATCAAGCCTTACCATCAGACTTTGCACTCGAAGCGCCTGCCAGGGGTTTTTCAAAGCAGTCAATGACTTAATTGGAGTTGTAAACATGCTGCTGGTGTAATAAAAAAATGTGTTACCAGGCCTGCTTTCAGCCACTTTATTTACAGGCACTCTGTGTGTCCTTGACTGCACCCCTTTTAAAAAGCCCAAACTAAACAGGGCTGGTCAATCATCAGCTATATGGAATGGAATTTCCACAGGGAAGCTCAGCCTCCATTGTCCCATCACTGTTCTTCAGGCTATTCTTACACGTTGTACAGGGGGGACGAGTGCGGCATCCGAAAAGGATGGCTTGGGGCCCTCTTACCTACAGCTGTGAAAACCTGGCTGTATATATTCATAATAAAAAGGCATTGATCTGGTGTAGTTTTAGGATTGAAAATGCAAAAGGGCAGTTGAAAAATGGAAAACACGTTTTTTGGGGCACAAGCAGTTTCAGTTGGTGAGTTTTTCTTTTATCCCAGGAGCACATATCGTATCACAAAATCCAGGTATCATAAGGTATGGGAAAAGTGAATTCAGTGCAACCTAGGTAAAGGACTTCTGTTAGGGGAGGTAGCTGTCGGGTGCATGGAATACAATAGGAGAATATGTTTCCTAATGCAAATTGAATGAGTGATTTCCCTGGTTTTAGCTTTAAGGTTGGATAGCTTGATGAGTTCCACTGTTGAACTTTATTATTTCCCAGCATATTAGATACCCCACTCCAAAGAGCTAAAAGAAGGATGAAACATGTCTGTGATTATTGAACAGTTTTTGGAAAGGTCTGTCTTTGGCCAACAGTGCAACAATTAAAGTGCAGAAAATGGTGTTTGAAGTTGTCTACTGTGGTCACAGTGCTTTGCTGGCGTGAAGTCTGGATTTTGGTCCTCACTGTGGAGGAGAAACTACAGAGGGACGCACTTTGCAACACCCTTAAAATCCCAGTTGCAATGCAGAGCATGGTGCGGAAATTGGTGTGAGAATTGGTCTGCTGTGGTCATGGTGCTTTGCTTGCGTGAAGTCTGTTTTTGGTGCTCACTGTGGAGGAGGAGCTACATAGGCACAAAATCCGCAAACCCTTTAAAATCCAAGTTGCTGCTCATAGCGCAGCATGGAAAGTGGTGTGAGCGGTGGTCTGCTCTGGTCTGGTGGATGCAGACGGAGCCAGCCTCCAATTACTCCATTGCTGATGAGCGACACTTCTTATTTCAAACTCACCTTCTCCTGATACAAGAACAAAGATGTCGGGGTGCCTGGTGATGCACGATGGGTCATACCAGGAAACAGTTCAAACACTGAGGTTGGACTGCTGCAGACGAATGGAACAGGAAGAATACCCCAACCTTGACAAATCATGCAAACCAAGCTAGTGTTACATGGTAAATGTGCTGTCACAGAGATTCAAGTCAGAATGATGACCGATATCATGAATGTCAATCATGTGTTTAATCACATCCCAATTAGACTGCTTGGACATTTTGCCTATGCTGCCTATGCCGACACGTGCTTAGACCACTGCAGTGGTTGAAACATGTGTATGCATAGGTGGCATAGGCAAGATCTCCAAGCAGTCTAATTGGAATGTGATTAAACACATGATTGACATTCATGATATCCGTCATCATTCTGATTTGCATCTCTGTGACCGCGCATTTACCATGGAACACTAGCTTGGTTTGCATTCTCCTGATACAAGGTTACACCTCTATACTTGCCTCCTCTATTCTGTGCACGATATTAGAGCTCAACCACTTAGAAGTCTCATTTGCAGCTTCATTCTCACTTCCTAATGTTGACCTATGTATACAAACTGCAAAGTAATCCTTCCTCCTCCATCTCTTCACCTTTTAAATGCTATGGCAGCACCTCAATCGGTCAATACTGTAGACTGTTTATATGTGACTTCTGTGACGTATGTGAATTCTGTGGCTAGGGTGTCCCCACGGACAAAGCATAAGTTAAACCAGGCAAAAATCACACATCTCTGCCAGCTCAAACCTATTAATGACCTACAGGGTCCTCATCCTGCGACTCCTATAGAGATTCCTATAGTGACCTTGTCTGATATTGCACAAGTGGATCGCTCGGATTCTATCGTATTGCATGCATCCTTCATCCATTTGTGGAAAGAGATGGGGGATGACCCGTTGGGGCTTAATGAACCTGCTACCTCATGGGATCCCACTATGAGAAAATTAGTGCCTGGTGAAGCATTTCACTCTATACCTAATCCTTGTGTAGAATGTACTACTCCTGCTAATGCAATACTAATATTAAGAATGGATTCCCTTTGAAATGTCAATACTCTAGGACCGTCTTCGGTTGCTGCCCTCCATTTAGTGTTAGAGTCCATTTTAAGGCTCTACAATAACATCAAAGACTTTGTCTTACATACCACAGTGCTTTTACAAATGTTACTTGAAAGATTCAACAAAGACAACTCCCCCTCCAGCTTAGGTAAACATTGTGACACTCAGACAAGGGCCTTAGTCTTGGAAATTACAGTCTTTTATCAGGCTACTAATCACTTGCAAACTCAATCCTTAACAACCTCCAAATCGACTGCGCATGTCTCCTGACCTGTTTGCGACTCAACCATGAGAGATTCTGCTGGAGACCTCTAACTCGTCAGATGCGAACCCGGTTTTTAGTGATCAGTCAGGTTCTAACAAGCCCTTTCCTTTAAGAGGGAAACAAAAAAGAAGAGCTTGTTGTGCCCAAGTATAGAAATCTAAAAAACTCCTGAAGTAGGAACAAATCTTCACGAAAACAATTCCTGAGATCGCTCCCCACGAATCAAGAGATGATTGATTTGAATACCCTAGTTCTAAAACCATCTTGGAGGGAGAAACAACTGCACCTCCTACTAATAAAACTAAAAGGTCAAAAAGAAGTAAAACACAAATAAAACAATACAGGCCAAAATTATAACCTTCCTGAACTCAAATAATGACTTTGATGAGGTTTCTAGAGAGATCTTGCTATCCAATCAGAGCCAAGTCATCCGTTCTCTACTCACAAATGATAGTAACCCACTTCAAAATAAAGAGGAAGCAGCTATTTCAAATTCCATTTCTCTGAATTTTATAAGCTCAAGCACGGTGGCTGTATTGGGAAAGATGATTCAAGTAAATTATGTTGTGGCTAATACATGGTTAAGCCAAGTTAACGAACCAATGGATTACGACCCATGCATTGTTGGATTTGAAAATATAATCCAAATTAATAGTTCTCTTCAACTCAAACACTCCAAACTGCTTGCGATATTTGGGGAAATTCCATTTCTGAGAGCCCTACAGTTAGGAGACATTGAGCTAGCGGCAATTCCAGATTTGGGCAGCAATACGCCTGTTGCCCATTTCTATTCCTGCCTAGTAGCAAAACTAGTGTGGGATGAATACGATGCTGTTAGGTCTATGGGACTCAACATCCTCCATTTAAGAGATCGGGAGCAAATTGACAAATTCTTAACCTCCAAGGATGACCTGAATAAGATTGTGTCTACCAAACTACTTGATGACCTTGGTAACAAGGCATATCCAACTACCTCACTTATCAAACCCTTAGGAGTGAAAGCACAAGTTAGTAAGGGAACAACATATTGATTGTGACTCTTGGAGGCTATCTGCAATAACATCTTTCCTAACGATAACCATTTGTATCTTTAACAATAATTGGATAACATTTCTCTCTTGGAACTGTTGCAGCTTTAATAATCTCGCTGTGCTGACTAACTGTGCACCCTTGGTATGGGATTATGACATCTACATGTTCCAAGAAACAATGCTCTCTTCTGATTTGTATTTGGATGGGGTTCAGGTATTTTCCCAACCTGCAGCTCAGGCGGACCTCCATGGGGGTTTGGCAAATGCAATTGGTTTTAGAGTCAAAGTTTGTGTTCGTAGTCCTGAAATTTTGGCTTTGGGTTTTAAACTTTTTTAGAATCCTAGCAATAAACATCACAAAAGAATGTAATTACTCGACTTTCAAGGTGAACCCGGTATTTAAGCTCCGAGGAAGAGTGTGTTGTGACTTCTTTATGAATTGGGATTTTTGTATCTTAATTTGCGAGGCTTGGCAAGTTGACTCCAGCCTTCACACTTGGAGTAGAAATAACTCCCAGTCATGGATATTCTATGTCTTTGTTTCGGCCTCTATTTTACCACACTGTTTGAATTTATCAATCACCAGGACAGTAGTGAGTGAACATTCTTCCTCAGCCTTTAAAAAAAATGTTTATCAAAACAAAAAAAGAAAATTATGCAACACTATCACAACTATCTAAAAGGGTTGATAATTCAATTGACTGTTGGAGACAGCCAATCAGCTGTGGAGCTTTTGATAAAAAAAAATACATGTCCCAATTTTGGAAACTAACTAGGACTGCCATTGATAAGGGCAATGTTGAAGATATTTATATTGTTGCGGAGGAAGCTTGGTTTAACTATTACACTAAAACGTTCTCAGACCCTACAAACAATGGTTCCCCAATCTACTCTTATAATGTCTCTAGGGCATTACCTGGTCTCCACTGACCCGGAGGAAATATGCTCTATTATTAAAAAGAGTAAAGGCTTTCAAGCCACAGACCCTGAAAACCTTGCTCCTATTACTCTAAAACACAACCCAGTCTTATGGTCCAACATTTGATCTCACCTCTACTGGGAAATCCTTAGCACAGTTATTACACCTACTTCTTGAAGTCTGTCTTGTACAATTCCTATATTCAAAAAGGGTGATAAGTCTAACCCAACCAACTGTAGACCGAATGCCCTACTTGACACAGTTAGCAAGATCTTTGCGTCTTTGACTCTCAATAAATAGGAATTATGTGTTGATAGACAAAACATCTAGGCTTTTTGAAAACGGTTTGGCCCCTCATTGAATGGCACTGTCCTGGCCAACATTAGGGCCAAGGTAAAAGAGGTTCTATTGGGACAGTATGCATGATTTTACTTGACCTATATAGTGTATTCAAAAGAGTTATCAGGCCCTAATTGTGGTGCAAACTCCTGGATCGAGGGCCCCTCCCCCCCTAGTTAAACTGATCATGATGTTGCACCACAACTCTGTGGTAACAACTAGGATTTCCAAAGAAGGTCACTTATCTAGGGCTATCAAGACATCTGTCAGGCTAAGACAGGGATTCTTCTTGGCACCCCCACTTTAAGATATACTTGTCCGATCTAGACTCGATATGGGATTTTGTCAACTCATTCCCAGTCAGGCTTGGCTTTCTGAAATTTAACTGGTTGGCTTTTTTGGCTTTTGCTGATGACCTTCTGTTTTATGATTTGACCCAATTGGTATGCAACGGAAATTGTCTGCGTTTGTCTCCTATGCATAAGACAATAATCTTCTAATCAATGGAGGCAAATCAAAGATTGCTATTTTCTCTAGAAAGCAAAGGCTGAAGGTTATGAGCTGGGCTACTGGTACTGTGTCCATGGAGTTCAGTACTTCCATCATATACTTTGGGTTTAATTAAACTTACAAGGCCTCTATTAAAGCCACTCAGGAACACCCAAGAGCTATGGCTGTGCCTCTGATCGCAGAATTGAAGAGACCATGACAGAGCCATTGCTCATTTACCCTGATACCCTTTCACAAATTCTATCTTGCTAAGGTGGTCCCTATTCTATCCTATGGTTTGGAATCCTTTCTACCCGATATTGGTGTATTTCTGAATTCTTTGGAGGGAACTATATGGAAGCTTGGTCTGGGGCTTCCCTTATCTGTACCTAACTGTGTCATTCGCCACAAATTTGGACTGTCTATAGCAACACTGAATCAGTGCTTGTGGCATTCATCGACGATTTTACAAGGATTTCTGGCAGGTCTCAGACATTGGTTTCAATACTGCTAGACAGTCATCGGGGTTCGATACGATCGTTCATGGCCTTTCTTGTAAAGGCACTGACTAGAAGAGAGTGGTTTTTTGGGTGCAGCGCTGGTTTGGCTAAAATCGTTTCTTTCTAGTCAGTGCCAGACAGTATCTCTACCTCCTTACAAAGCAGAAGAGTTTTTGGCCCTGTTGCCTATCCTTTTTAATATATACATAAAACCATTGATGGTCATAATTCAGTTGTTTGGTTGTTCATTTTACTCATGCGTAGATGATATGCAACTGGTTTTTCGTAATGAGCAAGATCTGATTACAATTGCTGCAGATATCAGGAACTGCATTTTTGCAAATGGCTTATGGATGAAACAGAATTGGCTCAAACTAAACGGGGACAAGATCGATGTTTTTGTCATCAGACCCCTGGCCATGAAAATCCCCTGGACCTTGGATTGTTGGGCATTGGAACTCACCCGTCTTCCTGCACCAGGTTGCCTCTGTAGAAAATGTAGGTATAAACATTGTGCAGTCCCTAACCCCGACTCATCAGGTGAGCGCTAGATGCAGTGAGGGGTCACCTGACATTGAAAATCATGCAGAAAGTCCTTCCTTTCCTACCACAGGATCTTTGGTCATCACTGATTTCGGCTACCATCTCGGGGACAATAGATTATTGTAATGCCATATTACTAGCACAGCCGAAATATCAGATCAGACGTTTGCAGGTCTTGTAAAATGCAGAGGTAAGGCTTGAAACCAATTCATCCAGATGGACCCATGCCTCCCCATTGTTAAAAAAATGGCACTGGCTCCCAGTCGAGGCCAGAATCAATTTTAAGACCTTATGCATGGTTCACAAGGCGTATTATGACACAGGTGCTAAATACCTCCAGGAAAAGCTCTGCAAGTACAGGCAATTGCGAGCAATTCACTCAGTGAATAGATTACTTTTGATGGTTCCTTGTTTCAGTAAAAGTACAATGGGTGGTCAGGCTTTTTCAGTGGCAGCTCCAATACTTTGGAACAGCCTCCCATTGATATTGAGGGCTAGAGAAAGCTATCCAGTCTTTTGGAAACATTTAAAAAGTTTTCTGTTTCCAATTTAGGGCTAAGCATTGGGTAGTCTGAGAGGGATCTTTGGTTCACGAGATTTCATTGCGCAACACTTGGTCCTTGCTTTTCGTTTAGCGCCACGATACCCATTAGGTCACAGCTGCGCTTTACAAGATAACCAACCATACCGTACAGCGTATTGTGGCAAAAATGCCCTTATTTTCTAATATTTTAGCCCCTCCACCTGAATCCTTGTTCGTGGCTCAGCATTCCCTGTTAGAAGTGAATACTCTTTTTTTTCTTTGACCCACTTCGCAACCTCTATAAAGCAATTTTTATCACTGATTTAGTCTTGGGAGGATAGCTCAGCGGTAACGTGCTCGCCTTAGAAGCAAGGCGACATGGAGCAGCACAGGTTTCGATCCCCGGGGCAGTGCTTACAAACCTCTGGGTATTAAGTGCATAATAAATAACCTATCATATCCTATCATATATCATTGGCTCGAATTTGTCTGCTCCCACTGAAAATAATACCTTATTTAAAAATAAATGATTTGAATATGATTGGTGTGAGACCATGGATAAACTGATCACTTACTCATTATGTAAGAAATATAGTCGTTTTCCCAGGTGAAGGGTGTTTCCACCTAGATATAGTACCCTTTTTCCCAGCGCTAGAGGTCAAATTTAATTTGCTCCCTACTATCCAGGGTTCTGTGTGAAAATGTCCCCAGTAAAATGTAGTCACGTGAAAATGTAGTCAGAAAAAAAGTTATTATAATATATGTAGTCATTCAATACAGGCAATCCAAAGGGTGAAAATGTTGGTAGTAATAAGGCCAAAAAAGCTATTTTTAAATACACAAAAGTATAAGGCTGTAAACATAAATATTACCCAAACCTCTAACGAAACCCCCCCAATCACGCTAACTCCATTTCTACACCTTACCCTAGCTCTAATTAAAACCCTTGTTGTACCCTGAACTATTACAGAACAAAAACCCTTCAGCGGACTAAAGCATTTCATTCTCATGTTACTGAATACAAAATAAATAGGTTCACTGTTCATTTTCTATCTCCAACCCTATCACCAGCTCGCAAAAATTACATAGATCTTGCTCTAACCTAAACCCTTGCTCTAATACTAACCTTGGCCTTACCCTTACTGCGAGTCTACCACTTACCCTAACCATTAGGTTTATCCTAAATACTATCCTACACCAACATTACCAGCACTCTCCAACCTCCCTATCCCTTTCTGTAACACTTACCCAAACCATTACATTTCTGGCTACATGTCAGCTGCATTCATAGACTATTTTTTGCTTGGCAACTTCTTCACTGCAGAGGTATTTTCGCCACAACGTTTTTACTGACTACATTTATGTTGGTCTCATGTTCACTGGATACCCTACCCAGTGCCTGGGTTTGAGAATGCAAGATGCTAACCGTACTAGAACATGTAGGTTGTGCAAAATCCCTATAGAATTGAGATGATTGAGCACCTTATACTCTCTTACGAGAGTACTCGAATTGTGAAGGACCGCTGCTTTGCTTACTACAGTGAATTTTCCATTATGGATGGGGACACCTTTTTATGGTCTGACCTGATGGTGGCTAATAGTGTCAAAAAATGTTTGGATCTAAATCGGATCCTAATAGATAAATTTGAAATGTTGGAAATTCATATTTGATTATTGCATGTATCAATTTCTAAACTTGACTTTTAGATTATGCTTTATTGTATTTCTATTTTAACTTTTTTGATATAGTGAAAAGGTATACATCTGTCTTTGTAGACTGTGTTTTATATCTTGTATATAATCTTTTAATGTGTTTATATAGTGAATATGTTTCATTTGTTAAACCAACTCACTAAAAATATATTTTTTTAAAACTGCACCATTCTTCAATTTGTGAAGATTAATGTTTCTTTGAGGCATATGTGCATACCTACCACTCCACCCTGTGACCTCATCGTGTGGCAAACCCTAGAAGCAGCAATGGAGAAGATATTAAATCTACACATTATCAAAGGACAGGTTTACTGGCCTCTGCATAGCAAAACAAAAGATAACATCCAGCAGGGATGCTTTAACCCACAAATGACTGCTTAAGAAAAACTATTAAACTTTCTTGTCAAATTTGAAGGGGGGCCTGACAATGAGACCCTTTCTAACTGAATAGCTTGAACGGCCCTGATGCCAGGCCTTATTCTGAATCACCTTATTATCCCATTTTGTAATCTCCAGACTCCGATTTCCAGAGCCTGGCAATTCCTGATGCACAGTCCCAGAATCCCTAGGCTTCTTCTTGGTTAGAGTCAGGCCCCATTATCACCATGTGAGTAACGTGGTTGCTTGATGACACAGCATAACTGGTTTCTGGAAGTATTTCTAGTTTTTGGAGAACAGTAGTGGGTGTTGCTGGTGCAGTGGAGTCTCTATGAAGGGCAGGGTGGACCCCTTCCATAAAACCTGCACTCACCCCTTCTACCCCTCACTGCACTGAGCAAGAGGAGGACTGGTGCTGGAGATATGCAGCACTGATAAACTGCGTTTTTTACAGATTCTAGTCAGGTGAAATGTGTGCACATTGCATTTAATGCATGCTACAGTTTGTCATTTGCACCACAATTCCCCCTGGCAGGAACCATCCTCATTTCACATACGTTTTGGCTTTCTTTCAGTGGCAAATGTGTTTTTGTTTCGCAACGAAAAAGGTAGAGAGTAGAGTTTGTCTATTTAGGGCAGGCAGACTGAATGCTCCACTTCAAGAGCTTCTCAGATAAAATTAACTTGACTGTTTTATCTTTCTATGGCTTACCATTTTGGGCAATGCAAAATACTCAATTTCGATGCTACTGTGGTCTAAAGATTCCCTAATGCTGCGTGGATATGTTATTATATCACATTTTTATGTATAGAGCTTCATGTCTGAACCCTCCTACTTATAAATGCTGTAACAGTGGAATTACTACCAAATGTAACGGTACTCAATTTATCAACCACAAAAGGATGAAGGGCTGATTACGCACTGCCAAAATTTGAACTTGGAAAGTGCCAGAAGGCACATGTCACAGTTGAGCATTTGACTCTCTGAGCTATACACTAGGTGCAGAGAAAAAGAAATGTATCATATTTGCCATGGACCCTCTCCTGGCCCCTGTTCCCTCCAGTCCCTTTTCAATACAAATTATAACATTAAAATGATCACATTTATAAGAAGTGTGCCATGACATATTTGCCCTGCTTCTAAGCACTATAATAAAAAGTGAACTAATAGGCGTTATATTAATAAGAAATGTGATACCCAGAATCAAAGGATTACAAAAAGTTGTGGCTATGCACATGCAAGGAAAAATGTCTTAATTTTAGCATCAACAATTCCATGCAAATGCTCAGAATGATGTGATAGGGGGTCATTATAAGTTCTTCGGTCTGGAATTAATGTTCCAGTTATTCCATATACCGGCACGTTTCTGGACCTCCAAACTACAGGTTTGCCGGTGGGGGTTACCTAATTAACCTCCAGCTAAGAGCTGGAGGTAAATCATGCCCCCACCAGCAATACATTACAGGTATTTCTGGCACCGGTATCAATGGTGCCTGTAATACCAGCAATTCCCGCCATGTAGTCCTATTGGATTCCATGGAATGGGGATTTACTGGTATTCCCACTGCCTGTAATATGCTGGTATTTCCGGTATATCAAGCAGTCAGACTGGTAATACCGTGTGCCGGTATCCCGCCGGAATTACCGGCGGGATATTGCAAACTCCTAATGACCCCCATAGTCCTAAATCAGTGTTGTCAGTGTTCATATAAGTGTGACTGCTGTGATTCCTACTAAACTTCAAGCATGCCCCTACACAAATCATATCTCAAGCAGTTCGTTTGCTTCCATGAGATATGATCAAACTTGAACAAGGGCTAATACTCCACTACACTAACCACCAGGTAAACGATTAACTCCTAACATGATGCTTTGTTCCGTGAGGAACGCTGCTATCTGTTGCCCTGGAGAGATTGAGTGGCTAATGTAAGCCAAACAGATTACTTTCTTTGCTGGGAATTTACCCGTTGGATTAGTATTTTGCCACATTATTTGAATAACTGAAAGTTACTCTTTGAGGACTGGCGCAGAGCCATTAGGTTTCAAGAGTTTGGACATTATGTCGAGGATTTGATCATGGCACATTAAGAATATCACAATTAAGCTGGACATATTTAGATCGACTTGAAGAACGAGTTTGTGAAACTGTGAGAATAGGTACCAATTGAAAGTTTTTTGTACTGGAGCAGCTCTAACGCCCTGACAAAGACCAGTGTTTACTAGGTCAAAACACATGTTGGTGTTGGCTGAATAATTGAAGAGCAATTGAATACTCAACAAACACTATTCATCAATCTTTTTGGGACAAATATTGTAGCAATTAGGCTACTAATTGGAATATTTGGTGCATTGGATAGATATCGCTTTGTTTTCCATGAGATATGTACTAATCTAATTAGTTTAGGTTTTTAGATGGCACTTGCGCCACCTACAAGCTGAAACCATTGCACTATACTACAGATAGGGAGAAATGCATATGAGGAGGGACACACAGGTTGTAGGTGTTTGGTATGTGCCCACCCATTGACTGCCCATGACCATGCTGATCCCTATGACCATTCCCTGGCTGTTCATTGCCCCTCCCTGCCCAAAACACCACCTCATGGGAAATTTTGTGCTCGTTTTAATTAAGCCTTGCCACCAAAAGCTTCTCTTGAAGTGCTTGCAAGTGTTTTTCCAAAGCAGTCTTCTGAGTTACTTAATTGGGGTGGTAAATGCGCTACTGGTGTAATAAAAGTCATAACCAGGTTTGCCTTCATTCAGTCACTCTATTTATAAGCACTATGCATGTCCTTACCTGAAGTCCTGTTAAAAACAAGCATTGTCAAAGCCAACAGTTTTGGCTTGTGTATTAGGCATATGCCAGGCACAGCTACTAAATGCCCAGGTACTTGCACCATTTTGCATCTGATACCATCAATGGACAGTTAATACCAATATGGTAGTGCCTGGCAAGTGCCTTTCCTATGCCTGCACAAAAGCCCAAACTGTTAGCCTTGCCAATGCTTATTTAAAGTTGGAGTCTAGTGTCTTTGTGGTTGCAATGGAATCCTGGGGATATGATATGTTATTTATAACGCACTTAATACCCAGAGGTTTCTAAACGTGGACACGGGGTTCGAACCTGTGTTGCTCTGTGTCGTCTTGCTTCCAAGACAAGCACGTTGCCGCTGAGCTATCCTCCCGAGACAAATGAATGTAATCAGGTGCAGCAGCAGATCCAGAAGCACAGTCCGAAGATTTTACACATTGGTTCTTTGGGCTGGACGCACATCCAATGAGAGTGCTCGTAAAGCTGACTGTGTTCATCAGTACAAGACTAAATTTTGAGCAGCCTGATTGCTGCGTGTACCCCCCCACCCCCTCGGTGTCATTCCCCTGTTTAGTCTCCAAGCACTGACCCACATTCCTTTAGCACCACTGATATGCAGATGCAGGTGCTAAAGTCTCTTTACTAAATAAACAATTGAAAAAGAAAAATTCCTTGAGCTAACACCAACAGAGCTGGGATCTGTCAATTTTTTATGTTTTGCCAAGTGGCTTTATCCCCCGTTTCTGCACATGGTGGTTTCTAATGGCAACCTTGGCGGCAGGCCGACCCTCCATCCTTAAGCGACCGTTGCTTCACTTGGGCCTTTAGGAACATTGCTGAGCATTTTGGTGCTGGACTGACCTTGAGTGTGGGGCCAGAATTATTTGCAGATGGGTATTTCTCCACTGTGGATGGTACTTTGAGCTAAAACGTAGTTGTAGTCCCTCCTTCAGTTTCACACATCCCATAGAACAGGTTATTCGAACCATGGTCGGTCTCCGTAGAGTGGCTCACACACTGTAGTTGTTACTACTGAAAAGCTGCCTTTGATCATGCGTGCACTCCTGCTGACTGAGAGAGTGGGTTGGGGTGGTGGTTAGTGTGGTGAGCTTCTCCGGTTAGGTGAGCGGTTGGTGTCTTTCTCTGTGGTGGCACTGCAGCTAAATGTGTGGGGTGCTTTATTCTAGTTCTATTTCCCTTCTGAGTAAGCGGTGCCAGTGTCTTTCTCGTTGCAGGTACAATTTATAGACATTCCATTTAGGTTGGGGATGCCAAGGTGTTGTTCTCCAGGGTTTAGGCTGAGTCTTGGGGTATGTTTTGATTCCTGTCCCCAGCGATGGTGGTCCAACGGAAATGCGGATCCAGTATATAGATGCCTTCACTGAGCATTCTGATTACGGGAGTGAGGAGTCTGAAAATCTTAACCATGACAGCTCTTGGCATCCCTGCTACTGGGCACTCAGTCTCCCCAGATTCCTCCTGATCCTCAGAGACTGGGTCCTGACACCGACTTCCTCACAGTGCACCTGAGCTATGGCTTCAATTACATTGTTGGTGTCAGTTTTCGGTGCTTGTAAATATTTTGAGACTCCTTTTTTGTTTTGATTTTGCTGCTAAAAGTTAGTTACGCTTAAGTTACCAGCAACATGGCAACTAGAGATGATTTGGGAAGCCCTGTTTGAGTTCCGAATTCCACTGGGGAATATCCGAAGAATCTTGAACTACTCAGCTAGCCATTGAACCTCTTAGAAAAAAAAAACGAACGGTGCAAAGTGAATTTCCTTTGCACTTTAGAGCTGCGTGCGTCCGGTCTTTAGCTGAGTAGCCGCGTAGTTGGAAATGGCTGCACGGTAAGGGTATCCTTTTCCATCTGAGACTGTGTATCACTGGTGCATTCCCTTCTGCAGTGAAGCATTTGTGATTAGGGTAGATCATTAGTCTGCTCGCAACATGGTCTTTTTTTCTCTGTCAGTCTGTTGCAGCCATTGGTATGAATGCATTGCCTTCAAATGCTACAGTTGTCTGAATGAAGTGACCCACTGAGTCGCCCACAGTACCTTTAAATTTGATGCTATGGTCATTGGTGTTTACCACTGTTGAAGCAGATGAGAAAACATTTTTTTCGTGCCTTTTGAAATATACGTGTACTTGAGATAGGTGCCTCCCACCTGCAAGCCAAATGTGTCTTTGTACTATGTGTGACATGTTTGTTCCTTGTAGTCCTAACATACCTGAAGATTGTATATTTTTTGCTCAATAAAATATCCCTGGGGTACCTCAGCCACTATGTCACGTTAGCACCTCTATGATGACAACAGGTCTACTATAGCAAGCCGACACTTTGTAAACGCTTGATGAAATGTGTGCTTTCTTTTAAAGGTAAGCCATCCTTCACTACTAGTGGTTGTAAGGTCACACTAATGTACTCGAACATTTTGTTAAAATATGATGCTTGGGCGGTGGGTGAGCAGCATGCAGGGTTTCCGGGTGTATTTTGGGTGCCCAGTAGAAGAATGTTGTATATGATATGATATGATATTTTATTTGTATCGCGCTCATGCACAAGTGTTTCAGAGCGCGACCAGGCAAGGGAGGGGAACAGGGGAGAACAAAACAGCGATTTTACTAGGCCCAGTGACATTGAGAACGTGCAAGTGAAGGGGAGAGGGAAGGGGGTAAGTTCAAGCAAGAGGGGAGAGGTGAAAGTGCTGACCAGTAGTTGGATATTGAACAGATTTCTTTGGTCTTGCTTGTAAAACCCACTCATTACCATTTGTAGCTCATTTTTTATGATCTTGGATACTTTGAGATTTGTGTGTTGGTTGAGTAACATGTACCTCTGTTTGTCCTCCCATTGTCGCAGTGCGCCAGTCGCCTACCTACCCCTTTTTCTAAAATAACGATGAGAGTGGCTTTGTGGCGGGTTTCACTGCAATGTTTGAATTACGCTGTAGATTTCTCACCCATGTTGTTTCCCTTGGAGAGATATTTATAAATGCTACTTTTTGGGAGAAATTGATCTGTTTAATTTTGGCACCTGTAACTTGGATTTCATACTTTGAGTTTGGTACGCTATGCTATGCCATGCTTTTGCAATATGGCAGTTCTGTGCTATCCTATGCGATCATCGCTTTGATCTATCACATTTGAAAATGCAAGGCTTTCATAGACGTGGTATGCTGCGTTATGTTCTCTTATCCTACGTCATGTCCTGTTTAAAGTATGGGGAAATGTTGTGCAGAGTTGGTTCTATTAGAATCTTTTCTCCCAAATGCATCTTTGCCAGAAATGTTAACTTTGAAATTGTGCTCTTGATGTACACATTCCTGAACCATTTGGGGGTGTTCCCCACCCACAGACCCCAATTTGACCTTCCACCGCTTCCCGCACTACCTCTACAGTTATCTCTGCTCCACACTTGTGTTTTCCTTTCTTATTTCTTCCTTTGTAATTGTGGGCTGAAAACTGAATTGCATTTTTGGTTTTAAGGGAATTTTGCTCTTTTGCATTTTTATTTATTTGTTTATTTATCCCCTTTCATTTTTTTGGGGGACATGATGCTGGTTTTTGTTATACAAACTTGTTGTGTCCTGTTATATTGTGTCATGTTGTATCAGGTCGTTTCAAATGAATGTCATGTTGGTTGTATAAGGCCAACAAGCGCTTTGAATCAGAAGCGCTTTGAATCAGCCAGAAGGTGACAGGTAGACCACCCCAAATCATCCAAATAAATACATCATACAAATGATTAGCACTCAGTTCATTAAATGGGCCATAACTCCCAAAGTAGACCTACAAATGAAGCTGGTAAGCAGACTCCATAAACCTGTTGGAGCTAAGATCTACAAGTTGCTTTTGTTTTTTAGGACAAGATGGCTGCAGTTTGTCCGCATACATTTCCTTGCAGGCCTCAGGAACCTCTGGGAAGCCCAGTCCAGGGCTTTGCTCCCAGAATATACAGTTCAGAATACACTGTTGTTTGAAAGTGCCCATAGATCCTCAGAGCTTTCCTCTCTGTGGAACCCAGCTGTTCAAGGCCATTTGTAGCCTAGGGAAGTAGGCTCTCCTACTTCCTTGTGCATAGCTTTAACATGCCCAGGTTCACAAGGACAATGTAGCATTGTGCAAGGCTTAAGTGCCTCACCACGGCTGACTCAAAGATTACTAAGACTGTCACTCTATACAAATGAACAGCTATATGTCCCATCTCTCCATAACCTCCGTGTTGTTGACACCCACATTTTCCTTCTTATAGATAAGGCATTATTATTCTGTAGTTTGTCTTGTGGGAGAAATTAAATGTAGTCCCGGCAATGTAAGAAACATGCTTCAAGGGGACATTTCTAATCCATATCTCTAATGCATGAAGCAGCAGCCATACCTGGCAATGCGCAATATTCTATAGTAAACCTGCCCTCAAGTAAATTCTCACTTATCTAGTCATCTTTGTATTACTCTCAACTTTCTGTACAATTCTTTTATGTTCCAGGTTTATTGAAGCATTGTTAACCTTTTATAACACTCTTAATACCAGAGACCAGTCTAAGCATGGGACCGGGATTCAAACCTGTGTTGCTCTGCGTTGTTTTGCTTCCAAGACAAATGCATTGCCCCTGAGCTGTCCTCCTGGGACATCATGCACCCAAAAAAGGTTCCTTTAGGAACCACCTTTCACAGTTAAAAAAAAGAAGTAAAATATAAGCTTATAGACTCCATCTACTTTACATTTTTCAGTGAAGTAGCTAGACTGAATAAGATTCTCCAACATTCCCATTAGCAATTTCTACTATGCGAATGGAAATAATGGAAGATGGTATACTGGAGAAAAAGAACAAAACACAAACAATTTTCTGTTCCAAATACTTTTCTCTTGCATACAATAAGGACCATATTCCATGGCCCTTTACGACTATCCGCGGTCTCTGCAGTCCCCTCTCTAGGCCATGATTTATGAAAAAACCCAGAGTGCACATATGCACCATCGCACAAAACAGCTCTTCTACCCTTTTTACAGTTATGTTTGTATATTGGATGCTTTGAAACAGTCAAACATGTATCCAGAAATTAGTTAAAAAATCTCTACAGATAACCCTATCAGCATATTAAACTTCCATACACCAACTACCACTTAAACATGTTGTACACATCTTTTCCATATGCATTTCACTTGCTCATCCCAAAAAACTGTACACACTGCTGCTATAAATGCACAAATTCATTGTGCAGTAAAAGAAGTACATAAACGGAAAGAGGAGCAGGGATTACCAAGTGTTCATAGAATCCCAGAAGGAAAGTACCAAGATATACCAAAGTGTGAGGCCACTTACTACCTGCTGGGGCAAAGGAGTCCCAAGGGTGTGGTACAAGCCGCCAGGCAGTACATCCGCAAGGGCAGTGCTGAAGGGTGGAGGGGTTTACTGGTGTCGACTAGATATAGGACCTGGAACGTGTAAGGTTTATGAGGGACCAAACCACCAGTGTCCGTGGTATGAGTTAGCAGGAAAGGGATTAAGTAAAACAGGAACACAAAAGCACAGTTTTTAGAAGGTTTTGTAACTTAAGGAAGTTCTGCTCAAGAATAAAAGGAGCAGAAAGACTGTTTCAAAGAGAGGCACCGGCCGAAGACAGAGACATGCCTCCTTCTCTCTGTTTCAAAAAGCATTTCACAAGCAGAGTATTGGAGTTAACAGCAGCAGAGCGCTGTAGCAGTGCAGTATTTATGGAAACAAAGTTTGACATATTAAAGTCCTTGCAATTAGCAGGTGTCAATTTACACATTTTCAGTCTGCAGCAATACCCTCGATGGGCCTCAGGCCAAGGATACGTCTTGCAGCCCTATTCTGGATTAAGCGAAGGGGCTATAGACAACAAATGGGGAAGTTAAGGAAGAGGCTGTTGCAGTAGTCCAGTCGACACAGTACCAGGTCTCTATAAACGTTGACCTTCTGGGGGAAGGTAAGGAATGGTACAATGCCTGCAGGGAGGTCAAGCTCAAAACCATGGACGTTCTTTATAAACTCCAAAATGTAAAGAGTAAAAGAGAAAAAATGTAAAGATAATCCCAATGTTTTTGGCCTCACAGAATGGTAAGAGTATACAGCCCAAACACAGCAGCCACAGGGTAGGAGAAAAACAGGGTACAGGTGTCATGATAAGAAAGATGTCAATTTTACCAGCATTCAGACAGATATTCTTAGCCACACACAATGCCTCAATGGCGGTCAGACAATCGGGGATAAAAAACGAGGAGAGCAAATTAGTTCAGGGAAGTTTAAAAAAAACTGTTTTTCATTAACATAACACTGGAAATGAGAAAAGAAGAAAGACATCAGGTGAGCCAGAAAGAGAAAATACATATGTAAGTGCCACAATGATAGGATAAAACCATGGGATACTCTGCATGTACACAGTGAGGTGGTAGAGTACACACAGCCCAGTTGCAGCTGGGAAGGGCAGTTAGTGAGGAAAACAGATCAGCCAGTCCAGTGCCCGGTCCATGATGCTAATGGTATCATGTAACCTTTTAATAAGGATACAATGGTTCACTGTGTGAAAGATGGACGAGACTTCAAGGAGCACTATCCTCAATTGTACTACAATCATAAATCCCATATACACTATTGAGACAAAGATTGTTAGCCGCACACAATGCCTCAATAGTGGTCACACAATTGGGGATAAAAAACAAGGAGAACAAATTAGTTCCGGGAAGTATATGTAAAACTGTGGGTCATTAACACAACACCGGGAATCAGAAAAGAGGAAACGCATCAGGTGAGCCAGAGGGAGGAAATAGATATGTAATTGACGCAATGATAGGATAAAGCCCAGGGGTACTCTGCAAGTACACAGTGAGGAAGTGGAGTACAAACAGCCCAGTTGCAGCTGGGGAGGGCTGTGTGGGCCAGGGAGGCTCCTGCTGATGGAGGGGAAGTGTGAGTTAGGTGTCCAACAGGGTGGGATAGAGGGCAGTATAGGGGAGGCATGGTATCACATGTATGACACTGACACAATAGGTACAATGTGTAAAACCTTTATTGAAGATGCTGGGGTTGGAAAAAGTCCTACTTTGCCCTATAATTAAGATGGGAGTAGTCTTGACCATCAAACGATAAACAAAACAATCCTAGTGGAGCCATCAAATCAAAATGGCCTCGGCTAACAAAACCTAATGCCTGCCCTATATCTTATACAAAAAAGAGTAAAAGGAGAAATGTATGCAAACGAAAGATCAGTGTTCAAAAGAATAAATGTGCTTGAATAGCTCTCTTCCCCACGTTAGACCGCATGGAGTAAGGCGGTCCCTATATGCACAATGACACACTCTGGCTCGGGTTTTCAACACAATAAACAATTCCAAAACATGGATTGAGGCCCACCTGGCCTTCCATGTTAAAGTCTCTCTTTCCAGACTTCCAAATAATGTTTCAACAAAACGTTCACGTAGGCCCCCCTCTGTCGGGCTCAGATCTCTCACAACAAAGTTCACATAGATCCCCCTCTGCTGGGCTCAGACCTCTTCAGAACAAAGTTCAATAAAACTTGCAAGAGGACTCCCTTCGCCATGCGTACTACACGTGGGCTGCCTATGAGGGGCCTAGACCCTCGAGTTGGATGAAACTGGCCCCGTCTACCAATCGGTGGTCTGAGGCGGGATGGGAGGTGGGAGGAATAGGGGAACCAGGAAGTGGGATAGGGAGGGTGGTGGAGGGCAACAAACACAGAAAAGAAAGGGTGAAAAAGAAAATGAAATGAAAGGCAAACTAGTAAGGCTGGTTCAAAGAGAGGAGGTGGGCGGCCTATGAGAGGCCTAGACCCTCGAGGTGGATGAAACTGGCCTCACAGCCCAAGTCGCAGTCAGGGGCGGGATGGGAGGCAGGAGGGAAAGGGGAACCAGGAAGTGGGCTGATGAGGGCAACAAATGCTGGAAAAGGTGAAACATTTAATGAAATTCAAATGCTGAATGTGGTTGGGGGACCTGGAGGAGTCACTTACCAGTAAGGCTGGTGCAAAGAGTGGCGGTGGGCTGCCTATGATGGTCCTGGACCCTCAAGTTGGTTGAAACAGGCCACAGATCTCAATCAGCGTTTGAGGGCAGGATGGGAGGCGGGAAGCACATGGGGAAACCAGGAAGCGGGCTGGAGAGACTGCAGGGAGTGCAAAAAGCTATGAAAAAAAGCAAACAATTTAAATTAAATGAAAGGCAAACACTAGATGCAGTTGCATGCCCTGGGGGAGGCACTTACCAGTAAGTAAGGCTGGTTCAAAGAGTGGAGGTTGGCTCCCTATTAGCCTGGACCCTTGAGTTGGATGAAACTGGCCACACGACCCAATCAGTGAACAGGGGCAGAATGGGGGGGGGAGAGGGGAACCAGGAAGCGTTCTGGGGAAGGTTCAGGGAGGGTCAGAAATGCAGAAAAAGCCGAAACATGAACAATTAAATTAAAAGCCGAGACTGGGTGCGGTCACAGGCCCTGGGGGAGGCACTTACCAGTAAGGCTGGTTCAAAGAGTCACTGCAGCTGTCAAGCGGGCGCCTGTTAACCCTGTACCTGCTATGTGCTACTGGACAGCCGGCACTGCAGATCAGGATACTGATTGTGCACGGCACAGGTGTGCACATTAATTTCGAAGAATCAAGAGAAGGCTAAGCTCCTAAATAGGTGAGCAAACTGGGGGCAAAGAAAAATAGCATCACAACGGAAGTCCCTAGACTAGAAAATGGATCAATGGTGTCCATTTCATGAGTTAAGTTGGAGGAAAACATACATCTGAGATGAGGGAACTATTTTCAATGCATAGAGCATAAAACATGAAGTTGTGCACACATTTCACAACAAACAAACTGAGCCAAAGGCTTAACAAAAAAGAAAAAAGCAGTGTGAGGGAACAAAGCATGTGCCGTAGAACACAATGAAAAGCAGCAAATAAATATATACAATTTACAGCAATGTGTTAACATATAAATGTTATTTATTTTATTTATTAGTAGTTTACTTTCAGCCAGCGGCTTTGTATATACAACATAAAATTGCAAACATACACATCAACGAAAATAAAATTCCATATAAAACCAGTAAAATCCATTGACAATTTACATGCTGATGATCATACAATTTAGAGTGCTCATAAGCTATTAGCAACGCCTATTTACGCACTTAAAATCAACGTGACAACACTATAAAACATGATTCAAGCTTTCTATATTATCCTAAAACTTTAAAAATCATCTGTATCTTCAAATAAAATGTAACCATATGGTACATAAAATTATTGTCGTCAACTTTCATAAAAGTTAATCATATTTCAAAACTTTTGTCACAATCAACTGCATTATCATAAGATTTTAAGAACATTGTGTGCATCTTATTTAAACGTTCACAATTAGCAAGCAGGTGTTCAAAAGTCTCCATCACAAATATTAAAGACAAAACTATTGAACCCTAAAAGTGAATCTAAGTAAATATGAAACCTCAGAATGAGTGAAAAGCAACAAGCAGTGTATATAAACAAAACATGATGAGGCAAAACTGTTGGCCCATGCATAGGTGTTTCGGCTGGTTGGGTCTGTTTGGTGTCTGGCCAGCCCCGCCTTCTTCAGGACAGTAGAATATCCTACTGGTGAGTAGAGAACAAAGTTAGAGTTCTAGATATAAAACAAGTAGACAAGAAAGAATTTAAAAATTAGGTTAATATTTGGGATGGCCTGTTATGTAATTTGTGTAGACCAAGTGCAAGCCAAACTAAATTATTGCACTTACGGTGGTCTTTGACGCTCAAAGTGGTCCACAGTGGGTACCCTATCTGAATGAACTAGCAGTCATTATCAATGGTGTGCCACGCTGGCCCAAAAGCAGCAGAAATACAAAAGAGCAAAGGAGGCCAGAGAACTGAGTAAGAGAGGGCCAAGCGGAAGAGAACACATTTGTGAATTTGTCCAGAGAGGGGTAAAAGATTGTTAAGAAGCGGTTATCTGTGTAATACCTGTGCACTTACCCCATGGGGTGGAAGTCTGATGTGCCAATTGGAGTGAGGCGTAAGCAGAGGTAGGTAAAAATCTGCTTTTCTGTACTGTGAAACAAAGGACATTAGACACGTGTTAAAGTATTAAAGGCATGGCTGCTACCGTGCCTTCTTGGCTGTGCTGTCCACTGCTATTGCGGGCTGCTGTGCCCGATGTTTCTAGTCCAAAGATCACAGCATGTAGCGTGTGGTGGCCAAGAGCAGGATGCTCTCCGGCGCAAGGTATATGGTAAGTAGACGCTGTGCTCTGTCTGTCTCCAAATAGATGTAGAGAATGGACTAACACAAATATGCTAAACATAAGCATAGAAGAAGGACAGATGGCCTAGTGTTTGGGCTGGGTGTTTGTCAGGGCCACCATATTGAAAATGGGGCTGCTAGATGAATACCTTGTATGGTTAGAACTACAGCGAGAAGGTGTGTAAGTGTAAATATGTAGGAAAGTAGCAAAGAGCCTGTGACTTGTGGAAAACTAAACTGGTTGATATGAAATCTCCCACTCAATCTGTGAATTCAGACCTATGAAGTGAGTACATAGTCTTGAGATTAATTTCTATTCCAAATTAACCAGGTGGTGATAGTGCTATAATTATGCAAATCTGGTTGTATGGTGTCCACAATCATCCATTTTAGATCATCTGCACTACATCCCAATTCCAAAAAGTGGCAAATGTGTGTACATATTTGCCAATGGGATCTTCAAATTTAAGACGCATAGAGCCTCATTCCGAGTAGGGTAGTAAGGGTTAACGGTCACCGGTAACGAGACCGGTGCCGTTAAACCCTTACCGCCCTACTACGAGTTCCCTTTGCGGGTCCTTGCAGGTCCTTCCTTAACGCCTGCTTTTAGCAGCCGTTAAGGAAGGGATCCGCAAAGGGTCTCTGGGGTCAATAACGGTACCGTAATTTACGGTACCGTTATTGCCGCCTTCCCCCTTACCATTGAGCCCTATGGGGGCTCACATGGGAATAGGGAATGGCCCTTGTGAATGGGGAATTACCGGTCCCTCCGTCCTCGGAATGGACCAGTAATTACTCCATTCACCAGGCCGGAGTTTGGACGAGTTCGGAGGCAGCCATGCCACAAATAGTGGCGTGGTTACCTCCGAACTCGGAATGAGGCCCATAGTGTGAGCCTTAGTCTCCGGCATATGTCCTTTGATCTATAGATCCGTGCTGGTGTCTTGTTGCTTGTATATGTTTCTTGTTTACCTATTGTGTCATGTTGTTTGAAGTATTGTTTTTGTGCAGTGCTCTGAGGCCTGTGGGCTTGCAGCGCTTTACAAGAATTTGAAATAATAATAACAATAATAATTACCATTGTGGATCCGGGATCGATGTTTTGAGATCCTGGTGGATGAGGTTTGTGTAGTTATCTCCACATACAGCAAATTACATGGACAGGAAATAATGAAAACAACATTTTTAGTTTAACACGTAGTCAAAGATCTATGTTGCCATGTGATCGTCCAATGGTTAAAGGATTTGATTTTGGTTGTGAATCTGCATGCTGTACAATGTCTGCAAGGGAAATGTCTTACAGGTGGTGCTGAGTCATGGCCAAAAAAATCAGAAATCATGTTAGGGATGTTATGTCTGGTGTGTTGGGCACGTACCAATTTGTCCTTGATATTGGATCCTCGTCTGAGAACAAAGATCACGTTTGACCCTGTAAGTGCACTCAAGCAGAGGCTTGACCAAAAGTTGTGAACAAGTCTTTTGAGTTTCGGGGTAAAACGAGAAAACATAGTGACACAAGCACTGTTGGGCTGGGTGGAGGGTGTCTTTTGTGAATGTAAGAGAGCTTTTCTTTCGATGTGCCAGACACGTTTTGCGATTCTTTTCAAGGGTTTAAGTGGATACCCTTGTGCAATGAAGTTAGAAATCATGTTGACACTATGCTCAGAAGGATCTGTTTTAGTAGTGTTATTTCTGCGTAAACGTAAAAATGGACCAAATCGCAAGTTATCACTGAGGTTTTTAGGATGTTGACTCATGTAGTGTGAAATAGTGTTGCTGTCTGTGGATTTCTTGAAAAGAGAAGTTTACAGTTTAGATTCCTTGCATTTCATATAAATGTCAAGGAAAGCAATTGCTGAATGTTTAAATTGCACAGAAAATGTTAAATTGGGGGGTAATCCATTCAGCCAGTCAGCAAAGTTGGTGAGGCACTCTACCATACCCTCTCATATGAGCAGAACATCATCTACATACGTTCTCCATTGTTTTATATGGGGTGAGTAGATATGCTCAGAAAAAATGAATTTATCTTCAGAGGAAGCCATGTAGAGATTGGCTATGCTAGGAGCGAAAGGCGCTTCCATCGCAGTGCCCTTGATCTGTAGGTAATATTTGTTACCGAATGTAAAGGTGTTTCTGCTTAGTGCTATTTTGAGACATTTTATCTGTAATGACGTTGGTACTTCATGCGGTGTTGGGCATTGGTTGAGTGCATGGTCTGCTACTTCTTGGGCCTCGTACTGAGGAATGGTGGTATGTAAGGTGTTGACGCCTAAAGTAACAAGTAGTTGGTGAGATGGATCAAATGGCAGGTGGTCTACAAGTTTGATGACATCACATGTATCTTTCAAAAAGGCTTTAGCAGTGATGGTCTGAGGTTGGAGAAAAAAGTCTAGATACTTCCATATAGGTTCCAATATAGATCCACAAAGAGAAACAATGGGTCTACCTGGTGGATTATTAATATTTTTGTGGATCTTGGGAAGAGCATACAATTGGGGACTTCTGACATCCCAGGGTGTTAAGAAGCAGGTTTCTTTGGGCCTAAGGAACCCTTTGTGAATGCCATTGGAACATAGATCTTGTAGCAAAGTCATGATGTCTTCTGTTGGATCTTGGTCCAAACGAGTATAGTGTTGTGCATCAAGTAAAAGGTTATTTGTCATAATTTCGTATTGACCTACGTCTTTTATCACTATTCCAACACCCTTATCGGCAGGTTTGATCACAATCCTATGTTTTTTTCAAGAGGATTGAGTGCCCTGCATCCCGTTCAGAAGGCTTTAGGTTTAACAAAAGGCATCTGGCCAAAAACATTGGGGAGATTGTTGAGGATACATTTCTCAAAAGCAAGGACTTCGGGTGGCATACCTGAGTCAGGTGGTGTAAAGGAAGATTTATCTGAATAGTTAGAGAATACAATCAATGACTCATCTTCAGAGTTAAAAAAGAAGGTCCTAAGTCATACTGTTCAAAAGAACTTGCAAATTTCGATCTGAATTTGCCCTAAAGTTACTGACTGTGTCGGGACAAATGATAAATTCTTCGCTAGGGTGCCCAAATGGTTGGTGATAAGTTCTATATTAGAGAGATTGTAAACTGGAGATTCTATTGCGGATAGGCTCGTCTCCTGGTTTGGACAGTGTTCAGGCTGCCTCTATTGGAGGTGAGGTTGGGTGGTGGTGGGAGTTGCCCGCGTTGTTGTCCATGGCCTAAAAGAGTTTGGTTGTTTGGAGCAGGGTTTTCATGTCCATCCAATGAGGAGCTGGACTCTGAAAAGGTTACCTATATTTTCTTAGTGTTACTATTGGGGTATGGCCATCTGCCTGCGGGCCCCATGTGTACGAGGTGTAATTGGCAGCGAGATAAGGGTACACCTTTTCTCTAGAGAAGGATCCAATATCTATCTTCATTTTTTCTGCTTTCTTAATGGAGTTGAGTTTTTGAAATTCTTCAACCTCTTTATTCACTGCCTCTAGTTTGCCAGTGGCTTTGAAGATCAACAGACTTTCCAAGAATTATTTTTCTGCTAGGAGAAGGTCTTCTGCTAATTTGGCTGATAGACGTAAAGCTGTATGATGGTGTGTAGCATGATATCCCTACTGTATTTGGTGGCAAAGTGAATAAACCCCAGTTTGTACTCCTGGGCTTCTAAAAAATAGTGCAGGTGTTATTTGTACTTATAAACCCAAAGGGAAAATATTAACACGTAAATATTCCTTAAATAAATCGACATGCAGTTCCGTCCTAAATGTTTTCTTTTTGTTTTAAGAAAATAGTCACTTGTAATTTTAGGTAAAGCTGAGGTTTCATCGGGTAGATTGGCTAAGAATGAAGGACCATTGAAGATCTGCAAGTGTTGATCTTCAGTAAAGCTCAAAGTATCAAGATCTGTCATATCGAAAAGGAGGGAGAGCAACACGAAAAAGACAGAAAAGAACTAATAGAAAAAAGGAAGACCAAGAGAAGGGAGTACCAGTGTACCGTGGGCACCTTATGAATACATGACGCAGTAACTGACCAGGCGGCCGGTTCTATAATGAACGAAGGGAAGTCTAAGCTCCGAAATAAGTGAGCAAACTGGAGACAAAGAAAAATAGCATCACAACGGAAGTCCCTAGACTAGAAAACAGATCATTGGTGCCTATTTAACGAGATAAATTGAAGGAAAACACAAATCTGAGATGAGGGAACTATTTGTAATACCTAAAGCATAAACCATGAAGTGGTGCACACATTTCACAACAAACCAACACAGCCAAAGGCTTAACACAAAAGGTTAGCGCAATATCAAGGGACCAAAACATGTACAGTAGAATACAATGAAAAGCGGCAAATAAATGTATACAATTTGCAGCAATGCGTCAAAATATTAAAGGCAAATCAATTGAAGCCTAACAGTGAATCCAAGTAAATAGGAAACCTCAGAATGTGTGAAAAGCAACAAGTAGTGTATATAAACAAAAAGGAATAAGCAAAACTGTTGACCCCCTATAGAGGGCTTTTGGCTGTACGGACCTGTGTGACGTATAGTCAGCCCTGCCTTCTTCAAGACAGAAGATTTACCAAAGCGAAAGAAATCCTTCTGGTGAGTCGTGCACAAAGTCAGAGTTCTAGAGGTAAAAGAAAGTAGAAAATAAAACATTTGAAAACAAGGTTTGAATATTTGGGATGGCCTGTTATGTAATGTGTCTAGACCAAGTGCCAATCAAACTAAATTAGGGCACTTACTGTGGTCTTCGAAGTTCAAAGTGGCCCCTGGTGGGTACCCTGTCTGAATGTACTAGCAGTCATGACCCATGGTGTGTCAACCAACTGGTCCAAAAGCAGCAGAAATAGAAAAGAGCCAGGGAGGCAAGAGCGCCGAGAAAGACAAAGAGAGGCAAAAGCGGAAAAGAACATTTGTATTAATTTGTCCAGAGAGGGGTAAAAGATTGTCAAGAGGCAGTTATTTGTGTAATACCAGTGCACTTACCCAATGCGGTGGAAGTTTGATGTACCGATTGGAGTGAGGTGAAAGGTCGGGGAGGATAGCTCAGCAGCAACGTGCTCGCCTTGGAAGCGAGACGACACGATGCAACACAGGTTCGATCCCCGGGTCTGCGCTTTGAAACCTCTGGGTATTTAAGCGCTTTATAAATACGCAACCAAGACTAAAAAAAAAAAAACAATTACGCAACTAAAAAACAAACAATTTCTGTAACAGCGCCTCTATGACAATGGGCTGTGTGAGCGATTTAAAAATGCAAAAATAAAAAAAATACAAAAATGGAGGCAGGTACAAATCTGCTTTTCTGTACTGTGAAACAAAGGACATATACAGAGTTTGTAAGCAGTGCTTTCAGTGGCCAAAGAAGACGACCCAGGACTCATCAAGGGGGCGTGGCCTAAGGGGGGGTTAACCGTCCCCATTAGGCCATACCACCTTAACAGGCCCCTGCTTATTCGGTTACAGACATCCCCCCCACACGCCAGGCAGCCCTTTGCAAAGATCAGCACCCTCTCCCCCATTGGTGAGAGGATGCTGACCTCTGCATCTATTAACAAATGGGACAGTGCCACCATTAAAGCTGAAAAGGCGAG
This sequence comes from Ambystoma mexicanum, assembly GCF_040938575.1. Lineage (NCBI taxonomy): Eukaryota > Metazoa > Chordata > Amphibia > Caudata > Ambystomatidae > Ambystoma > Ambystoma mexicanum. The sequence goes on along the minus strand of NC_090927.1, from coordinate 380,574,804 downwards.
GCCGCTGGAAACCAATGACTTTTCCTGAAGCTCCTGCGAATGAGCAGGAGCTTCAGGCTTTAGAAAAAAATGTCTCGGTTTCCAGCGGCCTCACCTTTTCTTGATAATGGTGGCGTCGGGTCTCAGCCATCTCTGGTGCCATCGCCGCCATTATGGAAAAGGGCATTTTTTTCTAAAGCTGAAGCGCTCGCATATGAGCGAACATTATATTTCTGAGACTGCCGGGACACTGCCCCGGCTCACTTAAAGCCACGTGTGTAAGGATGTTATTGAACTGAGCATAGTCCCCACAGAAGCTACATAAGTAGTGGTGAGGAGGTAAAACGATCCTTGCTGAGCTTTTTCTTAACTAGCACACTGGCAGGCCGAACAGGAACTAGGGAATAGTTCCCATTGAAACCTGCCCACCAGAGCCTGCGCGGGCCACTAGACACTATGTTAGTGTTCAATGCATGGCCGCTACCGGCTGTGCTGTTCGCTGTGACTGAGGTTTCCGGTCCAAAGATCAAGGCATGTACCGTGTGGGTCCATGTGTTTGGCATGGACTTTGCTGAAAGGGGGGCCCGGGGTTAGCAGGACACCCTTTCTGGGACAGAATTACCTGCATCATTGTATTACTCATGAACATTTAAAAAGTACTTCTACACCCTTGACGGATGGCAATCCTTCAGTTAATACTAATGTATCAGCCTCTGGAAAAACAAAGGGAAGAGGTGCAGATGTTCAGGCAGTGTCCTGCGTGATAGGCAACAATCTCTGGGGTTAGTGCCCAACTCGCTGGACTATCTTTCAAACTCATCTTTACACTGTTCATCGATACATGTGGACTCAAGGCTATTTGCCGATTGCCTGAACATGACATGTTCATATCTCTGGCATATGCAATGTACCTTTAATGATGTTGCTGTCCTTCAAGTCAGAAAATCTTCTGAAAGGCGTTAAAGAAAGCCACCGAACATTTTCAGATAATGATGGTGCTGGCGCATACTGAAATCATTGTATTCACTGCTGCTGTTAAGCTCAAGTGCTTCTGTTTTGAAATGTGTATGTAAATATATTTGACATGCAAATCTTGCAAAGGAAAGCTACCCTGGCTGGATAAATAACGAGCCAGTGACTCTGGGAGTCTGTGGCTTGAGTGACGTGCAGTAGCGCGAGGCGGTTGCGCGTGTTTGTGGGGAGTGGCGAGTGTTTAGGATCCCGCCCGCTCTCAGCGGGCAGCCGCCCATGTGCACCACACACATCAATCAGCCTGTATCATGGGCTGTTAGCTGGAGTGTCATCGACTTGAATTTACGACCCTCTGGGGCATGTTTAGTGTCGGTTAGTTGGGACCATGCAGCTATATACAATGCACCTGCCTTTGACCTTTGTCCTGTGAAGTACGACACCTGCCTGTCCCTAGCGAACGCATCTTCAGCTGTTTCTGCTTGGCGAGTGTGACGGGGATGTGGTGGCGTGACTGCTTTACCCAGAATTATAACTAGGAAGTGTATTGTTCTGCTATATCTTGATTTCATTTTATCCTAGGGCCCAACAATTCGCACATTATTTGACGCAGAACGATGGAATTTTTGTACTTGCATTAGTGTACGAACATTGAACATGCACAAAAGAAGCGTTTTCAACAAACCTGCGTAATTGCCTTTCTTGTATCACCCTGTCATGGCTGTAACAGGTTACCAGCAGGTTACTCGCACATCCCTGCAGCATGTGCACATCCCACCGTCTTAGGCGCCTTAAATCGGCCTCTTTGCAGTCAGGGGAGGAGCAGTCTGGTCTAACCTTCGGTTTCCAGGTCATATTTATTGTATCGTAACTGGTGAGTGACTTTTTTGGATGACACCTTTCCAATGGTACCTTCGCGCCCTGATAATAAGTTGAATTGAAAAGTTTTTTGTTATTGATTGTAGATTGAATGCGTATTTAGATCATGCATCGCATTGATTGTAGATTGAATGCGTCGCATTTGTGTAAGCTGCTACGGAGACATTGAGACCCTCCACTCCGTTTGTTGCAAATAATTCTAGTTTTGGGTGAGCTTACACCTGACCATGCGCCGAAAAATAACAAGACGAGCAAGTAGTTTCAATAGGAGTTGTGTGTTCCTTTTATTTTGAAATCATAGCCTTGAAATCATGATTATGCTGCTAACTGATCTGAAAGAATATAAGGCCTGGATTTGAAAAAGGCAATCTTTGCCGAAACGTTAATGTATGCAATCAGGGTGCCAACGTTTGATATTCACTACAGGTGATGATGTTCCCGGGGCCAGCTGAAGATGTGTCAGGGCTCGTGGGGACCCATTTCAAGATGCCTGAGCGGCACTCTTCCACACAGCTGGAGAGAACAGTCTGGAGAAAATCTACGGTGTTTACATTATAAGGGAGACATACAGGAGGGCAGTGAAGGGATTATTGGCTGCAGAGTCTCACATGTCAGCCAGCAAATGGAGGGCTGAAACACAAAATGTCCACTGAAAAACTATTAAGCTGTTTGTCAGCAAGTGGCTAAAGTAAATGAGAGTAAACATTCAATGGAGTTGGTGGATACTGCAAAGATATGATATGATAGGTTATTTATAACACGCTTAATACCCAGAGGTTTCTAAGAGCTGACCCGGGGATTGAACCTGTATTGCTCTGTGCCATTGTGCTTCCAAGGTGAGCACGTTGCCCCTGAGCTATCCTCCCAAGACAAAACATGTAGATATGATAGGAGCCTGAAGGAGCCAGCAAAAGCAGCCTGTATCGTGCAAATACAGCCTGTAACGTGCCCGCTGCAATGCGTACATTTAATGTCCTGAATTAAAGAAGTATTTTGCTTTATTTTAAGACCGCTAACAAAATGGTAGGTTGCGAGGCCCATTTCAACTGAAATGGCTGAAATGCCCCAATGCCATTCCTGGATATTCCCCTGCCCAGAATATAAGGAAGGCACAGATTGAATCTAGAGAGCCGACCCTTCCCCAGTTCGAACTAGTGCATATTAAAGGACATTCCTAAAGCTGTTTAGGAAAAAAAAGCCACGCCTCATTACGAGTTTGGCAGTAATTTGGTGCTAACCCATCAATTTACTGCCAAACCTGTTTACCATTACAGCCACTCTGTCCCGTGCCATTACCATAGGATTACAAGTGGTGCTACGGTGGCGAAAAACTCCATTGATTGAGTCCATAGGACTCCATTGGGATTTTTGGCAGATTTACCACAAGTTGTAATACTGCTGAAGCAGCCAGTTTCTGGCAGTATAGTAGAGGATTCACCTCCGGCTACGTCACTTTACCTCCAACCTCGTAATTTGGTGGGATAGTAAAAGGGCCAGTAATTGTGATACTCTGCAACAGAATTACCACCACTTTTTACCACACTGCCAAACTTGTAATGAGGACAATATGCTGGCGGAACTGAACATTTAAATTAATAGCAACAATTACTCAACCTGCCGGTATCCAGTGATGTTACTGAAATGAAAATAATTAATGAAAAGTTACTGAAAAAATAACAAAAAAAAATATATATGGATTGGGGGTAAAGGGTTAAAAGGTGTGGGGGTAGTTCAGTGTGGGTTACAAGCATGCGGCAACATGGGGATTGGGGGAAACATCCCAATTCTTTTAACACAATGTAATTTTTTTTTTTCCCAACAACTTTGAATTCATTAACATTCATTTCAGAAGCATCACATGGAACCCGACCTGCTTGCTGCCTTTGCAGATTTCTGGTTTGCACTTGTCACTCAACATTCAAAGAATTCCAAATTATTGATACTGGGCAAAACCACAGCATTAGCATCTCATTCCTCTTCCTTGTCATTGTGCTTACAGGTCGGAAGACACCACATCTTCCCTCCATTTTTTCCATTCCTCTCTTTATTTTTTGTTCTTTGATGACCATGCTCTCAGCACCCGGGTATAAAGCAACCTTTTACCAAACGGCTCTTCATGTTCAATTTTGTGTCCCCTTGGATGAATGTTTCCCAATATGTAGTTGCCAGGCTCTCATTGATGAAGGAGCTAGAAGCCTTGGTTTCCGGCTGGGCTGAGGTAACAAGTCCTTGGTGTGTCCATAGTGAATAGGGGTGACTGTGAACCCCAGACATGGGCCTGGCTTTGTGAGATAGGGCGGAGGTCTTACCCAAGCTGCTGGGCTTCTTTGGGTAAACCGGAAGGCAGTCTGTCACCAAGTCAGGAAGTAAGGAGGCTTGGGGTCAGTGGGAGCCTGTTTATCTTTAGACTTCATTTCCCAGCAGGTCATACGGCTGCAGCTTCATAGAGAAACAAGAGAGGGACATGCGTTGTCCAGCTAATGATCCCTTGCTGGTGCTGTCCGAAGCATGGGGACATTCCCGGAGAAGCGAAAACATAGGGGGCCTTGACCAACAGCTTCCTCTTCTATCCCATCTTCTACCGCCCCACACCACCTCTGGAAAAAAAGGAAGTAACGGAGGCAGGGGAATTCGTCTGAATGACACCATATAAAATTGATCAGGAAGGTGTTCCAAGAGGAAAGGAATGTAGAGTCTGAGCTTTCCCCATGAAGAGTCTGAGGATGACTATCCTCTTCTTGCTCTTCTTCCTCCTCCTCCTCCCCCTCCTCCACTGAGACTTCACCTGAAAATATGGGGTAGGAGTCCATGAAGAAGTATCATGAAGGAGGGGCCATGGAAGAGGTCCTAAACTGCATGTTAAATAGAATGCAAAGTCGGAAACCAGACCCAGCAAAACGGATACCGTGACAGTGCAGCACTTCTATATAACCAGAGGTCTATGTGGGCAGCAATTCCGTGTATCGGCACACAAGAGACCTCTGATATAGGAAATTAAATATTTTCTTTTTAGAGAGTGGGAAGACCCAAATCGTATCACTGCGCATATGTTTTTGAGAAAATTCTACTCTAACGGGATGAATCACCACTCCCTCTTTCGCTAGAAGTGGATTCCCTGCGGTCTTCACAACAGTCCACCAATTCATGGTTTAGGAATTGGCAGTTATACGGGATCCCATGGACAAAAGAGTGGAGGCAGCACTGAGAAAGAACTACCTGAGTGGGCACCTAGCCATGAGAAGCAATGTTTATGGATGCTATACTACTCATGTCCTGTTGGATGATTTCCAGGACCTAGTGCTATCAAGGTGGGAGGAGTGTATTGATCTGTTGGAGAAGACGCAGCTCCAGACTGGACTCCTTTATGACTTGTCCTATGATGGAGTACGAGAATCAACACTGGCCAAGGGGATATTGATTGCTGCCAGATGGCAGGTCTTCGTCAGGTACTGGACTCCTGATTAGGCCCACCAATCACTGATGTTGCATTTGCCTTTTAAGGTAGTTAAGCTCTTTAGGGACGAACTAGATGAGAATGTATACCAGGTGCATAAATAAAACCACTCAGTGTATACCTTACAAAAGAGGTTCAGAGCACAACCCTCAACCCTTGAGGACCACATAGATGGCATTAAATGAAATATCATTTTTGAAGAAGGAAAAGGAACAGGGTTTCAGATATGTGCTCCAAAATTCATTGCAGATCACCAACCAGAAGTTAAGGTCCTGACTGGACCACTCCATCTACAACAGACAATATCGGATGAAGACTACATTTGTCCACTCAGCAGTGGGAATGATCAGATCAAATAGAAGTTCTCAATGTTTGAAGTTCAGGACCAGCATTTCCAGTACACCACCCTACAATTTGGATCAAGATCTTCCCCACAGTATTCACAAAGGTATTAGCACCTTTGGTGGGATGCCTGCGCAAGAAGGGGATTGCAGTGTTCCCATATCTAGAAGCCTGGTTCATTTAGGGTCTAAATCAACATTTCGTGGAAGTTTGAGTATCAAGGACCATCGCCTTATTAAGAGTTCATGAAAAGATCAACCTGGAGAAGTTTCAGCTCCCACCACGCTAGTATTTGAAGTTCATTGCCGCTTAGTTCCAAACACATTTTAGAGCAGTACAGCTCCCAGAGGGCAGGGCCAGTGTGGTCAGGAGGGAGTTAATGGTACTCTGCAAGGTGCAGATGGCACCAGCAAGTTAATGGCTCAGAGTTCAGGATCTAATGGATGCCTCAGTGTTTGTGAGTCCTTGGGCCTGGCTGTCACACCTTCTCTAACATTGAAATTCAGGCCTCCAGGAATTTTGAGATTCTGGTGCCAAAAGTCCTTGGGATGGATGCAAGTTCCAGGCGTTAGGAATTTTTCCTAGAGAACAGCACTGCAGAGGGACAGTGCAGTCTGTTGGAATATGACAGGAGCTCCAACTGGAAGAAGTTGGAAGCAGTATGAAGGGCTCTACTAGTATTTCAATCTCGGACCAAGGGGCTACCAGTGTTGGTGTGATTGGCACACTTTCCAGGTCACTAGGGTAGCCTGCAGGCTGGGGAATGATACTTTCCCTATCAGGGGTACACTTCAGAGGGGTGGACAATGTGGAGGCAGATGCTTTAAGCAGGATGTTTTGATATTCTCAAGACATGTTTTACCAGGCAGCCTTGCATGGACCTCTTTGTCTGAAGGGAAAATACCTTGCTTCCTCTGTATGTTTCAATGTACCTAGACCTGGAAATATGGGGGACGGATGCATGGCGATTCCATAGACTAGTACATTGGAAAATCACGAAGTCCGACTGCAGGGTAATTTTGATAGCCCCCTTCTGGCAAGCAAGGTTGCGGTTTCCCTTCCTCCTCAGGCTAGCCACAGTACCTCCGGCTCTTTTTCAGGATGCTCCATCTTCAGCAAAGGTCCTTACTCCTTGGATGCAGAGCAGCAACTAGTGCTGGCCGCCATTGTCCTTGAGCGGTGGGGGCTAGTCATCCACAAAAGTGGGGGGTTCGAAGTCAACCTGTAAGTCATATGAAGGGACTGGGGGCTGTGACAAATCAACTTCCAGGGCACCAGTGGTCCAGGGATGAATATCGGTTTCTAAACCATCAATCAGCCCCACACCTCTAGTACAGCAGAAGGGATCCGAACACATTGGAAACAAGCAAATTATAAACCTCCTTGTCCAATTTTGGTAACGTGGACAGAACGACAGGCTTATCTCTGCAGGGTTGTTGATAGTTAGTTAGTTGCAACACAGTGAAAATACAATTATTACCCAATGATAAAAGGAACTATCCAGTCAAGGTTGTATACAGATATCTACTTTATTATTATCACAACAGACAGTTCTAGCACACTGCAAAATAAAACCCACCCTGTAAAGGAAAGCAGAGGACTGTTTCAAAGACGGAAAAGGGATGCATCCTGGATACTGAAAGGAGGGTAGTCGGTAAAGTAATTAATTGCAATAGTTCCAGGATACTTGGTTTCAACATAAAGGGAACAATGGGTCCTAAAATGTCAATATGGGCCTTTGCAAAATGACCATGGGGACAGAACCACAATGTACCTTGTGCTGTAGATATTCTTGGTGCTCGACAAGGCCGAGTCGGTTTCAGGGTGCCTTCCAGCTTCTGCAACAGAGTTCAAGACTGGATACAGCTGCGGGTATCAGGGGTGGCCGGCAGTTCGGTGAGAGAGGCTGGACAGATGGCTGCTGGCTGGCCTACACAGCGTCTCGGGTCAGGAATCGAGGCATTTCGGACAGCATAAGCGACTGTGACATAACAACAGTCAGCAATGCAGTCGGTTGCAGCTCAAGGGACTCGACTGGCTCAAAAACGTCCTTTAAGGCTGATGTCAGCAGAGGCTTGTCGATGCACCACTAGTAGCTTCTTCACTGGGCTTATGTCCTCTTATAAGGCAGATGGCCCAAAGCTGAGGACAGTGTTGCAGGCAGCTGTCATGTCCTTGGTTTGGTTCAGAGACTCTCTGGCACTTCCCTCTTAGGAAGCTTGCTGCAGAGCCTAGCATATCACGCTGAGTGCTGGCTGGGTACCAGTTCTGGGGCTGCTGGACAGTCTTCTGGATTCAATATCTCCCTCTGTTCCCTGGGAGATGTTTTGGGGAGGGTCTCGCTTCCCTCTTGGATGTCCTGGCCTTCCTTCATGACAGAAGATGTAAGGCAGATGGTACATTCAGCCAGGGTCCAATGCTGAGTTCTTCTTGTTACTCCTTAAAAAGTCTTCAGATGATCTGCTCAAAAGAGGGGCTCAGTCCTCTTTGAAAGCCAAATGGGCCACAGTGATTGGTGTAGGCTAGGCCTACCTTAATGAACCAATCCTCAGTCCCCACCAACAATCTCTTGTATGCACGAGGTCATAACCAGAGTGCCTTCCAACAGAAAAGGTAAAGGGGTGAAAGCATGTACTACTAAGGCCCACCCATATTCCTGCCTGTTTTAGATCAAAAGCTCTCTCTAGTTAATGGAGCTCTCTGTGGTTCCTGATTAAAGTAACAGGTCTCCTTTGAAGCTGCGGCTGGACCAGACTTTCTGTCTCTGTCAAATCACTTACTCCTACGTTCTGAATGGGGTCCTCCTGCATGGATGGCTACTGCAACACGCAGCCACAGACATGATATTTCACTGTCCATTGGTACAGAGGACAGGAGCTGGCTTCAGGTTGACACAGTGTATGTCAAAGGTTATTGGGGTTTCCTGTCTCCTTTGTTAGCCTCTCCAGCTAGGCCCCATGTGGGCCTGTTTTAATTAAACTCTGTTTAGTATGCACAGCTGCCACCAGCAGCAGAGCTAACAAAAGGACATGGCAGATCCATGGAGCCTTTGTTAGTTAATTAGGCTGGCCATGGCAGGGACAATGCTTTGCCCTCACCCTTCTGAGAGGACATGGTGTAATCCTGGCTGTCATATCCCAACTAAATATGACCAGGGACGGCACCTGTAGGCTGTGTCCACCCTAAGTATATGGGTATATGTGTATGTCGTGCAGTGAGCATAGCAAAATGTGTGCGAATTAGCCCCACACATTTTACAGAGGTTCATCTACCAATCGTCAATTTCTTTTAAAATTTCAAAAAACACAGGCGAGCACACACCCACCGTGCGGATGGGCGAATTCTTCACAGGGCTGTTCTCAGCCTGTTGTAAGAGAAAAATAGTCCTCCCTTGTAATGTGGTGTGCAAAACATCTCACAATTTCTACATCATGGGTTTAACCTCATTTTATCCCCTTGATCTGTCAAGACCTAGTAATTAAGGCAGTAAGGTAGCCCTGGAGAGGGCTATAGCGAGGTGTATATTTGATAGCAAGCCCGCAGACGGGTTTTGCAGCTCAACGTCCTCGAGATTGATTGCTGATCCTGCCGTGGGACTGGCCGGTGGTGATAAAATCCTTACAGGATTCCCTTTCTGAGCCTATGGAAAAGCAGAGATTATGTTTCTCACACCTAAAGGGGTGTTTCTGGTGACCATCATTTTCTCCAAGAGAAATGGTGAGCCGGGTTTTCCGTTATGTGCGTCACCGTTATTCAGGGTTACCCCAGAGGTTGTAATTTTACAGTGTGATCCCTCCTTTAGGTCTAAGCTGTCCTCGTCCCTCCACTTGGTTTGGGAAATAGTAGTACCCGGTTTGTCGGGGACTCTGTCCCTGGGAGAGGCAAAAGAGATGGCGGGTTTCGAGGACAGAGGGTCTCTGCTACTGTATGTCGAAAAGGCAGACACCTTTTGGAAATCACAGAGCTTGTTTGCGATGTACAGGGTGGCTGGGAGAGGGCAAAAAGCCTCTGGGATGTCTATAATCCGATGGTCGAAGGAGATCATCTTTTTGGCATATTCTTTGGCTGGGCTGCCTCTGCCAGTGGGGGTCCAGGGCCGGTACACTCGAGGACTGGCTACCTCCTGGGCAAAGGCAAAATGCGCCTCCATGCATGACATCTGTAGGGCGGCAACCTGGTCCTTGTCTATTGTCATGTTGCAGTACCGACTGCACTTATTGAGCCATGTTGGCCAAGCCTTACCACAAGCAGGGAGTTGCACAGCTCTGCCGGATGATTAGGAAGTAAGTGGAGATTTTCTAATAAAACCCATTATTGGATTATGGAATTTGTTATTTCTTGAGACAGATCGAATATTCCTTGGTATGATTTATACTTGTAAGCATGGAACAAGGAAGAGGGACCTATGGGTAATGTTTTAATTACTTACTGGTAATCTTAACCACCCCTCATCCTACTATTCCTCGTCACAGTACTTATTGCCGCCGTGCCCTCCCTGGGTGATGATTGATCCGGGACAGATGGTTTGCTAGAGGAAAAGCTGGTTAGTCAAACAGGCTTTCTACCCAGATTGAGGGAGTGGCCATAAGAAAATAAAAAAGAAGCGGGGAATGTGGAAACTGACGGGAAGACGAGGTGTCTTCAGACTTGGAAGTACTGTGGCGAGGAAGTGTGGGGCTAGGGGTAATGAAGTGTACCGGTGAGTGATTAAAGCATTACACACTGCAGTTTACGTGCATAACATGTGATTGCTTACAAAATGTACCCTGCACACAGATAATTTAGGATGTAGGGTCAGAAAATGAAAACTGTGAACCTCTCTATATGTGGCAAAGGGATAGTCCTGTTGTTGCTAAAAAACTATGGCATGTGTATGATGCATTTATGTTATGCACTTCTCTGTCTTAAATAAAGATGTTAAAAAAAAAACTACTATGGGCGGGGCGCACCCACCCAGCCCACCCACCCCACTCACCCCTGTACGCTGCATGCTTGCATTTAATGACACCATACATGGCATCAGTCCTCAGCTCGGTAAACCATGAACGTGTCCCGAATCCCGCTAGACGAGTGGTTTCCAAAGTTGTTTTAATGCTGATACCCTCACCGAGTAAACAAAAATATTGGCAAAGATGGCCGTAGTCCGAAACTGATCACATTTTCTATTAAAGGCATTCTTGAAACATTCTTGTGCCCCTGGTTATTCCTTGGACTCCACAGTGTGAAGGCAACGGGTCTGGACGGTGCTGTAGGCTGCGGAACGAACCATTTGGCAGGCGTGAGTGTTGGCATGTTAAGAGCACTGACTGTGCAGGCTGGAGCTTCCAACAGCATTAGGAAACCTCACCGCAGAATTGGCAATTCAGTGCCTGGGCGGCACTTGTGGATTATAGCAGTTGATGAAAGTTTTATTGGCAGTTCCTTTCAGTAGTAGAGGCACGTCTCCAATTAAACGCAAATCCCTGGTCTGTGAGCACAAACTCAGATTTCAAAACAATCGTTAAGGTCTTTTCTTATGTATATGTAATGTGCTTTATATGGCACAAACCTTGCAGGAAAGCAACAAAGCGGTGTGCAACAAGAGGATATAGCGAAAGGGTGCAGTAATATTGATACTACTAGGAGAACAGTATATAAAGGGTACTGCTAGCAGGATGTGGACATAGGGCACACAGGGAGCTGCAGGCAGTGGCTGAAGATTAGGGAGATAAAAGCAACCCAGTCTGTGTCAGAGGAGGGGAGGGGGCCTAGCAGATTGATATCTGGTGAGGGTGTTGAAACTTGGCTTCTTTGATTTTTTATTAAATAATACAATGATGCAGGCAATTCTGTTTCTGAAAGAGGAGTCGTCTACTCAGACCCCCATTTCATAAAGCTCCGTGCCAAAAGCATAGTGCATATATCTGCCCTTGCTGTACCTGATGAGTGCAGCACCTACTCTCCAGTAGAACAGGACAGGTTCAAAAGTCCCATGTGCATCCTTGACAGCTGCTGTGACTCAAAGTCACTGCAGACAGAGGCCCTCATTACACGGATGGCGGTGAACCATGGCGCTATTAGCGCCATGGTTCATGCCGGTAAAATACCGGCACCGCCTTGGTGGAAAGGGGAATTACCGCCCTATTCCAAGGTTGGCGGGGCACTAATTCCCCCTTCCACCATTGCCCTTCCCCATTCCCATTTTTGCCCCACAGGGCTCTATGGGAATGGGGAAGGCGCTAATTACGGTACCGCAAATTGCGGTACCGTAATTAGCTCCCTGGTCCCTTTGCGGGTTGGTTTTTAACGCCTGCAAAAAGCAGGCGTTAAATTCCCCAACCCGCAAAGGGACCTCGTAGTAAGGCGGTAAGGATTTACCGGTACCGGTAAAATACTGGTACCGGTAAACCCTTACCGCCACCCATGTAATGAGGCCCATTGACTTCAATTTGACTTCTGCATTTCTGATCTAAAATGTAATAATTGGCACCTATTGCGGCTGGTGGCAGGGTAAACTCTGTTGACGAGGAGAGGAAATTACTGACGGGCCCATTGGTCAGTACTCGTCCTCGAAAACTAGTAATACAAGGTAGCTGCACCATGCAAGGACAGAGTGCGGGATTCACATACTCCAGCCAGGTTAAATAATTAGGACTCAGTAAATTGGCAAAGGGAAGTCCGTTTAATGATACATACATCAGCATATGGAGATCAGCAGCATCACAAACTCCTGCCTCACCCCGACTTCGCCGAACTTCAGTACAACAGCCTCTTTTATGGGCAAACTTCGTCATCATTGACGTCTACTTCCATAAAAAATCATCATGCAGCATAATTGGTTAGGAAAGGTAACTTAAGTATAGGTGTTATATCTGTATATGGAAATAAAGCAATTGGATTGGATAACTCTTATCAGATGGGTGTCTATGCCCATCCCTCTACAACACACGTGATTGACGTCACTACAAGTACGACGTGTCATTGGTTACAGTGTCTATAGGACCCTAGATTACATGGTCTATCATGATTGGGCAAGTTACACCCCTACACATAAACTTTCACTTTAATTAGCAGCATGCAGAATAAAAACCCAGGTGCCTAGTGTCCCAAGATTCACCCTTCCTCCTTTCCATCAATCAGTGTTTTAGGGCTATGTGTCAATTAGTTGGCTGGGTATGGCCTCGGATCTGTAGTCTCTTAACAGGAAAAGTCATGGCATCCTCGGGTTCTGGATGACATCAGGCGGTGGTACATCTTCGCGCCTGTCTGGTCACGTGCTAGTTGACCGTGAATCTGCTTTAGTTTTCCATCTTTTCGTGTATTTAATTCTGTGTTCCCTTGGCCACCTGCATGGGCTTCTCTTATCTTGACCTTCACGGGCGGGCTGGCATGCTCTGAAGCTGGAGTCTCGTGAGCTCATGCTCAGCTCCCTTCTCTGGTTGACCTCGATTTCCCAGGCATTAGCCTCTCTTTGCTACGTTTCGATCCTGCTTCTTCCCTGGTCTCTGTTAGGTTTTGAAACTCGGCCTTTTAGGCCTCTGGCCGCCTGGGTACACTTCTGCTTTCACAAAATGGAGTTGCACGTGTACATTGTGCTGTATTGAGGTAGGTATATGGTTGGCGCTTGCCGCTCTATTCTTCTACTAAGCATTGCAGGCAGTATCGATTTCTGAGCATCTTGCATTTCAAGCTTATTTACACACATTCGATAGGGCGGTTGCTTCCATCCTGTCTCATGGCAACATTTCCTTATGTTTTAACTTTATCTCTCCTCTCTGTCCATTAAATATATTCTAGCAGTCACTGGTACGGGCATGCTAGCTTTCAGTAGCCACTTCTGGTTGTTCTCGGGGCTGCCTAGGCCCTTAGTCCATTTCCATTGGCCTTCCATTAAGGCCTTCGGGGTTTCCTCGTGGACAGTCTGTAAATACTCGTTTCGTACCAATGGCAGGTACGGTTGTCTGATTGGGTACCGTGCAGCCCAGGGCTGTCTGGTTATGGGCACTTCAACAGGTACTGATCTTCTAACGTACACAGGGCAGAGGCCCACTGCAGCTCTCTGTTGGTTCAGCTGCTCCTCGTACATCACTTATCTTTGCGAGTACTTTGCTGGCATCTCGAAATGTGGAGCAGGGGTGCAGGCCATGTCTGGGACCTCCTCTACACTCCCCCCTCTGGTCGGTTCATCGACCACTTCTGCTTCCTCTTTTGTATTCAGCTTCTTTGACTCCTCAGAATCTTGTTCATCGTCTTCAGGACTGGTACATGACGGTGTCAACATGTGCATTTTAAGAGTCCATATCTTTATCACCCCCTTCAAGCTTCCTGCAGTTTTCACATGCTCATCTTTGTTCCAGGTCATCAACTGGCATTGTCCATTTGGACTGCAGTAAATCCATTTGCCTTCATACCTTTTTCGTTTCTTGGGATAAGTGAATTTAGTTCCATCTGGTGCAAATTCACTGTCCTTCACAAAGTCCTTTATTTCTTCATCTGTCAGGTCTCTGGGTTTTCATCCTGGCTCGACATCGACCATAATTTTCATCCCAATGGCTCTCTTTGCAGTTTTCTGGCATTGAGTGATGATTATCTCGATAACACAGAATCCTAGCAATACCATGGCTAGCAAGGCTCCCAGGAACTTGAATATATCAGCCATCCATTGCGGGACCCATGAGAATAGGTTCCCAAACCAACTGTCATCATCCACTTCGTCCGTTTCATCAGTCATCTGGTTTTTTAAAGTTGTCAACATGCTTATGGCCTCTGTGAGGGTTCCATTTTCCTCATCATGCGATGGTGTAAATGTGCAACATGATTCTCCGATTTTTGCACAAACACCTCCATCCATTGCTGTGATCATGTCAAGCAAATATCTGTTCTGGAGAGTCATCAGTCTAACCGCTCTCAGCTCTTCTTTGATCGCATTGAATCCTTTTATTGTGGTGTTGATGGTCTGCAGTAACTCCCATCTGGTTATCTGCAACCATTTAGCATTCACTCCAATTTGGATGTGTGGCAGGAGCATTGTGGTGAATACTGTTGAAGTGAGGCTGAACAGCCTGTGTTCGTATGGAATCGCATAGAATGCTTCTTCTGATTTGGCAGAAAAGTAGTTTTCTCTCTTCATTCTGGATATCAGCTCTGCGGATCTCCTCCTTCTCAGATGAGCATTTGCTTTCGGGAAGCTGTCCAGATTCAGATCGTTTTTTGGAATCACCAGTGTGGGAACATGGACATTGACCAATGTACATATGCCCCCCCAATTTTTTGGCAGTCTTATGTATGCTTTGGATCCACACGCCCAATAGTTGTCCATCAGGACTGCGGTTCCTTGTGCCATTGCTGGTGCCTCATATATTCGTCCACAGTTTTGATTCACCCGCATTTTCCTTGTGCCATTACTTCTGAAGCACAGTTTCGGGTTCTCCAATGGTACTATTTGCAGGGGCCCTCCCCTGTCTTCGACCCATGTTAACAGATTCACCAACTTCAGCCATAGAGGTTTACATAACCTCTGTGAGTTTTCTATTGCTTCTTTGCAGGCTCCAAGGACCATCCAAGCTCGGCAGATTACGACTCCTTCCTCCCATCCGTTAGGGGAAACTACTGATCCCCAGATCTGCAATTTTCCGTGGTTCCTCCATATTTGAGCTTCTTCTGCCGTT
Source organism: Ambystoma mexicanum (assembly GCF_040938575.1). Taxonomy (NCBI): domain Eukaryota; kingdom Metazoa; phylum Chordata; class Amphibia; order Caudata; family Ambystomatidae; genus Ambystoma; species Ambystoma mexicanum. The sequence goes on along the minus strand of NC_090927.1, from coordinate 380,559,534 downwards.
TTTCCTTGGACGTTCAGTCTTGAGTTTATTTCCCACCTTATTCCTGATCCTTTGATGTCAGGGTTTTCATATCTAATAACGTGATTCTTGGTGCGCCCTGTTTCTTGTTTTGATGTCCTGGACAAACCCATCTTCATCAGGGTAGTCCTTTTCGTTGGCCCATATCAACAAGGCGTCTTTTCCCATAAATTGTCCTCTGGTGTTGCACATTGCCACGTGTGACATGCAGTGGGCTGTGGGGACATCGATCTCTACAGCCACGAAGATCTTGGATTTTCCCATCCTGTATGGCAGTAACGTACAGATGAAGCATTCTCCTTCTGACTGCCTACGTCCTACTTCCTTCATGTGGTGGTACCATATGTTGTTTCTGAGATGGGCTGTGCTGTCCAAGTAATCGTTTAGCTCATTATCGGTTTCATATGGACTTCTCTTGATCCTTAGTGTTTTTCTGTAGTTAGCTATCACTATGTCTCTGAATGCATCTGTACTGCTCTTCCGTTCCGGCAGGCTCTCGGGTATTATCTTTGGAGGGGCAGGTTTCATTTCCTGCCCTGCAGTACTACGGGGCCGTCTTGTGTTTCTTCTTCTTCCCTCGTGCATTTTTCGTAGACCTCCTTCCACATGTGGCTCATCATCCTTCCAACATGTGGAGGTGTCGTAAGCTCGGTCGTTATTTCTGGTGTTGGAGCAGGTGTGCTCGTTATCACAGTTGCTGCAGTTTTCTTGCTCATCTCCTCATGTAGTTTCTTTGCTCTTAGTATGAGCGGAAACACATACTTGACTACCGCATGTGTCTTCCCCATGAGTTCTTTTGTGGCCTCCCCTGTTCTCTTGAGGGATTTTGTCATGCCATCTCTGTCTTGTTGCTCACTTGGTTCTCTGTTCTCTAGAGCTGTTAGTTTCACAGGTATCTCTTTGTTTTCTGTCAGTTCGGCCTGGGGTCTCACAGCCACTGACACTTGCCCTTGCTCATGTGCACTCAGTGTGTGGGTGCGTGCTGTGGACAGTGCTATGTTATCATTCATTCCGTGCTGACCCTGTCTCCAGCTTTTCTCGTCATTCATAATTTCAGGTGCATCCATATCACTGCTAATTAAATTCAACTGTAAATCATTTGCTTTATCATCAATTTTTATTGGAACAGGGATGACAATATAAGGTCTGAGTGCCTTTGTGGGGCCCAGACGCTCATTACCTGGTGGATGCACGGACATTGGGATGCTTCGTGCACCAATAAAAAATGCAGTTCTGATCGTTAACGACAAAAATACTACAATAATCACTATACATATACATATGATTGCCTTGAAGGACAGTTTGCAGCACCTCCTTCCATGAAAGCGGGGGCGCCCATCCACTGGTGGCACAACCAAATTACTGTTTTGGGCCCCCATCTCAAACAAGTCCATAGTCAATAGTTTATTTCTTTTCTTATCTTGATTTCGTTACTTAAAAAGTTCAGCAAACACTAAAGTGACGGGTGCAGTTTAATGTCCCCCCTCTTGCGAGTGATGACGGAAGTCTTCTAGTTATGGAGTACAGATCCTTTGCTATACTATGGAAAAAGGTTAGACTACCATTTTTAGCACATCACATTCTTCCTGCATTTGTGTATACAACGCATTTCCAGGGCACCTTCCCAATTCGTCTTGGCCCTGGGGACATGCAGGAATTTGTTCGCAGTGACACCATAAAAATGGATTAGTTAGAAATCACGCATGGATAAACCATTGAAAAAATAAAAACAAAATGAAAATAAAAGTGAACATATGAGGAGGTAGGAAAAAATAAGAAAAAGGTTGAAAACGGTAAACACGGCAGTGAAGTTCGGGTCTTTGTTCCTTTCATTTGGTCCTTCGAGGTCAAGTCGCTGAACAGTCTCTCTCTCTCCCCATTTACTCCACTGCGAGAGAGGATGAACACGAAAAAGAAAAAATGGAACAAGATGTTGTTATCCTTGTTTCTGCTCTTCTCGACCTGTCCTATGTTGAATGCATGAAGAACTGTGTCTTTGTTTTCTTGCTTTGTCCCCGGCTTGGGATGATGAAAAGTATTATTTTGGAACGCCCCCTTCTAAGGCTCTTCTTAGCAGTGGATGTCCATAGTTGCTCTTTAGTTGTGATGCAATAGCCCTTAGGAGTCTGTTTAATTGGGCAGTCTTTGATGGATCATTAAGAAAGGTGGGTATGTCGACATTGCTGGGTCTGCCCACTAGTTCCAGGAAGTTTTCGATGAGATGAAAGAAAACTCGAAAAGCGTAGCGACTGTCTGCGGGTGTTAATGACATTTGTTCAGGGTCTTTGGCTCTGAAGTCACAGGCCTTTCTTTCAGTGCTATCAGTTCTTCCCCTTTGATCTGTCTCTCGTCCAATAGTCTCAATGAAATCTCCTCAGGGATTCTCGCTGGAAATTGGACAGCTCCACTTGGAGCATGATGCCTTGGAGGAGTGCGCCCATGTGTGGGATGTTGGCCGGATTCCTAAGAAAGGTGATGACGTCCACATCTGCAGGTCTCCCCACCATTTCCGGATAGTCTGTGACTAATTGAAGCAAAACGTTGTGTGCCAGCCGTGTATCTTCAGGTGATAGGGGCATTTGCCTCATTCGCTGGGTCCTGATCACAGTCCCTTTTTTTGATGCGAACAAGTTTTGCACTTTCCTGCTGCATGAGTTGCAACCACGTGGTTCAACTTGTACCACACTTGGTTGAGGAAGTAATTGTTTTCTGGATCTCTGATGAAGGATAGGGTGTCAGTGGTTCTTCCAACGATTCCTGGATACTCTTCTATGATCTGGAAGAACAACGTATAGGTGATCTCGTCAATGATAACCTGTGGTGGAGGCATCTGTGTCTCTTCCACTGTGTTCGGGCAGTGTGATTAAAGTTTTTGTTATGACTGTCAGTAGTTGTTGGATTATTTTCTTGTTCGCAGGGTCTTGAATGAATTCAGTAACGCTGGCTTCTCTGCCTATAAGTGACGGATAGGACAATACAACTAGTTGAAAATAGGTGAGCACATCCCACTTGAGGCTTCTGCTGGGACGAACCATGTGATCGTGAACAAAGTCTTTATGCTGGGTCCTTCAGGATAACAGTTTCAGTTCTCAGGAATGTCCGGTTCTGTTGCTTACCAGAGTCTTTAGGCTTATGAATGCTTCGTGCGGTTTTAAATGTTCATGAGATTAACGCTTTTGCCGATATGAATGCGTGATTTTCTTCATTTACCCTGCACTTTTGGCTGCAGAGAGTGTTTGCTTGCTTATTATTGTTTCTTTTGTGCATAACAAAGTTCAATCGTGGACACAATTTTCACAACGTTCTTTGTAGGCTATACTGATTGTTTGTGCTTGTTCTTTTGAACACTTTTCACTTGGCTTGAGGAAATGTCTTGTTTTACAAGTTTCACTTTTCTTGCTTTCTCATTGCTTGTCTGCTCATGCGTCCTTCTTTCTCGCCATAGATCTTGTCTGTACGCGCTGCGGTTCGTCTTCTTTGTCTGTAGGTTCTTCTTCGTTGAGTGCAGCAGGAAGGCTTTCCCCTACAAAGGGTTTGACATCGTTCAAAAAGATCCAGGCTTTTCTTCCCACAAGCTTGACAGCGGACGGGGTGCAGTCCTCTACGATGAAGGGGCCGTTAAACCTTGGTTTGTCCCATTTCTTTCTCGTAAAGTTCTTCACTAGAACTCTGTCCCCCAGGAAGACAGGGGGTACGTTAAGGCTGAGAGTTGTGTCTTCATCAGCACTATCTGTTGTGATTCGTGCTGTGTTATCCCCTTTCCGCCGTCGCTGCAGCTGGCCTGAAATGATAGAGGTGCTGGCTATGAGACAGTCAAGGTATGCCTTCATTTCTGCTCCCAGAACCTCCCGAGTAGATTGGGCATCACATCTGGCTCGGGGGGGTAAGAGGGGTTCTCATTCTCCTCCCAGTGACCACTTCATGTGGTGTAAGATGATGGTCGGAGCCTGGTTGGTTCCGAAGAGCATACAATGCCAGTGGTAGGCAGTGCATCCATCCCTTTCTTAATGTGAGTTTCAACTTGGCTATCCTTTCCTTAAGCAAGCCGTTGATCGTTCACATATCCCATTTCCCTCTGGATGATAAACCGACGAGAACTTGTGCTTTATACCAAGCAACACGCTAATCTGTTAGAACACTGTGTTCACGAAATGAGGCCCATTGTCTGATCTCATAACCTCACACACCCCCCATCTAGGGAAGACCTCCCTCACCAGGAATTTAGCAGCACAGGCAGCATTGGGGTGTGTACAGGGACCTGCTTCTACCCACCTGGAGAAGGGACACACCACCACAAGTGGTGACCTGTACCCATTACACATCTGGATCATATCGACATAATCAATGTGCAGGTGCTGGAAAGGTCCATTTGGTCTAGGGATGACTCCTCTCACTACCTTTTAATGTGTGCCCAGAGGTGAATTGTTGGCAGATAATGCAATTTACCATAAAGAATGCCACATGCTCTGCTAAATTTGGTATAAACCAGTCTTCGGTGAGAGTTGCAGCAAGATTTTCTCTCGACAGGTGTAAAGGGTAGTGGAGCTGTTCTAGAGCTACCTTTAGAAGGGTGACAGGCATTACTGGTTTACCAGTGCTGTCTTGCCTCCACAATCCGTCGGAGGGGTTTAAAGAACACCCTTGACGCTTCCATACATTTTTCTCCTCCTGAGGTGCCTCCCCCTGGAGCTCCATTAACTGTGACTGCCCCATATTGCTATAAGCCTCTGGTGTGGCTCGTGCTACCATCATTCTTTCATGATCACCTCCACGTCCATGATTGTTTCAGTTTTGGATGCCATACGTTTGGCTTCCGTGTCTGCTTCGTGATTTCCAAGTGACACAAAATCTGTCCCCTTAGTATGAGCAGCGCATTTAACGACCGCTATGCCCACTGGGAGCTATAGTGCTTTGATCAGCCTGTCCAAAAAGGCTGCGTGTTGCACTGGCGTGCCGTCTGCTCGGAGATAGCCCCTCCTTTTCCAGCGTGCTAATCCTGCGTGTACTGTCGACGTCACATAGGCAGAGTCGCTGTACACTGTTACTTCCTGGTCTGCATGGTTCTCAATGGCGAGTATCAGTGCCACTAGCTCTGCAGCCTGTGCTGAATAATGAGATGGTATTCATGCACTGACAAGTACTCGGAACTCTCCATTTGCCATGTGTTTGATTACGGCCACGCCTGTATATCTTTGTCCATCTTCTTGGTCGATTCTCGAAGACCCGCCAATAAAGATGATCTCTCCACTTGCCAGGGCATTTTCCTTTACCCTGGGGATCTCATCATAGAATTCCTCATAGTTCGCACAGTCATGCACAGGTTCTCCCTCTGTGACTGGCTCAGCTATAAACATAGAAGGGTTCACAGTTTTACATCACACTATTTTGATCGATGGGTTAGAGATGATCACCTCGTAGGCTGATGCTATCTGAGAAGTCAGCGTGCCCTTTGGCTTTTCCAGTATGGCGAATAACGAGTGCTCAACATAGAGTGTCATGGAGCACCCCATCACAATGGATGACGCCTTTTCAATGGCAAATGCGGCGGCAGCTAGATTTTGTTCGCATGGGAAGTGGCCCTTCATGACCGGGTCCAGACTCCTACTGTAATATGCTAGGGTTTTATACCCCAGTGAGGTTCGCTGCGCGAGCACTGCCGTCATAAAATTGCCATCGGTATGAGAAAACAGATAGAATACCTCAGCATAATTAGGAATCCCGAGAACTGGGGCCTTACAAATTGTCCCCTTAAGTTCTGTGAACCCTTTCTCCATTCCTTCATTCCATTCAATCTCTTCTTGCGTCGCCTGGGTTCTTTTTAAGGGCCTGCAACAAAGGCTTGGTATATGAGCTGTAGTCAAAGATCCATGCTCTGACATAGTTGCACAGGCCTAGGAAGCTTTGCATTTGTTTTATCGTGTGCGGCTTGGCCGTGTTCATGATAGCCTCGGCCCTTTCTGGGGTTACCCCTTTCCCTCATGTGAGATTAGCTGCCCTATGTACAACACCTCCTGTTGGCAGTACTGCAGCTTGTCTTTGTCCACTTTGTATCCCTTCTCAGCCAATATGGTCAATAGCTGGACAGAGTCGCGCCTGCATTGCTCTTCAGTGGTGCTGCAGATCAGAATGTCATCTACGCACTGCAACACAACACTGTCCACCGCAATATTGCTTAGGTCCCTTTGCAGGACTCTGTTGAAAATAGATGGAGACTCGCAATACCCCTGTGTCAACCTTGTGCTTTTCAGGAGCATATGCCTGAAAGTAAACTATGTCAGGTTTTGTGAATCACGGTGCAATGGAACCGAGAAGAATGCATTTTTCAAATCGATCACCGTGAAGTATTTCGCCTCAGTGGGTATGTTGCACAGGATTGTGGATGGATTCGGGACTAGAGGGAATTCGGCTTCGACTATGTCATTTGGGGCTTGTAAATCCTGGATTAAATGTCAAGACCCTCCCTTTGATTTCTTGACAGGATAAATCACTGTGTTGCAAGGTGATTCTGACATCACCAGGATGCCCTGCTCCATCATGGCGGAGATTGTTTTGGCAATCCCTTCATCCGCTTCTCTGCACATAGGATATTGTCGAGCTCGTGGCAGAATTGCTCCTGGTTTCAACTTAATTTTTACTTCGCCGGCTCCTTTCCGGAGACCTACGTCATAGGGTCCTGTAGTCCACACTTTGGTTGGCACTTGGGCCATGTCACCATCGAAGTATTCTGGACGTACTAAAGCTAGCATCATTCTCTGCGGTACCTCCCGCCTGATCATTTTGACCCAATATATTAGACTCACTTCCACCCGCATCTCTTTCAGGTCGGGGTGCTCTTCAACCAGATCGTCATCGGTGACGTCAGTCACTCGATACCCTTCTTCGATAGTGACTATCGCACACCATGGTCTGCCCTCATCGTCGCATCCCTCAACCAATACCACTTTTCCTCGCACTGCGGCAGAGTGCATCATTAAGGGAAATACTTGTCCCTCCTCTTCGTTCATGGGTATTCTTGGTCTGAATAGAAACTCATCCGGAGTTCTCATAGTTTTTTCTGCAAGGCCTGGTAACCCCGCCATGAGTACTCATATCCCATATGCGAATTCTTCTGGCTCCAGCGGTACAGCTCTCATAGCTGCATGTCCTGAATATGCTCTGATCATATCGCACACATTTGAATAATGCATTCCTGGTGTTGAGCACACTATGCCATCTTCAGTGAACGAGATGGTCATATTCAACTTTGTCATCAAGTCGCGACCCATGATATTTACAGGGGACTGACGTGAACACAATAACGGTACATTCATTTCGTGCTCCCCCACAGAGACTAGGAGTGCATCAGTAAAGGGAACTCTGCTATGAGCTCCAGTAAAACTCTGGGTGTCTATTTCCTCGCCGGACAAGGAAAACTTGCCTTCCCGTATGCACGAGCGCGTTGCACCCATGTCAACTAAGAAGGAATATTCTTTCCCCCCTATGGTGACATTTACCCTAGGTTCCCTGTGAGGGTCTGGTGTCACTGATAGGATAGAACACATCAGAGTCCCCTTTGAGCCGTCCTATTTCATGTATAGGTTCGGTCCATTGTATACCTGTGGGTTTCCTCCATCTGAATTAGTGCCCGGAGCCACTTGCGGCAGTGCCTGCTGGGGTTGTCCCTGCGGCACATTCCCCATGTTCTGTGGCTGGACTACTTGCTGCGCACCTTGCTGTGAACTAGGTGCCTGCTGCTGCACAGTATAGTTTTGCGCATTGCCCTGTTGTGGGGTAATAGGTTGATTCACCATGCCTGCCCCCATCCCTTGTTTGTTCTGCCACAATCCTTGGCTTCTGCACATGCGCGCCATATGTCCTGTCATTCCACATAGCCAGCACGCTGGCGGTGGTCGGGTCATGTGTCCATCTGGCATGCTTGGAGGGCCCATCTGTGCATTCTGAACACCACGTTGAACATTTTGATAACCTCCTTGGTTACCTCGAAATCCTCCCTGATTACTCTGCCATCCTCTTCCTCCAAAACCTCTCCCTCTTGGGTAAAATCCGTGTTACCCTGATTGGTCTGCGGCGGTTCAGTTGCACGTTGTGCACTCGAATCGACTGGGCTTGTCAACATGGCTCCATCAAGAGCGTATTTTGAGAGCTTCCTTTGCAATAGCTTCTTCTACTCTCCCTTACGTGTTGCCTCTTTCTTCCGATTCTTTTCTTGCAACAATCTACAATAATGTGCAATTGTCAACTGGATTTCGGCCCATGGTTTAGCTTCTAGTCCTACCAATTTTTTTAGCTGTTTTTGCACTGGTTCTGGTAACCTTTGGCACAATATATGGTAGAATACAGGGATAGATTTCGTTCAAGATTCATGCGTTTCGAGTACCCATGCGTCCTGAAAATTTTGGATATAAAGCCGGATCCTCTGACTCTTTCATTTTACGAGTCATAATATGTCCCATATCTGATGTGTCCGTATATAATATGGGCATCGCTTTCCACACTGCTGCCCTACAGTTATTAAATGGCGCTCCGTCATGAGTGGTATTAGTTATGGTCACCCCAGGGTAGCCTGACCTTTTCCACACATCATCTGCTCTTTCGCCAAGTATAGCAATTAGGAGTCCCTTAATGTCCCCTATCGCTAGAGTGACACCCCCTGTCATTTTCTCTAACTCATGTATCCACTTCCCAGCCCCCCGACGTCAGCATGGGAAGTTTATTTTTAAGATTCTCGCGGTCCATGTGCGGCCAAGGAATATACTGCGGTCTTGCTCCCCCATTCTCTAATAGCGGGAATTGGAAAGCGCAGTCCTCTCTATCTTTCTGGTCTTTTGCCAGGGGGGTGTTTCCGCCTTGCCGCCTGCCTGGTAATGCTCTTAGCCTGTCCGCATAGGCAGGGGCTGACGCCCCCCTCTGACCGAGGTGTGTCTCTTTATGTCGGCTGGACTGTCCAACGGACTTCGGTGTCCTACTTGTGGACCCGCTAGCATCTGACCATCGTACCTCTGTTCCCTGGGTGCTGCTTTTCTCACCGTCTCCCTTCAACATACACTGTTTCTTCCGTTTCCCCTTCGGAGTCAGACTCTGAATACTCCCAGTTCACACAGCTTCTTGTATCATCTTCGTTCTGCTCGACTTCGAGTCTATCTAGGGACAGTCCCCTACTCCCACTACTTTGAGTGACATCCTCAGTGTCATATAGCTGGGTGCTCTCCAAGCGCTCATCTTCCCTTCCCTCTTGGGAGTTTTGTTCCAGGCCCATCATATATTTTATAAATCACTTCCCCGATGCTTCATGTGTCGAAGTCATCATCAATACCTGTCCCGCTTGTACCTGGTACCACATCGTTTGCAGGAAAGAATTCCTCTATGTCTTCCCAGCCTACTACAGGATTGGGTTTTTCCACTTCCCGTTGCAAATATTCTAAATCTCGCACCCTTTACCTGCGTTTACGCTCTTCTTCGTCATCCATTTCTCTTCGCTTTTTCGCTTCCTCTCTAGCCTTGTCTACTTCCCTCATTCGGTCATGTCTACGTTCCTTTGCCCTTCTATCTTCCTCATCTTCTCGCTTTTTTACCTTTCTTTCGTGCATTCTCTTCTCTTCCTCTAACTTTAGCATGTTCTGCCTGTACTTTTCATAGGCAGCGCATTGTATGCGACTGAGCGGTATTCCTTGCTCTTCGCGATATATTTGTTCCCGCCTCAACCTTTCCTTCCTTCGTGCCTTTTCGTCCTTCATCTCCGCTTCTTTCTCCCTTTCATTTCTTTTCACCTCATCAGACCGTTCACTCAGCCTTGCATCATCGCTTCCTTTTCCATCTAATTTCAATAATATCTGCCCTCCCATCCATTCGTCCTTTGCAAATGTTAACTCATTGCTTCCTTTCCGTTTCTTTCTCTCTCTCTCTCTATCGAAGGGTGCACATGTTTGTGCCTGATCCTTCCTTTCCTCACCTCGCCTCTCTTTGTCCCACGGGATCGTGGAGGTCGTGTCGATTTCCTCTTCCTTCTCTTTCATCTCGTCACTGCTACACCCAGGTGACTCATATGCAGGGTTGCTATACCCTGTGGCTGCCTTCAGTTCTCTTAGTGGGTACAGACCCTCTGACTTACTTTCTTCAGTAACTGGTTCCGGTGGGGCAGGTGGCACGGTAGGCATCTCACCCACCTCTGTACATACGTGTTTAATATCCAATCTGCGGGGGGCTCTTCTTCCTTCACTTGTTCAAACATTTTCCATAGCTCGAGAACAGCAAGGTGTTTCTCGAGCTTCTTCCCGCTATATGTGGCATGCAAGAAGGTAGTCATATGCTGTAAAACAGCCTTCGATAATGACCCATTTTGGGGCCACGGCATAAACATTTATTTACGGTGCCCTTAACCCATTCTTGACTATATTTCTTCAGTTTTGTAGCGTGCTTTGGCAACTGCTTGCACAAATGTGCGAGTGGGGTCAGTTCTTCCATTCTCACTTTCGTCACTAACAATAATCGCACAGTGTTCCATTGTTACGCTACTATGAGCGAGCACCACATACGCAAGCTCCAATCCAATATTTCTGCAATTTTATACCAACAATTCTACTCAAAACGCATCAATTCAGTGGCGATTCCCTCTCATTTACAGAATCGCGTAAAGCAAAAATGCATTGCCATTAATTTGATAACACAATTATTCCGCATTCAGCATACACAGGACATATATGAAAGACGCTTGACAGACTAGACAGACACCAGCTGGTCATACATATACCTGGCTTCTAATTAATACCCAGACATGGGATTTGAACTACCCCTTTATGACGTCTTTAAACGTCATCGTAGCCTAGCGTCCCCCTCTCTGTGGGCTCTGGGTTCAAGTTCCTTCTGGCCACTCTTTAAAGCGCAGGAACAAGGCGAATTTTACAGTTTTTCTCTCGGGTGCCCTCCCGGTATCCCTTACCATTTTTCTCTTGGGTGCCCCCCCGGTATTCTTTACAGTTTTGATATCAAGTGCCTAGGTCTTTATCCCATATATATTTGTACAGTCTTTCCTACTTCTAGCTATATTATTTTTCTCCGCCACCCACCGTTACCTTTCCCCTTCTTACTCTAAGACCTATAAGACTTTTGCCAACATACAAGTTTTCATCGTTTCACTCACCGATCGCCACTTTTCCTCTCTGCAATTTCAGGATCACCGCCCCTTCCGCTTCCAGTTCTTATGGTTTTCGTCTGATCCGGTGCCCGTGGGAATGAGAAGGGTTATGCTTGTAAAAGCGGGTTCCTTCAGACCCACTGCAGATTTTTGGGAATAATTACACTATCATTGTCCACGGGGAGCTTCTCAGCTTACTCAGCCGGAATGGCGAAAGGACTCGTGATGTAACCGAAGGCCCAGAGTTACTTTGTGCCGTCAGTTTTAAAAGGTGTCTTATAACTATATCAATCAATTATCACTAATCGATGGCCGAAACCATCCTCTGCTACCAAGTGTTGACGAGGAGAGGAAATTACTGACGGGCCCATTGGTCAGTACTCGCCCTCGAAAACTAGTAATACAAGATAGCTGCACCATGCAAGGACAGAGTGCGGGATTCACATACTCCAGCCTGGTTCAATAATCAGGACTCGGTAAATTGGCAAAGGGAAGTCCGTTTAATGATACATACATCAGCATATTGAGTTCAGTAGCATCACAAACACCTGCCTCACCCCGACTTCCCCGAACTTCAGTACAACAGCCTCTTTTATGGGCATACTTCGTCATCATTGACGTCTACTTCCATAAAAAATCATCATGCAGCATAATTGGTTAAGAAAGGTAACTTAAATATAGGTGTTATATCTGTATATGGAAATAAAGCAATTGGATTGGATAACTCTTATCGGGTGGGTGTCTATGCCCATCCCTCTACAACACACGTGATTGACGTCACTACAAGTACAACGTCTCATTGGTTACAGTGTCTATAGGACCCTAGATTACATGGTCTATCATGATTGGGCAAGTTACTACCCTAAACATAAATCTTCACTTTAATTGGCAGCATGCAGAATAGACACCCAGGTGCCTAGTGTCCCAACATTCACCCTTCCTCCTTTCCATCAATCAGTGTTTTAGGGCTATGTGTCAATTAGTTGGCTGGGTATGGCCTCGGATCTGTAGTCTGTTATCAGGAAAAGTTATGGCATCCTCGAGTTCTGGATGACATCATGCGGTGGTACATCTTCGCGCCTGGCTGGTCACGTGCTAGTTCACCGTGAATCTGCTTTAGTTTTCCATCTTTTTGTGTATTTAATTCTGTGTTCGCTTGGCCACCTGCATGGGCCTCTCTTATCTTGACCTTCACGGGTGGGCTGGCATGCTCTGAAGCTGGAGTCTCGTGAGCTCATGCTCACCTCCCTTCTCTGGTTGACCTCGATTTCCCCGGCATGAGCCTCTCTTTGCTAAGTTTAGATCCTGCTTCTTCCCTGGCCTCTGTTAGGTTTCGAAACTCGGCCTGTTAGGCCTCTGGCCGCCTGGGTACACTTCTGCTTTTGCAAAATGGAGTCGCACGTGTAAATTGTGCTGTATTGAGGTAGGTATATGGTTGGTGCTTGCCGCTCTATTCTTCTACTAAGCATTGCAGGCAGTATCAATTTCTGAGCATCTTGCGTTTCAAGCTTACTTACACACATTCGATAGGGCGGTTGCTTCCATCTTGTCTCGTGGCTACGTTTCCTTACGTTTTAACTTTATCTCTCCTCTCTGTCCATTACATTTATTCTAGCAGTCACTGGTACGGCATGCTAGCTTTCACTAGCCACTTCTGGTTGTTCTCGGGGCTGCCTAGGCCCTTAGTCTATTTCCATTGGCCTTCCATTAAGGCCTTCGGGGTTTCCTCGTGGACAGTCTGTAAATACTCGTTTCATACCAATGGCAGGTACGGTTGTCTGATTGGGTACCGTGCAGCCCAGGGCTGTCTGGTTATGGGCACTTCAACAGGTAATGATCTTCTAACGTACACAGGGCAGAGGCCCACTGCAGCTCTCTGTTGGTTCAGCTGCTCCTCGTAAGTCACATATCTTTGTGAGTACTTTGCTGGCATCTCAAAATGTGGAGCAGGGGTGCAGGCCATGTCTGGGACCTCCTCTACAACTCTAAGAATAAGCTATACCTGGTTATTGTATTGGGACTGAAAGCATCATTATTAAAGTCACACATATTTGATGTCATCCAAGTGTCCACGCCGTGAGCCAAGTCCAGATAAGTGAGGGGCATGTGTATTCATGGCAGCCTGGTTGTCTGTACACAGTAAGACAATAAGCCAGGATGCTGCCCTCCTTTGATCCCCGAAGGAAGGTAATGCCTCCCCTCATGCAAATAACCTTTCAGCATGAGATCTCCTGGGAATCTAGCTTTCAAATGGTGCTTACATACTAAAGCCAGCCTCACAGCAGGGCGGGTTGCACACCAACGGGCCTTTGAAGTAGCTGGAATTGGAAGGGGGCAGAGTTAGAGTAGCCAGAGAGGGAGCTGTACCTGTTTCCTCCATTTCCTGCAGAACAAGGCACTCTGGGTATGATGCAAAAGGGCATATATATCTCTCAAACATGCCACCATTAATCTTGTGTTTTCAATTAACAGCACGGGTTAGGTAGCAACATAATGCCCAGGCACTCGTTACCTTAAAGTGCAATATTTTATTGATTAAGATTCCACAGTCTATATATTTCATAAGTGGCAGTAGGTGCAACACCCCCAACCCCGAATGTTCATAGTGCCACACGTTTCCCCCCCTTACTCGGAGCTTCGTCAGGCAGGTTTCAATATCAATAAGAGGCTCACTGGTAATAAAGTCCATTGCTTCTTGAAGCCTGAAAGGCCCCCAACATATGATAGTGGAATCTTCAGCCAGGTTCAAATCGTTAATACAAAAACAGTCGCCATCTTACAGTGGGTTGTGGTCTGTACCTCCTGATGGAAACCAATAGAATGAACAATTATCTTGTCTTAAATTTGGAGTAGCAAATCAGATGGGGGCTAGCCAAACATCCAAAATCAATGTCTTTTAATAGTATAATAATTAATTTATAAATCTTGCCTCTAAAAAATTATAAGTGCAATTAACTAAAACATTTTTTACGATCTATCACAGCAACATACGTACATGGATTTCTTAAAAGGAGAGCAAATTTCCCCATCTAAAATGGAGGAACCTGCAGCTGTACTGCACCTGAGAAGGGGAAATCATGATGATAATGATGCACAATTGCTCTACAGATCATCTGGTGTGAAATTAAAACCCAAGCGGGCAAATTAATAATTTCTAGTAGTGTTAAATCTACCAGTAACACAATTCAATTAAAAGTACATGTGAACGTGATTAAACACTGATTTCAGATTTTCTTTAGTTGGTATGTCTTTACTTTACACCAAGCAATTTATCTCTTGAAACAGTTGCAATAATTTTTTAAAAATCAAGTAATTCATTATATCAATTGGGTTTCAGAGTGTCAAAATCAACAATTTATTTTGATTCGAATTGCCATGATTTTCAATACTCTATTTCCTTTTCTGACATGTTCTGGAACATGTGCAATCCCAAAGAAGGATGATAAACTTGGAACACTATTATGTTTTTCTGTGAAGTGAACGGCCAATGGATAATCCACATATGAAGTGTTGTAACTTGCACATTTTCAAAGCACAGATAGTAGAGCCAATAAAGGCCAATTTGCAGGGACAAACAATCACTTAAATTACATACTGTGTTAGACAAGTAATTTGATGTTTGATGTGCCACGTTTTAGAATTCTTATATGTGAATTTGTTTTCTTGGATGGCTAAGTCACATTTAGTGCACGTATCACATCTATAGATGCCATTAGATATGTTAATTTTGGAGATCAAATCTTTTTAGCTGGTTTTCCTCCCAATCGGACTCAGAGAAATAATCTGTTTTAAGGCTGGTGCCTTCAAAAATGTGATCTGTGGATTATTGCCTACTACTACACAAAGATCTTTATCACTTTTATGGATAGACAAGTGTTTGGCTAGAATGTTTCAAATCACTTTTACTTGTGGAATATAATTAGTTGTGAATCACATTTTATTACATTTTTCATTCTCCAATTTATTTCTTTAATAGATCACCCCTGTTCCTTATTTTAGCCTTCTGGTAGGCATTCTCAACTACTTTTAGCAAATATCCTCTTGTAAAAAATCTTTCTCCTACTGTTGTGGCTTCCTCAATAAAATCTTCCTCTCTATAACACTTAAGGTCTGGCTCTCAATAATTTTCTAAAAGGAATACTTTTAATTAATGTAGTGGAATGACGACTTCTGGCATTTAAGACTGAATTGGATGTAGTCAGCTTCCTATACAGTTTGCTTAATCAGGACCCTTAATAGTTTGCTTACCAATACGAATAGTGACCATGCTGTTTCCTCCCACCAGCCCACATGTAGGTGCACATACGTTTGGGTCATGCAGGAGCTTTTGGCAGTACCTTGTTTCTATCTATAGTACTTTCCTTAAAAAATGAAGTAATTATGTTCCAAACAGGTTGTTAACATATTGAGTAACATTTCCTTACCTTGTTTCTAACTGACTGGACGGGTATTTAGAAATATTCACAGGCTTCAATTCCCAAATCATGGACTATGCTTGTATGTAGGGAGACCACATCAAGGGATACTAATATGTAATTGTTTTCCTATTGGAGATCTTGCAATCTATCCAACAAATCTGCTCTGTCCCAGATATACAAATTAAAACCTAATACAAAGGGGTGGAAAAGATTGTCTAAAAACCTAGAGGTAGCTTCCAATAGTGAATTCATGGCTGAAAATATGGGTCTCACCGGAGGATTGAGTATGGATTTGTGCACTTTTGGTAACAAATACAGGACGGGGTCACTGAATATTGACACCTCAAGTATAATACCTCTTCCTAATGCAGCAGATTTCAGATCTTCGATTAATTCCAACAAAACATCAGCATCGGTCCTGGGAGGATAGCTCAGCGGCAACGTGTTCGCCTCGGAAGCAAGACGACACGAATCAATACAGGTTTGATTCCCCAGTCAGCGCTTAGAAATCTCTGGGTATTTAAGCACGTTATAAATACGCAACTAACACAAAAAAAAATAACAATTACGCATCTAAAAAAAAAGAAACTATTCCTGTAACAGCGCCTTGATGCCTGCGGGCTGTGTGAGCGCTTTAAAAATGCAAAGAAACAAAAAAAAACAATAAACTTATAGCATGTTACATCAGATCATTTTTATATCGCCTTCTACTAGATATAACTTTCTGTCCCAAATAACAACTTCCCCACCCTTGTCTGCCTGACGGATTACAAGTGTGTCATCATTTTGTAAGTAATCGATAGCCTTTAACTGTTCCAGATTTCAATTCCATTCTTTACCGTTATCATAGTTAGACAGTCTTTTGAGATCTTTAATGACCAATTACTCAACTACGGCCATTTTGGTTCTGAAAGATTAGGACAAAATTTGGATGTGTTTTTTAAAATTTCTTTCAGAGATCAAGTTAGCAGGTACGGCAAATTTTGCAGCTATGTCATAAACCATCTAAATTGGCTGTGGTTTCTTGATTCATGTTGTCTAGCTCATCAAGGAAAATGCGAGTTGATATGCCTTTCATGATAAGGGGTTTATAATGATAGATTCCATATCTAGATGCTGATGTCTGGTCTAAAATATTTGGTCAGTTTTAACTTTGAAATGAATTTAAATAGAACAATGCGAGTAGACACAAAAACTTGTGGTTGGATAAAAATATAATCCTTATTCTAATACAGATTTCTCTGTAGATGAATTGTGTCAGGAAACGTGTTGCCCGTGTTGAGAAACGTTCAGATGCTCGTAACATGGGGGAGGTAGGAATAATGCCAAAGACCGGTATCGCAGTCGTTGCTCTGCACTATACCTCTAAACAGCTCCCCACATCAAAGTTGATTGGCATCCAATCGCGGGTGTTCCTAACGGGGCGGTCACGGCTGTTTGAGCGTTGGAGGTTGCCATGGAAACTGGCTTCCTCATGATGTCTGCGTAACACACAGCACACTTCTCTGTAACCACGTGACCTTGCTCTCCAATAAGACTGCACCATTTCCGCAACTCGGTGCTTCTGATTGTGTTCATGGACGTGCGTCTTGTTCTTGCTCTGTTCATGTTGATTCCTACGTTGGCGACCTTTTTTTCATCTCTTACTGTTCTTGGTTTGCTCCTCTATCTTGTTGCCTCTACGTTGCCGACCTCTGTTACAAATCTGCAAATCCCAGACTGCCTTGCACCTCGTATTGCTTTTGTTTTTTGCTTTGGAAAAATTCTCTCTGACCCGGACTGCATAACGGACTTCGCCTGGATCCTGCTCCTGTCTCAGTTTTTGTCCACTCATTGATGACCTGGATTCCTGCTTGCTGGATTGTTTCTTGGAACTTACTTCATTGGCTTGATATTTTGGACTCTGTCACAGCTTACTGCCCTGTTGGTAGTGCTTCCCTCTGCAGGTATACACATACTGACTAGAGACTGCCGGTAGTGTGTTGTACACCTAAATTAGGTGTCCTAGTGCCGTCGGGCTCGGTGGTCCCTCCTGGGACTAGAGACTGGATCACCTTAGTATTAGGCATCCGTGTGCCGTCGGGGTAGCCTCTTTGTTTCACTACCAACAACTGGACATTCCTAGGACCATCTCCTTCCGTTACCTTCCTTTGGTAAGTCTTGGCCGTATCTTCCTTATTTTTCATCATTCTGTTCTTGAGATGGGAGTTTCTGATATTTCCTGCTTTCCCTGCAGGTACGCTGTTACGCAGAATTAGACTGCTCCTTCTGGGTCCAGTGTACATAGAGTCTCAGTAAGTTATTATTGCTGCATTGATTCAGCTACAGATTTCGTTTATGTGAGTTGCCTATTTACATTGTTTCCTTATTACAGTCTTCGGCCTGTGCCTGGTGTTCCATCATATGGCCACAGCCTTCAGCCCGCGTCTGGTGTTCCATCTTCCTACTAATTGACTCCTCTGCTTGTTTTATCACCCAGAGGGGTACATTGGTCAGAAGAACTCGTTGACTACTCTACGAGCTCAACTGACTTGGAGTGGACAGGTTCTGACAAAATCAGAAGCCATCATGGATGCCAGCGAGGCATTGTCGGCTATCATGCAACTTGTCGCTTTTTTGCGCACAGAGATGCAGATGGCCCATAACCGTACAGAGCATTGCCTAGCAGAATTACAGGCAGCAATCCCCGCTCCTGGGATGGCCACTCCTCAGCCAGTTGTGGTTTCCGGTTTTGGGGTGGCCCCTCCTGGACCAGGACAGGGTCCAGTGTACATGGCTACACAGTTTCCTCTGGCTCCACCAGAAAGGTTTAATGGTGATCCTAGAATGTTTAGGACATTTCTGAATCAATGTCTGCTCCATTTCCTATGTTGCCCCAATAAATTTACGGATGTGACTACTAAGGCCGCTTTGTACTTAACCATTTGGGGGGAACGGCTGCCGCCTGGGCTAATCCCTTATTAGAGGGGTGCAGCCATTTACTGTTTGATTGCGATGCTTTAATTGAGGCTATGAATAGGGTATTTGACACTAGGTACAAAACTCCGTCCACGGACCTAGAGCTGTTGAGTTTACAACAAGGCGACTCCACCTTATTGTCGTATCTGGCCCAATTCAACCAGCTAGTGGCTGAGTCTGTTTGGCCAGATGACAAGAAAGCCTCGTTATTTTACAAGGGACTTTCGGATTCCCTAAAAGACACCTTGGCTACAGTACCTGTGGTTCCTACAGGTTTCTCAGAGCGTCTCAATCTCGTTTTCCAGATCAATGCCAGAAAGTCAGAAAGAAAGGGGGAACGCAGAGCCCAGGGCCCGGTCTCTTTCGGTCCCGGCCGTAGCTAGTTCTGGGACACCAGAACCAATGCAAATCGAAGCGGTACGGGGACCGTTGACTGCTCAGGAGAGGGAACTGCAGAGAAAGTCCGGTTTATGCTTCTATTGCAGATCACCTGATCATATGTTACGGGCCTGCCCAAAGAAACCAAAGAAGCAGGGAAACATGAATGCTCAGCAATGAGGGGAGTCCAACTGCCGAGTCACCCACCCATTGACTCCATGGCTTCGGCTTTCACGATTCCAGTCCAGTTTGTGTTCTCTTCCAAACCCACTTGGTCTGTCCATGTTGTATTGGATTCAGGAGCCACAGGCAACTACATGGACAGTCAGTATGCTCTTGATTTGGGTATACCTGTAATCAACAAAGAACATCCTGAACAGTTTAACGCCGCAGATGGCATGACCCTGATTTCTGGTTTGATTACGGAACGTACCGAAGGTTTAACAATGGTCATTGACAGTAGCCACAGGGAGACCATTCATTTTGATCTAATCGCTGCTCTGCAATATGTCATTCTGGGTTTTTCTTGGCTAACCCTACACAATCCCAGCATATACTGGCGCAATGGGAACCTTGACTTCTGTTCTGAATAATGTGGTACACCGTGTCTAGACCCTGATGATGCTCCATGTACTCCTTGTCGTCCACTGATGATGGTAGCTACTACCATTGTGTCGGTTAAGAGTACCTCTTTGCCAATGGAATACGAAACTTATAGAGACATGTTTGATGCCAAGGGTGTAGAAACTTTGCCACTGCACTGACTGTACGATTTGCCCCATTGATCTTGTTCCTGGCGCTACTTTACCATCTGGTTGTGTGTATTCCCTGACAGTCAAGGATGATGTCATATTAAAGGAGTACAATGATAAGGCTTTGAGAACCGGCTTTATCCGACCCTCGCGTTCACCAGCAGTGTCTCCCCTGTGTTTTGTGCCTAAAAAGGAGGGAGACCTCAGGCCTTGCACAGACTATCGTGCACTGAATGCTGTCACTATATGCAATCAATACCCCATTCTTTTGATTTCTGTTCTCTTAGATCAACTGGGGTCTTCAGTGATTTTCTCTAAACTGGACCTTCGGGGTGCCTACAATCTTATCCGCATTCGTCAAGGTGACAAATGGAAAACAGCATTTAAGACTTGTTATGGTTTGTTTGAGTACTGTGTAATGCCTTTCGCCCTATGCAATGCTCCTGCCACCTTCCAGCATTTTATTAATGATGTCTTTCGAGATATGCTAGACCATTTCATGGTAGTATACCTCGATGACATATTGATATACTCACGCTCCCTGGAGTCGCATATCAAGCACGTCTCTGCCGTCCTATGTCTACGTGATAACCAATTATATGCCAAATTGGAGAAGTGCATACTTCATGCTACCAGTGTAGAGTTTTTGGGCTATGAGATCAGCAACAAGGGTGTTCGCATGAGAACTTTCAAGGTCAATGCAGTGCTACACTGGCCAGCTGCACGGAATGTTAAGTCCTTCCAATCGTTTTTGGGGTTCTTCAATTTTTATAGGCAATTCATTAGGGATTTCTCCAGGATAGTTGCCCTGCTCACTGCCATGCCCAGCAACAAGGTGAAGTTCAAGTGGGACACCCCGACACACACAGCTTTTGATATGCTGAAAAACGCCTTCACTACAGCTCCGGTTCTCCAACATCCTGATCCAGCATTAACATTCGTGGTGGAGGCAGATGCCTCGGGCGTAGCCCTCGGGGCCATATTGTCCCAGTCATGTTTTGAGACTAACGAGTTGCACCCAGTAGCTTTTCATTCTCGGAAATTGTCTTCATATGAGATTAATTACACCATAACCGAGAAGGAATTGTTGGCTGTTCGAGACGCCTTTCTAGTATGGCGTCACAACCTCTTGGGAACTATACGGCCGGTACAGGTATATACGGATCATAGAAATCTTCTGGCTCCGCAATCAATTAATTGTTCTACGGCTTGCCATGCTCAATGATATGAGTTTTTTTCTATGTTCCATTTTGTGATCACATACCGTCCGGTTTCTCTCCATTCGAAGGCGGACGCCTTGTCCCGTCTTGATAGTACCAAGATGTCTCGCACTACTGATGGAAGTCCCATCCTCCCTAATCAGGTAGCATGTGGTTGTGTCCTACAATGTTCCATGAAGACAGACATTCAATAATGGGTCCGATCTAAGCCATCGGAGCTCATAGAATACAGCATGGATGTGGTACAGGAACTGCCATACGTACAAGGCAGGATATACTTACCTGATGAGAGGAATCACACAAGGCAGCTCAATGGTGTCATGACTCTAAGAGTGCGGCACATACAGGTCTGAGGAAGACCCAGGAACTATTGAAGCATTGGTGTTGGTGGCCATCGATGTCTTGATGTGTCCACTTACATCGCGTCATGTGCTGTTTGCGCTCAGAGCAAAGGTACCCATGCTAGACCCATGGGTTTACTCCATCCTCTTCCTGTTCCAGATCATCCATGGATCATGTTGTCAATTGATTTTATTGTTGACCTTTCTGAAGTCTGCGGTTACGACAGTATATGGGTAGTCGTGGACTACTTTTCAAAGATGGCCATGTTTGTTCCTTGTCGGGGGTTGCCATTGGCTCTGCTATTACCAGATATGTTCTTACGGAACGTTTTTAGGTTCTTTGGTTTACCAGAAATCATTGTATCCGATTGGGGCAGTCAGTTCACCTCTCACTTCTGGCATTCTTTGACTGGTTCTCTGGGCATAGAAGACGGTATTTCAGTTCCCACCATCCTCAAACGGACGGCCAAACAGAACGCATTAATGCCACCTTGGAGCAGTATTTACACTGTCTCATTCTCCAGCACCAGGAAACCTGGTTGTCAGCTCTAACTATGGCAGAGTTCGCTTATAACAATTTGGTCCATGCCTCCATGGGTGTTTCACCCTTTTTTGCTGTTTGTGGTCGTCATCCCCGCTCTCTTCCCATTCAACTGGGGGCATCGCCTTCCAGTCCTGGCATTTCTGCCTGCGTCCAGGACCTGACCAGACTCCATAAGAATGTACGGAATCGGCTCCTTGCTGCACAGGCCGGTATGAAGGCTGCAGCGGATGCTCGGCGTGCTCCGGGTTATTGTGTGGGGATGAGAGTATGGTTGTCCACAAAAAACCTTTGGATACCTGGTTGTCGGGCTCTGCTGCCTCGGTTTGTGGGTCCCTACCATATCTCGAGGGTGATCAATCCCATGGCTGTTCGGTTGGAACTTCCCATCTGGTGGAGGATCCATCCTGTTTCCCACGTTTCACTGGTCAAGCCTTTCCACCCTGCCACGAGGTTGGTTGGCCCTCCTGTTCATATAACTGTGCAGGGTCCTGATGAGTATGAGGTACGCCGCATCCTCAACCCCAGAGTCTGCCGGGGGGGGGTGCGCCTTTATCTCATGGATTGGAAGGGCTATGGTCCAGAAGATCGAACCTGGGAACCGGCAGATAACATTCATGCTGCTGTTCTTCTCTCCCGTTTTTGGTCATCTCAGAGGGTGGTGCGTTCTTTGAGGGGGGTACTGTCAGGAAACATGTTGCCCATGTTGAAAAACGTTCAGCTGCTCGTAACATGGGGGAGGTTGGAATAATGCCAAAGACCGGTATTGCAGTCGTTGCTCTGAACTATACCTCTAAACAGCTCCCCACCTCAAGGTTGATTGGCATCCAGTCACGGGTGTTCCTAACGGGGCGGTCCTGGCTGGTTGAGCGTTGGAGGTTGCCATGGAAATTGGCTTCCTCGCAAAGTCTGCATAGCACGCAGCAGGCTTCTCTCTAACCACGTGACCTCGTTCTCCAATAAGACTGCTCCATCTCCACAACTCGTGCTTCTGATTGGGTTCACGGAAGTGCGTCTTGTTCTTGCTCTGTTCATTTTGATTCCTACGTTGCCGACCTGTTTTTCATCTGATACTGTTCTTAGTTTGCCCCTCTATCTTGTTGCCTCTACGTTGCCGACCTCTGTTACGAATCCCGGACTGCCTTGCACCTAGAATTGCTTTTGTTTTTTGCTTCGGAAAAACTCTCTCTGACCCAGACTGCATAACGGACTTCGCCTGGATCCTGCACCTGTCTCAGTTTTTGCCCACTCATTGACGATCTGGATTCCTGCTTGCGGGATTGTTTCTTGGAACTTACTTCATTGGCTTGGTATTTTGGACTCTGTCACAGCTTCCTGCCCTGTTGGTAGTGCTTCACTCTGCAGGTATACACACACGGACTAGAGACTGCTAGTAGTGTGTTGTACACCTGAATTAGGCATCCTGGTGCCATCAGGCTCGGTGGTTCCTCCTGGGACTAGAGACTGGATCACCTTTAGTATTAGGCGTCCGTGTGCCATCGGGGTAGCCTCTTTGCTTCACTACCAACAGCTGGACATTCCTAGGACCATCTCCTTCCATTACCTTCCTTTGGTAAGTCTTGTCCATATCTTCCTTATTTTCTCTCATTCTGTTCATTGGATCAGAGTTTCTGATATTTCCTGTTCTCCCTGCAGGTACCCTGTTACGCAGAATTAGACTTGTCCTTCTGGGTCCAATGTACATAGAGTCTCAGTAAGTCATTATTGCTGCATTGATTCAGCTGCGATTTCATTTATGTGAGTTGCCTATTTACATTGTTTCCTTATTACAGTCTTCGGCATGCATCTGGTGTTCCATCATATGACCACCGCCTTCAGCCCGCGTCTGGTGTTCCATCTTCCTGCTAATTGACTCCTCTGCGTGTTCTATCACCCAGAGGGGTACATTGGTCAGAAGAACTCGTCGACTACTCTACAAGCTCAACTGACTTGGAGTGGACAGGTTCTGACAATTGACCCTGTTAGAGGTTTTATAGATCTTCAGTTCATGTTTCTCTTTGGACCACCTCTGCCTCTCCCTCTCTGACCTTCCCCATAACGTGCGGTTTGACTCTTGGAGAGCCCTTACAAGGGATCTCTTCCCCCTTCTTTTATGTTTCTTTTTTCTCCTCTTTCTCTTCCTGGTGGTGTACCTCGCATTTTGCATTCCATCTTGTTGTCCATATGGAGGATTTTTAACTCCCGTATGTATCTCATCTCTGGATCTCAGGATTTAATTTCCAAACTTGATGTCTCCACTGTTGGCACTTGTTTTGGTGTAGTGTCAGATCAACCCCTGTGAAATTGTTCCTTAATTGGCTGATTAAATTGATTAGCAAAGGTGTAAATCCGACCTTGTTCGTAGTCAATTCTCTCTTGAATATGTGTTTTTTACAAACTCTAATCACTCCTTCATATCTTTCCCAAGGCATAAATTCGTTTTCAAAAATTGATTAGCAGAATTTGCTAATTAAAATTTTCTTGATTAGCAAACAAACATTTTTGATTAGCAATTTTGAATGTCACCAGTGTACCCAAGACATAAAATGAGCAACAATGCAGTTTTTTTGTATACCACTGAAGTAAGACATTAGTGAGGGGAGTGTCTGTAAAATGCGGAAGGTTAGCTGAATGAATGGACACACAAACATGAATATGATTAAAAAAAGGCTCTGAAAACAGTTTTCAGTGCAGGGCTCTGTGCAGCTAGGTGCAGTCAGTATTGCACAGGAGAGTGTTCCGTATTTTGTATGTTTGACACATCATTTGGTGTTTAAGGAGAAGTTAGGAAGTTTCATAAACAAAAAGGTCCACAATGTTTAAGTAAAGTCATAGCCTGAGACTAAGTACGTTGTATGGTTTTGCAGCAGGCATGGTCATTGTCCCCTTCAGGTGGACAGGATGGCCCTTACATATCATTGATAAAAACTGTTTTAAATATAGCATTAAGTACCACTTTTGGGTGGAATGGATGGCCGGTAACAGTCCTCAAACCAAAAAGAGGTAATTACAAGCACAGCATTCCAGCCCTGCGCATCCATGAAAGAGGTATTTATCGCTACTAGCACTCAGAGCCGCCATCTGTGGTTTTGATACTTTTGTTTGTTGTTAAGGGAACAAGGCTTTGCGCAATTCATGCTTCCCTTAAGAAGAAATTACACATATGTCCGCAATTGGAAATAACTGTTTCCAGGACCTGCAGGTGAGCAAGGTGTTGTGTGGGCAGGGCATTGAGGTGTGACACTCCAGGGGAGAATTTACCTGGGGCACTGCCTCCTAGAACAGGGTGAAGACTGGGCAGAGGCCTGGAATGAAATGCAGGCAGCTACTTGCAGATTTTGCTTGCATTCCAGCTCTGGATTGGCCAGCTCTCTCCCACAGGTGGTATTATAAAATGCAATCACAATCATAGAGAAACACAAGCTCTGGAGGCGAACTATGGTGTAGTGGTATGGCAGTAGATCTGTAGATGTACAGACTGATCACTACTTTGTGTAAACATATAGTTACCTTTTGTGTATTCATTATGTAAGAGGAAAGAAACTAAGAGAAAAACGCATAGTAGTCTTTGCCAGACAGGATGTAGTTAGCTTAATAAAAGAACCAGCCAGATTTCTTCTGTTTTGCAATTATTTAAAAAAGAGAGATCTTTTTTGCCTAGCACTCCCACGCAGCCCTTTGGCATGTTTAAGATTAGAGGAGATGATTTCTGCTGCACTCTCTTCTCCATCAGCCCCTTTGACCTTGCAGTGAACAGGTAAAAGAAGGTGGTGTGAGCCCTGACGGCATTAGAGGAATGCAGGGTTAGCTGTGCTTTCATTAAAAAATGTAATTTAAATAGCTAGTTGTGTACATAAGTGTCAAATTAATTAGCAAAACTACAGAATCGTATAGCAAATTGCTATGCAACACTGCTTATTTTATGCCTTGCTTTCCATATTTTCTTCCATCCTGGAGACCCGATTTTTACATTTGTCTCCTTCAACTGATGAAAACGATTCTTCCTCGGGTTCTTCAATATCTTTAAAAAGTTTAGGTCGATCAGAATTCGGGAATTTGAGCAAGGTTTTCATCATGTTAAATAAGCAGCTGTTTGTATGCTCTGTCCATTCTTGTATGAGCAATGGGTCTATATCTTCATGCGTGGGAATAGTCAATGTGTGCAGTCCCATTGGAATATGTTTTTCTTCCAAATACATCTGGAGTGTCATGGATTCCCATCACTTGCTGATCCCTTTTTGTTAAGCTTTTCCAAATTGTCAATTTTTTGTCGCCCCATCATTCCTGCACACATACTGTTTGTTGTTGGTCATTAATGTCACTTGTGCTTTTAAATAAGATTTGAACTGCTGCTCTCCTTTTTCTTTCCACCTCTTCTGCCATTTTGTATCATCTTGGATATCACTGAGAATACTTGTGATTCTCAAATTACATGAAACAAAAAAATGCAGTAGCTGCACTTAAGGAGATATTGAGAGCCACACAATTGGTTCACTATCCTCCAGACACATTTCTCAGAGATCTAGCAAGTATTGAACCCTGCTTAACAAACAAGAGACTCAGGCTCAAAAATAGAGCTATCAAAAGTGGGTGCTGAAAGCCAAAGGTACGATAACTATGACAGCTTGTTCTTCTCTCAACGAGTTTGAGACTTGTATTTTGTTGTAATTGTGCGACCTGCAAGATCTAGCAGTTTGCTATATCAATTCATCGCCTGATATATACTGTTTTTAATATCTGTGAATTTGTATTATACTGTTGCACTTGCACTTTAGCTTATTATTTAAAGTCATTGTAGTTAATGTGCATTTAACTTCTTGAAGATTTTCTTTGACAGATATTACATCTTGTTATTATAGTATTTGATTTTTGTTGGTATTTTCCTTTGGTATTTTGAAACTCTCAAAATGGCACTCCTATTTGCATTTTGATATTCAAGTATTTCTTTGCTTGTGTGTAATAGATGTCCTGTGATGTCACAGCAGGAAGTTGAATTTTCTTTCCTTGAAATATGTCTATCTATTTATGCATTGTAACAATTGCCTGAGGAAGTCCTGTTCTAGGACAGAATGGGTGGCTACCATGATTATTTCATAGGTATTGTTTCCCTTCTGCTGATGCAAGCATTTTTTGGGTGATGTGAATTATTTATTAATAACATTTGCACTTTTTAAGAGGTGTGCCCGTGTATCTTTGTAAGCACTATCACTGTTGTGTTGAAGACTGCTAATGACTGGAGGGCGGTGATGTTAAACATTGATTATGGCGTTGCTTCACTGCATCTGGAGACACCGGCTACATATTAGAGGCTGGGCGTGCTTTTTGAGCACTTCTTTTTGGATACTATATTTATTCTAGCAAAAAGTAGCCATTCCCCGAATCTGTTCTGTAGACCGACATGACAACACTCTCATTAATTATTGAAAATCAATGATCCTGTAGGTTGCTGTTCCGATTTGCAGATCGCTTGATGTGCTTTCCTGGCTGACATACCCTGGAGCAGACTTTGCGGGGAGGTGAGAGTTGGTGTGCTTCTGCATATTGGGGCCTTCTGTGCTCTCTCCCCACCTGTCGCTTCACCCTGGCATGGTGCAGTTCATTGCAGTGCATTGCCGTTCCAATATCTTGGAAACCGGGCATTCTAGGGCCTCGAAACATGGTTTTTTGAGGTCCCATAGTTATCTTGAGTTTTGTTCCTCGTGTTGAGACCAGTCCTTCCACGATCACATTGATGTTTCGCCAATTTCAGGCAACCGTCTCATGTGCGAAGGTGCTGAATTCCAGGGAAAGAGGTGGGGTGTCCAAATGTCATGTAGCCAGTAATGTTCAGAGGGTCCTAACGGGTAACTATGGAAAATCTGTTGGAGATTGGTGAAATGGTGTGGAATTGTATAAGGAACAACACTTCGCCAAGCCACAAACCCAAACATTTTGAATTTTATAAATATAGATAGATACATATTTATACAAAACTCCTACACCTAGTCTTACTTATCCATTTGCAATCTAGGACAAGCACACACCTGCAAGAATATTAGCACAACTGCTCTTTATCTTCAGAAATGGCATCAGCTATTACCATCCCTGCTCCCCAGGAGCCACCACCACCACCAACTGTAGGACCTAAACAACAGAAAAAGCCCAACAATGCCGAAAACAATGAAAAGGACCAGGAAGATGAGGTAGAGGAAATGCCTACCTCTAGCCTCCAGAGAGAATCATGGTTGTGGCAGTTTTGTACCACCGTTGGGGGTGTACCAAGGTGAAATGCAATGAATGCAGCATTGTACTCAGCCGCAGACAACCTGGGCAGTACTCCTACGGGACCACCTCCAGGTGCTGCCACACCAAATCCAACTACCGGAATACTCTCAGAAAGACTGTTCCTTTTTCAGGAGGTAGTATGCTGTCTTCCTCTCCTCACCTTCCTCTACCACCACACAGGCTACTTCTGTGGGGCAGGAAATCCCACCAGCTACGTTGCAAGGGTTTATGGTCATTCCATCAAATATTTTCCATCGAAGGTCCTTTCCAACGAATTTTTTGCAACAAAAAAAGTAGCATCAAATGTATTTTTTTTGGGGGGGTGCCCAACTCCCCTGTTTTTTAGCCTCTAAACCCATCCCAAAAAAATGAACCCTTAACTCATCAAAAATATACCTTTGATTCAACTTTTTTCGTTGCAAAACCCTTGATGGAAAAGTATTCGATGCAAAAGCATTCAATGCAAATACCAGATACCCCTTGCAAGCCATAAAAGAGGCTGTTGATCCCGCATTTCCAAGACAACAGTACTCTGTGTATACTGCAACACACCACTCTGCAGAGGGGAGCAGTTTCGAAGTGCTTTTGAGGCTGCAATCAAGGAGCATGGGAAGCACTGCCCCAACCTTAATTTGAATGCACATGCAACATCTTCCCCGGTCCACCTGCCCCTCCACATCTGTGGTTGGTGTCCCTTTCCTTATTTCCCTTCCCCCACCTTACTTCCTAACCTTTCCTGCAAAAAAAGAACAAAAAATACTAAATCAGAAAACACAAAAAAAGGTTTAGTTAGGAACCACCTTTCACAGTTTAAAAATAGTAGTAAAATAATAAGCTATGGGGCCCATCTACTTTTCATTTTTCAGTAAAGTAGTTAGACTCAATAAGTTTCTCCAACATTCCCATTAGCATTTTATACTATGCTAATGGAAATAATGGACAATTGTATACTAAAGAAAAAGCACAAAAAAAAGACCTTTCTCTAGACTAAAATAAAGACCTTAATCCAAGGCCCTTTATCCACAGTCCCCTCTCTAGGCCATGCATTATTAAAAAAAACCTGGCTTGCATGTGAACACCATTACAGAAAACAACCTGTCTACCCTTTTTACTCTTATGTTTATAGCACTCCCTCATTGCCTGCTTTGAAACAGTCACACATCCATCCACCAATAAGTTTTAAAAAAACTCTACATATAACCCTATCAATATATTAAACATGCACACAACTGCCACTTACACATCATTTGCATATGAAATATCCTTGCTTATCCCAACATACTTTACACACTGCTGCTATACATATGTATGGTTCAGTAAAAGAAGGGCATGGATGGAGAGAGGATTAGGGATTGCCAAGTGCTCTAGGAGCCCAGGAGCTAGATATGGAAGAGCTACAATCCTAGGATAAAACCCTGTGATACTCTGCCTGCACACAGTGAGGTGGTGGAGTACAAATAGCCCAGTTGCAGTCGGTAAGAGCGGTTAGTAAGGAAAACAATCAGCCAGTCCAGTGCCCGGTCCATGATGCTAATGGTACCATGTAACCGTTTGATGAGGATACAATTGTTCACTGTGTGAAAGGCAGAGGAGACATCAAGGAGCGCAATCCTCAATTGTACTACAATCATAAAAACAATTGTAAAAACCATATACACTTTAATTATATCATTCCACCATATTATAATACTCCTCCTACATTATCTACAAATACTATACACCTATTAGTATACTATTTGTTGCCAGTGGCCAGATCTTTGGGGGTATGGCCTAACACATGCCCCCAAGAATCTGGTCACTGGCCACAACCACCACAATAGAATCAAACCATATAACAAGTACGTTCAATACACCTTGACATGACAAAACTCAGCATCTGCAAACACTTTTTTCAACCATATCATCTTTATTCAACTCCCCATCCCTTTCCACGCCCTCTTTCACCCATCAAATAACCCCAAATGTGTTTTCCAAACTGGTCATTCACTGCACTATCCGCCGACACCAAGGATTTAACATGGCGACCATTCCCAAAAATATGACCCACCTCACGCTTTTCACAATCCAACCAGTGGGTGCGTCCGATGTCCATGTCCACAGACATCACAACACCCCCTGATTGATCCAGGGGGTTGTCCGCGGACCGAAAAAGGAAGTGAGTCCGCGGACCAGACCAAGATATCACAATTTCTTTTTAACCTACTTTTTGCCCATTTTAAAAAGACCTACTGGACCGATTTACACCAAATGTACAAAGCATGCTTTTGGGACCAAGCTGGCATGGCTGGTGCAAATTCGGTGAAAATCCTCCAGCGGTTTGGTCTGTAGGTATGAGCAAATCTTTCTTCATTGTGTCTATGGGGATTTCCACACATTTTGGGATCCCCCTATTACTTTGCCCCCCTTGACAAATCTGCACCAAACTTCAAATAATCGTTCCAAGGGGTCCATATACCCTTTCTGCAAAGTTTGGTGAGGATTCATCTGGGGGGGCAAAGACATAAGCTGCCCAAAAAGTGCTCTTTCTATAAGTTGAGCAACTTGACGCTACTGCAGGCCCTGTAATGTTACAGGGCTTGCGGTAGCGGCCCTATAGTTATAGCTGAGTTACTCAACCCATAGGAAAAACACTTTGTAGGCGGCTTATAACTTCGCCCACCCTGGATGAATCCTCACAAAACTTTGCAAATATATAAGTATATGGCCCGGTCAGTTTGTTGCTTCAAAGTTTGGTGAGGTTTTGTTATAGGGAGGGTCCCAAAATGTGTGGTTTTTCCCATAGACACAATGGAAAAATAATTTTGCTCATGCCTACAGCCCAAACCGCTGGACGGATTTTCACCAAATTTGGCCAGGAGCGGTGGCTTGGTCCCGAAGACATGCTTTTCTAAATTTGGTGTACATCCGTGTAGTATTTTCTTTTTATAGAACAACCAAAAAGTAGATACACAAAATTAGTGATATATGGGTTCGGTCCACGGACTCACTTCCCTGTTTGTTCCTCGGAAGGACCTCCGATTGGCCCAGAGGGCGGCTTGAGGTCCGCCGACATCGGACTTACCCACTGATTGAATGGTGAAAAGCGTTGGGTGGGTCAGATTTTTGGAAACGCCCACCATGTTTGAACACTGCAGTAAAAACATATTCAAATACACAACCTTGCACGTGACAAACGAATCAAACAATCTGTGGAGAGGTGAGGGATGATGAGGATGGGATGGGATATGACCTTAAGAAGCCAATAAACTGGTAGTTTTCTTCTCCGATGTCCACAAACAGTCCGGCAGTTCTGTGATGTTCGCGAACATCTGAGATGTTCGGGGACATCTATGCCTATTTCTGCATTACAGGGTTGGTGAAAAGCATTTTTTTATGGCTTATAACTTTGAAACCACTCAATGAAACTGCATGAAATTATGGAATTACATTTGGGACCTGACCCTGAATGGTTCTGCAACGTGTGGTGCTGCTTTGGCAAGAGGGAACAAAATTAGAGGGGCGGTCCCAAAATATTTTGAAGACTTATAAATGTGCCATTTGACAAATCTGCACAAAGGTTTGCAAAAAGATTTAGACCTAGATATGAATGGTTTTGCAATGTTTGGTGGGATTTTGTCAAGAGGGGCAAAATTAGAGGCGGGGTCTCAACATTTTTAGATGGCTTATAACTCTTTTGTCGTTTGATGCATGTGGACAAACATTTTCAGAAAGCTTATAAACCCAACCTTGAATATTTGGGAAAGGTCTAAATGGATTTTATCAAGTAGACGCTAAGTTATATGGCTATTTTATTGATGCACACTTTGACACTTTTCAAAAAATAAAACATGTCGGATTTGCAGCAAACACATGCAAGGAGCATTGGCAAGGACCTGAAAACATGGTTTTGAAAATGTCCGTGTTTTATTTTTTGAAAAGTGTCATAATGTAGGTACAAAAGTAGTGATATACCTTTGGTGACTGAGGTATATATAGCCTATGGCCATGACCATGAGGGACCAGAAATGGGGTTAAAGGGGGCATGGCCACCAGGGACCGGCTATGTGGTAACGTTTTTCAAAATTGGGAAAAGTTTGATTGGGGAAAAAAATCTGCTTGTGTGTACAAATTGAAGTGCTGGGTGGGATTGCAGCAAATATGTACAAGCATGGTCAGCAAGAACCTCAAAGCATGATTTTGCATATATGTCCCGAGTTTTATTTTTTGAAAAGTGTGAAAATGTAAGTACACAACACAGTGACATAACATTGGTGTCTGGGCAATAGGCTTGGCTGTCAGCAAGGAGAAATGTGTACTGTAATTTATATATTGGGGCATGGGGCTTGGCTGAAGCAGTAGGTTTGAATGGGAAAACATATTCTGCTTGTGGTTACAGCCTGAAGTGGTGGACTAGATTACAACAAACCTGAAAGGAACTGAAAGCATGTTTTTGGAAATACTTCTTGTGTTTTATTTTTTCAAAGTGTAAGAATGTAAGTAGAAAAACAAGTGATATACATTTGGTGCCTGGGTAGTGGGCCTGGCCCTCACCAAACACAAATGTGTACTCTGATTTGCTTATTGGGGAATTCAGCATGGCTGAAGCACATGCACCATGGATTTGGAGACTGGCCTTTGGTTACATTATTAGGGTATAGTGGACACTCAGCTAGGATGCAGGGTAGTTGCAGTGAATAATAGGGGTGGTTTGGCTCGGCTGGGGTCACGGTTGAGCCTTATTTGTAGGCAATTGAATGATGATTTGTATACACAGCATGCGCTGCTGATGAAGACAGACATAAACATATGTTGCAAAAAGTATGTTTCTCAAAGGAGGTTCATAGTTCTTTCCTATATATGAAAAGATGAATTATTAATAACTCCTATACAGTGATGTAACACCATGAAACATTTTCACTTATAACCTATTAAATTGACAGAAAAAACTTGATTAAAGGGATGTTATAGTTAAGATGCACCTCTGCTCCAGTAGTTAGCCAGCGGCGTTCCACCTTGGCATCCCTTTGCATTTCCCTCCTGGGTTCTCATGAGCACTTGCCCATCCGTTCTGCCCCTTCTATTTATGCACTTCTCTCACTGCACAACGCATATGTGCATTTATAGGAGCACTGTGTACACTTTTTTTGTATAAGTAAGGAAAATGCAGATGCAATTGTAGAAGATTGTTAAGTGGCAGTTGGTGTTTGGAAGCTTAATATGGTCATAGGGTTACATTTACAGTATTTGGAAGTGATTGGTGGATGGATGTGTGACTGTTTGAAAGCAGGCATTGATGGAGTGTTACAAATATAAAATTAAAAAGGGTAGAAGGGCTGCCCTGTGCGATGGTGTGCATATGCCATCTGGGTCTTTTAATGATCCATGGCCTGGAAAGGGGACTCTGGTGACCGCGTATAGTTATCAAGGTCCATCAATTTTGGTCCTTATTGTATGTTAGAGAAAAGTATTTGGAACAGAAAATTGTTTCTGCCCTTTTATATTTTTCTCTAGTATACAATTATCCATTATTCCGATTAGCATAACACAAAATGCTAATGGAAATGTTGGAGTGTCTACCGGAGTGTCTGTCAGGAGCCCCAGCTCTGCGTGTATTTGAAGAGGTTTTGCACATATATCTGCTATGCTCTGCAGTTCGATAAACCTTTGAGACTACATGCCAGGCAGAGATTTACGGGCCTGTGATCAAAATTTAACAACAATCTGCCTTTGGATTTTATGATGTGGCTATGCAGAATTTTGGTCATAGGTTTATAAGCACCACCGGAGCATGACCTGACAACTAGCGCCACAATTTTTAGTGGCACAAAACATAAATCTCTTTCTTGCTCTGAAGAAGCCTTAGAAAATTCACCAATAACTGCAAAACTCAGAAAGTAGTACAGTTGATCACCTAGTGAACAAGGGTCTGTTTAAGCCCTCACCATTCATTCTAATTTGAACAAAACCATTGGGCCCAACCGTTTGCAATTTCTGATGGGCCAGTGTTTCCACAGCATCCGTTATGACTGTTACCCCATGCCTCAGGTTGCGCAACTGGTTTAGGTTAATGAATCTAAACACCTGATAATGATCTATGGCCGAGAATGTTTTATAACTTCCTTGATAAGTTTGCACCCTTTCCAAATAAACCAGTGGATCCGATGTCTGTGGGGGTTAGTTCTAGATGTAACCAATCAGGCCTTTTAGATTTTAAATAGGCGATGCCTCTGAGCTCGATCTGGCCCATTTTAAGTTTTGGCTCCTGTTTTTAGAGCTCTGTCGAAACAAACATCCACCTCCGCTTTGAACAAATAGCCCATCTGTAACAATGGGCCTGACAGTGGCTGCATTTTTAATTTTACTCAATCTCCTGGATAAGCCAGCTGTGTGGGCTTGTTCTTGAGCGTTTGTTTGTTTTCTAATAGGGGTGGTTTGCACTGAGTCATTAGTTGCTAGTCATCACTTTTTTGCTCGTCTGATATGCCTGGTAATTGTGGTATTTCCAGAGCAGGTGTTAACGGGGTTCTGGATATACTAGGCCTTGCAAATATTTGTAGAATTTCCGCTAAGCAATCATTTGAGAAAACGGCAATGGCTGGTGCGCTTTGTTCAATAGCAGGGGCCTTGTCTAGCACTGAAGCGGACTACACCTCTATGAATCTTTCACAAGGTGCATCACTAGACCCTCCTATAGGGATGGTGTTGTGTTGAACAACCGGACCAGCTGCTACCGTAATATCTGCCTGCAACCCTATGGCTAATTCACAAACCTCTGGTGCTAAGGTGCTAGTAGCATCAAAACAGCCCCTCCCACATTTTCAAAAGTGCTTTGACCCATAGATTGTAGAATCTACTTCTTTTTGCCCCGACTGGTCTTATACATAGAAAAACTGACGGCAAAATGAATTTTAACTCTTAGTCAAAGATTGCCAGTCAAAGCATAGAATGCAGTTTTACATTTTTATTATTAGCCTCTACCCCAGTTGGTTTAGTATGATACCTCTGTAAAACACTTGGAAAAAAAGTCACCAAATGTTAAGATGTGACTCAACATTATCAGGCTTAAAATTTGATCATTCCATGAGTTGCTGCCAAAGGTTGTTAAGAAAAATAGCTGTTTAATAAATGCACAGCCCAACATAATTATATTCACAGACAATGTCCGAGAATACAAAGTGAATTTTGTAATCACAATGTTGAAAACAAACTATAAATAAACTCTATGAAAACTTCTAAAATAGCTGCTCAAGAATGTGAAATCCATTTCAACAGTAAAGTTGCACCCATGACCACGCTGTAACTCTATTTGGTAAATACAACAGAACCCTCCTTAAATCAAATCTTTTTCTCTCTGACAATGAACTACAGTTTTTACATTTTAACCGTTTGATTTGTTCTTCTCATAAGTGCCCGGACCAAAAACAGTGTTTCATAAATGAAACGGTCCCATAACACCAGGCATTTATTTTGCCGGCCGCCCTATAGGCAGTGCTAAAAAGTTGTATACTTTAACACTCTAGATTATTTTTAATTTCTACACCAGGCCATCTAAATGTCACTCCTGGCTTATATAGAGAACTATGCTTCAAAACAATTCAACAAGTGTATCTGTTGTATTAATAGCGAACAGGACTCTACAGGTCTTTAGAATTTTCATAATGACAAATGCATGATCATTAACAAAACATGTACAGATATTTAAGTGAAAGCTTCTTGGGTGAGGTTAAATCAGAGCGGGTGGTTAGCCTTTCAATCTTCTAGAAGTTGATAAAACAAACATTACTGTATCTGCCCATTCTATTTGCCATTTAAGCGATATGCAAATACTTACAAATGAAATGTGCGTCCTGCACATAGCTAAAAGCTGTAAATAAAAAACACGATACAATATACCTCTTGAAAACTGTATAAAACACATGCGATATATATCACACAACACATAGCTTTAGAAGTTATGACAAATCATTCAACATATAATATCCCATCCTATCGCCCTTGTAAACAAAAACATTGGGTTGCCGTTTGTCAGCCATTCCATGACACCTGTTTGCAAAAAATAAAAGAACAACTCTGCTCGTTGGAGCCTCAGGCAATCCAGCGACCCATTAATAAATCAAAAGAACAACTCAATTTTTCAGGGGCCCCAGACATTCCTTGGGCTCCTTGGATGAATCAATAAAAGAACAACTCCACACTTTGGGGCCCGCCAGACATTCCTTGGGCCCCTTGTATGTATAAAGAAAAATAACAGCTCCACACTTTGGGGCCCCCCCGAGACATTCCTCGGGCCTCTTGAATGAATCAGAAAAAGAACTACTTCGATTGTCGGGCCCCCAGTCATTCCTTGTGCCCTTATGATCAACAACCAAGATGCATCCAAAGCAATGCTTAAGATTCTGTACTGCCAGTTCTGGAGCTCAGAACCACTGGCTGTAGCACCCCTTGATTGCTATCTTGGTAGCTGCAGCTCCTCTGGTGTATAGCCCTTGGTGATGATGTGCTTGGGGATAGTGACAGGGTCCAGAAACCCTGATTTTTTTCTCGAGACATTTCCATAACCCTTGTTGCTGGGGCTCCTTAAACTAGCCCAAACCCATTCTTTATTTTCAGTGGCAACCACAGGCCTTTGTGGCTTGAGGTCCCCTGAGAACCAGTGAATAGTACACGCCATAAATCCTTGCTATGCACATCCAGCTTTGCTGCTTGCGTGAACCCATTACACATCCAGGGACATTCCTAGATCAATTTCCCCAGGCATTGATGGTTTGCAAAATTGCACAATCCACACTATGTCCTAAATCTATGGCATCACCGTCTGCCATTGCAAGGGGTCACATACCACACACTGTACTGGAACAGGGCTGAGCCCATGATGGTTTGTTGGTCCCGCAAGCACCATTCTCAGGCCCTCAGAACATCCACCTCTGCAGGCTGTTTTTCCCAGAAGTGGCCTGCGGCAACATTCAATTGTTGAGAGACATTTCTATAACAAACATAAGAAATCTACTATCAGTATAAAACATATTTTACACATTATAATATTTAGCGTCTCTCAATAGTCAACCTCTTAAACCCTTATAACAACCAAGTACACCTTGAGCACAAATATAACACACTGATTCTTGACAGACTTAAAAAATGTCATCCATAGTCTGATCTGTGACACATTGTCAGAACCCTCATTATTCTATAAAACGCAATAAAAGTTGCAAATATATATTTTAAATTAATGGCACACAATTAAGAAAGCACACTGCACATGAATCGCAAGAGCCCAATGTTTAAATTTATATAATGTACTTATTACAAATCATCGTACAAGTGGACCAATAAAGCAGTTATGGCCCCATTTATGAATTGTGCTCTCCAACCAGGCCCAAAGTTTAAATTAATATAATGTAATTAATACATCAGCATAGAATTCTGTCTGTAAGCACAGCCCGCCTCAAAACATGTGGAGCTTGCATAAACTATATTTTCTGCGCACCCTCACTTCAAAGTCAGATCGCTCACATGCAGCAGACTATTCTTCAGAAACACTAATTTTGTTATACAAATAAAGTCATGGGTCTGACTTTCTCCATTTCTGTTTCACTATGCCTATGCAAGGGACATGGCTATTAGCTTTGTCAATGTCTTTTTTCTTCTAAAATGTGTTCATACATGGTCCAACCCTGAATGTATTTGTAACATTGTTTAAAGCAACATTTCCATTTGGTTGTGTGCCATCAAAATGAATTGTTTGCAGTTTTTCTAGAAAAAAGGCCCCTACAAACATATGCCATCTGCCAGTTCGCAATGTCCCATGTATCTTATGTACTCATCTGCTTTCACAGGCTATGGCCTGGCTTGGCATTTTTTAAAACATTTAAATAATTTTAGGTTTAAATTTATTTTTAAAAATGGTATCAATATTGCAATATTGTGCGCTGTCCTCAAAACACACCCTGGTTATTTATAACAAACCAGACATTTTCTAAATCTACAAAATAATGCTTAGCACCGGTGCTGCCGGCTGCCAGAACCCTATAACACATGCAGGTTTATAGTGCAAGCCTGCCTTATTTAGCCAGACATATTCCAAAGACAGAATGTGAATATTCCTCATTGAGTGTAAAATACAAATATTTACATCGCCTTGCATTTTAATACATCTGTAGGTTTATAGTTTAGCACAGGCCTACATTTTATAATGACTATTTCGCCATGTTTGAAGTTTGCATATATGAAGATGCAACCTGTTAATCTAACAGCCTGCATGTGTGGCAGTTACACCGCTGCAACAATGTATCACTTTGCACTTTTAAAACAGGACCATGCTTAAAAATACACAATGCCAGATTCTAGAACATAAACTTTAAATAAGCTGGCTTTCACGCCAAGCATTTCTTTAAAAAATATTATGCAGCCCCCTAACGCTTGTGCCGTGTTTAAAAAGCAACAGTTTCATCCTTTATATAAAAATAAAGGCTACACCTTTTGTCACATCATGTGTGTTGTTTGACAAAAAAATCCAAATTCATACATGTGCACCATGGCAGCCCAGACGGCCTCACAAAAAACTGCTATATTTTGTTTACACGCCAGCCCCCAAAGGAATGCAGCATATATGTACATTTATAGTGCTGAAGGCCTAAACATTATTTACACTTAAATCAGTTTAGGATTAAATAATTAGACAGAGATATTAGGAATAACTTTTCAAGCTTTAATATTTAAGCGCTGAACTCCATAATTCACTGCGCCATAACCAGTGGCAAACCCCTCTAAACATGA
The DNA here is from genome assembly GCF_040938575.1 of Ambystoma mexicanum. Taxonomy (NCBI): domain Eukaryota; kingdom Metazoa; phylum Chordata; class Amphibia; order Caudata; family Ambystomatidae; genus Ambystoma; species Ambystoma mexicanum. The sequence continues at coordinate 380,520,758 of NC_090927.1, read as the reverse complement.
TTCTATTCTGCGTGCAAGCCACAAAACTCTCAATTTTTTAAACATGTCCTAGAAAAGCACAAGGCCATTTTCATGTATCAAACAGGAAAGATACATAAAACACCAAGCTGCCTAATCGCCCACGCCAACCAACGTTCTGCAGTCCGTCAAACATGCATTTCTTACATTAACACTGGCTGACAATTTTATATTTCTGTAATTTTAATCCATGAACAAAAGGCCCTAAAATATAAACAATATGCATGAATTTTTTTTACATTTTGCCTCTCATTTGGAATGTAAAATCTATCTTACTGTAATGTCCTTTTTCTCCCTTCCTAGAAAAGAGCCTGTAGATAGCAGAACTACAATGCTCCAGGACACAGGCCTATCCTCTGTAGTTTCAAAGCAATATTTCTCGCCGGCTTCCAAAGTTTGCTTTTTAAGGGCCGTCAATTGGCCCCACACCCTCTGTTCTGTGTCCCGTTATCAGCAGGCTAAACCTTGGTATGACTCAGCTATGCAGTTCATTAGCCATGCTTATTCTGAAGGAAAATATTTTAGATAGCACATTGACACTCTGTCCTGTCCATTTGTTTTTACAAGTCGTAGTTTCAGCCTAACAGTTACATCCTCCTCCTGGCTGTCTGAAAACAGAACTCCGCTGAGCCAGACCACATGGGCATGTGTCGTCATCTGTGAATTCACTGCCTCGGTCAGCTGTTAGCATTATAGATAAGAGCCCCATCTCTGCTGTGTGTGTGTGTGTGACCCTGCCAGCAGCAGCACCAGGCATAGCCCACATCTGTCTGAATAGGACTGAAATAAGATCTCCACTTTTTATTTTTTTTAAAAGATACTTTTGGTTGGCTAACATATGCAACATGTGTTACTCATAATAGCTTTCAATTTTTTGTCTCAGACCTGTTAAGCAGCCTTTATCTTTTTTTTTCTTTTTTTACAAACTGTTTTCATTCTAACGTTTAAATGTTAATAAAATATATATTCTCAGATTGGGTAACTTAACTGTTTTTTAAACCCATAGCCCCGCTTTGTCAGCCTATATTTTCAACGGTATCATGTCTGCCTATGTGCCTGCAGCTGTGTTTTTTGGGAACACTGTGTTTTTTTTAAATGGCTAAATCCAATGCCATACCATTTTGTTTGTAAATGCACGGACTTGTGTTTTGCAGCCCTGAAATTAGATCTTCACTTCTCATTTTAAAAAACCCTTCTTTTCATTCTATCAAATATAATGTTAGTACAATATATATTCCCAGGCCATGCAAATTAGCTGTTTTTTTAGAGCCATAGCTCCACTTTGCCGTCCTATATTTTCAATGGTTTCATGTTCGGCATACCCTGGCAACTTCACAATACTGCCCGCTCTATATCTGGACATGCCAGGGCATGTCTGCCCGGCTCATCCTAATATAAAAAACATTTTTATTCACATTTATACATTCTTTATTCTGCTTTATTCCACTTTTATTCACTTTAATATCCCAAAACTCTCCAGACCTATTTATAGCTCAAGCCGCCGTTTACATTTTAAAATTATGACGGCATGCTTTAAAAAACACAACCTCCTTTTTATATTAAATCTATAGAAAAACACTGTTATCAATATACGCCCACTTTATATACAAATACAAGTAAAATAAAATGTTAAAAATCCATACAATATCAAATACTTTAAAGGGATTATCAATGATATATACAAAGCCAAACTCACTCCTGCATCAACTCGTCACCACAACAAAGCCCTAACATGCACAGTCTATCTCCTCACAACTGACTTTGTCCTCCTACAGGTAGCAGCGCACACAAGCGCTCCCATCCCACATTTATATATAAACTTTATATTAACTGTATATCAAATCATCTCAACATCATATCAAACTACAACACTTTATTTCAAGAAACATACATTTGATATAAAAGAGATATCATCTTTGATATACATTTTATATTAAATTTATATTAAAGTGATACAAAAAATCATATTAAAAAGGGGAAGACTGAACTAAGGCCCGACGCAGAGGGCGTTCCCACCAGTCAAAAATGTAACATTGCAAAAAAGGGGACCCCATATAGTACTCACATTTTTGGCCGAGTGTACAGTGACATATGGGTGCTTTGTGCATACAGTGTTGATTGTGAAGTGGCTAGTACACTGGCCTCCAAATGATAAGTGGCTGGGTTGAAATCCTTTCTCTGACAATGCCCTTATGAAAAGTGAAAAGCCACACTTTTTAATTATTATATGATTAAAATATCACACTGCTTTACTTGCTTTTGACTGACGTACAAGAATATTTTTTGGTTGAAGCTTATGTAAGCAATGGACCAGCAATGAGCCTACCAGCTTGGTGGCAGACGGGTATGTGTTTAGTGGAGGTCATCATGACCCTGCCCCCCTGCATTGGGTACTGAATACACACAAGTGTGAAGCGGCACTCCAGCAGTCCCGTGTTCCAGGCTTCACATTCAGCAACTCACCATTCATGTCTCCCTCACAATGACCTGCAAAATGAGACATCACTGCCTGGGGCCTTGCACCAAACAATGTAAGATAGAATGAAAACTCTCTCCTCACTGCCCTTCTCACCTGTCATACAATCTATTTATCATAAACACCCCTTGAGATTGCGTCCAGCCCCAGACATCACAACACCCCCTGATTGATCCAGGGGGTTGTCCGCGGACCGAAAAAGGAAGTGAGTCCGCGGACCAGACCAAGATATCACAATTTCTTTTTAACCTACTTTTTGCCCATTTTAAAAAGACCTACTGGACCGATTTACACCAAATGTACAAAGCATGCTTTTGGGACCAAGCTGGCATGGCTGGTGCAAATTCGGTGAAAATCCTCCAGCGGTTTGGTCTGTAGGTATGAGCAAATCTTTCTTCATTGTGTCTATGGGGATTTCCACACATTTTGGGATCCCCCTATTACTTTGCCCCCCTTGACAAATCTGCACCAAACTTCAAATAATCGTTCCAAGGGGTCCATATACCCTTTCTGCAAAGTTTGGTGAGGATTCATCTGGGGGGGCAAAGACATAAGCTGCCCAAAAAGTGCTCTTTCTATAAGTTGAGCAACTTGACGCTACTGCAGGCCCTGTAATGTTACAGGGCTTGCGGTAGCGGCCCTATAGTTATAGCTGAGTTACTCAACCCATAGGAAAAACACTTTGTAGGCGGCTTATAACTTCGCCCACCCTGGATGAATCCTCACAAAACTTTGCAAATATATAAGTATATGGCCCGGTCAGTTTGTTGCTTCAAAGTTTGGTGAGGTTTTGTTATAGGGAGGGTCCCAAAATGTGTGGTTTTTCCCATAGACACAATGGAAAAATAATTTTGCTCATGCCTACAGCCCAAACCGCTGGACGGATTTTCACCAAATTTGGCCAGGAGCGGTGGCTTGGTCCCGAAGACATGCTTTTCTAAATTTGGTGTACATCCGTGTAGTATTTTCTTTTTATAGAACAACCAAAAAGTAGATACACAAAATTAGTGATATATGGGTTCGGTCCACGGACTCACTTCCCTGTTTGTTCCTCGGAAGGACCTCCGATTGGCCCAGAGGGCGGCTTGAGGTCCGCCGACATCGGACTTACCCACTGATTGAATGGTGAAAAGCGTTGGGTGGGTCAGATTTTTGGAAACGCCCACCATGTTTGAACACTGCAGTAAAAACATATTCAAATACACAACCTTGCACGTGACAAACGAATCAAACAATCTGTGGAGAGGTGAGGGATGATGAGGATGGGATGGGATATGACCTTAAGAAGCCAATAAACTGGTAGTTTTCTTCTCCGATGTCCACAAACAGTCCGGCAGTTCTGTGATGTTCGCGAACATCTGAGATGTTCGGGGACATCTATGCCTATTTCTGCATTACAGGGTTGGTGAAAAGCATTTTTTTATGGCTTATAACTTTGAAACCACTCAATGAAACTGCATGAAATTATGGAATTACATTTGGGACCTGACCCTGAATGGTTCTGCAACGTGTGGTGCTGCTTTGGCAAGAGGGAACAAAATTAGAGGGGCGGTCCCAAAATATTTTGAAGACTTATAAATGTGCCATTTGACAAATCTGCACAAAGGTTTGCAAAAAGATTTAGACCTAGATATGAATGGTTTTGCAATGTTTGGTGGGATTTTGTCAAGAGGGGCAAAATTAGAGGCGGGGTCTCAACATTTTTAGATGGCTTATAACTCTTTTGTCGTTTGATGCATGTGGACAAACATTTTCAGAAAGCTTATAAACCCAACCTTGAATATTTGGGAAAGGTCTAAATGGATTTTATCAAGTAGACGCTAAGTTATATGGCTATTTTATTGATGCACACTTTGACACTTTTCAAAAAATAAAACATGTCGGATTTGCAGCAAACACATGCAAGGAGCATTGGCAAGGACCTGAAAACATGGTTTTGAAAATGTCCGTGTTTTATTTTTTGAAAAGTGTCATAATGTAGGTACAAAAGTAGTGATATACCTTTGGTGACTGAGGTATATATAGCCTATGGCCATGACCATGAGGGACCAGAAATGGGGTTAAAGGGGGCATGGCCACCAGGGACCGGCTATGTGGTAACGTTTTTCAAAATTGGGAAAAGTTTGATTGGGGAAAAAAATCTGCTTGTGTGTACAAATTGAAGTGCTGGGTGGGATTGCAGCAAATATGTACAAGCATGGTCAGCAAGAACCTCAAAGCATGATTTTGCATATATGTCCCGAGTTTTATTTTTTGAAAAGTGTGAAAATGTAAGTACACAACACAGTGACATAACATTGGTGTCTGGGCAATAGGCTTGGCTGTCAGCAAGGAGAAATGTGTACTGTAATTTATATATTGGGGCATGGGGCTTGGCTGAAGCAGTAGGTTTGAATGGGAAAACATATTCTGCTTGTGGTTACAGCCTGAAGTGGTGGACTAGATTACAACAAACCTGAAAGGAACTGAAAGCATGTTTTTGGAAATACTTCTTGTGTTTTATTTTTTCAAAGTGTAAGAATGTAAGTAGAAAAACAAGTGATATACATTTGGTGCCTGGGTAGTGGGCCTGGCCCTCACCAAACACAAATGTGTACTCTGATTTGCTTATTGGGGAATTCAGCATGGCTGAAGCACATGCACCATGGATTTGGAGACTGGCCTTTGGTTACATTATTAGGGTATAGTGGACACTCAGCTAGGATGCAGGGTAGTTGCAGTGAATAATAGGGGTGGTTTGGCTCGGCTGGGGTCACGGTTGAGCCTTATTTGTAGGCAATTGAATGATGATTTGTATACACAGCATGCGCTGCTGATGAAGACAGACATAAACATATGTTGCAAAAAGTATGTTTCTCAAAGGAGGTTCATAGTTCTTTCCTATATATGAAAAGATGAATTATTAATAACTCCTATACAGTGATGTAACACCATGAAACATTTTCACTTATAACCTATTAAATTGACAGAAAAAACTTGATTAAAGGGATGTTATAGTTAAGATGCACCTCTGCTCCAGTAGTTAGCCAGCGGCGTTCCACCTTGGCATCCCTTTGCATTTCCCTCCTGGGTTCTCATGAGCACTTGCCCATCCGTTCTGCCCCTTCTATTTATGCACTTCTCTCACTGCACAACGCATATGTGCATTTATAGGAGCACTGTGTACACTTTTTTTGTATAAGTAAGGAAAATGCAGATGCAATTGTAGAAGATTGTTAAGTGGCAGTTGGTGTTTGGAAGCTTAATATGGTCATAGGGTTACATTTACAGTATTTGGAAGTGATTGGTGGATGGATGTGTGACTGTTTGAAAGCAGGCATTGATGGAGTGTTACAAATATAAAATTAAAAAGGGTAGAAGGGCTGCCCTGTGCGATGGTGTGCATATGCCATCTGGGTCTTTTAATGATCCATGGCCTGGAAAGGGGACTCTGGTGACCGCGTATAGTTATCAAGGTCCATCAATTTTGGTCCTTATTGTATGTTAGAGAAAAGTATTTGGAACAGAAAATTGTTTCTGCCCTTTTATATTTTTCTCTAGTATACAATTATCCATTATTCCGATTAGCATAACACAAAATGCTAATGGAAATGTTGGAGTGTCTACCGGAGTGTCTGTCAGGAGCCCCAGCTCTGCGTGTATTTGAAGAGGTTTTGCACATATATCTGCTATGCTCTGCAGTTCGATAAACCTTTGAGACTACATGCCAGGCAGAGATTTACGGGCCTGTGATCAAAATTTAACAACAATCTGCCTTTGGATTTTATGATGTGGCTATGCAGAATTTTGGTCATAGGTTTATAAGCACCACCGGAGCATGACCTGACAACTAGCGCCACAATTTTTAGTGGCACAAAACATAAATCTCTTTCTTGCTCTGAAGAAGCCTTAGAAAATTCACCAATAACTGCAAAACTCAGAAAGTAGTACAGTTGATCACCTAGTGAACAAGGGTCTGTTTAAGCCCTCACCATTCATTCTAATTTGAACAAAACCATTGGGCCCAACCGTTTGCAATTTCTGATGGGCCAGTGTTTCCACAGCATCCGTTATGACTGTTACCCCATGCCTCAGGTTGCGCAACTGGTTTAGGTTAATGAATCTAAACACCTGATAATGATCTATGGCCGAGAATGTTTTATAACTTCCTTGATAAGTTTGCACCCTTTCCAAATAAACCAGTGGATCCGATGTCTGTGGGGGTTAGTTCTAGATGTAACCAATCAGGCCTTTTAGATTTTAAATAGGCGATGCCTCTGAGCTCGATCTGGCCCATTTTAAGTTTTGGCTCCTGTTTTTAGAGCTCTGTCGAAACAAACATCCACCTCCGCTTTGAACAAATAGCCCATCTGTAACAATGGGCCTGACAGTGGCTGCATTTTTAATTTTACTCAATCTCCTGGATAAGCCAGCTGTGTGGGCTTGTTCTTGAGCGTTTGTTTGTTTTCTAATAGGGGTGGTTTGCACTGAGTCATTAGTTGCTAGTCATCACTTTTTTGCTCGTCTGATATGCCTGGTAATTGTGGTATTTCCAGAGCAGGTGTTAACGGGGTTCTGGATATACTAGGCCTTGCAAATATTTGTAGAATTTCCGCTAAGCAATCATTTGAGAAAACGGCAATGGCTGGTGCGCTTTGTTCAATAGCAGGGGCCTTGTCTAGCACTGAAGCGGACTACACCTCTATGAATCTTTCACAAGGTGCATCACTAGACCCTCCTATAGGGATGGTGTTGTGTTGAACAACCGGACCAGCTGCTACCGTAATATCTGCCTGCAACCCTATGGCTAATTCACAAACCTCTGGTGCTAAGGTGCTAGTAGCATCAAAACAGCCCCTCCCACATTTTCAAAAGTGCTTTGACCCATAGATTGTAGAATCTACTTCTTTTTGCCCCGACTGGTCTTATACATAGAAAAACTGACGGCAAAATGAATTTTAACTCTTAGTCAAAGATTGCCAGTCAAAGCATAGAATGCAGTTTTACATTTTTATTATTAGCCTCTACCCCAGTTGGTTTAGTATGATACCTCTGTAAAACACTTGGAAAAAAAGTCACCAAATGTTAAGATGTGACTCAACATTATCAGGCTTAAAATTTGATCATTCCATGAGTTGCTGCCAAAGGTTGTTAAGAAAAATAGCTGTTTAATAAATGCACAGCCCAACATAATTATATTCACAGACAATGTCCGAGAATACAAAGTGAATTTTGTAATCACAATGTTGAAAACAAACTATAAATAAACTCTATGAAAACTTCTAAAATAGCTGCTCAAGAATGTGAAATCCATTTCAACAGTAAAGTTGCACCCATGACCACGCTGTAACTCTATTTGGTAAATACAACAGAACCCTCCTTAAATCAAATCTTTTTCTCTCTGACAATGAACTACAGTTTTTACATTTTAACCGTTTGATTTGTTCTTCTCATAAGTGCCCGGACCAAAAACAGTGTTTCATAAATGAAACGGTCCCATAACACCAGGCATTTATTTTGCCGGCCGCCCTATAGGCAGTGCTAAAAAGTTGTATACTTTAACACTCTAGATTATTTTTAATTTCTACACCAGGCCATCTAAATGTCACTCCTGGCTTATATAGAGAACTATGCTTCAAAACAATTCAACAAGTGTATCTGTTGTATTAATAGCGAACAGGACTCTACAGGTCTTTAGAATTTTCATAATGACAAATGCATGATCATTAACAAAACATGTACAGATATTTAAGTGAAAGCTTCTTGGGTGAGGTTAAATCAGAGCGGGTGGTTAGCCTTTCAATCTTCTAGAAGTTGATAAAACAAACATTACTGTATCTGCCCATTCTATTTGCCATTTAAGCGATATGCAAATACTTACAAATGAAATGTGCGTCCTGCACATAGCTAAAAGCTGTAAATAAAAAACACGATACAATATACCTCTTGAAAACTGTATAAAACACATGCGATATATATCACACAACACATAGCTTTAGAAGTTATGACAAATCATTCAACATATAATATCCCATCCTATCGCCCTTGTAAACAAAAACATTGGGTTGCCGTTTGTCAGCCATTCCATGACACCTGTTTGCAAAAAATAAAAGAACAACTCTGCTCGTTGGAGCCTCAGGCAATCCAGCGACCCATTAATAAATCAAAAGAACAACTCAATTTTTCAGGGGCCCCAGACATTCCTTGGGCTCCTTGGATGAATCAATAAAAGAACAACTCCACACTTTGGGGCCCGCCAGACATTCCTTGGGCCCCTTGTATGTATAAAGAAAAATAACAGCTCCACACTTTGGGGCCCCCCCGAGACATTCCTCGGGCCTCTTGAATGAATCAGAAAAAGAACTACTTCGATTGTCGGGCCCCCAGTCATTCCTTGTGCCCTTATGATCAACAACCAAGATGCATCCAAAGCAATGCTTAAGATTCTGTACTGCCAGTTCTGGAGCTCAGAACCACTGGCTGTAGCACCCCTTGATTGCTATCTTGGTAGCTGCAGCTCCTCTGGTGTATAGCCCTTGGTGATGATGTGCTTGGGGATAGTGACAGGGTCCAGAAACCCTGATTTTTTTCTCGAGACATTTCCATAACCCTTGTTGCTGGGGCTCCTTAAACTAGCCCAAACCCATTCTTTATTTTCAGTGGCAACCACAGGCCTTTGTGGCTTGAGGTCCCCTGAGAACCAGTGAATAGTACACGCCATAAATCCTTGCTATGCACATCCAGCTTTGCTGCTTGCGTGAACCCATTACACATCCAGGGACATTCCTAGATCAATTTCCCCAGGCATTGATGGTTTGCAAAATTGCACAATCCACACTATGTCCTAAATCTATGGCATCACCGTCTGCCATTGCAAGGGGTCACATACCACACACTGTACTGGAACAGGGCTGAGCCCATGATGGTTTGTTGGTCCCGCAAGCACCATTCTCAGGCCCTCAGAACATCCACCTCTGCAGGCTGTTTTTCCCAGAAGTGGCCTGCGGCAACATTCAATTGTTGAGAGACATTTCTATAACAAACATAAGAAATCTACTATCAGTATAAAACATATTTTACACATTATAATATTTAGCGTCTCTCAATAGTCAACCTCTTAAACCCTTATAACAACCAAGTACACCTTGAGCACAAATATAACACACTGATTCTTGACAGACTTAAAAAATGTCATCCATAGTCTGATCTGTGACACATTGTCAGAACCCTCATTATTCTATAAAACGCAATAAAAGTTGCAAATATATATTTTAAATTAATGGCACACAATTAAGAAAGCACACTGCACATGAATCGCAAGAGCCCAATGTTTAAATTTATATAATGTACTTATTACAAATCATCGTACAAGTGGACCAATAAAGCAGTTATGGCCCCATTTATGAATTGTGCTCTCCAACCAGGCCCAAAGTTTAAATTAATATAATGTAATTAATACATCAGCATAGAATTCTGTCTGTAAGCACAGCCCGCCTCAAAACATGTGGAGCTTGCATAAACTATATTTTCTGCGCACCCTCACTTCAAAGTCAGATCGCTCACATGCAGCAGACTATTCTTCAGAAACACTAATTTTGTTATACAAATAAAGTCATGGGTCTGACTTTCTCCATTTCTGTTTCACTATGCCTATGCAAGGGACATGGCTATTAGCTTTGTCAATGTCTTTTTTCTTCTAAAATGTGTTCATACATGGTCCAACCCTGAATGTATTTGTAACATTGTTTAAAGCAACATTTCCATTTGGTTGTGTGCCATCAAAATGAATTGTTTGCAGTTTTTCTAGAAAAAAGGCCCCTACAAACATATGCCATCTGCCAGTTCGCAATGTCCCATGTATCTTATGTACTCATCTGCTTTCACAGGCTATGGCCTGGCTTGGCATTTTTTAAAACATTTAAATAATTTTAGGTTTAAATTTATTTTTAAAAATGGTATCAATATTGCAATATTGTGCGCTGTCCTCAAAACACACCCTGGTTATTTATAACAAACCAGACATTTTCTAAATCTACAAAATAATGCTTAGCACCGGTGCTGCCGGCTGCCAGAACCCTATAACACATGCAGGTTTATAGTGCAAGCCTGCCTTATTTAGCCAGACATATTCCAAAGACAGAATGTGAATATTCCTCATTGAGTGTAAAATACAAATATTTACATCGCCTTGCATTTTAATACATCTGTAGGTTTATAGTTTAGCACAGGCCTACATTTTATAATGACTATTTCGCCATGTTTGAAGTTTGCATATATGAAGATGCAACCTGTTAATCTAACAGCCTGCATGTGTGGCAGTTACACCGCTGCAACAATGTATCACTTTGCACTTTTAAAACAGGACCATGCTTAAAAATACACAATGCCAGATTCTAGAACATAAACTTTAAATAAGCTGGCTTTCACGCCAAGCATTTCTTTAAAAAATATTATGCAGCCCCCTAACGCTTGTGCCGTGTTTAAAAAGCAACAGTTTCATCCTTTATATAAAAATAAAGGCTACACCTTTTGTCACATCATGTGTGTTGTTTGACAAAAAAATCCAAATTCATACATGTGCACCATGGCAGCCCAGACGGCCTCACAAAAAACTGCTATATTTTGTTTACACGCCAGCCCCCAAAGGAATGCAGCATATATGTACATTTATAGTGCTGAAGGCCTAAACATTATTTACACTTAAATCAGTTTAGGATTAAATAATTAGACAGAGATATTAGGAATAACTTTTCAAGCTTTAATATTTAAGCGCTGAACTCCATAATTCACTGCGCCATAACCAGTGGCAAACCCCTCTAAACATGATTCTATTCTGCGTGCAAGCCACAAAACTCTCAATTTTTTAAACATGTCCTAGAAAAGCACAAGGCCATTTTCATGTATCAAACAGGAAAGATACATAAAACACCAAGCTGCCTAATCGCCCACGCCAACCAACGTTCTGCAGTCCGTCAAACATGCATTTCTTACATTAACACTGGCTGACAATTTTATATTTCTGTAATTTTAATCCATGAACAAAAGGCCCTAAAATATAAACAATATGCATGAATTTTTTTTACATTTTGCCTCTCATTTGGAATGTAAAATCTATCTTACTGTAATGTCCTTTTTCTCCCTTCCTAGAAAAGAGCCTGTAGATAGCAGAACTACAATGCTCCAGGACACAGGCCTATCCTCTGTAGTTTCAAAGCAATATTTCTCGCCGGCTTCCAAAGTTTGCTTTTTAAGGGCCGTCAATTGGCCCCACACCCTCTGTTCTGTGTCCCGTTATCAGCAGGCTAAACCTTGGTATGACTCAGCTATGCAGTTCATTAGCCATGCTTATTCTGAAGGAAAATATTTTAGATAGCACATTGACACTCTGTCCTGTCCATTTGTTTTTACAAGTCGTAGTTTCAGCCTAACAGTTACATCCTCCTCCTGGCTGTCTGAAAACAGAACTCCGCTGAGCCAGACCACATGGGCATGTGTCGTCATCTGTGAATTCACTGCCTCGGTCAGCTGTTAGCATTATAGATAAGAGCCCCATCTCTGCTCTGTGTGTGTGTGTGACCCTGCCAGCAGCAGCACCAGGCATAGCCCACATCTGTCTGAATAGGACTGAAATAAGATCTCCACTTTTTATTTTTTTTAAAAGATACTTTTGGTTGGCTAACATATGCAACATGTGTTACTCATAATAGCTTTCAATTTTTTGTCTCAGACCTGTTAAGCAGCCTTTATCTTTTTTTTTCTTTTTTTACAAACTGTTTTCATTCTAACGTTTAAATGTTAATAAAATATATATTCTCAGATTGGGTAACTTAACTGTTTTTTAAACCCATAGCCCCGCTTTGTCAGCCTATATTTTCAACGGTATCATGTCTGCCTATGTGCCTGCAGCTGTGTTTTTTGGGAACACTGTGTTTTTTTTAAATGGCTAAATCCAATGCCATACCATTTTGTTTGTAAATGCACGGACTTGTGTTTTGCAGCCCTGAAATTAGATCTTCACTTCTCATTTTAAAAAACCCTTCTTTTCATTCTATCAAATATAATGTTAGTACAATATATATTCCCAGGCCATGCAAATTAGCTGTTTTTTTAGAGCCATAGCTCCACTTTGCCGTCCTATATTTTCAATGGTTTCATGTTCGGCATACCCTGGCAACTTCACAATACTGCCCGCTCTATATCTGGACATGCCAGGGCATGTCTGCCCGGCTCATCCTAATATAAAAAACATTTTTATTCACATTTATACATTCTTTATTCTGCTTTATTCCACTTTTATTCACTTTAATATCCCAAAACTCTCCAGACCTATTTATAGCTCAAGCCGCCGTTTACATTTTAAAATTATGACGGCATGCTTTAAAAAACACAACCTCCTTTTTATATTAAATCTATAGAAAAACACTGTTATCAATATACGCCCACTTTATATACAAATACAAGTAAAATAAAATGTTAAAAATCCATACAATATCAAATACTTTAAAGGGATTATCAATGATATATACAAAGCCAAACTCACTCCTGCATCAACTCGTCACCACAACAAAGCCCTAACATGCACAGTCTATCTCCTCACAACTGACTTTGTCCTCCTACAGGTAGCAGCGCACACAAGCGCTCCCATCCCACATTTATATATAAACTTTATATTAACTGTATATCAAATCATCTCAACATCATATCAAACTACAACACTTTATTTCAAGAAACATACATTTGATATAAAAGAGATATCATCTTTGATATACATTTTATATTAAATTTATATTAAAGTGATACAAAAAATCATATTAAAAAGGGGAAGACTGAACTAAGGCCCGACGCAGAGGGCGTTCCCACCAGTCAAAAATGTAACATTGCAAAAAAGGGGACCCCATATAGTACTCACATTTTTGGCCGAGTGTACAGTGACATATGGGTGCTTTGTGCATACAGTGTTGATTGTGAAGTGGCTAGTACACTGGCCTCCAAATGATAAGTGGCTGGGTTGAAATCCTTTCTCTGACAATGCCCTTATGAAAAGTGAAAAGCCACACTTTTTAATTATTATATGATTAAAATATCACACTGCTTTACTTGCTTTTGACTGACGTACAAGAATATTTTTTGGTTGAAGCTTATGTAAGCAATGGACCAGCAATGAGCCTACCAGCTTGGTGGCAGACGGGTATGTGTTTAGTGGAGGTCATCATGACCCTGCCCCCCTGCATTGGGTACTGAATACACACAAGTGTGAAGCGGCACTCCAGCAGTCCCGTGTTCCAGGCTTCACATTCAGCAACTCACCATTCATGTCTCCCTCACAATGACCTGCAAAATGAGACATCACTGCCTGGGGCCTTGCACCAAACAATGTAAGATAGAATGAAAACTCTCTCCTCACTGCCCTTCTCACCTGTCATACAATCTATTTATCATAAACACCCCTTGAGATTGCGTCCAGCCCCTGCTTTAACACCGATTAGTCTGTTTGATCACCTGCCCTTTCCTTCCCCAAAGAATCCATGGGCCTAATTTACCGAAGTGTTTTATAATGGCAAAACCCAATTGGAAAACGCAATGTGAATCATGGCCTATGCCTCTAAATGCCTGTGAGGCATATGTCCTAAGAGTCAATCAATCAAGCAGGCATCATATGCTGCAGCAGAGGGACATGGGCGGGCCATTCTAGAACAGAACATCCTTTTCTGGGACCCATGATAGAAGGCATTAACCAATGAAGTAAAAGTATAGTTGGTGAGTCTTTTCCATCCTGTTCTGATGGTTGACGTCTCCTCATCTAGCCTCCTGCCTTCTTCACCGAGCGACCTCAAAGAGCTTACAGGCTACTCCTACTTAGAACAGAGAAGCCTTGGCCGAGCCCTGTCTATATAAGGGGCATTTGCAAGGTGCATTGGCAGAGCTCCTACGATGTGCACATCAGAGATGGGGATGTTCTTTGGGAGTGACTTGGTGAGAGCAGAACCGGCTCGAGGCATGTTCAGTCTGTGCCGTCGTCCCTGGTCCCTTGCTCTTGGGGGCCTTTCAGCTGCCTACTGCCCGGATTATAAGAAGTAACTAGGGCTGAGCAACTTCCAGCCACAGGGCTTTTTTTGTGCCTGTTTTAGCGAGGCCGTGCTATCAGCTCCCAACCCCCTCTGACCTGCTTCTAGAGACAAATACATCCCGCTCACGTCACCAGCAGCACACCAGACCTGTGTGCCCTCACAGTTAGGGCTTATCACGCTGTTTGCTTAAAGCGGTTGAAAAGTGCCATTTTATTCTGAAAGCACATACAGAAAAACTAGTAGTTTCACAAAAATGTCTTCTTCGAAGACAATTAAAATATATCAACAAAAAAAAGTCGTGCACTACCTTGATAGTATTCATATGACCGCATTTGATGTGTTGAATACCTTATTTTCATTGGGAGAATGTCACATTAAACTCACATCAAATAAAGCATGCCTTTGTCAAACGATGGAAAAAGGTTACCATTTCACATTATCTTTTGTTATGATTAAGTCTTGAAAGAAAGCCTACCAGCCATATTTTATAATGTTGAGGAATTGCATTATTTACTTTACTTTAACACATTTGTAGTGCGCAAATCATGGACCCATAGGCATCAGGGCGCAGACAAAACATTAAAACTGACATAAAGAAACCAACAGTAAGGGAGAGTACTCAATCATAACTGGCCAGGAAAATCAGGCGAACATCCACGTTTTCAGTTTTTTCTTGAAAAGGCTCCATGGATTCTTGACATCTGAGATTTAGGGGAAGCTTGGTCCAAGCTTTTGGAGCTGCAATAAAAAAAGCTCAATTTTCGACCGTTTTAGTCCTGCATCTAGGAAGCATCAGATAGTTCTGGTTGCTAGATCTAAGAGATCTGCTGTTCACTTTATTGGAGATGAGGTCTTGCAGGTACGAGGACATTAGGCCGTCTACATTTGTAGGTGATGACAAGAAGACGGAAAAGGGCACACGCCTCCACAGGAAGCCAATGCAAAGCTTGTCTAGCAGCCGATATGTGGTCGCGACAAGATAGTCCTACGACCACCCTGACCGCACCATTTTTAATATTTTTGTATAACATATTTCTATAAGGATTCCTATATTGCTGAAGTACTTTAATTATGATGTGCATACTCTTCAAGTCTGATTTATAAAAACAGAGTATTGTTGAAAGCCACACGTCCTGGTGAGGAGGGGAAAGGGTCAGAGGGCACATTTGTTGTGATGATTTACCAGGTCCATGGATGTGGGAAGAGGTTGCTGGCCTGAAGATGTTCTACCTGGCCTTGTGCTGATTTTGAAGATACATGTTGAGATTACATGTGGGTTGACAGTCTCCCCACTTTTTTCACACTGCCGACTCCATCCCCCTTTGGTGTTTTTGAGGCCAGCATGAAAAAAAGCTTGTTTGCTCAAGGTTTCGCCCACCAGGATTTGAACCCACTAACCCACACAATCACGTCAGAGTGTCTTCAAAGCACATGTCTTGTATTGGTATTTTGCTTTCCATGGGATATTTCAATATAGATATTTGGGTTAGAAGCAGTGCTTTAAGTGGGCCGGGGCCTGCCGGGGCCGGGCCCCGCCAGTCTCCAAAAAGTGGGGCTGAGCCGGGGCCCTGCCGGGGCCCCCGGTCCCACCACGCCATGGCAGGACGCATTATCCCGCCACGGCCGCAGCCGCGACGGGAGATGCGCCCGCCAGTGTAACGTTAGGCAAGTGGACAGAAGTGCCAGCCAGCCACAGCGTCGCTGAGGCTGGCTGGCACTTCTGTCAGTCACTGTAACTTCCGTGATGACCCCCCATCTGAGGGGTCATCAGGGAAGTTACAGTTCCTTTGTTGGCCATCGCCAGGTCACTGACCCTCTGTGAACCCGCAGGCTCCATGATTTAATATGTAGATTAAATCACGGAGCCCGCGGGTTCCCAGAGGGTGAAAGACGCCTTGGGCTCTGTGATCTCTGCTCAGAGCAGCGATCACTGAGCCCGAGGTGCCTGTCTCCTTTGGCAAATCTTTATAAAAGATGCCTTGAAATGTGTACGTTTCAAGCCATCTTTTATAAACGTAGAAATATTTCTACGTTGATAACAGACGGCTTGAAACGTACACAATTCAAGGCATCTTTTATAAAGCTTTGTCGACGGACAAAACCATCTTGGGTTTTGTCCGTCCTCAACGCTTTATAAAAGATGGCTTGTACGTTTCAAGTCATCTTTTATGAACACAGAAATATGTTACAAATGTCTATGTTTATAAAAGGTGGCTTGAAAAGTACACAAACCGTAGTAAGGTAAGCACACAAGTGTGCGCAACTTACTATGGTTTGTACACTTTCAAGCCACCTTTTATGAACATAGAAATATGTAACATTGCAATGTTTATAAAAGAAGGCTTGAAAAATACACAAACCATACTAGTACGCATACAAATATATAAATGCTCTACTACATTTATATATTTGTTTGCGCACCCTACTATGTTTTGTGCACTTTTAGGCCACGCCCACAGCGGATGCCACGCCCCCAAATGAGGGCCCCCCCTCAATTTCTTACCCCACTTAAAGCACTGGTTAGAAGGGTGCACATCGTTTATACTTTGCCAGCAGTGTTCTAGGAAAATCTCCTCTAGCATTTTTTTTTCCTCCGGGTAGTGATGATTCATTTTGTAAGACAATGCTCATTTCTATTTTGAATGTTCTTATATTGGGAAAGGCCAGTTTAATTAAATATGCGTATTTCACTTTAGGATACGTTCAGTCCCTGTGCGTATGTCAATGATCCCTCAAACTTTTTTCAGGACTAGAGCCCTATTGATGACATTTGAAGACCTGCGCAATTGCTTACTCTGATTGCCTCAGTACCTTTCCGGTAAATATGCTTTGTTACGATTGCACTATCCTGTCTGGCCGATGGCCAATCCCTGTCCTTATATCCTTGGAATTTTCATTCCCATTAGGTATGTTTGGATTACTTACCTGTGATCTTCATTACTCTTTGTCCTGCTCTTCCTCGTCATAGTACTTTCTTTTGAGGTACCCATCTCTACAAATGATTCAGCTCACTCGGTCGGTTATTCCAAAATAAGCCACACTCCTGGTATTGCCACAAATGTAATATTAACAGTTAGGATTCTGATATTGAAAATCAGTTTATTTGATCCCCATGTATATTAATGACTCATTTTGTCACATCATTTTCAACGATGCAAATAAAGGGGAACCACACATCTTTTGCCTCCCAGGGCCCTGCAAATCCTAGGGCTGGTCCTTGGTGAGAGACCAGATGCACCAACGTGAGGTAGAAGACCTTGGTCTCAAGCTGATAGGCATAATTAGTTTGAGCAGGAGCACCTCTGACCCCCCACGCTGAAAATGCACTGTAAGAGCATCTCATGAACACCTTTTCCCACTGCTATGAGGGTGTGACCTTTAGGTGCCCAGCGCATTGAATAAACTGATCCCATCAGTTCCCATTGCTCCTAATTTAATAATCACGAAGATAATGGTATCAGGTGGGCTCACAGCAAAACCGCAATATCCAACCTTAATCTAAGCACATAATACATCTATCATCTCTTATATGTTTAGATTTAAATGACACAAAATGAATGTCTCGCTAACATAGAATTTGTTCTGCCCTGTGCTCAAACCCCGAAAAGTATGTGGCCCCCTGCGTACAGGCTTAGATACACCCGCCATAGCTCGGAGTGTACAGATTCGGAACGTCTTTGCATCCAATACTGGTTTTTAGGTCCCTCTCTGCTATTAGTCACACTTTTTAATTACAGGACAGTAGAATTAAAAACAGGGTCTTCTTTATTGAACTGTGCACCGAATTTTGGGTCGAATGTTGGGTCATAACTCAGTTGCCACTCGCTATGTACTACTACTGAACACTACTGAACACTCCGATGGTGTTTTTTATTGAAAACTATGCATCTTTCCTTTGAATTGTGGCTTGCTGCATAGTGATGGAGCCTCCTTAATGTGTAGATATTAACCTCCTGCAGCCAGCATAGTCGATGCCATTCAATGCCACATTTGGCCTCTTGCAAAGCGTTCACACCTTTTCAAATGTGTGATTTCCATCTACAGCGATTCAAAATCTCAATTGGCCTTGGCTCTATTACCAGTCTGAGATGTCTGTACTAATGATGACTCTCAATGAAACAATCAAACTGCAGGCTTTTGTGTCCCTTGTGGATCCCTTCTTCTGTCCTACCCCATGTAAAGGATCCAATTTTCCAGATGACCATTCAGTTATTACTTGAGCATTGCAGCTTGTGATAATTGCACATGCTGTACCTGCAGTACTGTACCTTCAATTACTGAAATCATTGGCCCAGATCTGACTGTGCTACAAGAGCCTCTCCGAGCCCAGCCTAAACAGGCCCAGAGGTGGAGCGGCCCTGATCTTTTCTGAGTAGATTCCTTCCTCTATAATCCCCACTGAAACCTATTTCTCCTTTGAATACCTGGTCTGCAGACTCTCCATCTCCCCTGGCTTCTCTCTGACCTTGCTCACCTTATAGAGCCCACCTGGCCAGGTTACCCTCTTCCTCTCTGAATGGGCTGACCTCACTTCTTCTCTACTTTCCTCTACCTCCCATCTTCTCCTCCCTGGTGATCTCAACATCCACCTGGGCTCTCTAGACTCCTCTGGGAATTTCTACAAACTCTGAAACTCTGCCCCTTTCCATTCTACCCTCTGGTCTGACTCACTCTGCTGGGCAGACCCTGGATGATCTAATCTTTTTAGGCATCCCCCTCTCAAATCCTCTCACTACTCCTCTCTCCTGGACTGACCACTCTCTTCTTTCTTCTCACTTGAAGCTTCTTGTCCCCTTGGCAAAGGCCTAGCCAGCACTGCCACCTTCCTACGTGGTCATTCGACCTATGAAGCGAGTGTCAGTGGTTGCCTTTGCCTCCACCACCTACTCCTGCGGCTGATTCCAATCTTGACAGCCCTTTCCAACGTTTAGCTTTCTATCTCTCATACTCTTGACATCTTTGCCCCTGTCATGAGGATCTGCATTAGCCTGCAGAAAAGTGCAACTCTTGGTACGCCTCAGATCTGACCGCTCTGAAATGCAAATGCAAAGCTGCTGAACGGAAATGGGAAGTTTCGGGTGCACCTAATGACAAACTAGTCTGCCGCCTACTACAAAGGCGCTACAGGCTCTCCATCTTCTCTAAAAAGACGGTCCATATTCAAGCCGTATCTCTGTGGCCTCTAACAACACAGCTGAACTAGACAAAATCTGCAAGGAGCTAGCCAATCCTATTGCAGTATCTTCCTCTTCTACATCTACCCAGGCTCTCTACCCATCCCTGGCCTCTCATTTCACCACTAAAACCCAGGACATCTTGTCTGCACTCTCTGCCTCTTCTCCCCGTCACCCTCTTCCTCTCTCAGGCCCTCCTGGGCTGCCCCCTCTCCTCTCCACCCTCTCTCCTGTCACACCTGAAGATGTTTCCAGACAAGTCCGAACTATGAAAGTCTCATCCAGACAGGTGACCCCCTTCCCTTCCAGAACCATTAAGGGCAACATTGGTTCTCTTGCTCCAGCCTTGGCTGATCTCTGCAATCCCTGTTTCACCACTGGAGTCTTCCCCTCTCCTCTCAAGCACTCCCTAGTGCACCCCCTTCTAAAAAAGGATTCTGCCGACCCCCTCCATTTCGGCAAACTATCGTCGATCTCTATCACTCCTTTCCTGGGCAAACTCCTGGAGAATTTGGCTCTCTCCCAGCTAACCCTCCACATTGAAGCTGTTGGTTGTCTCCACGACCATCAGTCTGGCTTCAGCGCAGCCAGAGACACATAAACTGCTCTCCTGAACACCTGTGAAGATCTGCTCTCTAACCATGACTGTAGCTTTCCCTCTGTCCTAATTCTCCTCAACCTATCCTCTGCCTTTGACACACTGAACCACAACACCTTGATCACTCGGCTCCACGATACCCTGGGCATCACGGATCAGGCTCTTGCGTGGCTGTCCTCTTTCCTCTTGGACCGACCTTTCCAGGTTCAACTTGGGTCCTTCTTCTCCACCACCTCACTCTCCACTTGTGGTGTTCCTCGGGGCTCTATCCTCTGCTCCTGGTTTTTCATTGTCTTCCTGGCCCCTTTTGCCCACCTGATCTCTTCGTTTTTCCTAAATGTTTAGTGTTGTGCAGATGACAAGCAGCTCTCTTTCAGGCTACCCTTGGCCTCCTCCTCCTCGCTCATCCATGACTGTCTATCCGCTATTAGGGATGGTGTTCCTCTAATGATATCTGCCTTAATGCTAGTAAGACTGAGATCCTTCTCATTGGGACCCCTGCTCCCACTTTTCCCCTCTTACTCTGGCCGGCCTCCCTTGGACAACTGCCCTCACACTCTGGTCAGGCAAATAATCTTGGGGTCATCTTCGACAGTACTCTCTCCTTCTCTCCACACGTCACAGACATTGCCAGAAAGTCCCATTTCCAGCTGCACCTCCTTAGAGGTATTCTTCTTTTTCTCACCTACCACAAGAAGCTCCCTGTCTCCAGGGCCCTGGTTCTCTCTAGGCTGGACTACTGCAACAGTCTCTTTCTCAATCTGCCTAACTCTACCTTTTAGCCTCTACAACTCATCCAGAACAGGATCACAAGACTTATCCTTGGCCACAAGCCCAGGGACTGCATCTCTCTGGCTCTGAAATCCCTCCACTGGCTCCCAGTGATATGATATGATATATAATGATATGATATGATAGTTTATTTATATAGCGCCTATACACAATGTGTTTCAAAGCGCTTCAAGGCAAGGGAGGGAACAAGGGAAAAAACAATGACATTTTTACAGGCCATGAACAGTAAGGATGTGAAATTAACTATTGTACTCGGCCTGATGACATTTCAGATAGTACAAGAGCTAAAACATAGATAAGGAAGGGAGGGGGAGAGTGGGAAGGAAATGGAAACAGACAGGTGACTACCGTACTAAGCCTGACGGCATTTCTGGTAGAGCTGGAAAAAAAACAAGAGGTGAGGGAGAGGGGTGCAGAAAGGTAGGGGAGGAACAAAACAAGCAACTATCATATTAGGCCTGATGACATTTCAGATAGTGCTGGAGAGGGGTTGGGGAGGAAAAAACCAGTAAGGGGAGGGAGGAGGAGACAGACGAGGTTGCTATCATACTAGGTCCAGGGACAATTCTGATAGAGTAAGTGCATAGAAGAAAGTAAGGGGAGGAGATAGGAAAAGGGAGAAAGGAAAGGAGGAGAGAACAGAGAGTTAGCAGTCAAAAGAGTGGAGAAGCAAGAGGGGAGAGTGAATAACAATTGCAGAAGTCAGTAGTAACACATAATGTTGCAAGCCAGGATACAAGATGAAGATGGGAACAGCATGATTCAGGGCCACCATGAGTACAAGATGCAAAAGAGGTTCTGCATGAGAGTTGAGAAAGGGTGACGCCCCATGAATGAATGAAGTCCATAAAAGTCAAATACAGCATTGTCCACAAGACGGTGATGGTGAAACCAGAATGCATAAGGACAGACTCCTGCAGAAGTAGGCTTGAGTGGGGTGAGGGGTAGCAGGGTAGAAGAATCAAGCAAAACAGGCAACACCTGTGTGCGAGAAAGGGGGGGCACAAGGGAACATCACGGGGGGACCAGAGGGAGTAACACATGGTGGTGCATGCCTACCTGCTGTCTGAGAAGGGGGTCGGGCCCTGGGTCCTCCTGGTCTGCACAGGTCCAAACAGGAATTTCCCTTTTCTTCGTCTGCCCTTCGCTTAGGACGCCCAGGCGAGAGACACTCTTGATCTAATAGTTAGGAGCAGGAAGGAAGAGGCAGGGCTAAGAAGGTGGGTGGTGCTTGCTAAGTGGTGAAAAAGAGTGTCAAACAGGAAGGCACCAGGTGGGCGGGGCTTGCTAAGTGGTGAAAAAGAGCAGCAAACAGGAAGGCACCAGGTGGGCGGGGTTTAGGCCAGGTGACCTAGGTCCACTTGCACCTGCTCCCCATCTGCAAAGGAAAAGAGGCTGGAGGGCTCCTTAAGTAGGAAAAAGGAACGGCAAACAGGAAGGCACCAGGTGGGCGGGGCTTGCTAAGTGGTGAAAAAGAGCGGCAAACAGGAAAGCACCAGTGGCTGCAAGGATCAAGTTCAAGACCCTCTGCATTATCCACAAGCCCTTCTAGGGCCGGGGCCATCACTATCTCCAACTCTCTCTTCCTAAGTACCATCCTACTAGAGCCCTCCGCTCGTCTACCTCTAATTCTTTATGGGCGAGTCGTTTTTCCAAGCAGAGAATAGGGGGTAGGTCTCTCTCCTTTGCATGCGCCTCCCTCTGGAACGGCCTCCCTGCTTCTCTCCACCTTGAGCCGGATCTCCTTAAGTTATGGAAGCTCCTCACAGGGGTGGACTATACTTGAGGGAACGCTGGAGATTTCCGGGTAGGCCTCTGGACCCTGGGTCTCTTTTGTGTGATAACTTATTTTATTTTCAAATGTTCTTATAGGAAAAGGGTTGGGCTTGCTGAAAACGTGTAATACGGCGGCACTTTGAAATGTATTTCCAGGGTCTCTTTTGGTTCCCCGTCCACCCCTGGCTCCTCAAGACCTCCCTTTCCTCCTCTTCCTTCTCTCTTCCTCTCCCCTGCTAACCTTCCCTTCCTTCTGCACCTTTACGCTGACTGGCTGTTTGATGTTCCTCTGAGTCATAGCGGACACCAGGCCCACCCTCTGTCCAGTCCCCCGGCACTTGCCTGCTGGCCTACCTTCCACTACCAGGGTGTGATTCCCCTTGGAGTCCCAGCCCTGCTTGCACTTAACCCAGGGCGCTGCTGCACTGGGTGCACTTTTCCCCACACCCTCTCCCCCTCTGTGCACTTGCATGATCTACTAAATGATACTAAGCCTAGTAAGATCATATGTCTTGTCTTCCCTTGATCACCCTCCCTTGCCTGGTTGTGCCTTGAAACACTTGTGTATAGGTGCATTATAAATATCATATC
Source organism: Ambystoma mexicanum (assembly GCF_040938575.1). Classification (NCBI taxonomy): domain Eukaryota; kingdom Metazoa; phylum Chordata; class Amphibia; order Caudata; family Ambystomatidae; genus Ambystoma; species Ambystoma mexicanum. The sequence goes on along the minus strand of NC_090927.1, from coordinate 380,497,286 downwards.
AATCCATGCTAAGCAGAGGCAGCTTTTTTATGGGTATTCCAATCCAGAAATCCCGAAAGTGCCCTTTATTCTCAGGGTTCCCTCGTGTGATCTCACGTCTATGATTACACCAGTGGGAAAGCAGACTTGCAAAAGAGGATAGTTAAGCATGCATCAGGGTGTGTAAGTGTTGACGTGTTGTACTGTTTACTGTAGCAGGTGGACATGTTGTTGGGTGTTCTACTGTATCATAGGAGGTGGGAGTGCCCGTACATGGCAGCCAGTGCTATGTGCAGTATTTGGTAGACTCCCAATTTCTGCTTTCTCCCTCTGAAATATCACTCCCTTCAGGGCAAGTCAATGGGTACATTCGGTTTTCATGGTTATCCTCGGAAAGTGTCCCCAAAAATGATTGCATGCTCCAGAACACTAACGTATCTGTACGTTTAGGACCCTGTGTGAGATTGTCTACTCTCTGAATCGGAAAATGATGAGCAGAGCTGACCCAGCTCTAACCCCGTCATGGGATGACAGTTAAGGTGTCATTTAATGTGCTCGGCAAGGTTTTGGTTGAAAAAGGTTGTCTGTGCTCTGAGTTGGAGTAGACATTGCAGGTCCGTGGGCTGAGGGGCTAGGGTGGGAGGAGGTTTGTGCTTTGCTTATGTCAAGTGTTTCTTCAGGGATATTTAACATAGCACCATGATCCATTTCTATTTGTTGGCGATGATCCAGGGCTGGTATTTTGAATGGATTCTGGGACTTGTAATCCTTGGTTTTTTATAATGGATGGTGGTTAAATGCAACATTACATTTTGTGCAGTACAGTTGTTTTTCAGGGACTTCCTATTTGTGAGGGACTGCTGGATGTCTGTTTTCTTTAGTGCCAGAACTTCAGCTGGAAGGACTTATCGTTATCCCTCCCCCATGCTCCAATGGACTGTGCAACCAGAAGCTGCATTCCCGCCTATTAAGAAATACCTCTTAAGGGAGACTTTTCAAAAACATCCTCTGGACTTGGCTGTATAGCCCAAGCAGCTGGTCAAGGAAAAATTGGAGGAGGAAGAACCTCACATGCACAACTTTAGCCATCATCTGAGGTCAGATTTACCTTCTGTCATCAAATTGCCCATGACTGATAGCTCAGCATTCCCTGGCTTCCAACCCTCCAGCGCCAACCCACTACTAAATACTTATAGCAGAGCTCCTCACACTGCCATCATCTGCAAACCTTTAGCCATCATCCATGTGTCCACCTGCGTCGTTCAACTACCTGCCCAGGACCTTTTCCTCAGCATTCCCTGCCTTGTATACCTTTAACGCCAGGACCAAATATGCATGACACGAAAGCCCTACACCTCCTTGGACTATTCCTGTCCTCCAAAACGACTCCAAAGTGATAAAGACATAGGCCCTCATTAGAAGTTTGGCAGAAAATTGGCAGTAAATCTGATTATGGAATCTATCAAAAAAGACATCTCTACTAATTCAGATTCTGTATTATGTAAAGCATAGTGCCACATGTTGCTGCGTGCTGCATCATGACGCTATGTGTGGGAACCATCTTATCAAGAGGGCTGACTTCTGATTTTCCTAGTGGTGGGGAGGGGTGCCGGAAGACAGATTTTTAGGGCGTCCCATTGACAGCATAGCGACTTTTCGCGCTGATGCTTTTCCACAGAGGGGAGGGGAGGTGGGTACTCGGGGCGCCCCCTCATCTTATTCAAATGTGACCCCAACAAGGTTGCTGTGAAAATATTGTTGCAGTTGTCAGACCGTTTATTTGATAATTTCAGAAAAACTCTTTAGCATTATTTCAGAACAAGAGAGTTTATGTGCGCCTCACTGACTACAGATGCATGCAGTGCAGCGAACAGAAATCACTTCAAACACTGGGGTCAGAGATCGCCGGTCTGAGAACGTCGTGTCCCAGATGCCTTTCTTCTCTGACTGGAATAAGAATGCCACGTCGAAGGGTCTTAAAAACACACAGACGCCGCATACGCACAATTAACCTTTGGCGAACTCCGCGGGGTGCTAGCCCTGGGCTTCTTACTGACTCCACTGTAGAGGGCAATTTGCCATATTTGCTTGCTCTCAAGGCTCGCGCGCAAGTCTGCTGCTGCTGCTGTGACTAGATTACATAACTGACTGCAGTGAGTGCGGAAGCAAATATATCTATCGGGCAGCTTAGTGCGGCCCCAGGGGTCCTAGACAACAGATTGGCTATCTGGATGCATGCCTGCCGTGTAGCAATGAAGCACGATGGAAGACGAGTCACGCCAGTTAGAATGTTAAAATGGACTGCAGGGCGCTGTGATATGGGCGATGCAGGCGGCAGGGCCAGTGAGGGACACCACACATGTTCACTTGGAAGGCCATAGGCCACACTTATTACATGTCTTACATCCCAAAAAGGCGACAAAAGATCATACATGAATGACATCAGCCAATGGCTGTGTCATTGTGACGTCATAACAACATCATCATTAATTCATAAATTACGTCATTCTTATGTACTCTAGTGTGGGGGAGGTGACCAAGTCACCTGCCCCCATGCCCCCAGACGGGCCTGAGGGAAATATGTGACCCCCTAAACCATCTACCAGACCCGCTCACCCCATTCACGGACTGGTGAAGACCGCTCTAGGAGCCCCTGGCCTGCCACCTCACTGTTCCGTGCCGAGCCTAGGACCCCAAGGTAAATCAGCAATCTTCATTCCAGTGACCCAAAAAGGTTGAGCCCTTTGCTCAATACAATGCAATGTGCTCCAACCTACTGCCACAGCACCCCTGGTCTGCCGTTCAGGGGCACTGCCCCCCGCACCCCACCCAACTGCCTGCCACATGGCCCCTGGTTACCAGCCCCCAACACTGTCTGCCTTTATTTAAGCCTGTAACCTAGGACGATCGGCCTGTCGGGTGACCTTTGATCCTGATACCCAGTGAGCAGCCCGGTTCCTCAACCTGCCTGCAGTGCTCCAACCTGGATCCAGATCTCTCTGGCCCCTGCCGGCCTTGCCTACCCAAAGCCGCCAGCCCCCTGCCACAAGGACTTTGCACGAATCATGCCCCATCCAGAAGGACTGCCGTCAGGGGGCCAAACATCCAAACCTCCCAGGCTTAATGCCGACCAATCTGTTCCCCAGAAAAACACTCATGTGACCAGACCCTTGACAGCTGACACACTAGGAGTGCTGCCAAGGGGTGGGGCAAACAATCTGACCACCAAAGCGGAACACCAAAACAACTGACCCCCAGAATGGACATGTGTCCACCCAAGAGAGTGCAGCACCTTTCCAGACTAGTCCCTTGAGAACTGACTTATATCTGCCAAGCCACCCCATGCTGACCCCCCACTGACTCTTGTCACAAGGTATGAGCATGGCCCAGCAGAAGGGGTGATAACCTCCCACCAACCACGACCTATGAGAAATGGTACCCGGGGAGCCCCACAGGCCCACAGCCTACATCCCATCGTCCTCAGATCTCGATCTCCCCGCCCGCAGGTTGTACCTGCCTAAGGGGCCCTCCATACCCACCCACAGTGGGACCCACACGCAATTGGCTCAGGACCCCAGCCTTGCCCCCCGGGAGCAAACATCTATCACGACCAGCCGTTCAGTAAAACCATAACCGAAGAAACTGTCATTTAGTCTGGGCTGATGCCCACTGGGAAAGATGCGACCCCTAAAAGGCTGTACCCCTAGAGACACAATACCCGGGGAGCCCCGAGTCCTGCAGCCTGTGTCAAGCACCCTCAGGTCCCTATGCCCTACATGCCCGCAGCCGACTAGTCCAGCTCCAATTGGGGCCACCCCCACACAAGTGGCTCCGGGCAATCGGGCTGTCACTATGGGGCAAGTGACTCCCCTCAGCCATGCCCCTTGAGAATGATATCGGAGGAAACCCACGAGCCCCTGCTTGTATCCCATGTAATTTCCGATCACTGCAACAGTACAAAGCTCACTGATCTGCACCAAATGAACCCCTTAGTACACCCACCCCTACTTTAATTGGAAGGCAGCATATACCAGAAGGCAATATAGCCGACCATAAGAAAACGTCCCCTGCACTCTTCCCTCGGACCACACTGCCAAAGGTGTTGTATCAGTGCCTTACAAATAACCAATAAATAAATATGGAGGGGGGATCGCTAACTCACTCCGCGAGGCCTGTCCCAAACCTAACCCCCCAAGGGCAGGTCAACCGTCACTGTAAAAGAAAGGCTCAATCCTAACTCCACCCACCGTGACCATGAGGGCATGTGGCCAAATCCGTTATTGCCACTTTTACCACTCTGTCGAATTAGAGGTGCCAGAAAGTTGCTGTTAATTCTGCAGGGGGTATTAGCTCCGGCGGAATTACTGCTGGTGGAATTACCCCCGGTGGTAAATCTGTGGCCATAATTACGCCAAAAACAAAAATGTCAAATGCAGGATGCACTGCAGTCCTCTGCTTGTGGCCATACTAAGGCACTACTCCATTCCCCTGTGAAGTACAGGGTGTCACCGTAAATCACCTATGAGCACACAAAGCTCACCAGCACAATATTTATTGAAATTAACATTTAGTAGACAGTCATGTTCAGCAGTATCCTTTCTACCTCTTGTAGGTGACTCAGGCTAGCCGCTGTTACCATGGTTGATGACATTGGTGTGGAACCCTGGTACACCGTAGGAGACGGCCTATAATGAGGACCACAAGAGAATCAGAACATGCATTGAGCGCGCACTTGGACTGCTAAAGGGAAGGTTCAGGTGCCTCCACCAGACAGGTGGGCACCTATGTACAGGCCAGCAAAAGTAGGTGAAATTGTCATCACTTGCGCAATGCTGAATAACATGTGCATATGGCGGAATATTCTCATGCATGACATTGCCATGTCCATGACTACTTGTGCCTGCGCTTGCTATGTTCTGCTGCAGGTGGTTGGGAGAGTGACAGAACTATCCAAGCTCTCTGTACTGGAGTGCTGGGGACAGAGCTCTCAGTGGGCACTGCAGAAATTGAGCTACCAGTGTGCTGCAGTTTGAGGGTGATGGCCCTCAGGAAATCTAATTACTGGCTGACCTGGCTTTAGCCAGCTCCTGCCACCTCTCCCCAACCATGGTGATCACAGCTGTGCCCTCACATATGTTCCTGCTCTGCCTATCCATTGTGCGGTCCACCTGCCTTGATGCCCCCTGTACAACATCCCTCATGGCCTGAGAATGGCCCAGTTGCTTCTCAGCAATTTTGCTCCACCCACTCCCATCGCTGCTTCATATCTAAATGAGCCTCTCCCAAATTTTTGGCAGTAAGGTGGAGGATTTACCTCCAGCATTTTGCTCAAGGTATATTCTCGACCTTAGCATCAAACTCAGAGTACAGTGGTGCAGCAATGCAGCAGTAGTGGAATTACCACCCCATTACTGTAATTTATACCACCCCACATAAGGAGGGCCAATGTATTTTGTGCAGTAGTGAATTCACGTTTTATTTGCTTTTACACAGCAGTGCAATTCAGAGTTATTTCTTTAATTCCCATCATTAATGGCCCCAAAAAACCTCCCAAATCTGGTTGTAAGAAAAGGAAATCTGGCCAGACTGCAAAGTTGGGAAGTTGGTTGCAAGACAGCTTTTTGTCTGAGCATAAAATAAATCATTGGGCCTGCCCTGTGTTTGTTGAAAATGCAGGCGTCACATGTTCTATCTTTCTATAAGCATCTGGGTGGGGGTAACAACCAATCAGGATGCTTGGATCATGGGCTGAATTCCACAATCCAAACCCACGTTCCAAGCAACCTGACGACTGCTTACCCCACCCCACCATCTTCCGCCCACGCTCCCTTCCAGTTCCTTTGAATTTCCCTCCAGGCGCCCGCCCTAGTCCCACATACCTGCTTAGTGCGACGGCAATTCCTGCCGCCGCTGCTTTGCTTTGTCCCCCTGCTGCTGGCCGCCATGGAAATGGAAGAGGGGGTCCCGTTCATTGAAAGAAAATACTGTGCTCTTAGCACCACTGGTGTCTGGATTTGAATGCCTCAGTGCGAATAGCAATAATCACCCGTTCCACAGGCTGGAATGGGTAGTAATGGCTCAGGGCCCGATTAAAGGCCAGAGCATAGGAACAGGTGATTATTGCTTAATTGGAACATTGGAATGTTGGCAGTTCCTTTACTGACAATGCTTTGGTTGAAGGCAATAAAATGGCTCTGTCCTTCGTCCCAATTTGCCACTGTTCTTCCTCTGTGTCTCCATGTTTTGTAGGCTGCTGTTAATTGGACAACATTCAATGCAGGGGAATTTTACACCCACCTCAAACCAGGCACGCACAATTTGTTCTTATTGAATAAAGTTCTTTTTATGAACTTGGGACCCCAGATGTAAAAATAATGATTCCCAACAGCCTACCTCCCCTTTCGGGACAAGAAACAAACAGCGTTGCGCAGACGGTATATTTTTTAGTATAATAAAAATTATTAAATCAATTTAAATATAGCAAATTATGCATCAATGAAATTCCAACTTCTATTTTCAAAACGGCATTAACTTGAAAGAAAACCTTTAAAGCACACGCATCACCATATGTATATTTGGTTTATTGGCATTTTATAGAAAAACACGTTATATCAGAACATCCCTGCCTATCTAAACCTATCTACTTCTTATTCATTGCAAATAAACAGTCCCCCCACTTTTCCAGTGGTGTTTTTATTGCATTATGTGTAAAAGTGTACATTTCCCAATTTCAATGGGCAACTTAAAAGCAGGAACATGAGTAGCGATTAATCACCCTTTCTCAGTTTTCTTAAATGGATTAACACCAGTAACATGACTCTTCATGGTGATGTAACCCAGAACTGACTTCAGTTACCTTATTTATCTAGGTATACAGACAGTGAGATGTCTTTTTAGCTCCCCAATTATTTCTTCTGTGTTTGATCGTTAGACTGAGGAGTCATGAGATCTCCCAGTATGCACACTATATGACCTATTATGTCAAGTCTATAATTCCAGAAGCACATACACTTCTGAAATATATATTAACTTCTCAGAATGTACAGCCAATTTATTTACCCCGTCCCTCTGTGCTTACAAATTCCTCTTTGAAACCCTTTCCCTCTCAGAATTATATTTCCCCTTGACATTATACTTATGTAGGAATTTCTTGTGGGTCTCTCACAGATAGGGGGGGCACCCTCTTAAGGATTGGTTTTAATCTCCCCCTCTGGAAAAGGTAGGCATTAGTCACCAAGAAAAGTCCGCTTCCCGCCACAGTCTGGTTCTCTTCTTTCTGTATTTGGGACTGTCTGCTGCCTTTCTCACTGAAGAAGTCCTGGCACTTTAACTCCAGGTAGGTCCCTCTTGCAGTGTATGGCTAGTAATCCAAAATTGGGTCCACAAGGAAAGGAGTCTATTCCATTTTCCTTTATGTTGTTATCAACTCCCATTTCTCTCCTTCTTCCCCTCCAGTGGTGCACTCCATTGTCTGACTCTCTCTTACCTTGAGATGGAACTACTTTCCAGGCTTATTGGCCCTCAAATATTTCTTACGCATCTGTGCCAACATCTGAGAGCCCAAACAAAAGCAAGGCTTAGTCACGTATTATGCTGGCAAGCTCTGCAGTCGTGAACCACAACGCAATGAGAGATGTGAGACAGGATGGGCAGAAGCCAGGGGACAGCGGTGTGGGGACGGCCCTCTCTGGAGGGTCTGACAAAGATCTGTAGCTGTGGGAGGCGGGTCACAGCTGTCCCACCCCTGCAACATGACCTGACGATGTACGCTGGGGCCAGCAGCGAGGCCCCAGGGAGCTGAGGGAGGCTGCTGGGAGAGGCGTGGTACAAGTCACATCTGTTCCAGCCTCGAGGCCAGATAGGCCCGCCAACCATCAGAGTACCCCGTGGAGAGCAGCGAGATGTGGGGGCTGCATGTGGGGAACGTGGGTGACCAGGTGAAATACTGGTGAGGAGGATCGCATGGATCCGGAAATTGGTCCGCTCATCCTCGCACTGAGGTCGGCTAAGCAGGTAGCCCAATTCAGGGGTCTGGAGAGGACAGACCATCTGCACTGGTGAGTGTGTTGTAATCTTCGTCAGCCGGAAGAGGGGCCCGAAAGGGGGCGAGGAGGCTCGCTGAAATGGCCCAGCACCGGAGTGACCTAAAAGTAGAAGGAGGTGCCCGAAGAAGCCTATTAAGTCCAAATGCTTCACTCGCAGTTGAATCAGGTGACAGTTTGGGCAAATGGGTGCAGCTTCTGGGGTGGAAGACACACCAACTCCTGACAGAGGCCCAGGAAGCTAGCTGCTTGCTCTAACCCAAATAAAAAAGAGTGCCCCTAACGCAAGGGCACGGGCCCAGGTGGTCAAAGGCAGTTTGCAGCACTGTTGGATTCAGGGAGTCACTCCAAAAGGATGCAATAGGGATAAGAAGGGCAAAATCGGTGAGAGGAGTGCTCCAAAATTCCTGAATACAGCAGATCTGATACTTTGAGGAGGAGTGGTCAAGCCTCATGGCCCGAGGAGCAAGAGTACAGAGACCCGTGGCAGCGCCGATAGGATGAACTGCAGGCATATCACGGTACTTGCAGAGAAGGTGACGGAGTTGTGAGGAAGGCATGGTATTGAGCAGTAGACACAGACACAATGGATTCTAGTTTCGAAAACCTTTATTTACAAGTTTGATTGGGATGGTAGAATTCCTAACTGGCCCTTACTCTAAAATTGGAGTAATCGCGATCATTAAACAATAACAAATACATACAATTCAGTCTGGTCAAAATATAAAGGCCTATTCTAAGAAACCCTAAACTTGCCCTCCTTCTCAAGATAAAAGGTGTTAGGGGAATAAAAAAAGGAAAATAGTGTGTCAAAAAGAAATATCAGAATGGCTTCAGCACTTTAGGTTTGCTTGATCTAAGTTTGAGAGGTGCCAGTTTATCTAGACTAGAGAGCATAATGTTATTGAATTCATGCACTAAGGTGCTAGGATTTAGATTTTCTGACTTGCTCTGCAGTAATGCATATTTTATTTCTGGTTAAACATGGTGGCGCTAGTGGAGGGGCCATAGGGTTGGGTCTGGAGGTGGGTAAGATAAAGGCCACCAATGAGTGGTCTGTCCAGGGTAGGGGGGTTATGGAAGAAATAGTGGCTGAGCAGTTGCAGTCTACTATCCAATCTAGCGTTCTCCCCTTCAAGTGTGTGGGCTTGTCAACTGTTTGAGTTAGGCCTAGTGCGTGAATCATATTGGCTACCACTGAGCCATTAGTATCCGTAGTGTCATGGAAACCTAGGTTTAAGTCCCCAAGAAGGATTAATTGAGAACATGGTTTGAGGTTGTTAGTGAGTTAGTTATGGAGATTCTCTTCAAAGGTACCTAGAGGTCTATATAGTAGCTGAATAGTGAGTGACTGATTATTATTTATCTGGAGTTTGGCAGATAAGGTTTCGCACGATTGAAACACTTGGGTAGGGACTATTCTGAGGGAAAGGCTCATTTTGGAAATTATGGCGATACCACCACCTCTTGCACCTTCTTTGTCTTGTCTGACTATCGTGTAACCATCAGGGATGGCTAGCATAAGCGAAGGTCCTGCGGCATTATGTAGCCATGTCTCAGTAATTGCGAGAAAATCAAAGTTGCCTTCTGTGATTAGGTCGGCTATGTCAAGGGCATGGGCGACGAGCGATCTCACATTAAGGAGTGCTCCTGCGATGGGTGGGGTCTTAGTGACATCTGTAGCTTGGAGGGATTTAGTAGTAGATGTATTAGGTGGCTTAGGCTTGCTATTATGAATTGGCAGGCATCGGAATTGGGTGTCGGGAATGGCAATGGTAGCCTAGTATGGCTTGGTTTACTAACCTACTGATAGTTTTGATGTTGGTAGGGGGAAGAGACCTACGGAGAGGTTCGTGCAATTTGGTTAGTCTGGCACGAAGTCTAAGGTTTCTGCTGAGTGTAGCACATGGTAGTGATACAAAGGTAACTGTCTCAGGGGACCTGTAGCTAGGATGTAAGTATTGGCTAGGAGTGTTACAGTTCAGGCGTGTCACAGACACCAAGGGAGGCAGGATGTGAGGTTGGTTAACATCTATCATGATGAGCAAGTATAGGATAGTCCTCAGTAGGACTGTGTAGATAGATGGCAGATACATAGTTATATAAAAGTGGACTGTCTAGAATACCATACTGGGCAGTAGGCGGGAACAGTTGGCGACAGGGTTTATCTGATTTCAAGGAACACAGTTATAACATAGTTATAAATGAGATTCAAAAGCACCTGTTCACGCTTTTCTCATGGGAAAGCCAGCCATCCCTCTTCCTGTTGCAGTGTTGCTGTAGCTGGCGAATGTTAGCCATGTGGCTGCCAGGTCCACACCTGCAGCAGTCTTTAACAGTAATATTATTTTCTCCATTTCTTTTATATTTTCTGAAAACAGGACATTACACAATTGTGCAATCAAACTCTCTGGAACAGCATATCGCTGTGCGGTTCTTTATTCAAAGCTGATTCCCAGTCCTGTAAAGATAAATGTCCACAATGCAAGGCCTAATTCATTTTTTTAAAATAGCCCTATAAACTGTTGTGCTTTTCGTTACAGATTGGACAATTTTTCCTTTTAACTAAAGATTGCTGCATTCTTCAGTGTAACTGAAAAGATTTATTTTTTGTGCCTGTTTTTTACTTTGGACATATTCTCTTGTGGATGGGCTGGAAACATTGCACATTTTCTCGCACATCTCTTTTGCATGTGCTGTGTGCAGACTTCCGTTCACATGTTTGTTTTTAAGCTGGCACTTTCCTTTCTTTGCATACTTTTCTTTGGCACAGATTTCCCTACAGTTTTAAATAGAACATTCTCCCTTTCTTGGGTACAATGTTTTAATAATAATAAATACTTTATTGTGATATAATCCAAAATTAGATTTTACACAACTCATATCGCATAAGTAATGACAATACACGATCGATACATTTCATATACACATACATTTTTCACGAGTTTCCATATAAACAACCATATAGGCACTGGTTAATCAAACAACAATAATGATGTCATTTAAATCGTTCATTCAACCATTTAAAAAGTTTTCACAATCCCATGTGTCAGCAATATATTAAAACCGCAATATATTAAGAATGAGTAAGGGTTGTTTTCACTAGAGTAAGTAGGTGCTTTATTTGTGTCCAAACCCTAAAAAGGGCTAACTGTAAGCTTAAGGTAACTGGATTCAAACATCCATACCAGAACGCTTCATCTTTTATCGCATCATAGTTGTGGACCCATTTTCCATAAGCATTCATATATATTGGGCCAAGTTTTGGACACAAGGTTAGAACATGCCGCGCGGATTCAAGGGCTCCTGTCACCTGGCATATTCTACACGTCCTGGACTCGCATGGGATTTTTAACCTTGGTCCAATTATAGTAAGGACTGGTAACTGATTTGTTCTTAGTTGTAGCAAGAAACGTCTTACTTCAGGCGCTGGGGATAGCAATAGAAATACCTGGGCTCTTAAATATCTATGTGTAACATGAGAGACAGCTTCGTATCCCTTAAGCTTTATTAGATGTTCTGAGTTCATACACCAGTCCCACTTGTTAAGCTTATCTTGAAATGCTCTTTTCTGGTGAATATAAGGCAAATGTTTTAATGTCTCATATGGCCAGTTAATCTCCACAAACAATGATTCATTCAGCTCTTTGTAAGAACTACCTCTAGGATGTTTTTCTAGGTAGTAGCTTTGTCCTGCCAGCCTGAGCAATTTACATCGAGGGTTTGCTAAGGCTTTCAAATAAAAAGAGCCTCTTGCCCGTAGTGCCATTCCTCTCAGCGAGATTAGGCCCAGTTCCAATCGTGGATATTGTACTGAACAAGAGGGTCCTAGGCCAAAAATGCTCCGCCAATAGAATCCCTCTAAGATGTTTAGCCACGTCAGATCCTGCATTGCCAAAGCCTCCAGGCCATATAGCAAAGCAGGTACAAAACACTGTAGATACAGTTTCATGATACCAGCCATACTAAAGCCTGCAGTACCCTTTGCAAATCTACAGGCCTGGTGGGTAAGCAATTTTGCTTTCCTCTTTTTTGTTCTAATAATGGCTTCGTAATCAGATAGAGCCTTAAAATCCAGCCCTAAGTATGGATATTGGTCCACCACCGCAATTGTACCCAGATTGGTAGCAATTTCCGATCGTCTCTGCCCTTTTCTTGCGATCGCCATTATTTTTGTTTTTTCCAGGTTTACTACTAATCCTAATTGTGTTGAATAGACCTGCAGTTCATTAAGTAAGTTCTTAATACCCGTTAGTGTACGATCAAAGAGGATCAGATCGTCTGCATATAGCATTCCCGTGATAGGGGTTTCATTCAGTTTAGGTGGACAGTTTGATTTTAATGCCATGCGGTTCAACATGTCTGCTATATATAAGTTGTATAACATAGGGGCAGTTACGCATCCCTGTTTGACTCCCATATTAATACAGATCTTCTCTGATACCTCGCCCCTATCGTTTAGACGGACCCTTGTTGAGGTGTTACTATGCAGGGCTATCAATATGTTTATAATCCAGCTTGTGCACTCCATTTCCTTTAGCTTGAGCCATAGTATGTCCCGCCTAACCAGATCAAAGGCACTGGTAAAGTCTACAAAAACCATATAGAGTGTAGCCTCCTTACTGCTGGTGGTGTTGTTAATTAGCTGATCTAGGACCCTGATGTTATGGGTGGTACCTGCCCCTGGCCTAAAGCCCGTTTGTGCAAAGTGTAAGATCTGTCTTTCTGTGGCCCATTTTTCAATCTCTTTAAGGACCAAGGTATTAAAAATTTTACTACTCACATCCAGCATCGATTGTTGGTTTTAATAGCAATAACCCCCCTCCCCCCACTCGGGCCATTACCACGTGGCGTGGTAACAGCCTTTGGCCCATGTTAACTGCCTGCACTTCTATCTGGCCTTTAACTTGGGTTGATTGCTGTTACTACCTAGTAATGCCCTCAGAATGTAGAATTATTACTCCATAAAAAGCAAACATTAGTGTGTGGATATTTTGACTAGGTTGTAAAGGTTTTTATTTTTGACTTCCCTTTAATAGAGGCCACAGGTTACCCCTCTCCCAAGCATTTGTACCTGTATAGCCCGAAAGGAAAGCCAGCGCCACTCGTGTCCAAGGTGTCAAACAAAGTTTTGTGGTACTTTAGTGTGTATGATACATCAATCAATACTGCAAACAATCAAAAAAAATACTTTCACAGTTCAAAAGTGGGATTGTTTTTTATCAAAGAAGATGCTGTGCCTTCATTGATGCGAGAGTAGTTTCTTTGGCAAGTGTCCTTTCCTTACTAGGACAACGCTCACACTAGACCACAGTTCCAGTGCTAGCCTATAATGTCATGATCATCCTATTACAAGCTAAAAATGTGTATATGACATATGATATGATGCCAGGTACAATCTGTTTACACAGTACAGCTGGCACATACATTATCCCCATCACCACATGAACATTGACTGCATAAGATATAGAATTGGTCAAGCAAATAGTCACCATATTTCACTGTGTTAACTCACATTCTACTACTCTTTTTGGCACTACATCACTGTGGTCCATCACCAGTGGGTGTTCTGCTATCTCACTAGCAACTTTCAACACATCATTGATACATTGTTGTTCCCAACTCATCAGAATACCATGGCTTCTCCTCATCCCCAACAGTCTCCAATTACACACACTTAGAAACACCCTTAAGCACATGTCAAGGACCTGTTTGTTGTTGTAACTGTTCCTCTTCCTCAATCTGTCTGTTTTTCACAAAATTCCTGGTATTGTAGCACCCTTTATATTTGTTGTTTCTACCTGACAGTTTGTTGGGCTGTATCCATATCTGCTATGACAAATTGTGTGAATCCATTACTTCTCCCCGGGGGAGCCTTTCCCTGTGAGGCTAGGGAGGGGAGCCTGCTCCGCAGTACCATCCCAAGGGATAGAGGCAAGTGGGAACCCACCAGGAGAGACTACCTCTTTGGGCATATGGACTCCCTAACAAACACATCATAAATATCATAAATATACCTCCAAAAACATTCTGTGTGGAAGAACCTACTAAAATGTGTTATTGTCATCAGGAAATCTTTACACTTTAAGAGAACAATTACCATATACTGAGACAAAGAAAAACGACTGAGGAAAACAGAATGCCAACCAAGCAGAGAGGAAGGACTGTGACACCAACCCGGGGTAATCCCACAGAAACGTCATAAAGGAAAAAGGTGCAACCTACAGAGAGGGAGAGAGACTCCAGACGCACACTGTCAGAAAGCTAAGCAGAGAGAAAAACTCCACAAAATATGAATCTGTTCACAGGTGGAGACTGTTGGGAAATGGGACGCTCAGCGTCCTATAGCAGATGCGAAACTGTGCAAAGCTGCAGACGTGTGGCACCAAGAAGGGGAAGCATGCAGAGAAAGCAAACTGTACATAAGGCACCATTGCCCTAGAGAAGAAGCAAGTGGGTGCGTTACATGACAGTTTAAAAGCCATGGTGGACCAGTAGGTCCGTTAGCAAAGTTGAGACCACTCCATTGGGAAAACGCAGGAAACAGTAATACCAGAGGTACTCCAAGAAGTCAACCTGATGGGCACAGACAGAATCCTAGCCCATCAAGGAACCTCTTTTTTTGCTCTGCCTGAGCAGAGCAGGTAACTGTGAGAGCAGGAGACACAGGAGGTAGATTGAAGGACATTATTGGAACACTCGTACTCGTCTTAGTGCATCTAAAACTTTAGACGTGAATAAAGAAAAAGGGAATTACTACTGGAACGTTCAATCTCATCCCAGTCTGGATAAAATAGCAACAGTGGATGAAAAGAAAGAGAATCATTGCTGGAACACTTGCATTTGTCCCAGTACAGATCAAAAATTGAAAGTGAATGAAGAGACGGAGAATGATTATTAGTAGTGAATAGAATTAAGGAAATGAATGAGCTATTCTTTGTAAAACTGCGTTGGACTCCACGCTGGGAGCATGGTGAAGGCGCCATGCTTAAGTCACTAAAATATTGCGTGGAAAAATATGACTGGTTGAAAATCCATGAGAAGGTTGCTAGTATGAGTTCCTTGGAAACATTTTCCAGGATGTTCTTTATGTACAAACAACCTCAATTATATCTAAAGTTATTACCCTCATTAATTATGCAAAGAATATTTCTGAATATCAGACTGAATCGCCTAAATGTCCTGGAAACCATAGGTGCATGGACTGGCATTCCAATGACTGAAAGATCATGCAGAATCTGTTTAGATAGGAATGAAGTTGAGTCCGCAAGACATGTCCTGACAAGTTGTCCTACCATGAGTCCTGTATACGAATGTTAGCTCTCTAAATATGTTGAAGATCTTAAATGCCTAACCTGTGAATCATTCTGGCTGAGATGTCTGGAAGGAAATAGCAAGAGTCTGACCATAGCCATTGCAGATGTGCGGAAGTGTGCAGATCTTTAATTTGCTGCTTTTGATGTGCTAGTGCCGTAATCTGTCCTTTAAATTTTCTCCTTATATTGTTTCTAAAATCTGGTTAGATTTGATGGGAGTTTGCATTGTTTTATTTATAGTTTCTTTTATTTGAATTGTTTCCTTTTGGATGGTGAACATATTGTATAGTTTGTTATGTATACATGTAACTAATGTCATTTGTGTAAGTGTTATAACTATAAACAAAATAAAAAAGAATCATTATTGTAATACTCACACTCGTCTCCATGCAGATAAAGTACTAACCCAAGATAACAAGTGTTATGGGAAATCATGTATACAAGGAAAAAGAAGAGACATTTTGAGATATGAAAAATACAGAAACAGTGTGAATAGGTTAAACTTGAAGACTGGATTAATGTCAGAAAGAAAGATAGACCCCACAGTCCGAGAGTGTGATATAAAAATAAAGAACTCAGGAAGACAAGAAGTCAATCCCAAAAGGCGGGTGAAGTCCTCCTGTCAGAAGGAACGAAAGAATAATCAAATAACAGTCAGGGCTGAGAGCCTGAAGAATCTAATGTTATAATTGTGGGTAACCCAGAACTATTTAAGAATTGCTTGCTGAACTGAAATTGATGAAGACCCAATCCAGATTTGTCTTGTTATATTAGTGGTAGGGTTAGAATAGGTTAGTTGGGACAGTGGACTGTTTATGATTTGTACTCTCACTGACAAGAACCTTAGTTAGTTTTGTTGGCAGGGAATACCCATAGTATAGGGAAAGTCGGGTATTCAGCCCTATTGTTTAATTAAAAAAAAGCAGTGAGATGACCAGTCAGACTCTGTGTCCTTCTTCTGACCAGCCACACTACCCATACTCAATCATGGATAGATAACCTCAGCTAATTGTAACCGTTTCCCTGGTTTCCTTTCCCTTATAATGACAAAAGGTTCAACTCATGAGCTTGAGTGCGAGATAAACCTGCAGCACATAATCATTTCTCTTAACACTTCTTTCCAGGTGAGGCTGCAAACTTCGCCCAGTTGAACACACTCCATAATAATCCTATTTATTCTTTCAAATAGCCCATTGGTGGCCAGGTGGCATAGTGATGTGAGCTGGGTCTGTTATTTATTGCTATAGGGCTATATACTGTGTACACCTGTCATTGTTTCCAGGCACTCTGGTGGATCTGAGATGGATGAGGAGTGGTTAGGTTAAAGGGGGTGAGCGAAGTTGCTAGAAAGCTTTGCTGTTGTGTTGATCCCTGTAGACCAGAAGTACCCACAGCTCTGCATAAAGGTCTCTTTCCAGGTGCTATTTATTTGGGACACAGAAGCAATTGTCTCCAAACGGTTGCCTTGTGTTTCCGAAGTGCTAGGGTGCATTGACCAGGGTGTGTGGCATGTACATTGGCTGCTGAAGTGTATTGTTGTGGTAGTGGAAGTCTGATGGGACAGATCTTATGGGGGGCCATGTGTGGGCAGTCTAGTTGGTTGGCGTATTCTGCATTTGAGTGTAGGAGTTTAAGATGTTAATGCAGGAGATTCACGGAGAGCCCAGTAGGCGCTTTAGAGAATCCATGGCAGACTGAAAGGTTCTTTCAATGGCTTGTCAGGTGAGTTTAAACAGCCTGTTTTCAAAGATTTCCTTAAAGTCAAGAGGTCCTGGATTATGCAGGTTTTCTTTGGGTGGGATTTAAGATTGTCCTCTTCATATGTCTTTCAACATTTCATCCAGTTCTATCTGCTCGTCACTAGGTTGAACATGGCTACACTGCATTCGTCACCTGGGTGATTATTCTAGACAGGCAATCTGCAATTTAATTATTGTCTCCTGATATTTGTCCATCTCCAATGTTATATTCCATCAGCTTCATCATCCACATGCAAATGTATGGAGATGCTGTGGACATGCCTTTAGTTAACATCATATGCACTAGGGGCTTGTGATCGGTCTTCACAACCATTGGTAGTCCCTATAGAAAGGTGTGATTGTCCACTACACAGCCAGCACCCGGCTATCAGCAGTAGTATAGTTCTTTTAGTGTCTTGAAGAGTTTGAGAAGCAAAGGCAATGGTCACAACTTTGCTATTTTGGCACTCCACGACCCATAATCATTACCATTTGCTGTCTGCATCAACATCAAACATTTGTAGGGTCTGAGCTAGAGGAACCACATTGTCAGTTAATTGACTTCTTGATGTGCTTTTTACTACTCAAAGTGGGTTCCCTTCTTTAACAAAGATATCTTATTAAAACATTTACTGTTATAGTTCTGTATGAATTTCGCATAGTATTCTGTTAGCCCTGGTTTAATGCAGTGGATCTTTATTCATTGGCCTGGAAACTATGAGTCTGACATTCCCAAGATTATGTTTTTGGTTGTATTCCTTACTTACATATGGCATTTCCCATATATGAAACTTCTTTGACCTTTGTGACATGTTCTAACATGAGACTCTGGCCCCTTCTCTAGATGACTCCCAACACCCAAAGTAGCTGGCCATAATGTTTCTCTTTAGCTTTCCCTGTGAGCAGGATATAATTCTGAATAAAATATACGCCAAGCATAACAGAAATACTTCTTGCATCAATCTCTGCCACTAATGCCAGGCCATAGTCACTTTATGTACCATCTGCATTTGTGTTAGCAATTCAGTGGTCTTCCTGCACCTGTTCAAATCAACCTGATTTCATGGCCTGCAGCTGAATCCTTAACCCATGACCTCTTTTTAAGAGTTATGTGTAAGCAGCACATTCCACTCCTAAATGAAAATCTTGCCACACAAGGGCACAGAAAGTCCAGTTTAAGAGGGTGAGCGAGCCCGTGCATGCACTTCCTGACCACCTCCATAGCCAGCCATGAAGCTACAGCCCCAGAACATGTGAGGAAGGTGGTCTCAAGGGTGCTGTGAAAAACCTAAGGGCCTTTCCCTCCCCACTCCCCGGGGATCCTCTTCTCAGATGGCCAAGGGACAGCCATCCCTGTTGGATCCAGACTCCGGGTGTGGACGAGTGAGGTAGGACCACCTGGGTAGGGGAGCCCAGGGTTGCGCTCATGAGAAGACCCCATGTGAAACACGGTATCCCAGTGGGACAGAAGGCAAGGAGGACTGAGTCCCTGAGGCCTTCATGGGCTATCGGCATTCAGGACCTACTCCACCCCACAATGTTTTCTTAAGAAAAGAGAAGTCCAAAATCCCAGAACACCAAGGGAGATGAAAACCAATGTCCAGGGATTACTATTACCTCAACACCTCAAATAATGGTAATAGGAATATATCAGACCTTCCTTTTGTTAAGTCCCGACAGATCCCCACATTAAGTAACAAGCCCGTATGTTTCCCTGTTATGCATTTTACCCCCAAATCCTCTTCATCGACTTTCAGGGTACATTTTCTATCCAGGCGAAAGCCAGCATCACAGCAGAAGGCCCGCAGCAAAAGGGCCTGTATGCGACTGTCCGGGCTGTGCACGGCCGCCAGCCAGTCCTGCTGCCCATTTCCCCATTGCCCACACCCCTTCTACGCCACCGGCCCTTCACATCGGTTCATCCTGCTGCCCACGTTACTAGACCAATTGTTACTTGGAACATTACACAGCACGTACAGAGATCCCACTGCACCCAGCATGAACTACAAGGTATGATAAGGGCATGTAAGGCCCAACCCCCTCATCACATGTTCTTGGCTCGTAAATAACAGTTCCTGTGTTAATTGGTGTTCTACATGCGGATTAATCAGCGCACATGTTGCCTCTCCAGTCATTTACCAGGTATTGTGCAAACAGCATTAAGAGGTGTAACTGATATTGGTCAAATGATCTAGTTAGCGATGTGTTAAACGCTACAGTGCTCGTAAATTATTTAGAACACGTAATGGTAGCTTGCAATATGTTTCATTAACTTGCTGCCCAGTGTTCTGCAAGTGTAGGTAGGCCTAGCAAGTCGCCTGCTCTGTGATTCTTACAGGCCAAGCACAAGGTTACTGCTCGTGATTTATGCCAATCGCCATACTGTGCCTTGCAAATGCTTACCTCCACATTAGGTGTTCACCTAGATTTACCGTGTCCACACTGCTCTCTACCACAACTCCATTACTGTCATGCGCCAACATGATGCATCCACACCCTTCCTCCCTGCACTACTCAAAGTCACACCAGCCCCTCCAGGGTGTCCACCTGCCATAGTTCCCACCATCTCACCCCTAGAGAACCCCTGGCCCGCTGATCCCTACTCACCCAATGCCTTGCCATTTAAGGAACCAGCGGCTAGGAACCCGCTCAAGACACCCTTCTTCCATTACCAAAAGATTTCTTGCAAGGCAAACACACCTTGCACTCTCACTCCCCAGCACACCTACTTCATCCATCTACCCTATGTACAATCCATAAGGAAACTAATGCTCAAAAAATCAGACTAAAAAATACTACACCACCTATCACCAGTCAAATCCAATGTGCTCTTATTAATGCACAGTCTATACCAGCCCATGCCACAGAGAGCCATGACCTGATCTCAGAGCTTGATCTCGATATCCTAGCCATTACTGAAACTTGGCTGCACAAAGCATCTGGGCCAGCCATCTGCCAAGCCCTCCCACCAGGATACACTATATTCCATCAAGATAGGTCCTCCAATAAAGGAGGTGGCGTCGCCTTCATCACTAAATAATCACTCAATTCTAGACAAATCAAATCTGCTACTGCGGCCAAGTTTGATGCCCTCTCTATTAAAATAGCCCTATCACCCAATGACACAATAACCCACCATCTCGTCTACCGCTCTGCGGGCCCCACGCTTGACCTCCAAGACAATATCCTACACCTTCTAAGGGACAATCTAAAAAACAACACCAGATCAATACTCCTAGGGGATTTTAATTTGGGTTTCAACTACCCAAAAGACAAGAAAGGCAACACCTTTGCCAGAGCTCTCCTAGACATGGGTTTCACACAAAGAGTCACCAGCCCGACTCACATCAAGGGTCGCATACTGGATTGGATAAATGATCACAATTGTGCAGTTGACATTAGTTCAAACACACCACTTCCTTGGACTGATCACCATCTCCTTCACTTCCACCTACCAGCTAGACCCACAGATAAACTTAGCACACCAATGCCACCTGCCATGGTTAGATCTAAACGGCTGCTCACCAAAGACAGTCTTCTACCATACATAGAAGCCTCTGCGCTAAAACCCCCCTTCTGTAACAACCCTGATAGAGCTTGTAGAGCTTTACAACACTACTCTCAAAGTAGCAATAGATGTCTTCTCCCCTCTACAAAATAAAAGAGCGAAAACCATCAAACACGCCAATTCTTGATTTACCCAAGAACTACTGGATTTAAGAGCCAGTAAACATGCAGCACTCACCAAATGACAATCCTGTCCTTCTGACTTCTCACAAGAGGAGTACAAGACAATTGCCAAACAATACAAAAAAGCCATCACGTCAGACAAAGCAGCCTCGTCTAACCTTAGAATCGACAATGCCAAATCCCATTCTAAAGAGCTGTTTTCCATATTTAAAGAACTTATCGTACGCCCCACTTCCACACAACAAACAGTCAAAGATAATGTGTGGTGCAACAATATTCAACAGGCCATGCTAGACAAAATAAACACACTTCAGAAAAAAATTAAGGTTCACTTCAACACCCTGCCTAAAATCACTGTGCCCGACTCTAGGTCTGCAGGCACTGGGCCAGCATCGGGTGACACATCGATAAAAACAAACCGAAAACCCTTTTCCTTCAAAAACATAACTGAACCTGAAGTCCTACAGCTCATGAGACATATCAAACCCTTCCTCTGCAAGGGTGAGATTTGCCCAGCAAGCCTTATTAAAGACTGTGCAGAGCCTTTAGCTCTTTTTCTGACAGCATTTATCAACACCCCATTCAAGTCAGTCATTGTCCCCACCCTCCCTCAAGGAATATTGGGTTAGACCATTGCTGAACAACCCCACCCTCAATCCAGACTCTCCTAAGAATTAAAGGCCAATCACCTCTGTGCCTTTTTTGCTAAAGATTTTAGACAAAGCTACATACCTACTTACCTGCAGATCCAGTCCTATCTGGAATCGCACAATATTCTGGGGAAAAGACAGTCTGGCTTCTGTTCACGTCATGGTACGCAGTCAGCTCTGCTAGACCTCAAGAATCAGCTACTTGAAACAATGGACAAAGGAAAGCCAGTGCTCCTCCTGGATTTTTTTTACCACCTTCGACTTGGTCGACCACAAGATTTTATGCAGACACCTTAAGGAGGCCCCTCACATCTCACAGGAAGCCACAGCTTGGGTCACATCCTTCTTGGAAGGTAGAGCCATGAGGGTCTTCTCGGACCAAGTTTCTGCCACCCCTTCCCCAATTAACTGCGGAATCCCACAAGGCTAATGCATCTCTCCTACCCTCTACAATCTCTTCACAATTCCCCTCTTCAATGATTTGGACGAGCACGGCATTCACAAACTATGCCGATGACACACAAATTCTCCTCCCCCTCTCCGGCTCCTACAAGCAAGACCTTAACACTTTTCAAGAGACTTATGCTTTCATTCAGGCTTGGATGGCGGCTAATGTGTTATGTCTTAATGGGGACAAAACAGAAATTCTACTGATAGGTCCCAAGGAAATCCTGAACAAACTAAATAGCCAATACAGTACCTTCAGCATCGGGAGTACTGTAATCACAGTCTCTAGCGCAGTCAAAACTCTGGGTCTTACCGGGATTCCACCCTTTCAATGAAGTCCTCACAACCAAAATCATTGCTAGCCCCAACAAACTTGAACCTACTACCACTTAAGCTCAGAAAGGAAACCTACTTCACATGACTTGTTACCCTGTAACCATGGAACATACACAAATGTACCAATGTATTGAACCTTGTAATGCTTTTTCTCTTCTCAGTCTGTTTTTTCTGTACTGTAAAAGCAAATCTTCTGTAACAGTGCCACAATGCCTCTGGGCCGCTGTGCGCTTTATAAATTCAAATAAATAAATGAATAAAATTCCAACTCCCCCTCCCAAATACCAACAAACACTGGGAAGAAGAAGAGGTGACCGAGAGCCATGAGGATTATCTCTAAACAACACCTTGGGAACCAGAGAAAAGACTATTTACAACCACCACTGGGTTGTCCCACTAATGGGGTCAAGCAGAGTCAGGCAGGGCTGGACAACTACTCCCACCTGACTCCAATTGACTTTACCACCAAGTATGAAAGGTGGAGCCAGAAAGCACACTTTGAGCGAGCTGAGGATGCTGGAAGGACCGTAAAAGCCAGGAGGAGAAAGCAGCAGCAGCTGGGAGAACCCTAGAGAGCCTGGAGGAGGACGGACTGCAAAGACACTGAACCTGTAAGTAAAAAGCAGGCTGCAATGTGGTGAGGGAGCTGTCTCCAAGGAGCCAAACCAGGGACAGCTGGAGTTTTCTGCCAATGTCCAAGCTAGGGCTCACCTCGTGGGTGAGGTACTGAAGCCCAGACATCTGAGGGGCAGGTGGTGAGATCCTGACCTCAGTTGCATCCCATTAAAAAAAATATGCTCCCAAAATTGCCAGAATGCTACCAGGGGAGCTAGTGAAAGTGGGAGCAAAACAGGAGTGATGCATTGTGGGACTTGAAGTTCTGAATTTGGCGAAACTAAAAATTAGATACTTTTTTTTTTAGAAGCACAGCAAGGCTGGGCATGAGAAGGAACTGCTCTTGCGAGGCTGTAGCGAACCGGGCAGTGGGAGTTGAAAGGCGAACTGGCTGATCAGCAACGGAGAGGATCAAGAGAAAGCCAGGCAAGATTTACTAGCTTTCTGGAAGCTAAGAGTGTTCGAAAGACAGAGCCGAGTGAGCAGAGGAAAGAAACCTTCAAGGTACCAGGAAATGGCTCACAACCCTCCTGGGTGAACGGCAGAGTTGGGGAGGAGCAGAGGAGGCTTGGTAACAGCCTTGAGCTGCAAAAAAAAGATGAAAGACATTCATTTTACTCAACTGGTGGGTTATCGAGCACAACAAAAGTCCAGTTGATGTTAAAGGGAAAGTGACTGTGATTTGAAAGGTGAAGGTTGCACGTGTGCTGATAAAATGCGAATGAAGAGAGATATTTTTAAAAGAAGAGGATACAGAGTAGCAGAGTGGTCCTGCGAGAGGAACTTGCACATTCGAATGTCTCTGTGCAATGTTATGAACCGTTGAAAGATGTTACAAGCCAAGAAGGCAAAAGTAAAATGTAAAGATCTTTGGAAAAGGCCAAGAAGGCAAGTGAAACAGTATAAGAACTACAAGTACCAAGAGGCGTTTGGTGCTGCAAGAGAAGATTGTGAATTGTTAATGTTAAAGGACATTTGTACCACACACCATCACCACCGAAGTGGTCCCCTGGCGCTCTGGCCGCTCTGGAAAGGGGGGGAGAGTGGGTGGGTTAGTGGGGATAAGCTGGAAAAGTGCAAGAGAGCAGTGATGTGCTGTTGACAGCCTCAGCCCGGTGGGTCAGTTGGCTGGGCTTGGGGTGTTTTGTGGTCCGTAGTCGTTGTGTGCTGTTGTGCAGGTCTATGTGTGGTTTGTTTGTTGTTGCATTGTTGTGAAGTTTTTGCGGATTGCTGCGTTTTAGGGTTGTGGTTGTGTTTGGTTATAGCTTGAGAGGTGTATGCAGAGGGATGGAATAGTTAGTTGGTTGGTTAGTTGGCATTGCTGTCCTTGCAATTGTGGGATTCCATCTAGGTGTGGCACATGCTGACAGTCACATTTCTATCTAGAGTCGACGCAAGCTAGGTTCAGAATTCTAAGTGTGGCACATGTTAACAGTCACATTTCTATCCATATGCAACGCAAGCTAGGTTCAGAATTCTAAGTGTGGTGCATGCTGAGAATCATATATGCAAACAGTCATATTTCTGAAATTCCATATGAGTGTGGCATATGCTAACAATCGCATTTCTATCCAGATGCAACACGGGCCAAGCTTGAGAATTCCATCTAGGTGTGGCACATGCTAACAATCAAATTTCTGTCTAGATCTGGCATAGACTAAACTTGAGAAATTCCATCTAAGTGAGGCACATGCCAACAATCACATTTCTGTCTCGATTCGACGCATGTTAAACTCGAGAATTCCATCAAAGTGTGGCACATGCTGGCAATCAAATCTCTGTCTAGATCCAGTACAGACTAAACTCGAGAAATTCCATCTAAGTGTGACATATGCTAACATTCACATTTCTGTCTAGGTGCGACGCAAGCTAGGTTCATAATTCCAAGTGTGGTGCATGCTGAGAATCATATATGCTAACAGTCACATTTCTGAAATTCCATCTAAGTGTGGGATATGCTAACAATCACATTTCTGTCTAGATGCGACGCATCCTAAACTTGAGAATTCCATCTAAGTGTGACGGATGCTAACAGTCACATTTCTATCTAGATGCGACGCAAGCTAGGTTCAGAATTCCAAGTGTGGTGCATGCGGAGAATCATATATGCTAACAGTCACATTTCTGAAATAATTCCATCTAAGTATGACATATGCTGACAGTAACATTTCTGAAATTCCATCTAAGTGTGGCATATGCTAACAATCACACTTCCGTCTAGATCTGGCGCAGACTAAGTTTGAGGAATTCCATCTAAGTGTGGCATATGCTAACAATCACATTTCTGTCTAGATGCGACGCATACTAAACTTGAGAATTCCATCTAAGTGTGGGATATGCTAACAATCACATTTCTGTCTAGATGCGACGCATCCTAAACTTGAGAATTCCATCTAAGTGTGACGGATGCTAACAGTCACATTTCTATCTAGATGCGACGCAAGCTAGGTTCAGAATTCCAAGTGTGGTGCATGCGGAGAATCATATATGCTAACAGTCACATTTCTGAAATAATTCCATCTAAGTATGACATATGCTGACAGTAACATTTCTGAAATTCCATCTAAGTGTGGCATATGCTAACAATCACATTTCTGAAATTCCATCTAAGTGTGGCATATGCTAACAATCACACTTCCGTCTAGATCTGGCGCAGACTAAGTTTGAGGAATTCCATCTAAGTGTGGCATATGCTAACAATCACATTTCTGTCTAGATGCAACGCATACTAAACTTGAGAATTCCATCTAAGTGTGGGATATGCTAACAATCACATTTCTGTCTAGATGCGACGCATCCTAAACTTGAGAATTCCATCTAAGTGCGACGGATGCTGACAGTCACATTTCTATCTAGATGCGACGCAAGCTAGGTTCAGAATTCCAAGTGTGGTGCATGCGGAGAATCATATATGCTAACAGTCACATTTCTGAAATAATTCCATCTAAGTATGACATATGCTGACAGTAACATTTCTGAAATTCCATCTAAGTGTGGCATATGCTAACAATCACATTTCTGAAATTCCATCTAAGTGTGGCATATGCTAACAATCACACTTCCGTCTAGATCTGGCGCAGACTAAGTTTGAGGAATTCCATCTAAGTGTGGCATATGCTAACAGTCACATTTCTGAAATTCCATCTAAGTGTGGCATATGCTAACAGTCACATTTCTGCAATTCCATCTAAGTGTGGCATATGCTAACAATCACATTTCTATCTAGCTGCGACGCATACTAAACTTGAGAATTCCATCTAAGTGTGACGGATGTTAACAGTCACATTTCTATCTAGATGCGACGCAAGCTAGGTTCAGAATTCCAAGTGTTGTGCATGCTGAGAATCATATATGCTAACAGTCAGATTTCTGAAATTCCATCTAAGTATGGCATATGCTAACAGTCACATTTCTGAAATTCCATCTAAGTGTGGCATATGCTAACAATCACATTTCTGAAATTCCATCTAAGTGTGGCATATGCTAACAATCACATTTCTGTCTAGATTTGGCACAAGCTAATCTTTGTGGTTCTCTTGGGGTATGGTATTGCGTAGCATTATACTGCAGGCAGTGTTTGCTGTCCAGCCATGAATAGGTTTAGGCTGGTGGTCACATATCTCTCTGGTAATGCATGGTGCAGGTCTGTAGCAGTCTAGGCCATTGAAAAGTAAGTTAGAGTGGCAGGAGCTTTCTGGAGTAGAGTAATTGCTCTAGCCCCCACCCATGCCAGCACTTACAGTTTTGGCGGTGTCTGGTGACTTCCCCTGCTGACACCTGCAGACACGATCTGGAGCTGCCTCTGTTGGAGCTGCCCTTTGCCTTGGGGCCCTTAGCCGCAGGGGCTGCCAGGCCCCTGAATTGAAGAAATATTGAAAGAGAGGTCGAAGTGGTCATGCAGAGATGTACATTCTTTGCAGTTTCTAAAGACTTTGACAGTGAAAGAGATCAAGATAAAACATGGGGAAGGGATTCCCCACGAAGAACAAGTCAGGCTCGAGGTCCAAGAGGAAGGAAGCCTGTGCAGAACTGTAAATAATTGTGATAAAGTGAAACCAGACAGGCTCGAGCCCGGCAGAGGGAAGCCTCTGCAGAACTGTGAGAAATTGTGTGATAAAGTGAAACCAGACAGGCTCAAGCCCGGCAAAGGGAAGCCTCTGCAGAACTATGAGAAATTAAGGGCATATGAACTAATTATTGATGACAAGGCACGTGAAGCCTAATGAAGTGATTGAACCACCAGACATTGAAAGTCTAATATTGAACTGTTGAACTGTACCAGTAAGCCAAAGTTTGCAAGACTGATATAACTGTGCCATCCATCCACCTATCCTTTGTTTATTAAGAGACTCTCTAGATCCAATGGGGTTGAACCTGGGGAAGGGAGTTGGTGCTGAAGCCATTCTGACATTTCTTTTTGACACACTATTTTTCTTTTTGTATTCCCTTAACACATTTTGTTTTCTTGAGAAGGAGGGCAAGGTTAGGTTTTCTTAGTATAGGCCTTTTTGTTTTGACTAGAATGAGTTGGACATATTTGTTATTATTTAATGGTCAAGAGTATTCCCATTTTAGAGTTAAGGTCAGTTGGGAATTTGACCAACCTAACTAAAACTTTGAATATAGGTTTTCAAAACCTGTATCCATTGTGTCTGCGTCTACTACTTGATACCATGCCTTCCTCAAAGTGCCCAATGCCAATAGAAGATCAGTACCCTCTGCGAGAGCACCTATAACTATTTCAACTCAAGTAAACTAAAAATAAAGCCAATCCCAAGTGAAAATCTTGAAAGAGGAACAGTAGGTGAATCAAGTTAGGGGGTTGGGGGGAATCAGTGTATACAGTGCTAACTAAGGTGGAGCAGAGTTGTACTATGTGTGTTAATGTTTGAAAGTGCTGCAGCCAGATAACAAAGTTGTTTGTCCTCCCTATAACTAAAGCGCAAAAGGGCCAGAAATGGCTTTGGCAAATCCAGAGATCTAATCTGCCTCACAGAGATGAATGAGGACCCTACAACAGCGTCAGTATGCACAGCCCAAATGTCTACAACTATTGGTAAGAACAGAGAAGAGATTCAAAATCATCTGCCCTTCAGTGAGTTACTCACCCTGATTAAGTCATGAGACTGGGGAATTGCTAGCCCTAAGGAGCCACAACTTACAAAAGACAAAAGCAGAACCGTCTATACCAATGCCCTCATGATGATTCAAGCATCACTGAACGCAGTCAACAAACAAAGGTCATGAGGGAAAAAACAAAAGATGGCAGTAGAAAAACTCCTGCAACCGTTTGCCCAGCATGACTCCAAAACACAACACCTGTAGCAAACAAGCATGCACAGATCCGGCAGTGAGAAGAGACAATACATTGTGTGCAAGTCCGGCCAGCCACCCAACAACTTGAATGAAATGGCTCCCTGGAGAAATACAAAGAAGAGATGTCGGTAATGTTTAAAAAAAACCCAAGCCCTGATGAAATCTTAAAGGAAAATCATCACTCCCAACTTGCCAAAGATCTCCAAACATGTGCTTTGGGGCGTGCATAGCTATAAAGTTGTAGCATGTCTGACAAGAAAGACCGATCTGGGAACAGTTTGGTGCCAGATTCACAAAGACATGCACTCTAGAAAATCAGGTGATTCCTGAGAGCATTATTAGATTTGCACCTGCAACGTTATTGATTTACAAACCTAAAACTGGATCAATGCGTGAGCTGCTCGAAGAACCTCTGAAATGCATTTGAGGAAATCTTTGTGAATTGCATGCACCCATAATCACCTCAACGGTGCTCCATACATCTTCATATTGGCTCCAGTGTTAGGCTTTGTGAGTCCCGGATAAGGCTGCACGTGTAAATCTAAGATGCTCACAGGCCTCTCCTGGTTTGCCCCAATGTAAATCTTGTGAATCAGGCCCATTGACTTTTAAACTATCCTCTTGTCACTGCATCCAACCCAGTTTACCGCGTTCATGTCATCTAACCGATTTCCGTTTTAACGTGATCTTTTTCCATATGCTTATTTTTCTCCATTTCGCCTCACATTTTGATAGGGACGTTTCCCCCTTTGCCCCACTTTTCTCAATTCTGATCAATTCTGTATTTTGCCTTCCATTTTTTCCTCTTGTATTGCCAATTCTTATTTCATTTCCTGTCTGCATTTCTTTTATATTGGTCCTGAAGCACCAAAAGTCATCGATCAAAGTGTGTATACATGTACACATGCAACTCCTAGACTGTCTGTCAACTCCACATTGTAACCCAATAAGGGACTGCACAGTAGAAGAAAGGGCATTGTTCTTATTGCACGGTGAAAAATGTGTGAAATTAATATTGTGCAATATGAATTGCAATTAAATATGATAAATGGAGTAGTATTCGAAAAAAGTCTTCATTGACTTGCTGCTGGCTATTCCTTTGCCCTACTGTGTTTTCTGAAAATTGGTTCTATTAATCATACTGCACTTTTCATTTCAGGACTTTAGTTATAGTGACATACTAAAGAAGAATTAGAACAATATATGACTGCCCACCTACATTTTTTGCATGTGTATTGTCTCTAGAAAATGAAACCCACTTTATATGTAAACCTTATTTGGGAGTACAATGTTACGCTCTTCAGTGACGATAAAACCAAGGACATGCGGATAGAAAAATATCTAAAAACATATATGCTAAATTCTCTTGTTGAGACCATTGACTGCTGTGTTGCTTTGTACATTCAAAGCTAATTTCGGAATGGACAGAGGCCCCTGGCAACTCTGGCTTTCCTAAAATATGGATGTCAGTGCACTCTGAACTTCTATGCCACATATTTTTATGAAGACAGTGGGGCTCATTCCGAGTTTGGCGGTGCAGTAAAATAATTACAGTAATTTCCAATACCACCAATTTTTGAGTGGTAACAGAATTATGTCAAATTTTTCCGCACTGCAAAATACACATTTTGTTGGAATGACTGCCTGCTTCAGATATTCTGTTTCGTATTTTATCCACATCTTGCCTCGCTAGCATCAGGGATAAATAGAGAGCATGATGCTGGAGGTAAATCTTCCACTCACCTCCAGAAAAACTGCAGAATTACCACTCAGTAATTCCGCCGGTGGTAATTCCTCTAAAAATCCCCAATGGAGTCCTGTGGAATCCGTAATGGGGACTAACACCACCCTACCAACACTTGTGTTCCCGTGGAAATCCCACAGCAACAAGTGGCGGTAACAGAATCTGATTTTGGTGGTAATTCAGTAGAATTAGCACAACACTCGGAATGGGCCCCACTGTTCCTATCGTGGGAGGAGGCAAATCCCAACTATATTTCAGTCCCTCATGGAATCAAGGGATGAATGCTATGGTGACGTACATTGTTTTCCCGATTGGCAGTGTCAACATGAATGAAACATTGCTGGTCTGGCAAATGTAATCAGAGCCGTAGATTGCATACACATGTCCCCCCTTATACCACTGCAGTGAGAACTGATATTCTGCAATTGGTAGAGGCACCCCTTGATTCTTGTGAACATGATTAGCAATGTTGGCTCAGTAATCATTCAATACGGTGTAAACATTCCAGCCAATACCCACCGTGCTTCCATCGTGGAGATCAGCACCCACCCAGCGACCATTGCATCTTTGCAGCAGGACTGTACCTAGATACTAGGACTGCAATTAGGAATGTCAGTTAGGTATCGACCAGCCATTCAATGCCAAACAAATTAAATGTTAATGTGATGGCAGAAATGAAGTATGATGTGCACAGCGACGTCAATTGTATCTCAATAATAAGGTGCATTTAGAAAATATAGAAACCCCTAGGAATTAGGAAGAACTAATATGGAAGTAAACTATGTGTGCATTGGAATAGTTGTATTGATGTGCTGGTGTATGCAAAAGACTGCCACCATATAGTCACTGTAACGAAAACACAATGATGTCTGCATAAAGATACCTTTCAGAGCTCAGTAATCATCCCCTGTAGAGCCGAGATCAGGCTGCTATGATATGACAAAGACTGAATACCAGGAATCGATGGATCATGGAGGCAAGAAAGAAGTGTTGTGCACACTCAAATCCCCGGGATGTTGTGAACATCTCCATGAAAGAAGCCCCGACTGTGATTGGATGGAATCGATGTGATTATCTTGAAGAAAAAAAAACTGAAGTCGAAAATACCGATTTATTTTTATTTGTACACATTTCTATGCAATTATATGTGGGTGGAGACCCCCCACAAACCCCCATAAATTATTTATTACCCTACTCCCCACCATATAATTGTGTAGAAATGCAGTTAAAAACACTGCATTTTCGTCCTCAGCATTTCTTTCTGCGAAATGATGGGATTATGCCATATGAAGAACTTTTGAATCCAAGGAGAAGTCACCCTGTTGTTGTTAATGGACAATGTTTTCAGCCACTTTCCATTTTTCATTTGGCCCAATCCTGCAAATAGCCTGTTTAAATCCTGATTTAACTTTACCTTTCCAGGTTTTCCTATTGTTGTCCCTATTCCCATTCATGGCAGAACATACCCTTGTTGTCAATGTACACATTGCAATAATGCCACCAAGGGCCGAGCTTTACTTCACCTTTATCGGTTTGAACATCTCCTCCAAAGGTTACCTCATGGACGGAAGATCAAACGTCCTGTCTGAAAAAATGCCTGTCTAGCAAACATTTTATTAGGGGAAGAATTAGGGTACATATGTCTGGCATTTGACAAGGGAGTGAAAAATCACTGGTCACCTGCCAGTTAAAATTTCAAAAAGGAAGAAGAGGCTTTTGCAAACTGAGGTATTCTGCAGTAAAGTGTTGACTTACTACAAAGGTGGGCATGGTCAAATTCCAACTGTGAAACACTGTCAGGTTAAACGATCTACAAGCTTGAATATAGCGGTTTTCACGCCTCCATAATCCCTTGCCTGCCCCTTCTATGCCGTTGCCTAGGCAGCCTAGATTAACTGACATCTCTGGAATTCATACATATTCAATTTTACTTTTCCTTCAATTTTCCTTTGTTTTTATAACGAGAGGTGTCAAGACCACAGTCCTCTTTCATGCCTCTTCACACCTGTTCCCATGCCTCATTTTGCATCGCTCTGAGTCTGATGTACATGTCGGCCTTAAAATGTATGTATGTTGAGCCTATCTTTTTTATGTGTACCGTTTGACTCCATATTAGACTTTCCAATTATGAACAGTTGTTAACCTTCCTCGGGAAGCGAATATACGGGAAAACCTTTCATGCATTTATTTTTCCCTTACCCTCACAGTGCGTTGGAGACTTGCCCTACCTTGCTTTCTTCCCTATTTTGCTGCGATCCTAGCGTGCAGCGTCGTAACCCTCTGTTTTCTGCTAATCTCAGCCTCTCAGGTTTTCTGCTGATCCTCTTCACTGGCACTGATCCCTAGTAAAGCGGCCCCTCTGTATTCAATAAAAGTCTTTTCCAATGCTACCTTCTGAAGTGAGTTTCACATTCCATGTTGGCAAGGGATCGTCACAGCTGGTTTTAGAAATGCAATGGAATCACCTGGACTTAATATGAAGGTCCGACCCGCGTTGAACAAATCAAGGCCTTGAGAAGATGAGATGGTTGACCGATCCTTCTATTGAGTACCAGTCCTAAAATATATGAGGATGACGCCTCCAAACCCTGTTGCAACTCAGGACTTTGAGAAAGTTACTCGATTAGACCTTTCCACTGGCTCCAAATATACAAACCATGCCTGGAATCTGATCCTTGCTCAGAACAGTGGGGGATAGCTCAGAGGCAACACGTCTGTCTTGGAAGCAAACAACTGCAGCACAACACAGGTTTGAATCCCGATCTGCTGGTATTGAGCAGTTATAAGAGAACGATTATAATTATAACATTTTACAGACTGCCATTCTCAACTTCTCTGCTGTTGCACAGGTGGCAGTGAAGAAATATTACTGAGGCAACGTCGGCATTCCCCTTTTTAACTCTGGTCCACAACCCTTTAACACATACAGCGGGGATCGTGGCGGTGGCTAGGATAATCTTTGAGCAAATTCCATACCCTCAGTAAAAGTAGAAGAACCTTTAGGAGAAATGAACTTTGGCTCCCTGGGGTTTGGCCCATCTGCTAAAACTAAGGAACGGTGAAGTCACCAAAGCCATACACCATCATGCAACAAGCTGTATGTAGCAGATTGTGGCTCAGTATGAGATATGTACAACACCTCTGCCGTGATCCTACGCTATCCACCTCCCCATTACCTTGGACTGGGGAGGTTTACACAAAAAGGCAGACAGCGCAGAATTAAAAAAGGTATGCTTTGTCTCGCTGCCCACCAGACCTAGCAGCCTGAGGGCGATTCAGGTCCCCCAGACCCAGCAGCCTGCAAAGGAACCAGGAACACTGGGCTTGCTGCTCATTACATGTTTCACAACACCCATCCTAGCATTAAAATGTTTCTAACATTGACACACATATACTTCTTTGAACAGCCACAGGATGTGGATGCAAGAATAACATGTCAGCAACAACAGTCCTTCCATTTGGGTCTAAGGACTAACCAGCGGTAATGTTGCCTTTCCTAGTGCAGAATTTCAGGATATCAGGGAAAGGATGTCTAAGCACATGCTCAGTTCCCAATGCACAGACATATATAATAATAATATTAACAATTTTGCATTTATAAAGCGCTATGAACACTCGGGCATCTGAGCGCTGCTTATTGTTTCCCATGGTGTGTGGTACTCATTAATCGACCTCAGAAGGATGAAAGGCTGAGTATGGCTAGGCCGGGGTTCAAACTTGCATCAGCAGGCTCTGCACTGATGTCAAAGAGAGCGCTCTACTCGCTGTGCTATTTGACCGGATATAAAGGATAGGATTATGAAAGAACTGATAAGAAAGGAAATGTTAACCATTTACTTAGTGCGTACACTCATAGGTGGTGCTGCAACAAGGCAGATCAGTTGGCTCAGTAGGCGCCTATGGCAGGAGAAACTTGGGATGCCAACTTGGAGCTATCAACAGCTAATCTGGGGGTGCTAAAATGGCGCTTTGCTTGAGGTGGCATAAACAAGGGGCCGGCGTGCTTAACACAAACTGAATGGTTTAGTTGTGCTTGAGTAATAGGTGTTATTACTGCCCAACTCAGCAGTAACCACTGGAAGCAATCTTCCATTGGCTAATATCTGACACGCAGTAATTGTCTAATTTGTATGAGGAAAATTGATTGGCTACACGCCTACAATTACCGTGGTCCTTGCAACTGTAAATTGTGCTAATTAGAAACTGCTTAATATTGGAGTTTGCAAATGTAATTGCAAATTCAGCGCTGGCACAATTCTTGTCTTTCACAGGCGAATTTTAACCAATTTCAGACCTTGATGAACGACCATCTAAATCTTTAATTAGTTTCACTTTAAGGCGCACTATTTCTGCCTGTACTTCGTTCATGGAAATGGTAGGTGTGCATACCGCATGCCTGCTTTTCAGCCACCTTCTTTTCATTGGCATTATCTGCCTGCTTGTGTATCGCATAGGCCCATTTCATGGCTTGTCTGTAGTCTCAGCAAGCTTCGTTTGTGACATTTGACGAACATTTAACCTTTAGGCAAGCGGATCTTTCCTTACATTTCTTAGATATTTTGACTAGGCTCTAAAAGAAATGCACACAGTGGTGTGTCCACACTCTCTTGACTGGGGTAGCCCAAGTGGGACACTGACTTATGCAGGGGTGGCATGAAGTACGAGTGTACGCGCGCATACTCACACCCACACGTCTGAATAGGATAATGGGGTGGCACCTCGGGTGGCCAATCAGATTCCAGGGGTAGCACGTGCCACACAAGGCCATGACCTGGACACACCTATGCATGCACACCCTCTGGCCTGCAAGCACTGTTTATGTTGGTTCCGTCTCAAACTTTTATGCAGGACACAGTCCTCTGCCATTTTAAGACAAGCTCAGTCCAAACGAATAAGGTTTTGTAAAATTGGGTGTGTTACCTGACAAAAGTACCCCTTTGCCCTCCAAACCTACCCACTTACTCCCAAACAGCAGGCTCAGTAACCTACAACACTGGAAAACGCCCCCAACACTCAAAACCCTGGGCCAATCGCTAGCGCAGAACTGGGACAGTTTACTGCACTGCTTCTTGCTTCGCATGCCCTTTCCGCTTTCTATATTTTGATTGGCAGTGCATGCGCCCCTTGCCCGGGTACACTCGCAGGTGCCAGGGCATGTGTTTCGCAGTCCTGGTAAAAGGCGGTGCGCAGCGTCTTCTGGTCACACCTGTTGCTCAGATGAGTCATGCACACCCGATATAGCACCCCTGGGACAAAGATGCAAAGTATTTTTCTCAACTACTCCCCTCAAGAAAGTGTCATTTGACCTGGCGGTGCGGAGACAAGTTCCGGCCCCTTAGCTGTGCCTCCTTGGATTTCAAACGTTGTTGTTCTGCGAGGCAGTGGACAACTGGAAGTCATCGTATCCTGCATGTACTGGGTAGATGGAAGGGCCACATCCGTGCCTGCCCCTTGGAAATTGTGTCTTGGCAGCGGCTGATGTGGCATCACTTTCCTGCCTCATACTTATGATGTGTCTCTGGCATCGGGCACGGTGGGTCATTAAGTCCAATTATAGCTCTATGCCTCGATGACCTACATTACTGGCATCTTGGTGGTCGATTTTTTGTCTGACCAGGGATAGTGTTGGGATGCATGGATGTTTAAATACAGCGGAGGTAGATTGTGGCATCCCAGGCGGCCTCTCCTTTCAACCATGACCTTTTAATACGAACCCGCGACCCCTCATGGCCATACACAGCTGTGCCGGCTTACAATGTAATCCATTGTGTAGGTGGCATACACGCTTGTCTGCGAGTCAGCGGTCCACAAGAAAACGTTACCACTGATTCGAAGGAGTAGTAATCAGTCAAAGTATAGTTTGGAATTGGTGACCTCAGAATGAATGTTGGCAAGACAAAGGAGTTTCTGCTGGTCCTATATTTCGACCTCCCCCCCCCACCCCGCCCCTTGTTCTACAAACTTCCCCTCCCCAATAGTTTGGGAATTATATTAAATGTCAAAATAGCCCATTAATGAGTGTAGCGTTTTACGTTGTGGACATATGCATACACTCTGAATTCGCTTCTGAAGCTCAAGGAAGTGTTCATTCCTCTGAGCCCTGTTTTACAGCGCCTTACATACCCACTCTGGCATCTTTGGTTCCTTGATAAAAGTAGATGCCGGAACATGCATGTTTGCTTGCGCCAATATGAGTGGCTGCAGTGAGTGCAACATGTCATTGGAAAGCAGTATTTTGACTTAACAATGTATTTGACAGTATCTATACTGCTCAAATTCCTACAGCTGTTCTAGTCACAGCTGGAATCAACATTAAGATGCTATGTCTAGCTTGAAGTATGTGTCAGGTGCTGCCCAGTGCATGTCAGTTCGGTTGACCAGATCTGTCTGCAAGAGGTCAAACTCTTAACACAAAACATGGAAGCCTTAAGACTTCAACAACGTGTTTCAGTTCCCACCCAATCACACGGGCCTAGTCTCACTGATGCTCATCAGTGATGACAACCTCGCCCCTTGCTTTAAACCTGCTCAGACACAGAGAGAAGTGACTCAATAGAGAGCGGAGAGAGAAGGTAAAGATACTGAATGGGAATCAGGGCATCAGAATAGAGAGAGAAGGAAGGTGTGCATGGGAAGCAGGGCAAGCCGATGTTGAGGAAAAATAAGGAACAGTGAAATTGAGACAAAGACAACAGAGGGCGCATACAACACAAATGGCAGTCAAAGAAGACAAACAGCAGAGAGGGCAGAGATACCAAGGATGAGGAAGAGAATTAAGAAAGGAGTAAACACTGCGATATATTTTAGGAAGATGCAAGAAATGACAGAACAGAGACTGGCACAGACAATGAGGGGGAGGCAAAGAAAAGACATAAGATAAGGAAAAGCCATGAGGCAGGAGACAAAGCCAAAGAAGGAGATCCTGGGCCTGGAGAGGGGAGATGCAGAACATATGGGAAAGACAAGGAAGGGAAGCAATATCAATGATGTTGAGTCAATAATAGAGAGGTAAGGAAGGTGCGTGAGGCGAGGGACAGATCTGAGAAAGGGGCGATGGAGCATGAGAGAGAGAAGAGACATGGCGAGACAGTGGAGTGAGAAACAAGGGAGAGATGACAAATACTTTTATCATGTAGAGGTAGAGGAAAGATAGTACAGTGAAGGGATAGAGAAGTGAGAGTGGGTGGAATGAGTGAGGGACAAGGAAAGTGAGGGGGAGGAGGGAGATGATGGACCCAGTGAGACAGTGAGTAGAGAGAGAAGCAAATGATTAGCACAATGAGGCATATGTAGGAGTGACAGTGTAGAGGACAAGTAAAGAGGTAAAGTGGAAAAGAAAGGTGGCCAGGGAGGGGGATGGCAAGAACTAGAAAGAAGCTCCAGGCTTCTAAAAGAGAAGTGACATAGCAGAAGAGAAATACAGAGAAGGCATGTGGAAGGCTGAGAGATATGAAAGGTATGATAGGAGTGTGAAAGGTTAGAGAGTGGGTACATTTACGAGATAGGTTTGGGAGAGGTGGGTGAGAGATTATGGGGTGAGAAATGAAGGTTAAATAAAGACATAGCTTTGTTTGGAAAGTTATTTCTTACTTTCTCCACTTTTGTTGTGTCAGTGAGAAAAACCAATGCACATTCACGGGGAGAAACATAAAGGAACATACAAACCCTGCTGAAATATGTATACACTTTAAGTGTTCTGTTCTGCAAATGAATAACAGGGCAAATAGGACACTACTTCTAGTTATGGAGTTCATGTGACCCATATGTCCAATAGAAACCCATTCTAGACTCCAGGATTTACTGTAATGGGTATCAGACATCCTACAGACCGTTTCCCACCAGGTCACAGCTGACAGTGGAAAATCAGAGAGAGTGACGCCAGTGGTGCAGCTATTTATGGTGTGCATACTAAAATAGAACGTTTTGTGAAATCCCCAGCTATCAAACCTCTGCAAGTAGATATGTTGAGGACAAATACAGCTTCATGCAGTGCACAAGAAGGACTAACAGTTATTTACGAATTTAGACTTTAATAAATGAGTTCAGCTCATTGTAACAGCCCATAACAGATGAAAGGCTTATTCTGACAATCCAGGAATCAAACTGTCCTTACACAGTACACACACATATATCTAGCTTGAGAGCTTTTATCTGAATGGGCTATCACAGAGAATAGAAAACTTTGCACCAAAACAAAGGATAATTAAGTGTTATTTATATAGGGCTTTCACCAAAGCGCTTTACATAGAACATACTTACATACAATATCACCCAACCGAAGATGGTACTCATTTATCGACCTTGGAAGCAAAAGGCTGAGATGGCCTTGCCAGGATTTGAACCTGTGATGTTAAGATCAAACACAGATCACAGCATCAAGTGCTCAAACCACTGGGCTATTTTATTAACAAATGGGTAGGTTTCTGAGTTAATACATGGCACAGACACATACTGCATGGATTAGGCGACTCACTTTCGAACAACATGTAGATATTGTGAGGGGGTCAGAAATGCGATATGGACAAGTAGATAGAGTTTTCTCACAAGTAGCCATTTTATTAAATAATATGAGTGAGACAAACGCCTACCTTTCCCTAACCTATCAAGCACTCCCCTACCTGTCAAACTAAGGCTAAAGGAAAATAATCTAAAATCCAAACATATCTGTCCCTCACACTCATACATACAACAAAATCATACAAGGATTACATGGCTGTTTAAACTCCAGAAAATAACAGTTATATTCAAACAGAATTTTCATAAACATTTATCCTTGTCACCAGGGTCGGATCCCCTTCCCCAGAATCAATTCAGGATATTTCAAACTCAAGTTCAAATCAAGAAAGTTCTTTTCAATAGCCAAGTTCCACTCTATGTATAAAACAAAGTTCCTTCCACTCCATAAGTCCTTCACTTATGGAATGTCTTCTTTTCAGACAGGTTTCCTCACTCTTCAGAACAATTATCAAAGTTTCCACAAATTTCTGCTTGACAACCAGAAAGACTGTGGCCCTCATGCTGAGGTTGGTGGTAGTCATGGCGCTATTTGCGCCATGACTGCCACCAATAACGGGTCCGGCACCGGTATAGTTCAATGGGGACTTACCGGTGTAGTCCGACCTTTGCGGGACCTGTAAGTCCTCATTGAAAATGCTATTCCTCATTCCCATTTGAGCCCCCACAGGGCTCAATGGGAATGGGGAGGGCGCAAATAACGGGCTCGCGAATGTCAAGCCCGTTATTTGCACCCTGGTCCCTTAACGGGTCCCATCCATAACGGCTGGTCAGACCAACCGTTACTGGTGGGACCTGCTAAGGGACCTTGTAGTAGGGCAGTAAGGGATTACCGGCACCAGTCTCTTTACCGGTGCCCAGTATCCCTTACCTCCCACCTTGGAATGACCCCCTGTGTCTTCACACACCCAATCAGTATTCAATATAATTCTTATCTTATTTGAATACCAATAACTTTTCCTCAAATTATATTTCTTCTTCATAAACAATACAGTTTGGTCAGGATGGTTTTGCAACAGTTCATGAGAACACAGTTAGTGAACTTGCCACTTTGTCTCCACCACAACCTTCTACCACACTGTAGTGCTACAAATTGTCTTCTTCCTGGTCCATTCGCCTGCCAGCACTAACCACTGATTGTCCCTTTCCTGGAATACTCACCTGCCGGGATAAAACTCCCAATACTACTACTATTACTCTGTGGTGAGGTTTGCTTCAGACTTCCCACACTTAAATCCTCAATGGGGAAGTAAATAAAAAATGTCTTCTTGGATACATCTGGCTGAATATTGTGGACAGCCTTTTGGTAGGGCATATCATCCCTGCCGAAAGGCCGTCCACAATATTCAGCCAAAGCCGAAAGGCACAGGTGCTGCATGACCAGCGGGCACCTTTACATATTGTGCAACAAACACTGAATGTGCACAGGCGTGCCATCCCCAATAGTCCCAACTAGGATTCATCAAATTGATACCCAAACCAACCCTATACCATGGGTATTTCTCAAACCCTATAGCCTTGAAAAAGACACAGATGGGTTGAAACAGGTGTTGGCTGACCTATTCTAACCACAAATTAAAAAATTTAATGACAACATTCTGTAAAGCACGATTATTAATTCAACTTATCATATTGCATCAGCGCAAGAAATCCGGGGTACATTACTTTCTAATCAATGCACGAGGTATGGGCTGCACCTCTCCTTCCCATTCCCTTGCTGCAGATCAAACTTTAACCCAACATATATTGCCAAATGGAATTACCCAGTGATGCGCGAGTTGATTCAGCCCCTAGTGCCCAATCTCTCACCTACCTTCTAGAACGGACTTGCTTTATTGAGTATGCTGAACTAAGGATCACTCCTAGCACAGGGTTTTCCAGTCAGTTGATGAACTCAGTTTTGCCATCACTGGAACCATAGACTGCCTTAATGGGAGATGTAGCACCTGGAATTCCTGAAGAAGTAGCCTGGTTATTGCAGGGCAGCATTTCCATGAGATGAGGGACTTGCCAGCTCATTTTTCAGAGGTTCTCGGGGGTGATCCACAGATGAAGGGCAGTTATTTTTTTCATAAGTCATACCTGTAATGGTTGTGGTGTGTTGGGAGGATATGAGGGCACATTCTTATGAGAAGGAAAGTGGGAATAGTGTACATTTATCCTGCAACTCTTTTTACTGTTTGCAAGAGTTTGTAGAGGTCCTGTTGGCGCTGTTTCTTACTGAGGTGTGGAAATACAGTGCATTAATCAAATTATTTTCTGTGTCTGAGTGGGCGAAAGATCCCATAGGTTAGGATAATTAGTTGGAAGATACGAATCTGAGGATTTGGATTCATTTATTTCTGTTTCTTTTATAACTGTTGAACTTTGGTTCTGGGACCAGTTTTTCGCTAGAAACCTTTTCATTTCTGTCAGTGGAAAGCAGATATTTATATTCTTTGAGGTTCTTTTCTGAGTGGCATTTGCTATGGGATGGTTGTGCCCTGTTAATCACTTGTTTTGGAGTGTCACGGTTTATTACACAGCACACGCAAGCCAGGGAACTCCTTTCCCTACAATGAATGTGGCGCAAAAAATGCTTTTCCGTCTCACACCCAACCTCCACAAACACCCCTTGTCACAATGGACTAGGAACCTGTCAGGTTTCAGGGGCTGTGGTTGATTTTGGGAGAAATATATATGTGTTTAACATGATAAATGGTTTGGGCCTTAAACTTGAAGTACAGAGTGTGGAGAAATTCCCAAGCCAAGGTGGTGATTTCAAGCAACATTACTGATTGGTCAGAAGTTCAGAAAAGGCATTGTCAGAACATTCTAAACTGCATTTCATTGTTAGCAGTCCAGCAGGAAGGTCCTATGTGTGTAGTGCTGGTACATTTTGAAACAAACTTTTGGGCCTTATTAAAATTGAATCATTCTGGAGTTTGGGAGTCCGGTTGGAGAGTCTTGGAGTCTATCCTAAGATCATCTTATGAAGAGAAAAATAAGATAAGTGACTTTATTTTTATTTCATCAGCAAATTCCATAGAAAAGCTTATAAACTCTTGTGTTTAATTGAAATTCTGGTTTAAGTTAAAATATTCAAAGTCAATTCTAAAGGAGTTAAAGTATTCTGGAGAGTGTTCTTCATTTGAAATTACATTTCTTAAATTGACTGCATTGCGTTAAGTACGTTGAGTACTGGCGACGTTTAAGCGTGCGCGTGTTTCATTTTTTCTTTATTTTCTTTATCGTTGCGCAATTACGTGAAGTTCAATGTACTTGTATATGTAGAGCGCTGTGTTTGTTTAGTGCTCGTTCGGGTTTCGGGTTAGACGTATTACGCTGTCTGCGCAAGTGACAGCGTGTTAGGTTAACGTATTGGAACAGCAACATTCAACTATTCATTTGGTTTTTCGTAACGTCACTAACAAAATTAACTTATGCGCGGGTTCTACTCCAAGAGAAATCTGCAGTCAGAGTTCAGAGTTTCATTCACGCATGCAAGATTTTACTAAGACGCTTCTCACAAGGTGAAAAATCTACGCAGACGTAAGACAAAAGGAAGCATCTGTACACAGAAAGCAGTATTCACTCACGCATGCGCAGTTACCCAACAGCGTTTTCCCGACAAGATAATTTAGTATGCATGCGTTTTACTGAAGGAAGAAAAACATAGTAATACTGAAAAGCATTCTTCCGCGCATGCGTATTAAACTCAAGACGCTTCTCAACGGGGTCCATTGTTATTTCACAAGTGAACTTCTTGCTGGAAAGAAACTTGTGATTGTACATGCACAGAAAGGATTTTGATCCGATTTTTGAGAAGAAGAAAGAAATTGTATTTATTTTATCTTCTTTGCATTTTTCAAACAAGTTGGAAGATGATTTTACAAGTACTTTGAGAGTTAACAATCTAAAAGTGGAGTTCAACCTTTTTTCTTTTGGAATAGAACTGCAAATAATTAGAGACTCAGTAGGAGTTGAGACTTGTCTATTCAAGTATAAGCTTTAGCAGTCTTCCAGCAAAGTGCTTTTAAAAAAAGGCAGAAGAGACACTTTAGTGACATTCAAAAAAATTCCACAGTAAGAAAATATTAATCCTCTAAGTACTGAGAAGAGGATTTTCAGGTATGGTTAAGTGTTTCTTCTTTAAATCTGGGATATAACTTTGGAGGGGAAAAAAGGTTCTTGGAACGACTAAAGGTTAGTAAACATAATGTTATTTTATGCTTTTCTCCTAAATAGGTTGAGTGGCTACCAGAAAACAGAACGAGAACTGAAGTTTGTTATTTTGTCCCATGTTCCCCCTTTCCTTGGGAATGCTAACAGCTACACTGTAAATAATCAGTAGAGAGGTCAGCATTCATAGGGGACTGCGGAGGTTCAGCAGCTTCTGTGGACAAACTGAAGTTTTTGGAAGTAAAGAAAACCTGATAGAACCAGGTCGGTGTGTATCAATAATATATTTATTAACTTATTATTTAATGATAAAGGAAAATCAACCAATTACAGCAGCCACCAATGTTGTGACAACACCAAACGCAATAATCTCTACAAAACAACCAGGTTAAGATACACTGTCAGAGTTGCTTCCTTTCTTTAATGGCAGAACAGAAAAAGAACAATTTACCACACAATGATAGCACTAGTGTTAAGCACACCCCCTGCAACACTCAACCCCCCAAAAATCAATTGGACTTGATTCCTTTGAATGGAAGGCAGTGACATGGAGTAAGAATACAGGGGAAAAATCGGTTTTGGTGTGGTGCCCGCAGAAACAAGATGGGGAGCCAGCAAAGCAGGGGGAAATTCGTTTTTGGGGCTCCAATGGAAGAATGGAGTTTTTGTTATTCCTTCTCACAACTGCTAGGGGAAAGAGATAGAAAACAGGGAATTTGGTTGCTTATGTTTAGAAAGACAGTCAGGGTTTTAGGGAATACTAATCAGCACACAAAGAGAAAATCCATTTTTAGAATATGCAACACATGGGCAATGTAAAGGGAATGCAAATGGAAAATCGTTTTGACCACCCAGAAGAGCGAAATCGTGGGATGTTAAGCTAAATTTCAATGGAAAAGAAAATGCAAATGGAATTCATTTTTTACTGAGGCTGCAAATGACAGGTAGTCTCTGGCAAAGGAGTTAGCTCACAACAGGGAAATCAGTTTTAGTTCAGGATGACAAATGCAAAGAGGAATGAGTGTCAAATCGAAATTCTTTAGCAGGGTCCAATTTAAACACAGGGACACATTTGTTTCTCAGATCACAATGGGACTAATCCTTTTGGGCAACACTTTAAAACTATAACAATGAACAAAAACACTGGGGAAAAAGATCGCTGGTTTCGAATTCCACCAATCCTGGTCCTGTGAAATTCAATGGGGCAATTAATTGATTTACTTACAAAATACACTAGGGATTTACGCAAATAAATGAGGGGCCTTTCAATGGGGATTTGCTAACATACATAGGCAAACAAGAGATTCTTCTATGCGGAGATGACTGAAATATATGGGCAAACAAAGGATTCTTCAATGGGGAGATGACTAAAATGCACTGGCAATTGGGGTTTTCAATGGGGAATGTTCAATGGGGAAATACTGGATGCAATGCTACAACAAAGAAAGGCTTATGCAATTTAGAGCTGAGGTTATTGCTACTTACGTAGCAAGCCTTTGTTTAACGTTCAGGAAAACCAGCTGCATCTCAGGACACTCCGGAAAGATAGGGTAGGGGTTTGGTCACTCCACTCTCAAAGATGGTATGTTTCAGCTGCCATCTCTCCATCCTTCTTTTTCTGTCTCTGCAGTTTTTGTGTGTGTCCCCTGTCCTGGTGCAGTCCCCCTTGTATAGCAGAAATGACATCACCAATTTTACAATCTAGTGGAAGTAACCTGCAATGATCCCTGCCGCTAGGATTGGACAGTTACCCTCTCTCTCTCCGCCCCCAGTCAGGATTGGTTTAGGGGTTTGGAGCAACATCTGTCTTTCCCCATTTATCCTCATCCTTTGTTCTCCTTTCAACTTTTTGGCAAAAACTAGTTATGTATCACAACTTCATAATTGTACTAGCAACTGCCATACTAAACATATTTTCTGTTTTAGCTGATCATAGGGAATTAGATAAGCCAACCACCAAATCTGTACAATGTAGCATGACCATGTGTTACATTTTTTGTCGTTTCCATGAAATGCACAACAGT
The DNA here is from genome assembly GCF_040938575.1 of Ambystoma mexicanum. NCBI lineage: Eukaryota > Metazoa > Chordata > Amphibia > Caudata > Ambystomatidae > Ambystoma > Ambystoma mexicanum. Next base: position 380,452,713 of record NC_090927.1, on the reverse strand, counting down.
TATGAAGATGTTATTTATTAAGCATATCCCTATTTCATTTTCCACCTTGTCACCAACTCTCACATTTGTAACATGTTCAGATCAGCCAGAATCCTAGACTAACTGGCTATTAGAGTTCCCAATATCACGGGCAGATGCATTTTTTTTATTACCCCCAAATTGCCTGGAAATTACATGAAAAATTGTATAAAAATGAAATCAATCCATAGTATGGTTTCTGCGCAAAATGCCTAAAATTAAAATAGTCTTTTAAATTAATTGAGTGTTCCTGTTCAGCAAATGGGAGGGCTGCTTCATCCGGCACAGCCATTTGTCTCCCTGGGCAAGCCTGTGACCAGAGGATTTTATGAGTTTCTTTGAAGTTAGTGTGTGCTCTTTGAAGTGGGTGCATCAAGGATTCACACCTTTTAGTCATGCTCCAGCCAAGTATTGCTCTCTTTTGAAGTCCCTGCTTTCCTAGTCAGCAGGTCAGGAGGAGACTGAATTTTGATGCCTTTAGCAGCACCACATTTTGTTGCAGGGTTATTAGATGGGAGATGTGACATCTAGCTGGAAGTGGGGCTTTCCTTTGTGAAGATTTGCCCTCAGCCAGAACAGGGTTTTCCTGAAGACTAAGGGCCTCATTATAACCTTTGTGGAATGGGTTAACGGGCTCTGCTAATGGAGCCGGACCCATTAAACCTATTCCGCAAAATTATGAGGTTCCCTCGCGGGACCCGGTAAGGACGCCTGGTCGTTCCTCTTGAGTATCAGTCGATTTCATGAGAGAACAGTTGAGCAACAGCACCATAATGGCATTATTGAGGAGATGTACAGCCCAGGATGAAGACTTATTCTGAAATTGGTGAATAGTGGGTCTGGAGCATTTCTAGCACAAATGGCATATGAGGTTGAGGTGAATCTGTTCGATGTGGAGGGATAAATCTTTGGACAACATAGTAAAGTTGTTTGAAGTTAAATTATACATTCTTGGATTATAATACATTCTGGGATGCTGGTCAGCTTCCTCAGGAGATTTAAAAATGTAGTTACAAAATCCTTCATATCAGGCCCTGTAAACCTCTATCTGAATATCCCTTAACTTGGCCCATGAATAGTTGCAGGTCTCCCTACGAAATGTAGGTGATCTGTGATTCAAATGTATATTCCCAGAGGCTTCCTCCATGAACCCTGCATGTTAAATCAATATGTTCTAGGAGAGGAAAGGCCTCCATTGTAACACTTGCTTATAAAACATAGCAGAAAGGCATCATTCCACTTTGTTTGTGACATTTATTTGTACCAGGGGGCGGGGATGACTTAAATAAATGCCTGCCCCTCACACAGGTTTTTAAATATGTTCTATGACATTTATACTTGGTTGTCAAGTTTAACTCAAGTCATGCAAAATTCCAAAAACTGTTCCTTGTGACTATGATCACAACTATTGGACTCGTGAGTAAAGCTTAACAGGGTCTTGAAAGTAATTGAGGGATGCTAATATTTCTCACTTTTGTGTGTCACTGTACCTTTTGAAGTGTTCTTCATGGTTCATCTAACCTTTGAATACAGAAAAGGCAAACAATCAAAACATATAAAAAGATTAAAAAAACAAAACATAACCATTAATAATGAAGCCAGCTTCTAAATATAGAAAATGAAGGAAAAAGTCTGGGGAAAGTATGAATGAGAAATGGTGGGGTGAAAGAAGATAGAAAGAGAGAGGTGTCAGCAAGTAATAAAGAGAAATAAAGCGGTAGTTGAGAATAGTAAAATAAAATAGAAAAGGACAGTCAGAAAGATGAAGGACTGGGCAAAAGAGAAGGTGGGAGTGACCAGAACAAAGTCTGTGGAACAAATGATGAGTGATGGAAGGAATGTCCACTTTAGGGTAAAGCAAAGCCAATGCATAGCTAAGAGTGCAGTCTGGCCAATGAATGCTGTTAAGAGAGGGGGAGCGAAGGGAGATAAGAGATGGGAGTGAAAATGCGGGAAGGAAAAACAGGAGGATATTACAGAGAGAGTGAGAGAGTGATCTCTGGGCAGAAGATTGCAAAAGTAAACCAGAGAACCTGACACAAGTTTAGGAAGAAACAACTTGAGGGGTGTAAGAGAGAAACTGGGGGAGATGGAGATGTGAGAACAAGAGATATGTAATAGGTGGCGGGAAGAAAATAGGAAGTTGTAGTGGAGAGGATATAGATAAGGCTGCAAGTGTATTTTAGGACGATACAGGTGGATGATGGTGACATGCAGGTGAGAAAGGAACGTGCAAATAAGAGATAGTACACCGGAAGGATGCATTAGAGACCGGAAGGTAAGTACAGAAGTGATAAGAACACTCTAGAAAATGAGAAGCAAGCTGGAAGTGGGAGAGAAAGACAGGATGGTGACAAAAGTGGAAGGAAAGAGGTGGGTGAATGTGAAAGATAGGTGAACCCGTAGGCCCTTTTTACATGAGGTAACGCTTGATTGGATGGATGGGGATGCAGAATTTACTCTTTCACCAACAATAAGACCGACTCAGGAAGTTGACAAAACATAGATGTTTTATTTTCAACTGTCTAAAACAGGGAATACAACAGACATCAACGGACGTCTCCCAGCATATGTCTCACTTTCAGCCACTTTTGCTACTGAGGTCCTGGTTTGCTAAAATGTGACGTGGAACATCCAGATTCTATACACACATATATATATATATTGGCGGCACTGCATGCAGTCTATTCACTACGTATAGCCAGCCTTCATGGTTACTTAGTCTACTTGCATTCCAGCATCTGTACAGTTATAAAGCGACTTTTCAATATTGCCTAGGTCCATCTGGAGGGCTCTATTAAAGATCTATGGAGATTCACAGTACCCTTGGGGCAAACAAGTGCTTTTCAGTCTAGTTTGGCGAAAAGTAAATGATGTAAGGTCTTGAGAGTCCTTTTGCAACTGGATTGAGAAAAACACATTTTTCAAGTCAATCACCGTAAAATATGATGCTTCTGCTGGGATACTGCATAATATTGTCGCTGGATTAGGAACTAAATGAAACTCTGCCTCTATATTCCGGTTAATCAGTCTCATGTCTTGTATGAATCTCCACGACCCCCCCCTTTTGATGTCTTGATGGGAAACACCACGGTATTGCACTGTGACTCTGACATCACTAAAATAGCTGGATCCATCAGGGCTGAAATAGTCTTATAAATACCCTCATCTGCCTCTCGAGACATTGGGTACTGTCTTGCTTGAGGTAAAATCGCTCCGGGCTTCAACTTTATCTTAACCTCCCCTACCCCCTTCAATAGGCCTATTCATAGGGGCCTGTAGACCATAAAGAGTTTGGTACTTTTTCCACATCTTCATCAAAAAATGCTGGATGCTGTCGCATTATAACCATCCACTGTGTGATCTGTCTTTTCTCTATCCTAATCTAATATGTAATACTCATCTGAAATATTACTTCATCATCTGATGGATCATCTCTAAACATATCTTCGTCAGTGACGCCAGTCAATCTGTACCCTTCCCCAATGACAATCGCTGTTCTCCATGGCCTGCACTCGAGCATGCCCATATCCCCTCGTACTATGGCTGCATTTAACTCTAGGGGTATAGTCTGTCCCCCCTCTACGTCCCTCTACGTCCATAGGCATCAGTGGCCTGAACAAGAATTCATCAGGTATTCTCATAATCTTTCCCACTAAGCCGGGTACCCATCTCAACAAAATGCGTACCCCATAAAGAAAGACCTCTGGTTCCAATGGCATTCCTTGCAGAGCCATTTGCCCTGTAAATGCCAATATAAATTTGCCCACATTCATATATTGTATCTCTGGAGTAGAACACACTATGCCTTCATCAGTAAAAGAAATCATCATGTTAAGCTCTCTCATTAAATCTTGTCCTAGAATGTTAACTGGTGTCTGCCGTTAATACAATAATAGAACAGACATGTCACACTCTCCTATAGAGACTGGTAATTCGTCAGTGAAAGGAACTCGACACGTAGCTCCAGAGAATCCTTGAGCATTCATGGCATTTCCTGACATTTGGTATTTTCCCTCTTGTATACATGAACGAGTAGCCCCAGTGTCTACTAAAAAAGAAAATGATGTGCCTCCTATCATCACATCAACCCTTGGTTCCTATTGAAGGTCTTGTGTCACTGATAGTACTGAACACATCAAGTCGCCCTGTGAGCAGTCCTATTGTGGATACATGCATAACCCTGTACCTGTGAAAGGATTTACTCCCACCACAGTGACAACCCCTACTCTAGGTGTCAATAACTGTCCTGTGTTTGCATTCTGCTGTATCTGCATGGGTGTGTGCTGCGACTGCCCTTGTGGGGGATTCAATGGTGCTTGCTGTGGCTGCAAGGCCTGTTGTATTTGTGGTGCTTGTGCTTGATACACTGTCTGATCTTGGGCGAACCTGTCCCTAGCTTGTGAGCTATATGCTGGAGGATATGCTGTTCCCCCATCTTGATAATTGCCCATTGTGTACATATGTACATACCCTTGGCTTCCACACATGACATACATACAGGAGGAACTCTTCTGATTTGTCCCCCTTGGTTAAGTCCTCCTTGCACATTATTCTAGAAATAACAACCGACAGTGATGAACTTTGGTCAGCTGTAGTTATGCTCATGGATTCACTTCCATTCCCACTAGTTTCTTGAGCTGTCTCTGTACTTGTTCTGGCAATCCCTGACCTAAAATGTGGTAAAATACTGCACCATCTTTCCCCATGGCTCCCGCGTTTCAAAGGTCCACTGTTCCTGAATACTTTGAATGCAAGCAAAATATTGTTGCAGCAATATTGACCCATGGACCCTGTGGGGGACACCCCTGCAACCCCTGCATTATTTTAAAATGTGCGGGGGACACCCCTGCATCCCCCTCTCCCACAAAATATCCTCCCCAAAAATATCGCCTATGGCGAGACAAACGGCCATATGTACAGTGATATTTTTGGTGGGGATATTTTGTAGGGATACCGTCTGACGTGTCAGGATACTGCACCCTAGGTTTATAGTTAATATTTCGAATTCAATTATTTCAAATGCAAAAATGTCAAACATTAAGTCGAAAAAAAAATTTGCAAATGTTTCTTTTTTTTTTTTTAATGGGGGTTCCCCCCAAACCCCTGTTTTTTTTACACTTTATTCTACGTACCAAAACCCCCAAAAACGTATTAAATAAAACAAATATACATTCGAAATTTTGCTCTACAATTGTTAAATGACACTCCATCGTGCGCTGTGTTCTGTGCCGTGACCCTTGAATAACCTGCACTTGTCTAAGTGTCATCATCCCTTTCCCCAAGAATGGTTGCTAGGAGACCCTTAATGTCCCCTATTGCTTAAGTATTTCCCCCGTCATTTCCTCTAGCTCATTAATCCATTTTCCTGCACCAGTCGTTAAACTGGGATGTTTGCACCTTAAGTTATTCTTATCCATTTGTGGCCATGAAATATACTGCGGCCTGGCCCTACCTTTTCCCAATAAGGGGAACTGCATGAATATCAACCCACAATCAGCTCCTATCATCTGCCTATCCATAGTGGGAACAATGGTTCCTGATCAACTTCTACCTGCCAATGACCTCTGCCTGCTCACATATGGTGGTGACGCCCCTTTCTCGCTATGCAATCGTCCTTTAGGACGCTCTGGATACACCATTGGGATATGGCGTCCTATCTTTAGGCTGCTCTAGATCAGACCATCTCACTTCCTTGTCTGTCTGCAGACATCCTGACATCCCTCGGAACAGCATGCACATTCTCCCTCTTCCCCATGGAAGGTTTCTCTCTCTTCGTCTGACATGTCTAGCCGCCAAATGGTATGGCCTTGATCCCCTTCACCCTTATCTAAAGTCAGCCTGTCTAAGGACAAGGCTCTATGCTTGAGACTAAAGGGGTCACTTTCTTCGCTACATGATTGGAAGACCAGGGACTGATCTCCCTTCCCTCGGCTTCCTGATTTGCTACCTTGTCTCAATTCTTGATAGGCTTTATCGATCCTATCTCTGATGCTCCCTATGGCAAAATTGTCTTCTTGGGCTACTCTAGATGGCCCTAACTGCTCCCTTTAACAGGAGGAACTCCTCTATATTGCCCCATGATATCACTGGACTCGGCTCCATTAACGTTTTGTGAATGCAATTAATATCGCTCTCCCTCTGTCTCCTTTTTTGCTCCATTTTTTCATCTAACTCTCTTTGCTGTCTCGCTTCTGATCTAACTCTTTCCTCTTCTTGTCTTTTCTCCTCCCTTCTTTCGTTCATTCTACGCTCTTCTTCTTCCCTTCATCTTTGCATCCTTTTATCACTTAATTTCTGTGCTTCCTCCTTTTCTCTCTTCCTTTCTTACCTATCTCGTTCTTCGATTGCTCTATGCCTGTTGTCTTATTTACTTTGCTCCTCCGCCCTTTCTTCCTTCTTCTGCTGGTCTTCCTGATACATTTGTTCACGCCTCGGCCTACTCTTCCTCTTATGTTCATCCTCTTTCAGTCTCTTTTCTAGGTCCCTGTCTTTTCTGTCCTGCTCGTCTTGATCTTCCCTTTGCCTGACTTCCTCAATACTTTTCCCATCAAACTTGAGCAATATTTGTCTACCCATCCATTCGTTCTGTACGGGCATTACCTCATCAGCTTTATCCTTTTCTCCTTTCCATTTCTTAATTTCTCGTTCCATGTCTGTGGTTACATTCGATTGTTCACTTTTGTTAGGGAGAATTCTCATAAATGTGCCAATTCCTCCCACCTTAGAGCCCTCCAGCTCTTTTGCTAAACTTTGGGACTTTGAGCTTTTGAAATCAATGTGTTTTCTGTGTTTGTTTCTTTTTGGATATGGGGTCTAACCAACTCCACAGGCATCATCTTTTTCATTTGTGTCACACAGTACCCTCAGTGCAGTGACATTGGGAAGCCTTTCAGGCTTTCCCAAGGTTTAACTACCTTATCTTTACCCGAACAGTGGAGTGAAATTGACTTCACTTAGTCCTGTACATTTCTAGACCCAGCACAACCTATCTTCCTATAGAGTGCTGGAGTGGTTACCTAGTATCCCCTGTGTCTAGATACTCATGTAACAGTCAAATGTTACCCTCTCCTCTCAGAATGGCTGGTGGCAGTGGTTTTACAATGAACTACCATGATTTTTCCCGACCGCAAACTATTCGTAGCTCCGGTAATGGTAAATCACGGGAGCCATGTTTTTCAAGATGGCGCCCAGCCATTGTTGCTAAAATGGTTCTCGGTCTTCTTTTTTTGCCATGTCTTTGTTGAAAGGTCCTTCTAGAGTTTTTCTCTGCGCGCCAAACCAGGTTTGGTCTCTTTGCTCATTCGCCTTTGGCGGGCTTCAGGAGTGAAACCTGCCTCTGGCTCCAGTGTCTGGGGTAGGAAGGAAGTGTGGCAGGTGCCCAAAACTCCCAGTGCTTAGTCTCATAGGAGACCCAAATGCACTCTGTGATGATTGGCTGGCTGACTGACAGGCAAGGACAGCCACCATGCTGGGTGAGTGGCAGCTAGGCTAGAATGAATGGGAGAGAACTGAATAAAAGGCGAGTCTCTTGGCTTGGAAGGCAGAGTCGACCACTGGACGAAGGAACCGAAGAAGAGCTTGAAGAGGACGGCTGCTGCAACTCCTGTACCGTTGGTTTGCCCAGTGAAGCCCTGCTGCAGGTCCGAATAATCAAGTTTGCATTGACAGAGAATCCCTGCAAAGGACGACTTCTCCCTTTGCGTTGTAGGACCAATCGACTCCCAAGTAAGCCACCTAGACACCCATCTCAAAGCTGGCTGCATTTCCTCAGAGTGCTGCAGGAAACCGTAGAGCCAGGGAGAGGGACACCAGATTGTGTGCGTTACTTGTAAGCTGTCCGAAAGTGTTTGGAAGATCCTCTGGACTCCCACAACTTCGGACCGACTGAGTCTGACCCCCCTCAGCTGAGTGTGGGACCTCAGAAACCAGGACAGTCCAACTTGATAGCCAGGACCAGCATTGTTACCAGTGTGGTAGCTGAAACGCGAAACAGCCACTGAAATTGAAGTATGCCAGTTGCAAGCTTTTGACTGTCCCAGTGCAGTGCAGGAGTCCCCCGACGTCCTTCCTCTTGTCCCCACGACTGAGGTCCAGGAACAGCGAGATCTGCAGGAATTGCCAGGAACAGAAGTCATCAGCTGCATCTTTTTCTTCACTGTAAGGTACTGTAAAACCAGACTTTGAGAGAACTTGCCTCTCACGGTGAAAGTGTTTGAACCTTTTGCAATTCGCAGGCCTAATCAGCTTGTGACCCAATTTATAATTCTTCTTTTTGCAAACTACTTCCAAGAACTTATGCAGGGAGGGACTTTTCCGTTTATTTACCAGAACTGCTTTAACCTATCCAAGACTTTAACCCATTGACTTTGGCATAGCCTATTTAATTGAATTGACTGTTCTGGTGAACTCAGTGTTTGCACTGCCTAAGAATAATTGTAGTATTTTATGTTCTGATAACATTTGCCTTTTACTCCTCTTGAAAAGTATTAAAGTATATTTGTGTGTCATAATATAATTGCCTCCTTCTAATGAATGTTTTATAAATGACAGATAAATAAATTAATAAGTATTTATCAAAGAAACCTTGAGTATAAGTTTATTTAAACACCTGTGATTGTATGCCTCTGTGTAACATCATTACTGCTAACATTCCCCTCTTGAAATAAGCCTAGCTGCTCAACAGGCTACCAAAACTGTGTAGTACAGACTTACCCCAAAGGTTGGTTTGCTTATACGGGGGTGTCATAGTTGTGTGTAGTGTTCCCAGAGCGTACTGCATACAAACTTTGCCTAACAGCTTTTCTCCTCCTTGTTCTGTAAGATCTTAAAGATCTCCTCCTTTCTTCTAGTCTCTTCTGGACTATCGTCACTGCTATAAGCAGGCGGTTCATATATTGGATTACTATACCTTGTTGCCATTTTAAGTTCCTTTAATGGATACAATCCTACGTCTTCTGTACTATCGCTCTTTACTTCTGGCGAGGTAAGGGGAGCAGAAGGCTCAACACCTTCCTCCTTACACTGGTTAAGCATCCATTCCTCAGGCGGCGGTTCCTCCCGCTCCTCCTGGTACATTTTCCAGTTTTCCAGAGCTCTAAAATAGCTAACCGTTTCTCTAATTTCTTCCCTGTTTACGCAGCGTGCAATTATGTGGTCATGTGTTGCAATACTGCCTTCGACAGCGATCCCCCTTGTGGCCATGGCATGCACATTTTATCTGCTGTGCCCTTTACCCATTCCGCACTATACTGTTTGAGCTTAGGTATTTGTTTTGGCAGTGCTTTACACAGGTGCATCAGTGGAGTAATATCACCCATAGTGACAAGTCTCAATTGACTGTCAATACTTACCGTTGTTTACACAGATACATTTCAGAAAAACAACAAATATGAGTGTGCTCCAATCTTCGATGCTCAAAGGCTCTATTTTTCAATTATCTCAACCTACTTTTTTTCGGTCGGCGCTGACAATGACCTAAAATAGACCATAACCTTTATCTCAACTTCAACTGTACACAGCTTATTCTTGTCACTCTTTGGTACCTTTTCCTTTCAATACACAACACACAGACAGACTAGTCGACTCTTTTTACACATATATATATATGTATATATATATATATATATATATATATATATATATATATATATATATATATATATATACACCATGGTACTTCTTTTCACCTAGTCCCTCAAATACTCAGATTGGAGTTTGAGTCATTCCCTATCATAAACCTGATTATGTGCCACTTATTTATACCCCGATTGGGGTTTGAAATGACTCCTTCTAGACCTGCCTTGAGGTAGGAAACCAGGCTCTTAAAATGCTCTTCGTTATACTTTAAACAACCCCTTGTTACTTTTCTACGTCACCAAAATCCCATCCCCTTATTTTGCCATTACCCTCAGTCTACTCACCTTTCGCTCTTCAGCTCTAGGTCTTCAGTATCGTCTCCACTCCTCCAATCATCCACTTCTGCCTTCCGTCCGCAAGGCGCCTGTGGAAACCAGGAGGGATTTTGTCAAAGAGGGACCCGCCCCACCTATATCGATTTTTCTTGCAAGAATTCTATATCACTGCTCTCAACAGGAAACCTTGCGATCTTCCGGCTAGATGGCGGAGAGTGTCCGATCGTTCGAAATACTGGAAACTTACTGGTCGATGGGTCTAAACATCCTCTGCTACCACGTGAACCCTTTTACGTGAGGTAATGCTTTATTGGGGATGCAGAATTTACTCTTACGCCAATAATAAGACCGACTCAGGAAGTTGGCAAAACATAGCTGTTTTATTTTCAGTTTTCTAAAACAGGGAGTACAACCGACATCAATGGACGTCTCACAGCATATCTCTCAAAGTCTTACATGAAAAAATACAATTTTATAGCAAAAACTCATCATCATTGATGTCATACTACGTGGCAAACTAAGAAAATGTATCTGGGATTGTGGTTGGTCTATGGGGAACACCTAAGTATACTTTCTATGGTGGACAGGATTATGATTGAGTCTCCATAGTCAGGTGGACAACTTATGCCCACCCCTAGTGCAAGTCATCTTCATTGTCATCAAATACACAATGTTTCATTGGCTCTCAAACTATAAGGCTCTTTGCTACATGGTCCTCTATAATTGGTTGGCACGCTTATACCCTTCTTGAATATTCTACTCGCTAGCAGCACGCAAGCTGGTACCCCGGGTGCTTGTGGGCGGACTTGACCATGCCTCCCCACCCAATTAGCCCATCATTTGTCATCACTCCTGCTGTCTGCCATTTGAATTGTCTTTGTACTCGGCCTTGCAAAGTATCACTGCGCCAGAGAATAGAAGGGAGTATGAGCACGTTCTTATTTTCAGTCTCGATGTAGCTTACCCAAAGTCTATTTCCATATACCCCATGTGACAGGAGAACATGTTTTAGCTCCTTCTTTGTTTTTAATACTATTAAATGAATGAAACTTGGCTCTCATAATGTTTTTCCATTGCAACTCAACAGGAGCTCACCTCGATTCTCACGTTCATTGTATCCCCTCAAATGGATAACCAGTTTCTTGGCTGCCTCAACCCTTGACACTGGGCTAGACGAGCCTTCTCAATTCTTCCTCCATCTTCAGCTGCTTTTCTGCTGCACCACACTTTCAGCCCTTTTGCTGTTGATGTCCGAGTTTGCTAAAATGCGACGTGGATTCTATACACATATATATACTGGCGGCACTGCCTGCAATCTATTCACTACGTGTAGCCAGCCTTCATGGTTACTTAGTCTACTTGTGTTGCAGTATCTGGGCAGTTATAAAGCAAATCATATTTTCTTCAGTGTTCTTTGCATAGGCAATCTTCATTCTGCATATGAAATGTTACTCGACTCTTTATTTCGTCATCAGATTCTATAAGGTCCATTCACCTTCTCTCTTGGCATCTCTTCTTGGCGTGTCATCTTTGCTTCGTGTGAGGTCACCAATCTCCTCTTTCATTCATCTTTACACTTCTTCTGGGACCTCTCCTAAGAGGCAGTCAGCTCTCCGAGGATACATGAAGAATGGCTTTCTCAATGGATACCTTGTCTCAGAGGCTTTTCGTGTTATAGGCATCATTACTGGTGTTTCGCTTATCACAATTTCTGGTTCCCAACATATAGGCAAGACAGGGGTGGGATTTCCGGTAGAGGCATTTGGCTCCTCTACATAGGACTGTGAGGGAAAGAAAAACTAGAGAAGATGGAGGTGAAAGGGAAACATTCAAAAATTTACATGAGAATTTCACTATAAGAGGTGGATTTGAGAGAGACAAGATAGAGAGAAACTGAGCAAGATCGCGTCAATGGATAGCAGTGGTAGATATGGTTGTGAGAGGATATGTAAATTTGAAAGGGGCATGGACATGTTAGAGGAAGTGGAGCACAGGTATAGAGGTGAGAGCGAGACTGGAGGGATAGAGGTGAGAAGAGGACAGTGCAGAAGTAGGAAAGATGGTATGGCAGGAGCAAAGTTGGTAATGTGCGAGAGAATTGAAGTGAATGAGGTGGTAGAATAAAGGCAGAGATTGGATGAGAGAAAGATGAAGGTGAGGGTGATAGGAATGGTCTAGACTAGAGGAAACAGAGATGGAAGAAGGTGAGGACAGAAGTAGAATAGAGTAGAGAGCAGGAGAGAGGTAATAGTTCTGGCAAGAATGAGAGGTAGGTTTGAGAGGGATATTCAGAGAGGTAGTAGAGAATGAGGTAAGCAAGTGAGGTATTAGAGATGATGTGTGGAAGGGACAGAGGCTTTGAATGTGAAACAGTAAGGCTCTCACTGATCCAGTCTTCGATGTCCAGTGCATACTTGAATCTCAAGCCCTCCAAGAATGAATACCTACTCCTCACCAACAACACAGAACACTCAGACATACAGACCTGGCTATCAACCATGAACCCTGAGGGCTTCATACCCGAGCTCACCTCTTGTGCCAGGTCCCTCAGGATCCACATCGAGAAACACCTCTCCTTCAAGACACAGATAGATAAGAAAACTCAGATAGCTTGATATCAGCCCTTCCTCCCTCCGGACAGCTTTATATCCACTATTCAAGCACTGGACTATCCCACGTGGATGGGGGCCATACACTCCTCAAAGGCTTCCCGTCATCTTCCCTTGTGCTCCTGAGAAGTGTCCTACACGCAGCCGCACGCCCCATCAAGGGTCTATGCAGATACGATCAGATCACCCCGGCCCACATCGACCTTCACTGGCTCCCACTGTACGCAGAAATCACCTTCAAGTCTTGCTGTATCATCTATAAGGCAGTCGCCGTCAAGTCACTCAGCTACCTTGCAGAGGAGCACAGCATCTTCAGCGGACAGCGCACCACCAGAAGCCAGGACACATGCGACTCTAAGTCCGCCGCTGCAAACAGGAAAGGACCACAAAACAAGCCATCACTACCTATGCCCCAGACTATTGAACCTCCTACCCCTCAGCATCACCCCCACACTCCTCCAATTCAGAAAAGAACTCAAGACCCAGCTCTTCAAGGAGTCTCTCCTCCTCATCATCTATGCCATCATGTCATCCCCCTGCACCACCTGACTCACTAGACACTGTGCGCTCCATCTCGCCTGCCACCCTGTGCAGCTGTACGCCTCCTCTGTACCCCTCTGTATCCTACCCCCACCATGTATATGTCTGTTGGTACCTCTGAAAAGCGCTCTTATGCATCTGTAATGTTGTATACATCTGTAAAGTTCAATTGTGCAGCTCTATTGTTGTATACCTCTGTAAAGCACTATGTTGCTTCTCGAAGTCAGGTCCATGTTCAATAAATACACAATAATAATAATAATAATAAGTGAGACTGAGATGAAGGTGAGACAACACGCTGGAAATGTGGGTGGGAAGCGGTGATAATTCTGAGTGGAAGTTAAAGAAAGAGTTGCCGGGGATATAATGGCAAAGGATGAGAGGGATGTGGGGGATGGGAGTTCGTGCAGTGCTAACTTTGATGTCCATAATGTTTTTAAAAATCCATCCAGGCACCCAAAATATCCCCTATGATTGTCCCCCCAAATGTTTGTGAATATACACTTCGAGACTTTCATGAATTCTGCTGTTCCATTGATGTAGTGCCCCTTGCACCAGCAATGCTTTATAAACGGTCTATTGACGGGGGCGTGTGATTTTCTTTCTAATGCTTGGATTTGAGATGTGCAATTTTTTGAAGTGTTTTTGATACTTTTGTTTGGGTTTCTCCTTGCTTCCTGCTATATTAGGTACATATTTGCATAGAAGTTTAAGGCCACGTGGTGGGGTCAGCAAGGAGGCGAGCAAAATGATGTAGGAACATTACTCAGCAACAGGGAAGAAGAAAACATCTGCCCTCCCACTGAAATGTACGGTTAAGCTGAAGACCAGCAGGAAAAGGCCAAAGCAAAAGAAAGCACCACTCAAAGCACCACATTCCAAGGTAAGACCAAATTATGTATAAAAGCACAACCATGCCCCTTCCAGGTTCGCCAAGTTGCCCTCCTACCACAGGCCGCTGGGACCTTTCCGTACCATTAGAATGTCTTTAGTGGCACAAGTGGCAGTTTTCTCAGGATACAGAGTCACTAGGACCCCCGTCCGGGGAAACAATCATCATAAAGAGAGGGCATCTGGTACAGCAGAGCATTTGAAAAGCGCTTTGAAACACATTGGGCCTCATTACAAGGTAGGTGCTAAACCATAGTGCTATTAGCACCATGGGTCATGCCGGTAATTTACCGATTCCGCCATGGCGGAATGGGGAATTACCACCCCATTCCGAGATTGGCGGGGCGGTAATTCCCCATGCCGCCATGGCCCTTCCCCATTCCCGTTTTTGCCCCATAGGGCATAATGGCAATGGGGAAGGCGGTAATTACGGTACCGCAAATTGCGGTACCGTAATTAGCACCAAGGTCCCTTTGCGGGTCCCTACTTTAACGGCTGATCTACACCAGCCGTTAAGATCGGGTCCCGCAAAGGGACCTCGTAGTAAGGCGGTAAGGGTTAACGGTCACCGGTAGCATTACCGGTGACCGTTAACCCTTACCGCCTTCCGTGTAATGAGGCCCATTGTATAGGCGCTATATAAATAAACTATCATATCATACCATATCCAGAAACCGTATTAGGTGCATTGGACGCATAGTCACAAACCAAACCTTATGAAATATTTTGCTTTGACGAAATGTATAGTTGCTCTTTTCACACTGGGATTGTACGAGGTAATAGATCTGTACACACCCTGTTACCTGATTGGAGGAACTGCTGCCATTTTTCTGGTCCATTGGTGCTTTGGGACCTTGAGAAAAATGGGTAGTGTTTGGTAAGTAGCAGCAGAGCGAGCAGTGCGCGATTGCTTTGCCGTTGTATCAACGTGTGTGGATTGGAGGGAACCACGCTCCACGTGCCAGTCGAATTCTGGTTAAGTTGTTATGAGGATGAATTCACACAGCGAAAATGAGGCCCAGGCCCAGTTGTAGATGGATCTTGAGCAATACATTGGGGAGCGGTACAGTGGAGTAATTTTGCTGAAAATGTTGATGGTGGGGGACATGACATCTAAATGAAAGGGGACCCTGCCAAATGACTAGGACAAAATGGTGTACCACTCAAGTTAGGGGGATAGGATAAAGACCCTTGCCCCCCCTCGAAAATAATGCCCATGGAGAGTTAAGTAGATGGTGAGGAGGTGCAGAGTGGGATATGAGGCATAACGGTGTGATGCACCGTTTTTCGAAGACTGTTATAAATATATAGGCTGACATACACAACTTTTGTAATTTTTTTATTTATTTATTTGTTGTATTTATTGGGAGCTCCCGAACCCGGAGGTATCACGGCGTTAAGGGTACATAGTTACAAATGTGTAGCTTTGTTATTCGCACACAGACGTATGCTATATGTATGCCCACTAGTACATATTTCATTTACATGACAGATATATGATATGTAACTTAAGCTACTCGTACGTCATATAACACACGTGTATTGTTTGTGTTGCATATGCATTATTTGTGAGATACGGTGTATATGAAGTTTAGATTCAGCTATATCCGCTTCTATGTGAGCCTACACTGAAGCGTTTCCACTTGGGGAACCATACTTGTGTTACAGATAGAAATGCAGGCCTTCTTGTAATGCAAAGCAGCTGCAGTGCTCATACCACCCGTGCAAGTAATAGGTAGTTTGGTCGTCATGGTTCCGCCCTTTAAACCCCCACGCTACCATCTCATTTGCACCGCTTTAATAGTTCATTAAAAAAAAAACTAGTGGATTGTTAAAGTGATGTGAAAAACCTCTGTGTGTCAATCGCAGGGACCACGATCTGGCCATGAGCTGTGTTCCTTTTATTGCACTGCTTACATACTGTGTTAATGTAATCACTCCCACGTAGCCGAGTGTTTGATAACCAATGGGAATTTTGCGTTACTGTGTGTCATAACAAAAAGGGACCAATGGAATGCAGATTCATCTTCAGGCCACCTTTTAAGGGAACAGTCTAGTGCAAACAGGTAGGGTGCTTCCTCGCAGATGCAAAGGTGCCCAGACCAGTAATCTGGGTGTTCAGGTTCCATTCTGCATCAAGCTCAACGTGCATATGTTTGGTCTCCTTCTGCAATGTCAGTCTAAAAAGGATCTGTCCACACCCTGGAATGCTATGCAAAGGAATTCCCAGTGGTTGAGAAGTGTTGGGTCAAGAATTCCCATTGATAAATGATTGCCTTTCTGAGCCTTCCAAATTGTGGGCCATAAGATCGTGGCCTGTGATTGGTCAAGTTTGCACCTCATTGAGGCCAAACATAGCTGAAATATGTCTGGGGTTGAACCTGTGCAGACACAGCAAAAACATGGCCCCGCCGTTTCGGCATGTTTTCTACCCTTGTGGTCTTGATATGAAGAGTGACTTGTGATTATTTGGATGATATATGATATGATAGGTTATTTATAACACGCTTAATACCCAAAGGTTTCTAAACACACACCCGGGGAACGACAATGTGGTGCTCCGTGTGGTCTTGCTCCAGCAGGGATCGAACCTGTGGTGCTCCATGTGGTCTTGCTTCCAAGGCGAGAACGCTGCCCCTGAGCTATCCTCCCGAGATAAAGCAAAATGGAATGGAATTATTATGAGAGGGATGCTCGGTGGTTGAGTTTGGCTGTAGAATACCTGTCGAACACCCATCTATCACTTTTGTTGGACAGGTGTTTCTGCTACATTTTCAAGGGAAAGTTCACCCGCTCCGGTGTTGAAATGCTAGGACTTAAAGGCCAAATCTTAGTATAGGTACAACATAGTTACAGGTTCCAGAATGCAAGATGATGTTGGCCAAAAAAACAGGACTGGCTGAAAGTGTCCGGTAAAGTGGTGCCAGTTATCTGCTTCATCAGTGTCCTAGGCCACTTCACATGGTACGTTTCGAGGACCCTCTCAAATGTGTTGAATGCTCGCCCAGTGGTCATGCGATTTAAAGGTTGCTCATTGAGGGAGTAGGAGTGGATGGATTTCAGTCTGCTTTTGAAATGTGATGCGTAGATTTTGACTGGAGAGGCTATTGCGTACATTCTGCATTCAATCCAACAAGAGCTCAAGGAGCGCAGCACTCACTTCGGAGACCTTTATAATGCTTGCAGATTTCTCAAGGGTCCCGTGGCCATGAGGAAGAAGACCAGCCCGTCCTGTTTTTTTGGTGTTGGTGAGTTTTTGTGGCACTTGCGCCACAGAAATGCAGAAATCATTGTCACAGAAGAGAGTATCTGGTTGGCATAGCAACCAGCAATGCCACGGAAAGTGGAAAGAACATGACAAATCACTAAAGTTTCTTTAGCCAAACTCCTGCTCCTTACTAACCAACAAGGAGTTCCCTAACAATACTCCAAATAGAAGCTTTGGAAGAAGCAAACCAGGTGCCGGGCTTTCCATTTCCCAGGTGTGCCGTGATTTGCGAGGTTGCTTTATTGGGCTATTTTGAGCTATGCCATCCACACAATTGGATTTAATGTAAAACTGGCCTACAAAAATCCCATGTGTCCAGGAGATTACAGGTGTGTAGGGTGTGGGTTATTTTATGCTACTTTTGACTATAGATCTGTTTTTTTAGTCCTCCCTAGGCTGCCCTCAACATGCCTACTCTCGCTAGCACGGTACCCACTCTCTTTACCCCCATTCACCCACACCACCCCCATTACGTGCGCTGGTTGGATTGTGTTTGGGCTATTTTGGCCTACTTTTGACTATTACTCCTAAGGCTGCTTTGTTCTTCATGTTTTCTACCCCAAACCAGCTATCCACCACCCACCTACCCCACCCCAACATCTCTACCTCCACCCACTCACTGACCCCACCCACACTTTTTCTACCCACCCCAGTCATCCCCTCCACTCTCTCTACCCAAACCTCAGAGTCTACCCAGACTTTCTCTACCCCACCCACCCAGGCACCCCTCACTCTCTCTACCCCCACCCACCCACACTACCCCCAATCGCTCTATCCAAACCCACCCATCCTTTGCCCTCCCTCTCTACCCCATCCACCCACCCTACCCTACTTTTTCTATCCATTCCTGCACACCTACTGTCATGATCTCTGCTTCCAAAAGGTCAGGGTTTTCCCAACTCCCTTGGAAGCAGATCCATAACCCAGGTTCCGAGGGCCAACCAGTCCCAATTGGGACCTTTTGGACCCAGTCCTGGTGCCAGTGGCACCAGGCTCATAAATGTGCCCAGTCCCAGCGCTGGAAGCGCCGGGCTCATGATGCTTGGGTGGACTTACCTGCAGCAGACCATGCTGCTTACGTGCCTGCCAGCTGAGCCTCTGATCCTCTTCTGTTTGGAACTACTCTTCCTGTTGGGTGGGGCAAGAGCCACTCCCTAGATTCAGAACACTGGAACTCTTCTGGAAAGCAGGAACTCTTTTCTTACCTAGGCGTGGCTGTGGAAGGAGACACCTAAGCACTACAGGAGGCTATTAAACCACACCCGGTGGATGAATCTTGCTTTGCGTTATTCTGCATCCTCTGCAGCAGAACGCTCATCGTGTCTTCTGCATCGGATCCTGGGCCTAAGGAAAAAGGCTTACCATCCTGAATCCAGTCTTCAGCAACACCTATAAAGACAAGAAAGAACAGGTTAGCATTCCGGCATCTGAAAGACAAAGGCTTACCTACTCTTCGTGCGCTCCGGAGGTCTTCACACTGCATTCCGGCATCTGAAAGACAAAAGCTTACCGACTCTTCGCACGCTCCGGAGGCCTTCGGCGCTGCATCCTGCATTTGAAAGACAAAACAAGGTGCGTTTAAAGACATTGGGGAACTTTGATACTCACGTGCCATTACTCCTTTCCACATCAACCCCAGTGGGTATTCCGGCACCCAGCAGCTGCTACGAACTCGTACCTGCAAAATAAAAGACAGTTAGAGCGCATCGTGAAGCAGGCAACAAGCGCTTACTTACGTGCTTCCAAGCGCTTCTATTCATCATACGGACTCCATCTTCAACTCACTTCAGCCCGTCATCCGCCATCGCCGGAACCTGCAAAACAAGAGACATCATTGCTAAAGACTTTAAAGACAATAGAATTACTCGAAACTTACCGTTCGTGCAGTAAACGACGGACAGCAGTCCTCTGAAGTCAAGAGGCCTGCGCTACCGATCCAGTGAAGAAACTGGTTACAGCACCCTGCCCCGAGGCAGATGGAGAGCTCGGCATTCACTTACCTAAGGTGAGAGCGTTAACCTTTGGGGGTCTACAGGAGAGCAAAAAAGGGAAGAGATGGGGACACCCCAATAACCCCAGTTCATTAATCCCATATTTTCTGTCTGCAGACATCTTACTCTTGAAGTCAGGCATACAGTGCACAGAGGTCCAGCCCAAAGAGCCAACCGGGTGCTACACATCACCTTTGAAGATACGGTAGTCGCCCAGTCAAGACCGGCGCCTCTGCGAGAATCAGGTGAGCGTTACAGAACGCAAAGCCTACCGCAAAACTCTCGCCCAGGCGCTATGGAAACCTGGGATACTGACCATCTAGCCCGGTTACTTGGGGAACTAAGGGCAGAAGTGCATGCAGCTCGTCAGGAAACGAATGCTCTAAGAAGGGAACTAATTATTTCCAAGGAGAGAACAGACGGTCTTGCTAGACAATTGCTACAGTCACAAGCCGGACAAACCCCGTTACCCGCATCAGGGGCAAATCTTCCTTCAACATCCTCTATGAATCCAGTGCAGATCAACCTACCTGGGAATGTACCTCTGGCTCCGCCCGAACGATTTTCTGGTGACCCAAAGAGGTTTGCAGTATTTATCAATCAGTGCCGGTTGCACTTCTTATGCCGGCCAGCAGCCTTTCCAACTGATCAAGCTAAAGTAGCTTTTGTACTTTCGTACCTTAGTGGCAATGCGGCAGACTGGTCGATCCCTCTAGTTAATCAAGATGATCCGGTTCTCCATGATTTTCAAGCCTTTCAGCTTAGTATGGAAAAACTGTTCGCAAGACATTCACAGGGGCAGGCCTTGGACAATGAGCTTCTTTCGTTGCGACAGGGTAATCAAGACCTTTTGGCTTATATTGCATCTTTCAATAGACTAATAGTGGAAACTCAATGGCCTGAGGACAAAAGGATTACGCTGTTTTACAGAGGTCTACGTGGAGAGCTCAAAGACGTTTTAGCCCAAGTAGTGAATCCCCCACAAGACTGTTCGGATTATATAGACTTGGTCGTTCAAATAGATCATAGACTGCAGAACAGGAAGGCCGACCGTTCCAAGTTTGATGCTCGAGTATTTTCCAAACCGCCAACTCCTTCCAAAGGAGTAGACTCCGGGGAACCCATGCAAATCGGGGGTCTGAAAGGTCCTCTAACACAAAAGGAGCGGGAAAGGAGAAAACAGTTGCAATTATGCCTATATTGCGGAAACTCAGGGCACTTTCTTCGAGACTGTCCGGTGAAACCTGCCAAGAAGGCAGTAGGAGCTGCAGTTACCAAAGTTACAAACTCTGAGCAGGGAAACGACCTCGCCCGACAAGAATAGAGGTCCTCATGCCGAGCGTGAAAACCAGTTCCGTGACCTCGCATTTCGTGATACCTATGGTCCTCATTAGCCCTGATAATCCGGATCGATTACATGCAATTGAAGCTTACGTCGACAGCGGTGCCATCGGCAATTATGTGGATCATGAAATGGTTTTGAGGATGAATCTAACTCTTCGTCCCAAGGCTGTAAAGGACGTCATTACTACAGTGGATGGTACGGAGATAGCCTCAGGGCCAGTAACGCATACCACTCAAGAGGTGACGCTAGTAAGTCAAGATGGACACCATGAGAAGATCGTGTTCGATGTGATCAAGGCCCCTCAGTTTCAGATTATTCTAGGAATACCTTGGTTAGAGAAACACAATCCTCTGATCGATTGGCGAGCAAGAACGGTCCAGTTTCCAGAATGTGTCTCTACTTGTCACCCTCCACCTGGTGTTGCACTGGCAGCAATTTCTTCAGAGACTCCCCAGTTACCTCCCGAATACCTTGAATACCAAGATGTTTTCCGGAAGGATCAGGCTAACACTCTACCTCCTCATAGGTCTTATGACTGCCAGATAGACCTGATACCTGGATCTACTCCTCCTTGTAGTAGAAATTATGCCCTCACCGAGCCTGAGAACCTTCACCTTCGACAATACCTGGATCAATACCTGGCGAATGGGTTTATTCGTCCTTCCAAGTCCCCTGCTTCTTCAGCTTTGTTCTTCGTTCCAAAAAAGGAAGGAGACCTTAGAACTTGTATCGATTATCGCTCCCTGACCAGATCACCGTTAAGAATAGATATCCGTTACCTTTGATCCCTGAACTCCTGGACCAAGTCAGAAAAGCATGCATATATACAAAGCTGGATCTTAGAGGAGCTTACCACTTGGTACGAGTAAAAGAGGGCGATGAATGGAAGACTGCCTTCCGCACCAAGTATGGGCTATTTGAATATCAGGTCATGCCCTTCGGACTTTGCAATGCCCCGGCCGCCTTTCAATATTTTATGAACGATGTCCTCAGACAGCTCATAGATGTGTGTGTTGTTGTTTACATTGACGACATCCTCGTTTATTCTTCATCGGAATCTGAACATCGGAAACACGTGAAAATGGTCCTCGAAAGATTGCGTCAACACAAACTTTTCGCTAAGTTGGAAAAATGTGTTTTCAACGTGACTGAAGTTGAATTCTTGGGATTCATATTATCACCTGGCGGAGTACGTATGGATTCAAAGAAGGTCGATGCAGTTCTCAAATGGCCATCACCATCCTCCGTAAAAGGTGTGCAAAGCATGTTAGGCTTTGCTAACTTTTACCGCAGGTTTATCCCCGAATTCTCTCGAATAGTCCAGCCCATCACTGCCTTGTTAAAGAAAAACAAACGTTTTGAATGGTCTACCGAGGCGGAACAAGCTTTCCAGGATTTGAAGACTAAATTTATTTCTGCACCAATCTTAAAACACCCTCGCCCCGAACTCCCCTACATCGTGGAAACTGATGCTTCAAGCCTTGCCATGGGGGCAGTTCTAGCACAAAAGGACCCGGTAACCAATCAGTTGCATCCCGTGGCATTTTGGTCGCGCAAATTCTCTCCTCCTGAAATCAATTACACGATTACTGACAAGGAACTTCTGGCTATCAAGTCTGCCTTTAAGGCTTGGCGGCATTATCTGCTGGGGGCCCGACACACCGTTACTGTGATTACGGATCACCGAAACCTGCAATATTTGAAAACCGCAAAAGCCCAATTCTCTAGACAACTCCGTTGGGCATTATTCTTTGCCGAGTTTGACTTCATAATTACCTATCGACCTGGTACAAAGAACGGTAAAGCTGATGCCCTTTCTCGGATGGGAGTGGAAGAACACTTGATCAACCCTAAACCTGTACCAATCATTCCCGAACAAAGAATTCTGGGTGTAATCGCCACAGAATCCATAGAGGAAGTTAAGGATAAAGCCAGGCAACTTGTAACTCCAGCAGACATACAGAATTGGCATCTGCAGGGAAAGGACTTTGCAGTAAAGGACAACTTATTGTATTTCCAAGAACGATTATACCTACCCAGCACAGATTTACAGAAAAAAGTAATCTCCTGTTATCACGATTCTTTAATGGAAGGTCATCCCGGTATGGCCAAGACCTCAGAAAAGATCAAGCGCTACTTCTGGTGGCCGTCTTGGAAAAAAGATATTAGAGACTTTATAATGTCTTGTGGAGTATTCGCCCAAAACAAGAGTCAAAAGGAAAGACCAGCAGGCCTCTTAAGCCCTATTGACATCCCACCTCGCCCTTGGCATACGCTTTCTATGGACTTCATCACCGATCTACCTCCATGCTCCGGATACAATACGATTCTAGTAATCGTGGACTTATTCTCCAAGATGGAGCATTTCATTCCGCTCAAAGGCTTGCCAACAGCAGCAACTCTGGCCCGAGAATTTCTCGAAAACATCGTCCGACTACACGGTTTTCCTTCGGTTCTAATTTCGGATCGAGGTAGTCAATTTATTTCTCATTTTTGGTGAAGTTGCTGTCGGTCGGCTCAAATTGATGTGAGACTATCGACCAGTCACCACCCTCAGACCGACGGACAAACCGAGAGGACCAATCAAACTCTGGAACAGTATTTACGCTGCATGCTGCAACAAACTGAAAAAACTTGGAAAGACATCCTTTGGATAGCCGAATATGCCTACAATAACTCTGTCCATTCGGGAACTGGGAAAACACCGTTTTTTCTTTTGTACGGCAGTCACCCTCGAACCTCGGAGTTGGATCCCCTCCAAGATCTTGAAACACCATCAGTAGACTACCTGCATTCTACAATCACCCAAGCCTTTAAGGAAGCTGTTTCTCACCTTCAAAGGGCTAAAGAACAATACAAGAAAGGAGCAGATCAACATCGGAAGGAAGCCCCTCAATATCAAGTAGGGGACCAAGTCTGGTTATCCACCAAATATCTACCTCTAAAAGGGCCACGCACATTCAACCCAAGATACCTTGGTCCCTATTCCATCACTACCATAATAAACCCAGTAGCGGTCAAGTTGGACTTGCCCCCTCACATGAAGATACATCCGGTCTTCCACGTCTCTCTATTAAAACCCGTGCAACCTCAAACCCGACTAACTAAATCTCCAAAACCCATCCTAGTTGATGGAGAACTCGAGTTTGAAGTCAAAAGCATTCTGGACTCCAAGATCTCCAAATCTAAACTATTTTACCTAATTGACTGGAAAGGCTATGGCCCACAAGAGAGATCCTGGGAACCTGCTGAATATGTCCACGCTCCTCGCCTAATCAAAAGATTTCACCGAACATTTCCTGACAAGCCAAAACCCCCGGAGAAGCCCGGTTTGGGAGGGGCCTTGAGGGGAGGTACTGTCATGATCTCTGCTTCCAAAAGGTCAGGGTTTTCCCAACTCCCTTGGAAGCAGATCCATAACCCAGGTTCCGAGGGCCAACCAGTCCCAATTGGGACCTTTTGGACCCAGTCCTGGCGCCAGTGGCACCAGGCTCATAAATGTGCCCAGTCCCAGCGCTGGAAGCGCCGGGCTCATGATGCTTGGGTGGACTTACCTGCAGCAGACCATGCTGCTTACTTGCCTGCCAGCTGAGCCTCTGATCCTCTTCTGTTTGGAACTACTCTTCCTGTTGGGTGGGGCAGGAGCCACTCCCTAGATTCAGAACACTGGAACTCTTCTGGAAAGCAGGAACTCTTTTTCTTACCTAGGCGTGGCTGTGGAAGGAGACACCTAAGCACTACAGGAGGCTATTAAACCACACCCGGTGGATGAATCTTGCTTTGCGTTATTCTGCATCCTCTGCAGCAGAACGCTCATCGTGTCTTCTGCATCGGATCCTGGGCCTAAGGAAAAAGGCTTACCATCCTGAATCCAGTCTTCAGCAACACCTATAAAGACAAGAAAGAACAGGTTAGCATTCCGGCATCTGAAAGACAAAGGCTTGCCTACTCTTCGTGCGCTCCGGAGGTCTTCACACTGCATTCCGGCATCTGAAAGACAAAAGCTTACCGACTCTTTGCACGCTCCGGAGGCCTTCGGCGCTGCATCCTGCATCTGAAAGACAAAACAAGGTGCGTTTAAAGACATTGGGGAACTTTGATACTCACGTGCCATTACTGCTTTCCACATTAACCCCAGTGGGTATTCTGGCACCCTGCAGCCGCTCCGAACTCGTACCTGCAAAATAAAAGACAGTTAGAGCGCATCGTGAAGCAGGCAACAAGCGCTTACTTACGTGCTTCCAAGCGCTTCTATTCATCATACGGACTCCATCTTCAACTCACTTCAGCCCGTCATCCGCCATCGCCGGAACCTGCAAAACAAGAGACATCATTGCTAAAGACTTTAAAGACAATAGAATTACTCGAAACTTACCGTTCGTGCAGTAAACGACGGACAGCAGTCCTCTGAAGTCAAGAGGCCTGCGCTACCGATCCAGTGAAGAAACTGGTTACAGCACCCTGCCCCGAGGCAGATGGAGAGCTCGGCATTCACTTACCTAAGGTGAGAGCGTTAACCTTTGGGGGTCTACAGGAGAGCAAAAAAGGGAAGAGATAGGGACACCCCAATAACCCCAGTTCATTAATCCCATATTTTCTGTCTGCAGACATCTTACTCTTGAAGTCAGGCATACAGTGCACAGAGGTCCAGCCCAAAGAGCCAACCGGGTGCTACACATCACCTTTGAAGATACGGTAGTCGCCCAGTCAAGACCGGCGCCTCTGCGAGAATCAGGTGAGCATTACACCTACCCAACCACCACTTTCTATCCCCACCCACCCCCACTCACTACCCGACCCCCACCCACCCCCACTCTCTACCTGACCCCACTCACCCTTCCCTCACTTTATCTACCCCCAACCACTCACCCTACTTCAATACCTCTGCCATACTACCACTCTCTCTACCACCAGCCATGGACCCTACCATGACTCTCTCTACCCATACCTACCCTATTCGCACTCTCTACCCCCACACACACCCACCCTACCCCCACACTCTCTACCCCCGCCTACACTACCTACACTCTCTCTAGTCCCAGCCACCAATCCCATACTCTCTCTAACCCCATCCACCCAACCCCTACTCTTTTGCCACCGACCCATGCTACACCTAATCTCTCGACCCTACCCCATTCTCTCTACCCCCACTCTCCCTACCCCACCCACCTGATTCCACTGTATCTATCCCCTTCAAGCCTCCCCATCCCACCCTACTCTCCCTACCCAGCAACCCCATCCTCTTTACCGCCACTGACCCACAACACCCCACCCTCTCGACCCCTACCCACCCTATTATCTCTCCTGCCATCACTAACCCCACCCACTCATCCTACCCCCACTCTCTACTCCACCTATGCATCCCATCCCCACTCTCCTTACCACCGGCCACCCACCTACACTGTCTACACCCACTCACCCCACCTACTCTGCCCCACCCAGCCCTCCCACCCTCTCGACCTCCACCCTCTCGACCTATACCCACCAACACCACTGTCTCTACCCCACTCACCAACCTCATCCTCTTTACCCCACCGAACCCCACTCTCTCTACCACACACTCAGTCCATCCCCACCCTCCCTACAAACCGCCACCAGCCCCACCCTACTCCCTACCACACCCACCACATACCTACTCTCTCTACTCTCACCGACTGCTCTTTTTTTACCACTTCCACCCACCTTACCCCCTCTTTCTGCCCACACCCAACATACCTCCTCTCTCTACCATCACCCACCTACCCTGGATCAGGTTATGGGATTAGTAATGATGGAGGAGTGGCAGGTAGTCTAATGGGCTTGGTGTTTAAAACTGACCCAGCATCCAGTTGATCAGTATGTTCTAGGAGAACCATCCAAAAGGCAGTGGTGGTAGGGGTCTCGCCTTACTTGTGAGGCCCTACATTGGATGGAAGGCCAGACCTGGGGACCTTAACGCTGCCCTGTACCCAGAAGCGCTGCATGCAGTATTAACTGCATCACTTCTATTGACTTCTAATTTTGAAAAATAAGGCACAGGGAGATACACTGGTGTTGCCAGAATCAAACACTTTAATTCAGAGGTGAAGATGGGTTTGGAGACCAGAGAGAGCCTCCTGAAAATGTTGGTTATAGCTGAGCAGGTGGGACCACATTGGCAATCAGCTTGCATTAAACTAAGTGATTTTGTAGGGGAGTGGGTTTCAGGTCTTGCCACGACTTGTATCATGTGTGGGCGTGCCAGTGGATTACTCCAATCTGACTGGGTCCCACTGCGGACCCTGGGGTGCAAAACAGTTCCTCCAGGTAGGCCGAGAGGTTTCCGATCTGCATTCCCGCGGACATTAAGGCTGACATGGTTAGGGAATGGGGGAAGGCGCAATTCAGCGCCTGCCCTGCCTGTTCATGTGGAGTAGGGATTGCTTTTCGTAATTCCACTCCAGGAGGCCTTCCCCCTTCCCCCGGTATGAATAATTTCCGGTCACCTACTAGCAGGACATTGGGATCTTACATGGTTGTGGTCGATTAGAGAGAGTGTGAGAAACTGGAATATGAATGTCACATTACGAATGTTTACCCTGTGTATCTTTAGAGGCAGTGGCAGCCTGTCTGAAGTGTCAATTGTCCCCCCACCCCCCTCAAAGGGACATCTTTTCATTGATGCTTGCAGGGACAGTCTGTTATAAGTGATAGCCTGGTATTATTACACTGAAGAAGCTCTGCATTTTGAATTGGCATCTCTGACTGAAGACCATCACGGCCAATGTGCGTTTGACTTCATTGCCATTGCTGCACTTTGTAAAACCTGAAGCATTGTGGGATATGAAGCAACAACGTGGATAGTCATTGTGGAAAACAGTGCACGTTTTCCTCTGTTCCAGGTCAAGGGATATTTATTTCTGGATTGCAAAAGAGCGGTAAAATGTATCGGAGGAGGCGTGCATGAGAACCTGCAATCCGGCGAAAGCAACACGAACCCCCTGCCAGGCCCAATTACGAAGATAATGTGCATGTAATGTAATGGCACGAGGAATTCAGAAAGCACTTAGAGCTGCCAGGGCGGATCTTAAGCTGCGATAGTCGGGAATCAGAGCCCACCCCAAATGGGCCATTCAGAAATTCTGCTCCGAGGACACGGCTGCCAGGAAACGCTTCTTCCTTCAGTGAACATGTGTTTGGGTGTCTGCGTAACGCCGCAGGGCGTGCATTATCAACGCGCGGGAAGGCTATCAGACCCGAGGCAGGCGCCGGTGGCTGGCTATCTACGTCAATTGAGGCGACCTCCCCGCGAACGCCGAAACAAAAAGGCCACCAGCCTATTTTCTACATTTTTAGTATGGAACATAGCCGCTCAGGGCTAAAATATCAAAACAGCAATCTATTTTTAATATTTTATTGAAAGGTAAAGCAAATAAAGTCCTGCACGATAGTGCTTCAATGAGTCCTTTCAATTCAAAGCTATCTTTAGAACAAATGTATGCAGGATGCATTACACAGAACTAGTACAACATAGAATGTTGGTCCACAACCGATTTGTGATGGGTTTTTCAATTTTTTCCAAGTATTTTATTATGTAGTAGCAGAAGTACCTGTTCTTTGAGTACACTGATCCTGTAGGTCCCTCTTCCGATTCGCTTATTGCTTGATGTGCTTTGCACCCTGAAGTAAACTGCACTCAGAATGGGTACGTGTGGCTGGATGACATACCCCAGAGCAGAAATTGGGATGGACGGCGAGAGTTGGTGTGCTGCTGCATACTCAGATCTTCTGATACAGACCTTCTGATATGATATGGCATTTATAACGCACCTATACATAGTGTTTCAAGGCGCGACGAGGCAAGGGAGGGGAGCAGAGGGAAGACAGTCAACGATCCTACTAGGCCAGGTGTCATTCAGATCACGCAACTGAGGGGAGACTATGGGGGAAAGGCGAGGGGACAGTGTAGTACATAGGATAAAAGAATAAATAACAATAGTAGAAGTACGGCCAGCAGGTGGCAAGGGTAAGTGCAGACGTGTGTCAAGTGCTGGATGTGGGACTGTAGGGATACAGAAACAGTCCCCAAGTGCGGGGGTTTGCCAGGAAGGCAGTGCAGGTGTGCTACTGGCGGGGGGGAGGACCTGGGCCCAAGATCAGAGGGTGGCCAGGTAACCAGTGTAGTTTCGGTTTCAGCCAGGAAGTCAGCAGGGGAGAGGAGAAGAAAAAGCAGAAGCAAAGAGAAAGGTTTTTAGTCACTTCCGGAACCAGAGATCTTTGTCAAGTTTCAGGGAGGCAGGGAAGCCGTTCCAGAGGGAGGCCCCAGCCGAAGAAAGAGATCTACCACCAACTCGTTGCTTGGAGAAGCGACTGACCATGAGGGAGTTGGAAGTGGATGAGCAAAGAGCTTGAGAAGGAAGATATTTAGGAAGAGAGAGTTGAAGGTATTGGGACCCAGGCCCCCTTGTGGACAATGCAGAGGGTTTTGAACTTAATCCTCACAGCCACAGGGAGCCAGTGCACAGATTTCAGTCCTGGAGAGATACGATCCCTGGGCTTGAGTCCAAGGACCAGTCTCGCAGTCCTGTTCTGGATGAGTTGCAGAGGGCGGACAGTATAAGCAGGCATATTTAGAAAGAGGCGGCTGTTGCAATAGTCCAGCCTAGAGAGAACCAGAGCTCTAGAGGCAGTGAGCTTCTGGGGGAAGGAGCAGAAAGGAAGGATACCTCTGAAGAGGTGCAGCTGGTAGTGTGAATTCTTAGAGACATTGGAGATGTGAGGAGAGAAGGAGATTGTGGAGTCGAAGATGACCCAGAGGTTTTTAGCCTCACAGGTGGGGGCAGGAAGAGGGCCAAGAGAGGCCTGCCAGAGAGTGACAGGAAAGGAGGGAGCAGGTGTGCCGATGAGGATCTCAGTGTTACTGGCATTAAGGCAGGGATCATTGGCAGCACACCACTCCTGGATGGCAGACAGGCAGTCAGAGATGATGAGAGAGGGAGAAGAGGTGGCTGAGGGTAGCCTAAAAATGAGCTGAGAGTCGTACGCATAGCACTGGAAGTTGGGACAGAGTGCGGCAATGCGGTGGGCAAGATGTGCCAGGTATTGGTTGAACAGCCAGGGAGAGAGGTTAGACCCTTGGGGAACAACACAGGTAGAGATAGAGGAGAGGAAGTACCCAAGTTGAACCTGGGAGGGTCGATCAGAGAGGAAAGAAGTCAGCCATGCCAGGGCCTGACCGATGATACCCAGGTTATCACGGAGACGGTTGACAGGATGGCATAGTTGACCTTGTCAAGGCAGAAGAGATAAGATAAGGACACATGAGGTGTTGGAATCAAGGATGAAGGGCAGGTCTTTACTGTGGGATGTATTGACCCACTTTGCTATACTATGCAGCATCACTCTGCTATATATGGTGCAAGAAACAGCAACAATGGCAGCAAAACACTTGTGCATGCCAAAACCTCCAAAGCCGCAGTTTCCAACACACAACCTGCCACCCATGGTGCATGTTTGGTGGAATAGAGCACAGACTGCAGAAAAAGTGTCAGTGGGCTCCATGAAAAGCAAACATAGAGTACAGAGGGAGAAGCAGTGCTTTGAAAATGTAACTCAAAAAATGTGCCTGTAAAGGACATTTATTTTGCTGCAAAAATGCCAAAAAGCCTTTACATAATACTGTTTTAACACTCAAAATCTTGCTTGGCACTAAAATTCCTTAATCTAATGAAGCACTGTGAATGTACAAAGTCCTAAAATGTGAAGAGCAAAACATTTTCTCAGAAAAACTGGATTGCCTGTGAATGTCAGCCCCTGTCAAAATCTGTGTGCAGCACACTGGGCTACCTGTGAATGACAGCCCTGTCAGATGGGCTCTCCTGATGAAACTTCAAAGTTATCTAAACTAAAGGTCTGTCGGATTAGCAAACATAAAAGAATTGGTGCTAAAAGGAATACATATCTCAGTTTTTTTTTATTCCACAGGTTTAAAGCTAAGAATGTAATTTATCTATGTCATTTGATGTAACAAGTTGGTATCTGCTGGATTTTAAGTAAAAAAATTAAGAATACATTAGCCTGGCTGGGCCTGCAAGAAGTGGAAAAACAGGTTTCGCCCAAGGGGAGGGAAATCCTCTCAGCAGAAACTCACTGACATATCATAATTGTGGGTTAGGCCAGACTTTTGTCTGTAGCCAGAGAAGGAATAATGGCAGATCATCCAGGCCAGGAAATGGACGTGTGAAAAGGTCGTAAACTGCTCCATGAAGGAATTCTCCAAAGGAGGGGGCTACTCCTTGAGCTCAAGGGAGAGACAAAGGGCGGACCATTTGCTGCTAAGAATAAATAATAAAGAATTTTTAGAGACTCATAACTTGTTATCCAAAGTGGTGAAAAATATAAAAAGGACAGATTTGTTATTCTAATTTTTGGCTTTACGTTTCAAGAGGCGGTGGAACTGTGTAATATATTCTGGGCAGGAATGGCAATATATGATATGATAGGGTATTTATAACACACTTAATACCCAGAGGTTTCTAAGCACGGACCCTGGGATCGAACCTGTGCTGCTCCGTGTCGTCTTATTTCCAAGGTGAGTACGCTGCACCTGAGCTATCCTCTGTGGTTTTATGTGAACTGTATTAATGCTAGAATTGTTAAACTTTGCACACACATCCCCATGGTAAACATAATTTGCAGAAAGTTTGGAAAATGTGTTCATGGCGAAAAGACAGCATTCTGCAGATAGGTGAAACAAAGTCTCACAGCTGTGAGATTTTGAGGAACAGATACTACATAAAATATGCCATCTTTGTGTGTGATTTTTGTAGAGGCTACCAATGTATAAATATGTATTAAGGACAATTAGTGGCTAGTGGAGGTTTCTAAGGACTGTAAAAGCCAAACCATAAATGTGACATCATCCGTCCTTGATCCAATCACTCAGATGCAATGCGGAGATGAGGCCCTGATCCAATCTCATTTCACAGCAGCAGGTTTAGTTAAGCCGGCCCATACACCCATTTCTGTGATGAAATTTGAATGGATAAATAGAGACAGCTGACAACACATACTCACTCATAGACTCACACACTCTTCTGATTCCAGCGGAGCACTTTGTTCCAGCATTCAACATCCAGCCTTTAACATCCTTCCAGATCCAGATGCCAAGAATCCTGCAAAGCAGTAGATGAACCATTTTCAGCAAGGCCTCAATCCTCAAACTTATTCTCACAACCCAGTGTAGCGCTGTGGTATGGGAAAGCATCCTGAACTAGCATCTTGAAACTATCTGACATGCTACCATAATGCTTGCCTGATGAACTCGCTATCACGCTGATTTGAATACCCAGAAACAAGAAGGGCAGATCCTGTGCAGCTCCAGTGACCGGCCTAGCTGATCCAGTCCCGCGCCTGATGTGCTGTCCTTCTTTGATAGACCCAATCCATTGACCAGAACTGTGACTGTCCAAAAATCTTAAATCTCAGTGGAATGTGAGTATTAATAGGATGCTAGAGAACTATTGTATACCTTGTATTATATCGTTCCACTCTAATCTTTGTTGTTCCACTCTAATCTTTGACCTATCCTTACTTCCATAACCAGTAATAGTGTCAAAATCTTTAGTGCTATCTTATTCTGTCTAGTTGCTAAAGTGCCATTTTCATAGGCATTTTATTTGTGTAACTCTGTTCCATAAATCTTTGGACTGGTGCCGCCGGGGAAGGTGATGGGGATCTGTTACTGAAGTCATGAATCAGTTTCAGAGCTTACCTTGTCCTGACTTGGTTGCCTAGCCCAAATGCTCTAGCCTTGAGTAAAAGCATACGCCATATTTCCTTTTTTTTTAAAATTATTATTTTTTTTTAAACTTCTGTTTATTGGCAGGTGGTTAAGACAGGTACAGCACAGTTAGCATGTAAGCAAGAAAAAACAGCATGACAGTATCAATATACATTGCCTCACAAATAATGTCAACTTCACATTTTAGAGGGGAGAACATAGTGGAACAGTAGAATAGTACGCATGCGGCAAGTGTCAAGATGAGTCCGGTGGTACCGGTGAAGGGGCGGAGGTCCACTCGGCCCCATCCTTGCTATTCAGGTAACTACAGAATTCAGTCCACACATTTGCAGGGCGGGATGGAGCGGGCAAGGTGCCGATGTACTCCTCCTCGCATGTTTGTACCCATGTGAGGGCCTTCAACCACATGTTTAGGGTGGGGGGAGTGTGGCACTTCCAGCATTGTAATATGCATCTTTTGGCAACAATAGCACTAACATTCAAGAATTCTGACAGTTTCCTCACATTTTCTCCCGTCCAAATGCCAAACAGCAAGGCCAATGGGTCCATCTCTACCGGGGCGTCAATTATCTCAGAGAGCGCTTCTGTCACCTCCACCCAAAACCTGCACAGCACAGGACCAAAACATATGAGCATGATCTGCTTCATTTGATTCGCATTTCGGCATTTATGTGTCGAAGTAAGCGTGGATTTTGCCACTCTGTACGGCGTGTAGTAGAGCCTGTTGAGTAATTTGTATTGAATACAGCGGAACCTGGCACTGAGTGATACTTTGCGCGTGTGTGCACACATTTTGCCCCACATTTCGTCAGTGATCTCTGTTCCGAGCTCACTGGCCCATGCCTCCCATGGTGCCGGGGAGGTATTCTCTATTTTGCCCATCTGCATTTTATACAGGGAGGATATTATGCCCCTACAGCCTGTGGAGTTCGCTATGTACTGGAGTTCAGGTGAATCAGGAGGCTCCTCTGTGAAGGAGGGCCACATTGTCCGTACCGCTGCTCTCAATCTGTAATACTGCAACAAGTCAAGCGCGGAGTTCGGGGGGGGTAATGAATGAGCCATCAGGGTACAGGTCAGTCAGGGCACGATATCCGAGGCTCTCCCAGCGTTGAGAGAGGTGTTGGTCATGTGTGGGGGTGAGGCCGGGAAATTGCCATAAGGGGAGCCACTTATAGTGTGGGCGCTGTACAGGACTGGGGGAAAGGATATTGTTCCATGCCCTAATCGTGGAAGCTACCGGGTCCCATGGGGCATCCGCGCGGAAGCCATGGTGTAATTGGAGGGTCATGATGTGGGTACCGTCACCCGCCATTTTTTCCAATTTAACATGTGGGGGCGGGTTGGGGTGTGTGTACCAATGGGTAGCATGTTGGGCCTGTGCAGCGTTCCAGTAGAAAGTTAAATCAGGGGCAGTAAAGCCCCCCTTCTCATAGGACAGGGTCATATGCTGCCACTTCTTGCGGACCGCCCCAGAATGCCAGAGAAATTGAGCAAACGACGTGTGGCGCCTCTTGAAATACTGCTTGCCTGGCCACACTGGCACATTTACAAATATATAGAGTGGCTTAGGTACCGCATTCATTTTTATTAGGGAGAGTCTACCAGCGAGGGATAGAGGGAAATTGCGCCACCTAAGCATCTTGGATTCAATGAGCTGCGCCGTTGCTTCATAATTATCTGCCAGCAGGGAAACTTTAGCCCGTGACACCTGAACCCCGAGATACTTGATCCCAGCCAGGGACCAGCGTAGGGGGAACTCGCAGGACGGTGGCTGAGTTGTTTTAGTGAGGGGGAAGATTTTGGATTTTGAGTAGTTTATGGTGAAGCCCAAATAGGTGCCTATTTTTGTTATATCTCGAATGATAGGGTCCAAGTATATGGAGGGTTGTCTGACGTAGAGGAGTACATCATCCGCGTACAGCGAGATGATTTCCGGTGTGCGCTGCAACCGGACGCCCTTATGAGTATGTCGATTTCTGACATGATCGGCCATGGGTTCAATGGCAAGCGCAAAGAGGATGGGGGAGAATGGCAGCCTTGTCGGGTACCCCTGTGTAACTCGAAGGGGGAAGAGGGGACGGAGTTAACTAGCACCCTTGCCGACGGTCCCGTGTACAACAGTTTTATGTAGGAAATCATGTTTGTCCCATTTCCCATTTTCTCCAAGACAGCCCACAAGTATTGCCACGAGACCATGTCGAACGCCTTTTGGGCGTCTAGTGTGACTGCCACTGCGTCCGCGTTTGGGTCGATTCTAGACAGTACGTTGAATAGGCGCCGGACGTTAAGTGCCGTAGAGCGGCCAGGGACAAATCCGCTCTGGTCGGCATGGACTAAGTGAGGCATGAGTGGGAGAAATCTATTGGCAATTACTTTAGCAAAGATCTTCATGTCAGTATTAATGAGGGACAGGGGCCTGTAAGAACCACATTTGTCTGGAGGTTTCCCTGGTTTGGGGAGCACTGTGATTAATGCTTCTCTTAAAGAGGGGGGGGAGGGTGTGAGAGCGGAGTGATTCGGTCCAGACCCCATGCAGTATCGGCGCTAATATGGCAACATGCTCTTGATAAAACTCAGATGTGAGTCCGTCGGGTCCCGGGGCTTTGCCCTTAGGGAGATCCGAGATCACCCGGACTTTCTCATCTAATGAAAACGGGACTTCGAGAAGTTCCCTGGTGCCTTGAGAGATCAAGGTCATAGGGATGGACTCTAGCAGGTCGTCAAGGTCACGGGCCGTGTGCTCTGGTTGGGGGCCGTATAGGGTGGCATAAAAATTGGCAAAAGTGTCAAGGATAGCATGGCCTGACCAGCGTCTCGACCCATTATCATCGATAATACTATCTATACGAGTCCTACCTCCCTCAGAACGGACCAGCCTGGCCAGGGTTCTGCCCGGCCTGTCCCCCTCGCCATATCTTCGGGCGGCCGCAGGGCGGGTATGGTATCCCACTTCGCTAAAGGCATGTGCTTCAAATAGTTCCAGTTCCGTCCTAATTTTCGCTAGGGTGGCAGGTACTGGCTTGGAGGTATACTCTTGTTCTAAAGTTTTAAGTTTGGATTCGGAGAGGTTTAAGGCCTGTTTTATGTATTTGAGGACCCCTGCTTCTTTAGAGATGCACATTCCTCTGATGTAAACTTTGAATGCCTCCCAGCGGCTCCCCTCGGACGTGTCGGAGACCTTGTTGTTTTCGTAGAACAGGTTTATGTCGGCTAGTATCTCCGCCCTAAAAACGATATCTGATAGGGCGTCGGATTTGAAACGCCAGGCGGGGCGAGCCCCCGAGGCAAAACCCAGCTGGATCTGAAGTAGCACGGGGGAGTGGTCGGAGAGTGTGCGCGCCAGAATCTTAACATCGGAAACCCTGCCCATCCGGCTTCCTGACAGGAGGAATATTCTCGAGGAACTATTGTGTACCGTGGAGTAAAAGGTGTAGTCCCTCTCCTGGGGGTGGAGTGTTCTCCAAGCATCATGTAGATTCAAGGAGCTCATGTGGGTTAGTAGCCGCTTGGCTGCTCAGGTTATAGGCCTCCGGCCCGTAGTTGTCCTGTCTAGGGCCATATAAAGTATGAGATTCATGTCGCAGCCCCATACAATGGGGACATCAACATATTTCATGAGAATGGAAGACACTGTATCCATGAAGTCGGGAGAATCAATATTGGGAGCATACGAATTCACAAGCAGGCATTCTTCGCCGGCTAAGGTGCAGTGTAGGATCACAAATCTGCCTTCAGGATCAATGTGGGATGTGTGAAGTGTGAATCCGATTGATTTGTGGATGAGAGTGAGGACTCCCCTGGACTGAGTGGAGTACTGAGTATAGTACCTGTTGGGGCCCCAGGACTGTGCGAGGTTTGAAGCCAAGAGTTTCTTAGCGTGTGTCTCCTGCAGCAGGAGAATCTTGACCCCATGCCTCTGTGCATACGCAGTATTTCTAAGAAATTTGGTAAAATTGGTCAACTCCCGTACATTCTACGTCAATATCCTAATAACCATATTAAAGAGTTAAGGGACATCCCAGATATGGATTCTCACTTTGAACATTAACTGGAGCGCTGTGATGAGGCAGGCCTGCCACCCTGCCGGACCGGTCAAGACCAACCCGCCATTTTGTGAAAAACAAACCCCAACTGTCCCTCCCCCCACCCTCACCGCCCAGTAATAACTAGCAGTGTATAAGCAACCACCCTGAAGCGAAACTGCGTGCCAACCCCAACTCAGCAATGCCTGACAAGTAGCCCAAACGGGGCTCGAACACAAACTTACCGCCATAAACGGCATTGCAGCTGCAGTGGGGGCTGCTGCTGCCGTCTAGCCCACCAATATTAAAACTTTGTATGAATAACAACATACGCATTTTCCAGCATTGTTCGACTATTAGAGTAGAAGTTACGAATAAAGGATAACCATGGTTTTCAGAATAGTAAGGACGAAATTGGTTCTACCGCAGGTCAGTGGACGACGGTGCGGCCCGGTTTCTGGAGTAGTGGCCTGGGTTTTGGCAATAAAATCATGAAACACAGAGAGGCGGCGCCCACAGGATAAGAAGTGCTAGCTAAGGTGCCAGGGGCCAGCCAGCAAGTGGGATGAGAGGGGGGGGTGGGCCGCATTGCGCCAGGTGAACAGTGTCACGGCCTCATCATCTGCCAGAGGTCAGCGGAGGAACCTAGAGAGTGCAAGGTCAATCGTCGTCCATTTGTTCCTCCGGAGGATCCAACAGGGGGACCTGTGCTTCAATAAACTTAACGGCCTCATCCGGGACCGTAAAGAAATAGCTTTTGTTGCGATGAATACATTTCAGGCGAGCAGGGAAAAGCATAGAGTACTCAATTTTTCTATCTCTCAACATCTTCTTAACCCCGCTAAATCGGCGTCGCTCCATCAGGACCCCCACCGAAAAGTCAGGGAAAATTCTGATGATTTGGGACACAAGCCTCAGTTCCCCTCTCTCTCTAGCCAAACGGAGAATGTGATCCCTGTCTTTGTAGCTGAGTAATTTTGCGATGATTGGCCTGGGGAGATCTCCAGGTTTAGGGCGGGGTGCCAGAGAGCGGTGCGCTCTTTCAACCGTGAAGAATGGTGAGAGCTCAGGGTTACCCAGGAGATCTTTGATGAGCTGCTCGACCGCGAGCTCCATTCGGTCCTTGAGTGCTGATTCGGGAACCCCACTATTCGAATGTTATTCCGCCGTGACCTCGATTCGAGGTCATCGTTCTTGGCCTTGACCTGTTTCATGTCGCAGACGAGCTCTGTAACTGTGGTCTGGAGGGTATGAATGTGATCTTCGTTGGTACCTATCCGTTGCTCCGTCTCCGTGAGCCTGGACCCTTACTGGTCGATTTGAGCGCGTAGGGAGGCGACATTGGCGTTGATGTCGTCCAGCTTTTCATGGAAGGATGCAAAGTTTTTGGCCATGGACTCCATCATGATGGTGAGGTCTGGTTGTGCCGGATCCGGCAATGTCTCGCAGTCTTCCTGTGTCGCAGAGGAGGACGCAGGATCCGCCCGAGGGGCCGCCTTGGCAAATTTGTCCATATCGCCCACTTTGTTAGCCCCCCGCGCTCTGTTGGACATTATAGTGGTGGGGGGTCTCCAGCAAATCTGGCAGAGTCAGAGATGGGCAATGGCTGAGGAGTCGCCAGAGGAGACGGAGACAGGGCTGTAGCCGCCAATCTCTAGTATTGTAGGCCCAGGGATGCTGATAGTGTGCCGGCAGGGTGGGGAAGGCGGATTACAGCGTGGCCGCAGAGATGATGTAGGCCAGCAGGGGGTATGCGTGGTCCAGGACAGTGCGGGTCTCGTGGGAGGCAGAGGCCTCGCCGGTCAAGGGAGCTTAGGGGCCCTGCGTATCTTGTGCGGGCGTAGGATCACCCACACCGGGCTGAGCCCAGAGCGCCGAGGCGGCAACCAGGCGACAAACCATTGGAGAGGAGACCCCACACTGCCCAGGGAGTGACACCACCAGCTGTCGGACAGTAGAGTAAGTGGGGGCAACTCCACCTGCAATGGTACTCCGCAGTGTGTCGGTCCTCTGTAGCGGCCCCGGCCCCAAGAGATCCAGAGCGAGATGCGGCGAGAGGCAAGGAGATGGGCGCGCAATCACCACCCCTAGGTGGGCCGCAGCGCCAGAGGGGAGGCAGGATGCAGAGCCCCACTTCACAGAGAAGAAAAAGACAGGTGGGGGCCAAGCCCCTATACAGGCAGCCCAGCAGCGAGCGAAGAAGGCACCCAGGCAAGAGTAGAAGTGGCCGGAGGAAGCAGGGGCCCGTACAAGCAGGCAGCAGGGAGAATGAGACGTAGCTCCCAGCACCCACCTTGCTGCCTCTGGGGTGGCTAGACCCGCTCGTCGTCTGAAGAATAATGGGTACAGGCCCACAGCTGGCAGCAGTTCGTCGGGGCGATCCACGTGGCAGATTGGAGAAGGTGAGTGATGGGAGTCCCAGCGGCGGCGCCCACAGGATGTGTTCGTTGGGTTCCCCCCTCCACGGGGGAGCGACCGCCCGCTCAACAGACGGCCTGAGCAGCCAGCCCAGGCAGTCGCCGGCACCACAGCCAGCAGGGCCCCCTCAGTTCAGGAGCGGGCGAGAGGTCCGTCCCCCTCCCGCGGACTTAGCGGGTCACCGCCCAGCCCCGGCGCACAGGCTCACCAGGCGCCGCGAGCCCGCAGCAGCCGGGCAATCCGCAAGGCCGCAACAAGGAGGACAGGTGCAGCAGCGCGGGAGGAGCGGGAGCCACAGTTCCTCCCGACAATGGAGATGCAGGTGACAGGAAGTCCCGGAGTGCAGACTCTGCGGGCAGCAGCGCGAGGAGGCACCGCGGGTGGCCGCAGGCAGCAGCGCGGGAGGCCCTCAGAGCCGCAGCACCTCACGGCGGCAGCGGGGCCAGCGGCCCCAAGTGATTCTAGGAGGCCTCGGATGTCAGAAGTGCGGGTCCCGGGCTCCGATTCGGCCCAAAATTACAGGAGGGTGTAGAGGACGATGCCGTCAGAAAAATCGTTGCTGTGGCTGCAGCAGGCAGATAGGATTAGCGCTGATATAGCAAGGATTCAGGTGGGTCTCGACGGGGCTCCAAAGCTAAGCGGCCATCTTGCGTGGCTGCTCAACAGCCCCCCGCATACGCCATATTTTCTGATTCTAAACTGAAGTCCTTGTTCAAATTTTGTGTCTTTATTTTTGAAAAACTCCTCTCAAAAAAACCTCCATAACTCCCTCAGTTTTTAAGACAGAAGTTTAAGTTAGTACCTAACATCCTTAGCTATCTCTACAACCCAAAAACTGCAGTGCTAAACAGTGCGATTGACCCATTATATCAAAAATCGCATAAGGAAAAGTTTGCAGCGAATTGGCATTTTGAAGAGTTTTACATGTGTGAATTAGCTTTAAATTATTTTCCACTTGACTTTGAGATTTCAAATGTTTTCTTTTGATTAAATCATTGCTTGTGTTTGCTTTCATCTGTTCAAAGCGGATCCCATATAAATATTTTCTAATTTAAGCATTTTTGACCACATTTGGTGTTTTTGCTCAGCCAATTTCAAAGCCGTTCTGACAGTTGAAAAGTCAATTCTGTTTTCTCTTGTGTTTAAAGGGGGAAGGTGGGAGTTATATTCTGTACGATCTGTGTTATTCCTGAGTATCTGCTCTCTCCTCACATCTATTTAAATGGCCTATTGATGGGTTGAGGGGTGTTGCAGGGGGAACCGTTGAACATAGTGCTATCTGTTCCAAACCAACTCAAACGTATTATTTTCTGTGCTGCATTCTTTTTGTGTTCATTACTTGATTCCCAGTGCATTAAATATTTTTCAGTGTTCTGTCACCCCATTGGCGATTGTTGTTACCTAGTAAAATATATTGTGATTTAAATTCTAAATAATTAAATAAATATTTACCTTTGCAAACTATCCTGATTCCTGGTTCAGTGTGACTGGGGGGGTCTCGGTAGAAGGGTGTGATATGAGTGGTATATAATTCAGAATACTTAACTTATAGATAAAAATAAATAAGGGTTTCATTTGTGGACTACATGCTGGGCGAGACTTGGGTGTGTGCCAGATTGAAATCACTTACATCACGGATTTTCAGGAGCGCAGTTTCCGTGCTTCTGGCAGCTCTGAAGCCAGATTGATGATCATGGAGACAGCCAACAGATTCAGTGCAGAGCTTGAGCTGGCAGATGGCTAACCTTTCCAACTGTTAGCCCAGGAAAGGAGTGATGGAGATTGGCGATAGTTGACCGGGCAGGATGGGTCGGCAGAGGGTTTCTTAAGATGAGGGTGCACAAGGGAGTGCTTCAGGGGGGAAGGGAAGACTCCAGTAGCAAACGAGTGGTTGCAGAAGTAGGCCAGGGCAGGAGCCATGGAGTCAATGTGGTTCTTGATGGTTTTGGAGGAACAGGGATGAACCTGTTTTGACAAGACTTTCATAGATCGGACTTGTCTAGAAACCTCATCTGGGGAGAACAGGGGAAAGGCAGAGAAGGAGGGAGGAGAGGTGGCCGAAGAAGGGCCAGAGGAAGAGCAGGGTGTAGAGGAAGAAAGGGGAGAGGAAGAGAGAGAGAGGACAGGATGTCCTGAGCTTTAGAGATGGAATGAGAAGACAGTGCCGTGCAGAGGGCCTGGGAAGGGACAGGAGAGGTAGAGACTGTGGCAGGATTGGCCAGTTCCATGCAGATTTTAAAGAGTTCAGCCCAGTTGTTAGTTGCCGCAGAGATGCAGGCTTGGATGTGAGCTCTCTTCCTCGTGTGGGCAGTGAGAAGGTATTGCCTTTAGAGCAGGCGGCAGGCCAGTTTGTCAGAGGATGCACAAGAAGCACGCCAATTCCTCTCAGCCACCCTGCACTTGCGTTTAAGGGTGATGAGGTCTGAGTCGTACCAGGAGTTGCACTTGGCTTTGGGCTTCAGGCAAATCCTCATGACAGGGGCAAGAACATAGAGAGTATCAGATATAGCAGAGTGGAGCATGGAAAGGGCAGTGTCACGGTGTGAGTCAGCCAAGGTAGGAATGGGGGGAGAAAGTGGCAGCGAAAGCCTCAACTGACACACGCTTCATGGGTTGGATGACCGAGAAGGTGGGTGGCACTGATGGAGTTGGCTTGGCCTGAGGAGTACAGAGGGTGAGCTGGGAGGAAAGGAGAAAGTGATTGCTCCAGGAGAGAGGAGTGGTGAGAGAGATAGAAAGGGGAAGGTCTGAGGAGATCAGAGCATCCAGTGTGTGCCCTGCAGAGTGAGTCGGGCCAGAGGGGAGACTAGAGAGTGAGAGAGAGTCGCAGAGGTTACGAAAGAGTCCAGAGGAAGGACAGGAAGCATCCAGGTGGATGTTGAAGACTCTAAGAAGGAGGAGTTGAGTGGCTGAGACCAGGAGGGAAGAGGAGATGTCCGCCCACTCAGAGAGGAAGGAGTAGATCTGACCAGGTGGCCAATAGATAGTAGCCACAGTAAGGGAATGGTTAGGAGAGAGAGGGAGCCTGCAGACGAGGCATTCGAAAGAGGAGTAGGCCTACATAGGAATGACAGAGGCAGGAATCCACTCGGGGAAGATCAGGGCTAGACCTCGAGAGCTGTTGGACCTGAGACCATAGAGGATCTTTTAGCCGTCAGGGAGCTGAGTGTCAAAGTTTGTGACAGAGCTGGCCGTGAACCATGTCTCGGTGAGACCGAGGACATAAAGGTGAAGTTCCTCCAGAAAGCGGCAGATATCAGAGTAGTATTTGACAGCTCAGCGAGTCTTTAGAGTGTCAATATGGAGAACGTTGCCGTCCTTGAAAGACTTCTGGGGAGGGGTACAAATCAGAGGTACGCCCTGCGGAGGTGCATAGAAGCCCGAGGGGGAGAAGAAAAGGAAGGAGGAGTGGGCAAAGTAGACAAGGAGGAGGCAGCAGGGGTAGGCAAGGAAGCCATATAAGGGACAGCAGGAGAAGAAAGGAAATTTATGAGGCATGAGAAGCCTCTATCGTAGAGGAGATGGTTAGCTTGAGCGCCTTGGACTAAGACGGTTCCCTTCACATAAACATTAATGATGACCTTAGAGTAGTGGAAGGAGGCAAAGAGGGCCTCCCACCATGTGCCACCATTAATGGGAGAGGAAGAGAAGGGAGAGAGCACAGAGACCATATGTAGAGTCCATAGGTCTGGCGAGGGAACGACAAAGAGGATGTCAGTGAAAGTTTGCCTGGAGGAGGCACTGGTATAGGTATCAGGCTCTGTGCTTTCTTCCCACCTGTTGCCTCACCCTGAAGTGTTGCAGTTTGTTGTGGTGCAAAGATCTCAGAAATGATACATCCTAAGGACCTAAAACGTAGTATGGAACCTCAAGTTTTGTTCCTCATGCCAGAACTGGTCCTTCTACGACCACATCAATGTTTCACCGATTTCAGGCAACCGTCTCATTTGCGAAGGTGCTGAAATCCGGGGAAAGGGGGAGGGTCATAACAGGCAACTATGCAAACTGTGTTGCAGATTGGTGAAACGGTGTGGAATTGTATAAGCAACAACGCTTCTGCAAGCTACAAACCCACAAACTAATTTTGACTTGTGCTCAAATCAGGGGGAAGGGGTGGGGTGTCCACATGTCATGTAGCCAGTATTGTCCGGAGGGTCCTAACAGGTAACTATGCGAAATTTGGTGCAGATTGGTGAAACATTGTGGAATTGTATAAGGAACAACACTTTGCCACACACCGACAAACCGACACACATCATTTGACTTTTATATATATAGAGATTTATGTACATAGGGATGTGTGGGGGAAGGGGGATGCAGGACAGGGGTCATGGGCATTTGGAAATGTGCATATCAGTTGTGTCATTATTGA
The DNA here is from genome assembly GCF_040938575.1 of Ambystoma mexicanum. Classification (NCBI taxonomy): domain Eukaryota; kingdom Metazoa; phylum Chordata; class Amphibia; order Caudata; family Ambystomatidae; genus Ambystoma; species Ambystoma mexicanum. The sequence continues at coordinate 380,409,561 of NC_090927.1, read as the reverse complement.
AAGTAATCATGTCAGTGAGTTTGGCGGGTAACAACAGTGTTCTCTTACAACAGTGCCACACAGCATACTGCCGGTGGTCCAAATGTGTCTCCCTCCAAGTCAAATGTGTTTAATGAAGTGTTGCCTTTGGTTTTTGGCAGTTAGTCTCTGTCATGTCAGGTGTAGGGTAACTCCACAACAACCAGGCATAGAAAAAACAACCCACCAGGGAAAAAGGCTAGGTGCACCCTTTGTCGAGAAGAACAGCTTTATTTTGAATACAAAGAGGAAAACGGCGACAGGGTATTATAAGTCCACTGCTGCAGAGCTCTCTGTCTTCATCAAAGCTAACATCACTTTATAAACATAAAACCTGTCATAAATGACGCATTTAATATACAGTATTCTTCCCACACCCTCATTGACTGTTGCCTATTTACACGCTAATTTTCACATAAGGGCCGGTCTACGATTGGTCATGTCATCTTCTTCTCCATCTTCTTCACACATGGGTAACAGCCTCTTCACCTCGAAGTAATTGGTTAGACTTCAAAATGCACCACCCTATCTTTACTCCTAACTACGTGATGTGAAGCTGATCATCAACATGAACTTGGCAGATAACTTCGAGTTCACCCTGATCCTTGCAAACAAAGCAACACTTTTCTCATCCCAGACACTCGGGCACCCCCATCATGCCTACCCGCTGCAATCTTATAAGTATTGGTATTGCCCTTTGCTCTCCCTGGTACAAATCAAGGACCTTTTTGTTTTCTGCTCCTCCCTGTATCAGCTACTCCCCCAAAGCGGTAGGCTCATGTCCCACCAATCCCTCCACTTCATGAAGGATTTAAGAGTCTTAGTCCTAAGCATCTGGTAGTTTAAATAGAATGACCATTATTCTGGAGGGCGCTAGTGTCCTAAATCTCAGCTCGTGTTTTGGCAGATCAAGACCTCTGACCTGGCTCCCATGAGTATGGCCTATATTACCGGGCCAAAGCCCTTATCCAATGCAGCTACTCTCATTCCTTCCTAACTGTTCAAAGCTTTAACTAGATACATTTGTATATGAGTGTACGCGCGTGTTCCCTACCACATCTGGAAATTGGAATGTGATAAGGAAGCAAGAGAAGGGTCCTCACTGTTCTGTGTTTCCAACATGGCCTATGAGGATTCAGTGAAGATTCAGGCCTACTCTTAAATGCAATATTAGTTTGTGTTATAAATATCCCACAAGTGCAATGTATTCTACATAACACTATAGCAAAGCAAATGATTAGTATCCCCTACATACTTTTCCATACTTATTATTTTTTATTATTGAATATAGTTGTATTACAACAACTTTTTCAATTTTATACATGTTACAAAAATCCATTCTTTCATAAGTAAAAGCAATAAATCAATAAAACAAGCATTTACAATTACAATTACAACCATCTTCCAAATCAAGTTTCACAATTTAAGAGTGTTGGCTTAACATGATGTATATCAATCATTCCAGGTTTAGAGATTTAAAAAAATTGATGGTAGCAATCCTTATGCCCATACATTCAGTTGCAGCCAGAGCGACCCATCTGTTACTTGGGTCTATTTGTGCAAAATACACAAAATATTTGGCAAAGTGAATGTTTCTTAAACTCAAAAGTTTAGGGGCTGTGCACTCCAATAATAAATGTTGCAAGGTTTCAACAATTGTTGTGTTTTGACAAAACCTGCACCAATTGAAGTGTGATTTGTCTCCTTCTTACTTTAACTTCCCTAGTAGGCCAGATATTAAACCGCAGTCTCAGGATATCAGATCTAATAGCAGAGGAAGGAGACAAGCACAAATACGAGGCAATGTCTTTATAAGCTTTAGGTCCAAATATTGCAGGATCAACATCTTTATAGGTTAAACACTTTACTAGGGTCTCAATCCAGTCCATCATGTGGACTTTCTTCTTTGCTCTCTCTGGATGATCTAATAAAAGGCTCAGTGATATATCAGCCTTTACCATAATAGAGAGAACATTTGAGGACCACTGTTTCGGGAACATTTCTGCTGAGTTTAGTATGTAACTGGAGATAGCCGACAAGGCAGAATTGTCCTGTGTTGAAAGCAAACATTTACGAAATAAAGCGCATAAGCGCCAATTATGTTGGGCAATTAATGAAATTAAGCCCAATTCATAACGTATCATCACACCAGGAATGCATTGCGGTAAATGCAGAATGGCTCGCCAAAATTTGGATTCTAAGTTGGTAAGATTTGCGTTTCCATACCATAAAGAATAGTTGGGACAACATTTTGATTCCAAAACAGAAGGGCTGCTTTGAGTGAGAATTTGCCATACTTGGATACAATTATTCGGGTCTGACAAATTGCCATAGTTAGCTTCTGTTTAATTTTATTCAGCTGTGAGTCTAATGTAGGACAACCATCAAAAATAACACCCAAATAAACATAATTTGGAACTATCTTTATGGGAATTGTCTCAATTTGCCACTCTAACAAATGCTTGTGTAAACCTTTAGGGATAAACGTAACAATCTGTGTTTTGGCAGTATTTACAAGTAATTCATTTTCTTTGAAATAGCTGCAAAGTACTGACAGAAGATTACATAGGCCACTAGGTGTTTTTGACACAAGGACAAGATCATCTGCATACCATAATGCCCTAATTTTAACACCATTTAGCATTGGAGCGTCAGCCGCTATTTTAGTAAAGATCCAACGAACATCATTAATAAAAAAGTTGAACAAGGCTGACGCTAAGCTGCATCCTTGTTTTAACCCTCTATACGTATGAACAGGGGATGATAAAAGACCTTCAGCGTTTAATCTTACAAAGATCTTAGTTTTTGAAAGCAATGCGAAAATGATGTCTATAAGAGTAGAGGGACACTCTGCTTTGATTAACTTGTTAATAAGTTTAGGTCTTGAAACCGAATCAAAGGCGGAATGTAAATCCACAAATGCAAAATATCTAGGCTGTCTCTTACACTGGGCTTGTTGTCGGATAGCATTTAAAGTAAGTAAGTTAACACTAGTACCCAGACCAGCCACAAAACCAGTTTGTGCTGGGTCACGTTGACAGGCTGCAGATGCCCAGAGATTGAAATCTCTTAATACTAACTTGGTAAACAACTTCCCAGGAGCGTCCAATAACGCTATCGGGCGATAGCTTTTAGCGTCCATGCGATCACCCTTCTTATAAATCGGGATAATCACGGACGAGCGCCAAGAGTCTGGTAAACATTTGGTTTGTAAAATGTGATGAAATGCATTGTTAAGAATTAGAGCCCATTCATTTATGTGTTGTTTAAACATCCAGTTGGTAAGTCCGTCAAGGCCTGCTGCTCTTGACGAGGACGCTGTTTTAATGAGGGACTGGATGATATTTTCAGTACATTGCAGCTCCCAACATCTTGTGGTACTGCCATTATAAATGTAGCTACTTATCTTAGGATCGTCATATAAAGTGTTGAAGTGTTTAATCCACACAGCTTCATGAACACCATTGAGTTGGAAGTACGCTTGTGGAGCTGTGCCACATTTATTTAGCAGTTCCCAGATCAAACCAGAGTTTTTATTACAACATGTTTGTAAAAACCTTTCACTATCTAGTTGGTATAGTGCGGCTTTCCTTGACCGTGCCCAATTTCGATATTTTGTATTGACAGACCTGACCGCTTTAATTTGTTCAAGTAATGGTAATTTTCGAAGTTTTCTGATCTCTTTGCGATGGGCTTTCTTTCTCTCATGGAGAGCCATATCAAACCCATGAACATGACTTCTCGGTGGCCTGTTGTGAACAGGCTGGATATTTGCAAAGGTACTTAGAACATCTATATAGGACATAGCCCCTTGTGCTCTTTGATTGTTTAGTAAAATTGCTTCATTCAAAGCCAACAATTTATTTGTAGACCACTTAAATCGATTTTTACCATTATTTACTGTCAAGGTTTGTTTATAATAACGTGCGTTTTTTAAGCAATCGGGCGCTGGGACTGACCAAGATAGAGCTAGCAGATGATGGTCGCTAGTTGTTTGTTTTACAACGACAAATTTAGAGGCATTCATAAAGATATTGTTAGATATGAAAACATAGTCAATTGTGGATTTTGAATTACCTCGCTCCCAGGTGTTCATTGAGGGGATATCTCCTATAATTGTGCCAGTTGCCATTTTTAAGTCTAGATCTTTCATAAAGGACATCCACCGTACTCCATTGCGATTTCTACTCATTGGATTATGCTCGACACATGAAAAGTTTAGATCACCCATTACAAGAGTTCCAGATATATTGCCCTGAATAGAGATCAATTCAAAAAGAGACGACAGAGCTGTGTAAAAATTATCATCAGTGATGCCTGCAGGGTTTCTGTACACATTAATAAGGGCATATGTGCGCTTCTGAAAGGAAATTTTAACCAATTGTATGTATTTATTTGGCGCTCGCCAGGGGGAGATTTTATAACCCTTGCTTACTTTCACCGCAACTAATAGGCCGGCAGTGGGTCTACCTTTGCCACTATGTTCAGCTGGAAGGAGACTGAGCTCATGGTCATCCCAGACGGGCGGCTTTAGTAACCATGTTTCTTGTAATGCTACAATATCATATATATTCAATTGATTATTTGATGTCCATTGCAAATGGGAGGAGCCTCGGGTATTCCAGCAAGCTAGTGAGATTTCAGTAAGAGGCGAATTTATTAGTGGTTATGAGTTATGATTGACAGAAGCTGACAAGCCTGTACGTAAGTCATTGGTACAGAAATTACAACCACATGCCAAATGCGAATACTTTTCCATACTAAATAGGTCTCCCAAGTGTCACCCATAACATTCTCCCCTCCCCCTACATCACCCTCTACACGTTCCCCATGTGTTAATATATTTTCTGCAATTTAAATCGTATGTGAGGGGCTGCAATGCTAATATGCATCCCACCACAGGTGCATGAGACCTCTGTGGTCCAGTTTTTGTCTTTCCATCAGGATGTATGCAGTTTTACTTCTATTTTAAAACATAATTTCAGTGGCAATGCCATTAAAAAGGCAATCTATCACGGTTGATACTGTAAAAAAAGTGATAAATTAAAAGTAAACCCATGTTTTATTAACTCCAATTTGTGCACCTTTTCCCCACCACCTGCTCATTCGCATGGACAGTCCAGCGCACAGTATGGGACTTGTGTGGTAAATTCGTCCCTCCAGCGAAACCAGTTCGGCACCAACCTTACACCATAATGCATAGACGTATGTCTCCGTACTCTCTTCTTAGTAAGGAAGTTCTAAGTGAGTATACGTAGAGCTCCAGATATTGCCCCAGGTTTCACCAAACCTCTCCTTGTCCCACAGTTTATGTTTACTTTGTCCATAGCACGGAGTCATCCTAATTCTCCCAAGCAATGTTTAACTTATTAGATTGTTACGATTTCCAGCGCCTAAGAACACAGCACTTCCCCACCAAGAGGGCCTTTTTTGTGCATTTGGTGGGGGTAGCGCCAACCATGTGGTGAAAACATTGCTGGCAGAAAAGATACAAGAGGAGAAGCAGTGTTGAGAAGCTGCATATCTAGTTTGATCTGATTTGATTGTTTATTTGTATAGCGCCTATACACAATGGGCCTCATTACGAGTTTGGAGGTAGCCATACCGTTTTTAGTGGCATGGCTACCCCCAAACCGGGTACGGGGTCCGCATCCCGCAAAAGGGGACTTACCGGGCCATTCTGACCTTGGAGGGCCCGGTAATTCCCTTTCGCGGGACACAGACCCGGTACGTCCCCATTCCCATTTGAGCCCCCATAGTGCTCAATGGGAATGGGGCGGATGCTAACAACGGGCCCGTTAATGACGGGCCCGTTGTTAGCATCCTGGACTGCTAGCGGGTCCCGCTCTGAACGTCTGGTCTGGCCAGGTGCCCAGAGTGGGGCCTGCTGCAGACCTCATAATGTGGTGGCCCGGAATGAACAGTGCCAGTCCCTTACCGGCACCATTCAATCCGTGGGCGCCAGCCTCGTAATGAGGCCCAGTGTGTTTCAAAGCACTTCAAGGAGGGAGGGAACATGGGAGAATACAGTCACATTCTTAAAGGTCCCTGAAACAAATTAGAATGTGAGAAAATTGGCATGGGAAATGGAATATTCTGGACTATGAATTGGAAAAAGCACAATTTGTTTTTGTGGTTATCCGCTATTTTAACCAATGAGCTGGTGTTTAACAGTGATGGAGCCTCTCAGGGGTTCCCTTTGAAAGCACATGCACTTTTACCTCCTGGCCTTACACGCAGCTGCTGTGTCAGGGGAGGGCACAGGTGATTGTGAGGATTGGGGGGAAGATGAGGTGCTGGTAGTGAAACTTTGGAACCAGCATCGTTTTGTCTATTTGCAGTAGGTATAATTGGGCTTACTCATTACGCGATTGGGAATGCACCTCTAAATGTATTAATGCAAGCAATTATTTAGGTGGTATTGGCTGTAGTTCTTTTTATCTTTTCTTAAAGCATTACTTGTTATTGCCACAGAGAAGAATTGCACTCAGAGAGCAAATATTGAAGCACAGAAACTCAATCTGCATGAAGATTTTTAAAAGAAAAATGTATTTGAAGAAGCAAGCCCCCGCCCAAAATATCCTGACATTCAAACATCTTGCCCATTTAAACTTTATTTTGTGTGCACTCTTTGTTCCATTTCTTTTCTTCTCTGAACACATTTTTCCAAAATATGTTGATTTTTGTATTATGAAAAATAGGCTCTTCTGAGTTAATTCTTAATGAATTTATAACAAAGGTCCTTTTTCCTGCACCATGAAATGTCGATTAGAATAGTCAGAAGAGTGGCGGGGGGGGGAGGGAGTAGGCTGCTGTCAGACAATGTTTTATTTTGTACATCTAAAGAGTCCTGTGAATCAGTGCACATGCTCTAGAGATGTACGTGTGCTATGCAGGTCTAGCTAGTGGTGTTATTGCACAGCTGAAAGGTTCTCTTGTAATTATTAGTGGATGATTGAGAGACTGGGTTGGCACTGCAGATATTTGATTCTGTGTCATTAGAGTTTCACAGATTGCCTTGCAATGAGTAATCAACACTCCTGACCGGCATGCCATTACATGACATTCCTTAGACAGTCAAAAGGAGGAAGTGGTGCCTTTATTTCTTCTGTTGTGACCTACAGCCAGAAGGTTACACGCAGATCCTGTACAAGGTGCCTTATACCTCTACGCTAATAGGAACTTAACCTGCCGTCTGCATGTTATGCAGAGATTTTTGCACTAAGTGCTCAACCAACTGAGCTATTTTCGAGGATTTACATATTGGTGATCACTTTCACATAATACTGCAGTCTTCCAAATGAGGTTCATCTCTATTTGTTAGGTCTTTTTAGCAGTACTGGATAGAGGGTCAGCCTTGGGACATGGCACGGAAGATGTTGTTGCAGAATGCCGTCTAGTGAGGTTGGAATAGGCTGAGGTTTTCTAATTTTTAGTTACACCAAATAATGCGTTTAATTCTGTTTCTGAAAGGGGGGTCTTTCATAAATGCTTCACAACACAAAATAGTGCAGACACAGGCCTTCCCTGAGATAGACTTCAGGCACCCTCAGCTCTAACTCTGCAGTAGCACATTGCAGGTTCAAAGGTTACATGTGCCCCCTTGACAGCTTCTGGGGCACACCATCTCTGCACACAGAGGCAGATTTTTAATCCTCTGCACCGCTAATCTAAATTATAATAATTGAAGACCTTAGTCGGTCTGGTGGCACATATATCTTTAAATATAAGCCATGCCTGTGTGGGGGAAGGTGACTACTAAAGGGACACAAGTATACAGTCACAGCAATTTGATATCACACTAGTGTCAGCTCTATTAGCAGTACCCAGCAATGAAAGGTCTGATGTCCATTGGTGTCTGGCCTGAGTGTCTCCACTGCTTCTATGTGGAACAAAAGCCAGGAAGCGGCAACTTTGTTTATCCTGCAGGAAGGTTGAAACCTTCCCCAGAGCAAAGGAACTTCCCCCAGAAGGTCTCCTAGGAAACAGTGCTTCAAAAGCAGCACTGACATAATCAAGGCACTCTCATCCCAGGGTGCTGGCTACAGAGGTCCCCTTGAAGTCCTTCTTTGATTCATCTTTGTACAGCTAGATGTTTGTTGTGCACTCCATTCCAAAGGCCTCTGCCATATGGGTGAAGACAGAAGGCAGGACGTATGTCTCCTAACCATCCCGAGGGAGCAATGGGTGGAATGCTTTTGGACCACAGCCTCACTGTTGGCTTCACTGGAACCAGGATCCTGCTACTGTAGTTGACGCATCCCCTTTAGGTGCCAGCAAAGCTCCATGGAATGTGAGTGTAACAGAAGGACCCACCTTGTCCTGGAGCCTCTGGATTGGGACGCGCAGCAACCTCAGTCTAAGATCAGCTTGTATCCTGTTTCTTCACCTCGACACATTTTAAAGCCACTTCGACTGTGCTCTATGGCTTTTAGCTGACAAAGGATCCACAGCACACTATGAATCTTCAAGCTGTCTCGTCTTGCACCAGTGCAGAACACTGTATCTACAACTCGAGCACCAGGTAGTCGCTGTGGAAGCATCCGATACCCAGCATTTTAAGCGTTGTCTTGAATAAACAGAGCATAGTCTCTTCCCGATTGGACCGCCAACCTGAACTGCTGGAAACCATTGTTTTGCATGCAGACTCGACCCAGCGGAAGCATCGTTTTGACATGGCCACGACTCGAACTGCTGGGATCCATTGAATCATCTTGATGTGATCTCAACACTGAGTCACTGTTGCAACAGCGCAACCCGCTTTGTCTTGACACCATCTCAACCAAAAGAAAGCATATAGAATCCCTGCTGGTCGCTGCCGCACACCCAAGAATAAGAATTAAGATACTGTGGAGAGGCCCTGTCCCCCTGGGCCAGTTTTGGTACGATGATGTAATTAATGCTTTTTTATTGTAGTTGATTGGTTTTAAGATCTTATGTTGCTCTAACGTGCCACCAAACTGTCTGCAGAACACTTCGGTCAGGCAACCAAATAGAGATACAGTGACACACATTGAAATATTGCAACAATAATTACGTTTCCAAAAACTCATTGTGAATTATTGGCCCCGATCCAGTACTACTAAAGATATCTATTATTCTTTTATTGGTATTAAATGATTTACCTTAAGAAAACTTCCATACGCTTTGCTTTTCAACCAGATTGTATAAAGTCCAAATGAAGCATCTTGTACAAATGTTTGCACATTAAAAACAAATAAACAAAATTGCTACATGAGTATGCAGCAACCATGTGTGTCTTTGGATTGCCTGTTGATTCATATACCGCCTTCTTCTGTCAAATGCCTGACTTTAAACTGGTAGTTGGAAAGGTTGACTCTATTATAACTACTGGAAGCTTTTAATTCCAACTTTATAAAATGTTTGCCTGTACTTTTGTCAAATGGTACAACCCATTTACAAATCAGTCTTTGTACTGCCACCAATGGGAACAGTGCAGCTCAAAACTCAGGTGCTGCAGGAATACAAATCCAGGCAGTTGTCAGGGCGCCCGCCACCAGCAGAGGAACAGTAGGGGTGGCCAAAAACATAAATCTGCCCCAGCATGGCTCTTTTCTTCAGCTGCATAGATAGTTGTCTGTTCCTACCAGTTTGAGGTGCTATTACATACCTGCAACAGTAAACAAATATTTTGGACGCATATTGTTTCATATCCCTCCTTGCGAGCTCAACGCCTTAGTTGGCCCATCCTGTGCATTTGCCCAATCAGCCATGCGACTGAAGAACAACTTGCATGGAAACATCATCCACGTTATGTTATGTTATTTGTCTTTTATCCTGTGCACATTACCACCATAGTGGTCTTAAAGGGCCGACCCATGTCTGTGTAGAGGCGAATAGTGACACTGCCCAGGGCGGCAGCCAGGTCGTGGTCCTTGGAGTGAAAAGGAATCCGAGACATGAAGGTGGGAAGCTGGAATTGTGGGAAATGTCAGGGAGACAAATCATGCAGAAAACTCACAATATGTAGGGAAAAGAAAACATAAGAGTGAGTGATAGTGATTGTTGTGATTAATGTATAGTTTTCTGTGTTGCAAATGTAATCAAAAGTGGGCAAGAGCTTTCCTTATTGGCCGGCACAACTTTCAAGGAGGCCATTACTGGTATGGTGGTGGTATTGTGTTAAATTATCTTGAAGATGAATATTGACCTTGAGGTGTGCTCAAGAATTTCTGGACATTGTGGGGGCTACTAACCAGATACTTCTATTGGATCTTGCCGATGACTGAAGGAGGTCTGGTAGAGCCAGATCCAATGATGGAGGTGTCACAGCGAGGATTTAGCTATTTGTAGAATGATCGGTAGGACACACAAAACGAGAGTTTGAAAAGGTGGATCTCCCCTACCTTCCGCTATACCAGATTGGCCTTTTGTGGAGATGAGAGAACACGTGTTGCCCTTTTATGAAATTAATTGGTAAGTAAGCCACTGGAACGCGGTCTTAGAGAATTAAATAAAAAGTAAGGTTGGGAACTAATACACAGCAGGTTAGCTGAGTCAAAGGAGGCATTCACATTAAGGATAACACTGTAGATGGTAAACTGTTCAGTCTAAGGCCTGCATGCAGATGATGTGCGGCAAATTTAGCACACGCTTTGAGGCTTTCCTGCACTGCCTGGCTGTGTTCAAGTGATGCTCAAAGGAGCAGGAAAGCACACACTCCTCCAATTGCTCACAAGGCCCTGAACTATCAAGTTCCATAGACAGAACAGCTGAGTGGAACTACAGGCCCTCTTGGACGTGTAGGCTACAAATCACTTCTTGCTTAGATGATCAGTATATGATGTAATCCTGGGATTAGGTGCATCAAATGGAATGCAGTTTCTCGGTGCATCATATCATCATTGTATAGACACTGAACGTAGGAGAAAAGATCTGTGATGACAATAGTGTATTCATTATAAAGATATACTGGAATTATTTTTGAGACCACATTTGAAATTATAAAAAATATGGTTTGTTAAACAAAAGCATAAAATCAGATACATTAAAAGTTTCTAAATGTACATTTGACTAACCATTACCCCTAATATATCAGCGCATTGAACCAGCCCAACTAATCCATACTATGTCAAATGTGTGATTGTAGAGGGATCAGTTGCAGCACAGGTACCATATATTAATAATCACAACTATTTGTGTGCAGCGTTCGGTACCTCACAGCACATGCATTTTTGAACTCTTAATACTGTTTCCTCGAAACTCAGAAAGTTCACAGATTCGCAATTTGTATTGGAATAACATTCTGAATTATTTTTGTGGTGCTTTTTGATGTGAATGAAAACATGTGAGCACGATTTGTTAATATCCTGTTTCAGTCTTGAACACTGTGTCTTTGCAGAGGCTCCTTTGGTGGCCATGGGAGGGTAGTCAGACGCTGTCTAAACCCCAGACCATGACCTCATCTGCCAGCAGAGTCCATTTTACCCAATTGTCCTGCCAACTGTAGGGGACCTGGGCACAGTGGCCCTGGATGCCTGACACCCCGAAGGAGCTCTTTTTCAAAGATGTATGTTTTGATAATCTTTAAATGCCGCGGGGCATTAAGTACACTTTTCAGGTCATGTCTGCCGAGCAGGTTAGGCCAATGTCTGGCTATTGTTGTAATAAGCCCGTTCAGAGGCAGAGGCCCTGTGCATTTTCATTCATTATGGGCATTTATAAAGCGAAAAGCTGCTCACAACAGCAAAGGAGCGCCGTGTAGAGTAGGAGGAGGGGCAAATGGTGGCAACAAGATCATTGCTTTATTTGAATTCTGCAACGTACACATTTTCAAAAAGGAGAATGTGAAAAGGAAGTTGCAATGTTTTCATGACAGGTTGGGACGATTAGGATAGACAATGGATGGCAGGGGAGGGAGTGTGGTTTTATTAGGTGTGTGGAAAGTGGTATGTTTTCACACTTTTTGGATATTGATGATGGAGGATGCAGTGCGAATGTGAAGCAATAGGACATTCCTTGCTTGGGTGCCCAAATGGTGAATGCTTGTTTTTGGGTGCACATTAGTTTGCAGAGTGGAATGTTTAGGAGATTGTGTTCTGCTTGTCTGGTGTTTATGTGAATGATGCGTTTTGTTTTTGTCAGGGTAGGAAGAAAGCAATTCTATGGAGTATGGAGAAGCAGTGCAGCTGAGAGACTTGGGGTGATGTGTGAATGTTTGAGTAGGTTCAGGACAAGTCTTGCTTCTGTGTTCTGTTTGGTTTGCAAAGGGATGAAGGTGCTGTTTTTGAGACCAGTGACTAAAGCGTTTCTGTAGTCCAGCTTGGACTGAAGTAGTGGTTGACTGTGATGTGGAAGTTGTCTGGTTAAAAGGTTAGTCTTACATTGCATTAAAGATGCATTTGCAGATTGCATGTTTTGGTAAAGGCATCTATGTGTTGTGTGAAGAATAGGTGGGTGTCGATAAAAAGAAGGTGCACTGGTCAGGGGCAGTACCAGAGAGATATATCCTGTGGGATAGGATGTTTTGGAGAATAGTGTGGCTGAAGGTGTTGAAGGCTGCAGGTAAGTCCAGGAGTACGAGGAGGGCTGTGTATCCTTTGGCGGAAATGTTGTGGAGGCCATCGAGGATGTGAAATGTTACATTCTCAGTGCTATGGCTTTGTGGAAAACTTGATTGAAAGTTGAGGAGGTTTCTTTGGCGATGTGTTTTTGAAATTGGCTTGTGATGAAGCAATCCATGATTCTGGGAAGGTATGTCAGGGTAGTGATGGGGCAGTAGTTTTCAGGGAGTTTACCATGTGAGAGACAGGAGTGGATGATGTTGACCGAGTGTGAAGTCAAGGTGGTGACGCAGTTTCATGCAGCTCAAGGTAAGGTGGGCATGCATCTTTGATGTGAGGGTGAGTAGGGTGTTGTGGTCTATGGGGTGCAATGTTTCCCATGTGTTGGAAGGTTTGGGATTAGTGGATGGGAGTGGGAATGCATAGGAGAGAGCTTGTCTGATGTGTATTTTAGAGTTAAAATGATCCATGAGTGAGTTGCATTTGGTGGTGTGAAAGGTGGTTTGGACAGTGATTAGATGATGTTGAAAAGTTTATCTGTGTGATTGGCAGCAGATTTGAGATTTTGGAGATAATGGGTGATTTTTACGTTGCCTGGCCATCTTGTGTCTCGAGTGGGTGTGCTTGAGGATGTGTTCTGGTGGGCAAAAACACTGTGTTTAAAATGCCGAATGGGAGATTTGGCTGAATTTTGGGCATTTGAAAATTCTGAACAGCTGAAAAGTTTGACTAATTCCTCATTTGGTGGCAAGGGCTGTGGGGGCTGCGTCGGCGTCCCCTGCACTGTTGTTCACTATACTGTGAGTGAGGGTTGCTGGGGTGTCCCTCCCACCCCCCCCAGCTGGTCCCGTAAAAAGTAAACAAAACAAAAAAAAAAGAACATGAAAGGTCTCTGCAGCGCTGGTTCCCGATCATGGAAGTGAAAGGGAACATGCGTCGCAGGGACACAGCAAGTCAGGGGCCCACAGCGAAGTGTGCCACCGCAAGGTGAGTAGAGGGATGGGGGCATGGGCAAAGGCTAAAATGTTTCTGGGGAGAGAAGACCGAAGGTTATTTTTCAAAAAATAATTGTCTGTCTTTTTTCCCTCAAACATTTCATCCATGGTCTTACAACCCATATTCGGATTCTTTTACCATGCTCTTTTAAGACGCCTGGTTTCCTGTTTGATGCAGCAGAGGCAATTATTGAACCATGGTTTATGGTAGTGGTTGTGAGGTGTTTTGAGAGGGGTATTCTGTTGAGTGCCGGGTGATGGTGGGGTTGTAATTGTTGAGGAAAATGCAGGGGTGTGTGTGAGGGGAGGAGAGGGTAGTATGATTGGTGTTAAGACTATGGGCCTCATTACACGGTAGGCGGTAGACCAGCCATTAAAGTCGAGACCCGCAAAGGGACCTTGGGGCTAATTACGGTACCACAATTTGCGATACCTTAATTAGCCCCTTCCCCATTCCCATTGAGCCCTATGGGGCAAAAATGGGAATGGGGAAGGGCCATGGAGAAAGGGGGAATTACCGCCCCGCCAACCTTGGAAAAGGGTGATAATTCCCCTTTTCTCCGTGGTGGTACCAGTATGGTACCGGCGGCAACCATGGTGCTAGTAGCACCATGGTTTACCGCCTACCGTGTAATGAGGCCCTATGTCTGCAATGTGTTTTATTAGAATATCTGATTTTATGGGGGATCGTGCGGATGTTGTGTGGTAGTTTGAGTGTGAAGGCGGTTGCAAAGTGTTCAGGTCACAAAACCAAAATTTGACTTTGCACACATGTGATTTTTGTTTGAAATAAGAAGGGGAAGGGTGTTGCCCTTAATATGTGTAGAGGAGGTGATTTGTTGGGAGAGGTCCTATGCCTGGCAGTGGGGGTGGAGTGGAGTGGAGTGAGGATACTATTGAGTATAGGGTAGCTGTCTGGATAGGAGCTACCTGGGTTACGATCACCAAGGTAGATTCTGGTGCAGGGGGGCGTTGATTGCTTGTGGGTGGTGAAGTCAGACCATTCAGTGTGGAAATCGGGATTGTGTGTTGGGGTTAGAAAATGAGGTAGATGAATGTGGGGAGTGGGAGTGATCAAGGTGAGCAGCGAAGCGAGAGGTCTTCAAAGGATTTGTTTGGTGATTCAGTAGGATTGCCAAGTGTAAGCACGTTTTTGTGAATGATGGCTGTTGTATGCCTTCATCATATAACCTTGATTATCTTGAATAATACTCTGAGACATATTCTGGATCTATACTTCTTTATTATTCCATATCAACTGCCTGCCTTTCTCTCCTTTTCCTTCAATTCCTATTCCAGTTCTATTCCCCTTACATTCCACATTCTACAAGCCACAACATCCCTCCCTTGCTTATCATATAAGTTAATTCCATATCTGTCCAGCAAGATCACCTCTACATCTGCTCAATCAGACATACAGGTTTACGAATATTTCTTTGGGGCCAAACATTGACTGCCTCACAAACTCCCCCACCAGCCATACACGGTGGAGAATGTCCACAGTCTTTAAGTGACATGAGATCAACAGGTTCTTCATTTCCCCGCTCCTCATGCAATTCTTCATTCCGTCTCTCCTCATATGCTCCTTCCCCTCCGGAGTCATCTTGAAACATTGCATGAAGGAGCGAGGCATCTCCAGTCACTTCACTCCCATCACTCATGTCAGTGACCACTGGCCTTTTAACATACATTACAACGAAGGACTCTGACTCATCACTACGGTCCATCTTCCTGACCATCTTCCTTCACTGCCTTTGCCTCCCTAGCAAGCAATCATCTCCAGTCATCTGATGATCTTCATGTTCTTCAACTTTCCTCTTATAAGCTGTCCAAACTTTATCCCTCCCCATTCTTTCATTGGGAGCACATCCTGTCGCCTCATAGGAATCTTTTGATGGATATGTGGATTGTCCTGTATCTCTTCCCGGGGCAGCCACTTTCTTCTACCCAATAGTCCTTGATCTGGTGGGGCCAGATCATTTTGCTCAACTTGTTCTCCCGGCTCACTTTACCTTCTCAGAATGCTCCACCACTAGGCATTGCCTCTAATTCACCATTGATTGGGTATTGGTTCCATAGGTTGACACCAAAGATGCTCTCTCTTTGCACATGACCTGAAAGTGATTTCTTCGACCACCTCCCACACACCTTCGACCAATGGCCGGGCATCCACCTTTGTGCGGAAACTCAAATCCACACCTATAACACAGTCTTCTCGGTCCACTTCTATTGATCCCATTCCATGTGCCTTGACATAGCATGTTCGAGTATCGAGACTGTTTTCGTACATCACTTCTAACGTCAACTATTGTCTCCAACTCCCTCTTGCTTTTCATATGGGCCACTTGTTTCTCAACTCTTTCATACATTCTCGCCAGTTCCAGAATATCCTTCAACGAGAGAGGCACCCTTAGAAGATGTTTCCGCAACTCCGACGATGTGCAACTCTCAATTATTCTCAACCTAATTGCTGCTTCATCATCAAATTTTGCAAACTCACAATACATTGCTTTCTCTTGTAATTGTAACATAAACTGTGCAATTGTTTCCTGTGGCCTGTGTGTGCATTGGTTAAATACATAACTTTCATAATATTTGTTAGGAGCATCTATCAACTGTTCCCCTATAACAGCAATAAGAAGCTGGTACGATGTTCTCTCTTCAGTTGTCAATGCCTTTATGACACTCTTCATTTATTTTCCCACCAAATTCATAAATATATCTAATTTGTTCGGAACATCCTCATCTAGTAGTGCTCGCAAGAAGTCCTCAAACACAATTACCCACTCTTGCCAGCGCCGACCTTGGTTACCATGTGGCTCAAGATTAAATGAGCCTGGGCGGTGTAGATAGTTGACTAAACTCGATGATATAGGAATTCCCCACATGCCTTGAGCTGAGTCTAAATCCCCACTTGCATTATCAGAAGACATTTTGAACTAGTAGATAGCCTTTCCTCACCTTGGCTTTTGTGACACAGCCTGTCTGTTAGCCTGTGCTGAAGTATTGTACCCTTATCGCCTATGCTGTGCAGGCGCAAGCATATCAATTTCACTGCTCCAACCAGAAACCAACCTTGGCTTTCTTATGTCGATCTCAGCTATGCATTAATTATGCCACTGTGCATGGTGTACATGCTGCACTTGCACATTCCTTATTCCTTCTTCTCTAGACTGGAGTTGGCAGCACCGTCGCCCAGTTTTATGTACTTTGTTATACAGGTGCCTTAGCCCAATTCGTTGTTTGCTTTGCTTCGTTGTGTCGAGATTATCACCAGTCTCTTGCATTGCTCAATATTCTTTCTTTCTTTGTTCAAGTGCACATTTGGTAGCTTGACTCTTCTCCTTTGAGTTTATTGTACTCTATTACTGCATTCCTTAACTTATGCCAGATGTCAAAAGAAGCTTTCAATGCACCACTCTGTTTATCCTTTTAACTTTATATTGTATGTATGCACTAATACTTCATAAACACATTGTCATTCAATTTTATATGTATGCGCTCATGTTAGTGTCACTTGTTGTTTCCAAAGCAGTTATTCTGCCCTTAATGTTCTTTTACTCTTATTGCACAGGCGTAGCAGATTCACTGTTTATTTGTACAGTCCGTGCTTCTTTATTTAAACTCCCCTCAATATTTGTTGAGCTGTTCACCTCCCACTGCCATCACATTGGCTGATGCAGGAACAAACCTTTAGCTATTTGTGCACCCTAACCACTCTGCACATGTAATCCTTAACCATGCATACACAGTGACCGAACCTTTTGATGCCCACTGGTTAATATGCACTATGCTGCTGTGCACGATGCAATGAAGGCACAGGCATCATTATATCACTTTAGGGTTTCAAACATTGTCTTGGAAATTAATGTTCAGTGTCTTCAATGTGACATGCTAGACACCACTGTTCACTGTAATGTTAGTTGAAACTGGTCCTTCGTCACCAAATCTTTATTGAGTTTGCTGGCCCCCACTTGTTTTTTATTTTTAGAGCTTTTTGGAGTTTTGCCGAGTTTGCTCTGTTAAGATTCTTCCTAGTCTCTTAGCTGTTATTGCTGGTCTTGGTTTTGATTAGTAGTTTTGTCCTGCGTTATTGTAGTGCAGCGTTATTGGCGTTGCTGTGTTAGTGCGGGTGTCTGTTTTTTCTTTTAATCTTGTTCACACATCAATGCTCCCTCTCTCTAACATTGGTGTGCTGTACAATTACTTGCAAATTTCATGTCTGTTTCCACCTGTATTTTGCATTACGTGACCTTATTTGTGAGAATTCTCATTCACTCCGTGCTTTTATTATTTTATTCCATTTTGGATTTTCATTTTGTTGTCAGCCCAACGTTCAAGAATTCTAAATGCTTCGTTAGGATATAAATCTTCAATCCCTCTGTAGATCAGCAGGTAATGCACTTTCATATTACACTTTCATATTACGTATCACTTCTTTCTGTCTCTGCCAGCATTTTGTTTACATTCACATTTGCATTATGGTCCTGTTTCTGGTTCAGTTTGTATTTTAGTTATCAGTCCTGGGTCCTCTTGTGATCTTTTATCCTATGTGTTTCCTTAGTTCTTAATGTCCTGTTTTGACCTCCTCCCTAGGCCATCACTCTTACCGTTTTCCAATGTCCCAGTTTACCATTCCTTTTTTCTTGACCAGTCATCTTCACAGCCACTTCACACACATGGATTAGTGTTCTCCTCGTCGCCAAATGTTGTATGCCTTCATCATATAACCTTGATTATCTTGAATAATATTCTGAAACATATTCAGCATCTATACTTCTTTATTGTTCTATATTCTATATCAGCTGCCTGCCTTTCTCTCCTTTTCCTTCCAACCCCATTCCAGTTCTATTCCCCTTACATTCCACATTCTACAAGCCACAACAATGGCAATGCCACCACCTTTGTGCTTTGTGTGAGGGATCCCTTAGTATGGGGACGCATGCCAGGGATACACTCTGATTTCGGGCCCATGTCCCTGCCCGCCCAGTTCCACACCTGCACTACCTGCCGGGAACCCTTGCACTTGGGTCTGTATCTGTAAACCTACAGTCCCCCTACCTGCCCTTTTGGACACCTGCTGTTTGCACTTACCCTTGCACCTGCCAGCTGCTAGCCGCACATTTTATTATTGTTTTGATCCCATGTACAGCACTGCCCCCGTCCCCTTTCGCTTAGCAGTTTTCCCCTCCCCTGCACTTGCACAATCTCAATGTCACTTGGCCTAGTAAGATCATCCTCCCTCTGTTCCCCCTTCCTTGCCTCGTCGCGCCTTGAAACACTTGTGTATAGGCGCGTTACAAATGCCATATCATATCATATCTTTTTTTATAAGCCAAATATTTGATCAATACAAAAAAGGTAGCAAGTTCCCCTCTCTCGAAAGAACATGGCATGATAACCTGTTCAGTGGTTTTTAACCACTTTGAGAGTTTGCAGCATCTGCTTTTTGCTCACTGTACCTTTCACAGATGGGAAATATCCATCTGCATATCAGTCTTTGTCCCGTCCACATGGCAATGCTATGGCAATTCCCTTCTGAACAAGAGTACCAACAGCAACCCCATACACATGTTTCAGCCTTGTTGGGCCTCATTAGTGAGGTGGAGCTGTGCCGATCTGGGACAAAGACTGAGTGCGTTCTCCTGAAAATTATTCAACCCAATTCAGCATGGAACCTTGGATTCCCAGATTATAAAGCCTCTCAAATAATATTTGGTGGTTAGTGGTATTAAACCACCCAGATTTATCGAGCAATATTAGGGTGCCTGTTTCATCTTTGTCTGCTTCTCCTCTCAGATGGTCCAAGATTGAAGTAGTACTACTTTCAGTTGTACACAGTGGCCTAAAGCCCAATTGAGCGCTATCTTGGAGGTTCTAAAGTTTTGAAACTGGGTCACATCAACTCTCTCCAGTGGTTTGGATAGAAAAATTAATTGAGTGATAGGGTGATAGTTACCCAGTTTCATTGGGTTCAAAGAGTTTATTTTAAAAGGTGTTTAATGAATGAAAGTTTCCAGGTATTGGGGAAAATGCTGGTAGATAGGGATGCATTTTAAAGAGGGATAAGATCTTGTTGTTAAAAACCTGGACTTATATCACAGGTGATTTGAGGAGGAAATAGCTCAAGTGGGGAGCCAGAGCAATTAGTGGACACCAGAAGGTGGCTGATATGTTGGCTGCCAAGTTAATGAACCAAAGATATTATAAACAAATGTATACCTTTGTCTGTGTATGGTGTGTGATTGGGACTCACTTGGATTAGTGAAATGTAGGTTTATCCCTATTTTCTCAAAATGAGAGGCCAATTTTTCAACCACTTATTGAGATGGAGTTATGGTAAATGCATTAGGTCTGTTACAAATTTCATTGGCCTCTGTATGGTGTTCAGAGAGTTATTGTGGTCAGAAGCAATCCTATAACTGTAGAATACTTTTGTGCCTTTACACTATGTTTTTGTAGGCCGATTGGTGGTGTTTAAGTATTTTGAGATCCACACTACTGTGGCAATGTCACCACTTCCTCTCTAGGTTTCTGGCTTCATGTTGCAGAATGGTACCATCTGAGTTGAACCATCTTTTACTTTGTATCTGTATCGAACATGGTCTGGTCTCGGAGGGTGGCACAAGTTTATCAATCATCTTTGTGGTGAGATGGTCTAGATTTTCAAGCATATTATTTGCGTCATTGTTCTTAGTTCAGTTTTAGGTTACTGGTAATGGGGTAAGAGAGCCAACCCTGATTATTTTGTAATTCTGTTCCAGAGGTGAGACAACTTGAAAATTAGGTAATGCTGTTTTTTCTTGTGCCCTCATGGTGGAGATTAAAAATGGTATGCCAAGATGGTCAGTCCATGAGAAAGGAATTGGTATAGTAATGTTAAATGACTCCAATCAAGCAATCCCACTAAGTCAGTGCCTGGTCTGGGATGCCCAAGGGAAGCCCTTATTTATATATTTTTATGTCCAGTTCGTGTACTCTGGATGACCACCCTTATATAACACCCCTCTCTTAGAATCCCCCTGACCCCACTGAGCCAAGAAGTAAGTTTGTTTTGCAAATTTAAAAGGTTTATTTGAGAATTAAACAATATATATATATATATATATATCACATTTTTATAATAAATTAATAATTATTATTTATTTATTGAATATAGCTGTAGTTACAACAACTTTTTCAATTTATACATATTACAAAAAATCATTCTTTCATAAGTAAGAACAATAACATGAACAATACGTCAATTGAACATACATTTACAATTACAGTTACAACCATCTTTCAAGTCGAAATTTCACATTTTTAAGAGTGTTGACATTTAATTTAATATAATGTATATCGGTCATTCCATATTTAAGGATTTTAAAAAATTAATGGTAGCAATCCTTATGCCCATACATTCAGTTGCAGCCAAAGCGACCCATCTGTTGCTTGGGTCTATTTGTGCAAAGTACGCAAAATATTTGGCAAAGTGAATGTTTCTTAAACTCAAAAGTTTAGGGGCTGTACACTCCAATAATAAATGTTGCAAGGTTTCAACAATTGCTGTATCTTGACAAAACCTGCACCAATTAAGGTCTGGTGTAATTTGTCTCCTTCTTAGTTTAACTTCCCTAGTAGGCCAGATATTAAACCGCAGCCTCAAGATATCAGATCTAATAGCAGAGGAGGGAGCCAAGCACAAGTACGAGGCAGTGTCTTTATAGGATTTAGGTCCAAATATAGCAGTATCAAAATCTTTATAAGTTAAACATTTTTCTCGGGTCTCAATCCAGTCCATCATATGGACTTTCTTCTTTGCTCTCTGTGGATGATCTAATAAAAGGCTCAATGAAATATCGGCCTTCACCATGACAGAGAGAACATTTGAGGACCACTGTTTCGGGAACATTTCTGCTGAGTTTAGTATATATTTGGAGACAGATGACAAAGCAGAGTTATCTTGTGTTGAGAGCAAACACTTACGAAATAATGTGCATAAGCGCCAATTATATTGGGCAGTTAATGAAATTAAGCCCAATTCAAATCGCATCATCGCCCCAGGAATACATTGCGGTAAATGTAGAATGGCTCGCCAAAATTTGGATTCTAATTGATTAAGAAAACCATTTGGTAGGATTTGCGTTTCCAAGCCATAAAGAATAGTTGGGACAACATTTTGATTCCAAAATAGAAGGGCTGCTTTAAGTGTGAATTTACCATACTTAGATACAATTATTCGAGTTTGACAGATTGCCATAGTTAGCTTCTGCTTAATTTTATTCAACTGTGAATGTAATGTGGGGCAGCCGTCAAAAATAACACCCAAATAAACATAATTTGGAACTATCTTTATGGGAATTCTCTCAATTTGCCATTCTAACAAATGCTTGCGTAAACCTTTAGGGATGAACGTGACAATCTGTGTTTTAGTAGTATTTATAGTTAATTCATTTTCTTTAAAATAACTGCATAGTGCTGACAGAAGATTGCGTAGGCCACTAGATGTTTTTGACACAAGCACAAGATCATCTGCATACCATAAGGCACTAATTTTGACACCATTTAGCTTTGGAGCGTCAGCCACTATTTTAGTAAAGATCCAACGAACATCATTGATAAAGAAGTTGAACAGGGGATGATAAAAGACCTTCAGCATTTAATCTTACAAAGATCTTAGTTTTGGAATGCAATGCAAAAATGATGTCTATAAGAGTGGAGGGGCACTCCGCCTTGATTAACTTGTTAATAAGTTTAGGTCTTGAAACCGAATCAAAGGCAGAATGTAAATCCACAAATGCAAAATACCTGGGCTGTCTCTTACACTGGGCTTGTTGTCGAATAGCATTTAAAGTGAGTAAATTAACACTAGTACCCAAACCAGCCACAAAACCAGTTTGTGCTGGATCGCGTTGACAGGCTATGGATGACCAGAGATTGAAATCTCTTAATACCAACTTGGTGAACAACTTCCCAGGAGCGTCCAATAACGCTATCGGACGATAACTCTTGGCGTCCATGCGATCACCCTTTTTATAAATCGGGATAATCACGGACGAGCGCCAAGAGTCTGGTAAGCATTTGGTTTGCAAAATGTGATGAAATGCATTGCTAAGAATGAGAGCCCATTCATTTATGTTTTGTTTAAACATCCAGTTTGTAAGTCCGTGATATCACACTTAGGCATATGACAGTGAGTGATCAACAATGGATGATGTGATACTAGCACGCTGGTTTACTTAGGAGTAGTATAGAGGATAAGGTAGCTGAGAATGCTTTATATGGTACAAGGAAATGCAAGGTGGAAAAGAAGTAACACAGGAATAAACTTGATATGATTTCAGCAAAACATAATCACTCTTCCCCTTTTGGCAATTCACCCCCGCTCTATGCAATGTAAGGAGGTGGAAGTAACACACACAGTCTTCAGGAATACAATCACAGTACAATCCGAATTCAGTTCCCCCCCTAACAAGCTTAGGATGATTTTAAACACAGGCAAAGTACTTTAAATTTGTTATGCAAAGAAGGGAAAAATATGCTAAAATGATTTTCATTCCCTCTAGCAGGTTCAGGGTGAGTGAGAGATACTTTAAATCAGTTCAGGCCAGCCCTATCAATGATTCAGGGATGGTTATCAAGTTGAAAACAGAATTCCGTGATGGAAGCAAAAGGCAAATGTTTTTACACGTGGCTGGAATGAAGCAAAATGTCAAATCGTGGCAATTTAGTCGCATGCGTCAAGCGCAATTACGGAGGAAGTATAAGGAGTAGAAAGACGGTAGATTTTCAAAATGAAATTTTAAAGTTCAGAATGACAAATGACAGTTTTGCAGCTTTGAATCAAAAGAAGGGACACAATTTCTATGATGCAGTTTTCAATAGGTTAAAATAGTTTGAATTAGATTATTTTAAACTAAGAGATTGGTTTTGCACAGTTCTGGCTGAGTACTCACACTATTTTTTGGACAGCAATGCGACTTCGTCACGGATCGGGTCAGGATTGGCTGCAGTTCTCTCACCACTGGGTACTGGTTCTCTGGTTCTGCTCACAGCAATCTGGGTCAGCTCTCAGCGATCTGGTCTGGGTCTGGTCTCTCTGGTCTCTGGAGATTGATGGATTTGAAGTCTGGATCTCTGGATGTGAAGTCGTCTGTCAATTGAATGTCCCTACCTGTCCTGCACAGTCTCCTTTTATGTGTTTATCAAGTGGGTGGGTCGGCTCATTCTGCATGCCCAACCCTCTCAATTTATCATTGGCCAGTTCCTCCTCTCTCCCTTGATTGGGGGAACTGGATTGTGAGTCAGAGTGATGAGGTAGGTTTATGGTCCGAGGATCCTCCCCTTGTCAAATTGCACACAAATCTATTTCTGAACCAAATACATATTTATCTATGTACCATTTTTCTAATATTATCTGTCCAGTTAACATATTTTCTGTAGCACCAAACCATCTGATCCCTGTCTTTGTAAGATGTTGTGTCCACTTATGACAGAATGCTGCCCTTTTCATCCAGATAACGACCTCTAAACCTTTCCAGATTTTACACAAATGTGCACCAGGGATATGGGTTTCAGATGATAAAGTGTCAGATTTTTAACATGCATACATTTGGAGCAACAACCTTTTTTCCGCTACTATCCCCAAGAACATACCACAGAGTCCTAACACCTCTTAAAATGTGCACAGAAAAATCACAAGAATGATGATGTTATTTATATAATTTTTACAAGTCCACACTATGAATTATCCATCTTTTTAAAATTATGCTCTGGCCCCGAGGGGTGTGGTTTTCCAAAACACATGGTGGAATTTCTGGTTTATCCACTTCCCCCAAGCTCAGCTTGCTCACAGATGCAGTGCCCCTCCCCGTTTCCTTCCAAGAAGAAGCCATTTACGACCCCCCTAATTTAACATTTGCCTGGTCCAAGGACAGTGCTTTGTTTAGTTTCCTGCAGTCCCCAGGAGCCACTCCCCTAATTCAATCAGAGAGGTGTCATCTCCGTTTGGCAGGGGCAGCAGAATGCAGCCAGGCCTGGGAACACAGCTTCTGATGAAGTTTCAACTCCTGTCGGGGGTAGTTGCTGGGCAGAATTCACTCTCTTAAGCCTGGCTTCAGCTAAATGTCCTTTGGTTCCCAGTTTTTCTTCATCCAAATCAAACTTACAATTTTTACACATGCAGCTAGAACGCTGATTCTAAGTTCAAATCTGACATTTAACAGTTGCCAACTATGTGACACTCAACAGTAGGTCACTCATTTATTTGAAACATTTAGATTTAAGTGTCTTTCAGTCCAATTTCACTTCAGCTGCTGACATCCACAGCTCAGCCAGTTTTGTTATAAACATTGTTTTGGGCTCTTTCTCTTTCCAGATTTTGTATGCACACAAAACTACATTCTGCCAAATGTCGGCTGGTGTTCATTGAGATTTTTGAATATCTTGCAATGTTTAAAATAGGCATTTTTAGCTTGCATTTCAGAGAAACAAAGGTGATTTCAAAGCGCTTTTTTTTAGCCACCGACACTGCTGCTTTTCCTTTGGCACACATTTCACTCATGGCACTCCTGGCCCCTCACGCTCACACTGGTGGGTGGCAGGTCAGGCGACCATTTTGTTGTACACAAAGACTGCGCGATTCTCCAGGATTCTGGCGCAAATGTGGGCTTTTCCGCCCTCTTGGATTTCCTAAGCCCACAGCACCAAATGTTGCAACCTAATAGTCCACACATGGGTCAGGACACCCAACAAACCCCCCCACCCGACTGCGCTTTGATTTCCAGTCGAGGGGGAGTCGGGTGCAAAGGATGTTTTGATCCACGCGCTGGTATGTCCGCATCATCTTCTTCCAATTCCGCAGATGGCACAGTTCAGCATCTTTTCCTCCATCCGGTTGGATCGATCGGTTCTCCTCGCCTGTCCTGATGGGAATATTGGGCAGTACCCCGGACCCCTCGGATCTTTGCTCTCGGTCTCCGGGTCGTTCTCCTTGGTCAGTCTCCATGGTTTCATCTCTCCTAGGATGATAAAGCAAAAGCGGCAATACCTATTCGTAGACATTTCTCCCCCACTATTGATATAGTGGGGCAGCATATACATTTTATAGTCAAAAACATGAACATATACATTTTTTTAAATTAGGAGGCAAGAACATCTTCAAGAATCATAGAATTTTATAGGCTATATGTGGAATATTTTAGGGTGAAACTGAATTAATCTGGAGCGGTCCCTTCTGGGATTGCAGAGGACTCCTCCAGTTGCTGCAGAGTGTGCCTGGGATGGCAACACTTTAGCTGATTAATATGGACCCACTTGTCTTCCCCTTCCGCCAGACTACCTTTGGGGATGCGGATCTTATAAACTACTGGGGAGATCTTGTCTATAATTTCAAACGGTCCCTTCCATGTAGGCAAAAATGTTCGCTGTTTGGCCTGGTTCCTTTGGAAATTGTATAGATAGACCCGGTCTCCCACATTATATACTTTCCTGGAAGTTTTCAAATCGTAATGGGTCTTCATGCTATCAGCTGATCTTTCAAGATTACGCTGAGCATAGGCAAAAGCATGTTGAAGGTGTTTCCTTAAATTCTCCACATACTCATGAGTTGTGGAGGCATTTATCAATGTCTGCTCTTGGGTCCTGTAGAGCAAATGCTGGGGAAGCACCATCTTGCGTCCAGTCATCAGCTCAAATGGTGACATTTTGGTTGCAGATGAAGGGGTAGATCTGATGGCCATTAGGACCAGAGGTAATCGGATATCCCAACTTGGCCCAGAATCTGCCACAAACTTTTTTAAGATGCTCACAATGGTCCGGTTGTAGCGTTCTACTGCCCCAGAAGAAGTTGGCCGATAAGCAATATGTAGCTTCCTTTTGAACCCCAGTATCTCCCACATCTTTGTCATTACCTCACTGGTGAAATGGCTACCTCTGTCTGACTCAATCCTTTGAGGTAGACCAAAATGGGAAAAGATGTGGTTAATCATCAGGGCAGCTGCTGTTTCTGCCTTGCAATTTGGGTTGCCGGGAGACATTCCACCCACTTCCTAAACAAGCATGTGACCGTCAACATGTACTTGTTTCCTCTAGACGAGCGAATCACAGGGCCTACGAAGTCGATTTGCAAATCTGACCATGGCAGTGTCATCCCCCTCTTTTGGAGAGGCGCACGGTGTGTGAGGGATGATGGCTGAAATTGTGCACACACCAGACACCCCTTCAAGTATTGGTCGAGGTCCTGCCCCATGTGTGGCCAGTATGCAACCTCTCTTAAGATCTCAAGTGTTGTGTGAAACCCCCTATGACCGGCTGTGGCCGCATCATGGGCATATCTTAACATCAGGCTTCCGAATGAGGTAGGGACCACCCACTGATCATGGCCAGCTTGGGATTTCCTTACCAACAAACCATCTTGGATTCGGAACATCTTTGGACATTTCATCAACACTCTAAGGTCCTCCTTCCCAATGTAATCTGTATCCGTCAGGGGAAAGTTCTCAGGGTCCTCAATGTGTTGGTAAAATGTACTAATTATTGGATCCCCCTTTTGAGCCGTAATTAAATCAGCATCAGGGGTCTCCTTACTCCATTGTGCAGTTGAAAGATCATTGTGAGCATTTGTCTGGGATCTAGTGATAGCAGGGACCTGGATTTCCGCCAACAGGGATTCTATTTCTATTAGATCCCCTTGGATGGCCCTGGTTTTGGCCAGCTGATCAGCTAAGTCATTTCCAGTTTTGTCTGGTTCCTCTACTTTGGAATGACCCTTGATCTTTTTCCAGTAGATGGTCATCCCATTCGAGGTGACCAGGTAATCAATATTTTGGATTAACTTCCCATGTTTCAGGGGTTTGTTATTAGCACATAACATTCCTCTGGTTTTCCAATTGACCAGGTGCTCCATGAACCCGTTCCGTACATAATCCAAATCTGTGATTATGACCAGTTCGTGGAGTTGATGTTGGACAGCAGTGAGGATGGCTTGATGCACAGCCATCAACAATGCTACCTGACAACTTCGGGGACCAATTTTGTACTCAGCGGAGGGTTCTGGGGACTCATTCACCCATGCATTCCCTACGCCGGCCACCAGTTCTTTTTCCCCGTTGTCAACATGGTAAGAGCATCCATCCACATAGACAGTGGGCATTCCCTCACACTTGTCTTCTTCAAAGACTTTGTGTGGGGAATTAAGGTATGCCTCCATGTTGTCCTTGATTTTTAGACTTTCGTCCTCGAGACAGTTTTCTCTGGCACAATCATGCAAGTCAGCCACACCTTGCGCGAGGGGACTCGTCTTGTTTTGTCCATATCTGACCTCCACAGGAAAGCCTTGCATTGACAGAATCCAGGAAGTAATTCAGGAATTACTCACATTTCCGGCCCGGATTCTGTCACTTTGGAGGTATTGCAGAGGCTGGTGTGGAGTCTCCACTATGATGTGTTCCCCCTCGATGAACGGGCGGTAATTCTTCAATGCCCACACTGTTGCCAGGTGTTCCTTTTCACAATCGTTGAATTTTTCCTCCACAGAGGATAAAGTTTTGCTTGCATAGGAGATTACTTTATTGACCTGGTCATGCTTTTGGTATAATACTGCCGTCAAGCACATATTAGAGAACCCTGTCTCCAGGAAGAACTCCTTGTTTCTGACAGGGTAAGCTAGGCAAGGCACTTGTGAGAGGCTTCTTTTGAGTTGTCTTACTGCCTTGGATTGTTCTGGACCCCATTCCCACTTGACCCCCCCCCTTCAAAAGATGAATCGGGGGTCTGGTGATCTCTGCGTAGCCCTCAATGAACTTTCTGCTGTAATTAGTCAGTCCAAGGAGGCTCCTTAGTTCCCGCAGAGTTGTGGGATCCTTTAGTTTCTGAAGTGCTTCCACTTTCTTTTTTTGGGGACAGAGACCCTGAGGAGTAATCTCATGCCCCAAGAAATTAACACTGGTTCTACACCACTGTCCTTTCTGAAAGGAAAGTTTTGCTCCGGCTGCCCTCAACTGTGTCAGAACATAACAGATCTCCGCTATGTGTTCTTCCACAGATGAACTTTTGATGAGGACATCATCTACATAAGCCACGTTACCGCTCGCACCCAGGTCGGGCATGGCCTTATGTAAGAAAATGTTGAATTCATTGCCGGAGTTGAGGTATCCGAAGGGAGTCCGGGTCCATGTGTACTGCTGGCCCCCAAAGGTAAAAGCCAGTTTGTATTGGTCCTCCCTACTGACAGACAGGGTCCAGTATCCATTGGTCAGGTCTATTGCAGTGAATACCTGGGACCCCTGAATCTGGGCCAGCCCTTGGTCAATGTAGGGCAGGGGCCATCGGGAAGACCCGTTTGTTGAGCTCCCTAAGGTCGGCACAGAGTCTCCACTGGCCGTTTGGCTTCAATATTCCCAGCACCGGATTATTGAAGGTGCTGTGTTCTGGACGGATTATTCCCCGGGACTCAAGGTTCTTAATTATTTCAGTAAGGGACTCCATGGATGCGAGAGGCAAACGATATTGCTTCACAAACACTGGAGTCATTCCAGGGTCCGTGGGAATTGTTGTTGTGTGGATGTCGGTGCGACTACAGTCATATGAGTCTACCGCAAAGAGATCTTGGAAATCCAAGAAAACTTGTTTCAACTTTTGCTTCTGTTCCAGAGTCACGCAGGCATCAGCTAGGTTGACTCTCTCTTCCACCATCTGCCTGAAGCCTGGAAAGACTTCTGGTTTTGCTATCTCAGCGGCCTCCTCCAGCTGGGTGGAGAAGTCCTTGGTCAGAGTGCTGATTTGGACTGGAGGCTTCAGGTGGGAAAGGCAGCCCTCATGGACCTGGAAAATCACCTCATCCCTTCTGAAGTCACAAGTCACGTCTTCCTTACCATAAGGGCAAGAAGTGTACCCCAGGAAGTTCCCCCCATGCCGGGGAAAGATCCTGTCTGGTGTTGTATTGTCATCACTGTCACTGTCAAAACAGTCCTTGGGGATTGGTCCTAACAGTTCATTTCCTAAATCAATGGAGAAATGTCGGTCACCAACCACCATTCAAACAATGGTGCCTGCGTCTAGAGTAATACTCTTTAAGTCGCTGTTATCCACCTCTATTGGAATGGTGTCATGTTCTATGTTGACTAATGGTGTTGGGTTTACCCCTAACCCTTGCTGTTGGAGAGAAGCATTTAGATGAATATAAGCATCAGGGTTTTTCAATTTTTGTCCTCTTTTAACTTTCACTTCCAGGGAGAATTGTCGGGTCCTTTCTGGGATGGTGACTTCCTCTTTAATCTGAATTTCAAATGCATAAGGTAGCAATTGAGCTGACCTAAATGCTTTTTCTGGATCATCAAAGCCCATGGGATTATCCGCTAATCGGGACCAAGCTTTGAAGTTTACTAGGTCCAAACTAATGGCAAAGCGATTGAGAATGTCACCGCCTAAGTAAAAGGCGGCAGTGACGTCTCGCACGACCCAACAATTATGGACGATGCTCTTGTTGCCAATGGAGATTTTGAGCATACACCTGCTTGGCAGGAGATGTTTCGAATAGGGTGTTTCCAGATCCATTTCCCATTTGTCTATCAGTTTGAATGTGGGAATGGCTGGATCTTTTGGGAGTTGGCGGAACATGGCTTCGCTGATGAAGCTTTTACCGTTGTTCACACACACTCGAGCGAGAACAGAGTCCTTCCCATCATTTAACTGAACAGGGATGAACAACTGCTCTCCAATTTGCTGAATATCAGCCAGGCTCTGAGCTGATTTCGCATCTTTCTGGACTATAAGAGTGGGAGTGTCTGATTGTGGATTGGTAAAGAATTTCAGAGTATTTCCTTCCAGTGTGGAATACCACCTTAAACTGGAAGGAAGGTTGATTTTCAGAAATAGAGAGGACACCCATCACCAGTCTGTTGTCCTACTGCTATTACTGTCACATCTGGAATTTGGTTGTTCTGGAAGTGAAATTCTACTTGGTCAGATTTTCGTTCAACCATGTGGCAGGTGCTGCTTAAACTAACATGGTTGACACTCTGTTTTAATTTTATTTGTCGGCTAGTCTGGGTCCAGAGGACCTTGTTTACACACTCTATTAGGGGTGACAACCTTCTCAGGAGGTCATTCCCTAGTAAACAAGGGGTGCCCTCTGGAGTCACTACTATGACCGGGTGTTTCACCTTGTGTCGCCCAATTTTGATGTCCAAATCCGCAGTCCCCTCGATGGGAA
The DNA here is from genome assembly GCF_040938575.1 of Ambystoma mexicanum. Lineage (NCBI taxonomy): Eukaryota > Metazoa > Chordata > Amphibia > Caudata > Ambystomatidae > Ambystoma > Ambystoma mexicanum. Next base: position 380,378,830 of record NC_090927.1, on the reverse strand, counting down.
TTTCCTTCCCGTCAAAGTTCTGGAGTTTTCCAGGAAGAGAGGAGAGGGGAATTTGGTACTTCTCCCCCCTACCTGAATTCAGTTCATCAAAGGCCCTTCTGGACAGAAGGGTAGCTTAAGATCCAGTTTCCACCAGCGCCAAAATTGTACCCTGCCCCTGTACTTGTACCAGGGCATAATATCTTCCCTCCTTCTCCTCAAGGGGGCACAGATAATGCACATTTTTGGACAACTGGTGGGCTAATTTTCTGGTTCTGGACATTGCGTGAGAGGAGACTTGGGCAGAATCCTGTGGAGAGTCATGGTAATCTGCAAGAAAAAGTTGGCAACTTGAAATGGTTTTGGGTTCGCCTGATTCCGGTTCTGGGCCACCCCCCCCCCTTTTTGGAGGCAGTCATCAGGATGGGTTTGACCCATGGGATTTTGGTATTGTTGGTTCTGGGATAGAATGATGGGCGGCGACAGCTCAATCCCCACATCAACCCAGTCTGGGTTGGAATCCCTTGGGACCCATTTTTCCTTGGGAGGAGTTCCCCCATCTCTGAAGGAGAAGATCCTTTTCCCAGGATCCTCTGAGGATCCCTCTCCCTCAAATTGGAAGACCTGTACCTCCTCCACAAAATGGGTCTGTTTGGGCCCTTTGTTTCTCCTACCTCCTCTCTGCTCCTTGGGTGGCAGACTTTCAGGGGTAGGAGATTTTGTTTCCGGTTCCTGGGTTTCCAGGGGCTGTTTACAAGTGGGGAAGGAAGCTTCCCCCAAGGCTTTACACCCCCCTTTACACCGGTGGGTTATCGGGGTGCTGCCCCGTCATTGTTCTGGAGCACCAGGCCTAGAGTTTGAGGCATTCTGCGGTGGCATGCTCATCTGAGGGTTCTGTTGAGCCCTCAGTATGTGACCCAGATCCTGGGCCATATTTTGGACCTGGCGTTCAAGTTCAGGCTGATACAGGGTTCTGTTTTCTCCCCTGGGCTGATCCCGGGAAAGGTAGCTATCCCTTCTCTGGTAGTACCCTGGGTTGGGAAGATTTGGGTACCCCTCCACCCTTGGCATCCCCTCTCCCGGATTAGGTTGTCTGGGCTCAGGAAAGTGGGGAAAGAAGGATGGATGATTTTGGGGCTGGAAGTTGGGTGGATACCCGGGGAACAAGTTCTGCCCAGGATTTGGTGAATTTCTGCCCTCCTGGGGGAAGTGCGGAGGGAACTTTCCTGGGTTGGGTGCTTGGTTGGATCCCCCCCCCCCCTTGGGCCCGAGGAGTCCACACATAACCCAGGATAGGTCTGTTTCCCTTATAGCGGGGACTTACATAGTCAGGGGAGCGGGGGACCCCATTTGTGGGACTACCTCCTTGACTCCCTGTCTGTGACTGGCCCGAGGGCCTTCTGGGCTGTGAATTATTTGGTGCAGGCAGGTTTTTAGGTCCCCCCATATCCAAATCTAAAACAGGGGCAACCTTTACCTCTGACACCTTGGCAGCAGCAGGGGTGCTGTTGGTTTTGGGGTTTTTGGGCTGATTCTTATTTTCCACCTGTTTCTGCATCTCGTAGATGCGGGTGGCTTGCTCAATGACCCAGTCTAAAGATCTTTTCTCGTGAAAATCTCTCACAAGCTGGGTCATTATGTATTTGGGGAGTGCATGGAAAAATGTGTTGATGAATTCTCTGCTGTCCGTGCGCCCCCTTCTGGTGGTCTGCGCAAAGGCACGCTTCAATTCTTGCACAAATTCTTGTGGGGCCTGATCCTCCCCACATTGCAAATTGTAGGCTGACTTGCGAGCCTTCTGGGGATTCCGGTGAGCAGAAAAATGTTTCAAGATGGCCGCCCTATACGTGGACCATCTTGAATGGTTTTGGTCCTCCAGCCCCGCAAAGAAACTGGAGTATTCTGGGGAGAATGTCCATTTAACGTACTGGATGCAGCTACTGCTGTCCTTCAAATGGAAGGTCTCCATCATCTGCTCAAAGAGCTCCAAGTGTTCCCACACAGAATACTTGGAGTTCTTGTGATAAGGCGTGATGACACTCCTGATTGCCTTAATCTGTTTTAAGGTGTCCTTAAGCAAGGCCCCTTTTGCCTTATTGGCCTTTTTGGTTCGGGTAACCCTGGTCCATTCATCCTCTGACTCGGAAGCACTGCTCCCCGAGGTTCCCGTCTGATCTTCCAGGCTCTCCCGGATTCTGCGAGCCTGGGAATGGCTGGCAGAATGTGGGGACCTGGTCTCCTGTGTCCTGTGATGCTCAGAGGAGTCTTCAGATCACTCCTTGCTGCCAGGATTTGATGGGTACCCCCCCACTGATCTAACTGGGCAGAGGTTTTCAGGATGCCCTTAGTGGGCCTACTCTCCTGGGGTTCCCCACTAAATACACTGTGCTTAGGTGCCCATACCCGGATGCCCGCCCATCCATTCCTGGGAGGTACTGGCCTATGAACCCCATACTTTTGGCCGGATAGTAATCTGCCCTCCCTGTGGCCCTGTGCTCATGTGCACCAGGGGACATGGGGGTGGCAGAGTCCAAGGACTGGGAGAGATGAAGGCCTCTGGTACTAGGGCTCCTGAGGTTATGCTCAGGTGTTTCCCTTTCCCAGCGAACTTCATCTCTATCAGCCCCTGCTCCCTGTTGCAATGCAAGAGCCTGCGCTTTCAGTTCCTCAGTTAAGGCCTTACTAGACTCTATCAGTCTCTCCTGCATGGCTACTTGCTGCTGGAGCCTATCATTGTGCTGACAGAGAGCCTCATTCTCTCTCTGTGCCTTCTGATTGGTCCTGGAATACTGGGCCAGTCTTTGCTGCAGGAGGGTTACCTCCTGAGTCCCATCCCTACTGGCCTGCTCCTTTCTTGCCAGAGCATCTTCCACCCTCCTGGTGTGCTCTAACACGTTCTGATGCTCTTTTTGGAGGTCACCCAGCCCCTGGAGGGCCAGGTGATTTTCTTCCATTTTCCTTTTTAAGTGGCAGACTTCCTGGCCTAAGGTATCCCTTTCCTGAGTAAGAGCCTGCATCTGTGCCGCCAGGTCGTCCCTCTGCCGTTGAAGGGCACCAGCTTTCTGGCGCTCTTCATCAAACTCTGCCTGGGTATCTAGGTCTTTCAAAATCATTTTATTGCTTTCCTCTTTCTCTCTGTCTAGTTGGATTTGCAGGGTGGCTACCTGCTCTGTGCATGCCCTGTTGAAATTGATCTGTTGCTCCAGCTTTTTCTGGCACTGCAGTAAGGAGTCCAAACTATCTTGGTGCTCCTTCTGCAAAGCCAGAATTCTGGTATCCTGGTCAGCTTTTTCCTGTTGCAGGATATCCATATCCTCCTTCATTTTAATGATGTATTGTCTACTCTCGTTTTATGACTCCTGGCTCCTGTGCAGCCTCTGCTCAGAAGAGACCATGTCAGATTGGGCCTTTTCTAACGCCATCTTTTGCCTATTTGCCAGATCTTGGCCTTCAGCACATTTGTCCTGCATGGCTCCCATATATAGATACAAATATGCCGCTATTATGGCAATCTTATTGTGTTCATCTTTGGCTTTAGGAGCCCTATATAGTTCACTCAGGGCCACATGTAAGGGACCCTGATCTCTCCACATATCTGACCCAGTTGTAGTGACCTGTTGTGTGATCGCCTGCAACCATACATTTTGGTCCTGTTCAGACCATTCACCTCTCACAAACAGTTTATGTAAGAGGTGCTCCTTAGCTATCTTCATATCTACCAAGGTCGTCATTCTGGAACTTGATTTACTTCCTGACTTACAGAAGTTTGTATTTTATTTTGCAAAACAGATCGTTTCCTTAGAGCGTTCCTTTGAGGGGTGTTTTTACAGTGTAACACGGCGTAGTGATCCAACAGAATTTATATATTCTGTCAGTTAGCACACTGTATTAATCTGCACAAGTGATAGATCTAATCCAGAATCCCTGGCTACGAGCCCCCACTTTGTTAAATGACTCCAATCAAGCAATCCCACTAAGTCAGTGCCTGGTCTGGGATGCCCAAGGTAAGCCCTTATTTATATATTTTTATGTCCAGTTCGTGTACTCTGGATGACCACCCTTATATAACACCCGTCTCGTAGAATCCCCCTGACCCCACTGAGCCAAGAAGTAAGTTTGTTTTGCAAATTTAAAAGGTTTATTTGAGAGTTAAACAGTATATATATATATCGCACTTTTATAATAAATTAATAATTGATATCACACTTAGACATATGACAGTGAGTGATCAACAATGGATGATGTGATACTAGCACGCTGGTTTAATTAATTAGGAGTAGTATAGAGGATAAGGTAGCTGAGAATGCTTTATATGGTACAAGGAAATGCAAGGTGGAAAAGAAGCAACACATGAATACACTTGATATGATTTCAGCAAAACATAATATAATCACTCTTCCCCTTTTGGCAATTCACCCCCCCTCTATGCAATGTAAGGAGGTGAAAGTAACACACACAGTCTTCAGGAATACAATCACAGTACAATCCGAATTCAGTTCCCCCCTAGCAAGCTTAGATCACAAGGATGATTTTAAACACAAGCAAAGTACTTTAAATGTGGTATGCAAAGAAGGGAAAAATATGCTAAAATGATTTTAATTCCCTCTAGGAGGTTCAGGGTGAGTGAGAGATACTTCAAATCAGTTCAGGCCAGCCCTATCAATGATTCAGGGATGGTTATCAAGTTGAAAACAGAATTCCGTGATGGAAGCAAAAGGCAAATGTTTTTACACGTGGCTGGAATGAAGCAAAATGTCAAATTGGTGCAATTTAGTCACGTGCGTCGAGCGCAATTACGGATGAAGTATAAGGAGCAGAAAGAGTAGAAAGAGTTTTAGGCTCGTTGGAAAGCTTAGAATCTCAGCGATTCCCAGGACAAACGGTTCCGGAGATACGGACGATTTTGTGAAGGTAGATTCTCGAAATTAAATTTTAAAGTTCAGAATGACAGGTGACAGTTTTGCAGCTTTGAACCAAAAGAAGGGACACGATTTCTATGATGCAGTTCTCAATAGGTTAAAATCGTTTGAATTAGATTATTTTAAACTAAGAGATTGGTTTTGCACAGTTCTGGCTGAGTACTCACACTATTTTTTGGACAGGAATGCGACTTCGTCACGGATCGGGTCAGGATTGGCTGCGGTTCTCTCGCCACTGGGTACTGGTTCTCTGGTTCTGCTCACAGCCGTCTGGGTCCGCTCTCAGCAATCTGGTCTGGGTCTGGTCTCTCTGGTCTCTGGAGATTGATGGATTTGAAGTCTGGATCTCTGGATGTGAAGTCGTCTGTTAGCGTGCTCCGCAAGGAAATGGAAATTGAATGTCCCTACCTGTCCTGCACAGTCTCCTTTTATGTGTTTAGAAAGTGGGTGGGTCGGCTCATTCTGCATGCCCAACCCTCTCAACTTATCATTGGCCAGTTCCTCCTCTCTCCCTTGATTGGGGGAACTGGGTTGTGAGTCAGAGTGATGAGGTAGGTTTATGGTCAGAGGATCCTCCCCTTGTCAAATTGCACACAAATCTATTTCTGATCCAAATACATATTTATCTATGTACCATTTTTATAATATTATCTGTCCAGTTAACATATTTTCTGTAGCACCAAACCATCCGATCCCTGTCTTTGTAAGATGTCGTGTCCACTTATGACAGAATTCTGCCCTTTTCATCCAGATATCGACCTCTAAACCTTTCCAGATTTTACACAAATGTGCACCAGGGATATGGGTTTCAGATGATAGTGTCAGATTTTTAACATGCATACATTTGGAGTAACAACCTTTTTTCCGCTACTATCCCCAAGAACATACCACAGAGCCCTAACACCTCTTAAAATGTGCACAGAAAAATCACAAGAATGATGATGTTATTTATATAATTTTTACAAGTCCGCACTATGAATTATCCATCTTTTTAAAATTATGCTCTGGCCCCGAGGGGTGTGGTTTTCCAAAACACATGGTGGAATTTCTGGTTTATCCACTTCCCCCAAGCTCAGCTTGCTCACAGATGCAGTGCCCCTCCCTGTTTCCTTCCAAGAGGAAGCCATTTACGACCCCCCTAATTTAACATTTGCCTGGGCCAAGGACATTGCTTTGTTTAGTTTCCTGCAGTCCCCAGGAGCCACTCCCCTAATTCAATCAGAGAGGTGTCATCACCTTTTGGCAGGGGCAGCAGAATGCAGCCAGGCCTGGGAACACAGCTCCTGATCAAGTTTCAACTCCTGTCGGGGGTAGTTGCTGGGCAGAATTCACTCTCTTAAGCCCGGCTTCAGCTAAATGTCCAGTTTTTCTTCATCCAAATCAAACTTACAATTTTTACACATGCAGCTAGAACGCTGATTCTAAGTTCAAAACTATGACATTTAACAGTTGCCAACTATGTGACACTCAACAGTAGGTCACTCATTTATTTTAAACATTTAGATTTTAGTGTCTTTCAGTCCAATTTCACTTCAGCTGCTGACATCCACAGCTCAGCCAGTTTTGTTATAAACATTGTTTTGGGCTCTTTCTCTTTCCAGATTTTGTATGCATACAAGACTACATTCTGCCAAATGTCTGCTGGTGTTCATTGAGATTTTTGAATATCTTGCAATGTTTAAAATAGGCATTTTTAGCTTGCATTTCAGAGAAACAAAGGTGATTTCAAAGTACTTTTTTTTAGCCACCGGCACTGCTATTTTTCCTTTGGCACACATTTCACTCATGGCACTCCTGGCCCCTCACGCTCACACTGGTGGGTGGCAGGTCAGGCGTCCATTTTGTTGTGCGCAAAGACTGCGCGGTTCTCCAGGATTCTGGTGCAAATGTGGGCTTTTCCGCCCTCTTGGATTTCCTAAGCCCCCAGCACCAAATGTTGCAGCATAATAGTCCAAACGTGGCTCAGGACACCCAACAGTAACCAAGATTTCTGAAGAGAAGGCAAAGGGTTGGTCTAATATGTGGCTAATTTATGGTTAGTATATTGAATTAGAACTGATAAGGCTAAATGCTTGTAGAGACTCATGCAATTGTAAGACATGTTTATCTATCTTAGATTCATTGCAGAAGTAAAAGTCACCAAGAACTATTAAACTGATATTTTGCATAAATTATTAACCCAGGAGATCTGATAGTTTGTTAATAAAGTTCACTTTGGGTCCAAGAGGTCAAGAAACCAATAGTAAATTAATAGATTTGACCTGCCCAACTTGGAGTTGTATAGCCAGTAATTCTGCAGCTAAATTCATTGGGTATACTGGTGCTGTTATGTTTAGCTCAGATGTAAAAATAATAGCAAGTCCACCTCCCTGTTTGTTGATATGGGACTTTCAGATATATTTGTAATTACCAGGAGTGCGGTCTGAAAAAATGAAAGGTTTTTCATCGGGAATCCATGTTTCTGTCAGAAATAAGCTGTTCCAGGTCCAGTACTACAATTAGATTATGTATTAGAAATCTATTTTTAACAGATGACCTGGTGTTTAGTAATAAGCATTGAAGACCTTTCAAGCCTTTCTTCTGTGAGCCGTGCAATGAGTTTAGAGCGTATGCGCATGTATATTTCTCAAACAAAAATTTTGGGAAAGTGGGCCAGGATGGTAAAGGTTAAATGTTTTCTGGCAGTGAATACTATCATCTTCCAAAGGATTATGTGATGAAAAATTAGACAAAAGTTTGGATAACAATAGATTTGGATCAATTGGAATCTTACTCATGGAGTCTGGCTTCTGGGCCCGGGCTGTCCTGGTGAGACATGCTTTATACTTTCCAATGTTTAAGATCTTGATAAAGAGATTGCTCTGCACTGAATGACATGCAATAACACTTACACCATTGTATTTATGTTGTGACTTAATGTTAGTTCTTAAGGCTCACAAGTTAGATGTATTCTTCTTTCTGGCTTTCCTCTTGGCTAGCTTGAGATCCTTAATGTTACAGACTCTTGCATTAAATCTTTTTGGCGATCAGGTTAATCTGAATCTTACATTTTAAGGCTGCTACAATTTAATTTGCCTCTAATCATATCACATAGTCTTCATTGAATTCCTTTTGTGGCTATATGCAATGTGTAATACTGAGTTTACTTCAATTTCTTCACAATTCCGTTTTCTATGTTGTTATTCCTGATTTATATCAACTCCATAAAGGGTAGTTGTTTCTGGTTGGATGTACATACCATTGTAATGTTGTTATAATTCAACCTCACAGTATGTTGATCTAATTCTTCCTTGATACTGCCCAGATCATGAATGTCATCTGTTTGGCTGCTCCACATTTTGCATGTTTCTCAAATCCTGTTATTTCCAGGGACAGGGCATGGATTATTTCATACTCTCCCATAAAGAGGTTTGCTAATGTCGGTTCATACTAAACACCCAGTGCAACTCCAATTATTTGTTGCTAAAACCCTAATTACCATATTCTCTCAGTGGTAGATCTATATATTTTGATATAGGTCCAGTAACAAACCCAAGACCACTTATTGTGGGTCTAATATCTTGTATGATTTCAAAATTCTTGTGTACATAGGTAGAAAGTATAGTGTGGGCATTATGGATTGTTTGACAACCAAAACATTAAGGTAATATCTATGGTCATGGAGATGTGAGAGTGTGGCCTTGATATCTTTTTTATTCAATATGACTTTGTTACCACCATTATCTTCTTACTTTATAATATTATTGTGTTGGATGATAGCCGGTCTATTGAGGTTGCAGTTCAATTTGTTTTTTCACCCTGTCCCTAGAGTCTTGACGTTTCTCTAGTCCCTGGGTGGCTGTTTGAAAAAAGATATCTATGCTTTTAGTTTGCCAGAATCAGTGTACATCTTTTTAAAATCAGTCGGACATGGAATATCAGAATCAAATCTTAATTCAAACCATAATCATTTGTTTGACATTTGCTCTCATTCCTTGCATACTCAATAGGTCTTCTAGTGCGTGCCAAAGATTTTCTTAATAACTCTGAGTCTCACAGACGTTTTCAGAGGTTTTATTATAATTATAGCATCAGGTTAAAAGACTATTCTTTTGAATACGGTTGAAATTGTGCAATGCAGAGAAAGGCAAGCTGTTTGCTCAAAATCATTGTCTGGAATAAGATTCTCTCTTTTGTCTCCCATGGGATTCCCGCCTGAGCCCTGGTGTCTGTAACACCCACTTAGTGCTACCGACTGGTAACCCATACTGTCTACCACTGCCTTTAACTAAAGTAGTCTCACTGTAGTAATTGCTCTCTAACTCCCTCAGCAACTTTTTAAGTGGCCCTAAACTATCAAAGTTTAGTACTAATGAGTTGTGTATGTGTGCCATTTGAACTTCAAACCCTCTATCTCCTTAACACTCTCTTTGTCCCACTACAGTCCTTTTCCATTCCATTCCCCCCACCTTTACGCCTCCCCAGGCCCTTCTCTCTCCAATTTTAGTACCTTTGTTCATACCACTCTCCCTTCTGCACTGAACTACTATGCAAACTTCTTCACACTTTTACACTACTACTACTCTCCCTCTTCAGCACTACTACTACTGTAAACCGTTCCACACTGCTAATACTCTCCTAGAACGACCACTGCTACTGCTCTTGCTTTCACTGCCATTGCTCTCAATTCTCTCCAGTTGCCTCAATTGACTTTGTGAGAAACCAGAGAGCATCTCACCCGCTAGTCCCAGGGGATCTCTCTCTCAGGTGGCCAGGGCACAACGATCGCCTTTGGATCCAGACCCCGGTGGTGGACCAGTGTGGGAGGATCACCTGGGTGAGGGGTCTTTGGAGAGTGGGGGTGAGATAGCAGATGGTGAGACATGGTATTCCCCCTTTTTTGTTCATCTACCCCATCCTATTGTTTATGATTTTCTGAAGTCCCAACCCCCCCATACACAAACACTGGGCCGAGGAAGAGGGTGACTGAGAGTAACCAGACTAGCTCTCTCTTATGGTACTGGATATGTCCCATTAATCAGGTCAGGCAAAGTCAGGCACTTTACCCTAAGTGCATACACCTGATACCAATTATCTCTCCCCACACGAATAAAAGGCAACACCTAAAGACACACTCAGAGCAAGGTGGAGCACGAGAATGAGCTGAACTTCTGGAACGAAGGGACACCTACTGAAGCAGAGCAACAGACCAAGGGACGAGAGTAGTGGGCCAAAAACCCCAAGGCTTCCCTATTGGAGGTTGTTGCCTCCGACAGGCTGCAAAAGGCACGTGGAGAAGGCCAGATCCAACACGTGAAGATTGCATTGTGTTTCAAGGATGCCAAAGACCCTCCCGGTTGCACGGCAGAGTTGGGTTGGCAAGGTCAAGCCTGTCGTACTAACATTGGCTCAGAAATCAGAAAGCGCCAAACAAGAAAGAAGCGCACACAGCCGGTGAGTTGGCAAGCGATCTGAGACACTGGTGTGGGTAAAAGTGAATGAAGTAGCAACATCATATCAGAAGTGAAGGCTGCACGCATGTGGATGAAACGCGAAGAAAGGCAGACCGTAAATGAACTTTGAAGTGAAATACAGCTGCAAGATAAGCAATACGAAGTAACAGAGTAGCCCATTTGAAAGTTTCTGTGAAAGGTGCATTGTTTGTAAACAAATAACAAGAGTGAAAGTAAATAGTGAATGTGGAATCGAAGTGGTCATGCAGTGGTATAGAAAGAAAGCCATGTACATTCGAAAGACTTCGACATCCAAAAGGGGTCCGAGCCCGATTGAGGGAGACCCGATATATATTAAGCTTGGGGAAGGGAGCCCCATTGTAACTTTGTGTGAACTGTATTGTGAGAAGTCTGAGCCCGTCAGAGGGGGACCTATGAGAACTGTGTGGTGAAAGGTCTCAGCCCGGCTGAGGGGGATCTTTGTGAACGTTTTGGTTGAAACATTATTTTGAAAGCCAGAGAAAGGAACTTTAAAACATGGAAGTCTAGGCTGGCCTTGATCCACGGTTGTGAACTGTTTACTGTGTTGAAAACTGAGCCAGTGTCTGTCATCCTGCCTACAAGGTTCACCTTACTTTGTGAGGCCTAACGTGGTGAGGAGAGCTGGTTCAGCCACCTTATCATTTGAACACTGATTTTTCCTTTTGCATACATTTTCTCCTTTTTATACTTTTTGTACAAGAGATGAGGGCAGGCATTAGGTTTTCATTAGCATAGGCCATTTTGGTTTGTCAGACTCCACTAGGACTATGTTGTTTATCGTTTGATGGTCAAGACTATTCCCACCTTAGTTATAGGGCAGAATAGGAGTTTATCCAACCCCAACATTATCAATAAAGGTTTTACAAATTGTATCCATTGTCAATACCTGTGATACTATGCCTTCCCTACAACTTCCAGACTTTTAATCCTCACCTCAACTCTCTGGGTTTGCTCCTCCATTCATCCTACCAGGACCACTCCCTCCACACTAGACCTGCTCTTCCTCACCCTACTACCCTCTCCATTAGAGAGGATAGCTCAGCAGCAAAGTGCTCGCCTTGGAAAGAAGACAACACGAAGCAACACAGGTTCGATCCCCGGGTCAGCGCTTGGAAACCTCTGGGCATTAAGCGTGTTATAAATACGCAACTAAGACATATTCCTGTAATAGCACCTCAATGCCGCTGGGCTGTCTGAGCACTTTAAAAATGCAAAATAAAATGTGCCTCACTCTCTCCTAACACTGACTAACTAGTAGTAGCCCACACCCAAACTCCTATCTCCTATCATGGTTGGTGTATATCGAGAGCATTCTGAAGTCGCAGTGATGGGGGCCTACTTTATAAGTAACCAACAGATTCCACCTAAGGTAAAGGGCATATTCAAACACTAATAAGCTCAAAAAAGGGACAAGAATGTTAGTTATCAGATTCGACTTCCACTTGCTGCCATTGGCTATATACCATCCCACATGCTTTGCCAAGCGTGTGGACACTGCCACATGTAGCTGCTACAGGGACAGAGGGGATGGTGAGTTATGTGATTATTTGTCTGCCCTCTGCACATTAAGGTGTGAACATAAATATGGAACCCTGTTGATAAATTGAACTGGAGTTCATTTGCCATGGGATATCTTTGCAATTACGGTATTATTCATATTTTTAACCTGTTCCTTTCATGAGCATTGAATCAAATGTAATATTTGGGTATGGATATGTATTTGGCTTTACCTTTTAAGGTGATGCATCTTTTTACTATGTCATTCTATAAGAAAAGAAATTCTCAGCATAAATATGAACTTGACACAGCGCTATTCCTGCAATGCTGTGTGGTGTACTCAAATGTTGTTAACCTTAAGAAAGGAATGTGCATGTGTAAATTGCATGTACTTATTACGAGGTTGGCGATGCTTGAAAGTCTCATAAATGGTGATTAACCATGACATTTGGTGAAATTAAGATTGATAATACAATGTATTAATTAAAATGTCGATGGATACAGAGCAAATAAACTGTAAAAGGATTTCTTAAATCTCTGACTCTGATGATAATTAAGTCTGTGATATTTTGCTATTTCTATGGACTTGTAATCTTTAGCTCAGTTGTGTTTAAAAACATAGCTTTTTTATTTATAAAGCAATAAACGTACAATGAAAGGACACAAAGGGTCCTAGCACAGAACAGGTATTGAATTTGAGCTGGCACTAGAACTATGTTAAAGAGCCCATACAGTGTTCCATTATTACAGTAGTCCTAGTCACTTATACAATTGACTTGCTCACTTAGGCAGGGGAGAATATGCAATGTTAAATTCCAGTGGGCAGTAAAAACATTTTAAATTGGTAATATGGCAGGTACTGGTACACAGGAAATCTTGGCATATAATTTCTTGTACACCCCAGCCACTTTAATTGTGAGCAGATTTTGTGCACCACTGCAAGCATGTTTAGTTTGTTTATGTTTATTAAGAGGCTTCTTGGCGCTACAACACAGTTGTAAAGCGATATAAAAATTGAAACAAAAGAGCATACAAATACAAAAGATATAACATATAAAATAGCCATATAAGCAATAACAGGAAAAGTAGAAAGAGTCCATCATGGGGAAGAAATGACCTAAGTCAATTTTCGCCCATCCAGATCTGCAGCCAACAGGTTAGGTGTCCATGGTGCATTAGTAAGGTCTCAAGAAAAAACACTGACACCCCCTGTGTAAGAAAGTCCATGGTGAAGATTGAAAGCACGCAGGGTGGAGTACTCTGGAGAGTCAAAAATATGTGATATATCAGAGTCCCAGTAAGTGGAATCCCAAGTGGTAGAGAAATGGTGGAGAACAGATTTTGAATTCCATAGTAAATATGTTGCAGATCCAAGTAAACTGAGTTGACATAATTAAATTGAGAAGTTGCAAATGCATTAACCACTTGGCTTGAACTTGGTGACTAAAAGGGAACAGTGATAAGAGTTTCCTTAGTTGGCATATTTGGTTACAGCTGATGTCAACCACCTTATTATTCTGGGGCACACTAGAATCGTGGATGTCAGGGGTGAGGCCTGAGTGCTGGATGTGTTTGCTGGATTTGATGTGGTACCAAGAACAGTTGGCCAGACCGTTGGGTTCCAGTCAACTGGGTATGCACCACAAATGAGAAATGTTGTTTTGCTTACATTGAATTTGAGAAAATGTTGTTCCATCCAGCTACTAGCTGCCTGCAAACCTGCCGAGTAAATTAATCCAGTTGGCTACAACAGCCCATCTAAATGTAAAAGAATGTGGTTGCCATCTGAGTATGTGTAAAAATGCATGCCATAGTTCTGTGTAGGGGTTTTGTGAGGTGAAAGGCAATAATTAAAGAGGAGTTGGAAAATAGAGGCTCCTTGATTGATACTACACTTGATGTATGAAAACAGTGATTCATAGGAGTCGATTGCGAGCAATTGGGATCCATGAAAGGAGTGAACCTGTGATGCCAAAGTGATTTAGTCTGCCCAGGAGGATGGTGGGGGTGAGAGTGTTGAAAGCAGCAGAGAAATTCAACATCAAAATACAGGCATATTTGCCATCCATCCTCCTCCTGACGTCAATCATGAAGGTGACTATGAACTCTGTGGTATTGTGGAAACTGGCTATCTGACACCCAGAATGTGTCTGATTCCACATGGTTGGTCATTTGTACTGTCACAGCTGCCTCGGTGAGCTTTTCTATGAAGGGAAGTCTTCAGATGGGAGAAAAGTTGGCAGGATTTTGTAAGAAAAAAAAACCCTTTCTACTTTATAAATGGTAGGACTGAGGCATGTTTGAAGGCATTAGAAAGGTGACGAGATATAAATAAAGTGTTTATAATGGTCATAAGCAAGTAAGCTATTGCTTGGGAAAAGGATTTTAATATTCTTGCCAGTTTAATATAGATTTCTTGTTCCGATAAAGGAGTCAAATATCTCACGCTTCGAGGAAAGCCTTTTGAGTCCCAGAACATGTTAAGAAAACCAGCATGAACTTTAGTAATAACTATCAAGAATTTATACTGAAAATAATTACCTATGTTACCAGAAAGATGTTGAGAACATTATTGTTGCTAACAAGATTTTATTTGTTACATTTGTTTTTCAATTTGAGTATATTCTTTTTTAAAGACCCAAGGCAAGATTCTCCATAGATTTGCTATAAAGCTCTTCACAGTTGAAGCTTTTCATCCTTCAAAGTGCTGAAGTTCCATGTTTGGTCTATGGTTGATATTTTCCTGGACACAAATCTTGTCCATTTTAAGGAATACATGGCTCATGATAAAGTATTTTAAAATGTGTCCACTAAATCTACAGTGTTTTGTGTACTGTCATCAGATTTTGGCAAGTGTGGTTAATACTGAAATGATATCTGTTGGCCATTTTCTAATGGTATTTTATTATGTTTGAAATAAGTATGATTACATCTGCTTTGAAAAAAATAAAGTAATTCCAAAGTGATCTGTCTGCAACACCAGCACCGGTAGTATGGGTAGAAAGGCTAACAAGCTGGGTGAGACCAATACCTTATAGTGAGTGTAAAAGACATTTTGTTTTTTCGAGCTTCTATTTGCTCCAGCCTGAAATTAGTAACCAGCAGCACAGAGGTTTTGAATCAATGTTATCATTAGTGAAATGGAATCCATGAGAAAGTCTTTGAAATCAGCATCAGTCACAGGGGGCATATAAAGCAATATTATATCCAGGTTGGTGTTACATAAGCTCTGGCATGTGCCATGCAGACAATCAACATTTTTGTAATGCAATGATGTATGATTGTTGTTATCACTACCTATTATCCCCACCAAAAATATTGCCGTATATATGGTTGTATGGAACGGCCATAGGTGATATTTTTGGGGAGGATAATTTTGGGAGTTTTTGGGAGCAGTGGTGGCGGGGATGTCCCCCGCTCCTTTAAAAATAATGCAGGGATTGCAGGGGTATTCCCCGCAGGTTCCATGCCTTAATATCACTGCAAAAATATGGCAATATTTTTGTATGCTGATATTTTTGCGGGGATATTAACACATGGAACCTGATTGTCAAGGTAATATCATCTTTATATAAAGTTGCAACTTTCTAATCAGCACATCAAACCGTACGCACTTCACTACACCACAACAACAAAACAAACCGCACATTGCCTCGCCCAATAGCACATTGCCTCGCCCAATGGCGGCTACCAACCGAAAAACACACCTACGCTTGGCGAATGGTGTAAACTGAACTGAAGCTGCCAACAGCAAATCACAGCTCTTGTTCTTTTCTACCACTCCGTCCTACTAACTTATCCCACCCCTGCCCCCCTTGCTTTTCAGATCAGCCAGAGTGCCAAGAAACCACACAGGCTGCACCATTGTGTGGTATAACAACTGTAAGAAAGGCATGGTACCAACAGTAAGACAGACACAAGTGGCCACAGTTCAAAGGTGTTTATTGAACTTCAACAAGGGTATGATAACTGCCAATCTAATCCTAAATCTACAGAATGGAGCAAGCTATGACCATCAAATAATAGTAACTCAGTCCTAGTGGCGTCTTGTAAAAAAAAAAGGCCTATCCTAAATAAAAACGATTGCCAATCCTTACCTCTAAATACAAATAGTGCGGGGTAGTGTTTATAAAAAAGAAAAAAGTGTTCACAAAAATGATATGTTGGCATGTTCAGGCCGTTGGCCTCCCTTCCCCATATTTTAGCACGGGACACGCTGGTTCACTGGAGCGTAGCACAATCTTTGGTTTCTTTAGCACGAGGGTACAGTTCAATCATTAGCATCGCGGCCTTCTGTGCCCAATTCTCTTGGCCATTCAAAGTCTCTTCATGCAGAGGGCCTGATATGATAAAACAAATATGTAGTTCTTTTCCTCTTTTCAGGTGATTCACCATTCTTCCCGGATCCCCTCAGCCGGGCTCAGATCCCTTTAATACAACGATTGTCACTTTGGATCACTCATCTGCTGTTTAATTATATTTGTGTCGATTGTAACATATGCTTCACAGACTGTTTCTTCAGTTTCCTCTATACAATGCTGCCGCTTGCAATCTTGTTTTCAACACAGGCCGGTCTGGTATCAGTCTCCCCAACACCCCCTCTGATCCCCCCCGGCTGGGCTGGCTTCACAAGCACTGCTTTGTTGTGGGAGCCAAGGACAGTACCGCGGGCGGCAAACGATCCTCCCTGCCTTGGCTATCAACATTGGAGAGCCCTGGGTACCTCTGACACACTGCAGGTTTCTTCAGTTTTGATTCTAGGTCTCACATTTCTTATTCTGGAAGACACATGAAAGTAACAGTCTTTCTCTGAAAAGGTCAAGGGCACTTCCTTCCTTGTAACCCTCTTCAGTCTTGCCATCTTTCTCCTTGTATTAAACTGCCACTTTGCAACTGCTGCTTCTTCGTGTGCTTTGACCTGCTCAGAGTTTGCTTTCGTGCTCTGCCTTTTATCCATGTGGGGAAGTCAGGTGTGTGTAATGATCAGTAATTGCCTGACCCTGCCTGACTATTTTTTTGGGACATGTCAGGTATATGGCTCGGGTGTTAGTGCATTTTTTCTCACAGTGAGCTGCCCATGTGAAAGTGTTTGTGTTAGAAAAAGGGGGAGAGGGGATGAGTTCCTAAGTACACTACTATTAGTAGGATGGGAAAAGGTTTACAGGAAAGGGGATAACGCATCTCGCTGTCTGGTGTCCCACTTCCATTCCCAGAAGACCCCTCATCCAGGTGATCCTCCCACACTGGCCCACCCCCAGGAACTGGATCCAAAAGCAATGGCCGTGTCCTGGCCACCTGGTTGACAGATCTTCAGGGACTAGCGAGTGAGACACCTTCAGGTTTCTGACAGAACCTTTAACATAACATAACATAACATAACATAACATAACAATAATTTCTAATCTGGTTCTTTTGCAACAGTGCTTCATAGTCATATGATAAAACATCAAGTATGTAGACAACACATCATGCATCATGTCCCTGTAATACAGAGTATATTCATGTTTATAACTAATGTAAGGTCTAGGCTATGACTCAGGTGATGCTCCAGCAAAGAGATAGCAACCCCTCTGTACTCACTGTACTTGATCTCTGCAGGTTCGAGTGAATGAACTAGTTAAATAGTTTGTCATTTGGTAACCCTATATTGGCAGCAATCTTTGATTGGCCAATCAAACCAAAAAACTCTAACTGAGATAAAAAATAGAAAGAAATTCGTCAAATGAAAAAGGGCTCCTAAATAGGGCCAATTGTGGATATTAAATGGTCTCCAAGGGGGAAGCAAGACAATCACGTCTATTTTTGGAAGACATTTCAAATAAAAGGATTCTAACATAATGCTTTATGCATGTATGTAGGTATGGGATTTATAAAATGTGAACCAAGCTGGGAAGCAAGGGTGAGCTGTACAAAGAGGACATACTCTGGGAGTTACAGATGTTATGATATGATAGGTTATTTATAACTCGTATAATACCCAGAGGTTTCTAAGCACAGACCCAGGTATCGAACCTGTGTTGCTCCATGTTGTCTTGTTTCCAAGATGAGCGAGTTGCCCCTGAGCTATCCTCCCGAGACAAGGGTGAAGGGGCTGCAGAGGAGTTATCTTGGATTGGGAATGAGTTTCACCCTGGGAGATCGAGTTGTTGGAATCTGATTTTTGTAATGTTTGGATTGATAATAGCCCTGATTTCTTCTTTGGGGCTATGAATTAATTTCTCATTGTCGGAAGTGCTCCTTTGTAATATATAGACCTCTATTCCATACTTATGGTGGACAAGGCAATCAGAAACACTGATACACCTGGCTCCCTCACGAGAGCGGATCAGAAAGAACAATGAGAAACCTGGTTATCTTAGCATAGCTAAAGGTGGAGCAGTGAAGTCCCTTCTAGATTGTTGATATTGGTGTATGGAGTTGGGAATCCAAAGGGAAGAGTATCTAGATATTTAACAAATTAGATGTGTATGCTGGGCCTTGTACTCTGAATTCTGGGTATGCAAACAACTATGGAGGGTATCTGCATCTAGATTCACTCTCTAGCATCAGTACGGAAGCTGCAAATCCTAGATACAGTGGTATGTTTAAGGTTCCATTGTGCCCATTCTGCATAATCTCTGCACATGGTTTGGTGGGTTACTACTATCCATGCAGCAAATGTAGTATTGAGCAGAAGTCTCTGTGGTGGCCCACTTAAATCCAGGAAACTGCTGCTTGCAGAACACATAGTTTGTTGGCCCAGAAAGACTCTGGCTTGCATAGGAAAAGGTCATTGTTGTTTTGCCTTCTCCCTTGTGCAGCATTTCTCTAAGCTACTTAAAGCTTGTGCAAATGTGTATTATTATTTCTATAATAAGCACCCATCACCTGATCCGTCGCTTACCTCCAATGTTCTCCCCACCTCCTTTCTCCCATTCCTACCTAAACCCCTTTAAAGGATTTTCAATTCTTAGGTTTCCACTTTTTTTCCTTTGCACTTCTGTTTTGCCCTCTTCAATCTGGCTGTCATCTTACACACTCTATGGAAACTGCACTACTGCACTACTGCATGTCTATAACTCGCTCCTCCCCTCCTCTTGATCTCTAAGCTGCCTTTGACACTGTTGGTTCTCCTACTCTTCTGTCATCTCTTTCCCCCCTTGGTTTTGCTGGTTCTGTACTTGAAAGGTTTCACTCACAACTACTGTACTGTTCGTAGTCTGTCTCCTGGGTGGGCCAACATCTCCCTGCCCACTACTCTATGGTGTTAACCAGGGTTCTTTTCTTGAGCGCCTTTTTCTCTCTCTCTGCCGTAGCCCCCTTTCCGCTTTCATCAAATCATGGAATCTTTCTTGTCATGTTTATGCTGATGATTCACAGATGAGCTTCACCTTTTCTTCTATTTCTGACTCTCTTCAATCCTCTGTCTCCTCCTGCCTTCTAGCCATTCAATCTTGGATGCTTTCCCTCTTTTGTGGCATGAAACCCTCCAAAATGGAAATTCTGCTTTTCCCCCATCCTCTCCCATCGCTCCTCTGTCTTCTTTTTCCTCCTACTGTACCTTTTTTCTTTCCGTCTGCCCATATTGTCGTCATTATGTTTGGGTACTCCCTTTCTTTTTCAACTCAAATTACCAATACTGCCAACATCTGTTATTTCCATCTTTACAATCTTTGTTGTGCCTATACCTTTCTTTTAGTTCAGGCCTCCAAACATCTTGTTTCCTCTTATTTTCTCTCGACTAGATTACTGTTCTGCACTTTTAGTTGGCCTTCCGTTCTCTCATCCGATTCCTCTCTGCTCCACACACAACTCTGTTGTTCGCCTCGTCTTCCTTCTACTTCCTCACTCCTCAATTTCTTCCTATCTTCATACCGCCACCTTATTACCATTTGACTTATGTCTCCTCTTTCACTTTCTTTGTATCATCTACAAATGTCTGAATGGCCTTGCTCCATCCTATCTATCTCCTCTAGTGTGTATGTTCTCAATCTCTCTTTCTTCTTCTTGTAACCTCCATGTACCCCCTCACACTTTTGCACTTCTCGCTCTAAAACATTGGGACGCTCTATCCCTTACTATCCACTCTTCCTACTCATTCCATATGTTTCACATTCATCAAAAAGTCAATTGTCTCTTTTTGTCTGATACCTAATTTTCCTTCTTTCCATTATACTTATTTATTTTTAAAAATCACATGGGCTTTTGGGACAAAATCGCATAAAAAATTTACCATTGATAACAGAGCAGAGGACATTGGTCTTATATAATGGGGTCAGAGAATGTTACATGAAGACCAGATGTTGCAGGGGAAGGTGGACACATACACTAGGGACAAGGACAGGACAGAATTGCATAGGAACAGGATGGTGGAGGAAGTGCTGAATTAGGGATGGAGGGGTGACAGAAAAGTGCTGTAAGGCCGTTCATGAAGAGTAGGGGGAGAGTAAAACAGGGTGATGCAGTAGCATAGAGTGCTAGGTAACAGGTTTTTCAGAAAGAAGAGCTTCGAGTTTGGATTTAAACAGTGGTAGAGTTGAAGTAGTATGGAGAGGGTGAGGAAGAGCACTCAAGAGCAGTGGAGTGAGGAGAGAGAGAGCAAAATGAGAGGGAGCACAGGGGGCTCATGTGGTGGCAAGCAGGTGAGTTTAGGATGATTGTAATGAGCAAGGTTGGGAGTGAGATGAGCAGAGCGGCAGGTTGGGGTGAGTCCATGGCTAGTTTTGAAGATAAGTGGGCAGAGGAGACAGAGGAAAGTGAAAAGGGTTGAAAAGTGTTCGGACCGCAAAGTTGAGGACTTTGTCCAGATGTGAAAAAAGCATAGTTGGAATACCACAGAGGAGACTGGCATAACACTCAGATCAAGAACGGACTACTTAAGAGATTAGCTGTTTTACAGTATTGAAAGAAAGAAGATGACAAATCTTTCTGATATTGAGGAGGTTGAGTCTAGCTGCAGTGGCATATTTGGAGATGAAGTGCGAGAAGTTGTGTGATATCTCGAAGATGATACCAAGGATACGAGCAGAGGCAGAGTAAGGAAGGTAGTCAGGAGAGAAGATAACAAGGGTTGGAGGAGGAAGAGATAGCTGTTTCAGCTGCGAAGTAAAGAAATTTCATTCTTAGTGGAGTTGAGCATGAGTGAGTGAGATGCCAACCAATATCTGATGGCAGAGAGACAGTTGAAATATTTGACAACAGCTCCTCGGATAAGAAGATCTGAGTGTTACCAGCAAAGAGCAGATAGGAGAAGCTATAAAAGGGAATCACAGTGCCAACAGCTGAAGTATAGAGAGTGAAGAGATGTGGACAAAGGACAGACTCTTGGGGAACTCCAAGAGCAAGGAGATTGAGTGGGATGGTGGGGCTGTTCCAAAACACCTGAATGTATCTGGAGGAAAGGTATGAAGTAATCCAAGAAAGGGCCTTATGTCTGATGCCAAACAGAGCTAGTGTAGAGAGAACAGCAGAACGGTCAATAGTATCAAAGGCAGCAGAGACTTATTGTCAGTTAATCTTTATTTCTGTATCATTGTTAATTGACTGTCTGTAAAGCGCTTTGGTGAAAGCACTATACATTTCAATAAATACAAATACAACAGATTGCATTTGCTTGGATCTGTGAAGTTAGAACTGGCAGAACAAGCAAATTGGCTGTCAAGGCATAAGTTGTGACTTATTGGACATATGTCTCTCAAACTAACAGGCACACTCCTTAAGGTAGGACTGTGAGCATGGATGGATAATTGGATGATTTTCTTGACATTTTTCTTTTTGGTTGCAAAATTCTCACCAGCTGCATATCATGGCCAAGTCATGGTGTAATAGGATTCAATTCAACACTACAGCTAAGTCAACGCCTAGTCTATAATACTGAATGAAAACCCTTATTGATATATCTTTAGGTCCAGTTCATGCGTTCTGGATGACTACCCTTGTATAACACCCCTCTCTTGGAATCCCCCTGACCCCACTGAGCCAAGAAGTAATTCTGTTTTGCAAGTTTAAAAGGTTTATTTGATAATTTAAAATAGATATATATATCACGCTTTATAATAAATTAATAATTGAATAGCACACTTAATCTGATATGATAAAGATCAACAACAGAGAATCTGGCACTAACACGCTTCTCTATAATCAATAAGGAGTTGACAAGAAATGGATAAGGTAGCACACTGGTAAATAGGTACAGAAGTATAATGTGGTAGAGGATGCTTTATGTAAGCTCAGGTGGATGCAATATTCAATGAATGCAGTACAGAAAATACTCAATATGATTTCAACCAAACAATGTAATCACTTTTCTCTGGCTATTCACTCCCCCCCTCTTTATGCAATGCAAGGGAATGGGAGGAAAGCACACAGTTCTCAGAAATGCAATCAATGTAATCAGTTCAATCCAGCAAGCTTAGACAACAGAAAACAGATAGGAGTTTTGAAAACACAGGCCCAAATGCTTTTATATGTGTTAGCAATGGATGAGAAATATGCTGGAAATGCTGTTAATTCCCTTTCAGAGGTTCAGGGTGAGTGGTATCTAGTTAATATTAGTCCAGGCTCACACTAGCAATGAGGCAGGGATAGTTAGCAGGTTAAACGAATTTCTGGCAAATGGAAGGCAAAACTGCTGTCTTTTTACACGTGAAGAAATTTGCAAATCGCGGCAAAATTCGCGGATGCGTGTTTCGCGATTGCGGTAAAACTATAAGGGGTAGGAATGCGGTTCTAGGTTCCTAGGAAAGCCACGATTCTAAGCTATCAGAGGAAAGTTACTGCAAGTCTCTAGCTCAAACGGTTGCGGAGATATGAGTAATTTAGTAAAGGTCGTTTTTGGTTTTGTAAATTTTAAACGCACACTTTTTCAAAATGACAAGTGACAAATTTTTGCAGCTAGAATGACAGGTGACAGATTTGGAGCTATCAAGCAGTTCTACTTAGGTTAAATAGATTGAATTAGATGAATTTAAACTAAAATCTTGGTTCTACACAGTTTGCTATGTACTCACACTATATTCTTGAGTGAAATGGGCCTCGCCATGGATCTGGTCAGGGTTTTAAACTGGACTCTGGTCTGGTCTGGCCTCTGCACTTCACAGTGATCTGGTTCAGCTCTCTCTGGTTCTCTGGTCTGGGTCTCTAGTTCTGGATAGATTGAAGTCTCTAGTTTGGCTCTCTGGAGGTTTGATGGAGGTAAGTATGGATTTTTCCGGCAGGGCTTCCAGCGGCAGATGGATTTTGAAAGTCTCTATCTGTCCTGTCTGTCTGCTTTTATGTGTTTAGAATGTGGGTGTGTTCTAGCATCACTGACCCTACCTCTCTCTCAGCTTCTAATTGGTCAGCTTTCATTCGTCCCCTTGATTGGGGGAATGAAATGAAGTGTCATCATGATGAGGTCTGTTTATGATACAGAGAACCCACCCCTGTCAACTTTACACACAATCTATATCTGACCTAAAAACATATTTGCACAGGTACACATTTGTTTAAACTTACATATACATGGTGTGGCTGAATTTAGCCATGTCTATGTCCAAATCTGCTCATTCTCGGAGCTTGCATTCAAAGAGTGTACATAATTGACTTTTTAACTGCTTTTCCAATTTCCGACATGGACCCAACTTTACATACATGTGTGCAGGGGGTAGGGACATTAACTGATGAAGTTTCAGATTTTTAACATGCACACATTTAGAGTAATATCCACTTTTCCGCTAAAACCCCCCTGAACATACCACCGGTTCCTACCACGTCTTAAACTGTGGGCAGAAAAATCACAAGAATTATGGTATCATTTATAAAATTTTCACATGTCCGCTCTATGAATTATCCCCCTTTTTATAAAACCATATCCTTGCTGCAGGGGTGTGTCTTTTCAGGTCACATGGTACAGAAACCAGTCTTTCCAGTTTCTGCCAAGCCAGCTTGCTTCTCACAGGCAGTGCTCCTCCCAGCTTCTCCAGGAGGAAGCCACTTTTTACGACGTCTGTAATAAAAAACCTTTGCCTGAGTGGAGAGGGCTTTGTTCACTCTCTGGCAGAGCACAGGAAATTCAATTATCAGATAGATGGCATATCCTTAGCCTGGGCAGCAAAAGGAAGGTTGGCCTGGGAACACAGTGGTGACTCAAGTTTCACTGCTGATGGGTAGTTGCTAGGCAAAATCAAGTTCCTTAAGCCAGACCTTCAGCTAACTTTTTGTTGCTTTTAAAATAACTTGTAATTTTACACATGCAGCTAGAATGCTGATTCTAAGCGCAAAACTATGACATTTCAACAGTTACAAAGGCATGTGACACCAAACATAGGTCACTCATTTAATTTAACATTTTCGATTTTGGTGGTTTTAAATCCAGTTGTAGTTAGGCTTAAGCTGCTGACTCCATAGCATTTTTGTTATAAGCATTGTTTTTGGGCTCTTCATTTCCCAGATTTTGTAGGCACACAAAACTCCATTCTGCCAAATGTCTGCTGGTGTTCAGTGAATATTTTGCACATGTTGCAAGGTTTGAAATAGGCATTTTGCTTGCCTTCAGAAAAACACACAGAGTGGTTTTAAAACGCCGGCTTTTGGATAGTGGTGAGTACTGGTACTGCACTCATTTTTGGGATTTAAGAAATGAATTCCCCACACTTCTAGGTTGCATTTGGCAATCAGCATTGCCATTCCCAATGGTTTCAGACTACTGTGCGGGTAGTCCAATGGTGGTTTTAAAGCGCTTTGAAGCTAACCGGCGCTACTGTTTTTCCTTTGGCAACCCATTTCCCTCATGGCAACCCGGCCTTTCATTCTCGCACTGGTGGGTGGCAAGTGAGGCAACCATTTTAGTGTGCGCACAAACTGCGCAGCTTTCCTGGATTTCAGCGCACATGTGGGTTTTCCGCCATCTTGAATTTCCTAAGCCCACAGCACCAAATGTTGTAGCAGGGTAGCTTAAACGTGGGTCAGGACACCCTACAAGCCCCCCCACGCGACTGCACTTTGAATTTGAGTCGATGGGGAGTCGCGTGCACAAGGGTTTTGACCCATGCACCGGTCTGTCCGCATAATCTTCTTCCTCTTCTGTAGATGGCACAGTTCAGCATCTTCTTCTCCATCCGGTACTGATCGATCGGTTCTCCTCGCCGGTCCTGATGGGAAGATTGGGCGGTACCCCGGGCCCGTTGCGTCTCTGCTCCCGGTCTCCGGATCGTTCTTCTTGGTCATCCTTCATGGTTTCATCTCTCCTAGGATGATAAAGCAAAAGCGGCAATATCTACTCATAGGCGATTTTTTTCCACCACTGTTGAGATAGTGGGGCAGCATATGCATTTTATCATAACGAAACATTACATTCTTATTTTGAGAAAAAAAAACAGTATAACTAAGAGACAGTTTCATGCAAATCACAATATTTTAGAGACTAGATGTGGTATGTTTTATGGTTGGAACTGAATTAGTCTGAGACAGTGCCTGCTAGGATTCCAGAGGATTCCTCCAGTTGTTGCAGAGTGTGCCTGGGATGGCAACATTTCAACTGGTTTATGTGGACCCATTTGTCTTCCCCCTCTGCCGAACCGCCTTTGGGGATGCGGATCTTGTAGGCCACAGGGGAGATCTTATCGACGATCTCAAAGGGTCCCTTCCATGTAGGCAAAAATTTACGCTGCTTGGCCTGGTTCCTTTGGAAGTTGTATAGATAGACCCGGTCTCCCACCTGATATTCCTTCCTGGAAGTTTTCAGGTCATAATGGGTCTTCATGCTATCAGCCGATCTTTCTAGATTCCGCTGAGCACAAGCAAAAGCATGTTGAAGGTGTTTCCTTAAATTCTCTACATACTCATGAGTAGTGGAGGCATTTATCAGTGTCTGCTCTTGGGTCCTATAGAGCAAATGCTGAGGAAGCACCATCTTGCGCCCAGTCATCAACTCAAATGGTGACATTTTGGTTGCAGATGAAGGGGTAGATCTGATAGCCATTAGGACCAGAGGTAATCGGATATCCCAACTTGGCCCAGAATCTGCCACAAACTTCTTTAATATGCTCACAATTGTCCGGTTATATCTCTCTACTGCCCCAGAAGAAGCTGGTCTATAAGCAATATGCAGCTTTCTCTTGACCCCCAGTATCTCCCACATCTTTGTCATTACTTCACTGGTGAAGTGGCTACCTCTGTCTGACTCAATCCTTTGAGGTAGACCAAAACGGGAAAAGATGTGGTTAATCATCAAGGCCGCTGCAGTTTCTGCCTTGCAATTTGGGGCTGTGAGACATTCCACCCACTTGGTAAACAAGCATGTCACGGTCAACATGTACTTATTCCCCCTAGCCGAGCGAATCACAGGGCCTACAAAGTCGATTTGTAAATCTGACCATGGCAGTGTCATTCCCCTCTTTTGTAAAGGCGCCCGGTGCGTGAGGGATGATGGCTGAATTTGTGCACACACAAGACAACCCTTCAGGTACTGGTCGAGGTCCTGCCCCATGTGTGGCCAGTATGCAACCTCTCTTAAGATTTCCAATGTTGTGTGAAACCCCCTATGACCGGAGGTGGCCGCATCATGGGCGTGACTTAACATCAGGCTTCGGAATGAGGTAGGAACCACCCACTGATCGTGGCCAGCTTTGGATTTCCTTACCAGCAAACCGTCTTGGATTCGGAACATTTTTGGACATTTCATCAACACTCTTAGGTCCTCTTTCCCAATGTAATCGGTATCCGTCAGGGGAAAGTTCTCAGGGTCCTCAAGGTGCTGGTAAAATTTACCAATAATTGGATCCCCCTTCTGAGCGGTAATCAAATCAGCATCAGGGGTCTCCTTACTCCATTGTGCAATTGAAAGGTTGTTGTGAGCATTTGTCTGGGACCTAGTGATAGCAGTGACTTGGATTTCCCCCAACAGGGACTCAATCTCAATTAGATCCCCTTGGATGGCCCCGGTTTTGGCCAGCTGATCAGCTAAGTCATTTCCAGTTTTGTCTGGTCCCTCTACTTTGGAATGACCCTTGATCTTTTTCCAATAGATGGTCATCTCATTCGAGTTGACCAGATCATCAATGTTTTGGATCAACTTCCCATGTTTCAAGGGTTTGTTGTTAGCACATAACATGCCTCTGGTTTTCCAATTAACCAGGTGCTCCACGAACCCGTTCCGTACATAATCCGAATCTGTGATTATGACCAGTTCGTGGAGTTGATGCTGGATAGCAGTGAGGATGGCCTGATGCACAGCCATCAATTCTGCCACCTGACTACTTCGGGGACCAATTTTGTATCCAGCGGAGGGTTCTGGGGACTCATTCACCCATGCATTCCCTACGCCAGCCACCAGTTCTTTCTCCCCGTTGTTGTCAACATGGTAAGAGCATCCATCCACATACACAGTGGGCATTCCCTCACACTTGTCTTCTTCAAAGACTTTGTGGGGGGAATTAAGGTATGCCTCCATGTTGTCCTTGATTTTCAGACTTTCGTCCTCGAGACAGTTTTCTCTGGCACAATCATGCAAGTCAGCCAGACCTTGCGCGAGGGGACTCTTCTTGTTTTGGCCATATCTGACCTCCACAGGAAAGCCTTGCATTGACAGAATCCAGGAAGTAATTCGGGAATTACTCACATTTCCGGCCCGGATTCTGTCACTTTGGAGATATTGCAGAGGCTGGTGTGGAGTCTCCACTATGATGTGTTCCCCCTGGATAAACGGGCGGTAATTCTTCAATGCCCACACCGTTGCCAGGAGTGCCTTCTCACAATCGTTGAATTTTTCCTCCACAGAGGATAAAGTTTTGCTCGCATAGGAGATTACTTTATTGACCTTGTCATGCTTTTGGTATAATACTGCCGTCAAGCACGTATCAGAGAACCCCGTCTCCAGGAAGAACTCCTTGTTTCTGACAGGGTAAGCTAGGCAAGGCGCTTGTGAGAGGCTTCTTTTGAGTTGTTTTACCGCCTCGGCTTGTTCTGGACCCCATTCCCACTTGACCCCCCCCTTCAGGAGATGAATCAGGGGTCTGGTGATCTCTGCGTAGCCCTCAATGAACTTTCTGCTGTAATTAGTCAGTCCAAGGAGGCTCCTTAGTTCCCGCAGAGTTGTGGGGTCTTTCAGTTTCTGAAGTGCTTCCACTTTCTTTTCCTGGGGACAGAGACCCTGAGGAGTAATCTCATGCCCCAAGAAATTAACACGGGTTCTACACCACTGTGCTTTCTGAAAGGAAAGTTTTGCTCCGGCGGCCCTCAACTGTGTCAGAACATAACGGATCTCTGCTATGTGTTCCTCCACAGATGAACTTTTGATGAGTACATCATCTACATAAGCCAGGTTACCCCTCGTACCCAGGTCGGGCATGGCCTTATGTAGGAAAATGTTGAATTCATTGCCGGAGTTGAGGTATCCGAAGGGAGTCCGGGTCCAGGTGTACTGCTGGCCCCCAAAGGTAAAAGCCAGCTTGTATTGGTCCTCCCTACTGACAGGCACAGTCCAGTATCCATTGGTCAGGTCTATTGCAGTGAATACCTGTGACCCCTGGATCTGGGCCAGCCCTTGGTCAATGTAGGGCAGAGGCCATCGGGAAGTATGGACCCGTTTGTTGAGCTCCCTAAGGTCGGCGCAGAGTCTCCACTGGCCGTTTGGCTTCAATATTCCCAGCACCGGATTATTGAAGGTGCTGTGGACTGGACGGATTATTCCCCGGGACTCAAGGTTCTTAATTATTTCAGTAAGGGACTCCATTGATGCGAGAGGCAAGCGATATTGCTTCACAAACACAGGAGTCATGCCAGGGTCCGTGGGGATTGTTGTTGTGTGGATGTCAGTGCGACCACAGTCATATGAGTCTACCGCAAAGAGATCTTGGAAATCCAAGAAAACTTGTTTCAACTTTTGCTTTTGTTCCAGAGTCACACAGGCATCAGCTAGGTTGACTCTCTCTTCCACCATCTGCCTGAAGCCTGGAAAGACTTCTGGTTTGGCTATCTCAGCGGCCTCCTCCAACTGGGTGGAGAAGTCCCTGGTCAGAGTGCTGATTTGGACCGGAGGCTTCAGGTGGGAAAGGCAGCCCTCATGTACCTGGAAAATCACCTCATCCCTCCTGAAGTCACAAGTCACATCTTCCTTACCATAGGGGCAGGAAGTGTACACCAGGAAGTTCCCCCCATGCCGGGTAAAAATCCTGTCTGGTGTTGTGTTGTCCTCACTGTCACTCTCAAAACAGTCCTTGGGGATTGGTCCTAACAGTTCATTTACAAGATCAATGGAGAAATGTCGGTCATCAACCGCCATTCCAATAATGGTGCCTGCGGCTAGAGTAATACTCTTTAAGTCGCTGTTATCCACCTCTATTAGAATGGTGTCATGTTCTAGGTTGACTAATGGAGTTGGGTTTACCCCCAACCCTTGCTGTTGGAGAGAAGCATTTAGATGTATGTAAGCATCAGGGTTTTTCAACTCTTGTCCCCTTTTAACTTTCACTTCCAGGGAGAATTGTCGGGTCCTTTCTGGGATGGTGACTTCCTCTTTAACCTGAATTTCAACTGCATAAGGTAGCAATTGAGCTGACCTAAATGCTTTTTCTGGATCATCAAAGCCCATGGGATTATCCGCTAATCGGGACCAAGCTTTGAAGTTTATTAGGTCCAAACTAATGGCAAAGCGATTGAGAATGTCACTGCCTAAGTAAAAGGCGGCAGTGACGTCTCGCACGACCCAACAATTATGGACTATGCTCTTGTTGCCAATGGAGATTTTGAGCATACACCTGCTTGGCAGGAGATGTTTTGAATTGGGTGCTTCCAGGTCCATTTCCCATTTGTCTATCAGTTTGAAGGTGGGAATGGCTGGATCTTTTGGGAGTTGGCGGAACATGGCTTCGCTGATGAAGCTCTTACCGTTGTTTACACACACTCGAGCGAGAACAGAGTCCTTCCCATCATTTAACTGAACAGGGATGAACAACTGCTCTTCAATTTGCTGAATATCAGCCAGGCTTTGAGCTGATTTCACATCTTTCTGGACTATAGGAGTGGGAGTTTCAGATTGTGGATTGGTATAGAATTTCAGAGTGTTTCCTTCCAGCGTGGAGTACCACTTTAGACTGGAAGGAAGGTTGATTTTCAGAAATAGAGAGGACCCCCCATCACCAGTCTGTTGTCCTACTGCTATTACTGTCACGTCTGGAATTTGGCTATTCTGGAAGTGAAATTCTACTTGGTCAGATTTTTGTTCAACCATGTGGCATGTGCCGTTTAAACTAACATGGTTGGCACTCTGTTTTAATTTTATTGGTCGGCTAGTCTGGGTCCAGAGGACCTTGTTTACGCAATCTATTAGGGGTGACAACCTTCTCAGGAGGTCATTCCCTAGTAAACAAGGGGTGCCCTCTGGGGTCACAACTATGACCGGGTGTTTCAACTTGTGTCGCCCGATCTTAATGTCCAAGTCTGCCGTCCCCTCGACGGGAATTTCCTTCCCGTCAAAGTTCTGCAGTTGTCCAGGAAGAGAGGTGAGAGGAATTTGGTAATTCTCTCCCCTTCCTGCATTCAGTTCGTCAAAGGCCCTTCTGGACAGAAGGGTAGCTTGAGATCCAGTGTCCACCAGTGCTGAGATTGTACCCTGCCCCTGTACTTGTACCGGGGCATAATATCTTCCCTCCTTCTCCTCAAGGGGGCACAGATAATGTACATTTTTGGACAACTGGTGGGCTAATTTTCTGGTTTTGGACATCGCTAGCGAGGAGATTTGGGCAGAATTCTGTGGAGAGTCTTGGGAATCTGAAAGAAAAAATTTGCAACTGGAGATCAGAGCCATTGTGGGTTCCCCTGGCTCCGTTTCTGGGCCGCCCCCCCCTTTTTGGAGGCAGTCGCCAGGATGGGTTTGAACCAGGGGATTTTCTTGCTGTTGGTTCTGGGATGAGATGGTGGGCGGCGGTAGCTCAGTCTCCACATCTCCCCAGTCTGGATTTGCATCCCTAGGGACCCATTTTTCTTTGGGAGGAGTTCCCCCCTCTCTGAAGGAGAAGATCCTTTTCCCAGGATCCTCTGAGGATCCCTCTCCCTCAAATTGGAAGATCTGTACCTCCTCCTCAAACTGAGTCTGTTTGGGTCTTTTGTTTCTCCTACCCCCCCTCTGCTCCTTAGGAGGCAGACTTTCAGGGGCAAGAGATTTTGTTTCCGGTTCCTGGGTTGCTAGGGGCTGTTTACAAGTGAGGAAGGAAGCTTCCTCCAAGGCTTTACACCCCCCTTCCCCTTGTGCCTCCTCCCTGGGAACCGGTGAGTTATCGGGGTGCTGCCCCCGTCATTGTTCGGGAGCACCAGGTCCAGAGTTGGGTGCGTTCTGCGCCGGCATGCTGATCTGAGGGTTCTGCTGAGCCCTCAGTATGTGACCCATATCCCGCGCCATGTTTTGGACCTGGCGCTCTAACTGGGAAACCCGCTCAGGCTGATACGGGACCCTGTTTTCTCCCCTGGGCTGATCCCGGGAAGGGTAGCTGTCCCTCCTCTGGTAATACCCCGGGTTGGGAAGATTTGGGTACCCCTCCACCCTTGGCCTCCCCTCTCCCGGATTCAATGGTCTGGGCTCAGGGAATTGGGGAAAGAAGGATGGATGGTTTTGGGGCTGAAAGTCGGGTGGATATCTGGGGAAAAAGTTCTGCCCAGGGTTTGGTAAATTTCTGCCCTCCTGTGGGAAGTTTGGAGGGAAGTTCCCTGGGTTAGGTGCTGGTCTGGATCCCCCCCCTTGGGCTGGAGGAGTCCACACATAACCCAGGATGGGTCTGTTACCTTTGTAGCGAGGACTTACATAGTCAGGAGAGCGAGGGACCCCATTTGTGGGGCTGCCTCCCTGGCTCCCTGTCTGCGACTGGCCCGAGGACCTTCTGGGCCTAGCATTATTAGGTGCAGGTAGGTTTTTAGGCCCCCCCATCTCCAAATCCAAAACGGGGGTGACCTTTACCTCTGCCACCTTGGCAGCAGCAGGGGTGCTGTTGGCTTTGGGGTTTTTCTGGGCATTGCTTTTATTTTCTATGGGCTTCTGCACCTCATAGATGCGGGTAGCCTGTTCAATGACCCAGTCTAAAGATCTTTTCTCGTGAAAATCCCTCACGAGCTGGGTAATGATATATTTGGGCAAGGCATGGAAAAACGTGTTGATAAATTCACGGCTATCCGTGCGCACCCTTCTTGTGGTCTGTGCAAAAGCCCGCTTTAACTCCTGCACAAATTCTTGTGGGGCCTGATCCTCCCCACATTGCAAATTGTAGGCTGCCTTGCGAGCCTCTTGAGGATTTCTGTGAACAGAAAAATGTTTCAGGATGGCCGCCTTATAGGTGGACCATCTTACATGATTTTGGTCCTCCAGCCCCGCAAAGAAACTGGAGTATTCCGGGGAGAAGGTCCACTTTACATATTGAATGCAGCTTTGGCTGTCCTTCAAATGGAAAGTCTCCATCATTTGTTCAAACAACTCTAAGTGCTCCCAAACAGAATACTTAGCGTTCTTATGGTAAGGCGTGATGACGCTCCTGATCGCCTTAATGTGCTTTAAGGGGTCCTTAAGCAAGGCCCTTTTTGCCTTATTGGCCTTTTTGGTTCGGGTAACCCTTGTCCATTCTCCGTCGGACTCAGAGGCACTGCTCCCAGAGGTTCCCGTCTGTTCTTCCAGGTTTTCCCGGATTCTGCGAGCCTGGGAATGGCTGGCAGAATGTGGGGACCTGGTCTCCTGTGTCCTGCGCAGTTCAGAGGAGTCTTCAGATTCCTCCTTGCTGCCAGGATTTGATGGGTACCCCCTCCACTGACCTAACTGGGCAGGGGTTTTCAGGATGCCCTTAATGGGCCTACTCTCCTGGGGTTCCCCACTGAACTGTATTGTACTTGGGTGCCCATACCCGGATGCCCACCCCTCCATTCCTGGATGGTACTGGCCTATGAGCCCCATACTCTTAGCTGGATAGTAATCTGCCATCCCTGTGGCCCTGTGCTCATGTGCGCCAGGGGACACGGGGGTGGTAGAGTCCAGGGACTGGGGAAGATGAAGGCCCCTGGTGTTAGGGCTCCTGCGGTTATGGTCAGGAGTCTCTCTTTCCCAGCGGACCTCATCTCTATCCGCCCCTGCTCCCTGTTGCAATGCAAGAGCCTGCATTTGTGCTTTCAGTTCCTCTGTTAAGGCCTTACTCGACTCTATCAGTTTCTCCTGCATCGCTACCTGCTGTTGGAGCCTATCATTGTGTTGACAGAGGGCCTCATTTTCCCTCTGTGCTTCCTGGTTGGTCCTGGAGAACTGGGCCAGTCTTTGCTGCAGGAGGGTTACCTCCTGAGCTGTGTCCCTATTGGCCTGCTCCTTTCTTGCTAGAGCATCCTCCACCCTTCTGGTGTGCTCTACCAAGTTCTGGTTTTCTTTTTGGAGGTCACCCAGCCCCTGGTGGGCCAGGTGATTTTCTTCCATTTTCCTTTTTAAATGGCAGACTTCCTGGCCTAAGGCGTCTCTTTCCTGACTAAGAGCCTGCATTTGTGCCGCCAGGTCGTCCCTCTGCCTTTGAAAGGCACCAGCTTTCTGGCGTTCTTCATCAAACTCTGCCTGGGTATCCAGGTCTTTCAGAATTAGTTTATTGCTCTCTGCCTTCACTCTATCTAGGTGGCCTTGCAGGGTGACTACCTGCTCAGCACATACCCTGTTGAAGTCCAGTTGTTGCTCCAGCTTTTTCTGGTTTTGCAGTAGGGAGTCCAAACCTTCTTGGTATTCCTTCTGCAAGGCCAGAAATCTGGTATCCTGTTCTACCTTTTCCTGTTGCAGCACATCCATATCCTTCTTTATTTTAATGATGTGCTGCCTACTATCATCTTCTGACTCCTGGCTCCTCTGCAGCCTCTGCTCAGAAGAGACCAGGTCAGATTGGACCTTCTCTAACGCCATC
Source organism: Ambystoma mexicanum (assembly GCF_040938575.1). NCBI lineage: Eukaryota > Metazoa > Chordata > Amphibia > Caudata > Ambystomatidae > Ambystoma > Ambystoma mexicanum. The sequence continues at coordinate 380,345,098 of NC_090927.1, read as the reverse complement.
TGTTGCCTATTTGCCAGATTTTGGCTTTCAGCACATCTATCCTGCATGTCTCCCATATATAGGTACAGGTATGCTGCTATCCTGGCAATCTTATTGTGTTCCTCTTTGGCTTTAGGAGCCATATATAGTTCACTCAGGGCCACATGTAATGGACCCTGATCTCTATATATATCTGACCCTGTTTCAGTGACCTGTTTTGTGATTGCCTGCAACCACGCATCCTGGCCCTGTTCGGTCCATTCACCTCTCACAAATAGCTTATGCAAGAGGTGCTCTCTGGCCATTTTCATGTCTACTAAGGTCGTCATTCTAGAGATTGGTCTCTGTCCTGACTTACAGAGGTTAGTAATTTATTTTTGCAGAACAGAACTTTTCTTGGAGTGTCCCTTTTGAGGAATGCTTCACAGCGTAATGCAGCGTGGTGATCCGACCGGATATATGTATCCCGTCAGTTAGCACACTGTATTAAGCCGCACAAATGGTAAATCTAACCCAACGTCTCGGCTCGAGCCCCCAATTTGTAATAGGATTCAATTCAACACTACAGCTAAGTCAACGCCTAGTCTATAATACTGAATGAAAACCCTTATTGATATATCTTTAGGTCCAGTTCATGCGTTCTGGATGACTACCCTTGTATAACACCCCTCTCTTGGAATCCCCCTGACCCCACTGAGCCAAGAAGTAATTCTGTTTTGCAAGTTTAAAAGGTTTATTTGATAATTTAAAATAGATATATATATCACGCTTTATAATAAATTAATAATTGAATAGCACACTTAATCTGATATGATAAAGATCAACAACAGAGAATCTGGCACTAACACGCTTCTCTATAATCAATAAGGAGTTGACAAGAAATGGATAAGGTAGCACACTGGTAAATAGGTACAGAAGTATAATGTGGTAGAGGATGCTTTATGTAAGCTCAGGTGGATGCAATATTCAATGAATGCAGTACAGAAAATACTCAATATGATTTCAACCAAACAATGTAATCACTTTTCTCTGGCTATTCACTCCCCCCCTCTTTATGCAATGCAAGGGAATGGGAGGAAAGCACACAGTTCTCAGAAATGCAATCAATGTAATCAGTTCAATCCAGCAAGCTTAGACAACAGAAAACAGATAGGAGTTTTGAAAACACAGGCCCAAATGCTTTTATATGTGTTAGCAATGGATGAGAAATATGCTGGAAATGCTGTTAATTCCCTTTCAGAGGTTCAGGGTGAGTGGTATCTAGTTAATATTAGTCCAGGCTCACACTAGCAATGAGGCAGGGATAGTTAGCAGGTTAAACGAATTTCTGGCAAATGGAAGGCAAAACTGCTGTCTTTTTACACGTGAAGAAATTTGCAAATCGCGGCAAAATTCGCGGATGCGTGTTTCGCGATTGCGGTAAAACTATAAGGGGTAGGAATGCGGTTCTAGGTTCCTAGGAAAGCCACGATTCTAAGCTATCAGAGGAAAGTTACTGCAAGTCTCTAGCTCAAACGGTTGCGGAGATATGAGTAATTTAGTAAAGGTCGTTTTTGGTTTTGTAAATTTTAAACGCACACTTTTTCAAAATGACAAGTGACAAATTTTTGCAGCTAGAATGACAGGTGACAGATTTGGAGCTATCAAGCAGTTCTACTTAGGTTAAATAGATTGAATTAGATGAATTTAAACTAAAATCTTGGTTCTACACAGTTTGCTATGTACTCACACTATATTCTTGAGTGAAATGGGCCTCGCCATGGATCTGGTCAGGGTTTTAAACTGGACTCTGGTCTGGTCTGGCCTCTGCACTTCACAGTGATCTGGTTCAGCTCTCTCTGGTTCTCTGGTCTGGGTCTCTAGTTCTGGATAGATTGAAGTCTCTAGTTTGGCTCTCTGGAGGTTTGATGGAGGTAAGTATGGATTTTTCCGGCAGGGCTTCCAGCGGCAGATGGATTTTGAAAGTCTCTATCTGTCCTGTCTGTCTGCTTTTATGTGTTTAGAATGTGGGTGTGTTCTAGCATCACTGACCCTACCTCTCTCTCAGCTTCTAATTGGTCAGCTTTCATTCGTCCCCTTGATTGGGGGAATGAAATGAAGTGTCATCATGATGAGGTCTGTTTATGATACAGAGAACCCACCCCTGTCAACTTTACACACAATCTATATCTGACCTAAAAACATATTTGCACAGGTACACATTTGTTTAAACTTACATATACATGGTGTGGCTGAATTTAGCCATGTCTATGTCCAAATCTGCTCATTCTCGGAGCTTGCATTCAAAGAGTGTACATAATTGACTTTTTAACTGCTTTTCCAATTTCCGACATGGACCCAACTTTACATACATGTGTGCAGGGGGTAGGGACATTAACTGATGAAGTTTCAGATTTTTAACATGCACACATTTAGAGTAATATCCACTTTTCCGCTAAAACCCCCCTGAACATACCACCGGTTCCTACCACGTCTTAAACTGTGGGCAGAAAAATCACAAGAATTATGGTATCATTTATAAAATTTTCACATGTCCGCTCTATGAATTATCCCCCTTTTTATAAAACCATATCCTTGCTGCAGGGGTGTGTCTTTTCAGGTCACATGGTACAGAAACCAGTCTTTCCAGTTTCTGCCAAGCCAGCTTGCTTCTCACAGGCAGTGCTCCTCCCAGCTTCTCCAGGAGGAAGCCACTTTTTACGACGTCTGTAATAAAAAACCTTTGCCTGAGTGGAGAGGGCTTTGTTCACTCTCTGGCAGAGCACAGGAAATTCAATTATCAGATAGATGGCATATCCTTAGCCTGGGCAGCAAAAGGAAGGTTGGCCTGGGAACACAGTGGTGACTCAAGTTTCACTGCTGATGGGTAGTTGCTAGGCAAAATCAAGTTCCTTAAGCCAGACCTTCAGCTAACTTTTTGTTGCTTTTAAAATAACTTGTAATTTTACACATGCAGCTAGAATGCTGATTCTAAGCGCAAAACTATGACATTTCAACAGTTACAAAGGCATGTGACACCAAACATAGGTCACTCATTTAATTTAACATTTTCGATTTTGGTGGTTTTAAATCCAGTTGTAGTTAGGCTTAAGCTGCTGACTCCATAGCATTTTTGTTATAAGCATTGTTTTTGGGCTCTTCATTTCCCAGATTTTGTAGGCACACAAAACTCCATTCTGCCAAATGTCTGCTGGTGTTCAGTGAATATTTTGCACATGTTGCAAGGTTTGAAATAGGCATTTTGCTTGCCTTCAGAAAAACACACAGAGTGGTTTTAAAACGCCGGCTTTTGGATAGTGGTGAGTACTGGTACTGCACTCATTTTTGGGATTTAAGAAATGAATTCCCCACACTTCTAGGTTGCATTTGGCAATCAGCATTGCCATTCCCAATGGTTTCAGACTACTGTGCGGGTAGTCCAATGGTGGTTTTAAAGCGCTTTGAAGCTAACCGGCGCTACTGTTTTTCCTTTGGCAACCCATTTCCCTCATGGCAACCCGGCCTTTCATTCTCGCACTGGTGGGTGGCAAGTGAGGCAACCATTTTAGTGTGCGCACAAACTGCGCAGCTTTCCTGGATTTCAGCGCACATGTGGGTTTTCCGCCATCTTGAATTTCCTAAGCCCACAGCACCAAATGTTGTAGCAGGGTAGCTTAAACGTGGGTCAGGACACCCTACAATGGACAGATATTATGTAGTCATGACAGAACTTATGATAGTGTATCATTTGTTCATGCTGTTTGTTTGAGACTGTGCATTGAGAACTTCAGCCTTTGTAGAATCCATTTATATTCATATTGTGGATCCAGTGTGGCGTGGGCTGATTCAACCACTCCTTAAGAAACCCTCATTGGACCCAGAAGACCTCCAACTATGGACCAATCACCAGCCTCCCATTCATTGGTAAAATCATTGAGACGGTAGTGATGAATAGACTTCATAAGCAAATCAACCAGTCAGCATTGCTCCAGGACCACCAGTCTGTGTTTCGTCCTACATGCAGCACGAAGACAGCCATCATTCAGGTCTTATGATGCTCTTCAGATAATGGACAAAGAGGATTCCTGCATCCTGGTCCTTCTGGAACTGTCGGCTGACTTCATTATAGTGAATCATCAGACTGATCAGCATCCTCCCCCAGGGAATGGGCTTCACAGGAACAAATAGGCACCTTACAATCTGACTGAGACTCATTTATCTGCATAGTGCCTCAGGGCTCAGTCCACACCTCATTGATATATGATATGATACGATCATTAATTTATACATGTAGCCACTTGGATCACTTCTTGACAACCTAGGCATCTTGCTACATATGTCCATGGATGACACCCAGATGTAGCTTAAAGTAAACTACTCTGAGACAACACTCGCCTCTGGAAATGCTGTCCCGCAATTCATACATGGATAACAAGTGCACACCTCAAACTCAACCTTACCAAAATTGAAGTTTTGCTCCCTGGCCAACTCTCCAAACAGGAAACCATGAAAGGATAACTAATTGATATGCACCATGACAGATCCCCCCACCACTCGCCCCCAACTTGCCTCATCATCCAGATCCCTTTAGTTCATCTTTGACAACACTTCCTTTCGGTTTTGTGGCACCAGATCACACTTCTCTGCAAGAGTAAGCCTCCCTCCCTCCTTGAATCTCTGGAGTATGGTCAGTGCTGTTGACAATCCTTTGGGCATATGAAAGAACTCCTTGAAGCCCATTGGGCTGCACAAAGCTGTCTCCTCGTTGTTCTCCTCCCCTATCTGGATACAATTGCAGATATGCCCACATCAATACAGAAAGGCATTGGGTTTCAGAAAGACCATCCAAGGCATTGTTTCCACCATGTATTAATAAGTGATCATGCAGTTGTCAGTATACACATGCTTGCACATATCCACACATTGTCACATATACTCAAAACAGTATGTTGTAGGTACTCCTTCTTAGATGATCTCCGCTGCTTGCATATCCAAGTGTGTTCTCGTGTCATTAACGTTTGCTGAGCAAGGTGCAGAGACTGTCCTTAAAATGAGACCTTGCGCTTCAGAAAAACGTTTTGCCCATCACCATCGTCTTCTTCTGTGTCACACTGACAAGTCAAGAAGATGTCCTGGCCTTGTTTGCCAACAGAGGTCGATTTCTTGAACCACACGCCCTGTTGATATTGCCAGTTCAACTGTGGCTGGCATTTACCACTGTGCATATTCCGATAAACAATTTCTTTAGATGAAGGAAACAAAGAATACATTCCATTACTTTCAGTGTAACATTAGTTATTTCCTGTTTAATTTTACGTCTTCATTTTTATTCTGGAGTATTATTACATAGAACCTAATAAACATGCTGCACTTTGTTGCATGATTCCAATTGCTCCATCTTTCAAATGTCTTAATTAACAACAGATTCGTGCTGTAAAGTTGGTTACTTTACACCTCTCAATTGCAAGTGACTGACAGTAAACAATAGAATAAAAAATTACATTTTATTAACTCCTATGAACTTAATGTTGTCCTTTGTGCTGCTAGTCAGTGGCATGTTGATTACAAAGACATTCTACGCATATTTTCATTCTATTAAGTGCATGAATTTTTTAAACATTACATGCATATTAATTTGGTTCATTTTTTTTAAAATACAAATTGTATATAAGGATTCTGGTGATAAGAGTATGGTGTGTTCCACCGGCAGGTTTGTTAGCTTTAGGTGTAGGGAAGTTGTGCTAATTCGTTTATTACATTGAGTAATGTGTCGAAAAGTTTGCCACTCCATTTTGAGAAAACAGTTTTTCAGAAATGTCCCCTTGATCAAACCAGTAGAGCAATCCATTTATGTGGCAACAGCTGCACCTTTGGGTAATGCAATAGGTCCTATAAAAGCTCTCAGAAACGATTTGTTCCAAGAAGTTTGACAGTAACAAAGGAAGTAACCGGAGAGCATATTGCTTTCTGAAAATAGAAAACGTGTCCTTTTCGGTACAATCATATTTTACGGTTGGTTGTTTTATTTTTACATTCTGTGGGGTGGACGTGCCTCAATCATAAACGCAACGAAACTGTTTGGCAGGTTATCAATGAATTGAACCCGATCTTTCACATCTACAGCTTACATGTGGATTCTGCTTCAGAGTCTTCTCCACATCTTCACTGCCTTCAAGGGGCACAGAAGCTGGCTGTTGATTCTGCTAGGTACATTAACCACATTGAAATGTACTTTTGTCCAACTCCCAGTATGAATTCGACCAAGTGAACATTAACGAGTAAAATTGCAACCTGGGCATACGTGAACAAAAGGAAACACATGTACACCCCGCTTATAGTACACCCTGTGAAATGCACCTGCACCCCCACCTATATTGAAGTCAGCAATGTGCAAAATCACCTGGGAATATCTCCAGCTTTACTAACATTGCAATCTCATCAAAGTTTAGTTCTCCTGCCAATGTTCTCCAAAACTGAAGTTGCCCTATAACTAGATGGCATTTTGAAGAAAAACACTATTTATTTTATTCTTACATTTATTGAGCGCACACAACCCGAAGGCGTTAAGGCGCTGTTACAACCAGATACTCTTACATAATAGACAGGAGGGAAGGAAGAGAACATATAACAGATAGTGTAGTGCACTATTACAGATTATGTATTGTCTAGGAATCCAAACGCAATTGGATCGTGCACTGGCTGGTGAGATATTACGTTTAGGAAAGCAACATTACAAGGACCCTTGGGATTAGTCAATGCATAGCCCAGCAAGAACACTAATTAATCCCAAATAAATGTCCTTCATCTGTGTTACTACTCAGAGGATGTTTACATTGAAAATGTAATAGTAATCGGGATTCTAGTTAAAATTGTTATATCTCCCTGTTATTGCATCTGATGTTATGACTAGCTTTCCACTTGAGAAACTCAGTATTGCCAGCATGATATTGGGGAAAATGCACCCTCATTTGATATGTGGTGTCAGCCTTCCCAACTGCAAGAATAGTTTTAGCAATTTTTTGTTTTTATCTATGCATTGTGCTGCCTGTGTTTATCTCATTAGATAGGCTGCACAGGGCATACTCAGAATTCAAATTTAAAGAAAACACTGTGACAGGATGCCGTCTGTCGAGGGGCTGAAAGTTCTTTCTTTTTTTAAATTAATAAAATCATGTGGACAATTCTGTTTCTGTAAGGGAAGTCTGCTAATCAGACCCCTCTTTCAAAAAAGCTCCATGTCAAAAGTACAGTGCATTAATGTACCTTTAGTGATGAATCCAGTGGAGTCATCACAGATTCCCCAGCAGTGACCTCCTCCCAAAAGGCCACGAGACGGCAGCCGCTATAGGGGATGCTAGGCCTTTGGTTCCAGCCGGTGTCTAGTCAAATGGTCGACAGACAAATGGTCGACAGACAAATGGTCGACACAATTTGGTCGACAGGACAAATGATCAAATTTTTTTTTTAGTTATATATATTTTTTTAGGTGTTTGTTTAGGAAAAAAGGGGTTTTTAGCAAAAAAAAGAAAAAATGTGAAAAAAAAAGAATTCGATCATTTGACCTGTCGACCTTTTGGTGTCGACCATTTGTCCTGTCGACCATTTAGATTCGACCAGTTGACCTACAACCGTTCCAGCCTTCTCTTCCATCGCTGTCCATGTGGGTGCTGCTGAGCTTGTCATCCGTAGAAAAACAGTGCCTAACAAGAAATGTGCTACTTTGAAAATAAGACTACTCTATTGGTATAATGATGCACATGGCAGAAACAGAGATGGGCCCAGGGAGAGGGCCAAGGGCAATCCAAGTTGCATACTTCACTTACTCCCAGATGCGCCAGCAGCCTCCAAGTTCCTTCATCCTCGTTTTGAGCTATAATTTTATCCCTCCCTGGAATCTCGCAGCACAAATCACATGGCCCACATTTGAAGGCAAAATAGCCTTGCTTTCTGATGTTTGTGATCGATCGAGGGTCTAGCAGCTTTATGGTCAGTGGTCTGGGCCTGGCTGGCACTGTGGCATGTGAGAGTCTTGGGATCAAAGCATAGGAGGGCTGCAACTCTGGCGTGGAGGGTGTTGGGGTTGAGGGGCCTTACCATCTGTATCATGGGATGGTAACTGCCAAGAGGCACTCTGCCGCCTTTGCGTGGCCTTGCAGAGCACATTTCCCCCAGGGTGCAAAGGCCTACAGCCTCTGAGACAATAGAAGGCTTGTAATTTACCTGAGGCTCACTCATGGTGTGGGTTTATGTCTGTACTACTAATGCAGTCCTAATACTAACACATTTGGTGATTTTGTTGCACTTGGGCCTACGTTCCAAAATGGCTGTCTATAACTAAGATGGCATTCACACTTGCCTCTACTATATAGCTGCTAATGCATGCACTGAGTGATTGCGTACTCTACTGCTAGCACCCCCCAAACCCCTGCTCTCTCGGGGTGCTGTATATTGTTTGTCTCTCATTCTGAATCACCTAAGGGGTGCAAAGCCCCTCTCTCCTTCCCAACATTCCCCCTTTCATTAATTATATATTAACGAACACTCCTGCATTGTCACCCATTCTTATCCCCCAACAATAGTCCTCTTCCAATCTCTGTGCCCTTTCTAGCTTTTCAGCTTTCAAATAAGGTGAAGATCCCACTTTAGGAACCCTTGCTTTACATACTTTGTGCAAGCCTGCTCCAGATCAGGCATACTCTTCAGGGGTGCAAGTCATATATATACATCCCCTAACCCCTGCTAAATCAACCCAATATTCTGTGTAGTTCTCAGGCTCTAGTGGGGGTGTAGTAACAGTGCCATGGTGGTGTAAAGGTTGCTCAATTTGGTCCATGAGGGGCTTATTTTGGTCATCAGTCTGGGTACTGTGTTCTGTGGTACTGCGAGGTGTGTTGGATACCCCAATTGAAACCATCATCATAGCGCCATTAGGCACTGTGTTGGCACAGCATCTGAGGCCCAGTTGGCAGGTGCAGAAGATGACCAGCACAAACACAATCACAGGGGCCAACATCTTTACTATTGCTATCATCCTGGACGCGGCTCAGGAGAAGATGGCGTCAAACCAGTCCACACCTTTTATTCCAGCTTCTTTCTTCATGTGCACTCTGAGGGTGTGTACAGCTTCTATTATTTAAGAGGGGGAACCATTCTCTGCATCATTAGGAGGCAAGAATGTGCAAAATAAGTCCCTGATTCTTTTGCACACACCTCCTTCCATCGCTGTGAGGAGGTTAAGAACATAGTGGTTCTGCATCGTCATCCACCTTAAGGCACACAATTCTACTTTTATGGCGCTGCACCCTTCTGTGTCATTTGCCAGCTGTATCAGTTCCCAGTGGACTATCTGGAGCCATTTGGCATTTGCAGCTGCTTTGACCCCAGGCAGTAAGAGTGATGCAAAGAATGTTTCTGCGCTGCTGAATAACCTCTACTCATCGGGTATCTCTTTGAGAAATTCGGATGAATCTTGAGATAGATAGTTTGCTCTTTTCTACCTCTGCAACTTGTCTTTAATTTCCCTTTAAGGGAGGATGTGGGACTCTGGGGCTTGCAACGGGTTTCTGGTTGGCCCTTCTGAAGTGGGAACTGGCATTGGTGCTTGCCCCCCTTGAAGATGTTCTTCGGGTATTACAAGCAGTGCTGAGTGCAAGGTAGCTAGAGAACAGTAGCCCCCCCCCCATGATGGTGGGAGGTGCAAGTACGCCTGCTGACCACACACCCAGTAATAGTCCATTACTGCAGCAGTGACTTTCTTGAGATCTGGGATGAGCGAGACCTTATTACAATGTTAATTGGCCCCTACAGTAAAAGTTCCTTCATTGTAAAAGCAAAGTCCATATGTTTCTTCTCTGTGCACTTTAACAGGTTTCTCCATTGCCTTTATCCACGTCAGTTTTGCGATATGATGAGTCCAGAATGGTGCACAGGCTGTATACTCAGGCCAGGTCCTTTTGTACAAACCCTATCAAGCCTCCTACCCTACAACTCAGCGTTGTTTCTTGCCAATGGTTTGCACATATTTAAGTCCTTGAACTACCAAATGCGGTCTCATTAGACACTGGATGCTTTTAGGGTTGCTATTGCATTACAGTTGATCTGTACCGGATACTTTGTGCATTATACAGTGCGCCTGGAATGTGCCTCTTATCCTACATAGCGCTAGATGTATTATGCATTGAGCCTCTAGAATGGTTTCTTACTGTGACACAAAAACCTTGGGGACCCCTGATGCATGCAGTTTCAATGAACAAACATAACAACTCCCATTCACTTTTTCTCTCCCCACAGTGCTTATGTCCATGTACCAACTACTGGACATTTCTGGATGGTGCACATCCTCTATAGCATCCAAGCCAAGCCCTTGATAGGCGTCATACTTTGCCCTTTTTGTTTGGCTTCTCATTCATTTAGGGGTTTTTACATAGCCATAAATTACTCTACAAGTACTTGCGTGATTAGTGCAGATGACCTCATGAATAAGATTGGGGAAAAATAAGGACCTGACAATAAATTCTAATAATCCTCATCCAGTGGGTGCGTCTGCAACAGGGACAGAACAGTTACCGCTGTTATGTAACTTTACGACCTTGGTGTTGTATATTAGGGACAGTGAAGGCATAGTTGCATTTGTACTAGTGCTATTTTATACATTATCCACATTGGTGTTTCATAAACATCCCTCTCCCCTTTTTATATATGGATCCGATATGAAAACAACTCCTAAATAAATGCCTAATGCAAACATACAGATTGCAAACAACCGTGCAATATAATACAGGGCACATAAGTACGAGTCTGAAAATCTAGACACAGTATTATAATTAACATTTTACTTAATATACAAGAGGCGGTTTGAAAGCGCTAGTACCATCTTCTGTTGTTCCTGAAGCAAAACTATGAGTCAAAGAAAGATATAAACGAAGAAAAAAAGAAACGGAGTGAGAGAGATAGAGAAAGAGGGAGACAGGGAGAGAGGGGCAGAGGGGAGTGGAGGAGTAGGGGAGAGAGAGAGAGAGAGAGAAAGAGAGAGAGACAGACAGAGAGAGAGAGAGGGAGGGCGGGGCGCCCCCCTGCCCTGCACAAATTCATGCCCACACCCCCCAACAAACTCCCCAGTCCATCTAACAGCCTACCAGCATAGAATATTATCTGCTAAAATGCCCCCATCCGGCATAGCTCTCACCCCAGGCCCACCCTCCTGAGAAACCTACTCCTAGGAGCATACACAAGCCACAGACCTACCACGCCCAAACCCAAATCTGACACCCCCTCACCTTCCACACACAGGCCGAAAGCCCCATCCTCAGGCAAAGTCATCACCACCGCACCTGACCTTATCTAAAATACACCCAACCCACCAGACCCACCCACCCAACTCAACTGCGCCCTGATTAACGCTCAATCTCTCCCAGCACATGCCATTGATATCAACAATCTGCTCACTCACCTAGACCTGGACATCCTCGCCATCACCAAAAACCTGTTGCATGAAGCCTCAGGCCCTGCCATCAGTCTGGCACTTCCTCCGGGCTATACCATGTTCCACAAGGTCAGACCCTCCAACAAAGGAGGCTGTGTGCCGATCATCGCCAAAGATTCCCTCACCATTAGACAAATCTGCTCGTCACCTGATGAGAACACTGATACTCTATTGGTCAAACTTGCCCTATCTCATAACGATACTATCACCATACATGCCATCTACTATCCCCCTGGCTCACTATTAGACTTCCAAGCCAATCTACTCCACCAGCTAGGAGACAACCTAAAAAACAACACCAAAGCCATCCTCTTAGGCAACGTTAACTTAGGACTGAAAGACCACAAGGACAAACAAAGCAAAGCCTTCGATGAAGCACTCCTTGACCTGGGTTTCACCCAAAGAGTACTGACCTAACCCATAACAAAGGGTGCATATTGTACTGGATAGCAGACCACAACTGTTCTGTGGATATCAGCTCCAACACCCCCTGCCCATGGACCGACCACCACCTCATACACTTCCACATCCCTACCAAAACCATATCCAAGACCATCAATCTTGTACCCCCAGCTCTGGCCAGATCATCCAGGCTCCTCACTAAGGAAAGGATCATCCCCGTCCTAGAGGCCTCCTCAGCACTGAGGCCCCCTTTCTCCACAGACCCCGTAGCATTGGTAGACATTTACAGTACTACCATCAAAACAGCTATAGACGCCATCGCTCCACTAATAAAGAACAAAGCCAAAACCAGGAAATACTGTAACTCATGGTTCACACAAGAGCTATTAGACTTGAGAGCCAGGAAGAGAACTGCACTAACTGCATGGAATCCTGCCCCTCGCACTCTGCTCTAGAGGCCTACAAAACACTTGCCTCCCGATACAAAAAAGAAATCACCCTAGCCAAATCCTCATCCAACAACTCTAGAATCCCTAACGCAAAATCTGAGTCTAAGGAACTATTTGCAATCTACAAGGAGCTTGCCTCCCCACCAACCAACACGCAGGAACCGTGAAAGATGATACATGGTGCAACAATATCCAAACAGTCATACAAAAAAAGCTACAAAAAATAAACACACTACAGTAAAAAGAAAAGCCCACCTGAACGCACTTCCCAAAGCTAACACACCTCCAGTGGCAGCCCACCATCCAGACAACAAAAGCGCTAAATCCTTCTCCTTCAGAGAAGTAACCGAACCTGAAGTCCTTGACATCACGAAACGCATTAAACCCTCCTCATGCAAGGGGGATATCTGCCCCACGGCACTCATTAAAGACTACGCAGAACCATTAGTCCCGCTCCTCACAGCCTTTATCAATGCCTCACTCTCAACGGGCATCGTCTCCCCCTCCCTCAATGGATCTTGGGCTCGCCCACTGCTAAAACCCCCCCCCCCTTGATCCTGACCTACCAAATAACTATAGACCCATAACCACTGTCCCCTTCCTGCTCAAGATACTAGACAAAGCGGCATACCTCCAGACAAAACACTTCCTGGAAGACAACATCATCCTGGGTAAGAGGCAATCTGGCTTCCGGCCATGCCACGGTACAGAGTCTGCCCTACTCAACCTAAAAATTCAGATAGAGCAAACCATGGACAAAGGGAAAGCAGCACTGCTCCTGCATCTACAGCCTTCGATCTTGTAGATCACAAGACCCTCTGCAGACACCTCAAGGATCCGGCACACTTTTCCCAACAAGCCGCATCCTGGATCACCTCCTTCCTTGAAGGAAGACACATGAGTTTTCTCTGACCAGGCGTGCACCACCCCACCCCTATCCACTGCGGAGTACCTCAGGGAACTTGCACCTCACCTACCCTTTACAACATTTTTACTCTTCCACTTTTCAATGATCTTGATGCTAATGGCATAGCATATACCAACTATGCCGATGATACGCAAGTCCTACTCCCACTCACCGGCTCATACGATCAAGATGCAGCCACCCTCAACAAGACCTATGCCCTCATCCATGCCTGGATGATGGCCAATGGTTTATGTCTAAATGGAGACAAGACCAAAATACTACTTGTAGGTCCCAAACAAGTCCTCAACAAGCTGGATAGTAAGTACACATCATTCAACATTGACAATACGACTATCACCACCTCGGCTGCAGCCAAAACTCTAGGAGTATACAGAGACTTCACCCTCTCTATGTCAGGGCAAGTCAGTTCCATAGCCTCATCTGCTGCACTAACAACAAAAATCATAAACAATGTAAAACCCTACCTCTCACACAAAAACTGCCTGTCCATTGCCAGAGCTATTGTGGGAGCCAGACTAGACTACTGCAATGTCCCATTCCTAGGCACCTCAGCCAAAAACCTGAAGAAGCACCAAACCACGCAAAACAACGCCCTCAGAGCAGCCTTAAGCATCCCCAAGAGAGAGCACATCTCACAGGCAAGGCGGGATGCCCACTGGCTTCCCAGTCAAAGAGCGCATTCTCTTTAAAGCCACCTCTAACAGACCTAAGTGGGCCCAACGCTGCAACCAGCTGGCTATCCCATCGTTCAAAAGATCGAAAGCAGGAGGCTCTATCTTTGCAGTCCTAGCACCGAAGAATTGGAATGCAACACCTCCCGCGCTCAGGAACGAAATGTCCCCGACAGCATTCCGTAAGGCACTGAAAACTCAACTCTTTCAGTAGACCCCCCACCATAGGCATCCCTACCTCCTCTGGTCCCCCTGTGATGTTCTCTTGTGCCCCCTCCCTTCTCGCACACAGGTGTTGCCTGTTTTGCTTGATTCTTCTACCCTGCTCCCCCTCAACCTCCTCCAGCCTACTTCTGCAGGAGTCTGTCCTGATACATTCTGGGTTCACCATCACCGTCTTGTGGCCAATGCTGGATTTGACTTTTATGGACTTCATTCATTCACGGTGCGTCACTCTTTCTCAACTCTCATACTGGACTTTCTTTGCATCTTCTACTCATGGTGGCCCTGAATCATGCTGTTCCCATTTTCATCTTGTATACTGGCTTGCAGCATTATGTGTTACTACTGACTTCTGCAATGGTATTCGCTCTCCACTCTTGCTTCTTCACTCCATTTGACTGCTTACTCTCTGTTCTCTCCTCCTTTCCCTTCTCCCTTTTCCTATCTCCTCCCCTTACTTTCTTCTATGCACGTACTCTGTCAGAATTGTCCCTGGACCTAATATGATAGCAACCTCGTCTGTTTCCTCCACCCTCCCATTACTGTTTTTTTCCTACCCACCCAGGCTTAGTACGGTAGTCGCCTGTCTGTTTCCATTTCCTTCCACTCTCCCCCTCCCTTCCTTATTTATGTCTTAGCTCTTGTACTATCTGAAATGTCGTCAGGCCGAGTACGATGGTTAATTTCACAACCTTACTGTTCATGGCCTGTAAGAATGTCATTGTATTTTCCCTTGTTCCCTCCAATCATATCACCTAAGTATCCTCCATCAGCCCCCTCATTTACCATTATCACCATGGTTAATGTTTAACTACTGTTGCCACAACTAATGTATAGCACCACTGTATGATTGCCTTACCACTGTGTCACATGATCTAAACTGTTGTTAACCTAAGTAAGTATTCTGTAACAGCACCACGATGCCTCAGGGCCGCTGAGCGCTTTATACATTTAAATAAATAAAATACATAAATAAAAGCCATATATAGTATGGGAGGGTGCAAGAGAGCCCCCACTAGGCAAAAGTGCTGTTTAGTGCAGGTGTGCTGCGGAGGTACTGGCATGAAGTGGCCGAAAAAAGGGATAGTTATTGTGTCCGAGTACTCAATTGTTTAGTGCCGCTGGGCATAAAAAAGTCACTACGTGTGCTCAGGGGTGCTCTCCGAACATCTGATAGGTGGATCCATTTGCAGAGCTCCTTAACTTTCACAGCAAGGGGAGAAGACGACCTGATATGGCCCGATATACCTGGGGTCCCTCCACCTGTGAATGAAGTTCTGCACGTATACCAGGTTGCCTGGAAGTAACGGTTGAATGGGTGAGGAATACGATGGTGCAGC
Organism: Ambystoma mexicanum; assembly: GCF_040938575.1. Taxonomy (NCBI): domain Eukaryota; kingdom Metazoa; phylum Chordata; class Amphibia; order Caudata; family Ambystomatidae; genus Ambystoma; species Ambystoma mexicanum. The sequence goes on along the minus strand of NC_090927.1, from coordinate 380,329,646 downwards.
AGCCTCGGTGCCCAATATTTACTCTGATCGGGCTGGTGCAATCTGTCGATAGACAAGTTTAATGGCACGTGTTAGGGTGGTCAAGTAGCTGTTAAATTCTTCTCCTAACACAGATGTGGCCCTATGTGCATCTGATGCTACCTTAACAGGAACTCCACAAAATTATTGAGTGGCTAAGCACACCAAATTCAAGAATTCGAAATTGTTATGTAAAATTTAAAAAACTCAATCCTGGCTAGGAGGGATTTAAGGTCTGTTACGGGTGCAGGGGAGAAATCTATGACTCTGGTATCAAAAGTCAATGCACAAATACTAAACCAACAAAGCGTCCCGTGCTCACCTTTACATTTCGAAAAAATATCAGTCAGCGTTTTAGTACATTGTCATCATGTTGATGAATTTTTTGATGAATTTTTGTCAGTGCTTCTTCTGAACTGAAAAAGTATCCCAAACAATGTCAACACATTTCTAGAATTATTCCGCTTGGAGCTCGGGGATAACGTTCTGTAACACTTAAGTTCAAATCATAACCTCTTCCTTATATCCTGTTGCTCACATGTGGTCTCCTATTAAGGATACTAAATATTAGAATCTCATTGTGTTCAAATGTTAATTAAAGCCTCTACCTTTCGTTTCCCTCGTTTATACTCACCACCATACTGTGGCGACCATGTTCCTAGTGATTGTGTAAATCGATTAGGAGTCCCCCTCAAATGGTAAAATATGCGGGTCCCTGTTAGGAGACAAACAAGTAAAGTTGCTTTGCGTTCATTCCCTTAACTCTCATTTATGCAGAAATGATTAAATGGGTGGGTTGTAAATTTTAGATATATTCACCCACACTATGTGGTGAGGATGGATAGACTTTCTTATCTTGCTTATCTCGCTGCGTTCAAGATCGCCCTTTCATTTGTACAGTGTTGTGTGTCCCTGCGGGCAAACAAACACATAAAGTTGAGCTCTTTAGCCAGTGTTTCATTGATCTACAATCTGGCGATTATGGTTGTGATGCAGAGGGCTACATAAACACCTCTATTCTTACCTTAGAACATCATTAATGCAGCTAATGTAAAGTGATTGCGGTTTCTCTGTAACCAAAACCTGCTCGCTGTGGCTCCTTTGTGTAGTGACCCGTTGCCTGGCAACAGCTTCCTTTTCTAGTCTACGTGGGAATTGCTAGGATTCATGGGAGTTTGAGTTCATGCCTGATTGTGCTCTGCCACCAGCGTAATTTATCTCTAGTAATAATTAAAGGCATTATTTATGATGAGTTTGAGTGTGCAAATACTTGTCTATTGTTCTCCTCCGCCTCTATGTCATACTATCTCAGATTTTTAAGTAGTTATTTTGCAGCGTTGTTACTATGCATCATGCCAACTAGACACTGGATAATCAGCCGTGTCTGTCGGCAGAGTGTTATCAATAGCTTATAACCTTATTATTTTTCAAGCACATGTTGTGAGGAGTATATACAGTTTACGCGGAAAAATCATTACTTTTCCAATATTTGTGATCACTTGAATCAGTATTCCTCCATTTTATCCAATCTACCTGGTGACATATTTCTCTACAAAATAACTTATCAACATCGCATTAAACAATTGTCATGAATATTCAAAGCAACATGCCTTGTTTCGAACACATCATTTCCATCATAACAGATTTAAATGGCTCCTTTCCTTGTGAACCTATTCGCTCTGCAACAAACAATATCTAACAAGCTCTTATGTGTAATGTAGCCTGTGGGCTATACCCAAGTGTCAGAATGTCACAACATAACTAGAGTTCATCATTAGCTGACTCTTCTCACTTGTCCTCATTTTTTCCGGAAGAGTCTTGTATTACCGAAGTGTAGATTTCACAACTTCCCATCTTCTAAGTTTGATAGTCCTTGAGTTGCTACACTCTACGTTGTGACCCATTTTATTAGGAAGATGCTAATATACTCTCCTTTTGTCTATAACTTGACGGTGGTATTATGTTCTTTACAGAAATCATGTTAGAGAAAATGTCTCACTCATTCCATGTGACTCTAATGAGTCCCGTCTATGGACCCAGAACATCTCTCTTCTTGTCATAATGTCCTGCATGTTGCCACTTATTGGGGGTCTCAATATCATTTTGAGAATCACACATTTTAATTGAGATATAGAGTGGTGTTTTGCCTCACAGTGTCTATACACAGATGCTTTTTCATTCTTCATATGTATATTCGACTTGTGTTCTGAAAGTCTCTCTTTCAGTCTTCTAGATGTTTGACCCACATAATATTGACCACATGGGCGTATAAATTCATAAATGACAAACTTACTCTCACATGTTGCGAAAACATGGAGATCAATTTTTTGACCTGTACGGATGTCTTATGATATTGCCTTTTTGTACATTGTTTCAATGGCAGCAGTGAAGACAGGGAAATGTGCCTTTCTTTGGTTTATTTATAAACAGTTGCTTGTTTTTGTCTCCAACTCTTTCTGCTTCTATCAAAGAGTCACACAAATTGCTTCCTCTTGTGTATGCCATTAGTAGTGGTTTAGGGAATAACTTACTCAATTGTGGATCTAATCTGGTCATTTTCCAATTTTTCATGTAGAATTCTGGATATTTGCATACTTTGCTGTATTGTGTCAAGTAGATCAATGGTGGGTTATCCTTTGTACTCATCGAGGGCATGAGTAAGCTTGACCTATTCTTCGCTCGCCTCTTAGAGGCAGCTTCAGTGAGAACTTCATCAGGAAAGCCTCTCTCTTTAAATTTTTGGATTTGATCTTTTGCCGTTTCCGTATAGGATTCTTTGTCTGAGACGATTCTTCTTATACTCAACAGTTGACTCAAGGGCAGGTTATTCTTTAGATGTTGTGGATGGTGTCTAGTGTAGTGCAGACTGTTGTTCACATCAGTCGGTTTCCTGAAAATTGTGGTATGAAGTTTGTCAGGTGGTATGATCTTTACATTGAGGAAATGTACTGCGGAAGTGCCTTCTTGAATTCCGGGTGTTCAAATAATTCACAAAGATTTGTAATTCTGTCTCTGGTCCCTTCCAAATTCCAAAAATATCATCTATGCACCTTTTCCACATGGCTAGTTTGTTAGACCATGTGGGGTGTTCCAGGATGTGTTGTGACTCACAATGAAACATGAAAATGTTGGCGTAGCTTGGCGCCATTGCTGAGCCCATGGACGTGGCCGAAATCCGGAGATAGAACTGTTCATTGAATCTGAAAAAGTTGTTATAAAGGATCATCTTAGCTAATTCTATTGCAAAAACTTTGTTTTATGGAAAGTAATCCTGTTGCAATAATAACCATTCTAGCGCTTCGAAGCCTTCGCCACGCGGTATTGATTTAAAAGTGAAGAGTGTCCAATGATCCTCAATCTGTCTCCATGTATTTGGTTAATGGATCAAAAATGCTTTCTGTAGCCACTACAATTGGTCCAAAAGTAGGGTTTGTACAATTTGTATGCACGTTCGGAAGTCCATAGAACAATGGGGTTATCAGAGTTTTATTGTAGAGAAATTCCTTTGTCTTGACTGTGATCTATTCTTCACCATGTGCATTATTGATGACTTATTCAACCATTTTCTGGATGTTATTTGATGGGTCATGGTCCAAAATGATATAGATATTTCTATCCTGTAATAGCTGTAAGCAACCTTTTGTGTACATGTCTGAATCCATGACAACAATGGCACCATCCTTGTCTGCCGGTTTGATTTCGTCGAATAATTTTATAGATTTTAGATCTTTGCACATTTTGGTTTCAAATAGATCCAATGCAAAGTTATTCAGTGAAGGGTTAAATTTACTTTTAGTCTCATTTCCAGGGTGTGAAATGCAACTGACCTTTCTTGTGTTGTTGGAATCGAGTCAAATAGTTTGTTTCATTCTCCTTATTAATTTTGCCATATTGATCTCTTCATTGAATAAGTTTGAATTGATTGTGGGGACAAAAGACAATCCTAGGCTTAGGAGGTCAATCTGTTGTTTATAAACAATCTTGTTTGAGATATTTAAGATCAGGTTTGTGTTTACTTTTTGCTTCTTAATTGCTTTGTTTTCTCTCCTGATCTTCCTTTGTCTAAAAAAGGACGGGTCTCGTCAATCATTTGTTTGTCTGTTCCTCCCATGGGTATATTTAAGCCTGAGCCAGTTGGGGTCTCTGGTGTTGGATCCTTACTTCCACTTGATGTATCTCTCGAGGGTTCTGCTTCAAGCTGTCTTTTCTGGGCATTTTCTGTGGTGGATATTTCTTTGGTGGTTGTTGGTTCTGTTGATAGAACTCCTGCCAAGAATATACTATGTCTCGTGAGTAATCAAGTGTGTCCCTGCAGAACTTTCTGATCTTTCTTTGTTCAATGTCACGTTTGTATGCGTCTAATTTCAAATTCGTCTCCTGTAGTACTTTTTATAATTCTTGTTAGATTGGTGAGTTGCTCCATAAGCTGAAGGATTTTCGTGTCTAATTTAGACAGAGATGAGGCCAATTCTTCTATCATCAGAAATATAAGGTCAGCGAAGACTTGTTTAAGATGTGTTCCCATTTCAGTACAAAGTCACAGTTTTCTCGACAGAGTGTCAGTTTTAGGTAAACTCTAAGCCCACAAGCGTTCAGTTAAAATTTGTAATGTTCTGCTAGAGTAGATGCATGTAATTTTTGTGCAATTTCGTTTTCTGATACATTTTTCTAAGTTGTTAACAAGTCGTACTGGATTTTCCGGTGTGGGTGTTGATTTGTCTGTGTCCTTAATAAGCCTGAGAATATGTTTTGCTTCTTCTGATTCTAACCTGAATGCTTAGGTTTTTGCATGTTTTGTTGTCAATGCATTGATTTTTGAGATGGACATAATGTCTATATTTAAGTACGAGTAGCTGGTTGTGATAGTGGGTGGGTGCTGTTCACTGAATGATACCACTGCAAAGAATTGGGAACAAATACTCCACAATATTGATGAGTGGCTAAGCACACCAAATTCAAGAATTCCAAATTGTTATGTAAAATGTAAAAAAAACTCAATCTTGGCTAGGAGGAATGTAAGGTCTGTTAAGGGTACAGGGGAGACATCTATGACTCTGGTATCAAAAGTCAATGCACAAATACTAAACCAGCAAAGTGTCCATACTTCATGATTTAAGGAAGAGGTCAAGATTTGAACATAAGTGTTACAGATGTTATTCCCGAGTTCCAAGCGGAAAAATTCTAGAAATGTGTTGATATTGTGAAAACTGAAGATTTAATTACATTTTGCTCCTTATCAAGAGAACTTCTTCTCGAAACGTGTCTAGCTCTATTTTTTGTTGTTAACATTTTTTTCTGTTAAAGCAAAAAAAAATGTGTTTCTAATGAACAAATGTCAAAGAAAAAGATGTAAATATTGACCATTACTAGGTTGAATATAGATTATACATTATTGTTGATACTGACGGAGAGAGTTAGTTAAACATTTGTGAGTAAACATTTGTGAGTAAACTATTTAAATTGAATATTTAAAAGATTTGGGGTACTTTTTCAGTTCAGAAGAAGCACTGACAAAAATTCATCAAAAAATGTATCGATATGATGACAATGTACTAAAACGCTGACTGATATTTTTCAGAATGTATAGGTGTGCATGGGACAGGAGTGTCCATGAAGTAGGGACACTTTGTTGGTTTGCTATCCTAACAGGAGACAGCGGCATATGCATACGACAACCATTAACCACCTCATGAGGTGACACATGGTTGTCTTTGCAGGGCTGTGTTCACAAACTGAAAAGTGGCGGAGTTGGAAGCTGAGGTGGAAGCAGTCTGGTGCAGTCCCTCTGTGCTGTTGAGTTTGTTGTCCATTGCTATTGGTGTCTGGAGGAGGAGTCCACCCTTGAAAAACCTCCACACACCGCGGAGCGGACACAGACTTGGAAGCAGTCTGGTGCAGTCCGGGGCTGCACGGGGCGGCCTTCTCGAGACCAACTATGGAGGATTTTGGCTGTAGTATGCGAGCAAATGACCAGGGCATGAGGACTCTGGCCTGGACAAGAGAAGCCTGCTGAAGTACCCCCGACTGCGCCAACGACGACTAGTATCAGCGTCACCAATGAATATACAGGTTGAGGCAGGTATGCAACAAAACATTTTCCTTTTTCCCAAAATGACCCCGACTAGTACTGGCATTCTATGTTGCCCTGTCTCTGTCCCTGTCTCTCCGTCACATTTGGATGAAACCATCGACAGTCCCTTGACGGAAGCGGAGGAGGAGGAGAACGCAGAAGACGACCGCAAATCAGCCTCTCCTTCCTCCACATCCCCGTCCGAAACACGAACATTTCCTCAATCTGTCTCCCCAACCACGCTGTCCCTCTTACCTGCCACTGGACTTGGAGCGAGTGACGATCGGCCCGCTCCCTGTGGGGGAGGTGGAGTGATGGAACTGCCCGGTGCCAGCGGCGGCAGTTCCAGTCCCTTCCGAGGGAGCCGCCACTGGTTCTGCGGTCCCTGACGGGAGGGGCCCCCGGGAGAGCGAGAAGTGAGGAGCGGATGGTGGGGGACGAGACGTTCCATGGCGAGGAGGGAGAGGAGGAGTCCCGGGGATCGAGTTCGGCGGGAGCCGTGGGGGGAGTGGCTCCCGAGACAAACTCGCCGGGCCTGCCCTCGGAGGGGTTGACAATGAACTTATGTACGGAAGTGTCTCATACAGCCCAAAGTGCGACTGAAATTAAAGTGAACTTAACCAACCTGACAAACGTCAGCATACAGATCCACCCTTTAATGACAGGGCCAGATTTGATTAGCCCGTGTGAAGAAATTCGGCAAGAGAACCCAATATCACCAGGTGATATCCAAGCCCCAGAGTTTACAGACAATAATGAAACAAATGTTGATAAAGAAAATGGAGTTGGAGATTGTAACAGAGGGGAAGCTGAAGATACAATAAAGAGTAATAACTCTCTTTCATCAGAGGATGAATTTGCGGCCCTGGACTCCTCAGACAAAGATAAAGACACTCGGAAAAAACCTGCTAGAAAATGCAATATAAGAAGAGCAATGATATCGTCGCACAACATGTCTTTTCAGGAGAAATCAAAATTAATGAACAAGAGAGCAATCCGCAAAACTAACTTAGGGCGAAGGACAATATTTGTATCCTCAAACCTTGTGACAAGATTCTTCCATAAAACTGTAAGGAAAGAACAAATGCAGATGGAGTAAGTCTCTGATGCGGACTTATTAGATGGGGCAAGTATGCCCCCGAATGAGAATATACTTGGGAAAGATTGGGCTTGGTCAGGTACAAGAGAATACCCCCCCTCGTACATCTTTAAAATCAGGAATTCGTTATTTTAAGGATCCTGAATCACAACTTGAAGGGAACCAACAACCCATTTTCACTTTAAACAAACAACCACAGGAGGAAACTGTGAAGTGTCGGGCATCTAGCCCTGTGATAAGTAAAAACTATATGGCAAATGGCCGTGTCTTGGAATTGTGTGAAACTTCTAAGACAAACACAGATAAGAGCATAGAGCTGATCCCCAGACAAGAAGCAACTGACACATCGTTATGTGATAAAAACCTCCGTTTAAGAGAAACAAACTTGAGACCTACCTCAAGGGAAATATCAATGATGAGTGAGGCTCAAAGGGAGATAACACCAAAAGTTTCATTGGATGGGGGAAGTGGTGTTAAGAAGCCTATAAAGAATTCAGAGCAGGGACCTAACACCACACCTAGTACCCATCTACATTCTCCGCTGCGAAGCAGAAGATCTCCAACTATGGACTCTAATAATGAAAAAGGAACTCCCACAAAAAAGTGGACATCCTAACAGTGATGTCAGCATCAACAATTGCCCTGACACAGTTTTGTAAATTATACGAATCCATTCATGACACCTTAAAGGATCAGATAACTTTGGTGGCAATGCTCTACACAAAAATGACTTACATTGAAGGGTATATTATGGCCCTAGAAACAAGAGGTGGGGGGCTTGCTTGGTCTAATAAACCACAGGACGACACTATAGGAAACTCGGAAATGGAGGGGAACAAGGCGACTCCTGAACTTGCACTGACTGTTGCACAGTCTGAGGAACTTGCAAAAGTACTCTCAAATACATTTGCTGTAGAAGACGGACGACCATTGAGTGAAAATAGGAATGAAACAACTAACCCGAAGCCCCTAGGGGACTCCACCAAAGTCTTGAAAATAGTCCCGCAAACAAAAGCGAGGAAAGAACACAGGGTCCCCCCCCCTCCACATCTAAGAAACAGCCATCTAATGGATGTGTAATCACGGCCGAGGAAAATGGTACTCTTGCCACGGTTGAAATAGTAGAGGAACTAGATCTAGAGCCACATACTGAACCTTGGGGGGGGACTTACCAGAGGACCATCCGTTCCAAAAGAATTTGACAATAGAGGGAAGACCCTGAAACTATATCCGCTTTTTGTAAAAGGGAAAAGGCCAGTGAACAAGCAACGAGAACATGTAGCAACAGAAGTTCAGTCCTCAGAGTCAGTTCTAGTAAAAGACCAAACAGAAAAACAGAGTACTAAAGAACGGATAAGAAAAGAGGTGATAAATAGATCGGTGGTCTTCCAGGCTTTGAAACCTTCAAACCTAGAAGAAGTGAGACCAGCGGATAGCTGAGCTAAGAAGCATCAGATCATCATTGACTCTGAAGAGAGTATTGATCTTTTAGACCTATCGACATACTCGGTTGAAAGTTCAGAGCTAGAATCCCCAAGAGAGATTCAACATGCGAGGGTCTTGGGAAATGACTGTGGAAACAAAGTAAACAAAGACGTCCAACAATTGAGCCCCTTCCTTACTTTGGCAGAAAAACGTCAAAAGGCAGTAAAGGCCCACAGAGGAAAACAACTTTTGAGCCTGAATTCCCTAGAAACTAAGAACTTAGTGAACGACCATAAAAGGAGCAGTAGAACTGCCTTAGCAACAAATCCAAGGCCCACGGTCCTAGATACCAAAAGAGAGATCAACACTCGGACATGGGAGAAGCCACACTCAATAACTTATAACAACAAAGAGGAAAAGAGTAGATTCACATCGGATCAAATTAGGGGACATAAAGCAAGAGCTGACAGAAAACTAGCTACAGTCAAAGAACAAGATACCCACATCCCGTACAGCAAAATACTAGATAGTGAAAGGACTTTTAAGCTGGAACGGGTGGGGGAGTCCAGAGATAATTTGATCCTGAATCGGAAAAAACATCATGGCACTAATGAATTGTATCCCAAAACTGAGGCAGATTAGCACGAAAGACATAAAAATCGTTGAGTTTAGCTCCACGGGTAAAAGAGATTGTGTCTACCTGCATATTCCCTCCCCTATAATTAGACTAATGGTGATCTTGGAATAAGAAAGTTTCCAAATGTTAAGTTACGACTTGTGGGACTGCTGAATGTCAAGCGACTCCAATCAAGCAATCCCACTAAGTCAGTGCCTCGTCTGGTACGCCAAAGGGAAGCCCTTATTTATATATTTTTATGACAAGTTATACTCTGGATGATAAACCCTTATATAACGCCCCTCTCTTTGAATCCCCCTGACCTCACTGAGCCAAGAAGTAGGTTTGTTTTGCAATTTAAAAGATTTATTGGAAAAATTAAACAATATATATATATATATATATCACACTTTTATGAATAAATTAATAATTGATAGCACACTTATGAATATAATGTTGATCAACAATAGATAATCTGACACTAGCACACTTCTTTACAATCAATGAGGAGTTAGTATAGGAAGGATAAGGTAGCAGAAAATACTTTTATGGTTTCAAGGAAAAAGCAATGAGGGAAAAATGCAGCACAGGAATAAACTTGATATGATTTCAACAAAAGATAATATGATCACTTTTTCTTTGACAATTCCCTTCCCCCCCCTATGCAAGATAAGAAGATGGAAGGGGAGCACACAATTCTCAGGAATACAAAATGCAATACAAATTTCCAGTTCCCCCAGCGAGCTTCGAGGAAAACAGGTATGATTTTAAAGCAGGCAAGATCCTTTTAAATGTGGTGGCAATGAAGTGAAAAATATGCTGAAATGCTTTTAATTCCCTCTAGAGGTTCAGGGTGAGTGAGAGATACTTTAAATCAGTTCAGGACAGCCCTACCAATGATCCAGGGATGGTTATCAGGTTGAAAATGGGATTCAGTAATGGAAGCAAAAGACAGATATTTTTACACGTGGTTGAAAGGAAGCAAACTGTCAATTCGCTGCACTTTTTTCTGAGTGCGTCAATCGCGATTACAGAGGAACTATACAGATGATTTTATGAAGGTAGTTTTTCAGAAATTAAATAATGATTCAAAATGGCAAAATGACACTTTTACAGGTTTAACATCGGAGAATGAACACACGATTCCTATGATGCAGTTCTGGACAGGTTCAAATGTTTTGAATCAGATTATTTTAAGCTAAGATATTTTTTTGCACAGTTCTGGCTGAGTACTCACACTATGAATTTTAAATAGGCCGTCAGGGTCCGGTCAGCAGGTTTGGACTGGGCTCTGGGCGGTTTCTGGTACTGGTTCTGGTCTGGTCTGGTCTGTGGTTCTGCTGTCGGCACTTCACAGCGGTCTGGTCTGTGGTTCTGCTGGTCTGGATCAAGTGAATTCTGGATACAGCACTGCTTTCTGGGTCTGCTACCGGTTCTGGCAAAAGTTCTTGGCAAAGAATCCAAGAGCTCGCCCGGCTGAAAAATAGTTGGTTGGATTGCTGGATTCTGAAGGCCTGCTGAGAAGAGTTCTCAGCTTGTGGGTTAGGGCTTTGCTTTAAGTTCTGTAGTCTATCTGGAGTCTAAGTTCTGGATGTTCCTTCTAGATGTTGTGTGGTCCGCCAAAATGCTCCGCAAGAAAATGGAAAAACGAATGTCTTGCCTGTCCAAGCAGTCTCTTTTTATGTGTTTTGAAAGTGGGTGGGTCGGCTCCTTCTGCATGCCCAACCCTCTCATGATTTGATAGGTCAATGATTTTCTGTGAACTGATTTGAGAAGGGATAGTGTGTCAGAGTGAGTCAGAGTCTTACAGTCTATTGAAGGAACGCCCCTTTGCATTTACTTAGAAAATGAATTTTTCATAAATGACAGGTTTCCCAGATACACACGTCGTTGAAATTGCATACACATTTCACAGATTAATTTAAGATACACTCTCGCCCAACTCTGATCCCCCTCAGAGCGTGGGTTCACAAATGGCAACATTTTGTGCTTTTTAGTGACTTTCGCCATATTGGTTTTTCCTAAAAATGTATACAGACCTGCACCCCTTCCCTGAGCATATTACTGGAAATTACTATGTCTCTATCCTAAACACAGTGTCCGCAATATTAATAAATAGCGGGGTTCGGTCCCAGAAAACCGTACAAAGTGGAATTTGGGCTCAAATCATGAGGGCGTTTTTCATTTTCAGGATCCCCAAATTGTACATTTCTGTGAGCTTAATACAAGATTTTAGAAGCATTTAACTTAAACATATATTTGCTGCAATATGAATACACAGTCCTGTCTAGCCCGCCCCTAGGAACTGGGGGAGTCAGGGATCACATGTCTCTCCTTTCAGGCAGAGCTCTGTTTACAGTCCACACCCAAAATCAGGATACTCCATTCAATGAAAGGGTCTATTGTGTTGGGTCCAGCAGGCTGCAGGGAAGTCCCCTCCCTCTCAATCAACAGGGTCATGTGATATCCTGTCTCCTGGTGTGGGTCTCTGGGGTGTTAAGAGTTCTCAGGAAAGGCATGTCTTTTGAACTTTTAATTACATAAGACTCCCTTCTGTTCACTGCACAGTTCTGCAAGACAGCTCTCCTGTCAGGATTTATAGAGCGCCAGCGCCGGTCAGTGTCCAATGCCGGTACTGCACCTATTTTTGACAGCTGTCTTAAATTAATACATTTCAAAAAGAAAGGATTTTACTTGATAGTATATGATCCTTGCTTGACATGGCATTGATGTGGATCTGTAGTAGAGTAAAGTAAAACACTCAACCATATTGGATTTTTGTTTGATGGTTTCGGGCCCATGATTTTAGCAATTTTTGACATTAATAAAAACGGGTTTTGAACAGAACCATCTTTCTTTGCACTCGTGGTTGGCAGGTCAGGGGACCATTTTGGTGTGCGCAAAACTCCACAGTTCTCCTGGATTCCGGGGCAAATGTGGGCTTTTCCACCATCGTAGATTTCCTAAACCCACAGCACCAAATGTTGCAGCATAATAGTCCAAACGTGGGTCAGGACACCCAACAAGCCCCCCCGCCTGACTGCGCTTTGATTTCGAGTCGAGGGGGAGTCGGGTGCAAAGGATGTTTTGATCCACGGGCTGGGATGTCCGCATCATCTTCTTCCGATTCCGCAGATGACAAAGTTCAGCATCTTTTCCTCCATCAGGGTGGATCGATCGTTCTCCTCGCTGGTCCAGATGGGAGTATTGGGCGGTACCCTGGGCCCCTCGGTTCTTTGCTCCCGGTCCCCAGGTCGTCTTCCTTGGTCAGTCTCCATGGTTTCATCTCTCCTAGGATGACAAAGCAAAGCGGCAATACCTATTCATAGACATTTCTCCCCCACTATTGATATAGTGGGGCGGCATATACATTTTATAAATCAAAAGAAATGAACATATACATTTTTTTTTGTTCAGGAGACAAGAACATATACATTTTTCTTTTAATCAGGAGACAATTTGCATTCAAGAATCATAGAATTTTATAGGCTATATGTGGAATATTTTAGGGTTGGAACTGAATTACTCGGGAGCGGCACCCTCTGGTATTGCAGAGGACTCCTCCAGTTGCTGCAGAGTGTGCCTGGGATGGCAACACTTTAAATGATTTATATGGACCCACTTGTCTTCCCCTTCCGCCAAACTACCTTTGGGGAGGCGGATCTTGTAGGCAACTGGGGAGATCTTATCTACAATTTCAAACGGTCCCTTCCATGTAGGCAAACATTTCCGCTGTTTGGCCTGGTTTCTTTGGAAATTGTATAGATAAACCCGGTCTCCCACATTGTATTCTTTCCGGGTGGTCTACAAATCGTAATGGGTCTTCATGCTATCAGCTGATCTTTCTAGATTCCGCTGAGCATAGGCAAAAGCATGTTGAAGGTGTTTCCTTAAATTCTCCACATACTCATGAGTTGTGGAGGCATTTATCAATGTCTGCTCTTGGGTCCTGTAGAGCAAATGCTGGGGAAGCACCATCTTGCGTCCAGTCATCAGCTCAAATGGTGACATTTTGGTTGCAGATGAAGGGGTAGATCTGATGGCCATTAGGACCAGAGGTAATCGGGTATCCCAACTTGGCCCAGAATCTGCCACAAACTTTTTTAAGATGCTCACTATGGTTCTTTTGTATCTCTCCACTGCACCAGAAGAGGCTGGCCGGTAAGCAATATGTAGCTTCCTTTTAACCCCCAGTATCTCCCACATCTTAGTCATTACTTCGCTGGTATAATGGCTACCTCTTTCTGACTCAATCCTTTGGGGTAGACCAAAACGCAAAAAGATGTGGTTGATCATCAGGGCAGCTGCTGTTTCTGCCTTTCAGTTTGGGGCCGGGAGACATTCCACCCTCTTGGTAAACAAGCATGTGACCGTCAACATGTACTGGTTTCCCCTAGAGGAGCGAATCACGGGGCCTATGAAGTCGATTTGCAAATCTGGCCATGGCAGCGTAATTCCCCTCTTTTGGAGAGGCGCCCGGTGTGTGAGGGTTGTTGGCTGAAATTGTGCACACACAAGACACCCCTTCAAGTATTGGTCGATGTCCTGCCCCATGTGTGGCCAGTATGCAACCTCTCTTAAAATTTCAAGTGTTGTATGAAACCCCCAATGACCGGCGGTGGCCGCATCATGGGCGTGACTTAACATCAGGCTTCGGAATGAGGTAGGGACCACTCACTGATCATGGCCAGCTTGGGATTTCCTTACCAAAAACCATCTTGGATTCGGAATATTTTTGGACATTTCATCAACACTCTAAGGTCCTATTTCCCAATGTAGTCTGTATCCGTCAGCAGAAAGTTTCCAGGGTCCTCAATGTGTTGGTAAAACTTACCAATTATTGGATCCCCTTTTTGAGCCGTAATCAAATCAGCATCTGGGGTCTCCTTACTCCATTGTGCAGTTGAAATATCATTGTGAGCATTTGTCTGGGACCTAGTGATAGCAGTGACCTGGATTTCCCCCAACAGGAACTCAATCTCTATTAGATTCCCTTGGATGGCCCCGGTTTTGGCCAGCTGATCAGCTAAGTCATTTCCAGTTTTGTCTGGTCCCTCTACTTTGGAATGACCCTTGATCTTCTTCCAATAGATGGTCATCCCATTCGAGGTGACCAGATCATCAATATTTTGGATTAACTTCCCATGTTTCAAGGGTTTGTTATTAGCACATAACATGCCTCTGGTTTTCCAATTAACCAGGTGCTCCACGAACCCGTTCCGTACATAATCTGAATCTGTGATTATGACCAGTTCGTGGAGTTGATGTTGGACAGCAGTGCGGATGGCTTGATGCACAGTCATCAATTCTGCCACCTGACTACTTTGGGGACCAATTTTGTACCCAGCGGAGGGTTCTGGGGACTCCTTCATCCATGCATTCCCTTTGCCGGCCACCAGTTCTTTTTCCCCGTAGTTGTCAACATGGTAAGAGCATCCATCCACATAGACAGTGGGCATTCCCTCACACTTGTCCTCTTCAAAGACTTTGTGTGGGGAATTAAGGTATGCCTCCATGTTGTTCTTGATTTTTAGACTTTCGTCCTCGAGACAGTTTTCTCTGGCACAATCATGCAAGTCAGCCAGCCCTTGCGCGAGGGGACTCTTCTTGTTGTGGCCATATCTGACCTCCACAGGAAAGCCTTGCATTGCAGAATCCAGGAAGTAATTCAGGAATTACTCACATTTCCGGCTCGGATTCTGTCACTTTGGAGATATAGCAGAGGCTGGTGTGGAGTCACTGCTATGATGTGTTCCCCCTGGATGAATGGGCGGTAATTCTTCAATGCCCACACCGTTGCCAGGAGTGCCTTCTCACAATTGTTGAATTTTTACTCCACAGAGGATAAAGTTTTGCTCGCATAGGAGATTACTTTTTTGACCTTGTCATGCTTTTGGTATAATACTGCCGTCAAGCACGTATTAGAGAACCCTGTCTCCAGGAAAAACTCCTTGTTTCTGACAGGGTAAGCTATGCAGGGCGCTTGTGAGAGGCTTCTTTTGAGTTGTCTTACTGCCTCGGATGTTCTGGACCCCATTCCCACTTGAACCCCCCCTTCAAAAGATGAATCCGGGGTCTAGTGATCTCTGCGTAGCCCTCAATGAACTTTCTGCTGTACTTAGTCAGTCCAAGGAGGCTCCTTAGTTCCCGCAGAGTTGTGGGATCCTTCAATTTTTGGAGGGCTTCCACTTTCTTTTCATGGGGACAGAGACCCTGAGGAGTAATCTCATGCCCCAAGAAATTAACACAGGTTCTACACCACTGTGCTTTCTGAAAGGAAAGTTTTGCCCCGGCGGCCCTCAACTGGGTCAGAACATAACGGATCTCTGCTATGTGTTCTTCCACAGATGAACTTTTGATGAGGACATCATCTACATAAGCCATGTTACCCCTCGCACCCAGGTCGGGCATGTCCTTGTGTAGGAAAATGTTGAATTCATTGCCGGAGTTCAGGTATCCGAAGGGAGTTCGGGTCCATGTGTACTGCTGGCCCCCAAAGGTAAAAGCCAGTTTGTATTGGTTCTCCCTACTGACAGGTACGGTCCAGTATCCATTGGTCAGGTCTATTGCAGTGAATACCTGTGACCCCTGAATCTGGGCCAGCCCTTGGTCAATGTAGGGCAGAGGCCATCGGGAAGTATGGACCCGTTTGTTGAGCTCCCTAAGGTCGGGGCAGAGTCTCCAATTGCGGTTTGGCTTCAATATTCCCAGCATCGGATTATTGAAGGTGCTGTGTACTGGACGGAGTATTCCCCGGGACTCAAGGTTCTTAATTATTTCAGTAAGGGACTCCATGGATGCGAGAGGGAAACAATATTGCTTCACAAACACTGGAGTCATGCCAGGGTCCGTGGGAATTGTTGTTGTGTGGATGTCGGTGCGACCACAGTCATATGAGTCTACCGCAAAGAGATCTTGGAAATCCAAGAAAACTTGTTTCAACTTTTGCTTCTGTTCCAGAGTCACGCAGGCATCAGCTAGATTGACTGTCTCTTCCACATCTGCCTGAAGCCTGGAAAGACTTCTGGTTTCGCTATCTCAGCAGCCTCCTCCAGCTGGGTGGAGAAGTCCCTTGTCAGAGTGCTGATTTGGACTGGTGGCTTCAGGTGGGAAAGGCAGCTCTCATGGACCTGGAAAATCACCTCATCCCTTCTGAAATCACAAGTCACATCTTCCTTGCCATAAGGGCAGGAAGTGTACACCAGGAAGTTCCCCCCTGCCGGGTAAAGATCCTGTCTGGTGTTGTATTGTCATCACTGTCACTGTCAAAACAGTCCTTGGGGATTGGTCCTAACAGTTAATTTCATAAATCAATGGAGAAATGTCGGTCATCAACCGCCATTCCAATAATGGTGCCCGCGGCTAGAGTAATACTCTTTAAATCGCTCTATTGGAATGGTGTCATGTTCTATGTTGACTAATGGTGCTGGGTTTACCCCTAACCCTTGCTGTTGGAGGGAAGCATTTAGATGAATATAAGCATCAGGGTTTTTCAATTGTTGTCCTCTTTTGACTTTCACTTCCAGGGAGAATTGTCAGGTCCTTTCTGGGATGGTGACTTCCTCTTTAATCTGAATTTCAACTGCATAAGGTAGCAATTGAGCTGACCTAAATGCTTTTTCTGGATCATCAAAGCCCATGGGATTATCCGCTAATCAGGACCAAGCTTTAAAGTTTATTAGGTCCAAATTAATGGCAAAGCGATTGAGAATGTCACTGCCTAAGTAAAAGGCGGCAGTGACGTCTCACACGACCCAACAATTATGGACTATGCTCTTGTTGCCAATGGAGATTTTGAGCATAGACCTGTTTGGCAGGAGATGTTTGGAATTGGGTGTTTCCAGATCAATTTCCCATTTGTCTATCAGTTTGAATGTGGGAATGGCTGGATCTTTTGAGAGTTGGCGGAACATGGCTTCACTGATGAAGCTCTTACCGTTGTTCACACACACTCGGGCGAGAACAGAGTCCTTCCCATCATTTAACTGAACAGGGATGAACAACTGCTCTCCAATTTGCTGAATATCAGCCAGGCTCTGAGCTGATTTCACATCTTTCTGGACTATCTGAGTGGGAAAGTCTGATTGTGGATTAGTAAAGAATTTCAGAGTGTTTCCTTCCAGTGTGGAATACCACCTTAAACTGGAAGGAAGGTTGATTTTCAGAAATAGAGAGGAACCCCCATCACCAGTCTGTTGTCCTACTGCTATTACTGTCACGTCTGGAATTTGGTTGTTCTGGAAATTAAATTCTACTTGGTCAGATTTTTGTTCAACCATGTGGCACGTGCCGTTTAAACTGACATGGTTGACCCTCTGCTTTAATTTTATTGGTCGGCCAGTCTGGGTCCAGAGGACCTTGTTTACGCAATCTATTAGGGGTGACAACCTTCTCAGGAGGTCATTCCCTAGTAAACAAGGAGTGCCCTCTGGAGTCATTACTATGACCGGGTGTTTCACCTTGTGTCGCCCAATTTTGATGTCCAAATCTGCAGTCCCCTCGACGGGAATTTCCTTCCCGTCAAAGTTCTGGAGTTGTCCAGGAAGAGAGGTGAGAGGAATACTGTAATTCTCCCCCCTTCCTGCATTTAGTTTATCAAAGGCGCTTTTGGACAGAAGAGTAGCTTGGGATCCAGTGTCCACCAGTGCCAAAATTGTACCCTGCCCCTGTACTTGTACCGGGGCATAGTATCTTCCCTCCGTCTCCTCAAGGGGGCACAGATAATGCACACTTTTGGACAACTGGTGGGCTAATTTTCTGGTTTTGGACATTGCGAGAGAAGAGATTTGGGCAGAATTCTGTGGAGAGTCATGGGAATCTGCAAGAAAAAGTTGGCAACTTGAAAGAGGATATTCGAGTTCCCCTGGTTCCGGTCCTGGGCCTCCCCCCCTTTTTGGAGGCAGTCACCATAATGGGTTTGAACCCGGGGATTTTGATGCTGTTGGTTCTGGGATAGGATGATGGGCGGCGACAGCTCAATCCCCACATCTACCCAGTCTATTGATGCGGTTTTGGGTTCCCCTGGTTCCGGTTCTGGGCCACCCCCCCCCCCCCTTTTTGGAGGCAGTCACCAGGATGGGTCTGAACCAGGGGTTTTTGGTATTGTTGGTTCTGGGATAGGATGATGGGCGGTGACAGTTCGATCCCCACATCTACCCAGTATGGATTGGAATCCCTTGGGACCCATTTTTTCTTGGGAGGAGTTCCCCCATCTCTGAAGGAGAAGATCCTTTTCCCAGGATCCTCTGAGGACCCCTTTCCCTCAAATTGGAAGACCTTTACCTCCTCCACAAAATGGGTCTGTTTGGGCCCTTTGTTTCTCCTACCTCCTCTCTGCTCCTTGGGTGGCAGAGTTTCAGGGGTAGGAGATTTTGTTTCCGGTTCCTGGGGAAGGAAGCTTCCTCCAAGGCTTTACACCCCCCTTCCACTTGTGCCTCCTCCGTGGGAACCGGTGGGTTATCAGGGTGCTGCCCCCGTCATTGTTCTGGAGCACCAGGCCTAGAGTTTGAGGCATTCTGCGGTGGCATGCTCATCTGAGGGTTCTGTTGAGCCCTCAGTATGTGACCCAGATCCCGTGCCATATTTTGGACCTGGCGCTCTAACTGTGAAACCCGCTCAGGCTGATACGGGGTTCTATTTTCTCCCCTGGGCTGATCCCGGGAAGGGTCGCTATCCCTTCTCTGGTAGTACCCTGGGTTGGGAAGATTTGGGTACCCCTCCACCCTAGGCCTCCCCTCTCCCGTATTCGGTTGGCAGCAGCAGGGGTGCTATTGGTTTTGGGGTTTATGGGCTGATTCTTATTTTCCACCGGTTTCTGCACCTCATAGATGTGGGTGGCTTGCTCAATGACCCAGTCTAAAGATCTTTTCTTGTGAAAGTCTCTCACGAGCTGGGTCATTATGTATTTGGATAAGGCATGGAAAAACGTATTAACAAATTCTTTACTGTCCGTGCGTACCCTTTTTGTAGTCTGCGCAAAAGCACGCTTTAACTCCTGCACAAATTCTTGTGGGGCCTGATCCTCCCCACATTGCAAATTGTAGGCTGCCTTACAAGCCTCTTGGGGATTTCTGTGAACAGAAAAATGTTTCAAGATGGCCGCCCTGTAGGTGGACCATCTTGAATGATTTTGGTCCTCCTGCCCCGCAAAGAAACTGTAGTATTCAGGGGAGAATGTCCATTTGACATACTGAATGCAGCTACTGCTGTCCTTCAAATGGAAAGTCTCCATCATTTGCTCATAAAGCTCCAAGTGTTCCCAAACAGAATACTTATCTTTCTTGTGGTAAGGGATGATGACACTCCTTATTGCCCTGATCTGCTTTAAGGGGACCTTAAGCAAGGCCCTTTTTCCCTTATTGGCCTTTTGGTTCCCGGTAACCCTGGTCCATTCATCCTCTGACTCAGAGGCACTGCTCCCAGAGGTGCCCGTCTGATCTTCCAGGTTTTCCTGGGTTCTGCGAGCCTGGGAATGGCTGGCAGAATGTGGGGACCTAGTCTCCTGTGTCCTGGGCCGCTCAGAGGTGTCTTCAGATCCCTCCTTGCTGCCAGGATTTGATGGGTACCCCCCACACTGACCTAACTGGGCAGAGGTTTTTAGGATGCCCTTAGTGGGCCTACTTTCCTGGGGTTCCCCACTAAATTGCACTGTGCTCGGGTGCCCATACCCGGAGGCCCGCCCATCCATTCCTGGGAGGTACTGGCCTATGAACCCCATACTTTTGGCTGGATAGTAATCTGCCCTCTCTGTGGCCGTGTGCTCATGTGCGCCTGGGGACATGGGGGTGGCAGAGTCCAAGGACTTGGAGAGATGAAGGCCTCTGGTACTAGGGCTCCTGAGGTTATGCTCAGGTGTTTCCCTTTCCCAGCGAACTTCATCTCTGTCAGCCCCTGCTCCCTGTTGCAATGCTAGAGCCTGTGCTTTCAGTTCCTCAGTTAAGGCCTTACTAGACTCTATCAGTCTCTCCTGCATGGCTACCTGTTGCTGGAGCCTATCATTGTGCTGACAGAGAGCCTCATTTTCTCTGTGCGCTTCCTGGTTGGTCCTGTAATACTGGGACAGTCCTTGCTGCAGGAGGTTTACCTCCTGAGTCCCATCCCTACTGGCCTGTTCCTTTCTTGCCAGAGCATCTTCCACCCTTCTGGTGTGCTTTGACAAGTTCTGATGCTCTTTTTGGATGTCACCCAGTCCCTGGAGGGCCAAGTGAATTTCTTCAATTTGTTCTTTTAATTGGCAGACTTCCTGGCCTAAGGTGTCCCTTTCCTGACTAAGAGCCTGCATCTGTGCCGCCAGGTCGTCCCTCTGCCTTTGAAAGGCACCAGCTTTCTGGCGTTCTTGATCAAACTCTGCCTGGGTATCCAGGTCTTTCAAAATCAATGTATTGCTTTCCTCTTTCTCTCTGTCTAGTCGGATTTGCAGGGTGGCTACCTGCTCTGTGCATGCCCTGTTAAAGTCTAGGTGTTGCTCCAGCTTTTTCTGGCTCTGCAGTAGGGAGTCCAAACCTTCTTGGTACTCCTTCTGCAAGGCCAAAATCTGGTATCCTGGTCAGCCTTTTCCTGTTGCAGGATATCCACATCCTCCTTTATTTTAATAATATACTGCCTACTATCATTTTCTGACTTCTGGCTCCTGTGCAGCCTCTGCTCAGAAGAGATCAGGTCCGATTGGGCCTTCTCTAATGCCATCAGTTGCCTAATTGCCAGATCTTGGCCTTCAGCACATTTGTCCTGTTTGGCTCCCATATATAAATATAAATATGCCGCTACCCTGGCAAACTTGTTGTGCTCATCCTTGGCCTTAGGGGCCATATATAGTTCACTTAGGACCACATGTAATGGACCCTGATCTCTCCATATGTCTGACCCTGTTTCAGTGATCTGGGGTGCGATTGCCTGCAACCAGACCGCTGGTCCTGATGATCCCACTGACCTCTCACAAATAGCTTATGCAAGAGGTGTTCTCTGGCTATTTTGATATCTACCAAGGTCGTCATTCTTGAAATTGATTTCCTTCTTGACTTACAGAAGTTTGCATTTTATTTTGCAAAGTAGACCGTTTCCTTAGAGCTTTCCTTTGAGGGGTGTTTTTACAGTGTAACACGGCGTGGTGATCCAACAGAATTTATATATCCTGTCAGTTAGCACACTGTATTAATCTGCAGAAGTGATAGATCTAATCCAGAATCCCGGACGAGCCCCCAATCTGTCAAGCAACTCTAATCAAGCAATCCCACTAAGTCAGTGCCTCGTCTGGGACGCCCAAGGGAAGCCCTTATTTATATATTTTTACGGCAAGTTATACTCTGGATGATAAAGCCTCATATAACACCCCTCTCTTTGAATCCCCCTACCTCACTGAGCCAAGAAGTAGGTTTGTTTTGCAATTTAAAAGATTTATGGAAAAATTAAACAATATATATATATATATCACACTTTTATGAATAAATTAATAATTGATAGCACACTTATGAATATAATGTTGATCAACAATAGATAATCTGACACTAGCACACTTCTTTACAATCAATGAGGAGTTAGTATAGGAAGGATAAGGTAGCAGAAAATACTTTCATGGTTTCAAGAAAAAGCAATGAGGGAAAAATGCATCACAGAAATAAACTTGATATGATTTCAACATAAGATAATATGATCACTTTTTCTTTGACAATTCCCTCCTCCCCTATGCAAGATAAGGAGATGGAAGGAGAGCACACAATTCTCAGGAATACAAAATGCAATACAAATTTCCAGTTCCCCCCAGCGAGCTTAGAGGAAAACAGGTATGATTTTAAAGCAGACAAGATCCTTTTAAATGTGGTAGCAATGAAGTGAAAAATATGCTGAAAATGCTTTTAATTCCCTCTAGAGGTTCAGGGTGAGTGAGAGATACTTTAAATCAGTTCAGGTCAGCCCTACCAATGATTCGGGGATGGTTATCAGGTTGAAAACGGGATTCAGTAATGGAAGCAAAAGACAGATATTTTTACAAGTGGTTGAAATGAAGCAAACTGTCAATTTGCGCCACTTTTTTCCGAGTGCGTCGATCACGATTACGGAGGAACTATAAGGAGTAGCAAGTCGGTTTTAGGCTTGTTGGAAAGCTTAGAATCTTAGCTTTAAGCTTCAAAGAATCCAAAAGTTCACCCGGCTGTAGAATAGTTGGTTGGATTGCTGGATTCTGAAGGCCTGTTGAGAAGAGTTCTCAGCTTGTGGGTTAGGGCTTTGCTTTAAGTTCTGTAGTCTATCTGGAGTATAAGTTCTGAATGTTCCTTCTAGATGTTGTGTGGTCCGGCAAAAATGCTCTGCAAGAAAATGGAAAAATTAATGTCTTGCCTGTCCAAGCAGTCTCTTTTTATGTGTTTTGAAAGTGGGTGGGTCGGCTCATTCTGCATTCCCAACCCTCTCAAGGATTCTCTGTGACCTGATTTGAGAAGGGATAGTGTGTCAGAGTGAGTCAGAGTCTTACAGTCTATTGAAGGAACGCCCCTTTGCTTTTACTTAGAAAATGAATCTTTCATAACTGACAGGTTTCCCAGATACACATGTCGTTGAAATTACATACACATTTCACAGATTAATTTAAGATACACTCTCGCCCAACTCTGATCCCCCTCAGAGCCTGGGTTCACAAATTGCAACATTTTGTGCTTTTAAGTGACTTTTGCCATATTGGTTTTTCCTCAAAATTTACACAGACCTGCACCCCTTCCCTGAGCATATTACTGGAAATGACTATGTCTCTATCCTAAACACAGTGTCTGCAATATTAAATAGCGAGGTTCGGTCCGAGAACACCGTACAAAGTGGAATTTGGGCTCAAATCGTGAGTGCATTTTTCATTTTCAGGATCCCCAAATTGTACATTTCTGTGAGCTTAATACAAGATTTTAGAAGCATTTAACTTAAACATATATTTGCTGCAATATGAATACACAGTCCTTTCTGGCCCGCCCCTAGGAACTGGGGGAGTCAGGGATCACATGTCTCTCCTTTCAGGCAGAGCTCTGTTTACAGTCCACACCCAAAATCAGCATACTCCATTCAATTGAAAGGGTCTATTGTGTTGGGTCCAGCAGGCTGCAGGGAAGTCCCCTCCCTCTCAATCAACAGGGCCATGTGATATCCTGTCTCCTGGTGTGGGTCTCTGGGGTGTTAAGAGTTCTCAGGAAAGGCATGTCTTTTGAACTTTTAATTACATAAGACCCCCTTCTGTTCACTGCACAGTTCTGCAAGACAGCTCTCCTGTCAGGATTTATAGAGCGCCAGCGCCGGTCAGTGTCCAATGCCGGTACTGCACCTATTTTTGATAGCTATCTTGAATGAATACATTTCAAAAAGAAAGGATTTTACTTGATAGTATATGATCCTTGCTTGACATGGCATTGATGTGGATCTGTAGTAGAGTAAAGTAAAACACTCAACCATAGTTGGATTTTTGTTTGATGGTTTTGGGCCCATGATCTTAGCAATTTTTGACATTAATAAAAACGGGTTTTGAACAGAATCATCTTTCTTTGCACTGGTGGGTGGCAGGTCAGGGGACCATTTTTGTGTGCGCAAAACTGCACGGTTCTCCTGGATTCCGGCGCAAATGTGGGCTTTTCCACCATCTTGGATTTCCTAAACCCACAGCACCAAATGTTGTAGCATAATAGTCCAAACGTGAGTCAGGCACCCAACACGAACAAGTGGTGCTCAAACTGAACAAACAACCCAAAAACAGGTGCAAAAGGATAATCTGAGATCAAGACAAAAGGAACTACCTACCTGTCAAGATGACACCGCTATTCGATTTACTGCAGGTAGTACAGAAAGAAAGGAAGCTACGAGGAATGAGAAACAGTTAAGTGCCTTAGAAAGAGAAGATCAAAGAGCGAAATCAAACGAAGCAAGTGAAGATGGAAATATTCACCAGAATGCTGTGAACAACAACAGATACCCAGAAGGTCCCCTGCGGCAGATAAAAATCACATTTGCCCAAGAAGTTACTGAAATGGTCAACGATCAAACAGCGGTAAGAAAAAAGTCTGGGGACGGAGAAGATGAGGAATATGCGAACAGTCCGGGGAAAGCACCAGGGAATAGAAGTTAGCCATGCAAGGCACAGAAGGTCAGCAAGGCAGATGCTGGGACAGAGGGTCGGAAGGCCTTGAGAGAGGATAGTATCACCATGGCATGTTGGAACACCCGGGGGTTTAGCCACCTCTTGGCAAGGAGCGATGTTAACCTGGGAGAGTTCGACATCATTTGTCTCCAGGATGGACATGGCTAACTAAGAAGCCATTTTTGGAGGGTTATGAAACCTATCTGTCCCCCGCTGACCATTCGGAAAAAGGACGACCCTCCTCAGGTCTGCTCACCGCTATTGGATCTCGGTCAGGACTACGCTATGTTGACTCTGACTTCAAATAGCCACCCCAAGTGTCTCTCCTGAATTGGTCACAGCAATTGTTAGATAATAGTCGTCATATTCTAAAGGATGAAGCAATATTTGTGGTGAACACATATTGGAATCCTGCAGCGACTAAAAACGAGGACTACCTAGAAATGGCAGACAACATCTTAGAAAGAATACATCTGGAGTGGATGCCGAAATTTGACCTTCTGTTTGGAGACCTTGATGCAGTTTGCCCGAAATCTAATACGAGGTATGAGAATGGTAAAAAGGTGCCTTTGAACATGGTACGTGGACATCTTTGGATTAAGGCAATGGCCACTTGGGATCTGCAGAGTCTGGAAACATCAATACACAGAGTCACCCGAGAATACCGACATGGGAAAGAAACAACTCGACAGCAAATTTGGATCATATATTTGTTTCTGACGAGTTACTTAAGATCATAACTGAATGTGAGGTTGTGAGAACGGTCAACAGTGACCATAACCTCTTAAAGGTAAAATTGGCTTGCACAAGAAAAGCAAGTTCAAAAATGGAAGCAAAAATTGAAGTCTGTAATAGGGGCACAAAGTTAAGATTATCGGCTAATGCAGTTGTGGAACTTACAGATTCATATATAAGCATCAGTAGAACAAACCAGCAAGTAGCCATGAAAGATAACATCGACTATCAACCTCTGTTAGAAGTCTGCGAAGTTAAAAGAAAGTTTGCTCCAAACTTACGTCAAAAACCCATTTACACGAATTAAACAAGAGAATTGTCGAAGAAAGGAAAAAACTGAGAAAACTAAAGCGACAAGTAAAGAAGACACCTACCTCTGAACTGCTGAATAAATTAAAAATAGCATCAAGGACCTATGAAAACTGGTTAAGACATCACAGAGAAAACATGCTTCAAGCCGATGCTGCTGGTATGCTAAAGACACTGTGCAGTTGGAAAACCTGAGATTTTTGGACCTTAATTAGAACCACTTCAGATACACAAAATAATTCAATAAATAATTTTGTGGGGGAAGAAGCCTGGTTGGCCTACTTCACGAAAGCATTTCAGAAAAAGGGACATCCTTACCGTCCTAACCAAAAGTTGGTAAATCTGTCCCATAACAATGGAGTGTTAGAACTATCATGGGAGAATTTCTGGGATAAGGAGGACATAAAAAGAAAACTCGTCCAATTGAACAACTCAAGGGCCCCTGGGCCCGACGTCATTACCAACGCAGACTTGGAGGAACATGCTATATAATGGACACATTTTATACATGAGGTAATTAAAAACTGTATTGAAACAAGATCTATGCCTGCTTCATGGACTACAGCAACAATTGTCCAGATTTACAAAGTAGGGCCGAGAGATCAACCTAGGAACTACCGGCCGATTGCATTACTAGATGTAGTTGGGAAAGTGTTTGGTTCACTGTTGATAGAAAATTTTCAAAAATGGTCTAGAAAATCGCGACATGAGGACCCTCTACAATCAGGGTTTGTGAAAGATGGGGGACCTGCACCTAACATTCTCTTATTAACCACCTTAAAAAGCAAGATCCAAGAAGGAAATCCAAAGATCTATCTTGCTTTTATTGACCTGGACCAGGCTTTTGACCAGGTCAATCGTGAAATACTCTGGGAAAAATTAACATCTTAGGACCCATTAGAGCCCTTCATCATGACACCTCTATCAGAGTGCGTTTACATCAAGGGGGATTGCTATCTGAGCCAATCCCAATGGCAAGAGGGGTGAAGCAAGGGTATCCTCTTGCACCAACACTCTTTAACGCATATCTTTGGGACATTGAAGAAAGCGGCTAGGAGATCCGGTCTTTCCAACCCACAGCAGGGAAGGTTAAGATCCCAAGATTACTCTACGCGGACGATCTCATTCTAATGGACTACACCCCAAACGCCAATTGAACAAACTAGCGTTGTACATAAAGAAGAATAATCTAGAGATTAACAAGACCAAAACCAAAGTTATGATCATGGAGAAACAAACCGCCCGCATTGAGAATTTCAGTTGGACTCTGGAAGGTGAGAAAATAGAACAAGTGGTACAATTTAAATATCTAGGGGTAATTCTCAGTAACAATAAACAAGAGCGTCCCATGAAACTCCACCTTTTGGAGAAGGTAAACAAATTGGCAAGTCAAGCAAAAATAATCGACAGAAGATTTGGACGATTTACAGTAATCCCCCTGATTCAATTCTATAAAGGGAAGGTGGTACCGTCTTTGATTTATGGGGCGGACGCATTGCTGATGATTCCACAAGACTTCTGGAAATGCCTAGAAGGTTTGTTCTAGAAACGTACCCTGAACTTACCACAATCAACTCCAGTCAAGACCATACGCCAGGAACTCTGTCTACAATCATTGGAATCAATGGTCATTAGAAATCCATTAATGCTATATAGGCAGTCCCTGATTACCACTTGCCCAAACGTAATGTCCATTATTCATACGGAAATTGAAGAACAGAAAAGTAAAATTTTGATGTGTTGGAAGAAAGAACATCAAAAAACCCTTGCGGAAATAAAGAGCTCTGAGGAAGAACTTATTCAGAATCCGAATAAAGTAAAACAAAAACTGAAGGAACATGACTGCTTCTTTGGTCCAATGATGTAGTTTGTATCCAAATTGATAAGCCACTTGCCACCGACAATAGAGGCTTAAATGACCTACCGAATTATTTAAAAAAGTTCCCAAGCAAGACGTTGCGAGATACCTTCTTAAGAGTGCGAATGAATCTCCTATCAACGAACGAGATTAGAACGATCAGGAAAATAACAACTGACACTAGCTGCCGATTTTGTAAAAATAAGAAACAACCAGAGACATTGCATCATCTATTATTAGCCTGATCTTCTTTGTTAAGGCTGAGAATGGCGCATTTGGGTCATTTATTCAAGGAGTCAAGAACGTGCGATGAAGAAGATTGGTGGAACCGCTTAATTGAGGGGGTAACATCAGATATGTGATAGCGGTTTCCCAGTTCTTCATGAACTTGAAGCTCTAAGAAAACTGGAGCCACGCTGTGGGCTGTGATTCGAAAAGATCTGTCTGTGCGTTACTTTGGACCTTGGTTACAATTTGGCAGCTGAAGTGATGGGACAGCTGGAGTTGTGAATTTCATTATATTCTCTTTTTCTTTTTATTTTCTTGTAATTTTTTTTTTGTAAATTGTGACAAGTAAAATAAAAAACAAAAAAATTAAAAGTGGCAATGGCAAGCACTGCACCCAGTTTTTCTTCAATGTGGTGCATAGCTTGGACAGTTTACTCTTCAGCAGGCCATTTATCCGCTCTACAACTTCATTGGCATCTGGATGTGCACAAGGTCCAGCCTCCACTCACCGGGAGAAGGAGCAGACCATAACGATCAAGTATCAGGAGCCGGTTCACCTCTCGCCCCTATCCGCGTAGGGGCCCAGTAGGGCGGGGCAGAGTGCCTCTTATTGTTCCCAGTGTTATCCCCGTGTTGTAGCTCTGGCATGTGGTGCAGCAAATTATGAAACTGGTCAAGTGCTCCTGAAGGTTTGGAACAAACCAGCCTTCCTTGATGTCTGCAGCAATTGTTATAGAGACATGCGATGGATAATGAAGTTGGTGCAATGCTACTATTATGAACTTGTGTGGCATAACTGCTTTTCCCGTCACCTCCTGTCTCCATAACAAATCAGTGGGGGATTGCTTGCACCCTGTTTAAAATACAGTAGCTTTTCCTCCTTTGGGGCCCGTTCCATTAACTAAATTATCTGTGCAGTTGGTAGTGCATTATAGGGGACTGGGGGCTGCTCTGCATTGGGTGTTACCATAGGATATTCCCCTGGTAGAGGTACCAGAAGATATGCTGCAATTTTGGCCACTGCTTCCACGGCGGCATTTCCGAGAGAGACCTTGTCTGTGTTATTTGTGTGTGTGGGTGGCCCAGTTTATGACCACCACTGCAGATTGATTGATTGATATTTTATTTCTATTGCGCTCGTACACAAGTGTTTCAGAGTGCGACAAGGCAAGGGAGTGGAACAGGGGAGAACAAAACAGCGATCTTACTAGGCCCAGTGACATTGAGAACGCGCAAGTGCATGGGAGAGGGGGGAGGGGAAAAGTGTATGGAAGGGGGAGAGGTGGAAAGTGCGAAGCAGAGGAGAAACAGATAAATAACAATAAATAAATAATAAAGGCAACAAACAGTGGTAATGCAGCCAGCAATTTGCAAGTGCTAGGTTTAAGGCAGCAGACAGAGTAGGTCTGATAAGTACAGGAAGAAAAAGGGGGGGCTGTATCGGTACAGATACAGACCCCAGTGCAAGGGGTGGCCCGGAGGCAGTGCGGGAGGGTGGCAGGATGAGCAGGTACCTGGGCCAGGTGCACGGTGCCAAGAAAGAACAGATCAGCAGGGGAGAGGGGGAGCGAAGGCAGAAGAAAAGAGGAAGGTCTTCAGGTGCTTCCGGAACCGGAGATGGTTCTCCTCAAGTTTTAGAGTGGCAGGGAGGCTGTTCTAGAGGGAGGCCCCAGCCGAAGACAGAGATATACCCCCAGCTTGTTTCTTAGAAAAACAACTGACCCTGAGTGAGTTGGAGGTAGAGGAGCGAAGAGCTCGAGAGGGGAGATATGTGCAGAGGGATAGCTGAAGGTATTTAGGACCCAGGCCCCAGAAAGACTTGTGGGCAATGCAGAGGGTTTTGAAGTTAATCCTTGCATCCACTGGGAGCCAGTGGAGAGATTTCAGAGCTGGAGAGATACGATCCCAGGGCTTGAGGCCCAAGACAAGTCTAGCAGTCCTGTTCTGGATTAGTTGCAGAGGGTGGAGAGTAGAGGCAGGTAGATTTAGAAAGAGGCTGTTACAATAGTCCAAGCTAGAGAGAACCAGATCTTGAGATACCATGAGCTTCTGGGGGAAGGCGAGGAAAGGCACAGTACCTCTGAGGAGGTGCAGTCGGAAATTTGACTTTTTAGAGACCTCAGAGATGTGGGCAGAAAAGGAAAGGGTGGAGTTAAAGATGACCCCGAGGTTCTTAGCCTCACAGGTGGGGGTAGGAGGAGGGCCAAGGGAGGCCGGCCAGAGAGTGAGTGGAAAGGATGGTGAAGGTGTGCCGATGAGGAGGATCTCCGTCTTGCTGGCATTCAGACAAAGATCATTGGCGGCACATCAATCTTGAATGGCAATCAGAGATGAGAGAGGGAGAGGAGGTAGCAGAGGGCAGCCTGAAAATGAGTTGTGTCGTCAGTGTAGCACTGGAAATTTGAGCAGAAAATGGCAATGCAGTGGGCGAGAGTTGCCAGGTATTGGTTGAAAAGCCAGGGCGAGAGGTTAGACCCCTCGGGAACACCACAGGTAGAGAGGAAGATAGATGAAAGGAAGGACCCAAGTTGTACCTGGGAGGGTCGATCTGAGAGGAAAGAGGTCAGCCAGGCCAGAGCCTGATCAGTGATACCCAGGTTTTCACGGAGACAGTTGAGCAGGATGGTATGGTTGACTGTGTCGAAGGCAGAAGAGAGATCGAGGAGGATGAGGACAGAGGGAATGTTAGAGTCAAGGTTGGAGAGCAGATCTTCACGGATGTTCAGGAGAGCAGTTTCCATGCTTCTGGCAGCTCTGAAGCCAGACTGGTGGTCATGGAGACAGCCAACAGAATTGGAATGAAGGTTAAGCTGACAGATGGCCAACTTTTCCAGGAGTTTGCCAAGAAAGGGAGTAATGGAAATTGGGCGATAGTTAGCTGGACAAGAAGGATCAGCTGTGGGTTTCTTGAGAAGAGGATGCATAAAGGAGTGCTTAAGAGGGGAGGGGAAGGATCCAGAGGCAAAGGAGTGGTTGCAAAAAACAGCAAGGGCCAGAGCGAGGGTGTCAATGTGGTCCTTGGTGGTTTTAGAGGAACAGGGATGAACCTGTTTTGAAGAGGCTTTCAAAGATCGGACTTGTCTAGCAACCTCGTCAGGGGTGAAAAGAGGAAAGGACAAGAAGGATGGTGGGAGGGTGGCTAAAGGAGGGTCAGCAAGCACAGATGGAGAGGGAGGAGGAGGGGTGTGGGTGGAGAGGGTGGACAGGATGTCCTGGGTTTTTTAAGTGAGAGGCAAGGGCATTGCAAAGAGCCTGGCAGGCAACAGGAGGGGTGGAGACTGCAGCAGGGTTGGCCAGCTCCTTGCAGATTTTAGAGTTCGGCCGAGTTGTTAGATGC
Source organism: Ambystoma mexicanum (assembly GCF_040938575.1). Lineage (NCBI taxonomy): Eukaryota > Metazoa > Chordata > Amphibia > Caudata > Ambystomatidae > Ambystoma > Ambystoma mexicanum. The sequence continues at coordinate 380,298,848 of NC_090927.1, read as the reverse complement.
CGCAGAGACACGAGCTTGAATGTGGACTCTCTTCTTGGTGAGGACAGAGAGTCGGTATTGCCTTTGTAGCAGGCGACAGGCCAGTTTATCAGAGGATGAACAGGAAGTCCTCCATTTCCTCTCAGCTGCCCTACACTTACGTTTAAGTGTCATACCAGGAATTGCACTTGGCTTTGGACTTCAAACGGATCCTCATGACAGGGACAAGAGCATCAAGCGTATCATAAATTGAAGAGTAGAGCAGAGACAGGGCTGTGTCAGGATGTGAGACAGCCAAAGGTGGAGGGGGGGAGAGAAAGTGGTGGCAAAAGCCTCAACTGACACGCGCTTCATGGGCCGGATGTCCGAGAAGGTAGGTGGCAGTGTTGGGGTGGGCTTGGCTTGGGGGAAAGAGAGGGAGAGATGAGATGAGAGGAGGGAGTGATCGCTCCAGGAGAGAGGAGTGGTCAGAGCGATGGAGAATGGGAGCTCAGAGGAGATCAAGACATTGAGTGTGTGCCCTGCAGAGTGAGTTGGGCCAGAGGGCAGGATGGACAGGGAGAGGGAATTGCAGAGGCCACAGAAGAGTACAGAGGAGGAGCAAGGAGAGTCTAAATGTATATTTAGGTCACCGAGGAGGAGGAGTTGAGTGGTAGAGGCCAGGTGGGAGGAGGAGATGTCTGCCCACTCAGAGAGAAATGAGTTGATTTGACCAGGAGGCTGGTAGATGGTAACCACAGTAAGAGAATGGGTAGGCGAGAGAGAAAGCCTACAGACAAGGCATTCAAAAGAGGAGTAGGTCTGAGTATGAATGGTAGAGGCAGGAATCCACTCAGGAAAGATCAGGGCTACCCCTCACCGGACCGGGAGGTTCTGGGCGCTGAGAGGATCTTGTAGCCATCAGGGAGGAGAGTGCCAAATCTTGTGACAGAGCTGGCGTTGAACCATGTCTCAGTAAGACAAGGACTTCAAGGTCTAGTTCTTCAAGGAGGTGGCAGATGTTAGAGGAGTGTTTGACGGCAGAGCGAGAGTTGAGAGTGGAAATATGAAAAAGGTTGCCAGCCTTAAAGACCTTCCGGGGAGGGGTACAGATCAGAGGTATGCCCTGCGGAGGAGAAAGAGCCCTAGGAGGGGCAGGGGAGGAGGAGGAGGAGGAGGAGGAGAGAGGGGGCAAGGTAGCCAAGGGGGGAGAGGAGGGGACAGCAGGAGATGAGAGGAAATTGATGAGGCAAGGGAAGCACCTATCAAAGAGGAGGAGATCGGCCTGAGGGCCTTGGACCATGACAGTGCCATTTAGGTAGACATTAATGATGACTTTAGAGGAGTCGAAGGAAGCCATGAGAACTTCCCAGCGAATGCCAATATTAATGTGAGAGGACGAGATAGGGCAGAGCACAGAGACCATGTGAGGAGTCCATAGATCTAGCGAAGGAACGACAAAGAGGATGTCGGTAAGGGTCTGTCTGGCGGAAGAACTGGAGTAGGTGTCGGCGATAGGAAGACCAGGATTAGAGGCCAAGATATCCTTTTTGAACTTCTTCCTACCAGAATTAGTGAGAAGGGAAGGATAGTCAATGGAGAAGCAGTTGGAGAAGATAGGAGAAACAGAAAGCGCCATTGGGGTGGAAGTAAGGAGAGGATGGAGATACTGGGGGGCTAAGGCAGGTAGGTGTTGACAAAAGAGAGTGGTGAGGTCACTGGGCTGGCAAGTTACAGAGAAGAAACAGTATACAAGCAAAATACAGAGAATTTCACAATGAGCAGCAAGATTAGACTTTTTTGAACAAAGCAAAAACAGCAAAATTTGTCTTTTTAGCACAAAGCAAAAACAGCAAGATTTGACTTTTTAGCACAAAGCAAACACAGCAAGATTTGACTTTTTCAATCTTGGAATTGGATGATGGCAAAGGGTTTTAGGAAGCACTGTGCAGCAGGATGACAACATGGGAATAACAAGCAGAAAGAACAGTGATAGTCAAAGGCAGTATAAGTGAGTCCATAAGTAGGGAACTAACCCATAGTTCTGGAGGTGGCAAAGTCAAGGCAGTCCGGATTTCTTAGAGGAGTGAAGTGGCAGCATCATTGTGGTTAAGGTGCAGGGTGGACCCCAATTAGCATTCTGTAAGTGGACAGGGAGCAGACAGGGGCCTTGGAAGTGAGCCTTTGCTGAGAGGGCCGGCTGAAGCCTGCCGGTCCCTGATTGCATGGAAGAAAACACTCAGCAACCAATGGGAGTGCAGCACAGGAAGAGGTGATTCAGCACAGCCTGCCTACACAACAAAGAAAACCACGGCGGCCATCTTGGAAGGGCCAAAAACAGTCAAATAAGCAGCAATAGTAGGAAAAAACGAGTGCTTTCAAAATAGCAATGCAGCTCCAGCTATTAAAAAGCTAAAAAAATGGCTGCACGATGAAAATGCCAAATAAAACAGTCCTTTCCAACAATATTATGCAAATTTCCTCTATTTTTCTTTTTCTTCTTTTTTTTCAAATTTCGATTCATGGTTGTGATAGTGTGAAAATTAGCCTATCTACTAACGCAGCATGCTGAACTGGGGACCCATAAGCTCTCCTAAACCCCTTCCTCTTCCATCATATCAGACCAGCGTGCACTGTCTAGTATCGCTTCTTAGAGCGCTATTTGCTCTGCCACCTGAGCTGAAAAATGCATTGACAATCTCTTTTGCACTAATGTCTCATATTCACTGTTCACCAGGTGCACCACAGCAACATCAGTGTGTCTCAAACCAGTTGTCATGATGCCTACCTCCAAGGAGCCAGGTCCGACCCAGCGACCCCAGAGGCAGGCATCATTTCCCCCAGGGGTTAGCCAGCGGACCCAAGCTGGGGCCCTTTGGACGCAGTCCTGGCGCCTTAGGCGCCAGGCTCATGTTGGACCTCTGTCCTGGCGCCTTAGGCGCCAGGCTCATAAAGCTAGACATGTGTTAAAGTGTTTTCATGTGCATTTACCTGATGCAGACCATGCTGCCACATCCAGGCCCTCTTGAGGCCTGAATGGAACTACTTTACCTGTGGGACTACTTTCCACCCAGGCGTGGTCGGGGAAGGATACATACCTGATCGGAGGAAGGATACACACTTGGGACTTCTTCCAAAGCTATTTAAACCACACCCGATCAGCAACTCACGCTTCGCGTTGTTCTGCTCCTCGCAGCTGGACGCTCACCGTGTCAGCTCCTGCATCTGGACTTCAGCCACGCCTGTCAGCATCCTGGGTCACCTGCAAAGGGAGACAAGAGACCTTACCAGCTAAATCTGCACCACGGAGACATCACCGACGATCCTGAAAGGGAAGACATTATTTTTAAAAGCATTTCGTTACGATCGCTGCAGCGCTGCATTTCACTCACCTTTCCTGGGTTCCTCCATCTTCAGCAGCGATCATCCGGATACACAGCCACTTCCCAGAGTCTAGAGAAAAAGACAAGAATAAGAGGTGAGAGAAGGAAGGAAATAAGACTTACCTCATTTCATTTCGGGTCTTGCCGCTTCCAGGCATTTTCCGGACCCCGGCCCCTATGGGGAAAAAAGACAAAGACATTGAATGAACGTATGCAAAGTCAGTTCCTGAGCACTCATCCAGAACTAACCTGCCATTTACTGGAACTGGAACTGCACGTTTCACTTCGGGTAGGTGCCATATCTCCGGAATTCCGAACCCCGGCCCCTAAGGGGAAAAAGGACATGGGGCCTCATTACACGGTAGGCAGTGAGCCATGGCGCTATTAGCGCCATGGCTCATGCCGGTAAAATACCGGCACCGCCTTGGCGGAAAGGGGATTTACCGCCCCATTCCAAGGTTGGAGGGGCGGTAAATCCCCTTTCCGCCATTGCCCTTCCCCATTCCCATTTCTGCCCCATAGGGCTCTATGGAAATGGGGAAGGCGCTAATTACGGCACCGCAATTTTGCGGTGCCGTAATTAGCTCCGAGGTCCCTTAGCGGGTTGGATTTTAACGCCTGCAAGAAGCAGGCGTTAATTCCTCCAACCCGCAAAGGGACCTCGTAGTACGGCGGTAAGGGTTAACGGTCACCGTTGCCATTAACAGTGACCGTTAACCCTTACCGCCGTCTGTGTAATGAGGCTCATAAACATTAGCGCTTGCTGCAAAATGACAATGAACATTATTATTAAGCTTGGACTTTTGAACTTGCAACAGAACTTTTACAGAGCCTTACCTGAATAGTCAAGCTTACCTGAACTCCCATCAATCCTCAATCCAGTGAAGTAACTGGGTTTCAACGCGCCCCTGCATCAGAAGCAGGATGGAGAGCTCATCCTTCCTGACCCTAAGGTGAGACTTCACAGGGAATCGTGGAAGGGTATCGTGGAGGGTTGGAAGAGAGTGGGAGGCTTGATCATAACTCAGTCAGTAGGTAATACTCCCTTTTCACGCACAGGGGAATATTCCTGCGAGCCGGAGAAGCCAGAGTAGAGGGCCCTCCCTGTCCATCTTCAGAGTCCTGCGCTTCACCATTGAAGAAGCATCAGCACTCGAAGCCAGACCTGCGCCTCCGTGGGAATCAGGTGAGCGTTACACCAGTGCCCTGATCTTTAATAGCTCACTCATCAATGAAGAGCATACCCCAGCCCGCGTGGAGATGTCTTTTGCTGCTTTGGGAATGTCATGTTCCTCCCCCTCATAAGATAAACATTCATGCAGGCCGTCAGTGCACATTTCAGTCAAAAACATAACAGCATTTACTTTTTTGCATATTACGATGTGTATGTTTGGGCCTGACAAAATTATCTCATAGGCAGATACTCTTTGTGTTGTCAAAGTGGATTTTGATCTTTCCAGGATAGCAAACACTGCATGCTCCACGTATAAGGTGATGGATCACCCCATTAGTATGGTGGGGCTTTTTCCATTGCAAACGCTGCAGCGGCAAGTGCCTGCTCGCATGCAAAATGTCGCTGCATTATTGAGTCTAACGTTCCGCTGTAGAGGGCCACTAGCTTGTGGCCCACCGTGCTCTTTTGTTTTAGTACTGCAGTCATAAGTTGACCGTTAGAATGAGAAAACAGGAAACATTTGTGTGGGTAGTCCGAGGTGGCTAGAACTGGGGCAGTGTATATTACCATTTTGAGTGCATCGAAATTGGTGAGCATGTCTTCTGTCCATAAAATCTTGTTATTAATCTTTTGTGCCTCCTTGAGGCTCTGCAAAAGGAGCCTGGTGTAGGCTGTATAGTTGAGTATCCAGACCCGACGATAGTTACACAAGCCTAAGAATGTTTGCATCTCCTTCACTCTGGTGGGCCGTGGGATAGTGCATACAGTTGTGGTGCAATTTGGTATTATTCTATTTCCATTCACAGATATCAATTGCCTCAAGTACAAAACTTCCTGGTGGCAGTAATGTAATTTTGCCTTCTCACCCTTGTACCCCTTGCCAGCCAAGAGCTGTAGAAGTATCATCAAATTTATCCTGCACTGGTGTTCGCTGTCACTGCACACAAGCATATCGTCCACATACTGTATGATCGTGCTGGGCACTTGAATATTTCCTAAATCTGCATGGAGTATTCTGTTAAAAAATGCTCAGGGACTCACAGTACCCTTGAGGTAATCTTGTGTGTTCAAATCTCATCCCCCCCATGTGTAAACGCAGTGAGGTATTGTGAGTTGGGGTGCAGTGGAATGGAAAATAAAGCATTTATGAGATCCACCACAGTAAAGTGGATCACTTCCTTGGGGTTATTACAAAGTATTGTTGTAGGGTTTGGAACTACAGTAAATTCGGCCTGTACAATGTCATTTAGGGGGTGCAGATCCTGGATCATCCTCCAACTGCCTTCCGTTGCCTTATTTATACGGTATACAGCCATGTTGCATGGGGAGGTGGATGGTACTATTATTCCCGGTTTAATAGGGCAGTGATGGTGTCCCTAATCCCTTCCTTGGCTTCCCTTGATAAAGGGTACTGTCTCACTCGGGGTAGCACAGCACCTGGCTTCAGTGTTATTTGCACCGTGGTCATTACTTGTAACAGCCCCACATCATGGGCATTTGTGGTCCAAAGTCTTTTGGGTACCTGTCCTAGCTCTCTGCCAATAAAGTGGGGGGGACTACAAGGGCGATAATGGGGCATTGAACCTTCCGATACTGTACCATAATTTCACAAGGGATACAAATCGCTTATACAATTTCACTATTGTCTGGTCTATCTTCAAACAACTCTGCATCAGTTACCTCCCTCAGAGGCACCATAGGATCAGTACACAGTACGGTGTGCTACTCGCGCACGGTCTACTCCTATGACAACAATTCTTATGACAACAATTATTTTTGCTGAAACCACCAGACCTTGCAAATCTAGGGACAGTATTGTTCCTGCCAATAACTCGGGGGTCACCACAGGGTGAAAAATAAAATCACTCGGCACTCGCCAGCAAACTTTGCCAATTTGGGGCACCGCCTCAAGAAGCATTGTAATCCCGTACATGAACATGTTTGGGTCCACAGAAATCCTGCGAACCACGACCTCTCCCCCTCTTGCATATATGATAAGCATTGTTCTCATTGTGCACACCCCTGGGGTGGCACACACTATCCCGCTGTCTGTAAAGGAGATAGTCATGTTGAATTTGTTGAGCATGTTGTGACCCAACAACTTTTTTGGGGAAGTTTTAGAATACAACAGATGAACCTGCACCACCTTCCCCCCTATTTTGATGTCACCCTCTTTAGTATATGGAACTGTGGTGAAAGCCCCAGAGAAGCTCTGTGTGTCAAGAGTTTCACCTAATAGCGTGAAGATTCCCACACTGATTCATGATTTAGTGGCACTTGTGTCAACCATGAAGATGAAGTGTTTGTTTCCTATCTAAGTGCCCACTAAGGGTTCCTCGTCAGGGTGCATTGTCATGGATAGTAGTGGGTACGTGAGAGCCTTCTGTGGGCTTTGCTAGTCAGGGAAGGTTTCCTATGTTGGTCCCCCGGTAAAGTGCAACGGTGCCGCTGGGCACAGCATATTTTTAAGGCATGTGTCCTCCATGTACAGCAATGGGCAGAGGCATATGTGGCTGGGCAACCTGTGGGTTTTGCATTTGTGCACCTGCGGTTTGAGGGGGAAACTGCATATATGCCTGATGGATCCCATTTGGTATAGACGTTGCTATTTGGAGGTGTCCTTGTGACTGGGGCTGTGGAAAATAATTGCTGAATGAGTTATAGCCCATCCCTGGCCTTCTCCTACATTCTCTCACAAAATGACACCATTTCCTGCAGCTCCAACATTGTGAAGACCCCATACAGCCACCTTGAGGTCCATACCTCTAAACCCTCCCTTTTCCCCAGTAAACCCACCTATCCCCATTGCTGATCTCCTTGCTACCACTCGCGCCAGTATGTTGAGGCCCCCCTCTGGGCAAAAATTCAGGTATTCTGGCATCTACCGCCGCCTGTATGTTCCCTGTCATTTCTGTCTGCACGAGTGTGGCCGCTATCCCTTCTACTGCAATTCTAGCTAACCCTTTTCTGTACCAGTTTCGCTTCTTCTGCCTGTATCCGCTGCGCTGTTTCTTTTTTGTGCTCCTTTATTCTTTTACAATGATGTATTATTATCATCTGAATCTCCGCCCACCCCTTCACCTCAATGCCCATTATCTTGCCGAGTGCCTTCTGCACTTCTTTGGGTAAGCCCTGTTTTATGACAAAATAGAAAAGAGGAACTGAGTGGTCCCACGTGTCCCGTCTCCGGCCTCCACATCTCATGAATCTTGATAATGTATTGCGTGGGGTCTTCATCATCACCTATAGGGCCTCATTACGACCCAGGCGGTAAGTTACCGCCTTGGTCGTACCCTTACCACCATGGTGTAAACTATTTACCGGATTTACCGCCCCATTCCAAGGTGAGTGGGGCGGTAAATCCCCATTTCCCATTTACCCTTCCCCATTCCCATTTTTGCCCCATAGGGCATAATGGGAGTGGGGAAGGCGCTAATTACGCCACCGTAAATTACGGTGGCGTAATTAGCACCATGGTCCCTTAGCGCCATGGATTTTAACGCCTGCAAAAAGCAGGCGTTAAACTCACCATGGCGCAAAGGGACCTCGGAATCAGGCGTTAAGGGTCAGCGCCGTTTACGGCGCCGTTAACCCCTTAACGCCTGACTCGTAATGAGGCCCGTAGTGTACTGCGTTACGGATTGTATGTCTGGGGTGTCGGGGTACTTTTGCCATAGCCCATTCCACACTTGTGCCCTGAGGTTGTTAAAAGGTGCCTCATTGTGTGCATCATCGTCCAATTTCACTCCCGGGTATCCTGTCTTGAACCATATGTCCCCGGCCTGATTACCAACAATTGCTACCAACAAGCTTTTCATATTCCCCACCACTAAAGGGATGCCTGCTGTCTGTTTTTCAAATGCGTGAATCCATTTCCCCACGCCTGCAGTGAGGAGCGGGAGCACTTTGATCAAATAATTTGTATCCATTTGTGCCCAGGGCACATAATCTGCTCTCCCTATGCCCTTGTGTAATAGTGACATCTGTGCCAATCCTTTTCCCCTGTGTCCATCCTGCACTTCCTTTTTTTCTTGCCACTGTCACTCAGCCATATCTGTTCCTTAACCTTTGGTTCCACAAGTTCTCTACCCGCAGTGTTATATCTGGTGCCTGCTGTCCCTCTTCTTAATCGCTCTCAACTTTGTCTTCTGTGTCCCATTCCTCTTCCATAAACTGTCCGTTTCTCTATCAGACCTCACTGTCTCATATCTCGTGCTCACTGATCACCCACCTTCCCCCTCCTTCGTCTCAACTTGCACATCCTTTATTGCTATATTTTCTAATCTTAATAATTGTTCCTGGCCCTCCATTCATCTAGTCCACTCCCTTTTACTCTTTCTTCTGTCTGTGCTGTTCTTAATCACGCCAGCTCAACATGTGCTGCTTCCAGTGCCTCCTCCAATTCCTTCTTCTCCTTAGACTTTTGAAGTGGGGAGGTAGTTGGGGTAGGAACATTTGGGGGTGGCGGGGCAGTGGCTGGGGTGGGCACGTAGTTCGGGTTAGTGTATCCTGTTGCTGGCTGAGCCGCTAACAGATATGATCCCTTGTGTTCTGTTGAGGTCCCGCCCCCCTCTGTTATGGGTGCTCCTCCATGAATATCTCCCTCCCCTTCCTTGTCTGGGTCCTCCACATCCTCAATCATTTTCCAAAGATCTAAATTCTCCTTCCTCTTCTGCAGCTGCTTTCCTTTATACTTTGCTGCTAAGAATGTGCCTATGTGTTCTAGCACCCCCTTATTATAGGTGCCCTGCTCTGGCCAGGAGCAGGGCATCCAGCCTCGTGTCTCTACCACCCACTGCTTGTGGTACTTCTCAATCTTATCCCTGTACAATAGCAGCACACTATGCATGTAAAAAGGAGAACGGGGGCCCTAGAGGTGGAACCGGCCTTGCTAAGCTCTATTTTAGTAAGTCTGTTTCTTGCTATATTGGTGGCAAGGTCACATGTTTGTGTTGAGGTGTAGCCCACACCTCATTTGTTTGGTAGAGAGAAAGGGGGATTAACCTGGATACCTCACATCTGCTTTTTTTTAAAAAGAAATGGATTTTCCACGCAGTTGTTTCACGTTTTGTGCTCAGTTGCATGAGGGTTTGTTTATTTCATCTACTTAGATTGAGAACACCTCTTATAGATACAGTGGGGGCTCTTATGTCCTAATGTGGTCAGCTGACACGTGTTTCGACCTGTAGGGCCTTTTCAAGGCAATGTAATGCAGTCCGACACCCCCCATAGGGTCCTGGTTTGATCATTTGCGTGAGTTCCTGTAATTACAGCTTGGCTCTTGTTGGGCCCTGGAGTTTAGAGTCCTGCGCGTAATGGTGTCCTCCATGAACATCTCAAACCCCTTCCTTGTCTGGGTCCTCCACATTCTCAATCATTTTCCGAAGATCTAAATTCTCCTTCCACTTCTGCAGCTGCTTGCCTTTATACTTTGCTGCTAAGAATGTGCTCATGTGTTCTAGCACCCCCTTATTATAGGTGCCCTCCTCTGGCCAGGAGCAGGGCATACCGCCTCATGTCTCTACCACCCACTGCTTGTGGTACTTCTCAATCTTGTCCCTGTACAATGGCAGCACACTATACATGTATTCTAACGGTGTCCCTCCTCCCGTTTTAGCAAATAATGGGCACAGATCTCGTAGGCTTTCGCTTGCATGCTGCGCACGCTGCAGTTGTCAAAATCAAAACCAGTCTTCTGTCTCCTCCTCCCCGTCACCCCAGCCAAAATGTTCTCCCCTTCCTTTCACACACATCCACAACCATACTGCACTCACTCAATACAATTAAAATACTATACCACCAATGACCCTATTTAGGCCTTCACTCCATACCATTAAAAATTGCAAACTAAAACAATAAACACTACTATCTCCAAGCCCACGAATTATGCAGAGCTCCGATTTGTGTACCCCTGTGTCACAAAACAAATGGTACCACCATCTCCCCTCACTCGGGAAGGCTCCCTACACTCTGATATTTTCCTTCCTTATTGTTCCTCTTAAAAATTCTTAATGAAAAAAGAACCAAAAATTCTCATTTACCACACAATCCAAAACACCCTTCCATCATTCCCACAATCTCTGTTTTCAACACACACACACTGCTCCCCTACTTGTTATCACTTGCAAGGGTATATTCACATATGCATGTTCACCCAAACCTCTCCGTCATGGCGTTCCAACAATGGCCTACAGACTCCCTGGAGCCGTGCCTCGCTTCAAAGAGCAGACAGGAATTCTGTAATTCAGTGCCATTACATACAGTGAAAAACTGTGAGGCTGGCTGGGCTGACCCTATACATGGCTGGCCACTCCATATGGGATGCTGGGCCATTGGTCCCAGCCTTCTCGTCCATCCCTGTCCACGTAGGTGCTGCTGAGCTTGTCATCCACAGAAAAACATGGCCAAACCAGCAATTATTTACTTTGAAAACAATGCTACTTTATCACTGTAATGGTGCACCTGGCAGACACAGAGATTGGCCCAGGGGGAGCGCCAAGGTCATACCAACTTGCATACTTCACTCACTCCCAGATGCGCCAGCAGCCACCAAGGTCCTCCACCCTAGTTTTGAGCTATAGTTTCATCCCTCCCTGGCACCTCATAGCACAAATCACTTGGCCCACATGTAAAGGCAATATAGTCTTGCTTTCTGATCTTTGTGATCGATCGAGGGTCTAACAGCTTCATGGTCAGTGGTGTGGGCTTGGCTGGCACCGTGGTATGTGGGGTTCTTGGGATCATAGGAGCATAGGAGGACTGCAACTCTGGCATGGGTGGTGTTGCGGCTGAGGGGCCATGCCATCTGTATCGTGGAATGGTAAGTGGCATGAGGCACTCTGCCCGTTCGCGTGGCCTTGCAAATCACATTACTCCCAGGGTGCGAATGCTTACGGCCTCTGAGACAATGGAAGGCTTGTAACTTCCGTGAACTACACTCGAGGTGTGGCTTTCTGTCTGTACTACTAATGCATGTTTGGTGATTTAGCAGCGCTTTGGCATACATTAAAAAATAGCTAAAAGTGCAAATGCGCAATTTCATTGTTTAATGTAACATTCTTGCAATTAGCTATTGGTAGCTGCCAATACCAGACAGAATACCAATAGAGGCCTGCTCTATCTTTAGGGTCTTTACGTATATTGTGCAAGTGCTAACTAGCTTGCTCAAATATCCGTGTGGTTCCTCTTATGTTATACAGTATACACTGTCAAACACTAGTGCCCTAAACTGCATTCTGATACATACTTGAGCTTCTGGTAGGCCTGGTTTGGCAAATCCAAACGTTGGTGGCTGGAAGGCTTTAAATAAATTGAAACAATCAGCTTCTAGGGCAATGCCCAGTTCCATGGACTAGTTGGGGCTGTTTTTGCAGAAAGGTTTGGTCATTCGATATCACTGGCCCAATGTTATTTAAAACTCACATTTTCTTCTAAGCGCAGCCCCATGTACACCAGTTTATTGCAAACGATGTATATTATTATGCACAAGTATGGGTGATGTTTTATACCATTTCCAATTTTCCCACCCCGGTGACACCTTGTGGGCGAGGGTTGTGGGGGTGCCCTCTCTATTCTATTCTATTCTATCCTATGGAGGCAGCCATATAGAGCTATGCATGTTTAATACCTGAAATATGATCTCGTGGTTTATGTCTTAATAATGGTCTACGTAAGCTATATAAGCGAGGCTTTAGGATCATTTTGATCACTTGCACAATGTGGGATATCTGAATCCTTTGGATGGTTGAGTTGGATAAAGTGAATATAGGTTCCTGTTTTGAATAGTATGATTTAGTTTTTGTAAGTTGTTAATGGATTTGTAGGGTGGGGGTAGGAGTGTTGGGGTTGGATTTTGTTGTATTCTCAACTTTATAGTGTTTCTTCTGAACACTACACTAAAGTGCTACTTTGTTGTTTTCGACTTTATAGTGAGCCATCTATTTGTGACCTACAGTACCTCTCTCCCTTATGCCCTCTTGGGGCCCGGGTTTCCGTCTTTTTCTTCTTTCCTCTTTATTCTATATACTTTTTCTATTTTTCCAAATTAAACATAATCATTTTTGTGAGAACCAGAAAAAGTTGTTTTCAATGAATGCTAGGATTGGGAATCATCTAAAAATGGTTTCATGGAATGTAAATGGACCAACGACTGTGGCCAAGAGGTCCAAAATGTTATCTTACCTGAGATCAAATTCATGTGACATTGCCCTCCTCCAAGAGACTCATCTGAACGATCTTGAGGCTGAAAAGTTGAAACGGGTTTGGGTTAGTGAAACTTTCTTTTCCATTTTTAACTCTAGTAAAAGGGGTGTTTCGATTCTTATTAAGAGAAACCTGCCAATATCAGTCCTCTCGTGCAAGTCGGATAAAGAGCGGAGAATTATATGTGTTTTGCTCAAAGTGCAGAATGCTAAAATACTGTTGTGTAATGTGTATGCTCCGAATCTGGATGATCCACTTTTCTTTCATGAGTTTGCTACACTGCTTCAAAACTACAATGTGGATTCAATTGTCATGGCACGTGATTTCAATCAGGTGCTAGATCCGGCACTGGATCGTTCAAATGGGGATCGTTCCAGAAACCCTAAGAGAAGCAATATAGCATTTCAGAGTTTAATAAGGGAATTCACCTTGTCGGACATATGGAGATTAGAACACCCGTGTGACAGGGACTACACTTTTCATTCTCATTGTCACGATACATACTGCCGCATTGACATTTTCCTGACCTCAGGACAAGTGACTTCAAGTTGCTAGGATTCCAAAATTGGCCTAAATTTTCCTGACGGACCATTCCCCTATATCCCTAAGTCTCTCATTGCAACATGCTTTGACGAAATCCACAAGATGGAAAATTAATTCCAATATTCTCATAAATGACCAATTCAGAGAGGAGATTATAGAAGAAATGGAGAACTTTATTCAAATAAATCGGACTGCCGATGTTAACATTTCCAGTGTCTGGGAAGCTTTGAAATGCTTTGTCCGTGGAGTGTTAATATCAAAAACTGACAGGCAAAAAAAACGGAGAGCTCAAGAGATGCAGAGGTTAACAGAGGAAGCTAAGTGATTAGACCACCAATTTGCTGCCACGAGAAGTGAAGAGACAACAATTGAATTGAGAAAAGCCAAATATGAACTGAATAAACTCATCTCCTCGCAAATAGATTATGCACTTTTCAGACAGAAAATTTACTTTTTTGAAAATGGAGAAAAGGCGGGAAAGTTGTTGGCGCACAGATTAAAGGTGGCCGATAGTAATCACTTCATCAGTGCAATTGAGTGTCAAAATAACGTCATTGAAACTCAACAAAAAGGGATTAACAAATTATTTTGTGACTTTTATGGAAAAATATATGAATCTGAGCTGACATGTGAAGTGGCGGAGATTGATGAATATCTTAATTCATGTGAGTTGTCTTCTTTGTCAGAAGAACAAGCAGCTAGTCTTGATGGATAATTCACAACTGAGGATTTACAATTTGCTATTTCAAAACTTCAGCTTTAGAACTTTTATGTGATGTATACAAAAATGCTTTTGATACTGGCGTGCTACCCGATTCAATGTGCCATGCATTAATAACTTTTCTGCCAAAAAAAGATAAATCCGCTACAAAATGTGAGAACTACAGACTGATAAGTCTGACTAATTGTGACTGAAAATTTTTGGCAAACATTTTGGCGGTACGATTGGAAAAAGTAATAACAACTCTTGGTCATGAAAATCAGGTTGGTTTTGTCACTGGAAGGGCTGTAGCGGATAACATGTGGCGCCTATTGTTGTCAATTGAAAAAGGACACACTCCGCCAGTAGCCAATGCAGTGATCTCGCTGGACGCTGAGAAGGCATTCGATCGAGTGGAGTGGACCTTCTTGTTTTCATGCCTGAAGAGAATGAAATTTGGTCAGAACTTTCAATGATGGTTGCATTTATTGTACAATGATCGTCAGCAAGTGTTTTCACAAATGGCCTCATCTCTGATAAGTTCACGCTTCACAGAGGTACAAGACAGGGCTGCCCGCTCTCACCATTGTTCTTCGTCTTGGCTATGGAACCACTAGCAATATGCTTGAGAGCAGATGTCCATCTACAACCATTAATTGGTGGCAATCGGAATAATTTAATCTGGTTGTACGCAGATGATCTACTGAGCCAGCTACCTGCATTCCTCACTTAATGAGTGATATTCAGCAGTTTTCAAGAGTCTCCGGTTATAAAATCAACTGGGATAAATCTGAAATACTTCCCATCACCAATATGTGTCAACAAGCCACTTGTGCACAGTTTCAGTTCAGATGGTGTGTGGATAAAATGAAATATCTGGGCATATGGATTAGTGCTGAGGTGATGAAATTACCACCGATAAAGTTTGGATTGCTCCTCCCCAAGCTAAAATCAGATCTGGAAAGATGGGGCCTCTTGAAACTGACTATGTGGGGGAAAATAAACTGTTTAAAGATGAATCTAGCACCTCAGGTAAATTATATTCTGTCAATTTACCAATCAGTATACCAGGGCACTTTTGTAAAGAAATAGACAATGCTATGAAGAGATTGATCTGGGATGGGAAACCACCAAGGCTGGCAATTTGGAAACTACACCTTTCCCTGCAACAGGGAGGGATGAATTTACCGAAATTTAGTGACTACCATCTATCTTTCTCTGCACGCCATCTACGCAAGTTCATTGAATCTGCTAATGAACATCCACGCGATTTGGTGTGGGAGTGTGGTGCCGTGTCCCAGATGGACACGGAAGCTCTGTTGATGTCATGATGCCTACCCCCGGGGACCCAGACCAAGTCCAGCAACCCCAGAAGCAGGCATCAAGTTATCCCAAGCAAGCACAACAACCCCTGCTAGGGGCTATTTGGGTGCGGTCCTGGCGTCTATGGCGCCAGGCTCATATGGAGAGTCAGTCCTGGTGCCACAGGCGCCAGGCTCATAGATTAAAACTTACCTGATGCAGAACATGCTACAAACTTACCTGATGCAGACCATGCTGCAAGAGCTCCAAGCCAAAGGAGGCTTGGAAGGGACTACTTTACCTAGGGACTATTTTTTACTCGGGTGGGGCTGGGGAGGAATACTCACCTAGGACTACTTTGGAGGCTATTTAAACCACGCCCGAAGAGCAGCACACGCTTCGTGTTATTCTGCATCCAGCAGCGTAACGCTCACCGTGTCTGCAAGTCTGCATCCAGTCTTCTGCCACGCCCGCCTTGAGTCTGCAGCTCCTAGAAAAAGGGAGAAAGAAGGAGAAAAGGTTAGAACAAGAGCAATACCTTTGATTCTTGCCTGAATTCCCGATCCATTGCGCCTTCGAGCTGGAAGAAAGAAGTTATTTTATGCGCGTCGCTTCGCCTGCTGCAGCACCGCGCTGAACTCACCGGCCTTCGCAGCATCTTCACATTCCACTGCATCCTCCTGCATGTTCCCGCCGCACTCCGGCACCTAAGGGGAAGACAAGAACAGCAAGGTGAGCCAAGGGAATACACAGAGGCAATATTAGTTACCCCCCATAGACTTACCTAATTTTACCACCGGGGGTACTAATCCTCTTCACGGGTCGGCACAGCTTCCACCGCATCTTCGCCGTTCCCCGGCCCCTAAGGGGAAACAAAAGGACAGCAAGGTGAAACAAAGGGACAAACAAGGGGAATCCTCCTCACCACAATAGACTTACCTGATTTTACCACCGGAGGCATTATTCCTCGAGACTTCATACTTTCTCTCAGCGCCTTAATAAGGGAGAAAGCAACAGGTTTCATATTGACATTATTTTATCGAACTGTGTTGGATAATACAAATCCTTACCTGAACTTTACCGGTTGCCACGAGGAACTCTTCGCTAGGGTCAAGCTGCAACCTGCAAGGAATCGGACAAGAGTGAAAGTCAGACATTTGAACTCTTACGAACTGCATACTTACGGCGTCTTGACGGGAATCTCAGAGTCAATATTGTTCTGGAATTTACCAATTCCTTCGAGCCAGTGAAGCAACTGGTTATCTACGCGCCCCTGCGCTCAATGCAGGATGGAGAGCTCATCTTTCCAAACCATCAGGTGAGAATATAAGAGGAGACATCAAAGGTGATCAGTGGGGAGAACAGCGGGAGTGGGGGGGTTAACGCTCAACTCCATGGGTGGTTAATTCCCTTTCTCCATTTGCAGAAGAATATTCCTACAGGCCAAGCAAACGAAGCTAGGTGGACCAGTCCAGTTCGTCATCTCGGCACTACGCGTCACATTGGTGGAGACCGCAGCTGTCCAGTTCAGATCGACGCCCCTGTGGGAGCCAGGTGAGCGCAACATTTGACCACTAAGAAATGTAAATCCAAAAAAGCTAATCCTTTGACTAGTTTCTTACAGGATTGCTGGTGTGAAATATCCAAGCATATGAATGCAGATCCTTATCAGCACTTGAATGCCTCCATTTGGCTCAACCCTGCCTTGAAATGTCAGGGAAAAAAAGTACATCCATGATCTTGTAGAAGAGGGGAATTGGATCTCGTACACACAACTTTTCCAATCTCATAACATGGCAGATTGTACATTCGCTGAATACAGGACATTGAGAACTATTGTGTCAAGTTATCGTGAAATTCCTCAACTGAAAACTCAAAATGTCACCTGGTTGGCACTGCAGACATGTTCAAGTGCTTTCCACCAAGCTGCCACATTATATGGATTCTTGAAGTCATGCAGTAAAGGGGATCCAAGATTGCCAATTGTCTGGGCAGAAGAGCTAGGAGAGGACATTGATCAAAAATGTTGGCAACGCTGCTGCGAGAATATTCGTTTGATGAGTTTGGACTGGGGCCTTAGGGCATCACAAACAAAAATTCTCTTTAGAGCCTACTGGCCAACAGCTAAGTTATTTCTGAGTTAACTCTTGGCGCATGATCTCTGCTGGAAGTGCAAAGGTGCAAGTGCCCCCCTCAGTCACTTGTTGTGGTTTTGCCCGAAAACAAAAACATTTTGGGAATATGTATGTGAAAGATTAGGACTGGTTTTGAACTGTACAATACCTCTATCTGGCTCCCTTCTGATTTTAGGTGACATATCTCAGTTGGATGATTCTACCTTTGGAAAGAAAACTTGGTTGCTCCGGGTGTGTTTGATCGCCAAGAGGATGATACTGAGAATGTGGAAGTCAAGCAGCTCCTTTAACATTGATGAGTGGGTGGAATAACTACTCACTGTTTCCACTTATGAGAAGGCCATTTACAAAGATTCGGGAGACGTTGAGACATTTTGAGACATTTGGGGAAGTTTCCTTGAGGTATATGGGTGATGTATGCCTAATTATTTGGACTATTAGGTCTCTGGACTGTGAGCTATAATACCAACATGGTTCACTCTCTGACTCATTATATGATGCTTCATTAACCAATAGCAATGATTGAGAGCATAATTATGTTTAGGTTCTTTAATCTTTGCTCTATTTTCTTTTTCTTTCTTCTTCTTTGTTTTCCTCCTTTATTTCTTATCTTTTTAAATGACCTTGGTACTGATTTGATCTGATATGTTATTGTACTTGTTAATATGTATCAGATGCTTTTGGGTTTCTTGTCAATATCAATATCATCTATTCAATTGTTGTTATATTTGTGTTTATTTGAAAATAAAAACTTTGAATTACTCCTAAAAAGAAAATGGCTGTCTATAACTAAGATGGCGTTCACACTTGCCTCTACTATATAGCTCCTAATGCATACACTGCGCAATCGTGCACTCTCCTGTGAGCACACGCCCTTTCCCCCTGCTCTCTCGAGGTGCGGTCTATCTTTTGTCTCTCAGTCCGATAAGCCGGGGGGGTTGGAAGACCCTCTCTCCTTCCCAACACCCTGGAGGCGGCTATATGAGGGAGAACCACATGGGAGGAGACAACTACCAGGGAGATGTCATGACTTCATTGGACGAGATAAGGTATACTCTGCTTTCCCATTAGGAAGACCCTCTAAGATCTTGATAGCCTATTGTGAACTGTCTGTTCCCCCTTGCAGAGGAAGTAAAAAAATCTCTTCCCCATAATCTTTAGGTCAAAACCCCATTGATGACCTAGACACACAAAGCTCGAAAAAAAACTCTTCTTGCTTCCGATATACCTTTATCTGAAAGTGTTCTCTCATGTAAAACCACTGAGAAAAAATACCAAAATGCTCTATGCCCGATGGCATCTATGAATTCCAACTCCCATAATCACTGCAGTACTGAGACGAGGAGGATGAATGAGTTTGATAACAGGAGATAGAAGCTTAATGTGCAGATTAGTTGTTTTACTGAATCACCTGTGCGTGGAACATTTAAAGATGGCAACATTATTGCTAACACTGGCAGTGCAGGAGAAGGCGTCGGCTCCTATGCAGAGGCTTCCGGACACGATGGGCACATCCCCGTGTGGTGTAGAAGAGGAATCCATCAAGGTAGAAGGGGAAATGCAGTGCGTGAGCAGGAAGATCCGTGGAGATGCTGGCAGTTGTGAGAGTCCCTCGTGCACTCAGCAGCTCGAAGAGGCAGCATTCTCCAGCCTGGGACCTGAGAGGAAACAGGCGTGTGACGGTGGAGCCCCGAATGAAGCAGGAAGGATGTCTGCACGATCCAGAGTGGCAAATGAGCAGCAGAGCCACCCCAATGAAGTGCAAGCAGGACCGGAGACTTTGGACAGAACAGGTTTGATGACCCAAAGCAAGTGGTGACCCCGGGGCATTCTGCCAACTGCGCCAATGACAATTTGAATGTAATGAGATTCATAATACGGAAGGTAAAAGAAGATTGTTCGAATGCAGAAAAGGCAAAGTACAGATACAGACCCCAATGAGATCTGGATGCATGAGATGCACATGTGGCTCAGATCTTGAACAACCATTACTGCAGAAACATACACTGTGCCAAACGTGGTATGTGCAGTTTTGGTGATATAAAGGAATTGTGAAACGCATAAGAATTCCTGGCGAGGAAAAATACCAGGCAAGTGAAACCACAAGAGAGTTCCTGGCAGGGGAGTATACCAGGCAAGTGAAACCACAAAAGAAGTCCTGGCAGGAGAGTACACAAGGCAGTTGGAGTTGCACAAACAATCCTGGCAGGGGAGTATACCAGGGTAGTTGCAAAGTTACAGGTAATACTAAAAGAGGAAGAGTGTTTGCTAGACAAAAGAGACATTTTTGTTAAAGAAAGACTGTTGCAGAACTTTTTGCCTAACAGGAACATTGTGAATCCAGGAGAGTAAAAGAGACTTTGTCATCCATTTCGAATCTAGGGGAAGGGAACCACTCTCTGGGTCCAAGGTCTTTCACTGTTATGAGTTTTGGAGTTATTCTAATCTGTAGTTGGAACACCTTTTTGCCAATATGAGGTCGAAGATATTTCCTTGCACCCTTTTTGTTTTATTTGTAGCGTGAGGGGCAGCATAGGATGTTTTGGACACAAGGACGGCTTTTCAGATATTGACATCCTGATTTGGACAGATCCTTAGTTTTTGGTGTTTAGGTTGGGAATCTCCTCTTTAGCATAGAGGGGCATTTTCCCAACCCATTTTCATTTAGATAAACGTCCTTAACCACAAACATGATAATGTTGTATCCGGATTTCATTTCTAACCCCTCGCACTTTGCTGCACCAGTCCCCTGAAAGCTGAAGCCCTTGCTTTCCAGTGGCACAGGGCAGATTCAAAGGTCACATGTGTTTTTATGACAGCTGCTGGGACACCATGTCCGTGCTGACAGAGGTAGCATTTTAACTTCTGCATCTCTGAACTAAAATGTAATAATTGTTGCTTTATCAGTCTGGATGCAGGGGAATCTCTTAGAATAAGCCATACATGGTTATGGTATGGTGATGTATAAGAGCTGTGGTGATATCCCGCAAGAGGAAACAGCAGGGGAAGCCAACACTCCAGTGAATGATTGGGAGTTCTGGTTATTTCGGTACCAGTGTAAGCGGATGGAGTACTCGCTGGAGATTTGTTTTCAACTACTAGAATTAGTGCTACGGCACCTAAAGAACAAAAAAGGGGTGAAGATCTGAGAAGTGGAATACAAGGTCTAGAAGATCACTTCAGCTGCCTATTTAGGGCAGCAGAAGGAAGAGAGACTAGTACTTACAAAGTTGGGAGGACAGCATTTGGCAACAATAATGGTTGCAGGTGGTTCACTACATGTTTACTCTAGAACACCACCCATCAGGGTATTCTTTAACTTCACACTTTCCTTCTCCGCACACATCACTGACGTCTCCAAAAGTTAAACTTTTTATTGCACTTCCTTAGAGGTACTCTGCCCTCCTTCTCCTTCCCTCAAGCTCTAGTTCTCTCTAGGCTGGATTACTGTAGCAGCCTCTTTCTAAATCTACCTGCCTCCACTTTCCACCCTGTACAACTAATCCAGAACAGGACTGCGAGACTTGTCCTTGGCCTCAGGCCCTGGGGTCATATATCTCCAGCCCTGAAATCCCTCAATTAGCTCAATGATTACATTTAAAGCCCTCTGCATTATCCACAAGGCTTTCTGTGGCCTGGGTCCGAAATACCTCCAACTATCCCTCCATAAATAACCCCCCTCTCGAGCCCTTCGCTCCTCTACTTCCAACTCCCTCAGGGTTAGTTGTTTTGCAAAGAAACGAGCTGGGGGTAGATCTCTGTCTTCGGCTGGGGCCTCCCTCTGGAATAGCCTCCCGGCCACCTTGAAACTTGAGGAGAACTATTTCTGGTTCCGGAAGCACCTCAAGACCTTCCTCTTTGCCTCTGCCTTTGCCCCCCTTCTCCCCTATTGATTTGTTTTGTCTCTTGGCATTGTGCACCTGGCCACCCTCTGTCATTCGGGCCTAGGTACCTGCTCACCCTGCCACCCTTCAGCACTGCCTCCGGGCCCCCCCTTGCACTGGGGCTCTGTCTCTGTACCCATACATTCCCCCTCTCACTTTTCTTCTGCACTTATCATATATACCCGATCTGACTATACTATCACCTGCCACTTGCTGGTTGCACTACCATGGTTTATCACCTTTATTTATTTATTTATTTATTTAATTCTCTCCTCTGTTCCACACTTTCCACTTCTGCCCCCTTCCATGCACTTTCCCCCTTCCCCCTTTTCCCTTTTCCATGCAATGCGCTTTCTTAATGTCACTGGGCTTAGTAAGATTTCTGTTTTTGTTTTTTATTTTCTTGTTCTCCCTTGTTCCTCTCCATTTTGCCTGTTCGCGCTCTGAAAAACGTGTACGAGCACGATATAAATAAAATATATCATATCATATTTAGATTCCAGGTTGGGTTCTCCAGCAAGAATGGAAGACTGAGCATGTATTTTTAACTCTTATGGTCTTGTTGTACAGCACCTTGTTGAATCACAGCTAGGTTCATACTATATAAAAACCTGCACATAAAGCTGGAAAGTAATACCCAAAAACACATGCTACATTTAATTCAGTACTTCCTATAAAACTGGTTAAACAAGAGGACCCCTAGGTATTAGGGGGGATTGTTCCTGATATCCATCTCTAAATAGCTCTTGACAGCTGCCGTGGCGGGGGATGCAGGTATGCTATCCACAGCTATGAGCACTGTCCTGTGTTGATTTGATTCCCCACTCTGCCAATGTTTCTGTGCTCTGACAGTAAGTTGGCATTTTTCAAATTGTTTAACTAAACCAGACACTCTCCCTACTCCCCCTTCCTGCACCTTGGTTAACACTTTCCCTGACACCCCTTCCTTCTTCCATCGCCTTTTTGCAATAGTGCTTACAGCTCAGGGTCAACGCGCTCGCTTGGAAACAAAATGATGCGGAGCAACACAGGTTCCCCAGGTACGCACCTAGAAACCTCTGGGTATTAGGTGCGTTATAAATAACCAATTACAATTACGATATGCACTTTCAGGCCCCATAACACTTTTACCCCTTCAGTAAACTGTACTTTCTTTCATGCCAATTGTATCCTCCTTTCATCACTCTGCTCTCTGCCCCTCTACTCCCACCTCCCCATTCTATGCCTCCTTAGCAATTCTGGAATCTACTCGCTTGTGCCTTGAAAGTATGTGCTTACTAACCCTAATTAAATGTCATTGGTCTGTACATAGTTTTACATTCTGTCTGCGTCCAGATGACTTTCGCTTCCTGGAGCACTCATATGATCGTGCACCTGTATATAAGACACCAATAAAATTAAATAAACACCTTATGACTTATGTTTTGTTATATTTTGAAAACGTACCTGTTCTAGGAATCATGTTTGTCTTATGTCCTATGATTTTCATCTAACCATAGTTCACTGAACTATCACCTTGAAGACTTTTTTTAAAAAAAAATTCAATTCTTTATTTACATTTTACCAAAAAAACCCATAAGAAATCCAAAGCATAGTAGTGTACATAGCATATAAAGGTTACCAATAATAACATTAAGTGGAGAAGAAGAAAAAAACAGCATTTATCACAAACATGTCAGAGAACTAGTACATACTCAAGAAAACATCCCAGACCTTAGCATGCAAATGTATTTTCCCCGTCCTTCTATAGATCACTTTTTCAATATCCGTCAAACAAATCATCTCATCGACCCAATCATCTGAATTTGGCGGGACTCAGGATTTCCATCCCCTCAAGATCATTTTCTTGCACATTGATGCTCCCCTGAACAAAAACTTTTTCTCAGACAAAGAAAAATCATCAAGTAAGGCACCACAGCCCAAAACCATTATTTTAAAGACCAAATCGATACTGTGATTCAGAACCCGTAGACACATAGTGTAGATCTCCTCCCAAAAATCTCAGACCCGAACACAGTCCCAGAGTAAATGCTCGAAACTGCCCACCTCTACACCACAACACCAACAGACATGAGAATCTGACATGCCTCTCCTTTTGAGTCTTTCCGGGCACCAATAAACCTGGTTGAGAATTTTTATTTGCCTAGAGCGTCCGCATAAACTAATCGAGCAGAGCTTCACATTAGCACACAACTCAAGCCACACATCAGAAGTGATCTCGCATCCAATCTTTTACTCCATTCATCCATTAGACCAGTATTATCTTTACAGTTAGCAACAATTTGACGATATACTTTGCTTGCAAGTGATTGATTACCCACATTGAAAAATTCCAAACACACAGACCCATTCCCATTAACCTCACCAATACATATCTTCAATTTCCTGTAGTCTGCAACTGAAAGATTGTCAATAGTGAAAATTATGCGTAACTCATCAAAATCAACCCACTTCCCATCCCTGTACATATCACCAATCCAATGAATACCGCCGACAAACCATTCCAGCCAAAATAAAGATCTGCCACCATCTGTAATTGCTTTATTAAGCCAAATTGATGCGGAAGGTGACTTCAAAGCAACCGAACCACACATGTCATGAATACTTTTCCACACATCCCTCAGAAATTCAGTCGGGGAAATCTCCTACTATACCTGCTGGTTGTCGTAAGCAAAGCTCGCGGGGCAAGTGGACCCAATGCGCTCGCCTCCGCCACTGCCCATGCATTTGGAGAATCACCCAGAAAAGGAGGCACAAACTGGTAAGAGAACACCAGATGATATGCCTTAAAATTGGGGATCCCGAGCCCCCCTCCCAACTGGCAATTGTAGCTTCCACAGTTTTAGTTTAGGAGGTTTCCCGTCCCAAAGAAATGATTGTAGAGTTGCATCAATTAATTTCCAAAAATATGCACTAACCTTCAGAGGGAGCATACTCAAAATATAGTTGATTTTCGGGGCAGCAACCATCTTCAAGGCGTTCAGCTTGCCCACAATGATAAATGTAAAACCGACCACCTTTGGGTATTCATCTTCAGCTCCCGGCATACCTCTCCCATGTTCACCTCCATCATATCACTCACAACTGGAGTCAACCAAAATCCCAAGTATTTTATTTTATGCAAAAACCATTGAAATCCATAACCAGTCACCAATGATTTAACACAACACCTCGTGATTGGCAAAACCTCAGACTTAGACCAATTTATTTTATACCCGGCCACCTCATGGAATCGCTCAAGTGTGCTCATCAGAGATGGCAAAGATATCTCCAGGTCCCGTAAAACTAGTAAAAGGTCATCTGCATAAATACATTTCAACCCTATTAAAGGACACACCTTTCAAACACAAATCACTTCGTAAAGCAATAGTGAGAGGTTCAATGGCTAGCACAAACAGTAATGGTGAAAGTGGGCAGCTTTGCCCTTCCTGGTGCTCCTCGGAAGAATGAAAGACTCTGACAGCAAGCCGTTTGTCTTAACATCCGCCGTGGGATGGGCATACAAAAGGGACACCCATGAAATATATTCATCACCCAGATTCATTGCACGCAGGACTGAAAACATATAATGCCAATTAACTCGATCAAACTCCTTTTCAGCATTGAGAGAAATCACAGCTACGTCCTCATCCAAAGTCTGGACCTGCGACATGGTCAGCAAGAGATTCTGAATATTGCTAGAAGTTCTACGACGTTTAACAAAGCCCGACTGATCCGAGTGAATACGTTTTTGAATCACCTCCTCAATGCGCAAAGCAAGTATTTTAGCCAAGATCTTGTTGTCAGTATTTATTAAACTTATCGGTCGGTAAGTAGAAGGTAGGACACTGTCCTTTCCCTTTTTTAGAAATACTGAGATGGTAGCATGATTGGTAGACATTGGAAGCAAGACCACCTCCTTAGATTCAGTATACATGTCCCTCAAGAGCCCCAATGCTGCCTCAGGAAGAATCTTATAAAACTCGACTGGTAAACCATCAGGCCCTGGTGTTTTCCCAGAATTCAAACCATTAATAGCAGACCTAATCTCATCAATAGTCACCTGCTGACTTAGACCCGCTTTTTTTTCATCTGAAATTTTCGTAATATTCAGATTACCAAAGAAACATTCACCTCGACCTGTAATCCCAGCCTCATTCTCATACAAGTTTGTTTAGAAATCTTTGAAAACTGAATTAATCTCACGTGGTTGAAAAGTGACCACCCCATTCAAACCTTTTATGGAAGTAATGGCCCCTTCTGAAACCTGTTGCCTTAGCCTATAGGCAAGCCATCTGTCACATTTTTTCCCACTCTTGAAGTAGGCACATTTGATCCAATATAAATCTTTTTCAGCTCTAGCACCCAAAATGTCGTTCACTTCCTTTTTCAGTTTCTTTAATTCCCTTCTCCTATCACTGCCATTTGGATCATGTACCAAATCACTCATCACTTCAGCAATACGGATATCAGTTTCACACTGCACCATATCAAATTTTTCCTTCTGCCACTGGATAAGCCTAAAGTAAGGCCCCTCATTGTACATATGAACGCCTCACATGTAATATTCTTACTAAATTCATCAGACTGGTTCTCTCTCACAAAGCATTCAGCCTCAGACCTGATTTTCTCCAGAATAGCCTCATCATGAAGAATCAAGGTATTAATTTTCCATTGAAAGGTTCTACAGCATTCAAACTCAAAGTCAGGCTCAGAAAAATAGGTGCATGATCGGTGACCGTGATACAACCAATTCTACTACTCAAAAGATTTGCAGTCATCCCACCAGCTGTAAAAAACATATCAATTCTCGAATATGTATCGTGAGACCCAGAATAAAATGTGAATTCCTTGGAGTCAGGATGTTGCAATCTCCAACAATCCTTCAAATCAAATTCTTGAACAAGTGCCCAAAACTAGCAAAAATGTGTATGCTTTCTCTGCAATGTTTTTTGCCCAGTGCGGTCTAAAGATGGTTCATCAACCAGGTTAAAATCACCACCAAGAATGATATTAGAGGAGTTTAAATCAAGTATTAATTGCGCCACATCTCTAAAGAAAGAACCATCGCCCATTGAAGGAGCATAAATATTGCACAACACATGTTGCACATCCTGTATATCCATCAAGAGAGCAACAGCTGTGCCCTCCTGGTCACAGCTAGTTTTCAGAATTTTAACTGGTGAGTTTTTCCGTAAAAGGATCGCAACCCCCCTACTTTTAGAGGAATAACAGGAAGCAGCGACGTCACCTAGCCATTTCTTAAGCAATACACCAATATCTTCTAACAAAAGGTGAGTCTCCTGCAAGAAATAAACATCACATTTCATATCTTCCATAGAATTTAGAATTTTCTGCCGTTTGACAGGATTATTCATTCCATTGACGTTCCATGAAGAAACCAATAGGTGAGACCCTCTATTGGCAGACATTTCAAAAGATCTGAGACAATCCAAAAAATAAGCACCAGTTCAAAATGCACAAAAAACCACAAAAAAAAAAAAAATCTGCACGCAATCCCCCCTGAAACAGAAGCATGACACCAATGCCGAAAAGCGCACAAAAAACCAACCCACCACCCCCGGCACCCCTCCCAATGAATTAATCCCCATAGCATTGAATCTTATGACACACCCCTTTGCAAAAACACAAATATAAAGTACAGCAAACAGAAAGAAACCCTTGTATGCATTGGTGACAATATCAGTCCATCGCCAGTCATTTCAAACCCCTCCAAAATGCCCAGTATCACAATAATTTCGAAAGTAGTCATAACCCATTCGTGTCTCCCCATCTTGTGTCACAATGCTGAGGCAACTATGCAATATATATCAAGCATAGAACCTAAAAGATGGTCCCGTCTCTGAAACAAACAAACAGCACCAATCAAGCCACTTAAAACACACACCCGGAGTGAAGGCCCATATGGTAGGTGTGCGCAGACAGACAATGTAAAATATCAGTGCAACCCTGCTAAATTTACCAATGCCCCCATCCACACATCCTCCCATCAAGAAAAACCAAATGACCACAGCCATTCCACCGACAGACAGCACACAACACGCAAACGAGAGATCCCGCAGTCCAGAGACATATCGCACACACTCCGCCACTGCCCCTATGTCCCCCAAATATCCCAAAAAACCAACACAATATCCCTGCAACACAAGCCAAGGACAATGCAAAATGCAAGTTAGTTCATAACATCACAGAAACATGCCGCATACATTTTGCCACTGTCCCCAATAGCCCCATATATCGCAAATCATAAACCAAATATATTGCATAATGCAGAAATACAGAAACAGGACTCCAGTCTAGGAACCCAATTACAGAAAGAAGGGCACCAGCCAGACAAATCCCAGATACAGGCGTGGGGGGAACAAAAATTAACTGAACATGAATTAATAAAGAACATTTGGTAATAAAACAGTTAGCGACGAAGCTTCCGTCCACATTAGAGCGTAAGAAAAGTTCACAAACCCATCCAGCATTCACATTTCCCAAAACAGTCAATCACCAAACTATTGGTGGTGATGAGTGCGACATCCAATTGGGTGCCACGCAAGGGACCTCAATTTATTTGGATATATTAGGAGAAAACAATTAGGTTCATATTGATATTTGAACAGGTATGCTATAGAGAAAAAAATGCAGAGAACACTATGTTACACCAATAATAACAGTGGTTGATACAACGTACATATCTTGAGCGTTAGTAATGTTTAGGTTTTATTATAAATTTAAAGACGGTAAATGTTGGTGAGTTAAGGTATTTAATGTATGCAATATGTGCCGTGTGCCATATGCAGTCTGATTTTTCTAACATTCTGGCACAACCCAGTGTACCAAGCACACTCCCCCCCCCCCCCATCTCCTCTCATGCCGCCCTCTGGACACAGCACCACTTCTCCTTTGCAACAGTTTCATGTTAATGGCCACTATGCAACTTGAAGAGACACTCTTTGAGACCCAACTGCTATTTCTATGGAGGCCATCTGTATTATGGGTGTTCTCTTCAGTGTGAAGAAACAGGTTTGCTAGTTCACTGGGCCATAATTTACACAACAAAAAAGTAGCCATTTTATTATTATTATTATGATTATTATGGTATTTATTTAGCACAGACCTAGCTTCGGGAAGCAACGAAGCACTTTACAATTGTAAGAACACAGTGAGGGTAGCAGAGAAAAAAGAAGCTGGGAGCTAACAGTGAAGGGCGAATGTGGGAATTTAGCAGCAAGGGACCAACAAGTAAGTAGGGGGTCACGCAGTGGGGAGCAGATCACTGAGTCTCAGATAGCGTAGGGAATGCAGGGTGTGTGGACCTAGGTGTTAAGGGGGAGCCATTCCTGGAAGAGGAAGACCTTGAGCTCTTTTTTGAACTGTAGAAGTGATGTGTCAAGTATGATATTGACGTGGAGGAGGTTCCAGAGTCTTGGAGCTTAGGCAAAGAAGGCCTGTCTTCTGGTTCTTTGTTCTTCATGCACCATTGTAATTCAAGCCTACACATTTCCTTACTGCTGGTGGATCGCAGGCCACAGGAGATGCTGAGTTTCTCAGTGAGGCAGCTTGGGGACTTCAGGATGACAGCCTTGTAGATGATGCTACAGGATTTGAAGGTGATATGAGGTTGCAGTGTGAGTCAGTACAGTCGGATGAGGGTCGAGTGTTGGGGTCCTTTAATAAGTCTTGCTGGAGCAGGCAGGACATGGCCCAGGGGTGCCTAGAAAGTCGCCAGAAGGCCTTTGAAAAGGGCATGGCCACCATGCAAGTGGGAGCAGAGGCGTAGACAGGGTAGGGCCTGAGCGGGGAAGGCCCATCCAAAATCTGTAAATGCCCACTTAGCAGCGCTGTGTGAGCATTTACAGATGTTTATATCACTGTGCTGGGGCCAACTAGATCAGCTTCAGGCCCCACATATTAGACAATCCTGACTACACCTCTGGGTGGGAGAGGACCCATGCTTGGACAGCGGATCTGAAGTTGATTTCTGGGATGAAGGGCTTGATTTTTCACATGAGAGAAAGTTGGTACCAGGCCGTTTGTGTCTTCATTGCTATGTGCTGTTTGATCGTGAGGTGTCTGTCGATGTTGAACCCAAGGGACTTGGTACAGGTGACCAGCTGGTGTGTGAATCCCTTGAGGTTCATAGCAGAGAGCCAGGTCTGGATGTCAGGGTGTTCATTGTTGGTGAGTAGTAGGAATTCAATCTTGGAGGGTTTGATTTTCTGTTAAGAACTGGACATCCAGGACTGGATCAATGTAGGCAGGCCTTGAGCCTGTGGATGTCTTTGATGGAGAATATCTTGAGGTAGATCTGCGTGCCATCTGTGTATTGGTGAATGTGGATGTTGTGTGGAGCGAGTAGGGTTCTGAGTGGTTCCATGTGCTGATTGAAGATTACAGGGGACAGGATAGATCCTATGGGAACTCCACAGGTGATGGGTAGAGTTGGTAATCTGGAAGAATCCATTTATACAAACTGTTGGAGATTCGCAAGGTAGGTTTTGAACCAGCTGAGTACGATCTCAGTGATCCCCATGCAAGATGTAGATTGTTGGTGAGTCTCTGGTGGTCTATTGTGTCAAATGCTGCTGATAGGTCAAGGAGTACTAGGAAGCAAGGATGTACATCATCAATGATTTTAAGGGCATCGTCATTCACCTTGATGGTAGCCATTCCTGTGCTGTATTTGGATCTGAAGCCAGTTTGGTAGGACTGAAGGAGGTTGTTGACTTCAATGTGTTGGAGGAGTTGCGTAGCTACTGCTTTCTCAGGGATCTTACCCTAGGAAGGAAAGATGGGTGATGGGGAGGTAGTTGCTGAGATTGCCTGGGTCCATTGTTGGTTTCTTAAGAGGTGGGAGGATTTGTCTGGTCTTGAGGGTCGGGGGAAGTCACCTTGAGTTAGAGAGCTTTTGATAATTGTCAGGTAAGGCAGGAATGCTTCAGTCAGAAGGGTCTTGAGTATGGAGGCAAGGAGAATGTTGTCAGCATACGATGTGGCCTTGAGGCATGCTAAGGTGGCAGTGAGGTCTTCCATAGTTAGTGTCTTGAAAGTTATCCAGGTAGTTGTGGTTTTGCGAGATGGGATGTGTAGTGCGCTATCAGTTGTGACATTGGTGTCTATGTGTTGGCCAATCATGTTGATCTTGGTGACAAAGAAAGAGTTAATAGCTGTGGATCTTTCAATGCAGTGTGCTGTAGGTGGGTCAAGCAGAGGGTTAAGGCAATGCTTGATGGCTTTGTAGAGGGCTCTGCTTTCATTGCTGGCCTTGGGTATGGTATTTTGGTGCTAGTTGGCCGTGGCAGTGTTGATCAATCGCCTGAATGTTGTGGGATATATTTACCCACTCAGCTCTACTCCCCTTCCATAACCAAGCTGCACTTCAGCAGAAGCAGCAAAATGGCTGCGCTGGCTCCTGTGAGCACCACTGCTTCACAGTAAAACTGCGTTAGGCAACTATGAAAATATGGCTGCACCTTTTTGCCAAGCACACATTGGGCAGGATGGAACAAAGGGGCACACTGAGAAAGCCTGCCAGTGTGTTCTTACATGTACAAAAGAAGGGGAGTGAAAAAGCAAAGTTCCCAGTTGAAGAAAAAGGGAAATATGTACATTTAAAAATGATGCAGCTGATGCTCTTTTCTTCTGTTCCTCTGTTCTTCATCATACTACTTTTATTAATGAGACCCTGTCATGCCCATCCACATTCACATTGTGCTGCAGCAGACAAGAGCAGTATCCCTGAATGACAGGCTGTTGTTCAGGTCTGAAGAAATCAAAAGAAGTTTTACTTCAGCTACACAGGAAACGCTTTACTTTTGGGGCTACAAAATATCAAAGATCATGGCCCTGGCTCTCTGAGCTATGTCAATGTCAGTGCATCTGTGTTTAAACAAATTGCTGCATACAAGAAACTCAGTCTGCCTTCAAAACAATGTGGAAATTCATGGGGAAAAGAAAAACGGAATTTGCAAGGAAAATGGATGCAGTCACCACATGTTTAAATGTACTTTTGCAAATAAAAACAAAATACTTGTTTAAAAGTGTATGTTGGATAAGGCCCTGCCCTTATATAGCAATGTGAAGGGGGTTTGTGCAGTGAAACATGTAGGGGAGATCTTATTCAACAGGCTTTATTCTGATTTGTAACAAAAATAAATAAAATAAGGAATTAAATTGCATTGGCTACATGGGGGAAATCAGCCCCAAACAGGTTTCTGCTTGGGGGTTGCCAGCAACAGAAGGCCCCTCACAGTAGATGGTAGAACACACAAGTGCTTATTGCTACCATGGCAGACTTTTGTCTGGGCTAAGGCCTCTTACAATGGAACTTCTGGGACACCAACCTGTGAAGTGGAGGGGGCCATAAATATTCAATCAAACTGGGAAACCCCCTCCCCACACTGGGCTGAATTGACAGTTGGTGGTAGCTGAAGAGAAAAAAATGGTTCCAGGGAAGGACAAAGGATGCCCATTTGTTTCAAAAGACTACTTTATTAAGAAACTTTGAAGATGGTTATTTTTGCAACAGAAATTCGCAGGAATGTAAAGGTTAACAGTGTTAATGTAATTTTGTGGGTTTTAAGACGTTGTAGCCTTCACTGCCAGCTTGGGAACAGAAATGGCAGAAAATTGGGTATTCTACATAAATTGTAGAGGAGGCCAATATGAAAATCAATACTGATATGCCCATGATAATCCATACACATGTATAAAGTTATAGAATTTTAGGACAAATATTTCACACTAAAAATGACTAAAAATCATTAGAAGGGCGAAACAATGTCTTACAAATTGTAGAGTTGTCCTGGCATGTTCTGCATAAAATATGTAACATGCTTATGTAATTTGTTAAAAGGCCCCAACTGTACAAATGCGCCATTTATGGCAAAACTGAATTTAGCTAAAGTAACTGTGTGATGTTCTGGACATTGTAAAACTCACATCATAAATCTGACATCACCCCTGACCAATCCAGTTGTTTAGAGGCGTGCTTAGCTAAGACTGCCCTACCATATAATTCTATGATGTCACCATTCTCTATAAAAAGGGTGGCTGACAGAACTCTACACAGACTCTTTCCTGAATTTCCTGCGCCTGCATTCCTGATCTTCTACATTCATCTTGCCAGATTCCAGATCCCATTGCAAAGCCAAATCATAGCTGATTCCAGATTCCACTGCAAGGCCAAAGCATTGCTGACCATCCCAGCAAGGCCTCAATTCAGATATCCCACTAAGGAAAATCCCAATAACCAAAGGTAAAGCTGTGGTATTCTTTTGGGAAGCATTCTCAGACCTGACCAGCTTTTTGCCCACTAACTGCATGCCCGCTGCAACCCTGCCATCCAGCTGCCCTGATTATCCAGCGATCAGACAGGCCCAGCTGTTGTTCTGCTAGGAGAGTCTGCCGTTACCTGGTGACCTGAGCCCTGGAGTCCAGAACCTGGTTGACTGTTCCTAATCCCAAATCTAAGAGTGGACTGTGAGTATTCCCCATCCCATAACACATAGTCTACCCCATCTTGACTTTTGTCTTTGTTCCACTCTCTAAGCAACCCTATACATACCCTGATAACCTGTATAGACTGTTCTAATTTTCTGTGCACCCTGTTCTTGTTTCCTAGAGTTAGCGCAATTCTTTAATTCACCTTATCTTGTAACTCATTAGTTATATTTGGAGTAATTTAAATTTATTCCCACATAGATCAGAACCCAGCAGGAAAACGTTGACGTTGTGAATCAATCTTTGAATGTACCATGGCTTTCTTTAACCATGTAGTCTAAATAATTTAGTTAAAGTAAAATTTGCCTTTCATTTTTATAACCGATTTTCTCTTTTTCACTGCTCTATTTTCCTAAAAACGAACCCTATTCTACCTTCCAAATCTCTCTCAATTCACCAGAAATAGCCCTCCTTTCACTTCCATATTGTCCCTCTGCTGTGCATCTCTCACCCTGCCAAAAACAACATTCCGAAACAGGGGGTAATTCATAGAATTTCGCTCCCAAGTGGCGCATGCGGCTGGCGCACAGTGTGCGCATGCGAATGTCTGCGTCAGCCGCGTGCGCTAAAATCGATTTCCGCGCAGAGCGTATTCATGGATTTTAGCCTCCAAAACCAGCCGTGGCGCAGAGTGGCGCAGCGACCCTGCAGCAGCGCCAGTTATGCCCCCAAGAACGCCCTCGCGCAAGGAAAAGCCATCAAAATCCCCAATCCAGTGCAAAGGGCTGCGCTAACCCTGGACCAGTTTACAGGGCTGCCAAACAGCAAACGGCAAGCGGGGAACGTGTATTACTGGGGTTCGCGTGAAGTTTCACACGCGAAAGGGCCTGTGTGAGTGGGGTACGTGTATAACTGGGGTTCGCGGTAAGTTTCACACGCGATTGGAGCAGGGTACGTGTATTACGGGGTTCGCAGGACGTTTCACACGCGAAAGGGCCTGTGCGAGTGGGGTACGTGTATAACTGGGGTTCGCGGTAAGTTTCACACGCGATTGGAGCAGGGTACGTGTATTACGGGGTTCGCAGGAAGTTTCACACGCGAAAGGGCCTGTACGAGTGGGGTACGTGTATAACTGGGGTTCGCGGGAAGTTTCACATGCGATTGGAGCAGGGTACTTGTATTACGGGGGTTCGCGGGAAGTCTCACATGTGATTGGATCCGGGTACGTGTATTTCGGGGGGGGTGCGGGAAGTTTCACACGCGAAAGGGCCTGTGCGAGTGGGGTACATGTATAACTGGGGTTCACGGGAAGTTTCACACGCGATAGGCCCTGTGCGACCGGGGTACGTGTATTACTGGGCTTCGCGGGAAGTTTCACACGCGATTTCAGCAGGGTATGTGTATTTCGGGGGTGCGCGGGAAGTTTCACACGCGATAGGCCCTGTGCGAGCGGGGTACATGTATTACTGGGGTTTGCAGGAAGTTTCACATGCGATAGGCCCTGTGCGGACGGGGTACGTGTATTACTGGGGTTCGCGGGAAGTTTCACATGTGATTTCAGCAGGGTACGTGTATTTTGGGGGTGCGCGGGAAGTTTCACACGTGAAAGGGCCTGTGCGAGTGGGGTACGTGTTTAACTGGGGTTCGCGGGAAGTCTCACAAGCGATTTCTGCAGGGTACGTGTATTTCGGGGGTGTGCGTGTAGTCCTACACGTGACTTGGCAGTGTGGGTCCTCCCAGGTGTTCCCTCTACACCCTCCACGGCCCCTGCAGGCAGCCCACACAACAGGGGACTACCCTGCACCCCTGGTCATGTCCTGCAGGCAGCCCATCCACCATGGACATGCCCCCCAGCCAAGCCACATGTCAGCTTGCACTACTGATCACCCACTCATGTCCCTTTGCACCCCCACCCCCCAGCAGTCAGGGGCACCTGCCAGCAGGCCACCACTCATGTCCCACTCATGTCCCCCTGCACCCCCACCCCCCAGCAGTGCAGGGCACCTGCCAGCAGGCCCCCACTCATGTCCCTTTGCACCCCCACCCCCCAGCAGTCAGGGGCACCTGCCAGCAGGCCCCCACTCATGTCCCCCTGCACCCACACCCCCAGCAGTCAGGGACACCTGCCAGCAGGCCCCCGCTCATGTCCCACTCATGTCCTCCTGCACCCCCACCCCCCAGCAGTCAGGGGCACCTGCCAGCAGGCCCCCACTCATGTCCCACTCATGTCCCCCCTACACAAAATAAAGATACACAGTCATGGCCCACTTCTACACCAAAAAATACCACATCACGCCACCCCATTCTTGAGACGCAATGATTTCCCAATCCACCCCACACTGACATGCCAAACCAAAACTCAACTATGTACATCAACCCATGTCCATCACACACATACACTGGTTGGCATTGCCTGTGTAAACCCACAATTTCACACGCATCAACCCAATGAGAAAATCCCACACATGGAACTAAAATATGAAAATGTATTATGTACAAAAATACATGAAATGAAAGCTTACCAAAATATCAAACATGAAATGAAAAGCACGTGAAAAAGATGAAAGAATGAAAATAGGCAATGCAAAAAAATTTGAAAGAAAACCAGTCCAAACTCTCGCTCCACCAACGCAAATCCAAAAAAAGGTAAATAAAAGATATCCATTGTTTCATGTTCATAATGATACATAAAAATGCAAAATCAATCCATAGTCCAACTATTTACAATATATTGCCCTGAAAAAAAAAAACATTACTCCATGTCCATAATGAAAAAAAAAATCCAAATGAATCCATGATGTAACTATATACAATCCATTGTCCAAAATAAAAATCCATTAATCCATGTGCAAAAATCCCAAAAATAAATCAATCCATTGTCCAACGATGTAAAGGGTCCATGAGCCCAACTAAACAAATGAAACCTACCTAAGAAACTACCTAAAAATATAACTATATACAAATGTGTGTGGCATTGTCCATTGACCACAAATAAAAGGAAAACGAAAAGGAAACCTAACTCTAAAAAACTATTTACAATGGTAGCGGGCTAGTACGACGGCTCACTTTTGGATTTCCCGGGCCCGGGCATCATCGAACTCCTGCTCAATGTCCTGGAGGCGGTCCTCTTTCATGCCCCCGAGGGTTTGCACGGACAACGACATGTTCTCCTCCAACTCCCTGCGAATTGCCTCGAGGCACTCGGCCCGCCTCAGGGCCCTCCGCATTGAGCTCTCCGCCCTGACCATCGTGAGCCGTGCCTCTTCTGCCCGCTGCCGCTCCGCATCTATAGCATGGCCTTACCGCTGCCACACGGAAGACACTTCCGATGCCTGCCCCTCCGATGACAAAGGCCCCGAGCCATCATGGCTCCCACCTTGCTGCTGCTGCAGTGCCTCTGCCTGTGCCCTGGCTCTTGCTACCTGCACATCCTCCTCCGGCTGGGGTGCAGTTGTTGATGTGGCCACCCCTGCTGGACGTCCGACTCCCAACTGTGGCAGGGATGTGTCCTCCACCAGCCTGGCTGCAGGGTCAGAGGCAGCTCCACAGGATACCCAGGTGATACATGGGTGGGAAGATGGCATGGAGTACGACTGGCGCATAGGGGTTTCAGTTGAGGAGGGGGTCGGAACAAGGTCCAGCAAATGGAGGAATCCGGCCCTGGTGAGCTGTCCCAGTAGGTCAACGCGGTCAAAGAGCCATTCGAGATGACGTGCAGTCTCCTCATGAAAAGACTGCAGGTCACCTCGCATGGCCTGTTGACGCAACGCCACCCCACCCAGGACAGGCTCAACCTGGTCCCGGATAGCCACGTCCGCAGGGAGAGGAAGGCCAGTTGTTGTAAGCGGATCCCCTCCCTGAAAACGGGTCTGGACGTAGGCATCCCTGATGGTGCGGGATGATGCAGTCACAGGATCGGGGACAGGATTACTCACAGGCACCTCCGCGGTGGCCTGTGCTGCCTCCTGTCCCTGCCCCTGCACTGCACCACTAGCACCAGTGGAATCCCCACCTCCAGACCCCGTGTCTGTCCCTTGCACGGCCTCCTCCTCCACCAAACCCCCCACCAACCTGGATGACTCCATGCCATCTTCCTCCGTCGGACCCTGTGGGGTCTCAGCTGCCCCTTCTGCTGCCAAGGAGTCCAACTCCGAACTACGCCTCTTGGACCTTCCCTCGGCAGCTGCGGCCTGGGACGACAGACTCCTCACTCTCCGACAAGATGACAACCTGGGAGGGGAGCCGGGCTTGCGTCTCTGGCTGGTGGGATGATCCCTGCCGCTGTGCTCCACAGCACTCTCTCCGCCCTCTTCTTCAGTTGACGCTGCAGACAGGGAGAGATAAAACACAGGCATCAGGGCACTGTACAATGGACTGATACACAGATGGCAGTTGCACGAGTGGCATTGTTTAACTACAGACACGGCATCACACTCCACGACACACATGTCATTTTAACTCACACACATGAACATTTCAACAGCAATATTTGAACCAGGCAGCACCATCCATACACATACAACAGCATGAATAGCCAAAGGTGAGCCTGACATCACATGAAACACAAGGAGTGCACTAGACATGCACACACACCACCACACTTACATGCATGTCTACATCTACTCCAACTGTTGCAGTGATGAGATCAACATACATGTCACATCTGCCATTCATCCTTCTACATATCAGTGTCACGTGCATCCATGTTGCATCACAGTTGCACACTTGTCAGATACACATACATGCACATGTACACAGTGCAGATACATGCATTATGAACCACCATCCATGCCATAACCATGCCAATGTACATAAACAGAAATTCAAACATGTGTGCTCCCACACCTGCATTTGCACAGCATGCTTACCAACACATACACCATCAATGTGTCTCACAAGTGAGAGGACTCACATGTGGCAGCCTCACGCCCATGTTCATACACATCCCTACATTGCCCTACATAAACACATGTGAAACCTGCACACTACTGGCACACCACGACACGCACAGCGTACTATCAACATGCATGTACACTTACCGCTCGACTCCAGACGGGTCTGCCTCTCAAGGATCTGGACGTAGAGCGCTGGACATATGCGTTCCAGGACCCTCATTTGATGGTTCGACAGCTGGCCCCAGCGCCCCTTGGCATCCGCTGTCTTAGCGAGGCGCCGGGCCTTGTTAAGGGTCCTGGACCTGAAGTCCTCCCAGCACTTCTTGACATGATGTAAGTCGCGGACTGCCACCCCCTCCACGTTGATGGCAGTCACAATGTCCATCCAGATCCTGGTCCGTCCTTCATTGTCGGTGCGCGAACTTCCAAAGAGGGCATCATACTGCCCCAGGACTTGCTCCACCAGGACACCAACTTCGGTGGCAGTGAAGCTGGTGGCCCTCTGCCTCTCTGGCTGGGGGTTGCCAGTGCTGCCAGATGGTGTTGTGCTGGACATGGCAACCCCAGAGGCAGGAGTGGGTGGGCATCTGGGTCCTGGGGCTGGGCTGTGGAGCGATGGAATCCCAGTCGGGAGTCTTCGGTTCCAGCAGGGGTGGTCACAGCAACTACACCCCTGGCTGACGTGCAGGCAGCAAATGGCAGGGCACGTGGGCAGCAGGCAGTCAGGCAGCAGCAGATGGCAGGTGGGAGCGTACTCGGGGCTCTGGGGGGCAGTAATTCGGCCTTCTGGGCAGGAGCGTGGTCTTCTGTGTGTTTTCGCGTGGCCAGCTTGATACAGAGTGATTTGGCACGTGAAAAAAATGCACGTCAGCGTGTAATTCGAGGAGAGGGCCTTAGCGCGTAAGCGCGTCAGCACACGCACTTGATTTCATTGGACCAAAGGCTCTTAGCGCATAAGCGCGTCAGTTACATTACGCGCACGGGCGTTTCCCTCATAGCACGTGATGACAGAGCACACGTGGAAAAACTGCACGTCCGAGTGTCATCGCGTGTAATTGGAGGAAAGGGCTTGCGTACATGCGTATCTGATGTGTACGTGTGGGCCGGTTTAAAAGCTACATGTAGGACGCCATTTCCTTGTACGTGCTTTTCGTGGAGAGCGAGTGGGTGAAATCTGTACTTCTTGTCGGTTCACACGCGATTACTTCACAGTGTTTCTAGTTCGTACTCCCTGTTACCTCTGACAGCTCTTTTCTGATTTTTTGTTGTGCCTGTTTCCTCAGAGTTCACTTCTCCTTTTGTCCTGTCTCCTCAGACAGCGTACTATTCTTCTTTTGGCGGGGGTGTTGCCAACACGCATACGCGCATATTTTTCACATTCTTTTTCCAGGCAGACGGTGAGTTCCGCACGTACTTAGCAACTGTGCTTGCCCTGTGTGTCGCTTTTCTCTTCAAAGGTCATTGTAGGCTGCGTGTATTACGCGTATAGTGCGGGTTCATTTTTTCACGCACGTGGTCTACGAGGGGTTGCATGCACGTTTATTTTTGATTTTGGGCTGCCTGTGCGTTGTGTGACCTGTCATCTTCCCCCAGGGGTCACAGACAGCCTTGTTAGAACACTAGGGTACGAATTCCATCTAGTATCCTACCCCTTTGACCCCCAATTGCCCAGGACAATAGTTTACTGCAACTCCCATATGCACAACAACATCAGTGCCATGGTTGGGAGGCGACCAAGCGGTAAGGGAGGCAAAGGTGGCTGACCTTCAAAAGGTGGGCGTGGTGGGCGCGGTAGGGGACATGGCCGGGATTTGCAGGGTGCTCCTATACCCCCATGTGTGGAGGAACAATCAGGGACACCCATTCCCCAGACCCCCATGGTTGAGGGAAACGTGGCTGACACCATCCCAGCTCAGCCCCCTGTTGGACCAGCCCATTGTGGCACCTGACCTGGCACAAGATGACTCCCAGGCTGACTTCCAGGTCAGGAAGTCTAGGCCACGTGTGGTGGTGCAAGTTGTTGTCACCAAGCCATGTGGATCTGGGGCAGCTATGTCATCTGCTGCCCCAAATATGCAGGGTGGGGAGGCTGCAGGGGCAGCTGCAGCTCCATCCGCCCCAGCTCTGACTCTCCCAGCCAGGACAGTGTCAGTCCAGGTCCATGACGTTCCCCCTGCCAACATTACCCTGCAACCAATGCCTGCATCAAGACCTATGGTCATTGTGCATTCCCACACTCCTACTACCCAGTCCACCGGTGATTCAGCCCCTACTGACCAGAGCGGCTCCGCTCCACCTTTAAAGAAGAGGAAGAAGGGTGCTCTGGCACGACAGGCTGAGACCCCAGACACGGCTACACACTCCGGCACGTCAAGGAAGCCTTACTTTAATGACATGGAACTTGATGCACTTGTGTCCTATGTGTCGGCACATAGCTGTGAAAAGTTGGTGACTGCAGGGTGCAAGACCACACCTGGTCAACGTAGGGCACACTGGCAGACCATCGCAGACTGCATAAGTGCCATTGGATTTGTGAGGCGCACAGCTGATGATTGCTACAAGCGGTGGAATGACCTGAAACACAGAGCAAAGAACAAGCTGGCCTCAAATCATACCGCTACTCTGGTGACTGGCGGTGGGTCTCCACAAGAGGACAACGAACTCACTGAACATGAGTCTGTTGCCGGGGCCTTCGTCACAGAGGAACAGATCCAAGGTGTGGGAGAACTACCTGATTATGATGCATTGTCCGGTGAGTGCCCATGCATGTGTGTGTAATGCATGTGTATGTTGTTTGGGTGACGGGTTCTGATTGAGTGCCAGGTGAGGGTGTGTGTGCCTGGGTGGTATGGGTCACCCATGTGCTTCATCCAAAACATTCAGCGGCCTTGGATTTGGGTGTGACAGTATCCCTTCTGCCCACAGTATTAATTTAGCGCAACATTACGGCAGTTGCCCTTGAAGTGGCATCTTGCAACAACATTGTTTGTATTTTTCAGTGTTCGTTCAGGCTGATTGTTTAATTTCTCCCACTTTTGCTACGCATTCCTCAGCCCTATTGTCACATTTGTGACATGCTTCTGTCATTGATGAACCCCACATTGGCCCACATGTGTTACCTTGTTAGGTGAATGATTTGACCATTCAGGCTGATTGAGTATTGGCCTGATCACATAAATCTTTGGGGCCTGTTTGAATGTGGAACATGATAGTTGTTTCCTGTCATGTTGAAGTGCACAACCATTGATGTGTACATCGGCCTGCAATCACTGTATTTTTGTACACTTGATGTGTTGCAGTGTGTGCCACATGCGTATTTTGTCACACTATGTAGCATTTTTCATCTCATCATGTCCATCTCACATGGATGGCTGACAGTACTCATTCACTGACATATGGATGTACTTGTGGAATGTACCATGGCTATGGTACATGGCATGTGTCATGTATGTGTATTGGACATGCCACTCACAGGCCAATGTGTGATGGCAGTGCTACCCAGCATGCAGCAAATGTGTTGCTCTTCCATCTTGGTGTCATCTGTGTCTGCCTTTTGCCTCCCCTTCCAACTCAGTGACAGTGCATGCATGGGAGGGTTATAGTCATGTGGGACATGTGTAAATCGGTGTCCAGTCAACTCGTCGAAAAAAACCTGGTCGACTGCAATTTGGTCGACGCAATTTGGTCGAAAACCAAATGGTCGAATTTTTTTTTTTATTTATATTTTTATTTTTCGGGTTTTCGTTTAGTTAAAAAAGGGGTTTTTAGAGAAAAAAAGGGGGTTGGAGGGGGGACCCCCCCAAAAAAAAAAAAAAAAGGGTTAAAATAAAAATAAAAAAAATTTCGACCATTTGGTTTTCGACCAAATTGGTTCGACCATTTGTCTGGTCGACCAATTTTTTTCGACGAAATGTCTGGCAACCGTGTATATCATGTACTGGTTCTGTAGCTTGTCAGGCCTATTTGTGTGCTATGGTGCTAATGCCTGTTTCCATTTTTTGTCTTTCATGTTTTTGCAGGGGATGACGCACTTGATGCTGTTGAGGTTGAGGAGATGGTGCAGACCCAGGAGCAATCTCAGGCATGACCGGGCACCAGTGGGGGATGTGGGGGACGTGGTGTGGGGGTAGGTGAGAACCCAATCTTGTTGCAGACCATTCTGTCCAGGGGTGTCTCTGGGTGCACCTCCCCAGACCTCTATTCAGGTGCTGATTCGGATGATGAGACCTATGTGCCGTCGCAGGTAAGTGTTTCTGGCAGGGATTCTGTTCTGTCCAACCCACCTGCACCAGGGGTAGAACCCTCTATGGGGATGTCAGTGTTGGTAAGTCTGCCTTTGGTGGTTACGGATGCAAGGTCACACTCCACAACATCTGATCATGTTCCTGGGCCAGCAGATCAGAGGGGGAATGCAGTCCTGCAGCCTCAGGCAGTGCCGGCACAGCAAGGCGCAGATCGCTTTGCCCCAAACAGGTGTGTTGCCCGCCGACGCGGTGGCCGTACGCAGCAGCAGAGGGTGATGAGAGCGACAGCAGCAGTTCTCCCACATTGGCATAGCCGTGCGGGCCATGAGCCCATGGAGGTGTTTTTTTCCCAACATCCACACAGGTGGCCGTTGATGCGCACCCTGTCCTCGGACCTCCTGGGTGCCCCCCCCGGGCCCCACATGGCCATTTTTGATTTTTTTTTACAGTGTGTTGCCTTGTGTGGCTCGCGTGGGCATCCACTGTATTCCGGCTGGGCACATGCAGGCTTGTCCTGAGTCTGGGTTAGATGCTTGGGTTTGTGAGACACACACCCCTCCTACTTCCCGATTCCATGGGCTTGCAAAGGGTGTGCCCAAGTGACAGTGAGTTACACAGTGACGTTGGACTCCCATGAGCTGTGTGGGCAGTCTGTAGTCAATACTGTGTATACATTCCTAGTGGATATTGTTGTTGTATTGTACACTGCATGGTGTATTGATATGTGCTTGTGCATCCATGTCTTCCTCCTAATTTGCAGGTTCATTCCTCATGTCTTCACAAGGCCGTCTACTTTTGAGATGGAGTTCATGTTGTAAGCAGTGCACTTACACATTTGCGTGGCAGCAACACTGTACAGTTGGAAGGGGTCGATGTGCTGGCATAATCAGTTTGTAAGACTACCACTACTTTAACTTAGTACTGTCATGTTTTTGCTATGTTTGAGGTTGTGTAGCTGCATTGTATTGTTGGTAAGTATTTGGTCATGTGTGTTGTTAGTTCTACATTACTAGGAGCATATTGTGTGTGGCCAGTTTCCATTAGGGACACTGTACTTTGTGACACTTGTCAGGTTTTGGGGATTGCTTTGTTTGCTCTCACATAGCATGACATGCCATGGTGTGTTGGGTGGCGGTGCTGGGGAGGGGTTGGGTGACATGGCACTGTTGTCATGTTGTATTTTGCAAGGGGGTAATGAATTTAGCAGCATAGAAGTGTGTCTTTTGATGACACAGCATTGGTGGTGTTTGTGTAGGTAGGGATGCACACAATGTAACACTTCCAGGAGACCAATCTCAGGCTGATATGGTTGTGACAGTTGACTGTCCCTTATGTCATCATCATTGATTGTCAGATGGTATGTGCCAGGGCTGTGTGCACTCCACAGGGGTGTGATTTTAGGTGAAGTAATTAGCCACCAGCTGCGTACGGGCTGCCTCACCCCATGCCCTTTCCCCTCCCATGCGCAGCGGCCATGCATGTGTTTGGGGATGTGGGGGCACCACCATGTCCCCGGGCAAGCCCCGGCGTGTTGCAACATTGTGCAGGACACATGCTGCCACTATGATCCTGCACACTACTGGGGGAGCGTATACCAGCTGCCCGCCAGAACGGTCAAGGGAGCGAAAGCGTGACTTGAGCACTCCGAATGTGCGCTCCACTATGCCCCGGGTTGCAATGTGGGCTGTGTTGTATCTTACCTCGGGTGGCGTGGTGGGGTTCCAAATTGGTGTCATCATGTGGGTGCTCAGATGGTAGGCACTGTCCCCTGGGGAGGTGGTGATGGGTATCATTAGTGGAGTTGTGACATTACTCAGTATCTGACATGCATGCATGTGCTGTGGCATTTATACTCACCGAGCAGCCATGTATCGCCATGCCGCCCAGCTTCTAGCTCCCGGTTTAGGGTTGACATTCTGTAAATAAAACTGTCGTGGGTGGACCCTGGATAGTTGGCATATACTGAGGTGATGATTCCCTTGGCATCACGTACTACCTGGACGTTGATGGAATGCCAGTGCTTGCGGTTTCTATAGATGTGCTCTGATGCCCTGGGGGGACGTAGAGCCACATGGGTGCAATCAATGGCACCTAGGACTTTGGGGAATTGTGCCACCCCATAGAAATCCTGGACGGCAGCCTGCCTTTCTGCAGGTGTTCTGGGCAGGTATATGTGCCTGCGGACTGATGGGCGTGCAGTCATGATGGCCAAGACCTGGTTTAGGCAGCGTGACTGCGTGGCCTGTGACACCCCCCCCACTATAGCACTTGTCCGCTGAAATGATCCAGTGGCCAAGAAGTGCAGTACATTGAGGACCTTCTCCAGGGGGCTGAGTGCTTGGGAGCACAGGGTGGGTGATGTGAGGTCATCCTCCCACTCACTCACCAGGTCGAGTATTATGTGAGGTGGAAACCTGTACCTCCCATACACCTGGTCATCAGGCATCCCAAAAAGGCTGGTTCTGGGTGTGAAAATTCTGGGCCTGACTATCCTCCTCCTCCTCCTGCGGTATCCCACGACCACTGCTTCTAGGAATGTTAGGCGGAAACCTGTGCAGTTCCCTCTGGGACCACTGCAAAAGATTTAGGACTACAGGTGTTGCGATGAACCCGCTTGGTAGCAGTCTGTACCACACAGAACCAATTGGTAGCTGTGGCTGAGCAGTCAGACTTCTCTCAAGAAAAGTTGGTCAGTATAGGGAGTATACAAGATAGGGTAATTCTTCGCAGCAAAACGAGTAAACACGCAACCAGGCTTTAGTATAAAGATAGTAAGTTATTTATTAATAACAGAATGTCTACGAAAAATACTAAAGTGAACCACGGCAAACAAATCAAAATACAATTACTCTGCAGAATGGAATAAAGCTCAACCCCCCGAAACACAATATCGACAACTCTAGGTTCTACGGCACCACTTATTTTCAGACAGAGGTGTATACCTAAACCCAGATGACACTCGAATATTTTTAGTGAGGAAGTGAGAGGAGAGAAAGGCAGGTAATGAAGTCAACACGGTTCGTACTGAAGCGGGTAAAAATGCAAGGCAAGAAAGCATTAATCACACTAGATCATACAGTT
Organism: Ambystoma mexicanum; assembly: GCF_040938575.1. Classification (NCBI taxonomy): domain Eukaryota; kingdom Metazoa; phylum Chordata; class Amphibia; order Caudata; family Ambystomatidae; genus Ambystoma; species Ambystoma mexicanum. Next base: position 380,253,914 of record NC_090927.1, on the reverse strand, counting down.
CGGCGGCCAGGCCCACTCGGTGAGAGGCAAGGCACGATGTCCTGGAAAGTCTCTACGGGTGATGCACTCAAGTCTTGGTTAGCAAATTGTTTAGCGACAGGTTGAACCAGTTCAGAACAAAGAGTGAATAAAGCTTGGAGGCAACCCAACGGAACGGAGAGGAATCAGATACCTCACACGAACCGATCGAAAAGGGAAGCCAGGCGGTTACGGTACCTTGTGGGGGAAGACAGCTCCGACGGGGGCAGTTGTTCCTGGTGGTGGATGCACGACGGGTCTTGGCCAAGAGAAGAGATGCTCTCGTCGTCGAAGAGAAGATGTCCGGTGCACCACCAGGGAAGAAACCAGCCGCGGAGTGCTTCGTCACAAGGCACCACCTTTCGATCACGATGCAGGAGTAGTGGCTATCCGGTTGCCGGGTGCTCTGCACGGGCAATTCGACCACTGCGTCCTGGGCGATCAAAAAGCGCAAAGAAGAAGAAGACTGGTTGTTCCCACCAGCCAGGGAAAGAGCCTCTCCGGCAGGGAGATCTCTTCTGTCGTCGGGAGATTGTGAGACGATTCCGCAGGGCTCCACCGGAGGTTTTGTCGTGCAGGTCGGCTCAGCGTTACCCTCGTCGGATTCTTTAGGTCCAGTGGCGACTTCCTGAAGATCCAGTCCCAAAGGCCCTGCTTTTATGCAGACGTCCCCCATTCATTCAGCCTAGCTTGTCAATCAACACATGCTAAGTGGTGAGCGGGAAGGCTCACCACCTGGGCCAATCACTCCAGAGTGCGACCTGAGTTGGCAAGGCAACTCGGTCCAGGGTGTCTAAACCCCCTCCCACACCCCTGAGGTAACCCAGACAGAATGGCGCCACCTTCGCGGGTCTCTGTCCAGAGGCCCGCCAAAAGTGGAACAAAGGGCTCAACCTTTGGTTTAGGAGTCACAGAGAAAAACACAGACGCCATTTTACAACCCGAGTTCTGGCAGAAAATACCACTCGATAAACTTATTTAAGATAAGTAGATCGGTGGTACGTTGGAGATTAACGAAAAACAGTATCAATCTTCAACAATGGGACGAATCCCATAGGGTTATGCTCGGGGCCGAACATAACAAGTAGTTTCCACTGCCACCAGCCAAAACTCGACGAGGGGGGACGGGACAGTGCCCCCTCGAGTAACAGATCCAGGAGTAATCGTATTACCCCTACTAGCACGTCCACAATAAGATGGTTGGTACTAGTTCTGTTAGTAAATTTAGGTCTAGTAAAGCCAATGGTGACTTTACATGCCCGGGGAGACAGTAGTCAGTCCCCGGGTATGGAGTCTATGGTGGGGGGACCTGCTAGGGCGCCCCCGTGTCACGACACGTAGGGTGCAGAGTGACACACATAGAAAAACTTATGAGACCCTATGGAGTAAAAGACCCCATAGCCCATCGAACACATTGACACCTCAAAGGAATTCCACACATACATGTCCAAGAGTGAGAGGAAAAGGGTCACACTCTTGGCAGGATGGAAAAAACAAACCCCGGAAATCCAGCAAAGCTGCTGGGGGACTCACTAGGTTAGGAAATTCAGCCTAAACAGAGAATTCTCCCTAACAAGGAACGGTATATTCATCCTGGCGTCTGAGCTTGTTTGTTGTTTGCGTGCACTTTTATGCTGCGCGGGTCCACATACGCCTGCTTCCTGCTGGCGTACGTGTTTCCGGATTAGCGTGTCTTTTTTGGCGCACGCGTTAGCCCCGTTCGAATCCATGAATACGTGTTTTGAACGTGCGTGTGGGCGTTCCGTGCATTTGCCTCCTGTACTTCCCCCGTGACGCCCACATTTTCATGGGTTGTTCCCCATTCCGCGTGTCACGCCCTCTGTTCCTCCTACTTTGTTGTGTGTGCCGCACTATGTGTGATTTCGCTGTGCGCATAGCGCACGCTGTTTCGAGACGTGTGCGCCAGCATGCGCCACGCAGTATTTTGCCGCACATCCTGGGATTTACACGTGCACGGACTTCCATGAATCGCTGTGCGTGTGTTTCGCTGCGATTTTCGCACTGGCACTGCGATTCGCACGCTTTCGCACGCTTGCGCTGAAAATTTCAGCGCACATTAATTCCATGAATCGGCTTATCAGTGTTTTTCACCCGGTTTTAAAATAAAACCTTTTTGGCATTTAAAACTGCAAACTAAAAAAAATGCAACTTTTCCATGTGTGAATTCGGCTGCAGTGGGTTTTCAATTTCAATCTGTTTTGTGAACTGTATGCTTTTGTGATACCTTACCTTATGGTTGATAGTGATATAACATCCCTAATACTGCGATAGAACATATGCATATCATTATTTCAGCACACATATAATTAATTATTTACAGAATCCAAGTGCATTTTAGGCCTTTATTTTGTGAGGGAAGGTCGGATTTTGATTCTGTTGGCTGCCTCTGATCCCCAACTAACTGCTGCTTCTTTCTATCCACTCAGAATTCGATTATTTGTGAGTTGAGGGAAAATTGCGGGATACCTTACCTTGGGTGCCATCTATCCTAATTCTAAAAGTGGTCCTATTCATTTGTGCTTTGGATATGTTCTACTAGAAGGTTAACCAAGTGCATTGCTTCCATTTCCATTGTCATTATCAACCCATTGGTGATTGCTGTCCAATATTAAAATGTGTGCGATTTATGTAAATTTTAAAAATAAATAAATATTGTATTTTCACCAACCGGCCTGGTTCATGGTCCACTGTGACCCGGGGTATTAGTAAAAGGGGGTGTGAGACAGGTCGGGTACCAGCTCAATTTGAATTAGTTGAAATTAAAGAAAAAGCATTCCAATTGAGCACCACATCTCAGGCTAAGACCAAGTGTCCGGGTCCAGTGTGTGACGCCCGATTGGAATCCTTAACAATGGAGCACAGAGTTCCTGAGCAGGGTGAGGTCAGATGCGCTGCAGAATTTTCTCCAATTCTTTTCTTGTTTTCTGATGGTTCATTTATTGAGGTTGAGTTCTTGAGTGTAGCAGGGTGCTGAAGTTTTAGGCTTGACGGTGCACTGTTTCACTGAAGCATGGCCGTTTATGTTGTTTGTGACGGTGTTGTTGTGTTCACGGAGAAGCGAGTTGCAGTCCTCGTTCATCAGAGGTACATCAGCTGATGTGATGTGCAGTTTTGTGAGGTCTTCTGTGAGATCCTCCACTGGGAAGTTCTTGATGGCTTGATTGCTTGGTTTGCAATGGGTTTGCTTGAGAGGTTTAGTGTGACTAATTTCAAAGGGGATTGCGAGATGGTCAGTGTTAGGGAGAATTCTCTCTTTAGGCTGAATTTCCTAACCTAGTGAGTCCCACAGCAGCTTTGCTGGATTTCTGGAGTTTGTTTTTTTCCTCCTGCCAAGAGTGAGACTCTTTTTCTCCCACTCTTGGACATGATTTATGGTATTCCTTTGACTGGTAATGTGTTTTATGGGCTATGGGGTCCTTTACTCCATAGGGTCTCATGTGTTTTTCTTATGTGTGTTACACAGCACCCTCCATGCAGTAACACAGGGGCGTCATAGTGACACCCCACCATAGACTCCATACCCTGGGACTGACTACTGTCTCCCAGGGCATGTAAAGTCACCATTGGCTTTACTAGTCTCAAATTATTAACAGAAACCAGTACAAACCATCATATTGTGGACGTACTGGTCGGGGCAATTCGATTGCCCCGGGGTCTGTTAGTCGAGAGGGCACGTCTCCGTCCCCCATGATCGAGTTTTGGCTGGTGGCAGTGGACACTACATTTTATATTCGACCGCGAATATGTTCCTATGGGATTTTCCCATTGTTCGAGGCTACCAAATTTAATTATTTAATTCTCATAGCCTCGAACATACCGCCGGTTTATTTAATTAATATTAATTCTCCGGTTGGTATTTTTTGCCAAGACTCGATTCTAAAATGGCGTTTGTGTTCTCTTCTGTGACTCCAACCCAAGTCGAGCCCTTTGTTCCACTTTTTGGCGGGCTTCTCCACAGAAGCCTCCAAAAGTGGTGCCACTCTGTCTGGGTACCACAGGGGGTGTGGGACGGAGTTTAGGCTCCCTGGACCGAGTTACCTTGGTAACTCAGGTCGCACTCTTGTGTGATTGGCCCAAGTGGTGAGCCGGCCGGCTCACCACTTAGCATGTTTGAGTGACAGCTAGGCTGAGTGAATGGGGGTTTTCGGCATAAGAGCAGGGCTTTGGGGACTGGAACTTCAGAAGTCGCCACAGGACCTGAGAATCCGACGAGGGAGAAGCTGAGCCGACCTACCACGACGACACCACCGGTGGAGCCCTGCAGAACCGACTCACCACTTCCCGACGACAGAGAAGATCTCCCGGCTGGAGAGGCTTCTTCCCCTGACTGGTGGGCACAAACAGTTTACCTTTCCTTCTTTGCACCCCAGCCCGGTTTGTGGTCCTACTGCCCGTGCCAAGCAGCCCGGCAGCCGGATAGCCACTCACCTCTGAACCGCGAATCACCGGACCGCTACTTGTACCTGAGAAACTCCGCTACTGGTTTCTTCCCTGGCAGTGCAACAGAATCCTGTCTTCCTCCATGACGGGATCCTCTCTTCCCCCAGATGAAGCACCGACTTGCACCCGCTGCCAGGAACAACTGCCCCCCTGGAGCGTTCTCACCACCTTAAGGTACCGTGTCCGCCAGGCCTCCCTTTCTAAAGATTGCTACAAGTTAATAATAACCCCTTAACCTTCTGGACTGGGCTGGCCGCCTTGACCCTCTAACTGGTCCCTTTCTTTGGTCCAACTCCTTTTTGAACCTTTATAAGACTTTTGTGCACTGCACCGTGTGACCTTGGACACAGTTCGTTTGAATCCTCTGAAAGTGGATCCGGCTCTTGAACTCTAACTTCACGGTTTTACTTTGCCTTCCTCTCTTGTTATGTTCTAATAAAAGTGTTGGGATCTGTTTCAACTTGTTCTCTGCTCTTCTCTCCCTTTTTAAAACGAACTATTAGAGTGCCATCTACGTTAAGCGCTCACCGCTGTGTGAAAATAAGTGGGGCTTTACTTAAGACTTTTCTAATATTCTTTTAAGGGAGTGTATATCTTTTAGTGACCGTGTTTTTGAATTGCTTACTATTAGTGCCTGTGTGTTTTTCTAGATGTGGTTTTAAATAAATAATTATATCTCTTTTACACCAAGCCCTGGTCAGTGTTTACTTGTTCTACTGTGTTCTCTTGACCTATTGTGAATACTGTGTATACTGCCTAACTCTTCTTGAGGGAAGTCTGACTGCTCAGCCACAGCTACCAAGTGAATCTGTGTGGTACAGACTGCTACCAAGTGGGTTTACTGCCAAACACCTGTAGTCCTAAATCTTTTGCAGTGGTCCTAGAGGGAACTGCACAGGTTTTTGCCTAACAGTCAGACCAGCCAAGAAGTCTAGGAGAGCAATGATGGAAGGTGGGCAGTGCGGTAATGAGGTCAAGGATATCACTTTTCCTGTGCGTTGGTTCATTCGTGGGCTGTGCACCTTACATGCTTAGTCAGGGTGCTAGTAGAAATAATGACGAGATTGGTGGGCTGTACCAGGTGGTAATGGTCCATCAATGTCATCATTATCGGTTATATAGCATCCACAGTAGAACATCGGCTAAGTAGTAGCCAATAAGGCACCTCCCTACTCCCTTACCCCCACATACACAAATGCATTTATATGTACATATGTCCATGATATGATATGATGCATCATTTATAACGTGCCTGTACACAATTGATTCTAGGCATGACAAGACAAGGTAGGGAGACATATGGAGGACAAAACACACAATCTTACTAGGCCTTGGTAATTCAAATCGTGCAAGTACAGAGGAGGGGGAGAGGAAAAGTGCCAGGGGGAGGGAAAGGGGAAGTGCGATCGGGGCTGCATTGCTCTGAGTATGGGCAGCCAGGGGAACCGCCTCTGGGTAGTGCAAGGAGGCAGGGGGCTGTAGGGTTATAGATGCAACCCCAAGTGCGCGGAGGCCCAGATGCAGTGCAGGTGCTCATAGGTCATGGTGGAGCCTGGTGCTCATTGGGTTCAGAAGGTAGCCAGGCGACCAGTCAGCGCAGCAGACAGGTCAGCAAGGGAGAAACCTTCATGCATTTGGTCGAACCAACCAAAAGTGGTCGACTAAACTAGACTTTCAAATGGTCTATGTAACAATATTTTACCTTCCTGGATATAGTTGCCTGCAATTCTGAAGATCCTGTTGGTTGAGACTCAGCCGTAGCTCCCTCCATCTATCCCTAGGTTGGTATTCACCTAGTCTCTCCAGATCAGTTCCCCTGGTTGTTTCTCCCTAAGCTGTTATTTTCTTTGTCTCCCCAAATCCATTCCCATGGCTGTTTCTCCCTAGGCTAGTCTTCTTCCTTTTTCCTTTGTCTCCTGCGATCCATTCCCCTGGCTGTTTCTCCCTAGGCTGACCTTCTTTGTCTGCTCGGATCCAATCCCCTGGCTGTTTCTCCCTAGGCTGGTCTTCCGTAATTTACTCTGGGGATCCATTCCCCTGACTATTTCTCCAAAGGCTTATCTGCTCTCATTGGCCCTCATTACGACCCAGGCGGTAAGGGGTTTACGGCAGCGTAAACAGCGCCGACCCTTACCGCCTGAGTACGAGGTCCCTTAGCGCCATGGAGCTTTTAACACCTGCTTTTAGCAGGTGTTAAAATCCATGGCGCTAAGGGACCATGGAGTTAATTACGCCACCGTAATTTACGGTGGCGTAATTAACGCCTTCCCCACTCCCATTATGCCCTATGGGGCAAAAATGGGAATGGGGAAGGGTAAATGGGGATTGGGGACTTACCGCCCCGCCAACCTCGGAATGGGGCGGTAAGTCCGCCTACCACCATGGCGGAATTGCAACCTTAGCGGCATGGACCATGGTGCTAATAGCACCATGGTCCTCCGCCAAGGTTGTAATGAGGGCCATTGTCTCCTGGGATCCATTCCTCTGGCTGTTTCTCCCTAGGCTGGCCTTCTCTAATTTTCTCTGGAGATCCATTCCCCTGGCTGTTTCTGCCCAGACTGGTCTTCTCTTTGGCCCTCATTACAACACCGGCGCTAAACCATGGTGCCATTAGCACCATGGTTGGTGCTGGTGTTGTAACGAGTCCGCCATGGTGAAATGGGGAAATACCGCCCCATTCCAAGGTTGGCAGGGCGGTATTTCCCCATTTCACCATGGCCCTTCCCCATTCCCATTTTCGCCCCATAGGGCTCAATGGGACTGGGGAAGGTGCTAAGTACGGTACCGCAAATTGCGATACCGTAATTAGCACCGAGGTCCCTTTGCGGCACCCTACTTTAATGGCTGGTAAAACCAGCCATTAAGGTCGGGTCTCGCAAAGGGACCTCGTAATCAGACGTTAAGGGTTTAACGGCGCCGGCACCTTTTACGGCGCCGTTATACCGTTAACACCAGGGTCGTAATGTCTCCCTAGATCCATTCCCCTGGCTGTTTCTCCCTGTGCTCGTCTTCTCTCGTTGTCTCATGGGAGCCATTCCCCTGGCTGTGTCTTCCTAGGCTGGCCTTCTTTCATTGTTTTCTGGGATCCATTGCCCTGGCTGTTTCTCTCTAGGCTCGTCTTATTTCATTGTCTCCCCGGATCGATTCATCTGGTTGTTTCCTCCACAAGATTTGCTAGTCTGGCTGTGTCTCTTCTCTTTCTAGGCATCCTGGGGTCACTCCTGATCCACCTTCTCACTGAAGGTCACTTGTTTAATTTAGTGATGAAAAAGTGTGTCTTTCTCTGTGTCCCTAGACAGCTGGCATGTAAAGCGTATAAAATGGCCAACCTTGTCATGCTTCTTTTTCTCATTTAACCCTCCTTTTCTCATCTTGGCCCTGATTGCTTTTTACGAAAGTGAAAATGGGGGCACGTTTTTTAACATCTGGCCCTGAAGGCACATGATAATTGCTTTAGTACCCATTTTTGGGTAACTAACAGGGTTTAATTGCACTGCGCCCTGTTTAAAGGCCCTTGCTTATTTCATGTCTGTAATCTCAGGTTTCTGAGCAATTAAGCAGCGTTAGTGCCCCCAACTAATGCAAGTGTATCCCTGCAATAATGTATGATGTTGGAACCCAGCAATTTATCAGATGCAAAACAATAAACACAACAATGCCTATTATCTACTGAATGACATGATTAGTAACTCTGTCAGCCATTATATGATATGATGGGTTATTTATAACGTGCTTAATACTCAGAGGTTTCTAAGCGCGGACCTGTGTTGCTCCGTGTCGTCTTGCTTCCAAGGCGAGCACGTTACCCCTGAGCTATCCTCCAGAGACAGGACCACTGTCTGTCCTCTACATTAACAAAGAGTGGAATGTTCATGGCAGATTTGCTAATCTCCATTTTACAATTTAAATCCAGATTTGTGAGTATTATTCATGAAGAGACTAGTTTGAGGGCTGGGCCTTCACCAAACAATAACCTGAACGATTCTTCCCCCTTCTGAACGCTGTAACATAAGCAGTATGTCACCCAATTAAATGGTACTCATTGTATTAACCTCAGATGCATGCAGGGCTAGGTCTGCTGGATTCGAATTTGCGTCAAGCAAGCTCAGCGCTGATGCTAGAGGCAAGCACTTAGAACTCCGAACTCTCTTTGAGGTAACCGGCTGCTCTTTTCTCTATTTGCCACTATGCATTGGTGATGTCCAAAACTACTGTAAATGCAAAGCGGCGGTTGATATTCGTTTTGCCATGCTGCGTTGAGGGCGTCACATCATGGCGTCTCCTCACTCTGGGCTCACTAGGTTGAGGATAGGAGGCACTGTGTGGCAAACCTCACAAACTGATCCCTCCCCTGAGATACAGAGGACAGCCACATCTGTTCAGTTAGTGGCGCTCTTTTCTCTAAAGCGCTGCGCGCTTTTTTGAGGGGATACTGTGATGAGCGTGTCTGGTAATATTGCACCTCAAGTGCAACACTTTTGCCATTGTAGCGATGATTGTCAACTCGGGAGGCCCTGAGCGACCAGCTGTATAAAAGTCAAGTCCGTCTTTTAGGAGATCCTCACGGAATCTGTGTGAAACAAGCATTGGCAATGCCAACTGTTTTGGCTTTTGTGTAGGCGTGAGTCACTTGCCACTAGCATGGCCATAAAATGGGAACAGCTGGAAACGGTGCCATTACCTGGGCATATGGTTGCCTTCTCTAATACCTATACACAAACAGAAGCTGTTGGTTTTCTTATTTATTATTTTAAACGGGACTTCAGTAAGAGGAACAGATATAAATAAAGTGTTACAGGGCACACGTGTTTAAGCCATTTTATTACACCGGTAGCCATTTCCAGCTGCAATTAAGCCTTTACTCTCAGCATGCAACTTAGAAATAACACTGTCAGGCCAAGGTTTGATGTTACTGCTGGATAGAGCTAGCTCAAAGAATCCCCAGGAGGATGTGTTTTGGGCAGGGAGAGTAGTGGGTGGGAATGGCCATAGTAATTAGCCTAGCCATGGGAAGTCAATGGGTGGGCAAGAAAACAAAAACACCAACAAGCTTTGCGTCCCTCCTCACATGTCCTCTACCTCGAGCTGTATTACAATGCAATAGATTTGGGTTATGGGTGGCCATCTCATAGCTAGAACTGCAAAAGGCATATCTAATGAACATTAATGACGATAAGGTGCACTCGTTTTGATTATTCCCAAAGTCTGTCTGGAGTTTACATTCGAAGGCTCAACATGTGTATCCCTAACACAGCTAGGTACCCCGACCCCTGTCTGGCAGTGATTTGGGGAAGTAGAAGTGATGCCTGCTTTGTGAAGTTCTCACCAGGATAAATCGGATGTGCAGAGCTAAATTTGATTTTGAAGACACAGCAGCATTAGCCTAATATAAATCGTGCCCTCATTAATATGCCATCGTTGTAGGTGGTATTGATTAGGCTGTCCCACTTTACATCACAGTAATTTGCTTCAGTTCACTTTATGGCAGCGCCAAGCAGGCGGCCACGAGAAACCCTGACAAAGCAGGACCGGGCACACTCTTCCAGAAAGCTGGGCTACACATGAAAAATGTTAAAGCATCAATTAGGAGCAGGGTCCATGAACCTCTGGCGAAGGCACGTGAGGAAGCAAGCGCGACAGGAGCTGGTGGCACACGTGACTTTCCGCCTTTCTAATTCGACTTTCAGGAAACACCTCAAGACTTTACTCTTCTCCCCAAATGGACCAAGGGTCTCATCTTCTCAAATCCTCATCCCTGTCATTTGATGTCACTGTCTGTAACCAGCGCCTTGATACCTATGGGTTTAATGCGCTTTATAAATGTGTTTGCACAGTTGCGTAATAGACCCAAGAACTAAGTGGACCTTGTTTACAATAATCACAAATGGCAGGTGAGTGTACTGCCACACAGGTTACCAAAGGGACATCCAGATGTGTACCCTTTTGGAACAGACACAACCGAGGTAACATCTGCATGTCGCGTACCCCACACCAAACAGTATGACGGTGCAATTGATAATGGAAGTGCAGGCTATTGTTTACCCCCATACACAAGACTTGCAGGTCTGAAACCTCGTCACCACACGCATGTTGACATACCCTGTGCACACAGGAGGATACACTATGTGCCATCCACACACTGCAATGTCGCACCCTAACAGACTGGGGCCTGTGGCTGGAAGAGCAGGCGCAGGTTTCCGCATGCCACATGCCCACAATGCCCATCAGGTTTCCCTTGTTAAAAGGGAGTGCCTCCCACAAGCACAGCGCCCTTCTATCTCTGATCCCTGGCATGCAGCAACAGCTTCATGGTCCCAACCAGTGCTGCACATATTATGTGCAGTCATGAACTGGACCGCTTAGATCTGATCAGATAATGTGCACCAATGATGCCCACCTTCAGAGAGTCAGACCAGGTGGCAGCATGCTTTATTCTTTATCACCTCCCTTTCTAGAGCTCAATGCAGCAGGACCTAAGTAAGGAGCATTGAGCATCACTTTCCCTTTGCTTATTAACTCAAGATCATGCTTTTCTACCAATGTCAAGGAGCCACACTAACATTTATCACCTAACACAGGTTCAGTGCCACGAGACCAAGTTGTTAGTTCCAAAACTGTTATGGATTGTTTTCACTATCGGCAAGAAAGATCTACGTGTGCTATTGGTCTTGTCCCCTTTGGTAAGGAGATGAACTCCTTCAAAAAGTACTGGCTAGTTATAACATTCTTGTCCAGGCCCACAACTGTGGAGTAAGCTTCCACTAGCCCTCAGAAACAAGTTGATAGGGCCCAATTCACATATCTTTACACTGGAGCAAATCAGAGATGCCCGTGAGCATCTCTGACTTGCTCCTGCTGCCTTACACCTAAGTCAAAGTCTAAGGGTCCGATTCATGGAATTATTTGCACGGGAAATAGGGAACCTGCGCCCCAAACTACGTGCAAAATCCTGTTTGTCAATTCATGGGATCGAATGCAGAGGACTTTTCCTGGACTTGTGTGGAGTTCACGCAGACCTGTCATGTCTCTGCAAGCCATTGAGTGCCTTGTGTGAGACACCACACAAAACTTGGGCGTGGCTTGCGCAGAGGACTGGGAAGGGGGTGGAACACAGAAAATGGGGAAGAACATGCAAACAAGTGGGTGTGGGATGTATTGATCCACTAGGTTCTGCCCTGCGACATCACTGTCTGCTGGTCACACCAGAACCAGCGAAATGGCCGCAAAAAGCCCTATGCGCGCTAAAACCTCTGAAAATGGCGCAGTGAAACCGGAAAAGTTGGCTGCCAATCTACTTTGCCTGTGTCAGTGGTGGAACAGGAGACCACACTGCTAAAACTTGTCATTGGGCTGCCCACATAGTGAAAATGGAAACTACATGAAAGGCAGTGCTTCATTGCAAGGAAACCCAGAAGTGCTCTGAAATCCGTTTTTCCTTGGTTGCTGAAATGACAAAATAATGATTCCAAGCATCAGAAAATATCCAACCTCCTTGCTCGGTGTTACCCGTCACTTTTTTTTAAAGAATCCACATAAGCACACAATATCAGGAAAAGCAGATTCCATCACAAGAATATCCACATTAAAAAGTGTGCTGGTCTGTAAAATCTGTCAGAAATGGGTGCAGTACCGCTTGCCACCTGTTAAGACGGATTTCTGAACTCTGTCCTGGTGGCGCAGAAGTTCAGAAGGCCAACCTAATTACTTGGAACAGGGTAACCTCTGGACGAGCCAGACCAATCAAGGTAGCGATCGCGGCGGTCAAGACTAGGTCTCAAGAGGGGTGAGGGTGACTGAAAGCCCGCAATGAGCACACAAAGCAAGGACACTTACAAACTACTCCAAACAGGTGTTATATCAAAAATATATACACATTTATTCCAAGGCCTTTAAAACAATGACCATAGCGAGAAAATCACAATATAACAATAGTAAACCAACACATACCATATCAACACAATATATATACAAATACAACAAGTCTCAAGCGTTAGATGCACGAAATGTGTAGTCCACCTAAAAGGGAGGGAAAACAGGCAGTGCGAAATAATGCTTAGACCCAGTCCGCCTTCAGAGGCACCTAACTAGAAGGAAGTCCGAGCACTACGAAGAGTGGAGCCTTGTGCTCAAAAGTACCTGCACACGCTGGTGCCAACGGCAAAAGGGGAGTCTCTTCGAGGGAAATCAGGCAGTTCAGTTTAGTGCATAAATGAAGAAGAACAAGTTCCGCGACTCAAGCGCAGCCTCCACTGTGGGCAGAAGCAGAGCGCGAGTACGGAAAAGGGTGCTGTTTTGACACAGCGGGGAAAAGCTATGGGCTCCTGCAGGAGGGCGACCAGTTCCTAGCTATGCTACTCACCGGTCCCCTATGCAAGCAGACCCAGGCTTCTCCGCGTCCGTTTCAGTCGCTGGCAGGTTCAGAAGAGCAGGGAATGTCTTGTCGTCGTGTTGAGTAAAAGACGTCCCAATCGAAGAAACCCGCACAGTTTGTTACCACAGCAGGGCAACGGAGCGGCCGTGTGTATCTGAGCCAAATGTACACTACTCACTTCAGACCTGGGAACGCCAAGTGTACGAAGCGTGTGAGAGTGACAAGGACTCGAAATACTACACAACCTGGCGGCGGTTACAGAGCAAGACTCCCGTGTAAGCTGGTCAGTCTACTGGATGGCCCAGAGACGCTTCCGAAGGCTTACTGGCAGGAGATGGTGAAGATGCCGAGAATAGCTGTTGCCGCTATTCCAAGGGTCGAAGTACCAGTACAGGCCTTCTGGTTCGATCAAAGGTAAAAATGGTTTCACAAGGCGACAACAGTGAGGAGGAGCAGTCCTTCAGCGGGTCACCAGTGATTCCTCGGTTCAGCCTCTTGGTTGCAGGATACTTGGCTCCTGTATTCCTTCGTTCGTGAGAACTCAGGAGATCGACATGGTAGTGGTGTTTCCAGCCCCCTCTTATCTACGGTTCCCTTCGCGCCAAAACGGAGGGGACCCAATGGGAGATCCGCTCATCAACACTCACACCATTCGTGGACCAAACACGGACCACGGTGGTCCCAGGCATTCACACCACCCTAGACTCTCTGGCACCCAGGATGTGTATTGGGACCAGACATCACAGCCCACATCCTGGAGGCACACACAAGACATGTAGAAGCCCGCGAAAGCATCTGTGTTTCGTGGGAAAGTACATGCCCAAATAAGGAAGGCCCCGGGTCGGCTCGACCTGGGGAAGGTGAAGGGAGCAAGACGGTCAGCGGACAGGACAAAGGAGCCTCATGGTGTGGCCATTTTGGGAGCCAGGCCACTATTTTGGGTTAAGTGCGAGAAACGCGCTTAGAACGCCAAAAGGAACTCAAAACACAAGAAACGATCACTGCCACCATTCCCGTCCGTGAATCACTTGCACCGATCAGTTACAATCCTAAACGAGTATCTAGGGCCTGTAGAAGGCTAGAGACCCAAGAGAGCTGTAACTTAGCTTATAGTGCCCTCTTGTGTCATGTTGCACGAAAGCCGCAACATGATAAAAGAAACTAAGGAAAACAGTGTTTCCTGGTACTGACTGTCTTAAGGGCATATCAGTTTCCCCGTAAGAAAGGAGCGAAAGCCCAGAGGAGTGCGGCAGAAGGCTGCACTTCTCTGGCAAAGTCGGGAACAAGGTGAAAAACAACAGCAAAAAGTTTAGGGGTTGTCACATGGAAGGAAAATTACCTACAATTACGAAATCTTTCCTAACACCGCCTATGTGACAGCTGTCAGTTAATTACATTGGAAGCTTAACTTGTGCAGTTAAAATCACATGGTTGAAATTAAGTGACTTGCTATCAAAATCAGTATAGGTTGCAATGATGTAATCTCTATGTTTAAAAAGACTGGAATTAGAGGTCTGTTTGCCTATTTTGAAAATGTAAGTTTATTCTATAGAAGACAATTTTAAACAAATTGACTTTAAAGTAAAACTGATAAAAGCCAAAGAACTTCAAAGAAAATTCCACAGCGTGCCCCAAACAACAGGCACCTTCCTTCTGCTCTCTGCCCCAGGAACTCCCATTCAGGTGTTAATGGAGAGGGGAGGAGATTTTGGCCTGTTGCACCAGGGAGAGACAAAGAGCTTCCTGGATTGAAAAGAATATGCAGATGCAAGTGTCAACAGAGACTCCTGCCAGAGGCAAGAGGCAGGGATTGCGCTTGACCCACCAAAACTTTTGGGGGCGGGACAGACAGTTATGTGTATTCTTAAAGCACAAGATAGTATATTTATGAAAAAGGACTGTCAGAGGACTGTGCAAAATTGTAAAAATGTGTAAAATAGAGTATTGTTAATATGAACATTCTGGTCACGTTTTAAAAGTACTAAGAACTCTGTGCTATGTTCAGGGACAAGACTACAGAATTTGTGGTTTTTTAGCAATTGTCTTGATGCCAGAAACATGAAACTTCACATGATTATGCCCAGATATCATGCGCACATATGGGCAAATCTGACATTGGGCACCAGACCAAAAGTGTGAAAGTGCGAAAAATTGCCAAACCTAGACCCAAGCTCTCACCATGATGGGGCTTGGATGAATACTTGCTCCACCAAATCTGTGATATCAATATGCAATTGCTAGAAAGTTTGTAAAATTGTAAATATGTCTTGTATGAAAAATAGATTTCATGTGCAGAAACCAGGGGAAGGTTCTCCCTGGATCATAAAATACAGCGTCATCATGACACTCCGTTTTCTTCTCAAATCAAGGGAGAGGAAATACCCTAACCAATAGAATCCCTAGGGGTGTGCCTAGCATAATTTAGCATACCCACCCTTTTAGGAAATACATAAATAGAGACAGCTTAGGACCTAGAGACACACATTCAACCACCATCTGATTGCTGGCGGAGCACTTTGCAAGAGAAATCCATATTCTAGACTCCAGACTCCAAAACCTTGAAAGCAGAAAGGCCCACTTCCAAAGCTGAACCCTTCCCAGCTTGGCCTTTAAAATCCAGAAACCAGATTTTACCCCAGACCTCTAAGGGGAACAAAAGAACAGCCTGGCTGTGCTGTTGCTGATTTCCTGCTAAGAATTCTTGCCAGAATCCAGAGATCCAACCCAGTAGAACAGAGCTGCGAACCAGAACCAACCCATCAGATCCAGTCCAATCCTGCCGTGCAGTGTCCAGAGTGCTGTGCTGAGTGCAGAACCAGAGCGCCTTGAGTCCAGTCCGGTGTGCTAGCTGAATTCCTGTCCAGAAAGTCTCCCTTACCAGATCCCTAACGGGTCCATTCCAAACAGTGGTAGTGAGTATCCATAGCATAGGATTGTCCCTAGCAAATATCTTATCCATAAGTAATCCTATCCACACCCATTCTAATTCCACATTTGCCCCAAACGACACATATTCACAGAAAAACCCATGCAGACTCTTGGCATAGAAATGGCCACGCAAATCCCTCAGTCACTGTGCCACTCGAAGGCAGGCATAAAGACAATTGCGCATAGGAATCGCAGGGTGGAGGTGGGTTTGCATGTCAGATTTAGGTTTGCGTGTACGCAACCACGGTTCCCGATCTAACTTAGGAGTACATATATGAAGTGTAGCGGGTTGCAGGAACGGTTTATGGGGGTTCGCATGTAGATTTTACGAGTTTAAACCGAGTTATGAATGTTCATAGTCATGTTGACGGGGTGCCTGAAACACTTACGGGGACCCTGCGCAGGGTCCCCGAGATGCAGGCTTGCTTTCAGGGGACCCGACACACTGAAAAGGGTGTGTTTATTTGCGCCCCGGGGAGCATGCAAAGGTAGATGTTCTGGCTATTTATGCTTTGCGTGGATGCGTGTTGGGGCGTTGCGGGCACGACTTGCGCATACGGTTACTTTGCGCTGTAAATTCCATGAATATGCAGAGTGCGCATTTTCTATTCTGTGCGCAGACTCATGCAGTGTTGTTCTCGACATGCAGCAATTGCGTGAGAAATTGCCACTTTTCCATGAATCAGGCCCTTAATCTGGAACAAACCTGTAAATGCCTGTATCATCTTTGAGATGCACTTAAGCAAATGTTTGTGAATCACATTTGCACCTCAGAATCTCAGAGACCTCAGAGGCATCTTCAGATCTGCTCCCATTTTTCACTTTGTGTATCGGGTGTAAAGTAGGAGGAGCAAACCAGAGATGCGCTCGGGCATCTCTGATTTCTTCTGGTTTTTCACTTTGTGATTCAGGTGTAAGGTAGCAGGAGCAAAAAAGAGATGCGCCCTGTAAACCTGGCCCATAGTGTTGAGGAAAAAACCCCAAGATCCTGCTGTTTGTGTAGCGGTAGTCCTGTTTGTGTAGCGGTAGTCCTTTCTTTTTACTTTTGGTCCTTGGAAATTAGCCCAGCGCCTAGAGGCAATTCATTAAGCTCTGTCTCACGATGTCATTAGAACAGGTCAATATCATTACAGCTGCACAGAGGTGGAGAGAGGGGTGCATCATTCAATGCACAGAGTTTCATTCTTGCAAGTTGTTAACCCCTTTGTGGCTGCGCTACCCCATTGCTTGTGCTGCGCCAAGCGGGTGCACAGTCTCACAATTAGACAAAGCCCAAGCCCTTGTGTACAGCCCTAAAGTCATAGGCTGCTTATGGGGCTTTTGGGGGACCCTGTCACTCTGCTATAAAATTCTGCCAAAAAGTGATGTGTACTTTTGCACGATTCCTACAGAGCCTATAGACAATTACTTTTGGTGGAGTGCTGCATACACCTGAAAATTAATCAAATAAAAAAAATCAATACTCTCTTTAGTTTGATGGATGCATAGCAAAGTTGAGGTCCCAGAGCTTATGCTATTATTTATTAAAGATGTGTTTCTAAATCATCGTCATATGTAAAATTGATTCTGTTTACCTTCAAAGGCCATACTTTTAGTTAATAGCAATGTAAAGGGACAGAAAAAAAACAAAAACAAGAATGGCTGCTAAAGTATAGTTGTGAGACTGTAAGGAGAGGTAGATCTCGTTTCTTCCTGTGGGCTTCATGAATCTTTTCTGGAAACCTATTTTAGAGACACGTCGGTGACATATTTGGCACCAGCCAAACCTGGAGGGCACAAACTTCTCTTAACAAATAATGGGACTAAAATGGGAACGTAGCAGGCAGCATGTACCAGGTCATTCATCTAAAATAAATGACATGTGTAGTCATTTTCTTGAACCGTGGACGCCGCTGAAAGCTGGATGGATAGCACTACAAATGAGTGATTTCCATTTATATAGAAAAGTCTACTGCAGCGGTAGCTTTAGGACATAGCCTGTTTTTTTATTGAGTAGAAAGACATGATTTTAGCACAGTGTGTAGATGCATATACGATTATATCCAACACATTGAACAAAGGCATGCAAAAAGTGTTCAAATCAACTACATCTTAAACATTGCCAAATTGCTATTATGTTTCTTTTTGCACATGACCAACAGTTTCAAATCACTTGCCAGTGTGATATAAATCACTCATACAATGCAGTGCATACACTAATGTAATTGTTGTGATGTTTGTTTCCACAGAGGAGTGGGCGCCTCGTGATCTTCCTCAGGCCCACATTGAATGTACAGAAATGACATTTTGTACAAGTGACTAGAGTGTTGTGGTTTAGCCGGGCTGTCCAATAATGAAGACATTCACCACACAGAAAAGTGTCTGTGCCTGTAATGCCTGGAGGGCTTGTCATTTCTCCGGGTAGAGCTCTTAGTTCACTGGTCTTCCCAGAATAGTTCAAGGAATTCGTGCTACAACCAGAGAGAATGCACAGTCTATCAGAAATCCATGGATTGAATTGAAAACCCCATGAATGCACAATTCACAATAGACAATTGTTCACATCTATTGTTGACTGTACCGCATTATCTGTTTTCCAGCGCCCGGATACCCACGGGTTTGGCACGCTCTTTAAATGTTAAACAAATAAATAAATATATTACTGATTGGATCAAATGTAAAGGGCGAGGTGATCCTGGACTGAAGTGGATGTGTTATGCCACCAAAAGTGTCCGTCAAAGAGGTTTGGTATTTTGTAGTATTTATTTCGATAAGGAGGAGAGTACTTTTTTCTGAAGTAGTAGACTGGGTCTTCAAATGTACAATACATAATGCATATGGCTCGTCAGAAGTGGATTGTTGGATCCGTCCTATATGTCAGCACTTTACCAAGTGTCAATGTGTGGGATATATTGACCCACTCAATGGCATTGCCTTACATCACTGAGCTGCCTTTGGGCAAGAAACAGTAACCTGGCTGCGCTGGCTCCTGTGCGCACCAGGAGCTCAAAACTGTTTTTGGCAGCAACAACATAAAAATGGCTGCACCATTTTGCCTCACACACTTCGGGCAAAATGGAACAAGGGGACACACTGAAAAATATGCCTGTGTGTTCTGAAACATATATGGAATCAAATGAAAAGGAAAGCCTGCCATTGCTGTAAAGCCAAAATCCCCTTCAAAATGAAACCATTTTCACCCTTTGAAAAAGCTGCTTTGATGCCAATTTCATCTGTCATTCTGAAACCACTGTGAGTAAAAAGGCCCAGTTCAACCAACTCTCAGAGAAATCAAAAGCAACTTCATTTTCACTCACATTGGAAACACGCGTTTATTTCTTGACAAAATGTATCCAGGTGCAGAAGTTCAAAGAGATTTTTTTTACCCTCTGAGCCAGGTCAAGGAGAATTGTATCTATACTTTAGATAACAGTCCTGCTGCAAGTAAAATGACTACAGCTGCCAAGACAGGGGCAATCTGAGGAGCTGCAAACTGAATCAAAGAAAGACATGATAGCAGTTTTTCACACATGTGGAAAAATGGGCTGTGCTTACTGAAGAGAAAGAAAATGACCCGTTTAAAAATCAATTGTTAATGAAAGCCTGCTTACTTAGCAATGTAAAGGAGTAATGTTAGTGGTGGCAATACACACATAGGATATCTTCTGTCATAGGTTGGGTTAATTCAAGACAAAGTAAGAAATTAAACAGTTTAAAACACATAGGCTGGAGCTGCAAGCTCTCAGAAACTTGTAATTCCAGTTGCCAGCTATGAAACTCCTCCTAGGAAGGGAGATGCACCCTACATCCAGGACACTTAGGTGCAAAGTACCAGCTTGAAAAAGTTTGTATGGATTAGCACAATGGGGGTTCACATGCTCATCAGACATTCGTCTGTGCTCCAGACTGGGACAATAGCAGTCCTGGGATATTCACCTGTCAAGTGTGAAAGGACCATAAAACCTTCAATTAATACTGGAAACCCCCTTGCCTGGAAGGAAATGACAGCTGATTGCAGTTGAAGAAAGAAAAAAAAACAGGATTAAGTAACAAAGGAACTGCCTTTTGGTGCCAAAGAGTATTTCATGAAGAAACTTTAAAGACTTCTATCTCTGCAGCAAGACTTTGAAAAATTGTGAAAACGTCCCCATTTAAAATTGATCGTGTGTGCTTTATTTTGAAACTTGATAGAATGTTTTGACACACGCTGGACAGAAATGGTGAAATCTTGAGGATTTAAAGAAAAGTATAAATGTTGCAAACATACGTTTTTGTACATACATCCCTCATGACAGTACCCACGTATGTATAAAATGATGGAATTTTAGGCTGAACTTTTCATGCCTAAAATGATAAAGTAGTAACCACCCAAAATAATGTCTCACAGATTGCAGGATTGGACGGCTGTACTTTACATACAATATGTGAACTGATTATGCAATGTATTAAGGTGCTACCATTGTACAAATGCTTAAATACTGATATGACAGATGTTTGGCAAAAAGGTCTGTGGGAAGTCCTTTTATCTCATAAAAATACAACCTCCTAAACTCGGTACCGCCCAGGGGAGGCCGCTAACATTGATTGCCCAATCCAGTTGTTTAAAGGCGTGCTTAGCCGAGCCAGCCCAGCAATATAGTCAATGATGTCACTATGCTCTATATAAAGGGTCCCTGACAGCAAACTCAAGACATACTGATTCCTGATTCCTACGCTGGCCTCCTGTTCCTGTCTGTTCCTGTCTTCATCTTGCATCTATCCATCTAAACTCCAGATCCCAACCACAAGGCCAAGCAGTGCTGATCCCATTTCCAGCAAGGCCTACAATATTGAAAGCCCACTAATCTCCCATTAACCAGGGGAAACTGGTGGTACCTTTGGCATCCTGATCCAGTTTGTCCTGCTGCCACTCACTGCATGCCGCTGCTATCCTGCTATCTGATGCCCTATAGTATCCAGTAACCAGAACTGCCAGTCCAGAGGAACTATCCTTTGGTATCCAGTCCCTGCCCAGCTGACTCTGTCCCACTGAGTTTGTCTGGCTGCCCTGTGTTAGACCATATCCGTGTGGTGATCCAGAGCGCTGACTGTCCAAAATCCAAACTAAAAGAGGACTGTGAGTATCCATAAGAACCATAGAAACATAGAAAACCTTGCCTTGCCTTGTCCTTAGTTCCACTCTGTAAACCACCCTATTCTTACCTTAATAACTTGTAACATTGTCAGAATTCTTATTGCAACCCAATACTCTAGTATAGAGTAAAACTATTCTGTTTTAATTACCCGATTTTTCTAAAAACGCCTCTTATTCTACATTTCATATCTCCCTCAGTTTAATAGCTGGAGACTTCATTTCACCTCCTGATTGTACCTAAGATCTATAGCTACACCCCAACCAAAGGACCGCACTCCAAATGAATTTCAACCATTTTTATCCAAAAATGTTTGGTTAATTTCAGGTGGGCATGTGCATTTTTGCAAAGTTCTACACGTGTTATTTTTACTATCAATGGTTTTAAACCTTCATTCATTTTCGAATTGTATACTTTTGCTCAATCTATTACTTATGATTGCGTGTAACTTTCCAGTGTTGCTCCCGTAGAGAATTGTACTTATTTAAGGATTTTTGCACACAGTCATTGTTTTATTCAGCCATTTCCGAGGATCATTTTAACATTGCAAGAGTTTCAAATCCGTTTTTCTCTCTTGTTTGGGGAGGGAAGGTTGGATTTGAATGCTGTTTCTTATTCTTCATTCCTGATTATCTGCTGCCTACTTATATCTATTTAGAATTGATTATTTGTAGGTAGAGGAATATTGCAGGGGGAAATCCTAATTTGAGTGCTATCTTTCCAAAACTTCAAAAGTATCTCTATTCTCTGGTGTTTTCTATCTGTGTTGCCAAAGGATTAATTTAAGTCCATTGTTCACATTCCTATTTGTTATTGTCACCCCATTGGTGATTGCTGCCCCATATATTAAAAAGTGTATGATTTTCTTGAATTTCTAAATAAATAAATAAATATTGCCTTTACTACCCAGCCTGGTTCCTGGTCCATCGTGACCCGGGGTGTTTGAATAAAGGGTGTGATATGAGTGGTTTATCTCTCAAATATTGAACCTATATATATAACAAAATAGGCATTTCAGTTGTGTGCTGCATACTAGGCTGAGACAAGGGTGTATCGCCTGATTGAAATACTTAACAATAGCAAGTTGTCAGTTTCATAAACCAGGTTATGAAGTGGAGGGAGTCGGAAAACGAGAATGGGGACAATGCAAGACAGAACATTGTTACAAAACGTACAATTATGAACATTCCCACAATTCAATTATATTCAACTGTGGGGAATAGAGGGGGATGGGGGAAATTATGTGGAGGCCATAGTCCAGGGAATGCTCAGGGAGAGAAGATGATTCTTGAGGGTGGTTGTGAAGCTGATTATAATGAGACTTTCCTTGGTATCTAGCAGCAAGGTCGGGCACAAGCTTCAGCCCGCCAATCAGCCTCTAACCATCATGGTCTATATGGCGCCACTAGGAAAGGAGGTCAAACTCGTCAACCCTCCAATGATAAAGCGTACCCAGCGGACACACCACTCTTCCTGAAACTCTAGGGTAATTAGAATCACCAACTGTCTCATATATTTCAACACAAGCCTTCACAGCAGATGGTGTAAGCAAATCAGTGACAGAGTGTCGGTTAAGAAGACCAGCACCAGGTATTTTTTAGCCAATGGAATGCGCATTTGCCAATTCTTTACCTCATCATCTCTTTCGCAAACAAGAGGGTATTTTGCGTGATACACAAAAAGACAATCAAGATATCAGCGGATGACATGTGATAACTCGAGCCATAGTAACTTGTCCAGCATCGTTGAGTAGGAAGAATATATATTGGAACTTTTCCTGTACTTAGTCACACAAGTCTCTTATACATTACGGTATGTGGTCCTTAACACCTCTTTAGTGACTGCAGAAGATAATCCAGCCAAACAATGAATGTGTTTACAAAGATAAGACCCTTATTCATCCATTGCTGTTGTATTACATTCTGCTGCCCAGTGCACCAACTGCATTATTCGTTTTACAAATAAATTAAGATATATTTAGGATTCTAAGACACCAGAGTAACCAAATAATAAATAAAATACGCCACCCATAAGAGCTGAGCCACACAGCGCACACCAAAAAATGAAAAATGGGTTCTCTCAGGTTAAATCTCTAAGATATAAAGGGAAGTGAGATTGCAGGCATAGAAAAGGCCTGCCTCTAACCCTGTGCATCCCTTCTCGACATGTCCCTCCAATAGTCCATCCATGCATGCAATAGACCCTTCAATAGCTGAATAGTCAATATACCCCTAATAGTCTATCCTGCTAATTGTCTTCACAGACAGGTTTTCACTATAAAAAATGCATACATACAAGATAACATAGGTTAAAGCTGCCGACTGCTTTGACACATTTTGAAGTTGGAATGTGTAG
This sequence comes from Ambystoma mexicanum, assembly GCF_040938575.1. Lineage (NCBI taxonomy): Eukaryota > Metazoa > Chordata > Amphibia > Caudata > Ambystomatidae > Ambystoma > Ambystoma mexicanum. Next base: position 380,230,670 of record NC_090927.1, on the reverse strand, counting down.
GTTTAACCTAGAAAAACATTCATTATATCTAAATAAATTATTGAATGCCGTTCAGTTTCCCTTAACATTCACAATTCGACCATAAAACTGGGATGATCAAACAGGGATGGCAAGGGCAGAGCCTTGGGTTTCCACGGGCATAAGTACGTACCCCTGGTGATGTCCAAATCTAGTCAATTAGAGGACTGCCTGTTGAATTGATTGCTATGTTACAAATACCACAAAACTATGCTGTTGCTTGCCTCATTGTGGAAATGAAATAAAAGGCAAAACGTATATTTGTCCCTGTATGTTTTGTGAAGGCATCAGTAGTCGGACACAGACAACAGGTTCACTTTTCTCAACAAAGTTTTATTTAACTTAAAAGGTAGGGTCGATGAATGCCTAACTTGCCCTATGCTAAGGTGGGATTTCCCTACCTAAAGGAAACTAAGGATAGTCTACATCAGGAAGTCCAAAGTAAAACATCTGTCTGTATCGAAAACCTGCACTTGCCCTCATAACGAACTGCATACAATGTGTAGGGATGTCAGTATCAAAAGGAATAGTTCAAAGTAATCAGCTCCCCTTCACCAAGTTCAAAGTAGTTAATCAATTACAGGGGTTTCCTTCCCCAAGACTTCAAATCTTCCAAAACAACACTTGACTTAAATATCACAAGGTCTTTGCACAACCCACGCCTGTTTATAGGTGTTTTCAGTGGCTTTTCCATTCAGGGCTACCCGGTCTAGTTGCAGTTATCGGACCACAAGCTCCACCCATTACAGGTCACGCAACTGGTACCCTTCCTTGACTGCTTTTCCTTTCACACCAGTCCACTGCTGCTCCTTGTCACACTCTCCTGAAACTGTATTGTGGCTTTGTAACAGTCAAGAGGGTCAGTTATACCACGGAGGGGCCCGATACCCAGAGACCCACTTGGTTGGGGAATGGTGGGGTCAGGAGTTACCTAATCCAGGCGACGCACAGACTGGGAAAGGTAATATGGAACTCCAGGACGGACACAAAAGAATTGGAACGCAGCCTTTCTGCAAAGTAGCAGAGACGCCGACGTTCAACTCTTGCAGCTGTCTGAAACACATGGAACCTACGGGTGGGCACATGAGAGTCAGAACGCCGCACTCATGCGAATTAGAAGAGAAGCCGACGTTCGACTCTGACAGCCGACAGAGAAGTCAAGGAACCGCGAGCAGGGAGAGGCGGGGCTGCTGCGGCATGAGGAACCTGCGGGTACTCGGCAGTTGTAACCCACATGAGAACCGCAGAGCCACGGATTATGAAAGTCAGCGTTGTGACAACATAATAGGGCAGGACAAAAACACAAGACTCCCAGAGACCCACAAAAACCCTTCCAGGAATAAACTAAGAACTTACCTGGTCAGAGATGACTGGGACAGGGAGCGGGTGGAGATCGAGGTCGAAGACAGTTTGCAATGCCTCAAGGGAAAAGGGGGCGGGGCTTGGGAGAGTTTATAAAGACTGGAGGAGGAAGTGAACACTGATTGGCCTGTTAAACTCCACCTATATAAAGACAACGCTGGTAGGCGAGAGTGTGTTCATTCTTGGTTTTGTTGCAGATCGAACCAGTCAGGACATCAGGAGCAGCTGAAGGCTGGTGGGCGTATGAGGACTAGGAGGAGAAGTCTTGCCAGGAGTCCTTACCACATTCCCTGCAAGGATCAGAGAAGAAGCCTAAGCACAGAGAAAGGACATTACAGCAAATTTTGATTAAAGCTTATTTTTCTTTTTATCCTTTTTGAAATAGTCTGAATAAAGCCCCATTTTTAATTTCCATCAAGCCGCCTGGCTGTCTCATTGTCACAGGCTTGTTTAACCACATTGCCATTGTTACACCACTTTAAGTTTCCTTGGATCTTGCCAATGCTTGTTTCCTTATACCCTTATAATACACAGTTCCTTCGACTTTATTGGCTGTGACCAATGTTGGATTTTTCATATCCTGCTTTCAACTCTTTGTGCTCTATGTTCCAGTAAATGCAGTTCATTATTTCAATGCAGTTCAAACGTTCCTTTCAGTAAAGTTCACAATCTTTCTTTCACTCCTTTCAATATGCCAGTGTTTCCAAATTGCTTTAAATTCTTCAGTATTCAAAATGCCTTGCTTTCTTTTCATTCAATATTCAACATACTTGTCATCTGCTTTAAAGTGCATTCGGTATTGCCTTGCTTTTGTTTCATTTCTATCACCCACTGCCATCTCGGTATTCCCCTTTATGGTTTCACTCACCGGTCGGCCTTATGGCTCCTTGCGAGGTCTTCCACCTCCATGGGTTCCTGTTTCTCTGTGCGGTCGCTCGTGCTTTCTCCTGGTGGTCTTCTTTGGGCTTGCACTCACCAAGCAGTGCTTCTACAGCAAAGCAGGATACATACAACCGCTTCGCTCGGTCCTGACGGCCTCCTTCTCACAGCGTTGCCATTGGCCTCCAGCTTCTTGTGCCACTGCTTCCCGCTGCATACACTCTGCACTGCTTCACGTGTCTCCAGTGCTCCTCCTGCCATGCTGACACATCAGAGAGGTCTCCCTGCACAGAGCTACTGTGCTCCTGCAGCTGACACCCTTTGGTCAGGGCTTCCAGCTTTTAAAGCTCCCGCCTCCCTTTTCATTACAAAAAGCACTAGACCGCTCATCAGCGAAGCGGTAGTCCTGCTTTGCTTGTGTTGTCCTCCTCCTCTTCCCAGTACTTGATTGTGGCTGATAGTTATTCGCTTTCACAAAATGAGGATGTGTTGCTCTAGTTGTCCTCTTCTTCGTCCCAGTGCCATATTGATGCAATTTATGGAATACTCTATGGGAATCCCAGTGAAATGGCTGACAAAAGCCTATGAAGGCTTGTGGGATGGAGGGCTTGTGGTGAAAGTGAAATGGGGATACCATGTATCACCTAAGGACATCCTCTCCCCACTCCCCAAGTCTCCTGCACGCAGGTGATCCTCCCTCGCATATCCACCCCCAGGATCAGGATCTGAAAGCAATGGCCTATCCCTGGCCACCTGAGAAGAGGATACCGGGGCAAAAGAAGTGAGGACCCCCTCAGGTTCCTCACAGTTTGTCCGATGCAGTAGCATCACATGTTGTCACCACTAGAGGGAGATGTTGCCTTATGATATAAAGAGACAATGCCATTTCGCATAGCTTCTTCGCCTTTGGTCATCCCTAGAGGGAGCTATTGGCTGTGGATACATAGAGGTCCTGCTGTGTCAATGAAAACCTGCACTTTGGCAGGTGTACACATTTCTGTACACTAGTTCTGGAAATAGAACAGACTGAAATCACTTTACCAGCTTTGAAGCTGCTCTGCTGTTGGCAGATGAAGCAGAGGGATTCCTACAATATGATTTGCCTGCCCAGAATGTCCTTCATGACCATCGCAATTCCGATCTTGAACTCTGCTGCTGCCCAGATGCTTATAAGTCATCTCCTAAAACCATTCGTCACTATGCCGTCTGAGAAAGGAACACTTTGCTGATGGCACATTCCATTAATTTGTCTCATTCTTAATGGCCTTTCACTCGATATCCCTTCTCTTTAAGGATGACGTTAGACATGTTTGCAAATGTGCCAAAACCTACCTCTTTCAACGCTTTCTGCCAGCCTTGTGGTCTCCTCTCACTGGACCTACCTCCCACCAAACCCCCTCTCTCTGCGGGAAACCACCCAGAACCAGCAGTTACACAATGTGCAAGCTTCACAGCAACCATAAATAAACAACACAACATGGATGCAAGCATACATGAGTACCAGATGCAAGCTTTATTTGTGCTAATTGGATCATTTCACAGCAACTTCTGGCGGGGAACTTGTGAGTGAAGCATATAGCTGTAAGCATACATTGGTGGCAGGCGTGGACGCTGGCTTCCTCCTCTGCTGCCACTATGATGTCATTGGATTACGTGTGTCCGTGGTTGCCGCTCTGGATGGGAGGGCATGATCAGCAGACCTTTGCTCTTGACATTGACCAGGAATTGGTGGACCAGCCTTGTATCGTGTGGGGCCACGTTTCCATCCTGCAACGCTGGCATTCAACTAAATGAATGTTGCATTTCCCTGCAGTGATGTATTCTCGCACTAATCAATGGTGTTAACCCGCTGGTGGGAGATCATTCATAGTAATTCTGTCATGATGCTGACGCGATCTCACATGAGGGAATTGGCAGCATTCATCGGGGGCAGAAGGCGGGCAACAAACAAATCCCTACTGGGAAACATAACATATGTGCTGACGTTAAATACCATGAATGTAATAAATAAAACGCACTACAGCATAAAAGCAAACAATGTCAGATAGTTGCACTTTATAGGAACAAATGAGGCGTACTGCATATATATTCTCTCTGCCACAAAAAACCATAGCATGTGACAACACTTACAGTGCATCAGGCACTTGCCACCCCCCAAATTCATGGCAAACATCTCCCCACAGGTTTTAGGAACAAGTACACTCACCAGTGTTTTGTTTTGTGTGCATTTCAACCACATACCCAAACAAGCATCAACAAAGCCATTGGTTGTGGTGTTATGAAATTTCAGGTAGGGCCCCACATGTGCAAGACGGAGACTCGGGAATGCTGATATTGCAAAGTTATTCCAGGTGAATGTATCTATGCACATATGCAGGAAGTGCATGCCTAAATGCAGCCAACCCATGCCCTGATTGGTGTCCCAATTAAAGCATATTTCTCACTGCGCGTTGAGATCAGACACAGGGCCTCATTACACGGTAGGCGGTAAGGGTTTACCGGCATCGGTAAGGGCACCGGTACCGGTAAACCCTTACCGCCTTACTACGGGGTCCCTTTGCGGGACCCGACCTTAACGGCTGGTGTAGACCAGCCGTTAAAGTTGGGACCCGCAAAGGGACCTTGGTGCTAATTACGGTACCACAATTTGCTGTACCGTAATTAGCTCCTTCCCCATTCCCATTGAGCCCTATGGGGCAAAAATGGGAATGGGAAAGGGCCATGGAGAAAGGGGGAATTACCGCCCCGCCAACCTTGGAATGGGGTGGTAATTCCCCTTTTCTCCATGGTGGTACCGGTATGGTATCAGCGGCAACCATACCGGTAGCACCATGGTTTACTGCATAATGTGTATTGAGGCCCACAGTGTAGTTGAATACAAGGAGTACAAGGAGTGAGATGACGTTTGACTGCACAAAGGTGTGCTTGCAAAATAGGTGTAGCCATCATGTGCTAAATACAGGGTACAACATGACCTTTATTATTTCATTATGGGGCATTTGAACCACACTCATGCGGAGCAGATTGTCATTTCAGAGCAAAACCTGACAAAAGTTAGGATGGTCATACATTATGCAGGGAGGAATGTGTTGTGGGGGGGCAGGGGAGGGCGCACTATGGAGGTAGAGGAGACAGATGAACCTAGTACAACAGGGAAAGAGAACTGCATCGTTAAGCCAGGAAAATGTATACGTCTATGGGGAGGGACGGCATTCCAGGGAACTGGAGCCTGCAGTGCTAATCTGTGGCCTCATTATGAGTTTGGCGGGGTCATAAATGGTTTTAATGCAGTGGTAACTGAGTTACCACTGCATTACTGCTGCATTTTCACACCGCTGAACCATGGGTTTGGAGGTAAAGTGGAGGAAAAACCTCCAGCAAAATGCTGAAGGTAATTCCACCACCTACCTGCCAAAAAACTTCAATTTTGAGGCAATTACCGGCAGTGGAAATTCTGCCAGAACCACCATGGAGTCCCCATCCCCTGGATTCCATAAATGGGGACTAACACCGCCATACTGCCACTTGTAATCTGCCGGTAATTCCGCTGGGCCAAGTGGCGGTAATGGTAAATCCGGATTTACCACTGAGATAACACCAAACTTATATATATCTTGAATATAGGAGGGGGTTCAATTGACAATCACCCACCAAATACCAGAAAGCATGCCCCTTAACTTACTCTAGTGCCAACACATTTCTCTAAATTCACTCTTCTTCCCCCAGTAGAAATTGTATTCATTTATTGCTGTTTTGTAAAGCATCAACTTCACCTAAATTGCTTTCTAGTGCCCCAAGTTGAAAAAGGCAGGCAGACCAATGCGGAAGCTGTTGAGCAAGAGCCCTTTTTTCCAAGGGTTTATGCCAAATACGATAGATTAGAAACAGGCTCTAATCTGGTTTCTTCAACAGGGGGTTACGACGGCCACCGTTAGCACCTTAGGAACTGATCCACTGAGTACATGATGTTACTGGGGTGTAGTCTGTGCACTGCTGCCATTTGCATGGTCCCGAGGCACTCTAGTGGATCTTAAAGGGAGGGGGTGGGTAAGGTGAGTGGAGAGAGAGAAGGAAAATGCCAAGTAGCGTCTGTTTCTCAGTGTTCTGTTATGAAAGCAGAGAGGAATTTACGCCCAGAGTGGAGCCCATCGTGCTAGGATTCATTGGCCGGGGCTGTGATATGTAAGTAGACTGTTGCAGTGTAGCTTCCTCTAGTTTGATATCTTGGTAGGGTTATTCCACTGTCATGTGCAAGTGGGGTTAGTTTATACTCGTATAGTGTGTTTGAGCATAGAGGGAGAGAATGTTAGTTGGAGCATCCCTCCAATTTGGGCACGGTGACGTAGGTAGGGGCGCCGCTTGTGTGATGCTTCGGAAGCAGTGCCCTTCGGCTAAAGTACTTGTGAGATGATTTGCTCCGGTACTCTGATGTGAGCTGGTTCTCTGGCAGTGGCTAGTGTGAGCGACTGGTCCTGTATGACAGTGGGGGAAACCCAGGGAGGAGTGGAAGACATGCAGCGGTGAATAGCAAGTATATCGTAGGTGAGAATAATTCAGAGTAAGGATTCCAGGCAGAGCAGAGTCCCGGTGGGGTCCCTATGAACAGCTCATCCTTCTTAAAGGTCAAAGTGTACTATCTAGGAGGAAGTCACACAAATTACATTGAGTATCATTGAGCAAAATCACGGGTGGGCACTTACTAAATTGGGCAGCGCGAAGTGAAATCACAACGGGATACCAGGAAGCAAAACTCCAATGGGACTGTGACGAATTCAGGACCCATTCAGAATGGGCAGAATCTAAAGCACCTGCTCAGCCCTCACATTACTACAAACCAAGAGTCAATCCATTCAAAAGGGTAAAACAGGCACAGCTAAGCCATATACTTCCTTCACCTTTTGTGGTAATGTGGACCGAAGGAAGGCTATACGCTCAAGAGGGGTGTGAATGTGAAACAGTAGCAACCCAAACAGTGAGCTATAAAAGTTCAAAAGAAAGGAATGCCCAATCCGTTTCCTATAAAAGTATATATACTTTAAGATTTACTGTATGTTATGCTATTGCAATTCTTTTAATGTACCATAACTTGTTGTAGGTCTTTTACTGTCAACACAGTTGTATTTGTTGATTGTTTGATTTTAAGTGAAGGTTTATTATATGCACTGTATTATTGAAAGTTTGGTTTATTTAATAAAAACAATAAAATAAATATATATATATATATATTTATTAATTAAACACACCATACACAATAATAACAAAATACAAAACACTACAAAACCTACCCCTGTAGATTAAGCTCAGTATATGAAAGATACTAAGATGCAGCACCCTGGGTAATGAGACAGGGAATAAAAGGCAAGAAAAACCAAAATATTTTAAAAGGTGGCAAGCAGATGTCAAAGTGGGGTCAAACGGAAGAAAACTCCAGTTCGAACTAATGTTTGAGTGATGTGGATTGCAGATGTCACCTGGATCAGTTTGACGGCTAAGGTTTGATACCAGATGGGCTGATAGTGGAAGGCGTAGGTGAGTTGGTTCAATGCAGTGCTCGAAGCATGCAGTTCGGAGAAAACAGCAGAGCCAGTTAGATCGAAGACTGGATTAGCGATGAAGAGACAGAGTTTTGAACAGCGGTGAAGCGATGCAAGTGCAGCAATGCTTCTTTGTTGGGGCCGAGACAATGATGTGCTTCAGCTAGCGCGGTACAGCAGAAAACTGGTTTAAACGAGTGGAACAGCAGTTCGAATGTCGATGAGTGCCAGGGGCAGCTCTCAAAGGTCCTTTTGATTTGAACCGGTGTTGAACGAGCTCGAATCACAATTTGCAGTGGTTTGACAGTGAACATGCAGGTATCCCAGCTTTCTTTGCTCTCAGAAGCTGTGAGTCCCACTCCAAGGAAAAGAGTAGTACTTTTCTCAGTCTCTCAAACATGGGGGAGGCTGTCACACAGTTTCAGGGGTCCTTCAGGACAGTGAGGTCCTGGGCACCACTCTGGCTGGCAGAGGTGCTGGTCTTGCTCCAGCAGAAGGTCACCCACAATGTTCCCTGGGGAGGGTTAGGGGATATAGCTTTCCTCTGGACTATCTGTCTTCACCTCACAATTGGAGGACTTTGGAAAGGACTGCTCCCCCAAAAGGGTCCAACAAAACCTTCTTGAAGGTTTGAAGTCCACAGATTATTCAAAGAAGAAGTAGGAGACCCCTTCTTTTAAAGGCAAATGTCTATGGGTGATTGGGGAAAAGCAAACCTATTTTAAGGGTCCAATCCCTGTCCTTGGAACGAGTGGACTTTTCATTCTGATATCACACCCAAAGTGATCTGTGCTATAGGAAGTGGAGAAGACAGGAATGAAAGATAGAGACAGAGAGAAATAAGAATGGGAAACCTTCCTCCAGCTGTAAGGAGCTCCCTCTGTCTACAATAGAATCAAAGGCCCTTTTGGTATGAAGCACCGTGGTCTGACGCTACTCCTTTTGTGAATGGGTGTGCGCTTTGATTCCTATTCCCAGGACAGCTTTTGTGCAGTGTCTCTCTCTTTCTCAGGGTGTTACCTGTCCTCACAAAGGAACAAAGAGAGGCAACCCCCAGGACAATAGGCTTGCTGGCAGCAGCAAAGACAGCCTGGCTTGGGGGAATACACATAACCGTTTCACAGCTGAACTGCAATATCAATTTGGTGTGACTTGGATAACTATGAGCGATGCCAGCCACAATGCCGCAAACTAAGTTATAGCTAATATTTACTATTTAATGTCCACCAGAAAAGCATACTTCTAGTTATGTCGTTATTGGAATCGGGATGCATATCTCATATGCAGCCCCTGTGCTGTCACTGCAGATGTAATGAAGGCACCTGTGACCTGAACCTGCTCTGTGTCACTGGAGAACAGGTGCTGCAATCAGGCTACTGATTCAGTAGGGCACCAGTGTACACTATGCTTTTGGTCTTCTACACCCTTTCATGATGTAAATTCCTCACACAGACTAAATTACAGCAGAAGACCAAGGAGCAAAATTACATCTTGGCAATATTACTGTAGGAAAAATGGGAGGACCTCCCAGTAGGCAGAATCACTGTGGAGCACTTGGCAGCAGAATACTACAAAGTAGAACGAAGAATGGTGAATGGGCTAGTGGGAGATGCACACAATCAAACCACATATACCAATGCATAACTTGGGGTACCAGGGCATGATGCGAGCACTTCTTCTATTAGTGTTAGCAGACATCTCCCATTTCACTTTCTCACTTTGTCACTGTCAAACCCAGTCTCTCTCTCCCACCCCTCTTTCTTTAATTCTCTATCTCTCTTTTTCTCCTTTCATTCATTCTCTGTCTTGTTTCTTTCATTCTCTCTCCTTGATTTCATTCTCTCTCCTTTCTTCAATTCTCACTCTTTTCTTTCACTCTTTCTCACTCCCTCTCCTTTCTTTCATTCTCCATTTCTCTGGTTGTCTGTCTGTCTCTCACTCTCTCACTTATTTCATTCCCTCTCTCTCCCCGTTCCTTTTATTCCCCCCACTTCATAGTGTGTGCTTTCAATCGTTGTCTCTCTCTCTCTCTCTCTCTGTGAGGAATTATCATCTGTAAAAGGTGCAAATACCTTGCTTATTGATTTGTATTAAATAATAAAATGATGTGGGTAATTCCATCTCTGTAAGGGTAATCTGCTGATCACATTCCCCTTTAATAAGCTTCAAGCCGAAATCCTATTATTTATCAGTGTCCTGCTCCATCAGTATCCTGATTTGTTGCGCCTGCTCTACCAGTGGCACAGAGCAGGCTCAGAGGTCACAGCTGCCCATTTGACAGCTGCAGTGACAGCAGAGTCTCTGCCACTCAGGGTCTGCATTTAAGATATACCAAAACTACGATGATCATAAGTAACACATCAGAATAATCTTTAAAATATAGCTTTGCCTGAGTTTAGGAATACTGCATGGCATTACTTATGATCATGTATTCTACATCCCAATTGATATTGCACATGTGTCAGCTCCTGTGAGTCAGCTCTGCAGTGGAGGGTGATGTTCATGCTGGTCAGCTGGCTGAAGCCTGCCAAATGGCAGGACCAGAGTTTGGAGGTACGGGCCCCCTCTTTGATCTCTTTGTGATGGCAGATAACACCCTCTGCCTGAGACAGCCACACAGCAGGCAGCTGTCCTGGGCCTGGGCATCAAAGGAACACACCCATTCAAAAGGAGTAGACTCACACCTGGGTGCTGCATCTCTGAAGGTCTTTGTTCTTAGTGAGAAGGGAAGGGGCAGGATTGTGATAGGCAAGAGTGCCCTGGTTTATCTATGTGTATCTCTCTCTTTCCTTTCCCCTCCATTTACGCTGGAGCAAAGCACTTTTAGTGTGAGATCAGAAGGGCAAAGTCTCCTCTGCTCAAGAGCAGGGATTGGACTACTAAGGCAATATAGCTTTAGCCCAATCACCTCAGGACTAGTGCTTTTAAAAGAAGGGGGCTTCCACCCCTTAATGAGATTCTCTGAGATCCTTTAAGGTCACAGATTGGCTCTGAAGAACTCACTGGACTTCCTTTGGGAAAGTTTTACTTTCCAAAGCCTTTAGCCTGAGGTGAAGAAGGAACGATCCAAGGCAGAAGGAATAACTGTCCCCTACCCACTTGCAGCGCACATTGGTAGTGACCTCTGCAGTGACCAGGACCTGCCACTCTGCACCAGAATCTCCTGGAGCTGGGACAGCAGATCCTGGGACGGCCCTGACCTGCATCCTTGAGAATAATCAACAAAAAATGGACCTATGGAACCGGGAATAGCCTCTCAATACATTTATTTATTTCATAAATACAAATAAATGTTCAATTATCAATTTCTAAACACTTTTATTTGCATATCAAATTCATAAAAAATACTGGAACATTTCCACAGGCAAGTATCTACAAGTTCCGCTCATAGTCAATCACTCCTATCATTCATTCTGTTTTTTTGCTTTTTCGTATCAGATTATTAACATGTAAATATATGTGGCCTCATATATGGACGGCCTCCGACCCTAATTCTACATTACACAAAAGTCCTCCATTCGATTATCTGATGGTTCCGTCTGTGTGTTACTAATTACACCGACGTTCGTCTACATGTGTTTCGGTTGTCTTTTCTTCGGGACGTCAACATTAATCGACCCTTCGTTCATACAACCTTCTTCAGGACAAAATTTAGGGGAGGTTCCGGAGTGCTGAAGAGACCGGAAATAGGGTTGCAGCTGTCAGTCAACGCTCTGAACAACACAAGCTTTGCTGCTATTGTTAATAGGGTCCTTGGGAACCCGTCAGTGGTTAGTCACCCAGCGTCCAAGTGAGGTCCAGGGAATTCTAGTGTCTCAGCTAGTGCCGTGTTGACCCCCTCAGCTTGCAGCAGGGCTATATTTTGTTTTTATGGTCGACGTGTGGTCCCTTATGAGCGCCTCTTGATGGTGCTATAGATATCTTTATTTAAAGTTGTGACTGACCGTATTCTTTATATCACCTGGTTCTAGAAATGAAAGATCTAGTATGAATATATAATGGCTCCACATTTCAGCCAACATCTTGGTGCCATATCACTGCAAGTTGGCATTAAATGAAGGTCTGCAAAGAGATAGGTGAGTGGGTTGAAGAGTAATATTGAGTACAAATATTAAATGATAAAGCCCCCCTGGTTGTACGTTATAAAGGTATCGTAAGTTGCAGAGGAGTCCCCTGACCAAAGGAACGAGACCAGGGTCCATGTTCCTGTATAAAGCCAGGGAACACTAAGATGACTTGCAATGTCATTTGAATGTATGATGTGTTTAATGTATGCCTTATAATACATGTTCACGCTGCCACACCTTTAATACCTGGTCTCTTGCATGCTCTGTTGTTGTAATGTGGAACAAATGTATCATCTGTTGGATTGCAAAAACACCTCAAAGTACAGCTTGCAATGTGCTGCGAAGAAATACTTAATGTGGTTCAGAGTAAGCAGTAACATGCAGACGGCCACCCACTGTCCTTTTCTGAACTCCAACAGTAAATTAAATGAACCTACTACCACAAACGTCTCCATAGTTATTCACTAAGGGCTCTGAATTGACAAAGACAATTGGTGTTAAGAAAAATGGAACCTAAAAAGCTAGTCACAGCTTTAAATAAATGCTTTACCGTTAGGTGGAATTCTGATCAGAACTGCCATTCACACTGTGTACTGGGTCTGGTAGCAGTCATTGTGACATCAGAACTTAACTGCAATAAAAGTACTGAGGTCATTTTCTATTTAAGCAATAAACACAGAGGAGGGGACATTAATGAGGCAATATGCCCAGAGGCTGCGGGCCGACCCTGTAGGTAATGGCCAGCCACCTAGTTTAAAGGGTCGGCCCGCCACCGAGGGGCACATTGCTACTAGCACCCATTTAGTTTTGTACACGGTTGCTAAAGTATTTTTGAAATAAAATGATTTAAAAAATGATACGTACCTTTCATGCAGCCCGACTGGGCCGTAGAGTGCTACTGAAAGCCGCAGTCCATTTTCATTGTTGATGACTATAACGTCATCAACATGAAAATGGACTGTGGTCGTGCAGGAAAGGTACATTTTTTTTTTTGTTGTTGAGGGTAAAACAAGACATCATTAGGTGAGTGGCAAGGAGGTGAGGGGAAGGGAAGCGCCTGACACTTAATGAAAGTGCTTGGAATGCGGGTTTACATTTGTGAATATAGCCCGTGTTGCGAGCATTTTCAATAGCTCCGGGCACGTCCCAGGTTGCTAATGGATCTAATGTGTATATTGCTATTAGCACCCGAGATAAACAAGTAAGGGATGCTAATGGCAGTTTTCTAAAGACTATTCAGATACACGCAATCTGAATTCTCTTAAATAATCTGCAAGCAAAGATGGCTGCCTTAAACATAGAAAGAGATTCCTTTTTGTAGGCCCATGGCATAATTGACAAGTGACAAGTGGATGGGGAACGAATTTCATGGTAAATTAGGACTGATGGTGGGGCTATGTTGGTGAAATTGATGGTGGAGGGTGAGGGGTCAGGGAGAACATATGCAAAGGGTTTGCAGGCAGTTTGGGTCAGTCAAAACGAAAATGGTGTCGTGGAAATAAGCGCTGATGGCCTGCATGGATCATGAGACCACAAAACAAATTGGCACAAAGAAGAGATTAAGATTTAGAGATACTCCTTACAGTTCAAGTGACGACAGTCTTTTTGTGGATGGAATTCCCTCACTAATGGAGGTTCTATGCAGCAAGGCAATTTCCGTCGAAGGGGTGGTTTTGGGAATATAAGAAACTACAACCGCCGGAGTAGAGGTAGAAGTGCCAATGGTGGATGACATTTTTTAGAAAAAGAACAAATGAGAGCAGAATGGAAGAACAAACCCAGAATCACAAGGAGCAGAAGAGCCTTGTAGTTATTCTTTCATGTCATATCCTGATTCCAGATGAAACTAAGGTTCTGAACTGTCCTTTCCTCTTCCTCGTTCCCTCTAGACCTCCCCTGCTAATGCCCCCCTATGCCTCATTTTGACTGGCTGTCTGATTCCTTCTGATTAAGAGTGACTTCAAAAAGAAATCATTTCATTTGGAAATCTAATCCCCCCCCCAACGATCCCCCCCAGGACACGGAGCCCTCCGGCTCCTCTGCCCTGTTCCGCATTACAGCAACCAGAGCTGGTTCCTTGCATGCTTGCTGGAGCATGGGATATCATACGATATATTTTATTTGTATCGCGCTCATACTCCAGTGCTTCAGAGTGCCACATGGCAAGGGAGGGGAACAAGGGAGGACAAAACAATGATCTTAATAGGACCAACGACATTGAGAACGTGCAAGTGCAGGGTAGAGGGAAGAGGGAAAGTGCAAAAGAAAAGAGAGAACAGAAAAGTGCCGAGCACAGGATACAGCACTACAAAAGGTAGTGCAGCCAGCAAGATGGCAAGTGCAGGTTCTGAGCGCAGACAAGGGGTGTCTGGTAAGTGCAGGTAAGGGGACTGTCGGGTAGCAGATACAGACCCAAGTGCAAGGGTTGCCAGGGGCAGTGCAGGTGAGGGGCTGTGTGGGCAAAGACCTGGGCCCGAAATCAGAGGGTAACCAGGTGCACTGTGCCAAAGCACACCGGTAAGCAGGGGAGAGGGAGAGAGAAGGCAGAAGCAAAGAGGAAGGTCTTGAGGTGCTTCCGGAACCAGAGATGGTTCTACTCAAGTTTCAGAGTGGCAGGGAGGCTGTTCCAGATGGAGGCCCCTGCCGAGGAAAGAGATCTACCACCAACTCGTTGCTTGGAGAAGCGACTAACCCTGAGGGAGTTGGAGTGGAGGAGTGAAGAGCTCGAGTAGGAAGATATTTATGCAGGGAAAGTTGAAGGTATTTTGGACCCAGGCCCCAGAAAGTCCTGTGGACAATGCACAAGGGTCTTGAATTTAATCCTTGCAGCCACTCGGAGCCAATGAAGCAATTTCAGGGCTGGAGAGATACGATCCCAGGGGTTGAGGCCAAGAACAAGTCTTGCAGTCCTGTTCTGGATGGGTTGCAGAGGGCGGAGAGTAGGAGCAGGCGGATTTAGAAAGAGGCTGTTGCAGTATTCCAGTCTGGAGAGAACCAGAGCTCTGGAGACAGTGAGCTTCTGGGGGAAGGAGAGGAAAGGATACCTCTGAGGAGGTGCAGTTGGTAGTTTGATTTCTTAGAGACATCGAAGATGTGAGAAGGAAAGGAAAGTGTGGAGTCAAAGATGACCCTGAGCTTCCTTGCTTCACAGGTGGGCGGAGGAGGGCCAAGGGTGGCTGGCCAGAGAGTGACAGGAAAGGAGGGTGCAGGTGTACCGATGAGGAGAATCTCTGTCTTACTGGCATTAAGGCAGAGATCATTGGAGGCACACCACTCCTGGATAGCAGACAGTCAGAGATGAGAGAAGGAGAAGAGGTGTCAGAGGGAAGCCTGAAAACGAGCTGAGTGTCATCTGCATAGCACTGAATGTTGGAGCAGTGAGTGGCAATGCGGTGGGCAAGGAGTGCCAGGTATTGTTCGAAAAGCCAGGTAGAGAGGTTAGACCCCTGAGGAACACCAGAGGCTTGCCTGCATAAGGGGAGCAACAGATTCCTGAAGGTAAGGACATGTATTTTTAAGTGTAAATGTGTCTGTGTGTATTATGTAATGTACGTGTCGTGTGTGTATATATCAAGTAATGTGTGTGAATGAGTGTGTGATGAATGGGTGGCTGGATGTGCATGTGTGAGTGAATGGTGTATGGCTGCATGTGTAAAAGATCAAGTGAATGTGTGTGCTTGTGTTAATAGCCTGGATTCCAGTTCCAATTGTTACCTATGAAGCACTGTGCCCAGCTGTCTGTCCCAGAACCAGATTCCATTCCCTGACCAGAATCTTGACGGACCAGAATCCTGACGGTTCTGTTTAAAAACATATCCAGTGAGTATCTATAGATAGAACTGTGTCACTAGCATATGTGCTGTCCATAGTCAATCCCTATCTTAAACACATCCTATCTTGTCGTCAGAACCTGCATTGTTAGAAATATTTTTGAATTGTTTGAACTCTCTTTCCAATCCCTCCTATCTTCCTCCTGTACTAGTATTGCTAAAACTATCTTTGCGCTGATCTTTTCTCATCTGAAGAAGGCGAGTCCTGGGCAGGCAGTCATTCTGATCAAGTGGCTGTGTTCTTGTGGGGATTCGTTTTGTTCATAGTCATCCTCTAGTGTTAGAAATCGCATTTGTCATTTTAAAAGCACATTCCGGTTTTTCATTCTTGCGCCACAAATTTTGTTTTAGGGAAATTCTGACAATGTGTAAAACAGCTTTTCATTGCTCCCGACTTGAAATTTAGGATTTCAAATGGTTTCTTGGTATTGAATCATTGCTTGTGTTTGTGTGCAACCATCCAAAGTGACTCTCATAAGAATTGATAGCAATTTCATCAATTTCAGCAATTTTGAACACATTAGTGTTTTTGCCCAGTCTAGTCTAAGATAACTTTAAAAGCCATTCTGACAGTTTGACAGTCAATTCCGTTTTCTCTTGTGTTTGAAGGGGGGGAAGTGGGATTCTTATTTTGTCTGAATTCTGCCATTCCTGAATACCTGCTCTCTTCTCCTATCTCTTTACATTGCCTATTGGTGGGTTGAAGGGGGTGCAGGGGGAACCTTTAACCACAGTGCTGTCTGATCTGTAAACACACACAAAAGTATTATTTCTGTGCTGAATTGTTTTGCTCATTATTGCTCCTTGTGTATTAAAAAGATTATTCACTGTTACATCACCCCATTGGTGATCATTGTGTACCCATAAAAACATAGTGTGATTAAATTGTAAATACATAAATAAATATTTTAACTTTGCAAACAAGCCTGATTCCTGGTTCAGTGTGACCGGGGGGCGGGCGGGTGCCAGGAGAGGGGCATGATATGAGTGGTACATCGTTCAGAATAAAATAACTTTTAGACAAAAATAAATAAGGATTTCAGTTGTGCATTACACGCTAGGCATTGACTTGGGTGTGTGCCTGATTGAAATCACTTACATAACAAATGATTATCATAAATCAAATCATTAATGCTCCCGTGCCCTTTCGGTGACTTGCATTTATTGGATTTTTGGATACTGTACTATTGCAGCAACTGGCAATGTAGTGGCTCTGCTTATATAACGACAATACCTGACATGCAGCTATAATTGGCATAATATGGAAGTAACTGGCCATACAATGCTGAAGTGGCATATCTATGGCATTGCCTCGGTTTATGTTGATTCTATAGGGTCTAACCCTATCATATGATCCCGTCAATGGCATATGAATGCAGCACCCATATTAAAATGTGCTTGGTATCTAAAATATTCTTGTCTGTGTCAGTACCTATTTGGTAGTTTAAACATTTTACATTTATGTATGATGTCACCAGGGTTAAAGAGGAACTGATGCCACCCAGGTCAAATGTCATGTGACATCAACTACTGTGATGTCATCAGGTGTGTGATGTCACTTGCACCACCCCTGGCAATTGAGTGAATCAACGTCCCTGGGCAGTTCCTCCAATTTCTCCCTCTCCTAAGTCTCAGCAGATTTTTAAAGGCTGCGAAGGGCCTAGGCAAGGAGTGGGAGCACAAGTTCCCACCTGAAACATGTGAGTAGGATGTTGCAGGTATAGCGGATGGGGAAGAGAGGTAGTGGAAAAAGAAGAGGTGAGAGCGCGGAAGATCAGATCCTGCGCAGTGCAGGGAGTGAAAGCAGTGCTGGGACCCAGCTGCAAGTGTGCCTCAACTGCAGGTGGTGAGTGAGAGGTTGCCAGTTTATGTGTCTGTGGCATGAAGAGGCAGTGGATGGCATTACTGGGGCATTTAAGGCTGCGGGTGGCAGTAACTGAACATGCAAGGCTATACATTGCAGATGATCACTAAGCCATGCAGAGAAGACATGATCTGGCATTGAAAGGCATTACTGGGGTATTTGAGGATGCAAAAAGCCTATAATGGTAGCACATGGACATGTGAGTCTGCATCACCCATAGTGAGTATACCATGCAGGGGGCACACAGTGATCTCAGAGCATTCACTACACACATTTTTCAGTGCTGAATATTCGTCTCGAAGACCTTCACCTACAAGATATAATTAAAGAAAAGGTACAGATAGTATGTTTGGAAAAGGGGATAATGCTTCTTTCCTGGCTCAGGAGAGGAGTCGGGGTTTCTTAAGGGATTTCTGGGTGTTTCCCGCTGCATTTTGCTGCGGAACTGTATATAAAAATGGGAACATTCATGAAAACATGAACAGTTGAGGATGATAAAATCAGGAGGAAAAACAGATGGAACCATTTCAACCTGCACATTGTATATGCTAGCAGTCACTAGACATGAAAGGCTGTATATCACATTTTGAGAAAAAGCCATGCGTACGAGGAATCAACCGGCATTGAATGGAATTACAGGTGCATTACAGACTTGAGGCTGCCCTTGGCATATGATGGAAGCAATTGAGCATGTAAAACTGTGCCTTACATGTTATGAGTATACTTGGCTTGGCAGGCTATATGAGGAATACGTTGACAGCATCTACAAAGAAGAAGCTACACTTGGAATATTATGGCAGCATCTGGAAACGCGGGGCTGTAGTACCATACAGTAACTGTACCTGTGTTAAAGTTGAATTTAGAAAGTTTGCCCTAATAACGTCACTGTGTTAAAGTTGAACTTAGAAAGTGTGCCCTAATAGCATCTCTGTGCTAATGTTGAATCTAGACGGTATTCCCAACATCATTGAGTGGGCTCCAATAGCGTCACTGTGTTAAAGGTGAACCTAGAAGTATCCCCTAATAGAGTCACTGTATGAGAGTTGAATTTAGAAGGTATTCCCAACATCATTGATTGTGCCTGATCGCATACACTTTACTGATTACCACAATATCACACTACTACGCTTACTCTCTCCTATACACCACCATTCAACTAGAACAGAGCAGTACTATGACACATTTGGTAAAGCTGTTCTCATACTAACATGACCCATCAAACTACCCATCGTCCTAATAAAACACAGCTAGCTAGCACATACCGGCTAGCTAAGGCGTCTCCTCAGGCCTAACACAGCCCGAACGCAGTCGGGATGTCAACCCTCCAGATTGAACACATTCAACTGATCGCCTCAGCACCATACCTACAGCTAAGAAGCAGCTATCATGCAACAATCACACCAGCTGCACACATACCTAGTGCGCCCACGCACATTACGACTCTCTCTCTCTCTCAACTGACTTGAACTGCGGTCCCGAGGGTGTTCAACCTACCAGCGCTTTGAGATCATACCAATGATACATAAGGCGCTATACTAATGCAAAATAATATAACATAACATAACATCTAAACCATCAGTGGATCAACATGGCAGAAGCTGTCCATATGTGGCTGTACTTTTATATGAAGGATGTTCACCTGGCTTTTGTTGGTTCTGTTGAATGTGCCTTCGTCACGCCACACATGTCATATCAAGGTAGAACCAGTGTTGACATGTGGTTGTACATCGTTTGTCTGCTTAAGCGACTATTCATTATTTTATCAATCATAAACTTATATAATTTTTTTGGTACATTTGGGCTGTCACTTCCTATGATTTATTCTCAGTCCAATGTCATATGCTGTTACTTCCTGGGATGGTGACAGGTGCAAAGCGGGGACGTCATTTGGGGGTCACCAGGGGTCGCACCTCCAAACCCTGACACCTCCCTTGCTACCCCTGTGGTCTCCCTTGCAACCACATACAAATAAAAATAAAAACATTTTTATTTGTTTTTTTAATGGAAGCTCTTGGACTATGGCCAGCACCATGTGGCTCTTTTTTTCTGGAGAGGTTGGCTGTCTTGTTGGTTGGGTGATATTGTATGTATATTTATTTATAAAGTGCATAAGCGTAAGTGCTATATAATAAAACATAATTATAATTTGGACTTGGACGTCTGCTTGCATTCACAGTAATTTGGTAATATGGGCCCATACACACTGATAGTAAAAATACATTTGGGGATCCATTCTTGATGACATGATTATCACATTATAGTGATATTGTAACCATATTTTTCGTAGTGTACTTAGGAACAATGCTATGTGATGCTACATCCTGTTTTGTGGTGGGGTTGAAAGCTTGCGTTTCATCGCGTCCCGTGATGTTACTTTGGGGTGGGATCAAATGACATCACTTCATGTGATGTCATCAGAGGTCACAGGTTGTGTGATGTCACTTCCCTACCCCAGGCATTTTGGTGAAATGACGTTGCCGGTGCAAATGTCATATGGCATTAGTTCCTTTGTCATTTGGTGTTACCCCAGTCATGTTGGTCCCTGGTTGTAGTGCTGGGTGGTAGGATGTTTTTCAATTACTTTCAGGTGCATAATAATACACATGATTATCTTGACCTTTCAGTCACTGAAATGTGCATGAACTGCCCTGCAGGTCTGAATGGGTTGATTTTTATTTTGACTGGTGCCCGTTTTTTCTTGATTTAGGAAGTCGGTTTGTGTGGCAGGGATTTATAGCTGAGAACTACCGTATTTCCACATTTATGCATTGTTCCTGATTTTTATTCACAGACAGGGACAGCGCAGCACTAGGATCAGAAGTCTGTAGTTCACTAATTGCATGGAGGAAAATGCCCGCAATCCCTCTTGGATGACTGTTGTCTATTAGAAACTTATTTGAAATGTTCTGTTTTAAATGATCGCTTGAATTTTAGTTTGTTTTATTTAAGTCTCACGTAATGTGTTAAGGTATTCTGAAACTTGTGCCCAGAGTATTTTAACTGAATTGGGGTCTTCTGTAGAAAGTGTAGCACAGATATGTCTTCATCGGCACCTCAGTTACACCTAATGCTAAATCAAGAACACTTAGAAATGATAATGAGCAAAGAACTATAAGTATGCAGTAGACATTTACAGCCTCGATTCACAGTGCAGGGAAATTTGCTCAAAGACACCCTGTAGGCCCTTGAGTGTCTGTAGCCACCTCAATGTAGTTTTGATTTTTAAGCATCTCCTACAACATGAAAAGTCAATGTGGGCAGAGATTTTCGGTCTAGATCATGATTTAGATGCGAACCCGTCTTTTATGCTTCGTCCGCAAATTCTGTGCAGAAAATTGATTAAAATGGTCTGTAACATATTTGCTGGCATGGTTCGTGTCCGCGACAGTAAAAAGCATACTTCGTGCATTTCGGCACACCATAAAGACTGAGGTGCTCAATGGATAGGTGCTTATGTAATTTACACATCAAAACTGAGGGCCTGGCTGCCCTCGCCAATGCTCTGGATCGCCCTCTCCCTCTGGTCTCTCCCCACGAGAGTCCCCTCTGGGCTTTATGCTCCCTGGGGATCTTCCACCTTGGTTTGCCAGCAGGGGAGCTCCTGTCACAGATGAGGTGAATTCACCTTACGTACCAGCCCACTCCCCCTGCTGGCGGATCATACCATGTCTGATGGAAACAAACTTTTCACGCAGGGCGCGCGAGGCAAGGTGAAAGGAGAGAATGAGAAATGGAAATAAAAATTCCCTCCAAACGGGACACTGTGCCCATTACACACAGAGACCCACAAGAAATGCGGGTTTACAGCAGTATTTCAGAAAATCATGCATACAAATGCTTTATATGTTTTAACTTCAAGTTCACACACTGCTGCTTTGGTAGTCTTCTCTCACTCTGGGTGTGCCACTAACAGCCCTTCAGATCAAGTTGGATGGCAGGAGGGTGGGGGGGGGGCGGGTGTAGTGCCTCTGGCTTGTCAACCAGTGTGTGGCAACTTGTGGCGCCTGAATATTGTCGGGCAGAGTGGCATGCAGCTCACTCTTGCGGGCATTCTTTTCAAAGGCAGTGCTTTGCTGCCAAACCAGCCCAGTGGGAGGTAAGCAGGGTAATGTACAAGGTGAGGAGGAAGGGCCTTGCCTCAGGCACAACTACTGGCATATACAAGTATGGTTGCATTCAGTGCTTTAAGTGGGGTGCAAAATCGATGAGGGACCTAAGAAGGGGGCATGGCCTAAAGAGTGATGGATGTTGCCTAAAAGGTGGGATGACTACTTTTACAATAAATCATGAGAACCTGCCAACGTGTTTTTGGTCTCTCCGCATGGCCTCCATTGGTCTTTCTCTTCCTCAGGTGTGCACATTGTAAGTACATCTCTATGGCTCAGTTTTTAAGTAAATTGCTGTCTATAATTAAAACCCTCACTCAGTGTATAGAAACAACCTCATTCTGTAAATATATCACCTCTGAGAATGGGGAGAGGGATAAACATCACCAAGGTTGGTTCCTGTCAGCTTTGCATAAAATCAAAAAGCATTTGGGGAATTTAAGAATGACCACCATACCACTGCATCTTCCCACGATGCAGGGTATTTTGTGTGCCTGCCAGTAATATAAACATTGATGACAAGTACAGAATTCGGCTCTGTATGACTATTTATGTACTACATTTTCGCAAACCGTATTCAACAGAAATATTAATGTGTTCAGATTCCTCTCCAGATAAGCAGCATGCTCCACATTCATACAAAGTTGTAGAGGAGGTAACATACATTTCTACTCGTGTTACTCATGCCCTATTAACAAGTGCAATATTGAAGGAAACATTTTTGTATCGTTTCTTGCAAGCCACAGATGGGCAGTTCTCAAGATCTACTGATCTTTTTTTGCTCGTTCTCTCCTCCTCTACAACCTCTGTCTGTTGCTTATTCGTAAAAGAGATTATGGAAAGTCTGCCTGTCTATTGGTAGTGGAACCCAATTTATTGACCTATAGACAGGAGGGCCTTGTTCCCAAAATATCAAA
Organism: Ambystoma mexicanum; assembly: GCF_040938575.1. Lineage (NCBI taxonomy): Eukaryota > Metazoa > Chordata > Amphibia > Caudata > Ambystomatidae > Ambystoma > Ambystoma mexicanum. The sequence continues at coordinate 380,208,093 of NC_090927.1, read as the reverse complement.
GTTAAAAGTAGGTGTGAAGACGCGATGTCTGATCTAATTCCGGATGCTTCATGACCTATTGGTCCTGCATCGATCAGATCAAAACTGTATAAATGGGTAGGTTCTCTACTACCCCCACTACATTTATCTGCTGTTTACTGGTTTCGTTGGTACACATTTCTTACAGCCACTTTCTTCAGGACAGTCTTTGCTTATAAAATAGAGTAATATACTCACTATTCTCTTGTACGGGTGCAACATTTCTTACCGCACCATGAGTGTATTGTGTACATGGAGACTGTAGTCGTGGCCCTATAACAAAAAATAATACAGGGTCACAGCACTATTGCAAAATTAAATAAATTAAAAAGGTCATGGCGTGAATAGTCGCTGCAGAGAGAGTGCTTCATAACTAAGAGAAGAAGTGACGGGTGTGACTGAACCTAGAGGTTACACAAAAGGCTATGCAGATGGCCACCTAAGCTAGAGCGGGAGCTGAAAAGCCCCTGAAGAAATCCTATGATAGTTTTAAATTTTTATAGATGGGAATGAAACATGTTGGGTCAGATATGTATCAATTACTGAACAAGGGATTTGGGTGTATGTATGAATGACTAGCTACGATGAGCTTTTAGCTAATCTAAGGTGGTTATAAACTAGCAATCCATTAGTTTAAGAATTTTGGAAGAGTCGGTGACCATTTTTGTACGCTCAGGAATTTAATTGTAGTGGTGATTGTTGTTTAGACAGTTTTCACGAGAGTTAAATGGTTTCAAGGTAATACAACTGTATACAAATCGAATTAAATGTAATTATAGCTTGTGTACTAATAAATAGTTATTTTTGTAGATTGGGTTTGTGTGTATTTCTGACAGTGATTTCTTACCTTCTGTGTTACCATTAGACCCTGGTGGCATTTGTTGAAGTGTAAGGACAGCGTCCTGTAGAGGGGTTGCACAAGTGGTCTTTAAATAACCCTCAAGTTTCCTAGTGTTGTGAGGTATACAAACCAAGGGCTTCTCTGATTTAGAATTGACTATTTTAAGCTCAAATTCTAAAATTCAGTCATCACTGAATTAAAACTTGAAATATGTCACAAAGAATGTAGTACTGTAATTAACTTGCACATTCAAATGCTTCTCGGTTAGAAATTAAGTTCAGTCCACCAGTTTAGAACCTTACATGTTGCCTGGAATCTGTAATAAAAAGCCAAAAGGATCATAACTAACAACTTTCATTTGTTGTTTAGGTATGAGATAAGCGTGGAATGCTCAAGTTGCAGCCACACATGAAAGGGTGCTGCCAAACTTCTGTAGGCCCACATAGTGCCTATAGGATCATCCTAGCGCTTTATTTTCCAGTGCCCCACTTACAAAAGGCCATTAATAATGATCTCCCAACTCACTTAGGGTGGATGGCTTGAATTATTTTGGATTATGCATTATTTTCGCTGCGCTCGATGACATCACACCCCTGCAGCGTGGGGGAATGTACTCTCCCTCTGTGTCCCTCACATCTATACTCTGACAGCGCTTAGCGTGCGATGCCACACATTACTGGCGCATAAAGCGGGGACACCGTTGAAGTTACATAGATGCTAGAGGTTCAAACAGAATAAATATCTCTTAGGTTCTGCATCTTGCTATGCCACCTCAGAATAACACACATACAGTCAGTTCCAACACCTCCTCTAAAAGGGGGAAGGCAAACACAAAGCTGCAACCACTATCTGGCCACATAATCGCACATGGTCAGTGCCAGCCTAAATGGTTTGTCGCCGTAGTTGAAATGTCCCCAGTACGTGCGACACCAATAGTCTCACCATAGGGTAAAGGGTGGTAGGGAAACAGCAGAGTCTACACAATGTGTCCTTCCTTCCTTCCTTCCTTCCTTCCTTCCTTCCTTCCTTCCTTCCTTCCTTCCTTCCTTCCTTCCTTCCTTCCTTCCTTCCTTCCTTCCTTCCTTCCTTCCTTCCTTCCTTCCTTCCTTCCTTCCTTCCTTCCTTCCTTCCTTCCTTCCTTCCTTCCTTCCTTCCTTCCTTCCTTCCTTCCTTCCTTCCTTCCTTCCTTCCTTCCTTCTTTCCTTCCTTCCCTTCCCTTCCCTTCCCTTTCCTTTCCCCCTCCCCCCGTGGTCCCCCTTTCCTTTCTCTGTCCATCCTTTCCTATGCCTCTCCATACTTTCCTATGCCTGTTCTTATTTACACGCCTATGCTTTCCTTCCCATGTCCTTGTTTCTCTTTTTTTCTCCCTTTTTAGTCGTCAGAGCCTTAAGGAAAGCTGGCCTTAACGCAAGCCCCAAGAAATGTTACTTGGCACAGTCAGCTGTCAAGTATCTCGGTTTCTTTGTAGGAAATGGACTTGTTCAATCCCAAAGTGAAAAGGTGAAGGCTGTGCAAGACACCCCCATACCCAAGACAAAGAAAGATCTGAGAGCATTCCTGGGGTTAGTGGGTTATTATAGATAGTTAATTCCCTTTTATTCCTCTATTACCATGTAGCTCACTGATGAACTTAAAAACGCAGAGACTACTAAGATAAAATGGAGTCCTGAAAATCAAGCTTGTTTTGATAAACTTAAGAAAATCCTATGTAGTGAGCCAGTACTCAAAGTGATCAACTTCAATAAAGAATGTATCTTTTGAATTGAATTGTTTATTTGTATAGCGCCTATACACAATGGGCCTCATTACGACCCTGGCGGTACGGAGTGAACGGCGCCGTAAAAGGTGCCGGCGCCGTTCACTCCGTTCCACCGCATTACGAGTTCCCCTCGCGGGACACGGTAAGCATGCCTGGGAAAACCAGGTGTGCTTACCGGGTCCCGCGAGGGGAAGAGGGAGCAAACAACGGGCCATCTCGTAATGGCCCGTTGTTTGCTCCCTCTCCCATTCCCATTCAGCCCTATGGGGGCTGAAATGGGAATGGGGAAGGACCGTGTCCGGGTCCTTGGAGGGAGGAATTACCGGGCCTTCCGAACTCGTAATGGCCCGGTAAGTCCTCATTCCGAGGACCCGGGCCCCGACGCGATTTCGGCATCAGCCCTGCCGCCAATAGCGGCATGGATACCTCCAAACTCGTAATGAGGGCCAATGTGTTTCAAATCGCTTCAAGGAGGGAGGGAGCAAGGGGGAATACAAATACATTCTTACATGTTCCTTGAAACAAATAAAAATGAACCATAACTATCATAATCAGCCTGGCGACATTTCAGATAGTGCAAGTGCAGGAACAATTAAGGAGGAGGGGGGAAGGGAAAAAGAGAACAAAACAAGCAGTAACACTACTATGCCTGACAACAATTGTTGTGGTGCATGAGTAACCAGAGGAGGGGGAAGGGAGGGAAGGGGGTATGGAGAGAGGGAGAAGGAGAGGGACAAAACAAGCATCTATCATATTAGGACAGAAAGGTGCTTGGGGGGAGTGGGAGGAGAGGACAAGAGGAAAGCGGTGGGAGACAAATAGGCTGCTATGAAAGGTCAAGGGACAAATGATGAGAGTAAGTGCTAGTGGACATAAACGGGAGGTGGGGGGAAAGGGGCGAGGGCAGGTGGCTGTGAAAGGAAGGCGACTACAATTATTATGCCTGATGGCAATTGCGGTAGTGCCTGGCTTTAACAAGAAGAGGGGAGGGGAAGGAAGGTGGCTGCGCAAGACAGGCTGCTACAATTACTATGTCCGTCGGCAATTGGGGTAGTGCCAGAATGTAACAGGAGGGGGAAGGGGAGGAGGGGTGAAGGGAAGGGGTAGGTAGGTAAGAAGGGGAAAGAGGTGAGGAGAGTGACAACATATTAGGTCAGGACCAGTTAAGTCATGCTCGGGGGGGAAGGGCAAGGGGGTGGGTGAGGACCACAGAAACACAGACGGCATGGGGCTGGGCGGCGACCACAGAAACACTCATGGGGGGCATGGGGTTGGGTGAGGAGCACAGAAACACTCACCGGGGCATCGAGTGAGTGGCACAGAAACACTAACAGGCGGTAAGGGAGTCGGTGGGGGTCACAGAAACACTTACAGGGGCATGAGGGTGGGTGGGGGGCACAGAAACACTCACAGGGGGAATGGCGGTGGGTGGGTGGCACAGAAACACTCAGAGAATGAGGGTGGGTGGGGATCACAGAAACACTCACAGGGCATGGGGGTGGATGTGGGGCAATGAAACACTCACGTGGGGCTTCAAACTGTGGTGGACAGGGGTAGACAGGGCCTTTGTTGTGGCCTAAGGTGATGGCCAGCTCCCGCCTCCCGGTTTCTCTCATTGGCTTAACAAGCCAAGGGCAACCAATGGGAGGGGGAGCAGGGCCAACCTGAAGGCTGCAGTTCAGTACTGTAAAAAGTGCCGCCGTGTTGGAAGGCTAAGGCACAATGAGGCAGGGGTACAGTAAACAGGACAAAGTCACAGAAAGCACTAAATACATAAAGCGCTGCTCCAAACAAAGTCAATCCTCGATGTGCCCAGTGACAAAAACGAATCTAGAAGCATTCTGCAAATGGATGCCTCATATGTGGGACTAGGGCCTGTTCTTTCCTAAAATCACAATGTTATCAAACATCCAATTCTTTATATTAGTAGTAATCTATACCCTAGAGAAAACAACTATGTCACAATTGAGCTTTTGGCCATCTCCATAAAGTGGCCAGTACCATATTTTAAATATTATCTGATGGGCAGAAATTTCAGGCTGGTCACAGGCCATTCTCCACTAACATCGATAAGCCTATATAAAGACACCACTACGCAAGTCGTACTCTGGTTCCTAGATATGCAGCCATATTGTTTCATGGTAGAACACTGAAAAGAAAAGGGCCTGGGGAACGTAGACTTGCTTTTCCATTCTCCAATAAATGCTGAGAGAATCAACAGCATTAGTGGGAAGGTATGTGATGAATCGAATCTGATGATAGCCTGTTCGGCCAGAGGACAGCAGCCACTACTTGAGACTGGCCCTGGGGGGCAGCTATATGAGGGAGGACCACATGGTGGGAGGCGACTTTCAAGGGGATGACAAGACATTGTTAGATAAAGAAACATAACCCCTTCCATTTTAGGGATGTTCCTTCTCTTCCTCATGCCTTAATGGCATATTGTAACCCTCTCCCTCAAACCTTTGCGAGTTCTACTTCATACAGTCCCCAACATCAGACAGGGTGTGATATGTTAATAACGGAGATGAGGAAGAGGCAGGGAGCAGTAGAGAATATTCCCAGGGAGATCCATTGTCAGCTTACTCAACCTTATACTAAAAACACTGTGGCCAAAATGAAGACAGGAAAGAGGAACAGAACAATTGAAGATGACTGGGGCCAATAAGCAAACTCAGCGGTCTAGTCTTTGGAAGCTGCTCCATTCTGCTGTGAACTTTAAATTCACAGCAACTGACAGACAGTGCGAGAAAGAAGGACCGAATCTGGGTAATGCTGCAAGCTGCTCAGAGACCGGACAAAAGGCTATGGGAGAGCACACCATGGGATGTGAAGAAGAGGCGAACCTGACAGCGTGAGAGGAAACCGAATGACAGAGGGCTTGCCTCCCGTGTCTAAGAGGCAGCCAGAGTCGTGTAAAGGGGAACCTAATGCACCAAAGCTACAGCGGCTGACGGGACGCACGCTGAGACAACAAGCTGCATGGAGAAGAAAGGAAAAGGCGAGAGTAGCATTTAAAGCACCCGATAAATCCATGGAAGACGGACTGGATACCAGGGTGCCTAAGAATGCATAACTTTCCATGAAAGTAATGAGATAAATGCTGAATGAAACCTGTGAAGGGTTTAACGTGGTCTTAACTATAACATGAACGGGGTGTTGGGCCTATACCTGAAAAAAGGAAATACAGAAAATAAAAATATGAATGTTGAAACGAACTTTGTGAAACCTGACGTTATAAGCTAACAGTGGGCAAACATCACTTGGTGGGCAAAATTAGAGATAAATGCATATAGGTCCTGGCAGGAAAGTATAAAAGCATTTGAGAGGTACTGCGTGGTTGAAAGATTACATAGGAGAGAATACAAGGCAAGGTCAAGAGTTAAAATCCTAGAAGGAGAATGTACCAGGGAAAGTAAATGTTTGAAAGACTGCAACCAAGTCCTGGCAGGGTAGTACACCAGGCAAAGTCAAAAGGTGTTTGATAAACTACAGTGGAAGAGAATCTCAAGGAAGACCCATGCCCTGGCAGTGGCATATACAAGGTGACCTGCGAGTCTAGGACCTGCACCCAAATTGAGAATATTGGAAAAAGAAACCCAAGGTGGATTCATGCTTTTGGGATTTTTAGTTGACTTGAATTTAAGGAGGGATCTGGGCCAAGGAGCCCTTCCCTTGACCTGTGAGCCCATCAAGAGGAGGGTGTTACCCTCTTGGGTTACAAGGAACTTGACTACTCATTGTTTGAACTTTTGCATATTGGTGAAAAGAAAGCCGGGGAAGGGAGCCATTCCCTGGATCTATAAACCTTCTGCATTTGGAACCTTTTGGTTTGAATCATACCTTTATGTTGGATTTAAACATCTGAACACTTTTGAAAATCAGAGACAATGGGCCTCATTACGAGGTTGGAGGTAAGGGGTTACCGGCACCAGTAAGGATGCCGGTGCCGGTATCCCCTTACCTCCGTATTCTGAGGTCCCTTAGCGTGAGCCGCTAAGGGACCAGGGAGCTAATAACGGGCCTGCTACTAGCGGGCCCGTCGTTAGCTCCATCCCCATTCCCATTGAGCCCTATGGGGGCTCAAATGGGAATGGGGAATGGTTCTCAGAATGGGGATTTACCGGGCCCTCCAAGGTTGGAATGACCCGGTAAGTCCCTATTTCGAGAACCTGGACCCAGAATGTGGTAAGGGGGTAGCCATGGTGCTAGTAGCACCATGGCTACCTCCTACCTCGTAATGAGGCCCAATATCCTTTGCACCTTAGAGTTAGGTTAAAGTGTGAGGGCCAGAATAGGATTACGGACACAGGACATATTTTGCTTTGGACATCTTGACAAAGGACAAACCCCTTAGTTTTTGGTTGAGGTAGGGAAATACCTCCTAGGTTATGGATAGTGAGGCATTTTCCAACTCCTTCTTGATGTGAATAAAGGTTTATAACCAAAACCACAAGTCCTCTGTGGCCGCCTATCATTCCTGGATCCTCACAGGGCCTATACCGTTACTAAGACCTATATATTCAGCAGAATCATAAGACAATTCTGTATTCAATGACATCCTTCATGTCTCTCTAGGTTTGTGCATAAGTTCTAAAAGTATATGAATATATTAATAATACACACATTGTAATGCATTCTTTTTATATGCACATAAATGGGGCTGCTGTGCTCAACTGAAATATATGTTTGGTTTTTAAATTGAGCCAAATTAAATACAATACTGTGTTTCATTATTTGTAATTTTAAATGTTTTTCTTGGGTGAACATTTTACTGTAAAATTCAGTTTGAATTATGTGCAGTGCTAGCGTCTTAATATCAGCAAAGACATCTGCTTTCTTCAGAGCACAATTGTCTTTTAATAGACTCCTTAATGGACAGATACACATTTATATTGCACTGCCAGGATCAATGTTATTCCATTTGAAGTTGACATTACTGGCTCATCAGACAATTGCATCTATTGATCGTGTTCACCTCTTAAAAATCTACCGAATCGAGGTTAATCCAAAATGCAGAATGCATTTAGTTCTATTTTCTTGGTATTTCAGTCCTTTGTCTTGGGTACACACAGTCGTGCCATTTAACCCCAAACATTGCTTTTTCACAGTGATTGGTCATGGGGTCCGTTTTGCAGAAATCTGACCCTTGCATTCATGGTCTCAACACAGCTCTGCATAAACCATTGATCGAAGTGTGTGTGAGCAGTTGGGAGCGGTGCCCCTACACTTTTATTTTGAAAGCTTTACCGTTCCTCTATTTTTATTTTAATAAAGAAACCATTCTGGAATGGTTTATTTTTAAAATAAAAATATAGGAAGGAAGAAGTTGGGTTTTCATACACTGCATCTGTGGCTGCGCTTTTGTAACTTTAGTGCCAATGCCCAATCACAGCTCCTTTGCACACGCGCTTGCCACTGCAGGGGTGTTTAGTGACCATGCTGGCCTGCAATCTATCGCAGCAGACAAGTTCACCTGGCCCAGTCACACACCATGTGCCAGTGTTTTTGGAGTGTATGGGTGTGTGAAATACAGATACTAAAGTGACTGCATTTGCATGAGATTTGTTTGGAGAGAGCAGTGCAGAATGGATTCTGAACACAGCTGTCAGATTAAGTGATTACAATCTCTCTTGTGAATCCTTCAGCATGTTTTTACTTTGATGCCTCATCATTAACGTTAAATAGTCATGAAGCTCTGGGCCAGCAAACCTCTATGGAATCAATATATCTGCAAAGGCAAGAACTCCACTTTTCTTTTTTGCATCTCGTCTTGATTTCAGTGTCCTGCTGTGAGCTGTGTTGGTGTTACTGACCCGCTTCATTTTGCTATGACCCAGGCCGGACCCTGTTAGGGCAGAATTTTTTTAAAGAGTTTCTGCTAGGAAAACGTCTTAGTTTTTGGTTCTTCCATTTAGGACGGAAAGTGAGGTGCAATGCACAGGAATATGCCTGTATGGCCAAAACTACAGTTACATTTCGGCTTACTCTGCACATTTTATAAACATAGAACAAACCTCTCCCTTTACCTCATGTCAGGTGGTTTTAGAGAAATCTCAGGGAAAGATTTCCGCTGCATGCCTTATATCATGCCTTCTGAAACAACACCTTTTTTTTTTTTTACAGAAAGCACACAGTACAACTACTTTTTTTCACCTACATTGCCCATTGGCATAAACATACGATGTAAGTTTAACCAGAGTTCAAACTAATTTAACCATTTTGAAGTTACATGCAAAAAGCAAAAAGTCTTTATGTAATTGTCATGGGTAAAGTGTAGGTCTTTAACACATTTTACTGAATCTATCAGAAAACACATTCTTGCAGAATACTAAAATGTAATTTGTGTAAGTCTGTTTGTCCTTCATGCAACATGACTGCATAAATACAGAAACCTTTTTACATTAAAGCACCTTTTTTTTTTAAAGAAAACTAGTTCTTGTTATGTTTAACATTAGTTAACACAATATAAAGCTATACAGTCACTCAAAGTGCACCTTCTTTAATGAAAAGTGTTACATTTAGTCAGTAAAATAATTTCTGCACTCTCAACGCATTTTCTTCTGTAGAGAAGGAAGATACTCTTGAATGTGTCTGAACGCTTTCAGTTTCAAACCATGTATCTGGCCTTTGAGGGACTCATCCTTTTGTGTGGCTTCAGAAAGGTTCTCCAAACCTGTTTTTTTGTTTCATTTTCCAACTTCCTTTGTTCCATTTCCCTAACCCTCTTTCATTTACTTTCTCTTTCTTTTTCCCTCTGAAATGCTTTTTTTTTTACTCTTGTCCCTCTTTTACATTCTTATTTTTTCGTTCTAGTTTTAATTTCTCATTTTGTCTCTCTTAAATTTCTGTCAGGTTTTTATGATCTCCTAAATTCTCTTATTTGATTTTACAATGTTTTTATTTGATATTTAATTAAATAGTGCTATACACCAATGTGCTGTACAAAGATAAAAACAGTACACATTATGTAAGATAAAATTGAAACACACATATTAACCAGTGAGAACATGAGTTTTAAGATGAGAGCGGAAAGCAGAAAAAGAAGACAAAGAGAAAGGGGAAGCACGCTCCAGTGCTTCAGGCCAAGAGGGAAAAAGAGCGGAAACAGAAATTAGCACAAGGAGGATGCCAACCAATAAGAAGACGATGTGACTGAGAGTGAAGAGACTGTGGTTAGACATAAAAATAAATAAGAGTTGCAAGGTATTTAAAAACTAGATGCAGAGGATTAAACAACAGCTGTGGCTCAAAGGAGAGCCATTGGAGAGAGGCAATAGTCACAGGAAGATAAGGAGAAAAGAAGGCAAACAGCAGAGTTATAGATAGAGTGAAGAGGATAGAGATGGACTGCAAAAAGACAAAATAGAAGAGAAGAACAATAGAACAGTTGGGGGAAAAATTTGAGAAGAAAAAGGAATATTTGTAGCAGAAAAAGAAATAAATGGTCTAGCATTCCATATATTGAAAAGCTCGAACCAACAGGAGTGGGAGAGAGTAGTATTATGAGAATTGAAAGAAAGAGATGATTCAAGAATGACTCCAAGAATGACTCCAAAATTACGGGCAGAAAGAGAGATGGGAAGAGAAAAGAGAGGAAGTTGGGCGATGCAAAGGAGGACGGAGAGTCGTAGCAGGAAAGAAAAGAACTTTAACCTTTGATGGATTTAGATGAAGAAAGTGAGCCAACATCCAAGACAGAATTGCGAGAAGACAAGAAGTGAGAGTGAGGTACATGGAGGAAGAGAAAGAAGAAAAAGAAAGAATACGCTGCATATCATCAGTGTAGAGATGATGAGAAACACCAAAAGAAGAAATGATAGAGGGAAGAGGAATTGTGTAGAGAGAGAACAGTAGGGGACCCAAGAACAAGCCCTGAGGAACCCCATTCTGAAGAGGAAGTGGAGAGGAAGCAGGACCAGCTCAGGACACCAAGAATGTGCGATTGCTCAGGAAAGAGTGAATACATTTAAGAACAGAGCCACTGAAACTTAGACCAGCGAGAGCGCATAAGAAGAGTGATAAACAGCATCAAAAGCAGCTGAGAGATCAAGTAAGACCAGAAGCAAAGATTGTCTGGACTAGCGAGCAGAAAGAAGAGGGTCACGGGCAGAGAGGAGAGCTGTGTCGGTAGAGTGAGGAGGGTTAAAACCAGATTGGTAGATTGGGAGAAGAAAAGAGAAGGTAACAGTTTGCTGTCCCCCATGCTCTGCTACCCAAGGAAGATGTCTGGGTGTCCCTGGCAAGAAGGCCAGACCTTCACAGTGTCCTCGCAGGCCTCATGTGTAAGGATCACAACTTTTTTGTGCAGACATTTCACTTTCCCAGCATTTAACTTTTTAACAGAATTGTGTATGAGTAAATGTTTTCTACTTTAGCCTGTGTTTTTTTGTTAAAAGGACAAGCTCCTGCATACGAAGTGAAGTCTCATTTGCAATGTGACTGATGGCTACCACTAGTTGAGTTGGTAGGGCAGCAATGCACTCTAGAAAGCGTCTCTGTGCATGAGTGCCTGAACTGGCATATGCCTCTTTTTTAAATCACATATGAGAGTAGATGTTCTTTTTTCTACACTTACTTTGTTTATGCACATGGGACATGACACATATTGGTTCTGTGTGTGACCTATAATTAGGCCATCCTCAAAAACAGGCAATGTTTTAAATGTCACCCGTTTTTGCTTGTACGGCCTAACTAATAACAGGGGCCTAAGTGTCCAAAATACTCCTTTTTCTAGGGCAGTTCGGTTATCAAGCTCCACACATTGAACCACTGGTAGGCTGGTAAATGAGTCAGCAGAGGAGGCAGGCAAGATGGGAGGGACTTGTGTGAATGTGCGGGAGCAAAGGGTCATGGATGGCATAGCTTTTAAGAGCCTGAGTATGTTATCTCTGGTGAATAGTGGTTTTGCCTAAATCATTTTACATATACATAGATGTTTGGGGATGGTCCATGGAGGTGGGACAAGAGTAAGTATGGGTTAAACCGCCCCATTAAAATAAAACAATATAATAACAAAGTCTATCTAAAATATCGATGTGAAAGATTTTAAGATGTTGCCGCATAGAACAGGTAATTCTGTATCGGTTTAATAGCCTTTTAAAGATAGGCAGAGGCAGTTGTTTCTAGTTGCGTGGCAGATTCTCCAGGAGATTCTCCAGGAGCAGTTTTAAGCCTGCTTAACTCCTCTCATTAATAGACACAAGACATGGATCTGTAAGCTAGGACTGACAGAGGAATCCCCATAATCGGTCCTTATCTTGGTCGCCAGCAAATCATAGATACCAAAACTATGCCTGGCAGACGATGCAGCACTAGTGATAATGCCAGGATAAGTTGCTGCCTTGATGTGCTGAGAGGCAGTAGGCACTTGTCTTCCGAAGGTATGATTGTATTGTTTACTAAATGGGCAGCAAGGCTCTTAGGGGAAATTGTTGTGTGAAGGTCTAACATATTTTTCCAGTCTGTTGGCAGGAGCAGTAATATTGGATCAAAAGGCCCTTTGCATCGGGCAATGATGCTTAGGAGAGTTGGTGTTTTGGCAGCGGAGCATGCTGTGCGCCATTTCAGTATGGGCTATCCTACATGCAATTGACTTATTTTATTTATTTATTTAATTGTTTTTTATGACACGCCTAATACCGTACCTGAGTTCGGTTTCAAAGCAGAGATCCTGGATTCAAACCTCTGTTGCTCTGTGTGGTCTTGCTTCGAAGACCTGTGCGTTGACCCTCTGCGATCCTCCGTTCAATGGGTGAATCATTGGTGTATCCAGACAGGCCACTTCCTTAATCACCCATGTCATGTCATAAGTCATGTGATAATGCAGAGTATGGGTGGCTATTGAAAATCAATAAACATGAGATTTCTGTTGCCCACTGCACACAGCTTATCTTGCCCTAAAGTCCACAACACTCTGTCCTTGCCCCAGTTGCTTGTTGATTGCAACTTGGTGACAACGTATGTAGCTAACTGCACCCAGCGCATCTTATGCCAATCTAGCACTATCTGTCTCTGTGTCTCTCTCTCTTTCTCTCTGCACTTTTTTCTCACTTTTTCTTCGTCTCATTATATTTCACTACCTCCCTGTGGGTAAGAGTGGTGTTGGTAGGAGCACGTTTTCTAGAGCCAACACAGTTGTTACTGCAAAATTGTGGCCAAAAAAGAAAGCAGATATCGTGAAGGTGGAGCAGGTGCGCTATTTTTGTAATGGTTCTAAGTAGAATGAGAGCAGAGGTGACAGAGGCATATCCCAAGGTGAAATCCAGCCTTCTATTTGGAGGCGTACATAGTCATCACGTATGTCTTGCAGGAATGTCACCATCATACTATGGGTGCATTGCCCATGCCTTACTTGTGCTCTGGCACAAGTAAGGAACACCCTCTGAGACCCTTAGATAGAAAGAGGCCGCAGAGACTACTAACCCGCAATGACAGTCCTATTGGAATGTCCATCATAACCCTGACCCCAAAACCCATGTCACTGCAACACACTGTACTTCACCATCCAACTTTATCACTCTGATACTGAAGGCCTGGTGCCACATCATAACCTGGTGAGTTTGTGTTTATTGGTGGCGGTGGATGGGTGAGGAAGTCACTTCAAACTGCTTGGGAAGAGTTTGGGGCTTGCAGGAGACAGCAGGGTACCCATCTGGTGAGCAAAATGAGAGGGATTCTGGCCCCTGCCCTGACCAATATCTGATGAATGCATGCAAACACCTTCGTGCCCTGCACAAGACAGGCCTTTCCCTGACAGGCAGGATTCCCAGTGGGCCACTGAGCATAGCACTTTAGCATGGGAAAGTGAGCTTTGAAGCACCTCTCACCCTGCCAATGACCATGCTAAGCAAGGCCAAATAGGTGACTGCAGCCACAAATTTCAGGTAGCCCTTTCTCTGAAACAACATTTCGTACCTCCCATAACCCTTTGATGTAGCCTATGGAAATTGAATGGTGTTTACAAACTGCCCCCTGCCCCTCATCTGCCAACTTGCAGATGCTTCTTTTGTTACACATGGGATACACTATCAATGCGTGTGTGTTAGGCAGAATCCTGTGCAGTTCCCTTAGGGAGCACTACAAAAGATTAAGACTACAGGTATGAGCAATAAATCCCCTTTGGTATCAGTCTGTACCACAAAGATTTAGTTGGTAGCTGTGGCTAAGCAGTCAGATTTATCTCAAGAGGGAGATGAACAGTATTCAGGGTTTACACAATAGGGCTACAGCACTTATGGCACAAGGAAACACTGACCAAAGCTTTGTATTAAAAAGAATATATATTTATTTTACACATTTATCACAGTTATTAAGCAAGTTAAATTCAGCCACAGAAAGTATACACAACTCCCTAGTTAAATTATAGGCAAGTTTGAGCATGAGTGAAAACGGAGCAAAACGGCACAGTGAAAACCAAACACAAATGGCACTCTAGCAATTTCTCACAAGGGAGGGAAAGCACAAGTTATACAGAAATATCTTCCTACACACCCTAGCAACACTTCCCATGAGTTTGTGAATCAGTTTAGGCAAAGCAGTACTTTAGCATAAAGAATACTTCAATGACAACCGAGCAAAATGGCACTTCACAAGTTTAAAAAGTGGGAAGGAAAAGGTGGTTATAAGAAGTAGGTGCACCAACACAATTCTAGTTGAGAAACAATCTAGAGAAGGCAGTTCTAACAAATGTAGCCAGAGTCAATAGGCATGTGCCAGAGTCAGTGGTACAGGGCAAAGGGCCCAGGCGCAAAATGTTCTTGTAACTGCAGTCAAGTCTTTGGTTAACGATTTTGAAAAGGTGGGTGCAGAAGGTGAAAGACAATGTTTAGAAGATAAGGGCGTCCAACCCAACAGGTAGGTAAAGGATTTAAAACCCCTTTAGCACTACCACGCGAAAAGGGCGGCCTGGCGGAACAATGTACCTTAATATGAAGAAGTGGCTCCTGAGGTGGCGGTCGTTCCTGGTAGTTCCTGCAGTTCGGTGGATCCAGCAGAGGAAGAGAGGCTCTCTTCATTGAGGAAGGTTCGAGTTACTGCACTACCCAGGGATGAAACCAGCTGCAATTCTGCCCGACGAATAAAAGGTACGCTCCTTCAAATCGCGGTCCTGGTGGACTGGTGCCTGGCTATCCAGCCTCCAAGTACACGGTACTGGTGATTCGACCAAGGCAGGTCCGGGAAGACGATTGGCAAACTGGTTGGCCCCACCAGCTCAAGGGACGAAGGCTCTTGCAGATGAAGATCTTCTCTCGTCGTGTGGAGAAAAATGGTGAGACGCTGCATCAGGGCTTCACCGGTGGTTCAGTCGTTGCAGGTGTCTTTGGCTTCTCTCCTCTTTGGCTTCTTAGTTCCAGTGGTGACGTCTTGCTCTTCCAGTCCTCGGGACCCTGCTTTTATGCAAAAAGATCCCCATTCATACAGCCTAGCTGTCACTCACACAGTGGAGTTGTCACCTTGGCGGGAGACCCTCCAGGCTATCAGGATAGAGTGCGACATGTGTTGCTGAGGCAACCCTGTCCAGGGGTCCTACTCCCCTCCCACACAATGGACCCACCCCAGACTCAGTGGCGCCGAAAGGAGGGCTTCTTGGCAGAGGCCCACCAAAAGGACGAACAAAGGATCCCCGACCTGGGTTAGGAGTTTAGAGAAAGACACGAGAAAGAAGTTCTATTAAAGTTCTGCCAAATAAAAGTAAAGTTAATATTAAAATACACCGGCGGTATGTTAGAGGCTGTCAGAAAATGTGGTAGCCTCGAACAAAGGGAAAATCCCATAGGTAAATATTTGCGGTCGTAACCACTGCCCCTGCCACCAGCCAGAAACCTTTGAGAGAGGGACTGTACGATACCCTCTCGAAAATGAACATAAGTGAAAAATGATTAACCCTTCCCAGTACCTCCATAGTAAGATGGGGTGTACTGGTTTAGTTCATAAAAACTGACTAGTAAAGTCAATGGGGACTTTACATGCCCTGGGAGACAGTAGTCAGTCCGAGGGTATGGAGTCTATGTTGGGGGGTCGCTACGACACCCCTGTGTCACTGCACGGGGGGTGCTGTATAATACATGTGAATAAAGATGGTCCCTATGGGGGTGAGAATAACCCCACAGACATTAAACACAAAAATAGCCTAGAACACACATAGCGAAAAATGCCTAAAAGTGGGAAAAAGAGTCTCACTCTTAGCAGGAGAAAAACAAAAAAAAACTTAAAATCCAGCAAAGCTGCTGGGGGACTCTATAGGTAAGGGAAATTAGCCATAAAATGAGAATTCTTTCTAACAGTGTGTGAGAGAGAGAGAGGATTGACCGTGGCAGAGCGAGCTAGTGAAATGTGACCTGTATGCAAGAGGCCAGTGGTGGGAGGGCAAGGCATTGCCTTGTAAGACCTACTTCCCCATTTCCCTGACCAGCGGTCTCCCCTCTAAGATCTCCTACCACCTTATACTACCCTCAAACACCCCACCAAAGGTTTCTAGAGGCCTAGCCGCTAGCACATCAACATTATCTGCGCCACAACTAAGCTCTATTATTTAGCCTTGTCGCACTTTTCCACATCTGTGGCTAACCAGACCCAAAGGGCTGTAGTTGAACCGATCTTGCGATCCTCCCGTTGTATAACATACACCCGCCAAACCCATAGAAAGCAGATTGGCATTCAGGAACTGGGTACTTCCAAACTGCACACATTAACATCACAAGTTTCACATTTACCTTTCCCACTGTTCCACAAATGAACCTCGTCCCCCATTTTTCCTACAGAGCCAAGTGCACCAAGACCATCAATAGTGGGAGATGGGCACTATACAAGACACTTACATTACATATAGGGTCTAGTGAGGAGGACACAGGTAGGGTGTGCCAGGGTTGCTAGATTGTTAATAGACGCTGTATCGGGCCAGACCAGAGGACTAGGCTCCAGGAACTGCATTTATTTGATATTTTGTATTCATTATTAATGTTAGTTCTGACTGTAACAGCAATGTAGGTTCAGCAACACTACCGACCAATCAGTGGCAAGCACACAAAAATAAACATTGCCTTGGTGATCAGAGAAGAAACAGTTCATACATTTTAATCTGAGTGCATTCTTGGAAAAATAATCTATTTGAAAATGCTTTAATGGTACTAACTATTGTAAACTGACCTTTTTCTTTTACATTTTTTTTACTATTTTTACTGGGTATAATTAGAATGTTCCATTTGTCTTACTAGGCAAAGCACATTGTTAAAACCTAGAATAACCATATTAATTATTTTGGCAAGAGCATTATCATTCCAAAATGGTACTCTCTATTGTACTCTTTCGAAATACCTGTATGAGAGAGGTGACAAATAGCACCCTTGAGGGTTCCTGACTGCTTTGCACAAACTCAAAGAGCCTTTTGGAAACTTAAGAATGACCATAGATCTTTACATTTAATAATATATTTAACAAATATGTCTATGATACAAGGATTGTATAAAAAAGAACAAAGTGCACAATGGTTTTGGAGTTCAAGTGATTTTTCACATCACTCTCCCTAACAAAGTGTTTGTAACCATGAACCTTAAGGAATTTAATGCGAGGATAAAACAGCTGCAGCATATGCTTCTCTGAGGTTTTGATGCCTTGCAGAGTTTTTGCAGAGGATGTGCAGGGTCTTTACAGACATCCCTTGAGAATTATATAAGATATATTTGCCTCTGGGTAAGCAAACATACTTCTGGTTTGTTAATAATTAAGAAGAAAACGACCCAGTCTAGTGATAGTCAATACATTGTCTCACATAGTTCTCCTTGCATTAACGAAAAACAGGATGGCTTGAATTTCTTAAAATGTGTACTACTTCATGCACGATCCTTCGTGAAACACTCAACAGAAATTGCAGATTATACTCTTGATTATCAGATTGCTATTTTTGCCATCTCAAAAACCTGGCTCCATAATGCCACCAGACCATCACTTGCGCTGGCTGTACCAGCGGGATCTAGTGTTTGTCGCACTGATCGGATTGGTTGCAAAGGCCTAGGTGTAGCCTTGATCTGGATATTCACACTGGATATTCGTGAGGTGGGCATGCAGGGTCCTTTGGGTTGTGACGTTGTGTATATCAAGATAATAACGGACCCAAATGCAACAGTAAATCTGATTCTGCTCTACAGACCCCCTCTCGCTTACAACAGATTTCCAGGACCAACCCTCTGCCATATTGCGCCCTTTGCTTAAGCCTAATACAAGATTTAGCTTATTTGGCCATTTTAATCTTTGGCTTGCTAACAAGGCAGACTTGGCTGCAGTGTCTGTTCAGTCCTCATTGATAGATCTGGGATTTGGATAGCCAGTTACTATATTGCTATAGATGAAGTTAACATTTTCCCTTGTCCTTGTTCCGATCATAACCTTATTCGCTTTGCAATCGTGGCACCTCAACGGGTAAAAAAGAGCAAGCCACCTAAAAGTACCATTACCTCGCGTAAGGTCCGGAGTCTTACATCTGAGGTTATTACACCATTTCTTGCTCCGTTAATTCAGAACTTAGAGGACTTTAAGAGATCATGCGATATTGCAGCAACATATTAGAACACCTTGGCAAAGGCTGCAAACACGATTGCCTCGTTAAAAACTCGTAATTTACCAGTTAAAAAAACCAAATCATGGTACTTTTCGAAGATAGATAATCTTAAAATCATTAAGTGTAAGGCTTATGACACATGATCTAAATCCAGAACATCAGAGAACAGAGATACATAGATTATAGTAGCAAAGAAGCACAGACTTGTCATCATTGAAGCAAAGAATGTTGACTACAATTTGCGAATCACCAATGCCCAATCGGATACACGTGAACAATTCTGAGGGAGTCAGAAAATCCAGTACCGACTGAGTTAATACTGAAGAGAGACAGATCATGGTGTATGTCCGTGCAAGAGGCTATGGTTAGCAAGTTACAGAATAGTAGCAAAAACGTGGAGAATAAACCAAAGGTGGCAACTAATTCCAGTCTGCCTGACGGAGAATGAGAGGCTGATGTACCATGACTAATATAAAAGAGTTATTAATTCTTAGAATGGCACCAGAAAGTGTGGTAATGAACATTGTGGCCCATCTCAAAACAACCATCTGCAAGGACAATGCCTGTCCAGCATTCACAGTGAAAGCCTGTGTACCATCTTTGATCTCAGTTATCACTAAATATATTAACACCTGCTTTAGTGACAGTGATGTGCCGGGTTTCATAAAGGAAGCAGGGATTACTCACATGTTAAAAAAAAAAAAACATTTAAAAAAATATACTTCTTTGGACCCATACAACACCTCTAGCTATAGACCCATCACTAATGTGCCTTTTCTATTGAAGATCCTTGAACAGCTAGCATATTTGCAAGTTCAAAAACACCTTGTCAAAAACAACATGCGAGGTAAAAGAAAATCAGGATTCAGACAAGCACATGACACCAAAACTGCCTTGCTAGATTTGAAGACAAATATCTTGCAAGCTATGGATAAAGGTGGTATCATGTTATTGATGCTACTGGACCTGTCTGCTGCCTTTGACTTGGTAGATCATACTATATGTGTTGATAGACTTTTACACTCTGCATCTTTTTCACCTCCAGTGGCCAAATGGATGGAATCTTTCTTGGCTAATCGCTCAACAAGGGTGTCCACTGGTGCTGCGGTGGCAGATGCAGTCAGTGGGCCTCATTACGAGAATGGAGGTAGCCATGGAGCTATTAGCTCCATGGCTGCCTCCGTTCCAGGCTCCATTACCGGGTTCCTGCAATGGGGACTTACCGGATTACTCCAACATAGGAGGACCCAGTAATCCCTCCTTGCAGGAACCCATCCCCATTCCTATTTGAGCCCCCATAGGGCTCATTAGGAATTGGGAGGGAGGTAATAAAGGGCAGATTACATCTGGCCCGTTATTGCCTCCCTTTTCCCCTCGCGGAACCCGGAAAGCATGCATGGTTTTACCAGGCATGCGATCCTGGTCCTGCGATGGGAATCTTGTAATCAGCGCTCCCGGAATGAAGGGGGCCGGTCCCGTACCAGCCTCCTTCATTACGGGAGTGCCAGCCTTATAATGAGGTCTTGTGTCTCATTTGATGTTGCACAGGGGTCATGTTTGTCACGGACCCTCTATAATATATTTGCCAACCCTTTGTTTGAGTTGCTGGACACAACGGGCATAGCTTACACCAATTACGTTGATGTCACACTGTGTTTAATTCCCATTTCGGGAGATTACGAAAAAGGACACAAAACATATTAATAAGATCTATTCAAATATACAGCAGTGGATGACATCAAATGGTTTGGCCTTAAATTATGCAGGCAGAACTGATGCTAATTGGCACTGCCAATAAGGTTAAACAAGCTAGGCCTGAGGTATAAAAGCTTTGTCATTGCAGGCTGTATAATTGAAACAAAAAAAAAAAGCCTCTGTGCTCTCTCCTTTCTCCTCTTCTCCCATTAATGGTGGCACCCGTTGGGATGTCCTCTTGGCCTCCTTCCTCTCCTCTAAGGCCATCATTAATGTCTACACTAATGGGACTGTCCTGGTCCAAGGTCCTCAGGCCAACCTTCACCTCTTTGATAGACGCTTCCCACGCCTCATCAACTTCCTTTCCTCTCCTGCTGTCCCCCCTCATCTGTCCTCGGCTACCTTGCCTCTACCCTCCCTCCCTGCCCCCTCTCTTGCTCCTTCTTCACCTCCCTCTTCTACACCTCCGCAGGGCGTACCTCTGATCTGTACCCCTCCCCGGAAATCCTTCAAGGATGGCAACCTTCTCCACATTGCCACACTCAACGCTCGCTCTGCCATCAGGCATTCCTCTAATATCTGTCACCTTCTTGAGGAACTGGACCTTGACGTCCTCGGTTTTACTGAGACATGGTTCACGGCCAGCTCTGTCACAAGCTTTGACACACTCCTACCTGATGGCTACAAGATCCTCTCCCTGCCCAGACCCAACCATGCAGGGGGGGTAGCCCTTATCTTCCCTGAGTGGACTCCTGCCACTGTCACTCCTACGCAGACCTACTCCTCTTTTGAATGTCTTGTCTGCCGACTCTCTCTCTCTCCTAGCCATTCCCTTACCGTGGCTACTATCTATCAGCCACCTGGTCAAATTTCCTCCTTCCTCTCTGAGTGGGCTGACCTCTCCTCCTCACTCCTGTCCTCTACCACTCAACTCCTCTTTCTTGGTGACTTCAACATCCACCTAGATGCCTCCTGTCCCCCCACTGGACTCTTTCGTGACCTCTGCGACTCTCTCTCACTCTCTATTCTCCCGTCTGGGCCTACTCATTCTGCAGGGCACACTCTTGATGCTCTGATCTCTTCTGACCTTCCCCTCTCTGTCCCTCTCTCCACTCCTCTCTCCTGGAGTGATCACTTCCTCCTATCCTCCCACCTCACCCTCCCTACCCCACAGGCAAAGCCACCCTCATCATTGCCACCCACCTTCTCGGTCATCCGACCCATGAAGCGCGTGTCAGTTGCGGCTTTCGCTGCCACCTTCTCTCCTCCCCCTCCCCCTTCGGCTGACTCCCACCCTGACACAGCCCTCTCCTTGCTCCACTCTGCTATATCTGATACTCTTGATATCCTTGCCCCTGTCATGAAAATCCGCCTGAAGCCCAAAGCCAAATGTAACTCCTGGTATGATTCAGATCTCGTCACCCTAAAACGCAAGTGCAGGGTGGCAGAGAGGAAATGGCGTGCTTCATGTTCATCCTCTGACAAACTGGCCTGCCGCCTGCTCCAAAGGCAATACAGTCTCTCTGTTCTCACCAAGAAGAGAGCCCTTATCCAAGCCTGCATCTCTGCGGCATCTAACAACTCGGCTGAACTCTTTAAAATCTGCAAGGAGCTTGCCAACCCTGCTGCAGACTCTACCTCTCCTGTCCCCTCCCAGGCCCTCTGCACTGCACTGGCCTCCCACTTCTTCTCTAAAACTCAGGACATCCTGTCCTCACTCTCCTCCTATCACCTCCCCCCCTCTCTTCCCTGCTCCTCCTCTGGCCCTTCTGCAGCCACCCCTCCTCCCTCCTTCTCTGCCTTTCCCCTTTTTTCTGCTGACGAGGTTTCCAGACAAGTCCGATCTATGAAAGTCTCGTCCAAACAGATTCACCCCTGTTCCTCCAAAACTATCAAGGACCACATCGACTCCCTGGCTCCTGCCCTGGCTGACTTTTGCAACCACTCCTTCGCCTCTGGAGTCTTCCCATCCCCCCTCAAGCACTCCCTTGTGCACCCTCTCCTTAAGAAACCCTTTGCCGACCCCTCCTGTCCGGCTAACTATCGCCCAATCTCCATCACTCCCTTCCTGGGCAAGCTCCTGGAGAAACTGGCCATCTCCCAGCTTAACCTCCATGCTGAAGCTGTTGACAGTCTCCATGACCATCAATCTGGCTTCAGAGCGGCCAGAAGCACGGAAACTGCTCTCCTGAACATCCGTGAGGACCTGCTCTTAAACCTCGACTCCAACACTCCGTGTGTTCTCATTCTGCTCGATCTCTCTTCTGCCTTTGACACTGTCAACCATGCCATCCTGCTCAACCGTCTCCGTGATAACCTGGGTATCACTGGTCAGGCTCTGGCGTGGCTGACCTCTTTCCTTTCCAATCGACCCTCCCAGGTCCAACTTGGGTCCTTCCTCTCTGACATCTTTTTCTCCACCTGTGGCGTTCCCCAGGGATCTAATCTCTCTCCCTGGCTGTTCAACCAGTATCTGGCACTCCTTGCCCACCGCATCGCCGCCCTCTGCCCTAACTTTCAGTGCTACGTGGACGATACCCAGCTCATTTTCAGGCTACCCTCGGCCTCCTCCTCTCCCTCCCTCATCTCTGACTGTCTGTCTGCTATCAAGGATTGGTGTGCTGCCAATGACCTCTGCCTTAATGCTAGTAAGACTGAGATCCTACTCATCGGCACACCAACTCCCTCCTTCCCTGCAGCTCTCTGGCCGGCCTCTCTTGGCCCTCTTCCTGCTCCTACCTGCAAGGCAAAAAACCTCGGGGTCATCTTCGACTCCACACTCTCCTTCTCTCCTCATATATCTGACGTCTCTAAGAAGTCACATTACCAGCTGCACCTCCTCAGAGGTATTCTTCCCTTCCTCTCCTTCCCCCAGAAGCTCACTGTCTCCCGAGCCCTGGTTCTCTCGAAGCTGGACTACTGTAACAGCCTCTATCTTAATCTGCCTGCCTCCACTCTCCGCCTCTGCAACTCATCCAGAACAGAACTGCGAGACTTGTCCTTGGCCTCAAGCCCAGGGACCGTATCTCTCCAGGACTGAAATCTCTACACTGGCTCCCAGTGGCTGCGAGGATTAAGTTCAAAACCCTCTGCATTGTCCACAAGGCCTTCTGGGGCCTGGGGCCTAAGTACCTTCAACTCTCTCTTCCTAAATATCTTCCTTCCCGAGCCCTATGCTCATCCGTCTCCAACTCCCTCAGGGTCAGCCGCTTCTCGAAGCAACGAGCTGGGGGTAGATCTCTCTCCGCAGCAGGTGCCTCCCTCTGGAACAGCCTTCCTGCCTCCCTGAAACTTGAGGAGAACCATCTCCGGTTCCGGAAGCACCTCAAAACCTTCCTCTTCACTTCTGCTTTCTCTCTCCCTCTCCCCTGCTAAATTCTTCACCAAAACTGCACTGATTCTGCAACTGGGCCACTCTCACCAACCTCGGTCCTGGGCCCAGTCACTCTTCACTTGCACTGCCTCCCTGGCAACCCCTGCACTGCGGGACTGTCTCTGTATCACTACAGCCCCCCCCCAGCACTTGTCTGCACTTACCTTGCACTTGCCACCAGCTGGCCCTATTTATTTATTATTTTATTTCTATTCTACTATTTGTACTGCTCCCCCCTCCCCCTTCCCCTTGCACTTTTTCCCTTCCCCCTACCCCTGCACTTGCGCGGTCTGAATGACACCCGGCCTAGTAGGATCGCTGTCTGTCTTCCCCTTGTTCCCCCCTCCCTGCCTCGTCGCGCCTTGAAACACTTGTGTATAGGCGCGTTACAAATGCCATATCATATCATATCATATCGTTACTATCTTGGGAGTCTTCCTTGACTCCGAGCTCTGCATTAAAGCTCATGTGAGCCGTATTGTAGACCTCTGCTTACCACCTCAAACAATTGAATAACCTACAACCCCTTCTAACCAAAAAGAGATGTTCAACTATTGCAAGAGTTATTATTGGAGCCAAGTTGGATTACTGTGGAGTTTACTGTACGGTATCAATAAGGCACTAATTTTCAAGTTTTGAGTAATCCAAAATAGTTCAGTACATGTGGTGGAAGGCTTAGGGAAAAAAAGCCATGTCTCGCAGGCCAGGCAAGCACTCCACTGGTTACCAGTGGAAACCAGGATCCCCTTTAGACTTCTTGTACTGACACATACATGTCATTTTGGTGACAGCCCAGGATATTTGTCAGAAAGCATTGTCTGGTTACCACCTCGAAGGCTATTGAGGTCTAACTCCTCACATTTGTTATCTGTGCCTAGAGTAAAATTGGTCACAGTAGGTAAATGTGTCTTCCACTGCACAGCACCTACTCGATGGAACCCTGTACCCCCCAATCTGAGGAGTTATAGCTCCTTGGCCGTTTTCAAGAGAGCTCTTAAGACCTATTTGTTTGCCTGAGAGGTTGTGGTGTCTCCCCTGTGCCTTGTGTAATATGGTCTCTTTACTCAGGATAAAGTAACAACAAAATGGAGTCGAAAGGCACTCGCTTCCCGTCTATACCTCAGTATTATAACACATTAGTGACAGAAGGCTAATTTATTAAAAAAGTTATTCCTAACGCTGAGTCCCTAGCAAAAGCTAATTAGCCCTATATGTGAGGAAACTCGTATCCATCCGTTACCAGCCCTAGTTAGTGCTGGTGTGCCGACTGCAAAGGGATGTCGAGATCCTGACCCTATCCTCTCTAAACCACTTTCCTAATGTCTAAAAGTTAGTGCACACAAGGTGGGGGTCAGTATATGTATTTAATATTTCCGCCTCCAGAGCGTGTGTCTTATCACTAAAAACAAAAAACAAAGAATCTATGGCCAAAGGTCAATAGAATAATATTTAAACAAAAACGTATTTTCTCTACACTGTACAGTGTTGTAGAGAAAGTTTGTGGTGATAACTTAATACATTTCTTTATACGATCCCTTTTCTCTATGTTTAAGGGTATCAGAGTCTGGGTTATCAATCAGTACTACTTTGGAAACAGTCAACCGGTTTCAGTGGTATTCATAAGTGGCCGCTTTCTTCAGGACGAATACTTGTGGATATAGTATTCAATGTATATTCTTCAATGCTGTGAAGTTTTTTGAGGATATCTTCAGGTGTCCAAAGGGCTTGTTGGATCAATCCCTAAATCCTAAAGGATAGAAAGACAAGAGAGACAAGTGGAACGATCACCAATCTCAAAGTGCTTCTAAAACCTTATTCCAAGTGTTTTATAGATGATTCCGCCTACTTAAGGGGTAAGACTCTTCTTACCTCTATGTGCCAAATTTCTTGTTTGTGCCTGCTGTGTGCTGAGAGTGTCTTAAACTAAACTGCATGTGTTCTTTGCAGGAATCTGTAAGAGATGGGAAATCAATTCTAGAGTCCCATTCTATTGATCAGTTTTCCAAAATGCCAGCTGTATGATATGATATATGATATGGCATTTGTAACGCGCCTATACACAAGTGTTTCAAGGCGCGATGAGGCAGGGAGGGGGGAACAAGGGGAAGACAGACAACGATCCTACTAGGCCAGGTGTCATTCAGACCGCGCAAGTGCAGGGGTAGGGGGAAGGGAAAAAGTGCAAGGGGAAGGGGGAGGGGTGGGAGTGCAGTACAAATAAGTAGAATAGAAATAAAATAATAAATAAATAGGGCCAACTGGTGGCAAGTGCAAGGTAAGTGCAGACAAGTGCTGGGGGGGGGGGCTGTAGTGATACAGAGACAGTCCCGCAGTGCAGGGGTTGCCAGGGAGGCAGTGCAAGTGAAGAGTGACTGGGCCCAGGACCGAGGTCGGTGAGAGTGGCCCAGTTGCAGAATCAGTGCAGTTTTGGTGAAGAATTTAGCAGGGGAGAGGGAGAGAGAAAGCAGAAGTGAAGAGGAAGGTTTTGAGGTGCTTCCGGAACCGGAGATGGTTCTCCTCAAGTTTCAGGGAGGCAGGAAGGCTGTTCCAGAGGGAGGCCCCTGCGTCGGAGAGAGATCTACCCCCAGCTCGTTGCTTCGAGAAGCGGCTGAACCTGAGGGAGTTGGAGACGGATGAGCGTAGGGCTCGGGAAGGAAGATATTTAGGAAGAGAGAGTTGAAGGTATTTAGGCCCCAGGCCCCAGAAGGCCTTGTGGACAATGCAGAGGGTTTTGAACTTAATCCTCGCAGCCACTGGGAGCCGGTGTAGAGATTTCAGTCCTGCAGAGATACGGTCCCTGGGTTTGAGGCCAAGGACAAGTCTCGCAGTTCTGTTCTGGATGAGTTGCAGAGGGCGGAGACTGGAGGCAGGCAGATTAAGATAGAGGCTGTTACAGTAGTCCAGCTTCGAGAGAACCAGGGCTCGGGAGACAGTGAGCTTCTGGGGGAAGGAAGGAAGGGAAGAATACCTCTGAGGAGGTGCAGCTGGTAATGTGACTTCTTAGAGACGTCAGATATATGAGGAGAGAAGGAGAGTGTGGAGTCGAAGATGACCCCGAGGTTTTTTGCCTTGCAGGTAGGAGCAGAAAGAGGGCCAAGAGAGGCTGGCCAGAGAGCTGCAGGGAAGGAGGGAGTGGGTATGCCGATGAGTAGGATCTCAGTCTTACTAGCATTAAGGCAGAGGTCATTGGCAGCACACCAGTCCTGGATAGCAGACAGACAGTCAGAGATGAGGGAGGGAGAGGAGGAGGCCGAGGGTAGCCTGAAAATGAGCTGGGTATCGTCCGCATAGCACTGAAAGTTGGGGCAGAGGGCGGCGATGCGGTGGGCAAGGTGTGCCAGATACTGGTTGAACAGCCAGGGAGAGAGATTAGATCCCTGGGGAACGCCACAGGTGGAGAAAAAGATGTCAGAGAGGAAGGACCCAAGTTGGACCTGGGAGGGTCGATTGGAAAGGAAAGAGGTCAGCCACGCCAGAGCCTGACCAGTGATACCCAGGTTATCACGGAGACGGTTGAGCAGGATGGCATGGTTGACAGTGTCAAAGGCAGAAGAGAGATCAAGCAGAATGAGAACACACGGAGTGTTGGAGTCGAGGTTCAAGAGCAGGTCCTCACGGATGTTCAGGAGAGCAGTTTCCGTGCTTCTGGCCGCTCCGAAGCCAGATTGATGGTCATGGAGACTATCAACCGCTTCAGCATGGAGGTTAAGCTGGGAGATGGCCAGTTTCTCCAGGAGCTTGCCCAGGAAGGGAGTGATGGAGATTGGGCGATAGTTAGCCGGACAGGAGGGGTCGGCAGAGGGTTTCTTAAGGAGAGGGTGCACAAGGGAGTGCTTGAGGGGGATGGGAAGACTCCAGAGGCGAAGGAGTGGTTGCAAAAGTCAGCCAGGGCAGGAGCCAGGGAGTCGATGTGGTCCTTGATAGTTTTGGAGGAACAGGGGTGAATCTGTTTAGACGAGACTTTCATAGATCGGACTTGTCTGGAAACCTCGTCAGCAGAAAAAAGGGGAAAGGCAGAGAAGGAGGGAGGAGGGGTGGCTGCAGAAGGGCCAGAGGAAGAGCAGGGAAGAGAGGGGGGGAGGTGATAGGAGGAGAGTGAGGACAGGATGTCCTGAGTTTTAGAGATGAAGTGGGAGGCCAGTGCAGTGCAGAGGGCCTGGGAGGGGACAGGAGAGGTAGAGACTGCAGCAGGATTGGCAAGCTCCTTGCAGATTTTAAAGAGTTCAGCCGAGTTGTTAGATGCCGCAGAGATGCGGGCTTGGATAAGGGCTCTCTTCTTGGTGAGAACAGAGAGACGGTATTGCCTTTGGAGCAGGCGGCAGGCCAGTTTGTCAGAGGATGAACATGAAGCACGCCATTTCCTCTCTGCCACCCTGCACTTGCGTTTTAGGGTGACGAGATCCGAATCATACCAGGAGTTACATTTGGCTTTGGGCTTCAGGCGGATTTTCATGACAGGGGCAAGGATATCAAGAGTATCAGATATAGCAGAGTGGAGCAAGGAGAGGGCTGTGTCAGGGTGGGAGTCAGCCGAAGAGGGAGGGGGGGCGAGAAGGTGGCAGCGAAAGCCGCAACTGACACGTGCTTCATGGGTCGGATGACGGAGAAGGTGGGTTGCAATGATGAGGGTGGCTTTGCCTGTGGGGTAGGGAGGGTGAGGTGGGAGGATAGGAGAAAGTGATCACTCCAGGAGAGAGGAGTGGAGAGAGGGACAGAGAGGGGAATGTCAGAAGAGATCAGAGCATCAAGAGTGTGCCCTGCAGAATGAGTAGGCCCAGACGGGAGAATAGAGAGTGAGAGAGAGTCGCAGAGGTCACGAAAGAGTCCAGTGGGGGGACAGGAGGCATCTAGTTAGATGTTGAAGTCACCAAGAAAGAGGAGTTGAGTGGTAGAGGACAGGAGTGAGGAGGAGAGGTCAGCCCACTCAGAGAGGAAGCAGGAAATTTGACCAGGTGGCCGATAGATAGTAGCCACGGTAAGGGAATGGCTAGGAGAGAGAGAGAGAGTCGGCAGACAAGACATTCAAAAGAGGAGTAGGTCTGCGTAGGAGTGACAGTGGCAGGAATCCACTCAGGGAAGATAAGGGCAACACCCCCCCTGCACGGTTGGGCCTGGGCACAGAGAGGATCTTGTAACCTTCAGGTAGGAGTGTGTCAAAGCTTGTGACAGAGCTGGCTGTGAACCATGTCTCAGTGAGACCGAGGACGTCAAGGTCCAGTTCCTCAAGAAGGCGACAGATATCGGAGGAATGCTTGATGGCAGAGCGAGAGTTAAGAGTGGCAAAGTGGAGAAGGTTGCCATCCTTGAAGGACTTCCGGGGAGGGGTACAGATCAGAGGTACGCCCTGCGGAGGTGTAGAAGAAGGAGGTGAAGAGGGCGTGCGAGAGGGGGCAGGGAGGGAGGGTAGAGGCAAGGTAGCCGAAGACAGGGGGGGGACAGCAGGGGAGGAAAGGAAGTTGATGAGGCGAGGGAAGCGTCTATCAAAGAGGTGAAGGTTGGCCTGAGGGCCTTGGACCAAGACGGTCCCATTAGCGTAGACATTAATGATGGCCTTAGAGGAGCGGAAGGGGGCCAAGAGGTCATCCCAACGGGTGCCACCATTAATGGGAGAAGAGGAAAAAGGAGAGAGCACAGAGACCATATGAAGGGTCCATAGGTCAGGTGAAGGCACGAAAAAGAGGATGTCAGTGAGAGTTTCCTTAGAGCAGGCACTAGTGTAGGTGTCGGCGATAGGGAGGCCTGGGTTGGAGACCAGGATGTCCTTTTTAAACTTTTTCTTACCAGATTTAGTGAGGAGAGCAGGATAGTCAATAGAGAAGCAGTTAGAGAAGATAGGCGAGATAGAGAGCACCATGGAGTAGGAGGGAGTGTGGGGGCGGGAAGACAGACGATACGAGAAGCACGCAGGCAGGAAGTGAACGGCAAGCCCAAGTTTACCACATTTCAGAACAGTGAATGAGTATTAGGAACAGAGGCCACCCCTAAGTTAGAGAATCCTGCGAGGGGAGAAAAAACCCAAGTTTACCACATTTCAGAACAGTAAATGAGTATTAGGTACAGAGGCCACCTAAGTTAGAGAATCCTGCGAGGGGAGAAAAAACCCAAGTTTACCACAATTCAGAACAGTAAATGAGTATTAGGTACAGAGGCCACCTAAGTTAGAGAATCCTGCGAGGGGAGAAAAAACCCAAGTTTACCTCAACTGTGGAACACAGTGAGGTGAAGACACCATGCGAAGGAAGTGACCAGGTGTAGGTGGGGTGGGCCGCGCAAGGTGGAAATGGCAAAGTACAGGCGCCTTGCGTCCCCTGCGGACACCTGCAGACACACAGGGAGCCGCAACTGAAGGAGTCGCCCTTGGCCTTGGGGCCCTTAGCCGCAGGGGGCTGCCGGGCAGAGGGCTGCCCCCAAAGGGTGTAGTTATAAGAAGAGGGAGGAGAGGAGGGGGAGGTGGGGTGTGGGCGGGCAGGGAGGCGGGAGGGAGAGGAGAACCAGGAAGTGGGAGGGGAGGGGGAGAGCAGGCACAACAACGCGCTACGAGCGCAGATGAAACTTTTCTTTTTTTTTTTTAAACAAAAACACAAACTACTCACGGATGCCCGCTAGGGATGCCGAGGCAGGGCTTCCAGGCCTGCAGTTCCCTCGGGGCCACCGGCGACCGCTCTCCCACGCTCAGCTACACAAAGAAGCGAGCAGGGGGAGCAGGCGTCGAGTAGCCCAGAAGGGAGGCAGGCAGAAGCCAATCAGAGGGGGGGGTGGGCGGGCAGGGAGGCGGGAGGGAGAGGAGAACCAGGAAGTGGGAGGGGAGGGGGAGAGCAGGCACAACAACGCGCTACGAGCGCAGATGAAACTTTACTTCTTTTTTTTTTTAAACAAAAACACAAACTACTCACGGATGCCCGCTAGGGATGCCGAGGCAGGGCTTCCAGGCCTGCAGTTCCCTCGGGGCCACCGGCGACCGCTCTCCCATGCTCAGCTACATAAAGAAGCGAGCAGGGGGAGCGGGCGTCGAGTAGCCCAGAAGGGAGGCAGGCAGAAGCCAATCAGAGGGGGGGGTGGGCGGGCAGGGAGGCGGGAGGGAGTGGAGAACCAGGAAGTGGGAGGGGAGGGGGAGAGCAGGCACAACAACGCGCTACGAGCGCAGATGAAACTTTACTTCTTTTTTTTTTTAAACAAAAACACAAACTACTCACGGATGCCCGCTAGGGATGCCGAGGCAGGGCTTCCAGGCCTGCAGTTCCCTCGGGGCCACCGGCGACCGCTCTCCCACGCTCAGCTACACAAAGAGAATATAAGACCCAGTCTATCCATTCACCTGTCTTCACTACTCAATCCTGTGAGAGGGGGAAGGTGCACAGTCCCTTCTTCTCTCCTCAGAGTATTCTTCCTGTAATGACAGGAATCCTTAGGCAGTGATGTATATTGCACAGTCCCTTCTTCTCTCCTCAGGGTATTCTTCCTGTAATAAAAACAGGAATCCTTAGGCAATGATGTATATTGTTATTCTAATCTATACATTATTTTGTCATGTTGGAGGCTCAAAAGTTACTCGTTGGCCTCTCTGTTATACCATGCCCGCTAAGGTCTAGCTATTCTTTCACACATTAGTTGCATGGATTCATTAATCCGTCTATGTCTTAGTTTCAATAGTCTACGTCGTATAGAAGCAACCTAAAGCTGGTGCCATGCTGTATTTTGGGGCTTCGTTAAGTTAAAAAACACCTCCCATAATCACTAGATGATGGTCCTGCATTCATATTGCCACTCCGGCACAGTTTAATGCACAGGCTACAGTGGGACAGCCCGTGTGGACTCTTATGTAGAGTCTTAAACGCGGACGCTCACCTTAATTCCTTTCTTTTGTTGCCGCCTCTCGTATCGCGGTCCGGTCAAGCACCATCTTAGCTCTATGTTTGTTTTTGTAGTCACGTCGCGCTCATGTGACCGTGACTACACGTGCGGACTACAAATTTAAACCAGACAGTGCTGGAACTGTAGTTGGTAGCCATGTTGCACAATTATTTACTGTTAATTTGTACACGTTACATGTGCTTCCTACTAATCAGTCCCAATCTCATCTAGGAGCTATCCTCCACGCTCCTCTTAGAGGGCTATTATCTAACTACCTACCAACGCACTTGCGTGGCCACATTGTGGTCCCGTGTAAACTACAAGTCAGTCCCAAGTAATGCTGGGATTTGTAGTTCATGTTCACAAATCATTTACTATTTTATTATCGCGGTGCGCGCGCTGACTTGCAATTTGTCCCGAGTATAGCTGGGGGATCTGGGCTATGTCGTAATAACGTTCAAATGGCCCTGTTTGAGGGATGGGGTTAAGGTTATGCTCCAAAGATGGAATTTTGCAATTACAATCCCGTGTAGCGTAGGTTTCTTCTACACTGGACAGTGTTAGCCAAAATTCTCATTCAAAAGGGCCCCTTGAGTCAGTACTCGAGCAAGGTACTTCTAGGCATCGTTAACAAGATGGTTCCTGAGTTTACATTCACAGACTTCTCAGAGTTCATTCATAGGACCGCCAAGGCTTGCCAACAAATTTCTTCATTTAGGCCTGTCAAGTGACTGCGTATCCTGTAAATCCATTGTTGCTCTCTTCTCAGTAAGAGGGCTGCTATCTTCCCACCTCTTTTAGGTATTTTGACCTTTTCCAATATAGTCCATGTTAGGTCATTTTCAGTATGTTCCATTTCAATGTAGTGTTCAACCAGTGGGGCAGTTCTTTTTCTCGGCATCCCATTGCAGTCGGCACACCAGCACTAACTAGGGCCGGTAACGGATGGATACGAGTCTCTTTTCTCAGGATTCAGGATTATTTGGTTTTTGTTGTTTGTCTTTGTAAGTGTCCTGATGCTCAGAGGCTTGTTTGTCTTTTGGCGCAATATAAATAAATAACTCCTTTTAGAAGTGTGCTTTTCAAAAAGAGCGTGATAATAGTTTTCTTGAATGGAAGAATACAAGTACATGTTCTGTATAGCAGATTGTCAATATTAGACATTTTAGAATCCCAGACTAGACCATTTGTGTGGTCTTACGGTTACTATGGTTTGAATTCTGGACTCGGCACTGCATCTTCAAGTGTATACAGAACATTGATTTAAATAAAAATGTTTATAAACACACAGAGGGGAAATTGTCCGCCCTCTGAAAAGAGTGGGCAGATGACGACCGTCCTCGTGGTCCGTCGACCGGTGCCCTGGATCCTGGTTCAATCTAGGAGGGTAGGCAGGTATGAGGAAGCAAGGGACCTATAAGTGGCACACTGACAGCAAGCAATGGCAGTAGATGCGCAATCCCACATGATGCAAGGATCGCGCTCCTATCCCTCCGCATATTTCCACTTTCAACTTTAAGCTGTTTTTACAACTGCCCACACAATGCACCTAGCGAGTGTGCTGCATGTCTCCATTATGGCACACGAGGCATAGCCACTCCAAAATGGCAGCTCGCTGGTAAAGGCAGCACCATCACCCTGCCTGCAACCAGAATGCTCACTATTGGCCATTGGGTGCCTCTTATGCACCAATCCCCAGCCGGCAGGCGTTAAGCCGGCCCACACAAACGAAGGCACGCACAACAAAGGCTCTCCACCTCTCCTAAGCCTGTCCAGAGCCGAAGGAGCCGAGGGCCATGGAACTCTGTCGGCATACTGCTCTAGGTAAGCACTTGCCCTCTGAACTAATGACACCTTACTAAATCGCGCCATCGCTCTAAAATAACTGCCCTATTCGATATACAAATCTACGGAGGTTACTCTATGGGCCATTGCATTCCCTGACTTTGCCATATCATTAGCACGCTTGCGCACCTTAAGCGCATATTGCAAAAACATTTTTTGGCTCCACTCTGCACACTTCAACTCAGCAAATCAGTCATCCCCTATGTCTACTGTAATGTATTGTGAAATACCTAATATGTCCTACGTAGCTGAGGCTGCACTGTTGCAGCACATCTGCATACAGCTATATACACTGCAACAAGATCCTTGTTTGCCCTCTGAATCAGCATAACTTGTTAGTTACTAAGGCAACTGCCCAAACCTATGGCTGCATTCACCCAGCTTGTCCCTATGACACGTGCAGTTTGAGACAGCCCTATTCACGGACACCAACGCCACCCTTTAATACTGCATACTATACTTAGACTGCATTTTAGCCATTGTACTATTTTGAATCTAGGTGTTGCCCCACAGCATTGTAACCACTGTACTACTTTGAATCTAGGTGTTGCCCCACGCCATTGTAGCCATTGTACTATGTTGAATCTAGGTGTTGCCCCATTGCATTTTAGTCACTGTACTACTCTGAATCTAGTTG
This sequence comes from Ambystoma mexicanum, assembly GCF_040938575.1. Lineage (NCBI taxonomy): Eukaryota > Metazoa > Chordata > Amphibia > Caudata > Ambystomatidae > Ambystoma > Ambystoma mexicanum. Next base: position 380,174,518 of record NC_090927.1, on the reverse strand, counting down.
TTGCCCCACGGCATTGTAGCCACTATACTACTCTGAATCTAGGTGTTGCCCCACGGCATTGTAGCCACTGTACTATTTTGAATCTAGGTGTTGCCCCACTGCATTTTAGCCACTGTACTATTTTAAAATGCTGATTGAATTTGATTGTGTGCACCCTAGCCACTATTGGTGTCCACCCAAGCCGGTCAAGTGGCACAGCGAGTAGAGCGCTCGCTTTGACATCTGTGCAGAGCCTGCAGGTTCGAATCCCGGCGGGGCCAAACTCAGCCTTTCATCCTTCCGAGGTCGATAAATGAGCACCACATACCGTGGGTAATAATAAGCAGCGCTCAGATACCTGAGGGTTCGTAGCGCTATATAAGTGCCAAATTATTATTATTATTATTATTAAAGCTGCTCTCTGTGTACTCCCTAGCCTAGGCCTATCTCGCTTATCCGGTGCACCTGCAGTCCTACCGCACCTGGTCACTACTTGCTTTACCTATTGATTGCTAGCTAATTGCTACATGACTATAATATCTTATACATAACTGATTTCTGTGTACAACCTAGCTACCTATGCAGCATCTAGTACCCCCCTGCCCTCTTGCTGATTGCCACACACCCAACCACCAACTAGGTTGGCCTCCTCACTTGACTTCCATACCCCACCTATTGCTAACAAAATGTTCCTACCAGGTATCTACTCAATATTGCTGAGCGTTATTCTCCACCTTATTAATCGTTCATGCTTCCCTAGCTCTACCCTTAGCTCGCCCTACATAGGCACCACTCCACCACCCCCCACTGGGCCCTACGTCACAACCATGCTGTTCCACTCTTCCCTACCATGTAGCCTCCCTGCGAGAAATGCCAGATTACGGGCCAGACTACCCAAACTATACGAGCCTCGAGCCAGGGACACTACCCAATCCAAATTGACTAACCGCTCCCCTATCATTAGCACTTGCACCAACCTTACCTTGGAAAGACCTAATTCTAGCCCACTCAATACTATGACCAAACACAAAATTCATAACACAGCCACCATCCCTACCTCCATTAAAACCACCGCCCCACTCATAAAAGGCGCCCTCATTAATGCACGCTCTATAGTAGCCCATGCTACAGATATAGCGGACCTCATTCTAGCAGAAGACCTAGATTTCTTAGCCATAACCGAGTCCTGGCTCCATGCAGCCGTAGGTCCAGCCCTCTTGTTAGCCATCCCCGATGACTACATCATCCTCCGAGCGGACAGAATAGAATCTAGAGGTGGTGGCCTGGCCTTAATTGCCAAAAAACATCTCAACATTAGACTCGACTCCTCCAACCACCTCCCATCATGTGAATCACTCACAGCTAAGCTTCCTATGGCCAACTCCCAAACGATATCCATTCACCTACTTTACAGACCTCCAGGACCCTTAGGATCCTTCGAGGAAGACCTCAGCACCATCCTCACTAATAACCTAAAACATACCTCCCAGAAACTCCTCTTAGGGGACTTCAACCTAGGCCTTAAAGACCCCAAAGATCACCAGGCTATCCTCATTAACAATACTCTGTCTGAATTAGGCTTTACCCAAAGAGTTTCTGGCCCCACCCACAATAAAGGGAGAACCCTCAACTGGGTAGCAGATTACAACTGCGCGGCCTCCATCACTGATAACTCCCCTCAACCATGGTCTGACCACCATCGCCTCTCCTTTAGCCTCAAAGCTTCCAGCCCCATCACCAATAATGTGTTAGCCTCAGCCATCCCAACGAGAAGTAAGAAAAATATCACAGTAGAAAAACTGATCCCCCTCATCCTCCCGATACTAAACCAACTCCTGTCTACCTCCAACCCATATGACCTTATAGAAGGCTATAACAAAATTATGCGCACAGCCTTAGACTCTATTGCACCGTTAAAACTAAGAAAATGTAAACCAAAAAAACACCTCAACCATTGGTTTTCTAGTCATCTTAAAGATTAGATTAGAAAAACGCAAAAAGGAACAAGCCTGGAGACAATCTCCCACAAACTATAACAAGATGATGCTCAATAAAAGAACGTCCAATTACAAAAAAGAAATCATAGCTGCCAAACAAGAGTCCTACAACCAGAGAATAGCGCAGTCCAACTCCAGCACCAAAGAACTGTTTACGATCATTAAAGAAGTAGAAACACCTGTGCTATCTCCAGACACCTGTGTGAAGGACAAACAATGGTATACTAGTGTCCAAAAATGCCCTAACCAATAAAGTCACTGGCCTGCAAACTAAAATTAAAAACAAGAAAGAATCCATAACTAAACCAACCAACCCCATTAATTCCCCTCTGCTCATCACACCCCAACACCCTCACCCAACGCCACTCGCTTCAGCTTCTCCAAAGGGTCCACTCTTGAAGTGGAAAAAATCATTCTCAGCCTAAAACCATCTAACTGTCAGGGCAACCTTTGCCCCTCACTAATCATTAAAGATGCGGCAAGAGACCTCTCACCATTCATTACCAGCCTTATTAACGCCTCCTTCTCCTCAGATACAGTCCCTAGTAACCTCAAAGAGTCATGGGTCCTCCCCCTTCTCAAAAAATCCTCTCTTGACCCCTCCATTCCCACCAAATACAGACCCATTACCACCGTCCCATTCCTGCTCAAGATACTAGACAAGACAGCTTACCAACAAATACAAAAATATCTTGAAATAAACCATCTCCTGGGTATTCGACAATCAGGCTTCAGACCGCAACACGAAACAGAAACGGCCCTTATCGACCTGAAGGCTCAAATTGACACCTTGAGAGACAATGGGAAAACTGCTTTACTGCTTCTCCTAGACCTTTCTGCAGCATTCGATCTAGTTGATCACAAAATCTTTTGCAACCACATGGACTCAGCTGTCCACTTCTCCCAAGAAGCTATTGGCTGGATCGAGTTATTCCTCAGCAACAGATCCATGCGCGTCTTCTCCACCACAGCTGCTGCCGACCCTATCCCCATCACATGTGGAGTCCCCCAGGGCTCATGCGTCTCCCCTACACTGTACAACGTATTCACAAAGCCCTTGTTTGATGATCTCGATGGTCTGGGTATCACCTACACTAATTACGCCGATGATACCCAGTTCCTCATCCCGTTGACGGGAGATTACAACCTTGATGTGGCCTTGGTTAACAAGATGTACCTCATCATCCAGGCATGGATGGCTTCTCACAGTCTATGCCTGAATGATGACAAGACTGAACTCATCATCCTGGGCGCTACCTCTAACCTAACCAAATTGGACTTCAATTACACCAGTTTCATTATGAACGGGAACCCGATTAAGGTAGCCAAGGAAGTGAAAACCTTAGGAATTTACATTGACTCCTCCCTCTCCTTCCACAAACAGTTTACCTCCATGGCATCCTCCACGGCCTACACATGTAAGCTTATAAGAGCAGCGAAACCTTTCCTATCCACCCAGAGTTGCATCACATTAGCCAGAGCCCTTGTATTATCAAAACTGGACTACTGCAATGCCCTCTGCGTAGGAGCCAGCAAACAGGTTACTAACAAAATACAGACGCTACAAAACAACGCTCTCAGAGCAGCGCTTAGCATCCCCAAGAGAGAGAACACATCTCTAACATTAGGAGATCCCACAATTGGCTCAACACTACAGATAAAATCCTGCTCAAAGTAGCCTCACTAACACACAAATGCCTCAACAACGCTGTCCCCCGCTACTTAGTCGACAGAATAAGTAAACACACCTCCAACAGACCTACTAGATCTTCCAATGCAAATCTGCTCACAGTTCCTATGTTCAAACGTACCAAAATGGGCGGCAACAGCTTCCAGGTGAAAGCAGCCCAACATTGGAACTCCTTGCCACCCTCTCTAAGGACCCCCCAAACCTACACACACTTTAGACGCAACTATATCCATTGGTTAAAGACCAATGACCGCTAAAGTGACTATTCAACCCACCTCACCGCTGCAAATTATGTAAATATGTATATTTGTAAATTTGCAAACTACCTTTTACGGCCCCGTTAACCCCTTAACGCCTGGGTTGTAATGAGGGCCATGGTGTGGTTAGGGCTTTTGAGGACTGGACTTGGACAGCCAATTGTTTTGGGAGTTAGGGTCTGATTTCCAACCTGTTTTCGCATAGGAAAGTCCCATTGATTTTTATATTTAAAATCTGGCCCTTATTTTTGTGTGTTATGAATATCGTGATTTTTACCATTTTTTTCTTGTCTACTCTTATTTTCTTCTTAGCATTCAACGCCAGCCTCCACAAATGAAGTGTGAAACGCCACCCAGCGTTGGCCTGACCTTCACAGCGAGGAACCTCAGGGAGAGCATGATGAACCTGACACGTGAAACTGGAGAGAAGCCATTCACCTGCTTTAAAGGTAGTGTATGAATATTTTGACATAAAATGGCCTGGTGCATTTACATTCCAAACAGCAAAGGCTAACATTCCCAGAAGTCGCAAACGTATGCCATCAATGGCCCATTATTTGCATTATGACGTCAGCGCTGTTATATTACGATATTTTCCTCTCACCGGACATTCACCTTCAAGAACTGCTCCTATCCTAAAGAGCCCGACTCTGTGCGCATATGTACACATTGGGCCTCATTACGACCCTGGCGGTAAGGGGTTAACGCCAGCGTTAGCTGCGCCGACCCCTTACCGCCAATTACGAGGTCCCCTAGCGCCATGGTGCTTTTAACACCTGCTTTTAGCAGGTGTTAAAATCCATGGCGCTAAGGGACCATGGAGTTAATTACGCCACCGTAATTTACGGTGGCGTAATTAACGCCTTCCCCACTCCCATTATGCCCTATGGGGCAAAAATGGGAATGGGGAAGGGTAAATGGGGATTGGGGACTTACCGCCCCGCCTAGGTCGGAATGGGGCGGTAAGTCCGCCAACCACCATGGCGTAAACGTAGTTTACGCCATGGTGGTAAAGTCACGGCCCAGGCGGTAACTTACCGCCTGGGTCGTAATGAGGCCCATTGCGCGGTTTGCTCAGAAGCAGAAAATCCCCAGCGCATGCTTTTTCTCCACTTCTCCTGGCAACTGGCCCTCAGCCTCAGAAGCATGACCCCGCCAAAAAAGCACATTGGATCTTCGCATTCATCGCAGCAGAACTGCAAAAACGTCTGACAACAGTTGCAGCTGGGACTTCGCGGAATTCGAGGCAGGCAGAACACGGCTGCAAAAAGACAACGGGCCTCATTACGACCCTGGCGGAGAACCATGGTGCAATTTGCACCATGGTCCATGGCGCAGAGCTGCCAACTCCGCCATGGGGGTTGGCGGACTTACCGCCCCATTCCGACCTTGGCGGGGCGGTAAGTCCCCAATCCCCATTTACCCTTCCCCATTCCCATTTTTGCCCCATAGGGTATAATGGGAGTGGGGAAGGCGTTAATTACGCCACCGTAAATTACGGTGGCGTAATTAACGACAAGTCCCGTAGCGCCATGGATTTTTCCGCCTGCAAAAAGCAGGCGTAAAAATCACCATGGCGCTACGGGAATGCGTAGTCGGGCGGAAAGGTACGCCATGGGTTACGCCGGCGTAAACCCCTTTCCGCCAGGGTCGTAATGAGGGCCAACGACTTCACGCCCATTTAAAAAAGAAAGGGGAAACCCCAGTGACTTCAATACCACATTAAAACCTGTGTCTGTGACTAGCTTATCAAATATAGCTCAAACCAAATGATGAATGATGGATTGATCGTGATCCAGAATTACAAAATACCATCGCTTTTGGCGACATTAATGAAACGGCGATTGAAGGGTCGTGTGGTGTGCCACACCTTTTGGGAGAATGGTCCCTCCCAGGGCTCGTGCTAATGATGGAAGATTGTGGGATTTATAGTGTGTAGCCCGATCTGTTGTGTCCTGGGCCCAGGGCATATGGGCCAAGCACACCTTTGCTGGGGGCACCCAGCTGACAGTATCAGTTGCAGTCTGGCTCGTCAGTTGACACCAACGGACTCCTGCCTGACTCCTGCCTGCTGTGTGGTTCCTTCTGCAGCGTGATACTGGTGCTGTGTAGCAGGCAGAGGGCCTGCCCGCAGGGCCCTCCACCATGACAGTGCCCCTGGTGTGCAGCACTGTCCCTGGCTGCTCGTTATCAGCAGAGCCCCAGCTGGGCAACTCTGCGTGCATGCCATGGAGCCCCTGCTGGGCAACTCCTGCCCCACTGGCCTGGTTGCCCACAGGCCACGACCTGACCGTGTGCTGACGGTCCTAATGGGTGATCCCTGCAACTGATACTGTCAGCTGGGTGCCCCCAGCAAAGGTGTGCTTGGCCCATATGCCCTGGGCCCAGGACACAACAGATCGGGCTACACACTATAAATCCCACAATCTTCCATCATTTCCCATCATTGGGGAAAGCTCCAAGAAACGTTTGGGTAGTAGTTTCAGCAGGGCACCATTCTACAATTGACCACAGAGCCAGGCTTAGCATCGCTCTTGCACATTCAGTATAGGGGCAGGGTCCTGATTATCTAACGTTTGTACTGGTTGTGGGTATTGCGTGAATGCATTTTGAACCAGTTTCGCTGCTTCTGAATACGCAGTGGAGAAAACCGGTTTTGCCTCACTCCGTATTACCCAAAGATTGTTGCTCTGGTGCAAAAGTAAATAATCCTATCTTTATACTGGGTTTGGAGCGTGGCAGAACATACAGATGTTGCTTCAAAGTCCCATCTTTCACATTGGAACAGTGAAACCCCATTTATGTTTATTTATTGACTAAACAGAAAACTTAGTTAAGCCATTTGATTGCTCAATGCTCTTACCTCGGTTGAACACGTTTTGTCATAGGTTAGAAACCAAATTTAGCTGGCAGAAAAAAATGGGTGAAACCATTTCACTTCATTGTAATGATACAGGGGTCATTTTAAGACATACGGGCCCTGATTCATGGATTATTTGCTCCGAAATAAACGGGATTTGTGCGCATTCTGCCCGCAAATCCCCATTTGTTAAACAGGGATTTGCGGTCAGAATGGCGCACAAGTCCCGGGTTTTTCGGCGCAAATAATCCATGAATCAGGGCCAGGGTAATTGCATTCAGGTGACCACCAAAGCTTGAAATTATGTGTGGACAGTCCCATACCTGCAAATATCAAGTTTTGCAGGGTGGAGTGCAAAAGTAAAGAGTAAAACATGGCAAGATCACTTTCACTCTTTGCTTTTACACTCCCTTTTACAAAAAGGCAAATGCTGCATGCAAATTACTTTTGCAGACAGTGTTTACTAATGGATTCCTATAGAATCTGCCTGTACGTTACCAGGTGCTAATATGTTAGGTTAGAACTCTTAGGCAGGTCGAGGGATGCTAGGAGATTGTAAACCCAGTACTCATGGAAGGCCTAACTCCTTTGCTCCTGTAACATCACACCGATCTCTGGCTCGCAGGCCAGTTTTTAGACAAATCCATGTCACAATGACGTCATGACCTTGACCCTTCTCCAGCAAACCGATCGAGCAAGTGAATCGGGCGTTGAGGGGGAGTTCTCCGATAGCAGTCCGTATATCAGTCAGTTGACTGGCTCTCCCATGTCAGGTGTCAGGCCTGGACCATCCCCGAAAAGTGCTTCTTCTACAATGTTGCAGTATGCGGACCTGATGATTGGTCTATGTCCATGGCTACCCACCCCTAGGGTCCTGAGCTGTGATTGGTTAGAACAGTTGCCCCCAGGCCTGGGACCCAAGTCGGTTCTCCGCTCGAAGTGTGCCTGTTCAAGGTAATAAGAGCAACTATGTGTCTGCATTATTACCGTGTGTGACCACCATTGACTATGAGAGTGCTGGTTCTCATCATGCAATGCTGAGCTCCTTACTGTATCAACTTTGTTGCGAGCTGTTGTCTGGCTCGTGAGACCGTTCTGCTTCCCAGCTGCTAGTTTCGGTTCATCATCAGCTTGGCCAGTCACGTGTCCAGAGGCCATATTTTTGTGCTCTGCTGCTCCGAATTAGTCTGAGTTTGTGGGGATTATTCATAGTTCTTGTGCTGCTGTTACCCTACGTCAGGGAAAGAGATGTTGTTTGCCTTTGTGGTCTTGGCGGCGGCCCTCTCCCACACGGTTGATTTCTTCTGTTCGCTCTCAACTCTAGTTCTGTACGCTTTTACTGAGACAGTTGTGGCCTGCTGTAATTTCCTAAGCCATGGCATGGCTTCTACTGTTTCGTTTTTTTCATAGTGTCCATAGGTTAGTGGTTTATGGTCCTGTCGGGTCCCTCGGGTGCTGCTGCAGTTCCATGGAATTAGTTGCATCTAAGTATCTTCAAGCATATACATTATCCCTTGCCTCCTTCTGGTTTCACTGTTGCTGCAACAAGCTAATGACAAAATAATAAACATGAAGACGGCATGTATATGTCTCTGTCCTCTAACTCATAGAACTGCACTCATGTGTTCTTCATGTATTTTGGGTGTGTGATTGTCCCGATGTGCGGATGGTTCACTGACACTGCTATGTCGTGGTGTCTCTAATGACTTAGAGCACATCTTCATGGCGCTTTTAGTCAAGGCTGTCAATTGAAGTATCTCTGACGACGTCTGATGACTCCTCATCCACTCTAGGCATTGTCAGTGCTGGTCCTGGGCTGTAGGGTTGACTGAGTGGGTACCTTTCCGCTTATTTGTCAAGCAGGGGAGCTGTGGATGTCAGTGCAAACTCGTACGAACGGCCATATTGTTGTCGTTTCTTCTTCTTGTTTGAGTGTTTTGCGGGTGGGGTAGCAGAGGCAGATTTCGACCTTCCCTCTTCAAATAGAAGGTCGACTTTCATAGGAATCTGCATGAAAAACTTGAATAAGGTTCAACTTCCATTCCACCATCTTGGAATGGAACCTTCTGATCTAGACCATGTACCTCACACTAGTCGCCAAGAGGGCTCCGAGGTAAAAAGAGGTTACGAGAGGGACCCAAAGAATTGAGCAAATGAATGCAATTAAATTGAATTGATATTTTATTTATATCACGCTCGTACACAAGTGTTTCAGAGCGTGAAACAGAGTGAGGAAGCAGAAATTGGCCAATAGAAAAACAGGGTTAGAGATTGAGGGGAGCTGGAAGCCATTTCTCTCCTGCTTATGTTAATGTTAATGTTAAAGGATATTTTTACCGTGCACTATCACCACCGGAGTGGTCTCCTGCCGCTCTGGCGGCTCTGAAAGAGGGAGGGGGGGGGGGGGGTCAGTTAGTGGGAATAAGCTGGAAAAGTGAAAGATAGCAGTGATTTACTGTTGGCAGCCTGAGCCCGATGGGTCCCGTTGGCTGGGCTTGGGGTATTTTACGGTCAGTAGTCGTTGTGTTCTGTTGTGCAAGTCGATGTGCAGTTTGTTTTGTTGTTGCAGTGTAGTGAAGTTTGTGCAGATTGCTGTGTTTTAGGCTTGTGGTTGTGGTTGTGTTTGGTTAGAGTTTGAGAGGTGTATGCAGAGGGATGAAAATGTTAGTGGATTGGTTAGTTGGACTTTCTGTCCTTGCAATTATGTCTAGGTGTGATACTTGCTGTCATTCACTATTGCATCTGAGTGTGTGGCGCTTGCTAATTTCAAAATTCTGTCTAGATGTGAGGAAGGCTAGAGATCATGATTCCCTTTGGGTGTTGCACTTGTCATCATTCACAGTTTCATCTAAGTGTGGCACATGCTAACATTCACATTTCTATCTAGATGCAACGCACTAAAGTCAAGAGTTCCATCTTAGTGTGGTACATGCTAACATTCACAATCTTGTCCAGATGTGACGCAAGCTAAAATTGAGAATTCCATCCAAGTGTGGTACATGCTAACATTAATAATCCTATCTAGATGCGACGCAGACTAAAGTCAAGAATTCCATCTAAGTGTGGTACATGCTAACATTAATAATCCTATCTAAATGCGACACAGATTAAAGTCGGGAATTCCATCTAAGTGTGGTACATGCTAACATTCATAATTCTGTCTAGATGTGACGCATACTAAAGTTAAGAATTCCTACTAAGTGTGGCACATGCTAACATTCATAATCCTGTCTTGATGTGACACAAGCTAAATTGAGAATTCCATCTAAATGTGGTACATGCTAACATTCATATCGTGAAATCCGTCTAAGTGTTGTACATGCTAACATTCATAAACCTGCCTAGATGTGATGCAGACTAAAGTTAAGACTTCCAACTAAGTGTGGCACATGCTAACATTCAAGCTCCATCCAAGCGTGGCATGTGCCGACATTCACAATCCTATCAAGATATGAGGCAGGCCTGAGCTAGGAAATCTGACTAAGTGTGACGCAGGCTAGAGTTAAGAAACCCATCTAAGTGTGGCACATGCTGACATTCAAGTTCCATCTAGTTGTGGCATGTTTTAACATTGGGAACTATGTTCTTAAGTAATGCAAAACAATATTTATTTAGTTCAGTCATGCATAGATTTCGGTCAGTGTACCAAAATCTCTCTAAATATGCATGGTGTAAGTATGTGGTGGTGTACTTTATGGAAAGGTAAGGAAAAGTGACAGGGGCTTTCTGGAGTCGAGTAATTGCTCTACACCCCACCCAAGCCACACTTAAGGTTTTTGTTGGTGTCTCTTGACTGCTGGCTTCATTGGCTTCCCCTGCTGACACCTGTCCGCGACCTCTTGGAGCCGCCAGTCTAGGAACCGCCCTTTGCCTTGGGATCCTTAGCTGAAGGGGCTGCCAGGCAGAGGGCTGCCCTGGGGATTTCAGATTTGTCTATCAGGTGACCTATCACGGGGGGGAGGGCGGGCAGGGTGGGAGGCAGGAAGAGGCAGGAAAAAACACGGGAAGCTGGTCGGGAGGGGGAGAGGGGACAAGGCTGCATGCAGGCAGCTGGGGGTCAATAATTATTTTAAAAAGGGCCCAAAGCGTTCCCAGGGTCTTCCACTCACCTGGGCTTGATTTTTTCCGAATGGCGAGGCGGCGAGGTGGCCTGTGGCTGGCCTGCACTCGCTGTGAGTCAGTAGGCAATCACGGGGGGTGGGGGGTGGGCGGGTTGGAAGACGGTAAAAGCACGGGAAGCTGGTCGGGAGGGGTAGAGGGGACAAGGCTGCACGCAGGCAGCTGGGGGTCAATAATTATTTTAAAAAGGACCCAAAGCAGTCCCAGGGTCTTCCACTCACCTGGCCTTGATATTTTCCGAATGGCGAGGCGGCGAGGCAGTCGGTGGCTGGCCTGCACTCGCTGTGAGACAGTAGCCATTCACGGGGGGTGGGCGAGTTGGGAGGCAGGAGGAGGCGGGAAAAAACATGGGAAGCTGGTTGGAAGGGGGAGAGGGGACAAGGCGGCACGCTGGCAGCTGGGGGTCAATAATTTTTTAAAAAAGGGCCCAAAGCGGTCCCAGGGTCTTCCACGCACCTGGCCTTGATTGGTTAGCTTGACACCAACAGTTCCCAGGAGCTACTTTTGGCTGCCCAGGCCAACTGATGCCGAACAAACACAACTATTTGAATTTGGATCTGTGCTTTTGAAACAATAAATAAAGATTAGGACACATTTATATGATATTTGAAGCATAAGGGTCATAAATAATGGAAACAAATATACGTTTACATTTTATGTGGAAGTTACATTTGCGTATCGCTAAGTGCTAGCTCCTCGTACCCCAGTGGTAGCTCCTGGTCAATGGTTACTACTGGATACCCAGGATCTGCTTGCTGCTCCTGCTTACCCAATCTTAATTTCGAGCCCTGGCAAAATGATATAGCACCTGCAGCTTATGTATTCGATAGAGACAACATCACTGGACCACCAAAGCACAGATGAAAATACCAATGCATTTAAGGGTTAAGACTTTTTTTCTTGTTTCTTTAGCATTTAATTTTTGTATTTTTTGCCCTCATTTTAGGGCTTAAACCGTCATTAAAAACGAAAATCTCCTCTAGTTTTTCCCTGGAGACATTGTAATCATTTGAAAAAGAGATTTTTAATATAGAATAAATTGCTTTATTGGAGGGCAATTCCCTCATGCGTACATGCAGGATGTGAGCACTCGGAGTTGCCTTCAATTCCCACTTCACCGTGCTAATTATTGAGTCTGGAGCAGAGTGCCATTCTTCAGTAAACTCCCACAGGCAGCATAAAGCATCACAAGTTGAACGCTGTCTCTGTTGCTGCAGTTTGATACATTAACGTATTATTGCAGTGCGTAACCTCTGACAAGGTGGGGCCAAGGCCACGGTGTTGGTCTGGGCTGATAGCACAGCCTTTTTTTCAGATTGTGGCAGGGCCTTGAGGACTTCTACTGATCATAGTGAGGTGTTCAAACTGTAGAGTGGACCAAACAGTTTTTCCTCTAATTAAAGTACTGCCCAGCTCTATATTATGCAGTACAATGCTGCTGGTTAATGGCTGTAAGTAAACCATAAATTACACTGATCCTTTCATAAATTGAAGCAATAACTTGATTTGAGATTCCAAAACACTCAGATATACGGCCTGGGCTCTTGCAAGATCTTGCCTCTTTTGCCTATTGATGTAGTCTACTTTATCCAATGTAGTCTGTCATCACCTGAAACAGACCAAAACATAGCCAACTATTATGGCTAGTTTGGAGAAGAAAATTACTGGAAATATGTCACAAGTTCCTACGAAGTCTGATACAATGTCCACAATGAGAATTGTAGTTTATGGTGACCCTGGTCTAGCTGGATTGCATGCTGCGATCATAGAAGGGAATTAACGAATTGGTAACAAAATATATAACTTGAGCAACAGTTTGAACATTGCGTCAAGAAGTATAAAAGTCACACAGCACACTACGAATATTGAGACATGTGTAACAGGTTTGGAACCCACTAGGAGAGGAAATTCGACCACTGTAAGTACTTTCATGAAATCAGTGGATCAGTACATTCTAATGTTGATTGATCTAGAAGATCGTTCTAGATGCGACAATCGGCCCCAGTCGAGTTATATGTTATGTTATTCATGTTATGTTATTTGGCATCTATATAGCGCTCTTTATATCATTGGAATGACCTCAAAGCGCTTGTGGGGTGAAAGCCCTCTGGGAATGAAGTCCAGGTCATTTGAGAGAGTAGGGTATCCTATGGTGCTTGGGAGCACTCAATATGTGAGCAGCTGATGCGATTGCCTGATGGTAGCTGCATCCTAACATTAGGTGTGGTGGTATTGAGAGATAAGCTGAATGTGCGCAGTATCATGGTTGGTCTTTGAGCTGCATTCTGGTGGCATTCGGCCTTTGTAAGACACTTATGTGTGCAGCTAGGCTGATTTTTCATGGGGTATAGCTGTGCTCTAGCAGGATGTTGAGGTGCTCAAGGAGTATTGTTCGTATGTCAGCAGCTAGGCCGAAAATCTATCGAGAGGTGTAGATGTGCTTTATTGTGTGTTGGTTTAGAGAGTGAGCATAGTGATAGGAGAGGTGAGTGTCTGGAATGGATGTTTATTATTACGAGCCCACTGTTCCGGATTACATTAACACATTTAGTGGTAGCTGCACTCATAAAGGGATGGCACAGGAGGCCGCTAGGCCTGTGTAGTAGACTCAGGAAGCAGACCGTCAGCAGTCATATATCTAGCGCCTGCAGGACGCAAAGGTGATCATCTATGGATCTATGTTGAAGATCTCATTAAATCATGAGTTGCTGATGACTCGAGTTTGTCTTCAGTAACTGCAGATATTGCTCATAGAGTCTCTATTAGGATAAATTGCTCCACTATCGAGATGAGGTCAATTGATTAATGTCTGCTCGCAACGTAGTAGAGGTGTGGTTTTTGGAATCACGTTTTTATTCTGTTCTGCTTTTTCAAAGGTTACAGGGAATGCTCTCTGTGGATTTTACATATTCAAGATGAAATTCTGGGAATTCGCAATTGATGATAGAATGGTTTTCAGGACTGGCAAAACATATTTTGATGATTCTACACAAGTCAAAGAGTAAACATGCTCCAGCTAACATTTAACATGTCAGAATATGTGCCATGAGTATCCTAGCTTTTTGTGCCATAATGTCGGTTTCCCTCCTGAAGGCCAGAACACTGGTGATTTCCAACATGGAGACTTTCAATGTATGCCTGGTATTAACCATTTGGTTTGATTTTGTTATACCTGTGTTATGTTACGGGTGGGTATGATGATGTGTTCTGTGGTTGGGGGTGAGAGATAGATGGGGGCGGTTGTTGAAGAGATATTTTATGTGGGAGTAAACTACACCGTATTGATGACATCGCCTAATATTATTTGCTTTTGGGTTTTTTATCATTGAAGTTAGCTGTATATAATACAATGCATGTGGTATCATAGTGTACTTAAATGAAGCACAGTGTTACACATTTTGAAAAGGAAAAAAAACTATAGTGTTTTTGCAGGAGACATGTTTATCACTGAGGGATCACACACACAAGTGGTAATTAGCTGAAGGATCAATACATTTCTTGTCCTCCACTACAAGTGCAGAAGGAGTATGTGTTTTGATTGCTTGAAATTGCATTTTTCAGTGGCCCTCTGTTGGTCAGATTACCATGGTAGTTGGGTAATTGTAAAGGGAAAATTAGGAGCAAGCAATGTTATTTTGGTCAGTTAATATGACCCTAATTTTCACATGCTCGATGACTATTCCCTATCGTCAGGACAGAAATCCCCGGTAACAGAGAGCAGTTTTAATTTATATTGAAAGACTGCAATCACTTTAGTGCTCTCTTATAGTCATTTTGGGCCATCTTTCCCTGCAACCAATAGGCAGCATGCAACTCAGATCCATTAGTCGAAGTTCACTTAAGATTCTTACTGTACTTCTTTCAAGTGTTTGGAGTCCTCTACCAGTTCTCTGTTCTCTGTATTTCTTTTAAGTTGTATCAATGACAACACAATTTATTCTTCTGAATTTTCATGCTTTTTGGACATCTAACCTATTCTGATTATTGGTGTCTTTTTGGGCACCTGGGTCCCAGATCCTCTTCTAAGAAGCTTACCCCAGCATGCCACAGTACAACAGCTACCAGCTTCATGGACAACAGACCTCTTCAGTCTCTTCTGTCACCATGGCCGATCAAAAGTAAAAACAAGTCTTTTCAAGGCATGTTCCACCTGCCATTTAAAAAAAGTGTATGTGGAACACCAGCATAAGCAGTGCATATACTGCCTGTATCCAAAGCATGATATGAACTCTTACTCCATTTGTCACTCCTCCTCCTGCAAACATCTCAACAACCATTATTGAAGGTTAGTGACTTTGCTGGAGGAAGATACCATCGCCTGAAACACAGCTTCCATTCAGAATCAGGCCTCCCTTCACCACAGACCCCAAGAGCGTACACCCTCTTCCAAGAGGTCGAGATGTTCCTCATGTTAAGAGGGTGAGGATGGATCATTCCACCCATGCTCAGGTTTCTCGTGTGTAACGGGTCAACGTTCAAAAAGCTCATAAGTGGCCAGTGGTCACGGTCATGACGATGACCTTGACTATGGCCACGTCAGCAT
This sequence comes from Ambystoma mexicanum, assembly GCF_040938575.1. Taxonomy (NCBI): domain Eukaryota; kingdom Metazoa; phylum Chordata; class Amphibia; order Caudata; family Ambystomatidae; genus Ambystoma; species Ambystoma mexicanum. Next base: position 380,159,073 of record NC_090927.1, on the reverse strand, counting down.
CCACAAACCACTCATCGATAAAATCTCGAGCAACGATAGTGACAATGCCATCTGGACTTTGTCCAAAATTCTGTCGACAGCGACGAGGACCTTGACCTACCTCTTTAATGTCTGCCAATAAAGAGGTATTATCAACAGCAACCTCATCTACAGTCCCATCAGGGATAGCTCCATCAACGATAATTCTGTCAACTACAAGGGCGAATGCAGTTTTGATGACACCAGCTGCATTTACAGCTTCTCCCATGGTAGCCACCTTTTCTGGTGGACGTAAGCAGCCCTTGTTTACACTGTCTCCATATGTCTCACTAGTCATTTCAAGTCCATAGAGAGGCTGCTTCAAACCACACCATCTCCTTGGTTTAAATTGCAGACACTGGATGTAAGCAGACAGAAAACAGCATAGTCCTACACTGGCAAAGTTGCCCGAAGGCAACCAAACTTCTGGCAGGATGTTCAAGATAAAGTCGTGGACATACCGTTTGATGGAGTGGATCTCTTTGGAAAGGAAGTAGATGACACATTGCAGGCTATTAAGACTAATACTGACACTGCACCATCTTTGGGAACCCTGCAGCAATACCGTCAATCCTTTTGGTCTGGGAAATCCTGTTTCTCCAGGATGTCATAGGACTGTCAGCCTTCCTATTACTCACAGTCCTATCAGTCCGCAACGTATGCCTCTGGAGACAGCTACAGAGGAAAGTCTCAATACTAAAGATGTAACCAGCACTGACAAGCATCCTCCCAACCAAGAGGACACTCAGGTAAAAAGACCTGAACAGGCTGCGGGACTGCCCCTCCATTTGCACACTCCACTGAGAGGTGTCTCTCCCACTTTCATCAAAATTGGGAAAACATCTCAAATGACAAGTGGGTTATATCCTTGCTTGTTTAGGGCCACACCCTAGAATTCCTTTTGCAACCACTCAACATACTTCCCATTCCAAAGGGGTAAAGTAATCTACTGGTGCTGTGACATGAAGTACAGGCCCTCATCTCCAAGCATGCAATAGAAAGCATCCCTCGTGTGCAAACGGGGTCAAGGCATGTACTCAAGATACTTCCTGGTGAAGACGAAGTCGGGCGGTTGGCACCCCATTCTGGACCTCCACTTCCTCAACAAATTCATCCAGTCCCAAAATTCTTTATGGTCTGGTTAGAACATATACTGAGTCAATTGCAGCAGGGCAATTTCCTTTCCTTCCTGGGCTTGGAAGAATATTACTTCCACATATCCATTAATTGCCACCCCAGCCCTTTCTTACGATTCAGGGTGGTCCGCCTCCACTGCCAGTTTAAGGCTCTGCCATTCGGCCTCAAATCAGCACTGCAGGTTGGTACAACGTTCCTGGCTCCAGCTGCGGCCCACCTGCATCATCTTGGGGTACATATTAATCCCTATCTTGACATTAGGCTAGTCAGGGAGCCATCCCTTCCTCAAGCCCAACTACGTACGAGGGCCATGACAAACTGCTTATTCTTGCTGCGATTCTCCATAAATTACAGGAAGCCCTGCTTGCTTCCTTCCTAGTGGATGCAGTTTCTGGGCATCCAGCTCAACATGATCTCTTGCAGTGCCACCCCATCTCCCGGCAGGGTAAAGGCAATTCTGATGAAGACCTGCCTACTCTCCAGGAAACAAGTGACATTGGTCCATGTCCTGAAATCCCTCCTGGAGATGATGGCTTTCTGTATTCCTTTAATCCCGCATTGTAAACTGCACATGGGGCCCATTCAAGAGTACCTAGATGCCTATTGGTAACAGGTTCTGGGTCCTGAGACAACAAACTGCCCCTGTCGTGCGCCTTCCACAAACACTTAGCTGGTGGTTGGTACCCTCCAATCTCACTCAGGGTGCCCCTTTCCAGCCCCCAGCTAGCCAAGTTACGGTGACTACCAATGTCTCCCTGAAAGGTTGGGGAGCTCACTCTGGCAACTACCATGCCAGAGATCTTTGGTCTCAACATCCTCAAATGTAGGGCCATGTTCTGGGCACTGTAGTCACTCCAGTGTTTACAGACAATGCCACCACCATGTTCCTGCGTTCGAAAGCAGGGAGGCATCCGATCTCTACTCCTCTCCACAGAATCGCAGGCGCTATGGAGGTGGGCTCTAGCTCACAGGATGTCCCTACTGCCATTCCATCTGCCAGGCATTCACTACTCAATTGCAGATTCCCTCAGCAGTGAATTAAGCTCTTGCCATGACTAGGTGCTCTGCATCTTCTGAAGGTGGGGTGTCCCGGTCATCAACCTTTTCACCACCAAGTCGAATGCGGAGTGCAAGGCATTCACCAACACATTACTGCAACACGGAAGGCTAGGGGATGCATTCTCTGGGTTACAATTTTTTTGATCATCTCTTTACCATGGCTAAACACACTCATTTATGCATTCTTGATGTTTCTACTGACTCCAAAGGTCCTCCATTCCTTCACTCAGTCATTGCAGAGAGATCTTGGGGGCGCTGGTTAAGCTGGGACAGTTCTGCTTCTCTGAGCTTCTCAGTCTCTCATTGGCACCTCTCATTCGATTGCCAGCAGTTTGAAACCTCCTATCCAGGGACAATGGAGCAGTCCTGCACCATGACCCTGCCTCTCTAAACCTTAAGGTCTGCCTCCTATGTCACCAGAATTTGGGAGAATTGCTATGCCTCAATACTGCAGGGATGTTCTTGCAAAAGCATGTTCACGATCTACAGTTTGGCAGCTCCTAGTCAAGGAATTCTTCAAAGGCCGTTTGATGCATTTCCACCTGTGCGCACGCCTACCCTCACCTGGGATCTCAGTGTCATTATTTCTAAACTCATTGACCTCCGCTTTGAGCCCCAACACAAGGTGGATATTTCGAATTACTGTCTTGGAAAATGGCATTCCTGGTTGTCATTGCCTCTGCCAGGAGAGTGGGGGAGATCAAAGCGTTTTCCTATAAACCAGCAAACTTGGTCTTCCACAAATCCAGGGTTTAGCTATGTACTTATCCTACTTTCATGCCAAAGGATAGCTCAGGGGCAAAGCGCAACACAAGGTCGAATCCTGATCCCACGCTAAGAAACCACTCGCTGGTATTAAGCACGTTATAAATCAACAATAAAATAAAAAATAAATAAATGAGGTTCCCTCATCCTTTCATCTTAACAAGCCACTAATTCTGCCCATTTTCTTGGACTCTTTCTGTCAACTCTGGCATAACGTTTTTTGCACTCTTTAAACTTTATGAAGGCTTAACAATATTATGTTGCCCGCACTAAACAATTTTTCAAATCATCCCAGCTGTTTGAAGATTTTGGTCGCACAACAGTGGCCAAAGGACTTTCTAAAGACTCAATTTCCAGGTGTCCATCTGAATGTTTTACCGCCATTACATCGCCAACAGGCCACTTCCGGGTAGGCATCGGGCTCACTTCACCAGGACCATCTTTTCCACCATAGCCTTCGTTTCCGGGGACCATTGTTGGACATCTGCCAAGCTGTGATGTAGAGATCGGTACATACCTTCACAAGGTTCTACTGGATCAACAGATTCTACACAGTACATCACCATCTATTTGCCAAAGAGGTGATCTTTCCTGCAGGTGAGCCTTTTGGTATGTTATGCTTATATGGACACTGCTTTCTAATCTGTTCATACTTCATGTGAATCTATGAAAGATTCAATGCTGGAGAAGGAATGTGTTACTTGCCTGTAACTGCTGTTCTCCAGCATTGGTATATTTTATGGATTCACATGCGACTTTGCGTCCTACTCCACTTAAGGCTCTGGTTCATCTTGACACTTTCACATGCGTTATGCTAATCTGAAGTGAGCCTTGAGGGGAGGAGCTCAGTTGCCTACTGCCTATTGGTTGAAGGGCATGATGACCAAAAATGACTCTAAGGGGACCCTAAAGTGAATGGTTTTACAATTTAAATAAAAACGACTCTCTTTAGCAAGGATTCCTGGCCTGACGACAGGGAATATTCATATGCATGCAAATCTATGAATGATACCAGTGCTGGAGAACAGGAGTTACAAGTAAGTAACTTGTTCCTTATGGGCATATCATGGATGTCTTAAATTGTAAGACCTATCCAAGAGATGAATAATGAGTTATTGATGTAGGCTGGCAATTTTATCTGTTTATTGAATACCCATCATCAATGAAAAATGACACAGAAGGTGCAGTATTTTTGCAAGAAAGCTGTTCAATTTATGAGATGACTGAAATTTGGACACATGCCAAAGTAGGCACTAAATGGGCTACTTGTGTTTTTATAATGAACGCACACTACAGTATGATTATTGAGGTTCATTACGGTGCTAGAAATCTTAGTTCATGCACTAGTGTTTTGGAAATACTCAATGGAATATATACAACCCCCTGAATTTCTCTGGAGGTTCCAGCTTTAATTTGTTTATTTATTTTATTTATTGAAAATTTGTAAGGCACTTTATACAACAAAATTCTGTTTCAAAGCGCCACAAGACTAAATGGGAAGAAACAGGGGAAATAACAACAATGGCAAAAACAGTAATATACCGTTGTGGTCCTACTAAGCCTTGTGGCATTCGGCCGTGCAGGGGATTGGGATGGAAGGAGGAGCAGAGGAGTGGACAAGTGCTGGAGGACGGTTCAGGAGGGAAGTGCTAAGGGGAACCAAGGAGGAGAACCTCAGGCTAAGTACTAGTACAGGCAACTCTCAAGGGTGGGGTGTGGAGCTCCCGAGCGGGGGCCCGCAGGGCAGTGCCATGAGGGGGGAGGGGTTCTGGTATTGACTGGGGGGAAGGGCCTGGGATCCTGTGACATTTATGAGGATCAGTCTGCCGGTCAAAGTGGCAGTGGGGTGATTAGCAGGGAAGGGAAAGGGTAGAGAAGAAAAAGAGTTTTGAGCAGTTTCTGGAACTTAAGGAGGTCCAGCTCAAGTCTGAGAGGTGCATGGAAGCTGTTCCAAAGAGAGGCACCAGCCGAGTAGAGAGATCTGCCCCCCACACTCTGCTTGGAGAAGCGTTTGACAGTCAGGGAGTTTGAATTTGAGGAGAATATGACTCTGGCAGGGGAGTATTTAACCATTGTTGCATTTCATATGGCAGAGGAGACGCATATTATACTCATTTTCTATCGCAATGTTAGGTTGACCTCTAGATATAAGTCTATTTGGGAGGCATTAAAATTTATAACAGGTCAAGTGAAAGACTTCCTTTTGAAAGTCTTCATTTTGGTCGTGCACATTTGTTTGATCAGAATTCAACCTGTTTTTTTGTAATGTTTATGTTGGGGGAGGGACATAGGGCCTCATCACGAGTTTGGCTGTAACCCTTAAATGCGGCGGTAGCGCTATTACCGCAGCATTTAAGGATCCACCAGATCATGGCCTTGGCTGATTTCCCCCGTTGCTGATTTTCGGCGCTATTACCGCCGGTGGGAAATCCGCCGGCGGTAATAGCACGAACATTCCCCATTGGGATCAATGGGGAATGAGGAATTCCCGAATGGGTCCAATGGGGAATGGGAACCAACCGTTCCACCAAACCCGTGATCTGGCGCTATTAGCGACGGGGGTTTGTCGGTAGCGCTAATAGCCCCAGTGCTAATAGCGCCGGGCCTACCGCCCAACTCATGATGAGGCCCATAGTGTGGTGTTGGGGAGGGGGTGAGTAGATGGCAGAGTGGGGTAGGAAGTGGAGTTGTGGGGGCAACCCCTTGATAAAACAACAGTTGCATTCTGGCCAGTCACAAGTGCACGACCAAAATGAACACTTTCAAAAAGAAGTCTTTCAAAATACGAAGAACTGTACAAATTATAAAAACGTGGTGCTTACATCTAGATGGTTAAAGTTTCTAGAGTACATACTACGTCTCTTTCTAAACGTGATAAAGACATAACATAACTGGAAAATGAGGCCAAACCAGAATTGATGGATAAAGAAACTCACACACTGACTAAATTGTGCAGTGTGTGGTATAGGCTAGCGGATAGACTATGTAAATATGACTGCATGCAATATTGTAATAAGCAGAGTTTGGAAGGTGGCACAGCTGGTAGGATGCTTACACAATTAGTTCACCTTTAAGGATCATAGAAGTACTTAATGCTGGTATGCGCATTATGATGACGAAACAGGTGAATGATACGTGTAGTGATTATTATACTGCACTCTATGCGACTGATTCGGACAGTGATGAACACTCACTCGTTTGTTAAATGGGTGTAATTTGCCTGCTGTTTCCTCAGATATTTTTGATGTACTATAGCCTTACAGGCTGAGGGAGGGGAAATTATCTCAGGACAATGACCCGCCACCAAGTTATAAGGTGGGGAAGGGTCATGATGCCAAGCGATATTATATCCCTCCCGAGGTCCATAAGTCTATTAGCACAAAATGGTAGTAGCAATACATGCTTTGGAGCTTTGGTGCTGAAGCAAAACATTATTGTTTAATAATGAGAAAGTAATCGACAAATTGACTTAGTAAATGAAATGTAATTTTAATATGTAGTATTTAAATAACAAGCTTGTCTTGTTACGCTAAGCATTTCAATTGCATACTTGGTTAAACTCGGGTCGGTTTAACATGAGCATGCATTAGGGGTTGTGTAAAAGTACACTGTTTCACTAAGAGAAAGTGAAAAAATGTCCACATGTTTTAGCTTTCTCATTGGTGTGTAAAATAGGATATTGCAGTGAAAACAACAGCAATCTAAGAGGGGAATTGTCTGGTTGAAAGACATCTTGCCTGGAAATTGCATTATTGTTTCGCTGTCTGCCTTTGAAGTCAGAATGTTCAGAATTCAGTCAATAGCAGTAGTTATTGTCTTCACTTTGAACTTTCTGATTGGCTGAGAGGAGGTCAATAATGATTTCCTTGTCTAAATAGAAAAATAAACAGTGATCAAACAATTATCGAGGGGGAAAGACCGAAGGAATCATTTTTGAATTCTGCAAGGACTTTGTACATCTTTTAATTCCACATATATTAGCAATGTTTAAAGCCAAGCAATTAGGTAGTTTAATCAACACTTCTCTCTATAAAGGTGATACAGTCCTAACTAAGGCTGCTAAAGATTTAACATGGCAATCTTATAGTCCTCTGTCACTGTTAAGATGCTTTGTAAAACTGTCAGTCAAGTGAAGGATATCCAAAAAAGCAAGTATGTTTTGAGTAAGCATTTTATTTCCATAAATTAAGGCCCTCCTGTCCAAGATTGATATGGAACGTTAGTAGGTTATATGTCTTCTAGGAGACCTAATAACATGTTGCTCTTAACTTGTCACATGAATGGTAACCACATAAACAAGTATAGATTCAAATGTGGCATGAGGCCACACTATGTTTATAAGTGCTGTCAAACTGCTACCACAACATGTTTATTTGTTACACTTATTTTATGTTTTTCTCTAAAGATGCATTTATCTCAACTGATATTTATTTCCTTACAAGGCGAATACAAAAAATATGTATTGAGAATGCATATAATATGTACATGAAGTATTATATCAAATATGAAATCTTTAGGTAATATCTGTAGCAAATGTATAACTATCAGTTGGAGTGCTCAAAGGTTCCTTCTGCGGTTTTTATTAATCATATAAGGAAGACTACTATCGCATGCAGAGATATTAAAACACAGTGTTTTCATGATGATAAGTCTTGCCACGATGTTCACATAATTAGGCTAATTCATGGAGAAAATGTTAACATGATAATAGTAGGCCAAAGTCAGGAGTGAAGTCCCCCTGCAATCTATACAAATGTATTTTTTAATTTTGAAATTAGCTGCTGTTCCAAGGTAAAGCTTTCGTTTTGTTTGATGTCCTAGTTCAACTGTTACCAACATTGACCAGATGATGGCATCTTCGAGAGTGCTAGACCATATGTGCCTCTGTGTTTAAAAAAAAATCAGAATACAGCTTTGCTGTTCATTTCTTCATATTTCATCGCTTATCAGGGCCATTCCTAGATAACTGTTTTTGCATGTTCATTTAATCATGCATACAATTCTTGTAGTACTGCAAATAGTGAATGTTTATTGATGCCACAGTTTTGAGAAAACAAGTTCAAGAGTCAAACTAGTTTTTGTAAATGTACACATCAAACATTTGGATGGTGGCCCTTCACGGGTGGAGGGCCTTAGTATACTAAGAATGATTGTTACCTAGAGGGTGCTTATATGTGTATCAGTGTGCACTAAGCCGTTTTGAAGGTTAGAACTTCTCTGAAAGGCAAAAAGGTGTGTATTTGATTTTGGTGGACAATTCTTCAGTGCATTCTAGTGTTTCAGAATGATTTGCTTCAATTTAATTTATCAGATGAATGCTGATATAGCAAAAAGACATAGGGCATCATTACTAGTGTGGTTGTCCGGAAATAAGAGTGCCTGTAGAAACGTACTGGCACTCTCCTGGACCGCCAAACTACAGGTCCGCCGGCAGGGGCACGGTATTCCCGGCAGGCCTGACATGCCGGGAGTTCATGCCCCTACCGGGCAGTGTTTTCACTGAAGCACCGGCACCGTTAGCAACAGTGCTGGTGCTTCAGTGACCCCATTCCTGTGGAGTCCACGTAAATGGGGATTTACCATTCTGCCACCGCTCTTGATATTCCATTGGCACCGGAATATTGGGCAGGGGAAACAGTGTTACGGGGTCGGCGGCAGCCCGCTGCATACCGGCAGGTTCTACCACCGACCTCATAATGAGGCCCATAGACACAGGTGCACGTTTTTTAAACTGCTGTTGTTGCCTGCCTGGCAACACTCCCTCTCACTGCCAATATTATTTGGATCTCCATAAGTAAGATTTCTTTTGTATTCTGATATGCCCTTTGCTACTCCATTATAATCAATGAAAGCATATGCTTACATAGAATTGGTCACTATTTTTCTTCAGATTATGGATATTCCTGAATGTTCATTGCACAATTGCGGTGGGGCCATTACTATCCGACATCCTCGTCTAACTATGTGACCATAACCATGAGAGAACCTACCTACAGACATTGGATCATACTTTACATCTGCTTTTAATATTTCTTTCCACCTTTTAAGCATATTTAATAATGGAAGGTATCCAAAATGACATGCTACCATGAGACTCATTCAGGCACAGAACCCTCAAAGCATCTCTTCTCTAACACCTGACTCAAATTTCATCTGAAACGTTTGATGCCCTGAGCAGGGGGTCTTCTTCCTTATCCACTGGGATGGGAAACCTCTGAGCAGATCAAATTGGTTTATTTGAAAGATCACTCTATACAGAAGTAACGATTCATAAATCCATTGACCACATGGCATGGGGTAAAACTCCAGGTCCTAATATGACTCCCGCTCAAGCTTTTAAGTTCCTGCAGGACTGGTGGGCTCAGATCTTTAGTGTTGTCTTTCCCCATTTTGTTAGAAGTGTGATATATCCATCATCCTGGTCTAACTCTACCTTTCTCCCATTGTATATGAAGGGTCTCATTGTCCAATCAGTTTGATTGATACAGATTGTAACATCTCATCCCGGGAGTGTAACTCAGTGGCAACGTGTGCGCCTTGGAAGCAAGACGACACGAAGCAACATAGGTTTGATCCCCGGGTCCACGCTTAGACACCGCTGGGTATTTAAGCGCATTATAAATACGCAACTAAGACAAAAAACAACTACGCAACTAAAAAACAAACAATTCCTGTAACAGCGCCTCGATGGCCGTGGGCTGTGTGAGTGCTTTAAAAATGCAGATAAATACAAAAGAAATATATATGTTTTCTTATATAATTCTCCAGAAACTGTAAAGGTGGATTGACGACAATGGAATCCTGGACCGGGCCCAAGGCAGTTTGTAGATCGGGTCTCAACTGTGTATCAGGCTTTTGGCCTATGACACATGTCATACAAATATGCCATAGTTAAGAACATTTCCCTCTATGTAGCATTTTTAGATTTCTCTTCTGCTTTTGATCTTGTGGTCACAGAGCGATTGTGGGTGAAGTTGGCAACCATGGGAATATACATCAAACTACTTGACATTATCAGGGCCCTATATAACAACACCACCGTACAGATAAGGTTTGGTTCTCAGGGACAACTTACATAGAAAATCCTAACCGTTAGAGGCATCAAACAAGACTTCCTACTCTCCCCAGTCCTCTTTTGCCTATATATAAGTGATATTCCGAAATGTGTTGAGGAAGCTGCAAAAGACATCCCTAATACTGAAAGGAGGCCTGTGCCTATGCTTTTGTATGCGGTTGACTATTGCTCTTTTAACCATCTAATCCTGAACAAAGCCAAGTCTAAAGTAATGGTCCTAGCAATTAGAGTAGAGGCACATCAAAGCCCAGATCCAAGTTAGATGCGGAAACAATTGACGTACGGGACAGTTTCTTATTTGGGTGTATTATTTGCTCCAAATCTCTCCTGGAAAACCCAAATAGAGAAAGCTTTCTAAAAAAGCATCTATTGTAGGTAGTGTCATCACAAAGTTGGTAGTTAAACACAGGGACAATTTTGCTGCTGAAATACAGACGTCTACTGCGGAAAGTTCAGAGGCATCATTACTTATGGTGCTGAGCTACGGGGTCTTGAGAAGTTTGTTAGTCAAGTAGGTGTCTGTGGAATGTTTTTTCTTGGAAGAATCTCCTGTATTTACCCAAAAGCATACCATTGGTTGCTTTGCACGCAGAGATTTTAAGAAGCAGGGTCATGGATAGTCCAGCAAGATACGCTGTTGAGAGGGCGGTCTCAAATGAAAGAGAGCTGGTGGATTTTTTGTGGCAGAAACACTTTTCTCAATCCTCAATTTCCCTGTGTAGGAAGACATTTTCGAATAACCACACTGAATTGGGTTTTAGCCATATCTTGGAACAAGCTCATAATCTAATAGACTGTTAGACCCCTTTGACAAGAATTTAAAGAGGCTCAAGGGGTAAGACTAAGGAGGATGATGGAGGAGGAGTTGACGGGCTTGGCTCATATTTGGTGGGCTGAAATATTTGTGCAGGGGGGAGGCTATCTTCCGACACTTGCCAACCTGAAGATTGAATGCCTCTTCGCTCTCGCTCGAGCTGACATTCTACCTCTAGCTTCCATTATTAATAAATGGAAGGGTCAATCGAATCCACTATGTTTATGGCAGAGAGGGAAGATCTACCCCATTTTCTTCTTGGATGTCCTGCTTATAATTCATTTAAGGCACAATGCACTCTCCCCTTCTTAAGAAGCGAAAGGACTTCTGGATAACGCCAATGCCACCATGTCATTTCGTTTGAGCGACCTGAATGCTAACATAACCAAAGAAACTGCAACTTGTTTTTATGGTGCTTGGCGGCACAGTCTAGTAGCCCCTGTGTTTAGGGCTTTTGAGATATAGGTATTTCAGGACTACGAGCAAGGATGTAAAAATGTTATTTTATGCTGACCATTTATTGCTCTCCCCTCTGGTGAAGAACAACCTTCAGGGCTTTAGCTTTAAGAGAGTGCAATTTATTTTGTTGCAATCCCAGGTTACTTATGATCCTCAAGTGGAGGGGTTCCAACATGCTCCCATTTAAATATTTAAAATTGTAGTTATGTCATCTAACTCTTTTAGGATTGTTGTGGCATTTTTACTATGTTTTTGTTGTGGGGTTGTTATTGCATTGAATCACTCATATCATGTGTTTTTACCTCTTGCATTTTATTATGCTGTCACAAAAGGCTCAAAAAGCCAAAAGTGTAAATACAAATCTAAATTTTTATGAGACACATAAATCCAAAATCAAAAATCAAACTATCACATTTGTTTTATCTTCACAGACGTAGTAATATTCTGCAATCCTTACACAGTGCAATATCATCAGAGGTTAATGATTTTAACACATATATACAAATAAATCTGCCTTTCTTAAGAGGTTTTGAAAGACACTAGCGTACTAGTGGGTAAAACAAACCCCCACGTTTTTCTTGTTAGATCTGCCCTCCCTGCCAGAAAATGGGAGTATTAGGGAATCAATAAAACATGAAGGTTACATTTTTAGCAAGCACCTCACTTTGAAAGGTAGGAGGTTCTTTTAGTAGAGCAAGTGCTCTCCTTCATATAGAGCATCACTCTGATAACGCACGATTATCAAAAATCAAAACAATCAAAAAACAAAAATATACATCTAGAGAAAAATAAAAATAGACTAACATTCTAAAGGCAGAAACGTAAAAAACAGAAAAACAAAAGCTAGTTCATGTTTTGGTCGGTGTACTGTTCTTCAGAAGTTGTCTCTCTAGGTTTTTTACTTTCATACACCACCTATTACATCTTTTGTCGCTGAAAAAGATCCAATTTCATCTGGGGATTGAAACATGAAGGATGTCAGTTCAAATCCATTTTGCATTTATGATTAACTCTTTTTTTACACAATTGGTCTCACAAGATTACACAAAAGTAAAGGAATACTGTTGCTGTTGTAAGGAACTTAAGGTGGCAACAGTAACGATAGACAAAAGTTATCACAGTTCAAGGGTGTTTATTAAACTGTTTGTGCAGGTTGGAAAAAATGCCTAATCTAAACCTAAATCTAAGATGGTAGCAAGCTATGACCATCAAATAATAATAAGGCAATCCTAGTGGCGTCTTGTCAAATACAAGGGACTATACTAAGAAAAACCTATTGCCAATCCTTACACCTAAATACAAAAAGAGTGAGGGATGAGATTCACAAGAGAGTAAGAAGTGTTCACAAATGATAAGTCAGGATGTGGTAGCCGGGGGTCTCCCTTCCCCATGCTTTGAGCACGGGAAAAGGTGGGACTCATGAGCACAGCACACTCTCGAGATTTCCCATTCCAAGATGACAGTTCCGATTCACAGATCGGGACCTTCATAGTTAAATCTCTTTTCTACAAAAAATCTCTTGCCTCCGAGGACCTGATGGGTTAAAAAAATAACAAACAAAAAGAAGTTCTGTTCCAAATGTACGTTGGGTGATGACTTCACCTCTAGGTCCCCCTCTTCAGGGCGTAGACCCCTCAAACAGTTCATACCAATATCAGGTCCTTCAGAGGTTATCTCTACTGCTCATGTGAACCTGATAGGTTCAAATAAGAAACAAAAAGTTCTGTTCGGATTGCACTTGGGGTGATGATAGTTCACCCCAGGATCGCCCTCTTCTGGGTTTAGACCCTTCTTGAATATTAGCCTCCCTCCGTCAGGTTCAATCTGGCTTGTATTCCAAATATTTATTTGTTGCATTCATGTGTCGGTGGGGTGATGGTTTTCCACCCACTGGATAACCCTCTTCTGCGCTCAGACCCTTCTCAAATGTTTGCCTCCCACCGTCGGGTTCACTCTGGTTCTCATTCGTACACTTTCCCCTTTTGATTTCACAGTTCTTTGGGTGACAGCTCTTCACCCTTGTATCTCCCTCTTCCGGGCTCAGAACCTTCTCAAATCTCATCCTCCCTGTGTCAGGTTCTTTATGGCTTTTCAGTACAATTTCATCTGTGACATTCACAAGTCTTGATGTCTTTTTAAGCAGTTCATTGTGGACACCCCTCTGGCATGTTCACTTTTGTCAACACACTGTTCATTGGGACTTCATGGTTCACCCCATTCTATCGCCATCCCTCTGTCAGATTCACTCTTGCCAATTCTTTCCTTTCACACAATTCTTTCTCTTGAATTCACTATGTGGAATACATCCCCCTTAGCTTTCCTATTGCGTTTAAGTCAAAGACTTACAGTGGGTTTTACTGGACCCCTGTATGACCTCTTTGAACTTTCCCTTGTGGCTCTCCTAGGGCCTTCTGGTATTGGTAGTTCAACAAACACAGGATCATCCACAGTCTCTCGAGTGAGCACCCACATGGTGCCGGACCCCTCTGTAGCTGGTGTTCCCTCAATAGTCACAGTTCTTTGTACTTTTCTTAATATGCCACTTTACGACTTTCATTCAACACAGTTCGGTTTCTTATCAGTTCTCCCCTCGACTCACTGGCTGTGATGAACCGCTTGACTTTACTTGTATCTGACGTCAAGAACGGTACCAAGGTAGCAGACGTCTCCCTCAGTCCTGCTTATCAGCAAAGGCCTGTTCCGTTTACCGTTGACATCTGCTGCAACACACTCTGGCTATTGTTCGCGGTCTTATGTTTTCTTCTGCTGAGGCTTCACAGGTCTGGGTCAGAAAGGGCAAGGTTGCTTATCCCCTTGTCGCCCCTTCAGTTCTTGCCACTTTTCTCCTCCTTTTGAACTGCCGTGCTTGGGTAGCTCTTTCATTGTGTGGTCTGCCTTGCTCATTGTGTGCTCTGGTGCTCCACCTTTTATCCCTGTGGGGAAGGAAAACGGCAGTCAGGTGTGTGTGGATCTGGTCAATTGCCTGACCTCTGCGTTGGGACATGTTAGGTAAACGGCCCTACTGTTAGTCCGTTGTCTTTCGTGGTGCAAGAAAGTGTTTGTCTCGGAAAAGAGGGAGGTTAGAGTGTCTGGATATCCTACCTGGTAAGGTGGGAAAAAGGTGGTATAGTAAGCGGTGTCCTGCTTCCACTTCCCGAGGACCCCCATCCAGGTGATCCTCCCGCACTGGTCCACCCCCAGGAACTGGTTCCAGTAGCGATGGCCGTCTCCTGGCCACCTGGATGACAGATCCTCGAGGACTTGTCAGGGATTCACCGTCAGGTATCTGACACTGTATAGTTCTTAAATCATAATGAGAATAGATTTTTGTATAAGATTATGTACATTGTGTATGTTATTTATAAATAAATATGTTTTGTGGTATTATTTGTAGTTTTTGTTCAGTGACAATTAGATTTAAGATGTTTAGATGGTTTGTAATAATGTTTCTATCTGTATATATTTGTAAAGGTTTTGTAGAGGTGTTGTATAAAAATACTATAAGGATTTGCAAATTCAATGTTGCTTTAGAAATTCCTAAAACAGGAATCTCGTTATTGATTGAACCAGTGTGATGAGGACAATGAGGTAACATTTATAAGAAAGAATGGCACAATTCTAGTGACAGTAGAAACATGTCAGGCAGTGTGTAAGTGACTGAATTGTCTTGCTTTACCATTATTAATTTTGACAGCGAAAAGACTTGGGCCTCATTACAACCCTGTCGGTGCAGGTGCTACTGTCCTCCCCATTCCCGTTTACTCCTATGGGATTCGAATGGGAATGGTGAGTTACTTTTTCCAGCGGAAAAAAACACAACTCGGGCGGAAGCTGTGCCATTTTTAACGGTGCGGCTATCACCAGGGTCGTAATGATGCACTTAGTCCCTCATTCCAAATGTGGCAGTAAAATTGGCAGTAATTACATGAGACTAATTACTATTCCTATAAATATCACAGAATTACTGTAACATCACTCTGCACCAATCCATGTGGTGGTAACAGTAATTCTGTCTGGTGAAATGACTGTGAAAACAATTTACCAATCACTAATTCCTCCAATTTGTAGCTGAATTAGCATTACCACCAACAGTTTTTGGAGGAATTACTAAATGTTAATTCCACTCACAAATGGCAGAATTAGCACATGGTGAAAATATCATCACTCACAACCGAAACAGGAACAGTGGCCAACTTTAAAAATCAAATCCATTGGAAGGCACTCATTTAAGGTGCCATCTAAGGGAGAAGGACAAAGCATCTTGTCAGATGACTAAAGCAAATCCAAAGTCCCACAAATGAGGCGTGGGAAGCCAATGTTCACAGAAGGTTAAGTCACTTTACTGTCTGATGGGTGGTGGCTCATGCAGAAAAGCCATTTGGTAGCCAAGTTGGAAAGCCACACACCAAAGAAAGTCTTATCTGGGCAGAGGTGCATAACAAGGTGGTGGCAGTCATGATGGTGTTCCAGGACACAGATGACCTAAAAAAGCTGTGGAGTAACCTGAAGGTCAGAGTCTGTAGTCTCCTGGCACTCAATCAAAAGTCCACAGGATGAGGAAATGTAAAGCCCTCTAAACTAGCCCCCTGGGCAGCAAGCAGCCTGCTTCTTATGGCTGGTTTGGAGGGTGTGGAGCTGGCAGCCAAGCTGGCCCCAGTGAGTACATGTTAGTCCATTTAGCAACGTTAAATCCAATTTTGAATGGCATGGCCTACATTGCCAGTCGCCCTGCAGCCTCTGAGCTTGTAATGACCATGCATAATAGAGTAAACCAATAATCAAGGCCCAAGGCAGGTCTCGCCTACAAAAAATAGATACGCTGTGAGAGAATACACATTCCCAAAGTACCAAACATGTCATATTAAATGTGTGCCATCTATCCCAGATTTGCTAATACTCCCAGACTATTAACATGCACCATAACTCTTGGCTCTCGCACACAAGCATCCCCAAATCCTGATGGAACATGTCCTCAACATCAGGAATGTAATGGGGCACAAAGCCATATTTGGGACACATGCCATCTACCCATGCATTCACAAGTAGCGAGAAGGCCTAGGCACAATGCTTTACCAATCAGCCTTGGAGGTCATTCCTTGAGGAGGAACATCACATCTCACCACTCCGGACATAACCTGTGAACAATCCACCATTCACTTACTGCATGCTAGTAGGCTTCATGAATTGGGTATACACTGAGCGTTCATGATGAAAGAAAATCCTCAGAAGCACATGGCAGCTAAACCTATTAAATGGAAGTTATGCCATGCCCTCATGGGCAGCATGGAATCAACAAATCAAGTCTTAGGAGCCCCATGTGTGATGTCTTCATGCTTCCCTTCCTGAGCTGCCCTGCAGTGCCTATAAAATGGCTGCGTGCTTGTGGCCATTGCTAGTGATAGTATGTCTCATCTTTCACAACATCTCCCCATGTCAGCCAGGGAGAAGATGAAGGCACCAGCACAACAGTTACATATGTGAACACATAGCTCACCACAGCACCACCCTCCAGCCACACCTTCGGAGATACAGGGCAGAGTACTGGCTGTCCCTGGAAAATACCATGAAAGACAGCTACAGTGTCCTCCCTACCAGAGGCCATAACCTCTGGACACCCTCAGCCTGTCAGAAGACCATGCACCTGCACAATCCCCATCTCCTGCAGCAGTGACACTGTGACTACCTCACCATTGTCCCCACCAACATCTCTGCCACGTTTTGAATCTGCTTCCACAACTGCTGTTGCCACCACCCCCTTAGCAAAATGTGCCTCAGAGGCTCATAGAACCTCCTCTGGCCCACAACTACGAGTGTAAGTCTGAGGCTCCATCTCATGCATTCCTGTATGGCCAAGGGTGGACATTCAGCTGCTGGACTTCCTCCCCATTTCTTCTCGCTCCCTTCCACCCACCACTCCATCGCCCTTATCCAATAGCCTTCTACTGCTTTGGCAGCATCAGCAGGACACTGATTCCACACCTCATGATGTCACTCCAAATGCCTGGCCTTGTGCATCTTTGACCCAGTTTATCCTGTCCCACAATAGACACTTGCCATTATATGGCAGAGACTCAGCCAGAAGGAGCAGCAACAGGGGTGTATGGATGCCATGGCACAGGAACAACTGTGTCACTCTCAGGACATGTGTGATCCTTTGAAGGATGCATCGAGAAGGGTGGCATCAATTGTGGAGATGCTGAGCAGGAGAGTAGCAGATGGTACTGCTACCATCACGATAATTAGGAAGAACGTGCAGGAGCTAACTGAGTCCATTTGGCCAAGAATGAGATAATGCTGTTTCCCCCACTATGCAGCATATACTGGGAGGGAATAATTCAGACCGCAGTCCAGTGAAGCACTCTCATCGAAGAGTGCCTCCCTCACCACCATCTAGGCAGGGACATGACAAGAACTGACACAAATAGGGAATGACTGTCAAAGACATTGGTTTGGGTATGTGGGTGGGCATGGGTGTTGCAGATGAGGGTGGTGGGTAAACTTGGATTTTGCAGGTGAGCGTGATAGCTAGGTATGACTGTTTATCTGCTGAATAAAAAAAGAATCATTCCACTAGTCATTTAGCGTCTGTCATACATGTGATCTTTCTAATGAATATTAGTACAATGAAAGGTGAATTTGTGTGCTCCAAAATAGTTTTCATTGGGTTCCTTACACATAATGCATAATTTCCTTCCATTATCACATACATTATGAAATGGGTCGTGGTCACCTCTATTATCATCATCTTCTGGGCCTGCGGGGGTGTTGCCATTCCCTGGAGGGAATGGGACATTCCTCCTGATGCACTGATGGGTTCCCTCAGCCACTGTAGCTGCAGATAGCCAGAGCCACTGGAACAGGCAAGAGAAGTATTGGATGGCATGAGTGTTTGTTGTGCAAGTACCCATCATTCTACTGTTCTTCAGGGCTCTATGTTTTGTTGTGTACTCAGAGAGAGTCTCTCTCCATGACACTTGAGGTGTCTCTGCCTTGGAGTGGGACATTGCCAAAGAGTACTGCTAATATTGCTCCATGGTCAATGAGTTGGCCACTGTCTTCACCATAATATCTCGGCTGCAGTATCACCCATGTTCATTGGCCAATTGCTTGCCTGTCATAGGCAATTTATGCAACATGATCTGTGCATTGTTGGGTGCTCTCATCATTTGAATGCCATTTAGGATGTAACAGAACTGAAGCTATACATACAACGATTGGGTGTTAACATTACTGCGTACTGCCAACTATGCTGTTCACTCAGATCACACTATGCCTAATGGAGTGGGTGATAATCGCCATGGCCTATGTAAGGACTCTTGTGCTAGGCATTATGGATTCTGTAGTTCCATCCAGGACGTTGTGTGAAAGGCCTTCTAATTACTTCAGCTGTGCTCAGGACTGCTGGGTTTAGAGGTCTGAGGCATGCAATCTTGATTTCCTGTAGGCATATGCATCATACAGTGGCAAAGGTTTGGGCATGCATGCACAACCTGTATATGTCTCTAATCCTGTTGTCCCTTTCTCGTCCCCAATGTAGAGAGACAGATGTACACAACATTCATAGATCCCACTCCCTCAACTCTGTCATACTGGAAGAACAGCAAGAAAACACTGTGCATGCCACCTGGTAGAATCCCAATACCACATTGAAGATATGAGAGAGACTATGGGGGTCATTACGACCTGGGCACAAAGGGATACCGGGCACCGGTAATGACACCAGTGCCGGTAATCCCTTTGCGCCCTAGTCCGCGGTTCCTTTGCTGGTCCTCCCTTACACGCCTGGTTTTACCAGGCGTTATGGACGGGACCCGCAAAGGGATACCGGGGTCAATAACGGTACTACAATTGGCGGTACCGTTATTGCCGCCTTCCCCCTTCCCATTGAGCCCTATGGGGGCTCAAATGAGAATGGGGAATGGCTCTGGTGAATGTGGAATTACCGGTCCCGCCGACATCGGACTGGACCGGTAATTACTCCCTTCACCAGACCGGAGTCGGCCCGATGCTGTTAGCACCACGGCTGCCTCCAAACTCGGAATGAGGGCCTATGTGCTTTGACAACCGTATCGTATGTACCCTCAAACTGATGAGGTAGATATATGTCTGCAGACAACACTGGAGCTAGAAGAATTATAAGTAAAGTCCCACAAAAGAAAAGTGACATCACCGACGGAGAGAAGATAATTGGACGCACAGAAATCTATGTATGGATATCTAAAGAATGAAGATGTAATTGAAGCAACAAAGTAAACATATATGCGAATGAAAAGGAAAACCATATACACTAAGAAGATAAGTGACAAGAGATGTGATAGATGTATATACGCAGAAACGCAATATAGATAAGACAACATAGAAGCTTGCTAAAGTAGAAAATAGAACGCGAGTAAAGCAGCCATGTTGAGAAAATGGACGTCAGCATCGTATTATAGACAGCGAAAAGCCTCGAGAAGGGTAATAAAGGCTGCTGTGCTGACAGGCACTGAAATACAAATTTGTGCAAGAACAAAGGATATTTGTTTGGCTCAGAATCCAGGATGCCACAGCAAGAGCAACTACATGGCTCGAAAGGAGTCAAAGAAGATCAGTTGTGTACCTACCGCATATTTCTCTTTGATACAGTGAAGGAGTGAATAATTGCGAGGGCCAGGCATTGTAATCTAAAGACGTGGAAAGCACATGCCGGATGGAGCAACAATAGTCTCCAGAGGCCAAGAGGAGTAGTAGCACCTAATATAATTTAATATAAAATCACTAAATAAAAGGAAATAAGGGATACAATCATGGTCTCCTCATACGTGGTATGAGACCAGAAGACAAGGCGTATTCATAAAGCTCAAGACAAAGATAGCAAGGTACCTTCACTCCCTTTAACATTCCGAGGAAGAGAACATGCATCAAGGTCAACTACAAAGAAGAAGCCTTGGCGTTGGGCCTAACTGATGAGAGATAGTAGGTTAATGAGCTAGGAAAGGCAGTTGCCTGACATTGGTCCCTTGCACCTGGGTTTGGTTGTTCATGTGCTGCTAACAAGCCGATTGTTCAAGGTTGGTAAGAGAGTGACAACCAATCATGAGGGCCTAACTAATGGTGGACCATACATTGCTGCACGGACCTATCCGCTGCTGTTATTACGTTATTATCTATATTTTACATATATAGCGATAGTTCAAGGTATGTCTACCAGATAAGGGGCATCCAATGCTGATACTAACATTTATACAAAATATATGTATACGTTTCCCCTAACCAATCCTTCCACCCAGTAGGTTTTTACTGTTAACCACATAGAATGATGTCATAGCTGATGTATGCAGAGGAATAAAACCTTTTGTGTAACTGAAATGCATTGAGAGTGTGTGAACTGCAATCTGTTTGTTCAGCAGGCTTCCCTACTTTATTGAATTGATAATAAAGTAGTATTGTGCCATATATTTTGAGTCTGTCTGGTTATTTGGGCCTGAGATCATTTATTGTGGTAATCCCATTCGGCACTTGGAACACTGCAGGTGCTATTGCACACTTTCTTTTCTGCTCCGCATACAGATTACATTTACACTTGCCATTTTCAAGTATGCTGTCCCCTGTTGGAGCCAATGTATAATAGTAAGATGCTGTTCTGTAGCACCATGGCATCATGGGTGGAACCGAGGAAACAGGCACAGCAGTGGTTCACACATCATTTGTTTGTTCATGGAATGGTACTGATTGCTTTTACAGAAGGACTGCTCCAATGCCTGTGGTTGACAGGAGGACCACTCCCACATGTATACAGTCCCACACAACAATCACACAGGAGAAGTGGGCTTGCTGGCATGAACCTGGGTCAATGTGACGGGTAGGGAAATGTGATTTAGCGCATGTCTCATTCGCACATCAAGCACCTGGCTGCGACATATGGTGTGCCTCCTAAGAAGCGCAGGACAGCCACCAGCTGAAGCGGGGAGAGTGGGTTGGCAGTCCTGATGTTAATCCTGCTCTGCAGGTTTACCTGTATTAGGCTGAACAGGTTTGCAATGGTGTCCAGTTTCATGGATTATTGGGTCTTAGGACCATGCCCATGGAGAGGGGCTGGCACAAGGTCTGGGAGACCTCCTTATCACACACCACCTTTACCATCTATCATTGGCTGCTGCTGCACCACATGTCTTTGCAGCAAAAACGGGGTGCAGCAGCAGCCAAGGATGTAAATCACATCTGATGAGGGCTGCATGTTTTCTGGAGCTGGTTTTGGGGAAAGAGTGGCAAATAAATATACCTTCAGAAGCACTTGGATGCACCTGTTTTATCACCTACATGAATGTATCTTCTCTGTATCTGGTGTTTATTGAACCTTATGAGGGTATGATACATGCCTATCTAAACCTAAATCTAAGATGGGAGCAAGCTACGACCATCAAATAATAATAATGCAGTCCTAGTGGAGTCTCGTCAAAATAAAAAGGCCTGTACTAAAAAAATGATAACCAATCCTTACCACTAATTTACAAATAGTGTGGGGAAATGTTAATGAAAAAGAAAAGTGTTCACAAAATGATAAGTCAGGATTGTCAGGTCGTTGGCCTCCCCTGCCCACTTTTTCAGCAAGGGACAAGGCTGTTCACTCGGGCATAGCACACTCTTGGACTTCTTCGGCACGAGGACATAGTTCCATTACCAACATCTGTGCCCAAGTCTCCTATATTATCAGAGTCTCTTGATTCAGAGGGCCTGATGTACCAAAAACAAATTAAAGTTGCTTTCAACAATACGCAAGTCGGGTGAATCACTCTTTACCCTGGATCCCCTCTTCTGGGCTCAGATCCCCTTTTATACAAGTAGTCTCCTTCATTCTTCATCCGGGCTCAGACCAGTCTCAGTTCAGTCTGTTGGCATCCCTCAGTCGAGTTCACATTTGCCACAGCAATACCTTTTCGTGGGTGACTCACGGTTCACCCTGGATGTCCCTCAGTCAGAAACAGATCCCCTTTTCTCAACTAGTCTCCCTCAGCCGTACCCTGACCAATTACAGTTCTTATTTGCATTCAAAGACTTTTGAATGTGCACAGGGTTTGGCTTGACCCGTTGCAGGACCACTTTGATTTCACAGTTTACAATTTTACACTCATCAGAAAGCAGGGTTCCCTTCCCTTAGCTTTCTCTCGGCATCCCTCCGTCGGCTTCACACTTGCCTTTGTAATCACAGTTCACAATTTTACTCTCTCAGTTGGATACCTAACAGAGACCTTCAAATGAGCACCCATGTGTTGCCGGACCACTCTGTATATGGTATCCACTTTAGTTTAAAAAGTTCAGTCACTCCTTGGATATTCAATTATATTTGCATCGCTCCTCACATATGCCTTAAACTTTGTTCTTAGCAAATGTCTTCATTCAATGTTGTAGCTTGCAACCTTGGTTCTAACACAGACCGGTCTGCTATCAGTCTTCTCGACTCGCCGGCTGTATTGACTTTATTGGAGTGGCTTTGTTGTCGGAGCCAAGGACAGACCACGGCAGCAATCGCTCCTCCCCGCCTCGGCCATCAATGCGGGAAAGCCCCGGGTACCTTTGACACACAATGCAGCTTTCTTTAGCTTTAATTCCCGCTCTGATGTTTCTTATCCTCGAGGGCCTCGAGGGCCTGTGAAAGTAAATGTGTTCTTCCTCTGAAAAGGCCAAGGGCAATTCCCTCCTTGCAACCCTTTCTGGTCCCGCCATCTTTCTCCTCGTACTAAACCACCATCTCAGAACTACTGTTTCCTCCTGTGTTTTGCCGTGCTCAGAGTGTGCTTTCATGCTCCACCTTTTATCCATGTGGGGAAGGGTAATGGAAGTCAGGTGTGTGTCATTTTCAGTATTTGCCTGACTCTGCCTGACCCTTGTGTTGGAACATGTCAGGTATACCTCGCTGGTGTTATTGTGTTGTCGCTCACAGTGAACTGTCCATGAGAAAGTGTTTGTGTCAGAAAAGGGGGCGGACGGATTGAGCTTCTAGGTATCCTACCTGGTAGGATGGGGAAAGGTGTCACAAGGAAGGGGATACCGCATCTCACCTTCCTGTGTCCCACTTCCACTCCCCGAGGACCCCTCATCCAGGTGATCCTCCCTCACTGGTCCACCCCCATGAACTGGATCCAAAAGCGATGGCCGTGTCCTGGCCACCTGGATGACATATCCCCGGGGACTGGCAGGTGAGACACCTTCAGGTTTCACACAGCATCAATTCTATTGTGTGTACAACTGTTGACCAAGAAAGGGGATTTTAAGAAGCACCAAGGAGAAGCCTATCTGATACATTTCCTACACTTTCTCAAAGAAGCTGAGCATTTGAATTGATGTCTTTGCAGGAATGTGTGCCATAAGAGAGATGATGGCTTGATGTGAATTGCCCACTGTAGTGGTCACCCACCTGGTATTTATTTCATGTACAACACCTGGAGAGAAAGAAGGTACATTGTAGATTCTGTGATGATCTTTATGTGTTGGCCACAGTCACTAAAGGCACTTGACACATGTGCTGGCTGATCTTGCCACTTGGCAACTCTCACAAGGACATTTTAACGGAGAGTCATAACCATGTTAGAAGGTTGCATGAAAGGATATGGAAAAATTCTTCCAGACTGTAATTATTGTATTATTTTGGATTTTCTTCATTTTTGCATATGCAAAAGAGTTTGTCAGATCACTTTTGTGTATTTTTGATGCCCACAACCGCACACATGACATAATTGCTTCAATGAAAGTAGTTATTTATTTCAAAAGATTGTTTAGCTTAATAGCCGATTTATGACTGACTCTAAGAGAAGAAAAATAACTAAAGGGCTATGTAAGTTAGGCAACACCTCTATATAGGAGGACATGTAATATTTGGTGAGAGAGTGCACAATGCAGAAAATACAGAGAATCTAGTGAGACTTAAAACAGACACTTTGTTTGCGGGGAAATGTTTATGTCGGGATTGCTAAACTTTATTACATTGTGTAGGTGTCAGGGCAAGAAGAGAGGGGTCATTGTATAGTTTGGTGTAACTAATGTTACACCAAACCACACACATTTCTTTGGCACAAGTAGGAAATATGATGCTGGCATAATTCGTTTGTGAATTGGTTCCACTTTGCTGTGCACAGTGCCCTTTGTGACATCTGCTGATCTCATCCTCATCCGGGCTTCATGGTTGCATATTGACAGATGTTTTATCATCCGGATGACTAGTCTTTGTGATTCCAGTGGGGGTCCATTGAGGTCCAACATTTAAGCAGCCGTCTGCTGAATAGAAATAACTCAGCACACCAAATTTTGCATCATAATAATAATAATAATAATAATAATAATTTGGCATTTATATAGCGCTACGAACCCTCAGGTATCTGAGCGCTGCTTATTATTACCCACGGTGTGTGGTGCTCATTTATCGACCTCGTAAGGATGAAACGCTGAGTTTGGCGCTGCCGGGATTCGAACCTGCATTAACAGGCTCTGCACTGATGTCAAAGCGAGCGCTCTACTCGCTGTGCCACTTGACCGGCTAAAAGGAGGAGACTAAAATAAATTAGTCATGGTGAGGGGCTGATTTAGTTGGTTATGTAGGTTGACTACCGTTTGCAGGAAATGAACATGGAAATGGAAGAAGTGCCATAAGATCTGCTTCCTCTCAGAGATTTCTTAATGAGGGGAGTGATTCAGTGGATCTCAGTTCAATTCTTGTTTTGTTGAAATGATGATTTATTTGTTACTGGGCCCTCCTCTGCAGGGGAAGAGTGTGCCAAACATGGCTAGGACTATGTTCCGACTGTGGCTGAAAAAGGACACTTGATTAAGGACTGTTCAGCTTGTCCTGTGGCTTGTCCTATAAACACAAAGGTCTTAGTTTAAGGAAAATAATTAAGGAAACCTTTATTTTATGGCCATGACTTCTATCGCTGCATCTTTATGTAGGCTTTGCAACATCCCAGCCATGTTCCAGAATGCTGCATTGGTTGCTGACTTTGTCACAGTCCAGGTTCCAGGTTTTGTAACTCCCTCTCCTTGTCTTCTAATGCTGAGAGTACATTGAACGTAATACTAGTGCACCCCTATGAACCTTCACCTCATATTGTAGAATGCAGTGGGGGTTCTCTCGTTCTCACAATGTGCAGAGAGTAATGTTGTGCACTGGAGAACCTTGATTGCAGGTTCCAGAATTCAGTGCAGTTTTCTTTTTCTCGTGAAGTTCAGGTAGAGCTGTTATGCACTGTAAATCTGCACTCCAGGACCCTGAAAGCAGTGTATGTTTTCTCTTTCTGACAATGTTTAATACTATTACACAATTGTGAAGTTTCCCTCGAGGTTCCAAAATGCAGTGCAGGGGTTTCCCTCCTTATCCAAATGTTCAAATAATACTGTTGTACACTTGGAAACCTTCAGCTCAGGTTTCCGAATGTTCCTAAAACTCCAGTTTACCCAGTGGTCGATCTCTCTACTGCTTCCCCTGGCCTGCTTTCTCCAAATATCTTTTCTAGACTCTCCCTACCTCTCACCACAGTGGTAATGTGAAGCTTCTCACAGGACTCCACTCTTGGATGTTGGCTTGTAATTTGCAATTTTGCAGTAGTATTTCATTACTGACACGTTTTGCCCCTTCTGCCTTACTTGGAAGGTGGTCCTCAGACTGTTGTATTTGAAGCAGGTTATGTGACGCTATCACCACATTTGGGCATCCATTCCATTCCCTTATCCTTTCACATTTTGACTCAGGGGCACCAGATACAATTGTGTCAAAGGCAACAATTGACACACAAATGCAAGGTACGTTGATGCTCGTTGATCATTTTGGGCTTTGTGTGGTGTAAAATAAGTGTGAGGAACCATGCGATGAAGGGGAATATTTACGTAACCGAGAAGTACACAAAGTGAGATACGTGCTGATAGGTGTGAGTGACAAGCTGAAGATAGAATTTGAAAAATTGTGTGTATGGGGTGTAAAGAAACTCTACAGTAGTACGTGGCACAGGCCACATTGGTGGAAAGATATCCCCTTCAAAACATCCACAACATGACATCCACACTGGGGAGGTTGAGGTGGTTCTCCACCATTGATGTAATGTATCGTTGTGTTACAACCAGATAGAGTAGCACCAAAACTCATGACACATTTCATTGTTCATAACTATGCTGGGGGCATACGATTAAAACGTATGCTATTGGGACTGGAAGCAGCAAGTGGTGTTTTCCATAGCGTAATGGAAAAACTCTTTCTTGGGAATAAAGGCGTACTGCCACAATGACCTCCAGGTGAGTGCCTAGGAATAGGGGCAGCTTGATCAGTTGTTGAGGCATGTCCCAGTGGTAGAGCCAGGGGGAAATGGGGGGCAGCCACTCCCCCTGGATTCCCCCTGGTGCTCAGGGTACCCCATCAGCCTCCCGCTGGCATCCTATTGGCTGCCTCCACTACTGCCATTTACTACAGAACCTAAATTAGGTCGTTTGACATTGAAATGGAGGAGTGCAAATTCAAGTTCCCACACATCACATATCTACGACATGTTCTAATTGGGGAAGGTCTTCAATCCAAGCCACATCTAGTGGAGGCAATTTGACAGGTGAGAGAACCAGAAATCAATAATCATTTAAGGTTGTTTCTCAGCATGGCAGAAATGTGTACTGGGATTCTCACATACTAAAAAATGAAGTGAGTTTTGTGTGGATGGTTGGGATGCATGACACATTCATGAGCAATAAAAAGTCCATTCAAATCACTTCTACTCTGTGTAGACTTAATATGGGGGCCAGAACATATTTGACAATGGATGCTAGCAAAAGAGGCATAGGAGCTGTGTTGAGTCAGCATCAGGAGCAGAAGGAGGTGCTGATAGCTTTTACGCCCCAAAGCACTCAGTGACACTAGGGTGAAAATCTGTCATATAGAGAGAAGCGTAGGCCTGCTGCGGAGAAGGCCATTATTTTAGGACCTATTTCTGCAGAATTTATATTACTGTGCGTAGTGAACACAAAACATTGATCAATCTTTTTACCACCCGGGGTTCTGGTATGGTCACCCCTAGGATAGTATGATGGTTAGATAATATGAAGAGGAGTTAAATACCATTGTACCAGAGGAAGAATTGTTGAGGGTGTTGTTTGTATATATATTTATAAGGTGCCGAATGCCCACAGGCATCGGGGCGCCAGAACATTTCAACAGTAAGGACGACCAATAAGTGACAGGATAGAGAAAGGAAAAGGGCAGGTTTAGAAGGAGGGCGAGTTACTCAAAGAGAAAGGTTTTTATGGATTTTCTGAAAGTTCCCAGGTCGGGTTCCATTCTCAGAGTATTGGTGAATTCCAAACATAGCTGCTTTTACTGGAAAAGATCTTTCAAGTCCCTTTGCGTGTCTGTGATTTGGGCAGGTAATCAGCATTTTGTTTGTAGAGTGCAATATTCTGGGTGGACTATATTGTGTGATTGATGTTTTTAAATAGGCAGGGGCTTGTCCAAATATACATTTATGAACCATGGTTTGTGGCCTAAAATTGATTCTTTCCTTGATAGGGAGCCAGTAAAGGTTTTGTCTATTCTTTGATATATTTACACGTCTTGAGACATTCTTAACGATGCCTACTGCATCATTTTGTAGTACTTGCCATTTTTTCAGGCTGGAATTTGAGGCTCCCAACAATAGAGAATTGCAGTATTCGAGCGTTGAGATAATAGTAGCCCGAGCAATATTATCACTATTTACTTCAGAAATATAACAGCAAATGTTTCTAAGGAGACGAAGATGGTAATTATAGTTTTGGCGCAGCTAGTTAACATATTCCTTAGAGTTCAGGGAGGCCACTAACTAGACACTCTATGTTTTCACCTTGGGTTGGACAGGTATGATGTTGTCTGTTTGTAAAGCTTATAAAGGTTATAAGGCTCAGGTTCGACCCAGGCCTAACTTGAGCCAAATATTAAGGATCTCTGTTTTGTTGCCATTCGAACAGAGCCAGTTGGATGACATCCAAAGTTCAATCTGATGGTAGATGTTAGTAAGAGACCTGTTGTCAGTTAAATAGTCCCCAGTGGGTTCTATAACTAACTGGGTGTCATCCACGTAGTTTGTAAAAAATACACCCAGATCATCAAGTAGAAAACAAGTGGCCTAATGTATAGGTTACATGAAATGGGAGATAGGCTAGCCCCCTGGGGGATTACACACCAAATAGGGGCTGTTGAAGTGCATGCCAATCCCCACTGAACTTTAGATTCACATTTAGATAGAAAGGAGTGGAACCAGTTGACCGCCCCCTCAGAATAAAGTCCTAGATGACATAGGGAGTGAAGGAGGCATTTGTGATCCACCAGACCGAACGCCACCGACAAATCTATCAGAACCAACAATCCCATTTTACCTTTTTCGATGATTCCCAGTATGTGTGACTGAATGTCTAATAATGCTATCTTTGTACTATAACAGTGTAGGAAACCAGATTGTCTATCGTAGAGGATGTTATGAGATTCCATGAAAGGTTGAAATAGCAGGCAGGCAGGTTTGTTAAAAAATGTCAGTTTGTAATAGGCGTGAGGTTCCCAGGGTCCTTTGGGTTTAAATTAGGCTTTTTTAGCAATGGAGTAACCAAAACAGTTTTATTTGGCCTGGGAATCCTGCCGTCTCTAAAAGATGTGTTAACAAATCTGGTCAAATCTGGAGCAAATAGATATTTATGTTCTAGATTTACTTAGGAGGCAATATATGTTCTGAGCAGGAGGTTGGATGCATAGATGATACAGGTTTCTGCATATCGGAAACGGTTATTGGGGAGAATGCAATAAGAGAGGGATTTTCATTTTTAGTTTCAAGAAAATGCTGCTCATTTGAATTGGCAACGTTAAGCAGTGTATCTTTGATTTTCTCTCTAGTGTTTACTATTTTAGCTTCAAAGGCTAATTGTACTGATATGGAGTGCATTGTGGAAGGAACAAACAGGGTGTGGAGTGCCGTAGACTTTTCAAGAAGTCTAAGGGTCTCAAAGAGTTTTTTAGGGCAGTTTGAAGATTGGCTTTTTCAAGGTTGTAGAAATCCTTTTTGGTTTCAACGATTTTGTATTTATATATTTTGTCTACTTCCTTCCAGGACTTTTTCTTTTCTTCAGTTTGATGTTTTAACCACTGTAATTTCAGTTTGTGTTTTTCCTTTTTTAACATAGTGAGGTGAGGAGTAAACCATTTTTGTTGGCTAGGATTATCTTACAGTTCTTGATCAAAGAAGGGCTTTTTCATCAATCATCTTTCAAACGGTGTTTGAGAAGGATGAGGCCAGATGTTCAATGGAATCCATACTCGAAGCCTCTGTCATGAAAGTTGTAAGACATGAAGATAAGTCATGGACCTGTATCCTGTTAAAGTTATGGTTTGTGACTGCTTTTGAAGGGTTGTGATGTTTAACAACAACCTCTGGTAGTTGGAAGTGAAAAGTCGACAATATAGTGATCCGACCAGATAAAAGGTCAAGTTTGCTCGATGTTGTTTATGATGTCTTTGGAAACCACCCAATCTAACATATGATTTTTATCTGTGGTGGGGTCCAAGTTTACAACTTGAAAGTTTAAGTTGTTTGGCGCTCTCTCAAGTTCGATAGCTGCCTTATCTTTTCACCCCTCCAGTAATTCATATCACCTAAAAAGAGGGAGGCCCCGTTAGGGCCCTCAGGGAGCTTAAGATATGAGAGATTTTGTCAGTAAAATCTGGCATGGCCGATGGAGGGCGATATATAAGAACAAAAAAATACATTTGTTCGGTTTTGGGGTCATTTTTATGTGTAAGCTCTTGCAGCCCTGACAAGAGATAGGAGACGCAAAAAGACCCAGTTCGGATTTTAAAATAATTGCCACCCATCCTCCACAGCCCTGGTCTCTTTTATTACAGAAAATGGAGAAGCCTGGGGGAACTGCAAGGCTAATTGATGGGCCACTGGTGTCTCTAACCCAAGTTTCAGAAAAGAACATAATGTCAAGTTGACTGTCCAAAATCATGCCATAAACATCTTGGGCATGGCTAATCAGCAATCTGGTGTTCAAAAGTGCCACTTTAATGGTTGTCACTTTCCCACCTGTGATAAATAGGTCATTTCCATTGGCATTTGCTTGTAGCAAAACCTTTGAAACCTCTGGGTGGATGGTTGTGTGGCTATGCTCATGATAGGTAGAACTATCCTTTGTCTGGCTATGCTCTGCAATTAGACCTTGGTGGGTTAATAGTGTGTGGATTGCGCAGTCTGCTGGTGGAATGTCAGTCTCTTTAAAAGTATCAGGAGGAGGTTGTGAGATGTCATTGAGTACATCCAGAGAGGATGGGCAGCAAAGCCTGAGTGTGAGCCATCATATGTAATGATTTAAGATCAATTGTGTCTGAGCGGGGTATAGCGAGGGGTGAGAGACCAAAACCCTAGGTCATAGTTTTACTAAGAGTAGACTCGGGGAAGAGTACTGGTGGCTGGGTATGGCGCCATGCTAGAGCTGGTGGTGAACAATTGCTATCAGACACGGAAGACCTCACCAACCTCCATCTCTCCATGAACCCAACATCCCCAAGCAAATGACTCTCTATTGGAATTACTCAAAAGCACCCTCTCAGCCTCAATCGACTGATACGCACCTCTGAAACAACGCACCTGCAATCCAAAACTGTCAGCACACTGGTAAACGCAAGAACCCAACCTCAGCAAAAGAGTCAACAGGAAACAAAAGAAAACCTGCCACTGCTCCAGGATTGCATTTGACCTGGCACTCCTAAAGGAACTCTGACAACTCAATGTCAATTTATCAACACAGCCAAGGCCTCCTATTAACAGAACACCATAGCAGATGCCGACAACAAAAGCAGAGCCCTCTTCAAAGCAGTCAAGCACTGAGTCAACCCTCTACCCGAACATGCCATACCACACTCCATCGAAGAATCCAACACCATCAACACCTTCTTCATCATCAAAATGTGCAATATGCGCCAGCACATAGACACCAGCTCTGCATCCAGACTCACCCTGCAAAAGTTCTCCTTCCCTACCTGGTGATCACCAACAGCTCCTGAATTCAAGGCACCTTCACATTGACCCTAAAGACAGGACAAATCATCCCTCTACTAAAGAAACCCACTCTGAATCCCAACAACCTAAGTAACTATCTCCCCATCACCCATCTTCCCTTCTTAGGTGAGATCATCAAGAAAGCGGTAGCCGTTCAACTGCAGCAACACATCGACATAAACAATCTCTTCAAACTTACCAATCTGCGTTCAGAACCAGATGAAGAATGGATACGGCAACCATAGAGGTGGTCGACGATGGCCTCAACATCCTTGACAATGGCCATCGTACCTGCTCGTTCTACTCAACCTCTCGGCCGCTTTTGCCACAGTATACCACCAGGCGCTCATGGACACCCTACATTGGCACATTGGGATCAGCAACCTTTTCCTATGCTGGTTCAAGACCTGCGTCACCAACCATCAGCAGTTTGTTCAGATAGACTACTCTAGATCACCAATGCTATCCATCACCTGTGGGTCCCAACCTGTCCCCAGTAATCTTCAATCTATACATGGAGCCGCTCAGAGCCCACATAGTCACACACAACATCCACATCCACCAATACGCTGACGACACACAGCTATACTTCACGATCGACTCCATCAAGGACATCCACAGGCTCAAAGCTTGCATCTCGTTGCTCCAGTTTTGGATGTCCAGTGCATACTTGAAGCTCAACCCCTCCAAAACCGAATCACTACTCCTCACCACCAACACCGAACAACCAGACATATAGACCTGGCTATCAACCATTAACCCTTGGGGATTTAACACCCTAGCTCACCTCTTACGCCAAGTCCCTCAGGTTCCACATCAACAAACACCTCTCTTTCAAGACACACATAGCTAAGAAAACTCAGACACCTTGGTATCAGCTCTGCCTCCTGCAGAAAGTCCAGCCCTTCCTCTGGACAGCTTTAGATCCACCGTTCAAGCACTGGTCCTATCCCAACGGGATGAGGGCAAAGCCCTCCTGAAACACCTCATGTTGTCCTCCCTTGTGCCCCTGAGAAGTATCCTATGCACGGCTGCATGCCTCATCAAGGGTCTATGCAGATACGACCACATCACCCCAGCCCTCAACCACCTTCAATGGCTCCCACTGCACACACAAATCACCTTCAAGTCTTTCTGCATCATCTAAAGGCAGTCGCCCACAAGTCACCCAGCTACATCGTAGAGATACTCATCATCTCTCAGACGGTGCACCACCAGAAGCCAGGACATGTGCAGACTTGAAATCCACCGCTGCAAAAAGCAAAGGACCTAAAAACAAGCCTTATCTGCCTATACACCAAGACTATGGAACCTCTTCCCCCGTCAGCATCAGACTCGCCCCCTGCTCCTACAATTCAGAAAAGAACTCAAGACCCACCTCTTCAAGGAGTCTCCCCTCCTCAACACCTAGGCCATCACATTGGCCCCCGCTCCTCCTGAATCGCTAGACGCTGTCTGCCCTGCTTCTCTCCACCACCCTGTACAGCTGTAGCCCTCTTCTGTGCCCCTCTGTATCTCAATCCCGCTGTATATCTGTTCTGTTATCTCTCAGAAGTGCTATGTTATGCATCTGTACTGTTGGATACCTTTGTAAAGCGCTCCATTGTGTATTTGTATTGCTGTATAGCTCTGTAAAGCACTATGTTGCTTCTCTAAGCTAGGTCTGTGCTCAATAAATACTATTTTTAATAATAATAATAATTAAAATAATAAGTGTGCACCTACTATGCATCAAGGGCATTCTACCCTGTTTTCGGAAAGACTGCACTGTTGATGAGGAGTTGCACCATAGCACTAGAGTTTGAAAACTACCTCATAGATTTAATTTCCACATAGTAGGAGTATTCCATGAGCAGGGAGTACAGTGCCTTTGTTTTTTTGTCTCCCGTTTTATGTTTTTCTTCTCCATCTTAAGACCCCTCTTCTTAAGTAACCCTCTGCCGACCCCTCCTGCCCGGCCAACTATCGCCCAATCTCCATCACTCCCTCCCTGGGCAAGCTCCTAGAGAAACTGGCCATCTCCCAGCTTAATCTCCACACTGAATCTGTTGGTTGTCTTCATGGCCCTCAGTCTGACTTCAGAGCTGCCAGAAGCACGGAAACTGCTCCCCTGAACATCCGTGATGACCTGCTCTCCAACCTTTACTCTAACACCCCTGTGTCCTCATCTTGCTTGAGCTCTCTTCTGCCTTTGACACGGTCAACCATGCCATCCTGCTCAACCATCTCTGTGATAACCTGGGTATCACTGGTCAGGCTCTGGCTTAGCTGACTTCTTTCCTCTCTGACTGACCCTCCTAGGTCCAACTTGGGTCCTTCCTCTCTATCTTTTTCTCTACCTGTGGTGTCCCCCAGGGGTCTAATCTCTTTCCCTGGCTGTTCAACCAATACCTGGCACTCCTCGGTCACTGCTTCGCCGCTCTCGGCCCCAACTTTCAGAGCTATGCTGATGACACCTAGCTCCTTTTCAGGCTACCTTCGGCCTCCTCCTCTCCCTCTCCCTCTCTCATCTCTGAATGTCTGTCTGCTATCCAGGAGTGGTGTGCCGCCAATAAGCTCTGCCTTAATGCCAGTAAGACTGAGATTCTCCTCATCGGCATACCCGCTCCCTCCTCCCCTGCAGCTCTCTAGCCGGCCTCTCTTGGCCCTCTTCCTGCTCCCACCTGCAAGGCTAAGAACCTTGGGGTCATCTTCGACTCCACACTCTCCTTGTCTCCTCACATCTCTGACATCTCTAAGAAGTAACACTACCAGCTGCACCTCCTTAGAGGTATTCTTTCTTTCCTCTCCTTTCCTCAGAGGCTCACTGTCTGCAGAGATCTGGTTCTCTATAGGCTGGACTATTGCAACAGCCTCTTTCTAAATCTGCCTGCTTCTACTCTCCGACCTCTGCAACTTATCCAGAACAGGACTGCAAGACTTGTCCTTGACCTCAAGCCCAGTGTTCGTATCTCTCCAGGACTGAAATCTCTGCCCTGGCTCCCAATGGCTGCAAGGATTAAGTTCAAAACCCTCTGCATCATCCACATGGCCTTCTGGGGCCTGGGGGCTCAATACCTTCAACTCGCTCTTCCTAAATATCTCCCTTCTCGAGCTTGTTGCTTATCCGCCTCCAGCTCCCTCAGGGTCAGTCTCTTCTCCAAGCAACAAGTTGGTGGTAGATCTTTTTCCTTAGCTGTTGCCTCCCTCTGGATCAGCCTCCCTGCCTCCCTTAAACTTGAGGAGAACCATCTCTGGTTCCAGAAGCTCCTCAAAACCTTTCTCTTTGCTTCTGTTTTTTCCCCTCCTCTTCTGACCTCTGAGTGCAACTGGAAACTGCACTGGCTACCTAGACACCCTCTGATCTCAGGACCAGGTCCTCCCCGCCAGCGTTTCACACCTGCACTGCCCACCTGGCAACCCCAGCACTTGGGGACTGTCTCTGTATCCCTACAGTCCCCCTCCCAGCCCTGACACCTGATGTCTGCACTTACCCATGCACTTGCCACATGCTGGCAGCTACTTACTTATTGTTATCATCTTGCCATGTACTGCACATTCCCTGCCCCCTTCCCACGCACTTGCGTGATCTGAATGACACCTGGCCTAGTAGGATTGTCTGTCCTCCCTTTGTTCCACTCCCTTGCCTCATCGTGCTTTGAAACACTTGTGTATAAGCGCATTATAAATGCCATATCATATCATCCCACAGCCGTAATCCACCCCTACCTTTCCTATTGGCACCAGGCCATTACCATACCTTTTATTGTTTTTTCATTAGAAAGGAAAACGGGGTATGTGTTGTAAGCACATAGTCTGGAGTAAGGCCAGCACTGCCTTTCAGACTCCAAACACTGTGTGGGGTGGTTGGATTGGGGAAAGCATTATGTCCCTTGAGGAGAACTACATCTTCTTTGACCAGAACATATGCTACTTATAGAAATAATTTGTAAAACATCAGATTAAAATAACTCGAAATATGGAAAAAAACAAAAACAGCCCTCCTGTCCTTTCTATCCTTGGTTATCATTTACATTTCTTGGGTATTTAAATTGTGTACACCGGTCAAGAACTGTTGAATGGTCCTTACAGAACTGAAGTCGGACATTTTACTTTTCACATTGCCTTAAGCTTAACTGTAAACCACAATTTTGCAGTCAAACCGGTTCCATAATGTGTTTTATTAGATGATTGATCAGCCTTTGTCTGCTTTCTGTTTCACATTCAGTGGGCCTCATTATAAGTTTGCCAGTCCGGTAGTAATGGCACCGATAAACTACCAGTGCCGTTACTATCGGACCGGCAAACTACGAGTTCTGCTCGCGGTGCCTTTTCACCTGCCATGTCTGACCTGGCGGGCGTACCGGCACCCGTGAGCAGGGCATGTCGGATGCACCGGCACCATTCACTAATGATGCCAGTGCATCCGGCTTCCCCATTCCCATTGAGCCCTAATGAGCTCAATGGGAATGGGGAAGAATATTTGCCGGTGCCTGCCAATGGGCAATTACTGGGTCCGGCAAGCCGTAATGACCCGATAATGGCCCATTTGCGGGCGCCGGGAAGAAAATGATACCGGCATCAGCTGTGCCAGATTTATCGGCACGGCTACCGCGAGTATTACAATGAGGCCCAGTGTCTAACCAGACTACATCGATGATTGACTCATTCTGAATGGTTGCAGTTTAATGTGATAACCTCTTCTTCTTTAATACTAACACATGGTGGACAGTCACAAAAAAACTCTTGTAAGTTTTGCTATAGCGGTCCCCTTGTAAGGTGCACATCTGACTTGTAATCAATTTCATTGCATCATAGTTCACAGAAGAACAATAAAGTAACCCATCATGCCCTATCAGGCTTTAACTTCCTTGATAAACCCTAGAAAGCTCTAATTATTTTTCCTACTTCTGTTTTCAAGGTCTTCAAACATAACTACACGGATCTTGCTGGCTTTCCGTGAGTGTGGATTCCTGCCTCAAACCTGTCCAGTAGATCTGGTCTGAAGGTATTCATTCAAGCGATTCCAAGGTTGAGGTTGTTGTGATTACATTGTTCATTTTACATTATTCTCATAGCGCAATTTAACATTATCATTTGTCATATGCTTCATGCATTTTTGCAACAATGCTATCACTCCATCCTCTTCATTGTTATCATGGCTGGATTTTTTATACAGGGTTTTAATCTTAGTATATCATCCTGTTATTCTGTTTAGCCTGCGTTAATATGCCCTTACATTGCTCATTCATTTTCTCTTGTTGCTCGTGTTTGTTATGATAGTCTGACAAAACGCCTTCTTCTTCAGCTTTCTTTTCACTGTGAAATTACTTAAGGATGTGTATGAAATTTATTTAACAATTTATAGACAATATGGTTTCAAAAATATTGCTGATTTGACAGTTGCTACAGATGTCCAGGAGTGGAATAACAGACAAGTGAATGTCCTAAGAAAAAGGTCAACACATGTATAACAAAATTACATACGGCTCGGGATACTATATTTTTGTGTAATGATATACAGCACCATATCTTCAGTTAAAGTACTTATTAAAAGTAAACATGCATTAATGTAGCAAATCCTTAATAAAACTGCTTCCAATTGACCCGCTTTTCTTCCTGAAAAATTCCAATTTTAAAGAGAACAATCACCTACACATTCTATTCCATATCCCCTGGCAGCTGTCTTTTGCAGGTGGTACACAAAACATATATTGCGACAGTCTTATTGCCCGCTTTCACCTAATTTTCAGGGTCTTCTTAATGTAGGGGGTCGTGCTGTGACCAACTCTGATGGTGGGAACTCAGACTCCACCTGCATTTTGTCCATTTTCTAATCCATGTAGCCGACTGCTCATTTAGAGGTTGGCAGAGCGAATAGGCGTAGCGATAACAATGCTACCAACACCACCAGATCACAGCTGGTTGTAGCTCACATTCCACCCCCTGTCTGTTCCCGGGGAAGCATCACAAATTCACTCTGCATGGCTTTACAGGATTACCTAATTCTAAAAATTGGGAAGAAAGGGAGCTGCTTGATCAGCTCCAAACCTGGTGGTCACTGCCCTGCCATTGGCATTTTCTCATGTGCCTGGAGAGTGGAAATCCTGGTGAAAGATCTGCTCTTCTAATTGTTTCTTTTAGTGATTATGGCAGTGACCAGTGAGGTTATGAAATTCTTATTGTATGGATATAACAGGAAATTAAGCTTGTCATACGTAATGCATATGTTTACGGATTTCTATCTCCTATCCTTCCATTGGTATTTTTCCTACAATAATTTTCTTAGCAGCATATCCAATTGGGCTTGCAGCTGATTCCCCGCCAAATAGGTGCCTTCATAATGTGCGCATTTCAAAATATACCAATCCTAAAAGTGGATTCAAATATTCGTCATAGCAAACTTAGAGTGCTCATCCTATGAGTTGCAACATCTATGGATTCTTTGCAGTATGTACATCAATATATCTTAAGCAGGCACCCCGAGGTGAAATAGTTGCAAGTTGATTGATTGATATTTTATTTCTATCGCGCTCGTACACAAGTGTTTCAGAGCGCGACAAGGCAAGGGAGGGGAACAGGGGAGAACAAAACAGCGATCTTACTAGGCCCAGTGACATTGAGAACGCGCAAGTGCATGGGAGGGGGAGGGGAAAAGTGCATAGAAGGGGGGAGAAGTGGAAAGTGCGAAGCAGAGGAGAAACAGATAAATAACAATAAATAAATAATAAAGGCAACAAACAGTGGTAATGCAGCCAGCAATTTGCAAGTGCTAGGTTTAAGGCAGCAGACAGGGTAGGTCTGATAAGTGCAGGAAGAAAAAAGGGGGGAGGGGCTGTATGGGTACAGATACAGACCCCAGTGCAAGGGGTGGGCCGGAGGCAGTGCGGGAGGGTGGCAGGATGAGCAGGTACCTGGGCGCGAAGGACAGAGGGTGGCCAGGTGCATGGTGCAAAGAGAGAACAGATCAACAGGGGAGAGGGGGAGCGAAGGCAGAAGAAAAGAGGAAGGTCTTGAGGTGCTTCCGGAACCGGAGATGGTTCTCCTCAAGTTTTAGAGTGGCAGGGAGGGTGTTCCTGAGGGAGGGGAGGCCCCAGCCGAAGACAGAGATCTACCCCCAGCTCGTTTCTTAGAAAAACAACTGACACTGAGGGAGTTGAAGGTAGACGAGCGAAGAGCTCGAGAGGGGAGGTATTTGCGGAGGGATAGCTGAAGGTATTTTGGACCCAGGCCCCAGAAAGTCTTGTGGACAATGCTAAAACATGTGAAAACATAGATGCTGCAAAATGCCTTACATAGTGTCCTAAAATGTTGTTTTTTTATTGATTAGTTCCCTCTCGTCCTTCTCCTTTTTTTAATTGGAGGGCATGCCTCCTCTCTTAGGCCTTTTGCCCTTTCCCCCACTTGCCCTAAAAAAAACCTTTCTTCCTTCTTTATGTTATGGCACTTTTCCCACTATCTCCACGTTGACCCACTGAATTTACAGTGTATTCATTTTCGACTAGTTACCTAACCAAACTCCAACTGTGAGAGGCTAAATGTTTCTCCCGGAGGCTACCCGGATTCTTTACCAAATGTGCTGGTGCGGGCAGGTTGCTAGCTAATGTGATTGAAGGGTTAAACCCGTACCCAGCTTGAATATTCAAAGACCACCAACCTGCATTTCTTGGCTAATTCTGGGCATTCTCAAAAACTCATTCCACCCAATATGGTTTCTCCCCTTACAAATGAAGCTGTATGTCTCCCTCTTGGTCACACAGCCTCACCCACACAGGTCCCGAATGGGTCATACCCTCGCCATTCCTCCGTGCCCCTATTGCCATCACCTCTGGTGGTCTTCCGGGCTATCTCTGCCTTACTTCTACAAATCTTCACCTTCTGCTTCTGACCATGGACCACATTCATCCCTTCCATTGGATTCAATGGAACATGTGCATCAATGAGGCCCAGATCATGCTCCAGCTGGACGGGAAGCACAGTCAAGAAGATCCCCTCATCCCCACTTGTCTCCTGGCAATCAGCAAATCACTTGTTACTCCGTGTGCTGACCATCTAC
Source organism: Ambystoma mexicanum (assembly GCF_040938575.1). NCBI lineage: Eukaryota > Metazoa > Chordata > Amphibia > Caudata > Ambystomatidae > Ambystoma > Ambystoma mexicanum. The sequence goes on along the minus strand of NC_090927.1, from coordinate 380,119,684 downwards.
TACGTGTGCTGACAATCTGCACTGTTTTTCAAGGAAGTATTAGACTCTCTTGTATGTATTAAAAGGCAAGGCCTGGGGCAGGAAGCAACTTAGGCGGTCAGGAAAAAACACATTTCCATATTAACGCAAACACATCAGGTGATATGACCGTGGATTGTTGCCCCACAGTGATTAGCTGACTCTGACTCAGTGTTTTTTCGGTACAACGTCCTTTCATCGCGGGATGTTTTTTCGCGGCGTTTTTTACCGCACATTTTTTCCTGGAAAAACCCATCTAATTTTTTAGAAAATGTGGGGAGGGTTGAGGGGGGGAACCCCCCAAAAATAATGAAAAAAAAATTCGATGGGTTTTTTCATGCAAAAAATCGTGGTAAAAAACACAGCGAAAAAACAAAAAAGCATCCCGCGATGAAAGGACGTTGTACCGAAAAAAAACACTGAGTCAGAGTCAGCTAATGACATGGAAATGACATGGAACCGTTTTTTTCAATATAGAAAACATTGTTTTCCTCTGAGCTCTTCAGAATGTGTGCTCCAGAGCACCTTGGAAAGGTTAGTTAAATATTGTCATGAATAAAAACATGAACATCTTCAACAAAGTGTTTAAGGAACTTTTTTGTCTTTTCACTTCCTTTTATTACATTGGATACAATACCTTAAAACAAACAAGCATTGGCAATTCCTATAATTTTGGTGTTTGTAGATGTTTACTGCATTTTATATTTAGCATGGAGGGAAGGAATGAGTAATGACAGATTGGGAGGTAATGAATGGCGGTGCTGGGAGGTGAGGGAAGCATTGTGGGAGGAGGATTAAGAAATAAATGGCAACACGAGGGGGAATAAAAAAATCCAATCGATGAAAGCTAGTCCAGCAACAATACACAGGAGCATTGGGTATCAGGTAATATTATCCCCACCAAAAATATCGTAGCCGGGAACGGCCATAGGCGATATTTTTAGTGCATTTGAAGGAAGGAGTGACATTACAAATGGAGGGGGGTGACAGTACAAGGGGAAGGTGCAACAGCGCAAGGGGGAAAAGCAACAGAGCAAGGGGGAAGGAGTGCCAAAGCAAAGGAGGAAGGTTTGACAGAGCAAGGGGGAAGGAGCGACAGAACAAGGGGGAAGAAGCGACATAGCAAGGGGGAAGGAGCAACAGCACAAGGGGGAATAGGCGACAGCGCAAAGGGGAAGAAGCGACAGCGCAAGAGGGAAGGAGCACTGCAACAGTGCAAGGGGAGGAGTGACTGTGCAGGAGGAGGAGCGACTGCGTACAGGGGAGGAGTGACAGCGCAAGGGTAAGGTGCAATCCTGTAATGGGGGAAGGAGTGCCAGCCAGTGCACAGGGAAAGAGCAACAGTACACAGGGGAAGGAGCACCAACGCACGGGGGATGGAGTGACACCGCAAAAGGGGATGGAGAGACAGCACAAAGGTTGAGGATGGACAGTAAAATTGAGAGAGGAGGAATAGCACAAAGGGGGAGAAGGGACAGCACAAAGTGGTATGAGGGGCAGCACAAGGGGGAGGAGGGACAGCGCAAAGTGGGGAGGAGGGTAGCACAAGAGGGGGACAGCACAATACAGAAAGGAGCAACAGTGCAACAGAGCAGTCCATCTGTTAGTTGTATGTATAATTGCAGCCTAGTCATACTTGTCCTATATTGTAGTTTTGCTTTCAATGTGGCTCATTTTCAGTCCGGTGTAGATGTCCTCAAAAGTCACAGATTAACACATTCTGATACCCTTTTCCCACGTTTTATGCAATTACACAAAGCAATTGGTCAAATGGCATTTCTACCCATTTTTGAGTGCATCCCAAATTCAGAAATGGGATGTGCTTTGAAAGGCACCTAGATCATGTTTCGACTGGGAGAAGGGGAATACACTATGCATATCCACGTCATTCATGACCCTGTGATGCTATTTCTTATTTCTTCCCTTCCAACAGAGATAGAAATGCTTGAACGGCGCACACAACACACTCAGAGAACAAATGTGTTTCCAACGGTTTCCCATGTGGCCAAAACCATTCTCCTGTCTACATCATCAGCCCACACAGAAAAGTACTCAGCGCTCCGCCACTTTCTCGTGGTCAAACCATTGCTGTATGTCTTGGAACCCCTGGGCCTTCTTGTTCTCATGGGTCCTGCTGCCTTTTCCTGGATTGCACCAGCACAATGCACATGACAAGCAGATTCTGATAGCACACTTCCATGCATGCTTGGTTACTTAAAATCGTGTGTTCTATTGTTGACTGTCACATTCCCATGGGAACATAAAGGTCCTCCTGTCATGTGTTCTTCTAATGCAGTTGAAACTTATTTGAAACTCGGTAATTAAGCTTAAAAATGTGCAATATGAATTGTCATCTAAGAACAAGAATACATGTTGTAAAGGGTTCATAAAGCAGGAATACATCACTCAAAGGAATCAAATAGGGAATGAAGTAAGACAGAGTGAAATAAAAATGTCACAGTCAATGATCATATACAATTTGATTGAGACATAACAAAATATACAACACATAATTCGTCCAATGTAAGCATGATCAACACAAGAAGAGAAATATAAATCAAGAGAGACAATTGATAAGAAATCTTCAACAGACAGCAAATGGCAATATGTACACATGGGGTAATGACCCCTCGTGAAACAGTCCACTCACAAAATATATTAGTCAAATTTCAGAAAGTAAGGTATAGTTAGAGCACTAATGTTAGTATCCATAAAGTTTAACAACTCTATTGAAGGCGTTTCGGGCAAAAAATAAAAATGCTGAATGCGCATTTACTGCACATTCGGCATGGAGAAATAAAACAAAGCCCGTAATGTCGAACAAGGGGAGCGGGGGTTGCATGGGTGTTCCCCGCTCCCTTTGTTTGGCATTATGGGCTTCTAGGGTAGCGGGGGTGTTCCCTGCTTCCATGAGATTGAATGCGGGGATAATTAAGTCATAAAAGAAAAATGTGAAAAAAGAAGAAAGGACCCTGCAGGGCAAGCTCCCACCAACACTAGTGGGATGGAACTGATGCCGCAGGGAGTGTAGTCACTGAAAAAGGTAAGTGGGGGGAAGCTATCGGGGATGCAGGAGAATATCTATGTGATCACTGCGCTGCTCGCTTTTCAAATGTGACATTTTGGGATTCGGTATTTCGCGCCACACAGTGATCACGTAGATCCTATCGAAGGCCTTCCCTGCATCCAGTGATAAGGCAATCCTCATGTTTTTGGCCATCCTCCCTTCCCAAATAATGTGTGCACTGGGTGACCAATTTAGGGCATGCCCCACCTGTGTCTCATGAACTAGTTGGTTTATATGTTTCTGCCATCGTGTGGGCAGCACCTTTGCATAGATTTTTGCTCTTTAGATTAATCAGAGAGATAGAGTAGATGTTTGCACGGTCAGTATGGTCTCTGCCCTGTTTAGAAATTACCGAAATGATGGCTCTATTGTACTCTTCTGGGAATTTGCTCACCCCTTCTGCTTCTTTGTATACTTTGGCGAGCAGTGATACTATGAGTTAGACTTCCAGCTTGTAGAATTCAGATGGAAACCATCATTGCCCAGTGACCTTCCCCCTTGGCAGTGTGTTTATGGCCACCCTGATCTCATCTTCCGTTATCGCAGCATCAAGCTCCTGCCTCGCTTGAGCACGGAGATTTAATATGTTTATAGCTTCTAAAAAAGAGTACCTGTCCAGCTTGCAGCTGTTGTCTGTAGATTTTTATAGCTTGGAATAGAAACTGGCAAATCCATTGGTAATTTCTTGTTGGGGTTGTCTGCGGTCTTGATCCTGGAGACATCTTGCTCTGCCTGCTTATTCATGAGCTGGAACGCCAACAGTCTCCCCGCTTTCTCTCCTTGTTCGTAATGCATTTGCCTTAGCTTGAAGAGGGTGAATTCTGATTTTTTAGTCAATAGCTGATTGAGCGCAACAATTTGCCTTTATAAGCTCCTGCATATTGTGCACAGAGGGCCGCTGAAGGTACTTTTTCATCAGTTTCTGGATCTTGCTCCCTATTTTCATTTACATGTCACATGCTTTCTGCTTGCAGTGGGAGGCATAACTGATCATTTGCCCTCTCATGTATGTCTTGGCGGAGGCCCATAGAACTGCTGCACTATCAACAGAGTGGTCATTGAGTTCAGGGTATTCTCCCAGTGTGTTTTGCTGGTCTACTATCTGTTCTGGTGTCTTATACAGGCTGATGTGTATTCTCCATCTCACAGTGTGTGAGTGCGTTAGTTCTAATGACGTCTGAAGAGGTATCAGCGTGTGATCTGTGAGCCCCAGGGGCAATATATCATTGATAATTATTGAGTTGGTTAACTGATTTGACCTCAGATAGTAGCCAAGTCTTGCCCATGATCCATGAGCGCACAACATATTTGCTGTCTTTGAGGCGAGTTATTCACCACGTGTCGCACAGGCCATGATCTGACATAATGTCCTTCAGGATGTTGCAGTCTCTGGCTCCACTGGTATCCATCCCTTTTGATCTATCTAGCAGCCCATCCAGTGTCATATTCCAGTTTCCCCTCAGATTGGTGTGTTTCTGATCTCAGTTAAGGTTCTGTCCAAGAATCTTAAAAACCTACTCTTGTCCCCTATGGGTGCATACCTGGATTCCACAATCAAGATTGTGCTTCCGACTTTGATTTTGGTAAGATGTCCTCCTCCTTCTCCCCATGTTTTGAGAATCTTATATTGTAAGTCTCATATGGCCAGCCCTGCATTCTTTCCATTTTTCGAACAGCTGTAGACTACGTCCCTTACCCACCCTCTCACTAGTTTCTTGCATTCCTCTAAACACAAGTGTGCCTCTTGGACATCTACTCTTTTAGTTTTGAATTATTGCAACATTGTTTTCCTTTTAACATAATAGTTGAGACCATTCACTTTTTCCATTAAAATTGAAAGATTATGCATGTCTGTGTTTGGAGGTTTGATGTTTGTAGGTGTTCTGCATCTTCCCAGTTAGTGATCTAATATATTCCATTGGTAGTAGCACCTAATTGTTTCTCTGGAAAGTCCATGCCATGGCCTCACCATATGATTCTTCAGCTCTTTTTGTGTCACAGACTGTTGTGTACATCCTGTATGTTCTAGGAAAATGCAAGTAATAACCAGAATTAAATGAACAAACCATTGAAGGTTAACAAACTAACAGGACCACCTACCCGGTCGAATAGAACACTTTAACTCTGTTGTTTCTTTTGGCAAGGTGTGGACTCGCACTACCCTCTCCCTCAACGGCTGAGGTTACCCTCTTGGTCATCATCTTCCTGGCTTTACCTTGACCATTCATAGTGCCTACTGTTGAAGAGCTCTCGTTTAACTATCTATTGGCCTTTGTTGTGATTTCAGTGGTGCTCTCTATTTCCCCCTCGGGTGGTCTTCTTATTGCCTCGCTGAGGGCAAGGTGGGCATTTTCTGGGCCTTTTGATTATGCTCCCTACTTGGTTTAGATCTGATTTTATCCCATCTGCCTTCTCTGGCCCTCAAATGCCCCTTGTTGTAGCGGGGTGGGTTGGTGCACTACCTCCATTGCTATGTCATAAAGGGTTTGGAGGAATTACCTAACCTCTTCCGCGTTTGGAATTCCTTGGGCTTACCATCTTTCGTTATGATCATCCTCGCTGGTTCCAGGAGACCATTCGGGTCAACTAGTTTTGGTGACTCACAGTCCGCACCTTCTTCAGTACCAACTAAAAGCATGTTCATTTCTTCTATGGTTTGTCACATCTATCCTAAGTCACAATGTAAAGGTGGCTGTTGAACAGTCTATACAAGGCACAGTGTGGTGTTTTGAATGAATAGAGTGGTCACTCTGCTTGGTCTTGATCTGAGTGGTCATTCAACATAGTTTTTTGTATGATGCATATCCTTTTGATGTAGTATGAGGGATACCAAATGATTAGTTGTGTTTTTATGGGCATTGTTGCTTGTGGTATAATTTGATTGGCAAGTCAAGGACCAATCACACATGTGAACGCTTGAGGGTGGGTATAATAGAGTATAAAATCCCTCCTTAAATGCTGGGTGGGTTTGTTCCCGCAACAATAGCCCCTGGTTTTTAATGTGGGTTTTTAATCTCAGTTTTTGTTGCTGTTGTAAACCTTTATTCAGCGTAAGCCTTTTAGGGACATCAAACTAAATACAAATAAATACACTGGTATTGATCGATATAAACATAAAACATTGTTACACATAGTTACGTTAAAGAAATCAGTCTTCACTACCGATCACATAAATACTATTTTTACATTCAATTAACTCACCAGCCCACAAGCCAGTTGCTCAACTGGATCTCTGTACTAAGCAATCAGGAGCCACTTTCGGTCCAATTAAGTGGCTAGGCTCACAGTAACGTGTGTTAAGCATCGACCTTATTGCCTAAAGATTTTATCGTCCCATGTTGATGCAATACATTAGTTCTCTTCAACCATGCCCGATAAATGCAACCCTAGATTTACAGATGCAAAATAGGCAAAACAGGGGTTTGAGATACCTATTTCTAAGCTCCTTTAGGTTGGCACAAAATAACAAAAAGTGGACAATAGTTTCTAACCCATCACGACGGTATCACTACATAAAATCCCCAACAAAAATATTGCCGTAGATCTGGCCGTTTGGTTCGCCATAGGCGATATTTTTGTTGCGGATATTATGTGGGTGCAGGGTTTGCGGGGGTGTCCACCTTACATTAAAACATGATGCAGGGGTTGCAGGGTTGTCCCCCGCAGGGTCCATGTGTGAATTTTGCTGCAAAAATATGGCAATATCTTTGCATCGTGATATTTTTGCGGCAGAATTAACACATGGAACCATCACGACACAGTGGACAAACAGGTTTCCCACCTCCACCCCATCTGCTAGAGTATTCTCAAAGTGGTAGGCAGCCCAGCCACAGCCTCAGTTTTTCCCATTTTTTGGCTGGATAGGTTTTTCATGGTTCCGCTTGCTACCTGTGTGGGGGTCTGATTTACAGGAGACAAGCTCAGTTGTGTAAGCGGATTCACTTCATCACTACAGCTAAGTCAATGCCTAGTCTGGGATGCTGAGGGAAACCCTTATTGATATATTTTTATGTCCAGTTCGTTACTCTGGATGACTACCCTTATATAACGCCCCTCTCTTAGAATCCCCCTGACCCCACTGAGCCAAGAAGTAGGTTTGTTTTGCAAATTAAAAGGTTTATTTGAAAATTAAACAATATCTATCTACCACACTTTTATAGTAAATTAATATTTAATAGCACACTTGTGAGGATGATAGTGATCAACAATGGATAATGTTACAGTGGTACACTCTTTTTGATGGCTTAGAAGTGAGATAGAGAGGATAAAGTAGCTGAGAATGCTTTTATGGCTTCAAGGACAATGCAATGATGAATGAAAATGCAGTACAGAAAATAAACTTGATATGACTTCAACAAAAGACAATGTAATCACTTTTCTTTGACAATTCACCCCCCCCCCTTTATGCAATGTAAAGAGATGGAAGGAAAGCACACAGTTCTCAGAAATGCAATCAAATATAATTCAGTTCCCCCCTAGCAAGCTTAGAGGAAAACAGGTAGGAGTTTTAAACACAGGCAATATACTTTGATGTGGTATGCAAAGAAGTGAAAAATATGCTAAAATTGCTTTAATTCCCTATAGGAGGTTCAGGGTGAGTGAGAGATACTTAAATTAATTCAGGATCACTTTAGCAATGCTCTATGAATGATTGTCAGGTTGCACACGAATTTCAGCAAGGAAAGCAAGGACAAATATTTTTACACGTGGCTGAAATTAAGCAAAATGTCAAATCGCGGCAAATTTAGTCGCGTGCATCGAGCGCGATTACGGAGGCACTATAAGGAGTAGGAAGTCGGTTCAAGGCTCGTTGGAAAGCTTAGAATCTGAGCTTTAAGATGACAGATAAAACTCACTCCGGAGATACGGCCGATTTAGTAAAGGTAGTTTTTCGGATTTGAAATTTTAAAGCTCAGAATGACAGATGACAGTTTTCAGTTTTAAAGATGACAGAATGGCACGATTTTAGGAGGCAGTTCTAATAAGCTAAAATAGTTTGGATTAGATTATTCAAAACTGAGAGATTGGTTTTGGCACAGTGCTAGCTGGGTACTCACACTAGATTTTGGACAGGAATGCGACTTTGTCACCGATCGGGTCAGGATTGGCTGGACTTCTGCAAGCAGTTCTTCACAGCGATCTGGTCGCTGGTTCTCTCTGGTTCCGGATACAGCACTGCTTTCTGGATACTGCTACAGGTTCTTGCAAAAGTTCTTGGCAAAGAATTCAAACAGCTCGCCCGGCTATTGAATAGTTTGTTGGTTTTGAGGCCTGCTGAAGAGGATTCAGCTTGTGGATTCAGGCCTCTCTGCTACAAATTCTGGAGTTAATTTCAGGTCTCTGAAGATTGATGGATTTGAAGTCTGGATCTCTGGATGTGAAGTCTCCTGGCAAAGCGTCCTGCAAGAAAGTGGAAAGTGAATGTTTCTACCTGGGTTTCAATGTTCCTTTTATGTGTTTTGAAAATGGGTGTGTGCCTGGGCCTAGCTAAGCCTGCCCCTCTCACTTATCATTGGCCAAGCTTTCCTCTCTCCCATGATTGGGGGAAAGAAATGGAGCGTCAGAGTGATGCTGTAGGTTGTATGGTCAGAGGAACCTCCCCTTGTCAAATTGCACACAAATCTATTTCTGACCCAAATACATATTTATCTATGTACCATTTTTCTAATGTTATACGTCCAGTTAACATATTTTCTGTAGCACCAAACCATCTGATCCCTGTCTTTGTACGATGTTGTGTCCACTTATGACAGAATTCTCCCCTTTTCCTCCAGATAACGACCTCTAAACCTTTCCAGATTTTACACAGATGTGCACCAGGGATATGGGTTTCAGATAATAAAGTGTCAGATTTTTAACATGCATACATTTGGAGTAACAACCCTTTTTTCCGCTACTATCCCCAAGAACATACCACAGGGTCCTAACACCTCTTAAAATGTGCACAGAAAAATTACAAGAATGATAATGTTATTTATATAATTTTGACAAGTCCGCACTATGAATTATCCATCTTTTTAAAACCATGCTCTGGCCCCAAAGGGGTGTGGTTTTCCAAAGCACATGGTGGAATTTCTGGTTTATCCACTTCCCCCAAGCACGGCTTGCTCTCACAGGCACTGCCCCTCCCAGTTTCTCCCAAGAGGAAGCCATTTTACGACCCCCTCCCAATATAGCATTTGCCTGAGTCCAGGACAGGGCTTTGTTCAACTTCCTGCAGTCTGCAGGTACCACTCCCCTAATTCAATCAGAGAGGTGTTACCTCCTTTTGGTGGGAGCAGCAGGATGCAGCCAGGCCTGGGAAGAGTTGTTGAGCCAGTTCAACTCCTGTCGGGGGTAATTGTCAGGCAGAATTCAGCTAAATGTCACTTTAGTTCCCAGTTTTCTACATTCAAATCCAACTTACAACTTTTGCATTTTTATGCAGCTAGAATGCTGATTCTAAGTTCAAAACTATGACATTTAAACAATTGGAACCTATGTGACACTCACAAGTAGGTCACTCATTTATTCTAAACATTTCGATTTTAGTGGCTTTAAACCCAAATTCACTTAAGCTGCTGACATCCCCAGCTATTTTTTATATATACATTAAATGATTACTTCCTTCAAGTCATTTCAGAATATAGTTTTACATTGTATCCACCTCTTAGCAAGTCTTTCCTTGGCCTGGTTTGGGTTCATTTGTTCAGTTTTACACAAAAGTATGGTGCTTTTAAAACGCCGGCTTTCTGATAGTGGTGAGCACCAGTATTGCATCCATTTTGACATTAAGAAAATGAATTCCCCACAGTTCTGGGTTGCTTTTGGCAATCAGCATTGCCATTCCCAATGGTTTCAGGCTACTGTGTGTGTAGACCAATGGTGGTTTTAGGCAGTGCCCTCCTGTGCTCACAACATAGGCAAAAATGGGTGGCAGCCTATTCTTCATGTTTTCCCTGTGCACTCTCTGGGGAGTTCTGGCCATCATGATGTTTTCAATGCCAGTAATGCACAGTTTTATGGTAGGGCTTGGATGCATGGGTAAAAACATCCCACAGTTGGGCGAATGCACATGACAACCTTGCAGTCACCAGTTGAGTAATGTCTGATTGATTCATGCTTGAGTTTAGTGGAGGGATTTCTCTTTCTCCTTCTGTCCTGTTAGATAGGCGGCACAACACATCACCCCATGGTCATTATTTTCCGAAGGGACTGCATAGTACTTCTTTTAAGGGAGTCTGTCGTTTAGTTGGTTTGGACTGAATCATAGCATAACATGGTTGTTTTCTCGTGTCCCCTTTGTGTTAAAACATAGCTAGTTGGTGGATGTAAGGATTTTACTGAATAGGTTTTCCCTGGTTATGATTGTACACACCACCTCTTTTCATTCCCTGTTCTCACTGTCTGCATCTGCTCACCGTGTAGCTCCCTATCTTGTTACATGTTGCCATCCCTGGTACTCTGCCTTCTAGCACTCTTCCTGCGATGAATCGCCTTCCAGAAAAAACGTGACTGGTCCACTGTTGATCGCCGTTCCTGGACCATAATTTCTGCTAATTTCCCCATATTATTATTATTCATCATATTTACTATTGTGGCTGCCTGGGAACGCTTGCTGCAGCCTTCACAAACATTATGTACTCCTTCCCAATCTGATGAGGCAGTACTTGTTGCCTGAGACCAGGCATTCGTCCCATGAAAAACACTAACCTTGCACTAAAGAGCTGGCAATTACCTTAAACACCTCCATACTTGACTTTGGACTCAGTCCGTTTGCAGTGCGAGACACAATTCAATCCTCAGCTTCTTTCTGACCACTGAGGCCTAATGCACTACAATGGCAACTTTTTGCCTCTACTTAAGGCCTATTCATACAAATGGAAGATCGTTTCCTAATAACATGAAGCATCCCTACAAACGTGAGACTGTATAATATTGTGCCATGTGTTTCACACTATGCGTTATAAACGTATAAAAACATGCACAATCCCATCATGTGTAAAAAAATAAAAACATAGCATTCTGTGGTGTTTTGCTAAAGGGGAAAAGTGGTGAGTTGTGTTTATTTGTGTGTGTGTGCTGTGCCAGATAATGGGAAGGTACTTGTTGCACTGTGCAGCTTTTTATCTAGCTGCCATGCAGAAAATAGTCTGGTGCCATGCACTGGACCGCAGGCAGGTGTGATACTCAAGGTGCCCTGTGTCCCTTATAAAGTGTAATGCATGCAGGTATGTGGAGTCATGCTCCAGGTCTTCTCTGCCATCTTGTCGTGCAAATGAGGGCTAAGGAATATAGTGTTGGGCAGTGCGTTGTGGGTCGTGTTCGAGCGTGAAGCAATGTGTTGTATTAAAAATAATGTGCTGTATGTACCCTCTGTATGGAGTGCAGTGCATGTGAGCAGTGCTAGCTATGTTAGGTGTTCCATGGCTTCACAAAAATCGAAATGCTAGAGCTGCCTATTTTATATAAAAAATAAAAGCCAAACCTACACTCGTGAGCCATGCTACTGTTCCAGTGACACAAAACCTTTACGTCACTGCCGAGGGTCCTGATGCCCTGCTAGACGATTGTCCACAGGCGGTACTTCCGCTCCCGTGGGGAGCGGTGCACCTGCATCTGAACACTGGATTACAATTATATTGTAATGTTTGGTAGTTGGCAACCTCCGACATCTCTTTTCAGAAAGCTCACTGTCATACTGGTGAACAATGACGTCAAATTGTGTGCATTATGGTTAATATATTTCGAGTTTTGTGGAGTAAAGGTATTAAGTATACCATCCTTTAGCCTCACATTACAAGCTAACCATACCTCGGAGTTCTTCCCCAGGGCCTACTTTACCCGCTCCTAGCCAGGGCGCTTGGTTGCTGTGCAGTGAGACACACATCGGAAGGAGTGCAAACAGGTAAACTAGTTATTTGTTATTCCGCTAGCAGGCTGTGGCTGTTAGCGGAATAAGAAAGCACAAATAAAATCTCATTGTTGAGACACACAAAATGTGCATAATTACTGCCAGGTTGCTGGCTGTTTTACAGGATGTATGTCTTAAATTCTGAGAGAAAGAGTAATACATTATAGTCTTTGGAACACATAGAATTGTATACGTAGCCTATTTTGGGCTGCTATTGAACTTATGGGAAGCACAGAAAACTAGTTCACCTGTTATAGCTGTTTTCATAATTTTAGGTCAAGGGTAGGCCCTACATCAACTAGTGCTGCAGCACACCACAATCTATGATAGCTGGCTATGCGCACCCTAAAGTGGTTTACCCTAACTATATACTTCGTAAGTAGTTAGTGCTCAGATTGTAAGAATAGGGTTGTCTTCTCTGAAAATGACTGAACAGCTGGATGTTATTCCGTATTAATGCCTTATCCTTTTGTTGCCGCTGCGACGTTTCTTCCTTTACTTTAGTGGCAATGGCAGTGAAGAAGCATTGTTTGGCATCAGGTGGATCATCATTAGGAAACAATCACAGCTTGAACAGAATAGGGAAGCCTGAGTGTTCTTCCCAAGGATAGCAGCTTTGGCAAGAAGGAGTTGGGATGCTGCAAACCAAATAACTAGCAATGTAAGCACAAGTGGGGCTATTGCAACAACCGTGGGAAGCATCTGGATCCAGGTGCAGGCATGGATGAACGGAAGTTAAGATGAGTTTACATTTCTTGAGACCGTTTTGGGGGTTCAAATATTTTTTTTTTTACCACAATGAAAACATTTGGATGTTTCTAAGCACCTAACCTATGTGGTGTGACATAAGATATCATCTTTGTTATTTTACAACAACCAGGTTTTTCAGTGTTCAAACATTATGACCTTCATCACTGTGCCTCTTTTGTCAGGAGTTTTAAGAAAGTTACTAGTGAGATGAACCTTACTTTCTGACACATGAGTAAAGTAATACAGCTGATGATCAAGGACACTGTTGCAGGATAAGTGGGTTGAATTTAGAAGCTACCATCACATTCTTGGCATCATCATGGAGGCACACCATTTCTGAATGATGCAATCCTATGTATTGCCTGTCCTTTAGGTCATCAACACATGCGGATGGGCAATCTAACTCTGTGCATGTCCACACCCGGAAGATGGCACACGTGCACAGCTCAGCCAGAGAATCCGTCAATTAACTGGGTGCATATGTCATAAATGTCAATGGAGATGACTTGCATATTTCTTGCTGCGTCTGAAACTCTAAAGGTATTTTACTATGCTGGCCTTTGACAATTTCTGTCTTAACTTTAGTTTGAAGACAGAAATAGGGGACATTTGATTTCGTTTCATTTCTTTCTGACAACCAAATGCAAATGCCAACTGTGCCTGCCACGCCCTTGCAACTCTCTGCTAATCCAGGTATGCCTTCAGTTAGAGTCAGACAGAATACAGTAAAAAGAAAATGCAAACAAGGCCTGAATGCAGTAAAATATGTGCTAATACCTAGTCCACATTTTATACTGCATTACACCTAACTCTAAATCAGCGGTATTCAAACCTTTTCATACCAATCCCCTCCTTGAGTAAAACTATTGTTTCTGGCCCCCACACCTATGGGTTGGCCCTTCAGGGTGCCCAAAAGATGTCCAGGGGAGCCACAGACTCTTTAAAATATAAGCCAATTGTATAGTTTACATGTGATTTTAACGAATTAAAATACAGAGAATGCTGCAATAATGAAAATGTTATAACGAAAACCCCCCATTTCCCTATGCTTTTGACATCCTTTGGGCACCCCTAGAGTGGCTGGTCCCCTAGTTTGAAGGCCACTCCCCCAAATGAAGCTATGTATGGCCGTTTCAGAACCATCTTTCTTCACCCCTCATGCTCAATGGACCTGTGCTCTGAATTTGTAAGCTTGTGAAAGTGCTCTGAGGAGTGAAATCTTAGTCACACAGCCCCCACACTCAAAATGTGTCTTTCTCCAGTATCAGCTCTTTCTTAGATTCACATGCTTGTAATACTTCCCTCTTATCAGCCTGGGAATCTCGTTATCCATTTACAGTAGCAATAAACGGAAACGAAAATATGGTAGCCTCTCAGCCTCTTTATGGGGCATTTACTCCTGAAATTTTAAAATACTTTTTTATGAAACCAAGGGAAATTCTTGCTGAGTCCCAGGTACAGGAACCCTTCAGTTTAGCTGAATTGAGTGCGAAATGCTTGAACAATTGCAGTATATGAAGAAGTGAATCTGTTTCACAGCATATTTTTCTGGGGAGTTTATTTCCCCTTTTCTTTTTCTCTGTCAAGCTTTCGCATTCTCTCATCACTGGCATTTGTTCTAATGGACGTTTGGCCATTTTCTCCCTAATCATTTAAAATACCGCAGGAGCACAACATGGGGTGAGCTCTTGGATGGGCTGACATTTCATATGTATGGTCTTCTCCTTTCCTTATCTGCAGTCCTACCCTCACTATCACCAAGAGAAGGGTGCTGCAGGTGCAAAGGTTTATCAATTTTATTTTGAAATAATGACATCAAAAATTGTTTGACCCATAAAGTGAATGTCTTTCCAGGGTTTAGCATTTACCTAAATGGTGCTTACTGGGAGAAACATTCCCGCCTCAGAAGGTTAAACGCTCTTTCAGAAGACAGCTTGCATACCATTATTGAGGAAGGTAAACCAGAAATCAATGAACACGTGCTGTGGAAATACATTAAGGCATAAACAATCCAATCAGTACACCCATTAATCAAATTCATATTTGTGGCCCAGGCACTAAGTGTGCAAACAATGTAAAACGCTGGTCAGCTAATCTAAAGCTGTTTAATCAGTAGCATGTATTTACGGTGGGGCTGCAGTTTGAGAGCAGATTTGTGGCCAGATTATTAAAATGCTTCCCTTGTGCAGAAAACATTGAGTGATTGAATTTAGCACCGATTTTCCTGACTAGATTATATGGAATGGACCCAACAGGGTTAGCCCCAATCTGTATTGTGCCAAAATGTTTTCACTGGGGCATAACCTTAAGCAGACTTTTTTATTTACTTGTATTGCTGCGTAATATGAAAAGAAATGTGATAAACACATTTAGGTTTCTGTTATTCAGCAAATATAGTAAAAAAAAAGCAGGCTTGATTCTTTTGTTGCTCTGGTTCAAATGTATGTATATAATACGAATGGCGACAAAACCTGTTAACTCCATTTACTCAATTATTAGCGCCAGTGCAAATATTAGGTATTACATATGTTTATTTATTTGTATTTAGTAATAAAACGTTTACAAATTTCAATTATCAATCCGTTAAAATACATACACTATGATCCCATTATCAATTGCCAACATCATATCACAGAAACTCTTAAATACATATTCAGTTGATAAAGTATTAGATAATCTGGCCCTGTTGAGCTCAGTGCCAGTGTTCCCAAGCCACACACAACGTATAAATGAAGGACTGTGCTCTGCGAAAACTTGCTTTCTATGCGGAAGCAAAAAAGCAATGGAATTTTGTAAATTTAGTACTATAGCTACCTTTGCATATTTTAATTAAGACTACATGCAGGAACATTTAAAGATTTGTGCTGCACGGTTTATTTTTTCTTACCACAAAATGTTTAAATCACTGACACTGTATCCTGCGGATTCGCTCTGCATAATAATGATACTAAAGCTGAAAGACAGGAATATAGATGACATTGGAGCATAAACTTTGAACAATGCTGATTCATAGGAGTACAGGGGCGAGTAGTGCTTTCTAAGCTCCTACCCGCCCCACACTACTACTAAACCAGACGTGATCCCAGATGTTGATAATGTTGTGGCTTCCTGCCTCCGTGTCATCTAATTCACGAAGGGTGGACCAAAGTAATTTCCTGAAATTTATTTATTACAACTTGTACAACCTCTGCTGCTAGGTATCCTCCAGCAATCCACCTATTATGGCTAACTCAGCATTGTGCTTTAAACATAATATTTTGCATCTTACCTATTATGACTAATTCAGCCCTGTACTGGGAATGTAATATCTCATCTTACCTACTATGACTAACACTTGCATGTGCTGTGATTGTAATATCTTGTAACTCACCTACTATGACTCAGGATGCCTGTGCTGCACATGTAATGTCTTGCTTATGCCTATCTGCATGCTGGAAGCAGCCCCCGCACCGTGAGGTGAGGCTGTGCCAGTATGCATACAGTTACCTATTGAGACTCGTAAGTATAATTCACTTTCTGTAACTAGCTCTTAGATGCCTCAGGGCTTTCTGCACTGAAATAATTGCAAAACTAATTAAATAAAACAGAGACTGTAGGACTTCCCTGGAACCATAGAGGGAGGATTGCTGTGGACCATTGACTGAAGTGCTGCCACAACCCTGTTTTTCCCAAAGAGCGAAGGGCTGCTCAGTTCATGAGTGCCAGCCCAGAGATTTCTAAAAGTAAGTAGATTGTCCAAAATATGTCAGTGTGTGGATCTATTTAATTCACCCATTCCCTTTCATAGTGGGTTATCTTGCATTAGTGGGTGGGGGATAACTGTGCAGAGCCTTAGCATATTTGACTGTATATTAATTTAACTAACTCCCAAATACATTGACGCAGAGGGGAGCTTGGAAGAAATCAAAACGTTAACCCTCCCTCCTAACGGGAAAATACAAGATACACTCTTTCAACATTGTATTTAGCCCTTGGTCCCACAAAAAGACAATTCTAAACTGTCCAACTTCGCCAACGCAGGCCTTTAAGTGAAGGGCAGACCGAAAATTAACAAAATTCATCCCCAATTTACTGTGCAACCTCCCTTCACAGGCCTTTAAGTGAGAGGGTAAATTGTCCCCACTCCCTAAACCTGGCGCTGCATGTCATTGATGCTTGGGTTTTTGAGACTGGAGGAGAAGCGCTTTGCAAAAGTGAGGCCTCATGTATTCAGCACTAAATGTGTGATGCATGTCTTGTTTTTAAATTAACAGTGTTTATTCCTAAGCTAATGCTGGTGAAATCCTATTTGCCATATGAATTTTACAAATCTGCGATTTAATCTGCTAGCATTTGAGTGTGCAGGGAACTCCATAAAGCAAGCCTTGAAGGTGTACTAGTTTCCACAAAACGAAAATGGTGCTTATGTTTTGATACTAAACCTCTCAGCCAGTGGTGTTGAAGATTATGTTCTAGATTTGTGCCATATTATTTGTATTGAAATTCAACATTCCACTGGATTCATGGGAAAAGAGGTTTGACATTTTATTTAGCCTGTGTTCCATGTTTGCGAGACAAAAGTACATGTAGACCAAGAGTGTTTTGTAATTGAATCTGTGTTTTCTGCCACAAAGAAGGTGGTGGCTGTGATTGAACAAAGTTATTATCAATTGAGTTTATAATTAAAATAAATATATATTCTTTCTATACCCCGGCCTGGTTCTTGGCTCACTGTGGACACAGGGGAGAGATTTAGCAGCTCTATCTGAGTTTTCATTATGGCCAGCGCTAAAAAACTTAAGCGAGTATTGCATGGCTTCTTGTTGGGGGTTGGAAGGAATTCCCCAGGTTAAGGGTGGTCTCAATAAAACACAACATAGCCACCCCAACCAGAAGAAAATGGTAGCATGGACTGGAGGCAGTCTGTACTCTTCAAGAAGGGTGTGAGCCAACATGGAAGTATCCACACAACAAAAGTACTGTTATACCAAAATCAATATATATAAAAGTGAAAACGTGTTTGTGGTCGGATTTGTGGCGAAGCATTGTTCCTTATACAATTCCACAAGATTGCGCCCAATTTTGCATAGTTACCTGTTAGGACACTCCGGACATTACTGGCTACATGACATTTGGACACCACACCCTGTTCCCTGGATTTTACCACAAGTCAAAATGTGTTTGTGGGTTTGTGGCTTGGGGAGGCATTGTTCTTTATACAATTCCACAAGATTTCACCAATCTGCACCAAATTATTCATAGTTACCTGATAGGAAACCCCAGACATTACTGGCTACTTGACAGTTGGACACCCCCCTTTCCCTGGATTTCAGCACCTTCACACATGAGTTGGTTGCCTAAAATCGGTGAAACATCAATGTGGTTGTAGAAGGACTGGTCCCGACACAAGGAACAAAACTTGAGGTCCAGCCCAGAGGATGCACGGTTTTCAAGATAGTAGTACTGCAATACACTGCAACCATGCCAGGGTGAGGCAACAGGTTGGGAGAGAGCACAGAAGGCCCCAGTATGCAACAGCACATCCACTCTTGCCTCCCCCAACATCTGCTCTGGGGTATGTCAGCCAGCCACACATGCCCATTTTCAGTGCAGTTTACTTCAGGGTTACTTCAGGGTGCAAAGCACATCAAGTGATAAGCGAATTGGAACATGGCGGCCATCTTCTTGGTTTACTTTTTTTCTACACTTTTGAATGGCTGCCATGGAAAGGGAGAACAGTCTACGGAGCCCATTCCATGGCTGTATTTTTTCTTTTTTCAGTTGCTCAATGCCGAAGCATTTGACAACTGAAAAATAACTATTAGTACCCTGGTCTAATGGGCCTGGGTACTTATAGAAATATGCCCCTCATTGGGGGGCATTATTGCTTGAGGTAAATGAAGAGGTGTAGACCAAAAGCGACTACCCCCCCGCCTCTAGTAATGGACAGATGAACTTGCCACTCAGGGCTCTTGTCCCTCCCCAGGTCCAATTTTCTGAATATGAGAAGCGTTAGTCACTTAAACAACTGTATCATCCATACCCTACGCAGAGACAGTGAGGATAAACACAGTGTGAGTGAAGGATGACACACGCATCTGCATAAGACATGAGGCAAATATGTATTTATCACAAAGTTACACAGACATTAGGTCAAACTGCATTTAGACGTGAAGAATGTTACCCACACTCAATAGTCACTCGATAAACATATCATAAATAATATATCAGCAACATGTAATACTAAAATATGCATAATATTGCCGCTGACACAGAAATACTACAGAAAAAGGTATCCATTCCTTCCAAAATGGACGCCACAGTATGCATCACAAAATTAATTGTAGACAGATTCTGGCAAAATATCATGTATAAAACAGAATCAAATAGGAGAAAACACAATTTCAGCAGTGTTATAAATGGACTTGGAAGTAAGGTAAGAAATAGATATGGTAGATAAATTAGCGAATGAGGATGCAACAGCAGTTTTATGTCCTTGGTATGGTATGGTAATGTTTATTTGTAAAGTGCCTATACACAAGGCAAGTGTTTCAAAACCCTCAAGGAGGGAGGGAACGAGGGGAGAAAAACAACAGTCATTCAGAGCCCTTGAATTTCTGAACGATACAAGTCTGCCTAGGCAGAGTAAGTGCATATATACAATTAACAGTGTGGATAACAGCGATTAGGTCTGATGACAATTCTACAGTTTTTCTAAGTGCAAAGAGGCGCAACCATGCAAGGAGGGGAGACAGGAAGGAAAGGTAAATGATCTTCAAGGCATGCTATGTTCAGATCAGGCAAGTGTACAGACGGTACAGGAGAGGGGAGAGGGGAGGGGGGAGGACAAGTGCGGCCAGTTAGCCAGAAACTGGGTAGGTGCTGAGAGATGCCATTCTCATGGGTCATTTACCAAATGCAGTAGCAGTGAGTCAAGTGCAGGCCCTGAGGCAAGTGCTGGAGGACTGGTGAGGGTGCCAGGGACCTGTGAGACTCTGAAGTATGCCTGGCAGCCAGTTGGCATGCTGTGAGGGAAAGGAGGGAGAGAGGGATAGAGAGGAGAGAGAGGTTAGGAGGGTAGAGCGAGAGAGAAGGAGGAGGAAAGGAGGAATGTCTTAAGGAGTTTCTGGAACTTAAGGAGGTCAGGCTCAAGATGGAGGGTGGCAGTGAGGCTATTCCAGAGGGAGGCCCCTGATGAGGATAAAGATCTCCCTCCAAATCTCTGCTTAGAAAACCAGCTCACTCCCAGAAGTTTGGAGGTAGATGAGCTGAGGGCTCGACAGGGACAGTATTTAGGAAGGCATTGATGCAGATAGCTGGGTCCCAGGCTTCAGATAGCCTTGTGGACAATGCAGAGGTAGAGTTTTGCTATAGCCTGCATCATCACAGAACTACTTCCATCCAGTTTTAAGTTGCAAAATATGTTCCAAAAACACATTTTATGCTGATCAGCAGAGTTTGAGGTCCTTGGAATAGGAAATAGTGCTGCATTTCAGGGAAGCATGTTCAGCCAGTGGGAGAGGATAATGTATTTTACTCATAGAAACCTGACCAGTTGCAGTTTAGGACTTATGTTATAGAAGGACAGATGTGTCATATATTTCTAGTTATAAATGTATGCTGGAAGTAGAAAAAACCTGAGACTTTCCTTGCCAGCTTGAAACACCCTGTTGTCATGAGAAACTCTCCTGGCTAGCCTTGGGGAAGATAAATAAATGTCTTTGTTCTTTGCACTTTGTCTCTACCCATGAATGGCTTTATTGGAGTATGTCTGAGAAATTACCTCCTTTACAGTAATGCCCCTTCTCCAGCTCAGGGCTTATTGCTTAATTAAGTACTAAGTGTCCTAAAAGCTGCTGACATGCCAATTACTGATGCATAGAGAAATTACACATAGAGTGTCTTATATATGTATGTTGGTACGTTTAATTGTATACTCAATGACCGGCATGCTCATCTATGTAAAACCCACCAACTGCTGTTTATTAAACACAGAGCACTGTCTGAAAGTGGAACGGTTTAGCACATCAGTCTTTTATGGCAGAATCCAGGTATTAAAGCTCCTAAAATGTTAAAACAATCTGGGAGATTCCCCCTACTAACTATTGATCCCAAACTGAAAGTTTGCTCACGGTGCACACATTGAAAATCCTAAAAACGCAGCTCAACCTTTCTTCCTAAGGTAAATAAAGTGGATGGTAACCTTAACCTCAGTTGAGGTGAACACCTGCCTGGCAGGCGAAAAACTAACTAGGCGCTACTGCACTCTAGCCAAGCTTCTCAATCACTCAGAGTTTCACAAATAGAGGTTCCAAAGTGTATATATGGTACTTTTCACACTATTTATTCAGGTAAATTTGACCAATATCAAGGCTTAACCTTTAGAAGATGGTGAGCTGGAGTGCACTTCATTGTGAACATTGATGGCCCCCGGGGAGGAGGCAAAATTATTTATGCAATGATGACACCATAATGGCATGCGATAATGTGTGGTCACAAATGTGGGTAAATGATGGTGTGGGAGGAGGAGCTTGGGAGTATAACTGAATACCTGAAGCGCCGCTCCTTTTATATATGCTTGAGTGTTTATTATTTTCCTTTTTAAATACTGGTGGACATTGGATAGAGGAATCACTATCTACTGGCTTGAGGTAATTCTTACTCCAAGGGCTCTCAAAAAGAGACATAGTAGCACTACTGAGGCAGCACTTTCAGGAGCTCTCAGGGGGACTAAGTGATGACCACCCAGCCGCCACTTTTGGATCACGCCGGCTGGTACTGGTTCAAACAATAGACCCTTGTACTTTGCCGTAAAGACGTATGGGGACGGTGGCCCTACATCCCTCACCTAAGGAGGCGGACACCAGGTATCGTCACACCAGAGCGACCGACCCAGAAGTAGAGGACAACACGATGACGAGAGACAGAATGGAAATGGAAGACAGACTTTGGAATTGCAAAGAGTACTATTGTTATGTTTTCGGGGCAGAAGAGGTCAAAAACAAGTGACATGTATTGCAAGGGTTCAGACCACGAGGGGATATAAAGGGAAGGTACATTGGAGGTGGGTTGGGTTAGCTTGGGTGGCGCGTTAGTGAAATTCTGTCTGTTTAGTGGTTTGCAAATCTGTAATAAATAGGATCTTGACATTTTCATTCTAGATGAGGCTCCTTAGCCTTTTGTTGGAGACCCTAGGTAGCATATAAAACCTGGGTACTGGTTAGAGTAACCGGTTGGGGATCAGGTAATGCCCGAATTAAATAGGGACAGGCAGATAAATGCATTGTGTGAGAGCCCTTATCCCAGTCAGGACCATTCCACAATGTCTCTGATTGTTAAATGTGAGTTCCTTTCCAACACAGGACAGCAAAGCAGTGTACTCAAAGAACAGATGGAGCAGGGGTGCCTGGGTAACAGGGCAAGTGACAAGTAAATACAGATTTAAATAGGTAAAGGAAAATGGCCAAACAGCAATTGAAACAGGTGGAGGAACCCCCAAAGGGGTTGCCAACCCAAAATATGTTTAGGCAGTTTAGCAGTTCGTTGTGTGATTATTATTTTTTTTTTTTTGTTGGGCTCATGGCCCTATTTGACTTGACGTAATACACAGACCCAATTCCTAATTGGGGGATGTTTAATTTGGATACATGTGGAGGTGGAAGGTACTAAGATACTGGCAGTACAGTGGGGGAAATTCGCCACATAGCTGAAAGAGGCAACAGCGAGATGGAATGATGGGAAGATTAGATGACTGATGGGGATTAATGATCAACTGAAGGGACAATTAAAGTTTCTTAGATTCAGACGGGTAACAGAAGGGGCTTGGGTGTGCACCCAAATAATCCATGATGGGGCATTGGATAAAGACAGGGGAGAAGTGGATCGATAAGAACAGGATAGTGAGATGCCAGGAGATGTACTTGAATTTTCACTAGCATGCAACACTTACAGGTCCGAGGCCAGAGTAGGCACAGCAGGAGGTGACTTTGATGGAGATGTATACTTTGGTTCCCTCTGTCCCCAGGACACCTGTGTCTGGCAGGCTAGG
Source organism: Ambystoma mexicanum (assembly GCF_040938575.1). Lineage (NCBI taxonomy): Eukaryota > Metazoa > Chordata > Amphibia > Caudata > Ambystomatidae > Ambystoma > Ambystoma mexicanum. The sequence continues at coordinate 380,096,929 of NC_090927.1, read as the reverse complement.
GTCCGCAGGGGCACAGGCTCCAGAAGGCCGCCTCCCTTGTATGACCCTCTATGATGAGGGGAGGTACGATATATGGAAGGGATTCACAGCATTTCCAAGCTTCCCTCAGACAAGTGCCATCTGGTCATGAGGATGATGAACAACATCGGGGTCTGGTCACTGTCCATGTCCCATGGGCACCTGGGGATCTTCAGACATAGGCCAAGGAGTGCTCCAATATAAGGGAAGAGCCCCAACGGTTTGTGGAAGAGGGGAGGGGTTAGGAGGAAACGGCAGATGGGTTGGCTAGTTCCCTGCTGATTTTAAAGAGTTCAGCCGAGTTGTTGGATGCACCAGAGACCCGCGCCTGGATGTGGGCCTTCTTCTTGGTGTGAATGGAAAGTCTGTATTGTGTTTGGAGCAGGCGACCGAATTGTTTTTTAGAGGTTGACCCAGTGGACTGCCACTTCCATTCTGCAGCTCTGCATCGCGCTTCAGGGCTGCAGGTTTAGGTGTTACTCGTAGAGGCAGGTTTCATGTGGATCATCATGACTGTGGCAAGAATGTCCAGAGTGTTAGTAATGGCCAGAAGGAGGTTGCTGAGAACAGAGTCAGAGGTAGAGTCTGTGGTGGGGGAACAAGCGAGAGGGGTGAAGGTGGAAGCAAAGGCAGCAGCTGACACTCATTTCATCGGACAGATGTTCATGAATGATGTTGGCAGGGTTGGGGAGGTGTGGTCAGAGGCCTGAAGGGACCCAGGTGGGAGGAGTGGAGAGATTGATCTGACCAGGAGAGAAGGGTGACCAGTGGGGAGAAGAGTGAAAGATCAGAGTGGATAAGGGTGTCAAGAGTGTGTTCAGCTGAGTGGGTTGGACCAGAAGGGAGAATGGAGAGTGAGAGCGAGGTGCAGAGGTCGTGGAAGAGAGTGGATGCGGTGATGGAAGAGTCCAAATGGATGTTGAAATCACCCAAGAGAAGGAGCTTAGAGGTGGTTGAGAGGAGAGAGAAGCAGATATCGGAGAGGAAAGGGGTGGTAGAGCCGGGGGTACTGTAGATAGTGGCAATGGTCACAGAGGAGGAGGGAGAGATTACCAACTTGCACAGCAGGCTCTCAAAGGATGAGTAAGGTTGGTGGGTATGAAGGAAGAAGGGACCCACTCAGGACAAGTTAAGGCAACTACACTGTCAGCACGGTTAGGGCGGGGCTTGGAAATGATCTTGCAGCCATCAGGGAGAAGGGAGTGACTGAGCTGGCATTGAACCACGTCTTGGTAAAAGCAAGGATGTCAAGGTTCAATGTCTTTGAGAAGGAGGCAGATGTCGGCAGAGTGTTTGTTGGCTGAGCGAGCGTTAAGTGTGGCTAAATGAAGGAGGTCTCTGCTATTTGAAGGTTTTCCGAGGAGGAGCAGAGGGGCGTGGTTCACCGGTCAGAGGAGGGGGAGAGAAGGAGTGGCTGGAGGAGAAGCAGGAGTGGGAAGGAAGTTAATGAGGGACGGCAGGTGCCAGTCAAAGAGAAGACGGTTGGGTTGAGGCCCCTGAACCAAGATAGTGGCAGTGTGGTCAACATTAATGATACACCGGGATGATGCAAAGCCCGCCAAAAGCACTTCCAGCTTTGTGCCACCATTATCGGGAGAGGATGCGAAAGGGGAGAGAGTAGAAATGAGATTAGGAGTCCAAGGATATGGGGAGGGGACAGAGAAGAGGATGTCAGTGAAGACCTGTCTGGAATTATCACTGACATAGGTGTCTGCGATGGGTAGGCCAGGGTTGGCGGTCAAGATGTCTTCTTTTGTGCTTTCTTCTTCCAGACTTCGTGATAGAGGGAGGGTAGGTGATAGTGTAGCAGTTAGAGAAGATAGGAGAGATGGTGAGTGCCATCAGGGTGGCAGAGGATAGTTGAAGGAAAGAGGAGAGGTTCCACAGCACAATCCAAGCCCACTTATCAGGCGGCCTAGTTGTTGCGAAAGGGACACACAGACGCAAAATGCAATGCAAAAAGTGGGGTGCAAGATGTTGAAAACACGCACACCTAGATTTGAAAATCAAACAGGGGCACAAAATATAATGCAAAAAGTGTAGTGCAAGATGAAGAAAACACACATACCGAGTTTTGAAGATCAAACAGGGGCAGAAAATGCAATGCAATAGGTGGAATAGGTGAGTCAAGGAAGGCAAAGTGAGATGGGCACAGTTTGGTAAAGGTTCAGAGAATGTTATTGGTGGAGTCAGTAGAAAGTTCAGCCATGACTCACTTGTTGATCAGAAGGGAGCATGGAGCTGTAGTGGCTTAAGTTCATACAGGTGCCGGCCATTAGGAGGCTGCTTCATAGTTCGTGAGGGAGAAGTAGGTGGGGGCTGGCATTTGCCTACCGGCTCACCTGATTGTGCAAGATGTATAAAGCAAGGCCCAATCAGTGAGCAGGAGGCAGATGTGGTTGGCTACTCCAGTGCCTGCAATTACAGGTCAGCCATGTTTAAAGGGAGACCAACAGTGACATTTCCAAAGGCAGCATGCAGAGTAATCAGGAAAAAGTGGGCAAAATACACCCACCGCCCATATGGTGCTACACTGGGTGTATTAAACCAAAATCAAATAATTTAAGATTTACGTTTCTTTTTAAAAGTTGCTGCTTGACCAATCGATAATGAGCTGATACCTCAATATCACTGGGGGAAAAACTCCCAGGTAATGAAAGTGATATACAACTTCTAAAATATTTCCTGCAATTCACAATTTGTTTCCTGAAGTTCTTATCTTTCATCAGGCAGTAACATTAGATTTTGCTACCCGCTTGTGTATCCTGTTCTTCAAATTCCTCATCTGACGGGGTCCACTTGTCAAACTTCTTTCTATGTTCAGGCGCCCTTGCCTTCCAGGTGACTTGCTTCTTTATTCCTGGAACTACTTCATCCTCCTCCTTATCTGCCATCTCCTCACTATCACCTTGGCCACTCCTTATCGCTGCCAACTCCTTGTTATCAGCTTGGCCTACTCTTCTTGACACTCCTGCATTGCTGACACCTTGGACTTTTGTCAGTGCTACCACCTCATGCTTATCACCTTTAACTCTCAATGCCACCCCCTCGCCTCTAGCTCTTTTCTCTATTCTTCTGTCTTGACTCTACTCCCATAGACTCTCCTTCTGGCCATCATCTGGTCTTCACCACGTTGTACTGTCTTCACTCTTGGCATCTCTTCACAGCTTCACACTCAGGTTTCACAACTTTCTTAATCATCTTCTCTTGGTCTAGAAACACGTCTGCCACTCTTGTCACAGCTACGGCTTTCTTCCCTTCTGACCTCACTGCTTCCCAGAGCACCCCAAAGTGCCTCACTTCTTCCAGCTATTTAGCTCTCGCCTTGCCTCCTTAAACATAGCCCCTCCTGTTACAATTACTACCTCCTCCCCTTCTGCTGTAACCAGGGCCTCTCCTGCTGTTACTTCTCCAGATCTCCTCACCTCTTAAGTCTCCAGAAAAGTCTATCCAGCTTTTTCATATGTCCAGTCTCCAGTAATGTCTTGCCCGCTCTCTTCACCTCCTTTGCTTGCCAATCTTTAGCCTTCACAAAACACAATCCTCTAGCTCCTGCAATCCGCAGTGTCAGGCTGAACTGTCTGGCTTATAAAGGGCAGTAACCCCTCTCCTTCATCAGGTCCTACCTTTAGTGGCTTCACCTGTGCACTGCGTGCCTGGGTTTGATGTGATTGGGCCTTGAGCCTAGGGTCATGTGGGCGGAGAGATGGGAGTCCATCTCATCCCAGGCGGCCATCTTGAATTCTATGTTTGCGTTTGGAGTGTTAATGTCAAAGGTATTTGTACCGCAAACCGTGACCAACGAAATTGGTCCCCAGACGCTCTGGCAGATCTGCAAACAATAAAGGAGGGCTGGGAGGGGTTAGTAGGGTGAAGTGGGAGTCGGAAAGTGAGAAAGGTGGTGTCCTGTTGGCAGCTTCAATTCGGTGTTCACAATGCGCTGAGCTTGGGTGTGATTATTGGATCGATGTGGGTCCTCATGTGCTGTTGGTGCGAGTTATTTGTTTGTTGTTGTGTTGTGGTGAAGTGCGTGCGGTTTGCTGTGCAGAGATATGGTTGTGTGGGTGTTTGTGTGAGAGATGTATGCGGAAAGTTCAGCTTGTAGTCTTTGCATTTCTTGTTCCACATCTCTGATTGTCCTATGGAGATGGTATTTTAGTTTGTCCGTCTAGTTGTTAGGTGTGATGGGATGGCAAGTTTCCATCCAAGCTATTTTGTGTGTCAGGTTGTGGCACGCATTGTCCCCTGCTCTAGTATTTGTGCTGTATATTTTACATTCATCAGCTCCCTTCCTATCCTTGCCCTAAAACGTGTTCGGCTAAAGGTGTGTTTACATGTCATCCTTACCCTTCCCTTCTGAACTCTCCATATTAGCTCCTTAGTGTGGTCCTAACTTATCTATCTTTAATTTTGGTATAGTGATAGGCTGTAAATTGTTCTTCCCCCTCCCTCTGTTTATGGAAGCTATCTCAGGGCGATAGGGAGGATCGGTTCCTTCTCTGAGTATTGTTTCACCTGCGTATGTGCCTGCATAGGCATTCCTTCTAGTTATGGGGAGAAGAGCCGGGCTTTGAGTAGTTTGCTGAATAGAAAGTGATCTCTCGTGTTACGTATGTTCTTTTGTAGCTCATTCCAGGTTTTTGATGCAAGGTGGGAGAAAGAGGATCCTCAGAATGTTCTTTTGTTGTATGGTTTTGGTTCCAAACGGATGTCGCTGCTAGATCTGAGTGGTCTAGTTGGGTGGTAGACATTTATTTTCTCTCTTAGGAAGTCTGCACCTTGGCCGTGGATTGCTCTGTGCTTTATGCACATTGATTTGAACTTTATTCATTGTTTTCTTGGTAGCCAGTGTAGCGTTTTCAGAGCTGGTGTGATGTGTTCTCATCGCTGTAGTTTGAGGAGGAGTCTGGCCGCCGCATTGTTTGCATGCGTTGTAGTTTTTTTAGAAGTCTCTCTGGCATGCCTAGATATAGGCTGTTGGCATAGTCTACTCTGGACATGATGAGAGCAATGATGGTGAGCACTTTTTCTGTTGTAATTGCGTGGTAAAGAGGTTTCTGTAGTAATCCATGGGTGTTCCTTGTGTGAGGATTGATTTGTATATGTCTGGGGGCAGGGATCCATGCAGGAGCCTTTTTTGTTGCTTTTGTTTACCAGTTTGACAGATGTCTCTGCTGATATTCGCAGGAAGCTTCAGAGTTAGTTTGGGCATTCCTCATATGGGTGGGGTGGTTGCATTTTGCGGTCGCATGGTTTGCTTTGTATGGTCTGTTGCATAGTGATGATTTTGTTTTTGAAGTGGTCTGCAAGGTCGTTGCTGTCACACTCACCTGTGTCTCTGCAGCCTCCCTTGACCCCGAGTCTTCACTTCACCTGTTTCATCCGGAGGAATACCTGTCAAATGCAAGGTGTACACTCAGACTTGAATTCACCCGATTCCCTTGGGCCCTTCCCTTCTCTTTACTGTGTGCTGTGATGTCCCCCTATGGGCTTACCTTGATCTTTAGTAGGGTGTACACTCCATCCTGCATTTGCAGGGGCGCAATTCACTCATGTGATTGGTGCCAATGTCTGTAGGCTGAGTTCAGATGCCAAACGCTGTTTTATGCTTTCACAGCGAGGCAGAGAGTTCAAGGGGCCAGTTTCTTCACTGGCTAGAAAGTCCTTCCCACAAATGAACGTTGCGCGGAGAATGTTGAGTGTCCAAAATTGTCCGTGTTGTCTGTGGCGCTGACCCTTGAAGGGACGCGCATGCGGCGGCATGACGTTGCACGCCGCCGCGTGCAGCATAAATAAAAGGGGCGTTCCCGGCCGCGTCAGTGCGACCGGGAAGACCGAGCAGTACGGACATGTGTGTGTGAGTCTGTACTAGCTGGGGGGCTTACGGGCATCGCGATTGGGGGAAGGACCAACCCCGTACAGGGGCGATGAGGTGTGGATGATGCCTGGGCCCGGCGGTGATTGAAAGATCAATTTTGTTTCCTGAAGCGGAATCTTGATTGAATTTTGTTTCATGCCGTAGGCCGTGCTTCGACCACGCGGCTGGCGGCCATTTTGAACTTCGCTGTGGAACTTCACAGAGCTCCGGTTTGGGCGGTGAGTGGGATCCAGGCCAAATTTCTGGACACACTGCTAGCAGGCAGTTATACCTGCATACCCATGCCCATTTTTCGAACTTTTTTTGATCCTTGGGCCTCCTACGTCGAGTGAAAGCGAGGAGGAGGGCTACACTGGCTGGGCCTGCTTATCCCAAATTCTCCTTGGCTCAATTTTTGGAACATCTGTGCCCACAAGGTGCTGCTGCAGCTGGGGATTTCGTTATTCATCATCATCTTCATCATCATGCTGGGGAGTTGTTCTTCTTTGTCCTTTTCATTATCAGGGTAGACTGCTGCAGCTGTGGATTTTCCATTCTCTTCATCCTCTTCATCCTCTTCATCATCACATCCAGCTGCTTTGTCCGTGCATGAGACAGTCTGCGGAAGGGGACACTCTGCCATCAACATCTGTGTTTCCAGGTTGGACATTTCCTTTGCCTGGGTGTGTGTCAGGACTGTGTTGTGGTGGTGGGAGTGAGTTGCGACCCCTAAATTATACGCTGGGGGTGCCTGTGCACTCACGCCCATGAACACGGCGGATGGTCAAGACGGTGGACTGCCAGCAGCTCAACAGCAGCCTCCTCGGGACGGTGGGCAACCAGCAGCTCAACAGCAGCCTCCTCAGGACGGTGGGTAACCAGCAGCTCAACAGAAGCCTCCTCAGGCTCAAGCGGGAGGCCAGGCTCTATTGCCTTAGGCGCCACCAGTGGGACAGCGGGTTGTTCAACCACTACCTACCATCATGGCCCAAGCACGAGCCCCAGTGGCCCTGCAGCCCATCCCCGAATTTGACGTCTCGGGCCCTCCATCCAGCCTGGGGCCCAGATGGAAAAGGTGGGTTGACCGCCTCGATATGTACTTTAGGGACGCACAGGTGATGGATGATGACAGCATGCTGGCAACCATGCTGTATTCGGCGGGACCTTCGGTCCAGGAGATTTTTGAGTCGCTTCAACCAGGGGATGGCTCCTACTCCGCGGCAAAGACGGCTCTCCAGGCTCATTTTCTGCCCCTTGCCAACTCAGACTATGAAAGATTTGTGATGCTGTCGGCAAGGCAAAAGGAGGATGAGACTTTGGACACCTTTTACGGACTTCTAAGGCGCCTGTCGCTGGCATGTGCGTGGGGCGACGCAGAGGACATGATAAGGACAATGCTCATCCAGGCGTGCTCCTCGGGCAAGCTCAGACGGCAGGTCCTAAGGGAGCCGGGCACCACTTTGCCCCGCATCCTTGAGTGTCTGAGGCTCAGGCAGCCAGAATGGAGGCTGGGTCCCGCTCAGTTAAGACAGAAGAGGTATGTGCCATGTGGCGAGGTGGAAGAGGCAACAGAAGACCTGGCGCTGGACCCCGTGACACAGCTGGAAGGGCTGGTGAGTCGTGCCAGAAGTGTGGGTAGGACCTTCCTCACCCAATGGAGTGCCCGGTGGCTGGAAGGACAAGTGGAAGGTGTGGACTGCCCGATCAATTCTCCCGGGTGTGCAAGGCAGCCCTGCCTGTGATGGTGCCAAGAGGCCCCCCCGGTCCGGGTTCCTTCGCCAAAATCGCCCGCCGAATGTCGCTCAGGTAGACCAGAGCGAGGAAGATGCCCCGGTGGAAGAGGTGGAAGAAGAGGAGGAAGAGAACATTTTCTTTGTCTCCAGTGTGGGGGCCCTAAAAGGAAAAAACAGGAGACAGCCGAGGTGTGTGGTGGAGGTCAACAAGTCACCAGTCCCGGTCCTAGTAGACACGGGAGTGTCAGTCAATGTGATGGCCCGTGGGCATTACGACACCATGGACACGCCTCCCAGATTGGTCACACCGAAGGCTCGCATTTTTGCATTCGGATGTTTGGAACCCATCCTGTTGGACGGTGCCTTCGTGGCGAAGGTGGAGCATGATGGCTCGCAGATCACCACACGATTTTATGTGACGCTGGTAAGCACAAACATCCTGTTGAGCTGTGCAGCGGCCGAGGCCCTCGGCATTGTCAGTTTTGCTTACTCGGTGTACCTGGAGGACATTAACGACCTGCTTGACAAGTATGCCGCCCTATTCAATGGAATCAGACATATGGTCGGTGACCCAGTGAGGCTACATATAGACGAGTCCGTGCAGCCCATTGCCCTAAAACTTCGCAGGGTACCCTTTCACCTTCGTGAGCAGGTGGACAAGGAGCTGGACAATCTTGTTAACCTCGACATAATCGAGAAGGTGGAGGGTCTGACTCCATGGGTGTCCCCGATTGTCGTGGCGAGGAAACCCAAGCAACCTGACTCTGTCCACATCTGTGTCGATATGAGGCTGCCGAACAAAACCATCAAGAGGGAGAGGCACCTTACCCCAACGATTGATGACATTATTGGAGAGGTGCAGGGTGCTTGTTTCTTTTCCAAGCTGGACCGCCGGGCGGGCTACCATCAGGTGGTCCTACACCCAGAATCAAGGTACATCACCACGTTCACCACTCACCGGGGACTCTACCGCTACAAAAGACTTAGCTTTGGTGTATCCTCGGCAGCAGAGGTTTTTCAGAATATAATCCGGGGTGCCCTCGCTGACCTAGTGGGTGTCCTGAATATCAGCGATGATATTCTGGTGTTTGCTAGGACGGAGGTAGACCACCTGCAAAGGCTGGCAAAGACTTTTGAGAGAATGCAGTCGCTGGGCCTCACCCGTCACAGGGAAAAATGTGAATTCCTGCGCCTGTCCATTGAGTTCTTTGGTTTTGTTTTCAAAGAGGGGGGTGTGTTGCCGGATCCCAAGAAAGTCCAGGACATCAAAAAGGCACAACCACCCGAATCGGTGTCCGATGTGAGGAGCTTCCTTGGCATGGTCACATATTGTGGACCGTTTATTCAAAATCTTGCCTCGAGATCTGAACCCCTCAGGGCCCTGACGGAGAAAGTATCCACCTGGCACTGGGGCCCGCTTGAGCAGGCAGCATTCGAGGACATCAAGGGTGTGCTGGCAGCCGAAGACACCATGGCGTTCTTTGACCCTGCTCTGCCATTGGAAGTTATTGTGGACGCCAGCCCATTTGGTCTGGGCTCTGTGCTAACTCAGATTGTGACGGGGGTGTCCGCCCGGTGGCCTACGCCAGCAAGGCGCTGTCTGAGACGGAGCAGAGGTATTCGCAGATTGAGCGCAAACCGCTGGCGGTGCTCTGGGGCTGTAGACACTTTAGGCTGTATGTCGTGGGACGCCCAGTGACAGTCGTGACGGACCATAAGCCTCTGCTTCCCATTGTGGCAGGGTCATCATCCAAGCCACCGGTGATGATTGAGCGGTCAAGGCTCACTCTCTAGGAGTATGCGGTCACGTTGATGTATCGGTCAGGGGCGAACAATGCGGCAGACTACCTATCCCGACACCCGGGTGCACATGGGGGGATAGAGTATGACACATGTGCTGAAGAGGCCGATGATCACGTCCGCATGGTGGTGGAGGCGGCCACGCCGAATGCGATGCCCCTGGAGGAGCTAGAGGCTGCAGCAGCAGGAGATGAGTGTTTCCAGATCCTGAGACACTCCATGCAGCAGTGTTTCTGGAAGTCGGTGCTGGAGTCCCTGGCAGGACGAACTCAAGAGGCCAAGACGGGACTAGAGCAGCTATGGAAGGTCAGGGAAGAACTATCATTCTCGGCATCCAGCCTGCTGCTCAGAGGTAACCGGATAGTCGTTCACCAGTCCAAGGTAAAGGACGTGATCACCCTTGCTCACCATGGACACCAGGGCGCGGCAAAGACCAAGACCAGGCTGTGGCTGAAAGTATGGTTCCCTGAGCTGGAGCGGAAGGTGGACGATTTTGTGGCGGCCTGCGTTTGGTGTCAGGCGGTGTCTCCTCTGCAACGAGAGCCGGCCATAGAAGCGATGCCTTGAGGGACGCGACCCTGGGAAGTGGCCCATGCGGACTTTGGATCTACAACGATGGGTACCCACATCCTAGTGATCGTCGATGAATACTCAAGATACCCCGAGGTGGAATTCGTGGAGTCTGTGGCTTTTGAGCATGTGGTGGTGGCAGTGGAGAAGGTGTTTGCAGCCCATGGGTTCCCCAACACGTTGTGCTCTAACAACGGGGCGCCCTTCCAGAGCGAGCGGGTCTCGGAACTGATGGAGAGCTGCGGGGTACAACACTGGAAGATCACCCCCCTGTGGCCACGGGCAAACGGAGAAGACGAAAGGCTAATGAGAACACTGAATAAGACCTTCAGAATTGCCCAAGGCCAGGGACAGTCCCTCCAGAGAGCCCTCTATCAGTTTCTGCGGGTGTACTGCATCACCCCGCATGCATCCACGGGGGTGGCCCCGGCCGAGGCACTATTCAAGCGTTGCCCTCGGGGGTTGCTGGCCGAGGTAGGGGAGAAGGAACCGGGGTGATTGATAATCAACAGGTGGAGGTGGACCGGCGATTGAGGATTGAGCAGGAAAACATGAGAAGAGGGCTCCGTCCGCAGCGGCTGGAGCCAGGCAACGAGGTCCTCATCCGAAACAGACAACCTCATGGAAAGCTCTCCCTTCCATACGAGCCGGAGCAGCTGGACGTTGTGGCTGTCAAGGGGTCCATGGTGACCGCCTTGGATGGAAGGTCGGCTGTCGCCTGTAACGTGAGCTTCTTCAAGAAGCTAGGAGACCCGAGAACTGAACCCTCCCCATGAACCGGACTTAATGGAGTTGCCTGATGGCGGAGGAGGCCAATCCGGCACACCTGAGTCCCCTGACAAGAGGATGCCTGTGGACAGACTACCCGTGCCGGAGGTAAGCGGGAGGTACCCCCAGAGGGCTGGGTAAGGGAAACCCGCTTACCTCAGCGATTATGTGCTGGGACGTTTATCTGATCGGCCTGAGTCCTTGGACTGTTCAGTAAGGGGACCCGGGTGGATTCTAATAAAGGGGTGTGTGGGGAAACTGTTTTTAAGTGTTGTGTTATTAGAGTTAGTTGGTTTGGAGTGTGTAATATTGAAGCATTTGTTGTTGTCCTCCCGAAAAAGGAGGAGTGTGGCGCTGCCCCTTGAAGGGACGCGCACGCGGCGGCGTGATGTTGCATGCCGCCGCGTGCAGCATACATAAAAGGGGCGTTCCCAGCCGCGTCAGTGTGACCGGGAAGCCCGAGCAGTACGGACGTGTGTGTGTGAGTCTGTACTGTCTGGGGGGCTTACGGGCATCGCGATTGGGGGGAAGGACCAACCCCCAACATTGTCTTTGTTTGCCGGTATTTTTGTGGGTGAGTCGCGCTGCGTGTAGAAGCTAGCTGCTGGTAGGTTTGCGCAGCACCTTTAATTCGCGCGCGCCTGGTCTCTCCCTTTCCCTCGCAGGAGAAATTATGTGGTATTATGGCCTCGAGTCCGGGTTCAGCGCTACTGGAGACTTGGTGGTTAGGTAAGTTTGCACGGAGGCTTTTGGTAAGTATGCACTGCGTAGAGAGGGACAGCGCAGTGAAATAAGTGTTCGCGTTATTGGAGCGAGCGCAATGAATAATGTCTCTTCTCTCTTACAGGGGTTTGTGCGCTCGTGCAACTAACCTGGATTCCAGCGTTGCGGGAAGATTTGGTGAGAATGCGCAGCGTTACTGATGTGCGCGTGTTAACGCTGTTCTTCTTTGTTCTTACAGGTGCCAGTGTAGAAGTCCCCTCTTGACTGGAGATAGCTGCGGCATGGAGTAAGAACCAGGTAAGCTGAAGCTGAATGATCCGGAGCGGGTAAGCAGAAGTAGGATTATCCGGAGCAGGTAAGCAGAAACAGGATGATCCGGAGCAGGTAAGCAGAAACAGATGATCCGGAGCAGGTAAGCAGAAGCAGGATGATCTGGAGCAGGTAAGCAGATGCTGGCTGATCCAGAGCACGGCAAGTGTGTTGCTGATACAGCTCACAGTAAGCAACACGAAGCACTGGAAGAATCTTGCCTGTGGCTTATATAGCCAACCACACCCAAACACCAGAGATCTCATGAGTTATCATGCACTTCCTGTTTGGTAACAGGAAGTGGTAACCAGGAAGTTACTACAAACACTAGGAAGGTATGAAATGAGGGATTTGATATGGGTTCTTTGTGTGCCTATGCCAGGCCTGCCAAGCCTCCACCCAGCTTGCCCCAACTACCTGCCAGATACCCATGACAGTTGCATAGTCTCTTCGATGGTATTGAAGCGTTGTTGCAGCCAGGGTTTTTTTAATTTCCTTTATGATTTTAAACTGTTCTTTTTGGGTTTATGATGCTTTGATGATTCCTTTTGGCATTTTTTATTTCCTTTTTGTATGAGCAAATTTGGTGTTGGAACTGTGATAAATGAAGTAAGGGTGTTGTTATCGTCTCTTTCTCTTCTTGGGTCCTCTCGACTTTTTTTGAGGGGTTTGGGAAAGTTCTTAGCTTGTCTGGACATGTCAATGGCGTTGAAGTGTCGAGGTTCTGTGGTTGTAGCGAGGTACGGTGTAAGGTATATGGATTTTCTCTTATGATGTTTGTTCTGTTAGTTGTATTGTTTGCTGGGGTTTGTTCTGTGGTCGAGACAGCTTCTACTGAAAACGGGTGAGTTTGTGTATCCATTGTGGTTGGTCCTTGTTCAAGGTCTCTTTGGCAGTGTCCAATTTTGAGTCAGGGCATTTTGTGTCCTTGGTATTAGGATTGGTTTGGATATTTAGTTTACAGGACCAGTACCCCACCTGTCGGGCCTTGTGCTTGGATCCTTTAAATTTGTATCCTCTTATGTTGTGATGGCTGGATGCTTTCTGAGGGTGTCTGTCCACTCAGTCGGTTGGGTTTGGGTGTTCCTCTATCTATGGGTGGACTGTCTAGTGGGAGTACTAAGCTTTGGATGGGATGGCACAGTTGGATATGGGAGGACTATGGGTTCCTGACTAACTTGGATAGTGATTTTGGTTGTAGTTGCTAGCTTTCAGTGGTTGCTGGGTGTTCTTGGGTAACGGGAGGGGCCCAGGATTCAATGATGGCAGGTAATGATAGAATGCACCAAGATTTGAGATAACTAGATGATGGGGGAAAAGCCTAGGTTTCACACATTGGTTTACAGTGAGATAATAGTCTTCGAATTTTGGGATCTTAGAGAGTGGGAGAAAGGCCTAGGTTTCACCGAATGGCAGGCACTAATTAAAAACACCTAGATTTGAGAATCCTAGATAACGGGAGAAAGGCCTAGGATTCCCTGAATGGCAGGCAGTAATTAAAAACACCTAGATTTGAGACTCCTGGATAATGGGATAATGGCCTAAATTGCACAGAATGGCAGGCAATAATAAGAGACGGCTAGATTTGAGACTCCTAGATAACGGGAGAACGGCCTATGTTTCACAGAATGGCAGGCAATAATAAGAGACGGCTAGATTTGAGACTCCTAGATAATGGGAGAAAGGCCTATGTTTCACAGAATGGTAGGCAGTAATTAAAAACACCTAGATTTGAAACTCCTAGATCATAGCAGAAAGGCCTAGGTTTCACAGAATGGCAGGCAATAATAAGAGACGGCTAGATTTGAGACTCCTAGATAATGGGAGAAAGGCCTAGGTTTCAGAGAATGGCAGGCAGTAATTAAAAACACCTAGATTTGAAACTCCTAGATCATAGGAGAAAGGCCTAGGTTTCACAGAATGGCAGGCAATAATATGAGACGGCTAGATTTGAGACTCCTAGATAATGGGAGAAAGGCCTATGTTTCACAGAATGGCAGGCAATAATTAAAAACACCTAGATTTGAGATTCCTAGATAAGCGGGTAGATTGCCTAGGTTTCACCATAAAATAGGTAGTTAAGTGTAAGCATGTAAGGTTTGTCCACATTGGGATCCCAGGTGATGTCCTGGCTGTGTTTGTTTAGTGGATAGATTACTTATTTCAGGAGGTGATAGCAGTTACTACCCGTAGTTCTCCCTACCTTGTCTGTTGACGCCAGTTGATGGCTGCCTGTTCCTCTTTCGGCACGTGTGGATAGTCTCCGACGGTGCTTATGCTGTCTGCAGGCCAGGCGGGGTGTGAGCACGAGAGTTGTGGGCAGCTGCTTTGGGAATCTGCAGAGTTTGCCACTGCAGTCGGGAGGCTGGTGATTTTTTACCTGCGGCTTGTTCTCAGCATAGGGTGGTGTTCAGGTAGGTGGGTGAGAGGTTCTGTGGGTTCTCCAGTACACAGTCATATGTGGGTGGGGTTAGGGGATAGGGTTTGTTGGGAGCGGATGGTGAATATTCTTTTTGTGATTGTCAGCCTGCTTCCCCTGCTAACACCTGCAGGCACCTCTTGGGGCTGCCTGTAGGGGCTGCCCTTCGCCTTGGGGCACTAGCACTATGATATTTATGGGAACCATTGGCCAATCAGGGGCAGAGGGACGGACAGAAGGCGGGAACGAGGGAGGAAGACACACAGTCTAGGACACAGTGTGGAGGGCTGAGCGCACAGGGCCTGGTGGGGCCAAAAACCAAGTTAGTAAAGCCAAAAATGGGGCATAACAATAGAGGCAGGACACTCACCTGCACCAGGAACCAAAAATGGTGCAGTGGGTGTTGTGGATGTTTCAAAAGCTTCTCATGTGGATACATACGGAGCTTGGCCAACCTGGGGAGGAGGGAGGGACAGGAGGTGGGAGCGAGGGAGGAAACGTACAGGCTAGGACCCGGTGTGGAGGGCTGAGTGCACGGGTTGGGGGCCAAAAACAAGTTAGTCAAGCCAAAAATGGGGGCACCGGTAAAGGCACAACACTCACCTGCACCAGGGACCAAAAATGGTGCAGTGGGTGTCGTGGATGTTTCTGAAGCTTCTCATGTGAATACACACAGAGCTTGCCCAATCAGGGGAGGAGAGAGGGACAGGAGGTGGGAGCGAGGGAGGAAACACATGGGCTAGGACCCAGTGTGGAGGGCTGAGGGCACGGGGCCTGGGAGGCCAAAATCAATTTAGTAAATACAAAAAGGGGTGACACCAGTAAAGGCATGGCACTCACCTGCACCAGGGACCAAAATGGTGCGGTGGGTGTCGTGGATGTTTCAAAAACTTCTCATGTGGATACACATAGAGCTTGGCCAATCAGGAGATGAGGGACGGGACAGAACCCGGGAGCGAGGGAGGAAAACACACAGGCTAGGACCCAGTGTCGAGGGCTGAGCATGCAGAGGGCTGGGGGGGGGGCAAAAACAAGTTAGTAAAGCCAAAAAAGAGGGGCACCAATAAAGGCATGACACTCGCCCGCACCAGGCACCAAAAATGGTGAGGTGGGTGTCGTGGATGTTTCAAAAGCTTCTTGTGTGGATACACATGGAGCATGGCCAATCAGGGGAGGAGGGACCAACAGAAGGCAGGAGGGCGGGAGGAAACACACAGGCTGGGACCTGGTGTGGAGGGCTGAGTGCGCGGGGCCTGGAGGGCCAAAAACAAGTTAGTAAAGCCATACATGGAGGGCACCAGTGAAGGCACAACACTCACCTGCACCAGGGTGAGCTAACTTTGTTTGTACTGCACCTGCATGCTGTTTCTTTGTTAGTAAATGTCCTAACGTGGAACCAGTTTTGTTTTTAATTTTATTTTTTGTGATAGGTACACTTTTAAAAGCATGTTAGGGAGTTTGCGAGTTTGCAGACTTCAAAAGCAGATCTGCCCATATGGGCACATCTGGAGATCCGAAAATCTCATTCAACCTGCCAAAGGTGGGTGTAGGACCCCCTGGGGTCATAACGGACCTGCTCATTCTTCCCTTGGGGCCGTTTAAAGTTGTGGGGGCTGGGAGGGATTTTTCTATCTAGGGGGCCCATCATGTTGAGGCCCATGCCAATCTACATGGACCATGAATGAGAAAGTGATACAGGGATCAACCCCCTCCTGCCCCTGGCCCAACATCAATTGGGTTAGGTTAGCATCCACCTGCCTTATTAACTCTGCCAAATATCAGCAGGGCAGTGCAGGGGACTTCTTCACAGCCCCATAATGAGCTTGCCCAGGTTAAACAACATAAAAGCTGAAGGGCCAGTTATCGCGTGGCTATGCCGGCTGATTAAAAACCTTTATCATTTTAAACCGGCAGCTGAGTTACAGCCTGCTACGGAGGCCCATTCATGCTTTTGATTCCTGTTACATCCAAGATCGTATCATCAATAATGTTTACACACCATCATTGAAACAAAATAGTGTAACCCTTAACAATATGTTTGCTTCAGGGCCAAAAGTATGACTTTAACACTCTGAAATAGAATGCAGACATACATGACATAAGGGACCATGTGCAGAAAGCATGTCCTGCTTGATAACATTAATTTGCAGAAAGATGAGCATATTGAGGAGTTCCAAGACACAACACCTGCTTTCAAACCATCCTCGTGCATAAAGGCCTCCACCATTCATGTACACATGCTAGTTTTAACACATTTAAAAGGATCTGTCAGCGAAAAAAATCATATGCCCATTTCTAGCTGAGAAGTATTTGATCAGCATGCATGCTTTAGTGTCATGATTCGACAGTCTATTACACCAGAAGCTGCATGGTGTCCATTTCCCAGCCAACCCGGATAGGCCAGGAACAGGTAGTGATTCCACTGCATACATGTCACACTCACATCCCAACATCCGGAAGCGATCCCGGATGATTTAGGAACTCAGGCGCACACTCCTGTGTTCGACACCAAGGTACATGTTGTTGCTCTAACGCCATCTGTTTTATTTCCTGCTTGCATACTGAATCATTGGCTCGTTTATTGACCCAAATCCTGGCTCTGCCCCTGGCCATACTGTGGCCTGAAAACGTACCACATCTCTGGCTTGTTTATTGACATACATTCTGGTTCTGCCCTCCGCCCTACACTGTTGCCTGAACATGTACCGAACTTCTTCTGGCTTGCATAACAACCTGCATAATTTTCTCTGGTCCGATATAGTTACCAGAATGTTTCCAGGATATTCCACTTACCAATCCCATTATCTGACTTCTTGTGTGCCTACTTCCAACCCTGGTTACAGTTAGGCCTTTAGTTTGGTAGACGGCGTCAAGTTGGACTTTGTCTGTTTTCTGGATTTCTCCTCTAATTCTTATCTGTGAAGGACCTTTCTTTCCTATGTGGCGCTCACCTCTTGAACTGTGTGTGGGACTTATCAGACATTTGTGTTATCCTATGGATTCTGGAAATAACCCCCCCTGGCTTGTGATTTTGTGCCTGGGATGGTAAAACTGTTTTCTGAGAATTCTACCTGCACCTCTCTCCTCTGTTGAAAAGATGCCTGCTCCTCTGAGGTATTCTGTCAGTCCCTGGCCCAGGCATGATCACCCTCCCTTATATTCAGATACATAGGGATCAATAAAGGGAAGATGCAGGTTTCATGAATACTGACCCCTTGTCGCTTTTTCCCTTTTAATAGTCATACAATCCAGACAGTGTTTGTCCCGTTTATCCAGTCCATTCAGGTAGTTGCAGGCTTAGAGCATCCCCTGTCGTGTCTCTGATAGTACGGGTCTGGTTGGGGTTTTCTTCGTGGGTGCAACACCTCCGAAGCCTGACACTTGCCATTTCTCGTCAGGGCAAGCGAAGCCATTGCTCTACTTATTCCTTATGTGCAAGTTTCATACTTAAAGACAGAGTGTACATTCCATGCACACCTTCAACTCTTCAAACAAGCAAGGTTCCAAGTGCTGACATTTAGAACTACTACATACAGATCCATATACAGGTTTTAGGGGATAATTATTTCAGTATAACCGAGGTACATTCTCATAGATGACAACCCATTTCATGCTTTCAGAATCCAGCCATCTTATATACTCTCCACGCTGTCTTCATCTCTCTCTTTGCCTTCTCTTGTGCCATTTCCAGCCTGATTAGCATCACAATGCCCATTGTGAGGAAAGGAGAAAGGGAACAAGACAGAGCAAATAGAAATAAGAGAGAAACAAAATGGGCCATATGGAGGAGGACAAGAAGCAATATTACATGAAGTGATACATAGGGGGTAGTGGAAGAGAGTGAGTCAGTGGTAGACTGGGAGACGGTGCCTGATAAAAAGTCTGATGTGAACATGAGGAATAAGGACTAGGATAAAAGAGAAGGACTAGGAATAAGGGTTAGGATGAAGAAGTGCTGGGATAAAGGGTGCTCTATGTCGTCTAGTACAATGGGAACTGTAAATACAGTGAAGAAAAAGTACTAGGATGAAAAAGGACTTGGGTGAAGGACTAGAGCAAAGTAGAAGTAATATGACTAAGAACAAAGATTTGGGATGAAGGAGAACTGGTATACACTAGACCTGGCTCCTCGAATCTCTTCCTGGGTTTAATCAACTTTTCTAAGGCTTTTGATCTTCTACATTGGGATGGATTATGGGCCAAATCGGCTAAATTGGGCCTGCCCTCATGCTTGTTAAATCTTAGTCCATCTACATACTAGTACATGCATGCAATTGATGTTGGATTTTGCAGGAAACATAACAGAAAGGATTCCCATGGATAATGGGCTAAGACAGGGGTGAGTATTGGCCTCATGTCTTTTCAACATCTATGTATTGGATCTAGGATAAGCTTAGAGGATTACCCATTGGGCTCTGCGCAGTTAGGGGAAATTAGAATAAAGTTGCTAGCCCCTGGGAATTATATTTTAATGCTAGCCAAAGATGTTTGTAGCATTATATTCCAATGCAATAGCTAATTATCTCATAATTAAACTAAAACCAACACTATGAGGTTTCCTCAAACAGGAGGAGATAAGATGTGCATGGGTGTTTAAGAATGCACCTATTTATACTGTCGAGAATTATATGTACTTGGGTACGCCAATCCATAGTAGATGGAGAAATAGGGATGTACAAAAAAATAGATGAAAAAAAAGATGGTTTTATTCCAAAAATCAAGAAGATTAACTGAAAGTATGGGAGGTTCTCGTTGAATCCTGTAATTAAATAATATACAATGAAAGTGGTCCCAATATTGATATTTGGTTTAGAGACAATGGTATCCTCTAATAGGAAGCGTTTGAATGCAATAGAAGCAGGTCTATGGAGGAATGTTCTTTGTATTCCAAATGGCTATTTGGTACAAGCTTGGTCTGTTATCCTAAGAACATGCTACTCCTATTTAAGAAAGTGATTAGCCCTCCTCCTGGATCAAATTTTTGTAGTCTAAATGATTTTCTGTGAAATAAAACATGCAGGATCCTGTGAGAGTGGGTTTATAAGTGTAAAGCTATATTGGAGGAGGTGTGATGTACTTGTCAACAACACGAAGAAACCCCCTCAGTAGTAAAGAAATGACTGTGGGAATGGGACTGATAAATGTGTGCTCAGCCCTCGGGAATTATAGACTATTTCATGATCTGTCAGGGGAACATAAGGAATGTGGCCAGTTACGGAGATATTTAGAAAGATTTCCAAATGCTAGATTAAGAGCGCTATTCATGAGATTTTGTTTTAACCTCATTTTGACGGGTTAGATGTATAATACCCGTAATGCGATTGACTATTCTAACCCACACTGTCGCTTCTGTAAGTGGGACTCCATGAAGGAGACATTGAAACATCTTTTGGTAGAGTGTGGGTGACTCTCACAGGTTCTGAGTCTTTTCTTGGGAGAATATCTTGGTGCATATAATGTGGAGGATGAATTATTCTCCAAACGATATTACCTGTGTAGGCAGCTCAAATTAACCATGAGAATTCCTAGGTTTTTTAAATATTTGGGTCTTATAGAATGGTAGTCCTATTATTGGACTGGAAATTGAATTTTATGATGATAAATGAATAAAAGATATTTGTTTTACTTTTTCTATTTTAGAATATTTGTTCTCAAGTATATTTGATCTGGTAAATGATGCATTTGTATGTTTCAAATAATGTGATGAATGCTGTTTTATTTTTTCTACTTTCGTATTGTATCATGGTTGTATGTTTTATTGTGAGCGTTGTATTATTAAACTGAAACACAATAAAACATTTTTAAAAGGACTAGTAACTGAACAAAGACTAGGATCAAGGAGAATGATTGGAATGAAGTAGCTGGACTTTAGGACAAGAACTACAAATATGATTAAGTTAAATGACTAGGATCAAAGAGATAGACTAGGGTGAAGGGGATGGATGAGGATGAAGGTGATGGACTAGGACTAAGTGCAAAGAAGGTCTAGCACAAAGTACCAGGATGTAGGAGAAGCACCATGACAAAGGGGAAAGGACAAAGATCAAAGGATTGAGGTGAAAAATGAAGAACTAGGATAAAGGAGAAGGAATATGGCAAAAGTGGAGGAATATGATGAAAGACCAGGAAGGAGAGCGGAAGATCAAGAAGGAGAATGACTTTGGCAACAGCCTATGAAAAGACAGAATGACTAGAACAAAAGACTATGAGGAAGGAAAAGGGCTAGTATGAATGACAGTGCCAAAGGAGAAGGACTTGGACAATGATATGGACTCTGATAGTGGACTAGGAAGAAGGACTAAGATAAAAGAGAAGGAACACGACAAATGAGAAGGACTATGACAAAGGAGAAATATTATGACGAAGAAGAAAGTCAATGACAAAGATCTATGATAGAGGAGAAGGACTATTAGAATGCAAGACTAAGGTGAAGAATCATAAAGAAGGATACATATTAGCAAGAAGGGCTATGATGAAGGAGAAGCACTATGACAAAGGATTTGGATTGGATGAAGCAATAAGAAATAGAACACAAGACTATGATGAAGGAGAAGGATGACGGAGATGGACTATGATGAAATAAAAGGATGAAGGGCTATAAGAAAGAATGGTGAGCGGACTGACACAAACATGAATGTACTGGTACCTGGCATTGTCAGTTTCCCTACCAACCAAACCTTCTGCTTCTCATCACCCTGCCTTTTTGAGATCTCTGTGAAGTAAATGGCCTCCAGGAATCCAGGTAAGAATTTCTTAAGAGGGAGGATACTGTAGGGTGTTTATGCATGATGCCCCATGTTAGGAAATGTCATGAATAATAGCATTAATAGGCAAGGTCATGAATAATAGAATTAAAAATGTAAGTTGAGTTTAAAGGTTTCAAGGCCATTGTCTTGTGAGATGAATGGTGTATGTTATGTGTTGTGGTCTTAAAAGCAGGGTACAATTTAGAAAATGTCATTTAGTACTAAGGGAAATATAGTGCACTCCATTGTTTTAGGTATGCATAGATTTGGTTAGAGGTGTGAAAGTAAAACCAAATCTTAGGACTAGGCCCTTTTAAAGAATACATAATTAGGGTCTATGGTACAGACTTTTCTGAAATGTGCTTAAGTATAGATGTTTGTTAAATGCTAAATAAGATATGCGCAAAAGAAAGTATTTTTCAGGAAATGTGCTTAGATATAGCATCATAGGTGAAATTTTTCAGTCAGTTATTGTGTTAGGATGAAGAGAATTAACATGTGTCAGAATATAGGTTTAGGGTGCAAGCGTCAAGAGGAAGAGAAAGATGAGCAATGCACTTCTGAATTTAGTTATGTTTAGAACGTTTGAGTTGTAATTGTTAAAGTAGTTGTGTAGCATTGCAGGAGAGATACCATGGGGCCTCATTACAACCTTTGCAGAATGGGTTAACGGGTGCCGCTAATGGAGGTGGACCCATTAAACCCATTCCGCAAGATTACAAGGTTGCCTCGCGGGACCCGGTAAGGACGCCTGGTGAAACCAGGCGCCTTACCGGGTCCCGCGAGGGGACCAGGGAGCTAACAACGGGCCGCTCGTAATCATCCCGTTGTTAGTTCCCTGCACCCATATGGGGGCTCAAATGGGAATGGGGAAGGTCCGGGCCCGGGTTCCCTGAAGGAGGAATTACCGGGCCCTCCAAACTCAGAATGGCCCGGTAATTCCCCATTCAGGGAACCTGGACCCGGTTTTGGTGGAAGCCATGCCCTTATTTAGGGCATGGCTACCGACAAAGTCGTAATGAGGCCCCATGTATTGATGCCACCTCACCATGAAACATGTGGTGTTAGGCCATTGTATATTTATTTGTATGCAGTAGTCTAGTGTGTGTCTCATATTAGAGGTATTGGGCCTCATTACGACCCAGGCGGTAAGGGGTTTACGGCGCCGTAAACAGCGCCGACCCTTACCGCCTGAGTACGAGGTCCCTTAGCGCCATGGCGAATTTAACACCTGCTTTTAGCAGGTGTTAAAATCCATGGCGCTAAGGGACCATGGAGTTAATTACGCCACCGTAATTTACGGTGGCGTAATTAACGCCTTCCCCACTCCCATTATACCCTATGGGGCAAAAATGGGAATGGGGAAGGGTAAATGGGGATTGGGGACTTACCGCCCCGCCAAGGTCCGAATGGGGCGGTAAGTCCGCCAACCACCATGGCGTAAACGTAGTTTACGCCATGGTGGTAAAGTCACGGCCCAGGCGGTAACTTACCACCTGGGTCGTGATGAGGCCCATTGTGTTTATATAACAGAGTGCGAAATGTGTGTAGTTGGGGATTGTTTATAATGCGGAGTGAGTGCAACAGGTCTTTATGGCATTTTAGGTGGTAGCAGAGTCTGAGTTTATATTGTATGGTACATGATACCTTTTATTGATACAGGAGCTTAGGGGTAGACTTATCCCTGATAACTCCTCTAGGTTATCTATGGTGGGAGATTGTTTGCATTGTGCTTTCCTGTGGGATAGTGCTGAGCTACGTGACACACCTGGTGTTACACTGGAGGATGTGTAACACCACTCAGCAGAAAGTGTGAGTAGTTTGGATGTTGGCGGTCTCAATTGACAGACCTGGGCACTACACCCATGAATAATGGTTGCCCACCTGTGACTACCTCTTTCTGTAGGTCCTGTGCACAGCGGGCTACTGGTGTATTGGACCTTGTGCATTGACTGTTGAAAGGAAAATGCTATGACTAGTGTAATGTAGTACACTCTTCGTCCTTTCATCACGAGGCGCTGCTCGAGCTCACTTCGTGATGGAAGGACGAATGGAATGTTATGACACGCGACAAGAACAAGCGTTTCAAATGCAGCTTTCAGTTGCTGCCCATGGTCGGTGGGGCCTGTCCACATACACTTTAAGTTCCAGTAGATAAATAAACATCCTTGTTTACCTCGCATATATTTCCTGGTCTTTCCTCCGGTACTTCAAGTGGCGACGAGGATAAACTTCAGGCCCCACCGCCCTGCACATTTCCTCCAGATTCTCCCTCCGGCGATGATGACGACTTCCAGTGACACATCTTTGAGCGTGTAGCAGGCCGTGCAGTTGTCAGAAACTGTGGCCGCTCCGCTCGGGTTGTCAGCTGTGCATTGGGTGTGTAGCAGGCCCTGCAGCTGTACTAAAAGCTGTGGCCACTCCGCCTCATCAGTTTCCTGTTCCGTGATCCTGAGCACGGGAACGTTACCGCAGTGAGTGCCTGCGTGGCCCCAAATTGTTTTCATTGTGCTGCGTATGTTTATTCAAGTTCATGTCATCCGGATGTGTTGCATGCTGCATTGAATCCTTACCGTATTACGCAGTACACGAGGACAGGCAGTTTTATAATTCAAGACGGTTCTTACCGTATAATACTGCATATAAGGACAAGTGAATTTACAAATACAGCTGTATTGACTTTGTGAAGACAATAATGCAGATGGCAATTGTTTTGTGCTAAACCAAGCACAATTTGCTGGACATTTATATTTTTTTGTCAGCATATTGGTAGTACAGCTACTTAATTTTGTTAATAAATTCTGCAGCAAATCCATTTTCTACAGCCACACATTTACAGGCCGATTCATGGAATAAATGTGCGCCGAAAATTCCGGCGCAGAGGGGCCTATACGTGCGCTGCGCCGAAAATCAGCGCAAAGCGTAGGGAAACCAGCGCACGTCGATTCATGGAAGTCCGTGCGCAAGAAAAGCAGAGGACGTGCGCCGAAAAAGCGCGCGGCGCAGGCCGGCGCACAGGTCAACCAACGTCGTGCGCCACGGCCACTGCGCTATCACTCCGAGCGCAGCGCACAGCTCTAAAGTAGGCGGAACACAGGGCGGGACACTCGGAATGGGGAATAAAATGGGGCACAACACTCGGAATGGGGAAGAATGTGGGCGGCAGGGGAAAGTATAGGAGGCAAGTGCGCGGAACGCCCACACGCTCGCATACAACACGTATTCATGGAATAGAATAGGGCAAAAAAGCGCACGCTCAAAGCAGCGCACAGGCACAAACACGACCGCCACAAGAAAGCAGGCGGTAGCGTCTCTGCGCCTGCAAGAAATGTGCGCTAAAAGGTGCGCCAACAAATAGCACCTATATACAGACATGATCAATGTCCAATACTGTGGCCCTCCAGGACAAATGACGTACAAAGGGGTACCCACAAACACAGACACGCGCTGAGAGAAAAAATAAACGTGTGCGTGCATACCGGGGTGCGCGGGAAGTTCCACACGCGATATGGCCGGGTACGTGGATTGCAGGGGTGCGCGGGAAGTTCCACACGCGATATGGCCGGGTACGTGGATTTCAGGGGTGCGCGGGAAGTTCCACACGCGATTAGTCAGGGTACGTGGATTTCAGGGGTGCGCGCGAAGTCCCACACGCGATATGGCCGGGTACGTTGATTTCAGGGGTGCGCGGGAAGTTCCACACGCGATATGGCCGGGTACGTGGATTGCAGGGGTGCGCGCGAAGTCCCACACGCGATATGGCCGGGTACGTTGATTTCAGGGGTGCGCGGGAAGTTCCACACGCGATATGGCCGGGTACGTGGATTGCAGGGGTGCGCGCGAAGTCCCACACGCGATATGGCCGGGTACGTTGATTTCAGGGGTGCGCGGGAAGTTCCACACGCGATATGGCCGGGTACGTGGATTTCAGGGGTGCGCGGGAAGTTCCACACGCGATTACAGCAGGGTACGTGTATTTCAGGGGTGCGCGGGAAGTTCCACACGCGATTACAGCAGGGTACGTGTATTTCAGGGGTGCGCGGGAAGTTCCACACGCGAATAGCCTGGCCGCATGTATTTCAGGGGTGCGCGGGAAGTTCCACACGCGAATAGCCTGGGCGCGTGTATTTCAGGGGTGCGCGGGAATTTCCACACGCGAATAGGCTGGGCGCGTGTATTACAGGGGTGCGCGGGAAGTCCCACACGCGATTACAGCAGGGTACGTGTATTTCAGGGGTGCGCGGGAATTTCCACACGCGAATAGCCTGGCCGCGTGTATCTCAGGGGTGCGCGGGAAGTTCCACACGCGAATAGCCTGGGCGCGCGTATTTCAGGGGTGCGCGGGAAGTTCCACACGCGATATGGCCGGGTACGTTGATTTCAGGGGTGCGCGGGAAGTTCCACACGCGATATGGCCGGGTACGTGGATTGCAGGGGTGCGCGCGAAGTCCCACACGCGATATGGCCGGGTACGTTGATTTCAGGGGTGCGCGGGAAGTTCCACACGCGATATGGCCGGGTACGTGGATTTCAGGGGTGCGCGGGAAGTTCCACACGCGATTACAGCAGGGTACGTGTATTTCAGGGGTGCGCGGGAAGTTCCACACGCGAATAGCCTGGCCGCATGTATTTCAGGGGTGCGCGGGAAGTTCCACACGCGAATAGCCTGGGCGCGTGTATTTCAGGGGTGCGCGGGAATTTCCACACGCGAATAGGCTGGGCGCGTGTATTACAGGGGTGCGCGGGAAGTCCCACACGCGATTACAGCAGGGTACGTGTATTTCAGGGGTGCGCGGGAATTTCCACACGCGAATAGCCTGGCCGCGTGTATCTCAGGGGTGCGCGGGAAGTTCCACACGCGAATAGCCTGGGCGCGTGTATTTCAGGGGTGCGCGGGAAGTTCCACACGCGAATAGCCTGGGCGCGTGTATTTCAGGGGTGCGCGGGAATTTCCACACGCGAATAGGCTGGGCGCGTGTATTTCAGGGGTGCGCGGGAAGTCCCACACGCGAATAGCCTGGGCGCGTGTATTTCAGGGGTGCGCGGGAAGTTCCACACGCGAATAGCCTGGGCGCGTGTATTTCAGGGGTGCGCGGGAAGTTCCACACGCGAATAGGCTGGGCGCGTGTATTTCAGGGGTGCGCGGGAATTATCACACGCGATTTGGCTTGGTACGTGTATTACAGGGGTGCGTGCGAAGTTACACACGCGATTAGGCTGGGTGGGTCCTGTCACCCTCGACGGCCCCTGCAGGCAGCCCACAAAACAGGGGACTACCCTGCACACCTGCTCATGTCTCCCACCACCCCCACCCCCCCAGTCACCAGGGGTACCCTCCACCAGGCCCCCACCCATGCCTCCCACCACCCCCACCCCCCACCATCCAGGGGCACCCTCCACCAGGCCCCCACTCATGTCACCCACCACCCCCACCCCCCCAGTCACCAGGGGCACCCTCCACCAGGCCCCCACCCATGCCTCCCACCACCCCCACCCCCCCGCCACCAGGGGCACCCTCCACCAGGCCCCCACTCATGTCTCCCACCACCCCCACCCCCCAGCAGTGCAGGGGCAGGCTCCACCAGGCCCCCACCCATGCCTCCCACCACCCCCACCCCCCCGCCACCAGGGGCACCCTCCACCAGGCCCCCACTCATGTCACCCACCACCCCCACCCCCCCAGTCACCAGGGGCACCCTCCACCAGGCCCCCACCCATGCCTCCCACCACCCCCACCCCCCCGCCACCAGGGGCACCCTCCACCAGGCCCCCACTCATGTCACCCACCACGCCCACCCCCCCAGTCACCAGGGGCACCCTCCACCAGGCCCCCACCCATGCCTCCCACCACCCCCACCCCCCCGCCACCAGGGGCACCCTCCACCAGGCCCCCACTCATGTCGCCCACCACCCCCACCCCCCACCATCCAGGGGCACCCTCCACCAGGCCCCCACTCATGTCACCCACCACCCCCACCCCCCCAGTCACCAGGGGCACCCTCCACCAGGCCCCCACCCATGCCTCCCACCACCCCCACCCCCCCGCCACCAGGGGCACCCTCCACCAGGCCCCCACTCATGTCTCCCACCACCCCCACCCCCCAGCAGTGCAGGGGCACCCTCCACCAGGCCCCCACTCATGTCACCCACCACCCCCACCCCCCCAGTCACCAGGGGCACCCTCCACCAGGCCCCCACTCATGTCTCCCACCACCCCCACCCCCCACCATCCAGGGGCACCCTCCACCAGGCCCCCACTCATGTCTCCCACCACCCCCACCCCCCACCATCCAGGGGCACCCTCCACCAGGCCCCCACTCATGTCACCCACCACCCCCACCCCCCCAGTCACCAGGGGCACCCTCCACCAGGCCCCCACTCATGTCACCCACCACCCCCACCCCCCCAGTCACCAGGGGCACCCTCCACCAGGCCCCCACCCATGCCTCCCACCACCCCCACCCCCCCGCCACCAGGGGCACCCTCCACCAGGCCCCCACTCATGTCGCCCACCACCCCCACCCCCCACCATCCAGGGGCACCCTCCACCAGGCCCCCACTCATGTCACCCACCACCCCCACCCCCCCAGTCACCAGGGGCACCCTCCACCAGGCCCCCACTCATGTCACCCACCACCCCCACCCCCCCAGTCACCAGGGGCACCCTCCACCAGGCCCCCACCCATGCCTCCCACCACCCCCACCCCCCCGCCACCAGGGGCACCCTCCACCAGGCCCCCACTCATGTCGCCCACCACCCCCACCCCCCACCATCCAGGGGCACCCTCCACCAGGCCCCCACTCATGTCTCCCACCACCCCCACCCCCCCGCCACCAGGGGCACCCTCCACCAGGCCCCCACTCATGTCGCCCACCACCCCCACCCCCCACCATCCAGGGGCACCCTCCACCAGGCCCCCACTCATGTCACCCACCACCCCCACCCCCCCAGTCACCAGGGGCACCCTCCACCAGGCCCCCACCCATGCCTCCCACCACCCCCACCCCCCCGCCACCAGGGGCACCCTCCACCAGGCCCCCACTCATGTCTCCCACCACCCCCACCCCCCAGCAGTGCAGGGGCACCCTCCACCAGGCCCCCACTCATGTCACCCACCACCCCCACCCCCCCAGTCACCAGGGGCACCCTCCACCAGGCCCCCACCCATGCCTCCCACCACCCCCACCCCCCCGCCACCAGGGGCACCCTCCACCAGGCCCCCACTCATGTCTCCCACCACCCCCACCCCCCAGCAGTGCAGGGGCACCCTCCACCAGGCCCCCACTCATGTCACCCACCACCCCCACCCCCCCAGTCACCAGGGGCACCCTCCACCAGGCCCCCACTCATGTCTCCCACCACCCCCACCCCCCACCATCCAGGGGCACCCTCCACCAGGCCCCCACTCATGTCACCCACCACCCCCACCCCCCCAGTCACCAGGGGCACCCTCCACCAGGCCCCCACCCATGCCTCCCACCACCCCCACCCCCCCGCCACCAGGGGCACCCTCCACCAGGCCCCCACTCATGTCGCCCACCACCCCCACCCCCCACCATCCAGGGGCACCCTCCACCAGGCCCCCACTCATGTCACCCACCACCCCCACCCCCCCAGTCACCAGGGGCACCCTCCACCAGGCCCCCACCCATGCCTCCCACCACCCCCACCCCCCCGCCACCAGGGGCACCCTCCACCAGGCCCCCACTCATGTCTCCCACCACCCCCACCCCCCAGCAGTGCAGGGGCACCCTCCACCAGGCCCCCACTCATGTCACCCACCACCCCCACCCCCCCAGTCACCAGGGGCACCCTCCACCAGGCCCCCACTCATGTCTCCCACCACCCCCACCCCCCACCATCCAGGGGCACCCTCCACCAGGCCCCCACTCATGTCTCCCACCACCCCCACCCCCCACCATCCAGGGGCACCCTCCACCAGGCCCCCACTCATGTCACCCACCACCCCCACCCCCCCAGTCACCAGGGGCACCCTCCACCAGGCCCCCACTCATGTCACCCACCACCCCCACCCCCCCAGTCACCAGGGGCACCCTCCACCAGGCCCCCACCCATGCCTCCCACCACCCCCACCCCCCCGCCACCAGGGGCACCCTCCACCAGGCCCCCACTCATGTCGCCCACCACCCCCACCCCCCACCATCCAGGGGCACCCTCCACCAGGCCCCCACTCATGTCACCCACCACCCCCACCCCCCCAGTCACCAGGGGCACCCTCCACCAGGCCCCCACTCATGTCACCCACCACCCCCACCCCCCCAGTCACCAGGGGCACCCTCCACCAGGCCCCCACCCATGCCTCCCACCACCCCCACCCCCCCGCCACCAGGGGCACCCTCCACCAGGCCCCCACTCATGTCGCCCACCACCCCCACCCCCCACCATCCAGGGGCACCCTCCACCAGGCCCCCACTCATGTCTCCCACCACCCCCACCCCCCCGCCACCAGGGGCACCCTCCACCAGGCCCCCACTCATGTCGCCCACCACCCCCACCCCCCACCATCCAGGGGCACCCTCCACCAGGCCCCCACTCATGTCTCCCACCACCCCCACCCCCCCGCCACCAGGGGCACCCTCCACCAGGCCCCCACTCATGTCACCCACCACCCCCACCCCCCCAGTCACCAGGGGCACCCTCCACCAGGCCCCCACCCATGCCTCCCACCACCCCCACCCCCCCGCCACCAGGGGCACCCTCCACCAGGCCCCCACTCATGTCACCCACCACCCCCACCCCCCCAGTCACCAGGGGCACCCTCCACCAGGCCCCCACCCATGCCTCCCACCACCCCCACCCCCCCGCCACCAGGGGCACCCTCCACCAGGCCCCCACTCATGTCTCCCACCACCCCCACCCCCCAGCAGTGCAGGGGCACCCTCCACCAGGCCCCCACTCATGTCACCCACCACCCCCACCCCCCCAGTCACCAGGGGCACCCTCCACCAGGCCCCCACTCATGTCTCCCACCACCCCCACCCCCCACCATCCAGGGGCACCCTCCACCAGGCCCCCACTCATGCCACCCACCACCCCCACCCCCCAGTCACCAGGGGCACCCTCCACCAGGCCCCCACCCATGCCTCCCACCACCCCCACCCCCCCGCCACCAGGGGCACCCTCCACCAGGCCCCCACTCATGTCTCCCACCACCCCCACCCCCCAGCAGTGCAGGGGCACCCTCCACCAGGCCCCCACTCATGTCACCCACCACCCCCACCCCCCCAGTCACCAGGGGCACCCTCCACCAGGCCCCCACTCATGTCTCCCACCACCCCCACCCCCCACCATCCAGGGGCACCCTCCACCAGGCCCCCACTCATGTCTCCCACCACCCCCACCCCCCACCATCCAGGGGCACCCTCCACCAGGCCCCCACTCATGTCACCCACCACCCCCACCCCCCCAGTCACCAGGGGCACCCTCCACCAGGCCCCCACTCATGTCACCCACCACCCCCACCCCCCCAGTCACCAGGGGCACCCTCCACCAGGCCCCCACCCATGCCTCCCACCACCCCCACCCCCCCGCCACCAGGGGCACCCTCCACCAGGCCCCCACTCATGTCGCCCACCACCCCCACCCCCCACCATCCAGGGGCACCCTCCACCAGGCCCCCACTCATGTCACCCACCACCCCCACCCCCCCAGTCACCAGGGGCACCCTCCACCAGGCCCCCACTCATGTCACCCACCACCCCCACCCCCCCAGTCACCAGGGGCACCCTCCACCAGGCCCCCACCCATGCCTCCCACCACCCCCACCCCCCCGCCACCAGGGGCACCCTCCACCAGGCCCCCACTCATGTCGCCCACCACCCCCACCCCCCACCATCCAGGGGCACCCTCCACCAGGCCCCCACTCATGTCTCCCACCACCCCCACCCCCCAGCAGTGCAGGGGCAGCCTCCACCAGGCCCCCACTCATGTCACCCACCACCCCCACCCCCCCGCCACCAGGGGCACCCTCCACCAGGCCCCCACTCATGTCTCCCACCACCCCCACCCCCCAGCAGTGCAGGGGCACCCTCCACCAGGCCCCCACTCATGTCACCCACCACCCCCACCCCCCCAGTCACCAGGGGCACCCTCCACCAGGCCCCCACTCATGTCTCCCACCACCCCCACCCCCCACCATCCAGGGGCACCCTCCACCAGGCCCCCACTCATGTCTCCCACCACCCCCACCCCCCACCATCCAGGGGCACCCTCCACCAGGCCCCCACTCATGTCACCCACCACCCCCACCCCCCCAGTCACCAGGGGCACCCTCCACCAGGCCCCCACTCATGTCTCCCACCACCCCCACCCCCCACCATCCAGGGGCACCCTCCACCAGGCCCCCACTCATGTCACCCACCACCCCCACCCCCCCAGTCACCAGGGGCACCCTCCACCAGGCCCCCACCCATGCCTCCCACCACCCCCACCCCCCCGCCACCAGGGGCACCCTCCACCAGGCCCCCACTCATGTCTCCCACCACCCCCACCCCCCAGCAGTGCAGGGGCACCCTCCACCAGGCCCCCACTCATGTCACCCACCACCCCCACCCCCCCAGTCACCAGGGGCACCCTCCACCAGGCCCCCACTCATGTCTCCCACCACCCCCACCCCCCACCATCCAGGGGCACCCTCCACCAGGCCCCCACTCATGTCTCCCACCACCCCCACCCCCCACCATCCAGGGGCACCCTCCACCAGGCCCCCACTCATGTCACCCACCACCCCCACCCCCCCAGTCACCAGGGGCACCCTCCACCAGGCCCCCACTCATGTCACCCACCACCCCCACCCCCCCAGTCACCAGGGGCACCCTCCACCAGGCCCCCACCCATGCCTCCCACCACCCCCACCCCCCCGCCACCAGGGGCACCCTCCACCAGGCCCCCACTCATGTCGCCCACCACCCCCACCCCCCACCATCCAGGGGCACCCTCCACCAGGCCCCCACTCATGTCACCCACCACCCCCACCCCCCCAGTCACCAGGGGCACCCTCCACCAGGCCCCCACTCATGTCACCCACCACCCCCACCCCCCCAGTCACCAGGGGCACCCTCCACCAGGCCCCCACCCATGCCTCCCACCACCCCCACCCCCCCGCCACCAGGGGCACCCTCCACCAGGCCCCCACTCATGTCGCCCACCACCCCCACCCCCCACCATCCAGGGGCACCCTCCACCAGGCCCCCACTCATGTCTCCCACCACCCCCACCCCCCAGCAGTGCAGGGGCAGCCTCCACCAGGCCCCCACTCATGTCACCCACCACCCCCACCCCCCCGCCACCAGGGGCACCCTCCACCAGGCCCCCACTCATGTCTCCCACCACCCCCACCCCCCAGCAGTGCAGGGGCACCCTCCACCAGGCCCCCACTCATGTCACCCACCACCCCCACCCCCCCAGTCACCAGGGGCACCCTCCACCAGGCCCCCACTCATGTCTCCCACCACCCCCACCCCCCACCATCCAGGGGCACCCTCCACCAGGCCCCCACTCATGTCTCCCACCACCCCCACCCCCCACCATCCAGGGGCACCCTCCACCAGGCCCCCACTCATGTCGCCCACCACCCCCACCCCCCACCATCCAGGGGCACCCTCCACCAGGCCCCCACTCATGTCACCCACCACCCCCACCCCCCCAGTCACCAGGGGCACCCTCCACCAGGCCCCCACCCATGCCTCCCACCACCCCCACCCCCCCGCCACCAGGGGCACCCTCCACCAGGCCCCCACTCATGTCTCCCACCACCCCCACCCCCCACCATCCAGGGGCACCCTCCACCAGGCCCCCACTCATGTCTCCCACCACCCCCACCCCCCAGCAGTGCAGGGGCAGCCTCCACCAGGCCCCCACCCATGTCTCCCACCACCCCCAGCCCCCACCATCCAGGGGCACCCTCCACCAGGCCCCCACTCATGTCTCCCACCACCCCCACCCCCCAGCACTGTGGGGAACCTGCCAGCAGGCCCCCACACATGTCCCCCTGGCCCCAGGTCCTGACGATACACAATCATGGCAGTAATGGCCAGCATACCCAGCACAAACACCCAGGCAAGGATTGCATCCACCCACATAGTGAATGCAATCACATGACACAACCCCAATGCCAAGTATGCAAAAGAACACATGTCCGTCACACACACATACACAATGGGTGCAAGTGAATGTCAAAACCCATATCATGACATGTAACAAACCAATGAGAAAATAACACAAGTGTAAGAAAATATAAAAAATGTATTGAATACCAAAAATAAGTGAACTTTTCAAACATACAACGATGTGGCTAAGTAAATAAATGGTCCATGTCCGAGAACAAAAGTGATAAACAAAAAAACAAAGGAAAAAAAAATTAAAATGAATTTGTCCAAAGCAATATCATGTCATAGGAAATTAATGAAAAACCATTACGTCATGGTGAAAACAATAAGAAATTAAAAAAATGTATCTCCCAAAAAAACAAACTATATACAGGAATGTTCCAGGGTCCATGAGCCCAACACCAAAAATGAAACCTACCACTAACTAATGAAAAATATATGTACAAAAAAGTGGCCATTGTCCGAGCGGTCCAAAATAATAAAAATAAATAAAGGAAACCTAGCACTAACTAACTAAAAAACTATATACAAAGGCAGCGGGCAAGTCCTGCGGCTCACTTGGTGATGTTGCTGGCCAGGGCATCATCGAACTCCATGTCGATGTCCTGGAGGCGGGACTCTGTCCTGGCCCCGAGGTCTCGCAGGGACAACCCCATGTCCACCTCAAACTCCCTGCGAGCTTCCTCGAGGCACTCAGCCCGCCTCAATGCCCGACGCATGGAGAACTCCGCCCTGACCATGGCGAGCCGCTCCTCTTCCGCCCGCTGCCGCTCCGCACCTATCCGCTGGCCAAACTCCTCCCACACGGAACACACCACCATCCCAGGGTTGCCCTGCCCTCCGGCCGATGCCTGCCCCTCGGATCTTGATGGCCCCGAGCCATGATGCCTCCCACGTCGAGCCCGCTGCTGCCTCCGACGCCACTGCCTCTGCCAGCACGACGGCATCCAGGCTGATGGAAACCACCGACGCCGTCGTGCACGTGCCCTGCCCGATGATGCCGTCACATCTTCCATCTGCTGGGGTCCACTTGCTGTGTTGTCCACCCCTGCTGGACCTCCGACTCCCAACTGTGGCAGGGATGGGATCCCCACCGAGCTGGCTGCATTGGTCGGGGCAGGTCCACAGGGGGCCCTGGTGGCATCTGGGCCGGAAGACGGCAAGGAGAACGACCGGTGGATAGCCTGCACTGAGGAGGAGAGGGCCGTCAGATTGGCCAACACATGCAGGAAACCCCCGAACATGGCCGATCCCAATTGGGCCACGTCGGCACGGTGCACTTCGTGATGACGTGTGTGCTCCTCCCGGGAAGCACGCACGTCATCACGAATCACAGCCGTGCGCATCGCGACCCCAATCAGGACCTTCTCCACGCGGCCAGGGGTTACCACGTCCGCAGGTGGAGGGGAGTCAGGTGACATGGACATCCCCTCTACCTGCGGACGGGCCTGGGACGGGGCATCCCTGCTGGTGCATGGTGGTGCACTCACAGGGTCAGGGACAGTGACATGCACAGGCCCCTCCACGGTGACCTGTGCTGCCTCCTGCCCCTGGCCCTGGACTGCACCACTTGCACCAGCAGGGATGCTCCCACCAGGCCCCATGTGTGCACCAGTGTCGGCCTCCTCCTCCTCTGTGCAAACCACCAACCTGGATGGCTCCTCACCGTCTCCCGCCGTAGCAGGCCCCTGTGGGGGCTCACCCACCCCTTCCGCTGCAGCCGTGGGGGCATCCCCGCCACCTTGCTCCACAGCGCCGTCTCCGCCCTCTTCTTCACTAGCCGCTGCGTAGAGGGAGACAAAGGACACAAGCATCAGGCTACTGTACAATGGTCCCCTAGACAGGAAGCAATAGCAGATGAGCACCACTGTCAAAGTACACTTCCATCATGTCCCTCCACAACACATGGGTCAGTCCAGGCAAAACACACACAGTAACAGGCATGGTGCATGCCATGGACATTTCCATGCATGTCCAATGGACTCTAGAAACATTCAATGATATGTAACTCACATGCATCATGGCTCATGCATATCACATGCACACACTTCACCTCAGTCACATCCATCTGGCCCCAAACACACCGAACACAGGCGAAACAAGGGTAAGTTGGGTGCGTCACTGAATCTGTGCATTGTCACACACATGTGTCATGCATCCATGGCATGCACAAGTCACAGACACGCAGGTCAGGCACACAGACATGGCTACCATATATGTACCTGGCATCAGCACCCATCCTTCACCCCCATCCATGTCCAGGTACAGAGACTGGCATGCTCTCATGTCCAAAATCTGCATAGGGCTCCCCATGCCGCATTTCAACACATGCAACAACCATGTGGGTCACACATCACTGGTCGCACATGCATTACCATGATGTCCCTGCACACATACATGCATACATGGCCCATGGCACACATACAGGCAAGTATCATAGAACCAGCACACCGCAACATGCCCTGTCTCACACAGTAATGCTTGGACACATACCGCTCAACTCCAGACGGGCCTCCCTCTCAAGGACCTGGGCGTGGAGCGCTGGGCGTACGCGTTCCAGGACCCTCTTCTGGATGGAACTCATGCGGCCCCGGCCCCCCTCCACGAGGCGCCGGGCCTTCACAAGGGTCCTGGACCTCAAGTCCTCCCAGCGCTTCTTGATCTTCTGGACGTTGCGGGTTGCCACCCCCTCCGCGTTGATGGCAACCACACAGTCGGCCCAGATCCTCTCCCGTCCTTCCTTGCTGGCGCGGGACGATCCAAAGAGGGCATCATACTGCCCCAGGACATGCTCCACCAGGACACCAACTTCGGTGGCAGTGAAGCTGGTGCCCCTCTGCCCCTCTGGCCTGGGGTTGCCACTGGTGCCAGATGTGGAAGTGCCCGACATGGCAACCCCAGAGGCAGGTGTGGGTGGGCAACTGGGTCCTGGGGCTGGGCTGTGGAGCGATGTAATCCCAGTTGGGAGTCTTCAGTTCCAGCAGGGGTGGACACAGCAACTGGACCCCTGCAGATGGCTGATGTGCAGGCACCAAATGGCAGGGCACGGTGGCAGCAGGCAGGCAGGCAGGCAGGCAGGCAGGCAGCAGCAGATAGCACGTGGGAGGCTGCTCGGGGCACTGGGGGGCAGTAACTCGGCCTTCTGGGCAGGAGCGTGGTCTTCCGTGTGTTTTCGGGTGGCCAGCTTGATACGGAGTGATTTGGCACGTGAAAATCCTGCACGTCAGCGTGAAATCCGAGGAAAGGCCCTTAGCGCGTAAGCGCGTCAGCACGCATACGCGATTCTATTGGACCAGAGTCCCTCAGCGCGTAAGCGCGTCTGACGTGACCCGCACGGGCGTTCCCCACTCAGCACGTGATGACGGAACACACGTGGAAATACTGCACGTCAGAGTGTCATCGCGTGATTGGCCTATGTACGTGTATTTCATTGCGTGTAATTGGACAAAAGTGCGCGTACACGCGATTGGCCTATGTACGTGTATTTAATGGGTGCGCGGCCACTTACACACGCAAGTACGTCAGCGAACCTGTATCCCGTGGTGCGTGTGAATTTCCACACGCTATTGGACTGGGAACTGGATTCCAGGGGTGCGCGGGTCACACGCTCGCCTAGAACACGCGCAAAGCATAAAATTGCGGACTTTAACAATAACAAGCTCAGACGCCAGGATGAACATACCGTTCCTAGCAGCAGTGGCAGTGGGCTACCAAAGGAGGAGGAGGAGGATAGTCAGGGCCAGAATATTCACACCCAGAACCAGCCTTTTCGGGATGCCTGATGACCAGGTGTATGGGAGGTACAGGTTTCCACCACACATCATACTGGACCTGGTGACTGAGTGGGAGGATGACCTCACATCACCCACCCTGTGCTCCCAAGCACTCAGCCCCCTGGAGAAGGTCCTCAATGTACTGCACTTCTTAGCCACTGGATCATTTCAGCGGACAAGTGCCATAGTGGGTGGGGTGTCACAGGCCACCCAGTCACGCTGCCTACACCAGGTCTTGAACATCATGACTGCACGCCCATCAGTCCGCAGGCACATATACCTGCCCAGAACCCCTGCAGAAAGGCATGCTGCCGCCCTGGATTTTTACGGAGTGGCACGATTCCCCAAAGTGCTAGGTGCCATCGACTGCACCCATGTGGCTCTACGTCCCCCCAGGGCATCAGAGCACATCTATAGGAACCGCAAGCACTGGCATTCCATCAACGTGCAGGTAGTATGTAATGCCAAGGGAATCATCACCTCAGTATATGCCAACTATCCCGGGTCCACCCACGACAGCTTCATTTACCGAATGTCCACCCTATGCCGGGACATAGATGCTGGGCGGCATGGCGATACATGGCTGCTTGGTGAGTATGTATGCCACTGCACATGCATGCATGTTGGATACTGAGCAAGGTCACAACCCCACCAATGATACCAATCACCACCTCCACAGGGGACAGTGCCTACCCTCTCAGCCCCCACATGATGACGCCAATTCGGAACCCCACCACGCCACCCCAGGTAAGATATAACACAGCCCACATTACAACCAGGGGCATAGTGGAGCGCACATTCGGAGTGCTAAAGTCACGCTTTCGCTCCCTTGACCGTTCTGGCGGGCAGCTGTTATACGCTCCCCCAGTAGTGTGCAGGATCATAGTGGCAGCATGTGTCCTGCACAACGTTGCAACACGCCGGGGCCTGGCCGTGGACATGGTGGTGGCCCCACATCCCCAACCACATGCACAGCCGCTGCGCATGGGAGGGGAAAGGGCACGGGGGGAGGCAGCCCGTACACAGCTAGTGGCTAATTACTTCACATAGAAATCACACCCCTGTGGAGTGCACACTGCCCTGGCACATTCCATCTGACAATCAATGATGACTCAACCTGACACTGATCCTGAATGTCTGGAGAATGAACCAGGAATACCATGTCAGCCTGAGATTGTTCACCTGGAAGTGTCACAATGTGTGCATCCCTACCCACACAGACACCACCAATGCAGTTTTGTGAAGTTACACATTGAAGCAGCTAAAATGAATACCCACTTGCAAAATGCAAGAAGAGGACAGTGCCATGTCAGCCAACCCAACCCCAGCACCGCCACACGACACACCGTGCCATGTCATGCTAATTGCAGGTAAACAAAGTAATCCCCACAACATGACATCAGTCTCACTATGTACAGTGTCCCTATTAGAAACCTGCAACACCTGAAATGCTCACAGCAATGCCGGACCAACAACATACTTGAGCACGTAGTACCATTAACATGACATCACAAATGTTACATATTAGTAGTCTCACCACCTGGAAATGCCTGCACTCCCACCACTACCAACTGTGCAGTGTTGTCGCCATGTAGAGTTGTAGGTGCACTGCTGCCAACATGGTCCCCATCTCCAGACTAGAGGTCCTTGTGTGGACATGAGGAAGGGACCTGCAAATTGGGAGGTAGACACAGAAGAAGAGTTACACATCAATGCAACATGCAGTGTACAACACAACAGCAATATGCACTATGAATGTATACACAGTATTGACTACAGACTGGCCACACAGCTCATGGGAGTCCAACGTCACTGTGTAATTCACTGTCACTTGGGCACACCCTTTGCAAGCCCATGGAAACGGGAAGCAGGAGGGGTGTGTGTGACTCAAACCCAAGCATCTGAACCAAATACATTACAAGCCTGCATGTGCCCAGCCACAATGCAGCGTATGCCCACAGGAACCACGGAAGCCAACAGATCGAAGCCAACAGATCGAAGCCAACAGATCGAAGCCAACAGATTGTCCCAAAAAAATTGGGAATGAAAGAAATAAAAATAAAAATAAAAATAAGAAACAATCAAAAATGGCCATTGATGGGCCCGGGGGGGTTGGGGAGGCCACCCAGGAGGTCCGAGGACAGGATGCACACCAGAACCCAAGCTCAACAAGAGTCGTCCTGAGGTGAAGGAGCTCCTGCCTCAGGGCTTCCCTGTGGCCCTGGGACTCAATGGAGATGGCCTCCTGCAGAGTCGCCAGTGCCGCCCGCCTGTCCCTGTTGGACCCCAACATGTCCTCCCTGTGTGACTGGCAGATGGAGTCGGTTGCCTGCTCTAGTCGCTCCATCAGCCTTTCTGGGGGGACAATGGAAGTGGCCACCCTATCCATGGCCTGAGCCATCATCTCGGATGATGCAGCCTGTTGGGTAGCCATACCGTAAATGGATTGCTCCCATGCGGTATTGCCGGGTGGCGTACGGCCACCACTTGTGGCTCTTCCACCTTTGCCACCCTTACGGAATCCTCGCCTCCCAGCCATGGCACTGATATTAATGTGCGTATGGGAGTGGCTGTAGACAATTGTCCTGGCCAATTGGGGGTCAAAGGGGTTGGGTACCAGATGGTAATTGTACCCTAGTGCTCTAGCATGGCTGATTGTAACCCCTGGGGATAGATGACGGGTCACGCAACGCACAGGAGGCCCAAAAAAGGGAGATGACGTGCACGCAACCCCTCCTAGACCACGTGTGCAGAAAGAAAAACCTGCACTACGCTGTGGCACCCAGTAACACAAGAATGAACGTATGCGTGTCACACGCAGCCTAGAATGACCTCTGAAGGGGTTGGCTACACACGGGGCAAGCACAGAAGTTGGATACGTGCGTGACTCACCGTCTGCCAGGTAAAAGAGCGTGAAAAATGAGCGCGTTTGGCTGGCTAAACCCCCGCCAAAAGAAGATGTGTACGCTGTCTGAGAAGACAGGACAACAGTAGAAGGGGACACTGTTTGAGGGAACAGGCCCAGGTAAACCAGTAAAAGAGAAAAAAGAGAAAAAGCTGTCAGAGGTAACAGGGAATACGAACTGGAAACGCCGTGAAGTAAATCGCGTGTGAAACGACAAGAAGTACAGAATTCACCCACTCGCTCTCCACGAAAAGCACGTACAAGGAAATGGTGTTCTACATGTACCTTATATACAGGCCCACACGTTCAGCGTCACTTACGCGGCGTGTACGTTCACCAATCACACGCTTTGTCACTCCTGCGTGTAGATCCATTTTCACCAATCACACGCTTTGTCACTCCTGCGTGTAGATCCATTTTCACCAATCACACGCTTTGTCACTTCTGCGTGTAGATCCATTTTCACCAATCACACGCTTTGTCACTTCTACGTGTAGATCCATTTTCACCAATCACACGCTTTGACACTGGGACGTGTCACGCAACAATTTCCTGCACGTGCAGGTGACTATAGGCGCGCATATGCTGTTGACGGGTTTACGCGCTAAGGGCCTTTGCTGACGTGTGGGATTTCACTCCCTATCAGGCTGTCCACGCGTTCACACACGAGAGACCACGCTCCTGGCCAGGAGGCCAAATTACTGCCCCCCAGAGCCCTGAGCACGCTCCCACCTGCCATCTGCTGCTGCCTGACTGCCTGCTGGCCACGTGCCCCACAGTGCTGGTGGGTGGGGGTGTTGGGAGACATGGGTGGGGGCCTGGTGGAGGGTGCCCCTGGTGGCGGGAGGGTGGGGGTGGTGGGAGACATGGGTGGGGGCCTGGTGGAGGCTGCCCCTGGTGGCGGGGGGTTGGGGGTGGTGGGAGACATGGGTGGGGGCCTGGTGGAGGCTGCCCCTGGTGGCGGGGGGGTGGGGGTGGTGGGAGAAATGGGTGGGGGCCTGGTGGAGGCTGCCCCTGCACTGCTGGGGGTTGGGGGTGGTGGGAGGCATGGGTGGGGGCCTGGTGGAGGCTGCCCCTGCACTGCTGGGGGTTGGGGGTGGTGGGAGGCATGGGTGGGGGCCTGGTGGAGGCTGCCCCTGGTGGCGGGAGGGTGGGGGTGGTGGGAGACATGAGTGGGGGCCTGGTGGAGGGTGGCCCTGGATGGTGGGGGCTGGGGGTGGTGGGAGACATGAGTGGGGGCCTGGTGGAGGCTGCCCCTGGTGGCGGGAGGGTGGGGGTGGTGGGAGACATGGGTGGGGGCCTGGTGGAGGCTGCCCCTGGTGGCGGGGGGGTGGGGGTGGTGGGAGAAATGGGTGGGGGCCTGGTGGAGGCTGCCCCTGCACTGCTGGGGGTTGGGGGTGGTGGGAGGCATGGGTGGGGGCCTGGTGGAGGCTGCCCCTGCACTGCTGGGGGTTGGGGGTGGTGGGAGGCATGGGTGGGGGCCTGGTGGAGGCTGCCCCTGCACTGCTGGGGGTTGGGGGTGGTGGGAGGCATGGGTGGGGGCCTGGTGGAGGCTGCCCCTGGTGGCGGGAGGGTGGGGGTGGTGGGAGACATGAGTGGGGGCCTGGTGGAGGGTGGCCCTGGATGGTGGGGGCTGGGGGTGGTGGGAGACATGAGTGGGGGCCTGGTGGAGGCTGCCCCTGGTGGCGGGGGGGGTGGGGGTGGTGGGAGAAATGGGTGGGGGCCTGGTGGAGGCTGCCCCTGCACTGCTGGGGGTTGGGGGTGGTGGGAGGCATGGGTGGGGGCCTGGTGGAGGCTGCCCCTGGTGGCGGGAGGGTGGGGGTGGTGGGAGACATGGGTGGGGGCCTGGTGGAGGCTGCCCCTGGTGGCGGGGGGGGTGGGGGTGGTGGGAGGCATGGGTGGGGGCCTGGTGGAGGCTGCCCCTGGTGGCGGGGGGGGGGGTGGGGGTGGTGGGAGACATGGGTGGGGGCCTGGTGGAGGCTGCCCCTGCACTGCTGGGGGTTGGGGGTGGTGGGAGGCATGGGTGGGGGCCTGGTGGAGGCTGCCCCTGGTGGCGGGAGGGTGGGGGTGGTGGGAGACATGGGTGGGGGCCTGGTGGAGGCTGCCCCTGGTGGCGGGGGGGGGTGGGGGTGGTGGGAGACATGGGTGGGGGCCTGGTGGAGGCTGCCCCTGCACTGCTGGGGGTTGGGGGTGGTGGGAGGCATGGGTGGGGGCCTGGTGGAGGCTGCCCCTGGTGGCGGGAGGGTGGGGGTGGTGGGAGACATGGGTGGGGGCCTGGTGGAGGCTGCCCCTGGTGGCGGGGGGTTGGGGGTGGTGGGAGACATGGGTGGGGGCCTGGTGGAGGCTGCCCCTGGTGGCGGGGGGGTTGGGGTGGTGGGAGAAATGGGTGGGGGCCTGGTGGAGGCTGCCCCTGCACTGCTGGGGGTTGGGGGTGGTGGGAGGCATGGGTGGGGGCCTGGTGGAGGCTGCCCCTGCACTGCTGGGGGTTGGGGGTGGTGGGAGGCATGGGTGGGGGCCTGGTGGAGGCTGCCCCTGCACTGCTGGGGGTTGGGGGTGGTGGGAGGCATGGGTGGGGGCCTGGTGGAGGCTGCCCCTGGTGGCGGGAGGGTGGGGGTGGTGGGAGACATGGGTGGGGGCCTGGTGGAGGCTGCCCCTGGTGGCGGGGGGGTTGGGGGTGGTGGGAGGCATGGGTGGGGGCCTGGTGGAGGCTGCCCCTGCACTGCTGGGGGTTGGGGGTGGTGGGAGGCATGAGTGGGGGCCTGGTGGAGGGTGGCCCTGGATGGTGGGGGCTGGGGGTGGTGGGAGACATGAGTGGGGGCCTGGTGGAGGCTGCCCCTGGTGGCGGGAGGGTGGGGGTGGTGGGAGACATGGGTGGGGGCCTGGTGGAGGCTGCCCCTGGTGGCGGGGGGTTGGGGGTGGTGGGAGACATGGGTGGGGGCCTGGTGGAGGCTGCCCCTGGTGGCGGGGGGGTGGGGGTGGTGGGAGACATGGGTGGGGGCCTGGTGGAGGCTGCCCCTGGTGGCGGGGGGGTGGGGGTGGTGGGAGGCATGGGTGGGGGCCTGGTGGAGGCTGCCCCTGGTGGCGGGGGGGTGGGGGTGGTGGGAGGCATGGGTGGGGGCCTGGTGGAGGCTGCCCCTGCACTGCTGGGGGTTGGGGGTGGTGGGAGGCATGGGTGGGGGCCTGGTGGAGGCTGCCCCTGCACTGCTGGGGGTTGGGGGTGGTGGGAGGCATGGGTGGGGGCCTGGTGGAGGCTGCCCCTGGTGGCGGGGGGTGGGGGTGGTGGGAGACATGGGTGGGGGCCTGGTGGAGGCTGCCCCTGCACTGCTGGGGGTTGGGGGTGGTGGGAGGCATGGGTGGGGGCCTGGTGGAGGCTGCCCCTGCACTGCTGGGGGTTGGGGGTGGTGGGAGGCATGGGTGGGGGCCTGGTGGAGGCTGCCCCTGGTGGCGGGGGGTGGGGGTGGTGGGAGACATGGGTGGGGGCCTGGTGGAGGCTGCCCCTGCACTGCTGGGGGTTGGGGGTGGTGGGAGGCATGGGTGGGGGCCTGGTGGAGGCTGCCCCTGCACTGCTGGGGGTTGGGGGTGGTGGGAGGCATGGGTGGGGGCCTGGTGGAGGCTGCCCCTGCACTGCTGGGGGTTGGGGGTGGTGGGAGGCATGGGTGGGGGCCTGGTGGAGGCTGCCCCTGGTGGCAGGGGGGTGGGGGTGGTGGGAGGCATGGGTGGGGGCCTGGTGGAGGCTGCCCCTGCACTGCTGGGGGTTGGGGGTGGTGGGAAGCATGGGTGGGGGCCTGGTGGAGGCTGCCCCTGGTGGCGGGAGGGTGGGGGTGGTGGGAGACATGGGTGGGGGCCTGGTGGAGGCTGCCCCTGGTGGCGGGGGGTTGGGGGTGGTGGGAGACATGGGTGGGGGCCTGGTGGAGGGTGCCCCTGCACTGCTGGGGGGTGGGGGTGCAGGGGGACATGAGCAGGTGTGCAGGG
Source organism: Ambystoma mexicanum (assembly GCF_040938575.1). Classification (NCBI taxonomy): domain Eukaryota; kingdom Metazoa; phylum Chordata; class Amphibia; order Caudata; family Ambystomatidae; genus Ambystoma; species Ambystoma mexicanum. Next base: position 380,053,207 of record NC_090927.1, on the reverse strand, counting down.
TAGTCCCCTGTTTTGTGGGCTGCCTGGAGGGTGTACAGGGAACACCTGTGAGGACCCACCCAGCCTAATCGCGTGTGACTTCCCACGCACCCCTGTAATACACGTACCCAGCCAAATCGCGTGTGATGATTCCCACGCACCCCTGTAATACACGTACCCAGCCAAATCGCGTGTGATAATTCCTGCGCACCCCTGTAATACACGTACCCTGGCTAATCGCGTGTTAAACTTCCCGCATACCCCTGTAATACACGTACCCTGGCCAATCGCGTGTTAAACTTCCCGCGTACCCCTGTAATACACGTACCCTGGCTAATCGCGTGTTAAACTTCCCGCGTACCCCTGTAATACACGTACCCTGGCTAATCGCATGTTAAACTTCCCGCATACCCCTGTAATACACGTACCCTGGCTAATCGCGTGTTAAACTTCCCGCGTACCCCTGTAATACACGTACCCTGGCTAATCGCGTGTTAAACTTCCCGCATACCCCTGTAATACACGTACCCTGGCTAATCGCGTGTTAAACTTCCCGCGTACCCCTGTAATACACGTACCCTGGCTAATCGCATGTTAAACTTCCCGCATACCCCTGTAATACACGTACCCTGGCTAATCGCGTGTTAAACTTCCCGCGTACCCCTGTAATACACGTACCCTGGCTAATCGCGTGTTAAACTTCCCGCGTACCCCTGTAATACACGTACCCAGCCAAATCGCGTGTGATGATTCCCACGCACCCCTGTAATACACGTACCCAGCCAAATCGCGTGTGATAATTCCTGCGCACCCCTGTAATACACGTACCCTGCCTAATCGCGTGTTAAACTTCCCGCATACCCCTGTAATACACGTACCCTGGCCAATCGCGTGTTAAACTTCCCGCGTACCCCTGTAATACACGTACCCTGGCTAATCGCGTGTTTAACTTCCCGCGTACCCCTGTAATACACGTACCCTGGCTAATCGCATGTTAAACTTACCGCATACCCCTGTAATACACGTACCCTGGCTAATCGCATGTTAAACTTCCCGCATACCCCTGTAATACACGTACCCTGGCTAATCGCGTGTATAACTTCACGCGTACCCCTGATATGCACGTTACCCGCTTTGCGTTCCTTGTTTGGCAGCCCTGTAAACTGGTCCAGGGTTGGCGCAGCCCTTTGCGATGATTTAGCGATTTTGATGGCTTTTCCTTGCGCGAGGGCGTTCTTGGGGGCGTTACTGGCGCTGCTGCAGGGTCGCTGCGATACTCTGCGCCACGGCTGGTTTGGGAGCCTAAAATCCATGAATACGCTGTGCGCCGGATTCGGTTTTGGCGCACGCGGCTGGCGCAGACTATCGCAGGCGCACGCTGTGCGCCCGCCGCGTGCGCTACTTGTGCGCTGGATTCTATGAATTACCCTGATAATCTTCCCAGCACACCTGTATGACAAATCTCTTACAACATGGCTTTCAGTAGTGTGCCACCGCCCATGTTTTTTATGTCAGATGTTGGCGAAACGGCAATTCCATGGAAGAGATGGATTAAATCGTTTGAACATTACGCTGGTGTTGTGTGTGGCCAAAACTGCAGCGTGGAAAAGAGGAAGTCTCTTTTGATGCATTGTTTGGGCCCAGCAGGGCAGGAGAAGTTTGAAGACCTGCCAGATCTACTTCCCAATGAAGATATCGACCTGAATGAATACGAACGATCAGTGAAGAAAATGGGCAAGCATTATGAAAAGAAACTGAGCACAATTCTAGAACGTTATAAGTTTGGGAAGAGGACTCAAGGAGAAGGTGAAAGTATAGAACAATACATTACAAATTTGAGGAAATTGGCTAAAACATGTAATTTTAATGCCCAACTGGATGAGAGATTAAGGGATCAATTCATGTTGGAATGTAGGAGCAGTAAAGTAAGAGAAAGGTTGTGGGCTGAGGACGACCCCACTTTGGACAGTTTTACGTGTGGCCAAGGAGGTGGAACACACCGAAAAGTGTGTCAAGGAGTTGGAGAACAGACTACAAAATACTGAAATTAAACATGAAATCTCCAAGGATAAGACTACTATACCCACAGCGATCAAGAACAATGAGTCTATTGCTCAAGTGACAGAAAATCCTGGTAAAAGATACAAGTCAGAAAGGAGTGGAAGACTGCTTTGGAATGACGATAAAAGAAAAAAAACCTACCCTAAGAGTCAGCAATGGAGATGGGAGGAAGAAAAGTCCACGCAGAAGAGGAGATGAACCTAGAAAGAAGAATACAGGGAGATGTTTTAGATGTGATAGCATAGATCATTGGGCAGATAATCCAGAATGCCCTGCCCTGAAAATTATATGTGGGAAATGTAAAGGTAAAGGGCATTATGCTCGTTGTTGCAGAATGCAGAACACTTCCACTAATTGGATAGGAAATGACGAGTGTAGTGATGAAGATGGAGAAGAATGTGTATTTCTTGTAACAGATGAAGAAAATGAGCAAGAGATGGAAAGTCCCAAGGCTGTAGTGTGTGTTGATGGTACTGACATGCACATGATGATCGACTCAGGAGCTAAATACACTCTGATACCACAAAATCTCTGGGACAGAAAGAGACATGAGTATCTACATGAACCAGACATAAGACCCAGGGCATATGGGGAAGTTAAAATAGATGTCATTGGTTGGTTCTGGGGAGCACTCAAGTTCAAAGAGAGGAGAGCCAACGGATAAATATACATAACAAAGAAAGGGAGAACACCTTTGTTAAGCTGGACTCACCAGAGCAAATTAAAAGTGAAGTTAGATGCTGCATCTGACGAAGCAGTATATTCAATTGAAAGTGGTACTGGAGTAATTCGAAGAGTTAAAGAGACCACAGATAATGTTGACATAATGAAGGAAATTTTCAGGGAGGAAATTGGATGCTTACGTGGGTTTGTTCATGAGATTAAAATGAAGACAAACCATGTTCCTGTAGTGCAGAAGTTGCGCAGCATCCCACTCTCTATGAGAGAAGAAGTAAAAAAGGAAATTAAATTTTGGAAGATCAGAAGATAATTGAAAAAATAGAAGCCAGTGAATGGGTCTCACCATTAGTAGTTTTGAGAAAAAAATCCGGAAAACTGAGAATATGTGTGGACATGAGGGAATTAAATAAAAATGTGATCCCAGACAGACATCCACTTCCTAACATACAGGAAATTGTGTCCACCATTGGACCTTCGAAGTACTTTTCTACTCTTGATCTGAGGTCAGCATACCACCTAGTTAAGCTGCATAAAGAATCTAAGAAGATGACAGCGTTTATCACACCGGATGGATTGTACCAATACAGGAGACTACCTTTTGGGTTAGTATCAGCTGCTTCAGTATTTCAAAGGATCATGCACCAACTGTTTGAAGGTGATGAAGGAATCATTTGTTTCCAAGATGATATTTTAGTGCATGCCATTGACCAAAAGGTACATAATGAAAGACTACAACACGTTTTTAAGAAATTATATGAAGCAGGAATGACCCTCAGTAGAGACAAATGTAACATCAATCGCAGTGAAATTGAATATTTAGGGCATAACATTTCTGCTGGAGGCATAAGGCCAAAGAAGCAATTGGCTGATGCCATAGTAAATATGCCAAGACCAAAAACAAAAGAAGAAGTGCGGACGTTCATTGGGATGGCGGAGTACTATTCTAAATTTATAAAGGACTTTGCAGTGCACACAGTTCCACTACGTGAACTTTTAAAAAGGAAGATATTTGAATGGAACATAGAATGTGAGGAGGAATTTGAAAATATCAAATTGGAATTAAATAGGGCACCATCTTTGAAGAATTTCAAGAGTGGGAGGAAGACCATAATTACAACAGATGCTGTTGATGGAGTTGATGGAAAAGAAGTTTTAATTGCTTTTGCATCAAGATTATTAAAAGGTGCAGAAAGGTCGTACGCTGCAATAGAGAAAGAAATTTTAGCCATCAAGTGGGCGACAGAAAAATTCAGAAACTTCATCTGGGGAGTGGAAGTAGAGATTCGCACTGACCACAAACCATTAATACATGTCATTATGAATAAGGGTTTGGACAATGTATCTAACAGAATCAAAAGATGGGTTGTACTGTTGCAAGAATACAATTGTAAAGTAAGATATGTACCAGGAGTGAAAAATCGTGCTGCTGACTGTCTGTCGAGACTTACCAATACTTCTGAAGCAGACGACGAAGGTGAAATTAATTCAGAAGTGGTTTTGAATATAGAAACATTATCTATATCTCAAGCTGAGTGGGAGGAAGCAGAGAGGCAAGATGATAATATGGCTAATTTGAAACAGATTATACAAAACGGTGAAAACCTGAGGAAAGTCAAATTCGAGGAATCCAATCTCATGGAATACTGGAGAGTAGCGGATGAACTCAATGTGACGAATGACAGAATCATGAGAGGAGATCGAATAATTCCACCTGTGGGCCTACGACAAAGAATCGTTGAATTAGGTCACGAAGGTCATCAAGGGATAGTGAAGACTAAACAGAGAATACGTGATGATTTCTGGTGGCCAGGATGCGATCTGCAAATCGAGAGAATCATCAGAGAATGTATCCTTTGTAATCAGAGTGACAGAACATGTGTGAGTGTGAAGTACCCGATGGTAATAACTAACATTCCAGGAAAGGTAGGGGATGAGATAGGTATGGATATACTGGGACCTATTCATTGTGATGGTAAGCAACTATTTTGCTTGCTGGTCATAGACCTTCTAACCAGATGGGTGGAAGTTTTAATTAGGCCTAACATGAATGCAAAAGTAGTTATAGAATTTCTGTCAGAAATATGTGACAGGGAAGGTTTCCCAAGAAGCATTTTAACGGACAATGGTGTCCAGTTCAGGTCAAGAGAAATGGAGAAATTCTGTGCCAATAATTCCATTGTACACAAAACAAGCGCAATATACCATCCACAAATGAATGGAGTAGTTGAGAGATTCAACAAAGTTCTCAAAGACGCCATTCGCTGGGCGTGGGCTAATGGGCTTAGCTGGGAAGAAGCAGTAAGAAGAAAAATAATTGCTCATCGTTTCACGCCACATAGTACAACAGGTTTATCACCTTTTGAATTGAGTAGAGGACGCAAAGCAAATACCAAATTGACCCCATCCTGGTTGGGGAGGGAGACTGTGGTGAGGAAAGATTTTGGAGAAGCAGTAGAAAACATCAGGGATACACAGATTAAGAACAAAGTAGCTCATGACAGTCATGTAAAGAAAGGAAAAGAGGATGAGGTCCCAAGAGTGGGGGGTTTAGTAAGAATTAAATTGCCTCCAGTACTAAGAGATGGACCTTGCAAATGGTCCAAACCAGTGAGTGTGATTGAAGTTTTCAAACACGCGGTGAGGGTGCAAGATGGCAGAGTTTGGAATATGGAAAGGGTGTGTGTGATGAAATCGTGCAGAAGTGGGATGAATGGAGAAACTATGTGCAGAGAACAACCAAGTCATAGTAGTAGTGAAGACATGAAAGAGAATGGTACACATGTGAGACCAATGTTGAATAGAAAGGCAATGTCACTAATTTCCTTGCCAAAAGTAAAATCAGATTCTTCACGTGTATCAAGAACAGGAAGGATAATCCGCAAACCAGACTACATGAAGGACTTTGTCTAAGAATACGGAGTATGCAGAACGAAGAAGAGATCTTATCAAACTATTTGTCAAATAATAGCAAGAAATTAAGTAGGGGAGATGTGTAATGTAGTACACTCTTCGTCCTTTCATCACGAGGCGCTGCGCGAGCTCACCTCGTGATGGAAGGACGAATGGAATGTTATGACACGCGACAAGAACGAGCGTTTCAAATGCAGCTTTCAGTTGCTGCCCATGGTCGGTGGGGCCTGTCCACATACACTTTAGTTCCAGTAGATAAATAAACATCCTTGTTTACCTCGCATATATTTCCTGGTCTTTCCTCCGGTACTTCAACTGGACTGAATGGTTATGTGTTGTTTTGTAGGAAGGGAGATGTTACGTAGTCTGAATATTGTCCTGTCCTGCTGGCCATGTCTGAATGCTGATGGAATGTTGGTGCATGGTGTTACTGACAGCTCAGGAGAATGTTGATGAGTGCTTGAGTGTGAAGTTTCTGAATGTGTCAGTTGGGGGCCTGAGCTGGCTGGAGTGCATGAGAATGTCCAGTGGGTGGTCTCATAACGTAAATACTAAAGAGTAACTGGAACTATACAGCAACTGTACAAATGCATAACAAAGCTTAGCTTGACTTCTTAACGTAGAGGCTCAAAGCTGGTCTGTGTTTGGACTACCTTCAATGCCCACCAGGTCACAACATAGGGCCTATTGGATAACTGGGCCAATGTATCTCAGACAAAAGATCAGGATTATACCACTCACAGGGCTCTCAGATCTGCAGGTTCTATGGGTTCCAACTGCAGGAGATGATTCCATGTTATTTTGCTGATGGTAGTAACTTTCACTTTGTGCTTTTTGTTTATTCGGGGGGGGGGGGTCCACCCAACTCCCTCTACACTAGTACCTCTACCCCAAGCCGCTCCCCACCCGTTTTAACAGCTGGGCCCATACTCCCCTGTATTTTCAAAGTAATTACTGCAAAGTAATTATTGTCGAAAAATACCACAGGATAGAAGAGATAGAACCACAGGATTGAGGAGATAGAACCTAGTAGACAGATCCCTGGACTCTGTAGGCACCAAGTTATGGCAAAATCTCCCAGAGGTAATTAGCTTTGTTGGGAACACCTGTATTTCAGCAAAATAAAAAAGAAAACATTCATTTTTAGGATACAATCCTCCTTATAAGATGCTTTCTTCCCTGACTTGGCTCTCTCTTAGTTTGACCTCTGTGTCACGAACTCTGTTACACAGCTTCAGCGCATTGTTCCTACCTGCACACACTGCACTGTTATTGGATTATTTGTGATGCTTCATTTGCCCTTATCCTCTGCCCTGTCCTTGTATCTGTTTCCTTTGCTGATACTATATCCAATATTGCACTTATTGTACTGCTTTATCTGCACTATTTGTATATGCTGCACTTACCTATTGTCTGTCTCTTTTAACTGATCTGCCGCTTTGCAGAGCCTGTGAGAGATCAGCTTCCCTTCCTCTTTTCATGTGCTCTGGAGAAGAGCCTGTGTTCACGGCTGGTGCCTTGTAAAGCATCATTAAATAACCAAATATAGTTAACTAGGAATTAGACACACTACGACCATAATGAAAATGTATCTTTCTCTTGCATTGGATCTTTCATTGATTCAGATGCTTAAACAACGTCCCTGTGTGGCATCAGACTGGGAGTCCTGGGTTTGCATATGCAATAGCAGTAAACAAAAACCAAGATTGAGTAGCCTATCCACCTCATTATGGGCAATTTTCTCCTGAAAATATATCTTTATGTAGCCAGTGCAAATTCTTGCTGAATCCCAAGTACAGCGATCATTCAGTTGAGCAGGATTGAGTTCAGCAGGTTTGCAGGATTTCAGCCTTTATGGCCCCTCTATAAACTCTCAATATAAAAATAAATACATCTCTTTCATGGCTTTTTTACTAGCCAGTTTTTCTGCTTGTTCTCTTTTGTCTGTCGTGTTTTCCTATTCTTTCACCACTGGCATTCGTTCATTTGTTCACTTAAAGCTCGGGGAGCAGAACATAAGGCGAGCTCTTGATTGTGCAGATCTGCATAATCTTCTCCTTTCCTTATGTGCAGTCTTATGCTGTGAGCTGCAGTGTATTGATTTCATGGTAAAACAATGACACCAAAAATTCTGTTTAAACTGTTTTTTTTCTCGTAGACGTCCTTTCCCTAATGTGTGCCTAGTGGGAGAAACATGCATGAAAGAGAAGGTTAAAAGCGCTTCCAGAAGACAGCTTGCATAATATTGATAAAGACTAACCAGAAATCGATGCGCACATGCTGTAAGAATGCACTGAAGCACAAGCAATCCAATCACGACATGCATTAATCAAATAAGAAGGTACTTACTTTGTGTGCAAACAGTGTAGAAGAGCTGGTCAGCTCATCAAAGCTGTTTAGACAGTAATGCCCCACGACAGCAATTCCACATCAGTGAAGCAGAGTTTTCCTTCACACCATCGAGCTTGCAGCATCTTTGCACACGCAACAAAAAACACATTTGCCTTTTTCAAATGTGCTGCACAATTTCTGAAATTATGTCAAAAAGGTGCGAGATATGGGACTTTTCCCATCTGACATTCATGTTAACTAGAGTATTGATATGATATGATATCATAGTTTATTTATATGGTGCCTATATACACAGTGGCGGCTGGTGAGTTTGAAAGCTGGTGGGGCGTAAAGATCCCCGAATTCTCGGAGCGAGCACGCGCAGCTTGCGAGCCCACACCACCCAAGTGGGGTGGATCTCCCCATGCACATTTTTTTTAAACTGTCCTCCAAAATATGCAATTTACTGTCCAAAACCCACCGAAATATGAATTAAAAAGCATTAGGTTTTACATACTAATGATGGTACATTATTCTTGCGTGTGCAAGTGTGGTGGTGTATTTTACAGCAGCTTGTAAATTTGAGAATAGCTGATACTATGGTGTATACATAAAGAAATTCATCATTAATGGCAGCAGCTGCAAAATGGTGCAGGTGCCTGGGCATATAATAGAAGTGCCTGGCAAATGCCTAATAATTATACACAGGTCAAAGCTGTTGGCTTTGCCAATGCTTGTTTTTAACAGTCCTTTAGTGAAGGATATGTATAGCGCTTACAAATCGAGTGGCGGAAGTCAAACCTGGTTAAGACATTTATATTACACCAGAAGTAGGTCTACAGCTCCATCAAGTCATTAACTCTTAGAAGACTGTTTTAAAAACACTGGCAGGCCCTAAAGTGCGAAGTTTAATGGTAAGGCTTGAATGAATCGACTCGAGCTCATAGAGTTCTCATGAAGAGGAGTTATGGGCGGGGAAGGGAAGGTACTTCGAGGAAATGGCCATAGAGATTAGCATGGCCATGGGAAGTCAATGGGTGGGCAAATAACCAAACAGCACCAACAAGCTGTGTCCCTCCACATGTGCCATTTCTCCCTATCTGTACGCCAATGCACACGTTTTGCCTGATAGGTGGTGTAAATAGCCCAAACTAATAAGGCCACCAGTTCATACAATGCGGATTATGCCACAAATGCCATGCAGATGTGACGTCACTCAGTCATTGTCTACGTATAGCTGAATTATGTTCTGCATAAAGGAGGTCTCTTACCTGTAGGGGTTTCCCGTGTACTGTAACAAGATGGATGAGAGAGTCTTAGCAAATTCCTCTGCAATGCATGCCTCCCAGTCATGGGCGCTGGCAGTGACCCACCTCTCGGCAGAGTGATGGGGCTTTTGATCCCTGTGTACAAGAAGTGATAGAAGGGGTCAAGTCCTAAAAATAGAAGTGGGGGGGGACTCATCAGCAAATGCAATGGGTTGTGCTGTCGCCAGAAATTAGCATGTTAAGGTGAAATATGCTCATTTCATTAAATTAGCTTTGTAATTGTATAACTACCCAAATTGCACATGACGAATGGCATTTGTCTTTCATAAAATCAACACACACACCAAGAGAGGATATTTGCTTCTAATAGTGTTTTTGAAAACTTTTAAAGGTGTGCATGTTTTAAACTCCACAAACCTACACAAATGTTTTCTCTGGAACTTGCAGTACCGAAATGGTACTGCAAGTTCCAACGATAAAGTCCAATGTCCAACATTATAGTGTGTTCGGGCTGGATGCACTGCCATGCATATGTCCATGAAGGGCCATTGCAGCGGGATCTCCTTCCTACATTCGTCGCCACTCCCCCTCCACCCAGCTTCCACTTATGGGGAAAGCTGGCCGGCCGCTGCCTGGCCTGGATGCATGCATGTCGCTGCAGTGCACGCGACGCGCACACACACATAGATGATTTTTATTCAGTTAAGTAACTGAATAAAAAATCATTTTTTATTCTGTGCAAGCGCCGATGCAGCAGGGCAGGCTGGCCAGGCCTGCCAGGGTCTGATGCAGCAGGACAGGCCCAGTCAGGTGCTAATAGCACCATGGCTACCTCCAAACTCGTAATGACCCCCAATGTGTTTCAAAGCGCTTCAAGGCAGGGGAGAGAACAAGGGACAATACAATTACATTATTACAGCCCATGAACAGTAAGGATGTGAAATTAACTATCATACTCAGCCTGACGTCATTTCAGATTGATAAGACATAGGCCCTCATTACGACCCTGGCGGATTTTTACCGCCATCCACGGACTTTCCGGCCATGGCGCAAAGTCCCTTTACGCCATGGCCGATGGCGGACTTACCGCCCCATTCCGAGGTCGGCGGGGCGGTAAGTCCCCATTGTCCCATTTACCCTTCCCCATTCCCATTTCGGCCCCATAGGGCTCAATGGGAGTGGGGAAGGAGTTAATTACGCCACCGTAAAATACGGTGGCGTAATTAACACCAAGGTCCCAGAGCGCCATGGATTTTTCCGCCCGCAAAAAGCGGGCGGAAAAGTGTCCATGGCGCTCTGGAAACTCGTAGTTGGCGGTAAGGGGTCGGCGCAGCTAACGCTGGCGCAGACCCCTTAGCGCCAGGGTCGTAATGAGGGCCATAGATGAGAAAGGGAGGGGGAGAGTGGGAAGGAAATGGAAACAGACAGGCGACTACTGTACTAGGCCTGACAATTCTGGTAGAGCCGGATAAAAACAAAAGGTGAAGGAGAGGGACGCAGAAAGGGAGGGGTGGAAAAAAACAAGCGACTATCGTACTAGGCCTGACGACATTTGAGATAGTGCTGGGGGGAACAAGTAAGGGGAGGTGGGAGGAGATTGACAAGGTTGCTATCATACTACGTGCAGGGACAATTCTTATAGGGTAAGTGCATAGAAGAAAGTAAGGGGACGAGGGGAGGAGATAGGAAAAGGAAGAAAGGGAGACGAGGAGAGAACAGAGAGTAAGCAGTCAAAAAGAGTGGAGAAGCAAGAGGGGAGAGCGAATACAATTGCAGAAGTCAGTAGCAACATATAATGTTGCAAGCCAGGATACAAGATGAAGATGGGAACAGAATGATTCAGGGCTACCATGAGTACCAGATGCGAAGGAAGTCCAGCATGAGAGTTGAGAAAGGGTGATGCACCGTGATTCAATGAAGTCCATAAAAGTCAAATACAGCATTGGCCACAAGACGGTGTTGGTGAAACGGTATTACCCAAATTGTTCGTTTACAATTGTTCGAATGAACAATTGACCGAATTTAAAGGGTCACAATTGACCTTTTCACAATTGACCGCATATATATATATATATATATATATATATATATGGGTTTTTGGGCGGGTTTGGGTTGGGTGGGGGTTTGCGGGGGGTTTCCCCCCGCGTATATGTCACAATTGACCTTCACAATTCGGTCAATTGTGAAAAAGGTCAATTGTCATTCGAACAGTTGTAATACGAACAATTCGTATACAACCGGTGAAACCAGAATGTATCAGGATAGACTCCTGGAGAAGTAGGCTGGAGGGGTGGAGGGGGAGCAGGGTAGAAGAATCAAGCTAAACAGGCAACACCTGTGTGTGTGAAGGGTGGGGACACAAAGGAACATCACAGGGGGACCAGATGGGGTGGGGACGCCTGTGGGGACGGAGGGGGTAAACACATGTTGGTGCATGCTTACCTGCTGTCTGAGCAGGGGTTCGGGCCCTTGGTCCTCCTGGTCTGCACAGGTCCAAACAGGAATTGCCCATTTCTTCATCAGCCCTTCGCTTCGGACGCCCGGGCGAGAGACGCCCTTGATCTAAGAGTTAAGAGCAGGAAGGAAGAGGCAGGTCTAAGAAGGTGGGCAGGTCTTAGGCCAGGTAACCATGATCCACTTGCACCTGCTCTCCATCTGCAAAGGAAAAGAGGCAGCGGGGCTCCTTAACTAGGGAAAAAGAGGGAAAAAGAGCAGCAACCTGGAAGGCGCCAGGTGGGCGGGTCTTAGGCCCGGTGACCTAGATCCACTTGCACCTGCTCCCCATCTACAAAGGAAAAGATGCTCGAGGGCTCCTTAAGTAGGGAAAAAGAGCAGCAACCAGGAAAGCACCAGGTGGGCGGTGCTTGCTAAGTAACGAAAAAGCGCAGCAACCTGGAAGGAACCAGGCGGGCGGGGCTTTGGCCAGGTGACCTAGATCCACTTGCACCTGCTCCCCATCTGCAAAGGAAAAGAGGCTGGAGGGCTCCTTAAGTAGAGAAACAGAGCGGCAACCAGGAAGGCAACAAGTGGGCACTGCTTAGACCATGTGATCTAGATCCACTTGCACCTGCTCCCCATCTGCAAAGGAAAAGAGGCTGGAGGGTTCCTTAAGTAGGGAAAAAGAGCGGCAACCAAGATGGCGCCAGGTGGGCAGGGCTTGCTAAGTGAGGAAAAAGAGCAGCAAGCTGGAAGGCACCAGGTGGGCGGGGCTTTGGCCAGGTGACCTAGATCCACTTGCACCTGCTACCCATCTGCAAAGGAAAAAAGGCTGGAGGGCTCCTTAAGTAGGGAAAAAGAGCCGCAACCAGGAAGGCACCAGGTGGGCGGAGCTTAGGCCAGGTGGCCTAGATCAACTTGCACCTGCTCCCCACCTACAAAGGAAAAGAGGCTGGAGGGCTCCTTAAGTAGGGAAAAAGAGTGGCAACCAGGAAGGCACCAATACCCTTAGTGCCAGCGTGTCCAAGAATACCCAACATCTAAATGAAGTAACACCTTGTGGAAATGTTTCTTTTCAGTTGAGAGGGCCAAAAAGGACATCAGCAATGCAACTGTCTAAATGTAGCACTGAAGCTACCTATGATGAATTAAGAAAACATGCAGGAACATATAAAGATTTGTGTCGCAAGAGTTCCTTTTTGTTGCAGCAAAATATTTAAATGAATGATACTTTGTAACAAGCAGGTCTGCAGACTACCACCAAATACAATGAGTGGGGTTCATGTCCGTCAGTGAGCCATCCCGGCCCCTCCAGCTGGACACCAGCCAGTCTACGAGTTAGAGCAGATGGGGCCCATCCTCGAAGGCCAACAGTCCAGAAAGTGGACGCCTGAATAGAACTATAGGAAAGAAACAAAAAAGGGGTGTATCAGAACAGAATAAAGAGGATAGTCTCCCCTATGCACTCACAGAACCTTAATTATCTGTTTAGAGTCCAACGGAGGCTAGAGGTAAGCGAGAGACATGGGCCTCATCACCAGTTGGGTGGCAGCCCTTAATTTATTGCTGCATTTAAAGGTTGACCCAATCATGAGTTTGGCAGAAAGTCTGGAGTGTTACCTACAGCTTTTTTCTGGAGGTAAAGATCTCCAATTTCTGCCAGCTAATTGCGCTGGTGCTAACAGTGCTGAAAAACCCTGCTGGGTCAATTGAGGAACTCAAGACTGGATTTGACAAGGTATTTCTTTAGTTACATTCCAATTGGTAGCAGGTCGCAGACAGGGCATGCAGGTTACTCATAATTTTAAAGCATCACAACACATGCTCTTGATTCGGTATTTGGGCAATAGGATCAGATGACAAAGTCTTGCAGAGCGCTTGTGCTAGTGTCAGTGTGTTTGCTGAGAGTTTGGTGTCTCTGTCTGTGTGTTGTGACATAACACTTTTAGCCAAAGGCTCAGGGCTGCTTGTAATTCTCCTGCAGTCTTTTCTTGTCTGCTTGTCACTTAGTCTGTCAAATGCTCTCGACTATAAGTGCCAGATCACCAGAGCAATGGGGCAATCTTTCTCATGACTCCTAGACACTTGATTATCATCCACACCAATCAATTCTATAGCGTCAACTACAAGGTCATTTGTAATTGTAACTGTAATAGTTTATTTAAGCAGCGCTTATACACAGGTGGAGTGCTCCAAAGCACTTCAAGGTGGGAAGGGAACACAGGAATACAGTAATCATTCTTAGACCTTGAAGTTTCCAAATGATCTAAACAGAAAAACTAGCACACTAGGCCTGACTGAATTTATCCTAGTGCAAGTGCAAGTGTGTTACAGTTTCGAACCAGCTACGGAGAGGGGGGGCAGAAAAAGGTGGGGGGGACAGGACACTAGTCTTCATTTAGGTGATGCATGTGTACAGACGGAGGTGCGAGGAAAAGGGATAGGGGGAACAAACACGCCCAGTCCAACGGGGCACTGGGTAAAGGGCAGAGAGGTTGCCTCGCTCATGGAGCGTAAGCTGAAAGTGCAGTAATGCTGAACATAGTGCAGTGGCTTGGAGGCAAGTGCACAGACTGGCGGGTTATCAGGTAATATTATCCCCACCAATAATATCGCCATATACATGGTCGTGGCGTAAGGCCATAGGCGATATTATTAGCGGGGATAATTTATGGGGTGATTGGGACCAGGGGTTGTGGGGGTGTTGCCCGCTCCATTAAAAGAGTTATGGGAGCTGCAGGAGGGTCCCCCGCAGGTTCAATGGCTTCAATATCGCTGCAAAAATATGGCAATATTCTTGTAGGCGATATTTATGTGGGGATATTAACACATGGAATCACTGGCGGGGGGCCTGGAAACTGTAAGGCTCTGGAGGTGCACCAGGCAACCAGTGTCATGCTCTGTTTCGTGTGAACAATTGGAATGTGGACAGACCCACATGGAAACTATTCTTCTGTCCTGACAAAGACTGTTTACAAAGAAACCTCCTTGCTATGATTTGGGCTAATTTATGGTTAGAATGTGTGGGTGACAGTTGCCATATTTCAAGGTAATTATGTGTTTGTAATTGTTTAATGTTCAAAGTGCTTTAAAGGATCCTCATTCTGAAACCACAGGGACATGGACAAATGGGAAGGACGTAGCAATGCTCCGGGATATAGATTGGCAGGAGGACAGAGTTAACGTAAAGAGAACCTCATTTTATTCACTCTACGACATTCTGTCCTGGGCTCAGGTAGCCCCTCCTCTTCCTCCGTCGATCCCGGTGCAGTCTTCTTCCTTCTGACCCTGAAGGCCGTCCCTCGTTTAAGGTGGTGCGTTAGTGTTCAACCTACAACAGATCCACCCAAGAACTCGCAGACTGAAGCAAACTAAATTTAAAAAGTCCCTTTCCTAGAGTGCCTGGAAAAGCCTTTCTGGCTTCCGGTGGATGACAATGACGATCATCACGGCAAGTCTTGGTACAGCATTGACGGGAAATATATCTGTATCACTATGAGAACAAAGTTTGTTAAATGCATGCTTGAAAAGAGGGAACCAAAGCTCCCCTCAGGATTGGGCTTCGGAAATGACCTGTTAGTATGTGGGTTGCCCTCTCATAAACAGAAAACTATAGCAAGCACAATGGTAGGCCTATTCAAATTAATAATACAGCTGAATACAGGAAAGCACCCCCCTGATTGGCACAATCATATATTAAACAGCACTCTACAACTTGTTGGGAAAGCTGGTTTTGAAAAAATTCATAAATTAGAATGATGTTGTACAATATACTTGCTAACATTACTAATGCTTGAGAACAGACATGCCTCTCCTGAAAACGTGCTTGTTTTCATTCATTTGCCACCAGATTTGACTTTTGTTTATATTTCTTTGCATTTTACTTTCCTTAAAGTGCTTCAAGAGTTGCAGGGTTAGCCTGGCCTGCTCGTATATTTTTATTTTCTTTACCTTTATTTCCTTGTAAGGCTTCTGGCCTGGAGTTTGTCTTGACTCCTCACTCCTTTTACTTTTTTAGTTTGGACCTTAGTGGCACCTGTTACCCGAAATTATTGCATTAGAGTACAGACCAGGTCGAAGGAAGTGGAGGCAAAATACCGACCTTGGTAGGGACAGCCTTTGCAGCTGCCTTTTGCAACGTTGACATTTTGTGCGGGGGATTTAGACCACCAAACATAAAACACATTACAACTAAATATACTAAGCACCCATAGCGTCATGGAAAATAACACTTTACTATAGGCCAAATATTTACTCCTAGCCTAGGCAGGCTGAGCGACTGGGAAGTGTAATGTAGGAGGGACAACGAACATAGGCATTGGACTAAACATGAAAATGTAAACAAAATTGTATTTTAATATGTCTTTGGCCAAGGTAGGTAATGTTGACCCAACCAGTCTGTAATGCCGAAAGGTAAGGCCTTGGTATCGGGATGGTAAGAAAGTCTGTGAATTAAACCTTGTCAAACTGTTCTCTACCTTAGTGCTTTGCAAAAGGTTCAACCACATTGTCCTGGACCTCTTAATGCTTTACATGGGTTCAAGCTTGTGTTCAACGATTTTGAGTTGGCTCTACAGTACTTTGCAATCAGTGGTTGGCTTGCCTTAGTTTGTTGGGGTAAAGTGGGCTCAATGGGCCTCATTACGACCCAGGCGGTAAGTTACCGCCTGGGCCGTGACTTTACCACCATGGCGTAAACTATGTTTAAGCCATGGTGGTTGGCGGACTTACCGCCCCATTCCGAGGTCGGCGGGGCGGTAAGTCCCCAATCCCCATTTACCCTTCCCCATTCCCATTTTTGCCCCATAGGGCATAATGGGAGTGGGGAAGGCGTTAATTACGCCACCGTAAATTACGGTGGCGTAATTAACTCCATGGTCCCTTAGCGCCATGGATTTTAACACCTGCTAAAAGCAGGTGTTAAAAGCGCCATGGCGCTAAGGGACCTCGTAGTTGGCGGTAAGGGGTCGGCGCAGCTAACGCTGGCGTTAACCCCTTACCGCCAGGGTCGTAAAGAGGCCCAATGTCTTAGCCGGTGGGTGTTACTTGAAGAGGCACTGGTTTCAATTGAAATGTATTTTATTTATTTATATAGCGCTAAAATCCCACAGGCATCATAGCACTGAAACATAGACAAGACAGACTATGGTATACTAACGCAGTCCAATAGGGTTAAAGAATGGAAAAACTGGTAGCAAAATCCAGAGTACAACTACGTGAAGGATTCAGAGAACAACATGGTTTTCAACCTCTTCCTGAATGAAGAGAGATTAGATTCAGCTCTGATACACACAGGAAGAGTGTTCCATACAACAGGCATGAGAAATTGAAATTATCTTCCGCCCCCTCTGGTACACTTAATGGGTTTGTTGACAAGAAGCTGCTGTGAGCTGAAATGCAAGAAACGGAAGAGCTTATACCACAGAAGGTGGTCTTTAAGAGGCTGGTGCTTCGCCATACAGACATTTATGAGTGATGGTTAGGGTCTTAAAGTTAATACGTGCGTGTAGTGTGTGTGTGTGTGTGTGTGTGTGTGTGTGACATTTACTTCCAAACCGTGTTTCTGTGAGCTCGGTTAGAAGGCAGACATGAGTTCTGCAATGGTTGTGATATTTTAGTGTGAAGCAGATGAGATTATTATGGAGTACAGTTTTCGCATTGTTCACTCAAGGATGAGCCGAGAGGGGAGTCAGAGATATGCAGTTGCATTGAGAAGGAGTGCTGGGAACGAGCATGCAGGAGACGAGCTGGGTTTTTCCACTACTGTCTGGATTTTTCCGCTCTTGCCTCCCATGCTTGATGTCTGTCCTTCAGCCAGGGACAGTCAGCAATTTATGAGGGGTGGGGATTTGTCCCCTTAAGAAGAGAGGTATCCCAAGAAGAGACAGAGAATTGGAACCCCGGGTGTTGAAGTCTCGCTAATAGGGAGGACGCTCTTCTCCGGACCCCGTTGGTTGATATTTAAACTCTCTGCCTACCTGCCTTGGGACTGGGTAGTGTTGTTGTGGCCTAGATGGAGCTTTATCCTACAACTGCACTTACGGTGATGTATATCTACTGTTTTCCATGGGAAACATGGGGAATAGTTGAGGCCTTTTTTTGGTGGAAAGTCCTCAGGCTCCCTAATTGCCTGCCAGTCACGACAATAAGACATGAACTCAGACTACAATCCCTGGTATCGATAGTATTGTGAAAGACAATCTCTTTCTACCGCAAATGTATTCTGGACGTGCCTCCAATCCCTTTTGAGATCTTGGCAAACACAAATGTGAGGAAGGGGGACAACAACTTTCAGTCCTGGAAACGGAAATGCCAAGACGTACTATCGTATTATAATATTAAAACGGAGACGCTCAAAAGAAACCCTGACAAGGCAAAGAAAACTCTTTGAGAGAAAGACTGGCATGAAACGGAAACATTGAAGAGACAGAATAAATATTGTCATAACATCATACGGGAATGCAAAATTCTGAATGACCCCCCTCTGTACTAGAGAAGGTTCCCATCGTCCTGATATAGTGAGCTATTGATGCAATGTAGGCTTAACATCTTGCCATCTATGGAGGTACAATTCCTAAGAAAACAGATCACAGCTCAAGAAGCTAGATGTCGATTCTGTGGAAACCCTGAAATTCTGGAGACAACCAGACATCTGACCTTGTCCTGCCCAAAACTTTCACTCCAAAGGAGAAAGTACTTAGGTAACTGTGTGGCCCAAGTTAATCCAACTACAGAGGAGGAATGTTGGGAAAGACTAATGACGGCCGATAAAATTGGCCGGACACTTGACGTCCTCAAATTTGTAGATCTGATCTTCTTAGCACTAGTGGAGGGTGATTCATTGAAATAATGAGAGGTTCTGTTATGGTGCACCAAAGAGAGAATGGACTAACAAATGTTTGTTGTTCAAGGTTGACATTTTTTTTAACCAATAAAACATTATTTAAAAATATATATATATATATATATGTATCTACTGTGTTTATTCTTGTCCATGTATTCATGTATAACCAGTTGCATTTAATTTATAGTAGTATGTATACGAATAGCATGAGAATAAAGGGCCTGTAAAGAGGCAATTATTTTCCAACTTACAGTCTAAGCGTCCATATTTGCCTTCATGGGTCCAGGAACTTTTAGTTTGTGTAATATGGTAAGTGCCGAGGTCATTACACGCGTCTGAAAGGCATAACAGCGCGTAATCGGCAACCAATCAAGTTGCTTCATTGTAGGAGAAATATGAGAGTGCCTGGCAATATTGGCCGCTATTGTGGCAGCCAAGTTTTGCACTGCCTGGAGTCTGGCAAACCCATAAACTGGTGCACCTGACAACAGGGCATTTCCATAATTTAGCTTACTCCCAATAACTGCTCTGGTGATTATGGTAGCGTTGTTGTCCGAGATAAAGGGCTTAATCTGTTGGAGCACCCAGAGATAATAATGGCAGGCACTATCTGTGGCAGAGATATGAGCATCTGAATTAAGAAAAATGTCCAAGGACTTGACTTTTTCAGTACTGGAATAGAGCAAGAGCCTTGTATCAGGAAATCAGAGGCATTTCCCAATTTCTTTGTCATATTCTGAGTAGCCAATAGCAAAGCTATGTTTTCTGATTGTTTGGACCGAGACAATTATCTTTCATCCAGCCACTGACAATGTTGATGGTATCATTAATCAGGCAGGTGTCCAAAGCCTTGTTTCCAGACAGCGAGAACAACAGATGTGTGTCATCAGCTGTAACGCTCACCTGATTCCCGTAGAGGCGACGGTCTTGACTGGGCGTATACCGTATCTTCAAAGGTGATGTGTAACACACGGCTGGCTCTTTGGGCTGGACCTCTGTGCACTGTATGTCTGACTCGAAGGGTAAGATGTCTGCAGATAGAAAATATGGGATTAAGGAACTGGGTTATTGAATGTCTCTCTCTTCTTCCCTTTCTCTTCTCCTGTAGAACCCCAAAGGTTAACGCTCTCACCTTAGGTAAGTGAATGCTGTGCTCTCCATCTGCCTCGGGGCAGGGTGCTGTAACCAGTTTCTTCACTGGATAAGGGGAGCAGGCCTCTTGACTTCAGAGGACTGCTGTCCGTCGTTTACTGCACGAACGGTAAGTTTCGAGTAATTCTAATGTCTTTAAAGTCTTTAGTAATGATGTCTCTTGTTTTGCAGGGTTCCGGCGATGGCGGATGACGGGCTGAAGTGAGTTGAAGATGGAGCCCGTGTGATGAATAGAAGCGCCTGGAAGCACGTAAGTAAGCGCTTGTTGCCTGCTTCACGATGCGCTCTAACTGTCTTTTTATTTTGCAGGTACAAGTTCGGAGCGGCTGCAGGGTGCCGGAATACCCACTGGGTTAGATGTGGAAAGGAGTAATGGCACGTGAGTATTAAAGTTCCCCAATGTCTTTAAACGCACCTTGTTTTGTCTTTCAGATGCGGGATGCAGCGCCGAAGGCCTCAGGAGCGTGCGAAGAGTTGGTAAGCTTTTGTCTTTCAGATGCCGGAATGCAGTGTGAAGACCTCCGGAGCGCACGAAGAGTAGGTAAGCCTTTGTCTTTCAGATGCCGGAATGCAGCGCGAGGCGTTGGTGACAGCCGATGGACCAGGTAAGTGAAGAGCTGTCACTGAAGACCGTAATGCTAACCTGTTCTTTCTTGTCTTTATAGGTGTTGCTGAAGACTGGATTCAGGATGGTAAGCCTTTTTCCTTAGGCCCAGGATCAGATGCAGAAGACACGATGAGCGTTCTGCTGCAGAGGATGCAGAATAACGCAAAGCAAGATTCATCCATCGGGTGTGGTTTAAATAGCCTCCTGTAGGGCTTAGGTGTCTTCTTCCACAGCCACGCCTAGGTAAGAAAAGAGTTCCTGCTTTCCAGAAGAGTTCCAGTGTTCTGAATCTAGGGAGTGGCTCCTGCCCCACCCAACAGGAAAAGTAGTTCCAAACAGAAGAGGATCAGAGGCTCAACTGGCAGGCAAGTAAGCAGCATGGTCTGCTGCAGGTAAGTCCACCCAAGCATTATGAGCCCGGCGCTTCCAGCGCTGGGACTGGGAATATTTATGAGCCTGGTGCCACTGGCGCCAGGACTGGGTCCAAAAGGTCCCAATTGGGACTGGTTGGCACTCGGAACCTGGGTTATGGATCTGCTTCCAAGGGAGTTGGGAAAACCCTGACCTTTTGGAAGCAGAGATCATGACATCAGCATAGTTTTGGAATAGAATTTTCCTTTCCAAAAGTAGATCATGGAGTGGCTTGATGTACAGATTAAATAGCAAGGGGGACGGACATGCACCCTGGGGGACTCCTTGTGTGATGGGATACATTTTGGATGATGACTGACCCATTACTACTGAGGCAGATCTGACTCACAAGAAGGAGTCAATCCAGTTAAATGAAAGTTGGGTCAAGTTGAGATCAGAAGCAAGACGATTCATGAGAATGTTATGATCAAGGACATTGAAAGTGGCTGAAAGATTAGAAAACATCAATAACCCTGCCCTGTCTTTGTCGAGTATGTGCAGTATACTTGATTGTATACCTAACATGGAGGTCTCTGTGCTACGCACAGGACGAAAGTCTGACTGATATGTTCCCAGTAGATTGTATTTAGCAACAAAATGCTGTATTTGCAAATATGCAGCTCGGTCTAGGATTTTCAAAAGAAAACTTACATTAGTGATGAAACGGTAGTTCACTGGATCACCTGGCTCTAGTGACACCTTTTTAATAATAGGTGTGGTATATGTTTCCTTAAGGGAGCTTGGTATGAGACTGGTGGATACAGTTTAATTTACAATTGCAGTGCTTGTGTGGACAAGGCACTGGGGAAATTCTTTGATAACTCTACCATGGCAGGTATCACTAGCACAATGGGTAGCTTTGAGCCCTTGAGCCTTTGGACAATTTTTTTCGACCTCAGTGGTAGAGACAGGCTGAAAAGAAAAGTCCCGTTCTGTTTTTGAGGATTTTTCAGTGTTTTTTAATGTTCACAGGGTGGGAGATTGACAATGTAGCTTCGATAGTGCCCCTAATCTTATAAATTATAAACACAAAATAATCCATAAATTTGTTGCACCATTACGGAGATGCCGAGGGGCCCATAATAGCAATGTGTCATTTCTCTAATGTGTGCAATAAATTGACCAATTCCCTAGAGGAGTTTGCAGCCATAGAGATTTTGCTATTATATGTCTCCTTCTTAGAGACTAGAAGAGCAGTCTTGGGTTTGTGCTAAGGCCCATTTCGGCCGATGTTCTGAAAGACCAGACATGTGCCATTTCCTTTTGGCACACCACCACTTAATCCTGTGAATATTTCCCACAGTGGGGCTGTTAACAGTCAGATTTGTCTGAGACCTCATTGGTTTTGGAGAAACAAAACACAGAGCAGCCTTCAACGAGGTTTGATAACAATCAATCTTGCTCTCCAAAGATTTTTCTAGGAAGGTGTCCTCATTTAGTGGCATGAACATGGGGTTCATGGTCTGATGCAACATTCTGTTATTATTCTTGCACAGAATTCTTGCTGTGCTGATACGAGTGGTTGTTGTTTTCCCAGGCATGTCCAGCTCAGAATTAAGCACCAAATGGTCTCACCATGGACATTTGGACAAGTTAAGTTTTGTGACAACATTACGGTTGGCAAGGATCCAATCGATGGTCCACCCCTTTTCGTGTGTAGGGCCCCTGACTAGGTGAGAAAAATTGAGTTCTTCAAGATTGGCCAGACAGTCAGATGCTTCTTTTCATTGGAGTCCAAATAGCCAATATTAAAGTCTCCTAATATGAGGTTGGTTGATTTGATAGTCATAAATGGTACAACTGCTTCTATGATGGTGGTTTTAACGTTTGGCATATGCTCAGGTGGACTATATAAGCGTGAAAAGTTGTATGTAAGATTAGGATTGACACACAATTTGATGTGTAGTATTTCACATCTAGATATGGGTTGAATTTCCAGTGCATATATATTGAGTGTTTTTGAGAATATATCAGCTAACCCTTCTCCTACTCGATCTGAGCGATCTTGACAGTGAATACGAACTCCTAGGGGGTCTAACATACACCAAAACATTGTTGAATAATTTGGTCTTGTCTACTTCCTGAATGGTTAGGATCCAGTCCCATATTTTCTTTTTTTGCCAGATTGGGGGAAGTCTGCAACAGTGTCAGAGACATGTCATACTTTTCCATTAGCACCCTGGATGGGAGAGTCAGCCAGTCGGGTGGCTAGGAATGCAGGCTTGAATCACTGGTGTAAACCCGAGTTCCATGTCTCATGACAACCAGCTTCTCCACCACCAACTTCCCCCCACCCTCCATCCACATTTATTTTTTCTTTATTAACCCCCCCGGCCCACTTACCTTATTTCAGCTGCAGCGGCCTTTACCGCCGCAGCCGCATCTTCCCCTCAGCTTCCCACGGCTGCCATGGAAAGGGAAGAGGGGCTACGTACAGAGCCCTGCCTTCCCTTTCCATGGTGGCCATGGTGGTAAAGGATTTTCCTTCCTACAATGGGACATGAACGACGTCCTGTTGTAGGAAGGAAAATCTATTTTTTTATCACCCGGGATTGCCACTTTGGTAACCCAGGGTGCTAATGGCTTATGTACTCCTTCCATGGGCAACTACGAGAGGTAACGGCCCTGGGCCCATGTTAATGGCCCTTGCTTCGCTTGGGCCGTCAACTGGGGCCGCGGGCCATTACCACCCATTTTGCCCGTGGAATTGATACATAACGCCACATTAGAGTCCTGCATTCCAGGATTCATTTGTTAAGCGACACACAAGACTTCTCCTCTATTACCTGGTTCAGTTCTTGCCACAGTGTAGGACTGGCTCCAGATATTATTTTGAGGAAAAGACAAAGCTGTTTCCAGACCACCTGGGCCTCAATAGATAGGAGTCCCAGCTCATAATGCAAGACTGCAGCGGGAACACTCGAAGGAAGCGACAAGATCCTTTTCCAAAAACATCCTTCAATTCGGCCCCATTATACCTTAGGGTATAAGAGAAGCGTCTCTCCCCCTAAGGCTACAACCGGTATGACATTTTTATTATAAAATTCAACCACAGGAGTCAATTAGAATTTACCAAATGTTTCTTTGTTTGGAAGGCTCTCTCTGCCAAACTCACGATTTTGGCATTCTGTTGGAGGAGGAAAGTCCTGTGGTTATGGCTCTGTTAGGAAAAACCCAAATATAGAAAGCTACAAACTTCGTCTACAATGGAGTTTTCCAGAAACCAACTAAAAATAGTATATCGACTTTAGTTTCCCACCCTAAACTGAAACACCTCAGTCTTTGCAATGTTTATGCTCAGCCTATTGCAAGACGTATACTCCCCCAGAGGTGCAAGTTGGCGTTGAAGAACGATCAGAGTATAATCAATCAAAGTAAGGTCATCTGCATATAAAAGTTAGTTGGTTTTAGAGGCAGCTAAAAAAGGTGGGAAGCAACGTGTATCCTTAAAAGCCTCTGCAATGTCGAAAATAAAAAGATCAAAAAGTAGTGAGGCCAGTACACAAACTTGCTTAAGTCTGCGCAAGCTTTCAATCCTCCTTGACAGAGAGCCTGTAATGTTCATTCTAACCTTCACAGACGTATTAGTGTGGAGGGCAACAATCATACTTAAAAGAACTTTCGGGCAAACCCAAATAAAAGGTTTCTGCCAAATGAGATCTCGGAAAAACAAAGAGGTGATGGCTGGAAGGTTTAGAATGAATCTTAACCACTGGCATTGCTCTGGGCAACCCTCCAGACCATCATTCTTCGCCTGCCAAGCCATTACAGAAGGGGAAAGACATATGCAAATCAGGCTTGGTTCCACCTCAAAGGGGCAGTCCAGCCCGAACTGCTAGGTCACAACTCTTCTGCACAAGACCACAAGCATCCCCAAACCTTTTTCGGCCTTGTTAGGCCTCATCAGTGAGGAGTAGCTTGGGTCTCTAGACCCAGCAGGCACGGGACCCACATCTGGGCATAACCGTCCCACTCGGGGTGACAAAGTAAAAACAGAGAGGTGATGGCTCGAAGGTTTAGAATGAATCTTGCCACTGACATTGCTCTGGGCAACAGTCCAGACCATCGTTCTTCGCCTGCCAAGCCATTACAGAAGGGGAAAGACCATATGCAGATCAGGCTTGGTCCCACCTCAAAGGGGCAGACCAACCCAAACTGCTAGGTCACATCCCGTCTGCACGAGACCACACGCATCCCCAAAAATGTTTCGCCCTTGTTGGGCCTCATCAGGGAGGAGTAGCTTGGGTCTCTAGGCCCAGCAGGCATGGGACCCACGTCTGGGCATACCCGTCCCACTCAGGGTGACAAAGCAAAAACAACGAGGTGATGGCTGGAAGGTTTAGAATGAATCTTAACGCTAGCATTGCTCTGGGCAACCCTCCAGACCATCGTTCTTCATCTGCCAAGCCATTACAGAAGGGGAAATACCATATGAAAATCAGGCTTGGTCCCACCTCAAAGGGGCAGTCCAGCCTGAACTGCTAGGTCACATCCCTTCTGCACGAGACCACAAGTATCTCCAAACATGTTTCGGCCTTGTTGGGCCTCATCAGTGAGGAGTAGCTTGGGTCTCTAGGCCCTGCAGGCACGGGACCCACGTCTGGGCATACCCGTCCCACTCGGAGTGACAATGCAAAAACAGAGAGGTGATGGCTGGAAGGTTTAGAATTAATCTTAACCATTGGCATTGCTCTGGGCTACCCTCCAGACAATCATTCTCCGCCTGCCAAGCCATTACAGAAGGGGAAAGACTATATGCAAATCAGGCTTGGTGCCACCTCAAAGGGGCAGTCCAGCCCAAACTGCTAGGTCACATCCCTTCTGCACGAGACCACAAGCATTCCCACACATGTTTCGGGCTTGTTGGGCCTCATCAGTGAGGAGTAGATTGGGTCTCGGTCCACGCTGTCAAAAGCCACTGGGAAGTCCTAAAAATGAAATATAAACAGGTTTTGATTTTTTCCTTGCCTCGTTTTTTAAAATGCCCAAAACAAGCCTGTTAGCAAACGTGCCTGTTCCCTTTGTGAACCCTGTCTGATGTGGGTCCAGTCTCCCAGCATTTTATGACCATGCTAAAAGTTGGCGCAGCAGAGCAGATGCAAAAAGTTAGCAAAGACGTCTAGAAGACAATTGGGTGATAATTAAGAAGATTGATCTGCAAACCCTTTTTGTAAATAGTGACCGGTATCGAGGTCAGCCAAGAGTCTGACAGCTTGTTGTCTTTGTAGTGGGGCAATTATTGACTAGAGAGCATGTTCAGGCTCTGCCCCCCACCTTCCTCAGAAGAAACAAAATTATAAGATAAGAAAGGACACATATGAAACTGTACTTTAAATTCTCCTGAGTTCAGATTTCCCCCTGCAATGCTCCCTATTTCACTTAAATGTGCGGTTGAGTGAATGAGGTAAATGTGAGTTATAACAGTATCAGGGATGTAGGAACAATAGCAACTACAAGGCAAGGTACCTACAACGGGCATACAGTTCAAAAATCAACTTTGAAGTGACAACACAGTGCAGCCAAATCACACGCATAGAAATTGCATTTGCTAATTTACACAGGTTTAAATGTCAAAACGGTTTGAAAAACAGGTACATAGACAGAATCAGAATACGGTTTTGAGATGCACATCACAGAGATAATATGCAAGTGAAAGAGTGACTCTAAATTAATGAGCGGATGAGATTCTCAATGGGAAAGGAAATTCGGTTTTAAAACTAAAAGCAGTTGACAGAAAAAATTGGTTTGGAAAGGAAAGGGAAAGTTTCACTTAAACTAGATTTTAGTGGCTAGAAAAGAGAAACACCACCCGTGAATAGAAAGGTTACGCTGCAGTTGTAACTCCTTCACGCATTGTGCCTCTTTTTAGGGAGAATTAATGTATTTAATCAAAATAGTATTAAGGACTTACACAAGGACAGAAATGAGTGGAAGAATGGCACTAACACTTTGAGATCAAGGACAGGATGCACAGAGGATTATGACAGTTTTAAGGATTTCTGCTAAGGCAGTTATGGGATTTCTATGGGGTTGGACCTCATACAAGGTAACAGAGCAAAGGATGCGTTTGTGGTTGTTGGGGAAGGGAAATACCCAAAACAAGCACTTGAATGGGGTATTTTGAACAGCAGACCGAGTTTCTGGACAGCAAGGCAGTATCTGGTCACTGGTCACAGTAGTGGATTCCCCTAGCAGAAAACAGCTGGGCAAAGGTCTGGTCATGGCACAGCGGCACCTCAGCTGGATCGGGAAGCAGGACAAGCGGGCAACACTGGATAAGCCCTGTGAGGGTTCAGCCACCTTTCCCCTTTCTCCCTGAGTTATTGGGATTTTGAGTGGTTTTTTTTCTGGATCAATGGTCCTGCCTGGATAGGGTCAGCTATACTCTGGCCTGGCAGTGGAATTTGGAATCTTGCAGGATGAATATGGAATATCTTCATACGCAGGAGCTGGAAAATTCAGAAGAGTGTTTTCTGTCTCTGTGAGCCTCTACCTTTTATAAGGCGGGTGACATCACAGGACTTACGATGGGGCAGACCTTTGTCTTGACATGCCTCTAACAACTGGATTGGTCAGGAGTAAATGTTACCGACTTCCAGGCAAACCGGCTGGACTTCAGCGAACTGACATCAGTTTTATGGGGTGTGATTACAAAGCCCATGCCCTCCCACAGTTATGTTTGCCTACAATCAGTTATGACATAAATTGCACATTTTTACAGTTGTGGCACTTTTGCAAATCACATAAACAAATGACATATTTCATACAGAGCATGACAGTCCAACTCCCTGGTTCATCCGATGTCATTTAATAATCTTTCACGATTTTCACTGGGAAATATTTCACCAAAAATTCTACAGTTTGATATATGTGTGCCTATTATCACAGAACATGTTTGCATTAGTTTTTAACATTCAACCATGTATACATTTCCCATAATTTATATTTTCCTGCCGTTCACGTTCCCTACATCCTAGGGACAACTACTATGTCTTGTTTTAATGACGTAAAAATTAAATTGAAACTGTTAAACTTTTGCATTCTTGCGTTGTCTGGTTGCAGAAATAAAAGTCTTCAGGTTTATTTAATAAAATAGTCTTTTGAGCCAGTTGGGCTGGCATTTGTCTTCCAAATATGGTAATTCCTTTCCAGGCCACAGCCAAATGTCCGATCCGCCGGGTGTTGCCATGGAGTTTGTCTTTGAACCTCTCTAGTTGGAGTGGAGGGGTGGTGCTGCTAAAAAGTCACACCTATGTATCCAGAAATCTATTGTGCCAGGCTGGAGCACTGCCACAGAGTCTGATGGGGGTGCAAGGTCTTTCCCTTGGCCCATTCATAGTTTCCAGATGCTGGTCCCCTTGGGGGGAGGTAGGTCCTGTTCCCAGGAAGCAAATGTCCTTTGAAGCCAGGGCCTGGAAAAACCTGTCCTGCTGGTTTCACAGTAAATGCATTTATTTATTAGTTTTTTTCTGAACCAGAAGCATGTCTGTTGGAATAAAACATCCTATATGTGTTTTCAAACAAAACCCCCATCACATTCTATGCAAAGACAGGGCCTAATTCAACATTTCACTTTTAAACAGATATTTTTCTTATTTGTAAAAGCAAGATTTGACACATGGTCAATTTTCCCTGGATGTCACTTCACAATGCAGCCTTCTCACATTAATTTTCTGAATATTTCCAAAGCCCAAGTCATATTTCTAATGCACAGTCATCTGTTCAAACAAAGATCCCTTGAAACTGACACGAGCTAGGAGAGGTAGGGCTTCTTGTGAATAGTTTACCTGTGATATTTTGTTGCAAAAAGTCAAGCATTTTTCTGTACGGCTTGGAGTGAAGTTCTTTTATTTCACAGATCTGCCTGACACAGCCTGTCATTCAGTGAGAAATGCCCACTTTTGTTGGAGCACAACCTAAATATGGAGGGATGTCGCTGGATGTCACTGGAACAGAACTGTGTACTGCTGAAATGGTGGAAAAAGAGCATCAGGGTACAGTCATTTTAAAAGGCAAAATAATTTCTTTTTCAGTGAAGTTTTGCGCTGGCAGCCTAGCAGTGCTATCTTAAAATTCTTTTCTTTTTGGTGCAAATTAACTTTCTCTGGTGCCACTGGAGAAAATACTGGCAGCAATTCTCGTGGTATTTGGTGTTTCATTTCGCCCCATGTGTGGCTGGTCAAACACCACAGCCATTATCTTGGTGACTGCAAAACGCAGTCTTTAAGGCAAGGTCATAGTACTCCACAGCGCCAATGCAAACATTCTGCCGGTGACTGCTGCGATGTGGTTTGGTGATGTAGGGGAGTTCTGCTGGTTGGTAGATGTATCCCACAACAATTAGTGTGTTTTAAAATAGGATACATTAGGTGACAGGAAGATGTGTACACAAGATAGGGACTCACTACACAAGTAGGGCAGCAAATTGTGGGCAGATAAGGTTGCTGCTACCCATAGGAAGAGAAATCATGTGACAGACATGCACCAGGAAATCGGTAGACAGCAAAGTAAATGTATATTGCAGAGGAAAAAAACATGACAAGCAGTTGCCATTTTAAACTGCACCAGCACAGCAGAGAATTAAGCTCTGTAGCTTTAAGAGAGGCTTGCAGCTAAGCACGCTATTTGAGACAAATACATTTAATTCGGGAAAAGTATGTGCTGGCTGGATGGTAGCTGCATCAAAGGAATGTCAAAGCCCAGGACTCTGTAGTGGAGGGTTACATAATGGAACAAGATACCATTGTGAGCGTTCAACTGTTAAGGCAAATCAAGTTACAACAACACAGCAGACTATTTGAAGTCCATGGGATGAACTGAACTTCTCAGGAAATGTCCTAAGTGGCAGACAGATTAATGTCTCTGCTATCAGCTAGGCGTGACCGAAAAATGTGGATGCGGCTAAAAAGACAAATAATTACAGTGCACATGGTAAAAGCAGCATAATTTATAATAACAGTATACATAAATGTGTCAAGAACAGAATGGCACGGTTACTGTTGCAAGAATAGGGAAGGCTGGAATTACTGGAAGTTCGTCCTTGAAACTCAGCGACATCATGGAGGAGATAACATGGGCTGTTTTATTTAATTAAGAATAAAGGCGATTTGCTTGTCCTCTTCTCCCATCTACATACAACATGTCATCATGCCGCCAGTTCACAGAGGTTGGACCACATGTTAACTGATTAGCACATGTCCTTTTCACTGCAAAAGTAATTTAGAGCCTACCAATAATATTCAAGCATGATGCTTTAGCACATTTTATGGGATGTTTTATGGGTGGGATCTTAGATAAAGAGTTATATAATCATTATTGTTGGTCATATAGAATTATATATGTAGCTTAGTAGAGGGATGGCTACCACTCCCTTACTTATTTCAAGGCACTAAATGCTTTCTCTTCTCAGATTGCCTAGTCATAAGTTATTAATGTGCTTGTGGTTTCAAAGAGAGTATTTATTTACTCTGTTGTTTTTGTGAACCAAAAACAATTTTATTATTACAAAAGATAAAAAAGCCTAAACAGAAGTTTCAACATATAATCACAATGATAAACATAACAACATACATATTTGAATCATGTGCATGTGACCAAAACTACAGAATGCAAAAGAATACACTTATATACAGACAAATAATGGTGACTGGGGGTGCCATGATGCCTACCCCCGGGGACCCAGACCACATCCAGCAACCCCGGAAGCAGACATCAAGTTATCCTAAGCAAGCCCAACAACCCCTGCTAGGGGCTATTTGGGTCCAGTCCTGGCGCCTATGGTGCCAGGGTCATATGGACAGTCAGTCCTGGCGCCATAGGCACCAGGCTCATAGATTAAAACTTACCTGATGCAGACCATGCTGCAAGAGCTCCAAGCCAAAAGAGGCTTGGAAGGGACTACTTTACTTAGGGACTATTTTTTACTCAGGCAGGGCTGGGACTACTTTGGAGGCTATTTAAACCACGCCCGAAGAGCAGCACACGCTTCGCGTTATTCTGCATCCAGCAGCGTAATGCTCACTGTGCCTGCAAGTCTGCATCCAGCCTTCTGCCACGCCCGCCTCGAGTTTGGAGCTCCTAGAAAAAGGGAGAAAGAAGGAGAAAAGGTTAGAACAAGAGCAACACCTTTAATCCTTACCTGAAATCCCGATCCATCGCGCCTTCGAGCTGGAATAAAGAAGTTATTTTATGCGCGTCGCCTCGCCTGCTGCAGCGCCGCGCTGAACTCAGCGGCCTTCGCAGCATCTTCACATTCCACCGCATCCTCCTGTCTGTTCCCGCCGCACTCCGGCACCTAAGGAGAAGACAAGAACAGCAAGATGAGCCAAGGGAATACACAGAGGAATATTAGTTACCCTCCCATAGACTTACCTGATTTTACCACCGGGGGTACTATTCCTCTTCTCGGGTCGGCGCAGCTTCCACTGCATCTTCGCCGAATCCTGGCCCCTAAGGGGACACAAAAGGACAGCAAGGTGAAACAAAGGAACTAACAAGGGGAACCCTCCTCACCACAATAGACTTACCTGATTTTACAGCTGGAGGTATTATTCCCCAAGACTTCATACTTTCTCTCAGGGCCTGAATAAGGCAGAAAGCAACAGGTTACATATTGACATTATTTTATCGATCTGTGTTGGAAAATACAAATCCTTACCAGAATACTACCTGTTGCCACGAGGAACTCTTCATTAGGGTCAAGCTGCAACCTGCAAGGAATCGGACAAGAGTGAAATCAGGCATTTGAACTCTTACGAACTTTATACTTATGGCGTCTTGCCAGGAATCTCAGAGTCAATATTGTTCTGGAACTCACCAATTCCTTCGAGCCAGTGAAGCAACTGGTTATCAACGCACCCCTGCGCTCAATGCAGGATGGAGAGCTCATCTTTTCAAACCATCAGTTGAGACTATAAGAGGGGACATCAAAGGTGATCTGTGGGGAGAACAGCAGGGGTGGGCGAATTTACGCCCAACTCCACGGGTGGTTAATTCCCTTTCTCCATTTGCAGAAGAATATTCCTACGGGCCAAGCAAAAGAAGCTAGGTGGGCCAGTCCAGTCCATCATCTAGGCCCTACGCGTCACATTGGTGGAGACCGCAGCTGTCCAGTTCCTATCGACGCCTCTGTGGGAGCCAGGTGAGCGTAACAGGGGGGTTATTATGATATTGGTGTACCGCTTGGCTTGAAACCTTTCCACACCTGAGTCTGGCCCCCGACAAAAAATAATTTTGTGGAAATACCAAATAGATGATCGGCTTAGTAGAGGGAACCAAGACCAGGACCGATTGGTTTTCATAACTCAGTGCTCTTAATGACATCAGAATGACTGTATAAACTGCTGTTTCCTCTTGAAATGTTGGAGAAAGTTTTGAGGGAGAGCTTGGATGCTTGGCTGTTGATCTTTGCTTTTCCCCCAGCTTTACATTGCTAATAAAGCTGGGTTGCCTTGCATTTGGCATACCACAATCCACACTCTGTTGTCTTTTCATTGGCACATACCAGTTAGAGGGCTATATTGGTTTTAGGGACCTCTGATTTTCATCTGGTAGCAGAGTATGGTTGGAGTTTTGTGGAATTTGGGGTTCCCCCCTCCACCTTCCTTTTTGGACAGCAGATCGGTCAGGAGAGCAGAGTTTTTGTTGTTGTGCACAACTTAACATGAGGACAGCAGGAGGTGGCTTTGAAGTGGAAGCCTGCCTGATCTTCCACCACCTGCTGGAAGCAACAGGAGGAGCTGACAAATTGAAGGGACCCCAGTGCCCCCAATCCTCAAAGGGCCACAGAAAGTGAGTATGCTATGTGCATGGTAACGTTTGGGGTTGGGAAATGTATTGTATTATATTTAAGAAACAGTGAAGTTGATAAAAGATTTCCCTTGACAAGGTCATGCAAAGCTGCCCAGTCTTTTGAGGTTAGAGTAATAGAGCTAGAGAGATAAGGATACCCTGGAGCAAAAGCAAAATGAAAAACAGAAGATAGCTGTATTTTTATTGTGTTGTATTGTGTTTTAATTGATTAAATTGTTGATTTCCGGCATTGTTTTGTGATGTGAGGCAGGTTCTGTAGAGGTGGTTTTCTTTGTATGTTGTGAGAATAGCAGATAGTATTGTTTGGTAGAGGTTGCTGGGGTAAGTATGAACATTGGATTGGGAGTGGATTTTGTTGTTGTGACCCAGAGGTAGGGTTTGGATATTGGGGCATGGCCCTAGACAATGAAAACTGATTTAGTAGGTGGTGTACATTTGAAGTGGGGAGGAGGTGTGAATAAGGGAAAAGTGTGAGAATTGTGAAGAATATTTCTGTTCTGATTATTGGTAAGAGGACCATTATTTGCATTTTTTACTCTGTGTAAGTGCCAAGCCGCGCGCTCCTTAAAAGTTGTCACCATGTCAGATACCCCTATAATTCACCTATGCAAAGTGTTCTCTAGATATAGTACTAAATCACCTGAGTGGGTGAAAGGGAATGCTGGAAAGATGTACATGTCGTGGCCACAAGAAGGCACTCAATGTGAAGATGTACTCCAACATATGTGCACAAGCAGCCCACAGTACCGCAGCCTCCCTCAGAGGAGAGCGCTCACACATAGCAAACAGCCCTGCAATCACCAGCTGAGGCAGGCGTTCACACACAATTCACAGTACCGCCTCCGTATGAAGAGAGCACACCAGTCCCGACCATGCCAGCAATATACCCCGTACAAGCAGCAGCTGTAGGGTATAGTAATCCCAGGTATGAATCCACTGATGAGGAAAGTGATTATAGTAGGAGAAGAGCAAAATTGGTAAAAGGAAATGCGCCATTAGTGCCAATGGAGAATGAAGCATTGCGTAGCTCAGAGGCACAGTTAAGATATAGGGAAGCGTATAGAGGGCTACATAGCTTAGAAAAGCAGCTAAGAGCAGCTAAGTAAGAGCTCCGGAGAGTGAGAGGCATGCAGATAGATGGGCACAGGGTGAGAAGTGTGCCCATAGGTAATGGAGATAGGGGAGAGACAATGATGGAACCATAGAAATGGTTATTAGGAAAAATATTGTTGGAAATCGATGGGAAAGACACAGAAAATTATTATGTGAGGTAGTAAAGTATGAAGAAGGAAGCAGCCAGGGAGGAAGTCAGGAGGAAGACACAGTAAAAGAAAGAGCAAACTCACAAAGGGTGAAAGCAAGGGAACAGAGAGAAGCATCAGAAAAGATGCAGAGAGAGGAACAGGAAAGACAAAAAGGGAAAAGGGAGGAAGGAGAAAAGGAGTGTGTAAATAGGCAAAATGAGAAGAACGGGAGAAAAGGAAGAAATTGAAAACATGAGGAAAGAGATGAGCCAACAGATGAGCAGAAATATGATGCCATAGATGAAGGGAGTGGGAAAATAACCCCAGAGACCAGGGTAGAGATGTGTTGTCAGTGATAATGAGTGGAACATATGTAATGATAATGATGTGTTATTTATATAGCGCCTTAATCCAAAGCGCTTTACAGAGCACATATTTACATACAATATCACCCAACCGAAACTGGTACTCTTTTATCGACTTCGGAAGGATGAAAGGCTGAGTTGGCCTTGCCTGGATTCAGACCTTCGACCTGCAGATCACGCTCAGATCGCAGCAGCGAGCGCTCAACCCACTGAGCTATTTTACCGGCTGTAAGGGAGCCTGTTAATGAGTTTGATCTCATACTTGATGATGACAAGAGTGGAGAAAATGACAGAGAGACAGATTGAGTAGACATTGATGATGATAAGGGAGGAGAGGAGGCAGTGCAAGCCCCCTAAATTGATACCGCAGGACCAGGCATAGGAGAGATAGCAGATTTGGTGGGGCCAAACATAAGCCTATATCCACCTCTCACATCAGAACTCCTCATAAATAAAGACCATAAATCACCATATTTCTTCAGACACTTGCCAGAACGCCAGCAACATCGTGTAGCTGAGATATTAAAAAGGAGAACTCGCGCAGCATCACCTTTGCGCAAGAAAGGGATAACACAGTTCTCACTGTTCCACAAGGGATTAGGGCAGCCCCACTATACTCCATGGAATCAGACAGACAAAAATAACTTGATGGATAAGCTACCATCACTCACAGCAGAGGCGGGCAGGTGGATCTACAAGCTAGAGCCAGAGACAGCTGCAATAGCATTAGCTATAGGTGACATTAAAAGCCTATTTGCATCCATATTGGGTGACCAAGGAGAGGATGTATGGAAGCAAGCAGGCTATTTTGTAGTGACAGAACATAACACCACTAAATATGACGGGTCACCATTTAATAATTGTAGAGCTAATGTATGGAAGGCACTGAGGGTGCTAATTCCAGACCAATCTGACATGAGCGCCATAATGACAAGGAAGATGGGGCCTACTGAGGACCATGTTGCCTATATTCAAGACATTAAAGAACCTTGGCATTTGGAAACTACAGGCCATTGGGATAAAAATATACCAGTATTTTATCCTATTTTAATGTCAGGGCCTACCCGAAGAAGTACAGCAACAGTTAAAAAGATTGTGGGGATTGAAATAAGATCATGGCCAGAGATACAATTGACTATTGTCCATCACTGTGGGTTAAAGCAGGAGAAGGACCAAAAGAAAATAGAGGAAAGGCAAAAGGTAGAGGCAAAACTGGTGCAGAAAAAATTATCCAAAATGGTGGTAGAACGAGCGGTATTGATAAATACAGGAGGCGGGAATAATGGACAGGGAGCTGTCATGCCACAACAGTACATGGGTGGTTATTTTGCAGCTATAGGGGAGAGTCGTTTTTACCCCAGTGGAGGAAGAGGATTTGTTCACAGAGGGATTTAGGTTTGGTGGGAGACAGCCCCGCTTCGGAGGACCTGCGGGCATATCCAGCACCATATGGTGCACCACAGCAAGACTATGGGCCTCATTCCGAGTATGGGGGTAAGAAATACATATTACCGCCATGGCGTAAACACCATGGGCCTCATTACGACCCAGGCGGTAAGTTACCGCCTGGGTCGTACCTTTACCACCATGGCGTAAACTACGTTTACGCCATGGTAGTTGGCGGATTTACCGCCCCATTCCGAGGTTGGCGGGGCGGTAAGTCCCCAATCCCCATTTACCCTTCCCCATTCCCGTTTTTGCCCCATAGGGCATAATGGGAGTGGGGAAGGCGTTAATTACGCCACCGTAAATTACGGTGGCGTAATTAACATCAAGGTCCCTTAGCGCCATGGATTTTAACACCTGCTAAAAGCAGGTGTTAAAACCTCCATGGCGCTAAGGGACCTCGGAATCAGGCGGTAAGGGTCGGCGCTGTTTACGCCGCCGTAAAACCCTTACCGCCTGAGTCGTAATGAGGCCCCATGTACGATGTGGTTGGAAGGCGCTATTTCCACCATATTCCGACTTCGCCTGCACGAGTATTCCGCCGTGGCGGTAAACTCCCTTGCGGCATAGCGCAAAAGGTCCCGTCAAACCCCTTACCGCCATAAACCTAGACGTATTTAACACCATCGCCTTCGATGGAATCCGTAAATAGCGGAGACCGTAATTTACGCTAACCGTAAATTACGGCCACCGTTAAAAACCGGAAACGGAAATAGCGTCATCACACAGGAACGGGAAGCATCACGGCGGCCATATTTAAAATCACAATCCATTGCAATCCTCTCCATACAGGACATACAGGACTCCATACAGGACTCTGATCGACCAAATATACTTCAGAGACCAGCATCATGCCTAAAGTTCTGAAAAAGGGCGCTGCGCGCATCCGAAAAGAAAAATTCACCCAGGATGAGTTACAGGTCCTGGTCGACACTCTGCATGAACATGCAGATATCGTATTCTGCAGCGACATGCGTAGGCCCACCATCCTCAGAAAGAAGGAGATATGGGAGTTGGTCGCACAGAGGGTGAGCGTCGTTGGGAACACCCCCCGCTGCACAACGCATTGCCGCAAACGCTGGGATGACCTCCGTCTCAGGGTGCGGGCCACCCTCTCAGCAAACCGTCAGCAGGCCCTGGAGACAGGAGGAGGCCCAGGCTCACCCATTAAAATGATGCCCTGGGAGGAAACATGTGCGGAGATGATGGGCACAGAAGCCATCGAAGGTGTTGGCGAAATGGATTGCGGTGATCCCTCATCCGCTGATGCAGGTGAGTGTCATGAGTCTAAACAGTACATGCATCCCTAATGTAATTCACCGCAAAGGGCCGGCCAAAGAGTCACATCATGTTTGCTTCGTAGACCCCCCCCCTGCAATCATGTCGTAACAAGTGGGACCCAGGATGATGTCAGGTGCAAGGCTGACACCCATATTGGCCATGCCACACAGAAAGCTGGTCAATGTCACTCACCACAGTACTCCGCCAACTTGATTGACCCCGCCAACAGTATGCTTTTACCATCCAAGCCAAGTTCACTCACCGACCAAATGTCACCAAGACGCTGCTCTCCCAATGTGTTACCATAGGCTTGAAGTCATGATGACCCCCAGATCATTGCTCATGCTGTCTCTCTCTTGCCCCCCACAGGTAGCGGTCATGAAAGTGAGGAGCAGGAAGGCTGCCGGCCAAGTACCTCCCGGGGCAGGGGCAGGGTACAGCGCATACCTGCTGGCAGACATAAGGCCCATACTACACCACCTGCTCCAGCAACCCCCATGGAGGGTACACAACCCCCACCCGCGCACCTGGACATGCCTGCAGTTCCGCCGGTAACATGCCCCACGCTGCACCCTGAGGAATCCAGCATTTCAGGGGAGAATGCTGCCATGTGCCTCCTTAGTGTGCCAGACAGCCCCACATCCAATTCCGTGGTCAACGTGGAGGAGATCAATGACTACAGCCCTGAGTCACCATCGTACAGCCAGGTTGCACACAGCGACTCCGGGTCGAGTGATGGGCCAGGTCTCACAGGCGAAGGGGTAAGACCTGTCTCACATCAGCCCACTTCCCCTGCCGAAACACCTGAGAGGCCTGCAGGCCCAATACCAAGCCTGCCAACCATATCCCCCACATCGGCCGCAGAAGCTGTGCACTCCCAGAACCTCACGGCCATGATAGAGGAGTTTCTGCGGGACAACCGGGAATCAGGGTTGGTGCATCACAATGACCTGCAGGCTCTGGGCGAGGTCATCACTACATGCACAAACCGGCTCTGTGAGGTGCTCGGCAGGATTGCTGATGCCCTGGAGGCAGCAACCCCCAGACCTTAGCCCCAGCAGGAGGAACCACCCTCCCAGTGCTCCTCCACGCAGACCAGCCCGGTCCGCAGGTCACAACGCTCAATGCGAAAATGATACCCCAGGCTCGGGGAGTGCCCATTGACTATGAAGCCACACACATATGGCCTATGTAGTATTGATGGGACCATTGTGGGGCTGTTGTGGGGGGAGGGTGAGGGGGGTGAGGGTGTGCGTGGGAGTTGGGGGGGAGGGGGGTGAGGGTGGATGATTATTTGTACACGCTTTCACATGATTATACAATACACAGTTTGGTCTATCCTGGAAAACAGAGTGGACATTGATCATTGTGCATGTGTCTTTTAATGTCTCACAGTGCATGTAGTACATGTATCCCCACACCCAGTGCCCAATGTCCTGTCATCCTCACCCCCTCAGCTGACTTGTGACTCAGAAATATTGGTCAATGAATGCTTGTCGCACGTGACGTCCCTCCTGTGCATCGGCCCCGTGATGCTGTCCTGCCATTCCTTCCTCCTCCTCCTCCTCCTCCTCTTCCTCCTCCTCATCTGGTGGTAGCAGACCCACGTCAGGGGGCAGTGGCACGTTCCGATGGATGCACATGTTGTGCAGCATTGCACATGCCATGGTGATCTTGGCCACCTTCTCGTGGCTGTAGATGAGGGCCCCACCTGACCGGCTGAGGCAACGAAATCGTGCCTTCAAAAGGCCGAAGGTCTGCTCTATCACCACCCGTGTACAGGTATGAGATCTATTGTAGTCCTCCTCGTGCCTGTTTTGTGGGTTGCGGACCGGGGTCATGAGCCACGGCTTCAATGGGTAGCCAGCATCACCTGCATGAGAGTGGAATGAAGGTAAGTGTTCGTGCAATCATGGTGGAGAACTGTGCTAATCTAACATTGCAGCAGGTGTTCACTGGCCATGCACACATGTCCCAGGATACAGTCACCCCATTACATCGTACAGTGGCGTTGACTGTCCCACCCGTATGCATCTCTCTACCCCCCCCCCCCTTTACCACCCGGGTGGAGCATGCTGACAACCTACTCACAGCCCCAATGGACTGCCATGGCCCATTCCGGTTACTCACCAAGCAGCCAGGTACATCGTTCAGCATGTCGCTCCATGTAGCGTGGTAGTGTAGAGTTCCGCAGGACCAAGGAGTCATGAGTTGATCCGGGGTATCGGGCATTGCATTGTGTGATGGCTTTACTGGCATTACACACCATCTGGACGTTGATGGAGTGATATTGCTTGCGGTTGCGATACGGCACCTCCATGGCATGGGGAACCACCAATTCTACGTGGGTGCAGTCGATGGCACCTATGCAATTTGGCATGCCTGCAAGTGCATGGAAGGCAGCTTTGGTATCATATGTCTCCTGGGGAGTCCGGGGGAGGCATATGTAGTCCCTTCTGTGCTTGAGGAGGGCATCAAGCACTTGGTTGAGTATCCGGGAAAATATGGGCTGTGAAATGCCATGCATGTGCCCCACTGTATGCTGGTAGGTCCCTGTGGCAAGGAAGTGGAG
Organism: Ambystoma mexicanum; assembly: GCF_040938575.1. Lineage (NCBI taxonomy): Eukaryota > Metazoa > Chordata > Amphibia > Caudata > Ambystomatidae > Ambystoma > Ambystoma mexicanum. The sequence goes on along the minus strand of NC_090927.1, from coordinate 380,013,808 downwards.
CACAGACACTACCTTTAGTAGAGGGGGGATGGCAGTGCTGATTTCTATTAGGCTCACTATGTCGTTATGTATCAGGGCCACTATGGTGGTTATGGTGTCCCAGTCAAGCCGGTACAGGGTGTGTATCTGCTCTGGTGTGAGGTTGAAGGGGGTGGGTCTGATGCGTGGAATTGGGGGCTGACGGCGTGGTAATGGTGGCTGCACCGGTAGGGCATGCTGGGCCTGTCTCTGCCTCCTTCTCCTCCTGTGTATCCTCTGTGGTGGGGGCTGTGGTTGCTGTGGTTGCTGTTGTTGATGTTGTCGTAGTTGCTGCCTTGCAAGCAGGGCCTCCAGCTCCATGAATGCTGCGAGAATTGGTATCATCTTGGTGTGGGAGGGGGTGTGGTGTGTGGGTGTGCTCCTTTTGTGCTGTGCCAGACTCTATGGACTCCACCTGTGCTGATTGGGTGCACCTGTTCCTCTTTCTGGCACTGTTCAGGGTTGTTAACACCTTCTCTACGATGCCGGTAATTACGCCATGGCGTTAAGGTACTTTGCGCCCTTGTGGAGCCCGTTTTTACCGTGTCCGCTTTACTTGGGATCAGCACTGGTTAACGCCTTAGCGTTATTTCCGACGTGGTGTCTCGGGCGCGCGACACTGGTCCGCTATTTACGCCGTCGTACTTTACGGCGGCGGTAATTACGGTGTGATGGGTCGGAATAGTCCACGGCGGAAAAGGATGTCGGTATTACTTTACCGCCATCGTTTTTCCATTACCGCCGGACTCGGAATGAGGCCCTATGGGTATTATGATGACACACAATATTCACCAGATCAGACACAAGCACAGCAGGTGCAGCAACCCCAGGGGCCACAGACACAGCCACAGACAGCGCCACAACCACAGCAGATGTTGACACAGCAACCACAGAATACAGCGCAATCACAACACGCAGTGACACAGAAGTATACAAAAATGTTGCCACAGACTCCCCAGATAGGAGGAGTAACAGCGTTTGTTTGGGGGGCTTTTCATAAGGGCAAGGTTAGAAGTCAGGAGTTGACCTACAGAGCCTTAAGCGATGAGGCAAAAGAACAGGGAGATGCTTTCTGGATAAGTAGGAGTAATCGAGAGCACCAACAGGATCAAATCTTCATAGTAGTAGTAGCAAGTTCACTGTTTCCGTGGGCACAGGAGTTGATGAATGAAGAGTGATGGGGCGGAGAAGGGTTTACAACCGACTGCACAGCCGATCCTAGGAAGCAAACTCACCTGGCCCCAGAAACCTCACCCACCACACTCCAAACACGCCTCCCACTCCGGTCGCTCCACTCCTACTGAAGTAAGTGTAGTGAAGCAGTTTTGTGCAAACCGGTGGCAATGAAAATAGAAAGCAGACCCCTCAAGCTTGGTCTGCTTCAATGACAGGCAGCAAGTCTCCAAAACACCAAATACTCCTTGCACTAGAAGCTGTTGAATTGGTGTGGTTAGTGTGGGCAGCACACGTCATTAGACCTAGACAGGGGCCAACAGACCTCCTAAATCCTCTTCTCTGCCATCTTAATAACCCAGAATGGACAATGGAAGTGACATACGCGGAGTCAGAATAAACAGTGGCTGCCTTCCCCTTACACATTTCTAGCACCCCTTTTATAAGTGCCACCAGTTCTGCCACTTGTGCAGAGTAACGAGAAGGCAACTGTTTCTTCAGTCCGACCTGGTACTGTCCATCCACAAGAGCCACGACAGCTGTGCCTGTGCACCTCTCTCCCGTCTCTCGGTTGATGGTCGAAGACCAATCAACAAAAATCACCTCACCCCATCTCCTGAGAATCCTCTTTCACATTTCTCTTCTCCTTCTCCTTCTCCTTCTCCTTCTCCTTCTCCTTCTCCTTCTCCTTCTCCTCCTTCTCCTTCTCCTTCTCCTTCTCCTTCTCCTTCTCCTTCTCCTTCTCCTCCTTCTCCTTCTCCTTCTCCTTCTCCTTCTCCTTCTCCTTCTCCTTCTCCTTCTCCTTTTCCTTTTCCTTTTCCTTTTCCTTCTCCTTCTCCTTCTCCTTCTCCTTTCCTTCTTCTTCTTCTTCTGCTTCTTCTTCTTCTTCCTTAGTTTCACTGTGACTGGCTGAAGTGTATTTTGAATTGTGGTAGCTCTCTCTGGCATTTCCTTCCTTCCTTCAGCATATCAGGCTGAAATAAAAAGAAAACTCAATTGATACCCGCCATAGCTGATTCCTGATCCCCGGAACCCAACTCGTCAAAACCATCAACCCATGAAGAAACATTGCTGCATACATGGGATCTTCCCTTAATCACACTGTCACTACAATAGGTCTGAAAAATGTGCTGCTTCCCTTAACGGATACAGCCCTGTGTTTGAGCATGCAATACTTTCCTCTGTGAAAGCAATCGATATCCGCGATGTACTAAGGATGACCCTTCCCAAAGGATTTGCTCGGGTACCGGTACAATACAATAAAGGGGCTGATAAATTCTGATTACTCACCTTGATACGAAGGTCTTCAGTATAAGGAACTGACAAGGCAGCCCCAGAGAATCTCTGTGTCCATCATTTTGCCTGACAAGGGGAACTCACCTTCCTTAATACAACACTTGGTAACTCCTGTGTCAACCGTGAATGAAAACATTTGGTCACCTACCTACACACCTATTCGAAGGTCATCTTCTGGATTGGTGGTAATGGACAGGACTGGACACATCAGAGATCCCTGTGGGCTGTCCTACTCATGGTACTTATTAGCACCTAGTAGAGAAAAAGGAGTTCCCCCGAAAACACTATCTACAGTGTAGTGTGCAACGGTTCTTTGGGGAAAAGTATTATTGTCCCATGTCTGCACTGATGCAAAATTGAATTGATATTAGGTGTATCGGAGTACATAATCCACAAGGCCCCCCCCATACCAGTGCCCTAAGATTATTAAAAGCTGTCCCATCATGGTATTTGTATTTAACTGAACTCCAGGATACTCCGATCTTTTCTAAAGCTCGCTTGTCTGCTCCCCCATTAGGGCCGTGAATACGCTCTTCATGTCCCTTCTGGCCAACATGTCACCCGGACTATGCTTCTCCAATGCATACATCCATTTCCCCACCCCTGCAGTGAGCAAAGGAAGTGGCTGCATTAAGTTACTCCGGTTCACGTGTGACCACGGGACATAATTCATCCTTCACAGACCCTTCTGGAGCAATGGAAACTGAGTTATACCTGTTTTTACTGGGGCTTCCCCCATCTCGGGAGGATAGCTAGGGAGAATAGCTCAGCAGCAACGTGCCTGCCTTGGAAGCAAAACAACACAGAGCAACACAGGTTTGATCCCCGGGTCCGCGCTTAGAAACATCTGGGTATTAAGCACGTTATAAATAACCTATCATATCATATCTCTCCCCTACAACTTACTACAGCCATGCGAATACCCTGGAGTGTCCTTTGGTTCCATGGTGTGCTTTCGATCACTGAGACAGGACCGGGAGGTAGGGTGTCTTCACCCTGCTCTCCTTGCTCATCATCCCATCTCTCTCTTTCTTCATAGTCTATTCTGGCTGCTACATGCCCTAACCCTTCTACAGGCACAGAAGCATAATCACACTACGATAGGGTGCCATCTTTCATCCTCTCTGCTCAGCCTCTGTACTCATGGCAGCAACCCTTGTTCTCCATGTCCTCCTCAACCGTTCTGATAACTGAGTTATGTTATGTCATGTTATCCACATTTGTAGTGCACACTTTTACTAGCAAGGGCATCATTGCACTAAAAAGGGTTTGACGGAGCAGACAAAAAAGAGCTTAAAGGGAGAAGCAAAAAGGTCTTCAGGGCAAATCAAAAAGACAACTGATCTCTCGTAGTGACAGCAGGGAGGAATTTCATTATTGAGCAGCCACAGAAAAAGTGTGCCCACCTGCCGTCCCACCCCTGCCAGCCACCCTCCCACCCGGGACAATCTAACCCAATGGACCAGAATCCGAAGGGCAGAAGAAGAGCATAGAAGGTGAGAAGAAACATACTGGATGAATTCAAGTTATCCAATCTAACAAGAAGCTGCCCATGTCTCCACCTTCCTTCCTTCTACATCCCTTACCTGTCTTGTTACTTCCTCCCACTCTTCATCTCTGCCATCGTAACAGCATTACCTCTGCCTCCGCTAACTGTAGGGCTTCCTTCATCTTTTTCCGGTCGTTGTGCATCTACCACTCTTCATAGCCTATCCTCTATCCTCGCAGGAAGAGGCCTAACCTCTTCTTTCTTTCTCATTTCCAATCCTTCCTCTGCTCTTTTAACTATCTGTCTTACCCTTTCTTGCTCCTCCACCGTTAATCTATCTGCTAACCTAGCAGTTTGGTGAGTTATCCCTTTCCCCCTCTCTTATTTTCAACCTCTCTGCATCCCTAACCATGGAAGAAGTTACCATTCCACTTTCCTCAGACTTCCGGTTCTAAGAAATCCTAGCTGATGGAGGCGTTACCTGTGTCTGTCTTGCAACCACTGGAGTAGCTACTGGGGAAAATGGTGAAACTAAGCGTCTGTGCACCCCCCTACGGGTGATAAAGGGTAGAAACTATATGGGGGTAGTGCAGAAGAAATTCCTGCACCCTCCTTTTTCAGCCCTCCCACCACAATGTCAACATTATGGCCCTCCCTGCTGGTGATGATTAACCACTTTTCTAACTTCAAGCCCTTGTGCTTTGTAGTTAAGAAAGGAATGCAGGTTCTCCAATATCCCTGTATCCTACGATCCCTGAGTAGGCCAAGAATTTATCATTTTCCCTTTATTCTCACGCAACCATTCCCCATGATATTGAACTAAATAACCTCAGCCCTTTAAGATGAGTAGCAATAACCCTGGAGATAGACGGGGATGCAGAAATTACTCAAATATCGATAATCAAAATGACTCAGATAGTTGGTAAAAAGGATAACTGTTTTATTTTCAATTTCCCAAATGGGAAAGCAGATTCAGGCAGAAACACAACGCGGTTGTGTTGGAAAACGCTGCGGTTTTTCTTTCCGGAGGAGCCCGAGAAACTTGGAAAGAAAAACCGCAGTGTTTTCCAACACAATAACGTTGTATTTATGTTTGCGGTCGCTTCAAAAGCGACCGCAAACATAAATACAACGTTTTTAAAGCTGCGGTTTTATTTCTAAGTTTTCCGGGCTCCTCCAGCCCGGAAAACATAGAAAAAAAACCCCAGCTAGTGCTTATTTTTAAAAAAAAATAAATAGCACTTACCGAGATTCAGCTGCAGCTTTCCTGCTCTGGTCTCCGGTCCCCGTCCCCCGCGTACAGCACTAATGAAGGGAAAGCCACCCAGCGGTAGCTTTTGTTTACTACAGCTGGCTGGCTTTTCCTTCATTAGTGCCGCAAAAGCAAAAGCCAGCACAGGAGGGCATCCATTTCACAAAATAGCTCAAAATTTTACATAGGAAGTTTTAAAAAATGAGAATGCTAGTATTTTTTTTTATGTTGCCAATCTATTTTTTAAATCAATTTTTTTACTAGACCATGCCTTTAAACATTCCTGAACTCTTACCAGCTAACCAATTGCAAACTAGAAACAGTTATCAATTAGATGTGCACTGCCTGAACAGAAGCCTGGCCGAGGGGGAGGGAATGAGGCCCCATTAAGGCCTGGGCAGACTTACAGAAAGTGTGTGTGTTTGGAGTAGCGTCCTGTCAAGGCGGGCAGAGATGGAGGTGCAGAAAGAGGTTGCGGTGCAGGAGGAGTGCAAGGGGCCATGATCTAGACTTGAAAGCAAACTGATGGAGTGATGGGCGAGCCAGTCATGCTCGGGTCAGCTCAAGCCAAGAGCTTGGCTTGAGTTACACTCTGTGTTAAAGGCAGTGGACCCTGTAAACAAACGTTTACCCCCACTGTCCCGCCTCCGAAAATAAACATTAGAAAACAAAGGCCTGGCCTGTGGGGGGAATCTGCCTGAGAACATGACGCACCCCAACACCGGCCCTCGCCTGTGTAGTCCTGCAATCCTCTCAACCCTCTCTGACTGGAGGAGGAGAAATATGCCATCCGGAAAGTGTCACACAGAGAGGGGCTTGCCAGGGCTTTGCAAATGCCTTTTCACATCCCTCATTGTCATTAGCTGCTACACTTATTAACTGGAAGCATTTTGGCAGCAACCTCTACTGTGTCCCCCAATGGCCAACGCTAGGTACATTTGTTTCTGAAACACACACACACACACACACACACACACACACACACACACTCACTCACTCACTCACTCACTCACTCACTCACTCTCGTCACTCACAAACCCCAGGTATGGGGTTTGTGAGTGCTGGGAAGACAGGACACTGGGTATGGGTGCTGTGTTGTCATGGCTGGAGAGGTGAGATGCCAGACATGGGTCTTGTGTTGCAGTGGGTGGGGCGGCAGCAGGGGCAACGAGTAGGCACCCCCAGGAAAAGCCAGCTGTGCTAAATGTCCCATACTTACAATGGAACCTCCTAGAAATCTGTCCACCGGCACCCCCCAGAAACAGTGGCACCCCCAGACATTTTTCATAAGGGTGGCACACCAAACAAACACATAACTGGCAGGCTGGCTGGTAGGGGTCCAGCGTTTTTATAAGGGTGACCGTGGCCCCCCTTGGCCACCTCTTGGTGGCGCCTATGCCCAGAAAGTCAAAAGTCAGCTCTTCTGGGAGACAGGACACTAGGAATGGGGTTTCTGTCAGCTCAGTTCCAGCTGGACTCCTAGAGCAAACCCGCTCCCTGGCTCGGCCCTCCCGATGAGTTCTCTAGCTCTCTCACTTCTCTGCTGATGCTATACTAGTTTTTATAAGTAGCACTTTTTGACTCTTACCAGAGTTTATAAACATACGTTGATCAACCTAAAACAGAGGAAAGTTAGAGACAGCTGGCTTTGCTGGGATTTCGTACTGTGATGTGGCATATGAAGACAGGTCTCTGAAACAAATGCTCAATACACTGAGCTATCTCCTGAACCATCTTGACTTAAACCATTGTATGGGAGGATTGATCCAAGAGACCCCCCCTCCCCTGCATCCTCTCCCCCGGTGAAGTCCATGGCTTGTCAGGGGTTCCCCCTGCCACCAAGGCCCGAGTGGTGGGTGGGCCACTGGCTGAAGACATTGATCAAACCTGTTGAATTTAGCTAGGCCCTAGAAACCATTTTGTGAAATAAAGATGGTTTGAGCCCTGTGCACCGCAGCGCGGCCCCCACCCTTGGAGAGTTTCAATTATCCCCGTGGCCACAGCTCTCTGGTAGATCCACTGAGAGCCCGTTCCCACGAACAGACGGACATGAGCTAGTGTTAGTTACCAACACTGTAACATTTCACCTTCCGCAGTGTATCGCTGTCTCCAGTATGACCCGGCCAGCAGGGCCAGGGTGGAAAAGAACTGTTAAATGGTCCCCTGACAAAAGCAGTATCCCCAAATACTAATGTGCAAACCACCTGTGATGAAACTTTTCTCTCCACAACCTCTCTGACTAAAAACCTGTAAACTCCATAAAAATGGCAGAATGTGTGCTTATATGACATTAGGGATGAAGCACCCACATCCCTGTAACTATGCGCAAACAGTAAAAGTGTCCCGGGGGTTTTTCATGTTTTGTGTTTTACCAAGAAGCCCGCACCCCAAGGTCCCATGCCATAACTGAACTAATTCTGCTAGAGTGCAAGGGAAGACAAATGCAACCCTATTGGGAGCTCACGTAAGGGGTGCACGAAAATGCACCATATGTATGTCCAAGCTCACCATGTGTCACTGCCGTCAGTCTTATTGGCGGGTTGTTCCTGCGTGCTCCACCAACCTTACTACTACCTCACTTACCGCACATGTATAGACATGTAACAAAATGTTGTGGTTGTTAAATACTTAGCGTATAAGTACCGTGTTCGAAATGGCCATATGAAAGGCACTAACAATGTAATAAAAAACGTGAGCTTTGAAAAGACTCAATGAGTATTGTATATTATGTGAATGTTTATGTCTCTTCCACCTAGATATGCAACACACGAGGAAAATACCTTTGTGAGCACATGCAAGGCCATTCCCCCTTCCTCCCAGTGAAGCCTGCCAGACGAAAAAGCAGAGGCCTGTGCTGCTCTGCTCCACCTCCCCCAATTCGGCTGGAGCCGCTTCAAATATTTGCATTCCCCCGCAGCACCCAAGGCCACGGCCTGCCACCTGAATTATTTACAACCCAGCAGTAAACCCCGGCCTGAAAACACAGATCCAAAGGCGCCCTTTCTTAGGCTCCACGACCCACCGGCTCACCTTAGGTTAATGGCCCCTGTAAAATTAGGACACCCAATATTATGGCAACACTACAAGAACACATCCATAATGACTTCTAACGCGACATGATAACGTGGACCACCTGTCCTATGCCCTGAGACCCAACCCTGCGACCTATGATACCCGGTCAACAGGACGATGGTAACCATGTATTGATGTATCGCCAAAAGACCCCACTCTAGGTGCATTCCTCCTGTGTTGCATTAACCTGTAGAATAACCTATTGGAAGATTTACCAGGGAAGATAATATTGCAATGTTGAATGACTGCGGTGTGCATGGCCCTAGGGCAGAAAGTCAGGAAAGACATTCATCACTGACACTGGTCACGGCTGGCACAACAACACCGTCCGGATGAGCCCAGCTGACCTGCCAGGCCCAGCCCAACCCACGAGGGTAACCAGTGACGTCCTCCAGCCACGGCAAACCACATCGCAGCAGCACCTATAGTTAGTCGTCGCCACCCAATCCCCACGAACTTGTGCCCCCTATAGCATGTAGGTTCTTATGACGCTTTTTGTAAATATATACGCCTGTCTTTGCTATTGTCAGACAGAGCGCTCTCGGAGTTTGCAGAGTTCTTTGCATGCCCTATTCTGATTGATAAACTCCCATTTAAGCTCACCCGCACTTTGTCCTGGCCTTATTCCCATCCTGGGAGAGTCCATTATTGTCTCTCACTGTGGGGAGGATCGTGCTATCTGGGGGACGCTCGCCTTCAGTGGTGACCCCGAAAGTGTGATTATTATTTTCTGCTAACATATATATATATCGCTACCGTCCCCTTTGGCACGAAAATCTCCGGTCGAAAAGGGATACGCACGGTGCGCCAGCTCCGGAAGGCTGCCCGCCAACGGCGACCGGTACGCTCAGAAGTGCGCACTCAACAGAGAGAGGGTACAGGATCCCGGTTGAAAAATCCCCTTTGAGTACCGCTCGCCGGAGCCGGGGCTGACCGTTGAGCGTACGGCAACACTGCCTGGACGGACCCAGTTTCGGAGACTCTCGGTTCAAGACGGGCACATGAGTATTGAGTGCTCGCGACCATAAAGGGAGAAGGGGAGGAAATATAGGACAGGGAACGAGGCTGGTTGAAAGGGGACACTTTGGGTCTACTAAGGACCACTCTAAACTTTCTTTGCTTTTTCTTCACATATGGCCATTAGGATTAAGAGGTGAACAGAGATAAAGAGACGGGAACCTAGCTCCGCGAGGGGGTGGAAGGCGGCGCCGCATAGTGCTATCTTGACTAGTACTGGGAATATATGAAGAAGTGGAAAATGAGATAAAGGTGTCTGGTAAAGGAAGACACAGAGAATACATTAGTGACTGCTATTTTTTCTATTCTTCTCTCTGGGTTTACGGGAAAATAAACAGGGTTAGTACGAACAAAGATATAATTTAAGTAGAAAGACAACTTTATATCAAAACTAGGAGACGAATACATATCAGAATAAGACGAAAAGGGACAGCTGGCAAGGGAGGAAAGGGAGGACAAACTGGGCTATGAATAGAGTGTTGCCTATGGGTGTGTAAGCATCGTATGTGTCAGAACATATTTGTTATAATGAGTGTGTAAAGGTGGTCAGAAATGCATAATTATCGTATGGTTATGGTAAGTGTGACCAGAAGAAATATCACAAAGAAGAGTGTAATGTGGTAAAGTGAGTGTTTATGTCTTTGAATTGTTGGGTAAAATTGCTGACGTTATTGATGGTTTGCTCTTGTATGTGCCCCATAAAGTGTATAGAATAGAGGCTGTGCGCAGCCATTCTCATACTGTACAGGTGGCGGAAAAAAAAACACGCAGGTCCCCACGCTCAGTAAGACATAAATACGTGGACTCATATGGTGATACATCTATATTAAGATATAGACATATATAGAGCACATCAGTATCAAGCAACTACGAAGTATGGGGGCAGAAACACCCTTATCACATATTTGTAAGAGTCTAACTGGGTACGCTGAACGGATTAAGAAATATCATGATCAGTGGATCACAGAGCTGAAGGGAGAAGGATTACCTCAGATATGGCCCGAAGGGGGATCGTTTGACAAGAGTGTCCTAGATATGGTAGCTACATGCATTCGTTTGAAATACAAGGGGAAGCAGCTACATAATAGGAGAGAAATATTAGACCTATGGAGGTTGTTTGAAGAAATACCCCCGCTGAAGAAAAGGGAATTAGATACTGATCTGCCATCTACCACTGACAATCCATTACTGATACCAAAAGATGACAAGGTGTTGCCAGAAGGGGAGCCACTGATAGAGGTAACTAGGTTGTACCCAATACTAAATAAGCCAGTGCCCGCAGAAGGATACAGTGACCCAACATATGTACCCCCAACGACGACCACTACCACTCAAGGGCCAACAGCACCCCCACCATATGAGAGTCATAGAGAGCGAGACCAGGTAAGTACACCAATGGTGAACATAGAGAAATTAACAGGAGACCTAGAGTCCAGGCTCTCTATAGCCAAAGACGAGCTCTCGAGAATAAAAAGCATATGTGAACGGACTGCAATCAATACTGCTAGGTCAGAGCCTGCATCAAGAGCGCAGAGTGAGAATAAAACAATTGAAGAAGGGTGGAAAGGACAGATACTGTTTAGGATACAAGAAGAACCGACCCGAATAGTTGAACTAGAGGGAAGAGAGGGGTGCACTGATGATGAGATAAGGACTACAGGAGGTAGAGAGGAGCTACTGTGTGATATAGGAGAAGATTTAGAGGAAAGTGAAAGACTAAGCATGGCAATGGGAGGGGAAAGCGAGGGGTTGGATGGCGCATGTTCAGGGAGAACCATGGACGAAGAGTGGACAGGACGACTAAGGAACAGGTTGGGGAAAATGGCACCATTAGGAAAAACCGGAACGAAGGTGAGTGCAGATACAACGACAAAGGGGAGGTTACAACTCCCACTAATACACAGGGGAGGAGGGAGGCTGAATTACATACCATGGGCTCAGATGGATCAGGCCAATTTGTTAGTTATTGCCCCCGCTATCAGGAGGGGCAAGCAAGTGGATATATGCATTTGAGAAACACACAGCCGGGGTACCTCTAGCAATAGGCGATGTGAAGAGTTTGCTAGTATCAGCAGTTGGGGATCAAGCTGACTGAGTATGGGTAAAGGCTGGCTTCCCGGGAGTAACATTAGACTGCGACCGCCATGATGGCACCTCTTTCAACACAGTACGTGCCAGGGTGTGGGACGCCTTACGGGAGACGTTTCCAGATACCCCAGATTTGCAGTCAGTAATGCAATGTACAATGAATGACGGGGAAGATGCTATGGATTACATTTTTCGGGTCCAAGAGATGTGGAGAGCAGAAATGGGCACGCCCTGGTATCAATCAACATCATTATTCTACTTCATAATAAAGAGGGGGCTCCCAAAAGAGGTGCAAAAAGCACTTGACAAAATAGCAGGTATTGAAGCAAAAGGATGGCCCGAAATACAGAGCATAATAGTTCACCACTGTAAATGAATAAAAGAGAGGGAAAAGGAGATAGCGCAGAGAAGATTGGCAGACGAGGCAAAATTAGTACAAACAAAGCTGGTGAAGGTCGCTGCAGCAGTAGCCGTGCTCCCACACAGCAGGGAGGGAGACGAGGAGGAGAAGGGGCTGGTAGCAATACAGGGGAGGATGGCAACGAGTTGGGCAGGAGCAGGGCAACAGCAGTGGAACGAGCAGGAGCAGAGTGGAGGTCCGCAGTGGCAAGAGTGGGCCCCTCGAGGGGGACGAGGTGGGTACAGGGGTCGAAGAGGGGTTGGACAATGGTACGGGGGAATGGGAGGAAACGGATGGCAGGGTCCTAGAGGTGCGCAGGGAAGTTGTTGGAACTGCGGGAGGTGGGGGCACTTTTCTAGAGAATGTAGGAGTAGAACAAACAACGGATTCCCAGAGACAGAACACTATGGCCACCCCCACCCGGGAAGCCCATATGGTCTCCCAATGGGGCAACAACAAAGGGAACCAGAGCAGGGGTACCCTGAGCAAAGGCAGGGACATCACTACAGAGCACAGAATCACCCACAGAACAACGACACTATGCACTACACCCCAGGCAACCCTTTCGCAACGACAGCAAATGGAGCCCCAGCACCAGCCCCCTATAGTGGTGTATCAGTAGTTTCAGGGAGTGTGTTCAACCAGGGGGGGCAATGAGACACCCAGCATAGGACAGCCCACAGAGAACACTTGCGTGTCCTGTTCTATCTACAACCTATGATGCAGCAGAGGAACCATTGGTAGGGGCGCAGATAGGAGACAAGCAGTTCATATTCATGGTGGATTCGGGAGCGGAGAAATCATGTATTAGGGAGGGTCGGTTTCCGTTATCTAACCGAAAGTTAGAGACGCAGGGGTTCTCTGGGGCTGTTATTGAAGTTCCTTACACAGAAGCTTCGGATGTGACAGTGGGGGGTAAAACAGTAAAGACACCCTTACTGTATTATGAACAATCGCCAATAAACCTGCTCGGAAGGGACCTTCTTAGCAAGCTTAACATGACAATATCATTCACAGAAAGAGGAATAGTGCGTTCGACACCAGGGATATGCCCATTATGCGTAATGCTGGTGGTACAGGCTCAGACAATTGCACCGGAAATACGTGGCCTGCCAGTGGATGAGAGAATGTTCATTGAAGGTTTAAAAACACTGGCTCAAGTAGTTCCTGAGCTAAAAAAGTTGGAGTGGATAATACCCGCAGCGTTTGTCTTCCGCCCAATAGTGCGTCCAGACATAGCACCAGGGTCAGTGGTCTCCTTAGACTTGCATGCTGTACAGATATCAGCAAAAAGAATTGCACTGATTGGGATGGACATAGATGGGTGTGAATGGCGCACTGTACTGTGCATCAATGCCAATATTGCCCTACGGGACTTATCTGATGAGGATATCTTTTCTGATTCAGAAAATGATGGTGAAATAATAATGGAAATAGCAATGCCCTGTGACATTTTGATTCAGACTAGACAAATTCCCGTCCAGTTGATGGCAGTGTTGGGAACGCCACCGTCGTTTTTTGACGATGACATGCGACTGGTGCCAAACAATTTGTGGACAACAGGCCCCCATGATGTGGGGTTGTTGCATGGAGTGACACCAGTGGTAATAAAGCTCAAACAAGGGGCAATTTTGCCCCGATTGAAACAATATCCATTGTCCCGTGAAGCTGAGGAAGGGATAAAAGAGACAATGAATGCATTGATAGCACAGGGGATAATAGTGCCTTCAAATTTCCCATGTAACACCTGTATCTACCCGATCAAAAAAGCAAAGGGAGGGGCGTGGAGAATGATCCAGGATTTACGCCCCCTAAATGACGTCATACAGAAAGAGTTCCCTCTGGTCCCGAACCCTGCTTCAATATTGTGCAGCATTCCAAAAACAGCATCACATTTCACAGTGGTCGATTTGAAAAACGCATTCTTCTCCATCCCCTTGGCAGAAGAAAGCAGGTACCTGACAGCATTCACATTGGGGGGAAAGAGATACGAACATTGCAGATTACCACAGGGATACTGTGAAAGCCCAAGCATATTCAACCGCATACTACACGAAGACCTGGATAATTTATCAGTTGAAAGCACGATCATTCAGTACGTAGACGATTTGCTCGTCTGCGCGCAGAATGAAGAAATGTGCAGAAAAGACTCAGTAACACTTCTAACGCTGCTGGCGAATAAAGGGTACAAGGGGGACAAGGGAAAGCTACAATACTGTCAGACAGAGGTGTTGTACCTGGGGCAGCTGATATCAAGAGACGGAAAAAGAATAATCCCTGACAGAGTGGAAGCAATAAGGTCAGTGAGAGAGCCCACAACAGTGAAGGAGATGCAGAAATTATTGGGAATGTGTAACTATTGTAGAGCATGGATATTAGATTATGCAGCCTACACCAGACCATTACTGCAAGCACTCAAGGAGGCCCAACAAGAGAACAGGAAAATAGAATGGTCAGAAGAGATGAGCGACTCATTTAAGTCACTAAAAGAATTGATTTCGAGTGCTCCAGTACTCGCCAATCCTGATTATGAAACCAAAATTTACCTGTTCTCACACTGTAAGGGAACACTTATGACAGCTGTACTGACACAAAAGACTTCCCTAGGACACAAACCCTTGGCTTACTATAGTGGCACATTGGATGCGGTGATGCAAGGACATTTCGCGTGCGAGCAATCTCTCGCCGCCGCCGCGTTCTCCATTGAGAAAAGTGCCATAATAGTAATGGGGTGCCCTGTCACGTTGTTCGTGGAACACTCATTATTTGCGATACTTGAAAGATCAAAAAGTACACTGACCACACAGCGAGCAACTGCCTATGAAATAATATTGTCCAGCGCCAATATCCATGTGGTACGGTGTAGGACAGTAAACCCGGCAACATTCATCACAGAACCATGCACACTGGAGGACATGCAGGAACACAATTGTGCGACTTACACAGGGGAAACAGGGGAGGACACTGTGGTGTGCGAGAATGCCCTGAGCGAGGGGGAGGTGTACTTTGTGGATGGGTCAGCATCGATTGACATGGACACAGGAGAGAAACATGTGGGGTTGGCAGTGGTGAAGTTAGAAGAAGGTGAGTATGAGATACTAGTACAGTATCGACTTCCATCACATTTCTCAGCACAAGCAGCAGAACTTATTGCCCTAATAGAAGCATTACATGCAGCTAAAGGTTGTGCAGTAACAATATATACAGATTCAGCTTACATGACGACAACAGTACATGGAGGTCTAGCAAGATGGGGGCGGAGGGGGTTTCGAAGAGCAGATGGAACCCCAGTGCAACATGCAGAACTACTGAAGGAATTGATTGAGGCCCTAAAAGATCCAACAGTGGTAGCAATAGTGAAGTGCCAAGCACATACGTCCAACACAGACGTTGTGTCTTTGGGGAACGCGGCAGCAGACGCTGCTGCCAAGGAGGCCTCGTACTTTGAAAAACATGAAACAGGTGAGTACATATTACAGCAAAAGACAAGCGAAGAGCCCCCAGAAGGATACAATGCCATGCCCATATCACAAATACTAGAGCTGCAGGAAGGAGCAAGTGGTGATGAAAAGATGATGTGGAAAAAACGAGGGTGCAGCAAATCGGCAACAGACGTACTATGGCGACAAAATAACTCAGGGAAAGTAGTAATGCCGGTCAAACTATTAGAGATAGCGTTTCAGCAATTACACTTCCCAGCACACAACACCAAACAACACATTGCAGCAGAGATACAAGAAGATTGGTTCGTGCCCTGTCTCCAGGAGCACATATCCAGACTGACAATGGAGTGCACAACGTGCCAGATATATAACTCTGGAATGACGCTACGAACACTCAGGGGAACAATTCCAAAACCGGTAGGGCCCTTCAGAGAACAGCACATTGACTATGCGGATATGGGGGAAAGGTGAAATGGGGCACGCTACATGATAGTGGTTGTTTGCCCATTTTCGAGGTGGGTGGAAGCAGGCCCATGTGCACGACCTGATGCTAAAAGCACTGCAAAGTTCCTAGTAAGGGAAGTGTTCCCGCGTTGGGGAATTTGCGACGTAATTCGCTCAGACAACGGCACTCACTTTGTGAACAAGCTCTTCAAAGAAGTGACCACATTATTGGGAATAAAACATAAATTGTGCTCAATTTATCATCCTCAAAGTAATGGCGTGGTAGAAAAGATGAACGGACTGTTAAAAGGGAGACTGTCCAAATTGTGTTTTTCATTAAAGAAAAACTGGATCTACTGTCTGCCCCTTGCGCTGTTTGAGCTGAGGAATCAGCCGAGCAAGGACCGCGATTTGTCCCCGCACGAAATCGTGACAGGGAGACGGATGCACTCTGCACATTCCCCACTTCGCCAACAATCAGACGCACACAGAAGCGCCACGATATTGGGAGATGAGTTCACAGAATACCTGAAGAAGCTAACTAGGGCAGCGCGCGCAATCTCAAAGCAGCTCTCTCCACCATTCACAAGGGAAGAAGGAAACACAACAGGATCCCATGTAGAACATGAAGTACAGGGACAATTAATGCCAGGAGAGTTAATTTATGTCCGGAGCTTTGTGCGCCGGTGGAATGCCCCACAGTTCCACGGACCGTACGAAGTGGTGTTTCGTACCCCTACAGCTGTAAAAGTAAAGGGGCTCAAATATTGGATACATTTGACGGATGTGCGAAAGGCATATAATAGTGTGCAGGAAGAGGTGGATGAGGAGGCACAGACAACAGCAAAAAATACTAATGAAAATGATGAGTGAACGTGAACATGTGAGTGAAAGAAGTGTACCTGACAGATAAAATTGTTAACGAGAACCATTATATTACAGGTTATCGATAAAGATAAAAGATTCAAAAAAACAAAAAAAAAGAAGGATTTAAGTGTAAATAATAATGTGAAAAACATGTATATTGTCTGCTCCCTTCTCTGTACATCCCAACCCCCCTCCCCTACCCAGACCCATCTCCCTTCCATGACCTCCTGGCACTGGTAGTGCCAACAAAAATGTTTACATGCATGCACTTAATGCACTTTTATATCTCAAACAGGAACTACCATGGCAACTAACGGGCAGCCTGCAACGGATAGATTTATTAGATATAGAGAATTTTTAGCTGAGAGATGTAGATATTCGTATGAGTGTGGGTTGTCTGTATGCATTACATTATTTTTTACAATACTGTTTGGCCTGGTTACATATTGGTTTATAGCGTTCATCTCTATCGAGATGAACGAGGGGGGAGGTTATAACGGGATTAATGTGACAAATGAAACAGCAATTGTAAATACTAAAGAAGGTGATTTTTGGGTATGGGATGGAACTAAACTGGTATGGGGGTATTACACGACACCATCTAATGTTGCTATCTCGCAAAATGAAGGTTTGCAGGAAAAAATGCAAAACAGCACAACTTCCCCGCCAAAAGTATCTAATTACAATGCCCATAGTCTAAATGATCGTAACCCTTCAGTTATATCATGGTTATATAACACCCCCACCAGCGTGCCCGCTCACGGAACAGAAAACACACTGCTAGATAGCATGGAGAAAGAGAATGAAAAAATGACAGCGAGATATGAAGTATTATATGATGACTGGGCAAAGGGGGGCGAGAGGGGGAAAGGGGGGCCCACACTGTCCATCGCCCATGAAGCTGGGAAATACCTTAGAAAAAGAAATAACAGACGGAAAAGGGAGGCGGGGAGGAGGAAATATGATGAATATTATGGGTTGGGATTGGACAAAATGGAAGACCCACGACACCCCCACCAGACAAATAAATGGTATGCAGACATGAGTGCAACGGCTAAGCAAACCACAAATGAGAGCTGTTATGTCTGCTCCCTCATTCCCTATGCTTCAGGCACACCCAAAGTATTGTTAGCCAAAGAGTTGCCTATTGTCGATGCCCAATGTCTCCTTCATCTCACATTGTGCAGAATTAAGAACACCTTCCAGGCACATGAAATGACTTTTAAAATGCTGCAGAATGAGAAGACCCGTTATCCGAAGGCGGTAGGAGTGGTATGTTTGGAGGTTCCATTTTTTATAATACAAGGGACACTTTTTTCAGAAAATAAGTGGATTGACGAAGAGATAATGTGCAAGGCTGAAGCACTGCGAGGTGTGGCACAAGAGAAACTGCAATGCATAGAAGAGACGTGCACACCAGTATGGAAGGAACATATCTCAAAATTGACTTGGGTAACGGCCATTGAAAAACCCTTCAAGCTGCAGAAAGAAAGAAACTATGAACTGTGTTTCAAGGGAGACGGGAGAACCATCATGGGGTAAACAAAAACTGTAACTTAGACCCACACCATCCCAGATATGAGAAAAGGGACAGCGGCCCTAATGGACACTTATTGGGTATGTGGCAACCAGGCATACCTACACCTCCCACAATCCTGGGGTGGGAGCTGCTCATTGGCCACCCTACACTCCACACTAATGGTGATCCCGGAAAGCCACATTGATGGGAGCAAGAAAACGCGAGAAAAACCTCAGCAGAATGAGGCCCAGCCAACTGCACAGTCAAGTATATGTCCTGTCTTCCGGGAACAAGGAGGAGGTGCTGTCCCGAAACAAACGATCATCGAACTACATATCAAAAGCATCATCAGAACTGCTGGCACAGATCCCGGATAGATATCGATTATTCAGCTCTGCAGAAACTTTCTTTGCCTCACTCATCCCAAGCATCCAGGCATGAGCAAATGCAAAGTGGCTCCAAATCACACGCTGGGAGCTGATCCAGCTGGCAAATGACACTGAAGAAGGGTTTAACGTAATAAAAGTGGAACTGCGAGCACTGCGGCTAATGACCATGCAAAATAGGTATGTCTTGGACCTGTTGACAGCAATGGACGGAGGTGTTTGCCGAAAAATTGGAAGTGCCTGCTGCACTTTCGTACCTTCCGAAGACGCAGATAACGGTTCCCTGTCCCATGTGATCAAAGCAGTACATAACCTAGGAGAAAGAATGAAAATGGAAGGTGGAGCAGAAGAAAGTGCATGGTTCGACAACATCTTCTCCTGGGTCCCATCGTGGCTGGGAATGACTGTTAAATTTTTGATGCCGGCTGTAGTGTTCCTTCTTTTTATTTTTTGCCTGTGCCAGGTGGGTCTTCGATGTTGCGCTAACGCAGTGCCGAATGGTGCAATGATGATGGTGACAATGGGCAACGCCTGCGGTACGATACAAACTATGCAGGAAGTACAGGTACAAACAGGAACAGATTACACGTCAAGATTCCAGATGGTGCCCAGGTACCACGACAAGGATATAGTAGATAAATTATGGCACACTACAATTAAAGAGCCCCGTATACTTAAATGGTACGAGGAGGGGAGAGCGGTTGTATATACCTGACCTGCACCCCAGATGAATATGCTAGGAGAGGAGAAAGCCTGCGAGGGTTGTGCAGGGCATGGATGCCCATAAAAGGCACCCCTCCATGGGATGACGCTATAGCTGACGAGGAAGAGTGCAGGAGATTGGAGGATTTAAAGTATTTGTTACTTAAGTAACGAAAGGGGGGAAATGTATGGGAGGATTGGTCCAAGAGACCCCCCTCCCCTGCATCCTCTCCCCGGGTGAAGTCCATGGCTCGTCAGGGGTTCCCCCTGCCACCAGGGCCCAGGTGGCTGAAGACATTGACCAAACCTGTTCAATTTAGCTAGGCCCTGGAAACCATTTTGTGAAATAAAGATGGTTTGAGCCCTGTGCACTGCAGCGTGGCCCCCACCCTTGGAGAGTTTCAATTATCCCCGTGGCCACAGCTCTCTGGTAGATCTGCTGAGAGCCCGTTCCCACAAACAGACGGACATGAGCTAGTGTTAGATACCAACACTGTAACATTTCACCTTCCGCAGTGTATCGCTGTCTCCAGTATGACCCAGCCAGCAGGGCCAGGGTGGAAAAGAACTGTAAAATGGTCCCCTGACAAAAGCAGAGTCCCCAACTACTAATGTGCAAACCACCTGTGATGAAACTTTTCTCTCCATGACCTCTCTGACTAAAAACCTGTAAACTCCATAAAAATGGCAGAATGTGTGCTTATGACATTAGGGATGAAGCACCCACATCCCTGTAACTATGCGCAAACAGTAAAAGTGTCCCGGGGGTTTTTCATGTTTTGTGTTTTACCAAGAAGCCTGCACCCCAAGGTCCCATGCCATAACTGAACTAATGCTGCTAGAGTGCAAGGAAAGACAAATGCAACCCTATTGGGAGCTCACGTAAGGGGTGCACGAAAATGCACCATATGTATGTCCAAGCTCACCATGTGTCACTGCCGTCAGTCTTATTGGTGGGTTGTTCCTGCGTGCTCCACCAACCTTACTACTACCTCACTTACCGCACATGTATAGACATGTAACAAAATGTTGTGGTTGTGAAATACTTAGCGTATAAGTAACGTGTTCGAAATGGCCATATGAAAGGCACTAACAATGTCAAAAAAAATGTGAGCTTTGAAAAGACTCAATGAGTATTGTATATTATGTGAATGTTTATGTCTCTTCGACCTAGATCTGCAACACACAAGGAAAATACCTTTGTGAGCACATGCAAGGCCATTCCCCCTTCCTCCCAGTGAAGCCTGCCAGACGAAAAAGCAGAGGCCTGTGCTGCTCTGCTCCACCTCCCCCAATTCGGCTGGAGCCGCTTCAAATATTTGCATTCCCCCGCAGCACCCAAGGCCACGGCCTGCCACCTCAATTATTTACAACCCAGCAGTAAACCCTGGCCTGAAAACACAGATCCAAAGGCGCCCTTTCTTAAGCTCCACGACCCACCGGCTCACCTTAGGTTAATGGCCCCTGTAAAATTAGGACACCCAATATTATGGCAACACTACAAGAACACATCCATAATGACTTCTAACGCAACATGATAACGCGGACCGCCTGTCCCATGCCCTGAGACGCAACC
Organism: Ambystoma mexicanum; assembly: GCF_040938575.1. NCBI lineage: Eukaryota > Metazoa > Chordata > Amphibia > Caudata > Ambystomatidae > Ambystoma > Ambystoma mexicanum. The sequence goes on along the minus strand of NC_090927.1, from coordinate 379,993,066 downwards.
CCGCGACCTATGATACCCGGTCAACAGGACGATGGTAACCATGTATTGATGTATCACCAAAAGACCCCACTCTAGGTGCATTCCTCCTGTGTTGCATTAACCTGTAGAATAACCTATTGGAAGATTTACCAGGGAAGATAATATTGCAATGTTGAATGACTGCGGTGTGCATCGCCCTAGGGCAGAAAGTCAGGAAAGACATTCATCACTGACACTGGTCACGGCTGGCACAACAACACTGCCCGGATGAGCCCAGCTGACCTGCCAGGCCCAGCCCAACCCACGAGGGTAACCAGTGACGTCCTCCAGCCACGGCAAACCACATCGCAGCAGCACCTATAGTTAGTCGTCGCCACCCAATCCCCACGAACTTGTGCCCCCTATAGCATGTAGGTTCTTATGACGCTTTTTGTAAATATATACGCCTGTCTTTGCTATTGTCAGACAGAGCGCTCTCGGAGTTTGCAGAGTTCTTTGCATGCCCTATTCTGATTGATAAACTCCCATTTAAGCTCACCCGCACTTTGTCCTGGCCTTATTCCCATCCTGGCAGAGTCCATTATTGTCTCTCATTGTGGGGAGGATCGTGCTATCTGGGGGACGCTCGCCTTCACCATCTTGTCTGATACTTGCAAATACCATTTCAACTCTGGCTATTGCACGTGATCAGTGTGATCCCCAAGAAAAGTTGCAGGACAGCGAGCACCGAAAACATAACCGGATTGATGGCTGCAATACCTGGAACAGCAGGCGGACCTGACAGTAATGGTGCTGACACCCATATAAAGCGTCCTTTGGTTAGTCTGGTCCTTTACTCAAGCAGCGGGCTGTGAACCGCAAGGTCGTCAGGGAGTCCTGGGTGCTGTTGCCTCATTCTGGTTGCAAAATCAAAGATCGAGCTTTGGAGCTCACTGGTTCACTATTTGTATATGGTCTGACGCCTCATATGCTGTTGACACAATCTACACATCCTTATCCCTTGAAGTGACGGTATTTTTCTTTCTTTTCTTTTCTGCAGGTCATTTCACAGGTAAAGCAACGTTTGAGCCTGTATAAAACAATGTTATTTGGAGGATTCCAGATGTCATCAAATGCCAAAGCATCCATTGTTTCGTCTATTGCACAAGCTGGCATCCAGCCTCTGGGGCTGCATCCCTCGGTGCAGGTGAGGATACTTGCTAGGCTGCTGAAGGCGCTGTCTCCAATGTGCTGTCGCTTTTGACTCTCAAAGGATTTAGCCCATCGGGCAGCTTTCTGCCGTGTCTCCTGTGAGCTGTGCATGCTACTACGGCATGACTGAAATGCACTTGCATTCATGAACCTGCATTAGTTCTTCTGCATCCACATGTTTGGCTTTCGTTTTTTTTTAAATTGATGTGCTCATGGTTACATTTGAACCTTTTAAACACTACACACAAATGTTTTGGGTTATGATGTTGAATGAAAACATTGGATTTTAAAAAAAATCCGATTTTTTCCTTCTGTACTTCTGCACGTTCCGTGATACGTTTAATAATTCCAGACCGGAAATTCCCACTTTCATTTAAATGTACAAACATGGTTGTATTGCCTCGTTTCTCTGATCTGACCATTGGAACAGGCCTGTACATTTACTCTCATGACCATTTCCCATGAGTAGCTCTGCTTTTCATAACATGGTCCAATGCCCACCTTCTGTCCACCATTTTCCCCCTAGCATTCTGCCCTCTTCCCCTGCCTGGCATACAGATTAAAATCCTCTACAGCCTAGGATGTTGCCAAACATAATGCAGTTGGGCACAAGAACCACCTTTGTGAACAATTGTGAAAATAGCCCATGAACCGTCCAATGAAGATTTTGTTTGAGGGAGTCAGTTGTGCAATGAATCAATGCTTTTGTTTGAGGGAGTCACAATTAACCAATGCCTTTGTTTGAGGGAATCGGTATTGCAATGAATCAATGCTTTTGTTTGAGGGAGTCAGCAGTGCAATGAATCGATGCTTTTGTATTAGGGAGTCAGTAGTGCAATGAATCAATGCTTTTGTTTGAGGGAGTCAGTAGTGCAATGAATCAATGCTTTTGTATTAGGGAGTCAGTAGTGCAATGAATCAATGTTTTTTTAGAGGGAGTCAGTAGTGCAATTAATCAATGCTTTTGTTTGAGGGAGTTTGTTTGAGGGAGTCAGCAGTGCAATTAATCAATGCTTTTTGTTTGAGGAAGTCAGTAGTGCAATTAATCAATGCTTCTGTTTTAGGGAGTTTGTTTGAGGGAGTCAGCAGTGCAATGAATCAATGCTTTTTGTTTGAGGGAGTCAGTAGTGCAATTAATCACTGTTTCGTTTGAGGGAGTCAGTAGTGCAATGAATCAATGTTTTTGTTTGAGGGAGTCAGTAGTGCAATGAATCAATGCTTTTGTATTAGGGAGTCAGTAGTGCAATGAATCAATGCTTTTTTTGAGGGAATCAGAAGTGCAATTAATCAATGCTTTTGTTTGAGGGAGTTTGTTTGAGGGAGTCAGTAGTGCAATGAATCAATGCTAACATGAGTCATTCCGGAAGGCGACTCCTTCTGGTTGACTGACTCAAGTTTGCTCAAACTTCAACAACGGTTTAGCATTGTTCTTTTTTTGGAGATCAATATCGAATGTACTTTAAGGTGTCTTCCGTCATATACTGAGTTACTGTCAGTCACCAATGACAATTGAATTAGCATGATTGTTAACAATAAGTGACCAAATTACCTGTTTGAAGAACTTTAGATATGAAGAAAGCTTGCATTTACACATATGTAGGACTGCTCCCATATAGCTGAAGTGTTACATGAAACAAAAACATAGGCCGTTATCATGAATGTGAAATGAAGCCGAAAATGTAGGAAGCACATAACATCAGTAGTGCCTAGGATGGAATTACAAAAATGATTGTAGTTTGCTCCCATTTACTCTCATTATTGAGCCCCCAGCCCAATGCCTGTTTCCCTAATGTATGAATCCAGGATTTCATGTGTTGCGGGATCTTATTTCATGTTCCGCTCTTTGGCAGCATTAGTTCATCACTTGCTGGTTGGGTCTGTGAAGTGTTTTATGAAGAAGGAATTGGGATCTTCTGAACTGTGGCCAGCTAGTCTGATTTCCGCTTCCAGGTGTTTTTACTAACGCGAGTAAGGCTAGTGGGACACATGTTGGTGTAGAAAACAAACTCAGTGTCACACGTAATATTTGTGTCACATATAGTGTTACATCACAGACAAGGTAATATAAAGACCACAGCCTCTTCACCCACATTTATTTTTAGTTGATATTGTCACAGATGGCCTAAAAGTCCATAGCCAGATCAAGATTAGCGTGCTTTATTAACATTTTATACAAATGGTTTGGGAAGGCTCGGGTGGGTAAAACTAAGGGTATCCCTATGGTTCTCCCGACCTCCACGTGTGCTCCCTCCACTTTAACCCATGTGCCCCTGACCACTAGATTGTTCCCACTGTATACTAAAGCATGGTGACCCCTACTGTCTAGATCTTTTAAAATCTGGAAGGGAAACCTAAAGGCTGTGGCCTTCTTTTTCTACCGCCATCAATGAATTTCTAAATGATCCTCTCCCTTTTGGCAGTAGAACGGTTTCAATGAGGTATCTCGACTGGCATGCTCTCTCGCTCGCTCTCACTAAGTCTTTCTATCTCCCTCTGTGTCTATCTCCCCTTTCCTCCCTCTGTCCTCTCCTTGTCTGCTTGGCTCTCAAACTATATCCCTGTCCTCCTGTCTCTCAGTCATCACTTCTATCTCACCCCTTCTCCCTGTCGGTTTCCTACATACTCCCCTCATCTTCTTCTCTCACCTCTCTTCCACCAACCTGTGATTTCCTGCATCTTTCTACTCTAATCTCCCTCCCTCTCTACCTGCACCCCTCTCACCCCTCTCCCTCAATGATCTCGTCTACTCAAAGGCTCTAGCCCCACCCCATTTTCAATCTCCATTTGCGGGGTGGCAACCATGTGTCCAGGCTGCTCATTTTCTTTGTGGATTTCTCTGTGTGCTGGTGTGTTTCATTTCAAGTTGGGTTTGGGGAACTGTTCTGCATGTCCCCTGAAGTCCCCTCTTGCCCTCTGTTTTTTTTTGTGCTGCCCCACCATTCCCCTGGGGCCAGTCTGGTGTTGGTAGGTCAGGTGTTTGGTGTCTCCTCTCTGCTTGGCAGGAAGAATCTGAGACCATTCCATTCCTATTCTCTATTCCATCCCCTGCTTCCTGTTGGGGTTTTCTTGGATGCACCCCGGTGCACTTTGGGAGGTGCGGTCCTGAAAAAGTCAAGAGAGGACTCTGGCCAGAAGAGAGGTTGATAGGCATTATAGAAGAGTTAGCAGTACCAGCAGTCCCATACAAAGCGCACTCAAAGAAACAGGGACTGGGCCTCGCCTTTGGAGTAAGACTGGCTCTGGAATTGCCCTGGTAGGCTGCCTACCCCTGGTCGGGCGGTGGTCCCTGCTCCTCCCTACCAGGGTGAATCCTCTGACCGTGACTCATTAGTCATGCTTTGCTGCTTATTTATAGGTTAAATGGAGTGATTTAGTACTTTCATGGATTTAAATAAAGGATTATCTGATTTAGCTTTTCTTTGTGTTGAGAATGATGAGAAGCAACAGAGCATTTGATGACCTACTCATGGAGATGCAAAAACATTGTTTCTGGGGAATTCTTTTTGGGCACGTGTTAATAGCACTTGGGCCCAGTGTCCATGGTGCAATAGCGTGTATTTTTGAAAAAAAAGAAAAATGTCCCTGTTGATGGAGTGCTTGCAGCTGTATGCCCCTTCACGAAAAGTAAGGAGTGAGTCCCTTGTCGCTCTTCATGGCATCTGAGTATGCGGTGGAAGATCGGGCAACCAGCAGCGCGGAAAATGTGCGAGAGTGGGTGGGGGGAGGGGTTGTTGAGAGGTGTGTTGGAAGGGGGGGGCAGTCAGAGAATGGAGGACCAGTCAGAGAATGGAGGACCTGGGAAGTAAAATGGCCCCGGTAGCACGTGGAAGCCACCAACTGCATTTGAAAGCAGGCTTTTCCTGTACATTCGTGCCTGGCTTTGGAACGTGCTGATTGCCATGCACCCTCACACCACATGCTAAAAATTATGTCAAATAACCGTAGAATTAAGTGACTGATTGTATGCTGTGGAGTTTCTTACCTTGACGTTGAACTCTGTTTCCACCATTTTCTTTGTGTGACTACAAATATTTCATAGACAACCCAGATTCAAATCTGCAAATCACGGGTTAATGAAGGGGTTTTTGTTTCATGCGATCATAAAGGACTATAGTGGCCATTCCCCACGTTTTCATGTAAAACTCTTAGGTCTGTGCATAACTGAACAAAGTTTACTACAAAGAACATTTTCTTGAGGTGTGTATGTACATTCAACATTGTGACTTATCCCCTAATATTGGTATTTCACAACTCCTCCGGATAGAGGAATGATGATGATGAATGAAGAGCACACCATATACATGTAGTTTATTGTATCATGATTGCCTGGTCTGCCCATATGTGTACTTCATGGAGACTGCTTCCTCTCCAGTGCAGTCTTTGCTCTTAGAGAACGATTATTGCCCCATATCTGTCCCAGTCCCTGTTCGGTTCTTTCACTGAATGCCCTCTTCCACTCCTGTTGGAAGGTTGTTCTACGCACTTGCCATTTTCGTGAATAAGAAGTCTTATATACTTGGATCTCCCAATACAAGTTTGATGTCATTTAATTTTGCTCTCTCTTGCACTTCTCCCCTCCCTCTCCCCTTGCACTTCTTGTTCTCATATTTGCACGATCTGAATGACACAAGACCTAGAAAGATATTTGTCTTGTCCTCCCTCTGTCTTCCCTCACTTGTCTTGTCGCGCCTAAAAACACTTGTGTACAGGCGAGTTATAGATGACTTATATCATATCACATAGCCACGTGGCCACTGGAATAAGACCACAACCTCACTGTAATGCTCCCTGTGACTGTCCCTATGCAAGCCATCATAATGCATTTCTGTATGTGTCTTCTGGGACAGGACACACTACCTTAGTAGTGGACTAATGCTCCCACTCTTTCTTGAGTATGCAATGATGGCAGGGGAGCACACATGTCAATCATAGTGGATGTCCCGCCTTCATTACTGGCTTCTTAATGGTGGATCCTGTTGTTTCCTCTTGAGCAGCTTTGCCCTTTCTGTGACAAACATAATGTGCCCCCTTTCTGCCTAGCAACATGTATTATTGTGCCCAGGTGGAGTGATTGAGCACAGAATGTTGAGTTCTGCCGTCTTCCTTGATCCTCAGAGCACTTGGAGTCTGAGGCTCTTTATTCTACTTGAATATCACGAATCAAGAGACCTGGAGCACCTAATGTCCTCATCTGAAACCACATAATTGCCCCTGCATTCTGCAAGGCTTCCATTAACCCATTTATCTTCTCCTCAGGACTTTAAATTTTACGTATGAGACATTGTGTGATCTTTTGTTGTAGTTGGAAGCAAGTCATACATGTAATCGCTAACATTAGGCACTTCGTTTCATTTACTGCTGACACTGGCAAACAATGCATTCCTATGTAAGTGTGTGTTCATGGGCACGTACCTATCTCTATGTGTGCGGAAATGTGTATGCATGTATGCGTTTATTAATATGTTTACATATGAATGTGAATGCATGTATGTGTGTGTATTTATAGGCACGTGTAACTAAGCATATGTGTGTGTGTCTATAGACATGTATGCATGTGTGTTTACATATGTATGTGTGCGCATATATATTTATATGTGTAGAAAGAGAGATATAGAAATGCTTGTATAACACTAAGAATAGTTGCCAAAATATAGCACACGAAAAACAAACGAAAGAGAACTTAACATTTTATTGGAATTCCACGGCTCTCGCATGAGCCAGGCCTACTCCTAGAAATACTGTTGGTTATGCAGATTTTATTCTGAACATGTGTTTGGACCCTAGACCCCTAACATACAATCTTTCACAGTGACACGTTGGAATATCCAGGATATAACTTCATGGCTAGTTGGTCAGAAACACAAAAATGCAGATCTTCTGCAAAGTGATGGGCCATGATATTACAAGAAACCAGGATTGACAACACAACTATCCATGATTGCCCAGCTATCAAAAGACAAGGGGACAGATATCTGGGGGGGAAGAGGGATCTTGGCAAGGCAGAAGGGCTCCATACACAATTGGATCAACATATCTAAAGATTCTGCATATGCAATCAGATATTTACCTCTGTGTGGGCACAGACACATATTCTCAGGACATATACCATATTCGCATAGCCCAATACATACACAAATAGCTAGGATAACACCACTAACTCAAATGGCAAGAAGGTATTCAACCTCTGCAAGAGCGTTAATTGTCAAATCCGTCAATGGAAGGATACCTTCGGGCAATTTATTTTTAAATTAACTTAGGGCAGCAACATAATCTATAATGCTATCACTGGTTTTACTACATCTGAAATCAATTATTTGCCAAAGAGAAATCGCCACTCAGACCATTGTCAACTGGGTCTATACATTAAAACAGCCCAGAACAAATACACGAGAACAGCCACTCCAAAGCGCCGTTACCATTCATCCTCCTTCTCGCACATTCCTCTGGACAGAAGAGGGTAAAGACACATTCACATCTACTGACCACCCCAAAGACCTAAGAAACAAAAGCAATAATCACAGCACATTCCTTAAAAACGAGAACAGCAATAAATAATATCGCACAGAATATCGCCATTAAAAGGTATGGCGCTGCATTCTCCTAGCAGCACAAAACACAGCCTCATTAAGACACACTCATATAATGAAGATGGCACATAAACACAACCCTCCCCTCCCTTCCCAGGGGAGCCTCATCTCATTTTGTTTTATGGCTTTATTGGGACTCAAATTCCATCCCTATTACCAGCTCGATTTAACCTTCAATCTTATGTTTTAGGCTCATCGCACATGTATGTGCTTTAGTGCTGCCCTCCCCCGTTTTCTTAAACAGGGGCATTAGGAGGAATCTTCGAAAGTCCCAATAAAAGAGACAAAATACAAACACATGCCCAGTTGTGCGCAGAGTGAGGTTATCACTAGAGCCTGATACAAAGGCAAGGGTAACCCCATGGAACGGCAAAGTCACTGCTGCCACTTCTAGGGAATCCACTCCAGCATAAGATGTAGTCCCGTACACTGGGCAAATACACACAACCCCAAATACTAAACTCTCCACAGTGTGAGCTTTATCTCCACATTCTCCCCTCCTATGGGAGTAAAAGCCAGCTTCTCCATTTTCTGTCTCAAGAGGTAATGCCAGTAGGTCTCCCTAACTAATTGCAGGCCTTCACCTAGGGGTGCGCCCAGATATCCAAAACCTCTAGCAGGAGAACCCCTTTTCTTAGATCTCTAACCCAATGGAGCCCCAAGCCTCCAGTGTTCCTGCTAGACCCCGACCCATGGTTCAGCTACCACCTTGCCCAGTACTCCAGTGGCTTCAACCAGCAAATCCTGTCTATTCCCTATCACGCTGCAATAGCAAGCATAGATGCGCTACTCGCAACATGCCATAGGGACCTCAGAAAAGATTCTCAGTCACCACCAATTTAGGGCAGGGCATGTTTCCCCATAGTTCTGCACTATGCTAGGCTGCAGGCACCGTATTAGTCTCTATGTGAGACACAATTGATCCAGCAATAAAAGACATGCTAAAGTGGCCTCCCCATCCCCCACACGACCTGGGTAAGGATTAGCACAGATTCATATAAATGGTCTACCCAAGTGCCACACGCCAAAAATATTACCCAATGTAGTCAACGGAAGACACCTTCTTCACTGCCTTCTCCCCTATCTGCAGGCAGTTGCTCGTTCTTTCATACATTCCCCAGGCCAAACTTTTAGCCTCATGAATATTAATTATGAGACTTTGGCTCTGCATTCTATTTTCAAAGCAATTTATTGAAGAAAGCCAGGCAACACACTCTTGCCGAAAATATTTCCAAAAAGAATATGATTTCATCTGGCATTCAGAACCAAACCTTAAATTACTGCAGGTTGGAATAGAGAGGGAAAGCAAATGACAATATAGAATTCATGAACACACTAATCCAACTCAATCAGCTGCAAGGTGAAGATTAACAATGCACCAACTGTGCTCTTCAAACCACAGGAATGGGGAGTGAGATTATGTTGCAACTTCAGTCCAACTCTGTTCAATCTCTATAGCAATGACTTCTCTATGTTGCTAGAGGAATCCACTCCCCTGGACTGAGAAAAAAACACCTCAGAAATAACAGGCCTGCTACAGGTTGATAACCTGGTGAGATTGGCACCCACCAAAGAATGTCTCCTACACAATCTTAACCACCTTGATGAACATTGCAAGATCTGGTCTTTGTAGAACCTAAATAAGACCAACATGACGGTTATCCAGAAGAAGGCAAATAGCAACGAATGTAAAACTATTACTCCATGCCACAAATAGTGAAGACATTACAGATTGCACTTACTTATGCCTCAGATTTAGTGCATCTGAAAGTTTGAAACTGTCAACAAAAGCACTCCAAGGAAAAGTCTTCTGTGCATTTTATGCCACCAAGAAGCATATTTCAAGCCACCAGGAATTTGAATGATGAAACATCCTGACAGCATCATCTCCCCTATTATACTTTATGGGACTGTCGTTTGGGGTCAAACACTACACACTAATGGGCCAAATCCCCCACAGACATTCTGCACCTGCAGTTCTGACAACGATTGGTTCATGTGCATAGAAACATCTCAGATCATGGATGCAGAGCAGAACTAGGGAGATCCCCTCCCCCCGCGGTGCAACATAAAATGTCACATTTATACATTATCATGCTATATTACGTGCAGGTACTGAAACTCCCCCCACTACAATGCCCTGCTAGAAAAAACTGTCAAACTCTCCAGAAATTCTCTTGCACATTTTATGACCGGTCTGTAGTTTTGCTGCAGCCGTGCTGCACACATTTGCAACATAGAAAACCAGACAGGAGGGGAAATTGGCTAGGGACCTGGAACAAAGCCAGGAGGATAGCTCAGGGGAAAGACATTTGTTTTGAAATCAAGACAACGCAGAGCACACAGGTTTGAATCCCATTCTCATGCTTAAAGACTGGTCTCCGGTGTTAAGATCGTAATACAAGATTAATTAAAGAAGGAAAACCCAATAAACTGGAGCGCAGAAGTAGGACCGCACAACATGCTAGAATGCCACAGGTAACTTGGGCAAAAATGGACACTTGGAGAATACTTAAGCTTAGTTACAAGCAAGAATCACAGCCAAACACAATTCGAATGCAGACTGGAAATAGGCTGGCCAACACAGTTGAAACAACAACATTAGGGAGGACAGAATCTGTCAACAGTGTGATTTAGGAGAAGTAGTGATTGACAGACACTTAATTCTGCACTGGCCAGCATGTAAAGACCACATCGAGTTCAAAGGGAGAATCGTGGGAGAAATACTACTAGTACAGGAGATGCTTTCCCATACGGAACATGTATTTATTGGAATTCTTATAAACCGCGCTACATGCCTGCAGGCCTCAGGGCGCACAACATATAGTGACTCACAGGTGGATATACCTCCAATGCTTTAACATGGGTGATAGAAGTTTAGGGTGCCGTTCCTAAAGTGGATCTGTTTGGCAGAAGAGAAATGATTAACCACAAGTCAGATCCAAATACGAATATCTATATAGAAGCCAGCAGAGGTTTGGATTTTTTTCAAAATGCGAATTAGCAAATGCCGTGAATGAGAATGAAAACTTCACCACTGAAAATGAGGTGGCTGCAATGCAGGATTGGTAAGGAAGAATGAATAGGCCATCATAGCCGAAACCTGGTTGGCAGCCTAGATAACCTTATTCTCGACAACCACGTATACATTGTGAATTGGGATTTTCTATAAAAAAGTGAATACAGTAAACATTGAAAAAGGAATGGATCATGTGTTCTTATAACTTTCCTTTTAACAAGTTGAATGTTTATGATTTAGTTTGTATTTTGTAACTGTTGTACTGTGTTTTAAAATGTATTTGTATTCTGTTAGTTTCGAGTTAATGTTGTATTTGGTGGTGGAAACATTTTTTATATTTTGTTGTAATCATTTACAGGAAATATTGTTCACGTTTTTCTGTTGCCATATTTGTGAATACGTATTCAAGCAGATTATATTTTTCCAAATATTGTTTTGGAGAGATGCTTATACTTAGGGACATGACGTGGAATGCCATTGAAGAAATACGCCTCAGTTAAACAGTAATGTAAAGGACTACATTAGCATTGGGGTTTTGGTTTAGTTTTAGTTTGGGAACATTGTTTGAATTCAGTATATAAAGGCATTGGGGACACATGTCTGCGCATTCTGTGACAATAATGAAGTCTTCGTAAGTATACAGGACAGGAGCAAATCTGCATTATCCCCGAACACTAACATTAGCAGTGAGAGCCGCAAACTATATACATGCATGTCGCCTATGAAAGCAATGTACACAAAGCAATACAGACTGTTCGACAAAGCTGAAAACCAAAATGAGCACTACTGGAGAGAATGTCATATTTTATTAATCATATGTATTAACTTTGGCAGTATTCATCTAACTTGTCATGCCAAAAAAGCACTTTGTGTTTTATACTGTATTATTTAATGCAAAATCCTCAGGCACACACACATGTGCATGCAAATTAACTCATGATGAGTTTATTACATTTTTCAAATAGATATGAAAAACCAAAACGTGTCAATGGGCCTCATTCCGAGATTGGAGGTAGTCATGGCGCTATTTGCACCATGAATGCCACCAATAACGGTACCAGCACCGGTCTGGTTCAATGGGGACTTACCAGTGTAGTCCGACCTTTGTGGGACCGGTAAGTCCCCATTGAAAAAGCCATTCCCCATTCCCATTTGAGCCCCCATAGGGGCACCGGTTTCCTTACCGGTGCCAGGTATTCCTTACCGCCCCACTCGGAATGAGGCCCAATGTGTCATTAAAAAAAAGTCACCTGCCCTAGTTAGGAACCAACATGTTTTTGTTTTGTTATCAAGACTTAAAACTGCCATTGCTACTCCTGACCATGTATGTGAATATGTATATGAATTGGATTCAACAGAGCTATATGGTTTGAAGGTCCGTGACAGCCCCCAACTAAACTGTTTTGAGAATGATGAAAAGGTTACGAGTGATACACTCAGTTTATTAGTCCAAACTCAGTGAAATGATTGTAAAATCTACATTCTGCAATTAGATAGATCTATAACTGGTACTCTCATTAGGATCGTTTCTGGATCTTTAAGCAGCTTTATAAGTGACGTTTCTGCAGAAGGCAGTTTTTACCTGGTAAAAATATCCTTATGTATTTTTCTGTACTGAAAACTTTTCAAATTTGGCATGAATCTCATCTGGAATTCCTTAGGACCTGATGATTTTCCATGCATCAGTATTTTTAGTGCACCATTTTTTGCTTGCTTCTATACTGGGCAGGAGAGCACATCAAAATCACCGCCTCCCATCAGTAGAAGTGCTCTCTTCAAAAGATCTTGATGACCATCAAAACATATGTTGTAGTCATCAAGAATTCATTTCTCAAAACCTTCATGTCAAATGTTACTGCTATAACATCTTTTACTGTCAGCCCCAGCCCATCAATTGTTGCCTCACACCAACACTATTTGGTGGGATGACTGTAGTATTCAAAGAACTTCCCTTCCATTTTCCCAAATTCCTAGTGCCTTTATTTGGTTCTTCTCAAACCATATTTGCCCTTACAGTTTAATCAGCTATTTCAACCTGGGTGTGTTTTGGTCTGGACCTTAATACATGGTGTTCTGTCTCTTCATATTAAATCCAGGATGTCACTTAAAGCATTGCATATTACGACACCCTTTTTTCAACATGCAAATATTACTTCTCAGAATGCGGGAAGCCATACCAACTAGCTGTTCACTCAAAAGCCTAACGAGACAATTTGCAGGCAATATCCATATTCCAAACAATATTTTGGAGGTTATTTTTCATCACAGTTGCCCTTAAAGTCTGGAAAAATATTCCAAAAGAATGAAGGTAGGCAAATATGTCTCAAAATTCAAAATATATCCCAAAACGTGGCTTTTAATGGCAACCTCAATGTAATCAATTACTATTACACACCACAACACACTGTGACCGCACTAACTGATCTATATGATGAAATAACTTTGTTAAAGGGATGCTATGGTTAAGTTGCACTAATAAAAACCCAAGAAATTAAATGAAAAAACTTTATTAAATGGATGTTATGGTTACAAGTAAAACCGAAACCCCCAAGAAATTCACCAGTTATGGTAAGCTAAGCAACCATAACCCGCGCCACCCCTGTGCACTACAAAGACAAACACCCAGGACATGAAAGATGACATCACAAATGTCATTGATATCATCACATGTCCGGGTCACTTATTTTTGTTCACTGACATGTCTAGGCAGGTTTTTATTTTTACTGCCAATGAGATTTTAAAAAATTAAAATGGTGCTATGTATACATACATTAACCGTCTTATATATTCTTAAAGTACTTTCCATAGAATTTGATTTGACCTCATAGTTCACATACATGGGGCAATGAGCAGTCCTCAAACACAGAATTAATTTGTTCACATGATAATCAACTCTAATGTTATTTGTCACTTTTTGGGGCTGTTGTTTGTCTTCCTTACTTTAGTTTCCATGTATGTGGCTCTCATGTGTATGCATTCTGGGTTTTCATATGTATTTTTTGTACTAACACAAGTATGTCATACGTTTGAAATTGTTAGCTATTTATTCCATGTTTAACATTACGCTAAACTTTGATAAGGTAGCAATTATTAATTTACTATCGGAAATTATCAGATTAAAAATATTGTTATTTTTGGTACATGCTGCAGCAATTGCCTATGTGTATATATGATTAGGTTCCTGTATTCACAACATTACTCGAATATAATGGTTTGTTTAGATGAAAACGTTCTTTAATACATTAAGACGTTTATGATAGATCTCCTGATCATGCCTGACATCTTGTTACCAACAATACAAACACTACACCTTGTAGGGACTGTTCATTAAAATTATTTTAATATGGAGTGTTATCAGTGATGCCATCAATGACATTTGTCATGTCATCTTTCATGTACTGGGTGTGTGTCTTAGCAGTGCATGGTGGTGGTGTGAGTTATGGTTGCTTAGCTAACCATAACTAGCGAATTTCTGGGTTTTTTAGGTTTTACTTGTAACCATAACGTCTCTTTAACAATGTTTTTTCATTGAATTTCATAGGTTTTTATTTGCAATCAAGAAGATGAGGTAGAAGAAGTGGCTACCTCTAGCACCCAGAGAGAATCATGGGTGTGGCAGTTCTTTACCACTGTTGGAAATGTATCAAAGGCTAAAGCTACCAAAGTGAAATGCACTGAGTGCAACATTGTACACAGTCGCAGACAACCTGTGCAGTACTCATATGGGACCACCTCCATGTACCACCACACAAAATCCAAACACTGCTATGCTCTCAGAAACGCTGTTTCTTTATTAGGGAGCAGTAGGCTATCTTCCTGTGCCTCATCTTCCTCAACCAATGCTATAACCACACAGCCTACATCTGCGGTACACACAATCCCACCAGCTAACTCGCAAGTAATAAAAGAGGCTGTTGATCCATATCTTTTGAAAACAATATCTCTCTGTATATACTGCAACACACCACTATGCATGGGGGAGCAATTTTCAAAGTGCTTTTGAAGCTCTAATCAAGGAGCATGAGAAACAATGCCCCTGACCTTAGATGTAACACACGCGCCACATCTTCCCCTGTCCACCTACCCCTCCATATACATATGTGTGATTAGTTTCTCTTCCCTCATTTCCCTCCCCACCTTACTTTCTGACCTCGCCTGCAAAGAAAAATAAAACACTAAAAAAAGGTTCCTTTAGAAACCACCTTTCACAGTTAAAAAATAGAACTAAAAAAAATAATCTCATAGACTCCATCTGCTTTACATTTTTTAATAAAGTAGTTAGACTCGATATGATTCTCCAAAATTTCCATTAGCATTTTGTGTAATGCTAATGGGAATAATGGACCATTGTATAATAGAGAAAAATATAAAAGGACAGAAACTATTTTCTGTCCCAAATACCTTTCTCTAGCATACAATAATGACCATAATCGATAGACCTTTATAACTATCCGCAGTCTCCACAGTCCCCTTTCTAGGCCATGGATCATTAAAAAACCCAGATGGCATGTGCACACCATCGCACAGGGCAGCCCTTCTACCCATTTTAATTTTGTATTTGCAGCACTCCCTCAATGTCTGCTTTCAAAACAGTCACACATCCATCCACCAATCACTTCCAAAAGCGGTACATATAACCCTCTAACCATATTAAGCTTCCACACACCAACTACCACTTAGTAATCTTCTACAAATGTTTTGCCTCTGAATTTCCCTTACTTGGTATTGGTATTGTTTATTTATAAAGCGTTTAGGCACAAAATGAGTGCTTCAAAGCACTCCAAGACGGGAGGGTAACATGGGATACAATCATTCATAAGGCCCTGGAGAATTCCGAATGATAAACAATAATAATAAACATACTAGGCCTGATGACATTTCTGCTGATTCAAGTGTGTTAACAGATAGTGGGAGAAAGTAAGGGGGGAGGAGAGGGCAGGTACATGCAAAACACTGACAACAATGCAAGTGCGTGACAAGCAGTGAGGGTAGGCTGGAAGGGGAGAGAGGGGTGGAGGCACGTAACAACTCAACAGCCATACTAGTGAACGTTTCTTGCTAGAATGAACTCAAGTAGACATTGGCATAGGGGAGTGGATGAGAGATGGGGAAGGGGAATGGTTAAGTTCGCTGGGCATTTTATAATGTGCCACTAACACAAGTGTTTCTGGTGCACAATGATAGGGGGGGCAAGGGGAGACAAAGGGGCTGACAGACAGCAGAGTTACTGGGTTGGGTGCATTCAGTTTGTCTAAGTGCGCAACCGGAAGTGTGAGGGATGCGGGAAAGGATACGTTCACCTAGTCCAGGAGGGCCAGGTTACGTGCAGAGCGTTATCTCTTTGGTAAAGTGCGTAGTGCAGCAAATAGTGCTGGTGCCCGGAGGCAAGTGCAGGGACTGGTGTGGGTGCCTGGGACCTGTAAGGCTCTGAGTTGAGCCAGGAAACCTGTCAACTAGTTGAGCAGAAGGAGGAGGTAGCAGGTAGGGAGCAGAGGTTAGCAGGGGTGAGGTAGAGAGAATGCAAAGGAGAAGAGGAAGTTCTTGATGATTTTCCGATATTTAAGGAGACCTGACTCGACGGAGAGAGGCAGGGAAACTGTTCCAGAGGAAGGCCCCTGCAGAGGATAATGATCTACCCCCAAGTCTCTGTTTGGAAAAACGGCTCACTATCAGAGAGTTGGAGGAGGACGAGCAGAGTGTTCTAGAGAGAGAGTGTATTTAGGAAGAGTGTGTTGTAAGTAGTGTGGGCTCCGGCCTCAGAAAGCCTTGTGAACAATGTAGAGGGTCTTGTACTTGATCCTTGCAGCCATGCAGCCATGGGGAGCCAGTGGAGGGATTTCAGAGCTGGAGAGATGCAGTCCCTAGGCTTGAGGCCAAGGATATGTCTTGCGGTTCTGTTCTGGCTGAGTTGTAAAGGTCAGAGTGCAGAAGTAGGGAGATTGAGAAAGAGACTGTTACAGTAGTCAAGTCTAGAGAGAACCAGAGCTCTGGAGACAGAGATTATCTGGGGGAGAAGTGAGAAAAGGTAGGATACACCAGAGGAGGTGCAGCTCGTAGTCAGATTCTTTGGATATTTCTGAGATGTGTGAGGAGATGGACAGAGTGGAATCGTAGATGACCCCCCAGATATTTTGCCTCACTGGTGAGTGTGGGCGTAGGGCCAAGGGAGGCTGGCCAGAGCGCAAGCGGGAAAACGGGAGCATGGGTCCCAATGATAACAATCATTGTCTTACTGGCATTAAGGCAGACGTTGTTAGCTGCACACCAGGACTGAGTTGCGGACAGACAGTCATGAATGAGCAAAGAGGAGAGGCTGAGGGTAGTTTGAGGAGCGCTAAGTATCATCCACATAAAACTGAAAGTTGGAAGTGAAGAAAGAGATCCTGTGGGCCAAGGCGGCCATGTAGATATTGAAAAACCAGGGGGATAGGTTAGAACCCTGAGAGACAGCGCAAGTAGAGAGAGTGATGGCGGAGCAAAAGGCCCGAGTTCCACCAGGGATGGTCGGTCGGAGAGAATGGAGGTAAGCCACACCAGGGCCAGATCAGTGATGCCCAGGGTATCATAGAGACGAACGATCAGGGTGTTATGATTTACTGTGTCGAATGCAGAGGAGAGGTCAAGGAGAATGAGGACAGAAGAAGAGTTTGTTATTAAGATTTGAGAGCAGGTCTGCATGGGTGTTAAGGAGAGCAGTTTCCATTCCTCAGGATGCACTGACATCAGACTGATGATCATGGAGGCAACCAACAGATTCAGTGTGGGTGTAAGCTGAGAGATAGCCAAATTCTCCAGCAGTTTGCCCAAGAAAGAAGTCATAGAATTTGGGTGATAGTTTTCTGGGATAGAAGGATTGGCAAAAAGGTTTTCTGAGTAGTGGGTACACCAGAGATTGTTTGAGAGAGGAGGGGAAAACTCCAGAGGTGAAAGAGAGGTTGCAGAGGTCTCCCAAACCTGGAGCTAGAGAGTCAATAGTGTCCTTGATACTTTTGGAAGGGCATGGATCTGCCTGTTTGGAAGAGGCTTTCATAGACCGGACTTGCCTAGGGACTTCCTCCGGTGTGACAGGGGAAAAGCAGGAAAGGGAAGAGGGGGAAGAGTGTGGGAGGCCAAAGGGGACTCAGCGGATGTTGGCGCATGGGTGGGGGAAGGAAAGAGAGAGGAAAGGATATCCAAGGTTTTGTTGGTGAAATGTGCTGCAAATGACATGCAAAAAGCTTGGGTGCAGTGTCAGATGAGTCTGCTGATGGGTTGGCCAATTCCTTGCAGACTTTGATAAGTTCGGCCGTGTGGTTAGATGCTCCAGAGAGGCAGGCTTGAATATGGACTCTTTTCTTGGACCTGATGCAGAGTCTATATTGCCTTTGAAGAAGGAGACAGGCCAGTTTGTGAAAGGGTTCCCCTGAGGCCACCCATTTCCATTCTGATGCTCTACACTTGCGTTTGAGGGCAGCCAGATCAGAGTCGTATTACAAATTACACTTTTTGGGAGGCTTCATACGCACCCTAATGACAGGGGCAGGGAGGTCAAGAGTGTTGGAAAAGGAGAGAGGAAAGTTAGAGAGGGCTGTGTCAGGGCGGGAGTCAGCCACAAGAATAGGAGGTAGAGGGTAGGCAGAGGCAAAGGCAGCCACCATCACTCTTTTCATGGGTCAGGTGGCCTTGAAGACAGGAGGCTGTTAGGGGTGTGCCAATGCCAGAGGAGATGAAAGCTTAAGGTGGGATGAGAGAAAAGATTGATTGGTCCAGGAGAGTGCTGTAGTAAAAGGTGGTAGAGAGAGGGATGCCAGTGGAGATGAGCGCATCCAAGGGGTGGCCTGCGGTGTGAGTTGGCCCATAAGGTAGAATGGATAGAGAGAGAGAGTCGCAGAGTTTCTGGAAAGGTCCTGAATAGTCTGGGGAGTCCAGATTGATGTTGAGATTCCTGAGCAGGAGGAGTTGTGAGGAGGTGGAGAGGAGAGAGGAGGCCAGGTCAGCCCATTCAGACATTCAGAGAGGAAGAGGGTGGACTGGCCTGTTGGCCTTTAGAAGGTTGCCAAAGTATGAATAAACTCCTGACCAGACAACAAACCCTAGTATATCGCGGAACTGACTTACATATGTGGTTACCCCACTGTCCCGTTTCTGTCTTTACATGTCCTGTCTTTTTGGAATGCGCTTTGATGCCGCAACAAACAAAAAATGAGAGGAAATTGGAGAGAGAGAGAGAGAGCCTGCAGACCAGGCATTCAAAGGAAGAGTAGGCCTGAGTGGAAATGATGGAGACAGGGATACACTCTGGATAGATCAGGGCTACTCCAACTCCTTGTCTGTTAGTCCTGGGTTCAGAGAGGATCTTGTAGCCTTCAGGGAGAAGTGTGTAAAAACATGTCGTAGCCGTCCTTAACCCTTTAAGTGCCATGAGTATTTCCCCCCAGTGCCAAGGCCTTTTTTGATGATTTCGGTATATGGCCATTCAATGCCTTGTAACTTTTTTGTCACATGAGATACTGTGGCCAAATTTAGCCCCTTTTTTCCCACATGTAGGCGGTCATAATGCCACTTAGGAATCCTAGGTTGCTGTAGGGCGGGTGAGAGAAAATAACGAAAAAGGGCAAACATTTTGTGTTTTTTCAAAAAATGCCAATAAAATGATGTACAAAGAAGCATGTGTTTTTTTTCTTGTAAGAGCTAGGAACGAATGGCTTGCTGTGCTGGATTCCCCAATTTCCTGGCCTTCAGGAACAGGTTTAGTGGAAACAAACAAACATTATTTTGATGTGGTTATCAACCGTTTTGTGAGAGGTAGGCGATTTTGGACATTTTTTGCCAATTGGACATGCATGGACGGAATGGAAGAAAAGGGTAGGAAAGCCGAATTGGAGGACAGAAAGGCATACATTTCTGAAAAGTAGACAAAATTTCAAGTTTAGGAAGGGGTGATTTGCGTAGGTCGGGCAACAACTAGGTTGGGGAAAATGCCATAGATTGGGGAAAAAGCGGGAAAATGACTGAAAAAAAAGGTATGTGGTGGACATGGTTGGCTTGGTATGGCAATGGCTTCTATGAATTTTGAGAAAAACAATGCTCTGCTACATTTCCCTGACTCTTGCAGTTAGGAAAGCACACATTCTTTTTTGTGTTTCATAAAACAAGCAATACCACAAGCCAAACACTGAGCCATGGTACACATGAGTTTTATGCTTACGGCTTGAACAGACGTACTTAGCATGTGTAAATCAGGAAAACCAATGTGGTGAGGAATGGCAAGCATACATTTTTTGAAAGAGCACAGGCAGACCTTTTCAAGAGTAGGTTCCTTGTGCAGATTACAAAAGTGTATGGAGCATAAAGTAGCGAATAAATGTAGAGCACATTTGGGAAATGAAAGGGTTGTGTGACAAAGGGCACCAGCAAATGGGTCAAAACTTTATGAAAGCCACACAAACACAACAAATGTCATACCTTCCCGCGTTCCCACATGTGTCCCGTTGAAAACGGTACCTCAAATGTGTGGGTGCACATACCTGAGCGCCAAGGGGAAAGCCAAACACACCCCTAACCCCAAGTCTTTTCTGACATCTGAATTTCACAATTTTTCCAGACGGGCACACCACACAGATATGGGCCTCGGGTGTCCAAGCCACCAAGGAAAACGGGGAACCCCATGCATTTCTGAAAAGAGGACTGCCATGGGAATCCACAGAGGTCTGACTAGCACAAATCGCCCCAGAATGTATTACTCAGAAACCCAGGCAAAGTCCAAAATTAGGTGAAAAACCCCCTCATTTTCCTCACATTTCACTCGGCTCACCCACCGAAACACGCTGCCAACAACACATAGCCTTCCACCCTACGTTCCCACAGGTGTCCCGAGGAAAACGGTACCTCACATGTGTGGGTGAACCTACCTGGGCGCCAAGGGGAAAGCCTAAAACACGGGTAACCCGAAGTCTTTCGGCACAGCATCATTTCAGGAATTCTGTTCATGAGCACACCCTACAGATTTGGGCTTAGGGTGTCCAAACCACTAAGGAAAATAAGGAACCCCATGCATTTCTGAAAAGAGGCCACCCGTGGGAATCCGCAGAGGTTTGACTTTCACAAATCGGCCCAGAATTTATTACCCAGAAACCCTGGCAAAGTCTGAAATTAGGTGAAAAACCCCCAATTTTCCGCACTTTTCACTCGGCTCAACCACCGAAACACGCTGCCAACAACACATGGCCTACTGTCCCGCGTTCCCACAGGTGTCCCGATGATAATGGTACCTCACATGTGTGGGTGCACCTACCTGGGCGCCAAGGGGAAAGCCTAAAAGACCCCTACCCCCAAGTCTGTTCTGACAGCTGAATTTCACAATTTTTCCAGACGGGCACACCATACAGATATGGGCCTAGGGTGTCCAAGCCACTAAGGAAAACAGGGAACCCCATGCATTTCCGAAAAGAGGACACCCGTGGGAATCCGCAGAGGCTTGACTTGTGCAAATCAGCCTAGAATTTATTGCCCAGAAAACCCGGCAAAGTCCAAAATGATGCAAAAAAATCCACATTTTCCACACATTTCACTCGGCTCACCCACCAAAACACACCATCAACAATGCATGGCCTACCGTCCCGTGTTCCCACAGGTGTCCCGATGAAAACGGTACCTCATATGCGTACCTCATATGCGTGGGTGCACCTACCTGGGCACAAAAGGAAAAGGGTAACCCACTGCTAACCCCAAGCCTTTCGGCACAGCACATTTTGTTCATGTGGGCAACCTACAGATTTGGACCTAGGGTGTCGAAGACTGCAAGGAAAATGGGGAACCCCATGCATTTCCGAAAAGAGGACACCTGTGGGAATCCACAGAGGTCAAAGAAGGGGGTCCAATGCCAGGGATATTACCGCCGACTTTGCTGGAGCCCTGGCTGCCCTGTGTTACAGCTTCTCCCCCCAGGGAGTCCCGGCAGTGTGCCAATACCTCCCCGAAGGGAAAAGCTGTAATGCAGTCGAGCTGCAACTCCAGGATGGTAGGAGGTGATGTCCCTGGCCTTGGAAATCCATGTACCATGTGGGTGTACCATCCCCTAAGCACAGCAGCAGCTCCAGTGAGCCCCGGCAGGATCCCCATTCCTCCCCAGAGGTGACATCTGTAACAGTCAGAGGTGGAGCCTGGGCTTGCAGATGGACAACCCACTTGGGAGGGATCCGCTCCCAGGGAAACACCAATGTTCTGCTTGCACGGGAGACAATTTGTGGCCTGCCCCTGCAATTATGTCCCAGCCCACCAAAATTCTGCCCAGACAGTCCATTCCCACCCACACCACCAACAATCAAGCCCCAGTCTCACCCACCCCACTGGCAGTGGGCCCTAACCATAGAATAAAAAACAGTACCCTACACCACCGGGGGAATTATGTAACGTGAAGGGGGGTGCACCTCTCTACGCCCACCCCAACTGGAGGGGCGGCGCATGTCATGTAGCCCTCCCTGGGGGCAGATAAGGCGGCTGTCCTGCACTTCTCCCTGGGCTCAGGCGTCCCTTCCTGGGAGCAGATATCTGGGCCCAGGGAGGGCTGCATGACATGGCTCCCACTCCATTGTGGGTTGGATGGAAGGGGGTCACCACCCTGTCCCATTAGAAAATTCCCCTTCCCTTTGGGGTGCCCCACAGTCCCCCTAAAATGCTTTTTACATTTGTGATGTCATCTTTGATGTCCTGGGTGTTAGGCTTAGCAGTGCACGGTGGTGGCGCGAGTTATGGTTGCTTAGCTTACCATAACTGGCGAATTTCAAGGGTTTTTCGGTTTTACTTGGAACCATAACGTCCCTTTACAAAGATTTTTCACCGAATTTGAAAGGTTTTTAGCAGCGCAACTTAACCATAACGTCCCTTTAACAAAGATTTTTCACTGAATTTGAAAGGTTTTTAGCAGCGCAACTTAACCATAACGTCCCTTTAACAAAGTTTTTTCACTGAATTTCATAGGTTTTTAGTAGTACAACTTAACCACAACGTCCCTTTAACGAGGTTTTTTCACTGAATTTCATAGGTTTTTAGTAGTGCAACTTAACAATAATGACTTTGACTTTTTATACATGTCATATGGAACTGACTGAATCTCTTCTACTGTACGTGATGTCCGCAAACTCATTTAATGTTCGCGGACATGTTCGAAGAACAGTACCACTACCTAAAATCTCGGGGGGTATGTTTGATTGTTATATCATAACATAGGAACATTTAACAAATTCAAAAAGGAGCACACAAACAAATTATATGTACTAACACATAAGAAATGTAACCCATATATACAACACACTAACCATTCATTTAAATGCACTATGTTCTAAAATGGAATATACCACAAGAAGATAAATTGGCTTCCAACATAATTACCTCACAAACATGACAGAACTGAGAACAAGAGCATACCCACTGAGTACATAGGACATATCTTACCTGAAATAGTAAGTGTACTTAATTTTATTCATATATTTATAAACTTTCTGTATTAGATAATATCTTTTTTTTTTCTCACAGAAATGTCTAGTACTCTGGAATGGCTAGAGGAACATTTCCCACATGAATAAATGTCACAAGATAGTGAAACTAATGGTAAACACTTTATAATATAAACCATTTAATTATTATTATTTTGTATACATTTAACATATATATATATTTTCTTTTGTACAGAGCATACCAAAATAGAAAATACTTCAGAAAAACCTTTTATGGATAACACTTTTCACAGTATAGAAGAAAAAATGGATTTATTGTTGACTAATTTTAATAATTTGAAAACTTTTGTGGAAGATCATTTGAAACCAAAAACCTCGTACCATTGCCCCACATGTACTTGTCCCTCCTCACCATATCCCAGTCAATTATCCCCAAACCCTCTCCATAACCCAAAACGTTTTGATGAGACTTCCATCCCTTCTTCACCTAATAACAATCATGTTGAAACCCCAAATTCTCCTGTTTTTGTTTCTGTTTCTGCCTCACCTTCTCTGTCATAAATTATTAATATATGTTAAATAAAGTTTAATTTTTATATTGTGTTGTAAATAGTTTCATTTTTTTTTTTAAACAATGTAGGTGTCCGCGGACAGTGCAGGTGTTCTGAAATGTTCATAAGTAAACGAAAATGGAAGTGTCCTGAAGAACACTATACCTGTCCGTACTGTTCGCTAGCAAGTTCAAACTGTTCTAAGAACACACGCGGTGTCCTGAATTGTTCGTAATTAAACGAAAATGGAGGTGTCTTAAAGAACACTATACCTGTCCGTACTGTGCGCTAGCAAGTTGAAACTGTTCTAAGAACACAATTGGTGTCCTGAAATGTTCGTACATAGACGAAATTGGACGTGTCCTGAAGAACACTATATCTGTCCTTACTGTTCGCTAGCAAGTTTAAACTGTTCTAAGAACACACGCAGTGTCCTGAAATGTTCGTTTCACGTGTGATGCATTTTTAATTACTTCAGGACCTGAACAGTGTCCGTAGAACATCAACGCGCATGCGCTAACCAATCTCCGTGCGGACTTGTTCGCGAACGGATCATATGACTGCGCCCACGCTGATCGCGTGTTCTGAATGCGGACACTGTTCGTGTCCCCGAACAATTTAAAAGTACATTTTCAATTAATCCATAATATTTTTCAATACAATCTCACCATGGCACAAATCCCACATAGTAATCCTGAGTTTCTACATACCTTTTGAAACTTTTCAAACTTTTTTTTGTGTTCGATCTGTCCGCGGACAGCACGGATGTCCGCGGACCGCGCACAAGCACCCCTATAAAAGACCACGCCCTAGAGCTTATTCTGTTTCTGGCTATTCTTCAGAACACAGCGATTTTTGCTGCCACCTGCAGATTACACCATCATCGAGATGGCATCCATGGCTGAACTACTGCCACCTGGTGCTGCACCTGCTTCAGCACCACCCCCACCCCCTCCACCACCACCTCCCCAAGGGCCTGAAGAGAGGAACAGGAGTGAGGATGCAGAGGAGGAAGAAGAGGATGATGAAAATGAGGTAGAGGAAATCCCTACTACCCGCACTAGGCGTGAGTCTTGGGTGTGGCGGTTATCTACCATTCATGGGAATGGTCCTAAGGCTCGTGCGAACCGTGTTACCTGCAATGAGTGCAAAATGATACTCAGTCGCGGGAAGCATGGTAAGTTCAGCTTTGGGACCACTACTATGAAGCAACACCTGAGGTCATTTCACTCTGGGGCTATTCACAGGGTTGTACCTTGCGAAGAACGTAGCAGGTTGATTTCCTCTACTTCATCCTCTGTTTCTGATCCTGTCACCACAAGGACCACCTCTGTGGGACAGCGTCTTCCGCAAGCTGCCTCACAGGCCAAACAGAATGCTGATGACCCTTACCTTTCGAGGGTCACAGTTGTATGTATGTACTGTGACACAGTACTCTGTAGGGGGGAGCGACTTCATAGTGCTTTTGAGACTATCGTCTCAGAGCACGAGAAGATCTGCACACTACCCAAATAAAACCCACTCTACATCTTCTTCTCTCAGCTCACCCTTTCTTATCCCTGTGGTTGGTGTCCCCCCGTTTACCTCCCTTTCCTCTCCTCTCCTAGTGTGTCGTGTATAAAAAACCCAAAAAAATACAAAATATCAAAAATCAAAAAAAAAAATAAGGCTCTTTTCAGAGCCGCCTTTCACAGTTAAAAAATAGAAGTGAAAATAAATGCAGCAGGGCCCTTTGTATTTTTTAGAAGTCTGCG
Source organism: Ambystoma mexicanum (assembly GCF_040938575.1). NCBI lineage: Eukaryota > Metazoa > Chordata > Amphibia > Caudata > Ambystomatidae > Ambystoma > Ambystoma mexicanum. The sequence goes on along the minus strand of NC_090927.1, from coordinate 379,967,551 downwards.
GACAGTTCACGAACATTTAAAAAATTGGGTTGCTACCCTATCACAAACATTGCAATTTTTTCTGGGAGGAAGTGGTGGCTCTGAAAAGAGCCTTTGGGAGGTGTTTGTAAGTCAAAAATTATAAATGCTTAACACCTACTTCAAAATGGATGTTGTAATTCCAAAAAAGGTTGCAATGCATTTTGTACATTTCTCAGAAAAATCTGATTGCCACCATAAGTAAGATGGACTCCATCTCTGCGAAAAATGTTTGTACTACGAAACAGAATATTTTCATTGTGAAAAGAAGACATGCCAAAATCTTTTAGAAAGGCACAAACCGCTTTATTAACATTGCGCCTTGCTTTTTCCATTTGTGGACCAAATGAAGAAGAACAAAGCCACATTTGTCTCTGTGCAATACATGAAAATATCACTTGAGAATTAGGAAACTTGTCCATATCCTTCCCAAGTCCTTCTTTCATAGAAAATTGCAAAAGAATTCCAGTCGCATGTCTTAAACTGTTCCCTCCACAATGAATTACAATTATGTCTGGATGTTGCTCTGTCTCCAAAGTAGCACAGAGAGGTAGCAAGTCCAACCACTTCATTCCACGTACTCCATGCCAGTGTACTTCTTAATGTGGGAATCCAAGATCTACAGCTACTCCACAGCTTTCTGCATGCACCTTCAACCAATATATCCATGAATCTCCCAAAATCCATACAATCTTTTTCCTAAAACACACAGACATAGCTATCTGTAGTTCTCTCAGCAAAAACAGTATATGAGAAACTCTCTTCTGGCACAATACACCCACTAAACTTTCCTGACCAATCCCTTTCAGTACTCATTCTCATTTGCATGACTTCTGAACCCAAAAATCCCCGGATGTAACTCCCGATGTCCGCGAACTACCGCCATGTCCGCAGACATATCGTAACATGAACAGCCCTTCTACCATTTCCACTTCACTCTCTCTGCCATTCCCTCATTGGATGTAGCTAAGAAGTCACATGACCATGCACCAATCACATTCAAGACCTCTACATCTAACTGCATCATCATAGATCAGCACTGCAAATGTACTGTGAATCTCTCCGAGTACAAGTGTCATATCATTGGCAAGCACCATCTACCAGAAATACTGTACAAGTCTCCAAGATTTCTACTTGCAGCTCCATGCATATCCATATGCATGAACACAAACTTCAGGTATGCATATTTTCTGTACAGTAGATGAACACATTTTCAAACAGACTTTTAGCTTGTGTAATCTGTAAAATGAATTTACTGTATTTTTTTCAATTTCTAAAATCAACTATCACTTATAAACCTTTATACTATTTACTTTCTTTATACACACACACTCAAATCATGTTAAACTAACATTTTTTAAATGAAATATATAGACTACATATATTCAAACAAAATTGCATGCAAGCACAATCTATGTTTAAATCTTTAAAAAAAACTTATACAATTTCATATTTTTTTGTTTTTATTTATTTATTTACTTAATTACTTTAATTTAGACATGACATTGAGGCGCTATTACCTAGAACAGCGTAGTTACAGAAATAGTGGTATTCACTGGTATATTATAAATTTCACAAGACATAGTAAAGATATTTATTTTGCTACAGTTAGTCATTCAATACAATTTGTTCATTAAGAACATATCATATGTACTGAACTGATGCAATGTATCTTATGTAAATAAATTAGTTTAATGGTTTCGAAGAAGGCGCTGAGGATTTCAATTAAAAAAATCAATATCTAAATTAAAAACAGCGCTACATACAAAGTTACTAATTTGAATCTTTTACAATTGCAGTGAAGACCTGTCTCCTGAAAAGAAGCAGCCAAATTCGAAGAACAAAGAAGAACTAAGAAGTTACCTGTTAATTTAAGAAAAAAAGTAAGTAGAATATCACCATAATATTTGTATTATTACTCAAACATACTGTAAAGTTAATACAAGCTATTTCTGTGCCTAAAAATAGAGATTGTTTACCATTTTGTCCGAAAATCTCCATGTCTTAAACAGCGATTTACAGCCAGAATGGCCTACAAATTCCTATTTTTGGACACACAAATTACCCAACTGAATTGCTACAATGTTCATATTATAGAACAAACAATGTTTTTAATTGTATACATTAGATTTACTATTTGTACTTTTCCACACCACTAGCTTACTTTTTTTTTGTCATCTGAACACCAGTTTAGTAACACATAAATTCAAGAATACCTATCCCTACTAGTTGTAGTTCCCAATGCACAATCACATACCGTTACATACATCTTTATCATCTTACTCAAACACTCATGCACACATACATTGCAGAACACCCCAACCCATACCTTCTTTATTTTTTTCAACAGACCCTAAAGAATGCCTACCAAAAGTCAAGTCCGTAGAAAGCAACACAGAAGTAGAGCAAATGAAAATAAAAGTGTCCAACATAAGCATCCATCTCTAGCAGAATTTGTAAAAAAAAGTTGAAACAAAACAGCTAATAGAGTCATTTAGTGAAACACAAGAAGTTTCAAGTACAAAAACCTTGCCTCCTCTATCAAAATGTAAAACAAACCAAAAAACAATTAACAGAAAATCAGCTATCACTACAGATAAAACTACTTCTTTAAATTTTAATATAGTGCAAAGTAAGCATATCAAGAAAAGTATTTTAGCCAAAATGTACCGTCACAAAGCCCTTCAAAATCTTATAAAAACAGGAGAGAAATCAGGTTCAATGCTTAAAACCTATCGTAGGAAATTAATCTTAGAAGCGTTGATGGACAGTGCAATTCTTCTCAAAAGAAAGTTATTTATTTTACTGTTAAACAAAATGAAACCACTAACAAAACTAATAACTAAATTACAAAAAAGACTTCTCAATAAGCAAAATGTCAACAGAAAGAACTTCTTAAGTTTCTGCGGAGGTGAATGGAATCACATTACGAGCACAGAACCATATTTTAATGAAGAAGCGTACAAACAAAAGCAAACAAATACAATTGCCATACATAGCAGTAGTCGAGGTTATGAAAAAGTGAATAATACCCTAATGGAACAAGAAGTACTCCTTACAAAAATATGCCCTGAAAACCTAGAATTACCCCTCCATTCAACTGAATCAGAACGTCTAGTGTACAAATGGCCATGCACGTCAATGTGTAACATTCCCAAACAATGTTTCAAATCTTTACGCCAATACCTCAATAAATATGTAAAAAGCAAAGACAAAATCAAAATTAAATTACTGCAAAATATGGATACCTGTCCAGTGCGCAAGTACACAGGACTACAAGCACATTCATTGGCCTGCATTACAGGACATACTTGTAAAACCACTTTCCATGATATCAAAGGAATATCAACACATCATTCAACTATGAGAAATCTAGTCTATAAACGCTACTATGCTAAAAGTCCTGCTTTAGCACTAGCAAATTTAAATAACATTCTTCTACATGGTACAGCAAAAGACCTACTTGAAGAAATTGACTATATCCAGAAATAATATTTTGGAAGTGAAAGCCATTTACAGAATGAAATAGCTTTAAACCAATTAAGCAACAATTCTACAAATGGCAACCTTTTGCTAAACACATACAAAAAAGAAATACTAAAATTTAAAAGTACATCGGCTGAAGTACCAAACCATGTATGTGTATGTTGCCGTAGAACTTTTTATAAAAGGAACACAAAAACTGTAGACCTATCATACAAAATAGAAGACAATGAAGATTCTAAATGGTTTGAATTAGCTCTCTACCTTGTAGCAGAAAACAAATACGAAATAACTGAGCCCTTAATACTTTGCAGTTACTGCACTACAAAACTTGACAACAACCTTCACGTGCTATCACAAATAATTTGGAATTATACCCAGTACCAAAACCCCTACAACAACTTAATTTATATGAGAGCATCATAATTCAAACAGTACACCCATTTCAAGCAATAATATTTTCACCATTGCTATGCTACATTTTATTTGTAATAAAACTGTTCCTCCCCTTGGAGAAGTGCAACACTTCTTTTGGAGAAAAGAATACCAAGCCAGAGGAGCACCACATATCCACATGCTTTTATGGATTAAAGATGCTCCTTAATGTGGTCAAGACAGTGATGCCACTGTTTTACAGTTAATTGAAAAATATGTCACTTGTGAAATTCCATCCGAAGCCACAAATAGTGATCTTCATGCACAAAGTTTACAATTTCAAAGACACAAATGTGGAAAATATTGTCGTTGCAAATACAAAAACAAAGGGAAATACTACACCAAATGCCGATTTGGTTTCCCTACACCAGTTACAAATACAGGTCAAGTGAACAACCTCATGTCTTCAGTTAGATATAGTGTTAAAGGTAAGTCACCTAAAAAAATACATATTACATAAAAAGAAAAGAAGAAGAAAAATATATCAATGATTATAATGAAATCATTGCCCACTTATGGAATGCAAACATAGATTGCAGTACATTGCAGACAATTCTACTGCAGTTGCACAATATGTCACAGCATACTTAACTAAAGCAGAAAGGACAGACCTCCAAGACCTCTGGAATGACCTGTCATCAGATAAAACAGTGTCTCAGAAATTATACAGCTTGGGCATAAAAATGCTCACCAACAGAGAATGTGTATCATATGAAGCAGCTGGTCGTTTAACTGGTACTGCATTGTATGGTAAATCTGAACATATAGTATGGCTAAGTCTTGGTCCAGCTAAATCTAGAAAAAGAGTTCTAAAATCATATGAAGATATAGAAACAATAGCCAAATGTGATCCCAACAGCCAAGACATTTTAAAAAACAATTTATTGGACACATACTACCCAAACTGAAGTAATACTTTGGAAAACATGTGTCTATACCACATAGCCAAAAACTACACATACAAAAATAATATGAAACCTGATGAAAAAAAAGGTAATTATAGAGTGACAAACTGTGAAGGCAGCTTAGTTAAACTCACAAAACCAAATGTAATTAATCATATCAAATTGTCATTAAAGACTCCTCAACATAAAGAAGTACATTACATATCACTGCTACAACTCTTCAAACCATGGAGAAAAGAAGAGCACATACTAGATAACTATGACTCATATGAGGATGCTTTCAAAGCAAATGAAAGCACTATAACTAATGTAAACTTTACACTGTACAAAACAATGTTGCACAATGAACAGCAACACGAAGAAGAACTCCAAACCCAACTAGATAAGGACACTCCTGACAGTAGTCAACCTTCTGTAACAGGAAGCCAAGAACAACTGGGAGAACCACTAATAATAAATGAGGCAGAATTAGCTATGATAGAAGTAGAAAACACCATGTGTCGGTATGAAGATAAAGAAGACTTAACTATACTACAATCAAAACTAAACAATGAGCAACGTAGCATTTTTCAAGAAGTAACAAAACAAATTGCACATGGTGTAAAACATGAAAATAAAGAATGTTCCTGCCATAATTATAAACCTATACTACTGTACGTCAGTGGTGAAGCTGGTTCTGGCAAAATATTCCTAATCAAAATCATTAGTAAGTTCCTTCAACAATTGACAAACAACAAACTGTCAGCTGTTGTCTCTGCCCCCACAGGTTTAGCTGCCTACAACATAGGTGGGGTTACATTACACCGATTACTACTATTACCAGTGGAACACCAGAACAAATTAGACTATACAAACTTTCTGCAGAAGCTGCAATGGAACTACGCAGAGTATTGAAACAAATGAAAATGCTACTAATAGATGGAGTGAGCATGGTCTCCAACCTGATGTTAGCTTTGATTCACCTCAGATTACAAGAAGTACTCAAAACAGACTATGAAGAGCTCTTTGCAGGAAAACACATTATTGTTTTTGGAGATCTGCTTCAATTAACACCAGTAAAAGGTGAGCCTATTTTTAAAACATTAGGACACAAACTCTGCCGTTAAACTGTTGGCAGCATTGGAAATGTGAACCCTTGGCAACATTTCCAATACAGAGAATTAACAGAAAACATGCAGCAATCTGCAGATCTCACTTATGCCAACATTTTAAAAAGTATCAGAGTTGGTATACTTTCTAAAGAAGCAGAAGCAATATTGAAAACCCGGCACATTAATGCACTTTATGGCGATAATGCATGTGCTACAGATGTTATGGAACAATTAGCCCACAGACAAACTAGATGTACATGGTATGACACTACCCATGTGTGACCAAGCCACAACAAGACTAAATAGTTTAGAAAAATCAATCTCAAACACAGCAGGCTTAGAAAAGATACATGGTATGACACTACCCATGTGTGTCCAAGCTACAACAAGACTAAATAGTTTAGAAAAATCAATCTCAAACACAGCAGGCTTAGAAAAGATATAAAAATTATCCTTAATGGAGCACTGGGTACAGTTGTTGGCTTTCAAACATACCCACGCGACATCAAAATTCAGTTTGTCAATATACTCTCTGACAAACTTTCAGAAGTAAAAAGGATAGGACGCTCCACAGCTAGATTCCTTCTCTTCAAAGATATGTATGTACGCAGAGAACAATGTTCTCTAACTCTTGCATACGCAGTCACGATTCATAAATCACAAGGTCTTACCCTAGACAAAGCAATGATAGATATTGGTAACACAGTCTTTAAAGAAGGTATGAGCTACGTAGCACTATCACGCTTACGTACACTTGACGGTCTATTTCTAATCAACTTTGATGCAAGTAAAATAAACGCTGATATTCCTTGCATTTTAGAATAGAATAGACTTCGCTCACTATACACCCCCCACCTAAACACATATTCTGTTCCACAAAAAGTAAAACGTTATTAAAGAAAAATAAATCAAACAGAAATACAACAGGATGTCACTGCAAATCCTCCAAAGAGAGTAAAAGAAACTAATACTTCATCAAGTACCACAAGCAAAAAAGAATCAATTAGGGAAAGTAAACCAGGTACTTCTTTAAAGAAGGAAGACAAACTCCAAAAAAAGCAGTTCGATACAGAACTACCTGGACCATTTAAATTCTCAAATATAGTTGGTGTAAGTTGCTACGCAAATGTAGCAATGAATATTCTATTTCAATTACCACCAATTGTTGACAACATTTACTCACACAGTACAGACCCGTTGTGTTTGCAAATGTTAGTACTTTACAAAAATGCAGCAAACAATCCTGACAACACGTATAGTGTTTATGGAATAAGACAACAATTGGACTACTGTGCTGGAATGGTGAAATTCACTATAAACTCACGGGGAAGATTCATAAGAATTTCTAATGTACTTACTACAAGTACTGGAAAACAAAAACATACCTATAAATGAAATCTTTCAGATTTCATACATGTGGAAACATACATGCACTCTCTGCAACAATCTGACACAAGAAGAAATCCCCAATGAACGCTTCATATATATATATCAAAACCAAATTGTGAATCCATTCCATTTCAGCGACTTGTACATAATGCAAACCATGGTAGATTATGCTCTACCTGCAATTCAGATAATCGCTCCACGTTAGTAATACAAACACTTAGTAAATACATAATACTAATGCTTCTACGTTACAATGCAGATGGTACCAAAAACAACTGCAAGCTGACTGGATTCACACATGGTCAAATATCACTTGGTAAGAAAACCTTCACAACAATAGGTATAATCTACCACGCAGGAGCCACAACCAATTCAGGGCACTACACTGCATATATAAAAAAGAAATGTGGATGGTTTGAATGTAATGATAGTACCATTACTCTAAAGCAGAGATTACCAGCAAATCTTACAAACGCTTATTTGATGTTCTTAAAACCAAAATTTGATAACTAAACTGTATTTAAACCCTAAGTAAACTTGTGTTAAAAAATATAAACTGTTAGAATACTCCAAAAGCTATCTAACTGCTCAAAGATTCTACAACAACTAATCCGATAAATGAATACCACTAAATTAGACCAAAAAATGCACAGTTAGAATACGCCAATTGGTATCTAACTGTCCCAAAATTTAACAATATCCAAATAGATAAATCAATACCACTAAAATATATCAAAAAAATAGACAGTTAGAATACGCCAATTGGTATCTAACTGCTCCAAAATGTTATAATATCCAAACAAATAAATAACATGTTACTGCTTCAAAAAAATGCAACAAGCCAAAGTATAAAGCATTAGCCAGAAACAACAAGTGAACACTGAAAACAAACAAACAAATAAACTGTAGCATAACAGAAAAACGTTTTTTTTTAATCCAACATGGATTTTTTTTTCTCCCACAGACCCAATGATTTTAGCAACAAATACAGAAACTGAGAAAATTGCACAGTACTTGTAATCTACTAAATATGAGGGTCCAAAAAAAAAAAAGTATGTTGATTATACAATGTAATAAGTCATTTAAAAAATACTAATACTAACATGCTATTTTTTTTTATCACAGAAATTAACAAGAAATACATGTACTCCGGTTACTAGACCAAACAGTAAGTATACAATAATGAGGAGAACCATCGCAGCATACCACATCCATAGTATCTAATACCTTTGTTCCTTATACATTTGTTTTTCACCCAAAGTTATAAGCAAATATGAATGTGATATGCTGCGGTGGTTGTGGACAGGGCATAGAGTCTTGGGTGCATGGCCAAACAGCCATGCACCCAAGACTCTATGCCCTGGCCACAACCACCGCAGCATATCACATCCATAGAGTCAAACATTTCAACTATGGTCTATGGAAACTTTTAATGTCCGCTGACATTATGAGTGTTCTTAGAACACTTTCAACTTGCCAGCGAACAATACGGACAGCGTTTTCAGGTCACCCCCTACGAACATTTCAGAACAACGCGATAGTTCTTAGAACACTTTCAACTTGACAACGAACAATACGGACAGTGTCCTCAGAACTCCCCATTTAGTTTATTTACGAACATTTCAGGACACCGCGAGTGTTCTAAGAACACATTCAACTTGCCATCAAACAATACGGACAGCATCTTCAGGACACCCCCTACGAACATTTCAGAACAACGCGAGAGTTCTTAGAACACATTCAACTTGACAAAGAACAATACGGACAGCGTCCTCAGGACACCCCCATTTTGTTTATTTGCGAACATTTCAGGACACCGCGAGTGTTCTTAGAACACATTCAACTTGCCAATGAACAATACGGACTACGCCTTTAGGACACTCCCTACGAACATTCCAGGACACTGAGAGTGTTCTTAGAAACATCTTCAGAACACCCCCATTTTGTTGATGTGTGAACATTTCAGGGCACCGCGAGTGTTCTTAGAAGACATTCAACTTGACAGAGAACAATACGGACAGCGTCTTCAGAACACCACCATCTTGTTTATTTGCGAACATTTCAGGACACCGCAAGTGTTCTTAGAACACATTCAACTTGACAGAGAACAATACTGACAGTGTCCTCAGGTCACCCCCATTTTGTTTATTTGCGAACATTTCAGGACACAGCGAGTGTTCGACAACGTCTTCAGAACAACCCCATTTTGTGTATTTGCGAACATTTCAGGACACCGCGAGTGTTCTGAGAACACATTCAACTTGACAGAGAACAATACGGACAGCGTCCTCAGGACACCCTCTACGAACATTCCCCAGACACCGTGAGTGTTCTTAGAAACGTCTTCAGAACACCCCCATTTTGTTTATTTGCAAACATTTCAGGACACCGCAAGTGTTCTTAGAAGCATCTTCAGAACACCACCATCTTGTTTTTTTGCGAACATTTGAGGACACCGCGAGTGTTCTTAGAACACATTCAACTTGACAGAGAACAATACGGACAGCGTCCTCAGGACACCCCATTTTGTTTATTTGCGAACATTTCAGGACACCGCGAGTGTTCTTAGAACACATTCAACTTGCCAGCCACAACCCCCCATTCATATTTGCGAACATTTCAGGACACAGCGAGTGTTCGACAACGTCTTCAGAACACCCCAATTTTGTGTATTTGCGAACATTTCAGGACACAGCGAGTGTTCTTATAACACATTCAACTTGACAATGAACAATACGGACAGCGTCCTCAGGACACGCCCATTTTGTTTATTTGCGAACATTTCAGGACACCACGAGTGTTCTTAGAACAGTTTCAGATTGCTTGCGAACAAAACGGACACATATTGAGTCCTCAGAGCACCCCCCATTCAGTTTATTTAGAACATTTCAGAACACCCGTGATGTCCGCAGACAAATCGACCACAAAAAGAATGTCTAACACATAAAAAAACACAACTTTCATCCTGTCTCATACACTCCCACCCTCCCCAAACACTCCTACAAACCAACACACTCTACTAAATACACATTTTGAACAAAGTTTCACCGCGCTGTCCGCGGACGTCCGCGAATCCAAGATGGCGGGCGCTACCGAAAATCTGACGCGCTTCACGCTGCATGCCGTCCAATCAGCGAACACGTCCCATGTCCGCGGACATCACGCAAGCCGATTGGCCAATCAGGACACTGTCCGCGGAGCGAACAAGGAAGTGTGTCCACGGACCGAACACAGGTATCACACATTTGTTTTACCTTCTTTTTGGTCATTTTAAAAAGAACTGCTGGACGGATTTTCACCAAATTTGCAAAAGCACGCTTTTGGGACCAAGCCGCTGCTCCTGGTCCAAATTTGGTGAAAATCTGTCCGGCGGTTTGGGCTGTAGACGCGAGCACATTTTTTTACCCATTCAGTCTATGGGGAAAAAAAAAGTTTTGGGGCCCCCCTTATAACTTTGCCCCCTCTGGACAAATCCTCACCAAACTTTGCAAAGAAATTCGGAGTGACCCAAATACTTTTTGCTCTTCCTATGGAAACACCAACTTAACCATAACTACATGGCCACTACCGTGGCCATGTAATATATAAATATATATATATATATATATATTTTGCCCCCTGTCCCTGGGGGCAGATGGTCACCCATCCTCCCCCAGGGGTATCCATACATGTGTCCCCATGCTTTGGGGCCACGGGGAGATGGGCCCACTTACCTAGTAAGCAGCCCCCTCCCCCATACTACAAAGACATCCCTGGTGTCTAGTGGCATTGCTGCCTCCGGATCGATTGTTCTGCGCCAGATCCGGGAGAAGCAATGCTTACAAAAAGGGTGTCGTTGGAAAGGGGAGAATCTCCCCTTTCCAACAACACCTCCACAAATAAAATCCCTTGTGTCTAGAGGTCCCCACCTCCCCTCCCCCCTTCCCATGCTTCATTTTATAATGTTTTTAAAATATTTGTTTGCCCCCACCCCTGGGGGCAGATAGTCACCCATCCGCCCCCAGGGGTCTCTATACATGTGGCCCCATGATTTGGGGCCACGGGGGGGCACTTACCTAGTAAGCTGTCCTCCCGCCTCTGTAACAGATCCCTGGTGTCTAGTGGGCATTGCTGCCCCCGGATCGAGCGCCCTGAAGCTGATCCGGGAGCAGCAATGCTTACACAAAGGGTGTCGTTGGAAAGGGGATAGCATTTTTTTTTTATTCCCCCACCCCCTGGATGCAGATGGTCACTTGTCTTTATATATGTGCCCCCATGCTTTGGGGCCTCAGGGGGAGGGGGCCACTTACCTAGTAAGCAGCCCACCTTCCCCCCGCACTGTAAAGACATCCCTGGTGTCTAGTGGGCATTGCTGCCTGCGGATCGAGCGCTCTGCTGTCACAAAGGGTGTCGTTGGAAAGGGGAGAATCTCCCCTTTCCAATGACACCTCCATCGATCTCCAACTTGAAATACAGCTGGAGATCGAGGGGGAGCAAGGTGGAGACTCACCTTGTGTTTTCACCACAGCAGCCCGAAATGGCTGCTGCAGTGAAAATTACTTTCACTTTCACATCGGCGTGCTTTACGAACGCCAACGTGAAACTGAAGGTAATCCAGCCCCCTCACATAGCCCGGGGGTTGGATTACAGTTTTGAGCGATCCCTGCTCTGCAGGGATCGTTCAAAACAGAGTGCGAAAAACTGCTCAGACCAGTTGTGTTTGCAAATGCTTGTCCTTCATAGAAATGTGACAATAATCCTGAAAACACTGACAGGGTAATTCATAGAATTTCGCAGAAAAGTGTCGCAAGCGGCTGGCTCAGAGTGTCCGCGTGCGATTGACTGCGCCAGGTACGTGCGCTAAAACCGATTTCCGCACACAGCGTATTCATGGATTTCAGGCTTCCAAACCAGCCGTGGCGCAGAGAATCGCAGCGACCCTGCAGCAGCGCCAGTAACGCCCCCAAGAACGCCCTCGCGCAAGGAAAAGCCATCAAAATCGCTAAATCATCGCAAAGGGCTGCGCTAACCCTGGACCAGTTCACCGGGCTGGCAATCAGCAAACGCCAAGCGGGGAACGTGTATTGCAGGGGTGCGCGGGAAGTTCCACACGCGACTGGCGCCGTGCAAGCAGGGTACGTGAATTTCAGGGGTGCACGGGAAGTTCCACACACGATTTCAGCAGGGTACGTGTATTTCAGGGGTGCGCGGCAAGTTCCACACGAGATTTCTGCAGGGTACGTGCATTTCAGGGGTGCGCGGGAAGTTCCACACGCGAATGGGCCAGTGCGAGCAGGGTACTTGTATTACATGGGTGCGCGGGAAGTTCCACACGCGATTCCATCAGGGTACGTTTATTTCAGGGGTGCGCGGGAAGTTACACACGCGAATGGGCCAGTGCGAGCAGGGTACGTGTATTCCATGGGTGCGCGGGAAGTTCCACACGCGATTTCATCAGGGTACGTGTATTTCAGGGGTGCGCGGGAAGTTCCACACGCGATTGGCCCAGTGCGAGCAGGGTACGTGTATTTCAGGGGTGCGCAGGAAGTTCCACACGCGATAGTCCCAGTGTGAGCAGGGTACGTGTATTTCAGGGGTACGCGGGAAGTTCCACACGCGATTGTCCCAGTGCGAGCAGGGTACGTGTATTTCAGGGGTGCGCGGGAAGTTGCACACGCGATACCAGCAGGGAATGTGTATTTCAGGGGTTCTGGGGAGTACTTCACGTGAATTGGCCGTGTGGGTCCTCCCAGGTGTACGCTCCACAACCTCCATGGCCCCTGCAGGCAGCCCACACCACGGGGGACTACCCTGCACCCCTGCTCATGCCCCGCAGGCAGCCCATCCACCATGGGCATGCCCCCCAGGCCAACCCACATGTCACCTTGCACTACTGATCAACAATGCATGTCTCCCACCACCCCCACCCCCCAGCACTGTGGGGCACCTGCCAGCAGGCCCCCACCCATGTCTCCCACCACCCCCACCCCCCAGCCACCAGGGGCAGCCTCCACCAGGCCCCCACTCATGTCTCCCACCACCCCCACCCCCCAGCAGTGCAGGGGCACCCTCCACCAGGCCCCCACTCATGTCTCCCACCACCCCCACCCCCCTGCCACCATGGGCAGCCCCCACCAGGCCCCCACTCATGTCTCCCACCACCCCCCTGCCACCATGGGCAGCCCCCACCAGGCCCCCACTCATGTCCCCCTGCACCCCCACCCCCCAGCATCCAGGGTCACCCTCCACCAGGCACCCACTCATGTCTCCCACCACCCCCACCCCCCAGCCACCAGGGGCAGCCTCCACCAGGCCCCCACCCATGTCTCCCACCACCCCCACCCCCCAGCAGTGCAGGGGCAGCCTCCACCAGGCCCCCACTCATGTCTCCCACCACCCCCACCCCCCAGCCACCAGGGGCAGCCTCCACCAGGCCCCCACCCATGTCTCCCACCACCCCCACCCCCCAGCAGTGCAGGGGCAGCCTCCACCAGGCCCCCACTCATGTCTCCCACCACCCCCACCCCCCAGCAGTGCTGGGGCAGCCTCCACCAGGCCCCAACACATGTCTCCCACCACCCCCACCCCCCAGCCACCAGGGGCAGCCCCCACCAGGCCCCCACCCATGTCTCCCACCACCCCCACCCCCCAGCAGTGCAGGGGCAGCCTCCACCAGGCCCCCACTCATGTCTCCCACCACCCCCACCCCCCAGCAGTGCAGGGGCAGCCTCCACCAGGCACCCACTCATGTCTCCCACCACCCCCACCCCCCAGCATCCAGGGTCACCCTCCACCAGGCCCCCACTCATGTCTCCCACCACCCCCACCCCCCAGCATCCAGGGTCACCCTCCACCAGGCACCCACTCATGTCTCCCACCACCCCCACCCCCCAGCAGTGCAGGGGCAGCCTCCACCAGGCCCCCACTCATGTCTCCCACCACCCCCACCCCCCAGCAGTGCAGGGGCAGCCTCCACCAGGCCCCCACTCATGTCTCCCACCACCCCCACCCCCCAGCAGTGCAGGGGCAGCCTCCACCAGGCCCCAACTCATGTCTCCCACCACCCCCACCCCCCGGCCACCAAGGGCAGCCCCCACCAGGCCCCCACCCATGTCTCCCACCACCCCCACCCCCCAGCAGTGCAGGGGCAGCCTCCACCAGGCCCCCACTCATGTCTCCCACCACCCCCACCCCCCAGCAGTGCAGGGGCAGCCTCCACCAGGCACCCACTCATGTCTCCCACCCCCCAGCATCCAGGGTCACCCTCCACCAGTACCCCACTAATGTCTCCCACCATCCCCACCCCCCAGCAGTGCAGGGGCAGCCTCCACCAGGCCCCCACTCATGTCTCCCACCACCCCCACCCCCCAGCAGTGCAGGGGCAGCCTCCACAGGGCCCCAACTCATGTCTCCCACCACCCCCACCCCCCAGCCACCAGGGGCAGCCCCCACCAGGCCCCCACCCATGTCTCCCACCACCCCCACCCCCCAGCAGTGCAGGGGCAGCCTCCACCAGGCCCCCACTCATGTCTCCCACCCCCCCCCCACCCCCCAGCAGTGCAGGGGCAGCCTCCACCAGGCACCCACTCATGTCTCCCACCACCCCCACCCCCCAGCATCCAGGGTCACCCTCCACCAGGCCCCCACTCATGTCTCCCACCACCCCCACCCCCCTGCCACCATGGCCACCCTCCACCAGGCCCCCACTCATGTCCCCCTGCACCCCCACCCCCCAGCATCCAGGGTCACCCTCCACCAGGCACCCACTCATGTCTCCCACCACCCCCACCCCCCAGCCACCAGGGGCAGCCTCCACCAGGCCCCCACCCATGTCTCCCACCACCCCCACCCCCCAGCAGTGCAGGGGCAGCCTCCACCAGGCCCCCACTCATGTCTCCCACCACCCCCACCCCCCAGCCACCAGGGGCAGCCTCCACCAGGCCCCCACCCATGTCTCCCACCACCCCCACCCCCCAGCAGTGCAGGGGCAGCCTCCACCAGGCCCCCACTCATGTCTCCCACCACCCCCACCCCCCAGCAGTGCAGGGGCAGCCTCCACCAGGCCCCAACTCATGTCTCCCACCACCCCCACCCCCCAGCCACCAGGGGCAGCCCCCACCAGGACCCCGCCCATGTCTCCCACCACCCCCACCCCCCAGCAGTGCAGGGGCAGCCTCCACCAGGCCCCCACTCATGTCTCCCACCACCCCCACCCCCCAGCAGTGCAGGGGCAGCCTCCACCAGGCACCCACTCATGTCTCCCACCAGCCCCACCCCCCTGCCACCATGGCCACCCTCCACCAGGCCCCCACTCATGTCTCCCACCACCCCCACCCCCCAGCATCCAGGGTCACCCTCCACCAGGCCCCCACTCATGTCTCCCACCACCCCCACCCCCCAGCAGTGCAGGGGCAGCCTCCACCAGGCACCCACTCATGTCTCCCACCACCCCCACCCCCTGCCACCATGGCCACCCTCCACCAGGCCCCCACTCATGTCTCCCACCACCCCCACCCCCCCAGCATCCAGGGTCACCCTCCACCAGGCCCCCACTCATGTCTCCCACCACCCCCACCCCCCAGCATCCAGGGTCACCCTCCACCAGGCCCCCACTCATGTCTCCCACCACCCCCACCCCCCAGCATCCAGGGTCACCCTCCACCAGGCCCCCACTCATGTATCCCACCACCCCCACCCCTCTGCCACCATGGCCACCCTCCACCAGGCCCCCACTCATGTCCCCCTGCACCCCCACCCCCCAGCATCCAGGGTCACCCTCCACCAGGCACCCACTCATGTCTCCCACCACCACCACCCCCCTGCCACCATGGGCAGCCCCCACCAGGCCCCCACTCATGTCTCCCACCACCCCCACCCCCCTGCCACCATGGGCAGCCCCCACCAGGCCCCCACTCATGTCTCCCACCACCCCCACCCCCCTGCTACCATGGGCAGCCCCCACCAGGCCCCCACTCATGTCTCCCACCACCTCCACCCCCCAGCAGTGCAGGGGCAGCCTCCACCAGGCCCCCACTCATGTCTCCCACCACCCCCACCCCCCAGCAGTGCAGGGGCAGCCTCCACCAGGCCCCCACTCATGTCTCCCACCACCCCACCCCCCAGCAGTGCAGGGGCAGCCTCCACCAGGCACCCACTCATGTCTCCCACCACCCCCACCCCCCAGCATCCAGGGTCACCCTCCACCAGGCCCCCACTCATGTCTCCCACCACCCCCACCCCCCTGCCACCATGGCCACCCTCCACCAGGCCCCCACTCATGTCCCCCTGCACCCCCACCCCCCAGCATCCAGGGTCACCCTCCACCAGGCACCCACTCATGTCTCCCACCACCCCCACCCCCCTGCCACCATGGGCAGCCCCCACCAGGCCCCCACTCGTGTCTCCCACCCCCCCCACCCCCCTGCTACCATGGGCAGCCCCCACCAGGCCCCCACTCATGTCTCCCACCCCCCTGCCACCATGGGCAGCCCCCACCAGGCCCCCACTCATGTCTCCCACCCAGTGCTTCAAGTGGGGTAAGAAATTGAGGGGGGGCCCTCGTTTGGGGGCGTGGCTTTCATTGTGGGCGTGGCCTAAAAGTGCACAAATCATAGTAAGGTGCGCAAACAAATATATAAATGTATGTGAGCATTTATATGTTTGTATGCGTACTACTATGGTGTGTGTACTTTTCAAGCCATATTTTATAAACATAGCAATGTTACATATTTCTATGTTTATAAAAGGTGGTTTGAAAAGTGCACAAACCATAGTAAGTTATGCACACTTGTGTGCTTACCTTACTATGGTTTGTGTACGTTTCAAGCCACCTTTTAAAAACATAGATATTTGTAACATGTTTCTATGTTTCTAAAAGATGGCTTGACACGTAAACAATTCAAGGCATGACGGACAAAACAAACCGCAAGGTGGCTTTGTCCGTCGACAAAGCTTTATAAAAGATGCCTTGAATTGTGCACGTTTCAAGCCGTCTTTTATAAACATAGAAATATTTCTACCTTTATAAAAGATGGCTTGAAACGTACACAGTTCAAGGCATCTTTTATAAAGCTTTGCCGACGGAGAAAGGCACCTCGGGCTCTGTGATCTATCTGCTATCACTGAGCCCGAGGTGTCTTTCACCCTCTGCGAACCCGCGGGCTCCATGATTTAATCTGCATATTAGATCACGGAGCCCTCGGGGGTCAGTGACCTGGGGAGGGAAAACAAAGGGACAGTAACTTCCTCTGATGACCCTGATGAGGGGTCATCAGAGGGAGTTACACTAACTGACAGAAGTGCCGCCAGCCTCAGCGTAGCTGTGGCTGGCTGGCACTTCTGTCAGCTTGGCCAACATAATGACGGGCGCATCTCCCGTCGCGGCTGCGGCCGCGGCGGGATAATGCATCCCGCAATGTTGTGTGGGACGGGGGGCCCCGGCTGGGCCCCGGCTCAGCCCCACTTTCTGGAGACTGCCGGGGCCCGGCCCCGGCAGGCCCCGGCCCACTTAAAGCACTGCTCACACCACCCCCACCCCCCTGCTACCATGGGCAGCCCCCACCAGGCCCCCACTCATGTCTCCCACCACCCCCACCCCCAGCAGTGCAGGGGCAGCCTCCACCCGGCCCCCACTCATGTCTCCCACCACCCCCACCCCCCAGCAGTGCAGGGGCAACCTCCACCAGGCCCCCACTCATGTCTCCCACCACCCCCACCCCCCAGCAGTGCAGGGGCAGCCTCCACCAGGCACCCACTCATGTCTCCCACCACCCCCACCCCCCAGCATCCAGGGTCACCCTCCACCAGGCCCCCACTCATGTCTCCCACCACCCCCACCCCCCTGCCACCATGGCCACCCTCCACCAGGCCCCCACTCATTTCCCCCTGCACCCCCACCCCCCAGCATCCAGGGTCACCCTCCACCAGGCACCCACTCATGTCTCCCACCACCCCCACCCCCCAGCCACCAGGGGCAGCCTCCACCAGGCCCCCACCCATGTCTCCCACCACCCCCACCCCCCAGCAGTGCAGGGGCAGCCTCCACCAGGCACCCACTCATGTCTCCCACCACCCCCACCCCCCAGCATCCAGGGACAGCCTCCACCAGGCCACCACCCATGTCTCCCACCACCCCCACCCCCCAGCAGTGCAGGGGCAGCCTCCACCAGGCACCCACTCATGTCTCCCACCACCCCCACCCCCCAGCATCCAGGGTCACCCTCCACCAGGCCCCTACTCATGTCCCCCTGCACCCCCACCCCCCAGCATCCAGGGTCACCCTCCACCAGGCACCCACTCATGTCTCCCACCACCCCCACCCCCCTGCCACCATGGGCAGCCCCCACCAGGCCCCCACTCATGTCTCCCACCACCCCCACCCCCCTGCTACCATGGGCAGCCCCCACCAGGCCCCCACTCATTTCTCCCACCACCCCCACCCCCCTGCCACCATGGGCAGCCCCCACCAGGCCCCCACTCATGTCTCCCACCACCCCCACCCCCCTGCTACCATGGGCAGCCCCCACCAGGCCCCCACTCATGTCTCCCACCGCCCCCACCCCCTAGCAGTGCAGAGGCAGCCTCCACCAGGCCCTCACTCATGTCTCCCACCACCCCCACCCCCCAGCAGTGCAGGGGCAGCCTCCACCAGGCCCCCACTCATGTCTCCCACCACCCCCACCCCCCAGCAGTGCAGGGGCAGCCTCCACCAGGCACCCACTCATGTCTCCCACCACCCCCACCCCCCAGCATCCAGGGTCACCCTCCACCAGGCCCCCACTCATGTCTCCCACCACCCCCAGCCCCCTGCCACCATGGCCACCCTCCATCAGGCCCCCACTCATGTCCCCCTGCACCCCCACCCCCCAGCATC
Source organism: Ambystoma mexicanum (assembly GCF_040938575.1). Taxonomy (NCBI): domain Eukaryota; kingdom Metazoa; phylum Chordata; class Amphibia; order Caudata; family Ambystomatidae; genus Ambystoma; species Ambystoma mexicanum. The sequence continues at coordinate 379,948,379 of NC_090927.1, read as the reverse complement.
CAGGGTCACCCTCCACCAGGCACCCACTCATGTCTCCCACCACCCCCACCCCCCAGCCACCAGGGGCAGCCTCCACCAGGCCCCCACCCATGTCTCCCACCACCCCCACCACCCAGCAGTGCAGGGGCAGCCTCCACCAGGCACCCACTCATGTCTCCCACCACCCCCACCCCCCAGCATCCAGGGGCAGCCTCCACCAGGCCCCCACCCATGTCTCCCACCACCCCCACCCCCCAGCAGTGCAGGGGCAGCCTCCACCAGTCACCCACTCATGTCTCCCACCACCCCCACCCCCCAGCATCCAGGGTCACCCTTCACCAGGCCCCCACTCATGTCCCCCTGCACCCCCACCCCCCAGCATCCAGGGTCACCCTCCACCAGGCACCCACTCATGTCTCCCACCACCCCCACCCCCCTGCCACCATGGGCAGCCCCCACCAGGCCCCCACTCATGTCTCCCACCACCCCCACCCCCCAGCAGTGCAGGGGCAGCCTCCACCAGGCCCCCACTCATGTCTCCCACCACCCCCACCCCCCAGCAGTGCAGGGGCAGCCTCCACCAGGCCCCCACTCATGTCTCCCACCACCCCCACCCCCCAGCAGTGCAGGGACAGCCTCCACCAAGCCCCAACTCATGTCTCCCACCACCCCCACCCCCCTGCCACCATGGGCAGCCCCCACCAGGTCCTCACAATCCCCAATCATGTGCGTAATGGTCAGCCTCCACAGCCAAAAAGCCCTACCAAGTAACCCATTCACCCACATGGAAATGGAAATCACATGTTACACCCCCAATGTTCATGAAGCTAATGAACCCATGTCCGTCACACACAATGGTTGCAATTGAATGGGAAAACACCCAACATGACATGCATGAAACCAATGAGATGATACCACACAGTGAAGTATGGAAACAAAATTGTATTGAAAAAAATAAAGAATGCTAAAGAAAGAAAACAAACTACAATGTGAATGAGAAAAAAAAGCTGCATGTCCGTATAAAAACACAAAACTGGAAATCCCAATCCAAAAATTTTTTGTCCAAAGTCAAATGTAAAAAAATCTCCATGCAATAAAGAACTATGTACAAAACTACCAAGGGTCCATGAGCCCAACTGAACAAAGGAAACCTACTAAAAAACCTACCTAAAAATCAACTATATACAAAAAGTGGAGCAGTGTCCGTCGACTCCAAATCATAATAAGAAAGAAAGGAAACCTAAAACTAAAGAACTATATACAAAGGCGGCGGGCAAGTCCAGCGGCTCACTCCGTGGTGTCCCGGGCCAGGGCATCATCGAACTCCTGTTCGATGTCCCGGAGGCGGTCCAGTTCCATGGCCCCGAGGGTCCGCAGGGACGACGCCGTGTCCTCCTCCAACCCCCTGCGGATTGCCTCGAGGCACTCGGCCCGCCTCAGGGCCCTCCGCATGGAGTTCTCCGCCCTGACCATTGGGAGCCGCGCCTCTTCCGCCCGCCGCCGCTCTGCACCTATGGCGTGGCCCAACCGCTGCCACACGGAAGACACTCTCTGTCCTGGGTCCCCCTGCCCTACGGCCGATGCCTGCCCCTCCGATGTCGAAAGCCCCGAGCCTTCATGTCTCCCACCATGTTGCTGTGCTGCTGCTCTGCCTCTGCCCGTGCACTGCCTCCTGCTGCCTGCACATCCTCCGCCGGCTGGGGTGCAGTTGTTGATGTGGCCACCCCTGCTGGACCTCCGACTCCCGACTGTGGCAGGGATGCCTCCTCCACCAGCCTGGCCGCACCGTCAGAGGCAGCTCCACAGGGCACCCAGGTGACTGATGGGTGGGAAGATGGCACAGAGGACGACTGGCGCGTAGGGGGTCCAGTTGAGGAGGGGGTCAAAGCAAGCCCCATCAGACAGCGTAATCCGGCCTGGGTGACCTGTCCCAGCAGGCTGACTTGGTCAACGAGCCATTCGAGATGACGTGCAGTCTCTCCATGAAAAGACTGCAGGTCACCTCGCATGGCCCGTTGACGCAACGCCACACCAGCCAGGACAGGCTCAACCCGGACCTGGATGGCCACGTCCGCAGGCAGAGGAAGGCCAGTTGACGTCAGCTCATCCCCTGCCTGAAAACGGGTCTGATCGTAGGCATCCCTGCTGGTGCAAGATGATGCAGGGACAGGATCGGGGACAGGATTGCACACAGGCACCTCCGCGGCCGCCTGTGCTGCCTCCTGTCCCTGGTCCTGCACTGCACCACTAGCACCAGTGGGATCCCCACCTCCAGACTCCGTCTCTGGTGCTTGCACGGCCTCCTCCTCCACCAAACCCCCCACCAACCTGGATGACTCCGTGCCATCTTCCCCTGTTGGGCCCTGTGGGGTCCCAGCTGCCCCTTCTGCTGCCGAGGAGTCCAACTGCAACCTCCGCCTCTTGGACCTCCACCCGGCAGCTGCGGCCTGGGACGCGGCACCGGACTCCTCACTCCCCGACGAGATGACAACACGGGAGGGGAGCCGGGCCTTGCGTCTCCGGCTGGCGGTCGGATCCCCACCGCTGTGCTCCACAGCACCTTCTCCGCCCTCTTCATCAGTTGACGCTGCAGACAGGGAGAAACAAAACACAGGCATCAGGGCACTGTACAATGGACACATACACGCATGACAGTTGCACATGAGTGGCATTGGCAAACCTCAGACATGTCATCACAATCCCCAACACACATGTCATTGCAACTCGCACACATGAGCCATACCACAGCCATATCGCAACTGCCACCACCATCCATACACATACAACAGCATGAGCAGCCAAAGGGGAGCCAGACATCACATGCAACACAGGAAGTGCACCACACATGTACACACACCACCACACTTGCATGCATGTCTACACCTCTGCCAAGTGTCGCACTGTTCAGACGGGCATCCATGTCACATCTGCCAATCAGGCTTCCACATACCGCTGTCACATGCATCCATGTTGCATCACTGTTGCACCCTTGTCAAATACACACACATGCACATGTACACAGTGCTCATACATGCAGCCGAAAACAACATACATGCCTGACATCACGGACATGTCTACTTACATACACATTCATCCAAACATGTGTGCACGCACAACTGCATTTGCCATGCAAGCCCACACACACAAGCACCATCCATGTCTCACACATTACAGCCCTCGCATGTGTCAGCCCCACGGCCCTGTACACCCCCACCCATACTCGACCCCATACAAACAGATGTGCAACCTGCACAATACCAAATAATCACCACACGCACTGCTCACAATCAGGCTGCATGTACACTCACCGCTCGACTCCAGACGGGTCTGCTTCTCTAGGACCTGGACGTGGAGCGCTGGGGATATGCGTTCCAGGACCCCCATCTGTTCTTCCGACAAGTGGCCCCGGCGCCCCTTGGCATCCGCTGCCTTCAAGAGGCGCCGGGCCTTGTTCAGGGTCCTGGACCTGAAGTCCTCCCAGCGCTTCCTGACATGTTGTAAGTCCCGGACTGCCACCCCCTCCGCGTTGATGGCAGTCACGATGTCAGTCCAGATCCGAGTCTGTCCTTCCTTGTCGGCGCGGGAACTTCCGAAGAGGGCATCATACTGCCCCAGGACTTGCTCCACCAGGACACCAACTTCGGTGGCACTGAAGCTGGTGCCCCTCTGCCTCTCTGGCCGGGGGTTGTCAGTGGTCACAGATGGTGTTTGCCCCGACATGAAAACCCCAGAGGCAGGAGTGGGTGGGCAACTGGGTCCTGGGGCTGGGCTGTGGAGCGATGGAATTCCAGTCGGGAGTCTTCGGTTCCAGCAGGGGTGGTCACAGCAACAGCACCCCTGGCTGATGTGCAGGCAGCAAATGGCAGTGCACGTGGGCAGCAGGCAGTCAGGCAGCAGCAGATGGCAGGTGGGAGCGTGCTCGGGGCTCTGGGGGGCAGTAGTTCGGCCTTCTGGGCAGGAACGTGGTCTTCCGTGTGCTTACACGTGGCCAGCTTGGTACGGAGTGATTTGGCACGTGAAAATCCTGCACGTCAGCGTGAAAACCGAGGAAAGGCCCTTAGCGCGTAAGCGCGTCAGCACGCATAAGCGATTCTATTGGACTGTGACCCGCACGGGTGTTTCCCACACAGCACGTGATGACAGAGCACACGTGGAAAGACTGCACGTCAGAGTGTCATCGCATGTGATTGGTCGAAATGGCCCTACACGCAGAAGTGACAAAGCGTGTAATTGGTGGAAATGGCCCTACACGCGTAAGTGACAAAGCGTGTAATTCGTGGAAATGGCCCTACACGCATAAGTGACAAAGCGTGTAATTGGTGGAAATGGCCCTAGCGCGTACACGCCGCGTAAGTGACGCTGGACGTGTGGGCCTGTATAAAAGGTACGCGTAGAACACCATTTCCTTGTACGTGCTTTTCGTGGAGAGCGAGTGGGTGAATTCTGTACTTCTTGTCGTTTCACATGCGATTTACTTCACGGCGTTTCAAGTTCGTATTCCCTGTTACCTCTGACAGCTTTTTCTCTTTTTTCTCTTTTACTGGTTTACCTGGGCCTGTTCCCTCAAACAGTGTTCCCTTCTACTGTTGTCCTGTCTCCTCAGACAGCGTACAAATCTTCTTTTGGCGGGGGTGTTGCCAACCAAATGCGCTCCTTTTTCACGCTCTTTTACCTGGCAGACGGTGGGTCACGCACGTATCTAACATCTGTGCTTGCCCCGTGTGTAGCCTACCCCTTCAGAGGTCATTCTAGGCTGCGTGTGACACGCATACGTTCATTCTTGTGTTACTGGGTGCCACAGCGTAGTGCAGGTTTTTCTTTCTGCACACGTGGTCTAGGAGGGGTTGCGTGCACGTCATCTCCCTTTTTTGGGGCTCCTGTGCGTAGCGTGACCCGTCATCTTTCCCCAGGGGTTACAATCAGCCTTGCAAGAGCACTAGGGTACAATTACCATCTGGTACCCAACCCCTTTGACCCCCAATTGCCCAGGACAATATTTTACAGCCACTCCCATATGCACATTAACATCAGTGCCATGGCTGGGAGGCGAGGATTCCGTAAGGGTGGCAAAGGTGGAAGAGCCACAAGTGGTGGCCGTGGTGGATCCGGTAGGGGACGTGGTCGTTACTTGCAGGGTGAGCCTGTCCCCCCATGTGTGGAGGACCAGTCAAGGGCACCCATAATCCCCCCACCCCCCCTCCCATTGAGGCTGATGTGGCTGACACCATCCATGCTCAGCCCTTGTTGGACCAGCCCATTGTGGCACCAGACCTGGCTGACTCCATGGCTGACTTCCAGGTCAGCAGGCCTATGACACGTGCGCTGGTGCACGTTGATGTCACCATGCCACGTGCATCTGGGGCAGCAAGGTCATCTGCTGGACCAAGTAGGCAGGGCGGAGAGGCTGCAGGGGCAGCTGCGGCTCCATCCACCCCAGCCCTCACACACCCAGCCCGGACAGTGTCGGTCCTAGTCCATGCTGCTGACATTCCCCCTGACACCATCACACTAGAGCCAATGCCTGCACCAACTCCCATGCTGAGTGTGCAATCCCACACTCCTGATACAGAGTCCACCAGGGCTCCTGCCCCTAGTGTCCAGAGCGGCGCAGGACACTCAGGATCACCACCACCTTCCAAGCGGAAGAGGAAGAGTGCTCGTCTGGCACAGGTTGATGCCCCAGACACGGCTACACAGTCCGGCCCGTCCAGGAAGCCCAGCTTCACGGATGACGAACTGAATGCACTTGTCGAGTATGTGTCCGCACATGACAACGAGATGGTCATTGTTGCAGGATCCAAGACCACACCTGCACAACGCCAGGCACACTGGCAGACCGTTGCGGACATTGTAAGTGCCCTTGGAATCGTGAGGCGCACAGCCAATGATTGCTATAAGCGCTGGAATGTCCTAAAGCGCAGGGCAAAGAGTAAGCTGGCCTCAAGTCATGCCGCAACTCTAGTGACTGGAGGTGGGTCTCCAGTAGTACACATGGAACTCACTCCACATGAGTCAGTCGCTGGGACCTACGTCACGGAGGAACAGATCCAAGGCGTGGGAGATTTGGCTGATTACGAGGCATTGTCCGGTGAGTGCACATGCATGTGTGTGTCATCCATGTGCATGGTGTGTGTGAGGGCTTCTGTTTGTGTGACAGGTGAGAGTGTGTGCGCCTGAGTCGTATGGGTCAGCCATGTGCTTCATGCAATACATCCTGCGCAGCTGCATTTGGCCATAGCAGTATCCCTTCTGCCAACAGTAGACATCTAGCCCAACTGCACGCCAGTTGCCCTTGAAGTGTCACCTTGCCACAACATTGTTGCTTAATTTTTCACTGTTCATTTAGTCAGATTGTTTGCATTCCACCACTTTTACTAGGCATGTCACAGTCCTCTAGTCACATGTCTGACATGGCTATGGTAAAGTGGAGTGACTTTGTTACCTGGATATCATTTGTTCAAACATGTCCCTGTGCAATTGCACCATTTCGGACTGGCAGCTCCAGGTGAAGAATCTGACCTGTTTGAATTAGAAAAGCTATTACATGCGGGAACTGGACTGAATGAATAGGTGCTGCCCTCCTCTCCATCTTCACTCAATAGCAATGGTACATGCCATCTGTGTGATGGCATGTGTGTTTCACCTGCCAATCACAGGCCAATGTGTGATGCCACTGCCAGGCTGCATGCAGAAAATGTGTTCATCTTCCATCTTGGTGTCATCAGTGTGTGCCATTTGCCTGCCCTTCATACGCAGTGAGGGTGCATGCATGGGAGGGTTTTAGTCATGTGGGACATGTGTCAAACAAGTACTGGTTCTCTTGCTTCTCAGCCCTCATTGTGTGCCATGGTGCTAATGCCTGTTTCCATTTCTTTGTTTTAATGTCTTTGCAGGGGAAGACGCACCTGATACTGCTGGGGTTGTGGAGATGGTGCAGACCCAGGAGGGGTCCGAGGGCCGACCAACCACCAGTGAGGGACGTGGTGTGGTGGTGGGTGAGAACCCACAAGTGCTGCAGGTCCTGCTCTCAAGGGGTGTCTCTGGCTGCACCTCCCCCGAGCTGTACTCAGGTGTTGATTCGGATGAGACCTACGTGCCGTCGCAGGTGAGTGTTCCAGTGAGGGATTCTGTTCTGTCTCACCCACCTGCACCAGGGTCAGAACCCTCAATGGGGATGTCAGTGTTGGCAGCTACGCCTTTGGTGGTTACGGATGCAGGGTCACACTCCGCGACATCTGATCCTGTTCCTGGGCCAGCAGATCAGAGGGGGAATGCAGTCCTGCAGCCTCAGGCAGTGCCGGCACAGCAAGGCGCAGTTCGCCTTGCCCCAGACAGGTGTGGTGCCCGCCGACGTGGTGGCCGTACGCCACCTGGCAATACCGCATGGGAGCAATCCATTTACGGTATGGCAACCCAACAGGCAGCATCATCCGAGATGATGGCTCAGGCCATGGATAGGGTGGCCACTTCCATTGTCCCCCCTGAAAGGCTGATGGAGCGACTAGAGCAGGCAACCGACTCCATCTGCCAGTCACACAGGGAGGACATGTTGGGGTCCAACAGCGACAGGCGGGCGGCACTGGCGACTCTGCAGGAGGCCATCTCCATTGAGTCCCAGGGCCACAGGGAAGCCCTGAGGCAGGAGCTCCTTCACCTCAGGACGACTCTTGTTGAGCTTGAGGCTTCAACACACCAAAGGACAGAACAGCAGCTGGAGCGTCTCACCCGTACGCTCTCAGCTGAGATGCAGGCAACGAGGGCAGAGGTCCGGGCATCCCGTGAGTTGTTGCATGGGGACCTCCGCACACTCATCCTCCAGAACCAGACCTACCACACCCGCATGCTTGCAGCCATGGAGGAGCAGACTAGGGCCTTGCGTGGGCTGCCTCCCATAGTGCAACCACCTCCGGATGCAGCTGCACAGGGTGATAATAGCGACAGCAGTGATACTCCCACAATAGGGTAGCCGTGTGGGCCATGAGCCCATGGAGGTGTTTTTTTTTCCCAGGATCCACGCAGGTGGGTTCTGGTGTGCATCCTGTCCTCGGACCTCCTGGGTGGCCTCCCCAACCCCCCCGGGCCCTTCAATGGCCATTTTCTATTTTTTTTTATTTTTATTTTTATTTTTAATTTTATTTATTTTATTCCCAATTTTTTTGGGACGATTTGTTGGCTTCCGTGGTTCCTGTGGGCATACGCTGCATTGTGGCTGGGCACATGCAGGCTTGTAATGTATTTGGTTCAGATGCTTGGGTTTGAGTCACACACACCCCTCCTGCTTCCCGTTTCCATGGGCTTGCAAAGGGTGTGCCCAAGTGACAGTGAATTACACAGTGACGTTGGACTCCCATGAGCTGTGTGGGCAGTCTGTAGTCAATACTGTGTATACATTCCTAGTGCATATTGCTGTTGTGTTGTACACTGCATGTTGCATTGATGTGTAACTCATCTTCTGTGTCTACCTCCCAATTTGCAGGTCCCTTCCTCATGTCTACACAAGGACCTCTAGTTTGGAGATGTGGTCCATGTTGGCAGCAGTGCACCTACAACTCTACATGGCGCCAACACTGCACAGTTGGTAGTGGTGGGAGTGCAGGCATTTCCAGGTGGTGAGACTACTAATATTTAACATTAGTGATGTCATGTTAATGGTAGTACGTGCTCAGGTTTGTTGTTGGTCCGGCATTACTGTGAGCATTTCAGGTGTTGCAAGTTTCTAATAGGGACACTGTACATTGTGACACTAGTGTCATGTTGTGGGGATTACTTTGTTTACCTGCAAATAGCATGACATGGCACGGTGTGTCGTGTGGCGGTGCTGGGGTTGGGTTGGCTGACATGGCACTGTCCTCTTGTTGCATTTTGCAAGTGGGTATTCATTTTAGCTGCTTGAATGTGTAACTTCACAAAACTGCATTGGTGGTGTCTGTGTGGGTAGGGATGCACACATTGTGACACTTCCAGGTGAACAATCTCAGGCTGATATGGTTTTCACGGTTCTTTCTCCAGACATTCAGGATCAGTGTCAGGTTGAGTCATCATTGATTGTCAGATGGAATGTGCCAGGGCAGTGTGCACTCCACAGGGGTGTGATTTCTATGTGAAGTAATTAGCCACTAGCTGTGTACGGGCTGCCTCCCCCCGTGCCCTTTCCCCTCCCATGCGCAGCGGCTGTGCATGTGGTTGGGGATGGGGGGGCACCACCATGTCCACGGCCAGGCCCCGGCGTGTTGCAACGTTGTGCAGGACACATGCTGCCACTATGATCCTGCACACTACTGGGGGAGCGTACAACAGCTGCCCGCCAGAACGGTCAAGGGAGCGAAAGCGTGACTTCAGCACTCCGAATGTGCGCTCCACTATGCCCCGGGTTGTAATGTGGGCTGCGTTATATCTTACCTGGGGTGGCGTGGTGGGGTTCCGAATTGGCGTCATCATGTGGGGGCTGAGAGGGTAGGCACTGTCCCCTGTGGAGGTGGTGATTGGTATCATTGGTGGGGTTGTGACCTTGCTCAGTATCTGACATGCATGCATGTGCAGTGGCATTCATACTCAACTCCACATGAGTCAGCCATGTATCGCCATGCCGCCCAGCTTCTAGGTCCCGGCTTAGGGTGGACATTCGGTAAATGAAGCTGTCGTGGGTTGACCCGGGATAGTTGGCATATACTGAGGTGATGATTCCCTTGGCATTACATACTACCTGCATGTTGATGGAATGCCAGTGCTTGCGGTTCCTATAGATGTGCTCAGATGTCCTGGGGGGACGTAGAGCCACATGGGTGCAGTCGATGGCACCTAGCACTTTGGGGAATCGTGCCACAGCGTAAAAATCCAGGGCGGCAGCATGCCTTTCTGCAGGGGTTCTGGGCAGGTATATGTGCCTGCGGACTGATGGGCGTGCAGTGATGATGTTCAAGACCTGGTGTAGGCAGCGTGACTGGGTGGCCTGTGATACACCACCCACAATGGCACTTGTCCGCTGAAATGATCCAGTGGCTAAGAAGTGCAGTACATTGAGGACCTTCTCCAGGGGGCTGAGTGCTTGGGAGCACAGGGTGGGTGATGTGAGGTCCTGTACCTCCCATGCACCTGGTCATCAGGCATCCCGAAAAGGCTGGTTCTGGGTGTGAATATTCTGGCCCTGACTATCCTCCTCCTCCTCCTTTGGTAGGCCACGCCCACTGCTGCTAGGAACGGTATGTTCATCCTGGGTCTGAGCTTGTTATTTTGTTAGCGTGCAAATTAATGCGTTGCGCGTGTTGTAGGCGAGCGTGTGACCCGCGCACCCCTGAAATCCAGTACCCAGTCCAATAGCGTGTGGAAATTCCCGCGCACACCGGGATACAGGTGCGCTGACGTACTTGCGTGTGTAAGTGTCCGCGCACACCTGATATACACGTACATAGGCCAATCGCGTGTACGCGCACTTTTGTCCAATTACACGCGATGACACCCTGACGTGCTGTCCAATTACACGCGATGACACTCTGACGTGCAGTCTTTCCACGTGTGCTCTGTCATCACGTGCTGTGTGGGAAACACCCGTGCGGGTCACGTCACAGACGCGCTTACGCGCTGAGGGCCTTTGGTCCAATAGATTTGCGTATGCGTGCTGACGCGCTTACGCGCTAAGGGCCTTTCCTCGGTTTTCACGCTGACGTGCAGGATTTTCACGTGCCAAATCACTCCGTACCAAGCTGGCCATGCGTAAGCACACGGAAGACCACGCTCCTGCCCAGAAGGCCGAACTACTGCCCCCCAGAGCCCCGAGCACGCTCCCACCTGCCATCTGCTGCTGCCTGACTGCCTGCTGCCCACGTGCACTGCCATTTGCTGCCTGCACATCAGCCAGGGGTGCTGTTGCTGTGACCACCCCTGCTGGAACCGAAGACTCCCGACTGGAATTCCATCACTCCACAGCCCAGCCCCAGGACCCAGTTGCCCACCCACTCCTGCCTCTGGGGTTTTCATGTCGGGGCAAACACCATCTGTGACCACTGACAACCCCCGGCCAGAGAGGCAGAGGGGCACCAGCTTCAGTGCCACCGAAGTTGGTGTCCTGGTGGAGCAAGTCCTGGGGCAGTATGATGCCCTCTTCGGAAGTTCCCGCGCCGACAAGGAAGGACGGACTCGGATCTGGACTGACATCGTAACTGCCATCAACGCGGAGGGGGTGGCAGTCCGGGACTTACAACATGTCAGGAAGCGCTGGGAGGACTTCAGGTCCAGGACCCTGAACAAGGCCCGGCGCCTCTTGAAGGCAGCGGATGCCAAGGGGCGCCGGGGCCACTTGTCGGAAGAACAGATGGGGGTCCTGGAACGCATAGCCCCAGCGCTCCACGTCCAGGTCCTAGAGAAGCAGACCCGTCTGGAGTCGAGCGGTGAGTGTACATGCATCCTGATTGTGGGCAGTGCGTGTGGTGATTATTCGGTATTGTGCCGGTTGCACATCTGTTTGTATGGGGTCGAGTATGGGTGGGGGTGTACAGGGCCGTGGGGCTGACACATGCGAGGGCTGTAATGTGTGAGACATGGATGGTGCTTGTGTGTGTGGGCTTGCATGGCAAATGCAGTTGTGCATGCACACATGTTTGGATGAATGTGTATGTAAGTAGACATGTCCGTGATGTCAGGCATGTATGTTGTTTTCGGCTGCATGTATGAGCACTGTGTACATGTGCATGTGTGTGTATTTGTCAAGGGTGCAACAGTGATGCAACATGGATGCATGTGACAGCGGTATGTGGAAGCCTGATTGGCAGATGTGACATGGATGCCCGTCTGAACAGTGCGACACTTGGCAGAGGTGTAGACATGCATGCAAGTGTGGTGGTGTGTGTACATGTGTGGTGCACTTCCTGTGTTGCATGTGATGTCTGGCTCCCCTTTGGCTGCTGATGCTGTTGTATGTGTAGGGATGGTGGTGGCAGTTGCGATATGGCTGTGGTATGGCTCATGTGTGCGAGTTGCAATGACATGTGTGTTGGGGATTGTGATGACATGTCTGAGGTTTGCCAATGCCACTCATGTGCAACTGTCATGCGTGTATGTGTCCATTATACAGTGCCCTGATGCCTGTGTTTTGTTTCTCCCTGTCTGCAGCGTCAACTGATGAAGAGGGCGGAGAAGGTGCTGTGGAGCACAGCGGCGGGGATCCGACCGCCAGCCGGAGACGCAAGGCCCGGCTCCCCTCCCGTGTTGTCATCTCGTCGGGGAGTGAGGAGTCCGGTGCCGCGTCCCAGGCCGCAGCTGCCGGGAGGAGGTCCAAGAGGCAGAGGTTGCAGTTGGACTCCTCGGCAGCAGAAGGGGCAGCTGGGACCCCACAGGGCCCAACAGGGGAAGATGGCACGGAGTCATCCAGGTTGGTGGGGGGTTTGGTGGAGGAGGGGGCCGTGCAAGCACCAGAGACGGGGTCTGGAGGTGGGGATCCCACTGGTGCTAGTGGTGCAGTGCAGGACCAGGGACAGGAGGCAGCACAGGCAGCCGCGGAGGTGCCTGTGTGCAATCCTGTCCCCGATCCTGTCCCTGCATCATCTTGCACCAGCAGGGATGCCTACGTCCAGACCCGTTTTCAGGCAGGGGATGAGCTGACGTCAACTGGCCTTCCTCTGCCTGCGGACGTGGCCATCCAGGTCCGGGTTGAGCCTGTCCTGGCTGGTGTGGCGTTGCGTCAACGGGCCATGCGAGGTGACCTGCAGTCTTTTCATGGAGAGACTGCACGTCATCTCGAATGGCTCGTTGACCACGTCAGCCTGCTGGGACAGGTCACCCAGGCCGGATTCCTCCATCTGATGGGGCTTGCTCCGACCCCCTCCTCAACTGGACCCCCTATGCGCCAGTCGTCCTCTGTGCCATCTTCCCACCCATCAGTCACCTGGGTGCCCTGTGGAGCTGCCTCTGACGGTGCGGCCAGGCTGGTGGAGGAGGCATCCCTGCCACAGTCGGGAGTCGGAGGTCCAGCAGGGGTGGCCACATCAACAACTGCACCCCAGCCGGCGGAGGATGTGCAGGCAGCAGGAGGCAGTGCACGGGCAGAGGCAGAGCAGCAGCAGCAGCAACATGGTGGGAGACATGAAGGCTCGGGGCTTTCGACATCGGAGGGGCAGGCATCGGCCGGAGGGCAGGGGGACCCAGGACAGAGAGTGTCTTCCGTGTGGCAGCGGTTGGGCCACGCCATAGGTGCGGAGCGGCGGCGGGCGGAAGAGGCACGGCTCACAATGGTCAGGGCGGAGAACTCCATGCGGAGGGCCCTGAGGCGGGCTGAGTGCCTCGAGGCAATCCGCAGGGGGTTGGAGGAGGACACGGCGTCGTCCCTGCGGACCCTCTGGGCCATGGAACTGGACCGCCTCCGGGACATCGAACAGGAGTTCGATGATGCCCTGGCCCGGGACACCACGGAGTGAGCCGCTGGACTTGCCCGCCGCCTTTGTATATAGTTCTTTAGTTTTAGGTTTCCTTTCTTTCTCATTATGATTTGGAGTCGACGGACACTGCTCCACTTTTTGTATATAGTTGATTTTTAGGTAGGTTTTTTAGTAGGTTTCCTTTGTTCAGTTGGGCTCATGGACCCTTGGTAGTTTTTTACATAGTTCTTTATTGCATGGAGATTTTTTTACATTTGACTTTGGCCACATTTTTTTTGGATTCTGATTTGCAGTTTTGTGTTTTTATACAGACATGCAGCTTTTTTTTTCTCATTCACATTGTAGTTTGTTTTCTTTCTTTAGCATTCTTTATTTTTTTCAATACAATTTTGTTTCCATAGTTCACTGTGTGGTATCATCTCATTGGTTTCATGCATGTCATGTTGTGTGTTTTCCCATTCAATTGCAACCATTGTGTGTGACGGACATGGGTTCATTAGCTTCATGAACATTGGGGGTGTAACATGTGATTTCCATTTCCATGTGGGTGAATGGGTTACTTGGTAGGGCTTTTTGGCTGTGGAGGCTGACCATTACGCACATGATTGGGGATTGTGAGGACCTGGTGGGGGCTGCCCATGGTGGCAGGGGGGTGGGGGTGGTGGGAGACATGAGTGGGGGCCTGCTGGAGGCTGCCCATGGTGGCAGGGGGGTGGGGGTGGTGGGAGACATGGGTGGGGGCCTGGTGGAGGCTGCCCCTGGTGGCTGGGGGGTGGGGTGGTGGGAGACATGAGTGGGGGCCTGGTGGAGGCTGCCCCTGCACTGCTGGGGGTGGGGGTGGTGGGAGACATGAGTGGGGGCCTGGTGGGGGCTGCCCATGGTGGCAGGGGGGTGGGGGTGGTGGGAGACATGAGTTGGGGCCTGGTGGAGGCTGCCCCTGCACTGCTGGGGGGTGGGGGTGGTGGGAGACATGAGTGGGGGCCTGGTGGAGGCTGCCCCTGCACTGCTGGGGGGTGGGGGTGGTGGGAGACATGAGTGGGGGCCTGGTGGAGGCTGACCCTGCACTGCTGGGGGGTGGGGGTGGTGGGAGACATGAGTGGGGGCCTGGTGAGGGCTGCCCATGGTGGCTGGGGGGTGGGGGTGGTGGGAGACATGAGTGGGGGCCTGGTGGAGGGTGACCCTGGATGCTGGGGGGTGGGGGTGGGGGTGCAGGGGGACATGAGTGGGGGCCTGGTGGAGGCTGCCCCTGGTGGCTGGGGGGTGGGGGTGGTGGGAGACATGAGTGGGGGCCTGGTGGAGGGTGACCCTGGATGCTGGGGGGTGGGGGTGCAGGGGGACATGAGTGGGGGCCTGGTGGGGGCTGCCCATGGTGGCAGGGGGGTGGGGGTGGGGGTGGTGGGAGACATGAGTGGGGGCCTGGTGGAGGCTGCCCCTGCACTGCTGGAGGGTGGGGGTGGTGGGAGACATGAGTGGGGGCCTGGTGGAGGCTGCCCCTGCACTGCTGGGGTGTGGGGGTGGTGGGAGACATGGGTGGGGGCCTGGTGGGGGCTGCCCCTGGTGGCTGGGGGGTCGGGGTGGTGGGAGACATGAGTGGGGGCCTGGTGGAGGCTGCCCCTGCACTGCTGGGGGGTGGGGGTGGTGGGAGACATGAGTGGGGGCCTGGTGGGGGCTGCCCATGGTGGCAGGGGGGTGGGGGTGGTGGGAGACATGAGTTGGGGCCTGGTGGGGGCTGCCCATGGTGGCAGGGGGGTGGGGGTGGTGGGAGACATGAGTGGGGGCCTGGTGGAGGGTGGCCATGGTGGCAGGGGGGTGGGGGTGGTGGTAGACATGAGTGGGGGCCTGGTGGAGGCTGCCCCTGCACTGCTGGGGGGTGGGGGTGGTGGGAGACATGGGTGGGGGCCTGGTAGGGGCTGCCCCTGCACTGCTGGGGGGTGGGGGTGGTGGGATACATGAGTGGGGGCCTGGTGGAGGCTGACCCTGCACTGCTGGGGGGTGGGGGTGGTGGGAGACATGGGTGGGGGCCTGGTGGGGGCTGCCCCTGGTGGCTGGGGGGTGGGGGTGGTGGGAGACATGAGTTGGGGCCTGGTGGAGGCTGCCCCTGCACTGCTGGGGGGTGGGGGTGGTGGGAGACATGAGTGGGGGCCTGGTGGGGGCTGCCCATGGTAGCAGGGGGGTGGGGGTGGTGGGAGACATGAGTGGGGGCCTGGTGGGGGCTGCCCATGGTGGCAGGGGGGTGGGGGTGGTGGGAGACATGAGTTGGGGCCTGGTGGAGGCTGCCCCTGCACTGCTGGGGGGTGGGGGTGGTGGGAGACATGAGTGGGGGCCTGGTGGAGGCTGCCCCTGGTGGCTGGGGGGTGGGGGTGGTGGGAGACATGAGTGGGGGCCTGGTGGAGGCTGCCCATGGTGGCAGGGGGGTGGGGGTGGTGGGAGACATGAGTGGGGGCCTGGTGGAGGATGCCCATGGTGGCAGGGGGGTGGGGGTGGTGGTAGACATGCATTGTTGATCAGTAGTGCAAGGTGAAATGTGGGTTGGCTGGGGGGCATGTCCATGGTGGATGGGCTGCCTGCGGGACATGAGCATGGGTGCAGGGTAGTCCCCCGTGGTGTGGGCTGCCTGCAGGGTCCGTGGAGGTTGTGGAGCGTACACCTGGGAGGGCCCACACGGCCAATTCACGTGTGGTACTCCCCAGAACCCCTGAAATACACATACCCTGCTGAAATCGTGTGTGGAACTTCCCGCGCACCCCTGAAATACACATACCTTGCTGAAATCGCGTGTGGAAATTCCTGCGCACCCCTGAAATACACGTACCCTGCTCGCACTGGGCCAATCGCGTGTGGAACTTCCCGCGCACCCCTGAAATACACGTACCCTGATGAAATCGCGTGTGGAACTTCCCGCGCACCCCTGAAATACACATACCTTGCTGAAATCGCGTGTGGAACTTCCCGCGCACCCCTGAAATACACGTACCCTGCTCGCACTGGGCCAATCGCGTGTGGAACTTCCCGCGCACCCCTGCAATACACGTACCCTGATGAAATCGCGTGTGGAACTTCCCGCGCACCCCTGAAATACACATACCTTGCTGAAATCGCGTGTGGAAATTCCCGCACACCCCTGAAATACACGTACCCTGCTCGCACTGGGCCAATCGCGTGTGGAACTTCTCGCGCACCCCTGAAATACACATACCTTGCTGAAATCGCGTGTGGAAATTCCCGCGCACCCCTGAAATACACGTACCCTGCTCGCACTGGGCCAATCGCGTGTGGAACTTCCCGCGCACCCCTGCAATACACGTACCCTGATGAAATCGCGTGTGGAACCTCCCGCGCACCCCTGAAATACACATACCTTGCGGAAATCGCGTGTGGAAATTCCCGCGCACCCCTGAAATACACGTACCCTGTTCGCACTGGGCCAATCGCGTGTGGAACTTCCCGCGCACCCCTGAAATACACATACGTTGCTGAAATCGCGTGTGGAAATTCCCGCGCACCCCTGAAATACACGTACCCTGCTCGCACTGGGCCAATCGCGTGTGGAACTTCCCGCGCACCCCTGAAATACACGTACCCTGATGAAATCGCGTGTGGAACTTCCCGCGCACCCCTGAAATACACGTACCCTGCTGAAATCGCGTGTGGAAATTCCTGCGCACCCCTGAAATACACGTACCCTGATGAAATCGCATGTGGAACTTCCCGCGCACCCCTGAAATACACGTACCCTGCTGAAATCGCGTGTGGAACTTCCCGCGCACCCCTGAAATACACGTACTCGGCCAAATCGCGTGTGAGACTTCCCGCGCACCCCGGTATAGCGTGCGCTTTTTTGCCCTATTCTATTCCATGAATACGTGTTGTAGGCGAGCGTGTGGGCGTTCCGCGCACTTGTGCCCTGTACTTCCCCCGTGACGCCCACGTTTTGGCAAGTTGTTCCCCATTCCGAGTGTTACGCCCGTGTTCCGCCTACTTTTGTTGCGTGCGCCGCGCTATGTGCGATTTTCGCTGTGGCCTGTGCGATTTTCGCTGTGACCTGGCGCACACTGTTAGATGGCCTGTGCGCCAACGTGCGCCGCACACTTTTTTATCGCACATCCGCTGGTTTTCTCGCGCACGGACTTCCATGAATCGATGTGCGCTGCTTTTCGTGCGATTTTCGCACTTGCACTGCGATTTTCGCTATTCCACTGCGATTCGCACGTTTTTGCCCACTTGCGCCGCGCTAATTATTCCATGAATCGGCCTCTGAGTGTCTCGGGTATAAGGCAAGAATTGGACTACTGTGCAAGAATGGTAACATTGACCATAAACACACAGGAAGATCCACAGGAATTCCTAATGTATTTACTACAAGTACTGGAGACCAAAAACACCCCTATCAATGAAGTATTCTACATTTCATACACATGGAAACATACATGCACTCTCTGCAAGCATGCTTCCAAAGACCACATCCCTAATGAATGATCTGTATATTTATCCATACCAGATTCTGAATAGATTGCATTTCACCAGTTTCTGCAGAATGCAAATCATGGCATAGTATGCCCTTTTTGCAATTCAGACAATCGTTCCATCATACAAATAAACTCACATAGCCAGTATGCCATACTAATGCTTATAAGGTACAATGCATATGGTACCAAAAATAACAGTAAACTTACAGGTGTGACATGTTCAGGGCACTACACTGCATATGTCAAAAAGGAAGTGGTTGGTTTAAATGTAATGATACCTCTGTTACTCCAAAACATAGATTACCAGCAAATGTAACCAATGCCTACTTCATTTTCCTTCAACCCAAACTTAGTCACTAAAATGTAGCACAATTAACAGTTAGAATATGTCAACAGGTATCTAACTACACCCATAATACTATAATAGTACTTTTCAAAGTCAATCTAGCTAGAATACGCTAACATGAATCAAACTACTTGAAAAATACCCTTGATTCTTTTGTCAGTCTGGGACAACATTCAGAAGGCGGCTGATGGGGGTGAAATCAGCATAGTCATGCTAGACCTCTCGGCAATCTTTGATAGAGTAGATTTTGAGATTCTTACGTCAAGACATGCAGTGGCCCAGGTCTCCAATGAGGCTTTTTATTGGTTTACATCCTTCTTAAACAACTGAACTCAGCAAGTTAAATTCGGGTGTTTATCTCCGATTTCTTATCAGTTATATGTGGAGTGCCCCAGGGCTCATCCCTGTCACCACTGTTGTTTAATGTTTACATTCGGCCTTTGTTGGACATTTTCTCAGAATTCCGGTTGCATTATCATTCATATGCCGATTGTTAGGCAGAATCCTGTGCAGTGCCCTTAGGGACCACTACACACAATTAAGACTACATGTGGCAATACAAGTTTTACCTTTGGTACAAGCCTGTATTACCAAGTCAGAGTGGTAGCAGTGGCGGAGCAGCCAGGCTTATGTCAAGAGTACATGAGCAGTAGCAGAGATTACACAAAGGGACCACAATTACTGTGACTCAAGCAAACACTGACTCAAGGTTTCAGGTAGAAAAATATAAGTACATTTATTTTTAAACCATTTGTTATAAACACAACACTTCTATTAACTCAAATGAAAATCACACGTTAAATATACTACAACTAACCAATTCACTTTGTACAGTAAGTCTCAAGGTAAGTACCCTGTGCTTGTATGAACCGGTGTTATGAACAAAACACGTTACAGCGAATACGATTACGATCGTTTTTTGACAGTTCGGTCTACTAAACAAACGCGTATCCGTGACATGAAATTCTACCGGGGCAAAAACACACTTAGCACTTGAGGGAAGACAAGGTCAAGCCTGGGAAATTAAGAAAACGGGATTCACCCAGTTTCCTCAACAGAACACAGTAACTTGTTCCAATGGTGCAGCTGGTGCCCTGGCAGTTGTTCCTGTTGGTTTCCCGCAGACCCACGATTCCTGGAGCTTCGTTGTGAAGGAGACGTCTGAAGGGGGTCTGCACCACACAGGGATGAGGCCGGCAGCAGCAATACGGAATAAAAGGTGCACTCCTTAAAAACAGGAGAGGCTCTTCAGGTGGCTATCCGGACCACTACAGCAGTGTGTAGCGATTTCGACCACGGAAGAGGATCCTCTGGCTGTAGAAGATGAGCTTTTTATCCCCACCAAGCTCAGGGGAATAAGACTCCAGACTGGATCTTCTCTGAGTCGTTGAGGGGCAGATAGCTCAGGACTGCAGCAGGGCTTCACCGGGACGGGGTAGCTGCAGCAGCTGTCGTTCTCTCCGCTTCTCTTTGTTTCTTTGTAGTTCCAGTGGCGACTCTCTGACTTCTAGCCCAAGAGACCTGCCTTTTATGCGAAAAACCCCATTCACACAGCCTGGCTGTCAATCACCCAACAGGGGGGTTGTCCAGCCCGGACAACTACCCTGGCCAATCATGACAGTGTGACTTGGGTTTCCTAGGATACAGTGTGCAGGGGGTGACTACACCCCTTCCTCACATTCAGCCCACCTAGACACCTAGGCGCATGGTGGAGGGCTTGTGAACAGAAAGCCCGCCAAAAGACGGTGAACAAAGAAGGCAAACCTAGTTTGCCGTGCAAAGTAAAACACAAGAAGGACTTTAACAAAAAGAAATGGCGAATAAACCCAACCGGAGCCAAAACAAAAACGATTTGGTCAAGCAGGTTTATGTTTGAGACTAATATAATAGCCAAGAACAGTACCACGTTTATCTAATGTAATCGCGGTAGAAAAGTTAGGGTAGATACCACTGCCACCAGCCAAGTCTAAATGTTAAAAGAGCGAAACAATTATCTAGAAGGTATAGATAAAAAAGGGATACGAGTTAACCCTTTCCAGTACTCTCTGCAAGATGGGGTGTACTGGATCTGTGGTAGATTGACTAAGGAAAGTAAATGGTGACTTTACCCTTTTCTGGGAGACAGTAGTCGCCTCAGAAATGGAATTGAGGGAAGTCTCAAAGACAACCCTGTGCCACGGCCCTGAAAGTGCTGTGTGACACACACAAAAAAGGGGGCTAGTGAAGTGGTGTACTTCAGAGTCCACAATCACAAAAGCAGATGGAAACACATAGCAAAACAGAGGTAAGAGTGGGGAAAAAGATCTCACTCTTAAAAAGTGGAAAAAAATAAACTCCAGAAATCCAGCAAAGCTTCTGGGGGACGCACTAGGTGAGGGAAATTAGCCATAAATGAGAATTCTCCCTAACACCAATGACACGCAGATCTACGTACGGTTAAATGAACCTATGGAAGCAGCAAAAAGAGTGTTAGCATGTGTCAGTAAAATAAAGAGCTGGATGGTAGCTAACAAGCCTCAGGTAAATCCAGATAAAACGGAGATTATTCTGCTTGGACCAAAGACAAAATTGGCTAACATTTTAACATATCTGCCCTGCCCAGAATTATTTGAGCTCACTACACCTTTTGCCACTAAGGTAAGGAAGCGTGGATGTACTTGGCAGGCAAACCTAAGTTATAACCTGCAGGTAAACGATATAGTAAAATCTGTATACTACTATCTTAAATTGGTAAAACCTTTGCTACCATTGATATTACCTAAAGATCATCCCCTGGTTGTCCGTGCAGTGGTTAATTCCAGGCTAGACTATTGTAATGCCGGTTTAATGGGTATTCCAAAAACACAAATTCAAAGTCTACAAGTTGCGCAGTTTTTTACTACCCCGACGCTCACACATTTCACAGCTGTTTAATGATAATGATGTGTTATTTATATAGCTCCTTAATCCAAAGCACTTTACAGAGCACATATTTGCATACAATATCACCCAACTGAAATTGGTACTCATTTATCGACCTCGGAAGGATGAAAGGCTGAGTTGGCCTTGCCGGGATTCGAACCTGCGACCGGCAGATCACGCTCAGATCGCAGCAGCGAGCGCTCAACCCGCTGAACTATCTTACCGGCAGATAGCGGTTTAGGATCCTTTGTTTGACTTGGGACTGCTCTGAGATATCTTATGTCAAAAATGTATGCCTATCACCCAGACCAAAGTCTTCGATCATCATGACAACATATACTGGTGGTTCCCCCATCAAGATCTGTGACATGGGGCGACAGATATTTCTCCTGTGCGGGACCAAGAGTGCGGAATGCTCTACCTTATAATCTTTGGAAAATTGATCCTCTTTTAGAATTAAGGAAAAAACTGAAAACTTATCTTTTCAATTAAATGTGCATGTCAAGAACCAAGGGAGGAGAGAATATCGACACCCTCCCCCGAACCGCAGAAGCCAAATAGATCGACCCTCCCACCGTGGCTGGCACGGGCGCCTGATAAGAAAACAACAGGAAACCGCATGGCAGCCAATGGGGGAAAGATGGATTAGGGAGAGGATGTGTATAGGTAGGGGAGATAAGGAAAACCGGAAAGAGGAAAAAGGGTAGCATAGTTGGATAGGTTTGGGGGAATTTTATGGAAAAAACAACACACATGAATTAACACTCCTGTCCTACTCTCACAAATCTCTTCATACATCAATCCTAGAACCCCAAACCTGAACACTCCTACCTAAACCTGTATTCTGCTACAATGCTTGTGGAGCACATACAACCTGGACCTTACTGAAGCAAAAAGGACATAACATGGAAGCATATCACAAGGATGTTAATGCAACGTAAGCACATGGAACATAGACCTTTTGGCAGCATGGGATATAGACATGGACTTGGTAGCAAGCAGCATGGTACAAACAAGGGGTATTCCCCTTTCATGAAAAAATAAGACACATGGCCCTTTGGGCGAGCAAAACAAGCAGGACGTGACATTAAATTCAGGACTTCCCCATTATGCAGCCCATGGAGCAAGCCCCTTTCTCTGTATGTAATGTATGTCATTTCCTGACACTATCTCTCCGGTAGTGCCTTCAGCATGTCCCTCGCAATGTGCACTCTTTCACAATGGTAATAGCTTTACTTGCACATTAAAGTTCAAGAACACAGGAGCGAGTGCGAGCCGCTGTGCATCCCGACTAGCAGTAGTGCGAGCAGCTCACATTCATTAGTTCCAGCCTTCCCCCTGCCATGGCAAAAAAGTGGCCCAACACTTATCTGTGTGTATGGGAGCCCCGTGGGGCAACCCAGACCCAACGAATGAAGGCTGAATACTGGCAGAGTCGCTCCTGATCACCGCTGTGGCCCAGGCTTCTAAGAATGCAGCATTCCTGACGTGTCCCTCATAACCTCAATATGCTTCAAACAAACCACCGTGACCACCCGTGCTGGAAACCCACAATAATTTGCACCTGAGCATGGGCGGCCCAGGCATTAATCAAGCCCTTTAATCATAATTAGCTGGTAAGCGTGAAGGCCAGAACTACACGCTATTCCTCAGGCGGCTGGGTAATGCAGTTTTTACATGTTCTTAGTCACCTCACATAGACAGCACACTTTTTCCTGCCCCGGCCCCAATTCCTGACAGTGCAGATAGTGCTGGCTTTCTAGTCTCCTCTGTTATTCTATCTGTGCCCAGATGCAATCCTTTGCTTGGTTACATTTTGGAAATACGCTCTACAAATGCACAAAATCAAATCAAATAATTCCAAAACACTTCAAATACGTCATCTCAATTCTTATACGACAACAAATATTCTAACCTCTAATGTAGTTAGAATACGCCAACAGGTATCTACCTACTTCAAGCATTCCCTTAATCAGAACATACTTCAAACAAACATACTATCATACTTACACTGACATCATTGTAATCAGGTTCTTTTAATCCAGTATGGATTTTTTTCTACCAAACATATTACTTAGAATGTACTGTTTATGAGGGTCTACACAAAGTGTATATGTAAAATTGGATACAACTAAAGCTTTTAAACTATACTGCTTAACAAATTGTACTGTTTTTTTCCCACAGAAAATAAACCAGAGATTCCAGCTTCATAACGCTATGAAACTAAGTAACCATAGCAAGTATAATCAAATGTATATTCTGTGAGCACTATTCTCAATTGTACTACAATCATAAGTACCATATACAGTTCAATTCCATCATTCCTCCATATTACAAACACTTTGAACTCCCACTACATTACGTACAATTACTATACACATATTACTACTGTGGTCATTCTGGCATACTCCTACTACATTACCTATAATTACTAAACACATATGAAACTAAGTAACCATAGGAAGTATAATCAAATACATATTCTATGAGCACTATCCTCAATTGTACTACAATCATAAGTACAAAATACATTTCAATTGCGCAGTTCATCCATATTACAAACACTTTGTACTCACACTACATTGCCTACAAATACTATACACATATTACCACTGTGGTCATTCTGGCCAAACTCCTACTACATTACCTATATTTGCTACACACATATTAGTACTGTGGTGGCCACTGGCCACAACCTCCAGAATAGAATTAACTATATAACAAGTATGTACCATACACCGTCAATTAATAAAACTCACCTTGACCCCCCTGCAATCGAAAATGATGTCCACGTACACTGAAATTTACTGCAGATTTCGTGGTTTCTGCAAATCCTTTTTTCCACCTATAGAAACAGCTCCATATCATCTTTATTCCACTGCCCTACACTTTCCAAACCCTACTTCACCTACCAAACAACTCTAAATGTGTTTTCCAAGCTGTTTGTTCACTGTATTGTCTGTGAACTACAGCGGTGTCCGCGGACCAATACGACAGCTACTCAACTTTTTTCCACCTACAAAAATAGCTCTATATCATCTTTTTTCCACTCTTCCACCCTTCTGAGCCCATCTTTATGGCACCAAATAACCCAAAATGTGTTTTCCAGATGTTTCCCCTACCATGCTGTCCGCGGAACCAACATGGCCAGCGTTTCCAAAAATATGACGCACCTCACGCTTTTCACCATCCAATTAGCAGGCACATCCGATGTCTGAAGACATCATGTCAACTTCTGGGCCAATCAGAGACCGTCTGCACGGCATACAGGGAAGTGGGTCTGCATGGCGAACCCAGATAGTACAAATAGTTTTTTACCTACTTTTTGGCCATTTTAAAAATAACCGCTGGATTGATTTACACAAAATTTACAAAAGCACGCTTTCGGACAGAGCCGTTACTCCTGTCGGTGAAAGTTCATCCAGCGGTTTGGGCTGTAGGTGTGAGAAAAATGTGTTTTCCATTGCATCGGGGGTGGGGAGCAAAGTTATAAGCCTGCCGAAAAAGTGCTCTTCCTATGGATTGAGCAACTTATCCATACCAACACGGCTACCACCGTAATATATATAACAGTCGCCCTATCGTTAAGGTGAGTCGGAGATGCATAGGAACCCCTCAAAATTCTATTATTATTACTTTTGATTCGAGTAATGGATTTGACACAAATTTTGAAAGTGATTAAAAGTCAGTGGGACCCCTGCCCCCAAACGACAAAGTTCCGTAAAGATTTGTATAGTTAAGTTATTAAGCATAAAAAAAAGAATTTCCAAAAGTGTAGCCTACTTCCTATTCATTTTCCCATAGACAAAGAAGGTCAATTTTTGCCAAAGCCCACAGCCCAAATCGCTAGAGGAATTTGGACCACATCAAAACAACTTGGGCACGAAGTGTTGACTTGCACGCCACACATGGTATGGGGTTATTCTGTGCAGTAGTTATTTAAATATTTGACAGAGAAGGGAATGCCCATTGACCCCCAAAATTTAAATATTTCCCATGGTGCATTGCAGGATCATGTTTTTCAGAAATGAAACAACCGCCATCTTGTTTTTCTCTCAATTTGAGAGATATTCACAGCTATAACCGAGGTTATGGGAAAATGAAATGCAGTAAAAACCTATAGGCAGGTTGAAAACATAAAAATACCATCAGGGTTGAGGTGGGGGGATGGCTAGAGGGCACTGAGTGAAATTTGAGAGTTGGAGGTGGTCCAGGGACTGTCTTTACAACACAGTTTTCTCTAGCCTCGGCTATAGCCGTGAATAGCCGACACCTTAAACTAAACTACATTTTCAGACTTTTGAGCATGTGAGATTTTGGAGAAAAATTGAAGAAAATAGTTAAACAAAATTAATATAAAAAGGAGCAATTGTAGTATAGTTTTACATGCGCCATACAATGTATTTTAGGTTGTGTATTCTAACTTCTGGTATTATATTGTGTGGCTGTGAAATGTTTGCCTATCTAGTTTATTGTTATGTATTGTTCTATGCTTTCTTATTTTCTAGTTACTTTACATAAGTACATGAGTAGTGTTGTACTGTATTGATTATTTAAGTTGGATTGCAGTATACAACTTGAAGTCAGACACTTTGTAACCGTGGTTATGGTAAAAGTCAATGAACTGGAGCCGTGGGTATAATAAAAACATATATTTTTGTTATTTATTGTATTTGTGTATTTATGTATGATGTGTAGACCTTAAAAGGACTGTTTTGGGGGTACACTCAGTGTAGAACCTTAGCACATCAGGAGTACTGTTTTGATGTTATGTAGGAACACTGCATTTTCTTCATCGGTTAGGTGTACTCTATCATGTCTATTGAAATTGGCCATGTTGAACTGTATGTTGTTGTTCGAAATCCATAATTGGTTATGGTCTATCATGAATACTGAAACTGATTTATTAAAATTTCTCCGGGATTTCGCAATTTTACCATTCAATCTGGTAGTCCAGCTCCATTCTTGCCGTTGAGTTAGATTGGAAAGGATGAAGATGGTGTGAGGAAAGAGTTCCATTAGTTTTCCCGTGTCTTGTTTTATCATTAAAGTAAGGGACACCCCTCGTACATTCCCCAAATCATTGACTCCATAATGAATTAGTATGACGTCTGGGTGCCCTGTACGTCTCGGACTTAACCATTTGGGAAAAACTTTGAACTAATGCATTCCCTGCAATCCAAACCATTCAATTGTAAAATCTTTCAAACCTAGCTCCATGTTAATATTTAGTTTCTCACAAAAAGTCAGCAACCAAAACAGCCAACTGTCTCCAATCAGCCACACCGTTTTTTAAACCAGCCACGATATCTGTACTATTTCTCTGTTTCCAGGCAAATCATTTCTAGTTTGAATTTCTAGTAGTTTGTATGAGCAGGGTATCTATGATGTGTGTGTGTGTTGTAGTTTCTAATTGGTTGATATTATTCAAGGCATAATGCAGCCACCCAGCATGCAGCATTGCTATTTGTGGGTAGATACTCCCCACTACTTCTGCAGTCACGGCTATATTCGGGCAAATGACACATTGTGTGTTTGTGGAGGTGTGGTAGCCGCGGCTAGCCCAAATTCTGGGTGGGGCGGGATCGTATATGAATTGAGTGGGGATTGTAAGAGACTGGGGAGTGGAGGAGAATTATGAGTGGAAGGGGGCTGGTAGGCATTTTAGGAACAGTGTTTGGTGTTTGGTGGAGTGGAAATGTTGGAATGTCTTAGTCGGAAGGAAAAAGACAAAGACAATGCTGCAAAGAATTAAAAAAGTTTCTAAAAAAAGAATAGAAATGTAAACACAAAAAATGCACAAACTGAACAAATCACAGTACAAAGGGAAATAGGATTAGGCGAAGGGTGGGTAAAACGGATGAGGAATTTAAGGTGTAAAGTGTCAAAAGTGCTTGCAGTTACTGAGAAACCCTTTCACTAATACATAAAGCAATGATAAATGTGAACTTCTTTTTTGTGGGTGTGGTGATTATTCACAGCTGCGCTGTCTGATATGACAGTCTCGTACACACGGATGTTGTCAAACAATGTGGCCGTATCTGCGTCAATATATTGCAATGTTTGATTGGCTCATTCGTTCACGCACATAAAAGTCACATGTAGATGTGGAGCTGAAGCGCTGTTAATGACTCCAATCAAGCATTCCCATTTGGTCAGTGCCTTGTCTGGGATTGCTCAAGGTAAGCCCTTATTTATATATTTTTATGACACGTTATATACTCTGGATGATAAACCCTTACATAACGCCGCTCTCTTTGAATTCCCCTGACCTCACTGAGCCAAGAAGTAGGTTTGTTTTGCAATTTAAAAGATTTATTGAATAATTAAACAATATATATATATAACACACTTTTATAAATAAATTGATAATTGATAACACACTTGTGAATATGAGCAGTAATCAGCAATAGGTAATCCTACAGTGGCACAGTTCTTGGTTACTTATGAATAAGAACAGAGGACTAAGGTAGCAGAGAATGCTTTATATGGTTCAAGGAAATGCAAGGCGGGTCAGAATGCAACACAGAAATAATTTGATATGACTTCAGCGAAAGATAATATGATTACTTTTCTCTGACAATTCACTCCCTCCCTATGCAATGTAAGGAGATGGAAGTAACACACACAGTCTTCAGGAATACAATCACAGTACAATCCGAATTCTGTTCCCCCCTAGCAAGCTTAGAGAAACAGGGATGATTTTAAACACAGGCAAAGTACTTTAAAGTTGGTATGCAAAGAAAGGAAAAATATGCTAAAAATGATTTTAATTCCCTCTAGAGGTTCAGGGTGAGTGAGAGATACTTTAAAATATTTCAGGCCAGCCCTATCAATGATTCAGGGATGGTTACCAGGTTGAAAACGGAATTCCGTAATGGAAGCAAAAGACAAATGTTTTTACACGTGGCTGGAATGAAGCAAAATGTCAAATCGCTGCAATTTAGTCGGGTGCGTCGAGCGCAATTACAAAGTATAAGGAGTAGCAGGTCGGTCTAGAGCTTGTTGGAAAGCTTGGAATCTCAGCTTTAAAATAAAAATCTCGCTTCTATCACACGCGGTTCAAGAGATACGGACGATTTTGTGAAGGTAGATTCTCAAAATAAAAGTAAAGCTCCGAATGACAGATGACAGTTTTGCAGCTTTGAATCAACAGGAGGGACACGATTTCTATGATGCAGTTCTCAATAGGTTAAAATAGTTTGAATTAGATTATTTTAAACTAAGAGATTGGTTTTGCACAGTTCTGGCTGGGTACTCACATTATATTTTGGACAGGAATGCGACTTCATCACGGATCGGGTCAGGATTGGCTGCGGTTCTCTCACCACTGGGTACTGGTTCTGCACACAGCGATCTGGGTCCTGTCTGCGGTTCTGCTATCGGCACTTCTATCGGATGTGACTGTTCTGGGCACTTAATGGATTACATTTTGCGGTTCTGCTATCGGCACTTCTTTCTGGGTCTGCTACCGGTTCTGGCAAAAGTTCTTGGCAAAGAATTCAACAGCTCGCCCGGCTGTAGAATAGTTTGGTTGGATTGGTGGATTCTGAAGGCCTGCTGAAAAAGGATTTAGCTGGTGGTCCAGGCCTCTCTGCTTTAAGTTCTGGAGTTAAGTTCTGGTCTCTGGAGATTGATGGATTTGAAGTCTGGAGTCTCCCGGCAAAGCGTCCCGCAAGAAAGTGCAAAGTGAATGTCCCTGCCTGGGTTCCAGTGGCTCTTTTTATGTCTTTTGAAAATGGGTGTGGATGCTAACTTTCTTTGCCCAACCCACTCACGATTTGATAGGTCAAGGATTTCTCTTTGACCTGATTTGAGAAGGGAACAGTGAGTCAGAGTGATGAGGTGGGTTCATGGTCAGAGGGCCCTCCCCTTGTCAAATTGCACACAAATCTATTTCTGATCCAAATACCCATTTATCTATGTACCATTTTTCTAATATTATATGTCCAGTAAACATATTTTCTGTAGCAGGTCCCTGTCTTTGTAAGATGTCGTGTCCACTTTTGACAGAATTCTGCTCTTTTCGTCCAGATATCGACCTCTAAACTTTTCCAGATTTTACACGAATGTGCACAAGTGATATGGGTTTCAGATGATAAAGTGTCAGATTTTTAACATGCATACATTTGGAGTAACAACCTTATTTTCCGCTACTACTCCCCAGAACATACCACAGAGTCCTGACACCTCTTAAAATGTGCACAGAAAAATCACAAGAATGATGATATTATTTATATAATGTTTACAAGTCCGCACTATGAATTATCCATCTTTTTAAAATTATGCTATGGCCCCATAGGGGTGTGGTTTTCCAAAGCACATGGTGGAATTTCTGGTTTGTCCACTTCCCCCAAGCTCAGCTTGCTCACAGAGGCACTTCTCCTCTCACTTCTCCCAAGAGGAAGCTATTTTACGACCCCTCCAATATAACATTTGCTTGAGCCCAAGACAGTGCTTTGTTCAGTTTCATGCAGTCCCCAGGTGCCACTCCCCTAAATCAATCAGAGACGTGTCATCTCCTTTTGGCAGGGGCAGCAGAATGCAACCAGGCATGGGAACACAGCTGCTGATCATGTTTCAACTCCTGTCGGCGGTAGTTGTCAGGCAGAATTCAATCTCTTTAAGCCAGGCTTCAGCTAAATGTCACTTTGGTTCCCAGTTTTGTACATTCAAACCAAACTTGCAATTTTTACACATGCAGCTACAACACTGATTCTAAGTTCAAAACTATGACATTTAAATAATTGCAACCTATGTGACACTCAAAAGTAGGTCACTCATTTATTCTAAACATTTCGATTTTAGTGGCTTTAAACCCAAATTCACTTAAACTGCTGACATCCCCAGCTATTTTCAATACATACATTAGACAATAACTTCCTTCAAGTCATTTCAGAATATAGTTTTACATTGTATCCACCTCTTAGTAAGTCTTTCTTTGGCCTGGTTTGGTTCATTTGTTCAGTTTTGCACAAGTGTCTGGTGGTTTTAAAACGCCGGCTTTCTGGTAGTGGTGAGCACCAGTATTTCACCCATTTTTGACATTAATAACAACAGATTTTGAACAGCACCATATTCCTTAGCACTGATTTTGCTCATGACGCTTCTGGCCCCTCACGCTCACACTGGTGGGTAGCAGGTCAGGCGACCATTTTGTTGTGCGCAACGACTGCGCGGTTCTCCAGGATTCTGGCGCAAATGTGGGCTTTTCCGCCCTCTTGGATTTCCTAAGCCTACAGCACCAAGTGTTGCAGTATAATAATCCAAACGAGGGTCAGGACACCCAACAGCGCATGATTTCATTGGTTGGTGGATCACGCGTGAAGATTGGTAGATGTTTCAAGGAAGTTCAATGTCCTATTGGCTCATTACCCACACACGGGTCACGTCAGATGGAATGGCCATATTTGTATGAATACATCCCACCATTTGATTGGATCATTCATTGACACACATAAGTTACGTGTAGGCGCAGAGCTGCAATGCATGATATGATTGGTTGGTGTATTAGGCACAAAGATACGTAGCCACATTGAAGGATGTCGACATCTATTGGATCATTTTGCACATGCGGGTACACCCCTAGTCATTGCTGCATGTAGCAGCACATGCATCCTTTGCAGACGCGGCTATAAAACCATTCAAACATATATATATATATATATATATATATATATATATATATATATATACAGTAGTCTTGTACAAGAGATGCTTGTCGACAAGATTGTTAAGTTTTAGAGAACATTCTCTTATGTTGTTGGAAATTCTGACATTCTGCCTAACATACAATGCATTCATGTTCAATGGCCAGTAATATACACATATATGCGGTACAGCGATGGGAACAGTGGTGGCTCCAACATTTGCAAACCTATACATGGGGGCATGGGAAGAGAAACTGTTTGGAGACGAAACAATTGAAATGTATACCAACAAAATAATTCTCTGGCATCGTTATATTGACAATCTTTTTATACTGTGGGAAGGAGCAACAGGCGAATGGAAAGATTTCTTCCAAGTTATTAACACGCAAAGTACTAGCCTTAAATCTACAGAGAATCACAATCAAACTGAAGTCATCTTTCTTGATATGAAGATAAAAATTGTGAACAATGAAATTACCACAGAGGTCTACAGAAAACCAACAAGTACAAACACAGTCTTGCATGCAGAAAGTGCCTATCCTGAAAGTCTAAAAAACAGCATACCATATGGAGAATTTCTCCGAATGAAAAGAAACTGCAGTGAAACATCGACCTTTGAGCAAAATGCGAAAATAACGGCATCCAAGTTTCAAGCTAGAGGATGCAAGAAGTCAATTATCAATAAAGCTTATATTCAATGTAACAAACAAACGAGACAAGAAATTCTCACAAAAATTTAAGAAACAAATGATAAAAAGGGTGAGAATTGGACAAATAAAAAAGAAAATATAAGATTCATTACTACTTTTGACAGTGGAGCAAGGAATGTGAAAATA
Source organism: Ambystoma mexicanum (assembly GCF_040938575.1). Taxonomy (NCBI): domain Eukaryota; kingdom Metazoa; phylum Chordata; class Amphibia; order Caudata; family Ambystomatidae; genus Ambystoma; species Ambystoma mexicanum. The sequence goes on along the minus strand of NC_090927.1, from coordinate 379,916,834 downwards.
ATACTGTCAAAACATTGGCAGGTGTTAAGGAATGATCAAGACATCAACCTATTGCTCAGTATCAATCCAACAGTAACATACAGAAAAACCAAATCTATACAGTCAAAAGTGTCTCCAAGTCTGTTCCAAACAAAAACAAGATCTAATTGGCTCTCAGACAAAATTAAAGGCTTCCAAAAATGTGCCAAGTGCAAAGCATGCAAATTCGGGGAAAATATCAATATAAAAATCCCTGAACAGGAGCAAAAGTGGAAATTACAAAAACCATATTATGCAGTACAAAGTTTGTGATATATGTAATCAGCTGTAGCTGCAACCTTTGGTATATAGGAAGCACCAAATTGGAAGTCAAAATTAGAATCTTGCAACATTTAAGAGCAATTAAAAATCAAGACCCAACGTATCCTCTAGCGAAACACTTTGCAAAAGTACACAAAGGAAGCATGCAGTCATTTAAATATTTTGGCATTGATCGTGTACAACAACATCCAGGAGGCGGGGATAGAGAGAGGCAGCTACGCCAACTGGAAAGTAGATATATAATTGAATACAATACCAAATCCCCGGGAGGACATAACAAGGATGAAGAGGTCTACACGTTTGTAGGAGAATGAGTTCTTGGACGATCCACGTATAGTTTGCTCCAGACCAGATACAACTATGGGGTATAAAAGCATGCTTAAGGACAACCTTTAATAACTTGTTTGCATTATGAAAAGAAAAATCAGCAACAAGTGGGACGGCACACTGAACAAATATTTGCAGTATACTTAAGATTTAATATTTTTTTAAACTGTAATGTGTTTTTTGGATAGGTTCTTAATAATATAGTTACAGGTATATGCAATACCCCGTACACAGTAAATATTTTAACACAATCATTTTTATGTTACAATGGACTTCAACATTACCTGACACTTTCACTATTTAGGAAAAAGATCACAATCCGTGTTTGGCAACCAACTGAGTTATAAGATTTGTAATATGTTTTAAGATATTTTAAGAGAATTATAGCAACTTTGCACATTATAACATGTAATGCACTGAGCATCTTACAAAATATTGTACATCCTTTGAGATGAATTAAGATACATGTATCAGATATTTCATCGCAACAATGACACATGTTATCAAAATCCATCAGCTGCACTCTAACTAAGCCTTAATAAAAATCAGTTGGATTAGATTATATAATATTTATTATTAGGTAGCATAGTGAATAACATAGTAAATAATACATTGTATGCTGAATTTTACATAATTTTGTACTTAATTGTGCATATATATAACAAACATTCTAGTCTAGCAAGCACGTAGCATTTTATTCAAGCAAGTAGCACTTTATCGAATGAAAGCACAAAGCAATTATTTATATACTTGACTGCACTAGACACTTTAGAAAAGCGATATTTGTACAATTAAGTATGTTTAAAAATAAAAAACTATGTTACATTATAAGGTATATTGCATGCACTTTGTAATTTAAATAATTCTGTGTCAGTAAATAGAGGCAAGTGTATATACACTATTAAGGCAATGGCAAAGTCCAAGGGACATCCAACATGGCCGCCCTAAAGGGCTTAGAAGTGTAAAAAGAATTAGCAGCCTAGTGTTGCCTAATGAAGGAGGACGTTGACGTGTCACATGTTAAATGCAATGGAAGCCCATTGTCTCATTCACAATCTGACGAAGCCCACTTGGGTGAAACGGGTTATTGTGTGTTTTCTACATGTGTCCACCTATTAATTAATAAAGGACTTTAACTATGGTGCAGATGGCTAAACCGTGATTCTTGGATCTACAAATGGAGGAGTGCCGCTGTGAACTGCGTAATTGCAGTTTTTGTTTTTCTTTTATATATATATATATATATATATATATATATATATATATATATATATATATGACAAGTAGTAATCACGGACAGCCAGCAATGAACACTGCAATGCCGGTTGTAAGTTTAAAACAATCTTTATTTTTCTTTTGCAGCTTTTAAAAAATCCATTTAATTCTCCCAGTGAGAGTTTTTTCTTGCCAGACGGCAGCCTGATGCGTTTCGCCACTACCCAGTGGCTTGTTCACAGTCACTCATCACCACAGGAAGTTTGTTTTTATAAAAAACACACATACCACAGTGAAAACATAGAAAAGGTGACTTAGTAATTTAACATAGTGGCTGTTGGTCATTTTGGCTTGGGCTGCTAAATCGTATTACAAATAACATAAAGCAACTCCCAATGTGGTCTATTTAGTACATGTTACATAGGCAAAACCTAGCTTTTAAATCGAGGCAATACACACATAAATTCTGGCATTTAAATATTGACATTCCTATTTTTGAACTCAGCGATTGCATTTTGCACAATTCGTGATTGGAAGGACCTTTCCTAGTCGTACATGCTGCAGTATTATTAACATAGTGTTTGTGGACATTATTAGTTTTGATATGTTGCTTCAATTTAAAAACCACGAATGTTATCGCCAAGTTATTAATGATGAATAAATTGATCATCATTTATGTATTTTGAAAAATTATATTTGCCAAATACACAGGCAGGGAATAGACTCTACCCTTGGTCATAACAAGGTTAAAATATTACCCAGGAAGCTGAAAAACGTACTTCCAGGCAGAGGTAGTATTTTAATGTGACTAACACCAGACCAATGAAAATCTGAGTAATTCAAATCAAGGTCACAATTGGTAAATAGTGTTGTAGTCATATAAAATGCATAGTGCATATCCAATGTATTCATGATTATTTCCATGTACTCTGGTGTTTTTTATGTGCAAAACAATGCATCCCTATGATAATAATAGTTTCACATTTGAGAGAACCATAAAGTGCATAGTGCAAGCTACTAATATTCTAAAAGATGCTTTGCTGCAGTAAAACAATGTTTTGCATAATACAACACCGAGAGCAGATTTTCTAATAGTATCAAATATATATAAGATACCTCAAATATTACATTAGTATTCCTGCATTTGCTATTCCGGGGATAGTTCGATCAACATTAATATGGAAGAGAAACATGTTCTAAAGTGCCAAATGCATGTAAAAGACACAAAATACCAAAGTCCTTACGCTGAGTTAAAATACCAATCCCACTGTTTAAAAACATCAGATACCTTAAAAATGTACAAGAGATACCATTGCTTAAATAGCATGCCAGAATTCTGTTGTCATCAATTAGAATTTCTAATTTTGTATATAGATTTGCCAAATCCATTCAATATTAAAATTAGCTTATAAGTCACCATACAAAGTGAAAGATAAAAAGTGATAAATAAAAAAGAAAGGAAAATGAAACTTCGCACAAAACAATAATAAGTCAAACATGTGGAGTTACAGTGTAAGGTCATTAGAAAAAATGGGCTACATGGGGTGCTAAATCTTAGAAGGTAAAGTCCTTATGTCCCCAAAAAGGTGTAAAGCTCCTCATCAATATTATGTCCCACCGGGGTCTTACACTCAAAGTCTAAAATATATTTGGTCTCTTCCTGTCGAAGTGTTCTCTCACTATCACCTCCCCTGGGACCTGGAATGACCTTATGCATGCCAAAAAACGTAAGATAGGCCGGGTCAGCATTGTGCATTTCTGAAAAATGTTTAGTCATGGGGTACGAGCAGTCCTTATTGATGATGGCTCTAACATGTTGCAAGATACGTACTTTGAGCTTCCATTTAGTACTTCCCACGTACCATTTCAGACATGGGCACATCAAAACATATACCACCAGTTCGGATTTGCATGTAATTTTGCTGTTAATGTACACCAGATGTTTCAATATTGGGTGTTCATAGGTTTTGCAATTCCTTGCATATTTGCAAATCTTACACCTGGTACATTTGAAGAAACCAACTCCTGTAGAGGGAAGCCAATTGGTATTCGTGTCATTTGTTTCCGCAACCATATAGCTTTTTACCAATAAGTCCTTTATGGTGGCACTTTTACGAAATGTGACGTCGGGATAGTTATGTAACATACCCCCTATGTCTTTATCTGCTTTTAGTACTCTCCAATACTTGTTGACTATTCGTTTAATAATACTGGAGTGGCTTCCAAATGTCAAGATTAACCTGGTAGTATTTTCCTCTTCTTCTTTTGCTAGGTCCTTGTTTGATGTTATTAGCATTTTATATCTATCCATTTCTCGGACCTTTAGATATGCCCTTTCAATGATCTTTTTGGGGTACTGTTGTTGCATGAAGTTTTGAGCCGTTACTTTGCTGGCTAAATCAAAATCCACAATTTTGCTGCAGTTGCGTCTAATGCGGATGAATTCTCCATATGGAATACTCCATAGGAGAGTTTTGGGATGGGCACTGTTACAATGGAGCGGGATGTTGGCACCTGTGATTTTTCTGTGAAGACATGACTCGATTTTTTGATCCACTATCTTAACTTCTACATCCAAGAATATGATGGACTGGCGGCTGTGTTGTTCTGTGAACCTAAGATTCACATTGTTGGTATTAAGTATTTTGACAAATTCACACCACAGCTCAGCGGAGCCGTCCCAGATTACGAATAAATCATCTATGTAACGGAGCCACAACACAATTTTTTCATTAAATTTTTCATTGACTTCTGCCCATACTGTGGTTTTCTCCCAGTATTCCATCATTAAGTTTGCATAAGAAGGTGCAAAAGTCGTACCCATTGCATTTTCTTGGGTTTGGCAGAAAACTTCATTGTTAAATATGAAAACATTATTCTTCAAGCATATGTTAATCATCTCTAAGATCATCTGTGTGTGTTGTAAATGATTGAGCGATCTTGTGTTGAGGAAATTTCGACAAGCGGCAATCCCATCATCATGTTTAATAGATGTATAGAGGGACACAACGTCCATAGTTACCATCAAATAGTTGGGTTCCCACGGAAGTTCATCAATTTTCAATAAGAAATCCGTTGTGTCCCTGACATATGACGGTAATGTAGTTACAAAAATACAAAGAACCTCATCTATGAACTGAGATATATTCTCCAAAAGTGACCCTCACAGTGTCACGATGGGTCTGCCTGGTGGTTTGAGAGGGTTCTTGTGGACCTTTGGAAGGAAGTAAATAGTGGGAGTTATTGAGTTTTTGGAAAATAAGAATTTCACCATTTCCTCCTCAAGAATATCTGCCTTTTGCCATTTTGTTAGGAAAGTCCATACATCAATTTCAATTGCTTAATGGGATTGGTCTTAAGTCGTTCATAACAATTCACATCATTCAATTGTTTATAAGCTTCGGCAATATAGTCGCTTTTATTCATGATGACTATATTACAACCCTTATCTGCTGGTTTGATTATATATTTATCCAGCTTCGCAATCTCTGTTAACACTTTCTTTTGTTTTTTCAACAGGTTGCTTTGATTTTGTCTGTGGGTTTTTCTTCTTTCTTCTTTCAAGTCATCTATGACTACATTGGCGAACGCTTCGATGTGACTGTTCTGGGCACTTAATGGATTACATTTTGATTTGCATCTAAGCTTGCTAGTTGATGGCCAATCTGTGCAAATCCCCAATCTTTGCCAGTTAGTACCAACCTCATTTCTCTCTGTGTGATTCTCCTATTCTAGATCGTCAAGAGTTATCAGGGTATGCATTTCTGCAATGGTGATTTTTGTCCTTCCCTCTAAAATGTCTTTTGGCTTTTTTTTGTACGTGGAAGTGGCAAAAAACTTCTTGAGTCGCAATTTGCGAATTAATCGGTCCAAATCTATCCTAGTTTCAACATAATTAAAACTGGTAAGTGGACAGAAATTAAGTCCCAGTTTCAAAATTAGTTTCTCTTCTAGAGTGAGGACATGATCGGATAGATTGATAATCTGTTGTTTATTGGTGGCATCTCTAACATCATTGGTTATTTCCCAGAGCGCAGCAATCGTGATGACAGAGAGTTGTCTGAATTTGTTGCCCCTCTGCCCCCTCCTCATTTTTTTCTTCCACCTCATCCTCGTCCTCTTGTGTTTGTGGCACCTCCTCTGGCTTTTTGGTTTTTTGTCCGCCCATCCTGACACAACAGTCTCATTTCCTCTAAAAAATGGAGGCGTATAATAGGCTCGTCTTCTTCGCCTTCAGTCACATCTGACTCCGAGGTAGAGGCTGTTGATTCTTGAAGATTTGCATTTTGGCCAAAGGAGCCATTGGTGTTTCCTTTGCTTTTTGTCGTATTTGGTCAAATCTATGTGCAAAGGTATAGACTCGGCCCTGTTCGTAATCGCCTTTGTCTCTTAGGAACTTCCGTTGTTTTCTTAATTTGATTTCTTCCTCATAAGACTGTATTCCTGTCTCAATACTTGCTTGCAGTTTTTTTCCTTCTTCCGTTTCTTTTGTAGTTTTCAATTTTTCCTCCAAATCCGCAATTTGTTGCAGGATTTTTGTACGATCATTGCTTGCATATTTTATTAATAACTGTAAACATTTCTTTGAGCAATGATTGGTTGCATCGCCCCATTCTTGCAGCTTTAGGGGATCCTGTTCCTCAAATGATGGTATAGTGAGCATACGTAGCCCACGTGGTATTCTGCCCACGTCCAGATATATAGTCAGTAGTCTTGTATGTATTTATTTTTAAATATTTTGAGTGTAGTCTTTCTACACATTTACTGTAACACTTTAATAACTATTCATGAACAGTACATATACATGTAAATACTTTAAAAAGTTAAGTATACATGCAAACACATTTTTTGTAACAACAGGTTTATTTGGGGGGAATGTGGTTGCACAATTGCTTTTTATTTTACTTTCTAGACATAATACATTGTTTTGTTTAGCCACATTTTTTGTATTATTCATGTTATTTATGTATGGAATAACAAAACCCTTGAAATTCAAGGAAAAAACATTAGTTGCAAGCAGGGGTGGACTGGGAACCAAAAGTGGCACTGGAAAATGTTTTCAAAGCGGCCCCATATTTCGCCAAATGAGAGAGCACAGCGTGTGATCCCAACCCTTCTATGAGGAGATTGGGAGTATTGGAGTATCCCCCAAGAAAACGTTTAATACAATTAACCAAATTAGTGTATTTAAAGCATGTTGTAAAACATATATGGATTAAAAAGTCATGTTTTAAATAAGTTCATGATCTCTCAAAATAGATCTTCAATTACAGTGTGAAGTGGGAGAATGGAAGACCAGGCTCCCGTCCTTTACCTCTCGCGCTTGGCCTAAAGGGTCACGACCCAGACACCCGCCACGAGAAGAGTTTGTCCATTTACCAGACAACCAAATACCCTGGTACAGGAACATACGGATGTGTCCATCTGCCTGCCCAGCAGCCCGCACTAGCCATGCCGACACCTGCGGCACGGACCAACTAGACTAAAGCCTACACGTCGTTAGAGATGCCATGACGACCTAGCCAACGGTTAGCACACCTGTACAAATATACACACTGGACACTCCCGCACCAATCTACACGAAGAATATACCCAGTGCTATGACGTAGGCGACAGACATACTCACGGACGTGCATCTTTATTATTTTCTACATAGGCTTTCAAAATGCAGCAACGCAAGACGCGTCATGAACTCATCTAAAAAGCTTGCTCACGCTTCTCCTAAAACCAGTTGCCACAATGAGAAATATAATGAAGACACGATACTGGTCATGAAACTATATGGTACTGTGACCTAAAGCACCTGTGCACCACACGGACCCACTTATACACCAGGCCTAAGTAGGCCGCAAGCAAGAGCTTCCATGGACGTTAAAAGAACAAGAGTCAGATTGCTGATCCTGCAGAATGAGCCCGGCGAAGCAACCAGCCAAGGTCGCAATGTTGCAAACCCACATTCCAAGAGCAAATCATCAAGGGCACGATGTTGCAACCTCGCACGCCGCGCACCAACGTTAAAGTCACACCTGCAAATTAAACCAGACACACAGTGGAAAAACAATATTAATTGTGCAGAATTATGCCTCAAACACGGTCCCACCTCACGTGACCAAGCTGAACCTGACAGGATGCCAAGCCCAGGAGAAAGAAAGCGTCTGGATCTCTCGTTACAAGACATAAGCAGATACAATTAAAAAGGCTCAATGGACATCTGCGACAGTGGGAGCAGTCGGCCTTCCAGCTATGAATAAATCCTCACATTGTCTGCACGTACCCATAGTGAAACATTGTTGCAAATGACAGGTACACCGAGAGCTGGGAACAGCGATGGTCCCAGGCTGGGAAGCTCGCGGGCGCACCAATCAGAACATGGGGCTCCTATCACTGACGCCATTAACTTTAACCAATCATCAGGGGTCTTCATGTAACAATTCTCATGTATCTAATCGTAGGGACAACCCAGATATATCACCTGACTAACCCTCGACCACTAACATTGTTCTCTATACGTGTGCTATACTAACCCTACCACTCGAGTAACCAATTAAGAGTGGCGATAGGTTTTTTGCTAACTTTCCAATGTGACGCAAGTAGCGCTTCATATCAAGGTAAAAAGGGCCTGCGAGCCCTACGATTGTGTGTGTGTCAGGACGGACGCGTACGCTCCTTGACCCATCCCTGCCGTTTCTGTCTAATAAACAGCAGAGTCACCTTGCTTCTTGCGTGTGTCTCATACTCTATCTCTTTTGGGATATACGGGAGGAGTTGGGGCCTCCCTGCCCGGAGGTCTGCGGACGGCCCGGCCGACCCCGGCAGAATTTCCCCCCGACAAGTTGGAGGCACTGCTGCGATCTGTTTAAGATCCACCTTTTTATTTTTACTTTTTCCAGGCACTCCCGTTGCGAGGAGGCCCGGCGGCGCGGCCCCCTCTGCCGTTGCCCCCTTCTGAGGACTACAGGACCATCGCAGAGCTGCGAGAAGACCGGACAGCGCAATTCGGATATTGGCCCTCGGGAGCCGGTTGAGAAGTATCCCGCCCGCGGTTGGCGAGTGTCCAGACGTGGTCCAGACGAGGGGAGGTGGCGAGCCGCTTGGAGGGGTGCACGCAGTCGAGCGGCCCTGCATCGAGAGAACTTGGTGAGCATGACACGCACAACAAGCAATGCGAAATTGTGAGGGAGGGGGGAGGAAGTAAATAAGGGAGGAGGGAGGTGTTGCACAGGTGCGCGGCGAAGGTTTAACAACTTAGTGTTGGCAATGGAATGAATGGTAGTGAAACGAGTGCGAGAGCAGTCGGCTACATCACACGAAAGAGGGGGGCGGAGCACGAAAACATCACGTGCGGCCGCTCGTAGACACTGATTGGCCTAGGTTGCGACTACGTGTAAGGGTGGGTGTGTGTGGTTTCCTACGATTTGGCATTTATTGATCAATGAGTAGATGAGGATCCCTATTGTTCGAGCAAGAAACTCGATAGGTAGATGACGTTTCCCTGTAGGCGGTAGCTAGCTAGTTGCCCAAAACGGAAGATAATTGGCTGGTTAAGCCCTCCTGTCGAGGGGCGTATCACACGCGAGGCGACGCAGCGTGCGCAGTCCGATTATATTATTGATTCGATTACCTTGTTCCAGGAGTGACAGGAAGACAGCTGTAGGGTTAACGGGGGTAGATTGCAAGTGTATTTTGAACTTAAAGAACATATGAAGAACTTACCAGTAGCTCGAAGAGATCGGTGACGTCACCAGTAGGGCTTTAATAGGATATCGCGAGCACAAGGCACCTTGGTTTTGAGAGTGGTGGGGAAGAGAAATATGGTAAGGGAGTGGACACGGAGATAAACGGTAAACGAGTTGATCGGGGAAAGGACAAGGGGGGAGGGGCGTGGCTGCGCACGGAGAACGCCGGCCACGGCAAGTGTAAAAGGGGGAGGAGAACGTGGAAACAGGACGACTGTGTAAGAGCGTCATAAGGGGTACGCAGCCGCAGGGGGCTGCGTGCGCTTCGGCCGCAGGGGGCCGTAAGTGTGTTGTATAAAGAAAGAAAGACAGAAGGGAATATACAAATGTAAAACCCCATATTTTTTTTCTTTTATAATTTTATCAAAGGATTGTCGTAAGTCCCCAAACTTACGGGGCCAGGTAAACAATATAAGGTTGTATATTGTAAACTGCTAGTGAGATAAACTGCTACCAGATAGGGGAAGGGTAACAAGAGGAGCGCTACTATGTCATACGGGACAGGTTCGGGAGGGTGGGGGAACACCCTCACTACCCCACTACAACACATATGCACCACACTGCCACCCCATAGGGAGAAACTAATTAAGTACAGCATAGAATGGACCCAGGGGACGGATAACAAAATGCTAACACCATGGCCGCCTAATGGTAGCTTCGATCCATATGCCCAACATTCACTGCTAAACCATCTGCACAATACATACAAGGGGAAGAAGTTGGCAAACCATGTGGAGGTGTTTAACTTATGGAGGATGTTCCAGGGGTCCGGACCAGGACCAAATGGAATGTTCACTATGGGGGAAAAACCGGAAGAAAAAGAGATTAAGGAGGAAGGAGAGGATGGGAAAAAGGGGAGTGAAAGCAGAAAAAACACGGGAAACGGAGAAGGAGGAGTAAAGAATAATAAATTAGATGACATAAAAAAGGAACCAAGCAACGAGATACCCATAACACAGGAAGTGAAAACAGAGGGAGGGGGGCTTTACCCTTTAAGAGAATTAGGCGAAATAGAAAGAGGACAGTTAAGGGCGGCTGAAGGATACTCGAACCCGGCATACAGCCCTCCACCATATGTGGCTCATAGGAAGATGCCAGTGGGGGAGGGGAGGATTGGAGAAGAACAGACTGTAGAGATAGGAAATGATGAGTGGGTAGCTGCACAGATATTATTAAAATTACGAGGTTCACTAACTGGAGAAGAGAGGGAGGTAGTAAAGAAAACAGACGAGGATAGTGCCAGAGAGAGTGAAATGAGGGGGGAAGAGCTATTACGGCAAAAGGAAGAGATTTTGGAGGAACGACTAGCAAAGCTAAGGGATGAGCAGAATGAATTGATCAAACAGCTCGAGAGGGAGGAAAGAGAGAGAGCGAGGAAAAGGAAAGAAGGTAAGAACGAATTGGAAAAATTAAGGGAACGGAATGAGGAGCAAAGGAGAGAAGCTGAAAGGGTAAAAGCAGCAGCAGATAGGGTATCAAGAGTAGTGCTGCGAGAGAAGAAGAGGGAAGAAGAAGAAAAAGAAAAAGAAATGGCAATATGGAAGAGGAGGTTACTATCAGAGACAACTAAGAAATATGAAGAAGGGAAGGTAATAGAGAGTATAGTAGAAAGAGAAAGGGTGAAATGGGAAAGGAAGAAAGAGGATGAAAGAATCTTGGAACAGATGAGCAATGAAGTGATGGAGGAATTGAAAAGGAAAAGGGAGGAAAATAGTAGGGAGATGGAGGAGAGAAGTGAAGGTGGAAGAGAAGATAGGAGTAGGGAGAGTGAAAGATGGGGGGATGTATATAGAAGCAGAGAAGTAGCGACAACATCAGCACTAGGGGGAGCAGTTGGTAACGGAGAAAAAGGAGAATTAGACCTAATAGACTTACAAACAGTAACAATAAAAGGGAAAAAGACCGAGTGGGGGATGCCGTTTATGAATGACTTTTGTAGTGAGGAGGAAGAAGGAGTGGAGAGGGAAGGAAGAAAAAGTGAAAGGGAAAGCTTAGATAAACTATACCTCACCCGAACCAACATAGACTCGCCATGGATCAGTAGGAGAAAGGAGGAGCTGGAGAGAAGTGAGGAGGGAGAGCAAGGACTAGCGGAAAGACAAACACATGAAGCCACACCATCCCCATCCCCATCACGCCCTCCCCCATCGCACCCTACATGCTCAACCACCTCACGCTCGTTGCGCAAAATAAAACTCGCGCCCTTCATAGACGAACTGACACCCTATGCATGTCGGCTTAGATACCTCCCTAGTGGCAGGCAGGACAGACGAATACACATGCCCACATTAAATACAGGAAATGATGAAAGGAGGGGGAAAGGATGGAGAAGAAGGAGTTAAGAGCAGGGGTAATAAGGACGAAATTGAAGATGTAAAAGAAACGGAAGAGGAGGACGGGTGTGAGGACTCGATATTATGGAACATAAAGGGTGAAACGAGACACAACTTAATGCCACTTTTGGAGAGAGGAGGGGTTAGACCACAGTATGTCCCTTGGAAGCATACAGATAAAGAAAATATAAAATGTAGGCTTCCATCATTAAGTGGAGGTGCGGGTAAGTGGATATATGAAATGGAAAAACACACCGCAGGACAGAAACTAGCAGTAGGAGATGTAAAGGGCCTGTTAATATCAATATTAGGGGATAGAGCGGATGACATTTGGAAAAGAGCGGGATTTCATGGGGTAACAATAACAAACACATCGCATGATGGGGCACCATTCGCAAACTGCAGACATGCACTATGGCAGGCACTGAGGGTACAGTACCCAGACACATCAGACATAGGAGCAATTACTTCCCGTAAGATGCGTGAGAATGAGGATCCTGTTGATTATATCCAGGAGATCCAAGAGAAGTGGCGCATGGAAACTAGAGAGCAATGGGATAAAACACCAGCAATATTTTATCATATACTAGTACAAGGGCTCCCAGAAGGAGTTCAGAAACAACTAAAGAAAGTAGTGGGAATGGAAGCAAAACCATGGCCAGAAATACAACTGACTATAGTACATCACTGCAGGACATGGCAAGGAAAAATGAAACAAAAGGAAGAGGACAGGAAAACAGAAGAGGCTAAACTAGTACAGAAAAAACTTACTAAATACACAATGGAAGGGGCACTAATAACTACGCCCACAGCAATGGCCCAAAGCCCCACACAAGTAGTGGCTGCACAAGATCCCGCCCAAATACCACCTTCACAGACTATAACACAACAAGCGCCGCCACTGCAATTACACACAACCAACATGGGAGGAGGGTACCCAATGCAAGGAGCTGGGTATTATAATTATAACAGGGGGAGAGGAGGATTTATGAGAGGGAGAGGATACGGATATAACACCCAACAGCAGGTGGGAGGACTTAGAAATTCCTACCCCACAGGGCAACCAGTATACCAGGACAACACAGGGAGCTTCCCATGGCAGAGTAGGGAACCACCCGTGTGTTGGAGTTGTGGATTATTAGGACACATGTCACGCACGTGTAGGGTTAGGCCAGGAACACCAGCATGGAATGAACAGGGACAACCTAGGACCTCACAAGAACAGCAGGGCATACAACAACAGCAGACGTTGCAACAGGGAAGTGAACAACAACAACAAATAACACAACAACAGCCACAGACATATTCACTGCCACAACAACAGGTAGCGATAACACAACAACCCCAAACACAACAAACACAATTGGGTAGGGTGACGGTCTTGGGACACAACCCTTACACAGGAAATGGCCAATCATTGTACCCTCAATAGGACAGCCCACAGACGGCCTTGGTGTGTCCCATCCTGTCAGTAACACCTAATAGTGCGGAGGAGCCACGCATAGAGGTAACGATAGGTGACAAAAAATTATCATTCCTTGTTGACACCGGGGCGACCCGGTCTTGCATAAGGGAAGGTAAATTTAAGATGTCAGGCGAAGCCATGAACACCCAAGGATTCTCTGGGGCTAGAGGGTTGGTTCCCTTTACTGATAACATTCCCTTATCTATTGGAGATTATGATCTGTCAGTTCCACTTTTACATTATAGTGCCTCACCAGTAAATATACTGGGGAGAGACATAATGAACAGGTTGAATATGACGATCTCCTTTACAGAGGACGGCATAATTTGCTCTACTCCAGGGATTAACATGCTCGCAGCACTACAGATTATGCAAGCATACTGCGGACAGACAGCGATTAGGGCGGAGCCAGTAGATGGCGAGCTATTCCAGTATGGAACAGATATGGCATTTGCATGGATGCCAGGGATAGAAGGGAAAATATGGAGGAGGCCAGCAGCCTATCTGTTCCGACCAGAAACACCTGTTAATGAACCAGAAGGAAAGGTGATTCTAATGGACATTGAGAGCATTATTGCAACAGCTGATTATATTGCTGTGCACGCCCAAGATAAAGAAGGAAGAGCATGGAGGGCAGTGATAGCACTAGCAGAAGGATGTAGGCTAACCCAGGTGTCAGATGAGGAGCTGTTCTCAGAAGAAAAGGAGGAAGGTGAAATGGTGTTCATGATGAGTGTAGAAATATGGCTAAGAGTGGCTCACAAACAAGTAGCACAGAAAATTGCGATGGCACTTGAGGCACCCGCATGCACCCCAGTCCCCTTCTTTAAGGAGGATATGTCAAAGGTACCCAAATCATTGTGAACTATTAGCCCTTATGACGTGGGGTGCATAAAAAGCATAGGGGGAGTAAGGATAAAATTGAAAAAAGGTGCCATACTCCCCAGAGTGAAACAGTACCCACTGTCAAAAGAGGCAGATGAGGGCATATATGAAACCATAACGGCCCTTATAAACAATGGCATATTGGTCCCCTCAGAATCACCATGCAACACGGCTGTGTACCCAGTGCGCAAGGCTAAAGGGGGGTCTTGGCGCTTCATACAGGATCTCAGGCCCTTGAACAACATAGTAGAAGCAGAATATCCCGTAACAGCAAACCCGGCCACAATATTGTGTGGCATTCCAGCGGAAGCATCACGATTTACAGTGATCGACCTTAAAAATGCTTTTTTCTCAATACCATTGCACCCAGACTCACAAGATCTGACAAGCTTCACTTACCGAAATACAAAGTGGAAACATACCAGATTGCCACAGGGGTATTGCGAATCACCCTCAATTTTCAATAGAGTAATACAGATGGATTTGGGTAACATTGAAGTGGAAAGCACAGTGTTGCAGTATGTGGATGACATAATAATTTGCAGTACAAACGCAAGTAAATGCAGAGAGGACTCCTTAAAGATGTTGACAATATTGGCTGAAAAAGGGTACAAGGTAGACATGGAAAAGATACAATACTGTCAAGAACAGGTACTTTACATTGGCCAACTCATATCCCAACATGGAAGAAAGATTGCACCACAAAGAGCACAGGCCATTTCAAGCACTCCAATGCCACAAACTGTGAGGGAACTGCAGCAATTCCTGGGGCTGTGCAACTACTGTAGAGCATGGGTATTTGATTACAGTTCATACATAGGATCCCTGCTTGAGGCTTTAAGGGAAGCTAATAAAGGGGAGAAAAAGTTGGGGTGGACTATGGAAATGAAAGAGGCCTTTGATGAATTGAAAGATGCGATATCAACTGCTCCAGTACTGGCATCCCCAGACTATGAGCGACAATTTTTTATATTTTCACATTGCGACTCAGCAGTAATGAAAGCAGTATTGGCCCAAAAAACAAGCATGGGCTATAAACCAGTAGCATTTTACAGCGGTCACTTGGACCCTGTGATGTTAGGTCACTTCCCTTGCGAACAAGGTCTCGCTGCAGCTGCTTTTGCAGTGGAAAAAGCATCAGCAATAACCATGGGGTGTCCAACTACACTGTTTGTGGAACATGCACTATTTGCAATATTGAATAAACCTAAGTCCACCCTAACCACGCAGAGGGCATCAGGTTATGAGATCATTCTGTCTAGAGCTGAACTAGCAATTGTTAGATGTAGCACGGTTAACCCTGCAAGGTTCCTAGCAGAAGTAATTGAGGAGGGGGATTATGCCCATGACTGTACGCAAATAACTGAAATGTACTCATGTACTAGAAAAGTTGAAGAAAACGCACTAGAGGGAGGTGAGCTTTGTTTATTGATGGGTCATCAACTATTGATCAAGGAGATGGGATAAGGAGAACTGGGGCAGCAGTGGTAAAATTGATGGAGGTACCGGTGTGTGTGGCTATGAAATGTGTACAATTACCACAGCATTACTCCGCTCAAGCCGCGGAACTGGTTGCACTAATATTGGCATTGAAGGAAAGCTTTGGCAAACGAGTAACCATATACTCCGACAGTGCATATGTTACATCCACTGTCCACTCAGGGCTGTCGAAATGGAGAAGAAGAGGGTTTAGGAGAGCTGATGGCACTCCAGTGTAACATGCCCTCTTATTGGCTGAACTAATTGAAGTAATAAATGACCCCCAAGAATTAGCCCTAGTAAAATGCACCGCACACACCAATGGTGAAGACCACGTCTCAAAAGGGAATTCAGCAGCAGATGCACATGCGAAATATGCTGCATACTTTGGTGAGATATGGAACCCCCCAGAATCACAGAGAGGGAGAGGGAGGGGAATGGCTAAGGAGATGTTGATAAGAGAAGGGTACACCCATCTCCCAGCCACGCAGATTATGGAGCTACAAGCGGCTGCACCAATGGCCGAAAAAGAAATATGGGTAAAAAGAGGATGCACAATGTCACCAACCGACGCACTATGGCGCCAGGGTGGCACTGGAAAGGTTGTAATACCATTGGCACTTTTGAACACCGCCCTGAGCCAACTACATGACCCAGCCCACACAGGCAAGGAAGTAATTGCAGCACGAATTAGAGAAGATTGGTTCTGCCCCGAGTTAAATTCTCATGTGTCGAATTTTATCAGCAATTGTCTCACATGTCAACAGTTTACGGCCGGTCATACCCTAAAAGTAATAAGAGGTACTATACCCCGGCCAGAGGGACCTTTTCGTCATCTTCATATTGACTATGTTGATATGATCAACATATGTCAAGGTAATAGGTATATGATTGTAGTAGTATGCCCATTCTCTAGGTGGATTGAAGCAGGGCCCTGTTCACACCCAGATGCATTTAGAGCAGCTAAATTCCTAGTGAGGGAGGTCTTCCCCAGGTGGGGAGTGTGCGAGGTGTTAAGGTCAGACAATGGCCCACATTTCGCAAACGAAATGTTCCAGCATATCACATCCTTGCTGAACATAAAACACAAATTCGCATGTGCATACCACCCACAGGCCAACGGTGTATGTGAACGCCTGAATGGCCTATTAAAGGAGGCAATTGCAAAGATACAACAAACAACAAAGAAAAGCTGGTTATATTGCCTTCCATTAGCCCTATTTGAACTGAGGAATAGACCAGGGTCCGACCACCACCTCACCCCACACGAGGTGGTTACCGGACGTCAAATGCGCCTTCCCCTAACGCCAACGTCAAGAGCATTTACTGACCACGAAAGTACAGCGAGTGTTCTAGGTGATGAAATGTACCAATATGTGTCTTCTTTGATTACTAGTGTTGTGTTTGTGTCTCAACAGCTCGAGCGCACACGGGGCGGGTCTAACAGCAATCAACAAGAAGGCGCGAATACAGAATTGGAAAAGGAAAACCTGTGTAAACTTGCTAAAGGTGACCACATGCTACTTCGCAATTTCAACAGGAAATGGAATAATGAACGATTTACTGGCCCCCATCTGGTAGAGGAAGTATCAACAAGAGCAGTAAAGCTACAGGACAAGCGTGCCTGGAACCACCTACATGATGTAAAGATCTACAAACTGCAGACCCGCCCCAGCGCCACCGACAGGTCCATTGGGAGAACAACAACAACATCACCAACGGCGGAAGAGAGTTCTACCACAGCCAACGACCCAATAGTTCCCATACCCTGTCACTCCCCAGCTTCCCCGGAGACAATAACTGACGAAGAAAGGGGTGATCCCCATACTGCCCACCCCATGGTCACACGCTCAAAGAGTAAAAATACTTCCGCCAGCTGAGCCCAAACCCCCTGCCCATTGACCCCTACCCCCAAAATTAGTAATACCCGAACTGAAGGACATTGCCTGCACAAGTACACATGTAAACACGTGAATGTTCTCTTTTCTCTTCTCTCGCACATACAGGAACTGCGTATTATTGTATTGTTAAGAAAATAGATAACTAACAAATTCACTGCCCAGGAGTAGATGGTACTCCCAGACGATAACTACCCGGAAGAATTGTCACACCAATTTGTATACGAAATAAAAAGGCCAACGTACCTGAAAAGGAGAAGGGTACGTGTCTACTACACAGCATTCCTCTTGGCCATAGAATATTCAATGCCCCACCTCCACCCATACTTGCCGGTCCTAAGAGATAGATCACTTAGAGTAGCGTGGGAACAGCTCTTCGCCTGGGCACTGAATGACTATTTGATAGGGAGAGCTTAAAGAAAACAACAACTAACATTTAATAACAAGCATTTTGAGAATTTTCAGGCGGGCAACTTTAACGTCGCAAGAATACGCTTCCAGGACTGCAGCAAGGTAAGAGCAAAATGCCGGTGAAATTAGCATATGTAATAAAACTAATAGGGATTTTGATGATCACCGGGTTCTTGGCTGCCTCTGTATGGCAGTACAGCTATGCTATTCATTTTATTGCTGCACCCAAACCTAATACAACCCCGTCCCCTGCTGCAACAGGGGTTACGTCAGGTGATAGTAGTAAAATTGCACCGAAGCAAAATAGAGTTAAACGCAGCACATACTCAGACAATAAAGGTATTGATAATTATATACAAGATTCAGCACACGTCTCAAACAACATATGGTACCAACACATGACCCGCATTGGTAAGCAGACAACAGAGGACAGCTGCTACGTTTGCTCATTAATACCATACGCCATGAGTGCTTCTCGAACATTTGTTGCCACAGAAATAGATGAAAAGACAGCACCGTGCATAATATACTTGGCACTGTTCCAAACGAAAGGAAGATTTCAAGGGACAGTGGTGCATATGGCATGGAAAACATGAGACTCATACCCATATGAAAACAACTTCCTCAAGACCTATTTGAGTTACCACAAGAGCAGTTTACATGCTGAAGCATTCAAATACATAACAAGTGGTCCTGCAAAAGGAGAAACAAAGAAAGTAACACTGCAGTATCTACCATGTGATTGGTATGCCACTGAAGTTCCTGGTAAACAAGGATGTTGGGAGAGGCCACTGGTGACGATAACCGGGAAGGTGTACCTGGACAACAGCTGGGAGATAGGAGTGATTGGCAGCAAAATGGTAACAAAAGAAACTATCTCAACTATTGAGGCACACAACCACCGATGTTGGACGACGTGGATCAAGTACGTACCCATGCTCACGTGGGTGGAGACGGATGAAGACCCAATAACAATACTGCCGCTGACTGCGCCCAAGGTATGCTACCAGCATAAAGGAGAGGTGGACGTAGGATATAACACCAACTGTGCAAGCGTGATGGAGTTACCTGAGGGGGAGCAGGAACAGCAGTAATAATGGACCATTATTGGGCCTGTGGAGAAAAGGCATACCATACACTGCCTCCCCTGTGGAATGGTGTGAGAAAAAAGATCTGCACCACTTCAGGAGGAGCAAAAGAACAGGACCAACAGCAATGATACTGTCCTAAATAGAAGGAAAAGACAAGGAGAACCTCTGACAGGAAATTACCTGTGGGGAAGGTCGGAAACGGCACTCACTTCAATACCGCCAGAACACAGCCTATTCAGCAGAGCAGCAATGTTCTTCTCCTCAATAATACATCCGGGACTGCAGGCTTACGCAAACGCAAAATGGCTCCAGATAACTAGATGGGAACTAATGATGACTATCAATTCTACAGTAAATGGATTCAACGCAATAAAAGAGGAGCTGCGAGCTATAAGGATGGTAGCACTCCAGAACAGATATGTATTGGAGCTTCTCACAGCCATGGAAGGAGGAGTTTGTGCAAAGATAGGACAATCATGCTGCACGTTCATTCCTGCCAACGATGCTGACAATGGTACACTGACAGAAGCAGTTTCACAATTGGCCCAGATGCACTCCAAAATGATGGATGAAAGTAACGGTGTAAACAAGGATAAGAGCTGGTTTTCACTATTATGGTCATGGATGCCATCCTGGCTGTCAGATGGACTGAAAATTATAGTTGGTTGTACTATTTTGGCTGGAGCTACACTGATCATAATAAGATTTTGGAAGGCCCGGAAGGCACGTACCACTGACGAGTTGCTTGAAATGGTCGGTATGCACCCCTTGATGCCAGCAGATGACGGCCAACACACAGGCGTAATAATACAGGAGAGGGAGAAGTTGCGCAACCAGATCATCACCAACCATCTAGACCCACCATCGATGAAGATCGAGAACCCAAGAAACCCCAGGAGCTACATAGGGAAATGGGTATACTGTACTCCTGGAGGAACCTGTGAATATATGTGCGAGTCCCGTGGAGTCCCAGTCTGCCCAGTCCGCCTCAAGACGGCGAAAGGCCTGGTGAAAGCGAACACGAAGAAAACGGTGAGCAGCGGACTAATGTCTGAGCCGGGTCCTCAAACACGGCAAAAAACGCTGTTCGAACGGCGGCAGTCTAGACTACCGCGGACTCCAATTACTATGCCCTTATCGATGACAAATGATAAGGTAAGCGATGAAATTCTGACAAACATGTGCGTGCAATCAGCCATACCTTCGCTACACAATCTTGCATCTGCACATATAAAAAATATTGATAAAGTTTCACGTGCTACATGTGTAACACGAGACAAGGACAAGGATATAATACCTGTACAGGTGCATCAACAGGCGCATCAACTAACACAAAAAGGTTCACCCGAAGCTCAATCCGCACTTTTGGCAGGAGAGGGAGTGAGAGTGGGTCCTAACGACGGCGTGCCAGCTTCTCATATAAATATGGAAGCCTCGCGATGTGGGCCCGATCATAACATTATCATTGACCCCGCCCATTTTGACTCACCCTTCGATATCACAGATATAGAGTTGATGGATCTACAACTGCCAGTGAGTGCCTTTGAACAAAGAGAATTGTCGCTCTGCCCGTCGCTACAAGGCGGCCAAGTAAAATGCATTGTGGGCGATGAAGTGAAGCGTCTATCTCTGAATTTACACGTAAATCCTGGGATGGGAGATTAGTTCCCATCTAATAACAGCAATACCTTCTAGAATTTGTGAAAGTAGCTGTTTGCCACCGCATTGTTTGGACACAGTCTTTCCTTTTCCGCTGTTACGTGATGAATTGAGTCAATTGGCAGTTGCGGAGGTGAACCACAATGAATCCATTGACTCAAACAGAAAGAAAATGGACAATGTGATGCTTGTAGAAGGTGGTTTTCATGATGCATTAAATCATAAGCCCACTACATATAATAGTGAGGCCATATTCGACGAGAATGATAAGCGGTGGAGTGACGAAGCCGCTCTAAAGGACAGAAGGCAAAGAAACAAGTCGGAGCTACTAAAAAGTAGTTCCGACGCTATTGAGCGAGAAGCCCGTTTATCAAAACGCCTATCTGAAGATTATCAATACATCAAAGATAGTTTGGTCCAAAGTTTTTCCCACCATGAAACAAGACATCTTGTTATAAATGAAGACAAAACGACACCTTCAAATAGTATACGTAAGGCTGAGGCTTTTCGTTATTCATCGAATAGAGACAGATCGAGTACTCCACAGCTTTACAATAAGAGATTAATGGATTGTGTTAATGGAGTTAGAGATTCAGCAAACCTGTCGGTGTCTCAACACTGTTTAATCTCTTCTGCTGATAAAGGAAACAGTAATAGTGAAGAGTCAACAGTCTCCAACGATAACATTGAAAATTCTGCACAAAAAGCTCAGTCACCCAAAGAGTTGACTACGGAAAGCGCAACGAAGGCCAATTTATCAGTGGCGGCTTCAATACAAATACATAATAATGTCTTAGCTGCCACGTCTGTGGCGCTACTCCCCTTTGTAAAATTGTATGAGTCACTGAGTGAAGCTATAAAAGATCAGGGAGCAGTGATGGCCAACATAGACCACAAATTATCTGTTTTGACTCACAACTTTGATCTATTACAGCAAAAGAGTGAAATGGATGCCAATGTCTCATTGCAATGGCAACATAGATTGGGCGATTTGGCAATGAAAGATCATAATAACTCTGTGATCCTGATGGACGCCATCTTAGAATGTATGAAATGGTTTCGACATCTTGACACAACTCGTATGTCTGAAAGAAAGTCTGGTCCCTGCCGTCATGAGGGTCAGCATGGGACTGTGAAAGCAAAAATACCTAACAAAGGAACCCAACAAGATTTATCGAATGTCGTGGTCATTGATGTACCACCACCTGAGCCAGCCGTCGCAGACAAGCTAGCAGGAATAAATGTGATTTCTGATGCCCCAATGTTGATTCCAGATATAATCCAGGAGCAAAATGGAGAGAATCTGATTGCGGTCCCCCGCATTACTTTAGAGCTGTCGGAGGGGCAAATAGAAACATCACCAAATACAATTCCTTGCAAAACATTTGGGATTTTCGTGGGTCCAGCAAAGACCATAGCAACTTATAAGAAAGCAACCGAAACAGCCACTAAGTCGAAAGAAGTGAAAAATAATCGTCGACAAAAACAAAATCCTGCTAAAACCAAGCAGTTTCTACGAAACCTATCGACACCTCAAAAATTAGGCCTCTTCCAGCGAGCTCCTGTCGCTAAGCCTCAATCCCCTATGGGATCAAAAAGTGTCAAACAAGGAGAGTCAAAGATAGATGAGATACCAATAAGTGCTCAAGTATCAAATCCAAAAAAACGGCCAAGGCGTGACACAGACTTAAATAAAAAGGAGCAAACAAAAGATGCAAAAGAAGTATGTGATTGGTCAACTTATTCAATTGAAGTAGATGAGGAGATCTCAAGTGAATTTATTGAGGTGGGCTCTGTCGGTTCTCCGCGATTGACATCTGATGTACACGACCTTGATAATCAATCACCTTGTAATTGTAGAGCAAAAAAAAACAACAAGGTTATGGATTCTACCGACGAAGGAGTTGCTAAATCTACTATTTCGAAAGCAGTCACGCTGATTCCAGTCAATCAGCCCAATAGACCTCACCATAATATCTCTCCAGGAAATAGTACCTTAAATCCAAAACTAACTAAAGCGCAAAGGTTAAAACATCCAGTGCAAGAGTCAAAAGTGCACCGAGATAAAATGTCTGGAGTGAAAAATCAGAGTGGGAAAGTACGGATTGAAAACATTTTTCCTGATGGGAATGATGTAAACTTAAACAGAAGTAATGTATTGCGGTTACTTCATGCAATTCCATCTCTACGTACAATCTCTTCAGAAGACATTAGAATAGTTGAATATATCTCAGAATCATGTTCCGATCAGGTACTGCTACATATTCGTTCACAAGCAGTCGAAAAAACGTTACTCGCAGCGAAAGATGATCTCCTTGCTTATGGATTTGAGATATCATACCAAAAAGAAGTTGCAATTATGCAAAGGCCTGAGAATACAGCATCAGTCGAAGATATCCGCACTTCAAACGAAAAGCGAAGAGATATTTTAAAGGAGGTATTTAAAATCCAGCCTACAGACTCGAATCACGATGTACAAGTACATCAAGGCGCAAATCCAGTTGTACGGCGTCACAAGTAACTAGTGCAGCATTATGAAAAGGTATCCTGTGAGGTGATCTCATGGAATACACGTGGGTTTAGTCATCTGCTGTTGGAGTCACCATTTTGTATGGATAACGTCTTTGCACTGTGTTTACAAGAAACGTGGCTCCGTGTGTCACCGGTAAGAGATGGGTATTCCATTCTACTCAACCCTGCTGGAAAAAACCAGTTTGGCCGTCCCTTCTCTGGGCTATTGATAATGCTGAATAATTCCTTTGGATGGGAAATAATGAAAACACATATGCCCAACCTATTTGTGCAAGGTATATTGCTAGAATCTAAATCTGGTACCGCTGATAACCCGAAGAATCTACTATTGATCAACACTTATTGGAATCCGAAGATGATTTCAACAACTGCATATCTGGATGCAATAACAGCAGTCATCGATGACAGCCTGATAACAAGTTATAATCTGCAGATTATCATATGTGGCGACCTAAACTGCTCATGGTTGGAAGAGATCCAACCGTCAAAAAGTGTCACAAAAGACGCGGGTGATATTAATGCTGAGCGAAGATCACAATGGACGACGGCCATGGAATCCCGGGACTGTGACATGGTAAACGGATCGTCGAAAAGTGATAATCCGCCTAAAGCGACATGGAATTGTGGTCACTTGCATAAAACTCTAGACTACATATGGATATCCAACAACATGTGGCCAGACATTGAGGACTTCGAAGTCAAAAGGTGCGCAAATAGTGACCACAACCCATTATTTTTAACTTGGAAATGTGACAAGTACACGCCTGATGCGATATATGAGACCGCAGTTACAATTAATCATGGAGGAAATAGACTAAAAATCAATGCTGGACAACTAAATAAATTCCTTGGTGATATTAGGTTGGGAAACTTATCTCCAAAAAGCAAAATAAACTTTGCTCCATTGTTATCAGAATTTCGTCTTAATAACACATCTGGATCAAAATTTAAAGACCGAAAACATGTCTTTAGCCGAACTGTGTATAACGAAAAAAAATCTCTACAAAGGGATCTCAGACAGCTTAAGAGACAAATGGGAACAAATGCTTCCTTAGAAATCAAAAAAAGGAAATTAAAATACAGAAATTGGTTGAAGTCCTTTGCTTCTATGAGAGATCAAGAAAGAGGAGAACAAATGCTAAAGTTGATCTTGACTCATAACTCAAGAGAAACGTGGAAGTTACTAAATAAGGGCACTTTATCTCAAGACTTTGCGCAGTCAAATAGTATATCGAAGTCAAAATGGGAGAAACACTTTGCCAAAGTATTTGGAGTAACATCAACGAACACATTTACGCAAGCTGCCGAGTGCAGCGATGCTTGGGATGTCACTGAGAAGGTTGAGGACATTATTGTTCTAATTGGTCATCTAAAAAACTCAAGAGCCGCCGGACCTGACGGCATAACAAATATTATGCTTAAGGAAAAAAAAGAAAGTTGGTCCGGCTTCATCGTATATTTGTTCGATCTGATTGCAACTGTGAAAGAAGTGCCAGATTCGTGGAGAACAGCGGTTGTGGTTCCGGTGTTCAAGAAGGGCAGGCGGGACGATCCCTCAAATTACCGCCCGATTGCCCTTTTGGACACCATTGGTAAAATTTTCGCGATGTGTATACAGCGTAAATTAACCAGATGGGCCACCGATGCGAAGCTTCTAGACTGCAGACAAACAGGTTTCACCAAAGGAGTGGGTACGGAGGTGAACCTATTAATACTAAACCTGTTAAAACTAGAGACGTTAAAGAATAAAACAAAGCTTTTTCTGGCATTCATTGATATGCGGCAGGCTTTTGATTCAATAAACAGAGCCAAATTATGGAATAAATTAATCAAGTGGAACTGTCCTTTGGCCCTATTAAATCCAGTGATAGCCCTACATTCGAACACTACAATGCGTATACGCATGAATGCTCTAGGGGAACTTTCAAATAAAATATCCACTGATAGAGGTGTGAAACAGGGATGTCCTTTGGCGGCACTACTGTTCAAACTTTACATCTCAGACATTGCAATTGACCTCAAAGAAGCGTCATGTTTTCCGCCAAAGGTAAATGGGAACCACGTGAGTTGGGCAATATACGCTGACGACATCGTCTTAATGGATCGCACACAAATCGGCCTACAAAGGCTCCTGGTAAAATTTCAAGAATACTGCGTCGTCAACGATCTAACAATAAATGAAAAAAAATCAAAGATTTTGACTGTCAGCAAGGTGCTAACCAAAAAAGATCGAGAATTCAAGTGGACAATTGCCCAGGAGAACATTGAAATAGTGGCATCGATACGATATTTAGGAATTCTCTTTAATAATTCTATAAGAGAACTCGAGTGGTGGTGTGACCTGAGAAATCGTATAGACGGTTTGGGAGCTCAGGCAGCACGCATACATGCTGATTATGGAAAATTTACTCTAACTCCGGTGATAACGTTTTTTAAACAGAAAGTCGTACCAGCAATTACTTTTGGGTCTGAAGCTGGGTGGAATTTGAATGCGCGTTGTTGGGACACTCTTGAAGGTAAGTTTTGGAGACGTGTACTAAGGCTTCCCACATATGTACCAATCAAGGCCATCAGACATGAACTTGGCCTCGATTCGCTATACACAACGGTATTATGGAAGTCAATTACAACGGCCAGGAAATTACACCTGAAGGAACCAGCTCCGGCCTACCAAATTTTGGCAGCAACAACGCAACGACCGCATGAAGGCTTACTAAGATGCTGGGTCGATAAAATCAAATTCATTGTTGAAACTGCAGACATTAAGTGGGACTTGGTGATGGCTATACCACAAATAGCCAAAAAAAAATTTCGCCAATGGAGTTGGATTCAAAACGTAGCTGACCGTGGGAAGATGAAGACCTCATTAGTTCTAGGAACTGCGGAAAATAGCTTGGATAAGTTACCCAAATATCTAAAGCAATTTCCATCCAGATACCATCGGAATAAATTCCTGAGATTACGTTTAAACATATATCACACCAAAGATGTGCTTTGGAAAAGGCACGATACAAGCACAGTAGACAACATCTGCAGATTTTGCAAAGTATCTGATGAAACTTTGAAACACTTAATCACGGATTGTGAAGCACTAGTAATTGCGCGTTCACTGATGTTAGGAAAGTATGCACCTCTCAATGGAAATTCGGAAGATTGGTGGTTTAGAATGTTAACCAGTAACAATGTTCAGCTGACTTGTGCGGTGATAAACTTTTTGGAAAAAATCATACCGAGCATCGCACTGTAATGAAAATGACATGGTGAAAAGAATGGTCCCATCGAAATCTGAGGGGCAAGACCGAGGTCTTTTCAGGTGGACAGTATTGCTGAGATATTTGTGGTGGTTGTGTTGTGTAATAAAAAGTTTGATAATAAAAACTATAATATTACAATAAAAAAAAAAAAAAAAAAAAAAAAAAAAAAGAATATATGTATTGGTCATTTGAAGATCATGTGAACCACTATGGACATTTAGGAGGAATAACTAAGATATGGAGAGTAAGAGGAGACAACGAAAAGGATATGTTTGTGGTCGACAAGTCGACCAGAGGGGGGACTGAAGTGGGAGAATGGAAGACCAGGCTCCCGTCCTTCACCTCTCGCGCTTGGCCTAAAGGGTCACAACCCAGACACCCGCCACGAGAAGAGTTTGTCCATTTACCAGACGACCAGATACCCTGGTACAGGAACATACGGATGTGTCCATCTGCCTGCCCAGCAGCCCGCACTAGCCATGCCGACACCTGCGGCACGGACCAACTAGACTAAAGCCTACACGTCGTTAGAGATGCCATGACGACCTAGCCAACGGTTAGCACACCTGTACAAATATACACACTGGACACTCCCGCACCAATCTACACGAAGAATATACCCAGTGCTATGACGTAGGCGACAGACATACTCACGGACGTGCATCTTTATTATTTTCTACATAGGCTTTCAAAATGCAGCAACGCAAGACGCGTCATGAACTCATCTAAAAAGCTTGCTCACGCTTCTCCTAAAACCAGTTGCCACAATGAGAAATATAATGAAGACACGATACTGGTCATGAAACTATATGGTACTGTAACCTAAAGCACCTGTGCACCAGACGGACCCACTTATACACCAGGCCTAAGTAGGCCGCAAGCAAGAGCTTCCATGGACGTTAAAAGAACAAGAGTCAGATTGCTGATCCTGCAGCATGAGCCCAGCGAAGCAACCAGCCAAGGTCGCAATGTTGCAAACCCACATTCCAAGAGCAAATCATCAAGGGCACGATGTTGCAACCTCGCACGCCGCGCACCAACGTTAAAGTCACACCTGCAAATTAAACCAGACACACAGTGGAAAAACAATATTAATTGTGCAGAATTATGCCTCAAACACGGTCCCACCTCACGTGACCAAGCTGAACCTGACAGGATGCCAAGCCCAGGAGAAAGAAAGCGTCTGGATCTCTCGTTACAAGACATAAGCAGATACAATTAAAAAGGCTCAATGGACATCTGCGACAGTGGGAGCAGTCGGCCTTCCAGCTATGAATAAATCCTCACATTGTCTGCACGTACCCATAGTGAAACATTGTTGCAAATGACAGGTACACCGAGAGCTGGGAACAGCGATGGTCCCAGGCTGGGAAGCTCGCGGGCGCACCAATCAGAACATGGGGCTCCTATCACTGATGCCATTAACTTTAACCAATCATCAGGGGTCTTCATGTAACAATTCTCATGTATCTAATCGTAGGGACACTCCCGCACCAATCTACACGAAGAATATACCCAGTGCTATGACGTAGGCGACAGACATACTCACGGACGTGCATCTTTATTATTTTCTACATAGGCTTTCAAAATGCAGCAACGCAAGACGCGTCATGAACTCATCTAAAAAGCTTGCTCACGCTTCTCCTAAAACCAGTTGCCACAATGAGAAATATAATGAAGACACGATACTGGTCATGAAACTATATGGTACTGTAACCTAAAGCACCTGTGCACCAGACGGACCCACTTATACACCAGGCCTAAGTAGGCCGCAAGCAAGAGCTTCCATGGACGTTAAAAGAACAAGAGTCAGATTGCTGATCCTGCAGCATGAGCCCAGCGAAGCAACCAGCCAAGGTCGCAATGTTGCAAACCCACATTCCAAGAGCAAATCATCAAGGGCACGATGT
This sequence comes from Ambystoma mexicanum, assembly GCF_040938575.1. NCBI lineage: Eukaryota > Metazoa > Chordata > Amphibia > Caudata > Ambystomatidae > Ambystoma > Ambystoma mexicanum. The sequence continues at coordinate 379,888,339 of NC_090927.1, read as the reverse complement.
TGCAACCTCGCACGCCGCGCACCAACGTTAAAGTCACACCTGCAAATTAAACCAGACACACAGTGGAAAAACAATATTAATTGTGCAGAATTATGCCTCAAACACGGTCCCACCTCACGTGACCAAGCTGAACCTGACAGGATGCCAAGCCCAGGAGAAAGAAAGCGTCTGGATCTCTCGTTACAAGACATAAGCAGATACAATTAAAAAGGCTCAATGGACATCTGCGACAGTGGGAGCAGTCAGCCTTCCAGCTATGAATAAATCCTCACATTGTCTGCACGTACCCATAGTGAAACATTGTTGCAAATGACAGGTACACCGAGAGCTGGGAACAGCGATGGTCCCAGGCTGGGAAGCTCGCGGGCGCACCAATCAGAACATGGGGCTCCTATCACTGACGCCATTAACTTTAACCAATCATCAGGGGTCTTCATGTAACAATTCTCATGTATCTAATCGTAGGGACACTCCCACACCAATCTACACGAAGAATATACCCAGTGCTATGACGTAGGCGACAGACATACTCACGGACGTGCATCTTTATTATTTTCTACATAGGCTTTCAAAATGCAGCAACGCAAGACGCGTCATGAACTCATCTAAAAAGCTTGCTCACGCTTCTCCTAAAACCAGTTGCCACAATGAGAAATATAATGAAGACACGATACTGGTCATGAAACTATATGGTACTGTAACCTAAAGCACCTGTGCACCAGACGGACCCACTTATACACCAGGCCTAAGTAGGCCGCAAGCAAGAGCTTCCATGGACGTTAAAAGAACAAGAGTCAGATTGCTGATCCTGCCGAATGAGCCCGGCGAAGCAACCAGCCAAGGTCGCAATGTTGCAAACCCACATTCCAAGAGCAAATCATCAAGGGCACGATGTTGCAACCTCGCACGCCGCGCACCAACGTTAAAGTCACACCTGCAAATTAAACCAGACACACAGTGGAAAAACAATATTAATTGTGCAGAATTATGCCTCAAACACGGTCCCACCTCACGTGACCAAGCTGAACCTGACAGGATGCCAAGCCCAGGAGAAAGAAAGCGTCTGGATCTCTCGTTACAAGACATAAGCAGATACAATTAAAAAGGCTCAATGGACATCTGCGACAGTGGGAGCAGTCGGCCTTCCAGCTATGAATAAATCCTCACATTGTCTGCACGTACCCATAGTGAAACATTGTTGCAAATGACAGGTACACCGAGAGCTGGGAACAGCGATGGTCCCAGGCTGGGAAGCTCGCGGGCGCACCAATCAGAACATGGGGCTCCTATCATTGACGCCATTAACTTTAACCAATCATCAGGGGTCTTCATGTAACAATTCTCATGTATCTAATCGTAGGGACAACCCAGATATATCACCTGACTAACCCTCGACCACTAACATTGTTCTCTATACGTGTGCTATACTAACCCTACCACTCGAGTAACCAATTAAGAGTGGCGATAGGTTTTTTGCTAACTTTCCAATGTGACGCAAGTAGCGCGTCATATCAAGGTAAAAAGGGCCTGCGAGCCCTACGATTGTGTGTGTGTCAGGACGGACGCGTACGCTCCTTGACCCATTCCTGCCGTTTCTGTCTAATAAACAGCAGAGTCACCTTGCTTCTTGCGTGTGTCTCATACTCTATCTCATCTGGGATATACGGGAGGAGTTGGGGCCTCCCTGCCCGGAGGTCTGCGGACGGCCCGGCCGACCCCGGCAGAATTTCCCCCCGACAAGTGTCACAAACCACAAGTGTAATATCAGTCTGAATAACAGTAAGAAAATAGCACTTTTGGATCCAGTGCTCACAGACGTCTCCAATGTCCCCAGCCTGCACATACATCCGAGCCACCCCCTCCCAGCTGTAAAGTACTAATGACATTGTAACCTCAATTTGCATTGCAAAGGCCACAGAGGTATATTTCAGAAACACCCCAGCAATATGGGTCCATTATCTGAAGCAGTCCCATTGCCAGTGGACATTTTACATATTCCGCTGCCTGCACCTAGCACTGCTTTCCCTTCCAGTTCCACCAGGCCCACAGTGAAGAGGGCCACTGGGAATCACCAGTCAGTCCAAACCAGAGTTTACAGGAGCCCTGCCATAGCCATTTTTCTGTATTGCTTGTCGGAAGGTGGAGCAAGGTACAGCCCATGGACTTGCAATTCCTACTAACAAACATTATCAGTACTGATTGAATATGTGTTGGTGTCACCTCATCCGGCCGGAGGGGAAATGACAGTATGCCACTTTCAAAATCCAACCTCAAAAACAAGAGCCATGTTACAAACATGGGCAGCAACAACACCCCATTTTATACAATACACAAGCCATGACTCAATCCCCCTACATCATCGGCATACAAAGAGGATTCAACAGCAGTTAACGCAAAAGCACAAGTACAAACAAGCAGAAGCAACCCTAAAATAAATGCAAATCTGTGATAATGCATTGAAAATAAGCAAAAGTGACTACAACAAATAACTCTATAGAACACACAATGGTGCATAACTGCAAGCCCAAAAAAAGCAGCCCCTACAAGTCACACACACAATAACCAGCAACTGCAATAGGCATCTAAAATAACAGTTTATGCAATTATGAAACTAACCAAGTCACCTAAACAGCCGTCAGCTGAGTAGCTAACCACAAACACAGGGTCCTGAAACCACAACATCTACAAGCATACTGTTAGCTCATAGCGTTACCTTGAAATATCCACCACTTAGACACACAGGATAGAACCTGATTTGTTTTCTTTTTTTATTAAAGTACCTTAAAGTTAACCTCAAATAGCAGCCACCACCTAAACCAACAAAGACAGAGCGTAACAGCAGTCCCGCAACACACACATGGAAGACAAACAGCACACCTTTGACTATAACACATACACTGGAGCATGCAACCCCACGCCCAGTCTCCCTCCCTACAGCACGTACACACACACACACACACACACACACACACGTAAACCCAAAGATCCTGAAATAACGCAAGAAACAGCTATGGAGCACAAGTCATCTAACACCCAACACCTTCAAAACAACTGTCTAGAAGCAGCAAAATGATGGACAGGGCTCCTTCTATCGTCTAAAATTAGGTCTGGCTGTTGCAGAGAGCAAGCACACACTGCCATACCAACTGAGAACCCGCTAATTAAGATACTATCTCTCTGCTGCTCTACTACATACTGCATGTCGCAGACAAAAGCCAACACAGGGACACGTGCATTAGTGTGTTAAACACGTGAAATACCTTGCTAAAAACCTCGAAATTCTGACCTGCGTGCAAAAGCAACACTGTACTGGATTGCAAAGACCAGAGGGGTACATTTCAGTGGGCAAATGCGGTGGCTGCGGCTGGTCTCTGTTATGCCCAACTGTCCTCCAAAGTTAAAACCAACCACATCGTTGCGGTTTGTTGAAATGAATGCGCTCTCCTCTGTGCAAATTTAGATGGACTTCTTTATCCAAGTAAATCCTTTTCCCTTGGAACTTCATCACTAAGATGTGCAACATGTAAATGCATTTCCCAGCTGTACTTACCCTGTAACTAAGTACCCCACAAGTAACAGCGCCTCGATGCAGAAGGGCTGTTTGTGCGCTAAACAAATGTAAAAAATAAAATAAATAAATAAGAAAACAGAAATTAGTGCTCCTTCTGGAATGTAGGGCTCTCATGGTGGCTATTGCAACCTGAAAACGCGGAGTGATGTCCTGGATGTGGTCAAACTAACACCTAGAACACTGGCTTACGAAGACTACCAATTCTCTGGGGAAAATTCCAAATGCACAGGTTATATGACCTAGTGCCACAAAACAAGAACCCTCAAGAGACGTATTAAGTATACACATGAAACAAAGCCAAGCAGAATGAGCGCAGAGAAACAGGCACAGACTGCAGTGCGCTCAATGCGGAAGAGAGAGTTCCATTACATTAACCCAAATTACATGTTGCCATAACAGGGAAATAGACAATGTACAAAATGCGACTGGAGGAGCAGGACTTGAAAAGGATACCTGTCATTGATGAAACGTTCCTTTATGTGTGTGCTTTTCTTCGTTCTTTTTGCTTAGTTTCAGTGCCATGTTGTCCTCACATTATACCATTACGCACTATGCGAGAGATCAGTATCAGCCCCTCCAAGCCCGGCCCACTCCACTCCACTCCCTGGCACAGTGAGTGGGCACAGCAGGACATCGTAAGCCCATGGAGGTGGCAGCCAATGCAGCCCGAATCCATGTAGTGTTGCTGCACATGCAAGGGTGCGTCTTTGTTTTGATGTGTGTTTAGTAATGTACGAACCATCTGGTACTGCATGTTAGTTGTTTTCAGTGGCTTAATTTTCAAGGCACACTTTAGAATGATGCAGACCTGGGCTTTTTCAAAAATGCAACTATAGCTCCACTGGTCAGTGTCACGGTGCTATAAGAGCGTCAAGCTCTGTCAGTGCAGCTGATACCCACGTGGCAATTTAGGAATAGTCTTGCGATTTCAAACCCGTCATACAGCTTCCTCTCACATGGAGCAGTTTATATACATTGTAATTCCCTTTGTTGACCTCCTTCTAGCTGTTACCATAGGTCGTGCACTTGGTAACATAACGGTGCATCCAAACCCATACATACCACGCAGTGCATTGACCCTGAACCCTAGCACAGTCAGCCAGCATCATCAGCCCTCGATGGTCAGCCATGAGCCACCTATTCATTTAAACGTTCTCAAGTTAAATCCAAACCCATACCACAGAGTGCAGTGATCATGGCTGACTGACAGCCATTCATGATACACCGCCACCACCAATCAATTTACACGTACTATCCCAATATAAATCCAACCCCATACCACCCCCAATTTAGTTCAGATTTAAGTTGCAAACTACAATTACCTATGAGGTCGCGGGGGCCAAGCACACGATCTTGTCGTTTCAGAATCTGCCAGAGAGAGTGCCCCTGTGCACAGTAGGTAGCTGCAAGCAGGCCGGGATGGGTGAGGGAGACACTGCAGCCTGCAGAAGCAGGGGACTGGCAGTGGCAGGGCAGGATAGCAGAAGGCAGCCAGAGGTCTTCTTCCGTCTTCTTGGCAAAGCTTGGGGTGCGTGCTTGACTCAGACTCAGGCCTCAGCCCCACAGTGAGCCTTGCAGGTCGCTTTGCTTCACTTAAATGCAGCTCGTCACCGAGCAGTGCCTGCACCCTGCGCATGTGTATTAGAACACACTAGAGCATGTGCGTTTGCTGTGTTGCCCTCCACAATGCGCATGTGCGAGCCCCAAATCCACGGGCAGAATGCAGTGCGAGCCACACCCAGGCTGGACTGGATCTCATGTTCCCCCTCCCCCTAAACCACCAGTCACAAGAACAAGGAGGTTTTGTACACGAACAAACGACTCTCAGTCTCACAGAGAGAGAGTCATTTCAGTAAAGTTATTACGCACAGCAGCTGCGCAGGCCCATTCATTCATCTATGTATCCTTCCCCCAAGAAAAGAGGCCCCATGTGTCGAGGCCCTCCGGGGAAACTCCTGGTTTCCCGGTGGGTAAGTCCAGGCCTGGTTGTACGGACGTTAAGGTGAGAACTTAATGCAACCAACCCCTGGAAATTCAGCTAAAGCCACCTTAACTTCATGCCCCGTGTTGCGCAGGCTATGATTACAATGATGACATCACTAATTACATGTTGTATGAGAACAATGATGACATTACAAATGACACCACTTATGCATCATTGGTTACAACACTAATTGCATTGTATATAACTGATTACATCAATAATGGAATTAGACATAGGCAGTGGACTTGACCATGACAAAGAGTGGGGTCACTGGCCAGCACCAACGGCCATAGCTAGTGGTCAGTTAGTGTTAAAAATACCAATGTGCATGGTAAAAAGCCATGCCTAGTGTCCCATCACTGATTTAAAATATACAGTGGGCTACTGTGACAGCTGTAGTCAGTGGCCATGGCTAGCGGTCATAGCTAGCGGCCATTAATATGTCAGAATATACATAGCCACTGGCTAGCATTGTGTTGAAGATCATGGCTAGTGGCTGGTTAGTGTATATAATATACAGTGGGCATGGTCGAAAGCTATAGTTAGTGGCTGGTTAGTGTAGTGTAATACAGAGTGGGTACGGCCGAAGGTCATTGCTTATTGCATTTTATTATTTTAAAATGTACAGTGGACATGGCCAAAAGATGTACAAACTGCTCAAGGTCAAAGGCCATGGCTAATGGTCCATTTATATGTTAGAATATATAATGTGCACAGCCAAAGATTGCGGACAACGGCCAGTATTGTGCTAACATCCATGGCTAGTGCCAAATCCGGTTGAAAGCTGTATCCACTGGTAAAGGCCAACATCTATGGTTGGTAGCCTGTTAGTGCACATGGATGAAGGTTGTGACTACTGCCCATTGCTGAAGGCCATGACTAGCGCCCATTCATGTGTTAAAATATATTTAACCATGCAGACTGATTGATTGATGACATCACATATCTGGGCCACTTGTTTTTGTTCATTGTAGGCTAGTTGTTTTTGTTCATTGACAGTAAGAATTTTGAAAAGGTGCCATATATGTAGACATTAACCTTCTCATATGTTCTTAAAGTCCTTTCCTTACAGTTTGATATCTGCCCATGCTGCACATACATGGGGCAAAAACACACAATTCATTTGTATACATGAGGATTAACTTTAATGTTATTGACATTTTCTAGTGATATTGTTTCTTTCTTTCTTTAGTTTCCATGTATGTGCTTCTCATTTGTATGCATTGTGGGTCTTCATTTGTATTGTTTGTACTAACACAAGTGTGTAGGAAGTGTTGAATTGTTTGCTATTTATGCCATGTTTAACATTACTCAAAACTCTGATAAGATACCATTTAATTAACTATCCCAAATTACCAGATTAAAAATATTTTACTTCTCTAGTGCATGCTGCAGCCATTGCCTATGTGTATGTATGAATAGGTTCCTGTATCAACAACAACACTCCAATATAATGCTTTATTTTGGTGACTACATTCTTTAATACATTCATTAGTTTATGAGAGGTCTCCTGATCACCCATAATATGTTGCTGCCAACATTGTAAACACAACCCCTTGTAGGTACTTTTCATCAGAATTAATTTGATATGTGATGTCACCAATGACATTTGTGATGTCATCTTTGATGTCTTGTGTGTTAGTCTTAGCAGTTCACAGTGGTTGTGTGTGTTATGGTTGCTTAGTTTACCATAACTGGCAGATTTCTGGGGGTTTTCTGTTTTACTTGTAACCATAACATCCCTTTAACAATGTTTTTTCACTGAATTGCATAGGCTTTTATTAGTGCAACAAAACCATAACCTAACCATAAAGTCCCATTTCTCTATTGTTGGCCGTTACATCATCAACAGAGAAATGGACTTCGGAAAGTACAGCATGGCACAGTGCCACAACACAAGGTAATATTTTTTTTTCTTCTTTTTTTCTTATTTGTTTTGGCTTTATAAAAAAAACCTTTACAAAATCACAACAATATTTAGCGATACAATTACATAAATAAGTAAAGAAAAAATCAATAGCAAACTAATCACAAGCAAAACCAAGGGTATCACAATGAGAGAGGAAAGACAGCCAATTCAATTCAGAAAGCCAAACAAAAAAAGAATTCCTCAAATTATAATGGCACTTAATGTAAGTACTTGTATAATGGCTGCTGTTAACATAACCTCTTGACCAGCAATCATTCTTTCCCAAAAAAACTCAGACAAAAGACTTTCCTCCTTGGTCACAAATCTTCTGAGAAGTAGCAGTCTGATTTCCCAGGTACCTTCACACTCCAATAGTAAGTGTCTTATTGTTTGTCTGCCCGGGAGTACGCAATGATCACAGAGTTGTTTTAATTGATCCCCTTGGTTTCTTCTTGTTAATATTTCCCCAGTACGTGCCACATTGAGCCGGAGCCTCAGAAAGTTGTTTCTTATTGCTCTATCAGGGAACCTTTGTAGATAGCGGAGCAACAAAACAAGCTTTTTTTCCATCTTTAAGCAGGTGTTCGGGGGCATACTGGACCTTACGTTGGCAATTGTATCGATCCAGTCCCAGGTTTCCAGTGTCCTTTTCACTTTACAAGGGCTTGAAACAAGAGTTTCCAGGTTCATCTCTATTCTGGACAGAATTCCCTTTATTTTTTTTTCCAGGTCGCACAAAATCTGTGATCTTGAGTTTTTGAGGTGCTCATTTACCTCATAATAAAGGGAGTCTTGTTTACTGGTAAACCGAGCTCAAATCTTAGACACTCCATTGGTACACATAACGGGAGTGGCAAAGATTTTTTCCAGATTGCACCCTCGATTTTGATCCAATTTGTGTGCCAGCATAAGGGTTTCGCCTCTAAACCATAAAGTAATACTGAGACTACTTTAGCCGTATAAAATCTGATCAATGGTAGCATTGAGAATTTACAGTATTTTGCATTAAGTTTGAGGAATTAATTGGGCAACTTTCTTCATCATTGATAAATTTACTTTTTTTTGTGGGATATGCATAGATTTTATAACCCAAATAGGTCAGTTCATCTATGCGGGGAACAACCATCCCATCGAGGAACCAATTACCATAACTGATTTTCTTTTTTGGATGTTTGGATGTTAAGAATTTTAGATTTTAGATTTCGCAGGGTTTATTGTGAGCACGTTTGAACTGGTGTATTTCCCCAGCTTATTCAGGAGATGTTGAAGGCCCACTGCAGACCTATCCAACAGGACGATATCATCCGCGTAGGCCAGGCAGTGAATCCTTCTACCATTTATCACTGGACTGGCCAATGCTGCTGAAAGCAAAAAGTTTCCTAGGTCTGAGAGAAAAAGGTTGAAAAACAATGGTGCCCCCATACAACCTTGCCTAGCCCCTCTCAAAACCTGTACCAAGTTGGAGAGGTGGCCTTGCTCATCTAACCGTACTCTTAATGTTGTGTTTCTATGAATCGGAATTGGAATTGCTAGAAGATGGTGTGGTATGCCCCAATCATAAAGTTTTCTCCACAGCCGACATCTGTCCATGTGGTCAAATGCCTTGGAGAGATCTACCTAAGCCCCATAAAGAGGTAGGTCAGATTTCCCCTTCGACTTTTCACTAACCAGATTTAGGATGAGGACGTTCCAGCCGGTGGACAGACCCTTCCTGAAACCTGTCTGATGGCATGACAGGATTTGCTGTGCCTCAACCAAGCTTGTAAGATCTCTTAAAAGTATTTGCATGAAAAGTTTGCCATCAGTATCAAGGAGGGCGATCGGACGGTAATTTTCCGGTTTAAGCCGATCACCCCCTTGAAGAATGGTATAACTAAAGCATTCTTCCATGACGGTGGAAAGAAACGGCTCCTTAATATTTCTCGAAATAAAAGATTCAAGATCTCTGCCCAAAGTTTTGGTTTATTTCTAAGAACCTTGTAGGTTAAACCATTTGGTCCCGCCGCTTTAGATCTAGAGGACCTTGAAATTAGATCGAGAATATCGTCTTCCTCGAATGAAACAGATCAAGGGGAGTCTATTGTGGGAATAAATTCAAGAGACCCGCAAGATCTAAAGTTCTCTGAGAGCTAGTCCACCCACTTTATCTCTGGGACTAGATTGCATAGGGAGCTGTTAACACCTGATTCCAGTTTGCCCAACACCGCCCAGAAATTCCTAGAGTTATTTGAGCTTAAAAGATGCAATATTTGTTCACCGTCCTGTTGGATCCTTTAGAATCTCTGGTTCCTTGACCAGTTTCTGTATGTCTTCTTTACTTTTTTTACCTCCTGAAAAATTATAGAGTTGTCGCTAAGCTCCTTTTTTAGTTTACACAAAATACTTCTATATTCCCTTTTTTTCTGAGTCTCTTCATTAAAAGTGTGGATATGATCTTGTTTTAAGGATGTACACATTTTACTAGGTGGATGAGTTGCCTATATAAACATCCCAAATTTCTCCGGGTGTAGTTCTTCTTTCCAATCTATTTTTGAGGTTTTCTCAAGTTTTTCGTTAAGGGTTTTCCCTTCTTGTTTATATTTTACAACTCTCAGCTTTCCCTTGCAGCCCTCTACTTCTTGCGCCAATCTCATTTCTTTAGGGTTTAGCAAATCCAGAAGGGAAAGTTCCAATCTGGAGTGATCACTCCCACCTTCATGATTTATAATCAAGCTTGGCTGGAGGCAGGACAGTTCGGAGGAGACGAAGACAAAGTCCAAGGTAGAAGCTACATTCCCCCTGCGCTGCTCCAGGTTGCTTCTGCCCTTCCACCCATACTAGGTTTCGCCTGGATCTGCTCTAAGTTCCAAGATGCCAAAAAGTCTGACCACATTTGACCTCTTCTTGAGGTTTTACTCCCTTGGTACTCACCACAGCCTTTAGTGGAACAGTCAGAGTTGAAGTCCCCGGCTAAGAGGATAAAAATACCTTCCTGTTCAAACTTCACCTTGGTTAATACCTCATGAAGATCCACTAGAAAATTATGTAGTTTGGAGATAGCCGGGTTCCAGTAGATATTGATAATCACCATTTCAAATAGGGTTTCAGTATTTTTTAACACAACTTTGCATGCTTGTATTCCCAAAGGGTTATTACACACTGGAGTGATTATTTTGAAAGTGGAGTTTTTAAAGGCAAGCAAAAGACCCCCCGATGATCTGCCTTTGACTTTTTGAGATGCATACAGATTTTGGGTTGTAAATCCCTCAATATCAAGCTGGTGAACGAGCCAGGTTTCCTGTAATATTAAGATATCATTGTGCCCCAACAGCTCTTCTTTGAGTTCTTTCTTTTGCAAAAAACCTGGCCCTTGTGTGTTCCGACAAACCAGCTTCAAGTTACTTTGCCTAAAGGCAGGTTGTCTCTGCCCCCAATTTTAGAATGATTTGCGATATAATCTCAGGGAGTTTTGCCAACAGTTCTCCATTTTGGTTTGGACCCTGAGAATGATTTACATCTTTTTTCTGTGAGACCTCACCCTGGGCCCCATTCTTCACTCCTACTCCCCACACTGTGCTTTCTGTACTGGGGAGTACACTTGTTTTGCTTTCCTCTGACTTTTCTGTGATTATCAGGCCAACCCGGGCCAAATCGGCCTTATGGTTTACAATTGCTTGGTTAGCACTTCTGGTTTTCAGGCCGATTTCAACAAAATGATGGTCATTTTTTAGTGGAAATTTGACATATTCAATGCCATCACTTGCGAGGAGGAACAGGTTTGGGACCTGGTTCAAGTAAGAGAGAATAGCCGATCTTCAAGGAGATTTGTTATTGTTGTTGGGGGCCTGCCTTAACCAGACTTTTGGAATGGAATAGTCTGCCTCATCTGTAGTCTTGGCCACTGCAGGATTTTGGATGGGGAATGATTGGAGCCCTTCGCAGAGACTACTTCCAGTGGGGATCTCCAATTTTCTATACTTCCTCAAACCATTCCATGTGTCCTCTATACGAGCTGAGAGTTCCTGCCTCTCTCCCTCTTGTATGATGTGAAGAGGGGCTAATGGTTCAGGCCTATTCAGTTTCTTCTCTGTTCGCTTTGCAAAAATTGGCGCTAAGATGAGTCTTCACAGGCTCCCCTCCTGTTTCTATAGCTGAAGCAGAATTTTGAGCCTTAGTTTCTTTTTTTCTCAGAAATATTGGGGATATCTTGATATTTGCATGGCTTATACCCTTGTTTTTTTGCTCTTTATCTTCAGGGGAGCGCTAACTACATCCATCTGAAGATCGATACTTGAACAGAGGATTTTTGTTTCTGTTGGCCTTTATTAATTTCCTTCCTACAAGAGCCTTTTCACCCCGATTTTTTCTTGGGGGGGAAAGGAACTTGGATTTACTCGAGTATCAACCACCACCAGATCTGGTTCCGCAGATGGAGGAGCTGGGGCACAGGCTTCAATGGATTCCTCCTCCACTGGGAGAGTCAAGTTTTTCAAAAACTGGTTCACACCTGTGGCCCTTGGAGTTTGTCCTTTCTGATTATTTGTCTTTTTTTGCATTCTTGTTTTTTGTAGAGGAGGATTTTTTTACAGGGTTTGATTTACCCTTTTCCGTTTTGTTTTTCTTCTTCCTTTATAATTTTGTGAGGAAGCTGGAATCCAAGTGTCCTCCACAATGACTAGCTCTTGGGTGGTTTTATCCTCCACTAGTACTGGGATATCGGTGACCCCCCTCCTCATCTTCAATAACCACATTTGCTAGTCTTCTGAACTCCTCCAAGACAGATTCCGAGAGGGGGTATCATCGAAAAGGAGCGTTTTCAGCCCGACCTTCTACATTTGGGTTTTGCCTAAGGTCAAGGGAGAGTCGCACATTTTCAGAATTTTTATTAATCAGATCATGGGTAGGCATCACTATCTTTTTTCCCTGCTTTGAGAAGGAGAAAGACTTGTGCCATATCGAGGCCCTGTTTCACTCCTTCGAGTTGCGTTTCCATTAAAGTGGGGATCAAAACCCACAATTGCTGATTCATTTTTAGCCGTTTTGTTTGTTAGTTCAAGCAGCACTCCAGCTTGTGTTTGCACTTCCATTTTTAATAGTTCAAAAACTGAAACAAACCGAAACCAATGAGTTCAGTACAAAGCTGAGGGCCGATAGGGTGCTATCACTTGTTTACTGAACATTACTGTGTTGATCAAAACCAGAACTTGGTTGACAGTTGTGTGACGTACTAGGAGGCAACTCATTTTGGTCCGATGGTCCCAGAATTGTATTCTCTCCAACCTCTATGACCAATGGGGTGGGCGCTTCTTCACTCTCTTGTCTGAGTTCAGGGGGTTGCCACGCATTACTGTCCATTTCTTCTGCGTCGTTTAAACTTTTGTTTCTTTTCTTAAAGAAATGATCCTTTATTTTGCCCTGAATTTCTTTTGTAGTAATTGTGTATTCCAAACCTTGCTTCCACCCCTTTCTTAATGATGTTGGTGATTCTTCAGCTTCCACTGTTTGGGCATGGACCAGAGCACGAGTGGTATAGGGAGCATTCTGTTGGCGAGCTAACAAAATTTCAATGGGAGCTCTGGATTCCTCCCCAACCATCAGACAATGATCTATGTAAGAGCTGTCCTGAGCCAGCTCATTTTCCAAGGAAGGGGTGCTACGCAATCTCATTTTACTCCCCCACTTTATCACGTGTGGCAGTTGCCGCTATCAGGGGCAGGTACACTGAGTAGGAAAAAGGAATGTACAATACTTTTTTTATTCTGTTCAAGCAGAATGAGTAATGGTAAGGTGTTACCAATTATAGAAAAAGGAGAACGGGGGAAAAATCGGTAAGCTGCACTCCCGTTACCCCCTCACTGCCTCCATATGACTTTCCCAATTCCTGCTACCAATCCGGCCACAAGAATCAGCCCAGACTTGCAGGCATTCTCTGACCCGCCCGACCTTCTAACTGGTTGGGACAGTCACAGAGCTATCCCCTGAAGTGCTCACAATGCTCACCCACTGCTCTGCTGCACTTCGCTGCACTGCTCCGCTGCAAACTCCACAGGTGGGCAGCTGTGTACAACACCTCCGCAATACTGCCCGGGGCCCAGGGCCGTGAGCCGAGTAAGGTTGCTTGTCTGCCTGCTATCCACTCTCCGCTCACTGCTCGCCGCTCTGCTAAAATTAGAGGATAGCACCTACAGGCGACAAAGACGTGTCAAGCCGCACCTTGCATACGTACGGTCAGAAAGAGGCCGCTTCCGACAATGTTTGCCTATTTGCAGCCGTCTCTCACCGTCAGCCGAATCTCAGGACAACCATTGATTTCAATCTCACATCCAGGACTTCAATAATTAGTATATTTTTAATTAAACAGCCTTAGCACCATGCAGGTACTAGAGGTGTTTCATTTAAAATAAACACAAGGCTTATACTAGAGAAAACAGCCCACGTTCCAAGCATCCTGATTGGCTTCCAGGTACTTAATGAAAATAAAATGCAAAACATATCTTTATCTTATGCTGTACCACTGCCCATCTTTCTGAACTTGTTGTCATATAAATATAAACATAACAAAGTTAGCTCAACATCATTAACTCCCAATTAACTGATTTGAGAATCACAGTTCTCAAACCAATACTCATGCATCTTTTACTTTCGGGAAAAAAGTCTCCTTTTTTACATTGTATACTCTTCGTTCCTCACATCTTACGAATCGAGAAATCATGCAAAGTAATGTGATTTTATCTCTGTGCCCTTTGACTCTTTCCCTAAAATAACTTCTCTACTATATTTCCTTTATACCCCTCACATTCACACTTTAATCAAATCAAACATTAAACAATCATAAAAGCAACTTTTCAAACCTCTGTACAAATCCTGACTTCGAGAACCTCTCCATAAAGAACACTGGATCAAGAAGCACCTTTTTTACATTATATACTCTTCGTTAATGTGTCTAACGAATTGAGAAATCAAACAAAATAGTTCTGATGTACATACATATATACAAAAATATATACATGTATCTCAGTGCTGCCCACGGCCTCTTTCCCAAAACAACACTAATCTACCTCCTTTATGCTCCTCACATCCTCCCTTCAAGAAAATAAAATGTTAAACAAATCTGAAATCAACTTTTACAACTTCTATACAAAACCTGACTTTGAGGACCGCTCTGAAGAGAGCACTGAATCAAGAAACGCTCCTTCAGATCAAGAGAAAACCTCACCCCATCAAAACAAAAACAATGTAACTACGGCTCGGCCATGAACGCGTCTCAGTGGAGCACTTTATGTTCACAAAACAAATTTAAATGAAACAGTTTTCGATCTCAATACACAAATTGGAGACAGTAAATTGCATTACTACAACCGCCCTTCCTATTTATATTTAATTTGGAAAGCATTTTTTTTATATATATATCTTTTTTGATCCCTAAATTTATTTGAAATACTCATCTTCTCCTAACGAGCAACCATACTGATGACCACATCTCAATGTATTATAGTTTATGAATATTTACTCTTTCTTTCTCCATTCGCACTGCTTCTCTCTCTTTGCAAAATGCAAAAGAAAACTATGCTATCCCCAAGCCCCAAACTTTCACCAGTCATCCTTCCTTGCCGTGCCCACATGCGCCCTGCCCTAAAAATTCCCTAATTAACATTCTTTATATTATTTTAGGGCACTTTTCAATGTCGATTTCAAAATTGATACTCGAATCGCGTAATGGCCGCCTTTCAGAACTGAAAAATATTGGCAACAGCGATGCATAATGGGAGATAGGAGCAACATTTGGGCTGCAGGGGGACCCCGCTCTGTCCCAAAATAAAAAAAAAAACACTGGACAGATTTGCACTAAAACAAGAAAGGTTTTCCTGCAAGAGCTTTGTGCCTGACTTGTTTCTTATTTGGTTCAGATCCATCCAGCGGTTTGGGCTGTGTGCATCAGAATTTTTTTTACATTTTTCCTATATATAAAAGTGAAAACACACTCTTTTTTTACCCTTATATCTTTTGAACTTTAACACGAATCTGCGCAAAACTTTCCATTTCTGGGTGCCCAGTCCTTAACATAGGAATTTCAAATGCCGTGCTGATCCGTGCTACGACACAAAAGTTATTAATGACCCTCCAACCATCAAATTGTTGAAGCCTTATTTTTGCGGGGCCATCATTCCTTTTATACCTTTTCTTGGCCGCTTAAGATGATTAATCCAAGTTAGGCTCCAATCTAACAGTGAAATCCCCTGAAATAACCTCTCCAATGAAAATATGTATATCATGCTTAAAATGCTTATAATAATGTGTAGTAATTCACATTATGGGATTAACAGTAGCTAGTCTCTAAAGGCTGCCAGCCACAAACATTTTCAAAAATATGTCATGTGCCTCAATGCCATCAACAGTATCAAAAATAGAGCATCTACATTTTATTTAAAATACAAAAACACCTCTACTTATATTTTGATTGAAACATACCAAAGACATCTCCACTGAGTTGACAATTTAAGAAGAGACCCATATCTTTTACCACTACATGAGTCCCTTGAAAAAAAGAAAACAGCACTCAGCCACACAAGGGGACAAAAATAAAAGGACATCGCAAAAGGGAATGTAACATTCTTTAAAATATTGGCCTAAACTAACAGAATTCCACCTCTAATATTGATAGATATGTACATAAGGATGATACGTTTCTGTCCTCAACACGTTCTGTAGTCAGAAAGGAATTAGCATTCTTCCTCCCAGACCACAAAAACAGACAGAACCGCAAGTGTAATGAACATTGCTGACATCATGATCAAGAATCTATTAACAACCATTTCAAACCACTGAAGTAAATAATGAACTACTGTGTGCACATTTATAATGTAAACACATATTATAATGCACCCACGCATTAATTAAGCATATGAGCATCACTCAGTTCATGAAAAAGGTCCAGTCAGCATTCAAAGCCAGTGAGTTAATAACTTTCAAGGGTCGAGACAACATTTGAGTTGACAAGGAACAATGGGCTTCGATGTGTTGAGTTGGCGTTGAGACGGCTCAAAGTGAGCGGGTAAGCAAATTCGAAGTTCTTGGAGTGCCAAAGGCAGCAGCGCAGGGCCTGTAGCCTCTCAAAGTGAATGGATCATGGCCAAGCTGGGTCAACAAGTGTCATGAGGTGCTAAATTGAATTGGTAAATAGGCTTTGGGCTGCTTTCTGGGCTTTGCAGCCACTGTGAGTCCAGTCCACGGTCTCAGCTGCAAGGTGTGCTTTCCTCCCATGAGGTCTGAGAAACCTGAGGGTATTCTCCCTTCTACGCCCCATGGATCCTCGGTGTAGGTGGCCAGGGAAAGGCCATTGCTTTTGGATCTGGCCCCTGGGGGTGGACAAGCAAGGCAGGATCACCTAGGTGGAGGGTCTATGGGGAGTGGGATGCCCTTGGGAGAGACATCCCCCCCTTTCCTAACACTCACTTACCCTCCCTTACCTCAACCTTTGTGGGCTATTTTCATTCAGGGTCTATATTACCCTATACATATCCACCAAGCACTGAGAAGAGGAAGAAGCAACTTGGGGTAATGATAATGATGTGTTATTTATATTGCGTCTTTATCCAAATTGCGTTATAGAGCACATATTTACATACAATATCACCCAACCGAAATTGGTACTCATTTATCGACCTCGGAAGGATGAAAGGCTGAGTTGGCCTTGCCAGGATTGGAACCTGCGACCTGCAGATCACGCTCAGATCGCAGCAGCGAGTGCTCAACCCGCGGAGCTATCTTACTGGTAATACACACTTACTATTACAAACACAACCCTAGTACTGGGATGAAGAAGAGGTGTATGAAGACCTCCAAAACTGAATGCCAGGCATCTCCCATTGATTGGATTAAGTATGGACAGGCAAGATAAGCTAACAACTCACACCTGAGACCCCTTATTAGGGCTCTGGTGTATAAAAGAGGAAGGTCCAAACATGCAACATAACAAGGAGAACGAGAATGAGGAGCTGAGACGCTGTGTTGGGAAGAGACTCAGAAGTCTGTATGCCGGCATCTATCTTGGAGGACTTGTTGCCAAACTGGGGGGAGGGGGGTAGAGAGGGAGAGAGAGAGAGGGGGAGGGAAAGAGGGATAGAGGGATAGAGGGAGAGAGGGAGAGAGAGGGAGAGAGAGAGGGAGAGAGAGGGAGAGAGAGGGAGAGAGAGGGAGGGAGAGAGAAAGAGAGGGGAGAGAGGAGGAGAGAGGGGGAGAGAGGGGGAGAGAGAGATATTTGCCTAGACCCTGAGGCAACTGGAGCTGCAAACGCAACTGGGAGCAGGGGAGACGTGGTCCACGTCTATTGGGAAGTCAGAGGTTGAGAAGTGAAGTCTGAACTGGCCTGGCAAATGTGGTGATCTGCTTCCCCGCTATGAAGAAGGTGAGCAAGGGAAACAGGAGCAGTGGCTGGGGAAATGCAAAGTGCTGGTGAGGATATAAAACACCAAACTGAAGTTAACAAGTACTATTTGAATAATATCACAGCATATTTAACACTGACCAAACATTTAAAGTCAAACAGACTTATTGAATGTCAGACTATATGTAAGAAGCACTGTGGGAAAAATGAAAACTATGTGGAATATTGAACAATCATTTAAGTATTCTAACAAACAGTATGAGAGAGGCCCATAAGTCTATGGTAAAACAAAAAGCTGTTGCTGAAGTGTCTTACTTTAACAGAAGAGTGTTACAATATGCAAAGTGCACATATGTGTGAGAAGTCAGAAGAGCCTGATAAGGAGCCAAACAAGGTTAAGGGAACTCATAGTTGCACTAACTGTGATGGGGGACCGTATGGTCTGACAACTGTGCCTAGACCAGGGAGTTCCCGCTGTGAAGATCAGACATCACAAATTAAGCCAAGGAGAAGCATAGAGTTCCTGGTTGCGTGGCCTGCAGTGGGTGGACTGTGTGTTGTGACAACTGCGCCTAGACCAGAGATCTCTAAATGATGACAATCAAATAACATTGGAAATTATTCCTGAAGAATTGAGAAACACTGTCTTGGGGAATGGAACCTCAAGACCTTCTTTTTGTGTGAACTATACTGTACTGAACTTGGGGAAGTGAACCCTGAGAGTTGAAAGAACTGAGAAACACTATCTTCCATAAGGTAACCTCAAGACCTCTTTTTTGTGTGTAAATTATACTGTATTGAACTTGGGGAAGGGAACCTTAAGATATGATGGAACGTTGTGGAGACAGACATCCATCAGAGCTGGGTTGAACTTCTGATAGGGAACCCAAGATGAACTCTGAACTAGGAACAGCTGAGACTTTACTTTTGAACACCATTCTGTTGGCTAAAATCACATACCACGTTTTCTCTAGATGTGAAGATATGAATAGGTTTTTGACACTGACAGACATTTTGATTTGGATTTCCAGAGACAGACTTCCCTTAGTTTTACTTAGGCAGGATGAATCCCAACCTTAGTTATAGAACAAGTTAGGCCTTACACCATCCTGACATTTGATTTAATAAAATATTTTAGTTTAAACTTGAAATATGTTGTCTGTTTCATCTCTTGATACCATGCCTATCTCACAGAGGTAACTTGCAGGGTTCTTTCACACCCAGTGACCAGGTACCTGTTAACTGAGGCCCATTTGCCATAGACCTTATCCAGCCAGCCTGTCATCCCGGACAGTCCCATTCCCCCATTAGAGGGTCAGGGAGTCGAGTTTGTCTCTTCCTTGGGGTTCTCTATATTCACCTCTCGGTCACAGGACTTTGATGCAGGCTGTACCCCCACCACAGGTCTACGCGAATACTTCTTAAAAAGGGTTCCAAAGATTCATCAATTAATGAGAGGATTCCCCCCGCCAATTGTAAAGGCAAAATGCTGCAGGAAAGTGGTCCACGCAAGGCTACTGTTAAGGGTCTAATCTTGGCTACTGGAACAATTGTTCTTTGGCTTCTCATTTCATACCCAGAATGTCTTGTCTGCAGGAAGTGAGGAGGGAGACCAGTAACTTGGGAATTCTAGCAAATTCCAAGATTAAGAGACCTTTCTATTGACAGAAGCTCGACTCTGGGCAATTCTAACTCCACCCGTTTGCGCTGTCTCCCTACATCAAAAGGTCTCCACTAATTAGCACCCTGGTGTATTGTATTGTAGTTGTCATTTATATAGCGCTTTTTTCCATTATTATAGTCTCAATGCACTGTTGGTGGGAATGCCCTTGGGGACAGAAGTCCAGAGTGTTGCAGATCACAGAGTAGGATTAGAATACGTTTGTGCATTTGGCCAAGAAATGCTTAACTGGGCTGGCCAGGCTCCTGTAGAATGGGTGCTGAGACGAGTCAGGAGATGCTGTGAGTACTAGAAACTCACTATATGTCCAGCTGGCCCAAATTTGTCATAGGTCTTTGCTGCATACTGATGGTAGAGGTGTTGAGGCATAGTCTGGTGTAAGTTGACGTAACAGCAATGTGACCATCGAGACCAATTTTGTCATAGTTGTTGCTGCATTCTGATGTGTGCAGGTATCCATGCATGCAGCCAGTGTTCACCAGAGTGGTTATATGTACCTAGAAGTTCAGATGGAGATTTGTTGTATATGCGCTCGATAAGGTAGTGGCACACTCTGTCGAATCTTGCTGATGCGACAAAATGGTTAGCGACAGCGACAGTCTATGCTTCACAAATTGTTACTAGAGGAGAACAGGCTGTAACCTTCAGGTTCATCCAGGTCGAGAGCATGGCGAATCTTCCCAGATATTGTGCATGCACTAAACATTCACAGTTGTTGCCTTTACCATGAGAGGTCAACCTTGTAACTCATCCAGGCGCTATATCCAGCCACCCCTCATGTCCTTCCAATGCGATTTCCGGACACGTTCTCAATTACACAGCTAGCCCATAGCCACTGATTTTTGCATGGTCCACACATATATTATTAGGCCAACACAAGCTTAAGTTGCAAAGCAGTCGGATATCTCCATGTAAGAAGCTCCTTATGGATAGTAAAATAGGTCTAACAGCACCCATACATTAGTCTTATGAAATTACTTCAAATAGGCGCTGGCTCACTCCTTCCCTCAATCGTGATTGCACCTCACATCCTCCAGAAGCAGCAAAACTTAGCATAGTTAACAGCCTCCAGGGAGAGGCCCAGGCATGGGGATGGGAGGATAGTTCAGGTGTAATGTGTTTGCCTTGGACGCAAGACAAAGCACGCCAACACAGGTTTGAATTCCTCTGTCACGCATTGGAGTAACCTTGTTATAAAAACATCATTAATTAATGTCATGTGTTGCGAGTAATTCATGTAGTGGCAGAGATGTGAAATTAAGTTTCATTTGGCAGGCTGCTGATGATCGCAACAGAGAGCGCACAGGGCAGGGCCTAGCTAATGCGGCTATTCTAACTTCCTTAAGTATTGATAAATGTATCAAGTGGGGCTGCGCCCAGTTGCTGGCGAGTCAAGACAAAACAGATCAGCCCAGCCTCCACCAGGCCACACAATACCATAGGAAAAAAAATGGGCAAAATGTAAGCACACACACACACACACACACAAGTGGATGTAAAAGTGTGTTACAATGACAGTTTAAAAATTGCCCATCTTTATAGCTTCTAAGACCAGCCCGCCTCAAAGTGAATTGCATTCAGCCGAGGAGGGCACGGGCCACTGCAATTTACTAGATCCCACTCGCCAAGATAATAACTGAAAAGTAACAGAGTTGTTAGCTATATGAGTAGAGTAAGCTCCAGAAGTAGTTACTCTTTTGCCTAGAGTGTATAATCTTTTGCACTCCTTGTCTGGCGGTGCCTCAGCCTTGGACAATAGTACACCTGCATTTTTCCTTGTCGTGGTGATGACAAGAGAATCTGCCTTTATATGGACCCTAATGGCGAGGCGGTCTGATGGTGTGTGCTTGAAAAGGTTCTCAACCCTTGGGTTCACTGCTTGTGTAAAAGATGGTGTAACTATTGACGGAGCAATTCTGTTCTAATTTACGGCAGAAGTGTATTGACTGAGTGCTTACTTTTCATTTAGAATGTCATCTGCAAAATCAGTGTCATCAACAGTCTCTTGAGTTTGGATCTGAAAATGATCTGTAGCTCTTTTAAGAAGATCGTTAAATATGAGTTGATCATCAATGGGAGAAGTGAGACCCGGTTCAGGTGTAACATCAGGACACTGTAAAGTGGTAATGTCTGGATCATGTGGGTCATCGCCAGGTAGGCTCATTATGGCCATCATACCAAGTCCCTTGGTCATCATCACCCTGGTCTTGATAGTAAAGGTGATTTTGAGAGTCTTGTAATAGGCTGTATTGGCATCGCTCAGTATCGTCAATGATGGTATGTGTTGTAGAAGTATGAAGCCTGTGGATTTAAATTGAGGTTCCCTCCGTTCGAAATCTAGGGTCTTTGTCTAATTGGGTAACGTTCCATAAATAAAACAAAGGATGAAACTGTATCCATTGCATCTTCCAAATGTTCCCTAGTCCAAGGACCTGTTTTAGGGGTTTTAGGGGTTTCTGCAGGTGGAAACACTACAGCTTCTGGATCTTTCTGTTGTCTTTGTTTCTGTAAAGATCAAGACAAAGGAAGGTGGCCTTAGAATGTTCAGCAACCTATTTTGTGACAGCTGGCACATTCCTGAGATGCTTTGTAGTTGTCCCGTTCTTACTAAGCTTTTGCGATTTCAACGTTTGTTTCTGTTAGAGTATAATTCCTTACTATGTTAAATTCTCCTCACATGTGAGTCCCCCAGCACTTTTTACTGGACTCTTGGTTTTTTATCTGACTCTGATGAGTGAGTAGGACCCTTTTTCCACACTCATGTAGGTGCTTACTCTATTTTTGAGAACCTTTTGTATCTCTTTTGGATACTCTTTTCGAGGCATGTTTTCCTCCAACTTTAGGGCATCTGCAATGTGTTATTGCAGTACATAGCACTTTCTGTGCAGTGTAGTTGGGAAGCTCCTTGAGCTTTCCTTTTACTTCTCTGTGACAACATTCTGTTATCAGGACAGGGGGATCCTTTTGATCCACACTGTCCTCTATTTTTGTGGAATCAGTCCACCCCACCTTATGTGGAGTGTTGAGGGGACAAAAGGTATCCCCTTTTCCACTTATCCTGTAACTTTCTAGTTACAGTGGCGAGTTATCTGTGTGGCTGGTGGCAGTGGATATTTTTCTACCAATTTATTTGAACTTTGGTTGCAGGCTGTCTTCACAGCTGCAACAGGCAACACAGCATACACCCTTAAAATGGTGGGTGTACTTTTTTCACCATCTCTTGATGACTTTGTGAGGCCTTCTTCAACCTAGCTGAATGAGGGCGGTCTCAATGTGTCTTTTGTCTTCCGTGTGTTTCCCTTGGAAACTCTGGCAAGGCTCTCTGAGCGCCTGAAAGAAAAGGAAGTGGGGGAGACTCCAGAAACTCCCCTGGTCTTGGACACCTCATCTGCCCAGATTTGCATGAGAGGCTTATGGTATGATTGGTGGGCTTAGCCATGAAAGGCGAGGGTTTTGGAACTACATCTCAGAGTTGACCACTGGACTGAAGATCCAAAGCAGAAGAAGAAAGCTTGCAGCCACTTCCAGCGTCCGCCAGTACCGGCTGAGTAACCAATGTATTCTGATATCAACTTCTGTACAACAGGGAAGACCCAAAAGGAAGTCCCCCCACCCGTTGACTAGTGGGATCCACCAGACCAAGATAAACTTCAATTTGAGCCATCCCTGCAAGAGCTGTGACCTCCACGCCCTGAAATTCATGAATACCCAGGGACCTTTACCATTTTGGGGTGCAACATCTGCCAAAGGTCAGTTTGGTCTGTAGCTTAGTAGGGATCTTTCTGGATCTCCAGTGACTGGATCCCACTCCTGAAAGTCCCCTCAACCAAGACAAGGACTGAGAAAGGGTGCGAATTCCATCGCACAGTAACCAATCTGCACCCAGATTCTGTGAAAGGCTCCAACACACCTGTGTGACAGAAATCCATTGCTGGTCGTCCCACTGCTCGAGTGCATCTGGATGCTCCCTTCAAAAGACCTTCTTCAGCCTTCCAAGCCAAGAAACCCAAACCAGGGACATCTGTCACCTCACCTGGTGGCCCGACCTGCTCCAGCTAATTCTCCACCTGCAAACAAGAAGACTTCTTCATAAAACATTTGCTGTACCAATTGCTCCCCTGCTTCTTTCCTCCTCAACCTTGGTCACTGGACCACCAGTGCCACCCTTGACCCTGTGTGTAGCAGGTTGGACCTCCGAAGCCTGGCTAAGCTGGGGTTAATTTAAGTTACCAGATTGTTCTTACGGTTTGCTTACCTGTTACAAGAGTTTTGACATTACTTTTTTCCTACTTTGATTTAAAGTGTGCCTTCATTTATTACATTTGGATTTAAATGATACAACCTTTTATTTAGTTTTAGTTTAAGGATACAACCTTTTATTCTACTGTTATTTGACTGTGATACTACTGTGAATAGTACTTAACTTCCGTAACAGCCTTAACCTGAGTGTGTATAGAAATAAATGGTATTTTTAAATAAACTACAAGTGGGTCAGTGTATTTTTTAACTACTTTGTATGCTCTGAGTCCTGTGTGTCAACCTACAGTCTTCTTCCCCCATAGACCAAGCCTGGCTACTCACCCATTGCCACCAAATCATTTGGGTGGTTCAGGCCAAATCTAACACTTGGAAACCTGTACATCTAAGAGTGAGTCTTCTCAAGTCCTGCCAAAGGTGTGCTTTTGTAAAACTCCCGAACAGTTTTGATGACAGCAAAAAATGTTCTGTTGAAGGGTTAGGGAGCACGGCAATCAGCGCTGGTTTACATTTTTTACCACGCACTGGGCGAGAGAGCAGAAGTGCAGCAGGCTTGTGTTGCTTTGAGTCAGTAGGCTTCGAGGGTCCCGCAGCTACCGTGCCGCTGTCCTTCAACACACCCTAAGGGCGGCTATGGGTTGTGTGCTTATGATATTTGTGGTGTCTGTGTGTGTGTCTGTCACCAGGAGTTTTACCCATTACTGAAGAATTGCTGAAGTATTCGTCGAAATCTGCTGTCGAAGGAAATTGAATGTTGCTTGTTGAAACATGCATCGAAACTGCATCCATCAAAAAGACGCAAGAGGTTTTAAAGTAGTTATTAATTTTAAAGTAGAAAAGCTACAGGCTCTGCATAGAAGTGACTGACCAAGATGGCAGAAAAAGCAATCTGGGAGACCTTGATGCGTGTAGGGCAGTGGGTATAGTGCACGTCACACTAGGGATTAGTATTACAAACACACACAGTCCACACCCCTTTCTGAACTTCTAAAACATCTATGCAATACTCTGCACCTACCACTTGATATCAGCCTTTTCAAAGCATGTGATTCTAAGCAAATCCACAATCTTTAGAAATGTGTATCAGAGTATTGTGCAATAATACTACCTGTTAGATTTGTTTTCTAGTGTGTCCGGAAGGCTTATCATAAATAACTTTGTTTTACACTTACTGTCTGAATTGAATTACTTCGTGCCATACTGTGTGGACTCATCAAGGTCACCTTATCCCACACACACTCGCCTGAGAATAAGCCTTGACTGATCATCCACATACCTTGATAGCATTTTGGCAAACCTCTCAGAGTTCCCTGGTCACTATAACTAGGGTGGCCTCCTAAAATCTGTCCACTAGGCCAGGTTCTAGAAAGTCATCCTAACACAGCGTGCAGAAGAAAAGGAATGTGAGGTGGCCTGAAATGAAAGGACTGGCTTTGAAGCACTGGTTCCAGGGGGACCTCCCATGGATTGTTCCTGTCCCTTAAGGAGGGTGACACCCTTCTTGGGAGGATCAAGGAGAGGGCTTCATGGGCTGGACCCACCATGGTTGCTGTGGGTACACCCAGAAGACTTTTTAATACACATCTTACACTCTCATGAATGAATCACTATTGACCAAGCTGACAATACAATGGCATTGAATGTCGTGGCTGTATAATTGTGCAATAATAGTAGCCAGCATGTCAAAACCATCTTGCTTATATTTAGAAATGAATAACCCACCAGGAAGCTTGTTTACACAATTATAATATTTTAAAACAGCGGCGCATACAGTTGAAAAGCTACCTCAGTCTCTTGGAATTTAGTTACACAGCAATGCACTCAGTTAAGCATCCCGTGGTAGCAACGGGTGTAGGCTACACCAAGTTATTTATGCATTCAACATTCAAAGTACACCAAGTGCTTCCATTCTACCTATTCTCGCTTGTTTGTTTTGTAACTGGCGTGTGGTTGCAGACCAACACATGCCATTCAAATACCTGTAATGTATTAGCACACTTGGACTGCTAAATCAGAAAGCAGGCAACATGTGCTGAATCCAGGAGTAAATGCCTGCATTCTCTGCCCTGAGGTGTTCCTCTGTAGCTGCCATTTTCTCCCACCCAGCGTCTGTCCTCCTTGATTTCTCTGGTCCCCATACAGAAGTGAGTGGCAGGCCCATCCTGCGGGAGTTCTTTTGCATTGACACTCGGCATCGCCTTTCTGCCCCAGCTCTTTTTTTCATGCTTCCCTGTCCTCCACACCTTCATCCAGGCTTCTGCGCAGTGTGTCCTCTTCTTAAGCACTGCCTTTCTCCTGAAAGATTTGACTCTCACCTTCCACCAACTTCTGTCACCACACAGATGTCCTTGGCACCCTTCAGGTGACAGCATTTGTGTGCTGATGGTAATTTCTGTGTTCTTTCGGTAATGTTTAGCTGCCATTGAAACACACCAACGTTAGTGTGAGTGTTAATATGGATCTCGTTTATCCAAGATGGCGGCTTCTGTAATATTTACCTTGTTTGTCTTTTTGTGTGGAGTTATTTGCCAGGCTTTTGTGCCATCTTCGTAATGGGCATTAGGCCATGGGCAGAGGCGTTGCTAGGGGGGTTGGGGGGGGCTGAGGGGGCTCTAGCCCCGGGTCTTTTGGTTGTAGCCCCGGATAGAAGCTTAAGTGTTACAACCAAAATGCTAGCTAGCCCATTGTCCCGCCAGTCCTGACATTATCTTAGCCCCTGATCTTTGCCAGACCCAGCAACACCCCTGGCCATGGGGCACTTACACCCAGACTATTTGCTTATTTGTCGCAGGTTTAATTCTATAGCTTTTTTGCTCTTTTCTCTACGAGCCTGTAGTTGCTTAATCAATACTCTACTTTTTGCTATACAATCACATCACTTGAGCACCACTTTTTATTGCCTTGCGCGTCTTTGAATATCGCAGCCATTGATTTTTGGGTGATTGCTAGAATCCATTTTTTCTTTGGCATCTTTGTGAAACTGAAACATCTTCAGAGGTTGATCAGTGCCTTGTAATTTTAAAGAAAGTGACGCCTCTGCTTGTAGGGCATCTGGGTGGATCGTGAACTAACAATTCAAGTGTATGCACGAGCATGAGTGTGCTGCCATTGTAGTTTGTAAAAAGCAGCCTCGAGTCTTTTAATCTTTTGTCTGATTCTGTCAGCATATTTTTGAGGGAATCCAGCAGGTACTCAGATTATGGTTTTATTATTTCAGTGTTGATCTAATCTAATTTAAGATTAATATCCTTGCTGTTCAATTGTTGAGAACCTTTCCTGTGGGCATCAGGGAAGCGCTGACAGCTTCCAATAGTGGCTGTCGGTCATTATTTGTTGCAAGCCTTTGAAAAATGCATGAACTCTAGCACACACAAGATGCTTAAAACAATATTACACTCCCTTTATTATATTTTTCAAGGCTGACAATATTTTAAATTTACCAAATAACTTTCACTTAAACACAACATCGTTTTTATATCGTTTATGTTCAATTGTTTATTTTGCAAATTTAAACATTTTCCATTTTCCCCTCCACAGCAGATTACCTCAGACGTGTTTACAGGCCATGCTTAAGACAAGTGTTGTCACTATGTTGGTAACTGACACAGCGTAAATCACCATTTGGTTATACCAGTTGATATCAATGGTTGGTATACGGGTCTGGCACTGAAACATAACTCCCCACCAGTCCACTTTATAGCTATTATCAGCATCTCCAGCAGCATCTTCCAGCACCTGTAGAGAGGACTTTGGCCAGATCTGAAACAACGATTGTGCTAAATTAAAAAGCCCGGACTTCCCCTCCTTCCTTTCAATTCAGAGGTCACTGCATCACTATTTTTTTAGTTGTGAAACTGTTGTACAATAATTTTAAAAAAGTCATGTCTGACTTGACAGCGAAAAAAGAAATCCAAATAGCCGCCTCCAACGCACACCTTCCAGAATTTCTAGAATGTGCAACAGCACGGCTGGAAAAGCCCTCAAACTGGTTACTAAACTGACACCCGTTTTGACCGAAGAGAACAAAATGAAAAACAATCCAGGATTATTGCTTTCTTGGTCAACACACCCTGCCCACAAGCACACCGTGGCCCTCATTACGAGTACAGCGGGTTGCTGCCGTATCCGTAACACCAGATCCGCCGCCTGACTTCCTGGTGCCACCGGGACATTACAAGCCCCAGCACAGAGGGCAATCAGGCGGCAGGTTGTGTAAGTCCCCATTTCCATAGAATCCCATAGGACTCCATGTGAATAGGGACTCGGAGGCACCGGCAGCGTTCCTAATGGTGCCAGTGCTTCCATGGCAACTCTGCCTGCCGGGGCCATTGCACCCGGCAGTGTCAGACCTGTCGTGTGCAGCAACCCTGGCAGACAGACTTTTAGTGTAGCGGTCCGGAAACAAGGGTGCCTGTAAGCTTACTGAGACACTTGTTTCTGGACCGCCATACTTGTTATGAGGCCCAGTAAATGTTTTGCTCCATGGTTCCTGCCCATTTCCTCTGTGGTCACGGTTCAACTACATTTTTATTAGACCTCTTCTAACTCTCAGGTGATGTCCTGACTGGTGTGCATGCCTTATGGTGTGAAATGTATCTATGCCGTCCAATGGCATGACATGTAATGGGGATTTACCTTCAACACCGGCACTCGTAATGCAGCGGTCATACCGCCAGACCGAGTGCCGGTATCAGTATTTCAGTTTGCCGGTATCCTGGCAGATATACTGCCAGGATACCAGCAAACTTGTTAAGAGCCGAAGTGTCTCCATTGCATCAATCACCCTGTTATTGTCTCCTCCTATCTTCTATGGGTGGCTTAAAGTGTTGACATTAAGTAAGGGGTTGCATCCCACCCTTCTCTTGGCAATGACTCATCATTTGAGGACTCAGTAACCATTATTATTCTACCAATAACTGGGCATACCAGGCCGCCTCCGCACATGTTTTGCATGGCAATCAAGCTGTGGTGACAAAACCCACACTTCATAAATATAAAAAGTAAAACGTCTACAGAGATTTTAAGGTCACAACACAGTTCAGTGGACTTTAAATGGAAGCTAGGATTTCCTTTCATGAACTCTTATGCTGGTACTTTTTAGTTCAGTTATATATATATATATATTATCAGGCTATGTTCTAGTGCACAACGCAGAGTAGTAATAGCGGTAGTAGTAGTTGTAATAGTGGTAATGATAATGAGTAAGAGCTATTCTAAGTATGAAATAATGCAGTTATTCATTACTGCCATTCTTCTGCATATATTCTCGTGCATTTTGTAACTTGAGTGAAAGATAATACAATATGTCGAAAGAAGGCCACCGTTTATCTACTGTGACTTCTCATGCTAAAGTCAGCAAGCAAACCAGGGGGTGTTGGGCTGATTTTCATTTTAGGCGGATGTGCAGGTTGTGCCGAGGCACAGCTCATCTAGACAATGTGTCTGCTTTCAAATCTGTTCTACGATAGGGTCAGGCAAGTATTTGTCCGTGCTTATTCCATCTGTGTTAGTGACCATAGGTTCTGGAAAAAATACAATTGGTATTGTTTCTAGTAGGCCTGAAGCAGTGCCTATGGTAAGGTAAAACAATGTTCTTGGAAACATACCAGACTGCTGAGCATCTGCTTCTGAGTTTCCATTCAGGTTGAACAAATAGGAATGCACATCAATCTTTTTTTGTGGTATGATATGTCATATGGTGCCTAAGGGAGCATATAGTGGTTTATGCCTCCATTTGGTAAGGAGTGAATGGAGGTAAAGACCACTAGTCAACAGAGGAATGGGATCTAAGGTTCCATGAAAGCAGTGTCTAGACTGAGCCTGCTTCTCTGGGCTCCTTGTACTGTACACCTGGTAAAAGCCCGCCAGATGTGTGGGTAAGGAGCCTGTTTATGGGAACTATAAGGTTTACTTTACTTTACCAACTTTTACCGAGGACCCAGAGTATTATGGGCGCAACACAGAGATGCACAAAAACAACCAAAAGAGTCCCATGACAGAAAAACAATTCAGAATCAGGGCAAAGAAGGTATGAAATTCGATGGTCCTATCTGAACAGCTATCATTTCAGTTTGCTTCTGAAAAAGTGAATGGCACCCTCCACTCTCAAGTCTGGAGGGATGGAGTTGCAGGCTTTCAGCGCAGCAGGAAAAATGTGCCTTTTTTGACCTGTGTAATCAAGCATCTATGCTCAATCAGCTGATGGGTGTCATTAGACCTCAGTGCTCTGGAGTAAGAAGAAATCTAAATGACTTCAGAAAGATAAGCAGGACTCAAACCCCTATATCATTTATAAGTCATCACCAACAGCTGGAACTCAATCCTCGCTTCAATAGGAAGCCAGTGCAAGTCCTGCCTTGCCTTTGAGACATTATCTCATGGTTTGAGGTCAGCTACGGTTCTAACAGAACTGTTTTGTATATAGACGTGGCTAATTAGTATGGAGGAAAGCCCACCCACATATGTCTTCTCTTTCCATTCCCTGCCCCCTCACCACGCCACTTTATTATCCTTTTGAAGATCCGGGGTTGGAACAAGGTGAAAGTTAAGATATTGTCTCTGGAGTTAAAACATGCAAGATGAGTAAGTGGGCGCTACCAGTGGATGATTTCTTTTTTTAAACTAGTTACTCCTATTCTTTATGCCCTACAGTAAGGAAATGTAGCCTCTGTAATAAAACGAAAAATACAAAGAACGAAAATAGAACATACAAACTACATGGATATTTTTTAACTGAAAATGATTGAGGGAGTTGAGGGGTGTGAGGGATTCGACCATCCGCGTGGTAAAAGTGCATTCGCCAGGGCTTTTTTTGTTTGTTTAAAAAGAATGAATGAAGGGGCCATTCTCATGCACATTTTCCACGCTCACCGTCATGTACTCTGAGAGGACACAGTTTACCAGCACTGCCCTCCCCTGTCATATGGAGCTGACACCTGACAGCCGTGGGTACATCAAAACCCTTTGGCCATGGGCAGCCTGATTCGAATTTCAAGGTCCCATGGATTTGCATTTCCATTGTGAAACCTTGTTGGTGGCGGTGAATACTGAAGAATGTTAATTAAGCCTCAGGGAAGGCCTGGGTGCAGGGAGTGACAATGGAGACCAAACGCCAGACACCTCTATGTAATGCAATGTGTCAACTTGGTGCTAACACCCCTCCTAGGTATGAAAGGGCAGCAAATGGCCTATCTGGAACCACTCCTTTCAGAGCAGGGAAGTATGTGAATTGTAGGAGACGAATGTCTGCCTGCAACCCCCTACTTCAAAGGAGGCCCATGTAGTGATCAAGCGCTGCATTGGGCTCAGTTAATTAGGGAGACACTTTGATGTACAGCAGACAGGAAGATGGGTGAGATTTAGAATTATATGTTGTCATCCTTCCCCTCTCTGTTGTCAAGCGCCCTGGTTCTGACCAGGATTGGTCCATTAAGGTGAGCTTAGCCTACACCAATTGCTGGGACCCATTTGGCTTTAAAAGCGGGCATAACACCTCACTGATCAGATCATTTGAAGAGTTTGCAAGGAGTAAGAAGAAGGACTCATTTGGACAATAGCTGAAGGTACATTCTACCTTACATTTCTCACCAGAAAAGGAAGGCCAGGAGTTCCAAGAGGGAAGCAAGATCCCTTCCCTTAACATCCCCTAGGGAACAGAGGGAGATACCGGACTCAGAAGACCCGTCCAGCAGCACCAGACCCGGTAGCCAGCCAGCACGCAGTGTACCCTGCTAGGTTTTGACAGTAAGCTTCCTAAGTGGGAAATGCTGGAAAATTGCTGGACAAAGAACAAGGCCGTTGCCTGCTAACACCCTCCTGAGATTTGGGCCGTCTGCCTTGAAAGGACATGAGCCCTGCGAAGAAGCTAAAAGGAGTGCCAGACACGCATCATCCAGCGTCCATCTTTTTAAGGACAATTTCGAGACAGTCGAGTCCTCAAACCGCATCTGGCTGCACCGCTGACTGTTGTCACACCGCAGTCACCAAAGCCGCCCGAGATGCTTCAACCAGCATTCCAGATCTGCCAACCAGCACAGAGACAATAATTCTTGGCCGCTCCACTAACTCTGTCTCATGGGCTGCAAAATGCCCTGGAACCGCTTCAACGTTGTCCAGCACCAAGAACTTCTTCAATACCAGGTCATTGTGGTTCTGCCCGCATGGTCCTTCTCTGAAGACCCCTAAAGACAGTTACGACCCTTTGCCGCTTTGGTGCTGAAACCAAATAATCATGAATTATAAGACTGATTACTTTACCCATTACCCTCCTGTCATAATCAAGAGTGCATCCCTTTCTTTTGTGAAACTGTCTGTCCTCTGTGTTTCTTTACAGTGGGGTTTGTAATTGTAGTGTGCTAAAACTGTCTGTTGTAGTAATAATAAGGTAGATATTTGTATACAACCTTGATTGAACAGTCCCTTTTATCATTGAGTAATAATTGTATTTTCGCTGTGTTGCAACTAACCAACGATCCACGGCCTTGCGGCGATAAGCCTGCCGTTCCGTCCACGTTACCAAAATTGGACAAGGAGGTCTTATAATTTACTTGTTTTCCAATCTGTTTGGACCCCTTCAGGTGTACAAGAGGTGTGGGGTTGATTGATGGTTTAGAAACCGATATTCATCCCTGGACCACTGGTGCCCCGGAAGTTGATTCATCACAAGGGGTGTGTTACAAAATGTAATATAAACAATGATATCTAATGATCCATATTGTGCCAGACAGAAGAAAAAACAATTGTGGTTCAGAAACTCAATTGAGGGATTGATTAAAGGGCTTGACAAGTCCGGAACAGGGACGTCAATTCACCATAATGCCTGGGGTGGTGTAAGTGACATCACACACCTCATTGCTTCACAGTCAATTATGTCACATGATCCTTGACCTGGAGGACACAACAGCAAATATCATTGTATGATCTTTATCCCTGATGACTTCACTGGAAGTGACTCACAGGTGTAAACATGTACATAAGCTCAAGATTCTTAAAATGCCAAGTAGGTGCCGAATCAGAAAAAAATACTGTTTCTTTTTTAAATCAACCATATTTTAATAGAGTGATGCCTTGATATGCCATGGGTTCGGTCATGCTAAGACAGTGGTACACAGAGTAGAACCAACTACACTGCAATGCAGTCTGATATGGACAGTTACCGCTATCTTGTACATGTTATAGCTGCACAAGTCATCTGTAGTAATTATATACTAAGAGAAACCCCATGTTCCTTGGTGCACCATAGTACTGTATGCAACATGATGGCCCCTATAGGTGAGTAGGTTGTAGCTGTACATGTCCAGTTGCTTTCATCATATTCCAGGTGCAGCCTCAAAAGCTCAGTAATGCCACCCAAAGTCTGTCCATGACACATGCACCTGGCATACTCCCCATATGCAGTGGCTTCAATAGGGTTGGTGAATCCCGGTGCAGTAACTCATGGTCTCACCCATCCTAGTGACGCCACTAGCTGACTGTGTGCAATACATGTGCATGCCACAGAGTATTTGTTTTATGTCTACCCTTGCATGTTATACAGTGCCATGCCACAGTGTCCGTCAAAATAGCTCTTAAGAAATGCAAACAAATAAAAACTATAGCAGTCTTCCCTATCTCCGGACAATAATACACCCATGTCTGCTAACCCCTCCAGCACAACTTCCGCCATCCGAGAGCTATAGTGCCAAGACACTATGCTAAAAGATAGAACAGCTCTGAATCACCATCATAGCATAAAAACATAGCAATGCATATCATAGCACCTAGAGGTAGTGCGTTCTGCAAGAGAACTCCTACTCATAGCATAGCATAACATAAGATAGCAGCACAGAAATACACAAAATACCATACATACCACAACAAGCCATACATAACAAAGCACAGAAGTGCCATTAAACAACAGAGAACAGAATAAAGTAAGAGAACCTAGCAAAGCATCATGATATTGTATATCGTAGCACAGCATAACGTAAGATTAGGTCTGGTAATCTGCTACAACACAAGGCAGATCAAGACAACGCTACCATACAATAACAGCACAGCTTCATATAGGGAAACATAACATAACATGACATGACATCTTTTATTTGCTTCAATCCTACAAGTGTTCCCCATATCAGGGCCTGAGGCTATGCTTTCCCAGCCCCCACCCCCTCACACACACCTCATTAATAGTAGAGTAAAAACGTTCACATCTTAAATTGTCAAATGCCACCTGCAAGTTATAATAATAATATTTATTTATTTGAATTATGATTCATGCAGTTTTGCCATTTCCCAGTTATGAGTCTATAACTACAAATACCAGAATGCAGAGAAAAAAAATGTAACTGGGATGAAAACAAGTGGCATGGATTAAGCAATGCATGCCTTAATGTATGCATGTCTGGTCCCATTAAAAAAACAATGAGTTTAGTGACTAACACCACCCAAGCAGAGGTGCATAAGATTACAGGATCCTGGCCTAAAGCATAGAATGGGGATGCAGATTGGCCTACTTGGAGAGGCAAAAGTCCTCCGCCATGTGTTGGAAGAGAGTGCAGAGTACACACCTGCCACTGGCAACAAAAGAAAGGTGTCCTCTTGGGGGGGGGGCTTGGATTCTGCCGGCTTGCAGTGCCTGTAATCTAGTGAATGTGAGTTCTGCCACATTCCTCATACAGACTGAGAGGCCGCTAATGCAATGGAAATATGAATGGCTGAGTCTCATGATGAGAAATCATGGGCACATGCTTGTCAATGGTAAATAAACCTGCAAATGATGTGCCTTGTCTGCTGTTCTGAGGTGTAGCATAACTGCAACACACTACTCTGAAGTCAGGCAGCTTTGAAGACCCATTAAACTTGGTGTCTGCCACATATCTGTATGGTAATTTGCTCATTCAAAGACGGGACACAGACCTGCAGCAATTCACTCCGTTCATAGCAAGTTTTGTTTTCAGATTAAGGGTTGTCCATGAGAGCAGGGGCGGACTGGCCTGATAGCCATTCGGCCACCGGTCAAATAGAATTCGACTTTAGATGGTCCTGGGGCTGGTTTTATAAGGCACCCTGGGGCCGGTTTTAAGGAAACATTATTTGTTTGTAACTTGAGTTACTTGAAGTAGCTTAACGTTGCTTGCCTGTCTCCAGGCCTGCAGCAGCAGATGGATGCATTTATCAAAGAAAGTTAAAACTTAGTTGCTAAGTGTTAACTTTGCTTTGATGAATAGCTGAGGCCATGTTGGCAGTGTCCCAGGCATCCGCCAGCCTGGTGCCATCCGAGGCAGCTGCGCTCGTTCAACAACACATTGTTGTTGGGGGGAGGGGTGGGTCCTGTGAGCGGAGAGAGCTTGCCTTGTGCATGTTTGCTTTGGAGGCCGGGCAGCTGCTGGGCTGGCCCATGGCTGCCTGACTCACGTCCTGAGCCTCAGGGCAGAGGGCCTGTTGCTATGTCCGGCAGCCAATCATGAGAGAGCACACTTCAAATGATTTGGAGGAAGTGTTGAGAACTGACAAAGATGGAGCAGGCCTCTGGAAAAAAGCATGTGCAACAAGGCCTATTGGAGCTCAGCTGCCTGCAGCAGCCTGGTCCCAGCAAAGGGGTGGACAGAAGTTACAGAGGGTGATGGCCGCAGGGGCAAACTAACAGGTTAGTATGGAGTTGGTTTTGTGTGCAACTCTCATGACTCTATGCAGCCACTGTGATATAAAATGTGCAATTTGCCAAATTGCTTGCCGAGCTGCGCCCCTGTGAACTAGTTCAACATTAAGCCATGCAAAGTCCCAAACTGTGATATGCAAATGCGACTGCCTTGATTTGTTGGTGCTGATTTTTGTTGGTACACATCCAAGCCTGCTAGTGGGGGTAGCTTTATACTGTTTGTTCAATTGCATTGCAGTATCAGAACTCCTGAATTTATAGTGAGGAGAGTAAAACCGAAATGTAATCTGAAAGTTACTAATTTTAAGAACCCACACCTGACCAGGCATATCTTGAGCTGCCTGAGAAATGGTGCGTAGAGGCAGTGTTGCAGAGGCGAGAAGAGGCCCAAGGCCTCAAACTGTTGAAGGGTTGCAGATAACAGGGGCATTTATGTATGCTTCAACAGCAAGTAAAGGGCTAGAGGCTGTAAATGGGGCGGCTGGGTGCAGAGGGTGGTCCACGCTGTCGCCACCCCGGGAGGTATCGGGAGGTGGGCGTGGCACTTGTGGGAACGGCAATAATAGTGGACGGCTTAACTGCGGGAGGGTGCAAATGAATAGATGAAGAAAGTATACCGGGGTAAACAGAGTGCTAAGGACAGGGTCACTAGGGGAGGGAACAGGATGATGGAAAGTGTCACTGGGGGGGAGGAGAGGACATATCACTAGGGGAGGGGCAGAGTGGTGAGGACAGTGCCCCTGGGGAGGGACATCGGGCTGTCAACTGTCACGGGGGGACGTGGGTTCATTGGGCAGAAAGAGACAATGGGAGAGGATGGGGGCCTGAGTCATAGTGTCATTGGGAGAGGGGCAAGGGTCTTAAATCCACAGTGTCACTTGGTGACATGGCACACCTGTGGAGGGGGCTGAGGGCTAGAGACCGTGTCACCAGGGTGGGCACTGCAAGCATTCGCATCCACCAGAGGTAAGAAACTGTCTGCCTCTGATCGATGCCGGTCACTGTGTGCGTCTCTCAGGTACCAATGTGGGTTAGCACAGCAGGTTATTATGGCATTAGGATATTTTGGACACGATGGTGGTCGTTGGTGGAGCATAATAGAATGTATGGTGCATCCAGAGGAAAGGGTAAATAAATGCACTCAAATTCATTTACAGCTTTGGTTTTTAGGTTGCACCAGTTTATAAAAGTGTTTTTGCAGTGTTGTCCTCCTATGCTTACTCCAGACTAGGATGAAGTTGTAGAGTGTGTAATTAATGTGCCCCATTCGATCACCTGTTTTGTGTTTGAATGTAAATGCAGCAGGAGCAGAATTGTGACGCCACCTTCCCATTGTTTTAGTGGCGCCTACTTACTATGTTACATTGTTTGTTTGTTTTTTTTATTTATATCGCGCACATGACCCAGAGGTAATTGGGCGCGTAGGACATTAATGGTTACATAGGACAGTAATTGTTTGATTACAGGTAAAAATATACATATTAGACAAATTATAAAGTGAAACAATAAGGTCATGGCAATAGTACACTATATATACAAAATATGCAGTCCCACCAAGGTCAGTGGTATCTAGAAACTGTGGAGTTTATATTTTGTTGCGCAACCAAGTGATAACATGGCTTCTGAATTTGTTGAAGGATTGAATCATTTGTATATTCTGAGGGAGAGAGTTCCATAGCTGGGCGGCTAATACCGGGAGGCTAGTGCCCCCAGCTCTTTTTAAGTTATATCTGGGTACCACCAGACATGGTCTGTTAGATGCTCTAGTGGTTCTGTTGGACAATTTCCATGTGAACTTGTCAGTGAGATAAGGGGGGGCTTGGTAGTTAAGCACTTTGTGAGTAAGGCAGATGGTTTTTAGATCAATTTTATCATGTATGGAGAGCCACTTGTGTTGCTTTCTCGTTTCTAATATGTGCTCTCTTTTGGGAATATTTAACGCTACTCTGAGCGCGTTATTTTGCATGATCTGTAATTTGTTTAGAATGGCTTTATTGGCACCTAGGTATAGACTGTCACAGTAATCCAATTTCAATTGTATGAGTGCTGTCGCCAGTGTGAGGCAGCTGGTGGGGGATAGAAAAGGTCTGCAGGCTCTGATCAGTTTGCCATTTTAGGCAGTGGCAGATGAGGTCATATTTATCTGTTTAGTTAAGTAACATTGTGTTTAGTGGTAAAAACCGAAAGTTTTTACATGTTTAGCTACAGGTTTATTGTTCCCATCAATGAGAATACTTGTATAATGAGGACTTAGTTTGCGCAGGTTATTGGGTGAGCCAACTAGGAGTAACTCTGTTTTATCATCATTCAGGCATAGGTCATGTGTGGCCATCCATGCCTGAATGATGGTGTAGACTTTGTTAATCCGTGCGACATCTATATCATAAGTTCCTGATAGGGGTAGGAGTATCTGGATGTTGTCCGCATAATTTGTGTAAGTGACACCCAGACGGTCCAATTTGTCAAATAGTGGCTTTGTAAAAATGTTGTACAAAGTGGGTGAGACGCATGATCCTTGGGGGACTCCGCATGTGATGGGAATGGGATCAGCAGCTGCTGAAGGTGAGAACACACGCATTGTTCTGTTTGCGAGGAAGGATTGGATCCAATAAACCGCAGAGCTGGAGAAGTGAGCTGCTGACGATAGGTGGTCACAAAGTATCGAGTGGTCCACCAAATCAAACGCCGCTGATAGGTCCAGAAGGCGTAGGATGGCCATCTTTCCATTATCTTTCAGTTCATAGATCTGGCTCTTGAGGTCAACAAGGGTGGTTTTTGTGCCATGCTGAGGTCTGAAGCCAGATTGACGGGTTCCGATTAATTTGTGAGTTTCAAGATAGTCTTGTATTTGCAAGTAGGCAATTCTACCCAAGATTTTCAGTAAAAAGGGGACTGTCGTAATAGGTCTATAGTTAGTGGGAATAGCCGGGTCGAGGGTCTGTTTCTTTAGTAGTGGTAGAACCCAGGACTGTTTGAGGTTACCTGGGACGGAATTACTAGAGAAGGAGGAATTTATGAGCTTAGTAATAAATGGAGCTAGGTCTCTGGCTGCATCTTTTATGATCTGGGCCGGGCAAATATCGCCCTTACAATTGGATGGTTTGAGGGCCACAATGATTTTTTGAACTATAGGTACGGTAACTTTTTTTAAACATGAAGCCCGAGTTAATGTGTAAGGTAGGGGATGGTACTGGAATGTTGACTGTGAGTTGAGATCTTTTGTCGGCTATTTTGGTCCGAAGTCCTTTAATTTTGTTGAACAGGGCATTTTGTATACTAGTACACCAGGCTTTATCCTTAGTGCATGTGTCTGGTGGGGGATTGGGATTCTCTAGTTCTCTCAGGATGTTGAATAATTCTTTAGTACTGGAACTGACTTTTTTCTGTACGGAGAATTTTTTGCTCTGGAGTAAACCACGAGTTAAGAGGAGGTATAGGTTTACTTTTGCGCAATTTTAGTGGGGCAATAGTATTAATGGCATTAGTCATGGTCTCATTATAGGCAGTAATCAGAATATTAGGATCATTGGTGTCTGGTAGGGCATTGAGTAAGGGGGCTACCAAGGGAACTAAGGCTTCTGCTGTGATGTTGCGTTTACTTCTTGTGAGGCAGGGAGGAGCAGTGATGGGCTTTTTCTTTTCCAGGTTATTGATGTGCATTTCAAAGGTAATAAGGTGGTGGTCTGACCATACTAACGGAGTAGTGTCTAGTAAGGAGGTGTTACAATTGAGAACCGCTACCCGGTCAATTATCCTGCCCTTTTCATGTGCCTGCCTGTATTAATATATGCACCCAGCATCGCACTAGCAAGAAGATACATATTATACAACCAGTTGCATAATTGAGGTTAATTAAAGCCACATCTGATCTTACCATGTGTTATGGCATTGTGTGGTTTTGAAGTGTCATGCCATATGTGAGCGAAGATCCTGGCGGGTCCGTGGCATCAAATGCACCCTTCATGCCATAGCATCAGTGACCCATCGGGCCACTGGAAACCACTTTGGCAGGATTCATTATGCAAATGTAAATCTGACACAGTCATTCATACATATCGTGCCATATAACATTACACAGTATTCCCTGCTGGACAACCAGCAAATGATGTGATCCTGGACGAACCACATAACCTCCACATGTCACAAAGCCCTTATTCAGCAAATTTGCGCACGTAAACAGGCCACTCACTCCCGCCACAGCCTAGTGTTAAGGAGACCTCTGAGAGCTAGAAGTAAAGTGATGAACAAAATGCACTGTTCACTTCCAGGGTAACTTGTCTACCCCCCATAATGTACCTTATGTCTGCCCGCATCACACTTTTAGGCTAGGTCTGCATTAAGTTTATAATAATTATTACTTACAGTGCTTAGGATTGGGGGCTTTTGGCATAGAGCACTACATTAAAACCTGAGATTATTGCTATTATAATCAATGGAACATTAGTAGCTCGAGGTCTGGGCCTCATCCGCTCAGCTTCATCAATGTTTCCTAAATGGGTTATTATTTAAAAAAAAATTCTAAAGTAGCATTCACGCTACGGGAAATCATTCTGAAATGTCTAAAATATGTTGACCGGAAAGGAAAGCGTGCATACATTACACCAACACTTTTTCCAAAACATCTCAATTTTACTCTGTTGAAATTGAGAAAGGAGGGAAATGTTCTCACTGTACTACTATATTACCCCTGCACCCCCTATCACACACACTTGCACAACCGTTGTTTCCCTTCTTAAAGTCCTACATTCTGTTAATTTAAATAACGCTGCGTTCACTGTAAGATGCTTTCAAATTAAAGGTACACACCTTTTATTATCTGGCACCCTCATTCAGATTTTAATTGGTGAGTGTGGGAATGTTGTGATCACTATATTTCCACAATCGTCAGTGCCTTATGTTTTTCTTTGTTTTAACAGTAGAGTGTGACTTTTCTAAGCTTGTTTTAAATGCACCATTAACACACGTATTCCTCCCCATCTCTAATATTAATTACAGTTCTTCGTAGTGAAACAATCCGTTTACTCTACAATAAAAATGCATATTAATTGAATGTCTTTTTTTTAAAGGAAGCATTTAAAAGCCGGTTTAGCAGCACCCACGAACCTGTCTGCATTTCCCCATGGCTCGTAACAGATATCTCACTTCCTGTCTGTTGCCTTTCACACACACATCATTTTCCCTTCCCTCCCATTGCATTTCCCTTTCCGCCGACTGCCAGTGGGGTTCTGCAGTGCAAAGAATATTCCATTGTGAGGTTTTGTAGCCTGAGAACCACCACAAAGAATGTTCAGCAGAGCAAGAGGGGAAGGGGATGTGTGGTGGACTGCTAGTTTATTTTAGATCTTAGCAGTTAGCACACACTAGCTTTGCTAACTTGTAAAGAAAGAAAAAAGCCTCAGAGAGTGAGGAAGGAAAGGAATGAGGGGGACGGTGTTACGAATGGTTTTCCTATGATCTATTTATTCTCCTGTTTAATCCTTCTCTCTGAATGCATGGTATGTGACTGCAGGTATGAGGTCATGATTGGAATGCCAGGAGTGTGACTGGCTGCAATGTTGAGTGTGAATGAGATTCCAACAAGGGCAGTTGGTGATGGCAGCCAGTGGGCCTCCCTCTGACTATACTTCCTATCTCCTTGTCATGTACCTGATGAAACCTGATTAAAGTCACCTGAAGATCACAGCGGACTATCCTTTAGCAAGTGAAATTAACATTTGGCGACGAGGATGGGATTTGAAGAACCCAAGAAAATACAGCTACCTGCATGCATGAGTATCAGGAAGGAGAAAGGAGACAGTATGGGAAGATGAGCTACAAAAAGGAAAGGAGAGAGGGCCCACTGCCCCCAATGTTGGGTCCCACCACCCAGGGGAGATAGAGGTGCCAGAGACTGTCCTGGTTAGCACGCAGGCCCAGCAAAGGACTGGTTGTTTGAGCACTTTGCTAAATGTGAAGTTGAGAGACAGGGCAGACAAATCCATGCATCCGGGGCTTAATGGGAAGCTGAGAGACGAGGCAGAGGACCCCAGGGCAGTTGGTGATGATGTAGCCTGGGTGGCGGGGGTCAGTGGGCTCCCCTCTGAATATACTTCCTATCTTTATGTCATGTACCTGATGTGACCTGATTAAAACAACGTGAAGATTACTGCTGACTACCTGAGTATCCTTTACAAGTGAACTTAACAAAAGGCGGGAGAGAGGTAAACGAGTGAGGGTAGAAGGATGGGGGATAAAGTTAATGGAAAAGATGGTAGAGAGAGATGACGGAAACAATGTTAGTAAGGAAAGGAGGGGAGGAAAGATGACCAGGAAAGAAAGGGCAGCGTATGAAAGGAGAAATTAGAAAGAATCCAAGAAAAAAAGAAAGATGAACATCAAAAGCAGAAACCAGGAAGCAAAAAAGGTAGTAGGGGAAAAGACAGAAGGATCAAGGAAGAAAGCAAAGACTGACTATGGAAGAATGGAAGTAAATACTGAAGGAACTTCTTTCTCCTATGCTTACTCAGGTATGATGGATCAGCAGGTTGAGCACTCACTGCTGCGATTGTGTGATCTGCAGGTCAGGTCCTAGGTCTGAAACCTGGCAAGACCAGCTGAGCCTTTCTTTCATCTGGGTTCCAAAAGAAGTACCATCTTTGGTAGGGATAATTAATTATATGTAAATATGTTCTATGTACAGTGCTTTGGCAAAATGTCTATATAAATAACTCATTATTATCACCACTATCAAATGCATGGGTCCTGGCTACTGCTACTAGTGGACATGCCTTGAGTTTGTTTCTGCAAAATAAGTGCAGGGATTAGTTATGTGATGATGTCTTTTTTTTAAAGTACAACATTAATGTTATCACTTGTTTTCTTGAGTGTTTACGTAAAACATTACATGCAACAAACACCATTAGCCCTCCATAAGTAGCATTTCCTGTAAAGTCATGAATTGGCACGATTCATGGGTGATGGTTTGAGGGTTACTTTTTTTGAGGCGAGTGGTGGGCCACTTTTCTTTAGGTGTCCGGGCCTATTTCTTGTCCCAGTCCGACCCTGCATGAGAGCACAGGCACAGGGAATACAGTAAGAAAGCCCTTCTCTCCGAAACGGGTGCAATCATCCTGCAGTTTGCTATTATTTTTTAACTTCCTTCAGTAAGGTATAATACCACCAAAAAAGAGGCACAGGGCATTGACGGATGCAAACCAGGTTTCAGATTTAAGCATGGTCACAGAGAGTGGTGACAGGGGTGTAGCTCAGGGTGAGCGGCGTGTAGCTGAGGGTGTATACAAATATAAAGAAAAGAGCATATCCGCCCAAACCTGCAGACTTCCCTGTATACATTGCCACACTGTTAATGAGCAGCGTGTTAATGAGCAGCGTGTTAATGAGCAGGGTGTTAATGAGCAGCGTGTAAGAAGAATCAGAGCAGCCCTGGAAAAGAAACTGTTGCAAAGTAAAAAAGAAAGGCACAAAAGTAAAGATTAGCAAAGAGGAGAATGTAGCAATACACCTGGAAGTGGCATAGTGTGGAGGAATGGCTGGTTGTGTGGCAGCATACTCCCAACCCAAACAATGCTGCTATACTCTGTATAACAAATCACACACAGAGGTGAGTGAGGCGGAAATATATGGCCGTAGGTTTTATTACCCATATGACAGTCATGACATAAAAACAGTAAAGAATAACCAACCAAACACACAATGATGAATGATATGCTTTTGGGCATCATGAGATCAGGCGTGCGGAGGCCCTGCTCCAGCATGAGGCCAACTCGTGTGTGATCCATGCCGCCGCCATTTGCTCCATTTACGACATTAGCCCAGCATCAGCTGTGCCTCTCCTTTTTTATCTCCTGTTTGAGACCCACTGTATTTTCTTAAGCCAAGGAAGGCGGAGGGCTGCCCACGCATATTGGTACCTTCTTCTGGTGGCTTGGGCAAAGACATCCTTTAATTTTAATTGTGGTGGGGAGGGGAACTTCTTCAAGCGTATTTGGACCATTTTCTGGCAGCTTAGGAAAGGACCCCCTTTATTAAAAATGTTTGCATGGAAATTCTTCCCCCTCCCCAGCTCTGCTGGTATCCCAGGCGACTCTCTTTACTATGCCATTTTCTGGCTGGCTGTGGGAGGAAGAACCAACCTTTACCAGTATATCTTAAGACCCACCAGCTTTTTTCCCTGATTACCAAGCATGTTTTATTTGTAGAAGGCCATTTCCTGGCAACCTGGTAAGGGGAGGTGGTAGCTCACTATGCTGACAACAACTTGTTTTAAATAAACCCCTTGCTTCCCTTTTAGTTCCCTTGTTCCAAGCGTTGTATTTTCCAGCCATGTTCTGGCAACCTGGGCGGGAAGGGCGGGTAATTCTGGAGGTTTCTCCGTGTTGTGGTGCTGGCAGCGTCGGCGCAAAGAGAGAAGAGGGTTGCAAGAGCCCCCTGCTCTTATGGAGAATT
This sequence comes from Ambystoma mexicanum, assembly GCF_040938575.1. Classification (NCBI taxonomy): domain Eukaryota; kingdom Metazoa; phylum Chordata; class Amphibia; order Caudata; family Ambystomatidae; genus Ambystoma; species Ambystoma mexicanum. The sequence goes on along the minus strand of NC_090927.1, from coordinate 379,844,491 downwards.
TTTTGCCTGAGGGCAGGCAGGCACCTTGGGTGAAAATTCTGCATAGCCGGTGCCATGTCCTGTCTTTCTGGAGGACCCCTTTTTATCATTGTTTTGCTGGCCCTGTGATCATACCCGGTGAAGAGTAGGTGCTACTTTTGCATCCCCTTCCTGAACAAAAGCGGTGGAGGCTAGGGTCCCTTTTGTTCACCAGGTGTTTCCTTTTGGCCATGTGTGTGTCAGTGAAACCTACTGGGTGTAGGTCTGTTACACCCCCCCCTCCCTGCTGCTTTCACCAGAACGGGGGCGGAGGGTGTCCCTTCCTTGCGGCATGTCACCTCCAGGCTTATGTGCCTGGACTCTCTACCTCCGGGGCTTTGCACCTGCGGGTCCCATGTTAAATAGTGGCATTATAGAGAGATTACTGAACAATGGCCACTTAAGTTAACCTTCAGTGCACAATATAGTTTCCCCTTAACATGCAGTTATAGTATAGTATAGTATAGTATAGTATAGTATAGTATTGTAATTCGGATGCACCTAATTGTCACTTAGTTGCAATGCTTGGGCCAGACTGTCTTCCGACCCTTTCAAGGAGCTCCGAGCAGGTTTCTTATACACAGACTCTATGGGAAAGTCACTCTTCCATGCTGGTAAAGGTAGCAAACATAATCTGGAGGACTCATCATAACTGGAAATTCTGTTCATAAGTGAAGCACCGAGCAGGACAGCGAGCGAAAGGCTGCTTCCTGGACTCATCGATCTCAACACTGTGAAGCACAAGGAGCTGGCCGGGCACATTTGCAACATTTGTTACAACCACCCCAGTGCCTCATCCATAGAGTGCAGTGCAGCGATGGCGCCTGTGCCTGCAAGCTGTGTCATACACACCCTAATAACCAGACCTAGGGTCTACCAAGTGAGCAACAGACCTAATGGTCTGGTGGGCAATTTCCCCTCTGCCCCCCAGACCACCCCTGTCTGGGAGTACGCGCGCAGCGAAATCAAAACCGTTGCAACCTGGGAGCAAAAGCGCCTGTATACTGATACAGATACCGTGGCTTCACTAAGGTGTTGGGAAGGCGTACTCAGGGCCCCTGGTGTCACCCCTGTGACTGGTGTCACCTGGTGAGGATCGCACCCCGCTCAATCCTCTAGTGACGCCACTGTCATATGTAAGGGAGCTCCTCACATCCCTAATTGCTGCCATCATATGAGTGGTGCAGCCTCAAATTCCCCAGTACTGCCATTCAATGACAGTGAATGCCTTGTATGCATGGTATGAGGAACCATGTGTGCAGTCTAACATGTCTAAGCGCTTCCATCATAGGTCAGCCAGCGCCTCAAATGCCCCTGAAATGACAAGTAATACCTAGTTCGAATGTAAGTCACTATAGTTAATGTACACACACAAAAAGGCTAGACATAAAGTAACAGCATGGGGCGTGAGAACGAACCCAGGAAACCAAGCACAAGATAATTGTGAGAGATGAAAGCAGAGGGAAAGTTATAATGCCAGGGAAGCAGAAATAACACAAAATAAAGGAAGTATGAAAGATAAAAGAAGAAAAAAGGGAAAGAGGGATGTAAATGTTAAGATGTAGTTGAATAAATAAGCTTGAAAGATCATGAGGGAACGTGAACTATACAAAGGGGAATACAATTAAGAAAGGGCTCATTATGAATATTGAAGAGAAACGATGAATAGAACAAAAGAAAGCAGCGAGGGTTGAAAAAAGAACAAATCAATACGTGTTTTCAACAGAAAACGTCCCAGCAGAGTTTCCACTATCTGGTGACTATTTATTCTTCTGTAATTAAATGGTACTCAATGTTTCAAACTCAAAATGATGAAAGTCTGAGTTAGCCCTGATTGTGTTTGAATTGGTTATCTGCAGGACACAGACAGGTTTTAACAGTAGGCACCTAACTCACTGAGATATCTGGTTGAGAGAGGACGTTTATGAAAAGGAAAGTAAAACCAGCATTTTGCAGTTTCGAAAGGAGGACCAGCCAGAACAAAAGAATACAAATGGGGAGGGTTTGAAAGCTGTTACTAGGGATGGAGAGGCTGCTCACACCTGCTGCTGCCAATGGGGAGGCTGGACATACCTGGTGCTGCACATAAGGAGGTTGGCCATATGTTTTACCGGACACACACACACACAGAGTGGCCTAGATATTGATGGACATGCCACTGTTACCCATGATCAATTCTGGGCCGGTGAGGCCTCTCCATACCTGTTGCTGGGCTTGTGAAGGATGGTTGCTGGCAACATCTTGCTCCTTGATTGCATTTCCCTCGAGTAGCACATTGAGAGTTTTCCTTATGTAACTTTTTATTTAATAGATATTTAGAACATCTTAGTATTTATTTACCTAGAATACAAGGATAGTATGTTAGGGGTGAAGCCTTATGGTCAGTAGTTAGGATTGAAAGGTAATAGGTGAAGTTTTAGAAATGAGCGGTCATACATAGTGAAAGGGAGAGGCGAATGTAACTGCTTCGACAGCGCCGTGATGCCTAAGGGTTTGCACGTGCTTTACAAATTAAATAAATGAAAACATAATATGCTAACCACATCTTTTTGGTCTTTGTGTCTACCTTGGGTGTCATAATGTTCGTCTTGCTGTGCTGGTCCTCCTGGACTTGCCTACCTGCTGATCCCAAGAAGCACCTTAGGTTATTTTGAAGGGTGTCAGGCACTGGATCGAGTCTCAACAGATGAACCCCAGGATACCCCTCTTATTTGATTTTACCTATGCTTTCTTTCAGCTTAAAAAGTCCCAAATGTCACTTCTCTCAGGCCCTAATCTATAGCCAACTTGTGTCCCTCAGTTTGAAACCTTCTCCACCAACTTAGGAACTCCTGCTCAGCCATGATCTTTAACCAGTCAAGCACAGCTTGGAATTTCCACCAAGAATTGTTTCCTTTCCAATTTTCATGGTTCTCCACCCCTCTGTCTCTGACTGACTGTGCCTCTGTTCCTCTTTGACCTCGTTTCGTACAAAAAAACAAGAACAACAATGCTGAAAGTGCATTTATTACACATTTGGCATGTGCAAAAAATAAATGTAGAACAGGGGGAGAAGGGTAGCGGGGGTTTCCCCCGTCCCCTTGTTCCGCATTATGGACTGCATAGTTGCAGGGGTATCCCTCGCTTCCATGACATTGGATGCGGGAGACAATAAAAAAAAACAGAAAAAAAGACTGTGCTGCGACAGCTCCAACCCTCTAAGTGGGAGGGAACTCACACCGCAGGGATAGAGGGGAGTCAGTGGCACGCTTCTGTGTGCTGCCAAAAAGGTACGTGGGTGGGTAGAGGGATGTGGGATACCGGGAAAGTGATCTATGTGATTTTGGAATTTGATATTTTTGGATTCACAATTTCACACTACGTAGTAATCACATAGATCCCCTTAAGCCACACTTTCCCCTCTAAATCCTCTCCTCTGCTTTGAGGTTCCGTCGCCTCCTCTGGCTTTTGATGTTCCTCCTCTATCTCCTTGTTCTTATGAGGTATTTTAGTTCTCCCTCTCACAGGTTCCTTTCCCTGCCCTCTTTTATTTTTCTCACCCCCATTTAGTCTTAAGTACCACCTCTCCTTCTTCTGTATCTGTCTTTTTCTCGTTTTCTCTCCCTTGCCCTACTTGTGTCCTGCCTTATCCTAACTCCACTCTCTACTAGTGAGCCTTTTCCTACTTTTTCATGTGATGTTTTCTCCTGTGCTACTCCCCTCCTACTCACCTACTCTCCTACTTTTTGTATGTTTGCCTCCTACACCTCGCCATTCTCTCTTCTTTAATGTTCCTCTATCTCTGGCCGTTTCTCTTTTTTTCTACCATTGGTTCCCCTTCTCCTCACTTCTTGTCTGCTCCTTCTCCCACTTCTCAACTTCGCTGGCTCTTCCTTGTATTGTATTGTATTGTTTATTTATCTAGTGTCTATATATAAGTGCTCAACTTCAACCTCTCCCTTCATTCTCCTCCTTGTACTGCTCCATCAACTCCATAATTACAATACATCGCCCACAACTCTTTTTACATCCTATTGGGTGTAAAATCGGCTGTGGAATTGTTGGATGAGTGACAGCTGCAGGCAGGTTGGAAGCAGGTCCTCTGATTGCGGAGACGTTTTCATGGGAGGGCAAAAGGGGTACGTGCCCTGGGCCCCCACCCTTGAGGGGTATTCCACATGGCTGCCTGATTGAAATCAGTCAGTGTCCATTTGTTTTACAAAACTAAAATAACCCATACCATTTATGGTGAGCTGTTGAGGTGCCAAACGTGCAGCCAGGCTGTTGCTGACCAGTTCAATTTGTTCTATCGATTAATCCTATAATGCTTTTTGTGTTCACTGCAGTACACAGTTTGTCCAGTCATTATAGCACAACTCATGTAGTTTTCTCACCCTTCTGTGGGTTATATATAGATCATATGCTATACCGAAAGTTGAAAATGCATATTGATATATTTGAGTGCCATGATTACTCAGAAGATAGCTCAGTTTTTTAAGTACTGTGTTCATATGCCAAATCACAGTACTAAATTCCAGCAAGACCGACTCAGCCTTTCCTATGTCTGAAGTTGATAAACTTGCATGTACATATACTTTTGTGATAGTAACACTTAAGGTGTGCTACACAGCAATCTAATTGCACCAGTTAGCGCCAGCTGTAGAAAGTGACATAGCATCCATCTGGTGCAGGTCTAGAGCTTTGTTCCTCCAAATGAGTATTGCTAAAATGGGCAACCACTTCCCAATGAGGAACATAAATTGCTAGTAGGGCGAGGTGATTAGGTTGTCTAATTCAAGACACTGGAAGCAAAGTGTTGAGGCTCATAGCCTGGCTTTTCCAGTGGAAGATATGCTTATCTTGGACAAATCATCTTATGCCACTGTATTGTGCTGTGCTGTCTCCTGTGAAAAGGTTTACCTTCTCACTTACGGGTGGCATTGTTTGGCCTAGTGCTTGATCATTCTTTTCATGTAGGTCATTTGAGTGCAAGGGGTTCTAGACAGAGGTAAGCCAACCAAATGTCACAGACCTCTGGCAAACATATTGGCAAAAACAGTCTGCTTTATTATACAATTTGAAAGGTACTTCTGCACATATTAGATAACAATCTTCAATTCTGTCTTTCGGGTGCATGTAAAGCTTTGAAAATCCCAGATGGAGCCGTTAAAGCTCACATCGATTAATATTGTGATGCTAATGTACTTTCCTTGGTGATAGTGAAAATAAAGCTAGAATCATTGTCCTTTTGCCTAAAATACGTCATATTAGGCTATTATGTGAATTGTATACTTTCCAAGTCAGTTATTAAAACAATAAGGTACTATTTTAGTTTATGAAAGTGAAACACAAATAATTGCATCTTGCTCTATCATAAGAACTGGCGAACAATGTGGTAAAGTATAGAAATTGCAGATATGATACGATAGGTTATTTATAACGCGCTTAATACCCAGAGGGTTCTAAGCGCGGACCCAGAGATCGAACCTGTGGTGCTCAGTGTCGTCTTGCTCCAAAGGTGTGCACGATTCCCCTGAACTATCCTCCCGAGTGACTCAAATCTCAGCTTCACCTCTTAACCAAAATGCGTGACCCTGGGCAACTCATTTAATCTTCTTTTGCCTAACTTGTCCACATTTCCAGTCTGTAAACTGTTGAAAATTCTCAGGGCTTAATTCTGTTCAAGGCACAGTGAGCGTGGTAAACACCATGCTTCATTGCGCCTTTTCATGATGCCCATGTACTGTCCTCATTCTCAGGGGGTCCTGGGCTTCGGCGCAGAGGACGATACTGCTGTGTCACAAATGGTCTGCCTTTCGCCTGTTTTTTAAATCAATGGGCGGGTTGCATGTTTTCGGCAGCAGTTTTGTATAACTGCACAGCATTTGCAATTTAACAAAAGTGCTGCCCACAACACCCCTTTTTGCATTCCGTTTATTTTTAAGTTTGCCTTAGCACTGTGGAACAACCCTCACCAACCCATCGCTCCAACACCCCAAAAACACAATCCAGTCATTATAGGAATGTTATTTTCAATTTTCAATTATGTGCAAAATATTTACTTAAACCAGCACAATTAGGATCAGGCGTACTTGTCAGATATTTTGTCTTGTTGAGAAGCACCTAATCTGTTGGTTACCCCCCTGCAAATGCACATGTATAGTTAGATGTGTACGGTAGTTTGTGACTGGAAAGGGGGGTGACCTTGCCTCTTTTCTCTGGTAGCACTCCTCCACAATAGCAAAAGTGCAATAAGTGGACCACCACCAAAGGGCATCACGTAATATTATCCCCACAATAATGTTTCCATATATAGAGTCGTCACGAAGCAGCATAGGTGACATCATTGATGGGGTAAACATTCATTTTTAATGAGAGCGGGGGTCTCGGAGGTGACCCCCGCTCCCTTTAAAAAGAGATGGGGATTGCAGGGCTGCCCCGCTGCAGGTTCCATGGGGTAATATTGCTGCAAAACAATTGCGCCAATCTTGTATGGTGATACGTTTGCAGCGATATTAACACATGGAACCCACCAAGGGAGGTAGTGTATGTGACTGACATTTTTACACTGTCACTGATGTGGAGCAGTAACACCAGAATCCACATGCAAACAACCTGTTTACGGAACTGGTGACTGCCAGCTTGGTTTGAAGTCAATGCTGGCAACAGGTGCAAAGGTTCCCAAACTGGTGCATTGTGTGCTCCCTCAGTGAAATCCGAGACCATCAGAATAGCTGTTAATTACTGAACATGCCGGTAAAATATATTCCAACATTTTCGGCGATTTAAACCTAGCCGAGAATCGAGAGTACGTCCTCTAAGAGCCAATTTGTTCTAAGGGTATGCTCTTTAAAAAAACTCTCTCATTGTTTTACTGGCTACATTGTTGAATTGTATATAATAATCATGACCATTGATATATAGACAAATTCATTTGTTATTTGCAGACTAATAGCAAAACTTCTTGAAAACAATAGCTTCTATTTATATCCGCAATCTACGCGATCTGTCTACATGGTTGGTCAGTTTTACTTTTAATGAGACTTCCCACCTGAGGCATTTCTCTATGCTGGGGTATGTGTGCCTCTTTCATACAGCTACTTATCTGTGCCCTGCATTTGAACTAGACCTTTCTCATGGCTGCTATTTCAAAAAAATGTTCCTGTACCTATGTTCAAACACAACTATCCTCGTCCTGGACTGAAAATGTTGCCCTTCAAATGCTGCTCGTTTATTATTCCGTTTCCAGCTAGTCTGAAGAGGTTAAGGAAGACTGGTAGGGAGCCCCAGGCCTATTTTCATTGCTGTAGGACAAAAAATCAACCTGGTTGTTTTGATCACGATGTGGGGATGGCGACCAGGGATTATGTATCCCGTAATTTCTTTGGCTCAGAGGGGGGGCCCCGAAGGAGTCTGTGCCCCCGGCCCCAGGATTCCGTAAAATGGCCCTGTCTGAATGGTGTACGATGTGCAGCCTAGCATTCTCTCCTGTGTGCTTATTAGTATGGGTGACTACTCTGTGGTTGAGTGCACTGAAGTTTCTTAACTACTGGCACACATTTTTGTAACAGATGGTTCTTTTCTCCCAAGCAGCCCTGCTGCAATCTTACAGTACAGCTTCCTGATTCTGCAGCATGAGTGCAAGTTCTCACAGTCTGAGGCGGGCTTAGCTTGCGAGCAATGCTTTCATAACAAACCTCCACTGCACACAGATTGTCAGTAAAGTATGGCAGATAGAGTTCCATGGTGGTACCCCACAACCCCCAACTCCTGTATTATTTAATCCCTTCCTGTCAGAGTTCTCTCCATAAGTCTGAGTCCGCAGTGAGGGCTTCTATGACTGTTTTAACCTGTGGTGGGTATTTCGTGGATAATTGGGGCACCTTGCTCACAAGGTTGGGAATGGGGAGAGGTCCTATAGAAGCCCCTCCCTGTACGCCACCGCTGTGGGCCCCTTTGTGGTAGCCTTGGCCTTAGCATTCCCCAGCCCCAGCCACCAGGATCTTTAATGTGTCCATGTCGCACCATGTAGCCCTGGAATACACATTTACAGTTTCACTGTGAATAGAACTAAAGATGCTAAAGATCTTAAATATAGCCCTGTTCACCCCCAAAATGTACCCCCTATTTCTCATATGCACCCAGGCACGTCATTTCACCAAAATGCCTGGGGTAGCGGAAGTGACTTCACACGACCCTTGACCCCTGATAACATCCCAGGAAGTGATGTCATTTGACCCCACCCCAAAGTGATTTCGCGGGAAGCGATGGAACATGACCTTTCACCCATTGACAAAAGAGGAAGTGGCATCACATAGCATGGTACACTATGAAAAATATGGTTACGATATCACTATAATGTAATGTACATTTCATACAAGAATGGATCGCCATATGTATCGTTAAGATCAGTGTGTATAGGCCCATATTAACAAATTACTGTGAATGCAAGCAGACGTCTATGACCAAATGATAATGATGTGTTATTATATAGCACCATGCTTAAGCGCTTTACATAGAATAAATATACACCCAATATCGTCCAACCTGTGTTGGTACCCATTTATCGACCTCAGAAGGATGAAAGGCTGAGTTGAGGCGTTTAAGAACAGACTAAATCAGTGACTCACACCCTGAAGTGTGCCTGAAATAAACCTTTAAAGAGTCTAGCAATTATTGTATAGAATTCCAGAAAGACATATATAAAGAAATAAACGGCATTCCTATATTTCTTATTTAGGGTCAGTGCTGAAAGTGTTAGACTTGTGGCACTCCTGTTCTTATTTTCCTTCTTTTTTTAAGGGGCCTGAACAAGAAAGCCAGCCACTCCAGAATTAAAGAGCAACATGGTGCCGGCCACAGCCCAGGAGCTTGCATTACAAAAATAAAGAAAAAAAATAACTTTTTCTTTTAAGAGGTCACAAGGGAGACCACAGAGGTCGCACTTGTGACCTCTGGAGACCCCCAAATGACGTCTCTGTATGCACCCTTCACTGCTGCACCTCTACCTTGAAGTAGTACATGTAACTGTACTTCTACAGCACTATGCGCACAAATACGAACAAGTGGGATCTACAGATTTCTGTTTAGCAAGTTGAAAACTGAACTTTAAAGCGTAATCTTGAGGCTGTAACCGTAATGGTCAGAAGATTGATTGCCCTAATGCTGGCTGGTGGTGGTATGTTGTGTGTTGAACGAAAATCTCAATGTATAAAGAAAGAAAAGCCAAACCATTATCTTCAGTGTTAGAAGTCTACCAATAAAAGTAATGGATCTGTGACTCTGGTGTTAGATGGGGTAGGCAGGAGCATTGCGCAACACATGCATCAAGGGGTTGCGCTGGTACAGGTTGACAGCCAAATGGGAGAAACGGACAAAGGAAGAAGGTCCCTCTCTATTAGTCAGTGCAAATATTTATATATATTTTGACATCAATTGTCTCTCTCGCTGACCATAACTCTGCTGGAACCCATATCTAACGTCTACCTTAACAAGAGTCTGAAACTAGACAAAAGTGCATGGACATGAATAGAGTTTTGAAATGTATTTTTATCCCTTCTGGTCTGACAGAGATCCCAAGACATGATAGATCAAAGGTTCCATCATGGGATATACCATGTGATGCTATTCTTAAGGTAGGCAGGAGCAGCACCACGCATGCATTTGAAGATGATGCTAGCAGCTTGTACAGGATACCTTTTCCTACATCGAGTAACCAATCCATTTTGAGCGACCTAAAGTCTGCTGGTAGCTTTTACCGACAGGATTACTGTTGTTTTTTCAAATCCTAAATGACACAGGGAGAAGAAACTGAAAGATATTTGTTCGAAAACAACTTTTGGGTTTTCCCTCCCATGGCCATTTCGGATAACCTGCTTCCCCTCCCACCCGCATACTTACCCGACCTGCTGTGTCCCTGCAATGCCTGTTCTCTTTAATTTCCGTGATCAGGAACCGGCGCTGCAGGGTCCTTTCCTTTTTTTTTTTATTCTTAAGGGGTCAGGTGCCGGGGACACTCCCTCTCTCCTTGTTCACTATAATGCTGTTCAAATGGGAGAGATTTGATAGGAAGGACTAGTTGCTAAACCTCCTATTACAACTACACACTTGTCCAGTGAAATGAAGGGAGCAATTCCAAGTGGTCAACTAATATTAAAATACCCTCCATTGTAAAGGGCCTGGATCTTTATCAACTATAACATCTAAGCATTTAACCTGAGATGACAACTTGACAAGTTTTTCAAAAAACAAGGGGACCAAGGCCGCAAGGAGAAATTCCTTCTTAGTGTAGGCAGGACCTCCTCCATCAACACCCGGCTAATATGAAACTAGTCGGAGTCCATCCAGGCTAAGATGTTACGCTGATGTCACGCTAAGATGTAACGCTTTGTGAATGTGCGTTCAAATAGATTTCAGTGTAACTGTAACTCCTAGAGGGTGGTAAAATAAAGACGTAAAACAGTTCCAAAATGGGTAAACATTTTGTAGAAAGTAGTGGACCTGTTAACAGTAAGGAATAAAAAGGGTAATGGAACTCAGTAGCCGATAGCTCCAGCTCTCTTTGATCTATGATTATCTATCTCCCTCCTCTATGGATCTATTGCCTTTTATTTTCGCAGCTTGTTGCACCTAGATGTTTTCTAACTACTTGATGAACAAACAACAAATAGTATCAAATGACAACAAATAAGTTGGATTTGTAACACAGTCAGTTGCGAGGGCCATTATTGGTGCTACAATAGACTACTGTAGATCTGTAAGAGTGACAGTGCAAGGTTGCAAGTAATACAGAATAGGGCCGTAAGGATTACTTCTTGCTTAAAGATAGAGGGACCATGCTTCCGATGCAAGGAGAGGATTACGTTGGCACCCTATTGAGGCCAGGATTGATTACTGGCTTCTCGTGATCACGCACAAATGTTTGATGGTGTTAAGCCCAGTATACTTTACTGAAGCTCTAGAGAGCAAACCACTCACGTGAGATCGTAGATTCATAATCTCAATTTACTGAAGGTGCCTAGATGCAAATTTGCACAGGTAGAGAAAGGGGCTTTCTTCGCAGAAACACTGAAAGCCTGGAACATGATGCCCCTGGATTTAGGAGCAGTGAAATCCACAGAACTTTTCAGGAAGAAGTTAAAAACACTGCTTTTTAGACCCCCGAAATCCCCTCCCCTCTCCCCCTCTGGTTCAATTTTGATTATGCCATCCATTGTGGAAGGCAAACAGGATTATTATCCATTGTTTGTTTTTCTCTTGTGTTTTTCTTGCGCCTGTATTCCTCCGGGCCACTTGGTGCGGGATACAATTGTATTAAAGTGAAAGTAAGAGTTCTACTACCACTGTTTAGTCATTGTTCAATATTGATGTTTTGCAATCCAGTTTTTCCAGCTGACACCTTTTTCTGTGGCATTGGTCAATTTCTTTTAAAACATATTTTTAACTTGGTTCTGAGCAGTGGCTGTCAGTTATTCTACCAGTTTGACACTTACAGAGGTAAGTTTAGCACACGCTTTAAATTGATTTAGTAGCAACCTCAGCATTTCCTCATCCTCATAATGATGCTAATTTTAACAGGGTACAGTCCAAATAAAGCAAGATCGTCAAAGGTTATGAATAATAATGTTAGGTTGGTGGGAACTGTGAGTAAGAATGACCTTCCAGATGTATAATTAACCTCTCAATTTAAATGAGGCTAAGTGGGCAAACCCATCTAAAAGCATTTGCCATATTTCACTAAAGCGCGGTCGCGGATATTGCGTGTTTCCATTAAGCCATTAGAACTACTTGAAGGGATTTTAATTTTGCAGAAACTCTGCTCCAGCATAATGTAGAATGGAAAGTGCAGGCACATCAATTATTTAGCGATTTTGCAGATGCAGTCCGAGCCACATAATATTAGTGTTCTGGAACATAATGTGAAACACAGAATTATCACATTTTAATTCTTAAAAGAAGTTAATAAAAAGCAACTCATGAAATGTAGAAGCACTCATTCTACACATTTAGGAACATTATTCACATGCCCTTTATAATTCCTATGATTTGTCTGTTAATATCTTTGTGCTTGGCAATCGTGACCTTCATCTATTTAAGACGGATCCCAGATGTGTGGTTGAATGGGGATCCAGAAGTAATTTAGCAGAAGCAGCCAGTGAATAGGATTGTAATCTGAAGTTGGACTCCTTACTTCTTTGCAAATGCTATATTTGCATCGCTCACAGAGCACCACAAATTCCTCTGCAAGTTCCTCTTCTCTTGCATAAAAGGAGACTGATGGCTTCCATTGCCATCAATTTCCTTGCACAGACTGTCTCCAACCACATCCCTGGACACGCCCTTAGATGACAATTCAAATACTGTCTTGCCTGCTCTGACACACTACTGCCACCTTAAAACTCAGATGATCTTTCCTCATGCCACCCCTGATCTTGAAATCTCTCCCTCTGACTATTCTGCCACATGACCAGTCTCCTTAAAAATACCGCTCGGGGATCGCCTCAACATGATGAAGCCTCTACTATTCATTGCATGTCGAAATGGACGCCTCTTGCACAGAGCTTTTTCTGGACACTGGTTGGGTTCTGATGTGCCTGCAGGAATCGGATACACGTTGATTGTTCGTGCCACATTTGTTGGCGGCCGAACTGCCTACAGCCTATTTGCCCGGGCCCCATTTATTTTGGTTCCTTTTTATTTTGTCCCCCGACGACAATGCTATGTAACCGAGAGACATCCCTGCACTCCTGAAACCCCAAAATACTGAACCGCTGCTCCTCATGTTCGGTTATGTGCAAACAAACGGAGATACGATCAAAAGGTACGTGGCAAAATCGAACAGATAACGCATGCGAGCAAATAAATTCGAACAAAATGGGCAATACCCAGGAGTCAACTTGGGATCTCTTTAACCACTTTCTATATCTGGGCACCAAGAAAATACAAACCCAGATAATCAGTCCTCAGGCCTGTTATATTGTTTAATGAAGAACTTGCTAACATTCAGCACATAATTAGAAAATAATGTTAAGCTTACATTGGTATTCACAGAGCAAACATTGCGCATGTGTGATTGGCATACTTCCCAACATGCTACAAACCTGAAATTTGGCATGTGGGTAGGTTCCATGGTGTAGACAATGTAAAATATATCAAATATAATTTTTTCTCATTTTTGCTTAATGTGGTTTGCTCCAGAGTTGTAAATAAAGACACTTTGTTCACACTAGCTCCTACAGGAAAGACTAGCAACATTGTCTACAAAGAAGCATTGTTCAGTTCATTAAATACAATTCAAACTAGGACTGAAGTAGGAATTGCCGTGCGAAGCACTGTTGCACCTGCTAGTACTCTATAATGTAGTTCCCAACTTATAAGGGACAAAATGTACCAGAGCTACAAACAATGCTTTAGTCACATTAGGATCAAACACAATATTCAGTTAGTTTTCAGACATGTGCTTTCATATAACCTGAGCTCCAGGATGGACTATTATGTCACAATTTCAGTCTTAAACCCAAATTCCAACCAAATGCTGAGTTCTGATTCCAAATGTAATTCCTTGAAAAACCACTCCACAAACAATGCCAGCATGTAACCTTTCCGATTCCAAAAGAAAAGCAAATCCTTTCAAACCGTAGATGTTACTCCAAAGGTAATACAAATTCTGCAAAATAATTTCGGCATGCAACCTGAAAACTATTGAAAGGTCCTAAATGTCTTGTCAAAAACAAAAGCAAATCCTTTGGTGCCTATTGAGCAATCCATCGTATGCCATATCGAAGAAGGACCAACAGCAACCCATCCAGCAAGTCAGTCCTCTAAGCTCTGGTCATCCAGCCTGGGCCCCTTTTCAAATTATCTTTGCACATGCTGCAAGGGCAGGCGAAGTGCAACCAAACAGCAGTCAGCAAGGGATTTCTGCAAGTGACTGGACATGTGCAACCACTCAAAAGCCAGCAGAGTGGAGACATCACAGGTGACTGACCAGATGCATCCAATCCGATTAAGGTTTAAACATGTGAATGGCTTTCATCAATCAAAAAAAAAAGTTCCAATCCTAATGCAATTTCTGCATTAGGTGGCAACAGTATACATCTTGTGACAGCCTCATATTACCAAGACGAGTAACTGTAAGCTATTCATATGGAGCATTGGAAAACGGTGTTGACCTGCAAGCTGTCTGTAGACCAAGTTTTCTGGCAACATGTTGACTAAACATTTGAGGCTTGGTACGAGGGAGGCCCTGATGGGATGCCATCTTGGGAGTGGTAGCTGAGTGGATCATGACACTCTCAACCACTAGCATTCTGTTACCAGTGCCTGATTAGTTGGTCCTAAGTGAAAAGACCTTTTAAAAAAAAAGACCTAAAAAAAGATTGATTTAGAAAGATCGCTCTGTGGCCACACATAGCGCTCCTTCTAAATTGAACTGTCATGCCCCTGCTGCAGTGTGCGCAGAGGCTGAGAGGCACGTCAGTAGCAGGAACAGCCGTCACGAGAGAACAGGTAAGTTTGTGTGTGTGTAAGTGTGCGTGAGTGGGTGTAGGTGTCTGTGTGTGAATGTTTAGGGGGTATGCATGAACTGTACTGGGAAGGGGGTGGTGGGTGAGAAAATGGCAGGTTCGGTGGCGTGGGGGTTTATGAGAATCAGCAGGACAGGGTGGGATGGGAGCGGGGCAGTATGTGCTTTTCCTGCATTTTGAAGCCAACACAAAATCGGCCAAAATAAATCGCTATTTTTTGTTTTCAGGCTTCAAAATGCTCGAATTTCACATACAACTGATTAGTTGCCACTGATGTACTTGATGCATTTGTGCTCTACATGATCAGCACATGAATACAGATATGTACATTGAAATCTTCTGTCATGAGGAAAGACCTGCAAACATCTGGCTTTATTTTGTTCTCCAATTATAAGGTATCTGCGGTTTTATTGATAAGTTGCAGATGTCAAGATGGCGCTTGTCTAGTCAAAATCTGTTGGAAAAGTTATGCAAAACTTTAAGAGAAATAGTATTTTGTAATTATCTTAGATTTCTTGGTTGCACAAGGGAAATCCTTCTTTTAACCCTCAAGTATATTTACACCTAGCAACTGTAAAATAAATGTGTGGATGAGCTTTTAGAGAACATTAGTGAAGACAGTCCTGAGCTGAGGATAGAAATGCTGAAACACATTATATAATGTCTTCTCCTCAATTCTCAGAGAACAATCTGCTCTTAATTTCCAGAAGAAGTGTCCGCCATAATGCAATCTGGTCAGTCATTGATGCTTGGAAACGCAGATGCCAAAGTATAAAACAACAACGATATCTGTTAGTTTCAACCCAATATCATGATTTGCGCTTCACCCTGCGCCTATTTCAAAAGACTCAGGGGGGTGACCCTCCTTTCTGGGAATTAAAAAGCACACCCCATTTGGCCGAATATGGGATGCGCTGTTAAATGCCCAGAAACGTCCCCTTATTTGCACAAATGGAAGAAAAAGAGCATTTGAATGAGCACATCTGGGACGAGATCTTTGTGAATAGGACTGCTCCATTTTTTCACGCATCTCCTCAGGTTTTGTGAATCTGGCCCTATGTGTAATGGATTGTAATACTCCATGTGCCTACTCTACTTCTTACCACACGCCCCTTGCGAACTTAAATGATCAAAGGGGAAGTATACTGAACAATGGCAAAAATACAATGTGCACTCAGTACAAAGTGCACCTCAGATTTGGTGGGATGACCTCTAAAAAGGCAGTGTCACCAATCTAAAGTTGTGTTGCATGTTGAACTATGCCTTTCACAACTTTATTTTTTTGTGATTTATTTTCTTAACTTGAGTGTTACAGTGGAGTTGTTTTCAATTAATTTCAAATAGCAGCCATGACTCATAAACCAGATGCTCTCACTATGAACCTGTAAATGGTTGCTCCTTACTGGAAACCCAATTCTTCAACAGTTTCTACATTGAATCTTCAGAGTTTCTTGTCTATCCACTATGACTGCTTAAAGATGATTAGCGTCAATGAAAGATGCATTCATCAGTCCACATAAATGTCTTGCATCTGAAAGTCGTGCCTTTACTCTAATGTGTCATGAACGGATCTATCTTGACTGCCCACACAGAATATTCTGAAAGAATAACCATGCGGCACAAAATACATAGAGTTCATGATTGATTTGTAGATATTTGTAGATATTTGTAGTCAAACTATCTCCTTGTGTGGTTCATCTATAGGAAATGATGAAGATGGAGGCAGTGATACTCCACAGACAAGGCTGGTTTAATACCATATTCTCCCCTCTGACTTTCTGTAATGTAAAGCGGGGGCCAGTATTCAGCTGCCAAAAGCTCATCTTGCTTTAAATGTAGATTGGTCCAAAACTGTGCCTCGAGTTTGTTTGGTTGCTCCCGTCTGGCTGAATTGTAATTAAATGAATTTCATTACTTTCTACCACTTGTCCTATAGGAGTAGTTATTTCTGCTTGTTGTTATGCAGGTGCATTCATTACATGGCTTTTGTGTTTTTCCCCAAATACTGAAATGTCCGAACCTGAATACAAAAGGACTATTCACTGGCATCTATAGCTATTGAGAGTATTCTGTGTTCCTGGAGCTTTTCCATTGCTTGATTGAAGAGATGCACTATGCTTCTTCTCGTCTTTCTTGTCTGGTTTTCTCACAGGTTTATGCTCTCCCTTCGATGGTGAGCCCTGTGTTTTCTCTTTTTGTGGGTGAGAGAAGGTCGAGTCTTCATCTCTGTACCTTTATCGTTCTCTGAGTTATGTTCTATCTTTGATAGTTTATGTGATTGTTGCTGGACCTTCAGTTTTACCCCCTGATCGATTTGTCATATTTGATCCTTGTTAAGGATTAAGGCAATTTCTTTCAGAGGAGATTGCATGGTTGGTGCCATGACACCTACATTTTTCCTGTGCTATTTTGGCTAGGTGTGATTTGTGCTGCTTTCCCACTTTCTATTAGCACTCTGTTGTATACAGATAATTAAAGCTGCTGTAGCACAGATTATGCAACAAATGTCTACAACCAACTCACCTTGACAGATCGATGGCTCCAAATGGGAGGACCAATGCAGCTGGGAAGGCTCCCCTGCGAGAGCCCTGGCCTCCCCACCCAGGGTAAAGTGACCCAGGGGAGAGGGCACGACCCCCAGGGAAACCCTCTAAGGGAAGAAAACCCTGGACGATTTCCACTCGTGCGGATCGCGAAGAAGTTTGAAGAGTAAGCGTCTCCGAAGGCAGAACCAGGATATCACTTGGAAGGCTTCTTCTAGGTACACGGGAGAGGAAGAAAATAGAAGATTAGAGGAGAGATCAAGGGGAAAGAAGAGAATGGGAAACAGAAAGTAATCCTCTCACCAGCGAACGAACGAAGTTGGAGGAATAATGTTCAGTGCTGGAAATCGGAGGAGTAGTGAAGCTTCGGGGGACTCTGGAAGGAAAGCAGCAAGTAAGGATCCTAATCGAAAGGAAGGGGGAGCCCTCACGGATCTGAACTTACTCTAATAGAAGTCTGGCAGGAACCGGAATCAAGCAGGTCTGCTAGAGATGGCAGACTGAGAAAGAGGCGGGAGAATGCTGCTGGGTGAATCTGAATAGGGGATGCAAAACAGGGTTAGAAGTAACAGTAAGCACAAGAGGAATTAACTAGCAGAAGTGAGAAGGAGGTCTCAGAAGCGAACTCACGGAGCGCCAAAGGCAGAAGCGACGCAAAGCACTGTCCACTTCGATTCCGGATAAAGGATCACGTGAGCAGTTGGCCGTACGTCAAATGAACGTGCAAAAACTGGACCGCTACAACCAGAATGTGGAGAATCACGGGCATCCATCTTGGAACTCTTCGTAAGTAGAGTGCCGCACAAGCGGGTCCGTGCCCACAAAGACCACTTGCGGCGATGTGCAACACTTTCCCTTGATTTGAGAAGCTACCTCTGGCTTTAATCAAATTTACTATGAAATTCCTCAGCTTTCGCCTGATTTTTCTCTTTTGGTTCTTTACTAGATCTTTCACCTGGGTATCTGCCAAAGTAATCACTACCTAGAGACTTAAATGTGGATGATACTATGTCTTCAAATTGGAGTTTCCTCTCTTGTTCATTAGGAAGTAAAGTCAGTTGCCTTGCAACATCTAATGTTCAAGGGTCTTCTTTAGGGAGTTGCATTATTGTCCCTTCTATCGTGGGATAGTTGCCCCAGCTATATCTATTCATAAACTCATTGCTGCAGTTGCCCCTCAGGTGTTTATTATTTACATCGGAATGTTAGTTAATGCTGTCATTTATAGAATTCCTATGAGCTCCAACCATAACCAACAAAAAACTGAAACTCACATTTGTATTGTAGTAGGTTGAAACCTGCTGGCTTGATCATGGCTATCGATGTATGTCACCTGACCATGGACTAATCCCAATGGATGCACAGAATGAAAATAATCACAGTATTGTTTAGTGTTGAAAGATACCAGCCCAACAACTGTCTACCCAACACAGTGATCCTCTGCTCCCGAGCTAGAGCCGCAGTTTAAACAATGAAGTACAAAAATAAAATGTCTGTTAAGGAGTGGCCTGAGGAAATGCTGCCTCAAGTTGACTCATTTTAGTGGCGTGAACCCAGCAGAGCATTGAGGGTACAGAATGAAAGCCCCTTTCCTCACTAGGTGAAACATGACCTGGTGATGGAACCGCCCCTACAGCTGCTGTCTTCATAGCATATGCTTGGACACTGACACATTGTCTCCCAAATACAATATACTATGTTCTATTGTCTAGTATAAGGACCAGTATGATTTCTGTTTGGGCGAAAACAGACTAGTATTAATTCCTCTGATGTTAAGAACCCACACCTAGAAGCATTTTCAGAATATCTTAAAATGCCCCCATACCAACTATGATAGTCTGTTTTCTAAGGCTATTTAAAAATATATATATGGTGCATATTCAGTTAGGTCTATATCCTTTCTTATGTGAAGGATTTCATACACACCCCCTACTTTTACACTCAGTGTTTTTACAAATGTGAATAGTTTCTCCATAGGCCGACCTCCTGGTTGTGTCACTGCCACAGTAACATTAGTGTTAGGATTGATAACACCTTTGTGCGTGAGCCATTATTGACTGCTTGAAAGCATTCAGCAGATATTGGAACATCAATATGGTGTATGTTATCTATTCTAGTGTCTCTTTTTACCAGATTAATTTCTCTTTTATTGTCAAGCTTGAAAACTCTATTATACCTTGTTTAGTAGCTAAATAGGGATAGGTTTTGTGGGAATGAAACCAGATAAATCTTTTTTCATACGTTCTAGATTTTAATTCTAGGTATATTGAATCTTTAAATAATATCACGCCACGCTAACGCCAGGTCCTCAAACACCCTTCCAGCAACAAAACCCTTACTCTGGGATCATGGAACACAAGGGGCTTCACTCATCTGTTTAATACCACCTGGGCCGATGACTTGGACCTTATTTGCCTACAGGAGACATGGCTACGTGAAAAACCCATTCTGGAAGGATTTGAAACTGCCTATACTCCAGCCCTCAAACAGACTAGGGGAAGACCAATGTCAGGCCTTCTGGTAGCCGTTAGGATTAATTCAGGTCTTCGGATCCTAAACTCAATTGATATTTCTCCATATATTCAAGTGACCACGGTCGGGGTTGGCAGCATGGCTGCTGATGCGACAACTAACATCTGCATCTTTAATCTGTACTGGAACCATGCGGCCAGTGGAACCACAAACTTCATAGATGAAGTCACCAAGGCGCTGGACGAGCAGATTGAAGCCTGCCCCCTAATTAACCTAATAGTCTGTGGAGATCTTAATATCGGTTGTCTTGACCATCAGGACACACCAGGTCACAAGAAGACTGTCAACAATTTAGAATCTCAATTGGCAACTCAATGGTCTCTGGAAATGGAGCTACGCGACTTGATGATGTTGAATGGTCAAACGGTAGGCGATATTCCTGCTGCCCCCACGTGGAGAAGAGGCGACCTAAATTCAACCTTGGATTATATCATTGTATCCAGTGGGATTCATATGAAAACATCCAGACTGTCCGTCCGAACAATGCGACACAGCGATCACGAGATGGTGGTACTGACATTTGCGGCAACTGACATAAGACCTCAAGATCGCTGGGCCTTTCCAACTCGAACAGGAGTCGGTAGGATTCGCCTAAACCTAGACCACACTGAGACAGGTAATATCTTGAAAGGTCTCCAGACTTCTGAATTCACGGAATATAGCCACCTCCTAACACAATATCAAGAACGCAAAAATCACATGGTCAATAGTCTTTTTTTTCCAAAACATAAATTTGATCTTGAAGTGCAACAACGGAAACGTCTCCTACGCTGGCAGATAAGATCGACCCACAAACAAACATCTAGTGCTGCAAATGGGCTTGTAAAAAATTTCAAACAAAGCTATAAGAACTGGCTTAAGTCCCATAAATCTATTATGCTACAGAATGATGCGGAGTTGATGCTATCAAAAATGAAGAGCTCTAACGCTGCTGATTATTGGAGATTGATAAAGGACAACTTTGCTCCTCAACATGCTCTCCAGGCAAACCTGGTCTCTGAGTCTGAGTGGGTATCCTTTTATACCAACCTCTTTTGTAACAATAATGAGGTCGCTGATTGGAGCCCACCAGCGCTGCCACTTTGGGACTTGGCCTTTGATTATGAGGAAATATTGAGAGTCATTAGGAATCTACACAACTCTAGAGCCCCCGGTCCTGATGGCTTAACAAACTTTACGCTCAAGCTCCAACCTGAACTATGGACTACCTTTTGTGAGCTACTGTTCAAAAGAATCGTCAACAACCGCAAGACCCCTTTGTCTTGGAAATCAGCAGTGATCATACCTATCTTTAAAAAAGGCGATCGTTGGAATCCTAAGAACTACAGACCCATTGCACTTCTTGACGTACTGGGCAAGGTCTATGCCACTCTCCTTCAACAAAAACTGACTGAGTGGTCAACAAAATGCAATCAGATGGACCCTAGACAAACGGGATTCGTCAAAGGCTTGGGCTGCGGCATTAACCTCTTAATACTAAACCTACTGAAAATGGAAGCCTTGCGTTCCAATTCCAAGATCTATCTCGCCTTGGTAGACTTGTCTCAGGCGTTCGACAGTATTAACAGAGATTTACTCTGGTCTAAACTGACCAAATGGAATTGCCCTGCAAGTCTGCTGGCCGCTATTCATGAACTCCATACGAACACGACCATCAGAGTCCGCCTAGATCAAAAAGGCAATCTATCTGTACCCATCAACACCTCTCGAGGTGTCAAACAAGGTTGCCCGCTTGCAGCAACCATATTTAATTTGTTCATATCCGACATCAAAGACGTATTTAGTGGCCTACGCACATTCCCGCCAAAACTCCATGGCTCCCATGTGGACTATTTAGTCTATGCAGATGATATCATTTTGATAGACTCAACCCCCATAGGTTTACAGCGCAAACTAAATGCCGTGGAAAAATACCTAACAGATAACGGGTTAGTTATCAATAGAGGGAAATGCGAAATAATGGTCCTTGAAAGACTGCAAGGATCCAATTTAAACCGGCAGAAATTCAACTGGTACGTGAACAAAGAACCCATCGGACGCGTTCTTAACACCAGATACTTAGGAATGCAACTAAGTGCCAGCAGAAATGACGCTCCCTGGGTGGACTCAGTGAAGAACAAATGCCGTCAATTGGCGTGCCAAGCAGCCATAATCAACAAAGAATTTGGGAAATTTACTTTAAGACCGACGTTAACCTTCTTTCAGCAGAAGGTGGTACCTTCTCTAATTTATGCTGGCGAAAATGCCTTTGGGTGTGGGTTTGAAATGTGGAATTCCCTAGAAAACATTTTCTGGACCAGGGTTCTCCATCTACCCAAAGGCACCTCCACTGTTTGCATTAGATATGAACTTGGCTATATATCGATGCAAGCGAGGGTCGCCTGGAATCTTCTAAGCATCTTCAGGAAAGTAAACCTTAACACCGTTTTGCCTCAGATGAAGATTCTTCACAGCCTACAGTTCGCCAAAGCATCCACAATTGCATTCCAATGGAATAAGATATGTTACGATGTACTCAGTTTCTATGACATTTCGATGCAATTGCTGCTCGAAAATCCGGATGCCGCAAAACTGAAACTTTGGCGAAATGACTGGATCCAGACTTGCGACAAAAGAGCTAAATCTAAATTGATGCGTGAAGTACCGGCCGAGGCAAGAGCTTACGGAAACGTAGCTCCATATCTAGCTTGCTTCCCGGACCAGTGGGCCCGGGCCGCCTACCTTCAGTTTAGGCTGAACGCTATGTCAACTAAAGAACGTCTTTGCTATTGGTCTCAATCTTCGGACTCGGACCTTGTGTGTCGATTCTGTTCTAACACAAAGGAATCACTTAAACACCTTATCATAACGTGCTCCGAGTTTGAGTCTGAGAGAATTAACATCTTCAACCCATTAATAATGAACTCTCAGTGCCTCACTCGTGATGACTGGTGGAAAGCTATGTTTGATGGATCAAACAGAGCGTTGTTATATGCTTTGATTTCCTTCCTTCGTGCTATAAAGGAACGTTTACACGATAGCCCGGTGGTCCCGCTCGTTGTGAGATCATGAGATCCGCATCTAGTACAAGTTATGGGAACCAGATGATGGGAGGAGGACTTGTATTGATTTGAGATGAATGTAGAATGCATAGCTTGGTTTTGTCTTCTTTCCTTTTCTTCTTGCTTCTTTCTTTTTAAAGGTTTGTAATATAACCAATAAAAATAAAACAAAAAAAAAAAAAAGGTATATTTTTATACATACTGGGAGCCAAATGTTAATGCTACCCAGATCCCATTAAACATTAAGGGTGCCAATTGTCTTGGCGACCTTGATTCTGATGTAATGGGTGTCAGCTGCCACGGCTACCTA
The DNA here is from genome assembly GCF_040938575.1 of Ambystoma mexicanum. Taxonomy (NCBI): domain Eukaryota; kingdom Metazoa; phylum Chordata; class Amphibia; order Caudata; family Ambystomatidae; genus Ambystoma; species Ambystoma mexicanum. The sequence goes on along the minus strand of NC_090927.1, from coordinate 379,821,543 downwards.
ATATTTCCAATTAAGGTTATGAGTGCCAACTATTATGGCTTTCCAAGAACCCAACCTACTTTTAAATGTATGGGCATCAACTATTATGGATTCTTAAGACCCGTACATGTTATGGGCACCAACTTTGATGATAATACCATGTGTGCCAGAGCCTAACCTCCATTCCACAGGCATTCTAAATGCACATCTGGCAGAGAATAGTAATGTGTCAGAAGCAAGGCTTTGGAGGAAGTAGTTTCCCTGTGCTTAGGTTCAAGAGAAATGTATAACTCAGAGCAGCTAATAGGCCTACTGTTGAACAGCAACATTGTCGTGGGTCTACCATTTAGGTAAATCTATGTATGAATGCAATACCATGGTATGTATAATAAACATTAAATGCTACAAACAACTTCACTATACATGCATATGACTAAAACAACTTGTGTTCACACATACAACATAGTGTCATTATTACTCATAAATTGAAACACATAAATAATTCACACTCTTTTGCTTAGCATTTATGTATATTTATCCTCTTGTAGAGACAACACATGAGCATTCAAATAGTTTAGTTAAAGAATGTACAGTTCTGAATATTATCAATACGGTAGTTGAGTAGATACCCACCAGCCTATTCACTTCTAAACTTTCAAAATGTTCTACAGAAAATCAATAATGTGTGTGCAGACATTGTGGCCCAGTAAAACATAAAATGACACTCACAATTATAGTGCTATGGACTAGTGACCGGTGAGGTTATACAGACCAACCTCCGGCTAACCCATTTGGTGGAAAGGATTTAAAACTCTGTCAAAGAATCCTTTTCTTCTGTCGCTTGTTAACTAATTATAGCCTAACTGCAAACTACAGACATGTATCAAAAAGAATAAAAGTAAAGCCATTTAAATCCTCTTTAAAGGATTCTTCTTGCCATTCCTCTGTGCTTTGATGGCATTACGTATCATGGCCAAAGAAATATGAGGGTCATCGCAGTTTACATATGGACGCTGCCCCAAAACTCAGTTTTTCACCAGCACAGGGAAAGTTCAAAGTCTAACCTATCAAAAATGTATCATGTTGCTTCTTAATGTTGTTCACATGGAAAATTAAAATATATGTTGTATGAATAGGTAATAATGTCTTATTTCAGCAACTAAAACATAGGAATAGTCCAAAAATGTTTTATTTGGCACATTTATAAAAAGTGCCAATTTTAGCCACTTAACCAATTTACGGTATAAAGGGATGCCATCTGAGCGCTTTTTGCTGCTTGTTTTCAAGGCAGTTAAACTTTGTAATTTAGTCTTGCCTCCAAAATATTCAAGCACTCATCAACAATCATAATTTGAAACAATAGGCAAAGGACACATTTTTAGGCCCATAGAGTAGAATAATCGTCTTGGAGTGGTCGTTAAAGTGTCTGCTTGCTTCCTTACCCAGAGAGGTAAAGTCTTGTGGGATCAGTGGTCCTCTAGACTCTGCCTGCTCAGGATTCCACAATGTCGTAGCCTTTGCTGCAATATCAGAAAACCATCGGCGTCTGTAAAAACAGCTGTTTTGCACAGGATTAGTCCCTCTTATGTTTCCATTAGCCAAACCAATCCTAACAGATGCTGTCATTCATATAATCAGTATAAGCTGACCTTCATGTTTACATTTGAAATAAAGCGACCTTGCCATTATGGACCACATAGGCATTGTTTGGCATGTTTCAAACAAGTTGGACCTTATTCAAAGCGTACTTAACTTCAGTGCTTATCCAAATCATTTTCTGGGTATCAGCTTGTCTTAATTTAGCGTTCACGCTGGTTTGGTGTATGTTAAGCTGGATTGCTAGAATCGGGCCTCCTGGAGATATTTTTGGAGGGCCCCCTACCTATGGTGAACAGGGAGTTCTAAGAGCTTAGCAACAACTCAATAAAGGCTACAATAAAGAGCAGTAAAAGCTTAGTCTCAGGAGTGTGTAACGGTGGTCAGGGCTCCCTCAATGAATCCACACAAATGTAACCAAAGTATTACTATCTTTCTTTTTATGGTCTCTATATCACTTGAGGTATTGTGCAGGAGGCTTCCCAAACTTCAAGAGAAGAGTCTGTTTCCACTTTTCAAAGTCCTTTCTGCCATCCATTGACAACTCCATAATTGCACTTCAGCCAGTATGGCGAAGTCTGCAGAGCAACAGTGCAATATTATCAGACTCTCCTGCTTCTTGCACTTTACAGCTATCCTTAAAAGCAGTCAACCAATCTATGATATAATTTCTTTGATCATACATAATTAACCAATCATTAAGGAATCTTGGATGAGAGGAGGACCCAGATCCACTTCCAGACCCACTGGAGGAGCATTAAGACCCTTATTGGCTGGACAAATACAGCTGAAATTCTCTGTCCTTCTGCTTTTCATTCTTATCAAACTCCAGCTTAACTTTGTTGAACTCAAGGTCTTTGTCTCTGAGCCTAAGTGTTTTCTTTTTCCAATTCAACCCATGCTTCAGCTTCTGAAGTAGAGAGAGAGGTTTCAGGAACCCTCTCTTCTGTCTCATTTATGTTTTTAATGGTAGCAGTTACCACAATACCATTGCTACTGCTGGGCCCTGTGCCAGCACCATGTGCATCACTACCCACAGGTAAAGAAACAATCCTAGATTCTTGGTGATCCAATTATCTCTGTATCATGTCAGGTTTCACTCCAAAGGAGGGGAACCCCCTCTCTGAACACAACCTTTTTAATCTAACAAATATAAGAACATTAACAGTAGTAATAGTGAAAGTTTCCATTCTTTATTTAGGTAACTTTGTTCGGCCTACTCGTTTCAAATCTCAATTTTCTATGTAATCAGAATCATAGTGACACTCCATTGAACGACACTGTGTACCCAAGACCGTATCCTCTCCGCTGAGCACCAACCTGTTAAAATGGATTTCTAGAATCTGGCCTGGTGGACAGATTTTAGGAACACCCCCTAGTTATGGTAAACGGGGAGTTGGGAGAGTTTAGCCAAAATCCAATCAAGATAGGAATGGAAAGCAGTCAAGGCTTAGTCTCCGGAGAGTGTGAGTATGGACAGGGGCGCTCAATGAGTCCACACAGAATAGTACATTATAATTCAGCTTAGGCAGTCAGTTATAAATATACAGTAATTTATTTAGGCTTTCAGAACACACTGCAAAATGAAATGAACGGGTAGCATTATCATGGAACACTCTATATTACAAACATATACACTCACCAGTATATTAATTCGCTATAAATAATCAAATAACTTTCCATGTAAAACAAGTAAGGGATGCAGAAGCAGTTGAAATGATGAGAACCAGTCACAAGTTTAGTTCCCTAAACTTTAGAAGTCCAACTCTTAAGGTGTGTAGGGCCTAGTGCCCAAAAGACACAGGTTCCATCACAAGGTTTCTCACAGGTATGTAGTCCCTAAAGGGATGCAATGGTCCTGTGGTAGTGGTTAAGAATGGTTTCAAACTTTTGAAAAGTTAAGCAACAATTTACAAGAAGACAGGTAAGTTCACTCCTTTCTCCAGACCCAAGGCTAACTCTTGGGCAGGATACCCGATCCAGGTTTGATGACCAAATGTGAGTAAAAGGGAGATAGGAGACTAGGGATTTGTTTCCAATGTTAGCCTATGGAGGACGGGGGGTGACAGGCATAAGTATGCTTACTTACTCTGATTTTCCCACAAGTCGTGATGGATCATCTGGGGGTCGCTGAAGGATGATCTTCTGCCCTTTGTTCCGTAAGCAGTGCCCATGGGTTGCAGGTTCGAGGATTCTTGTGGTTGGGTGCAACTGCAAGCTTCAATCCCTGTCGGCGAAGATATGCTGATTGCAGTAATGCAGACCTCTAAGGAAACTTCACGTAATGGAGGGTGAGTTTTAGCTACGATCACCGGATGGGTTTCCTGTTCCAGTGGGTTGGAGACACGTCAAATATTAGTCACTCCAACACACTACACATACTCATCAATCTCACATCCTCCCGTGCTGCTCAACACATTCTTTCCTTGCATAGACAAAATCTGTGCTCTATGTTTAGAATAATTCATTTTAATTATAATCATAACAATATCAAAATATCTCAACACTCTACTTCACAATTTCAAGTCCACTCCTAGGTGGACTGAATTTCACACATGTTTCGTGATGGGAGGTAGGTAAAACAGTGACAAATTTGACACAAATCACAGTGTTCTTTTCTCTAGTACTCATCTTCAGGCTACCCTCAGCCTCCCCCTCTCCTTCCCTCATCTCTGACTGTCTGTCTGCTATCCAAGAATGGTGTGCCGCCAATGACCTCTGCCTTAATGCCAGTAAGACTGAGATCCTACTCATCGGTACTCCCACTCCCTCCTTCCCTGTAGCTCTCTGGCCTGCCTCCCTTGGCCCCCTCCCTGCTCCTACCTGCAAGGCAAAAAACCTTGGGGTCATCTTCGACTCCACACTCTCCTTCTCTCCTCATATTTCTGACGTCGCCAAGAGGTCACACTACCAGCTGCACCTCCTCAGAGGTATTCTTCCCTTCCTCTCCTTCCCCCAGAAGCTCACTGTCTCCCGAGCCCTGGTTCTCTCGAAGCTGGACTACTGTAACAGCCTCTATCTTAATCTGCCTGCCTCCACTCTCCGCCCTCTGCAACTCATCCAGAACAGAACTGCGAGACTTGTCCTTGGCCTCAAGCCCAGGGACCGTATCTCTCCAGGACTGAAATCTCTACACTGGCTCCCAGTGGCTGCGAGGATAAAGTTCAAAACCCTCTGCATTGTCCACAAGGCCTTCTGGGGCCTGGGTCCTAAATACCTTCAACTCTCTCTTCCCAAATATCTTCCTTCCTGAGCCCTTCGCTCATCCGCCTCCAATTCCCTCAGGGTTAGCCGCTTCTCGAAGCAACGAGCTGGGGGTAGATCTCTCTCCGCGGCAGGGGCCTCCCTCTGGAACAGCCTTCCTGCCTCCCTGAAACTTGAGGAGAACCATCTCCGGTTCCGGAAGCACCTCAAAACCTTCCTCTTTGCTTCTGCTTTCTCTCTCCCTCTCCCCTGCTGAACAGCTAATTTAATTCCTCACTGAAACTGCACTGATCCTGCAACTGGACCACTCTAAACGGCCTCGGCCCTGGGCCCTGCCACTCTCCACTTGCACTGATGCCCTGGAACCCCTTTGCACTGCGGGACTGTCTCTGTATCCCTACAGCCCCCCCCCCTCCCCCAGCACTTGTTCTGCACTTACCTCACACTTGCCACCAGCTGGCCCTATTTATTTATTTATTACGTTACGCCACTTACCTTGTACTGCACTTCCCCCCCTCCCCTTCCCCTTGCACTTTTCCCCCTCCCCCACCCCTGCACTTGCGCGATCTGAATGACACCTGGCCTAGTAAGATCGTTGTCTGTCTCCCCTTGTCCCCCCCTCCCTGCCTCGTCGCGCCTTGAAACACATGTGTATAGGCGCGTTACAAATACCATATCATATCATATCATATCATACACTTTTTTTATATCACAGGTGGGAGTCTGCACTAAATGCCTCAAGGTCTTTTCTCAGGCCTTTCTCAAGATTCATATTGTACATGGATGTATTCCTAAAGCCAGATTTTACCGGCGCAATGTGACAAAATGAAACTCTTGTCACGTGCATAGTCTTAGACCTGCATTCATAACCTCAATGCACTGTGTATAACAAAACAACAAAAACATGTTGACAAACATGTGTTTTGGACTCTAGTTAGGTGTTTTTTGTTTCACCACCCGATTTGGTTAGGCCTTCATCAGGACAAACAAAGTTCACGCCCCATGATGAAACTAGAGTAAATAGCACAAGTGGATTCTTCTGTTCCCAAGTGTCCACATTTTGCCTGCAAGAAAATTAACTACCACATGTTTCAAACTCACTCACTCTCACAAACTCTATTACATTCAAACAGAGTAAAACATCTTCCTTGGGGCTCCATGTAGCTCTCCCCTTCAAATGCTGTTCAAGAAAGTTGTATTCATATTGTTTGTTGTTCCTTGACTTCGAGTAAATCTAGAAAAGACGTAATATGTGTATGCACATGCCCTTTATTTTAATGTATTTGTATATCTCACTGAAAAGAGCTCACCTGTATTACCTTGTCCATATGCTGTACTCAAATGTATCCACAGTGTTGCACCTAAAACCATTGTATCTGTAGGGACAAGTATACATGGATGTCATTGTCCCTTACTGTTTCCATGTCCATATCTCACTACCAGTTAAATGTTGCCTAGTCATCTCTACTAAATACAACCAGTCTCCATTTGCCCTGGTCTGATGATCCACGCCGCTTCTCCAATGCTATAGACTGCACAATCCAGGCAGCCAACATGCAGCCCCGAGTACATTAAGTTTGACCCATTTTCAGTACATTTGGCATGAATAAAATTGCTCCATGCCCCTGCCTAATCTCACATTAGCTATCAGCTCCCAAACGTGGTGGAACACAGTGGCCACATTTGTGGATATAACTACTGTGTTACTACATAGTCGTGTCCCTGTTCACTTTGTTATTGAAATAAATACAGTTTCCTGCTTCACCCGAGTCCTACATTGAGTTTGACTCATTTTTAATACATTTAACATGACTAAGAGTACTCATTGTGCCTGCCTAATCTCACATTAGCTATCCGCTCCCACCATGGTAGAGCGCAAGTGCCACATCTGTGGATATAACCATGGCGTTATCACATAATCGGGTCCTTGTTCACCTAGCTATCTGTAGAATAACCAGACAAAGTGTCCCACTTCACCCAAGTCCTACTTCACCTGTCACAAATCATAGAACAGTCTTGCTCAGTATACCGGTTCCACATGGTGTGCCGTGCATCAGTCCTTGCCTACAAACGGCTCGTGAATACAAATACACCTAACGGATTGTTTTCACTTTTCAACTCTGCGACTCCACAGCTCTTCCTTATTGAAGCCCTGCCACATCTACTCGTAATCTAGCCACCATGCTCTCAGCACATCTAAATGTAGACTCTTAAGGTCCGTCATGTCCATGACGCTGAGAGGTAACCATAGTAACCCCCTCCCTTCATCTAAACTGATACGGGGGAGATGTCAATTACTGAGCGCCCTGTGCCACTCATCAGCGCATTCTCTCCAAAAAATGATTCTCAGTAGTCTACAGCCCGGAGACCCTGCTGCTATTAACACTGAACTGCACATATGTGTGCTCTTAGTTACTGTTCTAGCTATCCAGCTGAATGCCAGCGTGATTCTCTAACCATCCCACTCGACCAGCCACTACCACGGAGCAGTCCCACTCTCATCAGATCACACAATGTCCCAGTGCCACAGTTTGTATGTCGCTCAAGCACAAAACCGCAAAAAGGAACTCTTGTGCAGAGTGTTAGAAAAATATATCAAGGGCCTTTCTTACACCAAAATCTCCCTCTCTTAATTTGATGTAATCAAAGGACCCCATTCTATACATATATTCCGACCTTTCTGAACTGTGTCAAATTTCTGTATACATCTTTGCTCCATTTTCTGTATGTAAGTATGCTATCTTGATTTCTTCCCTCACTCAATTTCAATTTCCAGATGACAAACCAAAAAATATAATTAGTACCATGGTTTTTGGCCTTATAGCGGTCAACTAATGTTTTATCGGCCACCTTGTTCCTAACACATGACCAGTGTTTGCATATTCTTTTTCACACTTCACGTTTGGTCTTTGCTATGTACACTAAATCACAGGGATGTTTTATTCCATAGATTACATACTTGCTTTTACAGTTCGAAAAAAAGACTTGCATTGGCAACTGATCCTATTGATGTCTATGCTTTTAAGGTTGTTAGTGAGGTTGCAAACCTAGCATTGTCCACATTTTAAGTGTCCTAGCACTGGTGGCAGTCCCCAAAGAGGTTGTTCCTTAATAGAATTCTTCTTAGTGCGTTCAGCGCTAACCAATTTATGTCTAATGTTAGAACTTTTTTAAAAGCAAACAAGTTTGCCAAGTATAAAATCTGTCATTTGAAGGACATTGCAATTGCTTTGCACTGCTTTTCTAATAAAATTACTTAATAGACTGTATGTGGTCACACACACTAATTTCTCCTGTTTCTCTCTCGGCCGTTGCACAATGCAGTCTTCCCTGTTGGTGTGAAAGCCCTTTTTTGACACTGTTTAACTGTCTTCTTGGGGCATCCTCTACAAATGAGATTAGACTCAAGTCTTGCTGCTTCCACTACAAAGTCAGTTTTCACAAAATAGTTTCTTCTAATCCTTCGAAAATGTCCAAACGGTAAGTTCTCTTTTAGAGCCTTCTGATCAAAACTATCAAAACGAAGTAAATTGCTTCTATCAGTTGGCTTTTTTATACAATTAAGTGATAAACTTTCCCTCTGATTTCTTAATCCAGATGTCTAGGAACGGGAGGGCACTGTTGTTTTGGGTTTTGGTGAATTTCATTTAACCAACTATGAAACTCAACCAAACCTTACGATATCCCTCTCCAAATCATCCCAATATCATCTATCTAACATCTCCACACCAAAAGGTTAGATTTGAATGGATTTGTGTAATTAAAAATATGAGTGTTCTCGAACCATGTTACATAAAGGTTAGACAGATCTGGGGCAAACGTGGCACCCATACTGGTCCCTTTAATTGTTTGTACAAAAAGTTTTTTTAAAGGAGAAGAAGTTCTCTGTTAATGCCAATCTTGTGAACTCTACTATAAATGCTGTTGGAACACTATCTCGTCCAGCTTCTCTACTGTTGAGACAAGACTCAATGACTCTTAGACTGTCCATCTGAGGTATATTGGTGTACAAGGATTCCACATCAAATGACACAAATTGGTCACTATCCTCCACCACCATTCCTTCTAGAATGTTGATGATGCCCGTTGTATCTTTAACATAAGCCTCTGTTTTGAATACAAATGGCTTTAGAAAGAAATCCACATATGTGGATAGCGGTTCTAAAAGCGATGCAATCGCCGACACACTAGGTCTCCCAGGTGGAAATGTTTCACTCTTACGGACTTTCGGGAGAATGTAAAAAATGGGTGTCCTCGGATTAATCTTACAGAGAAAATCTTTTTCATTGGCACAGATCCACCCCTTTGCCTCAGCTTCTACACATAATTTCGATATTTCCAGCTGAAGGCGTTTGGTGGGGTCTGTGGTCAATCTTTCGTAGTTCTGTCTGTTGTTAAGCAAAACCAATGCTTCAGCTTCATATAGTTGGGTGTCCCATAGAGCAATCCCCATCAAAAGTCAAACTATCTTTGTGTATTTAAAGCGGGACCTTTTCCTTTGAGCCCTTTAATGACTCTGTTTTCAAAGGTCATGATTTCAGGGCAGATCATATTGCTTGGTGGATTAAATGTGGAAGGACATTTGCAACCTGACACATTCAGGGGTGGTTCATATGTATTGTTCTTAAAAAAGTTCTTGAGTTTTATTAATCTAAAGAACTTTCTTAGCTCAATCTACATCTCAAACAAATCTCCACTCGTGGTCAGCACAAAATGTAGGCCTTTTTTCGGAATGCTGGTTTCAGCTGTAGTTAAAATGTGTTGAGAAAAGTTGAAAATGGGTGTTACCATGAGGCTGCCTGTCCCCCTGTTGTCTCCCCCACTATCTTGTTCGCATCTTGGGGTAGTCTTGTCTGTATCCCCTTGTGTTTCTGCCTCTCCTTCCTCTCCCTTGCAAAAACTGTGGCTGCGTTGGTCCAGGTGGACCAGATGTCGAGGCTATGGCCCCTTGATCTCTGTCGTCTTGGTCACTCCCACTTGTGTTTGCACTTGTTTCAGAAAAAATGACAAACCATCTTCCTCTTGATGCCGGTCCTCCTGATAGAAAGAAATGTCTTCGCCGGTTGGAATTAGTATAGAAATCAGGTAATAAAAAGATATATGTCTTTTCCTCCGTAATTAGCCAGATCTTTTTGTCAAGGTCAATTTGTCAGAACTTAAAAATTTCTTCATTCATTTTTCCTAATTTCTGTTTTGCATCATTGATCATTGTGTCCGTGGCAAATTGGCATTCTAGAATTACTAGTTTTTCCCCTTGTTTCTTGAGCTCCACTTCAGCAGTGTTGATGATCAAAATAATCCAGTCTCTGCTGCATTTGTTCCCTATACTACTGAAGTTACCCTTAAATTTGGGGTTCTCAATGAAAACCCGGGGGGTGTTTTTAACCTGTAGGCCTTCTGGAATTATACCTGCTCTTAGGTACTTGAGCATCATCTTTCCATGAAGTGGTACGTACCAATTTCTTCTTTTTTTGTTCAATCACTTCTAATTGTTTTTTCCACTGTTTTGCGCTACTGTATCGGTCTCTAAACCCAATTCAGACACCCCTCTCATTAGCTTCTGGAAATGTTCTTCTGAATAGGAAACTATATTTACATTCTCCATTTTGAATACACTTGTATGCTTTTATTTCCAATACACAGAACTCACTTGTGTATGCACCTCAACTCATGGAGATTAATTCAAATAAGCTCCCCAACGGCCAAATGGCTGTCCAAGTCAACCTATAACAGGTGGGGACTGGACGGATTTCTCCCTCTAATGTGATAAGTCTCAAAAATACACCTATGAGCCCGGCAGTCTATAGCGTTGGAGAAGTGATGGGGCTTATAAGACCTGGGCAAATGGAGGCAGTTTGCATGTAGTGGAGATCACTAAGAAACATTTAACTGGTAGTGAGATGTGGACATGGAAACAGTAAGGGACAATGACATCTGTGTATACTTGTCTCCACAGATACATCGGTTTTAGGTGCAACACTGTGGAGAAATTCCAGTACAGCCTGCAAATGTCTCCCCAAGATGGCCTTAAACATATACGCAGCTGAAGTATCATCCTGTGTCATGACATTTAGAGTTTGCAGCACTTTCTGTTGCAAGTTGCATAAGTGGGGGGACAACACATTGGAGGAAGTCTCCTTCTCATTTCGGTCTCTTTGGCAATGTACTTAACGAATACTCAGTTAATATCCCCCACCACTAAAAAGAGATCCTCATCGAGGTGTCTCCAAACTTGTGTATGAAGTGGACCAAGATATTGAAAGTGTCAAATGTCCCCTTATTGCCGTTACCCTCATTTCAAATATTAAAAAGGGCAAATATGAGGCACAAATCAGCTTAATATCAAGCTTATAACTTTTGAGCATCCTAAATCTACTTGCTGAAAGCAGATTGCTTACCCTGCTGAAACTCTTAATCGAAGTTAACTCTTGGGATGCATTTTTTGGGAAGAATTTGCAAGAACATGGACAACCGCAGTGTTATCTTTATAAATGATATCTAAGAAATTGCTGCCAATCCTCGTCTTTCAAGTGGGAAGTGAACAAAATGAAGTTGCACCTAATTTTAGTTTTAAAAGCTTGTCCTTTAAATGGTCCTAATCAATAACTCTTATATCTCCTTGAGCAGCGATGGAAGATTTATGCTCAATTGCTAATTAACTCTGTAATAGTTTTTCCCCTGCTATCTCATCAAACTGGGCAGTAGGTATCCCAACACTATCCATATCCCAGACCCGAAATACTTCTATTCTCAATCTTAGCTGGGGTTCATCTGTATCTATTGCTTGTAAAACACATTCTTCTAGAGACACCCCACCACTCCTGTTTCTTCTTATCACTTCTGATGCATTTCAGTCTCTAGCCTTCCCTTTTATTATAACTCCAGCAAATTGGCACATATGTTTACCAGTTTCAGTGCCAAGTTTAAGGTGGGGGGGATATAACTAACTTAGGTTTCTTAGGTTTTTCAAGGCAATACCCCTGATGACAAATACCACATTTTGTCATCCAAGAGCTACATGGCAAGAGTAGAGTACCTAAATGTTAACATGTTACACTTGTGTACGAGTGCGATACAAATAAAATATCATTTCAATTCAATTTCCCAGGCCTTTTTACAACCAATGCGATGCTTCCAGCCATCAACAGATCTTCTGGATTTTGGTCCGACATCTCTTCCTGATGTTTAACTGTTGGTTTGCTTTATTCATTGGACTATAACCCGACTTCAGTTAAGAATGGTACCACTGTCTTGACACTCAAAAGGGGAGCTGCATCAGGGGGTAGGTTCATGATCACAACTTGTAAGAATGGGTGAGGCCCATACCCACACCCCCACTCCACAGGCTTTAACTGAAGGTTTTGCCCTTTGATACAGGCATTCCCAGTAGAGCAGTGGCTCTAATTGTTTTACTTACTCTAGGAGCTCGGGTTGCTCTGTGTATCCTGTTTCACACTGCAGTTTTCCTGGGAATTCATTTCAGGGTAATTAAACAAGATTTCAGGCTCAGCAGAATACAAGCAAGCTTGCAATACGGGGGGCTTAATCCAACTGAGAGCCAAAGAGGAGCATCACACAACTGGGTTGCTACATGCATTTGTGCCTCCCTCTCACTCACTAGTATCCCTGTTGGTATCGTCCAGTGACTCCTTCAACAAGTCAATAATTGTCTGAATGATGATCAATTGGTCCAAACAAAATTCCCAACTTTCCAATTAGCTGATGTAATCATCAAACATTTGATCTGCAGCTTATGGGGCCTCCAAAAGGTTTTTTGCTTTGGTTTCCCCTGACGCCCTTCATCACCACAGTGAGCTACCCCAGGATGCACAGTAACCACAAAGCGGGAGAAACCTGTTGGGGGAGCCACTCCCCTATCTGGATCATCCCTCATAAGGAGTTCACAAAGATGGACCCTCTCAATTGAACGATTGAAGGGCACTCTTTATCAGTGAAGTTGAAAACCATATGCTGGTGTTAAAATGTAACACCTGCTGCCCAGGCCCCCTCAAGTAGCTTCCCTTTCTGTCCCCCACACAGGCTCCTTTCTCTTCCTTTTGCCTCTGCTACAGGAGAGATCTCTAAGGGCCAGCTGTTTGTCAACCATACATTCTCACAGGTGGGCAAACGCTCAATTTGCATTAGAAAAAAAGGCCCAAGTTGCACACTAGTCATAAGGTTGTGGGGCCAGTAATAATAAATGCTGCTGCAGAGACCTGGCCATCAACTTGCCATACAACCTGCATCCTGACTATGCCTCCCTTGCCTGCCCACCACCTCACCTCTCCAGACTCGTAAAGCGACACAAGAACAACACAACCTCTGATACGTCAGCAGTGGTATCCTCCCCATGATCTGTGCACAATCCTCTGCACCTCTTCTCACTGGGCTTTCTCCCTCCCCTGTCCACACACAGTCTCTGGCTTAAAACTCTCAACTCCCAAGGGCCAAGAGCCATGTAAGTTGTCATACACCATTACTTTAGAAAGAACTGCAGGCCCTGCTCTTGACTACAGGCAATAACAAGGACAACCACAAACCCACCCGATTCAAACTGCACCCCTTAAGAGAATGTCCTGCTTCTAAGTTTCAGGGGCCATTTTTGAATTGGGTCTGATAATTGATAGAATGCAGATGAAGATGGTGCAGCAACAGAGAACCCCTGTATCTCATCATGGATGCCAATAGTAACCACACTTTGCATCGTGATCATCCCATTCTAGATCAATCAGCCGTCACATGACTATAACTTTGGTTCATTCACTATTGTAGCACAACAGCTACACTGAATATTTCAAATGGGTGTGTGGGACACCTCTAAGAATTTAAATGGATTTCAGAGACTGCCAGTCACACCCTGAATGTTTGTGACCCCACAGTATTAAATGGTTGCACCTGGAGACTTGGCCTCAACATTGCATGGCATTGCCTTTTTCTGAAAATAACCGATCCAAATGCCTCTAATTTCAAGCCTACTCTTCTTTGGATCTTCCTTAACATCCATGTGATAACATGTTAACCCTTATCTTGAACTAGCTCCTTCACACAAGAACACACAAGAACATGTAATGCTACTGACATATTGACTGTCTTTTGGCATATGCCCAAGGTATATTGATTTTCCTGTGAGGGAAGTTGGACCTTTACTTATATGTATTAATTGTTTGCAAATGAAACAGAGGTATGTGCCCTTCTTTTGGTTAGAAAGACGCATTGAGGGTCCTTTGGTGGTCTTTCCACCCATTGATCAGTGTTTCCTAATTTGACATTCACCTCAGATGGCCAATCCATGTGTTAGTTTTTTTGCCCCAGGGTCTAAGAATATTTGTGCTGAAGTATAAGGCCTAAAACACAAACTCTTCTCCTAATGTCTTATAATCAAAACAACCTCAATACAAGTCTTACAGTAGAATGTTTCACTTTGGTTGGAGAGACCCCTCCTACCTATCTGATGCCACTCAGTGAGAGAGTCCGGTGGATGGCCCGGGTGGGCTGCCCTTCTCTCTAGGTGGCCTCTGGTAGGCTGTCTTCTATACACTCACCTCACACCAGGGAATTCTTCTTTTACAATAATGCTCATATATATGCTGCCTGCTACACAACACCTATGCAACTAAAAATGGTATACTATGTGCATTATATATGAGGGTGTCACTGTTGCAGTCAGCCACATCCAATTGCCATTGGTTGTTACTGGGTGACCCCAGTATTTTCTCGTTGATGTTCCTTGGGGGAGGGCCGGACCCTCCCTGCTGCTTCCAAAGGGCTGACCTGCCCCATGTGTCAACACTCTCCACTTAATGGGATGCTGCATTTAGCCCTGCCATGCCTAGTGGGATTTTATTTTTTTTTGCATTGTCCTCATTCCCTGGAGATGCTGCATTCACAGCGGTGCAGCCCCTGGGGACACTGCATTCATGGTGATTAGGGGGCATGGTCCACCGGTTCTGTCATCGTACCTTTGCAGTGCTGACAGGCGGACTAGCTGCACTCCCTTCCACACTCTAGCATGGATGGCAGTATGCCAGAGCTCTTCACCTGGGCCACCAGGAAGACTGTGTCTGAGACTTATCTTTTGCCTGCCTGTGGTACTGGCTCCATGGGGCACGCACAAACACCTTCACCTGGGTTGCCACAAGCACTTTTCCCAGGGATCTGTTCACTTCTAATGCCCACCTTTCTGACCTTAAGTGGGCAAGCACACCTCCACTCTTCTGGGGACACTCGGATTGGTCCCACGGTGGGCCAACAGGGGACACAGCCACACCACCTGGTCCCAGGGTGCCTCACTCATAATCTGGTCTAAGCATCCCTGTTCTTCACCTGGGCAGCACAGCATACGCAACCTAGGTATTTTCTTGTTCTGGGTCTGCCCAGCTTGGACCCTGGACTGGTTGACATAGTGGCAGGACCCATAGGTGCCTGGTCTGTACCAGTCACATAGTCCAGGGCTCACAGATGATACAGATCTACTACTGGCGTGCAAGCCCTGGATTTAGCAGTTGCTAGAGCCCCACAGGCCGCTCAAAGCTACATTTCCCCTTCTCCAAGCTCCTGCTCTCCCTTGCCCCCAACTGTTATTCTTAATGATTGTTTCTAGAACTCTCAGTTATCTTTCCTGACCAATCCACTCAGGGGACAGGGGTGACCCAGCCATTGTCCGTTCTTCCATCAACATTCCATTCAGCAGCTTGGTGGGGCTGCGTGGATCAGACCATAAATAACAGATAAGCCTTATTGTGAAAACCACAAACACATAATATATACAACTTAAATAAAAATCTGTATTTAACTATCTATCCACCAGGGAACAAGGAATGCAGTCCTCCTAGCCAGGCCCTAATTGGGCTATGGGCTATGGTTTCTAAGTGTGAATAATATAGGCCACTACAGATAATCTTAGCATCTCTGCTAGTATGCCCTGTGATGGTTAGGGCATGGTCGTCAGAAAGTACTCATATTTTGTTGAGTACCCAAGTTTGAATCCTATTGAGATTATTTTGTTTGACTGACTTTGCTTCCATGCCACTGAGTTACAATGCTGGATTTTTACCATGGTGTCTACTATGAATGCTGATGTTATAATTATGCAGGGGCATGTTGGAAACCATTGAAGGTAGTAGGTGATCATAAACTTTCTGGGTCTTAATGAAGCCATTGCAAGACTGGTGGTAAACACGCCTGCTGCAGCATTTATGTTTACCGCACATGGAGGCAGGCAAGGGGCAGGAGTGTAGATGGTGGGGAAAGGAAAGTGTAAATAAGGTACAAGGGTGCTACACTCCTGAAAAAACAAACAGGTAAAGTGAGTATTTTTTTATCTCAGGAGTGGTTAAATCTGCTTTTTCTCAAAGTATCAGCCATAGGGATACCTGAAATATAGCGTGGTTTAGGATGAAGAAAAACCAATATAGGTAGATGGAGACCCAACTGCATCCTTTATGAATGAATGGACTCAGTATAGTAATGGCATTCTAAAGCTCCTGTCAAAATGTTAAGATTTTGGGTCTCACTGTATTTTCTAGATGTGATTCTAAATCTTTGGCCCTCAATATACATTTATGATTTAAACATTTAATTTGGAGGAAAGAGTTTGAAAATCCGCTTGCTGTTATATTGTTTATGAACATGTCCTGTATGGTAATTACTTGTGTATTTTCTTTTTCTAGGGACAATGTAGCCTTCATGGATGGCGTCTTGGTGGCGAGAAACCTACTGCCTTCAAGATGGTTTATGGCGATCTGTTCTACAGACCTGGAAAAAGTGATAACGTCGTCAACTTGAATGTGGGAGGCTTCAAGCAGTCAATCGATGAAGGCACCATCTTGCGATTTCCCCAAACCAGACTTGGAAAACTGGTCACATGCCACTCTGAGGAGGCCATCTTGGAGCTGTGTGATGACTACAACTGTGCGGACAAGGAATATTACTTTGACAGGAACCCTTCCTTGTTTAAATACATCTTGAATTTTTACTACACCGGAAAGCTTCATGTCATGGAGGAGTTGTGCATTTTTTCCTTCTGCCAGGAAATAGAGTACTGGGGGATCAATGAGCTATTTATTGATGCCTGCTGCAGCAATAAGTACCAGGAAAGGAAGGATAACACATGTGACAGGGACTGGGATCAAAAGAGTGACATACGAAGTGAAGACTCGTCCTTAGACGAGTCGTCGATGTTCGAAAAAGAACTAGAGAGGTTTGATACTCTACGGTTTGGTGAGCTCAGGAGAAATATTTGGGTCAGACTAGAAAACCCTGCACACTCCTTGTCGGCCAAGCTGATTGCTATTTTCTCCATAAGTGTTGTCCTGACGTCCATCGTGGTTATGTGCATTCACAGTATGCCAGAGTTTCAAAGGTTTGACGCCAATGACCGGGAGATTGAAGACCCTGGTTTGGCAGTGGTGGAGGTAATTTGTATCGTCTGGTTCACCACTGAGCTAACGATCCGCCTTGCTGCTGCTCCAAGTCAGAAGAAGTTTTGGAAAAACCCAATGAACATAATTGATTTTGTCTCTATTCTTCCGTTCTATGCAACTCTGGCTGTCGACACAAAGGATGAGGAAAATGAAGGCATCGAAAACATGGGAAAGGTTGTCCAAATCTTGCGGTTAATGAGAATATTCCGCATCCTGAAGCTTGCGCGACATTCTGTTGGGCTGCGTTCCTTGGGCGCTACTTTGAGGCACAGTTATCATGAGGTTGGGCTGCTAATGCTTTTTTTGTCTGTTGGGATTTCAATTTTTTCCGTCCTGGTTTACTCAGTGGAAAAAGATGATGAGATGTCAGGACTGCAAACCATCCCCATGTGCTGGTGGTGGGCGACTATCAGCATGACCACTGTGGGCTATGGAGACACTCATCCTGTCACCTTATTTGGGAAGCTTATTGGCAGTGTCTGCATTCTCTGTGGTATACTGGTGGTGGCCCTTCCCATAACCATTATTTTTAATAAGTTTTCTAAATACTATCAAAAACAAAAGGTAATAGATGTGGATGAGTGCACCGAGGAAGAGGAGAAAGAGAAATGCAACGACTTACCCTATTTTAACATCCGGGATATCTATGCAAAAAGGATGAATTCTTTTATTTCCAGTCTTTCTTCTGTAGGAATGATTGCAAGCGATGACGATTCCACGGATGCATCCAGCATGCAAGAGCTTGAGGCGGTTTGCCACACGCCATTAGACAATGGGACTGCAAAATGACTTTGCCATGCTGCCTTCTTCATTTCTTGCTTGTAACATTTTCTTTCTTTACTCCCCCATTCATTTGCTCTCTCTTTTCCTCACTATCTCTTCAACCGCTTTCTTTTTTCTTATTGATTTGGGTTCATACAGCTTTACAAAAACTGGATTTTCTTAAAAAAAAGCACTTAACTCTCAGGGTATGACAGCCATATTTTTGCAACATGAATTGCTCTAATAATAACTGCTTCATTGTTTAGATGAGGTTCGGGGAAATAGGGCCTCATTGATGTTTTATTTTTTTACATTACTGGTATTATGCTATTTTTAGAAAAAAGGAAAAATGTACTCAATGCAAGTTAAATGTCTGCAACTGCAGCCTAGTATTTCAAGGAAGCATGTATGTTTGTAATTTACTGGCAGTCACATGTTTGTAAATTGCCGACATGTAGGGAGAGAATGGCACAATCCAGTCATATAGGTCCATGGCATGTGCTGCATGTGTAACTTGAACATGGAATAAGAAGCAACAGGCGATGCAAGACTGCATGTAGAACCATTTCCAGTGAGCAGATAGGAACTTTCAGAGCCAAATAAACCGCCTAAATCAGAGAACAGTTGCATCTGTGACATTGGCTGTTATTTTTACTGATTCACTGTGTAGTTGTTGTGCTTATGGATTATATCAGAGACGAAGACTATGCATGACATGTGGAAGAGGGAGAGCTTGCATAATCAACTTGGCAGTGACAAAAACGCATCCTTGCTGCAACCGATCCACCAAAGTGCTTGGATGCACTTATTCAAAATTGATGAGTCTTTGCAGTTTGGAGAGCACTTTGCAAATCACACTCTACAGTAGCACCCTCATTTTACATGGTGGGTAAATTGCACGGAGAGGTGGGCGGCTGCAAGCTCTGGCATTGTTGCGTTCTTTCCCCGTGCCATCTTTTTTTTCCAGTTAGGGGTACAAATAAGGCTTTGAATCCGGGCATCCTCGCGTTGCAAGAGGCAACATTCATAGGGATCTAAGCATTTCTGCCTGCATCAAAATTAGATGTGGGAAGGGATACTCGCCTTATTTATGGAAGGAGCCATGGTTTAGGAGGATCACAACATCTTCTGTTGCCCAGCCTTGTTCAGAAAATGCCTTTAAAATGGCACAACGCCTAATTTACAGGTGGAGTGCTTGTGTCCACATGTACATTCCATTCTGACCATTTTACCACAGTCATGGAAATGAGTCTGCTGGTGTTACCCAGGAGTAGTCAATACATTTAGAATTGTAGAGGAGTAGGTATACACAATGGGTGCAGGGGCGTGGGGTTCCCTGAAGATGTATGAGTTACATCCTAGACAATAAAAGCTTGAGTCGTCTGTGATGTGTTTCCAAAACATAATGAAACATTTACAGTCAATCCAACAGGTTTCTTTGCCAGTTTCCTTTGCAGGTATTGTCATCCTGTTGCTTTTCTTCCACATCACATTGCAATTTCAGTAAAAATGATATTTTCTTATTCTGTAATATTCCCAAGAGCAGGCATGGCCAGGTAAACACATGATTGCAAATTATAAAGATATCACTTATTTTATCAAAGTAATAATGTTATTTCATGAAACTATACAATTAATTGTAGGATGTTTTGAACAGGCATGACTTATGTGAATAGGAGGCACGACGACTGACGCGGTGGACAATTCAGAAGGCAAGAACACATAATCACTGTTAATGTTCAAGTGATATCTTTTCATTCAAATTGGACCTTTTGTAAATGTATCATATATTCTTAAAACTTTTTAAGAGTTATGTAGAACATCCCTACTACAATCACAGTGGCATTTTGGGTAATGAGTTGGTGGATTTGGCGGCGGGTGAGGGTATGAGAAGGGGAGCGGTTGATGTTAGGCTGCCTTTGAGTGTGGATGAGATGAAGGCTGTGGTGGTGAGACGGGTCATGAATGAGTGGCAGGAGAGGTGGGTAAGTGGGGTGAAGGGCAGGTGGATGTTTGGTGTTCGTGGGAAAGTTTCGGTGAAGGTGGATGCGGGGAGTCTGGAATGGAGGAGGGGGAGGTGATGCTGAATCGATTGAGGATAGGGCATGTGGGGCTGAATGACTGTCTGTATCGAGTGGGGAAGCGTGAGGAGGGATTGTGCGGTGTGTGGGGTGCATGTGGGACATTTTCTGCTTAGGTGTGAGAGACATGTTGAGGAGAGAGAATTGATGAGGGTTCGGTTATCTGCACTCGGTGTGGCTGAGCTGAGTGGGAAGGCTTTGCTGGGAGGTGACGGGGTGAGAGGCAGGAGGAGGAACAGTGTGATGTTGGATTTTGTGAGGCAGACAGGGCGGTGGGAGGAGTTGTGAGTTTATGTGAACTAAGTATTGTTTGGTGGGTCTGGTGCTCATCATCCTTTAGGATGGGAAAGCGCCTCCGCCCACGCATCCAATAATTAAGAAGAAGAAGAACATCCCTACTCTGCTGTGTTTTATATGTCAAACTCCCCTTGGCTGGTAAGTTAATGCAAGGTAAGTGGTCTTATGCAGCACCCATCTGCCAATAATGGTGGCCTTGCTGCAAGAAGCAAAAACCATCTTCAAAAGTCCTAATGATTTGCAGTTTTCAAGTACATTTATTTTGAATATATATGTTCCCTTTTGAACAAGGTACAAGAAATCATTAGCACCTTAGACGTTCCTGTTGTGTCTTACATGTGCACACACACACACAATGTTGATATGGGTACCCATATATACACTTTTCTGGCCAGAAGTGTTACTTTCATGATGCCTACCCCCGGGCATCAGGACCAAGGCCCTCAGCTCTGGGAGCAGGCATCCAGACATTTGTTTAAACCACAGCAGCCCCGGCTAGGGGCTGTCTGGGCCAGTCCTGGCACCTTAGGCGCCAGGCTCATCATAGAAATCAGTCCTGGCGCCATAGGCGCCAGGCTCATAGACTTTACTTATCTGATGCAGACCATGCTGCAAAAGAGTCCAAGCCTACATAAGGCCTGGATGGGACTATTTTGTTACAGGGACTATTTTTTACTCGGGCGTGGCTCTAGGGAACTTCTTACCTGGAACTACTTTGGAGGCAATTTAAACCACACCCGAACAGCAGCACATGCTTCGCATTATTCTGCATCCAGCAGCGTGACGCTCACCGTGCCTGAAGCCAGCATCCAGTCTTCTGCCACGCCCGCGTGCCTGCAGCCAGCATCCAGTCTTCTGCCACGCCCGTCTCAAATCCGGAGCTCCTAGAATAAAGAAGAGGAAAAGGACAAGGTTAGAAAACAAACTTATTTCAAATTCCTCACCTAATTCCGGAACTATTTCATCTCCGGACCTGGAAAGTACATCAGTCCTGCACGCGTCGCTTCGCCAGCTCCAGCACGGCGCCATACTCACCAGTTCTCACAGCATCTTTCGATCCGGCACTGTCTCCATCATTTCTTCGCCATAATCCGGCACCTAGGGGACGCAAGAAAAAACAAGGTGAGCCAAGGGAATCAACAAATACAACCTCTTACCACCATAGACTAACCTGATTTACCACCGACAGTATTATTCCATAACTCTCCACATTTTCATATGCCGCGTCTGTAAAGAGGGAGAAAAACAACACGTTAACGCATGCAATAGTTACCGGACAGCGTTGGGTAACACAGACTCTTACCTGAACGCCAGCAGCAGCTACGAGACCTTCTTCTCACAAACTCAGTTGCAACTTAAGGAAGGAAGGGGACAAGAGTGAACATCGGGCACATTGAACTCTTTGAACTTGATACTTACCAATCCCGCCAGGGACATCAGAGTCAATACTTACCGGAACTCTCCCAACACCTTCAAACCAGTGAAGTAACTGGTATCTACGCGCCCCTGCAAGACACGCAGGATGGAGAGCTCATCTTTTACGAACATAAGGAAAATACTTCTTCGGGTACAGCAGACAAGACTAGGCGGGCCAGTCCAGACAGTCATCTCTGCACTACGCATCACGTTGAAGGAGACCGCAGCTGTCCGTGTCCGATCGACACCCCTGTGGGGTTCAGGTGAGCGTTACAGAACGCGAAGCCTCTCTACAAATACCGACCCGGGTGTTATGGAAACCTCGGAAACCGACCAACTGGCCCAATCATTGGGGGAACTTAGGGCAGAAGTACATGCCGCTCGCCAAGAGACTAATGCCCTCAGGAGAGAACTGATTGTCTCAAAGGAGCGCACAGATAATCTGGCTAGGCAACTACTGCAAAACCAAGCTGGGCAAACGCCCCTACCTGGATATGGGGGAAACCCAACCCCCGTTTCGTCAAGCAATCCTGTGCAAGTGGTTTTACCAGGAAATATTCCGTTAGCTCCACCCGAACGCTTTGCTGGGGACCCCAAAAGGTTCGCCGTGTTTATGAACCAATGCCGCTTGCACTTTTTATGCAGACCGGGAGCCTTTCCAAATGACCAAGCCAAAGTAGCCTTTGTATTGTCATATCTTAGTGGCAGCGCAGCGGATTGGTCCATTCCATTAGTCAACCAGGATGATCCTCTTCTCTGGGATTTTCAGGGTTTTCAAAGGAGCATGGAAAAACTATTCGCCAGACACTCACAGGGTCAAGCCCTGGACAACAAACTTTTATCCTTAAGGCAAGGTAACCAGGATCTGCTAACCTATATTGCAACCTTCAATAGGTTGGTGGTGGAAACCGGGTGGCCGGAGGAAAAACGAATTACATTGTTTCATCGTGGACTTCGGGGAGAACTCAAAGATGTCTTGGCTCAAGTTGTGAACCCACCTCAGGATTGCACAGAATTTATAGACTTAGTGGTCCAGCTAGACGACCGACTTCAGAACCGAAAGACTGATCGAGCTAAATTCGAGAACCGGGTATTGGTTAAACCCAACCTTGCCCCCAAAGGAACAGATGCATCTGAACCTATGCAGATCGGGGGGGGTTAAAGGACTCTTAACTCAAAAGGAAAGAGAAAGAAGACAACAGATGCAGTTGTGTCTGTACTGTGGAACCTCAGGACATTTTCTACGGGATTGCCCTACAAAACCACCCAAGAAGTTGGTAGGAGTTGCTGATAAAAGCCACATAGAGCCTGATTCGGGAAACGACCACGCCCGACAAGCCTAGAGGTCCGCTTGCCGAGCTTAAAGAAGGACACTCAGACCTCGCATCTGATCATCCCAATGGTCCTACTTGATCCCAGGCAGCCATCACGTATGCACACAGTAAGGGCATACATAGATAGCGGGGCCGTAGGAAACTATATGGACCACGAATTGGTGTCAAGGATGAATCTACCTCTTTGCAAAAAGACCACTTCGGATGTCATCACCACAGTTGATGAAACTGAGATTGCCTCGGGTCCTGTAACTCATTCCACTACAGAGATGACACTGTTGAGTCAAGATGGGCATCGAGAGACTGTTGTGTTTGGTCTAATCAAAGCCCCACAGTTCCAAGTAATACTGGGGATGCCATGGTTGGAAACACATAATCCTTGTATAGATTGGCGAGAGAAGAGAATAACCTTCCCGGATTGTGCACACACCTGTTACCCGGAGAAAACTTTGAACAAAGGCCTGGCTACAGTCGTTAACCCAATCGTGCAGTTACCTCAGGAATACCAAGAATTTCAGGATGTTTTTCAAAAAGAACAGGCCAATACATTACCTCCTCACAGATCATACGATTGTCAAATCGACCTCCTACCCGGTGCACAACCCCCATGCAGTAGAATCTACGCCCTCACGGAACCTGAAAATCGTCACCTACGGCAATACTTGGACCAATACCTTGCTAATGGCTTTATTCGTCCTTCCAAGTATCCTGCATCCTCAGCTTTATTCTTCGTGCCAAAAAAGGAAGGTGACCTTAGAACGTGCATAGATTACCGGCATTAAATCAGATTACGGTAAAAAACGATACCCATTGCCTCTGATCCCCGAATTACTAGACCAAGTATGCTTGTATCTACACTAAGTTAGATCTCCGAGGGGCATATCATCTGGTACGTGTCAAGAAAGGCGACGAATAGAAGACTGCCTTTCGCACCAAGTACAGATTATTCGAATATCAGGTGATGCCCTTTGGGTTGTGCAATGCACCAGCAGCCTTCCAGTATTTTATGAACGATGTCCTTCGTGAACTCATTGACGTCTGTGTCGTCGTATACATAGATGATATTCTAGTGTACTCCTCCTCAGAATCAGACCATGTTAAGCACGTGCGTGCAGTCCTTGAGAAACTACGCCAGCACAAGTTATATGCAAAATTGGAAAAATGTGTTTTTCATGCTACGGAAGTTGAATTTCTTGGATTTATCCTGACACCAAAAGGAGTCCGAATGGACTCTCAAAAGGTGGACGCAATTCTCAAGTGGCTATCACCCAGTTCAGTCAAAGGGGTACAAAGCATGCTCGGATTTGCTAATTTCTACCGCAGATTCATTCCGGATTTCTCCCATGTTGTACACCCCATCACAGCACTTTTGCGAAAAAACAAACGCTTCTTGTGTACCGAAGAGGCTGAAAAGGCCTTCCAAGAGCTGAAAGCGAAATTCACATCAGCACCTGTCTTAAAGCATCCACGCCCTGAGCTTCCATACATAGTAGAAACTGATGCATCCAGTTTAGCCATGGGAGCTGTCCTATCCCAGAAGGATCCTGAAACCGGACAACTTCACCCAGTAGCGTTTTGGTCCAGAAAGTTCTCAGCACCTGAGTTAAACTATGCGGTTACCGATAAAGAACTATTAGCCATCAAATCTGCCTTTAATTATTATTAAGAAATGGAACAAGGAACTGAGATGAAAACACCAATTGGTATGCATGAAAATTAGGGATCCCAAGCCCAACTTTATCTAAAGGCAATTGAAGCTTCCAAAGTTTAAATTTGGGAGGTTTGCGATCCCAGATAAAGTTCTGCATCAATCTGTCTAGTTCCTTCCAGTAATGTGGGCCGATCCTCAGTGGAAGCATGCCAAATATGTAATTCACTTTTGGAGCTGAGGTCTTTTTAAGGGCATTTACTTTCCCACATAATGACAAGTTTAGTAACGTAAATAAACAAACAACAACCTCGACCTGTGTGCACCTTTTCACCTGCAATTGCTTCCTTATTTATACTCAATTCAAATAGTTCTCATTTATAGTTGGCGCTTAGTGACCACCCGAAAGCCAGATCTAAAAAAGGCTATTTTGGAAAAGCTAACCATGTATGAGGGAGGCTACAGGGAAAAGGTACTGAGCCGTGCAGTTGCTACCATGCTGCAATAAAAGTCAAATATTGTATGTATAAAAAACACTTGTCCCTAAAATGAATTCTGGCTACGATTATAGCTGTGGGTGGAGGATTCTTCCATTATGTGCTGCAGTATGCAGCCTTGACATTGATTCTGAGCTTCCATAGTGATGGAACACATTATGTCATGATTTCTTCTTCGCATTAAAAAAAACTTGTTTTGTTCATTGGTCAGATGCAGTATTTTCTGTTTCCATCGTATACATATAATATAATCCGTTGTCAAATGATGTTGCTCATTGGCTATTAATACAATATCATTGGCCATTGGTATCTCTTTTAGGTTTTCAGCTAAGCATTATGCATTATCAATATACAGAGTATGCCGTCCAAGCAAAATAGCTTCTCCATGTTTCATCAAATTTGAATGAACTTTGTTACTGTTGACACTTGCTTGTACTCTCGAAAGATTAACATTAAGTAATATTCTAAAGAAAAACATGTTGCAACGCATCTCTGCTCATAAAGAGAACATTTTATTAATCAAATTCTCTTTAGCTGTGGGACATGATCCAACATTTGATAGGTGGTTGTTGTCTCTATTTGTTTTGTGGCAGATGACTAACCCTCAAGAGACCCGGGCCACAGTGCAAAATGCACATGAAACTACAGAAGAAACCTTAACCTCACATACTCATACATACGTACAAAATAGAAATGCGATGATATTACAAAAAAATATTTCTTCAATATCTAGAAGTTAAAAAAGATTTCCTCAATAATCTGGATATTCATGCACTGATTGCATATTTGATTTTGCTAAAATCCAGGCCAGGATAAGGCACACAGCATGAAGCAGATGACACATTTTCTCGGGGTTGTTGTGGCCACAGGTATTCACAGTAGGGTTTAAATCTTTCAATTGAGTGGGAGCAAAACAGCGGTCATCCCCAAGTTACTTCACCAATGTTCAAGAAGCTCAAGTTGTTAAATTGGCATTAATAAGAAATAGTTGTGTAGTTCTCACTGGCCAGGGTCCTCCCTCCAGCAAATTTCCCAATGTAATCACTCTAAAGTTTGGTCCTTTTCTTAACATAGGAGGTGGCTCTGTTGCATGAAAATTCAGACATCTGGGAAGCTTGGATGTTTAATGCTCTTGATTTGCTGAAATTCCCAGATTTGCAGCCAGTAGGGGGCACAAAGGATATTCCATTCACCATATTGGCCAACATTTTCACTCAATGGTTGGGTGGGTTGTTGAGGGTGGATGGGTAATATTTTCTAAAAGTGGTAGGTGGAACTGCAGTGGCTGAGATCCATCTCTTTTGCTTTTGCTGTTAATATGTCACCCATCCCAAATTGTCAGAGAAGAACTAGCTGGCCCTGTATGTCATTGGGGCAGTACAACTGTGTTGTTATCTGACATTAACCCTCTTTTGCCTCCTCAAATACCACTGTTACTGCATGGTATTTATTTAATAATTCTATCCTGAACAAGCATTGCTGACAAAGGCAGCAAGCTATAGTAAGAACAAATTCTTATGATAAACACAACCAAGAGCAATCCATGATCTTTATAGTTAACATACTTGGAAATAAACCGGAAACCTCCTGGCCGGTAGGAGAGATACGAAACCTTAAGGGACTTTGGCCATCAGCTCCGTGTTGATGGCGGGGATTACAAAAGAACACCCTTTTTGTTCATACTTTAATATAAAAATCCTTCATACTATAGAAAAATATTTGTTCAGTTCAAATACAAAACTCTTTTTGTTATACACACTACAAATGTGTTACACAAATGTACACAAATAACTCATTAAAAAACCAATAATCTCCTATTGTATGTACACATCTACAGGATGCCTCAATAAATGTGCAGTGAATTGTACTGACATCGGCTCCCTACATAGATATGTTTCTATCCCTTGTATTCCTCTGTGCTGGACATTCTTGGGGTAAAAAATATGATACTTTATCTCTTATGAATTATCTGCAAAAATTGACAGAAAACTCATTGTATTATGAACACGTGTTTATATTTAAAAATGTTTGCCAACGGGGGGCGCTATTGAGCAGCCCAAAGATGGCCGACTAGCCCTGTAGCTCCGTGTTCAACCAACACAAATCTGTTTAATGTGGCGGTTTGTCGGACCTCCCCACCCTGGAAATTGGCCTGCATGAAGATAAAGATGCCTAGCTGCTGTGGCATGAAAATTGTCCAAATTCGCCAATCCAGAGTGCTGTGAGACTTCTCTGTGCCACGGCCGGCAGAGCATGAACTTCGTCTCCCTGTGCACCGTTTGTGACTGGCGTACCTGCAGGCTCTGCTGCCCCATCTACTGTGACCGAAAGCAGCCATGCCCTCTGCTGGTGCCCACCTCGAGCTGGTGAGACCTGCGCTGGACATCTCGCCCGGTGACCGAGGTTTGCCTTGAGACCCTCAGCCCTTATCGCTGGCCCGGGGACCTGAGTGCACCGTGGGCTGGACACTGTGAGATTGCCCTAGTGCATGCTGTGCTTCCCCGGCGGCTGAGCAGCCACAGCCGTACATTGGCCCCGGCCTGCGGACTGGGCTACCCCTGCAGTGATTCTCCCACCTTGCTAACGAGCGCGCCGGGCAGGCTCAGAGTGCTGTGCCTGGGGGCTCTGGCACACCTGCACCTCAACTCCGCCTTGGGCCACCCGGCCCCATTGATATCTGATGGCTGTGAAGGAGACCACGCATCTGTGAGCCGGCTGGGCTGTGTGACCCCCTTGCAGGCCTGGGCATTGGGGGCGCCCGGTGGCTGTGTGCCCCGGCTCCAGTGCACACCGGACTGGGAGACACAGGAACCTCAATATACGCCACAAGTAAGTCTACTTGGAGATGTAACACCCTTGGATCACCCCATAGCTCCTCTGATTGAACTTGTGGCACTGCTCCATCCTGGGCCCTAGTGCATCTATCCCTCGAACTGCTGCCAGACGAAGTGCACCTTGCAATGGCCCACCCATATTGTGCACATCAGACCCCGGCTCTTGGACATGCCGGGTATACCATCTAGGCACCACTGCCTGAGCTGATTTCCCACCAACCTCCATTATACTAGGCGAGCGAGCTGGACTGCATTAAAAACTGATTGGGTACTCCATGCTCAGGACTGGAGGGAGGACATATCGGCCTTCTGTACTGTGCTCTGGTTTTGACTTGGCTGCCCGGTGCCCACCGTCCTTGCTCACTGTGCCCCTCCCCTGAGAGGGTGCCCCTGGCTGGCTCCCCATACCCTAGTGCCGTTGTGCTCCAAAACTGAGGCTGCCACGCCCGTGTTCCAGCCATTAACTCTCAGCCTCCTGCTCCGCCTGGGAGACACATTACAGTGCGATAACACACCGGCCCCTTACTAATCTGGAGTACATTAATTTGTTAGACAGGGGAATCACTGTGCAGCTGGGTCCCCGTCTGGAAGCCTCATCATATCAGAGTACTGGACCCTACCCTGTACATGGAATATAATGCGCCTTATTGGGCGGCACGCTGTGTCCCTGTCTCCAGAGCCCTGGCTATCCCTACCCCCGACCCCTGCGTCCCCTCCACAGGCAGATAACCCATACCTCCTCTCTGAACTGGATTGCTGCACTGAACTGTACCCTGGGCCGTTTGTATACCCTTGGGGCGGTGGCTGGACTTAACCGCGTTGCTGTAGTTCCAGCTCTCATACCTAGGGGTAGCGGTGTACACCAACGCCATATTTGTTCTTTACCTTTCAGGTAACAAGGATCTTTTTTTCCGACGGCAGCACTTGTCAGACAGCTGACTCGTGTTCTTTATCAGCCATGAACTTCTTGCCATTGAATTGAACTTAACTTTCTATATGGAATTTACAGCTTTTGATATATTTAAAACTGTACACTATAACGCTGCTAGTGTTGTTTATTCTGCCAAATTGTGGTGTGCTTGTCAGAGAGCAAAGAACTCTCACGTACGGCTGCTATTCTTTGTGTGATTACACGTGTGCCTGTGTGTTTGTACTGTAGTCCTTCCAGACTACATTTACCATCACCACCAGGTATCTCTTGGGAGTCCAGGTGCTTCAGCTCCGGTGCTTCTGGGACGCGCCGGTCTTCACCGGTCAATGCTGCAGCTCGCCGGCTAGCTGGCACCTGTCTCCCGTTAGGCTACTGCTCACCTGTGCACCCCAGACTGTTCTGTGGCTGCTTCTTGGATATACTCACAAGTAAGACAGCTGTTCATAACACTCCTAACGTTCTGTGTGGTGCACATAACCAACTTAGTAGATATCATATATTTGGATAAAACAATGTGTGGGAACAGTGAAATAGGTTCCAACATTGTGCCGCTGTTAGTCCTATCGCTCTCCTTACTCAACACACGCTCACTATACAAACATGGAGTTGAAATTGCCGATTTTGTTAATGACTGCAAGACAGATTTCTTTGGGATCACCGAAACATGGCTTAGTTCCAATTTGCTCACCCAAGCTACACTCTCCACCCCTGATGAATATACTCTATTCAGAGCTGACCGATCTCAAGGCAAAGGGGGAAGAGTTGCACTCATGTGCAAGTCCAGCCTCAACTGTCACGCGGTATCACATATTTCACCTGATGGGTGTGAATCGCTGGGGGTGAAAAACTTCTCCGCACACAATTCTTAACGTACTTACTATCTATCGACCACCCAAGGACCTGCCCCTTTTTCAAGAGCAGTTATTGATCTTTTGGCTCAGATCTGCACTACTAAAAGCCCTTTGGTCATCCTGGGCGATCTTAACCACTGGGCCTATGAACAACTTGACAAAGTAGGCCTCAGCCTTATGGATTCCATTACTTCAGTAGGACTCACACAATGGATCAAATCTCCCACGCAAAAAAGTGGGCACACTCTCGATTGGCTCATATCACAAAATTCAAACATCTCTGACATTACAGTCACACCATGTATATGGTCTGACCATTCCCTCATCTAGGCCAAGCTTGCCTTACCTAATTCTCCGCTCAAACTCAACACCTACCCGCGTCTACGAAAGATGACTCGTAATTCAAAAAACATAACAGCCTCCAAACTATCTTCGTTGTTATCATCCAAACTACAACCCTTATCCAACTTTGCTGACTCTGCCGCCTTAGTTAACCACTTGACTCTCATTATCAAAGAAGCAGTTAATGACCTTGCACCTATAAAAATGTAGGTAATCAAGTCTGAAACCACAAAGAACTCATGGTTTTCAGAAGATATTGTCAATGCCAGACAAACCAAAAGAGCTCTAGAAAGATCTTGGAGGAGGGGCCCCCCAACGAAGATACTTTAGCTCCCTATAAAAAATCCACACTGGCATACAAAAAACTTATCATTGATGCCAAAGCCACACATTACAATAAAATGATCATAAACCCCCAATCTAATGTTGGTGAGCTGTTTAAAATTCTAGCTGAATTTCAGGATCAGCCACCACCATCCAATAATATGACCAAGGATTCCAAATGGTGCCAAGACATCCACGATGCATTTTTATCTAAAATTGATTCCCACAAGGAAAAAATAAAAGATGCCCTTAACAACGTGACACCTATGCCACCTATAAAAAGAACAACCCCTCTCAACAACTCCCATTGTAGAACTCCTTAATTCTCCTTCATTCATTACTCTGAAAAGGAGGTACTTAAAGTAATACAGGTGTTACGCTCACCTGGGTCCCACCGGTGCGTCGATCGGACCTGGACAGCTGCAGTCTCCTCCCACGTGAAGCATAGTGCAGAGATGACAGACTAGACTGGCCCGCCTAATCTCGTCTGCTTGACCCGTAGAAGTATTCTCCTGCAAGTGGAGAAAGGGATTTAGCCACCCGTGGATTCTAGTAATGGCACCCCACTGTTCTCCCCACTAATCACCTCCGATATTCCCTTTCAGTAATCTCACCTTATGTTTTTGAATGATGAGCTCTCCATCCTTCGTGGAAAGCAGGGGCGCGTAGATACCAGTTACTTCACTGGTTCGAAGGCGTTGGAAGAGTTCCGGATGAATATTGACTCTGAGGTTCCTGGCGAGAACCCGTAAGTATAAAGTCCAAAGAGTTCAATATGTCAGATGTTCACTCTTGTCCCATTCCCTTCTTGTGTTGCAGCTGGGTCCAAGAGAAGATTGTCTTGTGGCAGCTGATGGCGTTCAGGTAAGAGTCTGTATTACCCAACACTGTCCGGTAAAAGATGCGTGTATTTAACTTGTTGTTTTCCCTCTCCTTACAGGTGCGGCGTAAGAAGTTGCGGGATGTTAAAGAATAATGCCTCCGGTGGTAAATCAGGTAAGTCTATGGTGGTAAAAAAAAGAGATTGTATTTGTTGGCTCTCTCGGCTCACCTTATATTTCTTTTGTCCCCTAGATGCTGGAGTTCGGCGAGGAAAATGATGGAGGCAGCGCCGAATCGAAAAATGCTGTGAGGACTGGTGAGTATGGCGCGACGCTGCAGCTGGCGATGTGACGCGTCCAGAAATAATGTCCTTTCCAAGTTCGAAGACGTGATGGATCCGGAATCAGGTAAGGAATTAAAATAATGTCCGTGTTCTAACCTTTCCTTCTTCTTTCCTCTTTTTCTAGGAGCTCTGGATTCGAGGCGGGCGTGGCAGAAGACTGGATGCTGACTGCAGGCACGGTGAGCGTTACGCTGCTGGATGCAGAATAACGCGAAGCATGTGCTGCTGTTCGGGCGTGGTTTAAATAGCCTTCAAAGTAGTCCCAGGTAAGAAGTTCCCCCAGAACCACACACGAGTAAAAAATAGTCCCTGAAGTAAAGTAGTCCCATTCAGGCCTCACGTTGGCTTGACTTCATTGCAGCATGGTCTGCATGAGGTAAGTAATGTACATGAGCCTGGTGCCAAATGCGCCAGGATTGTACCCAGACAGCCCCTAGCCGGGACTGCTGGGTTTTTAGTAAGCACCTGGATGCCTGCTCCCGGGGCTGATGGGCTTGGTCCGGATGCCCGGGGGTAGGCATCATGACAACAGGATCTTAAGGCTACATCCTGCCCAGCAGATGACTGTCCCACAAACATCTTCAAGGAATCTACTGACGTACTGGTCCCATGGATCACTTAGCTGATAAACCTATATTTTGATGAAGGTGTGGTACCCGATGCGCTCAAATCTGCCTGGATAACCCCTTTGTTAAAAAAATAAAATTTAGATCCCACCAATAAAGATAACTACAGGCCAATAACCAATGTACCCTTCATTGTGAAGATATTGGATAAACTAGCTTATATGCAATTGCAGGCTCATGTCAAAGAACATAACATCCTTGGCACTGAACAGTCAGGCTACAGGGCTCGTCATGGAACTGAGACGGCCATGCTCGACTCTTGCGGGTATAGCGGACAAAAATCATGCTACTTGACCTCTCTGCAGCCTTCGATCTGGTCGATCAGTTTACTAGTGACAAGGCTTGGAGAGGTCGCAAATTGCTCCATGCTAGCATCAAGATGGATAGCCTCCTTCTTGGGCCCTCGTATGGTAAGGGTATGCGTGGGAAGAAATCAATCCACTCCCATCTCTCAAACCTGTGGAGTCCCACAGGGTTCTTGTCTGTCGCCACTGCTTTTTAATTTGTATATTCAACCCCTCCTCGATCTTCTTAGCAAGCTTGGAGTTCAATATACAAACTACGCAGACGACACACAGGTCGTCATACAACTAAATGGCTTGTATAAGAATGATGTTGAAACTATCAACAGCATCTACAAAGCCATCCAGAACACCCCAAACAAACATGATTCTGATTATGCCAACTTCCCTATTGCAGACAATACCATCACTGTCCAGAGGAAAGTGAAGACCTTGGGAGTTGTTCTTGATGAGGAGTTATCTATGAAGTCTCATGTTTCCAGCATCAGGTCTAGTTGTGGATTGATTAACAAACGAATCAGCTATATTCCCCCTTTCATTACATTGGAAAACTGTGCTCTCCTGTCTACTGCATTGAGAAATTCCAGACTTGACTATTGCAATAGTCTATTGTCTGGCACTACTGTCGCCAATATTCAATCTATACAGGTGGCTCAGAACAATGCCGTGTGCACCATCTTCAATCAATCTCATTGCACTCATATCTCCACCTTCAGGAAGAAGCTACATTGGCATCCTGTAAAACACTGCATAACACACAAAGTGCTAACGACAACACACAAGTGCTTGTCCTTCAGCAATCCCACCTATCTGTCTGAACGCATTAGCATCAAGTCCAATGGAAGAAACTTTCGTTCTTCCACTGACACTCTTCTTGATCTCCCCAGAATTAAGACAGCTAAAATTGGGGACACCACCCTTGGTGTCCAGGGCCCCCTCCTCTGGAATGCCCTTACAGCTGGGATACGACAGATTCAAAACTATTCCCTGTTTAAGCAAGCCATAAAGTCTCACCTTTTCAATCTGGAGTAGCCCTCCACGGCCTCTACTCCCTTCTACTGGTCATGGTGTGTGTCTTGTCTTTGTTTTGTGTGCGCCCTGAGGCCCACAGGCATGTGGCACGTAATAAGAATTAAAATAACTAAATAAAATTAAATACCTACTGGAGCGGTGCAGCAACCGCCACCTCTCAAGAGTCACACCTACCAGTACAATGTCTAATAGATCCAGAGGAGCAAACAAGGTCGGAGCTATGGATACATTTGGTAAATCAACACCTAGGCCTGAACAGGAACAATCCCCCCCCACCCGGAAGGCGTGGATACTCCAGTGGTCTTACCTGGACCTGACCTTGCTAGCATGATGGAATACATGGCCAAAAACTTTGCCTCCTTCCACGAAAAACTCGATGACATAAACGCGAACGTGGCGTCGCTCAAGTCCAAACTGGACCAGCAGGGAACCAGGATCACTGAGGCTGAATCCAGGATCAGCACTAATGAGGATGGAATCACTGCATTACAGGACACGGTGTCCACACTTGTCCGAGAAATGAAATCAGTCAAAACCAAATGCGACGATTTGGAATCCAGGTCGTGCAGAAACAATATACAAATCATCAGGGTCCACGAGAATGCACTTAAGGGCCGCCTGGAACTGGCAATTGAAAATCTGCTCAAAGACCTGCTAGGAGACCCCGTCTTGTCCCCGTCTTTTGCTGCTGAGCGGGCCCATCGGGCGGTGGTCCCGTGACCTAAGCCCGGCAACTTCCCGAGACCAATTATAGCAAAAATCTTGAGCTACAGAGATAGAGACCATATACTTCCTCTGTCTTGGGAGAAAGGAGAACTTCGGATGGATGCCCAAGTCATCAGGATATTCCCGGATTTCTCCACAGGGGTGCAGCAGGAACACTGCTAATAAATCGGTGTCAAAAAACTGCTTAGAGAAAGGAATATTGCCTATGCCATTTTGTTTCCTGCACACCCGAAGTTCACCTTTAATAACAAACTGTACTTTTTCACTATCCCAGATGAAGCAGTGAAGTTTATAGAAGCTCTCATCCCCATAAGGGCACCCGCCGAGGATCTGATGGAAAACGATTGAACCTGGCAGCGGCAACTGCTTCGCTAATAACCCTACTCTCAGGTCCACTTATTCTTCATCCCATGAGCAATTAGCACCTCTGACATAACATTACCCTATCCGTTATTTTGTTCATTACATGATTGGCCTGATTGGCCTGTCGGCCGCACTAACTGTACCACTATGGGCTGCCTCCCTAGATCCGACCATCCATCAGGCTGCACCAGACGGGTGCCATTTGATTGCATCACCTACATCCTGAGCTGCTTATGTGGTCCTGATTATACTGATCTCAGTCCATGGCTAGTGAGATTGCATGCTGGCCATCTATTCTTTTTTTGGATGGTACGATGCGGGGGGAGATGACCAACCGCCTCGCCCCACAGGGCAATGAAGGGAAATAATGTAGTGGGACCCAAATGGGCTCTGCATTAGTTGGTTACACGGCAGCGGCGCAACCCACTGCAACTGCAATTGTTGTTCTTATGTTCTTTCAGCATGCGTGCCCCTGTTGGGCCCGGGCAGCATGTGGGGTGAGTTGGGGATGGCTCACATGCAGAGAAACTGGGGGGCGGGGGGACTACACTACTGGTTGGGGATGGGCGGTGAGGGAGGGGGGAGGAGGTGTTGGGGGTTCTCAAAAAGGCAGAGGTGGCCGAGCAATGCACACGCTGATAAGACAACACAAAGTCACCGTTAATGACACTTTATATGTACGCAATCGCGCCAATTGGGATGTTCCTTGAAAACAGGGCTATGGCCGTTCAAGTGATGTCATGGAATGACAGAGGGTTGGGTAACTATACTAAAGCCAGAAAGATCATCATCTATGCACAGAGGCACAGAGCAAAGATACTCCTATTACAGGAGACGAACGCCCTGGACCATTTTCCATCCTCCCTAGCACCAACCTGCGGTTCGAATAGGTTCTACACTACTTACTCCACACAGTCCAGGGGAGTACTGACTCTCATCCATAAATCTCAAATGTGTGCTGAAGAATCGCCATACAGACACGGAAAGGCGATATGTCATACTACACTGCATGTTAACCAATCGGGAATACCTGCTGGTGAACACATAGGGCCTCATCACGAGTTGGGTGGTAATGCCGGCGCTATTAGTGCTGGCGCTAATAGTCTTACCAGCAAACCCCTCGGCGCTATTAGCGCTGGATCACAGATTTGGCAGAAGGGTTATTGCCCATTCCCCATTGGGCCCATTCGGGAATTCCTCATTCCCTATTGGACCCAATGGGGAAAATTCATGCGTTACCGCTGGTGGATTTCCCGCCGGCGGTAAACGTGCCAAAAATCAGCAATTTTGCCGCAGATTTCACCCCAGCTCAGAGCCTGGGTGAAATTTGCCTAAGTCATGATCTGGCAGACCCTTTAATTTAAGGGTTACTGCCAGACTCGTGATAATGCCCATACTGTCCAAACGTTGACATGCCTGAATTCTTTGATGGTGTGGCCTCCCTTCTCATGGGATACATTGGGGCCCCGATAATATGGGGGGGATTTGAACCTCATACTTGATCACGACTTGGATAGGACGGGAACAGCCCCTAGGGCTCAGTCACGTGCAGCCACGAGACTACACGCACATATGACATCACTTGGGCCACGAGATGTCTGGAGGATGCTTCATCCTGAATACACCTTTTATTCCTCAGTACACAACAGTTTGTCTAGAATAGACCTGTTTCTGGTGTCGGCAGCACTGGTGGGTGGGAACGGTGGATGTCCAGATACTCATTCGTACTCTATCGGACCATGCCCCTGTTACGCTGCTTGGCGCTTCAAATCCAATGCGCTACTAGATATAATGTTCAAAGCGGAAATGCTATCAGATATACAGACCTTCTTTGAATGTAATGCACACCATGAAACGTCCCTGGGGGTCAAGTGATAGGTCTTTAAGGTTTACATTAGAGGCATGTGCATTTCACGGGAAGTCGGGATATTGAAAACTATCAGGAATGATCTGCACCGCTCCGAGTCTAAACTTAAAGATTTGGAGCGCAAAGGCGCGACAGCTGCTTTACCCTCTAAGCTAGCCCAGATCAGAGAGGAATAGGAGATGTTTGAATCCCACACTCTGCGGGAGATGAAATACCTGTCACAGCCCCTTGCGTTGAGGAAATATGGAGAGGGCGAGAGGCCGGGGAGGACAATCGCCAGGCGGATCCGTGCAGAGAGGGAGAGAACTCAGATTGAGTGTATCAGGGACGCACAGGGAACCCAACAATGGTCAGATAAACAAATACTCTCAATATTCTCATAATTCTATACCGACCTGTATACACCGCTCCATGAACACAATGTCCAAGATATCCGTGATCTACTTGTCCAAATCCCCATGACTTATATATCCCAGTCACAAGAAAGCAGCTAGATGCCCCTATCACATTAGACGAGATAGTTAGAGCCATTACGGATCTCCTGAGGGGTAAATCCCCGGGGCCCGATGGACTCACCCCAGAATTTTACCAGGAGCACGTCACACATCTAGCCCCTAGACTGCCGGAGGTCTGGACTGAGTCACTTTGCGACTCTATCCCCCCCCCTCAATGCACGAGGCACTTATAACAATTCTCCTTAAGCCTGACAAACCTAGTGACGAGTGTGGATCTTATTGACCCCTCTGGCTCATGAACATTGATACAAAAAGGTTCCTCCCGATCATGCCACACCTTGTCCACGAAGACAGAGCGGCTTTGTGCCGGGACGCTCGACTGCACTCAATATCAGAAGGTTCTTTAACGTCCCCTCAAGAATTGACAAGGAGGTGGAGGCAGTCGCGGTCACCCTAGATGCACAAAAGGCCTTCGACGTGGTTTCCTGGCAGTATATGTGGACAGTACTGGAGAAAATGGGGCTGGGTCCATGCATGATCCGATATATTAAGTTATTATATACGTGCCCCACTGCTACAGTCTGGGCCAATTCCCTTACCTCCTCACCCATCGAGCTACAGAGGGGCACCCGTAAAGGCTGCCCATTTTCCCCCATTCTTTTTGCTCTGGCCATTGAGTCTATGGCAGATTATGTTAGGGCTAGTTACTCTCACAGACGAGTACGTCTGGCGGACCCCCCTGACATTATATCACTATATGCAGAAGATGTCCTACTAATTGTCAGGAATCCATCAACTTACCTGGGCCCCATATTACTGGATATAATCAAGATAGGTACCTACTCTGGCTTTACTATCAACTACACTAAATCAGAGATGTTCCCCCTCACTTGCACTACTCGGCAGCCATCTTGTGAATACCCTCTCTGCTGGTCCCCTAAAGGTATCAGATATCTGGGAGTTCAGGTGGCACTGTCCAAACCCGCCTTGATAACGAATAACTACATCGCAGCGGCGACATACTTTGAATCTAAGGTGACAAGGTGGCACTCCCTACCGCTCTCCCTGGCCGGGAGACTCTTGCTAATTAAGATGATCTTGGTCCCTAAACTACTATACATCTTCGCAAATGTACCTAACTGGCCTGGGCAAAAATACCTTGAGGATTTACATGCAATGGGCGCTCAATTCTTATGGCACGCAGGCGCGGTCTGCAAAAAATGGAAACATATGGCCTTACCATATTACCACATGAGAAAGATGGGTTCACGGCCCCTGACTTGACCATGTACTGGATAGCGGTGCAGGCCCAATATGCGCCTGCACCGCCTGCACTAGTTGGAAAAATTAGCTACGACTGAGGTCAACACCATGACCCTGGTCCTCAAACACAAATACGTAACTGAGGCTATAGCTGACCCAATTGCGTCCACTTTGATGGCTTGTCATCGTCTCCTAGACCTGAAATCTGATCCCCGCCCCTACTTCAAATGGCTACCCATATTGGAATTCCCCGGCTTGAATCCACTCATGATAAACTACTCGGCCAACACTGGCTAGGCCTGGGATATCAGGCGCTGACAGATCTGTTCCCGGAAGGCAAATTTATCACCCCACAGACATGGCGACCCAGCCACACAGGCTCGGCAATGGAAATGCTACAGCACTATAGACTCCGAGCCACAGTCCGGGCTAGGGGGTCATCGTACCCTGATGAACCCCCTGACACACCCGAGTTATGCTACATTGCCAACTCTAGCGATAGTCGGGGTATAGTCTCCTCCTTATATAAAACACTACTTGCGAAAATTCCGGACCAACCTTCCAAAGCCCGCCAGGCATGGGCGGATGAACTTGGCCTGGAGATTACAGATGGCTTGTAGAAAAAGATGTGTTTAAACACGCAAAAAGTCTAGCTGAACTTCAGATTCCGCTGTATGCAGTATAAACTACTGAACAGAGTGTACTATACTCTGCATAAACTCACCAAGTTCGGTAACAGCCACCTGCATGTCTGCCCTAGATGTCAGGCTGAGAATGCTGACCATGCACACATGTTCTGGACATGTACTGCACTCGATGCATTTTGGGGGGACATCCTCTGTGCTCTCTCTGACATAGTGGGTACAGTCATCGACCCAAACCCGCTGGCCTTGTTGTTTGGAATATGGAGGGGGAACGAGATCAAAAGAATGGGAAAATTCTTGAATGTGGGCTGCATGGTGGCTAAGAAATGTATACTACAGTGTTGGAAACGCCCGACTCCCCCACCATTAAAATGTGGCTCTCGGCCCCCAGCTGGACACAGACATATGAAGAGGAATACATCGCCTCTCTACCTATGCAAGCTCGCCCTAAAAATGTTTGGTCCGCCTTTTGCAGCTATCTCAACAAGGAAACCGAAGATTACTTAGCCCCGTCCGGGACACTGACCCTATAATGGTAACGTGTAATGTGGTCTTTCTACCTGTCCCATACCCTGTAAATGTACTAACTGTGACTGCATATGAATGTAATAAAGGAATGTATCCACCTAATCACTATTCAATGCGTGATGTGTGTATTTGCCTTTTACCTCTGCCAATAAAATAAAGTTTAAAAAAAAGTCTGTGGCACAACACAATATCACAATCTCAAATTACTTGAACCAATTAACTGACTTATATTTCGAATGGACTTCCATATACTACAACACAAAGGTAAAATTTAAAGATGGACCGTCATCACTTTACATCAGATTTCTTGTAATTGCTTAGTTTGTTACAAGGCATTTTTCTCCCAGCATCAATTAGATATGACCTCTCTGGTTTGAAGGCAAGGTACAGGGAGTGGGAATACAATGGAAAAATCATTCTTATAAAAAGGCAGGGTTTGGGAAATAGACACAATGAAAAAAAAATCAATGTATGCAATTTATTTGAAAAATGCAAAGTTTAGAAAAGCAACTCAATCGGAAAAACCTTTTGGGCTATTAGTTTGCATAAAATGTAGGGCTTGGGATTCTGATTTGGAAGGCAAGTAAATACATGGGAACTTTCGTTTTGCACACTCTACATTTACTTGAATAGCAGATTTTTAGGGTTACTTAATTTGGGATTAAGGACACCCCCCTTTTGTACAGAAGACAGCGGTTTCAGAAAGGTAGAGTCACCCAAGTACTTTGTCTATACCGGCTCTAACATACTGGGCATGAACTTTGTTAGTTTTGAATTCTAACAACACTCATCCCGAGATTTTCTATATGGGAATTAAATGATTTAGCTTCAATTCAATGCACTCAGGATCTACACAGCTTCATTCCCTCCCCACAATTTAATGGAAGGGATTAAGGCAGGCAGTTCCCAACATAATTCAATTTAAATGGATAGGGTGATTTTATATAGTGGAATTAATTTGAGTTATATTTATAAAATGTGCCAAGGGTGTCCCCAGTTCCACCCCCCTACCTGCTATGCGAGATGGAGATTAAGGCTGGCAGATCCCCCCCCCCCACTTTTGATGTTATTTTAATTAATCTACTTACATGGGAGGCCTTTGTTATGGGGCATTGAGGGAAATAGCAGGGCTCCTCTGAGGACAGCACAGATCTGGTCAAAGGCTTTGGACAGGGGTAGTCCCCAGCACCGAGACTTCTTCTGGCTCCTCAAATGGCAGGCCCAGCTAGCTTCTAGATTTACCAGTCTCTGACTCCCACGCAATGTTTAAGGCCTTGGTACCTCTCCCTGTCCCTCTGCCAGATGTTTCTTGCAATAGTCCCGGAGTAGACTACCTCCAGCAATAGAGAGGGAAAATCAAGGGAAAAATCAAAAGTCCAAAGAAAGTTTCCAAGAGTCAAAAAGTCAAGGAAAACCCCCTCTCTCGTTGAAAACTGATCTCTTATAGAGCTGGTGACACTCCATTATT
This sequence comes from Ambystoma mexicanum, assembly GCF_040938575.1. Classification (NCBI taxonomy): domain Eukaryota; kingdom Metazoa; phylum Chordata; class Amphibia; order Caudata; family Ambystomatidae; genus Ambystoma; species Ambystoma mexicanum. The sequence continues at coordinate 379,780,586 of NC_090927.1, read as the reverse complement.
ATCATAATTCCAGGGCTGTGGATTGGCCAGCTCTCTGCCTCACCCTCCCCGACACGTCCACTGCCTGCTGATAGGACAAGGAATAGGGGTGTGTGTATGATGGAGGCTGAGGGAGGAGAAAGATTAATCACCCCAAAATGACAAGTGGGTATAACCTTTTCATTGTCCTTAAAAATCGAACAATTTTTTAGACAACTGCAGGCACATATAATATATTTGAGTTCTATATTTTATTGCGAGTCGGAAAATACTAATCATAGCTTGGCACGCCCTTCCTGGGAGGAGAAACTGTTTTTATCAATTTACTCCTGAGCCAAATTAGTCACAACTATGATCCTTCAAGATTCAAACCTTACTTCCATGACGTATCACCACACCAGCTTTCCATTCCCTCAGAATTATGAGAAGGAAGGAATCATAAATGTCTTTATAGCTCAACGTGTATATATCACAAAGGGTTCATATTTATATGACACCGATGGGCTTCATATCCCCTTTAATATGAGTCCAGGATGAGCTTGCTGGGACATACGATTGTCTTTTTATTAAAGAAAAGGTGGCCCAATGTCATGGCAAGGCATCACATGTGCCCCTCATCTTTACACTAGCCCCAAACTTTTTTTAAGATTCAATTCTGTTCTTGTGACCTGACACGAACATCTGATTATCAGCAAGGTCTGTTTCATACACAATGTTTGATCATCCGTTAGCGGCTCTGAAGTCATTTCTTGAGGTTGAGTCTGCCCTTAAAAGGTCATTTCTGTTGGCCACTAATGCACAGTTAATGGGGAGACCTGACCTTAAAGGTCACCTCTGATAGCCCTGTTATCTACAGCTCCCACAATGTTAATGTAATTCTCTGCTATGTATTTGAATTTTTAATTGAACCAGGCCTGCTTTTCCTAGGGGGCCCAGCCCACAGGTCTTGAGTTCATATTTTCAAAGCAATAGACCTTTCAGTTCAGTGGGAAAAACATAATCTGCATCAATATTTCAGAAAATGCAGCTTTAAATTGACAAGATGTACTTACATGTAACATTTATCATTATATCTGGGCATGTTGTTTATAATACAATCTTTCTTTACATACGGTCTGGACAGATATAAGGACACTTTAGGTAGTATTCACACAAAGTCCAAAGTTACATAGAACACTTTTGTTCACTTCTCCAATAAGTGAGCCTTTCCATTTAAATGTCAGTGTATTTGTGAAAAGTAAGTGTCTTTCTCTGAAATATGTCACTTGGCTTCACTTTTTAAATGTAAGGCACAATTCATCCTTCTTATTTTTCAAAGACACAGCATTTCAATGTTTCTTTTCACATGTGTGCTGCTGCAGTTTTGAATCTGTCAAAATGTGCCTTTTCCCAGTTTACACAAAGTCAGCATCTGCAGCACCCTGTGTCTTTTCCATTCGTTGGGCATCATTATCAATATTACCATTCTGAGTCTCACACTCTTTCAACTGAGTGATTTCCATTTTGATAAAGTGAAGTGAGGCCCATTCTCGGTCATTCACTGGGCCTCATGTTGCAAATCACTGTTTCGTGCTGGCTTTTATGTTTCAAAGGAACCCACATTAGCCAGATTCACTCTCACAATATGGGCCTAACTTGGCCTCTCCATCTGTCACTCTGGAGCTGTATTTTCACCCCACAACATGTACGTAATGTGGGCTCCAATGTCACATGCATAGGTCCCAAATATCTCCTCTTATTTGTATCTTCCTTTTGTCATAATAAATATAATCTGTGATAGAACACAGTCACCATGATCTTCTAGTCATCTGGCAGAAGGAAAATACATGTTGAATTAGTTGTACACCTATTCTGATATAGGCCTTTTATATAAGCGTTAGGAAATCAAATAATACTCACTTTGCTCATTACCGAGCAGCTGATAATCTGATGTAAAAAAGTGAAAAATACTAATTACTACTGGAATATAAACAACAAACTACTGATCTTAGTTCCATTGTCTGGCCATATTATGTGTTTCTTGCTTCCTTTTCTTGTGTGTGTAACGGTTTTGGATGCTGATGCTTGAAATATAATCTGTAAAAACACCACCACTGCCACCTTCAGGAAAGTGTCTGCAACTCCACGTTAGAAAACCTGATTCATAATAACATGAGGGAAATCTTAAATCAAATGTTCAATCCTTAAAGTAATTGCTGCATCGCAACAGAGGCTCCGATCAGCACACAATATGGACAGTTTTTAGATAGAAATAATATCTATCAGAATATGTAAAGAAATATACTGTGACATGTTTTGAATAAATGAAAAATGGTAAAGACATGTAACAGCCACATTTTGCCATAGCAAACTATGTGCATCGAAGTACAGAACCTGAAAATATTACTTGTATACATTTTCTTATCAGAAATTAGAGTGCAAAAACAACATTTTTCCACCCATCTTTGAGCGTTGTGAAACCGCACCTGCGCCAGAAGGCAGAGGTGAGGTCAGAAAGATATACATATATTTTATCAGGTGATTTGGTAAAACAAAAACCATTTATACCGTAACACAATAAGCTCAAAATACAAAATGTAAAAAATCAACATCATATTTCATTCTATTTCAGTGTTAACAATCATCATGGCGTAAACAAATATGTAAAATTCTTGACACATCCTAATATTCAATAACATTTCTTTTACACTATATTGGTCTCTAAAACTTAATCTCAGAACACCATTGTACATATGTTGGTTTTAATAATAAACAGAATTGTACACCTATAAATCTCTTAATTCATTCTCCAAAGCTTACATTATTTTTAAAATATATTGTTTCCACAATAACCAAATATTATAAATAGCAGCATTTTGGATAAAACTTTTAGCAGAAAATAACATAGCCCAAAATTGATCAGTCAAGAGGTTTTCCATGGTATGAATAATATTAATATAGGTTTTTCGATATATCATGTTTAACATAATACATTAAGTGAATAGTTGACGTCAACTTTCAACTTCAGTATGACAACATCTACAAGGTCTTTCTTGCCACAGGACTTTTTTCCATCCTTCCAATCTGGCACTTGTGGGCAGCTGGTCAAAATGCAATCTCATAAAGAAACATCTTATTTTAGTATTCCTAGTCACAACAATATATTTAAAAAGGCGATATAGAGGGACACCTTGCTGAACAAGAACTTTAAAATATATCCTTTCACTCAATGTATTGATATTATTACTGCACTCCTATATAAACACTTTATTTTTAAATTCTTTATAAAGAATCGCCAAATTCATTGGTAGGCTAAGGGATAAATGTATATTAATCAAACAGTTTTTAATATCCTTGAGCCAAATGTCAAAAACGGTCCTACCTATATCAGAATGAAAGATATCTTTGAAATACTAAATCAGTTGGGAGGAGTCCTTATTCAACTCTCCTATATCCAAATACCATATGCCGCAAGCCATCTTTGACTTAGTAGACAATGATATTAAGCCTAACTCTAAACAAATGGACTCATGCGGTGTAAACTTAGATATACCTAGGACAGACTGCCAAAGTTTACCCTCCAAGATATTGAGCCACCGCACTTCCTTCCTCTGCAGAATTTCAAGTTTATTGAGGACACTAGGAACAATATTCGTTTTGTAGATATTTAAAATGCCCTTTATCAAATATCCACCTCCTTTGGAGACAAAAACTTTTATAGCTCTAAATTTCCTATGTATTTTGATACATATGTCTTTAGATAAAAGGTCAATACTCAAAGAATCATATATAGGTATTCCCACATAAATATATCTATCTACAATTTCCAAGGGAGTGTGGTCCATTTTCCAAACAAAACGAGTATTTATATTTTTTCTTGTAGATTTTATAATCATAATTTTAGTCTTGTTAAGATTTATCTTTAACTTATTCATTCTACAAAATCATGTAATGCTGATATACTACGCTAGAGTCAGATTTGAGGCCGATCCAAAGTCAAAGTATCGTCCGCACATGAAAGCAAGCTCACTGTCTGTTGCCCAATTTTCTGAGGAAAACTTCAACAAGAATGCAAGCATCATCAAGATAAAAAAAAAAAAAAAAACATTTTGTATAATGTTGGGACAAGTCTACACCCTTTTTTAAATCCCACATTAGTGGGAATCGAAGAAGTTGGGAACCTTCCTTGTTTAATCAAAAGGAAGTGTAAGTGTATAATTCCTGAATCAAATGTAAAATAGATTTATTCAGACCCCATCTTTCCTTTTTACCCCACAATATTGTCCTGTCGACTGCATCGAATGCCCCTGGAAAATCTACAAAGCGGATATATAAAGATACATTTTTGGTCTGAAGAGTCTTATGTATCAAATATAGGAGGCACCAGAGTTTGGTCAATGTATTCAGTTCCCAATGAAAACCATTTTTAATAATCTCCTTATCAGTAAGTCAGCTGTTCACCTTATCCACCAACAGATAGGAAAAAATCTTTCATTATGTGTCGACAATAGCCAAAAGGCAATAGATTCCTGGAAGTTCACATTTAAAAAAAAATAGTATTAAAATAGAAGATTTGCAAAAACAATCAATGAATAATCTGTGCCCCCAACTTCTGTGGCTCCTTTATTATCACATTAGCCAGGCCGCCCCAGCCGGGCACCTGGGATATCTTTATACTATTATTAATCTTAAGGATATCATCCACCTCAAATTTTAGACAACGACTATCATGAAATGGTTTCAATCAGAGAACCTTACGCACATTATTACACCAATCTATCTCGGAAAAATTGTTTATCTCAAATTTTTCCACCATAGTTATCTTATATCAATTATAAATGGACCACAATGTACATGTGTCTTTATATTTTAAAGAGCCAAGTATGGTATGCCACTGAGCAGTTGATATCGATCTGTTATGGCTTCTCAACCCATTTAAATATGCTGTTTTTAATATAGTGGTTTCATTGTGCCATTCAGCACTAGTAATTATACCCTATTCTGTCTTAGCGTTTAGCTCAGCCTTCTTTTCTTATTAGGTATGAGGATGTGAGGATGTCATGAATTCTTTCACCCTCTCGCTTAGGATAACTATATTTTTTTGTAGGTTTAAAAACATCTACAGATAGCAGATCAATCTTATTGTAGACGTCAGCCTGCGTACAATGGATTAAAATGTAATTCAGAAACAAATTAGGTAAAATCTGATAAAAATTCTTAATGTCACTCCTAGTCCAATTTACCCTAGTCCCTATATTACCAATGGTATACAAGCCTTTTTAAATGTTTCATTAGACCAGGACAAGATGCAACTCAAAATGCGATGGCCACTTAATTCATTTTACGTTAAGATTAAAAGAAGTTACTCTATAAAGAAACTCCAATGGTATAAAAGCATAATCAATCCACTAGCATAATTGTCCATTTAACCATGATTAATAAGAAGATGGTGAACTATACATAGCCGACATAAGTTGCACCAGGCCCAAACTTTCCATAAAGTGACTCCAATTTCTACCAGATAAGATCATACGCTCTATAATTGCATCAGCTTCCAAGGCAATCACCCTTCTTTGAATCAATACTAGGTGCATGATAAACAAAGGGGTTCACATCAAACTAAGGTTTAAAACATCGATGTAAATTAAAATTGGCAGTAATTATAAAAAGTCCCTGGGGAAAACCATTAAGCCATTCATCAATTAGCCTTTATACATCATGTAATAGATACATTGTCACAATCCCACCTGGTGGGTCATGTACATTTATAATAAAAATCTGTTGTAAAGAGGAAAGAATGGAGGTAGATATTACTGCCACCAGGACATATTTTTAGGCCCTAGAAGGAAGATATTCCTTAATAACTAAAGTATTCTGAGCCCCTATAATTAGCCCTCCTGAAGGTCTTCAAGTATTCCCCTTGGTCGTTGGAAGTGGGGCAGTAACAGATCCATCCTGCTGATAAGGACACATCAACTAGGTCTCCTGCAATAGGAAAATATCTACATTTCGCAAAAGAGCTTGACCTGCAGGACTAAAAAAAATTAAACCCTCTTGTGTTCCAAGAAATTTGAGTGAGATTATTATGCACATCAAGGGTAGTACATGGAGATCATGCTACATCATGAAAAGTTCTCATAGCCCATCTTTCATCGTCTAATTTAGGTACCAATTCTCCAGATTCATTTACGGCAGATAAAATCTTCATCAATATGGATTCCACCTCATTATTAGTAAATCTTTGTCTGCTAAAGATGGGGATCCCCAACAGAAAGCTCATGCTGAACTACATGGTCGCCATAATCCGGCATACGGTCAAAACCCATTTGCAAAGAATCATTGGAGAATGCCAAGAGCTGGTCAACTATAATCAGAGAAATAAGATATATCACAGCCCATTTTATATCATTTGAGGTCTCTGGTATCTCCACCAAAGTTAAATCTGAACTGGAAATATTCAGTAGTTTGGGAAGACTGCTTATTAATTGAAGTGTATTGTTCCGATTTAAAAACGGACTCTTCGTAGTAGCAAAAAGTTCAGTGATTTTAATTCTAGTAACCAATTTATTTGGCAGACGGAGCAAACCTTCGCACTCTAAACATTTCGTAACATGCTTTTAAGCATGCACTACTTCAGTCAAACAATGGTCCAAAGGCTGTATCAGCTTACCTAATTGCCCTTTTAACAAAGGTTCAACTAAGGACTTGGGATTAACCAATGATTTGGTGTTATCTACCATCTTATCAGGAGGGCAAACCATCCCTGGCAGGCGCGACCACATATCAAGAGTGCCCACAGTCAGTTTAGGCAGTATGTGAATAGCTTGTGAAGTAGACGCTTCTTCACTCATTGGCTCAAACCGATTGAACAAAGGCAAGTTGTTTGAACTCCCACAATGAGGTGAAGAGACATACATTGTATCACCCACTGTTGAGGTGTTCTCGGCCTTAGATGTATCATTATCTTTTTTTTTCTTCTTTTTCTTGTTTTTTATTATTACTGCACATAGAGTTTAAACAAATTGAATCTTACACAATCATGTACAAATTCAATTGCATAATCAAAATACAGTTCACTATATCCAACTAACTTAACATACTAAAATAAATTAAAACATAACCCACGTCGTACTCTCTTATTAAATGAACAGCATTTCCCTTTCCATAAATATATCTATGTATTTTTTTCACTTCATTCAATCAATTTCATCATCCGCGGGAATCTAAATAATCCCTTTCCTAATTCAAAAGACTTTTCCTACATCAATTGCCCCCACAGTGATCCTCAAGGATCCATAACTAAATCCTTCACATACCACGCAAAGCAAATTAATCTTAAATCAATTATCACTTCACAACCAACAATCAAATGTTTTATTGTTTCCACTTTCTTATTTCAGTAACAACACTCATTGTTCACACAATTGTCTTTCTGTCAAAGACACAATTTATCCTGTGTTAATAATGCATGTAATCTAAATCTCAGCATACCAATCCCAAAATGTTGGGAAGGAAAGCTTCTTAAATATTCTGCACATATTCCCAATTTCTTTCCCGGCTGTTGAAACTTGCCAAATGGTTTATCATTTCCCACAGAATTGCAGGTATGGCACCAATATATGGTTGAGATCTTTTTGTATAGGGTGCATTGTTATCCATGTCCTGCACACTATTCAGACCCCACAGTTTAATGTTCTCATGTCATTTCCACACCAGCCAGTGACCCTTCCTAATCTGTCTCTGATCAAATTGTCCAAACAAGGAGTCTCTTGGTGACTTGACAAATGTATGGCATAATAGTATCCTCTTCTACCATACCTGCATTCTTATAGAAATCAGTTCCAGTTCATATCTGAGTACTACTATTGGCACCGACTTTGGGACTGGTAAGATGCTCTTCCAGAAGAGGCCCTCTAAATATACAAAATCCTCCTCCAAAAGGACATGGTGGACCTCAAGGCCATAAATGATTGCTGACATCACCTTGGCTCTGTACAATTTTACTAGAGGGAGCATAGAGAATTTACCATATTTAAAATCAAAATGTTACATTTGTGCCACAAGGACGTTAGCTTTTTCATAAATATGTTCCAATAGAGCAGTCTTGCAGGGATGAGAATATATTTGAAAATTAAGATATCTAAATTCATTTACTGCCTCCAAGGGCTGCCCATCTGGACCACCACTTACACTCTTTTCACCTGCGCCCCACTCTCAATGTCAAAGTCCTGGTCTTACTCACATTAATCTGTAGATCATTTGCATCACAATACTGTTTAAAGGAATTCAACAAACATTGTAGGCCCACTTGGGTCCTATCCAATAAAACAATATTGTCCGTGTAAAGTAGCCAGAAAAGCTTTACTTTGTTAATCTTAGGCGGAAAAAAAGAGGAAGGAGCCAGGGAATAAGAGAACTGACAGGCTGGTATTAAATAAAAAGGGTGCTAAGAGTCCACAGGATGTTGGAATATTATCTGAGAAGTGTCCTTCGCTGTCTAATCTAACCTTCACTACTGTATCTCAGTGCAAGTAAATGAAAATTGCTAGTAGCCCTCGCGGGATATCCCAGGTAACCCACTTTAATCACAATCTCTCTCTGTTCACTCGATCAAATGCTAAAGAGAGATCAATTGTGGGAACATTTACTTCTTGCACCCTTATTGCTCATTGTAATGAATATATTATCCACCCCGCCAATGGATTTCCCACCCCTGCCCTGAATCCCACCTGATTTATTTTCAAAACTTCTTTATTTTTCCACTGCCGCTTTCTCCCATGGCACACCACACCCATCTGTTCATTTCCTGTACTTACAACACTAACAGGTTCCACTCGAGAATCAGAATTCAACTGCAAGTCCATTGTTCCAGATGTGATGGGTATGCAATACACTATAGGAACCATTGGTACTTGTTGGATTTCATCTATATGAACGGCACTTGTTTCCAACTCACCAACAATGGTTGTTCGGGAAGGTCCAATATTAGTCAAAACAACATCAACCAATCTTGGAAGACCTCCTTTAATAATCCTTTAATCCTTAAGAATAGTGTTAAAAAGGGTAAAAATGGCTTTCATTATAACCAATTGTTCTGGAGGCTCACCCTCTGCTCAAGAATCAGAGGAGCCAGAGTAAGATGTATTAAATGAGTTTTCTGCAGTAGGGGATGAGGTATAGACATTTTCATCTATTTGTAGCAAATGTGGAGTGGCTGATAAGTTTGGCGACTTTACACCTCCAATTATATTAGCAGAGCAGTCCACTTCTGGCTGCAGATGATTAAGTGGTATGTGGCCCAAAGACTCTCTTTGAATTCTCAAACATAGATTTAATAATGAGTTTTTATCAATTCGAGGGAGCATAGATGAATTACCCGGTGTGAAGGTCACTCCAAAGGTTTAAAGCACCTTCACAGGTCTTCTGAGATCAAGCAGAAAGCGGGGCTCGACTGGGCTGGGACAGCAACAGGATTCAGAGATCAGCAACTCAGGATTGTCCTTTGTTCCTCTCAGCTCTTCTTTATACCTATTCCTTCTGCAGACTCGTTTCAATCTGTTGCTGATCTGCAGGAATGGACATAGGACCCCTCCTCATATCCATAGTCAGGCAAATGCTCATACCTGGCCCACCAATGAGACCAATCTGCCCCATGCATGCACGCCAGCAGCGGTCCGATCAGGCACCACTGGGGTGCTCATGCTCTCATGCACACCAGACACCCTGCATTCAGTAGTGTGGATTGGGACCTGACAGTCCCAGCCCACTTCTTGGGTGCCTACACACGTGACCTGCAGGGACCCATGAAAGAAGCAGCCTTGGAACAAATGTGAAAAACGCATCATTGGTCGATAAAATGTTATAATAATGTAAGAGAAATCTACTGCTGCCACATGTCTGCCCTAAGGCATATTTTACAACCGGCAAAAATTCCTTAGAGTGTATCTAGGGCCATAAAACACAACGGCCCTTAGCACGGTACTGTAAGGTAATTTGCGCAATGCTAGAATGATATCAACAAATGGCAACAAAGTTGTAAGACTAAGAGAAACAATGTTTCTCAGTACTGACAGCCTGAAGAACATGCCAGTTTCCCCATAGCAATGAGCAAAGTCCAGTGCAGTGAATCAGAAGGCTTCACTGTACTGCTTAAAGTTCAGGTCAGATTCAGAAAGATGAAAGTAAAAAGTGTGGGGGTCCATAGAAATGGAGGGAAAGTTGTTAAAAGAGAAATCTTTCCTAACATGTGTTTGTGTGTATGTGTTTGAGTGTGTATATATGGTTATGGACTGCAGTACATTCTTACCCTGACCTAGTAGGAACAGTCAACTGCATTGCCTTTGAACACTTGACTGTCATCACCATGTGGATTCTGTCTGGAGAAGACAAGAACATTGAACGATGGAGAGAGCTGCAAGCGAGCAAGGTGTATGAACCTCCACTTTGCCTAAGGATTCCTTGATACCTTTCTGCTGTTTCTCATTTTCTTTGTTTTGTACTGAATTATTTTGGGGAATTCAGTCCCTCTGTCTGTTTGGACGTTCTCCTTCCTCAGTCTACCTCTGACATACCCTTTCCATCTATCCTTGCCTGATCATTGTTCCCTCTGTCTAGCTTTTGTGTTCAAACAAATCTTGTTTCATTGTACCATTTCATGTAGCTATTTGGTGAAAGCCATGGAATAAAATTAAACTAAACACATCTGAAAGTCAAATCACTAGAGACTAACATACAAGGTTATAATGGGGCCGTCCGAACAAAAGACCGTTTTCTGAATGAAAAACCTTTAGCACGAGTGGAACATACCACTTCCCAGCTATCTTTTCTTCTGCTCATGCCCACTTGCTCTCCAAATCACCACTCTGAAGCACCATCTACTCTATTCTCCAAATCCTTCCATCCACGCCATCTCTTAGGGTAAGCCACTAGCCTTTTAATACATTCACAGGTTTCACTGTGGATCTGGTCATTGCCAAACCGGTCTCAGCTGTATTCCCCCCTGGCTGAGTGGGAAACTAGCTCTCTAATTTCAAGCAGGCTTTCACAGCTGTTCTGCCATCAGAAGTGCTGCTGTGTGCCGAGTCATGGATTGAGCCTTGTTAAGGCAAGTTGCTATCTTGTTTGTGACCTGAATGTTACTATTCTTCCATACAAACTCCTTATTTCCAGTTAGTTGCGTCCACGGACATCCACCCTCCTGGCTCAGTGAAACACTTGTCTATAGGCACGTTATAAATGCCATATCATATTATACAGGCACACGTGGCTGGTCAGGCTGCTGATAAATTACATTTCCATAAAGGAATCCCTCTAGCAGGTCTTGTGTTCACATAATTTTCAACCCAGTCTTTGACAACTACTAATGTACAAATGACATGTTCCTGCATTGCATTCATGGTGCTGGTTTGGGTCCTGTGGTACACAGCACTCATGGGCATAGGTAACACTTCTCCAGGTTCAATGTTATAAAAGACACAATTACCCCAGCTTTAGTCCGGTTTCTTTAGACTTAGTTAAGAGATCCTTGATGGTGTAAAATTTGGTAAAGCACTATAAGTTAGAGGTGGACTGGGGAACATTGAGATCACCAGTGTGCCCCCTTTTTGGCTAATATCACATAGCAAGTGGTGATCCCAGGCCGTGTGACTTTCCTAGACCCATCCTCTAACCTCAGACATGGGGTTTCATCACAATGTCCTACTTTGTATCACTTGCATCATACCCATCACCAGGACCCTTTAAATATTCTGGACAGAACATTCCCTGATCCTAGCCTACCTCTACATACCGGGGTAAAGGAACCCTCTGCATCCCTCAGGAACAATACACCAACAAATTCATAATGGAAAGAGGCGCCCTCTGTATCCTTAACAAACTTATTTTTCCATGACCCACTTGAATCTATCAAAAACCCCTTAAAATGATATTCTCCAATTTGAACAAAGCTACTACCAAAACCATAGTTAGACTAGCAGCTGCTCCATTGAAATGAGCAAAGACAGCACAGAAAGCAAAAACAAATGGTTCTGATCAACACCTGGTTCTCAAGCAATAGGAGGGTTGCAAATTGGAGTGCACATGGAACAACTCCCAAAATCCAGTTGACACCCAGAAATAATGCATACAGCATGCCAGAAACTACGGACACACCATACATCAGAAATACTCTTCCATCATGCTCTGTTGAATCTACTGAGCAACAAACAAATGGAAAGAGCGGAGCGGTTCACCATCTATAAGTTAACTGAGCATGATGCCTTCTTTATCTCCAAAGTGGAAATCATCAGAGATTCAATCCTATGTATGTATTTAGTGTGTATTTTGTAAGGCGCTTATACATCAAGAAATGGTGTTTCAAAGAGCCCACAGGGCAAAGCGGAGGGAACATGGGAACAATGGCAAATAGAATAAACTGATGAAAAAGGGGCAGTCCTGCTAGGCCTTGTGAGCATTCAGAGCGTGCAAGTGCAAGACAGAGTGAGAAGGGAGAGGAAGGGTGTAAGTGCTAGGAGTTACACAAAGGGAAGTGCCACAGAGTCAGTTGTGTGCAAAGTAAGTGCCTGGCAGAGATCGCTTAGTACGGAATGATCACCTGCCAATAATAAGTGCAGGCCTTTGAGAAGCCAGTGGGTGCCCGAAGGCGAGTGCTGGGATGGGGTGGAAGGCCGGGACCCAGAAGGACGCATAAGCTCCCAGTCCACCAATCTCAGGGACCCACAAATGGTCAGGAGTGGAAGCCTTGCCAAGGAACAAAGAAGACCTCATCCTTTGTAGCATCTTTGGATGATACATCAGCCACCATGAAAAGATAGAAATCCCAAGTGTACACCTGCTCAGTGCTCCAGTTGGACTCTCGGATGGCCCCCTTTGTTACACCCCTAACTTTGTTATGCAAAGTATCACTAAGAACTAGAATCCTCCCAGCCTACCTAAAAACAACAGTGATAAATGATCCAAGCACAGACCCGGATGTCTTAGCTAACTATCACTGATCGCAATCCTTCCATTCTACCCTAAGTTCATTGAAAACACTGTCAGCATTACAGTAAAAGCCTTGTTCCCTTCCTTGACAGATGTTTTGGTTTCATACGAGGGAGCAATGCAGAAATCGTTTTGCTTACTACTAGAACAGACATCATGCAGAAACAGGAAGCAAATTGAACTACGCTATAATTCTTCTGAATCTTACAGCAATCATATTAAACGATTACATACAGTATCATGCTCACAAGACTGGAATCATTCCTGGACATAAGGGACAATTCCCTAACCAGCATTGTGTTCTTCCTTATGAAGCACCCAGCTACAGTTAGATGGGGCCATTTCACCTCCTATGTGAAGTTGCACATGGTTCCTCCTTTCCCCATGGCTTTTCACTGTCCACTCAAACTAGACATCCTCATCCATTTTAAAATTGCTTTTACCATATATGCAATGACACGCATTTCAGAATCCACCTAGATGCTGCCCGAGCTTAGCTTGCATCTCGTAAAGGCAAACATTCGGTTATGTAGGTGTTGCATGTATGGTTGCATTTTCCACTTTCCAGAACCTGGTATCTGGAACATGTGGAATGTGAAGTGAGGGTTTGGGAGTGATGGCTGAAAGACTTAATTATCGACATAAGCAAGGTTGCTGGTATGAGGGCAACAGTTAATACCTTCTGTGAGGGAGCAGAAATGAGAGACAGACACAAGGTTATGTTTTTCTCAAAATCAGACATATTATTAAATACAAATGGGTTGGAAAAATGCCTCTCTAGCCCTATTCTAAAGGGGGGCTTGCGTACCTCCAAAACTAAAACTAGGGATCTGTTTATGTCAGGATGTCAGTAAGTAAAAAGCTGTCCTTGTCTCCAAACATTCTAATCCAACCCTCACTCTAAAACAAAACTTCAAAGGATGCAAGAAGATGTCTTTGACTATTTATTTATTTATTTAACGCTATAGCGCCAAAGCGGCAGGCATCAGGACGCATTACACGAAGACCAGGACAACAGAAAAGTGACAGGAAAGTAGGGTAAGATTACTGGTTCTGAGTAGATTACATTACATGGACATTAGTACGTATGCAGGTCCTTTATTTGAACAACATTGTCTTCAGTTTCTTCCTGAAGGATAGGTAGTTAGATTCTAGTTTTAGGCTGTTTGGGAGCTTGTTCCACTTAGATGCCGCTTTGGTATGAGTGAGTTACTTTCACAAACACTTGCGCTTTGGATCTTAAGGTGTGGCAAGGTTTGTATGTGGTTATTTGGTTTTTTAGGTATACGGGTGCGGATCCATATATACAGTGATTGACAATGGTCATTGCTTTAAAGGTGATCCAGTCTTTCACGGCTAACCAATCAAGGGACTTTCTGTCTTCTGTAATATGTTCATCCCTTTTTTTCTTGGTAATTGTCCTTACTGCATTGTTCTGTATCACCTGACATTGTTTGATGCATTTTTATTGGCCCCCATAAATAGTGCATTCCCCTAGTCCAGTCTGGATAAGAATGTAGCTCTGGTAATAATGGTGCTGTTTTGTTTACTTGTTTACTTAGTAATGGCCTGATGCGGCTGATCAGTTGGTGGTATCAGCAATTGTTTTTCAGATACGTTACGTGGGCTTCCGCTCCCAAGGATGCTTGCAGGTAGACAGGTAGTGTCTTGACCTTATCAGAGACTCTTACATTTGTGTCTTTGATCTTAAAGGTGGTGTATTCTGTGCCTAGCTTAGCTCTTGCCTGGTGTGATCCAAAGATCATGAGCTCAGTCTTGCTTCTGTTGAGGCAAAGCCAATTTGTCATCATCCAGGCTTCGATGGTGCTGTACATGCAAGCAAGCTTATTATTGTTAGTGGTATTACAGCTGGGCAGTTCGATGGCTAGTTGTGTGTCGTCGGCAAAATTTGTAAAGTAGACCCCTAAATTGGTTAATAGGGTACCATGATTTATAGGTCCGGGTATGGAGAAGTGGTCACCCCAGTGGATCTTGGAGCTCTGCTCTTTGAGGAAGGATGTTACCCAGACTATGGCTCCTCGAGAACAATTACATGATTTGTCTAAAGCCTTGTGGTGGTTTTGACGGTTGAGCAAATCAAATGCTGCTGCGAGGTCTAATAATATCAGCATCCCTGTTTTTCCCTAATCTAGCATACTAAGCATTTTAGTCTGAAGGTCGATCAGGGCCGTCTCTGTATAATGTGCTCCTCTAAAGCCTGATTGTTTGTGTAGGAGGCTGTTCCTGTCGACATAATCTTGGAGTTGGATGGTAGCGACTTTGTCCAAGTTTTTTAGGAGAAAGTTACAGTTCGTTATTGGATGGAGAAGAGAAGGTTTGTGCAGGTCTAATCCAGGTTTTTGAGTATTTGTGTAACAGTAACTGTTTTAATTGCAGTAGGGACTTTGTTGTCTCTAAACGAAGCATTCACTATTCTATGAAGTTAGGGGGAAAACGTCTGGGCATTGTCCAGTATAAGCTTGTGGGGTTAATATGTTTTCGGAACAGGCTGTGCATCTAATGGTAGAAAGTATAGAGCTCAAGTCCTCTAGAGAGATAGGGGAGAACTTGAATGTACTCCTCTCATGGGGGGTATGCTCCAAATTATCCAGGAGATCGTATGGTTGGACGTCCAACTTACAGGATTTTATGAATTCGCAAGCTTTTTGAATTTTATTGTAAAAGGCTGTTTGGGCCTTCTCACAGTCTTCTTGTGATGGCTCACAATCAAATATAAAAATGACTCCACCAAAAACAACTTCCAAGGAAAGATCCTTGGATCCAGAGGGGGGTTCTCTTCCCCTGGACTTTTATGTAGCATGGTAAAAGTGTCTCTTTATCCAACAGTTATTTTTGTGTCTTTATACTGGACTCAAAAAGTTTTTGTTCAAATAAGAAATGTCATAACAGGCTTTCTTTAACTTGGTCCAACAATACATTCCGACGCAGTCTCTCTTCACTTTGAACAAGCAATCATGTCCACAACCGCTTTTCTTTAACTTGGTCAAACAATAGATTTCAGGTCAGTCTTTCTTTAGGTCTTTTGGTAACTTTTGTGGATTGCCTGGTATACTCCCCTGCCAGTCCTTCTGATTGCATGGTATACTTCCCTGAAAGGTCTCTTGCCACAGTGTCTTAATTTTTAATCAAAATATACAACTTCAGATGTCTGGTACTTCTGCTTGTCAGGACATCTTATGTGAGCTTTTCAGATCCTCTGGTATGCTCCCCTGCCAGCTATCTTCCTACAATGCCCTAACTTTATACAACTTCACAGGATTCATCACATACCCCTCCCCTGAAGACCCAGTTTCCCGCTCTAGGGCCGTCATTTTGATGACAATCAACAGCCTACTCCATATAGTGAAGAGGCTTTTTGGTCTGGGCTTCCCATTTTCAAACTGGGTCTGAGGGAGAAAACCCCTCTTTCCCCATAAATGAATTGGGGAATATGGGAAGGACATCCTCTTAGTGTCAGCTGTTGTTGCTTTGGGCAATTCTGGGATGGCAATATGTTTAATATATCCTGATTCTGAAATGGGCCACTTGTGAGACCCTCTGGCCAAACTGGGGGATATCATTTCCAACAACTAATTGATCTGGTAGGTTAGGGACTAGAGCCACCTCTAGATTTAACTTTCTTCCCAAAATAGTAATAGGAATTTGAGTTTGTAGGTATTCATCAACATGGCCATGAATGCAAGTTACATTCTCTTTCCCAGTTGGTTTCCACTCCTGGGGAAGTAGTTCTGTTCTTATTGAACATCTTCTACTTCCCGGAACCAATGTGGCCCAAATAGTTTTTCCTTTTTGAATAACAGGGATCTTATAGATGTTCCTGTCTCTGGTACATAGGATAGTATTAGACTTTCCCTGACTTTCACCTTTAACCTGGGGTATGGTTTCCCTAGAGTGTGCATGTACATTGCTCTCAAAGGGAAATCCAGGACCTGATTTGTTCCCCGCTCTACTGATAAATTATAAGGATTTGACCTACTGGATGCACAGTGGTGCCTGGAGTGTCTTGGACTTCCACAAAGGAAACATTCTGGTTTCTGAGGACAATAGTTTACAGATGATCCAGATTCCTCGCAAGAGGGGTCGGATTCATCCTCAGATTGTGAGGCAATATTTTTTTTACCTCAGGCCTCACTTTTAGAGAAATATTTTTTAAAGATGCTGACACACAGGGAGACTTAGCTCCCTCCCCCAGAGTCTGGCTCTTTGTCCGTTTACAATCTGTTTCTTTAATCACAGGCTAAGAAGCATTTTCTGGGGTGTCATTCCTCAAGGTTTCCCTTTTATTTTCCCTAGTGGGTGCTTCCCATGAGACCTCATATACCAGGTTTCCCTCTACCTGGCACTTGGTGATTTTTATCAGCGTTGAAGTAAGATTAAAAAAGATAAATCTCATTCTTCTCGTTAGTAGAGAAGGGGCAGCATCTTTAACTTTCCCTCTTTACAGGGTGTAACATAGAGGGGCAGGGTGATAGGGTAATCTACCCGCAGTTGCAAAGAAATGATTACCTTGTCTTTCCCAGGCACCAGCCAGTCTTGGGGACAGAAAAGATGGTACATGTTGCCCTCCACAGCCTTCCTGGCTGGCAAAATAGCTTAGCAAGTTAATTGTTGGGAGAGAAAAAATCTCCCTAGAATGTACATGAGTAAGTGGTTCAGGGCCCCTTTCTAAAGGTCTCAGTCCTCTAATGGAAAAATAACTCTGTCAAGACATTTCTCCAGATACAGGTGGTAAGGAACACAAACCTATATTGGCTTCCTGACTATATGACCCACTAGTGGGAAAGGTATTGCTGTTCCACTCTTCCCCAGATGTAACCAACTGTGGGATGTATTTTTACTCTACATGTGTGTCATCCATATGTGAGGGGGCAAAAATGAGATATGGACAAAAGGTTATGTTATTCTCAAAATCAGAAACTTTATTAAATAAAAATGGACTGGAAAAAGGCCTCTCTAGCCCTATTCTAGAGGGGAACTTCTGTGCCTCCAAAACTAAGACTAAGAATCTGTCCATGTCAGGATGTCAGTAACTAAAAAGCTGTCCTTGTGTCCAAACATTCTAAGCTGACACTCACACTAAACCAAAATATCAAAGGATCCAAGAAAATGTATTTGACACTTGATATAAGCAAAAGTTGTTCACAATCAAATATAAGGATGACTCCAACAAAGAAACTTCCCAGGAAAGATCCTGGGATCCATGGCATGGTTCTCTTCCCCTGGACATTTATGAAGCATGGCAAAAGTGTCTCTTTATCCAACAGTTCTTTTTGTATATTCATACAAGACTCACAAAGTTCTTGTTCAAATAAGAAATGCCATAACAATCTTTTTTCAACTTGGTCAAACAATAAATTCCAAGGTAGTCTCTCTTCACCGTAAATTAGAAATAATTTCCACAACCGCTTTTCTTTAACTTGATCAAACAGAGCATTCCAGGTCAGTTTTTGTTTAGGTCTTTCGGTAACCTTTGCTGATTGCCTGGTATACTCCCCTGCCAGTTATCTTCCCACAGTGTCTGAATTTGTATACACTGTATACAATTTAAGATGGCTGCTACTTCTGCTTGCAAGGACTCCTTTTGCAAGCTTCTCAGATCCCCTGTTATACTGCCCTGCCAGGTATCTTCCCACAATGTCCAAACTGTATATAACAGCAATAGCCTGGTACTTCTGCCTGCCAGGACTTCTTTTATTTTACTGTTTATTTATTTATATCACAGTAGCATATTTGCTAAGGTGCTTGACATATTTTCCTATGGTAATACATGCTTTATTTTCCTCCATATTGGCATCTCGTGCACCTGTACAGGATTGTAGTTTGCTTCTACTCTTTGACTCACCAGTATTTGTTAGGACTGATTTTCTATACTTTGGCCTAGTGGACAGATGTATAGAAGGCCAACCTATATCGTGACAGGAAGAACTCTGGGAAGCTGTAGCCAAACCAGTTTAGGTAGCAGTGACAGGCGGTCTAGGCTAAATCTTCACAGGGGGTGAGCTTCTAAAGGGTCCGCAATTCGGTCACACAATGGAAATCACAGATTACACTTAGACAGGATGTATACAAATACAGCTATTTAATTATGGCCAAAACACACTGTAGTAAAATGACTACAAGCAGGTAGACATATCACACAACACTATAAGATTAAATACATATATACATTCACTTGGTTATAAGGTATAATGCAAATCAGAAACTCCTGCAAAGGAAAGGTTAGACAATTATTATGCACAAAAAGGTCCACAGAGATGGTCCCTAACTAAAATTGTCCAGTCCTAAGGTGCCTGGGGCCTTGATCCCAATACTTCATGATACAGTTCTACAGAATTTAGGATGCAGGAAAAATGGCAGGTAGGGTCTCTGGGGTCCAGTGAAGGTTTCTTAGGTTACGGGTTCAAGTTATACTAATGCCCCAAAGTAGCCCCAACAGTGAGACGTCTTGCACAAGAAAGCTATGGCAAAGCCAAAAGTGTTTGAAATACGCTTTATTATAAGCCCATTGACATATAATGGGAGTATAGGGGTAGGCTAGAAATGATATAACTTACCGCCCATATTTTGATTCTTCCCCAGATTTGGCAGAACAAAGGAAGAATTCTGATGTTGCTTTTCCCACCAAAAGCCTTAGTCCTTGCTTAACAGGGGATGCAAGTTTGAGCTAATCTCCGGTTGGTGTCTTTTACTGTTGCAAGGACTCATGGTCGAAGAATGCAGAAAATATCCATGCAGCACCCCTCTCAGGACTGGACTCGGGTCAAGTAAGCAATTTTTGGATGGTGGTCACTGTGCACGGCAATGCAAAAGGACTCAGCCACCGTGATCAGACTTTCCCTTCTATCTCGGGGCCCCTTGATGCTAGGACACTGAAATTTCGCAGGAGGTAGTCTTGCAGGGTCAGCCAAATCTCAGGCCGAAACTCCAGAACGGTGACTCCGGCAGCACGGTAGCCCAGAAACGAAGCTGGTCAGACACAGGATCGTTCCAGGGCACTTCCTAAGGATTCCTTTGGTATGGTACCAACCAGAACGTTGAGAATGGATGTATCTCACAGGACTACTAAAGATCAAGAGCAAGACATGGCCACTCCAGGACAGCAGCAGATGTTGGTTGCCAGGCCTCCTTCAGTCGAGTCCTCACAGCTGGGTAGGATACTTGGCTCCTTCAGGTTTTTCCAGGGTCTCTGAAGAATGGGTGCATGGGTTCTCTTCTTATCCTAAAAGCCAGGTAAGAGCTGAATCTCCCACTAGCCAATAGAAGGATGAGCCCACACACACACCCCAGCAGTGGTCCAATCAGGACCACTGGTGGGAACATTCATACATACCACTCAGACACACTGAAACCAGTTTGTGGATTGGGGTCAGACAGACCCAGCCCACATTCTGTCAGCAAACACACACAGCTCTACAGTAGCCTGCCAAAAACTCCTGCTTTCCCAGGCACTGGAAGTCCTTATAAGGATTTACCTGGCCTCTGAAGCCAGGAAGAAGGCTAAAGAACAGGATGGCAAAAGAACAGTTGAAAAATCTAGTGGCTCAGCCATGTTTGACCAGTAGCCACAGTTAGTAGCCAAATGCGGTAAACGCGGAAAAGCTAAAACGAAAATCCCAAAAAGTGGGGAAAAGTCACTGCTGCCACCAGCCTATCCTTTTAGTACACCTAGAGTAACCAAAAATCCTCTGAGTGTTAGTCTAGGGCAAAACAAAACTGCACCCCAAGTGATACAAAATGAACCAAAAGTAGTAATATAGTAACACGACAAAGGGAAACAAGGACATATCAGTTTCCCAATAACATATGAACGAAGGCCAGAACAGTGAAGTTTAAGACTTCGCTCTACTGCAAAATGTACAGGTCAGATTCAAAAATATAAGCAAAAGGTTTGGGGGTTCCATAAAGATGGAAGGAAAGTTGTAGTAAAGAGAAATCTTTCCTAACAGCGTTCAAACATTCTGCTTGTCAGATATTTGAAATAGGATTGGACTTTATCTGCTTTCAACCTCTTTTGTATATTGTCAGTATTTGCAACCTTGTAACACGAACGTCGGTACACCCTCAGGTTTGGAATAAACTTGTCCAGACTCACTAGTCGTTCACGGCATCCCAGACTCTTGTTGTGCCTTTGCACAAAAGCCTCTTCGATGGATCGACTTCCCCCACAGTGCAGACATTCCCTCAGCATGTTCTGCAGCTCCGCGATCACTTGCCTGGTTCCCTCTGTGGCCTGGACTGGATAACATTGCTTCCTAGCATGACCGCACCTCGAGGAGCTCCGCTGAGGCTCCCAGTCTTTCCATGGTTCCTCAGGTTTGCCTGCTGGCTCTACCCTCATCTGTCGCCATGGCTAAATGAGCCTTGCGTTCTCCAGCTGCTGCAAGGCTTTGGCCGTCCTTGCTCTGGCTGCTTTCTCTTGCACCGTCCCGGCTCTCATTGCCTCTGCCATTTTTAAATATTCCATGCATCTGAGGTTCAGTAAAACAACTAGCCTCTGCATTAGGCGTCAGGCTTCTTCTGATCGGCATATCCTCCTTCCGCCTCTTCTTTGTCTCAGTACTTGTGGTTTTATGGGAATTGAAGTCCATGGCTGGGTTTCTTGGATGTTGTTCAAAAGTCTAACAAAAAGCCATATCAAAACCAGAAGATGTTATACATGAATTGTGAATGGCTGAGTCATAGATAGGGGCCTGACTACCGCAATTCAGAGAAAAGGTTTTCTGACATTCATTATAGGAGGGCACTGTTAAGTGACAACACATCATTAAAGACTTAGGTATTAGAGGGTCTTTGTCAGAGGAGAGGGGAAAATACTGTGCCTCACCCAAGGAAATCACCATCTCTCCTCGGTAGTTGTCTCCTCCCATATTATCCTCACTCATATAGCCGCACCCAGGGTCAGCATCAGGTAGCGGCTGCTGTCCCCTGGCCACATTTGAGGAGGTCATCGGAGGGGAATGAGTGATGACTCCACAGGGTTCATCACGCTCTGGCTTTCATGAGGGAGAACATAGTCGCTTTGGCCCATGACGGGCACCCAGGAATAACGTGAACCAAACAGAGAGTTAGAGAAAATTACTGGTGGCATGGTGTGGATGTGAGTTCAGGAAGAGTGGTTAGGAACTGCTTGCATTGCCAGAACCCTGACATGAGTTGAAAACTGAAGTGGCAATGGGTTAATCCCATTGTGGCTTCGGAGGGAGTATGGAGACAAGTAGGAATACCAAAAACCACAGTTGGGACCCCTACTTCACGGGCACTTAGCGGTTGAACAATTAAATATTAAACAGAACTAGTGCCCAATGGAATCAAGGAGCTGCACCCATCCGATAGAAACACCCGGGGCGAACGGAGAAACGCAATGAAGGTGTAAATCAAGACGTTCAGGAAAAGCGGGATCGCGGTAGAAAGCAGCCAGAGACCGACCGCACCAAATACAAACACAAACATTAGAGGAGTCGACCACGGCTGAAGTTGGTCTGAATTTGAGTTTAAAAGCACAGACAGATGGAAACGAAAAAAGACAGATGTGTCACAAGAAAACATTTGCTATAATCCATAATATTTGAAAATTAGAAATGTTCACATATCCTGAAGAAGACGCACACAATTATCTGGAAGAAGTTCAATAGAGATTGTAGAGTCGAGACTATTACATGTTGGAAGTCCCAGACAAATTGGATGATAAAACAGTAGGAAACATATAGTTGATAAAGTATACAATGTGGGCGATTAGGATTAGTGGTTACATCATTATTAGCAGAAAATTAGAATACTTGAAATTTAAAGAATAGGAACAGAAGACTTATATGCAGATTTTAGCTTCTGTAGATGAACTGCTTTAGAATGATGGAAATTAATGGTATGTATGGAATATGAATGAATGAAAGAGAAACAGCAGTAATGTTTTCATGAATTATGTTTTGTACTGTTTTTTATACATTAAATAACAATGAAAATAAAATAAAATAATGTTAGATTAGTCGCAGCTCCTGTCTCTTTTCCCTTGTCCTCCTTGATTCCATTGGGCACTAGTTCTGTTTAATATTTGACAAGTAGGAATAGACATTTTAGGGCCTTACCAAACTTTTAAATCCGGTGTAAGGTTGATGATGGTCGATTACTTTTAGAAATGGCCAGAGGTTAAACTAGTGAAGAATGTAAACACTTATGATGCAATAGAGATTATGGACGAAGTGGTCAGGAAGGAGAGATTCTCTGAGAGCGTAATACGTGATAATGGAACCCAGTTTCAAGGGAATCCCATGAAAAATTATGCAAAGAAGGCAGCGATTATGTGAATGTGTTCAGCCATGTTATCGCCTTGAAAGAAATGGATTAGTAGAGAGGTTCAACTGTGTTATGGTAAAGACAATAGAACAAGCGATAAGAAATGGTACAGAGGCCAACCGGGTAGCGGAGGAATGGTTATGGAGATCACCCAATAAATAAATAAAGTCTCTCCGTTCAGCATCTTGAGAGAAAGGTAACCGAAAACCACCCGAAACCCAGCGTGGGTAAATTCCCTTGTGTAGAGGGAGGTGCTTCTTCATGGGATTTTAGACAGCGCATAGTGGAGACTCAATCCAAATATAAGAAATTGGTGGGTGGTAAAATATCACGGATTCACAGGATGATTTAGCCTGGGGACTGGGTGAGAATATGCAAGGGCCAGACAGTACACAAAGGTTTGTCGAAATGTTCATGCCCAGTTAAAATAAAGGAGGTATTGAATGCTTATTTATGAATGCTGTTGAGGAGTCTCACTATTGAATATTAACAGGATCTAAATCCCAATTGGGAAGTTAACATGAGGATGGGGGTTCAGAGGGAATGACATGAGTACTGAAAATAGCAGGATGTCAATGTGGGATGGAGAAAATGAATGTCTTCAAGTTGAAGGGACAGAATGTCTAAGGAAGGAGAATTTGGAAAGTTTAAGTGTCGAACAAGACACATATGTTGGAGTGGCAACAAATAGTGGTTGTGTGTCGCGGGAAGTAAATCATGCCAGGAGGGTGCAGAGACCACCTATGTTTGGAATGGACTGTGAAATGCAAGTAAATAACGCTGCATCTCCTGGGTGGGTGTAAAGACTATTGTATGGTACGATGAAAATGCAATTGTTGATTGTGCTCTTTCTTCCTGAATTAGTTACACCTGTGACCTTTTTAAGCTTATGTTATGCTGATTATGTTTTTAATGATCTAGTGGTTTTCCATAATGTTTTCCATAATGTTCAGCCTATAGACTCTGGGGGAGGGACACCAATTTCATGTATAGCAGCATGTTTCACATTCCAGACACTGGAATATGGAACGTGTGGGTTGTGAGTCCATGGTTCTGGGAGGCAGGACTGCTGGAAAGAGGGTGGAAGCAGTCATGGGTGTCTGTGGAGGAGATATTTCAATAAAGACAGTTTGCATAACCCAATCCTCTAGGAGCATTAATCAAAATAGTAGGTAGGTCCCATCATTAGTCGTCCCCGAGTTGTGGCACAAGGAACTAACCCAGCAGCCCACCCAGTAACTAAAACTAAGAACCTTGGGGTGACCTTTGTGCAACACATTTCCTTCTTGCATCCTATTTCATGGATTGGAAGTAAGAGATGCTCCACTCTTAGTCTATTCCACAAGCTCCTCCCATCTCTCGGGTGAATGACAAAGTCTAAATGGTCCAGGCACTGGTTATAACAGAGCCAGTCTACTGTAAATGGTATTGAATGTCTACAGGTCATCCAAAATATGGCTGCACAATTAGTATTTGAATTAGGGAAAAACAGCAACATCTCTGGAGTTCTAAGAAGTCTTCGCTTTTTACCTATACTATCTCAAATTGACATGAAAGCCTCCGTTGTCTCCTGAAGAAAAGTTTGAAACTCATGACCTAAGTACATATGTAACTGTCTCATCAAACATGTCTCTCCCCGAGCTCTCGGAGCAATCACATTAAACTTCTATTTAGAGTAAGAAAGAATTTGGGAAATGAGGACTAGCTTTTGCGGGACCAGACCTCTGTAATGCACTGCATCTTCAACTAAGGCTCAAGCCAACCACCATAAATTCAGGAAATCCTTAAAAACGCTCCTTTTTAATAGGGCCTTGCAAAATGCTGTGTAGTTACCTATTGCCCACATCTCATGGCTTGAATCGGCACTCACCTGTCATGCACTGTATTCATGTTTCAATACTCTTAGGTAACGTAGATGGGAATTGGCTGTATTATATTGCTCTTTCAATAATTTGTATTTTTTGTATTTCATTATGCTTTCACTTGCCTCTGTTATGTACCCAACCTTACCCCTTCCACTGTCCCCTCATTATTTCAATACTGCGCTCTGGAGTACTGCATACATGTTATGTTAATGAGACTTTGGAAGATCTGAAAAGGAAGAGGGTTGGGATGGTAGGTTAGTAGAATCGAGAGGGGAAAGTGCAAGCGATCTTGGATTTGCTATTGGTAGCTTCAGTTCGGAAAAAACGGTGACTGTGTACTGGTATGGCATTTTTGTGATGTTTTGTGGATGGTTGTATGCAGGTGTTTCATGTGCATGTTAGGTGTTATAGAGAGTTGGCAGAGTGCCTGTGGTTTGGGTGTTTTCATTTGAAGATCTGTGGTATGTATTTCCATGTTGGGTGGTGGGTGTGCTGAGTGGTGAGCGTTTGGTAGGGTTAGTCGGGGTTGTCTGTGTTGTTTTTACAAAGGGTTAGCCTTTCCGCTTCGTCTTATTATTATTGGGTTTGTGTGGATTTTTCTTGGGTGTTGCTGTCTCGTTGGGTTCTCTTGCATTGCAGTGGCGGGGTTTGTTGCTCCGTTCTTCAGTTTGGTGCATTAAAGAGCCATGTTTTTATCAGTTTCCTGAATTTCATATGATCTTCTATTGCTCGTATTTCCTTTGGGAGCGAGTTCCAGAGTTTCACCGCTACGCATGAGAATGTGGATACCCTGAATTTTGGTTTTGAGTATTGTTTTGGTTCGAGACCAATGTTGTTGCAGGATCTTAGTGTTTGTGTTGGTTTGTAGATGGAGTTTTTTTCCTGTATAAATTCTGCCCGTTGGCCATGAATCACTCTGTTTTATGCACACTCTGTGTGTTATGCAGAGTGTGTAGCATGTGGCACAATGCATAACACTATACATAAATAAAATACATGAAAGTGACACTTATCACAGCTATAAAAAGGGGTTTAAACCAAGTGGTAAAAAAAATATCCTACTTGGACACTGCACTTAGATGAACCAAACTGAACAACAGCTGGACCTCCCATCAGCAGTCAGTAGTGCTGTACAAAGGTATTGGGGAGGCCCATGTTATGGTCTTGCAGATCTCCATAACAGAAGGCTTTTTTTGAGGTCCCACCTTGAAGTACGCTCAGACGTTCTGCTTCTGATAAAGAGAAGGCAAACCATCTTCTTAGGGTTGCTTTAGAAAGCTCAGGATTGTGACGAGGAAGACTAAGACTACTACTGATTAATGGTAAGTATCCAGGCGTTTGTGATGGGCAGTCCTTATGCAGAGTAGTAGGCCAATAGGCATTCCTGTGAAATGAAAGGAACTTTCAAACCAGATGCTGTGTGATTTCCATCGGGTCTGGTGTTATATATGTGGAACCGGGCATAAATGGCTGAAGGACACAAGAGGTGAGGGATTTTCACCTAACATTTCAGTGGTTCATATGTCACTGCTCATTGTATTAAAACCTAAGCACGATGAATGAATCTATTTCACTGAAAAGGGAAAAAGCAAAACCCTTTTTCATTCATTTCATTAAAATCTCTATTATGACTGTTGTAGCGTGTAACATAACTTTTTAAATTGCATAGGAGTTTATGTGTTAGGCAAGATTGGTGTAGCATCTGCTGACTCTTCGTGCTGCGCTCTTGTATGGAGGCAAACACGCTTAGTGTCCCCGGTGATGAGCAGCCGGTTCCATCGATTCTAATTCACTTGAGAGATTTTGAGAAAACACTCCAGTAACTGCTAATTGGACACATCCATTAAGCTGGGCTGTTTGCTTGACTCGAATATGCGTGTTGTTTAGGTTCATCTGCATTCCTAAATTACTGCAGTTTCTGAGACTGTGGCACCCCGATCTTGGTGGTCGATGTGCAGTGCGCTGGGACACCGAGGCCAGGCGGATCCCTCTGTTTGTGTTCTGGGGCTTCCATGAAATGTAGAATTGCATGCTGACATTACAGCCTCAGAGGACAGAGGCGGACATGGGGAGTACTGTTGTTATTTCATTGTACAGCAAGCCAGCCGTAAAAGTAGACATATGTTACTTTCACACAGAAGCATGTATATGGTATGCGCCTTTATATACATGATGTATAGGCGTTATCTATTACATATGATGTGTGCCACCATTATGTAATTCATAACAAATTTGAAATATATATATTTATATTAGAGGGTCGGTGCTAGCAACACTGCAGTTATGGTTAAGTTGACTTTCCGATACGAAGAACAGTTTTTAGGTGGCTCATAACTTTGCCGGCATTCGGCGAATCCGCACACAACTGTGCAAAAGAAATGTAGACACAACACTGTTTTTTGTTTCACTAAGTTTTGTGCAGTTTAAATGAGGGGGGCAAGTTGTAGGGGGGATGGCAACATTTTTGAAATCCGTATAGACTTGAATGGGAAAAGCATTTTGCTCATGGCTACTAGAGCTCGATCCGCTGGACGGATTGGCAACATACTTGCGCGAGGAGTGGCGGCCTAGTCCCAATAGCTTGTTATTTGCAATTATGGCCATCCCACGTTTTAAATGTGGGAATAATACGTAAAAATAATTTGTGATAGCTCAGTCCAGTTTGCAGACTCACTCCCTGATCTGATGTCTGTAGACACCTCTCGACCTATCAGAGGGCTGCCTAATGCCCTCAGACATCAGGCAAGATCACCGATTGGTCTATCGAAGAACATGAGGTGCATCAAAATATTTTGAAATGGGCACCATGTTGGGTTTGCGATCCCTTCCGGCTGCTCACAGACACCATGGTAGAAAGGTGTGTACAAATGCAATAGATAGATCAATACTCCTAGCCAAACTCAGGCAACATCAATGTCCCCCATCTCAAATGAATTTGGTAATGTTGTTGCACTCAAACACATCCATGCGAGTGAAATTGAACTTTGAAGGCAAACTGTCACCCTCAATTCTAACACATAGAGGAGTGAAGCAGGGCTGTGCCCTTGTGTCTTTTTTGTTTAACTTTTTCATTTTTGATATGGGCCCCACTCTAATGAACTGCATTACTGATGCACCTCGTATTGGCCACCAAAAGATTGCGTATTTATTATATGCGGACGATTTGGTCCTGCTGTCCCAGTCACCCATTGGCCTGCAAAATATGTTGAATCAATTAGAAACCTATGTAATGGTAAATAATCTAATTCTTAATACCACCAAATCGCAAATTTTAATTTGCAATAATAGCATCTCAAAAAAACATCATCCAAGGTGGTTTCTTCAACAGTGTGAACTCTCCGTGGTCTTGAGATATAAGTATCTTGGAGTTTACATCGAACATAAAAAAACTTGAAGCATCCTGACTTGTGAAATTAAATCTAAGTTAGGGGCTTTGATATCACAATCAAAGATACTCTTGAGAAGATTTGGGAAGTGTTCACTGAAAGATGTTGTATATTTTTATAAATCAAAGGTAATTCCGATTCTACTGTATGGAGTAGAGGCCTTTGCTCCGCAGGACCGTAGTTTTTGGGACAGTCTGGAAGCAAAATATTGGAAAGCCGTCCTAGCATTATCGCCTGGGACACCTTTGGCGATTTTGCGGTTTGAATTGGGCTTAGTATCCTTGCACTCTCAAGTGTTATGGAAGCAGTGTGCCCTTTTGCGAAAAATTGTTGGAAGCGTTGGAGAAACCAACTTTCTTGAATGTTTTAGCCAAAAATTTGTTTTTATCCAAAAATGGCATGTCGAGAAAGTGGCGAAACCATGCCCTAAATGCGGCAGCTGATGCCTCTGTAACAATTGAGCTTCTTTTAACCAACCAAGGTCGTGCGAAAAGGAAAATTAATGAATATGATTGGGTTGGTAACATGGCACTGTGCTCAAAACTTAAAGACTTCAATCCAACTGCTTTTGGCACCAAAAGGTATGGAGTTATATCCGACTACTTATTGAAATCCCCATCTCATTTATTTCGGCGAAAACTATTAAAATTTAGACTGAACCAATATGAAACGAAGGACATCTTGTTCAGAAGGAGATTAATTCTCAGAGAGCAGAATTACTGTCGATTTTGTCTGACCAGGGAACAGAGTGAAACTCTACAGCATCTTGTAATTCAGTGCACTGCGTTAAATGATAGAAGGGCTAAATGCTTTGGAAAGAAACTAATTGCATAGAATTATTTAGATCATGATCAAATATGGAATTTGTTGTTTTCTAATCCGAGAATAACTGTGCAGATTGCAATTGTGCAATTTTTGGATATAGTATTTCCTGATACTTAAAACTGAAAAGTGTGAACAGTGATCTTGGAATGAAAGATGACATTTTATTATTCATTTGTGAAAATTGTCAAAGTGTTAAATAATTTGATATGTTTTATGTTTAGTGCGTAGTCTGTATATGCATTGTATATAACCTTATTATCGAACATTTGAAAAGTTGGTTTACCAACTGTAACAAATAATAATTAAAAAAAAAAAAAGGTGTGTACAAATGCGAATTTGTACTTGCATTGGTTATCGACCATTCCCTGGGGTGGCTAGTGGTGGGTAGGAAGGTGCAGAATATGTGTGTTTTCGTGCAAAAAAGGAGCTTGATGTTTTCTTTGGTGTTCGTGGTCTCTGTTTTATGGTTGCGGACAGCACAATCCTTCTGGGGACTATTTTGCTATCTGCGGACACCATGACATTTATTCTGGTGGGAGTTTGATGCCACACTTATGGTGATTTAGTTAATGTGCATTGATTGTATGTATGTTGAGGTGGATTTTATTATATAATAGATAGGGAACGTGAGTTTGGGTTGTAGTTTTGTTAAGGGAGTGATGGTCTGTGGGCATGGTTAGTGTCAGATTAAGTTAGGCTTTGCCCAAGCCTCAAACAATCTGCCCACTGGCCATGGCCCTGAGGGATGATGTATATTGATGGTATGTATGTTGCAATGGGTTTTATTATATTACACATGCAATGTGAGTCTGTGTCCCAGTTATGTCAAGGGGAAGCAAAGTTGACTTTTGGACATGGCCAGTAGCTAGATTGTTTGGGGTATGGGAGGGGTTGCAAAGTTGGTTTATGGGTGTGGCTAGTGGAGAGATTAAAGTAGAGATGGGGACAAGTGAGTGTCAGTAGTAGTTTTGTTAAGAGGTGTTCAATGTTGGTTTGTGATCATGACCAGTACTACAATGTTTGCAGTATGAGGAAAGGGTACTAAATTGGTCTGTCAGTATGACTGGTGGCAAGATTAACTATGCTAATGGCCAGTAGCCAGATTGTTTGGGGTATAAGGGGGTGCAAAGTTGGTCAGTGGGTATGGGTAGTTGTTAGAATATGTTGGGCTGAGCTCATGACCAGTTTGTCCGAGGCACGTTATCCATGGCCATTAGGGTTGATATATGGGAGTGTGGACAGTGGGCACATCTGTATGCTAAGCACAGGGATTGTGGACCATGTCCATGGGTGCGAGATGTGTGAAGTGGTAAATGGTTCCTCGGGTACAGACAAGGAAAAGTGAGTGTAGGCCCAGGTTTTGTTAAGGGGTTGCAAAGGACTTGGCCAGTAGCCAGATTGTTTGGTGTATGGGCAGGGGTGGACAGTTGGTCTGTTGGGCTGTGAGTGTTTTGGGCTGTTGGGCTGTGGCAGCCATGCCCCTAACATTGTGGACACTAGACATGGTCATCCGGCATGATATATGGGATTAAGGTTGGCTGTGGGCCCAGCCTGTTACCGGGGCCAAGGTGTACTTTGAGATGGTTAACGGGTATGCAATATAATCCATGGGCATGTCCTTTGCAATGGCCAATGTGTACTTTGAGATGATTAGTGGGATGTGCAATGCAGTTCATCTATGGGATTAAAGTTGGCAGTGGACTGACTGCATGGGCAATGTATACTATGAGATGTTTAGTGGGGTTTGCAAAATGGCTGAAGGCTATGTCCCAGGCATTTATGACAGTGACAGGTCTGTCAGCTAGCCACGGGGATTGTGGGGACTGTCCACGAGTGCAAGATGTGGAAAGTGGTAAATAGTCTTTGTGTTACAGATAGGGAAAAGTGAATGTGGGCCATAGTTGTATTAAGGGCAAAATTGCCTTTTGGACTTGATAGTAGCCAGGTTGTTTGGGGGTATAGAAAGGTATAGAAAGGTATAGAAAGTTAGTCTGTTGGTCTATGAGTCTGTGAGTAAGTTGGGCGGTTGGGCTGTGACCATGGCCAGTGGCCAGATTGTTCGGCCATGCCCCAAACAATCTGGCCACTGGCCAGATTGCCATGAGGAATGATATTTGAGATTGAGTTTGGCAGATGGCCTGGACTGTTGCACGGGCCAAGGTTTAGTTTGAGATGATAAGTGGGTATGCAATATAGTCTTAGTATGGGGTTACAGTTGGCACTGGGAATGGGCTGCTGAATGGGCAATGTGCATTTGTTGCAAAATGGCTGAAGACCATGATCCAAGGAGAGTGGAAAGTGGGCTTATCTGCAATTTGCTTTGGGCTGATAATTGGGACAGGTCATAGAATGTTTTGCTAATCTTCAAACAAATATATACTCATAAGTAGTATATTGCATGTACTATGTTTTTGTACAACATTTGTGTGTAGTACACTGTTGTTGTATTATCATATTTCTAATAATTGGGACATTGGAGCAAATCTGATGTAGATTAAAAAATATATATATATATATTTTACTTTTAGATTAAATACATATTTTGATCATGGAAGAGACTGTGGATAGTGTAATCAGTGGTCCATTCCATTTCTTCTATTCATTTTTATACAGATTATGCATCTGAAGAGGAACAAGACATTTTAGGAGCAGCTGCCATCATGGCAGCAGTGATGAACGTTCCTCTCCTTCATAGGCTACCAACACCTCCACTACCATGAATTAGAGATCATGGATTAATAGTGGCAAATCGCAGTGCTTGCTTTTGGATTTATAAGAGGTCTGCAAGGTTTACACATTATATTGGAAATGGCAAAATATTAGCACTAATATGTGTATTGCATTTGTGTACAGTACACTGTTGTTGTATTAACATATTTCTAATGATTGGATCATTGGGGAAAACAAGGTGGATTGAAAGAATCTGTATTTTCCTGTGAGTGTTAGTGCATTGTTTGATAATGATAGCTATATCTTTTATACTATGCTTAAATCAGTTAGCTAACCGATGGCATTTTCTGTCATGTGCAGGGATGCGTTCTCCCTCTCTTGTCCTCCTGGTAAGCACATGAGTAATTCTCGTGGATCCTCTTGTGCATTTATGGTGGATTTAACAATTCCTGCATGTTGGTCCACTACCTGTCTTACACCTGATACAGCGTAGATAGTGTCAGGATTATTAGTGGCATATTTCTGCATGATGAGGAGTTGAAAACATAGCTATTGTGAGATATGTGTGTATATATATTGTAGACAAGTGGTGACAATTGGAAAAGTAGATTGATTGCTACATTTGCAAAGCAATTCACTCCAGTTATGTTTTGAAAGGTAAAACGACCTGGGAATGGGGAATGTAGTGCATTAGAGGTTTGTGTACTTGTTTTCTTTTTTGGGGGGAGGTCTGATGCAGTTTAATGTTGTACTAGTTCTCTTTTTGAAGCTTTTCTTTTTTCAGGTACAATGTACATCTCCAAGTGTGGCATGCACAAGGCACATTGGGGGTCATTACGAGTTTGGAGGCGCCATGGCTGCCTCCAAACCCGGGTCCGGTCCGGTCTGACAGAATGGGGACTTACCGGGTCATTCCGACCTTGGAGGACCCGGTAAATCCCCATTCTGTAGACCACTCCCCATTCCCATTTGAGCCCCTATCGGGCTCAATGGGAATGGGGAAGGTGCTAATAACGGGCCCGCAAATTGGAGGCCTGTTATTAGATCCAAGGTCCCTTAACAGGACCCGCAGAGAACGGCTGGTCAGACCAGCCGTTCCTGCTGGGGCCCGCTAAGGGACCTCGGAGTAGGGCGGTAAGGGTTTACCGGCACCAGCATCATTACCGGTGACCGTTAACCCTTGCCGCCCAACTTGGAATGAGGCCCATTGTCTGTTATATTCAAGGGATGCCTGCTTTGACTGTATGGGCCTCATTACGGCTTTGGCGGCAGCCATGCCGCTAATGGCAGCATGGCTGCCTCCAAAACCGGGTCTGGGTCCTGGTTCCCTGAATGGGGAATTACCGGGCCATTCCGAGTTTGGAGGGCCCAGTAATTCCTCCCTCAGGGAACCCGGGCCAGGACATTCCCCATTCCCATTCGAACCCCCATAGGGCTCAACGGGAATGGGTGCAGGGAGCTAACAACGGGCTGATTACGACCGGCCCATTGTTAGCTCCCTGGTCCCCTTCCGGGACCCGGTAACGACGCCTGGTTTTACCAGGCGTCCTTACCGGGTCCCGCGAGGGGACCTCGTAATCAGGCGAAATGGGTTTAACGGGTCCGCATCCATTAACGGCACCCGTTAACCCATTCCGCCAAGATTGTAATGAGGCCCTATGTATCAAAGTTTAGTAAAAACATACCTGTCAGCTGCTTGTAAAATTGTATAGCAGGCAATAATGAGTAAAACAAAAATTCTACTCAATCACCCTCATTTGTCTGATATAAAATCTCTGCTTTGCCGGCCCCCTCAAAGGGTCACCTACAAGGCCTTTGGGAGTTCCTTTCTGGGCCTGTCCAGAAATGGAGGTGCCCCTGCCCTCTTATCACAGAACTCAAAATGTTTGCCTGTTCTCGTCATTTCATCTGCATTGGCCGCTGGTCTGAGTTGGATAGCCCTTCCCTTCCTGTTCTCCCCCTCTTTCGTGCCCAGCTTCCCACCTTCTCCATTTGTCTCTTCCCACTTCACTGCCACATGTGATCGTTTTTCAATCCCCCTTGATGTTCTCTCACCCTGACTGGGTCTCCTGCAAAGACCTCTGCTGATGCAGCCTCATGTCCTCAGCCACGGATCGTCTCCTTCAACCTCCCGGTCTCCGTTCTGTGACGCCCGCTGTTACTACCTGCTCCATCTTGGGCTCCTAATCTGTTGTCAATCGTAGCTACAACACCTTGTCTGCATCGCTGCTGCCTAATCTTCCCTCCTCGTAGCCGCTACAGACCCTCCACACTGGCCTGCATTGACTTGACATTCATCATACTGTGCTGCTATCTTAATGCATCTGGCTTCTCTTCTCTCATTCGTAGCCTCTATGGACCCTGCACACTAGCTTTTATTGACTTTGACATTCATCATACCGTGCTGCTATTTTAATGTATCATCTTGTTTACCTGCTCTCAGTTTGCACTTGCTCTTTACTTGCCTCAATCTACAGTCTGTGGCCTTGCATGTTGCAGCCGTGCGTTGCATCATATGTCCCCGTCTGTAACTGCTTAGTTTGCACTCATCCCCTTTCATTTTTGTTAATGTATACTGCTAGTCTTATTTTGCTTCCTTCTCACATGCTCCTCCTTACGTTTCCTCATCTTTCCCCGTCTCAGGTGTGTTTTTTCATGCCGGTTTGTTTTTCAGCCCAGTGCTGTTCTTGCATCTTGTGGTGTGGTGTGGCTATCCCCTAGTGTTCTCACATGCATGCTAACATCTTCTGGACAATGTTATCTCTTTCCACCTGGCCTCGTGCCTTTTTGTGCATGCACTATGCTTGTCTTGCCCGGAATATAATGTCAATTTTATCATGTTGCTTGCAATTTGATATCCTGTGGGGTGACACTACCTCGATGCACACTTCACATTATGCCTGGCAGCTCCCCTTCATTACATGCTTGTCTTTTTTACTCTCATGTAACTGATGCATTGCTTCTATGTGCTTCCAGTTTCCTTTCCTTACTGACCTCTCTTATGCCCCATGTTTTATTATAATCCCTCTCCTTTTTTCACTTTTATGTATCTGACTGTTTGTCTCCCTTAAAGCGCTTTGAAACACATTGTGTATAGGCGTTATATAAATAAACTATCATATCCCTACTTGCCCTTGATGTCTAATCACCCCCCACATGTGATTGGACAAAACCCTCTTCAAAGAAATCCCATCTTTCTCCAATTCCTACATTTTCATTGGGCAGTTTCATCTTAACTATCATCTTCAGCTCATGTGTAGAACACACCTCTTCATAGGATTCGTTGTGGTGGGTCATGATGTCATTATGTAACAACATGGAAGTTGATTCTTGCCAACATTCGCTCAGCTATCACCCATGCAACAAACATCGGCAACTTCATCACCACACACAACCTTGTTCACATCTTCATCACCGAGACCTAGCTGACACCTACCTCCACCCACATCCTAGACATCCTTGTCCCCAAGAGCTACAGCATCCAACACAGAGACTAACCAAACAACACAGGCAGAGGCCTCACAGTCATCCACAAGATGTCATCCCCTGCACCAGACTTGATGTCAACAACATTGGCTCCATTGAAGTTCACTCCTGACACTAGCTTCTCTCCCTGATGGACAGAGTCACCTTCCATCTCATCTAAGGACCACCAAAACCCAGCACTGCCTTCATCAGAGACTTCACCGAACTGTTCACCACCATGTCCCTCATGCACGCTGACATTTTCCTAGGCGACCTCAACCTCCCAGGAAACAAGGGCACCCAACCGATGAAGGAAGCTCTCCTCGGTCGTCTCGAATACCCTCATCCCCACACAGCACACGAAATACCCAACAAACGAGAAAGGTAACATCCTCAACCTAATTATCACCACACTGTCTTCCATCCACTGCAGCTCTCCTCTCCCGCTTGACTGGTTTGACCACCTAGCTGTGCCTTTCAACATCATGCACACTACCCAAGGCAAGCATTCCCAGGAGAAACCTGTAGAGGAGGTCCCAAATAAAGCCTACACTCCAGTCGCCCATCATGAAGTACCAGGAACGTTTACACCAAAATATGTGATGTATGATGAGCAAATAAACCAACAGAGAGCCGCGGGAGGGCTCTGCCCAATACATATCAGAAGAGCAACACTTATTGAAGTCCCAATACCCAGAAAACCATGGACAGTAAGGTATCTATTGAGAAAACCCTACCAGCAAATAAGACGAAATGGAGATTGCACAAGTACCTTCCTGGAAGAAACCAAAAAGGTCTTAATGGAAGATGAATGGTGACATCACAAGGACTCAGACGGACTCGCAAATAGAAGAGATGACGACCCAAGGATGACACAAAGAGACGAAATGCCATGAATAAGGATATCGTGAACCTAGAAGAAGAGAACGATGTTGAAATACGAAGAAGCTTAAGTTGTAAGCAGGATGACGATATTCAACCAGCTAACGCCTGTACATATGCTTGGAACCGCAAAAACGCTGAGAAAACAATACGACTTGCTATGCTAAGTAGAAAAATAGCACGGCAAGCACCATTATACATAATCTATCTTAAAATGAAGCACAGTATTATAATTGTGATTCCACTTTGCACGAAAAGCAGAATCAACTTGAGGCCACAAGACAAAATTCATATTCTAAACAAAATGAGACGAGACGGCTGAATCGGAACTCGGCAGATGGAACTTGTGCCAGTAGAGCCAAGGTCAGACCAATAGAAGGAATGAACAGTAGCTTCACATAATTCAAACTTAAGAACAGAATATCCTGTCTTTGAAAGGTCGAGATAAGGAGGCCTCGGCAGGTGGCAAGCTGAACAAGAATGAAATACAGAAATTGAGAGAAACTAGACAAATTCACGGTGTGGGTAGCACGTGACCAGCGGAGCGAGAAGGAGCATGGATTCACACCTATGCTTGGCATCCGCCCAGGCAGAGATATCAGAACTTTTCCAGACAGAAGATGCAGTTTCGAGGCCAACCACAGTAAAATAATTGACACATAGTTGCTGAAGCGATGATTGATTGTAATCTTAATTGGAGGAAGGCCGGGTAACTGAGGGGCACCCCGCACCTGGCTTTCCATTCTGCATGCTGCTAAGCAAAGTGGAAATTTATGCATGGGATTGGTGCCAACCCAATCACAACTGACCGGATAATCTAGGGTCCTACAGTTAATAGAACCAATGGGACGTCGTACTTTTAGTGATTTCTGCAGTAGTCATTTTGAAGGAAGGGCTTAGATGCCCACCTGACAGTGTTTTACCCAATCCCCTGACCCCGTTACCATATACAGATATAGTACCTATATTAAAGTTACCTTTTCCTAACCAATAGAATTGCATGTTAAACCTTTGAGTGTTACACGTCAATTATGACGTGTTTTGAGTATAAATGTCACTGCTTGTATGAAGTTCGTTGGAGTTGAAGCGAGACGGACTATTGCATCACTGCTGATTTCCATGACTCCCCGTTTTTTGTACTTGTAATTAAACGGACTCCCTTTCCCAAACCATTGAGTTGTCCTTATTGATTGGTGTTGGAGTAATAGATCTGCACCCCATCCATCTCAAGGTGCAGCTCTCTCATCTTAAAGTACTTCGGAGCAAACCTCGGCTCAATGGGCTGGCCGGGGGTCTCCCCAGTACAAACCCATCAGACAAACCTTCAGGTCCTTCAAGAACTTCCTGGTGGAAGCCCTCACGGAAGTCCTCGCCAACCTCCACCTTACATGGACCGAACACCCCCAACTGAACTGCAGCTCTCTACTGAAAGCCCTCAACACAACCCTTTTAGCCTCCATCGACCGATACGTGCCTCTGAAACAATGCACCTGCAAACCAAAACCTCTGCAACCTCAGCAAAAGAGTCATCAGAAAACAAGAGAAAACCTTGCACCACTCCAGGACCACATCCGACCTGGCGGAACTCTGAGAAAACCTGCTAACAACTCATCAACACAGCTAAGGCCTCCTACCATCAGAACACCATAGCAGAAGCCGACAACAAAAGCAGAGCCTTCTTTAAAATGGTCAAGCACTGCGTCAACCCGCTACCTGCACCTGCCATACCGCACTCCCTCAAAAAATCCACCGCCATCAACATCTTTTTCATTGACAAAATCAGCCAGATTGTCACAACAATCACAAGGTACCGAATAATCTAGGGTCCTATAGTTAGTAGAACCAATGGGACGTAGTACTTTTAGTGACGCCTGCAGTAGTAATTTTGAAGGAAGGGCTTAGATGCCCACCTGACAGTGTTTTACCCAATCCCCTCACTCCGTTACCATATACAGATATAGTACCTATATTAAAGTTACCTTTTTCTAACCAATAGAATTGCATGTTAAACTTTTGAGTGTTACACGTCAATTACGATGAGTTTTGAGTATACATGTCACTGCTTGTATGAAGTTAGTTAGAGTTGAAGCAAGACGGGCTATCACATCACTGATGATTTCCATGACACCCTGTTTTTTGTACTTGTCATTAAACGGACTCCCTTTGCCAAACCTTTGAGTTATCCTTATTAATTGGTGTTGGAGTAATAAATATGCACCCCCATCCATCTCAAGTTGCAGCTATCTCATCTTAAAGTACTTCAGAGGAAACCTCGGCTCTATGGGCCGGCCGGGGGTCTCCACAGTATAAACCAATCAGACAAACCTTCAGGTCCTTCAAGAACTTCCTAGTGGAAACCCTCACGGAAGACCTTGCCAACCTCCACCTTACATCGACCAAACACCCCCAACCGAACTGCAGCTCTCTACTGAAAGCCCTCAACACAACCCTTTTAGCCTTCATCGACCGACACACGCATCTGAAACAATGCACCTGCAAACCAAAACCTCTGCAACCTCAGCAACAGAGTCATCAGAAAACAAGAGAAAACCTTGCACCGCTCCAGGACCACATCCGACCTGGCGGAACTCTGAGAAAACCTGCTGACAACTCCTCAACACAGCCAAGGCCTACTACCATCTGAACACCATAGTAGAAGCCGACAATTAAAGCAGAGCCTTCTTTAAATGGTCAAGCACTGCATCAACACACTACCTGTACCGGCCATACCACACTCCTTCTATAAATCCACCGCCATCAACACCTTTTTCATCGACAAGATCAGCCAGATTGTCCAGCACATAGACACCTACTCTTCATCAACAGACCCACCTCACATCCCTCCTCGTGAAATGTCCACACCCTGGACAACATTCAAGACATTCTCAACAGAGGACATGGTAGGACATGGTAGAAACCCTGGCTGCCCTCAAAGCCACATCGTATACAGACAACATCCTCCCAGCATCCATTTTGAAGACCCTCCCCACAGAAGCTCTACTTTCCTACCTGGAGATCATCAACAGCTCCCTAACTCAAGATACCTTTCCATCAACCCTAAAAACAGGACTAATCCTCCCTCTAATAAAGAAACCCATTCTGGTTCCCGACTACCTAGGTAACTATCACCCCATCTCCCATCTTCCCTTCCTAGGTAAGATAATCGAGAAAGAGGTAGCAGCACAACTGCAGCAACACATCAACACCAACAATCTCCTTATGGGGTGCAACCATAATAAAATCACACCTCTCAGGCCTCTGAATTAGAGGTGTGTCCTGCATATTTCGCCTTTCGAATAACAATGCTTTTAACAAATGATACCTTCTTTGTTCCTGTTTTTGCAAGCCAAACTTCCTTTGTAAGAACTCAAAAGTTTGCATCCCCCCATCACCATCCCACCAGATATCTTCTACCAGTAATATTCCTCTATTGGTCCAACTCCTCCAACATAACATCTTATTATCAATTTGTAGTCCTGGATTCTGCCAGATGTAGGCCTCCTTGTACAGAAACAATCCCTGTCCGCCACTCGATATCAACAAAGTGACAGCATCTTTAGTAGCCATCACCGCTTGCAAGTTAGCAATTTGCCTGGGTACCTTACCGAAAGAGTATCAACTTTTAATAAGAAATGGCCTCATTATGTATTCTACAATCTGAGCCCAAAGTGGAACCCCAAACCCATTCATAGAAAAATAAACAACTGATTTCTTTGACAAAAAACCTTTACAATAGTTTTCAAGAATGGGATAACCGAATCCCTCATCATGGACACTTCGAACCATTAGATACCTTGGTATCCTAGGCCTTTTCCCAATACCCCATAAAAATCTTGAAAAACGTTATCCACATGACCCAGAACCCTTTTGGTGAAATTTAAAGGAAGGGATTGAATGATGTATAGAATCTTAGGCAAGGGAACCATCTTGATGGCATTAACCTTAGCCCAAATAGATAATGAGAGCCTCCCCGCTAACGGATATCTTGTCGAAGAGTTTCTATAACTCTATCCACATTAAAGCCAGCCATTCCTTTGATGTCCCTAGTGAGATATACACCCAAATATTTCACACATTAATTCTCCCATTTACAGTTCCAGTCCATCAACTGATTATGCACAGGGGTAGTCTGAACCGGAAATACTACTGTTTTCCCCCAGTTTATTTGTAACCCAAGAGTCTACCCACCTCCTCGACCATATCCCTCAAAATAGTACCCCCCTCCTCAGAGTTACCAAGGACGATCATGACATTGTCTGCATAGGCTAGCACTTTAATTTCGATCTCCCCCACTCTGAACCCCAAAAGACTCTGAGTCTGTCGAATATAAATTAAAAATGGCTCCAAGGCTAGATTGAAAATGTAAGGCTATAAAGGACACCCCTGACGTGTGCCCATAAAAAGCTCAAAAGAAACCGAGAAGTCTCAATTTACCCAAACTCTGACGCTGATATCTGACTGTAATGCTCCAACAGCAATAATGAATAATGGGCCAAAGCCCATCCTCATAAGAGTGAAATTTAAGAAGATCCAGTTTGCACTATCGAAAGCCTTCTCGGCCTCTAAAAAAATAAGAAGTAGACTTTCTGTTTCCGAACTTGACAGATTCAAAACATCAAGGAGGGTTCTAATGTTATCATAAACATAGCGCTGTTTCATAAATCCCACTTGAGTTACATCTATGAAATCACTCATAAACTTATCCAATCTGATAGTCAGAATTTTCGTAAATATCTTCACATCCACATTAAGAAGGGATGTGGGGCGATAGTTGCAACATTTAGTTGTATCTTTCCCTACTTTGGGAATCACAGTTAAAACAGCTTCCCTCATTGATGGACAAAGAGAACCCTCCATTAGAAACAGGTTATAAAGAGCACATAATTCTGGTGCTACCTGTTCATCAAAAGATTGATAAAATTCAGTCGGTAGCCCATCTGGACCCGGCGATTTACTAGTCCTCATGCTTTTGATAGCCTGCAAAACCTCCTGGAGCATCCAAAAACTCTCTAACATCGCTGGACAAACAGGGAACATCAATCCTATCGAAAAACTCTGTCAGCTCTCTTTCCAATGGAGTACGATCTTCAGCATACAAAGTTGCATAGAAGGAGTGAAAGCATTCACTTATCTCCTCAAGAATATTGTGCACCCATAGCGAATGTGGACTATGGCCCTCATTACAAGTCAGGCGTTAAGGGTTTAACGGTGCCGTCGGCGCCGTTAACCCTTAATGCCTGATTAAGAGGTCCCGCGTTTTAACGCCTGCTTTTTGCAGGCATTAAAACCCATGCCGCAAAGTGACCTTGGTGCTAAGTACGGTGCCGCAATTTGCGGCACCGTACTTAGCGCCTTTCCCCATTCCCATTATGCCCTATGGGGCAAAAATGGGAATGGGGAAGGGCAAATGGTGAATGGGGAATTACCGCCCCACTCACCTTGGAATGCGGCGGTAATTCTGCCATCCACCATGCCGGAGTCCGGCATGGACCATGGTGCTAATAGCACCATGGTCCAGCGCCGGACTTGTAATGAGGACCTATGAGAGGTTCCTCATGAGGACTGCTATACAGAAAGAAGGGGAGTCTCTCAACGGTTTTCATAGTAGGTTACAACGCATGTCGGTGGTGTGGCCCTGGCCTGATGCAGAGCACAAATGTGCCTTAACTTATACAAGGCTGCTCGTCGTTCAAAATGAGACACCAGATACTGCGCGAGGCCGGAATTACGCTTGTGCGTATATTAGAGCTGGGGAGATCCCACGAGCTAGCGGATGTTCGGGCAGTCAAAATGAGATGCCAGATACTGCATGAGCCCGGAATTACGCTTGCGTGCGTTTTAGGGCTGGGTAGATCCATGAGCTGGTGGATGTTCAGGCGGACAAATTGTGCACGAATGAAACACCAATAGTACCTATGCTGCTAATTAGGAAAATTTGAAATAATTTGATTTATCCTTTAACTATTACGTGTATCCTAAACAGATATCACATAAAAGTTGACCCATTAGGAATCTGAATGCAAGCACAAGAAGCAACATTTTCAAACTAGGGGTTTATTTTTCAAAATTGAATAAAAAAGTATAAGAAAACATACAAAACAATGTATTCAAAAATAAATCCTATGCAGTGACCTGAATGCACTTTGGCTAAATGCTACTGTTGTGAATGGGTTACATCACAACGTCATGGCTAAGAAGCGTGGGAATGCGTGAATGAAGTTAATGAGTGCATGGGATTTGAATGTGATGAATGGTATGACAACGGGAGATATCCCGCCAAAAACTACTTGGCATCGAGGTAGCTCCAGTAGTGTACTGGACTACTACTTCGCGACTGTTGAAATGTTGCAATCTGTAAAATCAATGACAATAAACAAATCCGATCTTAGTGATCATTATCCTTTATCCTTGGAGCTAAAGTTGGCAAAATGGGGAGAGAGTGGTGAATTGTATGATCATGAAATAGAGGCCACAATGGGTGAGAATAGAATCAGCTGGAATGCGGCGAGTATAGCTGAGTTCCATGGTAGCCTCTATCGCCTGTTTCCACCTGAACAACTGGAGCAGGCCCTGCTAACCACCCCTTACAAAGACATCCTATATCAGGTCTACAAAGTAATGCCTCAATCTGTAAACAGAGGCATAATTCAAAGAAAACATGTCTTTGACCCCATTGTCCAAGCAAGGAATAGAGAATTGAGGTGGGCACTTAACCCTTCATCAGAGAATAACCAGAGAAAATCTCTAAGGTGCAAGTAAACAATGGCTTCACTTTTATAAGTATGAAGCAATGCTAATGAATGCTCAAGAGACCTTGCAACTGGTTAGTTCAAAAAGATGTATCCTCCTTTTGGCGAGTAATTAACAACTTGGTGACCCCATCCTCTAATTAACCCTATTGGAGAGCAAGGATGGATTGATCACTTCATGAAAGTATGTAAGGGTGATGCTGGGGAGGAAAGTCAACGATTGAAACCTCGTAGCGAATATTGGCACTTAGAATTCCAAGAGAGCCAAATAAGTTCTCTTATTTGTCAAAGTTAGTACTTGCGAGCCCCAGGGCCAGACGGCCTGTCAAATGCAGTCCTAAAACTTGATCCCGACCTCTGGGGGCATATACTGGGCCTGGTTGTCAGAAAAATTACATCATCAGCCACTATGCCAGAAACATGGACACAATACCTCATTGTACCAATATTTAAATAGGGTAAACATTGGCTAGCCAGTAATTATGGAGCCATAGTGTTACTTGACATCCCTGCAAAAATCAATGCATCCGTAGTGTTGAAAGAACTAACGGAATGGGCACAGGGTGCGGGTAGACTGGATGCATTCCAAACAGGGTTTAAGAAAGGCAGAGGAACAAATGCAAACATGTTCATTTTAGGTCTACTAAAGAATGAGGCAATGGTGAGGTCGAAACCCATCTATATGGCGTTTATTGATTTCGC
This sequence comes from Ambystoma mexicanum, assembly GCF_040938575.1. Classification (NCBI taxonomy): domain Eukaryota; kingdom Metazoa; phylum Chordata; class Amphibia; order Caudata; family Ambystomatidae; genus Ambystoma; species Ambystoma mexicanum. Next base: position 379,736,792 of record NC_090927.1, on the reverse strand, counting down.
CATGGTATTCAATAGTATTGATCAAACCCACTTGTGGACATAGCTTAGACAATGGGGATGCCCAACACACTTACTATAGATCTTGATGGCTGTCCGCACTGACACCTCGATCTGAGTGCAGTAGAATGCTCATGGCAAGCTGTCATCACACATTTCCACAATGTGTGATTTGAAACAGGGTTGCGTACTCGCCCCTTTATTGTTCTGCCTTTTCCTATCGGATCTTGCTGTGATCTTCGAAGGTATATGTAGCTTGTTGTCGAACTCTGCCCTTACTCGTTTGGATTACTTGCTTTATACCAATGATCTTGTACTTTTTGATTATACGCCAATCGGATTGCAGCACAAGCTTGATTCCCTTGCTAAATATACTGAATACAACCACTTAGGTATCAACGTAACAAAATCACAAATACTGACATTTAGACCAGGAATTAAGCAAAAATATTCTAGCTACCAATGGAAAATTGAGGGCTTACCGCTAGAAAAGGTCTCAAATCATTGCTACCTGGGGTGTAGAGTATCTGAACTTCAAATGAAAATTAAGCTTCAAAGTTACCTGCAATCTAAGATGGTTAACCTCGTAACCCAAGCTTGTGCTGTAACCCGAAAATTTGACCATCTTTCCTTGACTCCGGTCCTAGAATTTTATAGGGCAAAAGTTGTGCCATCCATAACTTATGGGGGTGAGAACTGGGGCCTGCCACCCCTGGTGGATTGTGATGCCCTGGAGGGCCTGTTTTGGAGGAAGGTCTTGCACCTACCAAACGGTGTTCCTACAGTGGTAATCTGCCACGAGTTAGGGTTGACTTCCATAAAATCTCATCTTTATCAGAAGAACCTCTTATTGCTGAAGAATATCATTTGTGCTAAGTAGGGGTCAATTTGGTGGCTATTAAACCAACTGCTACTCAAAAAACTTGGATTGGCTTACAAATCTGGGAAATATAGTGTGATCTGCTCTGTGAAAGGTATGACATCTCGAAAAGACACGTTATGCTACAACTTAACCCAAACGAAAAGGAAATTAAGGGTATGGGACTGGATCAACACAATCAGCAAAGTCAGAATTTCCATCTGTACGCTGACTTGATGATTGATGCCAGACCAGCCGGAATATTCCCAGAACATCTGCATAGATCTCCCAGTGAACTGTGGTGGACAAAGGTGATGAGACTAAGACTACATTTGGTCCATACAAACAAAGTTATGGGGGCACGGAGCAAAGTTCAGAGAGAGTTGAGAGAATGTAGATTTTACTCTAACTTTGAGGAGGTGGATAGGCTACGCCACATACTGCTACACTGCAAATCACTAGAGGTGAAACGAATGTCACGCTTTGGCCACTTAATCCAACCATATGTTCAGGTTCGCCCGTGTAGAGTATGGCAGCTGATTATGAATTCTTTTGGCACTAATAAATGGATGACTGCTGCAATACATTTTTTGAAGGATGTTTTAGATGTACTTGATAGGGAAAATTGTTTAACATAATGAAGACCGGGATCATGTTCTTTTCAGAATAGTTAGTAATTTTTTTGACATTTTCTGTCCTGCTTTTTTTACTGACTGTTCTTCCTTATTTGATTAATTATTTTAATGGATCTTTCGTTCAAATGAATTATTGTATGTATCTTTTTTAATCATGTTTGTTAAAGGTTACTTGTTAACCAAATAACAATAAAAAAAATTGTCTACCCACATGTTTGCTGTGCTGTTACTCTCTATTTGTATTTATCTGTAGGGTTCTATGTGTGATGCTGGAAATGCATTGGAGGGACAGGGCCTACATGTCCTTTTTCTGTTCTCTGTTTTATCATGTGTGTTCTATGTTATTTTCTGCACAGGAGTCCATGTGGGACTCCTGGCAGTGCAGCCCTTCCTCTTTTTGGTTTGGTTAACAGACCCTTGGGATACCCTTGTGGCACCCATGGTTGGGGATACAACCCTGTACCCCTAGTGTATGTTTTGGGGCACCTGTGTGTGGCCCACAGAGCAGGGTATGGGCTGGTGGCAGCTCTATGCTGAATTTGACAGATGTGCTGAGTATCCTCCATTTTAGGATACCCAGGCCCTGCCATTGGAATAAGTTGATTCCCGATATGAGACAAGAGGGCCCCTGTGGTCTCTTGCTTTATATCGTCTGTTGCCTTGTTTTCCCAAAGTCCTGGGAAACCCCGACTCTGTCCCTTCCCCTGACTGGCTGTTGGGTGGAAGTTCCATACATGGTATTGTGGGGAAGTCCAGGCCAGACTGGCGGGAGCCTTCCCAGTGACTGTATGTTGTGGGTACGCCCTTGGGGTGGTCCTGGCTGAATGGAGTGTGTTACCAATATACATTTCCTGTTATGGGTGTCTGGTTTCTGGTATGTAACACAAAGACTGAGACAGCCCTGCCTGAACCTGGCATGAATGCACTGTGGAGTACTGAATGGAAGAGTGCTTGCCCCAATCCATATTTCTTCTTGTGAGTGTCTGGAAGGGGAAGAATGGCTGAATGCACTGTGAGCCTGATTGGCTGCTTGATTGCCTGAATGCCCTTCTGGATGATTGGTTGCCTGAGTGTGACCCATCAGAATGAATGAGAGACCAAACAGTATATCTGGGGACCTCTCCCTGATGGAAATTGTTCAGAAGCTGAAGTTGGAACTTGCTGCTTATGCCTGGAGCCCATTTGGAAGAAGAAGACTTGCTGCTGCATTTGCTTTGACCCAATCCGAAAGCTGTCGAGTTTGTCGAGGACTGATCTGAGAGAGGACCTGGCTCGGAGACCTCTTCCCGAGCTACAAAGGAACATTGTGCAGACCAATAACCTTTGGCGAAGCACCCTCTGGAAGCCAGCCTTTCTAAAGACTGTCGACCGGAGACAGGGACCGCAGAGGAAACTCAAAGTAAAGCAGCCGGACATCGAGGCCATCGAAGTCCATTACCGTCGACCAGGGTTCGGAGGATTGACGTAACTGCTGGAAGGCCGTCAAAGCCGTGTTGTCCAGAAGTGGGGACAACTTGACACTGTGCTGCCGACGGCTGGAGCCGCAAGGCTCCCTTGCCTAAGAACACTTTGAATCAAGGACTCCCTTGCTCATCACCGCCGACTGCTTTGCCTGTCAGAGAAATTTAAGGTTGCTGACGAACCGGGGAGAGTCCGCCAGGTGGGTTTTCCGCCACCCAAAGACCACAAAGAAGCCGACGACCCAATGCCCTTGCTGGGCCAAAGTTCTTCATTGACTCTTTGCGGGAACAAACTATCGTCGTCGAGGTGCACCGCACGCCTTGTCTTCGCAGGATGTCCATTACCGATCATCGATGAGCACCGCCAGGACCGAAGCTGCTGCCTCGATGCCATCAAACCTTTTCATCGAGGACTCTTGACGCCAAGGTTCACCTTCTTCGAGGACTATCGACAATCCGTGGCTCCTGCCTTAAAGGGGGTCACTAAAGAAGGATCTGTCAATGACTCATCAAAGAAATCTGCTGTACCAGATACAGTGGGGTGGTAGATCAATTATTGAAGGAAATAAGACTCTGCTAAAACAATATATAGACTGGGCTTGTTTATTATCTTATTTGCAGGTTGCTCCGGTGGGGGGGATCCTCACACAGAACTGTGTCTAGTGGTAGGCGACCAGTATTCTGCCAATTGCTTAACCAGCTTGTTTTCCTCCTTAAGTCTATTATTGGTTCACTTTATTAATTGATTTGTATGCCATTTGAAACTGTCTACAGTGGATGCATTTTAATGGAATCAAATAATTAATTGTGGTACCACATAGAGACACGATATATTTATGATTTTAGAATTGCCTGAGCACAAAGTGTGTTATTGTATGTGTACATTATTAAAGCTTTATTTATATAAAGAACTGTGTTATCACTAACAAAGTGTGTGGACATTCCTTTGTGGGGGGGTTGGGACTACACTCTACTTAAGAACCAGCCTGCATCACCTCCTGAGAGCTAAAGCCTTGATTGCTCGTCCACACTTACCAAATAGACAAACTTGGCTGAGGTGCGCTGTGCTTCTACTCTGCCATGTAGAGGGCAGGAGTACAGATAAGCCCCTCCTGTCTTTACACTATGGCATTTTTTTGTGTTGTGCTTTGTTCTTCAGGTACAGTTCTCATAGTATTCGTAGTTCTGCTTGGTTGTTGAAATGCCTAATTTTCATGAAAACTCTGATCAACGTTTTAATGTCAGACATGTACCCGGTAACAGGCCATCATCATCTGAGATGAGGGGTTGGCTAGAGAAAGATGCCATTCCATAGTATTCGGCATCGAAGTGACTGTTTATTTTGATAAATGTCAATTGTTCAAGATACAGCAAAAGACTTCTCCTGTGGGTAGATGCAGTAGCCAGGGTGTCATAAAAACTCTCTCACACTGCAAACATAGAGATTCAGTATTGCACAAGTGTCGTTGGCCAGATGGATCGCTAGATGTACCAATACTGTACTGGGTCATCATGACTTCCCACAGTTGAAGTGTTCAGTAGAAAAGGGTATCAAACATCAGTACTGCTGATGTTTCACTGTCTGTTCCCATTGATGACCCGTCACAATTCAAGCTGTATGCATCAGTGAGCAGGGTGTCCCACATCATCTCCTCTCCAATGACTGCTCCCAAAGTTTTCAACAAGCGTCACCGATGTACTGCCTGTTAATTCCTTCAATCTTGTGCTTGACATTCCTAGTGTAGGTAACAAAATGTGGACTCATGGATATATTCGTGATGCCTTAATTCTTGGCCAGTGTCTCCTCCTTGTGATGTTTTCTGTGAGTCCTCGCCTCAACAGTGACACATGTTGGTGAAAAGTGGCCACTTTTACCCTGAAGTGCGGCTGCATAAAGGAAGTTAGCAGGTATCATTGTTACCTTCAATTCTAGCTACCTGGGGTTCAACATACTAGATTGAAAGCAGGTGCCTCAGCAGCTGTCCCGCTCCTGCATCATGGACCAAGGCATGGAGCATAACCCTATGAACATGTACAACTCAAGCAGGTACACCAGAAGAAGAACCTCACTGAGGGACATACTGGGTAACTAACCTGCTTGGTGGCATCTTCAAAAGGTTGTGGCACAGAGCAAACATTAGACAGCAGCTGCCACTGGCTGGATAAAACGAGGGCCCCATCTAGAGATCCTCTGTGAGTTTTTCAGTAACCCTTGACCACATTGTACTACTCACATTGCCTGTCCAACAAGTGTAAAATAAAGTTTCAACAGGTGTCCACTGAGGTCTTTAGGTTGTGTCGTGGCAATTTGCAGTGCACCAGCAATTGGCACTGTGCATAAAGTGGCATGATAAATTAAGCTGAAATGTGAGCTGATCTTTTGGGCCACAGTTACCATTTCTTCCACAGCCTGACAATTAGCATTAAATAATGTGATGACCAGGTAGAGGACATGCACAAAGTCAGGTACATGCATTGTGTTAGTAGTTTACAAGACAGCAAGGACATTCAATCGATTGTCTGACACAACAAAGCCAAAATGCAAATTATGAGTTAACTATGCCTCCAAATGCTCCACCTTTTCCCAGATGTCTAGTCCCCTGTGGCCTCTGCTCTGAAATTCTGGAATTACCATTGTTGCCTGGTGCCAAACAGCGTACAGGTCCTGCCCCCTTGCTTTTCTTCAGAATCCCTCCAAGCTGATAGAGGAACCAGTCTGCTGTGAAAGTCATTTTAATGAAAAAGGTGGTGGCTGGAAGGTTTTGAATCAATCATAACCACCGGTGCAGCTCTGGGCATTCCTCCAGACCATCGTTTTTCAGCTTGCCAAGCCATAGAAAAGGGGAAAGGCCATATGCAAATCAGGCTTGGATCAACCCCAAAAGGTACAGGCCAGCCCAAACTGGTAGGTCACACCCCTTCTGCGTGAGACCACAAGCATCCCACAGTGATAGCCATGTAGCCAATTCTTTGAAGATGTTGAAGGGGATTTTTTGGCTCATGGACTGCTGTACCGCCTGCCCCTGCTGTAGTCGTAATTTTTTCATACAATTTTGGGGCACCACACAGAGGAAAACTGGCAGCTGTGCATGTGCCAGTGATGATCATCTTTTCGCATAAGCTATCAGAGTCAAGGGTTGTACACAAAAGAGAATGGAAAGAGGTTTATTGACAACATTACAGCCCGGTTTGAATCAAACAGACACTATTTGTCATGTGACTTGTGATTTTTTTGCCACCACTCATGTGATTCCACAAAACTGCCATGGCACTTGGTTGCAACACTGCAAAACATTTCCTGGATACAATGGGTAGGCTTAATGTCCCTAAGCAATGACACAGCTGCAGCATTTTCTTAGGGGTAACAATGTGGCCTGGTTGTGGTGCTTGTCTGATGGTATGGGGCGGTTTGCAGATCTAAGATTGTTAACTAAGGTGGTCCCTGCCTTCCTTCACCCCATTGTTTCCCAGCAGAGTGTGCAAGTGACCAGATGCAGTTGCTGTTTATTCACTTTGAAGTACCACGTTTTTTGTTGTGGGCAAACAACACACTGATAGGGTGCCTGTGTGTGTTGGTGCTGGTGGTGGTGCTAGCGGTGCTCTAAATACCACATAGAGATGTCAGATACATTCTTATCTATGACAGGACAACTGTTTCTCAATGAGACTGTGCAGATATGGGGGCCAGCATATATCACTATTACAGTCTCTGTGTCGGTGATGACATTCACCCCCTCCTCAGCATCACTCTTTCAAACAACAACATACATTCCTGTCTGGACTCCAAGAGATCATGATCTTTATCGTCATCATAATCCATACCATCATCATCACCATCATTGTCTGACTTATCAGAGGATGGGAATGGTGGAGATAGAGACTTACACATGTTCAAACTCTTCCAAGTATTCAATTAAGATAGTGGATTGAACTGAAAATGAAACCACCTCTGTCAGTCTCAGTGGCTGTACATTGTTGTGGCTCAGTAACCGTGCATGTACTTGTACTGGTGCCTGGGTTACAGGGTGACATGGAATGTGAGTTGGGTGATACCCTCAGGTAATCACATGCAATTCTGGCATGCCCAGTGTATTTGCATTTGTATTTATTTGAACAACAGCCATGTCAATTTCAATCAGAAATGGCTTACAATAACACATTTACAGATGGTAGAAGCATTCCCAGAAAAGATGCCGGTACAATAGCACAGAGATGAGAGCACACATGGTGAGCCAGTTTACGAGGGTGTAAACAAGTGGGCCATAGACCAGGGACAAAACCAAACAAACTGAAAAATATACATATAAGAAAACAGGTTAATTACAAAGATAACATGAACCTAAGGGGGCACAGTGCCCACCGAGTTCACAGAAAGCACTGCTGCAGATGTGAGAAAGCCATCTGCAGCTCAGCTCCCCATACCTCTGCCTCCTTTAGGTGCTGCAGGCATGTTGTCCTAACGCGAGAGCGTAGCATGAAATGTAAAAAATAAAAAAATTGTTTTTTTAGATTGAGAGAAATGGGCAGCGGCAGCTCACATGGTCGGACTGGACCATAAACCGGTCTCAGGCACCAATTAAAAAGTGGGCCGCAGTTGTAAATGGATATTAATTCCTTTAGTCACAGACTCTTTGAATAGTACCCAAGGGGGTGTTTTTTTATTAAAATGTAAGCAAATTGTGATATTTGAAGAATATTTATTCAGTAATAATGGTCAAAAATACTAGCTGCATAGTGAAATGACTCATGAAACTGGCCCAAATTGGCCAGAAGAGTGGCCCATTTTGACTGGCCTACACTAGCAGTTTGGCAGCTCATCCATAATGGGAGTCCAGTGACCCCCTCACCTATTATGGAGTAGCAGAGGAGCCAGCCTAATAAAACACTGAGCACTCCCTTAGTTCAGTTCAGTTCCCCAGCCGCACATGCTCACTGAGCCATGCAACGCTGGGGGCGGTTTGCTTCACCAGCTTCGCCAGCTTTGCATAACTCATTGGAAATGCTGGCTGGGGCACTGCATGTCTGTATGTGCGAGGGGGGGGACATGCCCCTCCTAACACATACAGACAGAGCAACCTTGAGCGGGACATTTCAGCACCCACACGCAGGCCCCTGCAGAAGGTACGTTTATGTTAATTTATTTTTTATTTAAATATGTGTATGGATGCGTGAATGCTGGTGTTATGAGTGAGTTTATGGTGATGGGTGCTTGTATGAATGATAGAGTGATTGCTGTGTGAATGTGAATGTGTGTGTGTGTGTGTGTGTGTTTGTTTTGGTCCATTGAGCTGATTTTGGCGAGTGGGGGGTTGAGGGGGAAATGAGGGTTGTACAACAAAGGAATTTTAAAAATGCCTTCGTTGCACAGTCCCCCTGCACACCTGCCAAAATCAGCTCTCCTTCTGAGGCGCTGTGGAGCCCAGGGCACATGGATGGTATTTTTTTTACTGGATATCTATCATAGATGTCCAGTAAAAAAATGTCATGCTTTTCCCTTGGGCCCCAGTGCCAATTGCAAACTGTTTGGCTTTTTACCCAAATCTAAAATGCAACATTTTAACCCATTATTTTAAAAAAATGCTCGGGGGGTAAACCACCCGAACCCCCCTTGATTGGTTCCGGCTCACTCACTGCTCTCGGTCGCTATGCCATTTTTGTGGGAAATATTTATACCCCTCCACTTAAAAAATTCACCAGCTCCCACTGGCCCTTGCACTGTGTTGGGAATGGGGTGGGCAGCGCCCAGGGACTGTGGTTTGAGCAGAATGGGCAGGAGCACTGGGATAGTGGTGGGAGCAGGGTGGGGAGAGCCCAGGGTCTGCGATGGGGTGGGGATGAGGAAGCCCAGCGACTGTGATGGGAGCAGGTGGGGAGCCCAGTGACTATACTGGGAGTAGGGTGAGGTGACGGCGCACAATCGTTCATAGACATTTGTACATACTGTCCATACTGTCCATTTAGTATTTTTGGGGTGGCCTGGCCTGCCCAACGTTTTCTCAGGGGGGCCAGGCCAAAAAAGTTTGAAGACCACTGTCCTAATGTGTCATTCACTCACTAAATGGTGTCTCTCACATGCATGAATCTTTGCTTTTTTCCCCTACAAAAATCATGAGTGCTGCCACCAGGGATTTCTCCTTCTGCTCCTCCTCCTAAGTGTCAATCGGTGGCACATGCGTCCTCCACTCTCTTCAAGCGATGGTGGATTACTGATGACACTTGTGTTGTACACTCATTTCTAAGCCCTGATAGTGTCACCAGTTAAAACAAAACCTTAGTTAAATCTAACTCTCTGAGTCCCTGGTCACTCACTAACTCTCCCCACCCTCATTCATATTCAAATATTCGACACTGCAGTTTATTCATTTGTCTCAAAATTTCCTATTTCTCCTCCAACAACAATCACCTGTCTATCTAAAAACTGTTGAAGACTAAAAACGGACTCCAGCCACATGCGTCCCTACACAGCTCGTGAAGGTTCTTCAGAAGGTCAGCCAGGGCGAATCACCCAAAATTAAGATGATTCAAGGTTCTACCAAATACTTTCGTCCAGGCCTAGTCACAATCTTCTTGTTTTAGGCTATGCAATCCATTTCTGACTATTGACTTTCTGTTAGTCTCATTATTTTGAAATGTATCCACAGTGAGCTCCAAACATTAAATAAACAATATCAAGAAGTACAATCTTCCAAACACTGGGGCAATAAGCCCCGAGACAGCGGGCGATTACCGCCTAAGATTACCTTAGGGCCCCACAGTTACAGGCCCGAGCATAGCAAGGGACTTAATGAAGGCCCCGGGGGAATTACCATAGGCGGTAATGTCCTGCCTTTGAGGGGCTTATTGCCATTAGTACCCCGGCCTGTTAGACCAGGGAACTAATGTTTTTTTCCCAGGCTGTGAGACGTGTTGCATTTCGCAGCCGGAGAAAATAAAATAAAAAAAAGTTACAAAAAAAGTCTGCCACAGACAGAAAATGTAGTCTGTTTCCGTGGTGGCCATAGTAAACAAAGAAAATGGCCACCATGGAAGGGGAGGAGGGACTACATGTAGTCCCTCCTCCCCTTCCATGACAGCCATTGAAGTAAGTAGAAAAAAAAAGGAAACAAAAAAAATGGCCACCATGGAACATTCCGGAAAGAAAATGCTGTTGTAGATGGAAGCCAGCTGCACACCGTCCTGTGATCAGGATTACCATCAGCTAAGGTTCGGAATCCAGCCAACCAGAGGTAAGTGATTTTTTTTTTATTGCACCGGGTACTAATGTACATTAACCAATTCAGTCCCTTCCTAGAGCATAGGTCCAGTCTCTGTTCATTGTGCCTTTGCTAAACATATGCAAAAGGCTATTTTAGATAGCGTGAGCTATACAAAACCTTTAAAATATATTTTAAAAAACGACTAATCTGTAAACTTGCTTTATGGCTATAGGTGCACTTTTATGGAACTGATTAGTGTGGTTTTAGGTGACTATTTGTTTGTACACATGCTTTCCATTAAATATTTCTAGCAGTACAATATAGCAGTGAGTAACATCTTAATATTTCCTGTCTCTGTCGCTGTAGACAGTTATCTTGCATTTGACACAATAGTGTATTGCAGTCTTCTCTCCATCACCAAGCATGTTGTTATTTTGATCTGTGCATCTGTACAACAAAACCACGAAATCAGCTCTGAATCAACACAGGATTCAACGTTGCCTTGTCTTCTTTGTTCCTACTGTGGCAGCTAACTTTTCCTGAAAACCATGATTCCTTTTTAAATGGTAGCAATTTTCAGAACAATTGGGGTCCCAAACACGTCTTTCCGCTTCAGAAACCTTAATGAAAGAAATCCACTAAGTGCTTAGATTTGACGAGGTTAATACAATGGAACAAGTGTTAATGGTGCACACTGCACTGTCATTGGCTTTTGATTGGATATGTGATTAGTTGTTCCAAATTAGAAGGAGTGAAAGAAGGAATACAAAACAAGGCAGTAATTAATTCTCACTATTGTTAATTCTGCAATGATACAGTAAATTCATTTAGCTCAGAAATGCAGAGCTTCTTTTGTGTAGGTCTGTAGTACAGTGTATCTTATGATGTCTGCTTAAACAAGCATTGACAAAGGACCTCATCAGGGGTTGGGAGGAGGGGTAGAAATGTGGTAGTAACGCTATTACCACTGTATTACCGCTCCCCCAATCCGAGTTTAGGGGAAACTGAGAGGATTCACCTCCAGCTCTAGCTGGAGGTAAATCTGCTGACTTTCTGACCAATTTCGGTGCAATTACTGTGGCGCAAATAGCGCCGCAGTAATTGCGCAGAAATTGCCCCATTGAGTCCTATGGACTTAAGAAACATTGGGACTTACAACATCACTGCAACTTGTCATCAGGTGCTAATTGCACTGCTGAGTAAATTCCATTCTAATTAATGATTGTGATTCAGATTGTCAGTTAGTATAAGCTTGGGGTGCATACCCAATGGAACATGGAACATGGCATTAAAAATAGTGGCAAAGCTGTGGACCTTGGCTGAAACAGTCAACGGTGAGGGCTGTACACCCTTGGCCTAGCGGATATGCTAGAATTACATTCCGTTACAGTGTTTCTTTGGTGATTACAGGATTACTTTAGTTCATATGAAAGAAAAAACACCAAACAATAGTTGAGGCATAAAACCAATGTGGTCATTAAACAGCGGCCTGTGCCAATGTGCTAAACATGCCAAAGCATGTCGGATATGATATCCTTCATCAGGATTCAGGATCAATATCAATGCTTAGTCATTTTTTTCAGTACAAAATGACTTTGCACGGACTTTGCACTGCAAAAATACACTTTGCACAGTCCCATGACTCAGGGTTTGTGATGGCAGTGCAAAGTCACTTTTCATCAGGGCAAAGTCACTTGGAAGCGTGCCAAAAATTCCATGAATAAGGCCCTTAAACTTTAATAACTATTAGGCCTAAATTACATGCATTTTTCGAAAACTGCAATGGTTGTCATGCATTTCAGTTTGTAAATTTGGGCCATGCCTTGCCCATCCATAGATCCCTGCATTGTCACCCAGACTGGGGTGTCAAGGTGCCCTAGCCTGCCTGAAGCTGCATCTTGGAGAGCACTTATAGGTGTCCTTATATGTGTATTTGTAATCTCGTTTGTATAGCGCAAACCCAACTAGGATCATTTGAGAGGTGCAGTTAGGATTCTTTTACGCATAGTGGTGATGGGAAAAATTAAATAAATGTGACTAGATGCAGGCTACTGTATTGCGGTACATTGCGTGTTGGCCAAGGTTCTAAGTGTGTATGACAAGTTCTCTATAACTTTGGAATAGATGGTGTGCACCGTTCATTAGGCAGAGTGCTCTAGCATCTCAAAGTTCATTGTCTAGAGTCGTTAATCTGATTCTTTAGATGCATTGATGGCACAATCCATCAGGCTGATGCAAAGGCAGTTCCCACAGGGAAAAGGTCCAAGAGTGCAGACAGCTAAGGAGCTCAATGTTCACAGTGTAAATTGGTAAGTCGCAGGAGCTTTTAAAAACTTAAAATGTATTCTCTGGAAGGCAGTATAACTGGAAGAAAAACATGGTGCTTAGCACAGATGGCAAAATGTGTTTGCTAAAATTTAGTTTTCTAACTACTAATATTGTATTTATTTGAATGTTTGTTTAGCTCTGGCCCTACCCAGAGGCTCTCAGAGCACCTTTACTTTGAAAAGGTGGGAATTGTCAAAAGAAGTCACAAAATGTTTTCAGGAAAGGATAGACAAGTGATATCAGTGGAGGAAGGCATGGTTATTGTGGTGACGTGGTCACGTTACGCCTGCAACGGAGTGACGCAACTCCGTCGCAGGGAATACATGGGGCATCCCGAGCATGCACCACAGAGTACAGGCAGAGCCCGGATGGTATACCTGCACGTGTGTCAATCTGTGGGGGGTCCAGGGATACCGTATTGCGACGAGGAAGTCGTTTACAGGAGCCCGTGTGTGGAATCAGCTGAGCTGATGGAGGTGTCAGGGAACGATCGCTCAGCTCGCCAGCTGTGTTGGCACACAAGGGGAAGGTGAGAAACGCCCAGTGACGCTGGCAAGAAGGAGGTGGCGGCTTCCCAGCCAGGTAAGTTCACGTGCACCTCCATAAAAATTTTTGCAGCACCCGAGGGTGCACCATTTTGAAGAAAAGATAAATACAAATAAGAGAGAGAATTTTTTTCTGGTCTTTTCTCTTCCCTCCTGTTTCACAAGGGGAGTTTTGTGAGTTTTTCTCCTCATCCTGAATTTTTGGAGGCTTTGTACCTGCTGATTGGTTTTTTGGAAGAACTCCTGTGCAGATCCCTTAGGCAGTCACGCTGGGTTGCAGCGCTCTTTTACTGGGTGGTGCCTTTGCACACAGCGTGATCCTGCCAAGTGGGGTGCTGTGCCAGCATGGCGGATGACCAGGTGGCGGCCACAGGTGCTCCGGCGGTGATCCATGTGCATCATCAACAAGGGGCACTGGCTCCCATGCCAGAACTTGATGTGTCTGTGGCGCCAGCGGCTCTGGGACCCAGATGGAAATTGTGGCTGAAGCGCATGGAGATATTCTTCGCCACGGTTGGGTAGGTGAATGAATAGGCAAAGAAGTCAACCCTTCTGTATACTGTGGGACCAGCTGTGTTGAAGCTTTCTGAGACATTGCAGACTGCGGATAAGTCCTATTGGGTGGCTAAGGACTCCCTGAGAGACCACTTCATCCAGCTGGTGAACTTGGATTACAAGAGGTTCTTGATGTGCGTGGCAAAGAAGAAGGACGATGAGTTGCTGGACTCATTCCAGGGCAGGCTGAGGCAACTGGCAGCCACGTGCGCATGGGTCAGTGAAGAGGAGATGGTGCACAACCAGTTGATTGAGTGTGTGCCTCAGGAAAGCTACAGTGACAGCTCCAAGGGAGCAAGGGCTCATCCTGGTGCGGATTCTGGAAATGGGGAGTTCCTATGAGCTGGCAGACATAAGGGCTTCTAGGATGGATGAGGCCATGAAGATGGTAAAGCTGGAGGATATCTGCATGATATGACACCAGCAAGGTGCCAGGGGCGGTCGTCACGGTATGGGCCTAGAAAAGATAGGGGCCCGGAAACACTGATTCAATGCATGCTGTGTGGATATGACCTCCCGCATGTAGCTGAATGCCCTGCCAAAGGGAGAGTGTGTGGGAAATGTGGAGCATATGTGTTTAAAGCCCCGGGGCCAGTCGTCACACCAAGAGGCCCCGCCAAGATGGGCATGCCTCCTTAGAGACGATTCCCAAGGCTAGCTGAGGTGGATCAAGATGAGGACCAGCCGAATCATGATCCTGTCCCTAATGATGAGGAGGAAGATGTCTTCTTCATCTCCAGACTCAGTCACCCGAAAGGCAAAAGGAAAAGGCAGCTGAGATGTGCAGTGTCGGTGGATGGATGTGAGATCCTGGCACTGATAGACACAGGCGTGTCTGTGAGTGGGATTGCTTTGGAACATTTTGAGGGGTTGCCAGGCCTGCCGGCCCTGGCCCGGTCAGAAGTGAGAACCTTCACCTTTAGTGGTAAACAGCCGGTGCCGCTAAAAGGGGTGTCTGACTCAAGAGTTGGACAAGGTGAGATTTTTTTTTTACCAATGTCAGCAAGGACACTCTACGTGGAGGACATTCACAAGCTCCTGTGGAAGTTTGAAGAGGTATTTGTGGGCATGGGAAATCTGGTAGGGGATCCAGTGAAACTGCATATTGATGAGTTCATCTGCTCGGTGGCCCTTAAGCCCAGGAGAGTCCTGTTTCATTTTAGGAACCACGTGGATAAGGGGATAGAGTGCCTGGTGGTGATGGACATCATTGCTACAGTAGTGAGGCCAACCCTGTGGGTGTCACCGATAGTGGTGGCACAGAATCTGAAACAGCCGGATTCAGTTCAGATTTGTGTAGGCATGCATCTACACAACAAGGCTATGAAGCGGGAGAGGCACCTCACTGGATGACACCATTTCAGAATTACAAGGGGCAAGGTTCTTCTCCAAACTGGACCTGAGGGCTGGCTATCATCAGGTGGTCCTGCATGCCGAGTCCCTATACATCACAACCTTTACAAATCACAAGGGCTTAAGCAGATACAAGCAGCTGAGCTTTGGTGTGTCATCAATTGCAGAGGTCTTGCAAAACATCATTCGTGGGGTGCTGGCCGATCTGGCCAGAGTGATTAACATCAGTGATGACATTTTGGTGTTTGCTGGGTCTGGGACTGAGCACATGGAGAGGCTATAGAAGCCACTAGAAAGGATACCGCCACTAGGACTAACTCTCCACAATGAGAAATGTGAACTTTTCAAGGAAAAGGAAGGTGAGGGACATCAAAGAGTCAATGCCACCAGAGTTGGTCATGGATATGAGAAGCTTCCTTGGTATGGTAACATACTGTGGGCTATTTATCTGGAATCTAGGGATGCTGTCTGAGCCACTGTGAAATTTGATGAGGAAAGAGTGTGCATGGCGGTGGGGCCACTGGAACAGAATTTGTTTGATAAAATCAAGACGGCTGTGACGGCTGATACCACTATGGCGTTTTTCAACCCTGCTGTAGCGTCAGAGATTGTGGTGGATTCAAGCCCTTTTTGGCTGGGTGCAGTGCTAACCCAGCAGAACTCGAAGGGTGAAGTACAGCCGATGGCATTCGCAAGCAGAGCCTTGACAGACACAGAGCAACGGTATTCCCAAATTGAGTGGGATGCACTGGCAGTGCTCTGGGGTTGCGCGCATTTCAGGCTCTATGTGTTGGGGAGACCAGTGATGGTGGTGACTGACAATAAGCCATTGTTACCAATTATAGCTGGATCATAATTGAAGCCCCCGGCTCACATTGAGCGATGAATGCTAGCCTTGTTGGAATATGATGTCTGTCTGGTCTACCAGCCTGGGGCAAACAACACTGCTGAATACCAGTCCAGACATCCTGGGAAGGCTGGAGTGGAGTTTGGGAATGGAGAGAGGGAGGTCGAGAAATCGATCAGGCTGGCGGTGAAGTCAAAAACTCTGAACTCCATGTCAGTGATAGAGCTTGCGGATAGCACAGCCACAGACGAGTGTTTCTGCCTACTCCAGCAGGCCCTCAACAAAGGAGAGTGGAAGTGGGCTCTGATGGGGCTGGACAAGCGCACACAGGAAGAAAAATCTTCACTGGAGCAGCTTTGGAAAGTGCGGAATTAACTGCCTTTTATGGAATCCGGGCTGCTGTTGAGAGGACAGAGGATGGTCGTGCCTTTGGCACTGGTTACTAAAGTCATAACAATGGCATATCAAGGGCATCAGAGGTCGGCCAAGACCAAGTCCCAATTGAGGATGAAGGTGTGGTTCCCCAACTTGGAACTGCTGCTGGATGAGTTTGTGAGGAACTGTGTGTGGTGTCAGGCTGCAACCCACGTGCAGAGAGAACCCCAAATTTAGTCGATGCCAAGGGGTACCAGGCCATGGGAAGTGGTGCACTTGGATTTTGCTTCAGTAGTGAGAGATGTTAATTTTCTAGTGGCCATTCATGAATGGAGCAGCTATCCGGACGTGGAGTACGTGTAATCATAATCATTTGAAAACATCATACCAGTGGTGGAGAAGATGTTTGCATCTCACGGGTTACCAGAAGAGGTGTGCACGATAATGGTCCGCCATTTCAAGGGGACGGTTTTGCAAGTTTCCTGAAGGAGTGCGGAGTCAAGCACAGGAAGATGTCTCTGTTGTGGTCCAGAGTGAATGGGGGGGTGGAGCGCTTCATATGGACGCTGAACAAAGTGTTCTGGATTGCTCCTGGGCAGGGACAATCCCTGCGTCGAGCACTCTATCAATTCCTGAAAGAATACAGGGCCACCCCACACTGCTCCATGCAGAAGCTATGTTTAGAAAGTGCCTGTTTGGGTTTTTGCCAGGCAGTGAGGATGGAGAGCCAGGGGCGATTGACGAAGAGCAGGTGGCCAAAGAGCAAAGGATGCACAACGAGATGGAGAACATCAGGAGGAAACTGCAACCACTAGACATATCCTTGGGCGATGAGGTGCTGGTCAGGAACCAACACCTGAAAGGTAAGGTCTCACCGCCCTATGATCCTCAGCCATTGGACGTGCTAGGAGTAAAAGGTTCTATGGTGACTGCATCCGATGGGAGGAAAACAGTGACAGTTTTTTCAAGTGGCTCAGTGGCAGCAATCCCATCGACCTAAGCCCTTTGTGTAGTGAGACTGATCAACACACTGATCGAGCCTGGAGCCCATCAGAACAGACAGATCTGGGCCCAGGGGCAGAAGAAGAATCCTGAGGGCGCAGAGGTAGGAGATATCCCCAACGGGAGTCCAGGTGCCGTCCTTTACATCTGAAGGACTATGTGGTAGACGATTAACATACTGTCAGTGTTGCACCAAAAGAAGTCATAGACTGGCGTGGTGTGTTGTGTTTTCAAGTTAACTGCATTGTTGTTATGTGTTTAGAGTGATAACAAGTTTAGTGAGTATGTCATATTCATTGTTATAAAAAAGGAGGGATGTGGTGACGTGGTCAGGTTACGCCCGCGACAGTGTGACACAACTCCATCACGGGGAATAAATGGGCTAGTCCTGTGCATGTGCTGCAGAGTGCAGGCAGAGCCCAGATGGAATACCTGTGTGTGTGTGTCCATCTGTGGGGGTGCCGGTGGCTACTGTATTGCAATGCCAGGTGGCCGTATAACAGTTAAGTGTGGGGAAACACATACATTTTGAGGGGCTTTCTGAAAGTAGTGATAGAGGGTGCAGGGTGTATGTGAAAGGTAGGCTGCCCAATGCCCTGGGTGCATGGTGGATAAACGCATGTTTGTGTGTGTATGTGAATTTGTAGAGTGGAATGTGTAGAAGGTGTTAGCTGGCTTGCCTAGTGTTTGTGTGGGTGATGGGTTTGAGTCGGTCATGATGGTAAAATGGAGTTTTAAAGTTGATGGCTTTGAATACAATTAGAGAGACATTTGAAGGGAATTCTCTGGGGTACAGGGAGCCAGTGGAGCTGGTCAAGTGAGGTAGTGTGTGAATATTTGGGTAGATGGAGGATGAGTCTGGTTACTGCATTTTGTATGACTTGCAGGGGGGCAAGATTGATATTGGGGAGTCCAGTGAGAGGAGCATTGCCATAGTCCAGCTTAGAGACAACCAGTGCTTGGACTGCAGTGCGGAAGTGGTTATGAGGAAGAATATGTCTGATTTTACATAGGGTGTGTAGTTGTAAATATGTTTTGGTGAGAGCGGTGATATGATGTGTAAAGGACAGGTGAGGGTTGATGGTGAAGCCAAGGGATTTTACATGTTTGGAAAGGGATATGTGTATATGGCGAGTACTCCAGAGAGTGAGGTTGGTTTTGTGCTTGGGAGCGAAGGGCAGATGTGGAGGTATTCTGTTTTGGAAGGGTTGAGTTTGAAGAAGTGGGTGGCCATCCAATTGATGATGGTGAAGCGACAGTTTTTGAAGGTGTGGAGTAGTGATGGGGATGACATTTGTAAGTATATTTGTTTGTCATCTCCATATTGGTGGACATGAACATTGTGTTTGTTAAGGGTCTGTCCTAGGGATTCAACATATAGGTTGAAGAGGAGTGGAGATAGCGAAGAGCCTTGTGGGACCCCATACTTGACAGGGGTTGGGATCTGATTGATAAATGGACATGGAGACAACGTTTGTCCTGTCAGTGAGAAACAAGGTGAATCAGTCGAGTATTATGCCAGAGAGATTCATCCTGTAGGTGAGGATGTCTAGTAGAATGGTATGGTAGGTGGTGGATTGTTTTTTGTGTGTTTTTTTATGTTTTGGTTTGCATTCAAACCTCTCATCTTGTTGTCTTCTCATCTGATTATTGGTCATATGAAGTGTCATATGTGTTTGAGGCTCTGGCTTTGTCTTTCTTTGTACTCCTTGACGTTTGCTTTGGTTTTTATTTCTTTGTCTATTGGTTTCCTTATCCTGTTTGTCTGTTGTTCATTATGTTGTTCCAAAATGATATTAGGGCGAAGATCAGTTTTTTTTGTTTCCTGCAATCATCGTCGCCCAGCAGTCTTCAGGAGTGAGTACCGTTTGAGTTTTCATGAACCATTCTCTGGATAGGTGCCTTTTTTCATTCAGTGCGGGATATATCATAATTATGTGATGTAGGCTCTCTGTCAACATCTTATTTTTGCAAAATCGGCAGTATTTCTTTGTTTCAGAGATTTGCTTCCTCGCTGCCATTATTTCTCATGTTGGAAGGATGGTTAGCCGTAATTTCATGAATGTATCTCTTATTTTTGAAGAGGGGAAGATTGTCAAATGCAAAGGTAGTTGATTGCTTCGTTTAGAGTCGAGTGTAAAATGTATGTGGTGTCGGTACTTGGCTTTGTCTTGAGTCGTATTCATCCAGTCATTCTCCCTAATTTTTTACTTTGCTTTTTGAGGTCTTTCTAACAGCATTTCCAGGGAGATGTCTTGTTCTTTTCTTTTGGCTTTGATTGATCTTTTCCAGATTTCTAGAGTATGTTCTGTGTTGTTAATTCTATCAGATCGGAGTATTTCAAGCGGTGGCGCGTAACATTTACTCATGATTTTCATGTATAGATCGAGTTGTTTCCACAATACGATGGATTCAAGTAATTGTAGGGCAAGTTCTGCTCGTATGCGTGGTATAGGCAGGGACATCGGTAGGTTTAACACTTTCTTCCGAATCTTCCTTCTAGTTGGGCCCAGATGGATTTGTCGATGTTTATCATAGCCTCTGCTCCATATGTTAAAACAGCTGTTACTTTTTGTTTGTAGAATGTAACGACTGGAGTTAAGGAGAATTTTCCATACCTTCGTTGTATTGTTTTGCCCTGTCGCGCTAGGGATGCTGTTTTATCTTTGAGTAGTTGTGCCCAATCTTCCTCAGTGGGATATTGAGATATCCATACTCCCAGATATTGTATTGTCTTTACTTGTTCCATTCTGTCCTTTCCTATGTGGAAGGAGGGGGACTGTCCATTTTTTCTAGTTTCTTTTTTTAGTGACATGATTTTGGTTTCTATGTGTTTATTTCCAGCTGGTTCGTTCTCATATAATCTTCTAGCTTTTGTAGTACAATCTACAATCCTCTGGGTGTTTTTGCCTGTAGTACTATGTCATTTGCATGTAGGATGCATGGTATGGTTGTATTGTTTATTTTTGGCGGATTCATTTGTGGTGTGTATATGTTTACTTCTAGGTTGGCCAAATAAAGGTGGAAAAGAGTGGCGGCCAGTGGGCATACTTGTTCAGGCTGTTCCATGTTCTAATTCATTCCGTGAGTGTGCCGTCTTTCGATAGTCTGACTCTTATACTGGTATTTTCGTATAGAAGTTTTATAGGTTTGATGATGTTAGTTGGGCACATCCATGCATTCAGCTTCTCCCATAGGGCGTCTCTGCTCACGGAGTCAAAGGCCAATCTTAAGTCTACAAAGGCAGCATAGATCTGTGTTTTCGTTCTTCTGGCTTCATGTTTCAGTATATTTAGTAAGAACAGGTTGATATTAGTGCCAATCGTTTTCACGAACCTTGTTTGTCTGGTTGCGTATTTCCTTTCTTTTGTTGCACATCTGTCCAAATTCCCTAGTAGGATTTTAGCGAAAATCTTCCACAATGGGTTGAGTAATGCTAGCGGTCGGTAGTTTTGCGGTTCTTTTGTGGATACGTGCTTGAATATGGGTATTATTGTCGCTTGCCTCCATGTATTTGGAATCGATTTTGTACTCTGAATTATTTCGAATATGCTCTCGCATATTGCTTCCCAGGTCTCCGGGTTTTGTTTGAGAATCATATCTGATAGGCCATCCGGGTGTGGCGCTCTGGAGATATTTAGGGATCTTATTGCTTTTTGTATATCCTCGGGGTCCCATTCCCATTGCCATGTTATATTTTTCGTTGTGTGGGTTTTTCTTTTCGTGTACTTGCTGTTTCCATATATCTCTGTGAAGTATGCTGTCCAGCTTGCAACAGCTACATCGGTAATCAATGTGTTTTGTATTTGGGTTTGGCCATGTAGCAAAATCCATAGTTGTCTTATATTTCTGTTTTTTAGGGTTTGAAGCATGTTCTCTGCATCGTCTTGCATTATTGAGTCTCTATTGTTCTTTATCCAGTTTCTGTATTGCTGTTTTGCTGCTATAAGTCGCTTGGTTTTCTCATCTGAGTTTTGTTTCATTATCGCTTTTATTTTGATTCTCAGTTCCTTTTTTTTGTTCTTATTTTCTCATTGTAGACATAAGAATGATTTTTTGTCGCTTTCTCTTCATTAGGTGCTCTATTCTGGTGTTTGTATGGTAAAAGTAGCCATTCATAGTTGATTTTTTCAATGTCTTCTAATGTTGAGGTATTCATTCTATATGGCAGTTCTTCTATCATTTTTTGTCCGATTCTTAGTCTATTTCATCCGTTGTTTATCTCCATTTCTGTTGGTTTCATTCTTCCATTAGCTGGTTTCGCAGTCTTCCATGATCTTTTCATTATGAAATGGTCGCTAGTTTCTGTTTTGATATTTTGGGTGTCACTGAGTTCGTCGTATATACCTTTGGTCATGTATATATAGTCGATTGTGGCAGTAGAGTTGCCTCTTGCCCAGGTTTCCATCCTTCTTCCAGTTGTTATGTCGAGATTGTACAACCTTCTCAGATTCCTGCATGTTGTTTCTTTGGTCCAGTTATTGGCTCAGGGCATCAGATGACTCTCGTCTAGCTCTTTCCCTTCTTTATCAAATATGTGGATATTTAAATCTCCGCATATTATGAATTCTATCACTTTGTATTTCTCTTTGGCGTTGTCTATTGCCGAGAATACCATATCTTTGAATTTCTCATCCGTTTTGCTTACTGGGTTCCAGTAAAAGGTCATTAGGCCCCATGTTTTCTCTATGCGATGGTTCTTGTTAGTAGTTTCTTTCGCTAGTTTTTCTGTTTTGCATTTGAGTATTGTAATTTGTATCCACGGGTTTATATTTTCAAATTCTATCAGGTCGATCTTTTGGCCGTTTTTGATTAGCGTTAGGAGGCCGGATGACGGGTGGCCCTTTTTCTTCTGAATTGCTGGGTTCATTATTACTGTGTAGCCATCACATATTGGTTGTTCTGTTATCCAAGATTCCTGGATACAAGTTATGTCGGCCAATATTAGTATTGGATCTTTTACACTGAATACGTGGTTGTGTCCCCGGGTGTTCCATGAGCATAACGTGGTGTTATTCGTGTTCTCTTCTTTTGATTGTTATCTTCTTCGGTTGTGTTTATCTTCAATTTTCCAGATTGTGTCGTCTTGTTGTCTCCATATTCCATATTTTCGGTACAGCTCATGTCGGTTTTGGTATTCTTTGTTATCGTTTTCTTTTTCTTTGTTCTGGCCCCTTGTGTTCTCTTGGTCAGGTGTTTTGCTCTGGTAGTCCGTTGGTTTGGTATATGTGTTTTCATTATTATCAGATTCTCTCCAGCTGGGCGCCACCAGTTGTTTTTTCTTTTCAATGTTTGGCGTTTCTTCAAGCAGGGTTAATTCAAACACTAGCCGCTCAAAGATTGGTTTGTTAGCTATCATTTTGTTAATTACTTTTTCTGCGCTGAAAGTGATCTTCACTTGGTCCATTGTTGTTTCATCACAAAATTCTACTGTGTGTATATCTTTCGTTGTAACTTCCTTCATGTTTGGAATTGCTTGTATCAGTCTTAGAACGTTTGTACGATTGATTATCAGGTTGTCGTTTTCAGTCGCTATTGTAACTTTATTTTCTTCTCTTTTTTCTTTGTTTGTTCAGTGGGTGAACAAAGGTTGGCAATTATATTGCGTTTTCCAATTGTCCTTGAACTGCTTCGTTCTTGTCTTTGTTGTTTCCATCACTCCCTGCCGGTGGTGGTTCATCATTCAGGTCTGGGATTGGTTCTTCGTCATCTTCCCATTCCACCTTAGATACCTCGTCAAGGGTCATTTCGTAGCTGGAACTTTCTTGGGTTTTGTTTTCTTCTGGTTGCTCCTCTTCATATTCGTCTAATATGATCATGGAAGTTTCTGTGATTTCAATTTGCGCTTCTTCTGATTGGCCGATCACATCTTCTGTATATGTTGATAAGTTGATTAGTTCTTCTATTTCTGCCTCTTCGCTATTGCGATCTGGTGTTTGCGTCTTTTCTTTGGGTTTACTATTTTCCAGTTTATTCTGCTGCGGTGATTTTTTATTGCCCTGGTTTTTATTGATCTCATTTAACTCAGTGTTCTTTGCAGGGTTTGTCAGGTTTCTTAGAAAGGTGCGGGAGCCTCTTTGGTTTTTTTGTTTTCGGGGTTATTCCTTTTTTGGTAGATTCTTTATTTACTGCTGTCTTGTTTCCTTTGGAGAAGATCTCATAAATTTCTGGGCCTTTCAGCATTGGTTTTGGCCTCCCGGCTTCTTTTGGCTCAGAGACATCTTCTTTCTCTCTTGCTGTTGGGCTACTGGTTTTTGTTGCTACTTTAGGCTCTTCACTTAGATCAATCAAATTTGCTTTGTTGCTGGTTGTCGTGTTTTTTCCTTCGGGTCTTTCCGCCGTTTTTATAAATTCAATTTTGTCTGTCATTTCCTGGTGTTGTGCTGCTTCAGTTGGTCTGTTGTGGTTTGTTAGGGATATCTGCCGTGATTTTTCATTATTGGTTGTTGTCATCATTGTGATCAATGCGTGTGTCAGATCTGTTTTTTCGGCTCTGTCACTTGTTTGCCACATGTGGCTGTTTTGTGCTTCCCTTTCCATCCTTTCTAGTATTTTGTTCATGCGTTGTTCGAGATAACTTTGTTTTGAGTGAATTAGTGCAGTGAGAGTCGTTTGATCTTTTATTGACTATATTAGCGATTCTTGTAGCTTCATGTATGGCAGTAACGATTGTGTTGTAGTTGTTATTAGCATGTTTTGCAGAGCTAGCATTGACGTTGGTATAGCGGCTATCTCTTGTTCATCAAAATTGTTACATCTGTATTTGTTGTTTGACGACTCTTGATTTGTAGGTGAATTCTCTTTGGGCTCAGTTGTTCATTCGTTTGCATGTTGCAAATTTCTCTCACTGTCTTTATTTTTTTGTTCGTTCGTTGTTTGTACATTTCCTATTCGTGAGTTTCAGGCCAGGGTGCTTATCTTGCCTTTTTTTGCCGAAGGGGGTGTGTTCCCAAACACCTCTCTTCTTTTTTCATGGTTCCTCATCGGGTTTTCGGTTTGCCTGGTTTTCAGTCTCCGTTCCGTTTCAGATGTCAGGATACTCTTTAGCGGTTTCAATTCCTTGCATGCGCACCAAAGCCGCCAAACAGCTAAACAGTCTCAACCAGCCCTTCTGTCCTCAGGGCTTACGCCGCAAGGGCGATGTGGGTGTGCCTATATGCACAGCGGCTCGTGACTTGCAGGATGCAAAGGGCGTTCATGTTGCTTGTAGTCCGTTTAAAGCAAAAGGCGTCCTTTTCACCTTTTGTGCCATGGATTTGTCTGGGGTGCAGGACTGGTGTTATGTTGTTTTTCCACACGGCAAACTTCTTGTCGGTTCTCTGGCTTCACAGGATACTCTCAGGGCGCTTATAAGACGCCACAGCTAAACATTCTCAACCAGCCCTTCTGTACTCAGGGCTTACATCTTACTAGTTATGCTGCTCCTAAAGTGAGCCGGCAAGGCTGTCGTCCTCTTACTTCCTATAATGCTGGTTGGATTGTATGATAATATTTTGTCTAAAGCAAACATGAAGTATCATGACATCAGAGATGACAATACCTTAAGCCAATTCCTGTGGTATGCTATGGGATTCTATGTGCCATTCTTCTCTTTCTGATTTGCCAGAGTACCTAGAGAGCATGCATGCATGCACAGTGGTGCATGGTATAAATACCAATAATAGAATATAGTATAATATATGATATGCTACAACTTTAGGTGTGGATCATATTTATCATTTATTCCTTGTCTTCTCCATTATGGGAGGAGTCTAAGTCAAGTATTTTTATCTGTTCAGCTATGCATGATAATTGGTTAAATTTGAGCAACATTGCTTGACAATTGACAGAGGTGTTGTGGCACTCTACAACATTGTCTGTTGCACAGTGTTTGTAGATGTTTAGGGCTTTGTAAACCAGGTAGCCCCGAGGAGTGTGCTTTCTGTCTGTGCATGCATCTGTAAAGTCAGATTCAGTGCATGCTCTCTTCGATTGATAGACAACAATGTGTGCCCCTGTTTCCTCACACCTGTATTTGTGTCAACTTAGCTACCCGAGGAGTACTCACTCCTCTTCCCTTACTAGATCATGGAAGATCCACAACTGTAGTTATCGTGGATAATCAGAACCTTTAGTAATTTGTCATTTATGTTAAGGGAATATAATTGGTTTCATCATGTCCCTACCCAAACCTGGTGTTACTATGTTGAACTGAAAAAGTCTGTATGCCATAGTCCTATCCCCAGTGAACAAAAGCCTGCCTTCCTGTCCTCCTTCCACACTTAGGAAAGTTCCTTCTTCCTAGTAAAGGTCTGCTTTAGCCAGATGCCATCTATCAATATATTGAGCTTTACATTTTTGGAAACATTGGTTTACACTGAATTGCCACCATGGAGTGGATCAGTGAAAGTTTAAATGTGTTTTTGACATGGTTTCAAAATGGCTTATAGTATTCCTATAAAAATATATGGTAAATATATTACCTGTTTAATGGACTTCGTAATAAAATGGTTTTCAAGTGTTAGACATGAACCATACTTGGTGGACTCACTCAGTTCTTCCCTGTTCCTTCTGGTGCCCTATATTGTGTAGTGTAATCCAAAGAAGCCAAACACTTACCATGACTGTCTTGACACAAATACAGGGTGGCAGGTGAGCCAGTAATTGTTTTGGTAGTGAGTCCTATTGAAATAAATGATGTTTTCCATGAGTCTTTGTTTACTGTTTCCATATGGTCTTTGCCATGTGTTCTTACCAGTCAAGCCATGAAGGCATTATGATGCAATTCTGTTCTGCGATGATTGAAAATTAGCAGGGAAGTGGTGACCCACCAACATTAGTTGCCACAAAGAAACATAAGGAGTGAATGGTTCTCTTCCCCCACCATCTTGTGAGGCTCGGGACATCTGTGCTTTCTTTTCCTCTTACCCTCTGGCACCCTCTTTGCGCCCTCTACCCCCACCATCTTGTGAGGCCCACAACCTCAGGGTCATCTTTGACTCCGCTCTCTCCTTCACTCCTCACATCATGGACCTTACCATGGAGTCCCACTTCCAGCTCCACCTCCTCCTTTTCTCACTTTCCACCAGAAGCTAAATGTCTCCCGAGCTCTGGTCCTCTCCATCTCTGCGTCATCCACAAAGCCTTCTGGGGCCTGGGACCACGCTATCTCCAACGTTCCCTCCCTAAATACTCCCAGAGCCCTTTGCTGCTCTAACTCCAGCTCTCTGACTGTCAAATGCTTCTCCAAGCAGAGAGTGGGAGGCAGGTCTCTCTCCACGGCTGGTGCCTCCCTTTGGAAGAGCCTCCATGTCCCTCTCAGACTTGAGCTGGACCCCCTTACGTTCCAGAAACTGCTAAAAAATATGCTCTTCTCTACCTCTTTTCCTCTTTCCCTTCCCTGCTAATCACCCGACTGCTGCTGTGACCGGTTTGGCCTCATGAATCTCACAGGATTCTTGGCTCTTCCTCCCAGTCAATACCAACACCCCTGTACTCCACTGCACTGCCCTGCGGGCCTCTGTTTGGTGGCTCCACATCCCACCCATGAGAGTTGCCTGTGCTAGCAGTTAGCCTGCGGATCTCCTCCTTGGCTCACCTTAGCACTTCCCTCCCGGGCCCTTCACCTGCAGTTATCCACTCCTCTGTCTCTCCTTCCATCCCCATCCACTGCCCTTCTCCTCAATGCACTTGCACGTCTGGATGCCAGAAGGCCTAGTAGGACCATGACTGTATGGTTACTGTTTTTGACATTGTTATAAATTTCCCTGTCCCCTTCCCATTTAGCCTTGTGGCGCTTTGAAACACATTTCTGCTGTATAAAGCGCGCTGTCCGGTCATTTGGTTGACAGAAAATTGGTCGACAGACAAATGGTTGACACAATTTGGTCGAAAGACAAATGGTCGAATTTTTTTTTATTTATATATATATTTTTCAGGTTTTCGTTTAGGAAAAAAAAGGGTTTTTAAGCAAAAAAAAAGTGAAAATACAAAAAAAAAAAAAATCGACCATTTGTCTTTCGACCAAATTGTGTCGACCATTTGTCCTGTCGACCTTTTTTGTTCGACCAAATGACCGGTAACCGTATAAAGCACCTTAAAAATGCGATTGGACATATCGTTTTTGAATGCCTCTGTTAAGTGAGAAGCAGTGTGTGCTATCTTTGATCCATGGACATCTTTGTGCACCCTTTTTCCTCAACATCTGTTTTTGTGTCTCCCACATACTCCAGGAGTTTCCAAGCATCCTCCCATCTGAGATTATGGGAGGTCCACAACCGTAGTTATCATGGATGCTTGGTACCTCTAGTAATAATGGATTTATCACAGGGACCTACAGTAAATTGCTTTCCTCATCGCCGTGACCCAAAGCATTTTCGTTTTATATCTCAACAGCCTGCAATAGAAAGAACCATCCATAGTTTCCATGTTGTGCCTAAATGTCTGTACATCTTATTTCAGTTCCCATTGAGCAAAAACTCATAGAGTCAAATTCGTCTGAGGAAAGTCTATTGTTCACATCAGGGACTGAAACATGCATTGTAAGTCAAATCCAACCATATACGAACCTTTAGTGACTAATTGTAGGGGCTAGTAAAACTTTGCTTTTTCAGGAAGCAGTTTCTTGAGCCTCTGTGCTTTGCATTTTTATCAACATTGGTTTTCTATGAAGTGATATTTGCGTGAGAAGTGGTCATGGTTTTAAAGCAAATATGCAACAAATGGTTTATTGTGTTCATGCAAAGCATTTCTGATAAATAACTGACCTTCTCCAGTGGCTGTATAATAAATGGTTGGTGTTCAGGAGTCACCTGCGGTGGTTTTTGTGTAGAAGGGGTAATTATACTCCTTCAAACAAGTGTGGATTCAGCTTCTCAAGAAACAGTAAACAACAATGCCTTTAGTTGGCATTCCATCCCACCTGCACTCATCCTCATGTGACAGTATCTAACAATGAGGTTTGCAGTGGGGACTCAACGTGACCCGTTGTCTGTTTTCCCTATCTGCGACAGTGTGTGCGGACTTCTATTCAAAAGTCCTGCATCACTGGGGACCGGCCGCAGAGTTTGGCAGCTGAGATTTGGGTATTCAGTCTGTGCAGCATTCTCCACTTTCTACGTGACCCGTAGTCTGTTTTCCCTGTCTGCAGCAGTGTGGGTGGAATTCTATTCAAAAGCCCTGCATCATCGTGGAGCGGCTGCAGAGTTTGGCAGCTGAGTGTTGTGTCTGTAGTCTGTACAGCATTCTTCACTTTCTACGTGACGCTTGGTCTGTTTTCCCTGTCTGTGGCAGTGTGGGCAGACATCTATTCTAAAGCCCTGCATCACCGCGGAGCAGCCTCAGAGTTTATCAGCTGAGTTTTGATTCTGCAGTCTGTGCAATCCGTGTGGTCCGCATCGAGCCACGCTAAACGGCCCTCCAGGGATGGAGGAGGGCACTGCCTCAGCAGCTCCAAGTCACGGCGCAATGAAGAAAGGAACCTGGAGCTCCCGCTTCAAATAAGGACATCAAGCGAAACTGGCGAGCAAACCGCAGGTAAGACTACATACAAAGTTGCTGTGGTAAACATTTCGCTGATGTCCACCTCCATCTCTGCTCTCACTCAACACACACGCCTGACCACGCTTGTGACCCTGATAACATCTAGAGACGTGTGTAATAGTAATAGCAATAGTCCCCTTTCGAAAAAAAAACATCAGGCCTCATTACAAGTTTGGCGGTAGCCATGGAGCTACTAGCTCCATGGCTGCCACCAAACTGGGCTCATTAACCGGGTTCCTACAATGAGGAATAACCGGGTCATTCCAACATTGGAGGACCCGGTAATTTCTTCTTGCAGGAACAACGGGCACATTATGAGTGTCCCGTTGTTACCTCCCTCTCCCCCTCGTGGGACCCAGAAAAGAAGCCTGTTTTTACCAGGCGTCTGATCCGGGTCCTGCGATGGGAAGCTCGTAATCGGCACTCCTGTAATGAAGGGGTCCGGTCCCTACATTCCGGGAGCGCCAGCCTTATAATGAGGCCCCTCGTCTCTGTTACCTTGTCCTTGGAATTCCATAACCCAGTCGAAGTGCAGACAGGGAATGGGAGCGCCCCATCAGAGGAACAAATTCCTCAAGCACAAATGAAACGTAATAAAACCCTGGAAGCACCACAAATGCAGCTTTTCCTTTATGAATCTCCTGGTCTTCTTTCTTTTGGAAAAAAAACAGGACCGAAGTAAAAAGACTATTGAAGAAATACCGTCGGCACAGACGCCAATAATATGCTGAATAAGAATGTTAACAATAACATGTCCATTCCACAATCGGTTGCCCTCGACCAAATGGTAAAACCCTCCGCACACCGCAGAGAGCAACAAGTTCAAGCGCAAATACATAACATCAGGATGTCAGAGGAGGATGTTTTACATGATCTTACTCTGCCTGAAATACAGGAAGTTGCGCCTTTAAATATCATAGGGGCAAATACTGGTAATACAGCAATCAAAGAGGCAGTTGAAATACAGCCAGAAACTGAAACTACAAATGAGTTACTAATGAAAGTTGGATTGGAAAACTACACACATAACAATTCACAGGATGCATCATGTAAGGCGGGAGAACTTAAAACGCCAGTGGAAGGAAGCCTATTTACTTTTAAATCCTCACATGATCTGTTGAATTCGAAAAGCAACTCTTTTTTTTTTAAATATTTTTTATTTTCCAATAACAATACAACCATATTATTGTTTCCAAGACAATTGCGCATTAGCGATAACTCCCCCCCTCCCACCCTTCCAAATAGACCAAGTTCATAACAGTGTTCTGCAGTCTGCGTACACCCAGGGTTAGCGTGGGCTGTCCAGGTCTCCTTCAGTTGAGCTATCTTCCTTCGTGCGGAACAGGGCCACCGTAAGGGCCACCCACTGTAATAGATCCTCAGAGGTGTCCATTTTTTGTTGTCTCTGTGCTAGCTCCCAGGCCCCCGTTTCGGCTGTGGTCCATCTGCGGAGGTCCTCCCACCACGTTACAACACTGGGGGTTTTGGGGCATTTCCAGGCCATGGCGATTTTTCGAAAAGCTACTCTAACAAATCTAATAATGCCCTACAACTAGGAGGTAGCAAAAAACCAAGTAACACACCCCCTAAAGTACCACAATTACATGGAGCAAAAGTGTCAAAGGCACCAAGAATCCATTCGAAAATCATTAAAAAAAGATCAGGTGGCATAATGAAATGTGCAACATTTTTTTCTAAATCAAGGACAGTTCTGCCCGTAGACACAGCTGGAGAGCTTTCCGACGCTGAGATATTGGAGGGAGCACAAGATCTAATGGATCTAATGGAATGTCAAATGGAAGAGGTACATGAACCCAGATCATCTAGCTTAGGATGAACAACAACAAGATGTCACCTGGTTACTGCAAACAATTAAAAACAACAACTCCATCACAATACATCTTCACTCCTGAAGATTATTCAATGATGAAATCTTCCCAATCATTTGAACTTAATCCACCTTGTGCTACAAATGTGAATGGAAGTAAGGGGAGCTTGGGGACAAAGTTGATCACCAAAAAATTGCCTAAAGCTTCAGTAATGACCACTACACATCGAAACAGAGACCTGGAACAGGACTCCAATCAAGACATCAGCCAAAGAAATAAGGAAGCCCTGGCTACTCATCACGGATGCTAGATTCTCCGGAGAGCCGGTTCCAAGCTCCTAAGGCAAATAAAGGAGTCCTCAATTTTCTGGAGACTAAAGGGACGCAGTCCATAAGGAGAGGGGACCAAAGTGAGGTTTCAGATGTGTCGTACCCCCAAGAGCAAACGTACAACTAAGAGCAAACATCAAATCCATTGCCACACTCTGTCACCTTATTCTAGTACGATAAAGGGTCTGATCCACATCAAGAATTTATTGAAAAGGAAAATCAAAATAAATAACCTGACCGACTTGCTGTGATGTCCACATTAACAATTGCCCTATCTCCATTTACTAAATTATACTAGGCAATAAATGACACCCTGTAGGACCACAGGATGATGAAACTCCATCGGAGTCACAGTACTCTGATGCATTGAGTGCCTCACCTTTAAGCGTCCCAACTTTACAAACAGAAAAAAGTGAGCAACAAAACACAAACAATCCTTATAGGAAAAAACAACAGAAAAATCTAAAGTAGCTTTAGGGAGAACATCTCTAAAGACAACCATAATAGACCTCTCAGAGTCTCGAGAAAAAAGTCAGAATCAAGTTGAAGAACAGATTTCACTTGACACAGGGGAAAGGCAGAGAGAGTCAACCGTTTGTGTTATGTATGAAAACAACGAGCTCAGCCGAGAATTTAGAATACCAACTTTGGTAGAAACTTCCCAAAAACCTGGGGAGACCTCAGGGGCAACAAATCAGGACTTTTCTATCTTTTCACAAACAAAAAAACAAGAAAACCAAAAACCAAAAGCCTGACAAACCTGGCACTGAAAAAGTTGGAAACCTTGCTATAACATCAATGAAAAAGGTTTTGCAATTAATGCAAAAAGCTCCAAAACCTGCCCCAAGAGACGTGCAAAGGAAAAACCTTTAGCTGCAAACATAAATAATGAAATCAAGTGAGAGCTTAAAAAACACAAGAACAGAGCTCTTGATTACTAATGATGACTCCCAAGTGTCTGAAGATTTGATGGATGTGTCTCAATACTCATTTGAGCAATCAGAGTCAGAATTGGTAGTAACATCTCTCCCCCCTCAGGAGCCTCATGAACAACTAAGAAAAACAAGTGCAACCAGAGATCCAGTGGACTCCGTGACAGAGGTCCATGACTCGCCAATATTCTTGACTCTTGCTGACTAAAGACTGGGAGCTACCGAGATTCATTTTGTTGGGGGAAAAGTGACAAACAAACCATCTACCCCTGTACATTCATCGATCAGAGAACCCCTCTTTCTGGATGAATGTAGAAAACATGGAAGTGGAGAAAGGACTTCGCAAGGGCAAGCTCCAACTTTTACTAGGTCAAGACAAATGTATAACAATCTACCGATGAAGATGAAAACTTGCTACCCAGGTGAAAAGACAAGCATGCGTACACAAACAATTAACTTGATGAAACCACATGAAGAGGATAAACATGCTCGTTCCACAAGACCATCAAGTTCAAATGGGAAAAGAATCAATGAAATATCACTCAAACTGCAGAAAATCTTAAATAAGGGAGATGACCTAATACTGAATAGAACAACGGTCATGTCACTATTCCACGGTATTCTAAACCTGCGTCAAATCCATTCAAATAATTTGAAGATGATCCAATTTGGGGACGATTACCGCACAGACAGCATCCACCTCCATATTCCATCACTGGTGGTAAAAGGGATTTTGCTGGGTGCAGCTGAAAGCCTACTAATTCTCTGCTTTGATTTGATGACAATAAAGGTCATCGAAGACCCAGTGATCTTTTTACGAGAAATTGACAAGACAGCATGGGGCCCAAAAACATCTCTAGAGGATCCCAGTACTGTACTGTTGTGTAAAGAGGGGGAACCAGGAAAAGAACCTTGGAGGAAATGGTGGTGATATCGAACATCCTATAGTAGACTGCATGCCCTCACTCAAATGCCATTGTCAGCAAAAACGAGGTCTAAGCACGCAGTCAGCATTCATACATTTGATGCTCTGGTAGTGGAGAAAAAAGAGCACTGAGAAAAGCCAGATGCCAGGCATTCAAAAAAACCTACTTGAAGATATAGAAGAGGTAAACATCGCAATGAGGAAGTACAAACACTGGTTAAGAAACTACAGAGCAAAAATGTATCAGAATGACTCTGAAGAAATGCCATGAACAATCTGTGGCAGGAAAGCAAAATAATTCTGGTCTCTGATTAAAATGACAACTGTCACCACCAGTGATGTACAACAAAATAAAGTTACTGAAAAGAACTGGATCGAACATTTTTCAGTTCTCTACCAAAAAACAGACACTGGACCTCAATGTCTACCGGGAAATGCAAGTTCACCATGGGACATCTCCCATGATGTAGACACTATTCTAGGAAAGTTGCAAAAGCTAAACGTATCAAGAATATTGATATGGATATTGATATTTTATTTGTATCACACTCATGCACATGTCTCTAAGAGCGCAGCAAGGCAAGCAAGGGGAACAAGGGAGGACAAAAACAACGATCTTACTAGGCCCAGTGACATTGAGAACGCGTAAGTGCAGGGGAGAGGAAGGGGGAAGTGCAAGGGGGAAAGGGGGAAATGGAAAGTGCTGAGCATAGGAATGAAAAACAACAACAAATGGTAGTGCAGCCAGCAAGTGGCAAGTGCTAGGTTTAAAGCACAGACAGGGGATGTCTGATAAGTGCAGGGAGAGGGGGGGCTGCAGGGTTACAGATACAGACCCAAAGTGCAAGGGTTGCCAGGAGGCAGTGCGGGTGCGTGGCAGGGTGGGAAGTACCTGGTCCCGAAATCAGAGGATAACCTGGTGCACGGTGCCAAAGCAGAACAGATCAACAGGGGAGAGGAGGAGAGAAGGTAGAAGCACAGAGGAAGGTCTTGAGGTGCTTCCGGAACCAGAGATGGTTCTCCTAAAGTTTCAGAGTGGAAGGGAGGCTGTTCCAGAGGGAGGCCCCAGCTGAGGAAAGAGATCAACCCCGGCACGTTTCTTTGAGAAACGACTGACCCTGAGGGAGTTGGAGGCAGAGGAGCGGAGAGGTCGAGAGGGATGGTATTTGCGGAGGGAGAGTTGAAGGTATTTTGAACCCAGGCCTCAGAAAGCCTTGTAGACAATACACAGGGTTTTGAATTTAATCCTTGCAGCCACTGGGAGCCAAAGAAGAGATTTTTTGGTCAGAGATATATGATGCCAGGGCTTGAGGCCAAGGACAAGTCTTGCAGTCCTGTTCTGGATGAGTTGCAAAGGGCGGAGAGTAGAAACAGGTAGATTTAGAAAGAGGCTGTTGCAGTAATCCAGCCTAGAGATAACCAGGGCTCGAGATACAGTGAACTTTTGGGGGAAGGAGAGGAAAGAAAGAATACCTCTGAGGAGGTGTAGTTGGAAATTTGACTTTTTAGAGACATCCGAGATGTGGGCAAAAAAGTAAAGCGTGGAGTCGAAGATGACCCTGAGGTTCTTAGCCTCGCAGGTGGAGGTAGAGGGAGGGCTGACGGAGTCTGGCCAGAGAGTGACAGGAAAGGAGGGTGAAGGTGTGCCGATGAGGAGGATCTCAGTCTTACTGGCATTAAGGCCGAGATCGTTGGCTGCACACCACTCCTGAATAGTGTACAGGCAATCAGAGATGAGAGAATGAGAAGAGATTGCAGAGGGAAGCCTGAAAATGAGTTGAGTGCCATCCGCATAGCACTGAAAATTGGAGCAGAGAGAGGCAATGCGATGGGCGAGAGTTGCCAGGTATTGGTTGAAAAGCCAGGGAGAGGTTAGAACCATGGGGAACACTGCAAGTAGAGAGGGCGATAGGGGAAAGGAGGACCTAAGCTGGACCTGGATGGGTCGATTGGAGAGGAAAGAAG
This sequence comes from Ambystoma mexicanum, assembly GCF_040938575.1. Lineage (NCBI taxonomy): Eukaryota > Metazoa > Chordata > Amphibia > Caudata > Ambystomatidae > Ambystoma > Ambystoma mexicanum. The sequence goes on along the minus strand of NC_090927.1, from coordinate 379,702,140 downwards.
CCAGCGAGGCCAGACCCTGATCAGTCATACCCAGGTTGTCATGGAGACGGTTGAGCATTATGGTATGGTTGACCGTGTCGAAGGCAGAAGAGAGATCGAGTGGGATGAGGACGGAAGGGATGTTAGAGTCAAGGTTAGAGAGTAGGTCTTCACGGATGTTCAGGAGATAATTTTACGTGCTTCTGGCAGCTCTAAACCCAAACTGGTGGTTAAGCTGTGAGATGGCCAACTTTTCCAAGAGTTTGCCCAAAAGAGGTGTGATGGAGATGGGGCAATAATTTGCTGGGCAAGAAGGATCGCCTGTGGATTTCTTGAGAAGAGGGTGCACAAGAGAGTGCTTCAGAGGGGAGGGGAAGGCTCCCGAGGTGAAAGAGAGGTTGCAGAAATCAGCCAGGGCAGGAGCAAGGGTGTCAATGTGGTCCTTGATGGTTTTAGAGTAACAGGGAAGAACCTGTTTTGACAAGACTTTCATAGATCTGACTTGTCTAGAATCCTTGTCAGGGGAGAAAAGAGGAAAGGAAGAGAAAGAGGGTGGGGTGGTGGCTGCAGGAGGGCCACAGTTCTTAGATAGAGAAGGGAGAAGAGGAGGAGGGGGCGAGAGGGTGGACAGGATGTCCTGGGTTTTAGAGATGAAGTGCGAGGCGAGGGCTGTGCAAAAGGCCTGGGATGCAACAGGAGAGGCAGAGAACAGGACCCTGATGGCCTAACCAATGCCATTTTGAAGGAACACCCAGAGGAATGGGCCATCTTCATCCAGGATCTCCTAGAGAATGTCACAAAAGAATTGTGAGATTCCCAGCTCATGGAGAACAGCCATGGTGGTACCAGCCTTCAGAAAATGCGAGAAAAAATCCAAAAAACTACAGACCTATCACACTATTAGATGCAATCGTAAAGGTGTTTGGCTCTCTCCTCCTCCAGCACTTTCAAGATTGGACAAGGACAGCGAGCTGTAATGACCCCTTTCAAACAGGGTTTGTAAAGAATATTGTCATGGTGGCAAACATCTTCCTTCTAAGTATTCTGAAAGGGAAGGTACAGGAGGGAAGACCAAGAATCTTTGTGGCTTTTGTTGACCTGGTCCAGGCTTTTTACAAGGTAGCCTGAGAAAGCTTGTGGGAAAAACGGAGGGGCCAGCAGTGCCCATTGACAATACTAGATCCTTTAATCGCCCTCCACTCTAATACGTCTATGCAGGTGCGTTGAAACCGGGCTGGCACACTATCATCAGTAATTACCACAGCTAGAGGCGTAAAACAAGGATGCCCACTTGCTCCAGCACTCTTTAATTGCTATTTGTCAGATTTTCAGGATTTTGAGCCCAAAATCAGATCTTTTCCACCAATCATAGGTGGGGTAAGAATAACTTCCCTACTGTATGCGGACAATCTTATCTTGATAGATCAAACAGCAGTGGGCCTCCAGCAACAACTAAACAGTCTCCAAAAATTCATCATTAAAAACAACTTGGAGATAAACAAAGGAAAGACTAAAATAATGTGTTTCGAGAAATCAAACAAAAGAAAAGAGAAATTGCAATGGTTCCTGGATGGCACTAAGATAGAGCAAGTAAGGCAATTTAAATACCTGGGAGTTACGTTGAACAATAGCCCGGATGAGACTGCAACGCAGGACTGCCTCCTTGAAAAAATCAAAACACTGTCCAACCAGGCATACAACTGACACTGAATTTCTACAAGGCAAAAGTAGTTCCTTCAGAGACGTATGAAGCGGAAGCAATGCCAGGAATTGCATCGAAACCTTGGTCGAGGCTGGAGGGCGTCTTTTGGAGGAAACTTCTAGGTCTGAAAAACTCAATGTCAACTACCCTCATATGAAGATAACCAGGTCTCCTTTTACTCCAAGCGGTGGTGGACTGGAATAACTGAGCACTATTTAGAAAACATTTATTCTACCAGCATGTCCAAGAATATTTGAAATCATCAATAAAAAGGTGAGGGGAGGGGATGCAAGCAAACTTCTAAATCATTGGGAAGCCAAAAATAGATTGAAACTCCAAGAAATAAACTTCACAGAAGCTGACTTGATGTCAAACCCTTCAAGAGTGAAAAGAAAACTAGGAGAACATGACTGGATTCACACTCTAGATATTGCTTCCACCTATCATCTAATTCAAACTATCCAATAACCTGCACTAAAATGAACTTGCCTGCAGGCTATTTGGTAAACTTCCCTAGCAGATTACATCGAGATCAGTTTCTGAGTATGCGACTGAACCTGTTGCCAGCCAATCAGATCATGCCAATGCAAGGGAAAACTGACCAGAACAAATGTCGCTTCTGTAAGGACATAGATGTGGTTGAAATGGTGAGACACCTGCTAAAACTCTGTCGGCCTAATGGAGGAGAGAAAGACCTTTTTAGATCAGCACTTGTCAAAATTCCAGTCATATAACGTAAAAGATTGGTGGACTATATTGATGAGTGGAGAGAGAACAACTCTTGTGATAGCAGTGGCCTCCTTTTTTATTATAATCTTTCCACAAGCAGCTAAACAACGTTTTGGAAATTAATCAATAGACACTATGGCGGTGGAATAAAAGGTTGATAAGTGAATGTGCTGAAGAAATTATATTAGATTTATTTTGGTAAAAATTGTAAATCAATTAAATAAAATAATAATAATATATATATATATATATATATATATATATATATAGTGAATGTGGCGTTAACAATTTCAGAAAGTCATTATTAAAATAGCATTATAGACCCCATGAAACCAATGGATCTATCCACATTTGAGCCCAACAGAAGCCACCTCCATCTGTCACTCAACCCTGCGACTCTCTAACAGAACTCTCATCAACATTAGGTCCACAATATAGTTCCAAACACGGATCCGTGAAAATCTCTCTGCTAACACACACTTACACCCCAGAACATAAGAACACCTAATACGAGTATCAAACACCATTAAATTCCAATCAGTGCTGACCATGGAGTCAAAACATGTCTTTTTGGTAGAAAATATTGGTTGAATTAACCATAGATTCACTTTGAGCTCAAGTTTATTTTAAGTGGGCATTTTTCTTCTTGCATCTCCCCCTGCATCTTGTTTACACAATCACTGCTGCATGGGGGGGGGGGCTGAGAATGTTGAGTCGCAAACAGACAAATAGCCAAAGGCTTAATGACACTGGCAGCAAAGTACAGACATGCCCTACGTATGCATCGTCCATGCATCTCAGGGTGGACGTTCTCTTGAAAGGAAGTATTGGCTACAGAGGCGTGTTCAGTCTAAAACCCCACATACACCACCCAGAAAAAGGCAAACTTCAGAAGACTGTCTTCAATTAGACGCTGCCGGAAAACGATGTGACAAGATGAATGCACTAGAAATGATTTGCAAACAAATTCTTCCACCGAAGTGCTAAAACACAAGTTGGTCACACACATATAGTTCATCTGCCCCCCCCAACACACACACATGCTCACACACACACACCCACTTCACTTGCCACACACACACCTCTACCTACTTGATGTTTGTTCTCACCTCCACTGAAGTGGAGCTACAGCAAAACCAAACTCTAGAGCCACTAGATGAGTGGCTTCTGCTTTAACAGCTCACAAAGGTTTGAGTATTGATATGTTTATTGACCTAATAGAAAACATTATGCTGTGAGAAAGCAGGGAAAAAAGGATCGAGCCTGAAGGGGATTTGCACTTTTTTTCGGTCTGTTTCTTTACCTCCGCTAAACTCCCAGATGTATTTATTGATGTTCTAGTATCATGCAATAAGCCAGTATTCTATACATTCTAAGGGTCCGGCAACGTGTGGAATACAGAGACTATAAATGAGGTCATGTGATAACCTCGGAAATGGTGTGCCTAGGAACTGATGCGAGGTGCACTATATCAGTACCAGTCTATTAGAAAACACTGTTTAGAAGAGACCCTCACCACCGCATGCTGGTCAGAGCAGTGTGAGCAGGTGTTCCCAGTCACAGGCTTCTTATGGAAATGTTAATGGGATAACCAGATCATAGTGACTATTGAAGAAAAGCAATACTGAGCCCCTTTCCCCCTTAATTATTTTCTCAATTTCTTTTATAATGTTGTTGATTAATTCCTGATGCTTCTGACAGGACAAGCAGAGATGTGCCCTCATTTTGCTGGCACGGATACACAACACTCAATCCTTTTAAGAAATTATATCATAATGTGATTTATTTTAATGTAAGGAAAACAGAAGCCTTGTTTTCATGAAATAATAAGGTTAGCAAGATGACTTTGCTTATTCCACAAAAAAAAAACTGTGTGCGCAAGTGGCTAAAAATAGCCAACATTAGGTTCAATTTCACCACCTCATCGAGGCAGAATATGCACGTGGAATCAGGGATCAAAAGACGTTAAAGTCAATGAATTACTTGCCTGGCTGCATTATTGATTTGCATTAAAAAGGGTTTAGAAAACAAGGTGTATATATTTTTATTTAAATACGGTTAACAAGTCATGACGTAATCAAGAGTCTGAAATGATTTCCTTGTAAGGTCATTTTAATAAAATGTGAATGTTACTGACTATTGCAGCGCAATCACATACACGTGTTCCTAAATATTAGACACAAGCACATTGTTTACTAGTTTATGAAAGTGTCACTGAAAGACAGCAATCTCACAATGCATAGTGCATCCCCATGCTGGCTTGCAGCACACAATGGGCCTCATTCCGAGTAGGGCGGTAAGGGTTAACGGTCACCGGTAACAAGACCGGTGCTGTTAAACCCTTACCGCCCTACTTCGAGTTCCCTTTGCAGGTCCTTCCTTAATGCCTGCTTTTAGCAGGTGTTAAGGACGGGACCCGCAAAGGGACTCCGGGGTCAATAACGGTACCGTAATTTACAGTACCGTTATTGCCGCCTTCCCCCTTCCCATTGAGCCCTATGGGGGCTCAAATGGGAAAGGGGAATGGCCCTGGTGAATGGGGAATTACCGGTCCCTCCGACCTCGGAATGGACCGGTAATTACTCCATTCACCAGGCTGGAGTTTGGACGAGTTCGGAGGCAGCCATGTCGCAAATAGCGGCGTGGTTACCTCTGACCTCGGAATGAGGCCCAATGACTATAAACGTTTCTTGTAGTTTTTTTCCACGTTTTTGTTCATAGGTTTGTTTGTGTGTATTCATGTGTGTATCAGTCAGTTGATGTCAATGGAGTAGCTATAGGGGTTTTCGATAATTGGGGCCAATTCTGCCGTTTTCTCGGCCACTGCATCTTTGGCCTCACCCACTGCTCTTGCACTGATAGGCAAGAAGTCGAGGGGTGGCACTTACATTGCTTTACTTGTATTTTATGAACTGTTTCAGCCAATGGCTTCCATGCACAGAAAATATTGGAAAGCACAAAGAGGAGACAAAGGTGTCTAAGAAGAAATTGGACACGTGTACATTATTGTACCACAAACAAAGAACTTGAGGGGGCAGAGTTTCTTGTGGTCCCTCCTGGGACATTACATCCAGAAATCATGAGGGGGGCACCGGGGTGATTTTTGGCACTGCACAGGCCAGCGAGATGGCCTGCGCGCAGAGCGCCCCCGGGGGGTATTTAAGGGGTCAGGGAAGGTTCGGGAAGCAGGCAACAGTTGGACATGAGATTGACAGTCTGGGTTGCCTGCTCCCGAGCCTTCCCTGAGCAGCGGTACCACAGTGGTTGGATTTGTTAGCGTAGGTGAGATGATAGGGTCAGTCAGATTGGGATAGGTTAGGTATAGTTATTATATTAATTGTAAAAAACAAAAAATGTCTGTATAGTCCGGGGTACCGTATATAAGGTACCCACGCTTACCATAACTGTCAGTGTCCTCAATTGTGTCCGGGGGGCGGGTTAGTGGTCCTTTTTTCTTTCTGTTTTTCGGGTTGTGTTTTCTGTGGGAGGGGCGGCGAGTGCCGTTTCACGTGGGTCCTTTGGAGCATTTTATTAGGGCAAATCCAGCGACTGGGCCATTACGGCCGATGTCCTCGCTGCGTTAAGTGGGAGGCCGTAGTTGTTACACTGCGTTAGCCCGTGTTGTTTATGCTGGCTAAAGTGCGCACCGGAGAGCAGTAGCTAGCTTTCTACAGTGGGGGCAGTGCAGCCTTCTTAAAGGTACCGCTTCTAATTTTATGTGCGTTGCTGTGTTGTTTGTCCAGTGCGCAGCTAGGGGGAAGTGTTCTATGTCCTTTTTTCAACCCCCAATTTAGTTGTTTCTGGTTTTGGTTTGTTTTTCTTCTTCTGTCGAAATTTATGAGCCAGGGGTGCAGTCCTCCAGGGTAAATGTTAATTTTAGGAGGGCTGTTTAAAGATATATATTTTTTTTTTATTATTTGTATATTCCGATAGGAGGGAATTATAAGAGTTCTTCTAACTCTTTAAAAGTATATCCTAATTTTATAGCTCAGTTCCCCCTCTAGGGCTTTTCAGCTTTCTGGGCATTTCCCCCTCAGTAGGGGCAGTGTTTTTTCCCTTCCTCTCTGGGGTTCCTAAGTTGTGGGAAGGGCAGCCTGTTTCTTTTTGGGGGCAAATCAGGTCCAGAGAAGAGGTTTCCATATTCTGCGCTTCCAAAAAAAAGAAAAGAAAAAAGAAGGAAATAATTTAAAATATTTCATTTAAGTTTTAATAGCTTTATTGATATAAGAAGAGTTAAGTAACTCTTTATTCAGGGCTATATTATTGTGTCTTGCCCCCCGCTTGTGTCTTGGGGCATTCTGGGTTAGTGTATAGTTGTCCACGGGTAGGTGCTGGCTCATGAGTTTAGTGCAGCTAGGTGACTATTTAGGGGCATATTTTAGTGTGCCGCCATATTATTTGGTGCACCATGGTGGGTCAGGGAGCCAGTAAAATGGTTTGGTGGATGCCAGGGCTCTACGTGAGGCCGTTGAAATTATTAGCAGGGCATCTAAGGCCCAATTGGAAGGGGCAGTGGTGGAGGTCACGGGAGGGGGGGAAGTAGTTAGGGGCAGGCTGAAGCGTAGAGCAGCGGCTGATGGGGCTCTCGCAGCAGTGATGGCTTGCACCGCTGCGGCTGGAAGAGGGGAGGTCTGGGAGTCCAGGGGCAGGAAGATGAGGAGGGAGATTGACAGGAGAGCATCCATGGGAGAAATGCATTTGGGTGGGGAGGGGGATAGGGATGGCATGCATAATGACCAGGAGGAGGTGGGGGATGTCAGGAGTGTCCAAAAAGGGATAGGGCAGGGGGGCCAGGACAGTGGGGGTGAGGGGGCACAGAGTGGGACATCAGGACAGAGGGGCAAGGGGGGTAAATACCTGTGGAAGAGTGCAGGTGGGAGAAGGAGAGAGAGGTCCCCATCAATTAGTGAGGTTAGGGGGGGCGCGGAACGGCACTCCCAGCTAGGAGGATTTCAGGCAGAGGGCACTGCACAGCCCCTGCTGTTCCAGAGGATGAATATGGAGAGGGTTTAGGAATGGCCCCTCCTCGGTCAGCGCGAGGACAGTCTAGAGGGCGCAGCACAACCCCTAGAGATGAGGATCACAGGGTGGAGGAGAGCACACCTCGCCCGAGAATAGAGGACCAGGAATGGGTTTCTGTGGCCCTGCCGAGAAGACACCAAAGGAGTGGCGGGGCAGACACCCCGGGCTCACAAGAAGAGGATCGACTCAGCCCAAGCATTAGCTCGCATCAGCAATGGTATTTGAGGGGTGATGAAGATGGGATGGAGGAATATGTGGGGAGGTGGGAGGATGAAGGTTATAGGGCGGTAAGGAGGAGAAGGAAGGAGAGAAGGGGTTTTAGGTGGGATTGTGAAAGACAGGAGCAGGGGTTTGAGGGGCAAGAGGTCAGGGGAACAATTAGCTGGGTGAGACTGCTGACATTTTTTGTCCCTGCACTAGGAGCACAGTAAGAAAGGAGATGAGGAGCATCGGAGTGGAGGCCAGACCACAGACGGGCGTTGGCAGTTTGGAAAGAGGTGAGTGGGAAAGGGACTGGTCAAATGCATAGCAGAGGGGAGACACGGAAGGGGCAGGGGTAGGAGGCAGGGGTCAGCCCTCAGCAGCAGGTTGGGCTTTCAATAAAGAAGGCTGCACGAGGATGATGTGCAAATTAAACACAAGTGCAGCAGGTGTGCGGGTAGGCATCCAATTACATATTGTTGTCAGGTAGGGGACAGTGGGACAGGGCGAGGAGCAGAGCAAGGAGGTGGGGGGGAAGGACCACATGCCAGTTAAAGCGAGGGGTGCCTGGAGGTCGGGCTCAGTTTATCGGAAAAGGAGGGGGGTGCAAAGTTTGGCGAGGGGTTTTGGAGGCGATCCCAAGGGGGTAGGAAAGGGGTGAGGAGGAAGACATTTAGGTAGGGCGGGGAGGGCCGCAGGGGGGGATGTATCTGTGGAAAATGTTAAGGGGTGGTGGCCGTCATTTGGAGGGCATCGACAATGGTAGCGAAGCCCTCACGCTTGCCGCACGACAAGGTGAGCAAGCTTTAGGGGGACGGGGGAGGGTTATTAGCGGCACAAAGTAAATATGGAGAGACTGATGAAGGTTAAGAGGATATCGCAACTTCGAGCATGCTGTAGTAGCCCCTGTTCACAGGAGACAGGGCACAGGATAGGGCGGGAATTGAGTATACACAGCACGGGAGGAACTTAGCTCATTTGAACTTTGGTGCAGCTGGGGGGAATGTAGAGAGGTGACTGCATGGACGGGGGCGCATGTTTGGCCCTTGGTGCAGTGGCAGAGAGGAGTAATGAGGAAAAGGGCCTGCATGGAAGGGGGTGCACGTGGGCCCCGGTGCAGGGTGGGCAACACGGGGCCATAGTAGGAAGGTGAGGGTAGGTGGGGGGGCAAAAGTGAGCATAGGATAGAGGAGAAAGGGGTTCTAAGTGGGATTAGGTGCATTGTTTAAAGGATGGGTGTTACAAGGTGCGAAGTATAGGGGGACAGGTAGGAGAGGAGCGGGGGTGTTTCCGTAGAAGGAATAAGGAGATAGGCAGATGAGGATGGGTTGCTTGAGGAAGGTGTTAGTAGCGGTGGGGGAAAGGTGGAGGAGTGTGGAACTCATGGATTTATGATGGGTAAGGCACCTAGAGGTAGCTGGTTGGGCTTATTGGTTGATAAGGTGAAGACTCTAGGATGGTGGAGGTCTGGGAAGTACAAAGGGTATATTAGGGCTTGGGTAAAGGGGCTGTTTGAAATATGGTCAGGGGTCTAGGGGAGGGCAGAATGTGGTGGGGGGGTCGTGAATGGAAAGTGACATTGTAATTTATTTTTCAGATGCTGCGCGGAGGTCGGGGGAGAGGCCGCAATTTCGGTTTGTGGGTCACGCTATTGTTAAGTGAGCGGGAAAGGAGGCAGAGTAAAGGATCTTTGGCAGGCAATTGGGTTGCAGCTGTAAAGAGGTATTGGTAGCATGGTCCTGTTTAGGGGGCTTTGCTGGGAACAGCGGCTGCCTATGTTGGCGGGGTTGAGGGAACACTATGGGTCTCCAGAGGGGGTGATTATTCATGCAGGGGAAAATGTCCTGGTAGGAGATACAGGTGTGGCTCTGTTAGGAAAATGAAAAGGGATTTGTTATGGGTCCGAGAAATGTGGCCTGAAGGATGTGTAGTTTGGACCAAGTTGTTGCCGTGGTGAGTTTGGAGGGGAGCGAGAAGTGAGGGAGCGATAGAGCGGGCAAGGAAGGGTATAAACAGAGAGATGGTAAAATGTTTGTGTTTAGGCGGCGGTACAGGTTTTGGACCACAAAGAGATAGTTTATGAAGGTTTCATGATATTTAGAGAGGATGGTGTCCATTTGTCAGTTCTTGGAAATACTTATCTGGCGGAATTGATCTGGTTGGTGAGAGATATGGTAAAGAGTTAGAATTAGAAAGGAATGGGGGGTGTGGGGCAGAAAAAACAACTCGGGGGAGGGTTTTTCTGGTGCAAAGGGTTATGGCCCCTTTAGATATGGAGGGAGGGAAGAACAATGGGGGAATGGCGCGGGAAAGGATGAGGGTGGTGCTGTTTGCTCAAACGGGCTACGCCGGGGGAACAAGTATTGAACCTGGAGGGGCATGGCGCCAGGGAGAAAGCGGGATGCCTTGAGAAGTGGTAAGGAGACGGTAGGGACCAAGGGATAGTTAGGGAGGAAGTGGAATTATTTAATTATTTATTTGTTGGGGAAAATTAAAATGTTGAATTATTAATTGGTTGTTTAAATATTTTGTTAGTCTGTAAGGCCATGGAGCCAGGTAAGTGGTTATTTGTAAGCTTTGGCCTGTCACATTAAAGCAACCTTTTCCACTATAAGCGAGTCTAGGTTTTTGTGCAGTAAGCCAAAAAGTAAGTTGCTGCACAGAATGTATGCACCCGAAATTGTTGTTTAATGAAAAACTACAAATGAAAATTAATTCATTTCGCTGATAGGGAACGTTTCTAAAATGAAAGTGTGCATCGGCTTTCCCCCACATTTTCTGTTAATGAAGTACACATTGAAGTCATTCTCACCTTGTAACTTCCGGTGTTCCTCTCACCAGAAGTGTATCGCCATCACAGTCGGCGCTGGCCTCACAATTATTTTCCCGGGCAGCTATGTTGTTATGTTTTGTGTCTTAAAACATTAGACCCTTTGCTTAACAATCTGCTCCAGTGTGTTTAAGCATTCTACTATGAAGTAAATCCAGTAATGTTTATTACTGTTGAAATATAATTAAAAAGAGTTTTACATTTAATTAACTACCCATTACAAGTATTCACAAATGTTAAGAAAGCAACTGTAATTCATTTTTCACTTTTAATAATAAGCTAACAGAGTTGTTATTAACTAATCCAACGTTTGTTATGGAGTCTCAATCGCTTCAATGCTATTTAGTTAATCTTGGCAACATTTAAAACAAATCCTCAGAATTGTATAATAAGCATGTTTTTTTTGACGAATACTGATGAACATTTAAAATATTTCTTACATTTTACTCATCTTACATACTTTGGGACTATTTACAATTATTACATTAGCCATTTCACCTTGATCAGGCTCCTAAAAGCTATACAGGTATAATAGTGACTTTTTAGAAACATGGTGGCAGAGAAGACCCCAAAGACTCTAGTTCTTTTGCACTTTTTGGTGTGGCCAATATAGTATTAGCAATGTTTCTCACAAATAACCTTCAAAAATGTGCCTTGAATGCAGACCGTTTGTCGAAGTTTGAACCAGCCTTTAGAAATGGTTTTGTTTAAAGATTATGCCAGAATGGAACATTTAAAGATAATAAGCCTTCTATTTACCCGCCCACCTTGGATCTAATTGTGGCTTTTCACCACGTTGGTAGGTCGCTGTTGTGGAGGACGTTGGCTGACTGGAGTATGTCAGGATCCTTTTGAATCGTTGATCATTTTATTTAAAAAAATATATTGTTATGTAACATTAAAAATGAAGGTCGGCTATCAAATGAAATTCAAACCTTTACTGGACTATGACTGGGGTGTGTTTTAGCACAGCAATATTTAATTGTAATTATTTATAGAGCACTTACACAAAGGTGGAGGGCTTCAAAGCACTACAAGGTGGGAAGGGAACAATGGAGTACAGTAATCATTCTTAGGCCTTGAAGTTTCCAAATGATCTTATAGTAAACTCTATCATACTAGGCCTGACGGCATTTCTCGTAGTGCAAGTGCAGTGCTACAGTTGTGACCAAGCTAGGGAGGGGGGCAAAAAAAAGGGGGCGGACAGGACAGACGAACATACTAATCCTAGTACATTGGGTCATGCATGCGTACAGAGGTGCGAGGAAGGGAGTGTTGGAGGGGGAACAAATGCGTCCAGTCCAGCAGGGCCCTAGGTTCCTGCTGGACTGCGTCCAGTCTAAATTTGCGTATTCTAAACAAATGCGTCCAGTCTAGCAGGTTGCCCTGCTCGTGGAGCGTAAGCTGAAAGTGCAGTAATGCTGCTCATAGTGCAGCGGCCCAGAGGCAAGTGCAAAAGACTGGCGGGGACCTGGATCCTTTAAGGCTCTGGAGGTGCACCCGGCAACCAGTCAGCAAAAACTGAGCTGAGTTAGGGAGGAGAAAGGAGGAAGGAAGGTGGAGAGAAAAAGAATGGGGGTTAGCAGGATATAGGGAGAGAGAAGGAGGAAGAGAAGAGGAAGATTTGAGGAGTTTTCCGGAATGTAAGGTGCTATGACTCAAGATGGAGAGAGGCAGGGAGGCTGTTCCAGATGGAGGCACCTGCAGAGGATAAAGATGTACCCACAAATCTCTGTTTGTGAAAGCGGCTCACCCGCAGAGAGTTGGAGGAGGACGAGCAGAGGACTCTATAGGGAGAGTATTTAGTAAGAGAGCTTTGTAGGTGGAGCGTCCCCAGTACCAGGAGGCATTGTGGATAAAGCTAAGGGTCTTGAAACTGATTCTTGCAGCCATGGGGATTTCAGCACCGGAGAGAAGCAGTCCCTGGGCTAAGGATATGTTTTGCTGTTCTGTTCTGGATGATTTGTAGAGGACGGAGACTAGAAGTAGGAAGATTGAGAAAGAGGCTGTTGCAATAATCCAGTCTAGAGAGAACCAGGGCTCTCGAGGTGGTGAGCCTCTTGGGGAAAGTGAGAAAAGGTAGAATACCTATGAGGAGGTGCAGTTGGTAGTGGGAATATTTGGAGATGTCTGAGATGTAAGAAGAGAAGGAGAGAGTGGAGTTGAAGATGACACCTAGATTTTTTGCCTCATTGGTAGGCGAGGGCGTATAACCAAGGGAGTCCGGCCAGTGTGAAAGTGGGAAAACGGGAGGCGGGGTCCCAATGAGGATGATCTCTGTCTTACTGGCATTCAGTCAGAGATCGTTAGCAGCACACCAAGACTGAATTGCAGATAGACAGTCAGGGATGAGCGAGGAGGAGGAGGCTGAGGGTGGCTTGAAAGAGAGCTGCATGTCATCCGCATACCCGGAGGCATTGCTAGGGGGGGGGACTGAGCAGATCTTCACGGGTGTTCAGAAGAGCAGTTTCCGTGCCTCTGGATGCTCTAAAGCTAGACTGATGGTCATGTAGACAACCAACAGATTCTGTGTGGAGGGCAAGTTGAGTGAAAGCCAACTTCTCCAGCCGTTTACCCAGGATAGGGGTGATGAAGATCAGGCGATAGTTTGCCAGAATAGACTAGTCGGCTGAAATTATTTTAGCAGAGGATGCACAAGAGAGTGCTTGAGAGGAGAGGGGAAATCTACAGTAGTGAAAGAGAGGTTGAAGAGATCTGCCAAGGCTGGAGAGAGAGTGCCGATATTGTCCTTGATGGTTTAGGAGGGGCAGGGGTCCACCTGTTTGGAAGAGCCTTTCATAGACCAGACTTTTCTAGTGATCTCCTCCAGTGTGACATGGGAGAGGGAGGAGGGAAGAGGTTGTGTGGTGATTGTCGGGGGGGAGGCAAGAGATGCTGGTGCAAGAAGGGGAGCAGAGGAAAGAGAGGACAAGATGTTGTGTGTTTTGGTGGTGAAATGTGTGGCCAGGCCGAGCATATTTAACCTTTATATTGCAGATATTGGTGAGAATTTGAGTGCAATTAGGGCCTATGTGGTTAAATTGGGGCATCTTCACATCCAATGGATTGCTTTTTTGGATGATATCTTTCTCCTTGGTTCAACACCACATTATCTCTAAATGCCATGGCAGCAATTGCTAAAGAAAGTCAGTGATCAATACCAGTTGGTCAAAGATAATCTAAACAATATGTGTAGAAACATGCAAGAAATACCAATGATAAAATCTGCTACAAAAGTAAAACCTTTGATATTGTGACCTGCAAGGAGAAACGTCAACTTTAAGCAGAGATGTTTAAAAGTGAAGAGAAACAACAAATCTCTTATATAAAAAACAGCTATTAGAACTTTATCTGTAGACACAAAGCTTCTAAGCACTCAAAGAAATGTGTTTTAATACATAATTTTCTTAGATACTCCCAAAGACAGACATTTTGGAGTATGTAAAAATTGTCCACTAATAATGACAAGAAGGAAGTTAATGGCATAAGTGAGGGGGAATGGATCAAATATGACAAGGAGCTATATTATTGTGATACACCTAATGAAACTACGGATACAAATAATATAAACAAGTTCTGCAGCATTAATATGAGTGAGGATTGGACAATTGACATTGATGATATAGCTAAAATTCTCAAAAGTATGACTGGATCTAGGGCTCCCAGACCTGATGATATCCCAAACTTAATATATTTAAAAAAACAGAGTATTGATCCTGACACATATTTAAGAAGGGGTCCCGTGATATCCCTCATAATAATAGATTATTGGCCATGACCGACAGCTATGCTAAGATCTTTTCACAGATTCTACTAAAGGAGGTGAATATATGGATAAAGAAAAATGATATATTGCCCAAACAGCAATCTGGTTTTTGTAGAGGCATGAGTCCACTGCACTGCAAAATGTGTGGACCCTGATGTACATGATAAGGGAAAACTGTAAAAAAGAAGGATCCCTATGTATCTGTTTTATTGACATTTTAAAAAAGCATTTGATACGGTTGACAGACAACTGTTATGGACTAAGCTACAATTGTGGAAATGATATGCTATTATCTTTTATTTTATAAAAACTATTTTATATTGACACTCCGGCAAAAATACTCCTGAAATAATTAAGGTAAACATGGGGTTAAAACAAGGTTGTTCTTTAGCCCCAACTGAGATAGATAAAGAACATGTAGCATGTTTGGCATTTGCTGATGATACACTGCTGTTGGATAAAACTCTGATAGGATTACAACACAGTATGGATAGTCTTCTGGAGTACTTTATGAAAAATAACCTTAATATTAACTATCAGAAAAGAAACATTATGAGAATTGGGCCTAGTAATTGTAGGAGTAAACAATATATATGGCCAATGAAAAAGGAAAAAATAGAAATTGCACACTCATATATATATATATATATATATATATATATATATATATATATATATATATATATATATATATATGTAGGGATATTTATATCTGATGCTGGAAAAGTGGTCCTTTTGGAAGAATACACTCGACAGAAAGCCGAAAAAAATGATTTTTGCCGGTGTGGAACTTTGTTCGAACTAAGAGTGGTTACTCCATAGAAGGCCTCGTCAAACTTTATAAATCATGCATTATCCCTGGCTTGTTTTATGGTTTGGAGTTGTACACAGTTAGGGAAACTAGTTGGTTGAAAAAAATTGAAGGGAAAATGTGGAGATGTGGAGATAAGTTTTGGGCATGCCCACTGGTAGTACGATTGACGGTATTGATTGTGAGTTGGGGTTGTTATCCTTAACTACCCAAAAAAGATTATCAATGGTGAATTCCTATATCTTTATGTTGAAAAGAATTGAAGAACAAAACTGTCTGTTCTCCACTTTTAGAAATAAGCTAATTATGAGCTGCTCTGAGGCAAATTTGAAGGAGTGCTTGAATGGTGTTTATGTATTCTTTGATGACATTGGCTTCGAAATTAAAGAAGATATGCATACTACATTAATGGAGAGGGAAATTAAAAGCAAGGCAAAAGTATGGGATAGAAATGCCAATGCTACCCACCTTGGAACCTAAATAAAATTGTCATTATGTAAGACAGGCCTTTCCAGTTGAAGAACTTTGTAAATATTTGGTTAATCATTACCATATAAAGGTAATAAGGTTTATAATGACACTTATTAGAATTTCTCCCTACATTCTCTAGAACTGGGGCATGGAAAAAATATCCTATGCTCACCATACTTGCAGGTTCTCTAACTGTGAGGTTGAAACTTCCAGGCATCTATTGACCAAATCTATGGAAATGAGAGAGATACACTTGAATAACTATCTTAATATGAAGTTTAAATTAGAAAACTTTGAAAGTGATCAAATCTGGAGTTTATTGTATTCAGGTGAAAGCACAATTTTAAATTTCACAATGTATCATATGTGGCTTAAAACATTAGAGTGTATCAAAAAGAAATAGGGATATTTTATGAACCTAGTATGTGACTGGAAAATTCATTCTATTACCTGAAAATATGTACTTCTTTTTTATAATAATGTTTCTAGAATGTTTTAACATGTATAAAAATATAATACCTTTAAATTGATAGTAAGTGGTGCTGTAATGGAGACAATTAGGGACATCTGCTACTTAGAACTACAAGTATTTGGGGACTGCAGTTAAATTAAGATTCGAGACCAGATGCAGAGGAATTTGATGCTCTTGAATGACAAAATGAAAATGATTGCAAGAACGGTTCTGGAGGTTTATCATGACACCCCTTATGCAATTTTCTAAGGCAACAAAATCTTTCATGCATGTTATGTGGAACAGAAATTCTAATGCTGTATAAGTGGGACTAGTTGTCAACTCTCAAAGGTAAACTGTGGAAACCAGTGTTAAAATTACTGGCATCATTCCCAATAGTTGCTTTCTGAGAAGAGTTGTGTTTGGTTGCATGGAAACCCATTGTATAATGGAACATGTTTCAGAATTATTTTAAGATCATGCACTCTGGACAGCATAATACATTCTAAATTGAATAACCACATGAAATATTGTAAGTTGATCTTAAATATTATGCATTTGGATCCATGAAATGTAAATGGTAAACAGGATTTTGAGACAAGTGATACAGCAACATTGTGTATAGTATAAGATGCCTGTGTGATTAATACTATATGCCATCGTTTAAAAGGAAAGCTAAGGTCTATTTGAATGAACATCTCTCCAACATAGGAACGCAAAACTAAATTCATCAGTGGCACATCATTTTGTCGAAAACAAGCATCAAACGTTGCTAATAAGTTATCAAATTCTGGAAGTGACACATACAAGGACAGAATAAATGGGCATAGCAAGACGTCTCGACCAGAGAGAGACCTTCTAATTGAAAAAAGTTAGACACAGTCATTCCAGCAGGAATGAATGAAGAATGTAATCTAAATTGTTTCCTATGAACAGTCATCATAGTGATTTTCTTTCTTTGTCAACAATGATTTTTCCACATATAAATCATAATTTGTATCTCTGTACAACCAAATAGTAATTGAATTTTAAGAATGATATTGTTTTGACAGATTCACATAAGTTCAGATACATTTGCGCTTATTTTACATAGTTTATGCTCATTCCAGCTACATTATCAGCTTGTAATGAGAAGTTGTTGAGAAACACAAAATAGTTGTCCCACTTATTTTCAGGATCTTTAGCGAACACCCACATGAGAACTTGGATTTTCCAAATGCTATACAAAAATTGGTGTAGTCAAATACTAATAATTTCCTAACAACTTTTGAGATCATGTAAATACATTTGATTTTTTGAAGAACACGATTTCTGGAGGAAATATATTTATTAGACAGAGTTACACCTTTTTAGCCATGCACATTAAATGTTTTCTACAAAGGGACTGAAGATCAGATAAATACTTTTCCTATAAATTAGTTGCGTGGCACCCATCATGTGGATGATGTCATACCGTGACTATGGGACAGTACCAGCTCGCTGCCACGCAGTTAAAGATTCCCCAAAAATTTGAAGGCATCCAGTGGCAATGGTGTAAGCTGAATTTTCCGCTCAAGAGGAGACCAATCCTGAATTAGGTAAGCAGATAAGAGTATATTTTACCTTTTTTTAAAGTTTCTAGAAATGTACAACTCCTTATGGGTTGATACATAACAATATAGGAGAAACTCACACAAATTTACTTAGATACATCTCCATACAGGTTTTACAACACTTCAGGGACATTTTCCACCCTGACACCCCAAGAATTAAATAAGGCAGGCATTTTTTTCACAGAACTGTCAGATATTCCTACCAATACCCTGTTTTTGTCATTGCCTTTTTTCAGTTAATCGTAAATACACGAGACCAGTGCTCCGTGTTTCACACCAACCCACAGTTAAGGCAAGAACGATATATAATTCTGCATGGGTTAACCTACTTTCTGAGTTTCTGACAAGATACATGCCAGAAAATTGTTGTTGATTGACAATGAGTTGACATTGTTTAAATATCAAAGTTTAAAAGAATTTAGGAAACGATCAAGAAAGTAGAGGGTACTACCCATATGCTTAGTTACATTTCCTTGTCCTTATTACAGACACATTTTATGAAGTTCTGAATTAATGCACTTTGCACTTTAGAATTTAGCGGACCAAGATAAGGGATTCCAAAAACCTTAGAATTTACAGATTGTGTATGAATGACGGAAAAGTGGAAACATTGAAGCATGCTATTATATACTGTAAAATGATATACCGGGGCGGGCTAATAGTTTTCTTTCAGTGTTTTTTTTTTCAAGTTTCATGCTTGCCATTTCCCAACTTGAAAACAACTACAAAACAATATCCCCACCATGGGCTAGGGAGATGGGAACTACACATAGTCCCTTCCCACTTACCATGGCGCCCATTGCAACAATGGCGATGTGCCGGAAACACTGAGTGTTCCCGGTGCCGGCGAGGGACATGGAGGTGCCAGGAAAAGGGGGTTGTGGGGATGAGTGAGGGATGTGGAAATTGGGGATCGTTAGAGGGGGATAAAGGGGGTGCAGTGCACATTTACCTGCTGTTCCTCCATTCAGTGACAATTGGCCCAGTGTTCCTGTGTATGTGATCTTTTTTCTGAGACACTAGACATATTCAAATGTTCCCTGATTCTTGTTTAAGGCATATTTGCACATAGTGCAGCTCATACACTGGTAAAAACCCCTCACTTTGAGCCCAAATATCAAACTGGCTTGTACTTCCTAGTGCCTGGTTTGCATAAAGCTTGGACTAAGTTTGGGCTTTGGTAAACACAAATCGTGGCTTGTATGAGATGGAATTACTCAATTTTCATTCAATAATACAATATGCCAGTGTTTTTTGAAGATTTGAATTATCTCATTGGTGTCTGCAATTTTGGGTGATAATCCTAGTCTTGTCAGACTCATTGGTGGGGCTTTTTATGGGGCTAAGCAATAGGTCTCTATTTACCTTGTCTACATGCTTCTTCGCCCCTTGAATGCATTTTCTGAGTAACCTCCATTAAGGAATCTCTCTTGGATGATAGTTGATTCTTCCTGATAAATTGTGTCAAGACTGCAATTTCCTTTTGCTCGTGTGAATTCCCCTTTTTGAGATATTGGTGTGACAGCTTTTGTAAAATAATATTGCATTCACCTCAGCTGCTTTCCTGTAGGTTCTTGTACATATTGTGTCATCAATTATGTCAATGTTAAGATCTAAAAAAGTGATGTGATATTTACTCATCTCTAAAGTTAACTCGATCCCAGAGTTGTTATTGTTAAGATAGTCATGAAATGTAATCAAATGTCTCTCAGTAGCATTCCATATGAGTAGAATGTCATCTATGTACCTTAACCAGATACAGCATTTGCAGAAATCAGGGTTAAAGTGTGTATTGATGATAGACATTGAACTGGGCACACTGAATTGGGGGAAGTGTTTGTTCTGTTGTATTTATGTTACCTCAGTCCAGATTTGGGTCAAACACTGCATTAAAGTGACCTTCAATTTACACCTTGCTACAGGGAAATGCAGACAGTCTACAAAATTGTTCTTAGAACATGTATTGTGAACTTCAGTGGCTCGTATAGGGAGACTACTGTAAATATGTTGGTTCAATGTTGGATTCAAGGCTTAACATATTGCTTTGATCATCTCGTAATATTCCCTCTGTTCTCAAATATCTATTTCATTGTCAATGAGAATCAACACAGCCCATTTCTCCTCTCCAAAGGAAGTGAAAAACTGCTTGGGAAAAGTTTACTTCTATAAGGCATTTAGATTCCCATTTCAGTTTAGACACCTGAAGGAGAGCCACATTAGCATTTAAATTCCAGAGTGTATTTAAGACAGTTCTACTCTTCCTTAGGGAGTTTAGACCTTCAATATTGAGGTAAACAAGATAAAATGGGAGATCCATCGAAAGAAGCAGGTAAAGTAGTCTAATGACAATGAGGCACTGTACCTGTGCGAAATAAGTAAAATATGTTAAGAATTTGAATTCTCATCAAGCTGCACTTGAAAATTAAAATGCATCTACACATAGTACACCTCAGAGAGTTTGGAGAGAATGCCTCCCAGACTGACCTAGATAATAAACCTACCCACCAACGAATAGGCATACAAAGCATATCAGTAATTCAAGCATAATGCAATACAAATATTTCCATAACACATACATAGCTCGCTTATGAGACCAGGGGAACAAGGGCAAAACCTAGGTATATATCTTTGCTATTGTTGCTATGAAAGCCATATATTACCCTCATGTTACAGGGTGTATGAATACCAACTGTATCCTGCACAATGTCTATGAACGCCTAAAGAAAACATAACGGTCTGAAGGAACCCTAGGGAACCAAAAGCAAGCGTGGTGTAAATTGCAAAATTATCAAAAATGATGCTTCGGTCAGAGTTGGTGTTAATACAAGAGTAAATTGAGTCACTTCTGCGTCCACCCCTCTTTCCCTTCTTTCTTGTGAATGGAATATTTTCCAATTGAGTGCTTTTGTCACTTGCACTGATCTAATGCATTGCTCAGGAAGTTCCTTGTTCCACTTGGGAATACTCCAGTTTTTCAAGAATATGTGATGCCTCCTCCACTTCTGCTGTTCCTCTTGAAAAGTGAAGAGCAGATTGAATGGGAACCCCTATTTTGAGCAAATATTGGAAATAGCCAAATTTGATATTACATCTCTTCTGTATGGCAGTTTGGCAAAGGTCCTCAAACACTTGAATCACTGTGTTCCTCTTGGCATGATATGTTTGTTTTCTCAAAAGAAGTGGATCCTTGTCGCAATTTCTGGTGTGAAGCTTTTGTATTCTGGAACATTGAAAATACTCTGCGTGTGGACAGGGGCATGCAACTTTGTTGGCTCTCCAAATGTGTTGGACTACAGCTCCCATCAGCCATAGCAAGAACACTTAATTGTCAGGGGAAATTGGGAATTGTAGCCCAAGTTCCTGGGTGCCGGCACAGTGCAGTTTACCTTCAAGCCATCTATCATTCCCTTGGACCTCGCAAACGTTGAACCTGACCCTATGCGAGGGGGATCTGCCCGGGGTCCGTTGTCTTCAGAGGAAAGGAATAGAAAATGTGTGCAGGGTTTGTACATGTATTGTGCATCTAAAAGACACTTACTTCGGCATTGCCCGATCGTGTACCTGACCGTTTGGGAAACTCCATATCCTGGTCATAACGAGGACAATGATTCAGGGGTTTAAGCCGAGTCCCTTTTCTCCTACCATAGAGAACGAAAAAGCTATGATTGTGTTTCTCAAGGTGTCTATAAGCTATGACAACGTTATGAAATCCAAAGTTCCAGCATTAGTTGATTGCACAGCACAGGCAATTTCCTGGAAGATGCCTTGGCTAAATACCATGAAATCCCAAGGTCAGGAAATACGCTATACGCGTGGAAGGGGTTGATGGTCAACCACTTTTGTCAGGACCTATAAAGGAACAGTCGCCTTGACCATGACCATTGCTTCTCACAAGGAGGATCTTGAATTAAATTTTATTAAGGCAGCACACTACCTTCCAATGCTATGGTTACCCTGGCTCAGAACTCATAACCAGTTAATCAATTGGATTGCTGCTACTTTGTTTTTGAGATCTGACTACTGTATTTCGCATTGTCTCTATCAAGGAATGGTAGGGTTGCATTTCCCCATCTGCAAAGATGAGAGGTCTCCACCCAAAACGAGAATCCCGATCAGTATCTCGAATTTCAGGATGTATTTATGGACTATGACCACAAACATTTGCCACCCCATTGGGCATTAAACTCATACCACAAGCCCATGCTCCCTTTGGTAAGATGTATATCATTTCCAGACCAGAAAAGAAAGCGACCCAGGAATATCTGCAGATTAGCATACTCAATGGTTTGATCTCAGAAAAGAAAATCACCAGCAGGGGCGTCACTCTTTTTCCTCCCGGAGAAGGACACCTCTGAATGTGCATTAACTATCAGGATCTTGATAGGGTCAGCGTGAAGGATGATATGTACTGGTTACCTCTTATTCTTGACATCTTGGAGGCTGTTAGGAGGGCAAGGTTCTTCATGAAATTAGATTTGAGAGGCTTGTATCATCTTATTCAGATACGGTCTGGCAATAAGTGGAAAATGGCCTTTTGCACTCCGTTTGGCCACTGTGAGTACCACTTCTTCTGGACTGGCAAATGCACCATCAATCTTCCAGCGCTTGATGGATCACATTTTTTCAGATCTCCTTCACCTTTCCATCATATTTTGCCTAGATGATATCCACGTCTTCTCCAAAACCCCAAAGGAACATGTGCAGCATGTCTGTGAGGTGTTGGTGCCTTTTAGGAACCACCTAGTGGCTAGACTAGAGAAATGTTCCTTCCAACAGAACACTGTTGCCTATTTGATATGTATTCTGTCAGCGGAAGGGACCATCATGGACCCCAAGAAGGGCAATTAAGTTACTGAATGACCTACCCCCAAGATGGTACGAGACATTCAGAGGTTCCTGGGTTTTTCTAACTTTTACCGGAAATTCATTCACACTTTTTATGGGGTTTTGCTGCCGAACAGGCCTTTACAGACCTTACTTCCCCACCAGTATTAAGGCAACTGGATTCTCAGAATTAATGCACCTTACAATCTGAAGCCTCCAATAGTGACATTGGAGAAGTATTGAAGAGACGTCATGAAGAAGTGATGGAACATCTTATCACCTACCTATCCAGGAACCTTCAACATCCGAAGTAAACTAAACTGTACCGGATAAATAGTTGATGACTATGAGAGAAGCATGCAAGGAATGGAGACATCTACTTTTGGGTTCTTGGTCGAAATAAGAACTGACAAAAAACCTTACTCTGCTACAGCATTCCAGATGTAAGAACAACTGAAAGGCCGTTTTGGCCTATTTTTTCTCACAGTATGTTCTCCTCTTTACTTAAGTCACAGAGAAGACCAACTTCCTGAACAACGCTCTGTCCCGCAAGTTCCATTGCAAACCTGATGACAACAGTCCTGAGAAGCTCCTCCCCAATGCTGCTTTTGTTTTCTATGTTATTGACTTCCTTCAATGAGTGCGTGCAGTAATTCAAGGCCCCAACAATCTGATTTAAATCAAGCAGATGGCTTGTTGCTCGATGATCAGTGACTATTCATTCCTACCAAAGACCTGAAGAAAAAGATGCTTTGCATGTGCCATGACTCAGAAGTGGCTGACCATGGTGGTATAAAAACTACAACCAATTTGGTTACCAGACACTTCTGGTGGCCTTGTTTAGCTAACAACATCCATGATTATGTGTCAGCATGTACAGTGTGCCTTCAAACTAAGAACACCAGACCTTTTTCACCTACCTTCCGCTGCTTGGCACAATATATCTGCAGATTTGATAATAGACCTGCCCCCTTCCTCTGGACAAACCACAGTTATGGTTACCATATACTCCTTGATCGTTGATGAAAATGGCTAATTTAATTTTCATGCCTCAAGTACTAACTGCCTCTCAGATGGTGCAGTACTTCTTGCAGTCTATTTTTCATCTACATGGCCTTCCCATGAAGATAACATCAGACAGAGGGCAGCAGTACACTTCTCGCTTCTGCTCTGTGGCATGCAAGATTTTAGGGAAACATCACACCTTGAGTGTAGGATATAATCCACAGACAAATAGTCTGTTGGAAAGATTGAACCATCCCTGGAACAGGATCTATGTTGCTTTATCTCTGCTAACCGGGATAACTGGAATGAGCCATTTTTCTCTGGCGGAATTACCATATAATAATTGGTGGATACATCCACAGGAGTCAGACCAGTTCTTTGTACTCATGGGTACCACCCTCAGTTCAGTATTTTCCAACAGCTTGTCCTCCTGGCACCAAATTTCCGCCGGTGGTTGCCCACATAATGGACATCCACACTGGCCACTTGAAGGCCTTGGAGACTCTAGAGAAGACCCATACTAAGACTGAGCGATAAGCTGACAGAAAGTGGTCTGAGGAACCTACCTTGAAACTGGGTTATGTGGTATGGTTTTCATCTCACTTCTTACCGGTGCATCTGGTTCCGTCGAAGTTGCCACCTCGTTATTTCGGACCATTCAAAGTTCTGCAACCCATAGGAACTATGGCCTTTCGATTCCAGCTACCCTTATCTTGGTCTTGGATCCATCATATGTATCATGTGTGGCAACTGAAACGGAATGTCCCTGACTGCTTTGCCAGAGGCAAGATTGGCATACCTCCTCCGATTGTTACACCTTTGATTATCGAACATAAGGTCTCAGACATATGTGATTCTCGCTACTGCCATGGCCAACTCAGGTACCTGGTTTATTGGCAGTGCTATGAGCAATGTGTCAATGCTCCTGGTTTGCTTTGTTGTTACCATTAAGCCCATCCTTAGAAGCCTGGGCCCTCGGTCTTGCAGAAGGGGAATACTGTCATAATCCAAACGTGGTCCTGGTCTCTCTGGAAACGCTGCCGATCGCTTTGCCTTACCGGCCACTCATACCTCAACCAAGATGGCACCCAGCAAATACCATGCTTGCAATATCGTGCACAGTGCTGACCTTCCAAAGAAGGCGACCAACACAACAGAGCTGTTCAGGATGCAGGCAGCATTACAATCATCGGAAGGATCTAAACTGTGAGGCGCTGGGTCTTGGTGTCGCTACACTCAGGGGAGCCTGACGACTCTTTGCCTTTCTCCTTCCTGCTCCATTGCTCCTGCTTGCTGCTGCCCCTGTTCCTCCTCCATTGCCCCTTTCTCTTCCTTGATCCTGTTCTGTCTCCATGCAACTCCATTCTCTCAGGGCGTCTCCACTGGATCCTTCTACCTAAGGACACTCAGAAGGATTTCCTTCTCCACAAGGGTTTCCCTTGGGAGTACCCTTATGGCCGATCAGCCTGTTTCAGCTCTGGAGCAGCGGGTCCCCAATAGGTGGCTCCCCTTGTCATCTGTCACTGCCTGCCCTCCCCTTCAAAACTACTGAATCCTCCAGCCCCGCTCTCTTAGGTTAGTGCTCATTCTACCTCCATTCTTTTTCCAATTTGGAGAATGTTTGCATTTATTGTAGATATGGCCATGTTCAGTATAGTATTGATTTGCAACATGACCTGTTTTATTCTGTAAGCATTTTAAAAGGGCCTGCTTTAGTTGCTGTTTTTTTTTATTAACTATCGGTACAACATCCTTTCATTGTGGGATTTTTTTTGCTGTTTTTTTTACTGCACATTTTTTGCCAAACAAACTCATCACATTTTTTGGAGGGGGGTTTGAAAAATATATAAATTGGGTGTGGGTGGCTGTTTCAGCTCTGGAGCAGCGGGTCCCCAATAGGTGGCTCCCCTTGTCATCTGTCACTGCCTGCCCTCCCCTTCAAAACTACTGAATCCTCCAGCCCCGCTCTCTTAGGTTAGTGCTCATTCTACCTCCATTCTTTTTCCAATTTGGAGAATGTTTGCATTTATTGTAGATATGGCCATGTTCAGTATAGTATTGATTTGCAACATGACCTGTTTTATTCTGTAAGCATTTTAAAAGGGCCTGCTTTAGTTGCTGGTTTGCTGTTTTTTTTATTAACTATCGGTACAACATCCTTTCATTGTGGGATTTTTTTTGCTGTTTTTTTTACTGCACATTTTTTGCCAAAAAAACTCATCAGATTTTTTGGAGGGGGGTTTGAAAAATATATAAATTGGGTGTGGGTGTTCGGGAATATATACAAAATTAAAGGGGATGGGGCTTTCGGGGGGAACCCCACCAAAAATAAAAAATAAAAGAATTTGATGAGTTTTTTCATAAAAAAAATCTGCAGTAAAAAACCCAGTGAAAAAACATCCCACGATGAAATGACATGGAAACTTATTATCTATATTTGGTAAGGAGCTCAGCATCGACTATTTGCTTTTAGAGAGGTGGTCTATTAGCCTTCGAAGATTCAGACACACCCTTGATGGTAATACATTTGATACTTTCTATTTAGCAGTCTTCATTATCATTATTGAATAATTTGGGTAAGAACAAGGAGCTTTGTGCATCTAAAATACTGCCCAACCAAAAGACAAACTGGTCACTCAATGGAGAAGCAAAATGCATTATGTAGCTAGCCATCGCTTAGGATAAGAAAGGCCAAGCAAGATCCAAACTGCAAATGAAAATTACATTTGCCTGGCAGGAAGCAGCCTATCTTTAGAATCAAAGAAATGTCATATATATAGATAGATATAGCTTTATGAAACATTTAACTCGACAACTGCCAAACCTCCTGCAAAAGTGTGTGAGCCACCAGGCAGGAGGATCTTAATGCTGAGCCTCGGGCGCTACAGGAAGACATTTAGTTTGGCTGTTGGGAGTTTCTATTGACCTTTTGGAGAGCCTTCAATTGTGATGGGACGAAGAGACTATGAATGAAGAGCTCTGGTATTAAAATACTTAGTGCTTTAGATTTGTAGAGCAAGTAATAGAAAGAGATGACTTTGGAGTTGTTTTCCCAAACTTTCTAAATTAATATATCTGGTAAAGAAGAGTCAAGACTCACTAGGAATAAAATAGAGCACATCTGTCCACCCACTAAATGTAATTCAAGAAGTATAATAATGCAAATCATTCCTGTATTGAAAACCATTCAGATACATCTTCGGGAGTAAACAACACATCCATTTAGGCTCATACCAGGCATCCATTTTCCATCATTGCAATTGCAAGTGCAGTCTCCATTCTTACGCATCTCCACAACCTGATCTAATAACGTGATGGTTGCTTTACAGGCCCTTATTATATTTCCTTAGTCGCCTCTGCACTCAGAGGGTTTCAAAATAAAATATTCAAAATGACTGGCTACATTTATCTGTCCATCAATGTAATGCCATTTGGTAACATTGGTAAATGCAGGTGGCATCTAAATGTCAATGTTGTCTTGCTGGAGAAAGATGTCTTTTTTGCTAAAGGCTTTCCGGAACACACAGGAAGGATATGTACCCGACCAACAGTACGATGGGGCACAAAGGCAACAAAATAAAAGAGTGTAAGGTTCACCAACACATTGTATAGTTCTCACAGCTCTGACGATGACCCTCTTGCTCACGATCCCAATGCGAGACAACAGAGACGAGGCTTTGGTTGCAGCCGCGGTAACTCGAACAGACAGAGGTTGCAGAATTCTCACCCGTTTCAACGGTGCAGAGGCCCGTCTGCTGGTTTTTTAGATCAGGACATGCAGATTTGGGATTACGAACCTCGAGTGACCAGGAGCAGAGTTTATTGATTAACTTGTCTGCTTATACGCCATCTGATATTGAAATGTCAGTGTTGGAAAAAGGATTTGGATTTGTTCCGACTGTTCCTTATGACCGGTTTAACTCTAGGTTAGAAATAGAAGGGCTTTTTAGGAAGATCCACCTTAAACAGTTTTTCAAAGACAACCCTTTTGATATCTAACAAACCACTGTGGCTTAAATAACCGATCTAGTTTGTGCCCTCCAGTCACCAGTTACAGTCCTGAAGCTATTGTATTCGAAAGGAGGGTATTGTCTGATTTGGAACATCTGGAATTAACCCATTTGTCTAGTGCATTCCAGAACTGTTCAGCTGCATAGAAAAGAGCTTTTGAGACACTTAAAAACAATAAATGCATAGTGATTAGCAGCGCGGACAAGGGCGGCGCGATTGTCTTTTGAACCGCTGCGATTACATCAACAAATGTCAGAGACAGTTGTCGGACACTATGTTTTACAAACTCTTGGAACATGATCCTTCTCCACGGTTGAGGGCCCTAATACTGAATAAAGTTGAGAAGGCTAAATATAGACGCTGGATCACTCATAAGGAAGCTGATTATTTAGTGAAATAGGATCGAGTATCCCTTTGTTTTACATACTACCCAAGGTTCACAAGACACTAACAAACCCACCCGGGAGACCGATAGTATCTGGTACAAACTCTTTATTGGAACCTATGGCTAAATTTGCTGATTCTTTTTTGAAACGCTTTGTGAGTAAGATGCCTTCGTACATCCAAGATTCTATGGCAGTCATCAACTTGGTTGAGAACTTTCATTTTGATCCGTGTGAAGACATACTGGTGACGATGGACATTGTCTCTCTTTACACTAAGATCCCACAAACTGCGACATTGGATGTTGTAGAAGAACTATTACTGACTAAACGTGATCCGGGCATGACACCCAATTCAGTCATCCTGTGGTCTACCATGCTTTCTCTCACTGAAAATTACTTCCAGTTTAACTGACAGTTTTTCCAACAGATCCACGGGACTGCGATGTGGTCCGCTGTGGCCCCGTCTTTGGCTAATTTGTATGTTGATTTTTTTGAACACATGAGTATTTACAGTGATTACAGTTTCAAGTCACACATTACTGTGTGGAAGAGGTGCATTGATGACGTGCTGCTGGTGTGGCACGGAGATGAAACTACTTTACTGGCATTTTTCCAATGGTTGAATGGGATGAATCCTTTTTGAAATTCACTTTGAATTTTCACAGAGAACGGATAGACTTTCTAGATCTTACCATTGTCTTGAATTGCTCGACCAACAGGTTCGAGCTCAAACCTTTCCACAAAGCTACTGATCGCAACTCTCTACTCAGGTATGACAGTTTTCATCCCAAGTCCCTGAGAGATAATTTGCCATTTGGCCAATTTTTGAGGCTCAAACGTAACAAAAATAGTAGGGATGTGTTTGTTTCGGAAGCAGCCTCACTGAGTCGCAATCTCATACAGCGTGGCTATCCCAAAAAGATTGTGAAACGGAAACTGAAAAGAGCGTCCAATAACCAAACGGGAGGCTTTGTTAGAATATAGGCCAAAACCTATACCTGCCAGGCCGGATACATTAGTGTTCGTGAGCACCTTTAATCACCTGTCTAATCAGGTGGTCAAGATTGTGAAGAAGCACTGGCATATTTTAGCAAAGGCCAAAAAACCAATCGATACACCACATTGTGCCTTCAAACGTTGACACAATATCAAAGAACTGGTGAGCAGGAATGATGTGAGTGACAGGCGGAATGCCCAGACCACCATTTCGGAGCAATGGGGTCTGGCTTAATTGAGAGGACATGCACTTTTTGGGATGTGTGTTTGTTGTAAATTTACCAAGAGGACCACTGAGGTAGACATTGGGTTCCCGAGACCATGGGAACAGAGAATGTTCTCTAATTGTAACTCGATTAATGTAGTGTATGCTATATGGTGTCCGTGCCCCAAAATATATATTGGGAAGACGGAACAGAAGATCAAGACCCATGTAAGTGAACACAGGAGTTGTATTAGGAACAGAATCCTAACGGCTCCTATGGTTGGACATTTCATCATGCATGATCATTGTTGTATGACCTGAGGTGGATAATTTAAAAAAAGATACCGACAACAAACAACAACTCAGCAAATTCTGTCGAGAGAAGAGATGAGACTTATCTTTTTGAGTAAGAGTTATCTTCTGGGCTTAAATGAACAGATGGACTGGAATATTTAGTATTATGTCCAGTCTTGAGTGTTTTTATGCCCTTTGAGGGCCCTGGTCCAGGTCATCCTTTTCTATGTACCCAGTACTTGTATCCGGCTATGTGTTGGCGAATGTATATTTTATTTAACTTTTTCACCATCGGATAGCAGTGCTGGGTAAACAATACAGGATGTTTTGCTATAGGCATGTATGTGCCACTATTTGGGCACAGTGTCATTCTTAGTACGAATTAGCCAAGGAACGTTGATGCCACACGATGACGTTTGGGTATCACGTGTCTTTGATCGCACGCAATGTTGCTACCACGTAATGACGTTGTAGTATCACATGATGATTATATTTTTCAAATGGCCGCTCACCTCCAGTCTCCGGAAATACGTCTGGCATGCTGGAGCGACTTTCGAATTGGCAGCAGTGAGTGTTCCAACGAGATGTACTGTTTTTTCTAACACCATTCTGCCAGAGTTATAAGCACTAATTTGATGTGCAGCGGTACCAGCACCAGTCTTGTTGTGGGACTGCATATCCCGTACATAATTACTAGAGCGGGATCAAAGTCTGTGTCTATTTCATCTTGTACAGTGTGACTGATCCTTATAGTTTGGTCCGTTGTTTTTGTTGTTTGTTTGACAGATATATTACAGTGCCATTTATTGGAACGAGGCCAGACGGTGTAACCATTTTACTACACATGCGTACATCTATAAAGAATACAGAGTTGCAGTACTATTCCAGGATGGATTTGATGCTTTTGGAATACAAGGTCAGTAGTATTCTGGCCCATGGTTTACTGGCTCCTCTAGTTGACTATATGCAGTATGTATAAGCTGGCCACATACTGGCTACATGTGTGAATCACGCCCCCTTTTTTTCACAGCCTGATAAAGTTGGTGTGTCACCACGTTGACGATAACGATTAACTCCTTATCAGTCTTCAGATAAGGGACATTAGTTTTGTTCCATCCTTGCTGTAAATCTGTTGGTGGGAACTGACAGAACTGTAGGGGCGTGAGTACAGTGCTGTTAGATTACTGGATCGGGCGCTTAGGGTGGTCACCAGTGAGTTATTATGCCACTTCCTCCTCTGGTGTTGCCATTCATATGTTGCATGGCTTTCCATGGTTTCACAGTCTTGATTGCTTGAACACGCTGTACTTTACACCGGTTACCCCATTTCATTGCATGCGGCATTCATGGAGGTGTTAGCAATCTTGTCCTAATGATTAGGTTTATATGAAACTAGGCATCCGCTCCGATATAGAGTAATGGAGTGGTGATTCGTCTCATTACTATGTTAGACAATGCTATTGGGAAGCCTGGATGGAAGGTTCTAATTGTGGATGTCCTTGTGTTTGACACAGTGTCAGAAGGTGGTGGTGTCTTTGAACAAATTGAACCAATTGAGATGGTC
Organism: Ambystoma mexicanum; assembly: GCF_040938575.1. NCBI lineage: Eukaryota > Metazoa > Chordata > Amphibia > Caudata > Ambystomatidae > Ambystoma > Ambystoma mexicanum. The sequence goes on along the minus strand of NC_090927.1, from coordinate 379,671,301 downwards.
TTCTTGTTACTTCATGTGGTAATCACACGTGATATTCTTATTTGATGAGGATGAGGGAGGGCGTCTAATGCCCCCATTACACGCCACTTATTCATTTAGCAGCAGTATTTTTACTCAGTTGGTATCATTATGTACTCAGTCCGATTGAGTGTGTTTCTGTTTCCAATTGTAGGTGAGTCTCTGATGTTATCTACACGTCTGTGCTTCCATATGCCTTTCCTTGAAAATCCCAGACCTACTTACCCCTGAAGAATTTCAGCAAAACGAATTATGTACGGAAAGAAACATGTTGGGTTGGGGAATTTGAATTTGTTGTAGGTTGTACTACGTAATACACAGTGAAATGCATTGATTTGACCATATTACATGTTGGTGTTTTGTTTCTCTGTGAATGTCTACTACCTCTTAACGATAGAACAGTAGATTATATTTTAGAGTGCAGACTCCTTTTTCAGACTGTGATGTTATTAGTGTATTAGATAATTGTGAAGTAAGGATGCTTGGTTGTTTGTGTGAGAATGAGGCATGCCTGGAGTATGTTTTCAAGGAATGGGAGTGAGTTATGTGTATGAGTAGATAGGGTGACTATCTTTCTCAGCATTTTATAGGTGCAATTGTTGGGGCACTTTGATGATTTTAGAAGGAAATTGTTATAGAAATGTTGTGTAATTTTGTACGAACTAATACAAATTTCATGCATTTTAAATTTGTACTGAAGTCAATTGAATTGTTTCGCATCACATGCTTATGTATTTTGATCAAGGATACCTCATTGTATGTTTTTTGTGAGGTATTGGTTGTATAGACCTGTGCCCATGTCCAGAGTTCACCCACTGGAACACAGGTGCTGTGATCTTTTTTTTTTAAAATAGACACATTGGTACATTCCAGGTCAGATCATAGCACTGAGATAAACCTGGTATCCCCTGTTACTCTTGTTGGTGTTGTGGTCTTTTTTGCTAAACCATTACCCACGCTAAAGGGGGTATGAGTTGCATTTAATATTACACAAATGTCTTAAGAAACCATTCATGGAAACAAAGAGAATAAGGCCAGTACAGTGAAAAACTTGAGATGGACTTGCCATGCAGAAGAAGAGGTTTACAACCCACCAACTAGCGTCTATGTACAACAGGTAGAAATATTTTCTGTTGACATTCTTTTTTCCTCCTTAGAATGAGTTTTTGATGCTTTAAAAAAATGTTATTTCTTTGCCAATGTGTGTTAACATTTTGAGCATTTTTTCTGATTGCTTTCAATTTGAATACTTTTTATATGCTGTAAACATTCACACGGTAATTCATAGAATCCAGCGCACAAGTAGCGCACGCGGCTGGCGCACAGCCTGCGCCTGCGATAGTCTGCGCCAGGCACGTGCGCTAAAACAGATTTCCGCGCACAGCGTATTCATGGATTTCAAGCTCCCAAACCAGCCGTGGCGCAGAGAATCGCAGCGAGCCTGCAGCAGCGCCAGTAACGCCCCCAAGAACGCCCTCGCGCAAGGAAAAGCCATCAAAATCGCTAAATCATCGCTAAGGGCTGCGCTAACCCTGGACCACTTCACAGGGCAGGCAAACAAGGAAAGCAAAGCGGGCAATCTTCAAATCAGGAGTACGCGGGAAGTACTACACGCGACTAGGCAGGGAACGTGAATTACAGGGGTACGCGGGAATCATCACACGCGAACAGCCAGGGTGCGTGTATTACAGGGGTACGCGTGAAGTAGAACACGCGATAGGCCAGGGAACGTGTATTACAGGGGTACGCGGGAATTATCACACGCGAACAGCCAGGGTGCGTGTATTACAGGGGTAGCGGGAAGTTCAACACGCGATTGGCCAGGGAACGTGTATTACAGGGGTACGCGTGAAGTAGAACACGCGATAAGCCAGGGAACGTGTATTACAGGGGTACGCGTGAAGTAGAACACGCGATAGGCCAGGGAACGTGTATCACAGGGGTACGCGGGAATTATCACACGCGAACAGCCAGGGTGCGTGTATTACAGGGGTAGCGGGAAGTTCAACACGCGATTGGCCAGGGTACGTGTATCACAGGGGTGCGTGGGAATTATCACATGCGAATAGGCTGGGTGGGCCCTCACAGGTGTACCCTGTACACCCTCCACGGCCCCTGCAGGCAGCCCACAAAACAGTGGACTACCCTGCACACCTGATCATGTCCCCCTGCACCCCCATCCACCAGGGGCACCCTCCACCAGGCCCCCACCCATGTCTCCCACCACCCCCACCCCCCAGCAGTGCAGGGGCACCTTCCATCAGGCCCCCACCCATGTCTCCCACCACCCCCACCCCCCATCCACCAGGGGCACCCTCCACCAGGCCCCCACCCATATCTCCCACCACCCCCACCCACCAGCACTGTGGGGCACGTGGCCAGCAGGCAGTCAGGCAGCAGCAGATGGCAGGTGGGAGCGTGCTCAGGGCTCTGGGGGACTTTAATTCGGCCTCCTGGCCAGGAGCGTGGTCTTTCGTGTTTGAACGCGTGGACAGCCTGATAGGGAGTGATTTTGCACGTGAAAACCCCACACTCAGCGAATCGCGCGAAAACCCGTCACCAGCATATGCGTCTATAGTTACCTGCACGTGCAGTGTCAAAGCGTGTGATTGGTGAAAAGTGAGCTACACGCAGGAGTGACAAAGCGTGTGATTGGTGAAAAGTGAGCTACACGCAGGAGTGTCAAAGCGTGTGATTGGTGAAAAAGGATCCACACGCAGGAGTGACAAAGCGTGTGATTGGTGAAAAGTGAGCTACACGCAGGAGTGTCAAAGCGTGTGATTGGTGAAAAAGGATCCACACGCAGAAGTGACAAAGCATGTGATTGGTGAACATGGGCCAAGCACGTACACGCCGTAAGTGACGCTGTACGTGTGGGCCTGTATATAAGGTAGTGTTGAACACCATTTCCTTGTACGTGCTTTTCGTGGAGAGCGAGTGGGTGAATTCTGTACTTCTTGTCGTTTCACACGCGATTTACTTCACGGCGTTTCCAGTTCGTACTCCCTGTTACCTCTGACAGCTTTTTCTCTTTTTCCTCTTGTACTGGTTTACCTGGGCCTGTTCCCTCAAACAGTGTCCCCTTCTACTGTTGTCCTGTCTCCTCAGACAGCGTACACATCTTCTTTTGGCGGGGGTGTTGCCAACCAAACGCGCTCATTTTTCACGCTCTTTTACCTGGCAGACGGTGAGTCACGCACGTATCTAACTTCTGTGCTTGCCCCGTGTGTAGCCTACCCCTTCAGAGGTCATTCTAGGCTGCGTGTGACACGCATACGTTCATTGTGTTACTGGATGCCACAGCGTAGTGCAGGGTTTTCCATCAGCACACGTGGTCTAGGAGGGGTATTGTGCACGTTCCTTAACTTTTTTGGGGTGCCTGTGCGTTGCGTGACCCGTCATCTTTCCCCAGGGGTGTCATATAGCCTTGCCACTGCACTAGGGTACGAATACCATCTGGTACCCAACCCCTTTGACACCCAATTGCCCAGGACAATTGTGCACACCGACTCCCATACGCACAATACCATCAGTGCCATGGTTGGGAGGCGTGCAAGCCGTAAGGGTGGCAAAGGTGGCCGAGCCACACGTGGTGGCCGTGGAGGATCCACTAGGGGACGTGGTTGTGACTTGCAGGGTGCCCCTGTCCCCCCCAGTCTGGAGGACCAGTCAGGGACACCCATGCCCCCCCCCCCAGTTGAGAGTCATGTGGCTGATACCAACCCTGATCAGCCCTTGTCGGACGAGGCCATTGTGGCACCAGACCTGTCCGAGGGTGATCCCATCGCTGACATCCAGGTCAGCAGGTCCACTGCACGTGCACCGGTGCACATTGGTGTCATCAGGGCACGCGCATCTATGCCAGATAGGTCATCTGCTGGCCCCCATAGCCAGGGTGTGGCTCCATCCACCCCACCTCTCATACACCCTGCCAAGACTGTGTCGGTCCTAGTTCATGCACCTCAGATCAGGCCTGACCCCATCCCACTACCCCCAATGCCTGCACCTACTCCCATGCTGAGTGGGCAATCCCACACACCCAGTACTGAGTCCACCACGGCTCCTGCCCCTAGTGTCCACAGCGGCGTAGGACACTCTGGATCCCCACCCCCTTCCAAGCGCAAGAGGAAGAGTGCACGTCCGGCACAGGCTGATGCCCCAGGCACGGCTGCACAGTCTGGCCCATCAAGGAAGCCAAGCTTCACAGACGCCGAACTGAATGCACTTGTTCAGTATGTGTCAGATCATGATAGGGAAATGGTCATCGTTGCAGGGTCCAAGACCACACATGCCAGACGCCAGGCACACTGGCAGACCATTGCTGACAGAATAAGTGCCCTTGGAGTAGTGAGGCGCACAGCTAGTGATTGCCAGAAGCGCTGGAATGACCTTAAGCGCAGGGCAAAGGATAAGCTGGCCTCAAGTCATGCCGCAACCTTGGTGACTGGAGGTGGGTCCCCAGCACAGGAAATAGAACTCACACCACACGAGTCCGTAGCTGGATCCTACGTCACCGAGGGACAACTCCAAGGTGTGGGAGATCTCCCTGATTACGAGGCATCATCCGGTGAGTGCACATGCATGTGTGTATTATCCATGTGCATGGTGTGTGTGTGAAGCATTCATGTTGGGTGCCTGTCAAGGGGGTGTGTGGCAGAGTTGATAGTGGCACCCATGTGCCTCATCCAGTATGTTCAGTGCAACACCATCTGCCCACAGCACTATCCCTACTGGCAACAGTGCACATATGGCCCGACACCATGGAAGTTGCCCTTGAATTGTCATTTAGTCACTACATTGTTGCTCATACTCCCCTGTCTATTCATCTGATGTCTTACATACCATTCCTATACTTTCCCCCAGCCATTCAAGTTTCATCTTCACATGCCTGACATGCAATGATACCACATGCTAATGCGTCCTCTGTATATAAATGCCAACCAACATGCTGTCATACTGTGGATGTTGCCTTGACATCCACCTCCTACCTGTGGGCTTTGGTACCGTCTGGTTTCGAGCCCCATTCCCTCACACTCCATGCTGCTCTTCATGGTCTATCTTCCATGACTTCTACAGTTCAGACCATCGTGCCCTACTCACGACACCTGCTTGCCAAAAGTCAAATGACGGCACCCTGCCCTCCAATGCGACCCACCCTATTGCTGACCAGTGCATCTGAGCCTACTCAAAGCTAACTCTCACTGACATCTGCTCATACATGCCTTTGCCTGTCCCATAGACCCTTCACATGGTCCCTGTCCTCTCTCCTTGCTCCTCTTCCACCATCAATGGTGGGACCCGTTGGGGTGTACTCCTGGCCTCCTTCCAATCCTCAGAGGCCACTATTGATGTGCATGGTAATGGGAGCGTCTCAGTCCAAGGCCCTTAGGCCAACCTCAATCTCCTTGAGAAATGCTACCCACATCTCATCAACTTCCTTACCTCTCCTGCTGTCCCCCCTCCTCTCTCCTCATCAATCCTGCACTGCCTCCCTGCACCCTCCCATGAACCTTCTCCGCCTCCCACTCCAACTCCTACACATGCTGCACCTCTGATCTCTAGCACTCCCCGTAAGTCCTACAAGGCTGTCAACCTCCTCCACAATTACACTCCTTTCACTGCGGCTGCATCAGGCATTCCTCCGATATCTGTCACTTACATGAGGTTATGCACCTTGACATCCTTGGTCTCATGGAAACATGTCTGACGGCCAGCTCTGTCTGCATCCTTCACACACTCCTACCTGATGTTCAGGAGACCCTCTCCTTGGCCCGCCACTACTGTGCAGGGGGGGTGTGCCCTTGGCTTCCCTGAGGGTATTCCTGCCACTGTCACTCCTACTTAGACCTACTCCACTCTGGAATGGCTTGTGTGACGTCTCTCTCCACCACACCTTGACATTCACAAACTGTGCGTACTGTGTCTGGGAAAACTGGTCAAATGTACTACTTCCTTTCTGAGTGTCCTCACCTCTCCTCCTCACTCATGTCCCCAGACACAGAAATCCTCTTCCTTGGTGCTGTACGCATCCACCTGCATGCTTGTTGACGCCCCCACGTGACCTTTCTGTGACCTCAGCAACTCCCTCTCACCCTCTAGACTCCCGTCTGTCCCTACTCATTCTGCAGGGCACACTCTTGATGCTCTGATCTCATCTGACTTTCCCCTCTCCGTCCATCTCTGCACTCCTCTCTCCTGGAGTGATCACATTCTCCTATCCTCCCAGCTCACCCTCACCACCCCACAGGCAAAGCCACCCTCACCACTGTCACACACCTTCTTGGTATTCCGACCCATGAAGTGTGTGTCAGTCGAGGCTCATGCTGCCAAAATCTCCCCCCCATCCAGCTCCCCCTTAGGCTCACTCCCATCCTGACAGGGCCCACTCCATGCTCCACTCCATGTCAGGTACACTGGATGTCTTTGCCACGGTCATGACCACCTGTCTGAAGCCCCATGCCAATGCAGAGTCCTGGCATGACTCGGATCTTGTGAACCCAAACCACAGGTGCCGGGTGGCAGAGAGGGAATGTCCTGCATCATGGCCATCCTCTGGCAAACTGGCCTGCCACATGCTCCAAAGGCAATAGCGCCTCACCCTTTTCACCAAGATGAGATCCCCAATCCAAGGGCACATATCTGCGGCATGTGACAACTCTGCAGGACACATAGAAATCTGCAAGGACCTTGCCGAGCCAGATGCAGTGTGTACCTCCCCTGTCCCCTCCGAGCCCACAGCACTGCATGATTGTCTCTGTACCCCTATAGGCCACCCCCCCAGCACTTGTCTGCGCCTAACACCATCTGCCCTTGACGTCAAGTCCTACTTACCTTGTACAGCACTTCCAGCCGCCACTTCCCCTTGCACTTCATTGTGCCACCCACCCCTGCACTTGCGTGACATGAATGAGACCAGCACCAGTAGGATTGTTGACTGGCATCCCCTTCTGCCCCACCACCCCTCAGTGCTCCGCTGTACCTTCATACATTTCTGGACCGGTGCTTCACGAATGCAATATGAATCCTTTACAGGTGATGGGGAGGTGGAATCACATTGTTTACTGCATTTTGTTGATGTAGACAAGGCACTGTGCATCGTGGCCAATTTGGACTAGCAGATCCATGTACAACATGTTTACTTATTGATGTGACGATGCAATGTCAGGACCAGAGTGGTTGAAATCCAAAAAAGTAGCCCTCCTCTCCCTCTTCACTTGGTGGCTATGTCACATGCCATGTGTGTGATGGCATGTGCCTTTGACATGGCAATCACCGGCCAATGTGTGATGGCAGTGCTAGGCAGCATGGTGAGCAGGCGTTGCTCTCCAATCTGTACATTGTATGCCCTGAGCCTCCCCTACAGACCCAGTGATGGTGAATGCATAGGAGGTCTCCCAGTCATGTGGGACATGTGTCGTAGAACTACTGCCTCTGTTGTTCATCAGCCCTTGTTGCATGCCATGGTGCTAATGCCTGTTTCCATTTTTCTCTTTCATGTCTTTGCAGGGGACGAAGCACTTGTTGATGCTGGGGATGTGGTGGTTGAGCCGTCCCAGGAGGGCAACCCGGGCCGACCTACCACAAGTGAGGGACGTGGTGTGTTTGTGGGTGAAAACCCACAAGTGCTGCAGGTCGTGCTGTCGAGGGGTGTCTCTGGGGGTTCCTCCCCCGAGCAGTATTCAGGTGTAGACTCGGAGGATGACACCTATGTGCAGTCGCAGGTGAGTGTTCTTGGGAGAGAATCTCCTCTGTCCGACCCACCTGCAGCCGGGCCATTGCCCTCAATGGGGATGTCAGTGTCGGCAGATCAGCCTCCGGTGGTTACGGATGCAGGGCCACACCACCCAATCTCTGATCCTGTTCCTGGGGCTGCAGATCAGAGAGGGAATGCAGTCCTGCAGCCTGAGGCCTTGCCGGCACAGCAAGGCGCAGTCCGCCTTGCCCCAGGCAGGTGTGGTGCCCGTCAACGTGGTGGCCGTATGCCACCTGGCAATACCGTTTGGGAGCAATCCATCTACGGTATGGCCACCCAACAGGCAGCATCATCCGAGATGATTGCACAGGCCATGGATAGGGTGGCCACTTCCATTGTCCCCCCAGAAAGGCTGATGGAGCGACTGGAGCAGGCTACAGAGTCCATCTGCCAGGCACACAGGGAGGATATGTTGGCGTCCAACATGGACAGGCGGGCGGCACTGGCGACTCTGCGGGAATCACTTTCCATGGAGTCCCAGCGCCACAGGGAAGGCCTGAGGGAAGAACTCCGTCACCTCAGGTCGACCCTGTTAGAGCTTGAGGCTTCATCCCATAGAAGGACAGAGGAGCAGCTGGAGCGTCTGACACGGACGCTCTCGGCCGAGATGCAGGCAACTCGTGCGGAGGTCAGGTCATCCCGGGAGTTACTGCATGGGGACCTCCGCATGATTATAACCCAGAACCAGAACTACCAGACCCGCCTGCTTGCAGCCATGGAGGAGCAAACTCGTGCTTTGCGTGGGCTGCCTCCCATTGTCACACCATCTTCTGAGGCAGCTCCCCCACCTCCAGAGTCAGCTGCAGGGTCTGGCCAGAGCCATAGCGACTCATCTCCCACAACAGAGTAGCCGTGTGGGCCACGAGCCTATGGGGTGTTTTAGTTTCCCATGATCCACACAGGTGGATTGTGGCGTGCATCCTGTCCTCGGACCTCATAGGTGGCCCCCCCCCCCGCCGACCCTTTCATGGCCATTTTTTCTCAATTTTATTTTTATTTTGCAAGAGTGTTGCCTTGTGTGGGTACCTGGGCATACACTGTATTGTGGCTGGGCACATGCAGGCTTGTCCTGAGTTTGGTTTCGATGCTTGGGTAGCAGACATCCACACCCCTCCTGCTTCCGTTTCCATGGGCTTGCAAAGGGTGTGCCCAAGTGACAGCAAATTACACGGTGACATTGGACTCCCATGAGCTGTTGGCCAGTCCATAGTCAATACTGTGTAGACATTCATAGTGTTCATTGTTGTTGCACCTAACTATGCATGATGGTTTGATATGTGCCTCTACTTACATATGTTGCTCATGTTTTGCAGGTATTTCACACAGATCTTCACAAGGGCATACTCTCTGGAGTCAGACTACATGTCGGTAGATGTGCACTGACACTTTTGCATGGCGCCATCACTGTACATCTGGACGGTGAGGACATACCAGCAGAATCAGGTAATGAGACTACCATTGATTACATGCATTGTGTCTTGTTTGGGTGGGCTTCAGGGTGGGTTGGTGTGTAATTTGATTGAAATTACTCTTACACAGGTGTGTAGTAGTGGCTCCAGGGCGGTTAGCTGCTCAAGTGCGGCTATGTTCCATTTGGGGCACTGCTATTTGTGACACTGGTGTCATGTTGTGATGGCCAGTTTGTTTGCTGTCACATACCATGACATGGTGTCCTCAGTGGCGGGACTGTGAAGGGAATGGGTGACATGGCAATGTTGTCATGTAGTGAATTGCCTGTGGCAATGCATATTTGATTGATGGAGTTGTGTCTTTGCGTTGTGATGCATTGCTGGTGTATGTGTAGCTAGGGGTGCACACATATTGACACTTCCATGTTAACAATCTCAGGCTGATGTGTATCTGACAGTTTATTGTCAAGTAATTTTCAGACATTGTCAGGTAGTGTCATCATTGATTGTCAGATGGTATGTGCCAGAGCAGTGTGCACTAGCCAGCACTGTGATTCCTAGGTGAAGAAGTTGGCCACCAGTTGCGTACGGGCTGCCTCCCCCCGTGCCCTTTCCCCTCCCATGCGCAGCGGCCGTGCATGTGGTTGTGGATGTGGGGGCACCACCATGTCCACGGGCAGGCCCCGGCGTGTTGCAACGTTGTGCAGGACACATGCTGCCACTATGATCCTGCACACTATTCGGGGAGCATATAACAGCTGCCCGCCAGAACGGTCAAGGGAGCGAAAGCGTGACTTGAGCACTCCGAATGTGCGCTCCACTATGCCCCGTGTTGCAATGTGGGCTGTGTTGTACCTTACCTGGGGTGGCGTGGTGGGGTTCCGGATTGGGGTCATCATGTGGGGGCTGATAGGGTAGGCACTGTCCCCTGCGGAGGTGGTGATGGGTATCATTAGTGGTGTTGTGTCATGACCCAGTATCTGACATGCATGCATGTGCAGTGGCATTCATGCTCACCAAGCAGCCATGTATCTCCATGCTGGCCAGCCTCTAGGTCCCGGCATAGGGTAGACATTCTGTAGATGAAGCTGTCGTGGGTGGACCCTGGATAGTTGGCATATACTGATGTGATTATTCCCTTGGCATTGCATACAACTTGCACGTTGATGGAATGCCAGTGCTTGCGGTTTCTATAGATGTGCTCTGTTGCCCTGGGTGGACGTAGAGCCACATGTGTGCAGTCAATTGCACCAAGCACTTTGGGGAATTGAGCCACACCATAGAATTCCTGGATGCACGTCCGCCTTTCTGCATGAGTCCTGGGGAGATATATGTGCCTGCGGACTGATGGCCGTGCAGTGATGATGTTCAAGACCTGGTGTAGGCAGCGTGACTGCGTGGCCTGTGACACACCACCCACTATGGCACTTGTCCGCTGAAAGGATCCAGTGGCCAAGAAGTGCAGTACATTCAGGACCTTCTGCAGGGGGCTGAGTGCTTGGGAGCACAGGGTGGGTGATGTGAGGTCATCCTCCCACTCACTGACCAGGTCCAGTATGATGTGTGCTGGAAACCTGTACCTCCCATACACCTGGTCATCAGGCATCCCGAATAGGCTGGTTCTGGGTGTGAATATTCTGGCCCTGACTCTCCTCCTCCTCCTCCTTTGGTAGCCCACTGCCACTGCTGCTAGGAACGGTATGTTCATCCTGGCATCTGGCTTGTTTATTGAAAAGTGCGCAAATTAATGCCTTGCGCGTGTTGTAGGCGAGCGTGTGAGCCTCGCACCCCTGGAATCGAGTTCCCACTCCAATCGCGTGTGGAAATTCCCACGCAGCAGGCATACAGGTGCGCTGACGTACTTGCGTGTGTAAGTGGCCGCGCACCCCTGAAATACACGTACTTAGGCCAATGGCGTGTACGCGCACTTTTGGCCAATTACACGCGATGAAATACACGTACATAGGCCAATGGCGTGTACGCGCACTTTTGGCCAATTACACGCGATGAAATACACGTACATAGGCCAATGGCGTGTACGCGCACTTTTGGCCAATTACACGCGATGACACTCTGACGTGCAGTATTTCCACGTGTGCTCCGTCTTCACGTGCTGAGTGGGGAACGCCCGTGCGGATCACGTCAGACGCGCTTACGCGATGAGGGACTCTGGTCCAATAGAATCGCGTATGCGTGCTGACGCACTTACGCGCTAAGGGCCTTTCCTCGGATTTCACGCTGACGTGCAGGAATTTCACGTGCCAAATCACTCCGTATCAAGCTGGCCACCCGAAAACACACGGAACACCACGCTCCTGCCCCGAAGGCCGAGTTACTGCCCCCCCAGTGCCCTGAGCAGCCTCCCACGTGCTATCTGCTGCTGCCTGCCTGCCTGCCTGCCTACTGCCACCGTGCCCTGCCATTTGGTGCCTGCACATCAGCCATCTGCAGGGGTCCAGTTGCTGTGTCCACCCCTGCTGGAACTGAAGACTCCCAACTGGGATTACATCGCTCCACAGCCCAGCCCCAGGACCCAGTTGCCCACCCACACCTGCCTCTGGGGTTGCCATGTCGGGCACTTCCACATCTGGCACCAGTGGCAACCCCAGGCCAGAGGGGCAGAGGGGCACCAGCTTCACTGCCACCGAAGTTGGTGTCCTGGTGGAGCATGTCCTGGGGCAGTATGATGCCCTCTTTGGATCGTCCCGCGCCAGCAAGGAAGGACGGGAGAGGATCTGGGCCGACTGTGTGGTTGCCATCAACGCGGAGGGGGTGGCAACCCGCAACGTCTTGAAGATCAAGAAGCGCTGGGAGGACTTGAGGTCCAGGACCCTTGTGAAGGCCCGGCGCCTCGTGGAGGGGGGCCGGGGCCACATGAGTTCCATCCAGAAGAGGGTCCTGGAACGCGTACGCCCAGCGCTCCACGCCCAGATCCTTGAGAGGGAGACCCGTCTGGAGTTGAGCGGTAAGTGTCCAAGCATTACTGTGTGAGACAGGGCATGTTGCGGTGTGCTGGTTCTATGATACTTGCCTGTATGTGTGCCATGGGCCATGTATGCATGTATGTGTGCTGGGACATCATGGTAATGCATGTGCGACCAGTGATGTGTGACCCACATGGTTGTTGCATGTGTTGAAATGCGGCATGGGGAGCACTATGCAGATTTGGGACATGAGAGCATGCCAGTCTCTGTACCTGGACATGGATGGGGGTGAAGGATGGGTGCTGATGCCAGGTACATATATGGTAGCCATGTCTGTGTGCCTGACCTGCATGTCTGTGACTTGTGCATGCCATGGATGCATGACACATGTGTGTGACAATGCACAGATTCAGTGACGCACCCAACTTACCCTTGTTTCGCCTGTGTTCGGTGTGATTGGGGCCAGATGGATGTGACTGAGGTGAAGTGTGTGCATGTGATATGCATGAGCCATGATGCATGTGAGTTACATATCATTGAATGTTTCAAGAGTCAATTGGACATGCATGGAAATGTGCATGGCATGCACCATGCCTGTTACTGTGTGTGTTTTGCCTGGACTGACCCATGTGTTGTGGAGGGACATGATGGAAGTGTACTTTGACAGGGGTGCTCATCTGCTATTGCTTCCTGTCTAGGGGACCATTGTACAGTAGCCTGATGCTTGTGTCCTTTGTCTCCCTCTACGCAGCGGCTAGTGAAGAAGAGGGCGGAGACGGCGCTGTGGAGCAAGGCGGCGGGGATGCCCCCACGGCTGCAGCGGAAGGGGTGGGTGAGCCCCCACAGGGGCCTGCTACGGCGGGAGACGGTGAGGAGCCATCCAGGTTGGTGGTTTGCACAGAGGAGGAGGAGGCCGACACTGGTGCACACATGGGGCCTGGTGGGAGCATCCCTGCTGGTGCAAGTGGTGCAGTCCAGGGCCAGGGGCAGGAGGCAGCACAGGTCACCGTGGAGGTGCCTGTGCATGTCGCTGTCCCTGACCCTGTGAGTGCACCACCATGCACCAGCAGGGATGCCCCATCCCAGGCCCGTCCGCAGGTAGAGGGGATGTCCATGTCAACTGACTCCCCTCCACCTGCGGCCGTGGGAACCCCTGGCCGCGTGGAGCAGGTCCTGATTGGGGTCGCGACGGCTGTGATTCGTGATGCCGTGCGTGCTTCCCGGGAGGAGCACGCACGTCATCACGAAGTGCACCGTGCCGACGTGGCCCAATTGGGATCGGCCATGTTCGGGGGGTTCCTGCATGTGTTGGCCAATCTGACGGCCCTCTCCTCCTCTGTGCAGGCTATCCACCGGTCGTTCTCCTTGCCGTCTTCCGGCCCAGATGCCACCATGGCCCCCTGTGGACCTGCCCCGACCAATGCAGCCAGCTCGGTGGGGATCCCATCCCTGCCGCAGTTGGGAGTCGGAGGTCCAGCAGGGGTGGACAACACAGCAAGTGGACCCCAGCAGATGGAAGATGTGCCGGCATCATCGGGCAGGGCACGTGCACGACGGCGTCGGTGGTTACCATCAGCCTGGATGCCGTCGTGCTGGCAGATGCAGTGGCGTCGGAGGCAGCAGCGGGCTCGACGTGGGAGGCATCATGGCTCAGGGCCATCAAGATCAGAGGGGCAGGCATCGGCCGGAGGGCAGGGCAACCCTGGCATGGCGGTGTGTTCCGTGTGGGAGGAGTTTGGCCAGCGGATAGGTGCGGAGCGGCAGCGGGCGGAAGAGGAGCGGCTCGCCATGGCCAGGGCGGAGATCTCCATGCGTCAGGCATTGAGGCGGGCTGAGTGCCTCGAGGAGGCTCGCAGGGAATTTGGTGAGCACATGGGGTTGTCCCTGCGAGACCTCGGGGCCAGGACTGAGTCCCGCCTCCAGGACATTGACATGGAGTTCGAGGATGCCCTGGCCAGCATCACCAAGTGAGCCGCAGGACTAGCCCGCTGCCTTTGTATATAGTTTTTTAGTTAGTTAGTGCTAGGTTTCCTTTATTTCTTTTTATTAATTTGGACCGCTTGGACAATGGCCACTTTTTTGTACATATTTTTTTAATTAGTTAGTATTAGGTTTCATTAGTGGTGTTGGGCTCATGGACCCTTGAACATTCCTGTATATATTGTTATTTTTTGGGAGATACATTTTTTGAATTTCATATTGTTTACACCATGTCGTAATGGTTTTTCTTTGATTTCATGCTACATGTGTTTGCTTTGGACAAAATCTATTGATTTTTCTATCCTTTGTTTTTTGATTTATCATTTTTGTTCTCGGACATGGACCTTTTATTTACTTTGCCAGATAGTTGTATTAGTTTACTTATTTTTTGTTTTTAATACATTTTTATATTATCTTACACTTGTGTCATTTTTTCTTTGGTTTCTTACATGTCATGATATGGGTTTTGACATTCACTTGCACCCATTGTGTATGTGTGTGTGACGGACATGTGTTCTTTTGCATACTTGCCTTTGGGGTTGTGTCATGTGATTGCATTCACTATGTGGGTGCATGCAATCCTTGCCTGGGTGTTTGTGCTGGGTATGCTGGCCATTACTGCCATTATTGTGTATCGTCAGGACCTGGGGCCAGGGGGACATGGGTGGGGGCCTGGTGGAGGGTGTCCCTGGTGGATGGGGGGTTGGGGGTGGTGGGAGACATGGGTTGGACATGGGTGGGGGCCTGCTGGCAGGTTCCCCACAGTGCTGGGGGTGGGGGTGGTGGGAGACATGGGTGGGGGCCTGGTGGAGGGTGCCCCTGGTGGATGGGGGGTGGGGGTGGTGGGAGACATGGGTTGGACATGGGTGGGGGCCTGCTGGCAGGTTCCCCACAGTGCTGGGGGTGGGGGTGGTGGGAGACATGGGTGGGGGCCTGGTGGAGGGTGCCCCTGGTGGATGGGGGGTGGGGGTGGTGGGAGACATGGGTTGGACATGGGTGGGGGCCTGCTGGCAGGTTCCCCACAGTGCTGGGGGTGGGGGTGGTGGGAGACATGGGTGGGGGCCTGGTGGAGGGTGCCCCTGGTGGATGGGGGGTGGGGGTGGTGGGAGACATGGGTTGGACATGGGTGGGGGCCTGCTGGCAGGTTCCCCACAGTGCTGGGGGTGGGGGTGGTGGGAGACATGGGTGGGGGCCTGGTGGAGGGTGCCCCTGGTGGATGGGGGGTGGGGGTGGTGGGAGACATGGGTTGGACATGGGTGGGGGCCTGGTGGAGGGTGTCCCTGGTGGATGGGGGGTTGGGGGTGGTGGGAGACATGGGTTGGACATGGGTGGGGGCCTGCTGGCAGGTTCCCCACAGTGCTGGGGGTGGGGGTGGTGGGAGACATGGGTGGGGGCCTGGTGGAGGGTGTCCCTGGTGGATGGGGGGTTGGGGGTGGTGGGAGACATGGGTTGGACATGGGTGGGGGCCTGCTGGCAGGTTCCCCACAGTGCTGGGGGTGGGGGTGGTGGGAGACATGGGTGGGGGCCTGGTGGAGGGTGTCCCTGGTGGATGGGGGGTGGGGGTGGTGGGAGACATGGGTGGGGGCCTGCTGGCAGGTTCCCCACAGTGCTGGGGGTGGGGGTGGTGGGAGACATGGGTGGGGGCCTGGTGGAGGGTGCCCCTGGTGGATGGGGGGTGGGGGTGGTGGGAGACATGGGTTGGACATGGGTGGGGGCCTGCTGGCAGGTTCCCCACAGTGCTGGGGGTGGGGGTGGTGGGAGACATGGGTGGGGGCCTGGTGGAGGGTGTCCCTGGTGGATGGGGGGTTGGGGGTGGTGGGAGACATGGGTTGGACATGGGTGGGGGCCTGCTGGCAGGTTCCCCACAGTGCTGGGTGTGGGGGTGGTGGGAGACATGGGTGGGGGCCTGGTGGAGGGTGCCCCTGGTGGATGGGGGGTGGGGGTGGTGGGAGACATGGGTTGGACATGGGTGGGGGCCTGGTGGAGGGTGTCCCTGGTGGATGGGGGGTGGGGGTGGTGGGAGACATGAGCAGGTGTGCAGGGTAGTTCCCTGTGGTGTGTGCTGCCTGCAGGGGCCGTGGAGGGTGTACAGGTAATGCCTGGGAGCACACAGCCAATTCGCGTGTGGAACTTCCCGCGCACTCCTGAAATCCACGTACCCGGCCATATCGCGTGTGCAACTTCCCGCGCACCCCTGCAATCCACGTACCCGGCCATATCGCGTGTGGAACTTCCCGCGCACCCCTGAAATCCACGTAGCCGGCCATTTCGCGTGTGGAACTTCCCGCGCACCCCTGCAATCCACGTACCCTGCCATATCGCGTGTGGAACTTCCCGCGCACCCCTGAAATCCACGTACCCGGCCATATCGCGTGTGGAACTTCCCGCGCACCCCTGAAATCCACGTAGCCGGCCATATCGCGTGTGCAACTTCCCGCGCACCCCTGAAATCCACGTACCCGGCCATATCGCGTGTGCAACTTCCCGCGCACCCCTGCAATCCACGTACCCGGCCATATCGCGTGTGGAACTTCCCGCGCACCCCTGAAATCCACGTAGCCGGCCATTTCGCGTGTGGAACTTCCCGCGCACCCCTGCAATCCACGTACCCTGACATATCGCGTGTGGAACTTCCCGCGCACCCCTGAAATCCACGTAGCCGGCCATATCGCGTGTGGAACTTCCCGCGCACCCCTGAAATCCACGTACCCGGCCATATCGCGTGTGGAACTTCCCGCGCACCCCTGGAATCCACGTAGCCGGCCATTTCGCGTGTGGAACTTCCCGCGCACCCCTGAAATCCACGTACCCGGCCATATCGCGTGTGGAACTTCCCGCGCACCCCTGGAATCCACGTAGCCGGCCATTTCGCGTGTGGAACTTCCCGCGCACCCCTGAAATCCACGTACCCGGCCATATCGCGTGTGGAACTTCCCGCGCACCCCTGGAATCCACGTAGCCGGCCATTTCGCGTGTGGAACTTCCCGCGCACCCCTGGAATCCACGTACCCGGCCATATCGCGTGTGCAACTTCCCGCGCACCCCTGGAATCCACGTAGCCGGCCATTTCGCGTGTGCAACTTGCCGCGCACCCCTGTAATCCACGTAGCCGGCCATATCGCGTGTGGAACTTCCCGCGCACCCCTGCAATCCACGTAGCCGGCCATATCGCGTGTGGAACTTCCCGCGCACCCCTGCAATCCACGTACCCTGCCATATCGCGTGTGGAACTTCCCGCGCACCCCTGAAATCCACGTAGCCGGCCATATCGCGTGTGGAACTTCCCGCGCACCCCTGAAATCCACGTACCCGGCCATATCGCATGTGCAACTTACCGCGCACCCCTGAAATCCACGTAGCCGGCCATATCGCGTGTGGAACTTCCCGCGCACCCCTGAAATCCACGTACCCGGCCATATCGCGTGTGGAACTTCCCGCGCACCCCTGAAATCCACGTAGCCGGCCATTTCGCGTGTGGAACTTCCCGCGCACCCCTGCAATCCACGTACCCTGCCATATCGCGTGTGGAACTTCCCGCGCACCCCTGAAATCCACGTACCCGGCCATATCGCGTGTGGAACTTCCCGCGCACCCCTGAAGTCCACGTAGCCGGCCATATCGCGTGTGCAACTTCCCGCGCACCCCTGAAATCCACGTACCCGGCCATATCGCGTGTGCAACTTCCCGCGCACCCCTGCAATCCACGTACCCGGCCATATCGCGTGTGGAACTTCCCGCGCACCCCTGAAATCCACGTAGCCGGCCATTTCGCGTGTGGAACTTCCCGCGCACCCCTGCAATCCACGTACCCTGACATATCGCGTGTGGAACTTCCCGCGCACCCCTGAAATCCACGTAGCCGGCCATATCGCGTGTGGAACTTCCCGCGCACCCCTGAAATCCACGTACCCGGCCATATCGCGTGTGGAACTTCCCGCGCACCCCTGGAATCCACGTAGCCGGCCATTTCGCGTGTGGAACTTCCCGCGCACCCCTGAAATCCACGTACCCGGCCATATCGCGTGTGGAACTTCCCGCGCACCCCTGGAATCCACGTAGCCGGCCATTTCGCGTGTGGAACTTCCCGCGCACCCCTGAAATCCACGTACCCGGCCATATCGCGTGTGGAACTTCCCGCGCACCCCTGGAATCCACGTAGCCGGCCATTTCGCGTGTGGAACTTCCCGCGCACCCCTGGAATCCACGTACCCGGCCATATCGCGTGTGCAACTTCCCGCGCACCCCTGGAATCCACGTAGCCGGCCATTTCGCGTGTGCAACTTGCCGCGCACCCCTGTAATCCACGTAGCCGGCCATATCGCGTGTGGAACTTCCCGCGCACCCCTGCAATCCACGTAGCCGGCCATATCGCGTGTGGAACTTCCCGCGCACCCCTGCAATCCACGTACCCTGCCATATCGCGTGTGGAACTTCCCGCGCACCCCTGAAATCCACGTAGCCGGCCATATCGCGTGTGGAACTTCCCGCGCACCCCTGAAATCCACGTACCCGGCCATATCGCATGTGCAACTTACCGCGCACCCCTGAAATCCACGTAGCCGGCCATATCGCGTGTGGAACTTCCCGCGCACCCCTGAAATCCACGTACCCGGCCATATCGCGTGTGCAACTTACCGCGCACCCCGGTATGCACGCACACGTTTATTTTTTCTCTCTGCGCGTGTCTGTGTTTGTGGGTACCCCTTTGTACGTCATTTGTCCTGGAGGGCCACAGTATTGGACATTGATCATGTCTGTATATAGGTGCTTTTTGTTGGCGCACCTTTTAGCGCACATTTCTTGCAGGCGCAGAGACGCTACCGCCTGCTTTCTTGTGGCGGTCGTGTTTGTGCCTGTTTGTGCCTGTGCGCTGCTTTGAGCGTGCGCTTTTTTGCCCTATTCTATTCCATGAATACGTGTTGTATGCGAGCGTGTGGGCGTTCCGCGCACTTGCCTCCTGAACTTTCCCCGTGCCGCCCACATTCTTCCCCATTCCGAGTGTTGTGCCTCATTTTATTCCCCATTCCGAGTGTCCCGCCCTGTGTCCCGCCTACTTTAGAGCTGTGCGCTGCGCTCGGAGTGATGGCGCAGTGGCCGTGGCGCACGACGTTGGTTGACCTGTGCGCCGGCCTGCGCCGCGCGCTTTTTCCGCGCACGTCCTCTGCTTTTCTTGCGCAGGGACTTCCATGAATCGACGTGCGCTGGTTTCCCTGCGCTTTGCGCTAATTTTCGGCGCAGCGCACGTATTGGCCCCTCTGCGCCGGGATTTTCGGCGCACATTTATTTCATGAATCGGCCTGTCAGTGCTTACCTTTTCCTTCTGACTTTTCCTTATTCATGCCCTATCAGAATTACACAGGTGGAATATCCCAATCAGTTCTCCTGTATACTTTACTACAGTGGCATTTCCCGTGGCACTTACCTCCTCCAGCCTATACCACCCCTGACCCTCACCTTTCCTATAAATTAAATGCAACTGTTCTTTGCTTTTTTTCTTATTTTTCAATATGCATTTTTAAATCAACAATTCAATCTTTATAACATGGAGTGCAAATTAGGAATGTTTGCAATGTAGAAGTACAATTTCTTTCAGCGCCTTTTCTAAATAAAAGTTCTCATGGTTTTTGGTTAAAGTAATCTTCAAAAGTGTGCTCTAAGCACTGTATCAGCCCCAGCTACTCTAGAGAACGTGTTTCTGCTCATGCAGGTCCTACATCAGTGCACTGATTCGGCTCTCTCCCCTGAAGGCATACAGGGCCACTGTGCCTTCAGCAGCCACCTCAAGGAACATGACAACCAGTATGAATCTGCCAGGAAAGGCAGATTGACCTCACGTCCTGGCAGCGAGAGAGTGTAGCATCTAAGCTGTTGAATTTCATTTAAGATGGTCCCTAAAGTCACACGCATGTGGAGTTTGTCATTAATGGCAATCCGATTTCCACAACACGTTTATGGAAATGAGGAAAATGATTCAAGATCCCAATGTGACAGCAGTGAAATACAATACTGACGCTGGCCTATACTGTCAATGGTTAAAGAGCACCCTGAGGTGGTGTCACTGATACATTCGGCTGCCTTTATATGAATGGACCCTTGCAGCACCTTGTTCTGGCATCCAGGCGCTTTATGATCACACAACCATCAATTCTAGTTTGTCATTCTGCCAGTTAAGGCCATCGATCTGAACGCTGTAGCTTAGCATGCATGTATGGACTTATTCAGTCTGCCTAAGGAAAAACAGAAGGGGGATCACGCTATAACTGGTGTACCTGGGAACAAAGCGAGACCTGGTGTGCATGGGAACAAAGCGTGACCGGTATCTACTTCAATGGGGGACACTGTTTTATCACATAGAGGCTTGGTTTCTAGTTCTTGGAATACCAGAGGTTTTCGCTCCTTCTTAGAAAAACAAGTGGTTTGGGAAATCATAACCAGTGCTGATGTATTTAGTCTCCAGGAGACTTGGGGCCTCCTTACAAGGAAGGCGGTGAGCCATGGCACTATTAGCGCCATGGCTCATGCCGGTAAAATACCGGCACCGCCTTGGCGGAAAGGGGATTTACTGCCCCATTCCAAGGTTGGTGGGGTGGTAAATCCCCCTTCCGCCATTGCCCTTCCACATTCACATTTCTGCCCCATAGGGCTCTATGGGAATGGGGAAGGCGCTAATTACGGCACCGCAATTTTGCGGTGCCGTAATTAGCTCCGAGGTCCCTTAGCGGGTTGGTTTTTAACGCCTGCAAAAAGCAGGCGTTAAAGCACCAACCCGCTAAGGGACCTCGTAGTAAGGCGGTAATGGTTAACGGTCACCGTTACCATTAACGGTGGCCGTTAACCATTACCGCTTTCCGTGTAATGAGGCCCTTGGACTACGGATAAGGTTTACCTGGATGGCTATACTATCATAGCTACACCTGCGGAAAGAAAGCGACGGGGCAGACCTAACGGGGGCTTAGTTATTGGCATACGATCTAGGATGATGATATAGGTATACTCTCCACTTTCCTCCAATCCTAATGTAGTGGCTGCTGTAATTGTCCCCTTGAAAAAGCATCCTTATCGCAAATTCCTTCTAGTTAATATTTATGTTCCTCCAGGGCGCAACTTACCTAGTCTTATAGTAGGTTATGCTGATACAATTCTCACATTCTCACATTGTGGCTGGAGGAAACTTTGGATGCACTATCTAAGGGAGAAGTTTGGCGGTCTTGCTTTTTGGATGCTTTTGCTCTAGATGTATTGGAGTGTCTTCATTTGGAAGACATGTTTTACTTGGAAATATGATCGTCTCCCTCTCGAACTGATTATATTTTTTATTCCATGTCTTTTAGGAATTTCATTACTGGTTATATACCGATTGTGACAATGGCAGTGATCATGTTGCTTTGAAATTGTATTTGAATTGTAGTTCCTGTATTAATATACAGAATATGCTTGGACTAGTTGATTGTACCCTGAAGGGTAATAATTTACATTGGTATGCTAGAAATATAGGGCATTTTAATACATTGTTTAATTCCTATTTACCCTTATGGACTCTGAACAGGTTTTCTAACCATGGTAATTACTCTCAGCTGGCTGAGCATATTTAACTGTTATTCAGACTTTTAAAAGTCATATGGAATGTACGAAGGAAAAAGTCAATTACCATAAAACTAAACCAGGAAATGATATGACATTTATAATGTGCCTGTACACAAGTGTTTCAAGGCGTGGCGAGGCAAGGGAGGGGAAGCAAAGGGAGGCCAAAGACAAATGGCCTCATTACGACCCAGGCGTTAACCATGGCGCTATAAGCGCCATGGTTGACGCCGGTACCTTACCGATTCCACCATGGTGAATGGCTGAATTACCGCCCCATTCCAAGGTTGGCGGGGCGGTAATTCCCCATTCACCATTGGCCCTTCCCCATTCCCATTTTTGCCCCCATAGGGCTCAATGGAAATGGGGAAGGTGGTAATTACAGTACTGCAAATTGTGGTACCGTAATTACCTCCAAGATCCCTTTGCGGGTCCCATCCTTAACGGCTGGTAAAACTAGCCATTAAGGGAGGGCCCGCAAAGGGACCTCGGAATTGGGCGGTAAGGGATTACCGGCACCAGTGCCCTTACCAGTACCGGTAATCCCTTACCGCCCGGGTCGTAATGAGGCCCAATGATCTTACTAGTCCTAGTGACATAGAGATCATGCAAGTGCAGGGGAGAGGGGAGGGGAAAAGTGCCAGGGGAAGGGGAGGAAGGGCAAGTACAGGACACAGGATCAAAACAGTAGTGCTGCCAGCAGGTGGCAGTGCAAGGGTTAAGTACAGCTAAGTGTCTGATACGTGCAGTGAAAGGGACTGTAGGGTTGCAGATACAGACCCAGGTGCAAGGATTGCCAGGTGGCAGTGCAGGTGTGAAACTGGGCGGGCATAGACCTGGGCCCAAGGTTCAGAGGGTAGTCAGGTAACCAGTGGACTATCAGACAGCAGATCAGCAGGGAAGAGGAAGGAAGAAGGCAGAAGCAAAGAGGAAAGTCTTCAGAGGCTTCAGGAAATGGAGATGGTTCTGCTCAGAGAGGCAGGGAGGCTGTTCCAGAGTGAGGTGCCAGCAGAAGAGAGAGATCTGCTCCTGACTCGTTGCTTGGAGAAGCGCCTGACCCTCAAGGAGTTGGAGGTGGAGGAGCGAAGAGCTTGAGTGGGAAGACATTTCCGAAGAGAGAGTTGGAGGTATTGCGGTCCAAGGCACCAGAAGGTCCTGTGGAGAAAGCAGAGGGTCTTGAACTTGATCCTTGCAGCCACTGGGAGCCAATGGAGAGATTTCAGGGCTGGAAAGATACAATCACTGGGCTTGAGACCAAGGACAAGACTCACAGTCCTGTTCTGGATGAGTTGTAGAGGACATAGAGTAGAGGCAGGCAGATTTAAAAAGAGGATGTTGCAGTAGTCAGCCTAGAGAGAACCAGAGCTCTGGAGACAGAGAGCTTCTGTGGGAAGGAGAGGAAAAGAAGAATAACTCTGAGGAGGTGCAGTTGGTAGTTTGACTTCTTAGAGACATCAGAGATGTGAGGAGAGGAGATGACCCGGAGGTTCTTAGCCTCACAGGTTGGAGCAGGAGGAGGGCCACGGGAGGCCGGACAGCAAGTGGCAGGGAGCGAAGCTGCAGGTGTGCCAATGAGGTGGATCTCTATCTTACTAGCATTCAGACAGAGATCATTGGCGGCACACCACTCCTGAATTGCAGATTGACAATCCGGGATGAGAGAAGGAGAAGAGGCAGCAGAGGGGGGCCTGAAAGCGAGCTGAGTATCATCCGCATAGCACTGAAAGTTGGAGCAGAGAGCAACAATGCAGTGGGTGAGAGGTGCCTTGGTATTGGTTGAACAGCCAGGGAGAAATGTTAGCCCCCTGGGGAACACCAAGGTAGAGGGAGAGACAGAGTTGGGAAGGACCCAAGTTGGACCTGGGATGGTCGGTCCGAGAGGAAAGAAGTCAGCCAGGCCAGAGCTTGATCAGTGATACCCAGGTTATCATGTAGCCAGTTGAGTAGGATGGCATGGTTGACCGTGTCAAAGGAAGAAGAAAGATCAAGTAGGATGAGGACACAGGGGAGATTAGCATTGAGATTATAGAGCAGGTCTTCACGGATGTTCAGGAGAGCAGTTTCCATGGTTCTGGATGCTCTGAAGCCAGACTGATGGCCATTGAGACAACCAACAGATTCAGTGTGAAGATTAAGCTGGGAGATGGCCAGATTTTCCAGGTGTTTGCCCAGGAAAGGAGTAGTTAGCTGGACAGGAAGGGTCTGCTGAGGGTTTCTTGAGAAGAGGGTGTACAAGAGAATCCTTCAGGGGGTAAGGGAAGTTTCCAGTGGCAAAAGAGTGGTTGCAGACGTAGGCCAAAGCTGGAGCGAGGGTGTCAATGTGGTTTTGGAAGAACAGGGAAGAGCCTATTTTCACAAGGTTCTCATAGATCGGACTTGCCTTGTAACCTTGTTGGGGATGAAGAGAGGAAAGGCAGAGAATGGAGGGGGGTGGCCGAAGGGAGGCCGGAAGAAGAGGAGAGAGTGGAGGGAGTATCTGGAGATGACGAGAGGGTGGACAGGATGTCCTGAGTTTTAGAGATGAAATGAAAAGCCAGGGCTGTACAGAGGGCGTGGGAGGGGAGAGTGATGCTGTGATTGCTGCTCTGAAGCGACAGGTGTGGCTTGAGATTAGAAACATTTTATCAAGAAGCAAGTATAAAAAGTGGGTTCATGGTTGTAAACTCTCTATGCATAATAACAATTGGAAGACCGTTTTTCTGATGTTAAATGACAGGAGTGGCCAAATATGTTGCCATTTTCCAAATAAGCAAATAATCACATGAGGAAATGGCATGTATAGAACACATTAAATTGATGTATCAAGATCAATAGAGAGCTACCGAGTAATTATCATCTGCTAGCCTTAACAGACTCCATTTCTAAAATGTAATCCACTTTTATTCTTGAGAAACTGAACAAATGGGGTGCTGAGAAAAGGCTGCTTTTACCGAGCAGATGGTATTTCGTAAAGGCTTTAGACTTCTGTTCAATATTTGGTGTCTGATAAACTTGACTGGCACAACTATTTGCACTAATGGCTCAAATCTTTATATCTGTTCCGTCCTAGATTATGGGAAAAGATGAAAGCCTGGGGCTGTAATCCGTCCATTTTATATTTGATACAATATCTGTACTCAAATACTACTGTATCGGTTTGATTGGACATGAAGGGCGACATATCAGCAGATGTTGATACCAATCACAGTGTCAAACAGGGATGTATGTTGTCCCTGTTACTCTATAAACATATGTGGCGGATTTGGCGGATTGATTGATTGATTGATTGATTGATATTTTATTTATATCGAGGTCATACACATGTGTTTCGGAGCGCGATAAGGCAAGGGAGGGGAACAGGAAAAAACAAAACAACGATCTTACTAGACCAATTGACATTGAGAACGCGCAAGTGCATGGGAGAGGGGGAGGGGAAAAAGTGCAAGGGAGGAGGGAGAAGTGGAAAGTGCAGAGCAACAGGAGAGCAGGAATAAATACTGATAAATACATGGTAAAAACAGCAAACACAAAATAGTAGTGTATCCAGCAATTGCTTAGTTGAGGGAAGCAGACAGGGTAGGTCTGGTAAGTGCAAGGGAGGAAGAGGGGGGACTGTGCGGGTACAGATACAGACCCAAATGCAAAAGGTGGCCGGGAGGCAGTGCGGGAGGGTGGAAAAGATAAGCAGGAGCCTGGGCCCGGTGGACAGAGGGTGGCCAGGTGCACGGTATCAAGAGAGACCAGAATCAGCAGAGGAGAGGGGGGGCGAAGGCAGAAGCAAAGAGGATGGTCTTAAGGTGCTTCCGGGACCGGAGGTGATTCTCCTCAAGTTTTAGAGTTGTAGGGAGGCTGTTCCAGAAGGAGGCCCCAGCCGAAGAAAGAGATTGACCCCCAGTTTGTTTCTTAGAAAAACAACTGACCCTGAGGGAATAAGAGGTAGAGGGGCGGAGAGCTCGAGAGGGGAGGTATTTGCAGAGGGATAGCTGAAGATATTTTGGACCCAGGCCCCAGTAAGCCTTTTGGATAGTGTAGAGGGTTTTGAATGTAATCCTTGAATCCACTGAGAGCCAATGAAGAGATTTCAGGGCTGGAGAGATACGATCCCAGGGCTTGAGGCCAATGACAAGTCTCACAGTCCTGTTCTGGATTAGTTGCAGAGGGCGGAGAGTAGCGGAAGGTAGATTTAGAAAGAGGCTGTTACCATAGTCTAACCTAGAGAGAACCATAGCTTGGGATACCATGAGCTTCTGGGGGAAGGAGAGGAAAGGTAGAGTACCTCTGAGGAAGTGCAGTAGGAAGTTAGACTTTTTAGAGACCTCGGAGATGTGGGCAGAGAAGGAAAGGGTGGAGTCAAAGATGATCCCAAGGTTCTTAGCCTCACAGTTGAGATGGGAGGAGGGCCAAGGGAAGAAGAACAGAGAGTGAGGGGAAAGGAGGGTGAAGGTGTGCCGATGAGGAGGATCTCCGTCTTGCTGGCATTCAGACAAAGATCTTTGGCGGCACACGAACCGTGAATGGCAGTTAGGCATTCAGAGATAAGAGAGGGAGAAGAGGTGGCCGAGGGCAGCCTGAAAATGAGCTGAGTGTCGTCAGCGTAGCACTGGAAATTTGAGCAGAAAATGGCAATGCAGTGGGTGAGAGTTGCTAGGTATTGGTTGAAAAGCCAGGGTGAGAGGTTAGACCCCGGGGGACACCACAGGTAGAGAGGAAGATAGATAATAGGAAGGACCCAAGTTGGACCTGCAAGGGTCGATTAGAGAGGAAAGAGATCAGCCAATCCAGAGCCTGATCAGTGATACCCAGGTTTTCACGGAGACGGTTGAGCAGGATGGTATGGTTGACTCTGTCGAAGGCAGAAGAGAGATCGAGGAGGATGAGGACAGAGGGAATGTTAGAGTAAAGCTTGGAGAGCAGATGTTCACGGATGTTCCGGAGAGCAGTTTCCGTGCTTCTGGCTGCTCTGAAGCCAGACTGGTGATCGTGGAGACAGCCAACAGAACTGGAGTGAAGGTTAAGCTGGGAGATGGCCAGAAAGGGAGTGATGGCAATTGGGCGATAGTTAGTGGGATCAGAAGGATCCGCTGTGGGTTTCTTGAGAAGAGGATGCACAAGGGAGTGCTTCAGCGAGGAGGGGAAGGATCGGGAGGCAAAGGAGAGGTTGCAGAAATCAGCAAAGGCTGGAAGGGGGGTTGTCAATATGGTCCTTTCTGGTTTTAGAGGAACAGGGATTAACCTGTTTTGATGAGGCTTTCATAGATCGGATTTGTCTAGCGACCTCATCAGGGGAGAATAGAGGAAAGGACAAGAAGGTGGGTGGAGGGGTGTCTGAAGGAGGGTCAGAAAGTACAGATGTAGAGGGGAGCGGAGGGGATAGGGAGGAGAGGGTGAATAGGATGGCTTGAGTTTTTGAGATAAAGTGAGAGGCAATGGCATTGCAGAGAGCCTGGGAGGCAACAGGGGGGGTAGATACTGCAGCAGGGGTGGCCAGCTCCTTGCAGATTTTAAAGAGTTCGGCCGAGTTGTTAGATGCCACAGAGACATGGGTTTGAATGTGGTCTCTCTTCTTAGTGCAAACAGAGAGTCGGTATTGCCTTTGGAGCAGGCGACAGGCCAGTTTGTCAGAGGATGAGCAAGAAGTCCTCCATTTCCTCTCAGCCGCCCTACACTTACATTTAAGTGTGGCTAGGTCGGAGTCAAACCAAGAGTTGCACTTGGCTTTGGACGTCAAACGGATCCTCATGACAGGGGCAAGAGGGTTGAGAGTATCAGAAATAGAGGAGTAGAGAAGGGACAGGTCTGTGTCAGGGTGTGAATCAGCCAGAGGGGTGTGGGGGGAGAGAAGGTGGCAGCGAAAGCCTCAACTGACATGCGCTTTATGGGCCAGATGTCCGAGCAGGTAGGTGGCAGTGGAGGGGTAGGCTTGGCTTGTGCGGATGAGAGTGAGAGATGAGAGAAGAGGAGGCAGTGATCACCACTCCATGAGAGTGGGGTAGTCAGAGAGAAAGAGAGAGGGATGCCAGAGGAGATCAAGACATGAAGGGTGTGTCCTATAGCGTGCGTAGGGCTAGAGGGGAGGATGGAGAGAGAGAGAGGGACTTGCAGAGGTCACGAAAGAGCAGAGATGAGGGACAGGGAGAATCAAGGTGGATGTTGAGGTCCCCAAGGAAGAGGAGTTGGGTGGTTGCGGCCAGGAGGGAGGAGGAGAGGTCAGCCCAATCTGAGAGAAAAGAGGTGATTTGACCTGGGGACTGATAGAGAGTAGCAATATTAAGAGTGTGGTTAGGAGAGATAGAGAGCCTGCGGACAAGGCATTCGAAGGAGGGGTATATCTGAGAGGGAATGATAGTGGCAGGAATCCACTCTGGGAAAATCAAGGCTACACCACCTCCAGGCCGGGTGAGTCTGGGTGCGGAGAGGCACTTGTAGCCGTCAGGGAGGAGCGTGTCAAAGCTTGTGACAGAGCTGGCTGTGACCATGTCTCAGTAAGACCGAGGACATCATGGTCAAGTTCTTCGAGGAGGTGACAGATGTCAGACGAGTGTTTGACAGAGGAGCGAGAGTTGAGAGTGGCCAGATACAGAAGGTTGCCAGCCTTAAAGACCTTCTGGGGTGGGGTACAAATCAGAGGTATGCCATACGGATGAGTGGAGGTCGCCTATAAAGGGGCAGAGGGAGAAGGAGGAGTGTGCAAGGTTGCAGGGGAATGAGAGGAAGGGGCAGCAGGAGTTTAGAGGAAGTTGATGAGGCTAGGGAAACGCCTATCAAAGAGGAGGAGATTGGCCTGAGGACCTTGGACCATGACAGTGCATGACTCTAGAGGAGTAAAAGGAATCCATGAGGACATCCCAGCGAGTGCCACGGTTAATGGGAGAGGAGGAGACAGGATAGAGCACAGAGATCATATGCAGGGTCCATAGATCTTGCGAAGGAACAACAACAAGCATGTCAATGAGGGTCTGTCTTGAAGAGGCGCTGGAATAGGTATCGGCAATAGGGAGACCAGGGTGAGAGGCCAGGATATTCTTTTTAAACTTCTTCTTTCCAGACTTAGTGAGAAGGAAGGGATAGTTGATAGAGAAGCAGTTGGAGTAGATGGGAGAAACAGAGAGCGCCATAGGAGGGAGGGTAGAGGAGGAAGATGGAGGAAGTAAGCATGTGCAGCAGTACGGAACAGTCACTGGGCTCACAGGTTACAATCAATGGGCAAAGTTAAAAGCAAAAAACATCCAAGTTTGACTTTCCAGTTAAAAGCAAAATACTTCCAAGTTTGACTTTCCAGTTAAAAGAAAAATACATCCAAGTTTGACTTTCCAGTTAAAAGTAAAAAACATCACTAGTATGACTTTCAAATTACATTTGAGACCATGTGGATAGGAAATGAAATGGGTGGGTGAGAAAGGAAAGGTGATTACAGAAAGACTTAGGTTAGTACAAAGAGGGTAAACTGAGAAAAACAGGCAGGGATGAGAGGGTAACTAACCCATGATGAGTGAGGTATGAGAGTCATGGTAGTCCGGGGGTAGAAACCTGAGGAGGGTTGGGGTGTAGTGGAAATGCGGCCAGTCAGCGGACAGGAAGCAGACAGGGGCCTTTATGTGGGCCTTTAGTGCTCAGGGCCGGCTCTCGCCTCCGTGTTGCAGCAATTGGCCAATCTAGGCCTGGTAGACAATGGGGGTGGGAGTCAGGCCAGAACAGGTGGAGAGGCAGTCAAAAACACCACAGAGCAGCCATCTTTGAGGGGCCAGGAACACACGTGCAAAGTAATGCACAAGGGTAGTTAAATGAGCCACCAAATGGTCCCAGTAAAGTGAACTGCTGATGATCAGCAAGCGCTGTGCCCCCAGATGCAGATGTAGAATTTCGAACCTCGCTGTCGGAAAAATAATGTATAGCGCGGTAAAATATGCGCAATTTCGCTTCTTACACCTGAAAGGGTCCAGGAGGGGTTGGGAGGCTTGCAAAGCAGGGTGAAGGCAGGACAGCGTAAAACCAGGCTCAGAGTTGAGTTATGAGGAAGCAGAAAGTCCCTGGTTAACTCCAGGATTACTCCCCCCCCCTAGAGTTAGGGCTGACACACTTCCCTGGTTGTCATATGCTGACAATACTTTCTTCATAGACAAAACGCCCATTGGTCTCCAGCGCAGTATGTATGCTTTGGCCATTTACTCAGCTGAAAATAGACTGAAACTTAATGCCACCAAAACAAAGGTTATGATTATTGGGAAAACCTTTGGTTCAAAGTCCTTGGTTTCATTCTACTTCCTTCTCCCACAGAGGGGAACCAAGGTGATCCCAAGGACAGGTAGGCAGGGGTTGCTGGAGACAGGGAAGAGGTGGGTTAAGTGGTTAGAAGTAAGATGAAGTGTGATAAAAGGTATCTTGATGTGCCCGCCTACAGCTGTTTCCGAATAAGTGCATTTGAACCACCCCCTGCTACACTTGCTTCTATGCAACGTCTTCCAGAAGTGCAAACATGCAAATTATGCCCTCCTAAAGGCCTGCAAACATGGGCCCAAGTTGTACTCCAAAGGTTTATATTTCAGAGATGGCAAACCAGAGGCCATTGATCACCTGGTTAGTCATTGCACCCTAGAGAACCAAATTTCACCTCACTGATGAGGTCCAAAATCACCAAAACACATCTGGAGTTGTTTATGTTCAAATGCAGAGGGAGACATATTGATGGTGGTACTAGAAGATTTGCATATAGGTTCCCCCTTCCGAAATAATGCTGATTGACTAAAAGCAGAGGGCGGAAGGGTGCACAGAGCACCAACTAAGGTCCTCTAACGTGTACAAACACAATTTGGTCCTCATTAGGAGTGAACCGGTCAGTAAATAACCTTTTCCGGAACTCGGAGTCGGCCGGTAGGGGCTGCAAACTACCGGCAGATCAAGCCTGCCGTAGTTCACAGCCTCTACCAGCAGATAATTCACTGAAGCACTGGCACCTTTACTAATGTGCTTAAGTGTTCCCATTACCGTAATATCATGGGGTTACCAGGATATCGGGTGGCAGAAATGGTAACCCAAAATTACCGTTTGGCCAGTACCACCAATGATCTACAGTCAACCTCGTAATAAGGGCCAATGTGAAACTCTTCCTCCAGCTGTACATTTGCTTCACTCTGAGTGGCACCTCCACCTGTAAAACAGTAATAGGACATCGGTCTTGAAGGAATGAAGTGGCAGGTCTTTGCTGTATCTTACCACCTCCCATCATATTGCACATCAGGCACAGGTGCTTTGATAGCTGCCCATAATGACAGAGAGAAAGTAATATCTAGGGAAACATAGAAAAGAGATGGAGGGATGGACATTACTAAGAAAAGAGATAGAGAGGGATAGAGAGGGAGAGAGAAAGAAACAGAGAGAGAGGTAGGATGACAAGGAGAGAGTGTGTGCTATGGAGACAGTGAGGAGGGAGAGAGAAAGAGAGTCAGAGAGAGAGAAAGTTAAAGAGAGGGGGAGAGAGAGAGATAGAGAGAGAGAAGAGGAGGCAGAGAAAGGCATCCATACCTCTTCAGCTAAAATGCCCTCTTGCATATGATGAAAGGAGATGCTATTCCCGTCAGGCTCATGTGGATGGTGATGCCTATTAGATGTGTGCACAAGAGCAGGAAAAGATTAGATAGCATGAACGTCTGATCTACTGACACCAGCGTTATACTTGGAAAAAGTGGTCAATTGAATTTGGAAGCGCCATGCCCTAAATTCATGTTTTTGCCTGTAGGATCTGAGGAAATATTTGGCTTACTGGGGAAGTTTAAACCTATCAATCTGGGATATGACCTGATCCCTGCTATTTGGCCAAGCAGCACGCCACCGCACTAGGCAAGGCTGTACAGACAGTGATAAATGCTTCACTGTCACAGGGTTGTGTCCCCCTGGACTTAAAAAAATCATACCTTACACCGCTGTTAAAAAAACGACATTGGACCATAACATTCTGTCCAATTATCATCCAATAGCCGGTCTTCTGTGGCCTGCCAAAATCTTAGAATTTTGACCAGTCAATTGCAGAGCTTGTCATGCTGGACCTGTCGGCGGCCTTTTACACAGTCGACTTTGAGCTTCTCGTTTCCAGGCTGTCTTCAATGGCACAGGTATCAGACGAGATTCTGAAATGGTTTGTGTCCTTTTTGACCGGCAGGTGAAAATGGGGGCTTATCTCTCCAATGATCTACCTGTGGAATGCAGGTGCCCCAAGGGTCAACATTATCACCACTGCTGTTTAACATTTGTATACATACATAGTTGAATATTTTTTCTGAATTTGGTCTGTCATTCATTTGCTGATGACACCCCAAATCAATGTACAACTTAAACAACTGCCGGAGGCAATAGATCGAATTTTGTCCTGTGAAAATAAAATCCAAAACTGGATGTTAGATAACAAGCTTCAATTAAATACATCTAAAACAGAGTTTATTATGCTTTGCCCTAAGAGAAGTTTAATAAACACTGTCCAATGTATCCTGTGTCCTTCGCTGTTTGGTGACCCTGTCAAATTTTCTGATGCCGTAAAGAACCTGGGCTGTGTTTGGCAGTCGAGTATGGATTGCAACTCCAAGGTTAGCCAGACGGTTAAACCCGTATATTACCAACTGAGACTGATAAAGCCTGGTGTATCCCTTATTGCTGAAAAAGGACCTTTTAACAGTAATAGACATACTCACTAATGCCAAATTATATTATTGCAACACCCTTTTTATGGGTGCCCAAAAATGTCAAGTTAAGAGACTACAGGTTGCACAGATTGCACAGAACTCTACTATTAGGCCATGGTCTTGCACCACCCTACCTGAACAAAATAATTCGAACAACCGAACATACTGTCTGCAACGACAACTTCGATCCACAGACCAACATCTTTTAACAGTTCCATTTTTGAGAACAACTACTTGGGGAGATAGGCGGTTCTCCTCCTTTGGACCTCGGTCCTGGACCTCCATTGGATTGAGCACTATCTTCAGGAAGCAGTTAAAAACATATCTTTTTATGTAAAAGTCTCTCTATAACTCTGTAAACCCATGAGATAGATAGACTTGTGCAGTTTATTTGAATTGGTATTTTTACATCAGCGCGTAGATGCGGTCTCTGCTTGGTCCCTATGTAGTATGCACGTTACAAAAATGTAAATCAAATCAAATCAAATCTAAGTGCGTCAGGATGCCTCTCACTGCTGTAGGATAGATGCTTCATCTGCTTTTCGTACTTGTCTATTGGGAGTGTTGAACTTGGAATAAGGACTAGTTTTCTGAAGTGGGTTTTTCAGAATATTCGGCCACACAATATCATAGTGAATAAATGAAATACCCAGAAAAGAGAAGATTTGTTAACACTTCATGAAGGTTAGCAAACCTCCTACTTGGGTGTTATCATTAACGGGTGCAGCTGAGTTGTAGCTGCCTCTCTGGGCACCGAGTGGGGTTCCCTGCTCACTCAGTGAGAAACGAGTGTAGCCGAATGATGAGCACTCTAGCAGTATATGGTCCTGATGCTTAATGTGGTTAGAATGAACATCTGTGGATGTGGAGAGGTACACCATGAATTCTGGCTACCATGTAGTCTTGGGGTGCCTGTTTCTCAAAGTCTAGTTTTCCCAAATTCCCCATTAGGGTCTTTTGCTTCAATATATGAATTAGACAAAGGAAGCTGAGTTTAGGCCACAACGTAACATAATGATGTGGCCGTAACTTCAAGGGTAAGGCCCTTTGTTGCAATGTCCAGATATTAAATCATTAAGGTGTCTGGTGTATATTGGGCCCTGGGAATCCACTGCTGTCATGCTTTGACAATGGAAGATCCTCAGCAGTCTACACCACGGTGTAGAAGACAGACAGGTCCCCCAGGAGTCAGAGAAAGATGAAAGATAGAATGTGTTATCTAAATGTCCAGGGTGCTATGCAGTTTCTCTTCTCTGGTGGAGCATGACTCCAGCCAGTGGTGATAGAGCAGCACTTTGGTTTGCTTTCAGGGGCTGTGGAAACCCAGTGCAATAGTGCACTTCCAGGATTGTGTAGAATTGTGAGCTGTCAGTCTTTGGCTCTGTCGGATTCGGGGCATCTGAGTTTCCACGTGTCCTCTATTGCAGATGGGTTACACCCTGACAGATGCTCATGATCAGGTAAAGTCACTCTTGTTTACATAATATCTTGACTCGAGTTCCAGGACAAGGGAATTCGGCATAGGTCTTGGTATCACCATCGAGTACGTGGCGTTCCACCATCGTTTCCCAATCTGAGGGTCTCAACACATTGTGCATTTACCTAATGGGGTTTGTTCATTCCGTCTTTGGTGGGCACCTCGTCGTAACTACATCAACAAGAAAAAGGGCATTCACATTAATGTGGGATTGGAGTGAGGGTTGGGGGCATAATCCCCAATTATTGGTTCCAATGCTGAAGACCATTATGTAAGATCAAAGCTACTGCCACATATAGAGAAAGAAAATCAGCCTCTTTTTCATTGTCTTGGTTGCAAGTAGGATCAGCATAGATGATGCATAGAGAACACAGAGGCGCAGTGGCACATACACGCGCCGTAGTATCCGACAGTATCCTACGGCCAGGCCAGGCAAGGGCCTCAATTGGTGTAATGAATGGGCTCATGTTGAGTCCTGCAACAAAATAAAAAGGATGGCTACCACCCTGGGGCACTTCACAATCAGCCAGGCGAGGACATCCAGCCAGGGAACATAGTGGCACATAGGATGACATCGAACCTCGAGATCCATGTCGATGTCGAGTTTGGAATCAAAGTTCGGCAGGGAAAGGTCAAGACCTATTTGGGATGAAGACAAAAACTCCATGGGCTTCTTCAGCAGGGGTCACAGCTCAGAACTTTCAACCATACACGACTTGGGGCCTGATTTACACAAATGTTTTAACATGGGAAGGTCTCACTGAAAACATTTTTTGTAAATCAGTCCTTTAGTCTCATTTGTATGTTCAGATCGTCCGTTGCAGTGTGTACAGGAGTTTTGTTGTGTTTAGAGACTATTACCTGCTTGAGTTGGAACATGTAGAGATACGGGAAACGCAGGACCATTGCAGAGGCACCGTGTGTACCCTACCTGCCCTCATGTCTTCATACGGAAGTAGAAGTTCTTGTCTGAAAATATTTAAAAAGACAAACTGTTACAAAATGTACTTTGCTTCTAAAGGAAACACCCTGCTGCAAATGTGCCGAATTTTTAGGGTAAATAGTCAGTGCTAGGTCCACTTGTATGTGCAGCGAAACATATTTTTTGACCCGAATTATATCTAAAGAATGCAATTAATAAAGTGACATCTTTTGAAACTCAATGCACACAGTCTTTTTCTTAAAACAAAAAATTCTATTCAGTGGTCGTCAGGTGATTGCGTATTTCGTGCCTAGGATTGATGGCCAAGGGCTTGTCATTTTAGTATTAGCTATGCTACTCTGCCGTTGTTTTCATTTGACACCACAGCGCGTTTGCTTTGGACCCCGACTATTTTTTCACATGATGAATGGAGGCGTCAATTGTTTTCTTAGAGCAAGGGCAAATGTCAGTGAGTGACCAAAGCACTACAGCAGAGTGATTAAATCTATCAAAAAGGCACCTTTTCTCAAAAGGAAAACGGCTGCCTCTAGAGAACCTCACACAAGCCATTCATTCTAATTTCATTTTCTTAAAGCTATACAGTACCTACATGTGACCTTTTACCGTGATTATGGTGCCATTATCTAATTAGAACTGTACCTTTGATATTTTACTGCTGTGGAAAGGAGCGAGACAATTTCTACTTTCTGCTCGTCACATCTAAGGGGGCTCCTTTCTCAGTGTCTGTTAGTTTATTTCAAGTTGTTCTTAGAACTTAGAAACAGATGTTGATAAATCCCAGATGTGTACTGTTTCCCCCACCAGCCTAACGATGTCACTAGGTGTGAATCAGCAGCCTTTTATATTTTCCAATTGCTGTATCGTCCTAATGTGATGCCATCTCAGAGGATTGTGGCTTCATAATTAACTGCTGTGACGTCATTGCATGGGGATAGATAATTGCGGGTGACATGGTCACCTAAGACCTGAGGGAGGCAGAAAAAGTCAACACGCCTGCTGCTTCAATACGTGCCTCCCTAGGCAGTACGCGAGACAGGAATCTGATACATTGTAAAGGCTGTGACTCCCATGATGTAACTGCCTTTCTCAGTTTAGTGGACCACATCCTCCACACAATCTGTCAGGCTTGCGGCTCTTGCACCTTTAGAGAGCTGTGCCGGGACAGCGGGTACAGTGAAAAATAGAGAGACGCCTGGACTCAAGGTAGATTTTATCTTCACTATGTGATGGAGATATCCTAAAATGAGGGAGATGGGTATGAGTGAGAGGACACCAGGGGCCAGATTACAGACGTTTTTGCACAGGTACAAGTGCAAAGTTGAGAGATATTAGCATTAGGGCACAGTTTGACATATTAGAAAACCATTGCACCATGACAAGCGCAGTTTGCAATAGTTTGGTATAATATTATCACAAAGTTGCAAGGGAACAGATGTTAGCTTGCCCTCTGTATTAAAATCATTACAGGGGATTAGTGATTTGTTTGGTTAAG
The DNA here is from genome assembly GCF_040938575.1 of Ambystoma mexicanum. Classification (NCBI taxonomy): domain Eukaryota; kingdom Metazoa; phylum Chordata; class Amphibia; order Caudata; family Ambystomatidae; genus Ambystoma; species Ambystoma mexicanum. The sequence goes on along the minus strand of NC_090927.1, from coordinate 379,635,075 downwards.
TATTTTTCCAGGTCATCAGAGGTTGTATGTAGCCACATAACTTAGAAGGTCTTTTAAAGGTGCCAGAAGTCTGTGGAATGGAGATGGCTATCTATAAATCAAGGGAAATAATGGTTAAGCAGACCTTCCTCTATTTGCTAAAATAGGTCAGCAAGTGTTACGCTCACCTGGTTCCCACAGGGGTGTCGGGCGGAACTGGACAGCCGCGGTCTCCATCAACGTGATGCGTAGTGCAGAGATGACTGACTGGACTGGCCCACCTAGCTTCGTCTGCTTGACCCGTAGAAGTAGTCTCCTAAAGGCGGAGAAAGGGAATTAACCACCCGTGGAGTTGAGTATAGCCCCTCACTGCGTCCCCATTCATCACCTCTGATATTCCCTTTCACCAAGCTCACCATATAGTTTTGAATGATGAGCTCTCCATCCTGTGAGGAACGCAGGGGCGCGTTGATGGCCAGTTACTTCACTGGCTTGAGGATATTGGAAGGGTTCTGTAAAATCTTGGCTCCAAAACTCCTGGCGAAGGGCTGTAAGTATATAGTTCTAAAGAGTTCAACAAAAATGTCTGAATAATCACTCTTGTCCAATTCCTTTGTTTATCTTGCAGCTTAGACCCAAATGAAGATAGTTCTGTGGCAGCTGAAAGCGTTCTGGTAAGAGTCTGTGCTATTCCATACTGTCTGTTAAATGATGCCAAAGTTTAACTCGCTGCTGTCTCTTTTCTTACAGGTGCGGCATAAGAAGATTTGCCGTGCTGGTGAATAATACCCCCGGCGGTAAAATCAGGTAAGTATATGGTGGCAAGAGATTGTCCTTATTTGTTTCCCCTTGGCTCACCTTGTTGTTTTCTTGTCCCCCTTAGGTGCTGGAATGCGTCAACTTAATAATGGAGACAGCGCCGGATCGTAGAGATGCTGCGAGGAACGGTGAGTATGGCGCGGCGCTGCTGCTGGCGATGCGCCATGTTTAAAATAAAGTATTTTTTCATGCAAAGATGCGATGCATCCGGAATCAGGTAAGAAACCCAATAATGTTCTTGTTCTAATCTTTCTTCTTCTTTCCCTTCTTTCTAGGAGCTCTGGAGTCGAGGCGGGCGTGGCACGAGGCTGGATGCTGACTGCAGGCACGGTGAGCGTTACGCTGCTGGATGCAGAATAACGCGAAGCGTGTGCTGCCCTTCGTGCGTGGTTTAAATAGCCTCCAAAGTAGTCCCAGGTAAGTATTCCTCCACAACCAAAACCGAGTAACAAAATAGTCCCTAGGTAAAGTAGTCCCTTCCAAGCCTCACATGGGCTTGGATCTCTTGCAGCATGGTCTGCATCAGGTAAGTTTTAACATATGAGCCTGGCGCCTATGGCACCAGGACTGTTTCCCCATATGAGCTTGGTGCCATAGACGCCAGGACTGTACCCATATAGACCCTAACAAGGGTTTCTGGGTTTTCTCTGGGTAACATGATGCCTGCTTCCGGGGTTGCTGGACTTGGTCTGGATGCCCGGGGGTAGGCATCATGACAGCGAGACCATGTGCAATCATACTTAAAGTTAAATGTTTTAGGCCAGTTATTGCTAGCAATGAATTATGTTTTCAATACTAATGTTTAAGCCAACCATGCACCAACATCAGGACCTACTAAACCCAATCCCAAGAAGTGGTGTGTTTTAAAATATGATCTGAAGATAATAATGGAGATAAGCCTGACCAATGGAAAGGGAAGAATTGGTGAAAAATAGGATTTCTTTGAAGAGGTTTAGTCCAATCATATTTGGTGGGTGCAGAGTGATAGATGTATCTGGGAATAAACTTGCTTTATATACAACCACATACTCGCTTCTTAAGTGGTGGGCTTTCTTTGTTTAAGGTGTTAAAGGGTCCACCCCACAACATCACCTGTGATGTCATCAGGGATGTCATCTGTGATGTCATCATTGTAGTCATGGGCTGCACAACAGGGGGCGCGAAGTTAAGATGGCTTCAGCTGAATTTCAGGTGTTTTATTGCGTTAGGTTTTCACGTTAACATACCTACAACTAAAGAGTGTCCTAGTTTTTCAAGGGTTTTGTTATTCCATAGATTTTTTATGCACCACTGGCCACAGCCTTTTGGCCGTTCCCACTGTATTTTTTAGAACACTACCAGACCACTAGCCATGGCCTTCCATAATGGCCAGTAGGTACAATCTTCAACCATGCCTACTGTCCATGTTAAAACCTTTGGCCCTGCCCACTGTATATATTAGAACACGACCGGCCCACTGTCTATGGCATTCAGCCATAGTCAGTGTGCACGTCCTTCAGCTATGCTGACTGTCCATTGTAAAACACTACCAGACCACTAGCCATGGCCATTGGCCATGGCCACTCTATATTTTAAAACACATGCAACCCATCGCTCAAAGATATTGGTCATTCACAGACTGATTTTGATATGTTTTGACACTGGTATTGTTATGCATAAATTATGTCAGGCTTTGAGAACTCTTAATTCTTTTAGGCAGTGAGATTACATTATTTGTCAAGCATCACGTACTTTGCTTAAGCAGCATGCTACAAGCCTCCTGTTTTGTGGCAGGTCTCTTGGTCACTGGTGTGATACATTGCTCTGCCCCAACTAACCACATTTAAACAGCATGGAAAAGGGAAAGAAATTACCCACTGCAAGAATAACATTTGCCCAGGTAATTTTCCTCCATAGCAAAAATCTAATCTGGCATCCATGAATATGCACACATAAAGTGAACATATATTGTAAAGTGAAATATACAAATGTAGTTCAATTGACCTTCCCCATAGAAGAACGTGCACAGGACAAAATAGCATTACACTTTTTTACAAAGTGATCAACACCAGAAAAATATCCTGAGAGAGGAAATGCTCCAATAAATATGCCGGCAAAGTATAAAAGGTGCTCATCCCCTAAACCCAGCAATCTGTAGTGAAATATTCCCTGGAAAACAAAATCCCAATACAGAACAAGTGCTTGTGGTCTTGTGGGTAAGTGTATGCAATGGGAACATGACAACCTGAGTAAAATCCTGGTAGCCAAATACCTGAGCAAGCTTGCCAACCTCAAAAAACCCATGTGGTTGTGTCCGGTGAAAGTTACAATGTCCACACACATGTGTCCTTTACTTGTGCTCAGAAAAGCAGCCACAACCAGTGTCCAGGATTGCATACTCTCTTGCCACATGCTGGGCAAACACTCATGACTTACTTGCCCGCTCATCATTTCCCCTCCTCACCTCCATGTCTGGCTTTCAACAAAACTCTGCTTTATAAAGATAACTTGAAAAGGACACATATCATATTGTCACTGAAATATCTAAATCCTTATAGAAATATGTTAGGCAGAAAGTGAACAATTGTGGCATTATTCACCCATCTTGACTGGGAGACTACAAATACCAGAATGCAATTCAGTAAGAGGCAAATAAATTGTTTCTTAAGGACTGACAGTAGCATGGTTTTAAAAAAATACAGATTTTGTGTGTTTTCTTACTGTGTTATAGGATATTTAAAACTAAGAAAATACATGGCATTCGGGACTATGGACTGTCTCCCATCCATACAGTTACCAGGGCCGACCCTTTTTAGCTTCAAAGCTAGGAAGGGGTGGCCCCCTCAGGCCATTTTGCTCTAAGTGGTTTTATAACTTGTTTTCATTTATTAGGCAATTTGGCTTTACAGGGCCAGCCCCTTCCTCGTTTTGAAGCTAAGCAGGGTCAGTCCCGGTTACTGCATGCATAGCTGCAGGTATGTATAGTTTTATAGCTGCACATATTGGAAAAACAGCCTAAAGAAAATGCTTTTTTGATTCTCTGGGCCCTCATCAAGTGCCCCCTTCATCGGTGCCACTCCCCTAAAGGCTTCCTCACCTAACCTGCCCTATCCCATTCCCCTAAAACTCTCACTGCTTCTGTGACACAGTTTGCTATGAAATTTCGGCTATTGAGAGCTAATCTGTCCGATAGCTGTGGTTACAGAAAAGCTTTACGTTGAAAACTCAGTTCCTTGACCCTCTCCAATTCACACATTTCACTTGGTGTCCTCTTGCCTACCCCCCGCCTCGAGTCTGATGGGATTTGCATGGTTTTTGACCTGCAAAAGCCTTTTTTCTGCGTTTGATTTTCTGATACCCTTGGCTATAACCTGGGATGTATTCACGGCTATCTCTTGAATTGAGAAATAAAAAGATGGCAGCTTTTTCATTCATAAATACCCGGTTTCTTGGCAATTTACCTGAGATATAGCTATATATTTTGGAGAAGGGGGTACCCCCTTTTACATCAAATATAATAACAACTACTGAACGGAATAACCCAAAACCACAAAAAGGGCTGTGAGTCAACCTGTTCCAAATCTATCCCGCAGTTTGGGCTGTGCTGCTCAGCCAAAATTGACCTTTTTTGTCTATGGGAAAATGAATGGGCACTAGGTCACAACTTTGTTTCTTTTGTAATAACTATTATTTTTTAACTAATCATTCCCAACATTTCCAGTTTGGGGGTCGGTGGGGGGGAGATGCAGGAATACCTAGTTATCTTCAGAATGTTTACCAAATCTATTGCATGAGTCAATTCATTTTTTCAGGTTTCGTATGGGTGTCCGACTCACCTTAACTACAGGCCAGCGATTGCCCTATAATATATGCAAAAAGACCATAAAGCTCCTATGGAACACTCCTTAGAGCGAGTACCACGGTATACTACTGAAGGCTCCTTACAGCGGGGGCCATACTATATCATATTGAAAGCTCCTTAGAGAAAAGACCAACTGTATCATATGGAGCGATGCTTTGAGTGAGGACCACGCTACATCATATGGAAAGATCTGTAGAGCAAGGACCATTCTATATAATTCTAATAATGTTGTGATATATACATATAGATGATGTGATATGCAAAAAGGCACGACCACCAATTGCTAAAACGAACCTGCATGGTATGCAGCTGAGGCCTTTTGCATGAATAGCTGCAGCGCAGCTGCCTCATTTGCACCGCATGGGCCTGCTATTATGGTGAACCAGACGAGCACTGAGAGGGAAAGTAGTGGAAATGCGGTGATAAATCACCACGCTATTTCTGAGTGCTGACTTGAATTATTCATCATTACTCACGAAGGAAGTGAGAAGCTGCAGTCCCTGATGCTAAACGGCAACGCGAATGCGAGAAGACATCCTCTGGCACTGGAGGAGATCATTGCATAATTAGAACAATTATGATGTGCTATGGTAGCCCCAGATGGATGATAGATAGTTCTCCGTCTCCAAAAAATCAACACACAAAAATACAAAGAGCTGGAAGAGACTGATAATAAAACGTCGAATGTATAAGTGGTCTGGTAATCTACTGTATCCGTGCCGGGGAAACACAAGGAAATGTTGTTGGGCCCTCCTGTGGATAAACCTTCGGGGATTCTCAGCATTTGAAGCCATTTCGTGGAGTCGCCTGGCTTCTGGAACAGCATCAGCACTGCACAGTGTTTTCTCCATAAATAAATAAAGATCCTGCCATAAAATCGTGCATGTGACAACCTTGATAGGCGCTCTGCCCTCCTTATGCAGAAAACGGGTGACATGAGTTGTCCTTATGTACAAACCACCAGCACCTATCAGAATTGCAATGCTAGTTAAGTACGGAGGAGATTTGAATGCTATTCATTAGATTGACCAGGCCCATGTAACTATCAAAGACTGATTATAGCTCTTCTGTTTACGTTCCACACAGCTCCCAAGCCAGGGACCACTACATGTTTTGTAGGCACTGTGATTGGCTGGTTTCAGGCATATTTATTTTTTAATACTGCTAGAAAAAAGCAACCATGTATCACGTTATTGAGAGTCAAGCTCCAATAGAATTAATTTAACATGTGTCATGCGTTCGCGTTTCTGCGACTTAATCAATAATGCATAATTATAACATAAAAAAAGAACTTGTATTATTAAATTCAGCACAATTATTTATTAACACTGCGGTCTCCTGGGAAATTCGTTCTCTGAAAACCTCTTACTTTGGTAAAAATCAAAAGTGTCAAGAAAACATGCAGCAAATATATATTAATATTTCGTGATTAAAATTTTTCTTTTTAAATAGACCAAATCTTAATAAGAGGATGTTGACAATATCTGATCAATTTACTAAAATATTGAGGTGTTACTCAAAGTGTTACCAGATGACTGCATGCCACCGGGGACACCATCCACTACTCTCGGGCTTTGCTTTTACATAAATCTAATATAATAAATAGAAGTAAACCAAGGTCGCAAATTCCAGAATGCAATTGCAAGTGAAGTGAATGTCTAAGAAGCTTAAAAATGCAATCCCTGTTCTGGGATTGGGTGATCATATAACTAAAATAATCAATGCAAGGAGGCTTTCGGGTCCTTTATAGTATCCAACATTCTTTTCAGAAACAGACACACACAAGCTCTCCAAACAAATGTCTCAAACTTCAAAGCGGAGGTCTAAATGACAACATGTGTCAATACAATAATTAATTAATGTTTGGATGTATCATTGTTTCAATACATATTTAATTCAAGAATTTCATGATTTTACAGAAAACGTTGTTCTCTGTCTTTAAGATTCCCACAATTTTTTGGGCGTGAAACTTTCTTTCCTTAGGTAGAAAGCTTTTGTTAGAGGGGAAGTATGCCTTTTGTATTGGTCACTGCTGTGGTGTTAGATCTTAAACAATGCACCACAGTATAGGTCAGCGCCTTCTCCCTAGTTACCGTAATGCCAGCCATCCTAAGAAGCAGCCGTGCTGCAGTGCACCTGTGTGAGTTTAACCTGTGGCTTAGCCATTCCTCAAATGAGTTCCCGTGACGAAAATACTTATGTCCTGCAGGAGTAAAAGGGTGAGTAGTGGCTAAAGCGTCTACTCTGCCCCCAAATTGCTACAAACCAAGAGAGTGATCCCAATCATAAAGGTAAAACAGGCACAGTTAAGAGATATCATTCCTTCGCCTTTTGTGGTAGCATGGGCAGAGGGAAGGCTATACTCTCAAGAGGGCTTTGAATGTGATTCAGTAGCAACCCAAACAGCAATAGTAAAACTGTTCAAAATTAAGGGAATGTCCAATCAAGGTTATATAAAAATAGCTATACTTTAATTAAAGGCACCATTGCAAAAATAACGAGATAGAAAAACACTATACCAAACCCAACCCTGAGTAAAGAACACAGAATATGTACAGATAGAAAGATGTAGCACTCTGGTTCATGAATCAGGGGTGCAAGGAGATAAAAACTACAATGTTTGTCGAAAGGATATGCTCCAGTGCAAGATTGGATTAAGGGTGAACTAACCAGTCTCTAGGGCCCAAGGGTGGACCAAGGGGGCATTTACCAGTCAATAATACCTTCTGCAGTTCATGATGGTTCGCCTGCGTCGAACAAGACTTCTTGACGCTGTTTGTTTGGTTCAATGAGGTTCGAGTGCAGCAATTGCGTTGTTCTTGATGAGGAGCAGTGTTGAGCAAGGAGCGAACAGGAGATTTCTGTGATTCAAATGAAAGATAGAAATAGTACTGAGAGTGAGGGCCACCAGGGTCAGTTTGACAGTTGGTTCGACTGTGTAGATTCTGGTGATGGTGCGTGGTTCTTATGGATCAATCCAATGAAGCATTCAAGGGACTGCAGATCATGAGGGCCACCGGGGTCAGTTTGACTGTCAATTCAAAGAGGTTGGAGACTGGATCTGTTGTCAGGTTCAAATTAGCTCAATGATCCTCCATGGTCATTTCTGCTGGAGATGAACATCTACAGCGAAGATGCTGGTGGGTCGAGCAGCATTTCGAAGGCGGCAGATGCAATAAAGAGCTTGTAATTTGAGCCGAGGCAATGATGTGCTGAGCTAGCTCAGTGAGATGGCAAACAGTTACAATGTGCAGTTCAGGGGTCTGGGTACAGCAGTCGTGTTGTTATAGATGGGGAGCGTATGTCGAGCAGAGGTTTGTAAGAGGATTCAATTCAACACTACAGCTAAGTCAATGTCTAGTCTGGGATACTGAATGGAAACCCTTATTGATATATCTTTACGTCCAGTTCATGCGTTCTGGATGACTACCCCTATATAACACCCCTCTTGGAATCCCTCTGACCCCACTGAGCCACGAAGTAGTTCTGTTTTGCAACTTTAAACGGTTTATTTGATAATTTAAACAATATATATATATATCACACTTTATAATAAATTAATAATTGAATATCACACTTAATCTGAGCAGTAATCAATAATGGATAGTCCGGCACTAGCACACTTCTTTATAATCAATGATGAGTGGTTATAGGATGGATACGATAGCAACAATACTTTTATGGTTTAAAATGGATGCAATGTGGAATGAAATGCAGTACAGAAAATAACTTGATAGGATTTCAGCAAAAGACAATGTAATCACTTTCTTGGACAATTCACTCCCCCCTTTTATGCAATGTAAGGAGATGAAGATGACACAGTTCTTAGGAATGCAATCAAATAGAATTCAGTTCAATTCCCCCCCAGCAGCTTATACAACAGATAGGAGTTTTGAAACACAGGCAAAATGCTTTGAATATGGTGACAATGCAGTGAGAAACATGCTGAAAATGGTTTTAATTCCCTTTAGGAGGTTCAGGGTGAGTGAAATATACTTGGGATGAGTTCAGGCTCACTTTAGCAAGGATCTAGGAGTAACTAGCAGGTTAAACGAATTTTTGGCAAAGGAAAGCAATGAAGCTGCTGTTTTCACACGTGGCTGGATTTTTAACCAAATTGCAAATCGCGGTAAAATTCGCGAGTGCGAGAATTGTGATTACGGCAAAAGTATGAGGAGTTGAACCAAGTACCTAGCCCAAATGGTTCCAGAGATACGGACGATTAAATAAAGGTTAAATAAAGTTTTTCGGATTTGAAATTTTAAAAGTTCAAAGCGACAGGTTACAGCTTGCAGCTAGAAAATGACAAGTGACAGCTTTGCAAATGACAGGTGACAGTTAGGAGGCAGTTCTGGTTAGATTAAAATAGATTGAATTATATTATTTTAACTAAGAGATTGGTTCTGCACAGTTCTGCTAGGTACTCACAATATAATTTTAAAAGGAATGGGCCTCGCCACGGATCTGGTCAACAGGTTTTCTTCACTCGCCACGGACGGTTTCTGCGCACAGCGTCTGGGTCAGCTCTACTCTGCTGGTCTGGTCTGGGTCTCTGGTTCTGATCAGGTCTGTGGGTCCGGATACAGCGGTCTCCGGTTCAGCTGGTCTCTCTCTGGATACAACACTGCTCTCTGGCAAATGGCAAGAGTTCTTGCAAAGAATTCAAACAGCTCGCCTGGCTGTGAATAGTGGCAATGATTTGAGGCCTAAAGAGGGATGTAGCTTGTAGTTGACCTCTCTGCTACAAATTCTGAAGTAAAGTCTTGGTCTCTGAAGGTGAATAGATTGAAGTCTCTATGTTGGCTCTCTGGAGGTTGATGGAGGTAAAGTATGGATTTTCCCGGGAGAGCGTCCCACAGCAGGTGAAATAGAATCTCCTCTCTAGCTTCCAGTGGCTCTTTTTATGTCTTTTGAAAGTGGGTGTGTGTGCAGCATCACTAGCCAGCCCCTCTCTCAACTGCCCATTGGTCAAGCTTTCCTTTCTCTCTTGATTGGGGAAAAGAAGTGGAGTGTCAGAGCGATGTCATTTAATGGCTTGCAGAAAGGACACTCCCCTGTCAAATTACACACAATCTATATTTGACCTAAAGACATATTTCATAAATACACAGTAGTTTGAAATTACATGCACCCATCACATATCACATGAGGTATACCCTGTTCAAACTCTGCTCTTCCTGGGGGCTTGGGTTAAAAAATGGCAACATATTTCACTTTTTGGTTGGGTTACCAATATTGGATTTGTCCCCGCATTTACACAAATGTTCGCAAAGCATGTGGGCATTAGGTGGTGGAGTGTCAGATTTTTAACATACATACATTTAGAGTAATATCCTCTTTTCCGCTAAAAACCCCCCTGAACATACCACCGGGTCTTCAAATGTGCACAGAAAAATCACAAGAATAATGATATCACTTATAAAATTTTCACAAGTCCGCTCTATGAATGATCCATCTTTTTAGATTTATGTTCTGGCCCCAAAGGTGTGTGGTTTCCCAGGTCACATGGTGTAGAAACCAGTTTATCCAGTTTCTGCCAAGCTCAGAGACCCTGCCCCTGCCAGCTTCTGCCAAGAGGAAGCTATTTTACGGTCCCCCTAATAAACCATCTGCCTGGGCCCTGGAAGGCCCATTGTTCAAAAGGAAGCCATTTACGACTACCCTAATAAACCATCTGCCTGGGCCCAGGACAGGCCTTTGTTCAACTCCCTGTAGCTGCTCCACCCCTAATCTAATCAGAGAGGTGACAACTCCTTTTGGCAAGGGGAAGAGTGGCTGAGCAGGTTTTAACTCCTGTGGGGGTAGATGTCAGTCAGAATTCAGTTCCTTAAGCCAGGCCCCAGCTAATGTCACTTCTAGTTACCCAGTTTTCTGCATTCAAATAAACTAACAATTTTTACACATGCAGCTAGAATGCTGATTCTAAGTTTAAAACTATGACATTTAAACAATTGAAACCTATGTGACACTCAAAAGTAGGTCACTCATTTCTTTTAAACATTTAGATTTTTAGTGTCTTTCAGTCCAAATTTACTTAAACTGCTGAAATCCACAGCTCAGCCAGTTTTGCTATGAACATTATTTTAGGCTCATCCTCTTTCCAGATTTTGTATGCCCACAAGACTTTATTCTGTCAAATGTCTGCTGGTGTCCAGTGAGATTGTTGGATATTCTGCAATGTTTGAAATGGGCATTCTGAGCTTGCCTTCAGAGAAGCAAAGGGTGATTTTTAAAGTGTTTTTCTCTTTGGCACCCCATTTCACTCATGGCTCTTCTGACCCAGCACACCCGCACCAGGGGGTGGCAAGTCAGGCGACCATTTTGGTGTGCGCACAAACTGCGCGGTTTTCATAGATTCTGGCGCACATGTGGGCTTTTTCGGCCATCTTGGATTTCCTAAGCCCACAGCACCAAATGTTGTAGCATAATAGTCCAAACGTGGGTCAGAACACCCAACAACCCCCCCCGCCCGACTGCACTTGGATTGCACTTGGATTGAGTCGAGGGGATGTCGGGTGCTAAGGATGTTGACCCACGTGCTCGGAGGTGCGCACCATCTTCTTCCAATTCCGCAGATGACAAAGTTCAGCATCCTTTCCTCCATCAGGGGTGGATCAGTCGGTTCTCCTCGCAGGTCCTGATGGGAGTATTGGGCGGTACACTGGGCCCCTTGCGTCTCTGCTCCCGGTCTCCGGATCGTCCTCCTTGGCCAGTCTCCAGGTTTTCTTTCTCCAAGGACGACAAAGGAAGAGCGGCAATACCTATTCATGGACATTTCTCCCCCACCATTGATATAGTGGTGTGGCATATATATTTTAGAACTCAACAGATATGAACATGCACATTTTTTTTAAATTAAGAGACAGGAACACATAAACTTGAGAAATACAGAATTTGATAGGCTATAGGTAGGATCTTTTAGGGTTGGAATTGAATTACTCTGGAGCGGTAACCTCTGGGATTACCGAGGACTCCTCCAGTTGCTGCAAAGTGTGCCTGGGATGGCAACACTTCAACTGGTTTATGTGGACCCATTTGTCTTCCCCCTCTGCCAAACCGCCTTTGGTGATGCGGATCTTGTAGGCCACAAGGGAGATCTTGTCTATAATCTCATAGGGTCCCTTCCATGTAGGCAAAAATTTTCGCTGCTTGGCCTGGTTCCTTTGGAAATTGTATAGATAGACCCGGTCCCCCACCTGATATTCCTTACTGGAAGTTTTCAGGTCATAGTGGGTCTTCATACTCTCAGCTGATCTTTCTAGATTCCGCTGAGCATAGGCAAAAGCATGCTGAAGGTGTTTCCTTAAATTCTCCACATACTCATGAGTTGTGGAGGCATTTATCAGTATCTGCTCTTGGGTCCTGTAGAGCAAATGCTGAGGAAGCACCATCTTGCGTCCAGTCATCAACTCAATTGGTGACATTTTGGTTGCAGATGAAGGGGTAGATCTGATGGCCATTAGGACCAGAGGTAATCGGATATCCCAACTTGGCCCAGAATCTGCCACAAACTTCTTTAATATGCTCACAATGGTTCGGTTGTATCTCTCCACTGCTCCAGAAGAAGCTGGCCTGTATGCAATGTGTAGCTTTCTCTTGACCCCCAGTATCTCCCACATCTTTGCCATTACTTCACTGGTGAAGTGGCTACCTCTGTCTGACTCAATCCTTTGAGGTAGACCAAAACGGGAAAAGATGTGGTTAATCATCAGGGCAGCTGCTGTTTCTGCCTTGCAATTTGGGGCTGGGAGACATTCCACCCACTTGGTAAACAAGCATGTCACAGTCAACATGTACTTATTTCCTCTAGACGAGCGAATCGCAGGGCCTACGAAGTCGATTTGTAAATCTGACCATGGCAGTGTCATCCCCCTCTTTTGGAGAGGCGCCCGGTGTGTGAGGGATGTTGGCTGAAATTGTGCACACACAAGACAACCCTTCAAGTATTGGTTGAGGTCCTGGCCCATGTGTGGCCAGTATGCAACCTCTCTTAAGATTTCCAGTGTTGTGTGAAACCCCTTATGACCGGCGGTGGCCGCATCATGGGCGTGACTTAACATCAGGCTTCGGAATGAGGTAGGAACCACCCACTGATCGTGGCCAGATTTGGATTTCCTTACCAACAAACCGTCTTGGATCCGGAACATTTTTGGACATTTCATCAACACTTTAAGGTCCTCTTTCCCGTTGTAATCGGTATCCATCAGGGGAAAGTTCTCAGGGTCCTCAATGTGTTGGTAAAATTTACCAATTATTGGATCCCCCTTCTGAGCGGTAATCAAATCAGCATCATGGGTCTCCTTGCTCCATTGGGCAGTTGACAGATCATTGTGAGCATTTGTCTGGGACCTAGTGATTGCAGTGACCTGGATTTCCCCCAACAGGGACTCTATTTCTATTAGATCCCCTTGGATAGCTCCGTTTTGGCCAGCTGATCAGCTAAGTCATTTCCAGTTTTGTCTGGTCCCTCTACTTTGGAATGACCCTTGATCTTTTTCCAATAGATGGTCATCTCATTCGAGGTGACCAGATCATCAATGTTTTGGATCAACTTCCCATGTTTCAAGGGTTTGTTATTAGCACATAACATGCCTCTGGTTTTCCAATTAACCAGGTGCTCCACGAACCCGTTCCGTACATAATCCAAATCTGTGATTATGACCAGTTCGTGGAGTTGATGCTGGACAGCAGTGAGGATGGCCTGATGCACAGCCATCAATTCTGCCACCTGACTACTTTGGGGACCAATTTTGTATCCAGCAGAGGGTTCTGGGAACTCCTTCACCCATGCATTCCCTACGCCAGCCACCAGTTCTTTCTCCCCGTCGTTGTCAACATGGTACGAGCATCCATTCACATAGACAGTGGGCATTCCCTCACACTTGTCCTCTTCAAAGTCTTTGTGTGGGGAATTAAGGTATGCCTCCGTGTTGTCCTTGATTTTTAGACTTTCGTCCCCGAGACAGTTTTCTCTGGCACAATCATGCAAGTCAGCCAGACCTTGCGCGATGGGACTCTTCTTGTTTTGGCCATATCTGACCTCTACAGGAAAGCCTTGCATTGACAGAATCCAGGAAGTAATTCGGGAATTACTCACATTTCCGGCCCGGATTCTGTCACTTTGGAGATATTGCAGAGGCTGGTGTGGAGTCTCCACTATGATGTGTTCCCCATGGATAAACGGGCGGTAATTCTTCAATGCCCACACCGTTGCCAGGAGTGCCTTCTCACAATCGTTGAACTTTTCCTCCACAGAGGATAAAGTTTTGCTCGCATAGGAGATTACTTTATTGACCTTGTCATGCTTTTGGTATAATACTGCCGTCAAGCACGTATTAGAGAACCCCGTCTCCAGGAAGAACTCCTTGTTTCTGACAGGGTAAGCTAGGCAAGGCGCTTGTGAGAGGCTTCTCTTGAGTTGTTTTACCGACTCGGCTTGTTCTGGACCCCATTCCCACTTGACCCCCCCCCTTCAGGAGATGAATCAGGGGTCTGGTGATCTCTGCGTAGCCCTCAATGAACTTTCTGCTGTAATTAGTCAGTCCAAGGAGGCTCCTTAGTTCCCGCAGAGTTGCGGGGTCTTTCAGTTTCTGAAGTGCTTCCACTTTCTTTTCCTGGGGACAGAGACCCTGAGGAGTCATCTCATGCCCCAAGAAATTAACACGGGTTCTACACCACTGTGCTTTCTGAAAGGAAAGTTTTGCTCCGGCGGCCCTCAAATGGGTCAGAACATAACAGATCTCCGCTATGTGTTCCTCCACAGATGAACTTTTGATGAGGACATCATCTACATAAGCCAGGTTACCCCTCACACCCAGGTCGGGCATGGCCTTATGTAGGAAAATGTTGAATTCATTGCCGGAGTTGAGGTATCCGAAGGGAGTCCGGGTCCATGTATACTGCTGGCCCCCAAAGGTAAAAGCCAGTTTGTATTGGTCCTCCCTACTGACCGGCACGGTCCAGTATCCATTGGTCAGGTCTATTGCAGTGAATACCTGTGACCCCTGAATCTGGGCCAGCCCTTGGTCAATGTAGGGAAGAGGCCATCGGGAAGTATGGACCCGATTGTTGAGCTCCCTAAGGTCAGCGCAGAGTCTCCACTGGCCGTTTAGCTTTAATATTCCCAGCACCGGAATATTGAAGGTGCTGTGGACGGGACGGATTATTCCCCTGGACTCAAGGTTCTTAATTATTTCAGTAAGGGACTCCATTGATGCGAGAGGCAAGCGATATTGCTTCACAAACACTGGAGTCATGCCAGGGCCCGTGGGGATTGTTGTTGTGTGGATGTCGGTGCGACCACAGTCATATGAGTCTACCGCAAAGAGATCTTGGAAATCCAAGAAGACTTGTTTCAACTTTTGCTTCTGTTCCAGAGTCACACAGGCATCAGCTAGGTTGACTCTCTCTTCCACCATCTGCCTGAAGCCTGGAAAGACTTCTGGTTTGGCTATCTCAGCGGCCTCCTCCAGCTGGGTGGAGAAGTCCCTGGTCAGAGTGCTGATTTGAACTGGAGGCTTCAGGTGGGAAAGGCAGCCCTCATGGACCTGGAAAATCACCTCATCCCTCCTGAAGTCACAAGTCACATCTTCCTTACCATAAGGGCAAGAAGTGTACACCAGGAAGTTTCCCCCATGGCGGGTAAAAATCCTGTCTGGTGTTGTATTGTCCTCACTGTCACTGTCAAAACAGTCCTTGGGGATTGGTCCTAACAGTTCATTTCCTAAATCGATGGAAAAATGTCGGTCATCAACCGCCATTCCAATAATGGTGCCTGCGGCTAGGGTAATACTCTTTAAGTCGCTGTTATCCACCTCTATTAGAATGGTGTCATGTTCTATGTTGACTAATGGAGTTGGGTTCACCCCCAACCCTTGCTGTTCGAGAGAAGACTTTAGGTGTATATAAACATCAGGGTTTTTCAAATGTTGTCCTCTTTTAACTTTCACTTCCAGAGAGAATTGTCGGGTCCTTTCTGGGATGGTGACTTCCTCTTTGATCTGAATCTCAACTGCATAAGGTAGCAATTGAGCTGACCTAAATGCTTTTTCCGGATCATCAAAACCCATGGGATTATCCGCTAATCGGGACCAAGCTTTGAAGTTTATTAGGTCCAAACTAATGGCAAAGCGATTGAGAATGTCACTGCCTAAGTAAAAAGCGGCAGTGACGTCTCGCACGACCCAACAATTGTGGACTATGCTCTTGTTGCCAATGGAGATTTTGAGCATACACCTGCTTGGCAGGAGATGTTTGGAATTGGGTGCTTCCAGGTCCATTTCCCATTTGTCTATCAGTTTGAATGTGGGAATGGCTGGATCTTTTGGGAGTTGGCGGAACATGGCTTCGCTGATGAAGCTCTTACCGTTGTTCACACACACTCGAGCGAGAACAGAGTCCTTCGCATCATTTAACTGAACAGGGATGAACAACTGCTCTCCAATTTGCTGATATCAGCCAGGCTCTGAGCTGATTTCACATCTTTCTGGACTATAGGAGTGGGAGTTTCTGATTGTGGATTAGTAAAGAATTTCAGGGTGTTTCCTTCCAGTGTGGAATACCACCTTAAACTGGAAGGGAGGTTGATTTTCAGAAATAGAGAGGACCCCCCATCACCAGTCTGTTGTCCTACTGCTATTACTGTCACGTCGGGAATTTGGTTATTCTGGAAGTGGAATTCTACTTGGTCAGATTTTTGTTCAACCATGTGGCATGTGCCGTTTAAACTAACATGGTTGACACTCTGTTTTAATTTTATGGGTCGGCTAGTCTGGGTCCAGAGGACCTTGTTTACGCAATCTATTAGGGGTGACAACCTTCTCAGGAGGTCATTCCCTAGTAAACAAGGGGTGCCCACTGGAGTCACAACTATGACCGGGTGTTTCAACTTGTGTCGCCCAATTTTAATGTCCAAATCTGCCGTCCCCTCGACGGGAATTTCCTTCCCGTCAAAGTTCTGGAGTTGTCCAGGAAGTGAGGTGAGAGGAATTTGGTAATTCCCTCCCCTTCCTGCATTCAGTTCATCAAAGGCCCTTCTGGACAGAAGGGTAGCTTGAGATCCCGTGTCCACCAGCGCTGAAATCGTACCCTGCCCCTGTACTTGTACCGGGGCATAATATCTTCCCTCCTTCTCCTCAAGGGGGCACAGATAATGCACATTTTTGGACAACTGGTGGGCTAACTTTCTGGTTTTGGACATTGCAAGAGAAGAAATGTGGGCAGAATTCTGTGGAGAGCCTTGGGAATCTGAAAGAAAAAGTTGGCAACTGGAGATCAGAGCCATTGTGGGTTCCCCTGGTTCCGGTTCTTGGCCGCCCCCCCCCCTTTTTGGAGGCAGTCATCAGGATGGGTTTGAACCAGGGGATTTTGGTATTGTGGGTTCTGGGATGAGATGATGGGCGGCGGTAGCTCAGTCTCCATATCTCCCCAGTCTGAATTGGCATCCCTTGGGACCCATTTTTCCTTGGGAGGAGTTCCCCCATCTCTGAAGGAGAAGGTCCTTTCCCCAGGATCCTCTGAGGATCCCTCTCCCTCAAATTGGAAGACCTGTACCTCCTCCATAAAGTGGGTCTGTTTGGGTCCTTTGTTTCTCCTACCCCCCTCTGCTCCTTGGGAGGCGGGCTTTCAGGGGCAGGAGATTTTGTTTCCGGTTCCTGGTATTCCAGGGGCTGTTTACAAGTTGGGAAGGAAGCTTCCTCCAAGGCTTTACACCCCCCTTCTCCTTGTGCCTCCTCCCTGGGAACCGGTGTGTTATCGGGGTGCTGCCCCCGTCATTGTTCTGGAGCAGCAGGTCCAGAGTTTGGGGCATTCTGCGGTGGCATGCTCATTTGAGGGTTCTGTTGAGCCCTCAGTATGTGACCCAGATCCCGTGCCATATTTTGGACCTGGCGCTCTAACTGGGAAACCCGCTCAGGCTGATACCGGGCTCTGTTTTCTCCCCTGGGCTGATCCCGGGAAGGGTAGCTATCCCTTCTCTGGTAGTACCCCTGGTTGGGAAGATTTTGGTACCCCTCCACCCTTGGCCTCCCCTCTCCCGGATTAGGTTGTCTGGGCTCAGGGAATTGGGGAAAGAAGGATGGATGATTTTGGGGCTGGAAATTGTGTGGATACCTGGGGAAAAAGTTCTGCCCAGGATTTGGAGAATTTCTGCCCTCCTTGGGGAAGTTAGGAGGGAAGTTCCCCGGGTCAGGTGCTTGGCTGGATCCCCCCCCTTGGGCTGGAGGAGTCCACACATAACCCAGGATTGGTCTGTTTCCCTTGTAACGGGGACTTACATAGTCAGGAGAGCGAGGGACCTCATTTGTGGGACTACCTCTTTCACTCCCTGTCTGTGACTGGCCCGAGGACCTTCTGGGCCTAGCATTATTAGGTGCAGGTAGGTTTTTAGGCCCCCCCATCTCCAAATCCAAAACGGGGGTGACCTTTACCTCTGCCACCTTGGCAGCAGCAGGGGTGCTGTTGGTTTTGGGATTTTTCTGGGTATTGCTTTTATTTTCTATGGGCTTCTGCACCTCATAGATCCAGGTAGCCTGTTCAATGACCCAGTCTAAAGATCTTTTCTCATGAAAATCTCTCACGAGCTGGGTCATTATATATTTGGGCAAGGCATGGAAAAATGTATTGACAAATTCTCTGCTGTCTGTGCGCACCTTTCTGGTGGTCTGCGCAAAGGCACGTTTCAGTTCTTGCACGAATTCTTGTGGGGCCTGATCCTCCCCACATTGCAAATTGTAGGCTGCCTTGCGAGCCTCTTGAGGATTTCTGTGAACAGAAAAATGTTTCAAGATGGCCGCCTTAAAGGTGGACCATCTTAAATGATCTTGGTCCTCCAGCCCCGCAAAGAAACTGGAGTATTCTGGGGAGAATGTCCATTTGACGTACTGGATGCAGCTACTGCTGTCCTTCAAATGGAAAATCTCCATCATTTGCTCATAGAGCTCCAAGTGTTCCCAAACAGAGCACTTGGCGTTCTTATGATAAGGCGTGATGACACTCCTGATTGCCTTAATCTGTTTCAATGGGTCCTTAAGCAAGGCCCTTTTTGCCTTATTGGCCTTTTTGGTTCGGGTAACCCTTGTCCATTCATCCTCTGACTCAGAGGCACTGCTCCCAGAGGTTCCTGTCTGATCTTCCAGGTTTTCCCGGATTTTGCGAGCCTGGGAATGGCTGGCAGAATGTGGGGACCTGGTCTCCTGTGTCCTGCGCCGTTCAGAGGAGTCTTCAGATTCCTCCTTGCTGCCAGGATTTGATGGGTACCCCCCCACTGACCTAACTGGGCAGAAGTTTTCAGGATGCCCTTAATGGCCTATTCTCCTGGGGTTCCCCACTAAATTGCACTGTGCTTGGGTGCCCATACCCGGATGACCGCCCATCCATTCCTGGGAGGTACTGGCCTATGAGCCCCATGCTTCTGGCTGGATAGTAATCTGCCATCCCTGTGGCCCGGTGCTCATGTGCGCCAGGGGACAGGGGGGTGGCAGAGTCCAGGGACTGAGAGAGATAAATGCCTCTGGTACTAGGGCTCCTGAGGTTATGCTCAGGAGTTTCCCTTTCCCAGTGAACCTGGTCTCTATCAGCCCCTGCCCCCTGTTGCAATGCATGAGCCTGCACCTTCAGTTCCTCAGTTAAGGCCTTACTAGACTCTATCAGTCTCTCCTGCATCGCTACCTGTTGTTGGAGCCTATCATTGTGCTGGCAGAGAGCCTCATTCTCTCTCTGCGTTTCCTGATTGGTCCTGGAGCACTGGGCCAGTCTTTGCTGCAGGAGGGTTACCTCCTGAGCTGTGTCCCTATTGGCCTGCTCCTTTCTTGCCAGAGCATCCTCCACCTTCCTGGTGTGCTCTAACAAGTTCTGGTGTTCTTTTTGGAGGTCACCCAGTCCCTGGAGGGCCAGGTGATTTTCTTCCATTTTCCTTTTTAAGTGGCAGACTTCCTGGCCTAAGGTATCCCTTTCCTGACTAAGAGCCTGCATCTTTGCCGCCAGGTCATCCCTTTGCCTTTGGAAGGCACCAGTTTTCTGGCGCTCCTGGTCAAACTCTGCCTGGGTATCCAGGTCTTTCAAAATCAGTTTATTGCTCTCTGCCTTCTCCCTATCTAGGTGGCTTTGCAGGGTGACTACCTGCTCAGCACATGCCCTATTGAGGTCTAACTGTTGCTCCAGCTTTTTCTGGCTCTGCAATAGGGAGTCCAAACCTTCTTGGTACTCCTTCTGCAAGGCCAGAAATCTGGTATCCTGGTCCGCCTTTTCCTGTTGCAGCACATCCATATCCTCCTTTATTTTAGTGATGTACCGTCTGCTGTCATTTTCTGACTCCTGGCTCCTGAGCAGCCTCTGCTCAGAAGAGTCCAGATCAGATTGGGCCTTCTGTAATGCCAGCAGTTGCCTACTCGCCAGATCTTGGCCTTCAGCACATTTGTCCTGCATGGCTCCCATATGTAAATATAAATATGCCGCTACCCTGGCAATCTTGTGGTGCTCATCCTTGGCCTTCGGGGCCATGTATAGTTCACTCAGGGCCACATGTAGGGGACCCTGATCTCCCCATTATCTGACCCTGTTTCAGTGACCTGTTGCGCGATTGCCTGCAACCAGACCGTTTGGTCCTGATGAGTCCACTCACCTCTCACAAATAGCTTATGTAAGAAGTGTTCTCTGGCTATTTTCATATCTACCAAGGTGGTCATTCTAGAGATTGGTCTCTGTCCTGACTTACAGAAGTTTGTGTTTTATTTTTGCAAAACAGACCTTTTCCTTAGAGCATTCCTTTGAGGAGTGCTTTACAGCGTAACACAGCGTGGTGATCCGACCGGATATGTGTATGTGGTCAGCTGGCAAGCTGTATTAATCTGCACAAGTGATAGATCTAACCCAAACGTCCGGCTCGAGCCCCCAATTTGTAAGAGGATTCAATTAAACACTACAGCTAAGTCAATGCCTAGTCTGGGATACTGAATGGAAACCCTTATTGATATATCTTTACGTCCAGTTCATGCGTTCTGGATGACTACCCCTATATAACACCCCTCTCTTGGAATCCCCCTGACCCCACTGAGCCACGAAGTAGTTCTGTTTTGCAAGTTTAAACAGTTTATTTGATAATTTAAACAATATATATATATATCACACTTTATAATAAATTAATAATTGAATATCACACTTAATCTGAGCAGTAATCAATAATGGATAGTCCGGCACTAGCACACTTCTTTATAATCAATGATGAGTGGTTATAGGATGGATACAATAGCAACAATACTTTTATGGTTTCAAATGGATGCAATGTGGAATGAAATGCAGTACAGAAAATAACTTGATAGGATTTCAGCAAAAGACAATGTAATCACTTTCTTGGACAATTCACCCCTCCCTTTTATGCACTGTAAGGAGATGAAGATGACACAGTTCTTAGGAATGCAATCAAATAGAATTCAGTTCAATTCCCCCCCAGCAGCTTATACAACAGATAGGAGTTTTGAAACACAGGCAAAATGCTTTGAATATGGTGACAATGCAGTGAGAAATATGCTGAAAATGGTTTTAATTCCCTTTAGGAGGTTCAGGGTGAGTGAAATATACTTGGGATGAGTTCAGGCTCACTTTAACAAGGATCTAGGAGTAACTAGCAGGTTAAACGAATTTTTGGCAAAGGAAAGCTGCTGTTTTCACACGTGGCTGGATTTTTAACCAAATTGCAAATCGCGGTAAAAGAGAGCGAGTACGAGAATTGTGATTACGGCAAAAGTATGAGGAGTTCTAGGCTTGTTGAAAAGCTGAGATTCTAAGCTTTCAGAGGAAAGTTAAACCAAGTTCCTAGCCCAAACGTTTCCAGAGGTACGGACGATTAAATAAAGGTAGTTTTTCGGATTTGAAATTTTAAAAGTTCAAAGCGACAGGTTACAGCTTGCAGCTAGAAAATGACAAGTGACAGCTTTGCAAATGACAGGTGACAGTTAGGAGGCAGTTCTGGTTAGATTAAAATAGATTGAATTATATTATTTTAACTAAGAGATTGGTTCTGCACAGTTCTGCTAGGTACTCACAATATAATTTTAAAAGGAATGGGCCTCGCCACGGATCTGGTCAACAGGTTTTCTTCACTAGCCACGGACGGTTTCTGCGCACAGCGTCTGGGTCAGCTCTACTCTGCTGGTCTGGTCTGGGTCTCTGGTTCTGATCAGGTCTGTGGGTCCGGATACAGCGGTCTCCGGTTCAGCTGGTCTCTCTCTGGATACAACACTGCTCTCTGGCAAATGGCTGTGAATAGTGGCAATGATTTGAGGCCTGCTAAAGAGGGATTTAGCTTGTAGTTGACCTCTCTGCTACAAATTCTGAAGTAAAGTCTTGGTCTCTGAAGGTGAATAGATTGAAGTCTCTATGTTGGCTCTCTGGAGGTTGATGGAGGTAAAGTATGGATTTTCCCGGCAGAGCGTCCCGCAGCAGGTGGAATAGAATCTCCTCTCTAGCTTCCAGTGGCTCTTTTTATGTCTTTTGAAAGTGGGTGTGTGTGCAGCATCACTAGCCAGCCCCTCTCTCAACTGCCCATTGGTCAAGCTTTCCTTTCTCTCTTGATTGGGGAAAAGAAGTGGAGTGTCAGAGCGATGTCATTTAATGGCTTGCAGAAAGGACACTCCCCTGTCAAATTACACACAATCTATATTTGACCTAAAGACATATTTCATAGATACACAGTGGTTTGAAATTACATGCACCCATCACATATCACATGAGGTATACCCTGTTTAAACTCTGCTCTTCCTGGGGGCTTGGGTTAAAAAATGGCAACATATTTCACTTTTTGGTCGGGTTACCAATATTGGATGTGTCCCCGCATTTACACAAATGTTCGCAAAGCATATGGGCATTAGGTGGTGGAGTGTCAGATTTTTAACATACATACATTTAGAGTAATATCCTCTTTTCCGCTAAAAACCCCCCTGAACATACCACCGGGTCCTAACACGTCTTCAAATGTGCACAGAAAAATCACAAGAATAATGATATCACTTATAAAATGTTCACAAGTCCGCTCTATGAATGATCCATCTTTTTAGATTTATGTTCTGGCCCCAAAGGTGTGTGGTTTCCCAGGTCACATGGTGTAGAAACCAGTTTATCCAGTTTCTGCCAAGCTCAGAGACCCTGCCCTCCCAGCTTCTACCAAGAGGAAGCTATTTTAAGGTCCCCCTAATAAACCATCTGCCTGGGCCCTGGAAGGCCCATTGTTGAAAAGGAAGCCATTTACGACTACCCTAATAAACCATCTGCCTGGGCCCAGGACAGGCCTTTGTTCAACTCCCTGTAGCTGCTCCACCCCTAATCTAATCAGAGAGGTGACAACTCCTTTTGGCAAGGGGAAGAGTGGCTGAACAGGTTTTAAATCCTGTGGGGGTAGATGTCAGTCAGAATTCAGTTCCTTAAGCCAGGCCCCAGCTAATGTCACTTCTAGTTACCCAGTTTTCTGCATTCAAATAAACTAACAATTTTTACACATGCAGCTAGAATGCTGATTCTAAGTTTAAAACTATGACATTTAAACAATTGAAACCTATGTGACACTCAAAAGTAGGTCACTCATTTCTTTTAAACATTTAGATTTTTAGTGTCTTTCAGTCCAAATTTACTTAAACTGCTGAAATCCACAGCTCAGCCAGTTTTGCTATGAACATTATTTTAGGCTCATCCTCTTTCCAGATTTTGTATGCCCACAAGACTTTATTCTGTCAAATGTCTGCTGGTGTTCAGTGAGATTGTTGGATATTCTGCAATGTTTGAAATGGGCATTCTGAGCTTGCCTTCAGAGAAACAAAGGGTGATTTTTAAAGTGCTTTCTAGCGAACAGGCACTGCTGTTTTTCTCTTTGGCACCCCATTTCATTCATGGCTCTTCTGACCCAGCACACCCGCACCAGGGGGTAGCAAGTCAGGCGACCATTTTGGTGTGTGCACAAACTGCGCGGTTTTCATAGATTCTGGCGCACATGTGGGCCTTTTCGGCCATCTTGGATTTCTTAAGCCCACAGCACCAAATGTTGTAGCATAATAGTCCAAACGTGGGTCAGAACACCCAACAGGTTGAACAGGAGCTTGTGTAGCTTGAAGGATGAGGCTCGGAGAAATGTGGATCTTGAAGGTCACCAGGTTTGGTTTGACAGTCAGTTTGACTGTGAAGAGGCTGGTGTCATGCACTTACCACTGCCACAGGACTGGTGTCAGGCTTCTCCTCGGCTCCCGCCTCCATGCCAGTTCTGGGGCTGTCCTGCCTCCTCTCTGCTTTGCCCGCAGGGGTCGCTGGGTTGCCATGGGATTCCCACTCGGCTTCCCCTGTGTCATGGTCCTTCCTGCTGCATATCTTGGACTGCGCCTGCACGACGCTCAGTACAACATAATTGGAGGTTGCCACAGTGCCTCCTGAATGCTCGGCAAGCACGCCATCCTCCCGCTCATGTGACCCACACCCGTCACGTGATAATACAACCAGGAAGTACCCAATAAAGACCCAGCCAACCTTTCCACATTGCTTCTCAGCTTTCCTGTGAGTGGTGTTTTGGTTGCTCTTTCCTTGATCCCTGTTTGTTGTGGCTTTGACCTTGGTTTAGTTTTTCTGGATTTGTCTCTTGAATTTTCCTCTGGATTTGGCTTACCTGTGATTTTCTTCTGGTTTTTGACCCTGGTTTTTCCCCCTGGATTGCTAATTGGATTTTCCCTTGTCCTCTGCCGACCTGGACTTTCCTTTGGATACAGCAGGTACTTTTCTTCTGGATTGCTTCACTGGAACTTGCCATTGGGACAGTGACTGTAAACCTTCGCTTCTTCTGCGCACTCATCTCCTGAGGGAAGATTTCCCACTTCTGGGTTTTTCCTTTACCTCATTCGATCTTCAGCTGGTGCCCCATTAGGTAGGCTGCAATACCTGTTTCAATAATATAAGTGTTCTGCAGATTATTGTGTCCTAACAGTGCCCTTTCCTTTCTAGCTACCTGGGGATCCAGTGCTGCAGTTCCAGTCCTCCTGTGGCCTCAATAACTGGTGAGGGAGTTGTTTTACCTTCTCTGACTGGTGCCTGGGACGGAGTTATAGTCCACTCGGGAGACCACGTCTTGACAGCTGGTGACTGAAGGTTCATTTTGAGTTGAGCGGCTCCGGTGCAGCGTTCAAAGGTTGCAGTACGAAGGATCACCTAGGGTTTGGTCGACTGTCAATGAAGATTAGCAATGAAGATGCTGGTGATTTGGAGAGGCAGTTTGAAGGTGCTGGATGCACTAAAGAGCTTCAAGTTCGAGCCAGGCATCGATGTGCTCGGTTAGCATGTCAGTCTAGAAAAGTAGACAACCCTCCAACAGAAGGCTTATGCAGTATAATTGGTTAGCCGACGACCAACCGCCTCATTTGAAGTATAAAGAATATATGCTCATTACTCATTACGTAGCTATTAGTTTAACTAGAGTGCGGCCATTTTAAGGTAACCAGAATCACCATTTTGTTTTCTCTATGTTTCTCTTTAACGTCGCCACTTTTGCCTCATGTAAAACTGCTTTGCTGTAGATATTATTTTGCTTCAATGGTCCAAGGTTATTAAAGACATGTTGAAACATTGTGCGAGGAGCCAGACAGAAAAGCCTGTTTCCCTCCTTCACATATCCTTGGAAGCGGGGAGTAAGGCATTCTTATCAGTACATGGATGCCAGTGAGTCTCCTTAAAAGAATAGCAATGTACGAAACTAATAATAAGGGGTTTGAATTATGCTCTTCCTAACGGCCCCCCTTCTTAGCGCTTTGAGCCCCTGGAGAGCAAGCTGACCTCTAGAGCGTGAATCGAAAACAGGAGATAGTAAGGCCTGGAATGTGCCAGTCCCCCTACGCGCAGCTTGTCCATGAAAACAGAAGCACTGTGTTCTCACAAATAAAGAATAGTGTCTGTAAATTCGAGATTGCAAACTCTTACTAAATATGGTGATCTAAAATGTCATATTCGTCACCATTGTCAATCATCGCCTCCACTTCAAAGGGAATGAATTAGGGGCGGCATTGAATGTGTAAAATGTGTCATTACTGATTGTGAGATGCTCATTTTGTATATATGTAACTGATGTACAATTTTCCTCCCTTGGGTCCCCCGAGGTCTGTTAGACACAGTGCGGGGGGTGGGACCATTTGGCCAACTGGGACTATTTGTTTTTTTGCAATAAACCCTAGATTTTGGGAATACAACCTCGTGTCCGACGTATCAGTTTGTGTGTGGTGATTGTGCCTTGTTTCCACATCCGAGGGTCCCTCAGGGGCCCCTTCAAGATGGCACCCAAATAGGGACCCTCCCCCACTTGTTCCAACGTGTACGTTGCAAACTTATGAAGAGGATAAGAACGGCAAGGACGGGAGCGATTGAGCCGGGATCAAGAGGTGTCCGGGACGCCCTGCGAAAGTGATGAGACTCCTTTGCAGATCTGCACACAGCTGATCCCTGATCGACGTGCCTGGCCAGCAAAGAAGGGGGCGAGGGTCCCGAAACGAGGCAGTGCAGAGATACGCAGACACAACGTCATTGGTTGCGTCAGTATATGGACGAATTGTGTCTTGAAAAGACAAATTGACTAATCAGGTGAGTCGTGCCCCGATTCGTAAGTGATCCTGATATTGGTTGAGAGTTGATTTTGCAAAATCAAACGCCCAGAGTAAGTTTGATTAGCCAAGGGTAAGGTTAAAACATGCCTGGGATATTGTCCACCTTAGCTGTTTTTTTCCGCTGCGGCGAAAAATCTTTGGAAACTGGCCAGGTTGCGTCTGCGGGGGGAACGCCGGCTTATGATATGTATGTGAGGTATGGTGTGGGAGCGATAATGTTTTGTGAAGTTTGGCATAAGCAAACCAGAAAGCAGGAAGATGGTCGAGGAATGGTAGTTTTGAGATGGATCGGATAGATAACCTGGAAAAGGTTTTGATAAGTAAGAAAGCGCGTCCTGCGGCACTTGATATCCTTAGGGATTGGAGGAGGGAAGCAATGCTCCGATTTAGAAGTAGAGAGAAACATGCGCGTAGGCATAAACCAAAAGCAGAGAGAGCAGAGGAAAAAGAGGAGGAGGAGTGGAGCAATAGTTTGAGAAAGGCAAATAGACACGACCAGTTGAATATTGAAAAAATATATCCACAGAGAGAGTTACATGCATCAGACGAATTAATAAACAAAATACTAACGGAGACAAAACAAGACCCGAGAAGTGAAACTAAGAAGATTTCGTCAGTAGCCGTCATCTGTTGGGTGTCCTGACCCACGTTTGAGCTATCATGCTGCAACATTTGGTGCTGTGGGCTTAGAAAATCCAAGATGGCCAAAAAGCCCACATGTACGCCAGAATAGGAAAACTGTGCAGTACTGGCATGGAAAACATCATGATGGCCAGAACTTCCCAGAAAATGCACAGGGAAATGCATGAAGAATAGGCTGCCACCCATTTTTGCCTATGTTGTGAGCACAGGAGGGCACTGCCTAAAACCACCATTGGGCTACCCACACAGTAGCCTGAAACCATTGGGAATGGCAATGCTGATTGCCAAAAGCAACCTAGAACTGTGGGGAATTCATTTTCTTAAATCCCAAAAATGGTTGCATTACCAGTACTCACCACTATCAGAAAGCCGGCGTTTTAAAACCACCAGCCTTTTGTGTAAAACTGAACAAATGAAACAAAACCAGACCAAGGAAAGACTTGCTAATAGGTGGATACAATGTAAAACTATATTCTGAAATGACTTGAAGGAAGTAATTATTTAATGTGTATGTAAAAATCGTAAGTGATTTAAACTGGGAACAAAAAAATGACATGTAGCTAAAAACTGGCTTAAAGCGATTCCAATTCTGCCTGACATCTACCCCCACAGGAGTTAAAACCTGCTCAGCCACTCTTCCCCTTGCCAAAAGGAGTTGTCACCTCTCTTATTAGATTAGGAGTGGAGCAGCTACAGGGATTTCAACAAAGGCCTGTCCTGGACTCAGGCAAATGTTATATTGGGGGTGTCGTAAAAGTGGCTTCCTCTTGGCAGAAACGGGGAGGGGCAGCCCCCTCTGAGGACAGGCTGAGCTTAAAGAAAGTGGATACACTGGTTTCTCCACCATGTGACCTGGGAAGACACACCCCTGTTGGCCAGAATATGATTTTAAGAAAGATGTATAACTCATGGTGCGGACTTGTCAAAATTATCTAAATGATACCATAATTCTTGTGATTTTTCTGCCCACATTTTAAGAGGTTTTAGGACCCGGTGGTATGATCTGGGGGGTTACGAGCGGAAAAGAGGTTGTCACTCCAAATGTCTGCATGTTAACAATCTGACACTTCATCAATTAATGTCCATACTCCTTGCGCACATGTGTGTAAATTTGGGTAAATGTCCGATATTGCAAAACCCACTAAAAAGCGCAAAATGTTGCCATTTCTGGATGCAAGCTCTTAGGAACATCAGAGTTTGAACAGAATATACCTCATGTGATATGTGATGGGTGCATGTAATTTTAAACAACTGTGTATCTGTGCAATATGTATTTGAATCAAATATAGATTTAAGGGCAAACTGACCAGGGGAGGATCCTCTGACCCATAAAACCTACAGCATCACTCTGACTCACATTTCCTTCCCCCAATCATGGGAGAGGGGAGAATTGGGCCAATGACAAGTAGAGAGGGGCAGGCTTAGCTAGGCCCAGGCACACACCCATTTTCAAAACACATAAAAAGAGACTGCTGGGACAGGTAGAGACATTCAAATCCAGTTGCTGCGGAGCGTTTTGCCGGACCACACAACATCCAGAAGATACCAGTTCCAGACTGACTCCAGCTACATACTCCAGAACCTAGAACTTATACTTTAGAACCTAAATCAGAGGCCTAAAACCACAAGCTGAGTTCTCTGCAGCAGGCCTCAAATCATTGCAAGCTACTCACAGCCGGGTGAGCTGCTTGAATCCCTTGCCAAGAACTTTTGCCAGGACCGGTGCAGAGATCCAGGAGCCATGCAGAGACCGCTGTATCCGGACAGACCAGACCAGAGATCCAGAGTGACCCAGACCGCTGTGAGTAGAACCAGAGAGCTGACCCAGATCACTGTGAAGTGCCGAGACCAGAACCGGAGTCCAGTCCAAAACCTGACCAGATCCGTGGCGAGGCCTATTTCAAAAATATATTGTGAGTACCTAGCAGAACTGTGCAGAACCAATCCATAATCTAATCAAACTATTTTAATCTAACCAGAACTGCCTCCTAGAAGTTGTCACTTGTCATTTTGTAAAGCTGCACCACTGTCATTTGTCAATTCTGCAGCCGCAAAGCTGTCACCTGTCATTTTGAGTTTACTTAAAATCCGAAAAACTACCTTTATTTAATCGTCCGTATCTCTGGAACCGTTTGGGCTACGAACTTGGTTTAACTTTCCTCTGAAAGCTTAGAATCTAAGCTATCCAACAAGCCTAGAACCGATTTGGTTAAAAATCCAGCCACGTATAACCATCAGCAGTCATTTCTTTCCTTGCTAAAAATTTGTTTGCCTCTTAATCACCATCTCTGAATCATTGCTAAAGTGAGCCTGAACTTATCCCAAGTAGCTACCACTTCCCCTGAACCTCCTAAAGGGAATTAAAACCATTTTCAGCATATTTCTCACTTCATTTCCATCACCATTTTGGGCCTGTGTTTCAAACTTCTATCTGTGGTCTAAGCTTGCTGGGGTGAACTGAATTATATTTGATTGCATTCCTAAGAACTGTGTGTGTTACTTCCATCTCCTTCCATTTCTTACATTGCATAGGGGAGGGGGGTGAATTGCCAGAGAAAAAGTGATTATTTTATCTTTTGCTAAATCATATCAAGTATTTCTGTACTGCATTTTATTCCTCATTGCTTTTCCCTTGAAATCATAAAAGTAGTTTTGCTACTTTATCCATCCTATACTAACTCCTCATTGATTGTAAAGAAGTGTGCTAGTGCCAGATTACCCATTGTTGATCAACATCATATGTCTAAGTGTACTATCAGATATTAATTTATTATAAAGTGTGATATATATTTTGTTTAAATTCTCATATAAACCTTTTAAACTTGCAAAACAGAACTACTTCTTGGCTCAGTGGGGTCAGGGGGGTTCTAAGAGAGGGGTGTTATATAGGGGTAGTCATCCAGAACTCATGAACTGGACATAAAGATATATCAATAAGGGTTTCCATTCAGTATCCCAGACTAGGCATTGACTTAGCTGTACTGTTGGATTGAATCTTCTTACAAATTGGGGGCTCGAGCCGGACGTCTGGGTTAGATCTATCACTTGTGCAGCTTAATACAGTGTGCTAACTGACGGGATACATCCACCACGCTGTTTTACGCTGTAAAGCACTCTTCAAAGGGACACTCTAAGGAAAAGGTCTGTTTTGCAAAAATAAAATACTAATTTCTGGAAGTCAGGACAGAGATCAATCTCTAGAATGACGACCTTGGTAGACATGAAAATAGCGAGGGAGCACCTCTTCCATAAGCTATTTGTGAGAGGTGAGTGGACTCACCAGGACCAAACGGTCTGGTTGCAGGCCATCGCGCAACAGGTCACTGAAACAGGGTCAGACATATGGAGAGATCAGGGTCCATTACATGTGGCCCTGAGTGAACTGTATATGGCTCCTAAAGCCAAAGATGAACACAATAAGATTGCCAGGATAGCGGCATACCTGTACCTATATATGGGAGACATGCAGGATAAATGTACTGAAAGCCAAGATCTGGCAAATAGGCGACAGATGGCATTAGAGAAGGTCCAATCTGACCTGGTCTCTTCCGAGCAGAGGCTGCAGAGGAGCCAGGAGTTAGAAAATGATAGTAGGCAATATATCATTAAAATAAAAGAGGATATGGATATCCTGCAACAGGAAAAGGCTGACCAGGATACCAGATTTCTGGCCTTGCAAAAGGAGTACCAAGAAGGTTTGGACTCCCTACTACAGAGCCAGAAAAAGCTGGAGCAACAATTAGATTTCAATAGGGTATGTGCTGAGCAGGTAGTCACCCTGCAAAACCACCTAGATAGGGAAAAGACAGAAAGCAATAAATTGATTCTGAAAGACCTGGATACCCAGGCAGACTTTGATCAGGAGCTGGTGCCTTCCAAAGGCAAAGGGACGACTTGGCGGCACAGATGCAGACTCTTAGTCAGGAAAGGGACACCTTAGGCCAGGAAGTCTGCCATTTAAAAAGGAAAATGGAAGAAAATCACCTGGCCCTCCAGGGACTGGGTGACCTCCAAAAAGAACACCAGAACTTGTTAGAGCACACCAGGAGGGTGGAGGAGGCTCTGGCAAGAAAGGAGCAGGCCAGTAGGGAAGGGACTCAGGAGGTAACCCTCCTGCAGCAAAGACTGGCCCAGTACTCCAGGACCAATCAGGAGGCACAGAGAGAAAATGAGGCTCTCTGTCAGCACAATGATAGGCTCCAACAACAGGTAGCGTAGCAGGAGAGACTGATAGAGTCTAGAAAGGCCTTAATTGAGGAACTGAAAGCGCAGGGTCTTGCATTGCAACAGGGAGCAGGGGCGGATAGAGACCAGGTTCGCTGGGAGAGGGAGACTCCTGAGCATAACCTCAGGAGCCCTAGTATCATAGGCCTTCATATCTCTCAGTCCCTGGACTCTGCCACCCCCATGTCCCCTCGCGCACATGAGCCCAGGGCCACGGGGTTGGCAGATTACTATCCAACCAGAAGTATGGGGCTCATAGGCCAGTACCTCCCAGGAATGGAGGGGCGGGCATCCGGGTATGGGCACCCAAGCACAGTGCAATTTAGTGGGGAACCCCAGGAGAGTAGGCCCATTAAGGGCATCCTGAAAACGTCTGCCCAGTTAGGTCAGTGGGGGGGGGTACCCATCAAATCCTGGCAGCAAGGAGGAATCTGAAGACTCCTCTGACCGGCGCAGGACACAGGAGACCAGGTCCCCACATTCTGCCAGCCATTCCCAGGCTCACAGAATCTGGGAAAACCTGGAAGAGCAGACAGGAACCTCTGGGAGCAGTGCCTCTGAGTGAGAGGATGAATGGACCAGGGTTACCCGAACCAAAAAGGCCAATAAGGCAAAAAGGGCCTTGATTAAGGACCCATTGAAGCAAATAAAGGCAATAAGGAGTGTCATCACGCCTTATCATAAGAACGCCAAGTATTCCGTTTGCGAACACTTGGAGCTCTATGAGCAAATGATGGAGACTTTCCATTTGAAGGACAGCAGTAGCTGCATCCAGTACGTCAAATGGACATTCTCCCCAGAATACTTCAGTTTCTTTGCAGGGCTGGAGGACCAAATCATTTAAGATGGTCCACCTATAAGGCGGCCATCTTGAAACATTTTTCTGTTCACAGAAATCCTCAAGAGGCTCGCAAGGCAGCCTACAATTTGCAATGTGGGGAGGATCAGGCCCCACAAGAGTTTGTGCAAGAATTAAAGCGTGATTTTGCGCAGACCACCAGAAGGGTGCGCACAGACAGCAAAGAGTATGTCAATACATTTTTCCATGCTCTCCCTAAATATATAATGACCCAGCTTGTGAGAGATTTTCATGAGAAAAGATCTTTAGACTGGGTCATTGAACAGGCTACCCGGATCTATGAGGTGCAGAAGCCTATCGAAAATAAAAATAACGCGCCGAAAAACCCCAAACCAACATTACCCCTGCTTCTGCCATGGTGGCAGAGGTTAAGGTTGCCCCCGTTTTAGATTTGGAGATGGGGGGGCCTAAAAACCTGCCTGCACCAAATAATTCACAGCCCAGAAGGCCCTCGGGCCAGTCACCGACAGGGAGTCGAGGAGGTAGTCCCACAAATATAAGTCCCCGCTACAAGGGAAACCGACCAATCCTGGGTTATGTGTGGACTCCTCCAGCCCAAGGGGGGGGGATCCAGCCAAGCACCTGACCCGGGGAACTTCCCTCCTAACTTCCCCCAGGAGGGCAGAAATTCTCCAAATCCTGGGCAGAACTTTTTCCCCAGGTATCCACCCAATTTCCAGCCCCAAAATCATCCATCCTTCTTTCCCCAATTCCCTGAGCCCAGACAACCTAATCCGGGAGAGGGGAGGCCAAGGGTGGAGGGGTACCAAAATCTTCCCAACCAGGGGTACTACCAGAGAAAGGATAGCTACCCTTCCCGGGATCAGCCCAGGGGAGAAAACAGAGCCCCGTATCAGCCTGAGCGGGTTTCACAACTTGAGCGCCAGGTCCAAAATATGGCACGAGATCTGGGTCACATACTGAGGGCTCAACAGAACCCTCAGCTGAGCATGCCACCGCAGAATGCCCCAAACTCGGGACCTGGTGCTCCAGAACAATGACGGGGGCAGCACCCCGATTACCCACCGGTTCCCAGGGAGGAGGCACAAGGGGAAGGGGGGTGTAAAGCCTTGGAGGAAGCTTCCTTCCCAACATGTAAACAGCCCCTGGAAAACCAGGAACCGGAAATAAAATCTCCTACCCCTGAAAGTCTGCCACCCAAGGAGCAGAGAGGAGGCAGGAGAAACAAAGGACCCAAACAGACCCACTTTGTGGAGGAGGTTCAGGTCTTCCAATTTGAGGGAGAGGGATCCTCAGAAGATCCTGGGAAAAGGATCTTCTCCTTCAGAGATGGGGGAACTCCTCCCAAAGAAAAATGGGTCCCAAGGGATTCCAATCCAGACTGGGGAGATATGGAGACTGAGCTACCGCCGCCCATCATCTCATCCCAGAACCCACAACACCGAAATCCCCTGGTTCAAACCCATCCTGTTGACTGCCTCCAAAAAGGAGGGGGGCGGCCCAGAACCGGAACCAGGGGAACCCACAATGGCTCTGATCTCCAGTTGCCAACTTTTTCTTTCTGATTCCCAAGGCTCTCCACAGAATTCTGCCCAAATCTCTTCGCTAGCAATGTCCAAAACCAGAAAGTTAGCCCACCAGTTGTCCAAAAATGTGCATTATCTGTGCCCCCTTGAGGAGAAGGAGGGAAGATACTATGCCCCGGTACAAGTACAGGGGCAGGGTACAATTTTGGCACTGGTGGACACTGGATCCCAAGCTACCCTTCTGTCCAAAAGGGCCTTTGAGGAACTAAATGCCGGAAGGGGGGAGAATTACTGTATTTCTCTCACCTCTCTTCCTGGACAACTGCAGAACTTTGACGGGAAGGAAATTCCCGTTGAGGGGACTGCAGACTTGGACATTAAAATTGGGCGACACAAGGTAAAACACCCGGTCATAGTAGTGACGCCAGAGGGCACCCCTTGTTTACTAGGGAATTACCTCCTGAGAAGGTTGTCACCCCTAATAGATTGTGTAAACAAGGTCCTCTGGACCGAGACTAGCAGACCAATAAAATTAAAACAGAGTGTCAACCATGTTAGTTTAAACGGCACCTGCCACATGGTTGAACAAAAATCTGACCAAGTAGAATTTCACTTCCAGAACAACCAAACTCCAGACGTGACAGTAATAGCAGTAGGACAACAGACTGGTTATGGGGGGTCCTCTCTATTTCTGAAAATCAACTTTCCTGCCAGTTTAAGGTGGTATTCCACACTGGAAGGAAACACTCTGAAATTCTTTACCAATCCACAATCAGAAACTCCCACTCCTATAGTCCAGAAAGATGTGAAATCAGCTCAGAGCCTGGCTGATATTCAGCAAATTGGAGAGCAGTTGTTCATCCCTGTTCAGTTAAATGATGGGAAGGACTCTGTTCTCGCTCGAGTGTGTGTGAACAACGGTAAGAGCTACATCAGCAAAGCCATGTTCCGCCAACTCCCAAAAGATCCAGCCATTCCCACATTCAAACTGATAGACAAATGGGAAATGGACCTGGAAGCACCTAATTCCAAACATCTCCTGCCAAGCAGGTGTATGCTCAAAATCTCCATTGGCAACAAGAGCATAGTCCATAATTGTTGGGTCGTGCGAGACGTCACTGCCGCCTTTTACTTAGGCAGTGACATTCTCAATCGCTTTGCCATTAGTTTGGACCTAATAAACTTCAAAGCTTGGTCCCGATTAGCAGATAATCCCATGGGCTTTAATGATCCAGAAAAAGCATTTAGGTCAGCTCAATTGCTACCTTATGCAGTTGAAATTCAGATCAAAGAGGAAGTCACCATCCCAGAAAGGACCCGACAATTCTCCCTGGAAGTGAAAGTTAAAAGAGGACAAAAATTGCAAAACCCTGATGCTTATATACATCTAAATGCTTCTGTCCAACAGCAAGGGTTAGAGGTAAACCCAACACCATTAGTCAACATAGAACATGACACCATTCCAATAGAGGTGGATAACAGCGTCTTAAAGAGTATTACTCTAGCCGCAGGCACCATTATTGGAATGGCGGTTGATGACCGACATTTCTCCATTGATCTAGGAAATGAACTGTTAGGACCATTCCCCAAGGACTGTTTTGACAGTGACAGTGATGACAAAACAACACCAGACAGGATCTTCACCCGGCATGGGGGAACTTCCTGGTGTACACTTCTTGCCCTTACGGTAAGGAACATGTGACTTGTGACTTCAGGAGGGATGAGGTGATTTTCCAGGTCCATGAGGGCTGCCTTTCCCACCTGAAGCCTCCAGTCCAAATCAGCACTCTGACCAGGGACTTCTCCACCCAGCTGGAGGAGGCCGCTGAGATAGCCAAACCAGATGTCTTTCCAGGCTTCAGGCAGATGATGGAAGAGAGGGTCAACCTAGCTGATGCCTGTGTGACTCTGGAACAGAAGCAAAAGTTGAAACAAGTTTTCTTGGATTTCCAAGATCTCTTTGCGGTAGACTCATATGACTGTGGTCGTACCGACATCCACACCACAACAATTCCCACGGACCCTGGAATGACTCCAGTGTTTGTGAAGCAATATCGTTTGCCTCTCGCATCCATGGAGTCCCTTACTGAAATAATTAAGAACCTTGAGTCCCGGGGAATAATCCGTCCTGTCCACAGCACTTTCAATAATCCGGTGCTGGGAATATTGAAGCCAAACGGCCAGTGGAGACTCTGCGCCGACCTTAGGGAGCTCAACAAACGGGTCCATACTTACCGATATCCTCTGCCCTACATTGACCAAGGGCTGGCCCAGATTCAGGGGTCACAGGTATTCACATCAATAGACCTGACCAATGGATACTGGACCGTGCCTGTCAGTAGGGAGGACCAATACAAACTGGCTTTTACCTTTGGGGTCCAGCAGTACACATGGACCCACTCCCTTCAGATACCTCAACTCCGGCAATGAATTCAACAGTTTTCTACATAATGCCATGCCCGACCTGGGTGCGAGGGGTAACCTGGCTTATGTAGATGATGTCCTCATCAAAAGTTCATCTGTGGAAGAACACATAGCAGAGATCCGTTATGTTCTGACACAGTTGAGGGCCCCCGGAGCAAAACTTTCCTTACAGAAAGCACAGTGGTGTAGAACCCGTGTTAATTTCTTGGGGCATGAGATTACTCCTCAGGGTCTCTGTCCCCAAGAAAAGAAAGTGGAAGCACTCCAGAAACTGAAGGACCCCACAACTCTGCGGGAACTAAGGAGCCTCCTTGGACTGACTAATTACAGCAGAAAGTTCGTTGAAGGCTACGCAGAGATCACCAGACCCCTGATTCATCTCCTGAAGGGGGGGGTCAAGTGGGAATGGGGTCCAGAACAAGCCGAGGCAGTAAGACAACTCAAAAGAAGCCTCTCACAAGCGCCCTGCCTAGATTACCCTGTCAGAAACAAGGAGTTCTTCCTGGAGACAGGGTCCTCTAATACGTGCTTGACGGCAGTATTATACCAAAAGCATGACAAGGTCAATAAAGTAATCTCCTATGCGAGCAAAACTTTATCCTCTGTGGAGGAAAAATTCAACGATTGTGAGAAGGCACTCCTGGCAACGGTGTGGGCATTGAAGAATTACCGCCCGTTTATCCATGGGGAACACATCATAGTGGAGACTCCACACCAGCCTCTGCAATATCTCCAAAGTGACAGAATCCGGGCCGGAAATGTGAATAATTCCCGAATTACTTCCTGGATTCTGTCAATGCAAGGCTTTCCTGTGGAGGTCAGATATGGCCAAAACAAGAAGAGTCTCCTCGCGCAAGGTCTGGCTGACTTGCATGATTGTGCCAGAGAAAACTGTCTCAAGGTCGAAAGTCTAAAAATCAAGGACAACACGGAGGCATACCTTAATTCCTCACACAAAGTCTTTGAAGAAGACAAGTGTGAGGGAATGCCCACTGTCTATGTGGATGGATGCTCGTACCATGTTGACAACAACGGGGAGAAAGAACTGGTGGCCGGCGTAGGGAATGCCTGGGTGAAGGAGTTTCCAGAACCCTCCGCTGGATACAAAATTGGTCCCCGAAGTAGTCAGGTGGCAGAGTTGATGGCTGTGCATCAGGCCATCCTCACTGCTGCCCAACATCAACTCCACGAACTGGTCATAATCACCGATTCGGATTATGTACGGAACGTGTTCTTGGAGCACCTGGTTAATTGGTAAACCAGAGGCATGTTATGTGCTAATAACAAACCCTTGAAACATGGGAAGTTAATCCAAAACATTGATGATCTAGTCACATCGAATGGGATGACCATCTACTGGAAAAAGATCAAGGGTCATTCCAAAGTAGAGGGACCAGACAAAACTGGAAAGGACTTAGCTGATAAGCTGGCCAAAACCGGGGCCATCCAAGGGGATCTAATCGAAATAGAATCCCTGTTGGGGGAAATCAAGGTCACCGCTATCACTAGGTCCCAGACAAGTGCTCACAATGATCTTTCAACTGCACAATGGAGTAAGGAGACCCCTGATGCTGATTTAATTACAGCTCAGAAGGGGGATCCAATTATTGGTAAGTTTTACCAACACCTTGAGGACCCTGAGAACTTTCCCCTGACGGATACCGATTACATTGGGAAAGAGGACCTAAGAGTGTTGATGAAATGTCCAAAAATGTTCCGAATCCAAGACGGTTTGCTGGTAAGGAAATCCAAAGCTGGCCACGATCAGTGGGTGGTTCCTACCTCATTCCGAAGCCTGATGTTAAGTCACACCCATGATGCGGCCACCGCCGGTCATAGGGGATTTCACACAACACTGGAAATCTTAAGAGAGGTTGCATACTGGCCACACATGGGGCAGGACCTCGACCAATACTTGAAGGGGTGCACAATTTCAGCCATCATCCCTCACACACCGTGCGCCTCTCCAAAAGAGGGGGATGACACTGCCATGGTCAGATTTGCAAATCGACTTTGTAGGCCCTGTGATTCGCTCGTCTAGAGGAAACAAGTACATGTTGACCGTTACATGCTTGTTTACCAAGTGGGTGGAATGTCTCCCAGCCCCAAACTGCAAGGCAGAAACAGCAGCTGCCCTGATGATTAACCACATCTTTTCCCGTTTTGGTCTACCTCAAAGGATTGAGTCAGACAGAGGTAGCCACTTCACCAGTGAAGTAATGACAAAGATGTGGGAGATACTGGGGGTTAAAAGGAAGCTACACATTGCTTACAGGCCAGCTTCTTCTGGAGCAGTGGAGAGATATAACCGAACCATTGTGAGCATCTTAAAAAAGTTTGTGGCAGATTCTGGGCCAAGTTGGGATATCCGATTACCTCTGGTCCTAATGGCCATCAGATCTACCCCTTCATCTGCAACCAAAATGTCACCATTTGAGTTGATGACTGGACGCAAGATGGTGCTTCCCCAGCATTTGCTCTACAGAACCCAAGAGCAAACAATGATAAATGCCTCCACAACTCATGAGTATGTGGAGAATTTAAGGAAACACCTTCAGCATGCTTTTGCCTATGCTCAGCGGAATCTAGAAAGATCAGCCGAGAGCATGAAGACCCACTATGATTTAAAAACTACCCGAAAGGAATATAAGGTGGGTGATAGGGCCTATCTATACAATTTCCAAAGGAACCAGACCAAACAGCGAAAATTCTTGCCTACATGGAAGGGACCCTTTGAGATTATAGACAAGATCTCCCCTGTGGCCTACAAGATCCGCATCCCCAAAGGCGGTTTGGCAGAGGGGGAAGACAGTGGGTCCACATAAACCAGTTGAAGTGTTGCCATCCCAGGCACACTTTGCAGCAACTGGAGGAGTCCTCTGTAATCCCAGAGGGTACCGCTCCAGAGTAATTCAATTCCAACCCTAAAATATCCTACATATAGCCTATCAAATTCTGTGTTTCTCAAGTTTATGTGTTCCTGTCGCTTAATTTAAAAAAATGTGCATGTTCATATCTGTTGAGTTCTAAAATATATATGCCACCCCACTATATTAATAGTGGTGGAAAAATGTCTAGGAATGTGTATTGCCGCTTTGCTTTATCATCCTAGGAGAGATGAAACCATGGAGACTGACCAAGGTGGACGATCCGGAGACCGGGAGCAGAGACCCAAGGGGCCCGTGGTACCGCCCAATATTCCCATCAGGACCGGAGAGGAGAACCGATCGATCAGTACCGGATGGAGGAAAAGATGCTGAACTGTGCCATTTGCAGAATTGGAAGAAGATTATGCAGACATACCAGTGCGTGGGTCAAAACCTTCTGTGCACCCGACTCCCCATCGGCTCAAATTCAAAGTGCAGTCGCGTGGGGGGGGCTTTGTTGGGTGTCCTGACCCACGTTTGAGCTATCATGGTGCAACATTTGGTGCTGTGGGCTTAGAAAATCCAAGATGGCCAAAAAGCCCACATGTACGCCAGAATAGGAAAACTGTGCAGTACTGGCATGGAAAACATCATGATGGCCAGAACTTCCCAGAAAATGCACAGGGAAATGCATGAAGAATAGGCTGCCACCCATTTTTGCCTATATTGTGAGCACAGGAGGGCACTGCCTAAAACCACCATTGGGCTACCCACACAGTAGCCTGAAACCATTGGGAATGGCAATGCTGATTGCCAAAAGCAACCTAGAACTGTGGGGAATTCATTTTCTTAAATCCCAAAAATGGTTGCATTACCAGTACTCACCACTATCAGAAAGCCGGCGTTTTAAAACCACCAGACTTTTGTGTAAAACTGAACAAATGAAACAAAACCAGACCAAGGAAAGACTTGCTAAGAGGTGGATACAATGTAAAACTATATTCTGAAATGACTTGAAGGAAGTAGTTATTTAATGTGTATGTAAAAATCGTAAGTGATTTAAACTGGGAACAAAAAAATGACATGTAGCTAAAAACTGGCTTAAAGAGATTCCAATTCTGCCTGACATCTACCCCCACAGGAGTTAAAACCTGCTCAGCCACTCTTCCCCTTGCCAAAAGGAGTTGTCACCTCCCTGATTAGATTAGTGGTGGAGCAGCTACAGGGAGTTGAACAAAGGCCTGTCCTGGACTCAGGCAAATGTTATATTGGGGGCGTCGTAAAAGTGGCTTCCTCTTGGCAGAAACGGGGAGGGGCAGCCCCCTCTGAGGACAGGCTGAGCTTAAAGAAAGTGGATAGACTGGTTTCTCCACCATGTGACCTGGGAAGACACACCCCTGTTGGCCAGAATATGATTTTAAGAAAGATGTATAACACATGGTGCGGACTTGTCAAAATTATCTAAATGATACAATAATTCTTGTGATTTTTCTGCCCACATTTTAAGAGGTTTTAGGACCCGGTGGTATGATCTGGGGGGTTACGAGCGGAAAATGTCTGCATGTTAAAAATCTGACACTTCATCAATTAATGTCCACACTCCTTGCGCACATGTGTGTAAATTTGGGTAAATGTCCGATATTGCAAAACCCACTAAAAAGCGCAAAATGTTGCCATTTCTGGATGCAAGCTCTTAGGAACATCAGAGTTTGAACAGAGTATACCTCATGTGATATGTGATGGGTGCATGTAATTTTAAACAACAGTGTATCTGTGCAATATGTATTTGAATCAAATATAGATTTGTGGGCAAACTGACCAGGGGAGGATCCTCTGACCCATAAAACCTACAGCATCACTCTGACTCACATTTCCTTCCCCCAATCATGGGAGAGGGGAGAATTGGGCCAATGACAAGTAGAGAGGGGCAGGTTTAGCTAGGCCCAGGCACACACCCATTTTCAAAACACATAAAAAGAGATTGCTGGGACAGGTATAGACATTCAAATCCAGTTGCTGCGGAGCGTTTTGCCGGACCACACAACATCCAGAAGATACCAGTTCCAGACTGACTCCAGCTACATACTCCAGAACCTAGAACTTATAATTTAGAACCTAAATCAGAGGCCTAAAACCACAAGCTGAGTTCCCTGCAGCAGGCCTCAAATCATTGCAAGCTACTCACAGCCGGGCGAGCTGCTTGAATCCCTTGCCAAGAACTTTTGCCAGGACCAGTGCAGAGAACCAGGAGCCGTGCAGAGACTGCTGTATCCGGACAGACCAGAGATCCAGAGTGACCCAGACCGCTGTGAGCAGAACCAGAGAGCTGGCCCAGATCACTGTGAAGTGCCGAGACCAGAACCGGAGTCCAGTCCAAAACCTGACCAGATCCGTGGCGAGGCCTATTTCAAAAATATATTGTGAGTACCTAGCAGAACTGTGCAGAACCAATCTCTTAGTTAAAATAATCTAATCCAAACTATTTTAATCTAACCAGAACTGCCTCCTAGAAGTTGTCACTTGTCATTTTGTAAAGCTGCACCACTGTCATTTGTCAATTCTGCAGCCGCAAAGCTGTCACCTGTCATTTTGAGTTTACCTAAAATCCGAAAAACTACCTTTATTTAATCGTCCGTATCTCTGGAACCGTTTGGGCTACA
Organism: Ambystoma mexicanum; assembly: GCF_040938575.1. Classification (NCBI taxonomy): domain Eukaryota; kingdom Metazoa; phylum Chordata; class Amphibia; order Caudata; family Ambystomatidae; genus Ambystoma; species Ambystoma mexicanum. Next base: position 379,593,656 of record NC_090927.1, on the reverse strand, counting down.
AACTTTTTCCACAATCACGATTCACGCATTCGCGAATTTTACCGCAATTTGCGATTTGGTTAAACATCCAGCCACGTATAACCATCAGCAGTCATTTCTTTCCTTGCTAAAAATGTGTTTGCCTCTTAATCACCCTCTCTGAATTATTGCTAAAGTGAGCCTGAACTTATCCCAAGTAGCTACCACTTCCCCTGAACCTCCTAAAGGGAATTAAAACCATTTTCAGCATATTTCTCACTTCATTGCCATCACCTTTTAAAAGAATTTTGGGCCTGTGTTTCAAACTTCTATCTGTGGTCTAAGCTTGCTGGAGTGAACTGAATTATATTTGATTGCATTCCTAAGAACTGTGTGTGTTACTTCCATCTCCTTCCATTTCTTACATTGCATAGGGGAGGCAGGTGAATTGCCAGAGAAAAAGTGATTATTTTATCTTTTGCTAAAATCATATCAAGTATTTCTGTACTGCATTTTATTCCTCATTGCTTTTCCCTTGAAATCATAAAAGTAGTTTTGCTACTTTATCCATCCTATACTAACTCCTCATTGATTGTAAAGAAGTGTGCTAGTGCCAGATTACCCATTGTTGATCAACATCATATGTCTAAGTGTACTATCAGATATTAATTTATTATAAAGTGTGATATATATATATATATTGTTTAAATTCTCAAATAAACCTTTTAAACTTGCAAAACAGAACTACTTCTTGGCTCAGTGGGGTCAGGAGGATTCTAAGAGAGGGGTGTTATATAGGGGTAGTCATCCAGAACTCATGAACTGGACATAAAGATATATCAATAAGGGTTTCCATTCAGTATCCCAGACAAGGCATTGACTTAGCTGTAGTGTTGAATTGAATCTTCTTACACATCCAACCCCCTCCTATTGCTCAACCTGTCCCAACTTCAATACAGACACAGGCAGCGTTAGTAAAGGTACCGCCATCTAGTCAGCCAGCCCTGAGTGCTTCACAACCATCACAGCCCCAGCAGATTTCTCCCGTGCCCACTGCCCCTTCCACACCCTCCACTCAAGCGGGTATTTCTGTTCCGACTGTGCCCCCCATAAGCAAATTAGAACAAAGCGAGTGTATGAGAGTGACCCGCAGCACGATTAGCAAGGAGAGAAAGCGTGAGCTACAAGAACAGGCGGAAATGTATATAGACGAGAACGATGGGACGACCACGTTAGCGTCAATACATGACTTCAGGAAGAGCAACGAAAAACAGGTATTGTCGGAATGCATGGGGGAATATTTGTCGGCACAATGGAAAAAGTTAGTTGGGAAGTTACCACCTCAGCGATTGTTGGATTTGAATGCATTGGCCCGTTGCAGAGGGAGAGATGAGGAAATAAAAGAGCATATGAAGCAACTGTTTGAATTAAAGAATGAACTTGATGAAGACTATTCTGAAATACTTGCCACACCGGGGTACAGGAGGAAAGACATTGAGAGGAGTAGACAGCAGGGATTCTTGTCACCAGCAGCACAAATTAGTGCAGAGCTAAAAGTAGGTATACGAGAGGCACTAAAATGGATTTCAGATCCTAGTATTCCCACAATGGAAATACATGGAATATTTGATGAATACACTATATCAATGAAAAGGAGAGCGTTACAGACAATGGTTGAATATTTGATAAACAAAGATATTGTAACGCTCACCTGATTCTCGCAGAGGCGCCGGTCTTGACTGGGCGACTACCGTATCTTCAAAGGTGATGTGTAGCACCCGGTTGGCTCTTTGGGCTGGACCTCTGTGCACTGTATGCCTGACGTGTAGAGTAAGATGTCTGCAGATAGAAAATATGGGGTTAATGAACTGGGGTTATTGGGGTGTCCCTATCTCTTTCCTCTTCTCCTCTCCTGTAGACCCCCAAAGGTTAATGCTCTCACCTTAGGTAAGTGAATGCCGAGCTCTCCATCTGCCTCGGGGCAGGGTGCTGTAACCAGTTTCTTCACTGGATAGGTAGCGCAGGCCTCTTGACTTCAGAGGACTGCTGTCCGTCGTTTACTGCACGAACGGTAAGTTTCGAGTCATTCAAATGTCTTTAAAGTCTTAAGTAATGATGTCTCTTGTTTTGCAGGGTTCCGGCGATGGCGGATGACGGGCTGAAGTGAGTTGAAGATGGAGCCCGTGTGATGAATAGAAGCGCCTGGAAGCACGTAAGTAAGCGCTTGTTGCCTGCTTCACTATGCGCTCTAACTGTCTTTTTATTTTGCAGGTACGAGTTCGGAGCGGCTGCAGGGTGCCGGAATACCCACTGGATTAGATGTGGAAAGGAGTAATGGCACGTGAGTATTAAAGTTCCCCAATGTCTTTAAACGCACCTTGTTTTGTCTTTCAGATGCGGGATGCAGCGCCGAAGGCCTCCGGAGCGTACGAAGAGTAGGTAAGCCTTTGCCTTTCAGATGTCGGAATGCTAACCTGTTCTTTCTTGTCTTTATAGGTGTTGCTGAAGACTGGATTCAGGATGGTAAGCCTTTGCCTTTCAGATGCCGGAATGCTAACCTGTTCTTTCTTGTCTTTATAGGTGTTGCTGAAGACTGGATTCAGGATGGTAAGCCTTTTTCCTTAGGCCCAGGACCGGATGCAGAAGACACGATGAGCGTTCTGCTGCAGAGGTTGCAGAATAACGTAAAGCAAGATTCATCCACTGGGTGTGGTTTAAATAGCCTCCTGTAGTGCTTAGGTATCTCCTTCCACAGCCACGCCTAAGTAAGAAAAGAGTTCCTGGTAAGAAAAGAGTTCCTGCCTTCCAGAAGAGTTCCAGTGTTCTGAATCTAGGGAGTGGCTCCAGCCCCACCCAACAGGAAAAGTAGTTCCAAACAGAAGAGGATCAGAGGCTCAACTGGCAGGCAAGTAAGCAGCATGGTCTGCTGAAGGTAAGTCCACCCAAGCATTATGAGCCCGGCGCTTCCAGCGCTGGGACTGGGCATATTTCTGAGCCTGGTGCCACTGGCGCCAGGACTGGGTCTAAAAGGTCCCAATTGGGACTGGTTGGCACTCGGAACCTGGGTTATGGATCTGCTTCCAAGGGAGTTGGGAAAACCCTGACCTTTTGGAAGCAGAGATCATGACAGTACCCCCCCTCAAGGCCCCTCCCAAACCGGGCTTCTCCGGGGGTTTTGGCTTGTCAGGAAATGTTCGGTGAAATCTTTTGATTAGGCGAGGAGCGTGGACATATTCAGCAGGTTCCCAGGATCTCTCTTGGGGGCCGTAGCCTTTCCAGTCAATTAGGTAGAATAGTTTAGATTTGGAGATCTTGGAGTCCAGAATGCTTTTGACTTCAAACTCGAGTTCTCCATCCACTAGGATAGGTTTTGGAGATTTGGTTAGTCGGGTTTGAGGTTGCACGGGTTTTAATAGAGAGACGTGGAAGACCGGATGTATCTTCATGTGCGGGGGCAAGTCCAACTTGACCGCTACTGGGTTTACTATGGTAGTGATGGAATAGGGACCAAGGTATCTTGGGCTGAATGTGCGTGGCCCTTTTAGAGATAGATATTTGGTGGATAACCAGACTTGATCCCCTACTTGATAGTGAGGGGCTTCCTTCCGATGTTGATCTGCTCCTTTCTTGTATTGTTCTTTAGCCCTTTGAAGGTGAGAAACAGCTTCCTTAAAGGCTTGGGTGATTGTAGAATGCAGGTAGTCTACTGCTGGTGTTTCAAGATCTTGGAGGTGATCCAACTCCGAGGTTCGAGGGTGACTGCCGTACAAAAGAAAAAACGGGGTTTTCCCAGTTCCCGAATGGACAGAGTTATTGTAGGCATACTCGGCTATCCAAAGGATATCTTTCCAAGTTTTTTCAGTTTGTTGCAGCATGCAGCGTAAATACTGTTCCAGAGTTTGATTGGTCCTCTCGGTTTGTCTGTCGGTCTGAGGGTGGTGACTGGTCGATAGTCTCACATCAATTTGAGCCGACCGACAGCAACTTCGCCAAAAATGAGAAATAAATTGACTACCTCGATCCGAAATTAGAACCGAAGGAAAACCGTGCAGTCGGATGATGTTTTCGAGAAATTCTCGGGCCAGAGTTGCTGCTGTTGGCAAGCCTTTGAGCGGAATGAAATGCGCCATCTTGGAGAATAAGTCCACGATTACTAGAATCGTATTGTATCCGGAGCATGGAGGTAGATCGGTGATGAAGTCCATAGAAAGGGTATGCCAAGGGCGAGGTGGGATGTCAATAGGGCGTAAGAGGCCTGCTGGTCTTTCCTTTTGACTCTTGTTTTGGGCGCATACTCCACAGGACATTATAAAGTCTCTGATATCTTTTTTCCAAGACGGCCACCAGAAGTAGCGCTTGATCTTTTCTGAGGTCTTGGCTATACCGGGATGACCTTCCATTAAAGAGTCGTGATAACAAGAGATTACTTTTTTCTGTAAATCTGTGCTGGGTAGGTATAATCGTTCTTGGAAATACAATAAGTTGTCCTTTACTGCAAAGTCCTTTCCCTGCAGATGCCAATTCTGTATGTCTGCTGGAGTTACAAGTTGCCTGGCTTTATCCTTAACTTCCTCTATGGATTCTGTGGCGATTACACCCAGAATTCTTTGTTCGGGAATGATTGGTACAGGTTTAGGGTTGACCAAGTGTTCTTCCACTCCCATCCGAGAAAGGGCATCGGCTTTACCGTTCTTTGTACCAGGTCGATAGGTAATTATGAAGTCAAACTCGGCAAAGAATAATGCCCAACGGAGTTGTCTAGAGGATTGGGCTTTTGCGGTCTTCAAATATTGCAGGTTTCGGTGATCCGTAATCACAGTAACGGTGTGTCGGGCCCCCAGCAGATAATGCCGCCAAGCCTTAAAGGCAGACTTGATAGCCAGAAGTTCCTTGTCAGTAATCGTGTAATTGATTTCAGGAGGCGAGAATTTGCGGGACCAAAATGCCACGGGATGCAACTGATTGGTTACCGGGTCCTTTTGTGATAGAACTGCCCCCATGGCAAGGCTTGAAGCATCAGTTTCCACGATGTAGGGGAGTTCGGGGCGAGGGTGTTTTAAGATTGGTGCAGAGATAAATTTAGTCTTCAAATCCTGGAATGCTTGTTCCGCCTCGGTAGACCATTCAAAACGTTTGTTTTTCTTTAACAAGGCAGTGATGGGCTGGACTATTCGAGAGAATTCGGGGATAAACCTGCGGTAAAAGTTAGCGAAGCCTAACATGCTTTGCACACCTTTTACGGAGGATGGTGATGGCCATTTGAGAACTGCATCGACCTTCTTTGAATCCATACGCACTCCGCCAGGTGATAATATGAATCCCAAGAATTCAACTTCAGTCACGTTGAAAACACATTTTTCCAACTTAGCGAAAAGTTTGTGTTGACGCAATCTTTCGAGGACCATTTTCACGTGTTTCCGATGTTCAGATTCCGATGAAGAATAAACGAGGATGTCGTCAATGTAAACAACAACACATACATCTATGAGCTCTCTGAGGACATCGTTCATAAAATATTGAAAGGCGGCCGGGGCATTGCAAAGTCCGAAGGGCATGACCTGATATTCAAATAGCCCATACTTGGTGCGGAAGGCCGTCTTCCATTCATCGCCCTCTTTTACTCGTACCAAGTGGTAAGCTCCTCTAAGATCCAGCTTTGTATATATGCATGCTTTTCTGACTTGGTCCAGGAGTTCAGGGATCAAAGGTAACGGATATCTATTCTTAACGGTGATCTGGTTCAGGGAGCGATAATCGATACAAGTTCTAAGGTCTCCTTCCTTTTTTGGAACGAAGAACAAAGCTGAAGAAGCAGGGGACTTGGAAGGACGAATAAACCCATTTGCCAGGTATTGATCCAGGTATTGTCGAAGGTGAAGGTTCTCAGGCTCGGTGAGGGCATAAATTCTACTACAAGGAGGAGTAGATCCAGGTATCAGGTCTATCTGGCAGTCATAAGACCTATGAGGAGGTAGAGAGTTAGCCTGATCCTTCCGGAAAACATCTTGGTATTCTAGGTATTCGGGAGGTAACTGGGGAGTCTCTGAAGAAATTGCGGCCAGTGCAACACCAGGTGGAGGGTGACAAGTAGAGACACATTCTGGAAACTGGACAGTTCTTGCTCGCCAATCGATCAGAGGATTGTGTTTCTCTAACCAAGGTATTCCTAGAATAATCTGAAACTGAGGGGCCTTGATCACATCGAACACGATCTTCTCATGGTGTCCATCTTGACTTACTAGCGTCACCTCTTGAGTGGTATGCGTTACTGGCCCGGAGGCTATCTCCGTACCATCCACCGTAGTAATGACGTCCTTTACAGCCTTGGGACAAAGAGTTAGATTCATCCTCAAAACCATTTCATGATCCACATAATTGCCGATGGCACCGCTGTCGACGTAAGCTTCAATTGCATGTAATCGATCCGGATTATCAGGGCTAATGAGGACCATAGGTATCACGAAATGCGAGGTCACGGAACTGGTTTTCACGCTCGGCAAGAGGACCTCTATTCTTGTCGGGCGAGGTCGTTTCCCTGCTCAGAGTTTGTAACTTTGGTAACTGCAGCTCCTACTGCCTTCTTGGCAGGTTTCACCGGACAGTCTCGAAGAAAGTGCCCTGAGTTTCCGCAATATAGGCATAATTGCAACTGTTTCCTCCTTTCCCGCTCCCTTTGTGTTAGAGGACCTTTCAGACCCCCTATTTGCATGGGTTCCCCGGAGTCTACTCCTTTGGAAGGAGTTGGCGGTTTGGAAAATACTCGAGCATCAAACTTGGAACGATCGGCCTTCCTGTTCTGCAGCCTGTGATCTATTTGAACGACCAAGTCTATATAATCCGAACAGTCTTGTGGGGGATTCACTACTTGGGCTAAAACGTCTTTGAGCTCTCCACGTAGACCTCTATAAAACAGCGTAATCCTTTTGTCCTCAGGCCATTGAGTTTCCACTATTAGTCTATTGAAAGATGCAATATAAGCCAAAAGGTCTTGATTACCCTGTCGCAACGAAAGAAGCTCATTGTCCAAGGCCTGCCCCTGTGAATGTCTTGCGAACAGTTTTTCCATACTAAGCTGAAAGGCTTGAAAATCATGGAGAACCGGATCATCTTGATTAACTAGAGGGATCGACCAGTCTGCCGCATTGCCACTAAGGTACGAAAGTACAAAAGCTACTTTTGCTTGATCAGTTGGAAAGGCTGCTGGCCGGCATAAGAAGTGCAACCGGCACTGATTGATAAATACTGCAAACCTCTTTGGGTCACCAGAAAATCGTTCGGGCGGAGCCAGAGGTACATTCCCAGGTAGGTTGATCTGCACTGGATTCATAGAGGATGTTGAAGGAAGATTTGCCCCTGATGCGGGTAACGGGGTCTGTCCGGCTTGTGACTGTAGCACTTGTCTAGCAAGATTGTCTGTTCTCTCCTTGGAAATAATTAGTTCCCTTCTTAGAGCATTTGTTTCCTGACGAGCTGCATGCACTTCTGCCCTTAGTTCCCCAAGTAACCGGGCTAGGGGGTCAGTATCCGAGGTTTCCATAGCGCCTGGGCGAGAGTTTTGCGGTAGGCTTTGCGTTCTGTAACGCTCACCTGATTCTCGCAGAGGCGCCGGTCTTGACTGGGCGACTACCGTATCTTCAAAGGTGATGTGTAGCACCCGGTTGGCTCTTTGGGCTGGACCTCTGTGCACTGTATGCCTGACGTGTAGAGTAAGATGTCTGCAGATAGAAAATATAGGGTTAATGAACTGGGGTTATTGGGGTGTCCCTATCTCTTTCCTCTTCTCCTCTCCTGTAGACCCCCAAAGGTTAATGCTCTCACCTTAGGTAAGTGAATGCCGAGCTCTCCATCTGCCTCGGGGCAGGGTGCTGTAACCAGTTTCTTCACTGGATAGGTAGCGCAGGCCTCTTGACTTCAGAGGACTGCTGTCCGTCGTTTACTGCACGAACGGTAAGTTTCGAGTCATTCAAATGTCTTTAAAGTCTTTAGTAATGATGTCTCTTGTTTTGCAGGGTTCCGGCGATGGCGGATGACGGGCTGAAGTGAGTTGAAGATGGAGCCCGTGTGATGAATAGAAGCGCCTGGAAGCACGTAAGTAAGCGCTTGTTGCCTGCTTCACTATGCGCTCTAACTGTCTTTTTATTTTGCAGGTACGAGTTCGGAGCGGCTGCAGGGTGCCGGAATACCCACTGGATTAGATGTGGAAAGGAGTAATGGCACGTGAGTATTAAAGTTCCCCAATGTCTTTAAACGCACCTTGTTTTGTCTTTCAGATGCGGGATGCAGCGCCGAAGGCCTCCGGAGCGTACGAAGAGTAGGTAAGCCTTTGCCTTTCAGATGCCGGAATGCTAACCTGTTCTTTCTTGTCTTTATAGGTGTTGCTGAAGACTGGATTCAGGATGGTAAGCCTTTGCCTTTCAGATGCCGGAATGCTAACCTGTTCTTTCTTGTCTTTATAGGTGTTGCTGAAGACTGGACTCAGGATGGTAAGCCTTTTTCCTTAGGCCCAGGACCGGATGCAGAAGACACGATGAGCGTTCTGCTGCAGAGGTTGCAGAATAACGCAAAGCAAGATTCATCCACCGGGTGTGGTTTAAATAGCCTCCTGTAGTGCTTAGGTGTCTCCTTCCACAGCCACGCCTAAGTAAGAAAAGAGTTCCTGGTAAGAAAAGAGTTCCTGCCTTCCAGAAGAGTTCCAGTGTTCTGAATCTAGGGAGTGGCTCCAGCCCCACCCAACAGGAAAAGTAGTTCCAAACAGAAGAGGATCAGAGGCTCAACTGGCAGGCAAGTAAGCAGCATGGTCTGCTGAAGGTAAGTCCACCCAAGCATTATGAGCCCGGCGCTTCCAGCGCTGGGACTGGGCATATTTCTGAGCCTGGTGCCACTGGCGCCAGGACTGGGTCCAAAAGGTCCCAATTGGGACTGGTTGGCACTCGGAACCTGGGTTATGGATCTGCTTCCAAGGGAGTTGGGAAAACCCTGACCTTTTGGAAGCAGAGATCATGACAGATATAAGCGAGAGAAAGGTCAGCCCTCCTGAGCTGTTGGCGGTATATAAGAGGGCAATGGAACAGGGAACAGGAAAGACAGCTTTATCCCTCGATTTGGGAATATTGTTGCACATGAGAGAGGGGGAGGAACAGTGAGTATGGCATCCCCCATGAGAGAAGTGCCCCCTCCCTTTGTATCGAAGGTAGAGACTCCAGAGGTAGGCAATGCGCCACCTCAGGTAATTCCAGCACATTACACAGCCCAATATGTGCGCGTTCCCTTCTCTAGACAGGAAGTGAATAATATAAAACAAATGATCCATGACATACGGAAAAATCCATCAGGTTTTGCTAAAGAAGTAGAGTATTTATTGCAATCCTAAGTGTTCACTATGAGTGATATAGATTTAATATTCCCTGTGATTCTGCCATCGGATATATGGAAACGAATAAGGAAGGTAGATGATGAGATGGCCTATGCCGCCACTTGGGCAAATTTAATACTGGAGGATAGAAATAAGGAGGTGGGTGCACAGCCAGGGGCGAATATGTTAGCATTACAAGCACGAATAGTACAAAAGTTAAAAGAATATGTCCCAGAAAAAAATAATTCAGTGGGATAAAATGACTGCATGCGTTCAAGGTAAAGACGAGCTGGCCACAGATTATTTTAACAGATTTGAAGAAGTATTTACAGATTTCAGTGGGCAGGATGTGAGCACGGAAGCAGGAAAAAGGTTGTTTGTTGATAAATATGTGTGGGGATTAATACTCCCGATTCAAAATTTAATAATGACATCAGAAAGTGCATGGCAAGTAAAAACGTTAGGAGAAGTATTACACATGACCCAATATTATGAGAACCGGGTAAATACTGAGAAAGAAAGAGAAGCGAAGGATAGAACGAACCTGAAAACAAGAGTGTTACTTCAGCAGGTAGCAGGACATAACAGGGGAAGGGGAAATGTGCAGAGCAGGGGCAATTTGAATATGCATGTTAGGGCCTCTTGGGTTAAACCAATGTGCATATTGTAGAGAGGAAGGACACTGGCAGGCACAATGCCCACACTTGCAAAATAGAGGCGGATATGGTCAGAGGAAACAGCACAGAGGGCATCCAGGAACAAATGGCCATAATAGAAACCATATGCAGCAGCACCAGAATAGTCAAGGGAATGGTGCACAAAATCAGGGCCAATCAAAGTGGAAACAGAGGAAGAGGCGGAAATATTTTTGATACTCAGACAAGTGCATACTATAGTAATAGTAATGATTACACCTCGGATGATGTGTTGTTACCCCAAAAGGACAGCCCAGGACAGGGGTCGGAACCAGTATCCATTCCCGTGAATCAGAAAGGACCCTACGTAGAAATGAAAGTTGGGAATGAAGAGCATAGATTCCTCGTAGACACGGGGGCACAGAGGTGCTCGATAGATCATCACTTGGTTCCAGATATACCTCTGTCAGGGCGACAAAATATCTCAGTAGGGTTCGCATGCACCCCAGTAATGAATCCTGAGTCCAAACCAGTAGCAGTGACAATAGGGCCTTTTACTCAACATTGTCCATTTCTTTTGACAGAGAATTGTGGGGAAAACCACTTTGGATTGAATCTATTGAAAAAGTTAAGCGTGGTTATCCACTGCACACCAGATGGGGTATTTTTAACTATTTCTCCTCAGAGTGGGCCGACTTCTGAATTTGTGACAAAATCTTTACCAGGGGAATTGAGTGAGGTGCCAACTTGTATTTGGCCCGTAAATGACAATGATGTGGGATGCTTGAAAATAGCGCCAGTGAGAATAGTTTTGAAAGAAGGAGTGATATTACCACGTATTCCACAGTATAAAATTTCAGCAGAAGGGGAGAAAGGATTGAAAAGTATTGTTTCCGATTTGGTGAAATTGGGAGTGATTGAAGAAATTACAGGCACTGTATGCAACAGCCCCATTCTTCCAGTGTATAGGAAAGGGGGTAATGAGGTACCATCCCGTTTCATAATTGTACTCCATGCACTAAACAAAGTAGTAGATCCCCAATTTCCGTTAGTGCCAGATGACACTACGATATTGACAATGATCCCTGCATCGGCAGAATATTTTAGTGTTATCGATTTGAAAAACGCTTTCTTTAGCATTCCAGTACACAGAGAAAGCAAGTATTTATTTGCTTTCACTTTAGGAGGACGGTCATTCACATTTACACGCATTCCACAAGGCTATAATGAAAGTCCGAGCATATACAGTAGAGCATTGAAAGAACAGCTAGACATGTTAGAATTACCGGCAGACTGTGTGTTGTTGCAATACATTGACGATTTGTTAATCGCTGCTGACACAGAAGAAATTTGTAAAAAAGGTACTGTCTTATTATTGACCCATCTAGCTATGCATGGCCATAAAGCGAGCTTAAAGAAATTCCAGTACTGTCAGAAAGAAGTGGCTTATTTAGGTTACTTACTTTCAAAGGAAGGGATAAGATTAACGCCAGAAAGGATAGAGAGCATTTCTGGTATGCCTATTCCAAAGACGCAGAAGGAAGTAAGAGCTATAATTGGCATGGCTTCATATTGCTGTCAGTGGATTGTGAACTTCGCCTTAATTGTAAAATCAATGGTGGAATTGACAAAAAAGGATGCTGTGATGCCTTTGCAGTGGAGTGAAGAATGTCAGAAAGCATTTGACTGGCTAAAAACCATTTTGAGTTCTGCTCCAGTTTTGGGCACACCGAATTATGAAAAGGTTTTTCGGCTGTTTGTGCATGAGAGCGAAGGATGTGCGTTGTCTGTCCTAACACAGGAACAAGGTTGAAGAAATAGGCCGTGCGGTTATTTTTCTTCCACGCTGTACCCTGTAGCGCGTGCTACCACCATGTTCGCGAGCTGTTGCAGCAGCTGCTGCATCAGTGAAACAAACAGAAGGGATGGTAATGGGGCACACTTTAATTCTAATGGGGCCACATGCCTTTGATGTTCTACTTAATAGGACGCAGACGCAACACCTCACTTCTGCTAGATTGACTAGATATGAAATTGTAATGTTCGCCCCCCACATCCAAATCATGAGGTGTAGCCCTTTGAATCCAGCAGAATTAATGCCAATGCCCGGGGAAAACATTGATGAGCCTGAATCACCTCCCCATGATTGCTTAATGGTTACTGAGGAAGAAACAAAAGGGAGAATTGACCTACACGATACACCACTAAAAGAACCAGATGGAGAACTGTTTTTTGCCATGGTTCTTGCTTTAAATTACCTGACGACACTTCAACTGCCGCATACGCTATCACCACGTTAAAAAGCATTGTGGAGAGTAAAAGAATTCCATACAACTCTGCCCAAACAGCAGAGATAATTGCCTTAACAAGGGCTTGTGAAATTTCAGTGAACTTGAGCGTAAATATCTACACTGATAGCCAGTACGCCTTTGGCGTGGTTCATAACTTCGGCCGATTGTGGGCCGAGAGAGGGTTCCTAACATCACATGGGGCTAGAATTCAACATGGCCCTTTGATTGTATGATTACTGTCTGCACTTACGTGTCCAAAGCTCCTAGCAATAGTGAAATGCGATGTGCATAAAAAGGTGACATGCAAAGTGGGAGAAGGAAATGCATTTGCAGACAGAATTGCGAAACAAACGGCCACTGATCTGAATACAAAAATGTTAACAGTACAATCGGACAATGTACCCTGTATGATAGAAGATGGAATTGTAACTGTTAGAGAGATGCAGGCAGAAGCTACCACCGACGAAATACAGGGATGGGCCAAGGGCTCTGCAGAACTAGACTTGAAGGGTTGTTGGGTCGACAAGAAGAGCGGGAATTGGATGTTGCCGAATGCTTATGTAAATGCGATGGTAACAATGGCTCACAGTCCCACCCACATCTGTGCGAAGAAAATAGTCCAACATTTGGCCACTGTCTGGGAAAATCCTCTCATAAAAAAGAATGCCGAAAGGCTAGTACAGAACTGCATAACGTGCCTACAGCACAATGTGGGCAAGGGAACGGTGACTCCAACAGGAAGTTTCGGACCTCCCTCTATGCCATTTGAAGTGATTCACTTTGACTTCATAGAAATGGAGAGATGCCAAAACCTGAAGTATGTTCTGGTGATGATATGTGCATTCAGCAAATGGGTGGAAGCGTATCCATTGAAAGACTGCACAGCCATGAGTACGACCGAAGCGAGAGAAAGTATTTCTCTCGCTTCGGTCTGCCCCGTGTCATATGGTCGGACAATGGTCCCATTTTGTAGGTGCAGTAATATTACAGATTTGTGCAGGTCTCCAGATCGATAAGCGATTCCATTGCTCTAGGCATCCCTTGAGTGCCGGACTTATTGAACGTCATAACGGCATCCTGAAATCCAAAACAAGTAAGATTTGTGCAGGCAGCAAGCTAAGTTGGATAGATGCATTGCCAATAGCGTTACTGTGTATGCGAACATCAGTGCAAGCCAGAACTGGTCTCTCCCCATACAAAATCATAATGGGAAGACCGGCAAATGTGTGGCGTGCACCCCAGCCGAAAAGAATGAGAGAGGTAGAATTCCCTGTACTCAGCATTTATTGTAATTTGTTAGTAAAAAAACTGTGTTTGATTCATCAGCAGGTGCAGGAGGCATTACCGGTGAGGTACACTGGTCCAGGACATGCATTGGAGCCAGGAACCTGGGTGCTGATTAGAAATTATGAGCGGAAAACATTGCTGGCACCCAGGTGGCGTGGGCCCTACCAAATCCTTTTGACCACGCAGACAGCGATACGCGTGATGGGCAGAAAGCGTGGATTCACACCACGCACGCCAAGAAAGTCCCACCGCCATTTGACACTCCGACTGATCGGGACAAAGACCAGAAAGAGACAGCAGCGGCTCCAGAAACGAAAAATGCAATTGCCAGTTCTTTGCCACAGAAACTGCCTGATCCTGAAACAAAGCCTGATGAGATTGCCATAAGAGAGGAAGGGCTATGGGCACCCCAACGTTGTGCAGCAGATTCTGCATCACTGCTGGCCGATATCAAGCGTATACCTCTGTGGCGCCCACCATCTTCTATTGCACCGCAGCCTGCATCGTCACCTGGGCACTCATCATCATCTGTCATTGTGCCCCAAGCTGACTTCAAGCTTGACACCGGAAGTGCACCCGCACTATTTGTCGACCACATGATACCGGGAGCAAATCGGTATAACCTGCAGAGCAGAAAAAAGGAGTGATAACATCTTCAGCTTTTTGTGATTTTATTGCCTCTGTTTCCTATTCTAGGATGAAGTAGGAACCGGAGGCCTAGAGGAGAGTGGCGTGAGAGTTGTGCAAGCTAGACAGCTCAACAAACGCAACTCCTCGGTGCTAAATCCATGTGTCCAGAACCCGAGCGGACAAGCGGGGCGCATGGTACAAAGGCAGCTTCTCTGAAACTCTAGAGCAATGTGCAAATGCACGGGAATCTTACCAAACAGATAAGCAATCCAGGCTGAACGAGAACTGGCATGGAAGGACTGTAGACATTTATCGAACTCTCTGACATCCCAACAAGCGCATCGGCAGGAGATATTCACGACGAACACGGTGAGAGCAGAACGACGAGGGAAGATGCCGGAGCCAGCCAACGTCTCCTTCTGCACCAATGCTGATAGCGAGTTAAACGTAGTACATAGATAGGTGAAAAAGGGACATGGTCGAAAGAATTGTATGTTGGGTTTAACAATAATAATGTGTATAATGAGTATATTAGCCCCAATATTGACCATATCAGTATTATGGAACCAAGAAGAAATGCACCCCCTTGAAGTACTGTTGCCTACTGTGAACATTTCCGCAACGGAAAGTCCAGTCCATGTGATTTCCTATACCTTGTCCCCAATGGAAGAGAGACATAGGGAAGGATATGGGAAGAACACATTACTATTGATAATGAACATGACACACTCAATACTAAGAAAGCACAACTGCTGGGTCTGTGCCCACCTGCCGCAGCATGGTGGTCAGGGAATAGGATGGTATGTACAGCCCCTGCCATTAATATCTGCATGTTATGCTTCTCTGAGTGCCTTATATTATGGAAAATGGAACGAAAGTGAAACTGGTCAACTAGACAAAACAAACATGAATGAATTTGAGGAAGTGATTATGAAACCGGTGGGTTGCTCCATATTCCATAAAAGATGATTAATTACATCAGCAATAATGCCACAGGATAGATTGTCTGTACCTTATAAATCTTCTGTGATCACGTTCCACATGAACCCACAGGGGAATAAGGATGCGGAACCCCCTTCATATACAGTGAATTATAACCCTCATTCTGTCCCATTCTGTTTAAAGAAAAATGGTTCTTTCCAGGTAGGAACATTTACCAGATGCAGGAACATAGCATTCCTTGATAAAGAAATGGAACCAATATATGTGGGAGATCCTGTGTATTTTATATGTGGAGAAAAAGCATATCCTTGGTTACCTAGGAACTGGGGAGGCACGTGTTATTTAGGCTTTCTGTTTGCTGGGGTGTTTCTTTTAAAAACATCAGACATAACCAAATTGACCAGGTCACGACCTCGCCGGAAAATTGAAGACGGGTTGATTGTAGGGGACATAGCAAAATCGTTGATACCATTTTGGGGCCAGGCGATAAACTCTTATAACATAAGACGACTGTCTAGAATATTGGAAGAAACAATAAATGGAACCACCGATATATTATATAATATGACTCTTGAGGAAAAAGGAATTAGATTGATGTCACTGCGAAACAGAATGGCCCTTGGTATAATCTTAGTTGATCGAAGCGGTGTTTGCAAAATCGTGGGATCAGCATGTTGCGTATTTGTAAGTGACTCCTCCCCCACGATTTTCGAAGCGATAAGAAAATTGCATGTATTAAGCTCTGACCTTCACCCTCCTGAGAGTGGTTGGGAGTTAAATATAAGCTCCTGGTTCTGGGAAGTGTTACGGTCCTGGGGATGGAAGCTATTTGCAATCTTAGTAGCAATTTTAGGAATATTCATAACGTGTTGTTGTTGCATACATTGCCTCCCCATAGTATGCACAGAAATTAGTGAGAAATGTGTTCAAATGGTAGAACGAAAACACATTACTAGACCAAATACCCACAATAATAATGAATCCAAAACAATTAAAGAATTCATGGCAATTAATATCGATGATGAAAAGGAGGAATCTGAGAGCGTATATGAGTCAGAGTGTGAATCAGATTCCGAGCCTGGTCTACACCCTTAGTCGGAAGAAGATGCAATCTATGGTTGAGGCGTTTGGCATACGGCCAAGATGAGGGTTTGTCAGTCTAGAAAAGTAGACAACCCTCCAACAGAAGGCTTATGCAGGATAATTGGTTAGCCGAAGACCAACTGCCTCATTTGAAGTATAAAGAATATATGCTCATTACTCATTAGGTAGCTATTAGTTTAACTAGAGTGCGGCCATTTTAAGGTAACCAGAACCGCCATTTTGTTTTCTCTATGTTTCTCTTTAACATCACCACTTTTGCCTTATGTAAAACTGCTTTGCTGTAGATATTATTTCGCTTCAATGGTCCAAGGTTATTAAAGACATGTTGAAACACTCTGCGAGGAGCCAGACAGAAAAGCCCCTTTCCCTCCTTCACATATCCTTGGAAGCGGGGAGCAAGGCATTGTTATCAGTACACGGATGCCAGTGAGTCTCCTTCAAAGAATAGCAATGTATGAAACTAATATTAAAGGATTTGAATTATGCTCTTCTTAACGGCCCCTCATCTGAGCACTGTGAGCCCCCGGAGAGCAAGCGGACCTCTAGAGCATGAATCGAAACCAGGCGATAGTAAGGCCTGGAATGTGCCAGTCCCCCTAAGCGCAGCTTGTCCATGAAAACAGAAGCGCTGTGTTCTCGCAAATAAAGAATAGTGTCTGTAAATTCGAGATTGTAAACTCTTACTAAATATGGTGATCTAAAATGTCATATTCGTCACCATTGTCAATCATCGCCTCCACTTCAAAGGGAATGAATTAGGGGCGGCATTGAATGTGTAAAATGTGTCATTACTGATTGTGAGATGCTCATTTTGTATATATGCAACTGATGTACAATTTTCCTCCCTTGCGTCCCCCGAGGTCTGTTAGACACACGGTGCGGGGCGTGGGACCATTTGGCCAACTGGGACTATTTGTTTTTTTGCAATAAACCCTAGCTTTGGGGAATACAACCTTGTGTCTGACGTATCAGTTTGTGTGTGGTGATTGTGCCTTGTTTTCACATCTGAGGGTCCCTCAGGGGCCCCTTCAGGCACAATGCAGCGATGAACAGGTTCGGACATGTGGTGGAGTGTTTTTTTTTTTAATGTATTTATTGGGTAGTTATAATGTGCCTATACACAATGTGTTTCAAGGTACAACAAGACCAGAGGGGGGATAGGGAAGCCAACAACAACAACAGTCCTACTGTGCCTTGTGACATTCAGATTGTGCAATTGCATTAAGGTAGTAGAGTGCCAAAAGCAGCCTCACTGGGCTCTGAAGACATTGAACAGGCTCAAATAGTAGCTTGGCTAGCTGTCTTGGTCCTCTGATTGCTGTGAGTCCCAATCGAGGGGCTGAAAAGATCGGTTTCAGTCCATGTTCTCATGCTCCCACACATCAGTGATGTCATCAATGACATTTGTGGTGTCATCTTTGATGTCCTGGTTGTTAGTCTGAGCAGTGCACGGTGGTGTCACGAGTTATGGTTGCTTAGCTTACCATAACTGGTGAATTTCTGGGGTTTTTCGGTTTTATTTGTAAGCATAATGTCCCTTTAACAACGGTTTTTCAGTGAATTTCAAATGTTTTTATTAGTGCAACTTAACCATACCGTCCTCTTAACAAAGTTTTTTAATTGAATTTCATAGGTTTTTATTAGTGCAACTTAACCATAACGTCCCTTTAACAAAGTTTTTTCATTGAATTTCATAGGTTTTTATTAGTCCAACTTAACCATAATGTCCCTTCATGTGTTTTTACCACGGCATGCTATTTTCCTACAACTTACTAATATAATTCTTACCCAATATAGAAATATTTGTGTCCAATTTACAAAGTGTCACCTTAAAACGCTGCCATTTCCCACCTTCTAGAATAAATTTTAACACTTCTTGCAACTATTTCAACTAGTTTTGCATCTGTCGATGTCTATGAACATCTGCCTTCATTGCAGACCTTCCGGACAGTGCCGCATGACCATACGCTGGCGCGTGGCATGATGACGTATCCGACAACCCGTCCGCACTTCACGATAAGATCCGTGCTTCGCGGACAGTTCGGAACTGCATTTTCTACTGATCTAGGAACTTTCAACTTGAAATTTCCATTGCACAGCTCCAACACCTATTCCTACTCATTATCCATTAACAGTCTAGTACACAGTACATACTTTTAGCAAAACTGCTATTTATTTTAAAATGGCGTCAGCTAATGCCATCCCTCCTCCCCAAGAGCCACCGCCACTGCTGTAATCAAGGAGCATGAGAAAAACTGCCCCCTACCTTAGAAATAACATGCGCGCAACATTTTGCCCTGTCCACCTACCACTGCATATTAGTGTTTGGTGCCTCGTCCCTCATTTCACTCCCCACCTTTCGTTCTTAGCTCTCCTGCCAAAAAAATAAAATACAACCCAGAACAACAAAAGAAATGTTCCTTTAGGAACCACCTTTCACAGTTAAAAAATAGAACAAAAAAAAAACCTATAGACTCCATCTACTTTTTCTAATTTCTCAGTAAAGTACATAGGCTCAATAAGATTTTCCAACATTTCCATTTGAATTTTGTGTTATGCTAATGGGAATATTGTGGCGTTCATCCTCCGTTCCAGGGACTGGAACGGTGGATACCGGCCCGGCAGCCCAAATTATCAGCCAAAGCAAAGCGAGGGTGGATAACGAGGTCTCTGGACCATTATCCCCTTATTCCAGCCCCTGAAATCGGGGATGAAGGCCATTACCAGCCTAGGTTCCCAAAGCGACAACCCGGGGTACTAAAAAAGAGGATTTTTCTTCCTACTCCGGGACGCCTGTGGTGTCCCGGTGTAGGAAGAAAAATCCTTTTCCAAGATGGCCACCATGGAAAGGGAAGGCGGGGGTTCCATACAGGGCCCCTCTTCGCTTTCCATGGCAGCCGGCAGAAGGCAAAAAGAGAACCCTATGACCATATTACCACAAGCACATTTTTCTTCCCTTTCAGATCTATCCTAATTTCGAATAACTTCACCACAAAGCCAGTCCCAGGTGGACATGGCCACTTTAATCCTATGTTTTGTCCCTTGTGGTCATGACCAGTAGCCAGATTGTCCGGATCATGACCTTATTTCATGAACCAGACAATCTGGCCACTGCCCATGGCCACAGGCTTCCCCTCAGTCACTAATGGTATACCGCTATTTTTTTTTAACTACATTATGACACTTGTAAAATAATAAAACACTGGCACATTTGCAAAACCATGCTTGTAGGTCCTTGCCAATGCGTCTTATGCAAGTTTGCTGGAAATCTACCCACGTTTTATTTTTTCAAAAGTGTCAAATGAATGCACATACAATCGTCATATAGCCTAGCCCCCATTTGACAATATCCATTCAGACTTTATGAAAACATTCATATCTAGATCTATAATCTTTTTGCAAACCTTTGTGTAGATTTGTCAAATGGCACCACATTTATAAGCCTTTACATTATTTTGCCACCCGCCCTCTAATTTTGCCCCCTCTTGACAAATTCCCACCAAACTTTGTAAACTCCTTCGGAATCAGGTCAGAAGTATCCCATCTCATTCTCATCACCCCTCACCTCCCCAGAGATCATTTCATAAGTTTGACAGGTGCAATGCTCAGAAAATATTACTGTCCCGAGTGTTCGGACATGTATTTTTATACATACGTTGATTGATCGCACAAATATTTCCAATGCACCTTACCTTAGTTTTCCTCTTTTGTAAACTTGCAAAATCTGGCAGCAGGGAGTGGTATTCTTGTGCTAATCTTATCCGTTGCTGCATCGGCCTAAGGTGAACTGCCCTGTCGTCACTAAATCATATGCCCCGCCCCTGAGCCTCACATCACCAAACCTAGTGATATTCTCCACCTTTCTCTGTGACGTTACTCAGCAGCGTAGCCAAATGCGCCCATGATCACCTACGTGACGTGACGCAGAACCCGAAAATCAACACACATCATCTCACAACACAGCACATCACAATTCAGAATATTAAACTGTACTTTAAAAGTAAACAACAAGACTGTACAATTTGTAAAGTACTTTTATTTCACAATAAACGCGCCGAGGACATCCGACTATTGCCATATTCAATCAAATTGGAAATGTTTCTTCGCTCGCGATCCAAAATGTTTATCGTGAGTCACGTGTTGTTCTTTTTGCGTACACAAGGTGTTCGTTTTGGGTAAAAGAAGCGCTTGGGTCATCTTGGGGCTAGACCACCGTAAAGGATGTTATGATGCTCCTAATCGCTAGTACAGCATAAGGGCATATGGGCCCTTGGCGATCGTTGCAAAAAAGAGTCAAATATATCCAGTCATTCACAAGTATCTGCAGCTGCCGGTTAAAGAACCCATCAGTTGGCATCTGGAATCTATGACAATCGCAGAATGGCAGGATGTACCTGTTTCGAAAACATAATAGAAATGTGTCTCACTAGCCGATCTTTATTACAATTTATCTCTTTACTTATTGATTCGGCATAGAGTTTAAACTAACGATTAGCACAGACATGAAACAATCTCAACAGAGAGAAAACAACGTGGAAAGTGGTACACAATTTGCTTCCGAGGACATTGCTATGTAGTATGATCAACTCTAAACAGGATACGGAAGCTGATGCTACAATTCGAGGTGCTCATAGATTGCATTTTAATGAAATATTAGCGTTGAACCTGGGGGAACCAAGTGGTGGTCTATATGCACCTCGATGCTGGACTGCCCATGTGCACGTTAGAAAGACCACTACACACAAAGGTTGTACTTGAGTTTCATTGCAATATGCCACACAGAACAAACAAGTAGAATGTAACCCAGAAATAATGGTCAGGTAATGATAAGTTGATGCTCGTTCGGGTATAAAATCGTCGAAAATCAAACTTACATTATATTCACCATTTCCATTCTCTTGGCGTAACTCAGACCGTAACGCAGGCTCCGTTCGCACCAACGATTTTTCATAAACTGAATTTACATGTTCCTTAGTCCAGTTTTGGAATGCATAACCTTATCATATCTTACATTATTACAACCCTCCTTTCATTCAATTCCTTTTGGAATGGTCCCTTTCTCTCAAGGTCAAAAAACAATTGAACCTTATACTGTGTGTCCGATGCGTGGGCTTCCTTAGCTCGCAAGCAAAAATTCAAAGCTGGTGACCTTCACTCAGAATCAACATACATTCTTAGTTTGCAACAACTTGCCTCACCGCATCCATGAGAACTGTTATTCTGATGCACGTGCAGGGCCGGTCTTGGCATCAGGCAGTGCAGGTGGCTGCCTGAGGTGCCAGGCTCTAGGGGGGGCCAGTCTGACTCCATTATTATTTTAATTAGATTTTAACACAGACATGAATAGCCCTTTCTTTGCCGCGCTCTGGGTGTAGCACAAGCACATCAATTTATAAACATCAAGCATTTTAATTAAGAGTGTAAAATAACCTGAAATTGCTTGTATTTAATATTAATAAATATTGGGCAACCAATATAAACAATATAGAGGAACGGGCATTCAGAATGTAGTATTACTCTGAAATACCACAAGGTAAGGTTGGGATTGCAGACTGCAGAAGCAACAATCTATGTTTACAAGTCCACCATTTACGTTTCTGCCTCACCATCTGTGTTGTCACTGAAATAATGCAATCAACTTGAAAATTAGTGAAGGTTGCAGGCTAATAGCACTGTGCAGAGAAGTGATACAGCACCCACATGCGGTTATATATTTTTTGGATCGTCCTCGCTTCCCTAGCACTCTGCAATCTGTCTTAAATGTGCCCCAAGCCAGGCTTCCCCATGCTGCTTGCAGGACACACACAGACACAAAGCTGCATCAATCATTGTGTTGCACCCAGTCACATACCCAGGCACACACAGGCACTGAAGAAGCACCAGATCAGACACAAATGAGAGGGTGTGGATAAATGGTGGGCACAGCCACCAGTTAGAATGACCACCCACCCACCCATGTGCACCCAAATCCTCACCTTGAGTGAATCAAGCAGAGCCCAGGCAAATACCCATGATCAGCTTCAGTGATACTCTACCATTCTTCATGTTTGGTAAGACGAACAGAGTTGTAGAAGGACAAGGCACAGAAAATAAATGGTGGAGGCAGCAACACATTTAACCAATGACTGGCAATCAGCAATGTAAAACATTTTATTGTTAGCACCTGCAATCGTATGCATACATTTTTAGGCAATTGAAATCAGATGGGTGTTCATTCTTGCATGTCAGGGGAGTGATTGTAAGTGTAGGGGCAGAAGGTCGTTCATTTTCACAGCAGAGCTTAAGTGTGTGGTTTCTGAGTGGTTTTATAAGTGAAAGAAAGATATAACTGATTGTAACATTGAAGCTGCACTAGAATAGTCTCATTAGAATGTGTAAAGAAGTTACATGCCCCCACACAAGTAAGTTTGCCCTTCCCCATCGTCTCTGAAGTTAGCACCTCTGCCAACATTTTGGGGGGGTGCCAATGAGGCTTCCTGCCTGGGGAGCAATCTGGTCTAAAACCGGCCCTCTGCACGTGCACAGTAGGAAAAATGTGGGGGCTGCCCTTGCTCGATGATCGCTGCTAATAGGTAGGGAAACTTTGCAATGACAGAATGCGCCCTACTACAACATTGAAGTAGAGGGTACACAAAAAAGAGTCAAAGTGTTTCTAGCAATAGCCCCATCTATGCTTAGGTCACGGACTCCTTCACTTATGTAGCCTAGGTCTCATCCCTTTTGTGAGATTTTAAGGCAATTGTAAAAAGTGGAATAGTTGAAAAACAAAATTAACAAAGAGGATACATTTTAACAGATAAATTTAATGCTTTATTTGGGCATTTCTTAAAAACATTGTTGATCAAAAAAACAGATGGTAATCATTTGTACCTGGATTTGAACTGTTCCACGAGCTCTGTTTTAGTTGGACAGGGCACGCTGGCAATGTTTTCTGACAATGTATGTGTACTCGGAACAAAACTGCACGCAATTCCATGATTATACATCTCCATCCCTTGAATGCCGAAATGCAATCTCTTTGGTCTGTACTTTAGGCACATATTGTGGACACCTCCAAATCTACCGTGTGACAAAATGCTGTGAGTCCGGTCAGATCTCTTGAGAGTTTTATCAAACACAATCTTCTCAAGTGCTTTGTGTGGAGGCGAAGATGGAATCAACCACTTCTTCTGTTCCTGCACAGGACTGTTCACGAACATCCTAACTGTTCGGACTTTCGCGACAAAAAAACACCTGTTTTTTGCTTCTTGAAGCCATATCCCATCCCATCCTCATCACCCCTCACTTCCCCAGAGATTATTTGATAAGTTTGACAAGTGCAATGTTTTATTTTTTAATATGTTTTTACCGCGATGTCAGCTGACACCAAACAGAGATCCAAGATGGAGGGCGCATCAAAACAATCCGACGTACCTCACGCTTCATCCCAGCCAATCAGCAGACACGTCTCATGTCCGAGGACATGACGCAAGCCGATTAGCCAATCGGTATCCTGTCCGCGGAGTAAACAAAGAAGTGCGTCCGCGGAGCGGACATAGATATCACTCATTTTTTGTGACCTACTTTTTAGTCGTTTAAAAAAAAAACTACTCCACGGATTTTCACCAAATTTACAAAAGCACGATTTCAGGATCAAGCCGCTGCTCCTGCCGCAAATTTGGTGAAAATCCGTCCAGCGATTTGGGCTCTAGGCGTGAGCAAAGTTTTTTCCCCATTCAGTCTATGGGAAAAAAAGAAATTTTGGGACCCCCCCTTCAACTTTTCCACCCCTGGACCAAACATCACCAACCTTTGCAAAAATTCAAAGTGGGCCATATACTTCTTCTGCAAAGTTTGGTGTAGATTCGTCCAAGGGGAGCCAAGTTATAAGCCACCCAAAAAGTGCTCTTCCTATGGGTTTAGCAACTTAACCATAACTACACGGCCACTACCGTGGCTGTGTAATATATATACATTTGCTGTAACAAAGTCCTTATGGTGCGGTTCTTCAACAGATGACATTTAAGCAGTGGACTTTGTGGGATGCAGCATCCTAGAGGCATGATGGCATGTGAAATATTGACTATCATGATAACCTACCTCATCATCAGACTTAAACACTAAAACAGAAAGTATCTCATCATCTTGACTTGACGAAGATAAATCATGCATAGACATCTGTGGTCTATGGGTGTGGGGCAAATGAGCAAGTGAACCTAATGGATATCTATTCTTGAATACTGGAACAGTTAGGTTTTTACCCAAGACTACCTTTAACAGTGCAAGTGAACTGATGGAGTGAACTAAAGTTGTTTATGCCTTTAAAATGAACACATTGCAGCACGGGCAGCCTTTCTATTCAGAGTTATTGTCTTTCTATGTATCTTGAACAATGCCAGTGCTGAAATCTTTTAATAGATTGTTTAACAACCCCTCACTAACCTCTAAGCAAAGGGCACCTTAAAGAGTCTTCTTTCCCATATGAAGAACAGTACCCAACCTCTGCCGTAGCGCCTGGTAAAAAACTCTGACAGTCTTACCCCCCAGACTCCTTCAAGGATGTGCTCATGCTCTATTAAAATATTTGAAATAAGGCCTGAGTAAAGCATTCTGTCTCACATGTCAAGGCATACTCTACTTGCCATGCAATTCGCTATCTGAGTAGCCTATTTTCCCTGTAGCATAATGAAGGCATATGTATTCATCGTCCGCAGAGCCTGGAGGAGCAGGAGCTCCTTCCATCTACCGCTGGAGCAGTAGCCAGCCCTGCATCGACGCCCCCGAACCCTGCCTGACTCCAGGTATGTCACAAGCCTCCCTTAGCTGCATATTGGAAGTCTGCAGCACGAGCGTGCGTTTTGGAGGCAACCCGCGACGGATTATTTAATAATATCCGCGCCGCACCAGCGTTGCCCAGTGGCCTTTTCCAGCCAGGATTTGCCCCCTTATTGCACTCGGAGTGCATCCAGCCACCATTGGAACCCACGAGGTCTGCACCATTCCAAGATGGCCGACCGTCACATCTTCACCCCTCTACTCGGCCCCACAGCCCTGCAAGCATCGTGATTGGCCCCTCTCCCCTACTTGGGAGCCAACCACAAGCCGGCAGGCTTCGAGCCGGCCCACCACGAAGGCACACACAAAGGCACTGTGCCTGTCTCTAGCCTGTCTACGCCGTCGAGCATAGGGCTAGAACCCCTGCCCACCTTCTCTGGGGTAAGCATACTGCCCCTTTCAACAACCTTTTCCTAACTCATTAGCTAGCGACCTGAACTGTTTCAAGCCATCACTGACCCGGTATACATGAACCTCTCATCATTGCTACCTCCAAGGTCTCCACTGCACAGTGGTGCACTTGAACTGCCACAAAATGCTTCAGTGCCCTACTTGTATCCACTTAACCAATTACAGACCACTAGTCCTGTGTAGCCATTAGTAATGGTCTTAGCACTGCATTAGCATTATTATCCAACCCTCTCCTGCTTCATATTAGCAACATGTATCACCACCTGCATTCTGCCCTGGCCATGCCCTGCTGTATGCTGCCTCTGATAACTGTATCTGCAGTACGGTCTACCATAGACCACTGTGACATTGTGTTGTGCCTTATGGTCGCTTAGAGACCACTGTGACACTGTGTTGTGCCTTATGGTCGCTTAGAGACCACTGTGACATTGTGTTGTGCCTTATGGTCGCTTAGAGACCACTGTGACACTGTGTTGTGCCTTATGGTCGCTTAGAGACCACTGTGACATTGTGTTGTGCCTTATGGTCGCTTAGAGCCCACTGTGACATTGTGTTGTGCCTTAGGGTCGCTTAGAGACCACTGTGACATTGTGTTGTGCCTTATGGTCGCTTAGAGACCACTGTGACATTGTGTTGTGCCTTATGGTCGCTTAGAGACCACTGTGACATAGTGTTGTGCCTTAGGGTCGCTTAGAGACCACTGTGACATTATGTTGTGCCTTATGGTCGCTTAGAGACTACTGTGATAGTGTGTTGCCCAACTGATACTGCATCTAACCCACTCTCGCCTACCCACCTCAATATGTACGCCACACATACATTGTACCTCTTCATAGGCTTAGTCCACACCTTACTGACCAGTAGTACTGACTACTCTATGCCCGCAGGGCAACCCAACAACCATATCGTAGAACCTAGACACACCACCACACACGCTACTCCCCCCGAGATCATACTCAGACAGTACAGACTCAGAACACAGACATTCCCATTAGCATTCCAACACCAATGCAGGTAACACTCAGGAACTTACGCATAAGATCTCACACTCACACCAAGACCTGGCCACCATACACCATCACAGTGCTCCAACGCCCTAACAGTGCTCCAACGCTCGCTCCAACCTCACATGACCAGCGTAAAGGCGAAGTCAGAAACCTACAATAAACGTATCATGGAAGCCAACTCCCACTCAAAAGAGCTTTTCACCATCTTTAAAGAGCTCACTATCCCCCCAATCTGAACAGATGAGATTGTTAAGGATGAAGCCTGGTGCAATAGCATCCAAACAGCGATGTTAAATAAAATAGACCTTCTCCAAAATAAAATAGCAGAACACTTTAAGGCTCTACACCCCCAACAGACCCTCTCCGTCAATACCGCCAAAGATAAGCACACCTCAAAATTCAATTTTTCGCCAATCACCAAGTCGGACACTCTCCACATCCTTAAACAGCTCAAACCATCTCAATGCAAAGGCGACATTTGCCCCCCCAACATAATTAAAGAGTGTGCGGCACCCCTCGCACCGATCATCACAGCATTCATTGATGCCTCATTCAAGACGGGTAATGTCCCTGACATCCTTAAAGAGGCGTGGGTACGCCCGCTCTTAAAGAAACCAACCTTGGACCCCACCCAACCTAACAATTACCGGCCCATTACAACGGTTCTATTTCTCCTAAAAATCCTAGATAAAGCTGCACACATGCAGATACAGGCCTACCTGGAAAACAACTCTGTCCTAGGTAAAAGGCAGTCCGGATTCCGTAAAGGTCATGGCACTGAAACCGCGTTACTAGATCTGAAGAATCAAATCACCCTAATCCTAGATAAAGGCAAGCCGGCCCTCTTGCTCCTCCTAGACCTTTTGGCGGCATTTGATTTAGTCGATCATGCCATTCTCACGAACCACCTAACTCAGGCCGCTCATTTCTCCAAACAAGCCACAAACTGGATTACCTCCTTCCTCGAAGGTAGAGTGATGAAAGTGTTCTCCAATATAGCCAACGCAGAGCCTACCAGCATCAGGAATGGAGTCCCTCAGGGTTCATGTACAGGTCCCACCCTCTATAATCTTTTTACCAAACCTCTCTTTGATAAATTGGACGCACTTGGGATCACATACACCAACTACGCTGACGATACCCAAGTACTCCTCCCGCTCACAGGACGCTACCTTCAGGACGCAGCCACCCTCCAGAATATATACGCCACCATCCAAGCATGGATGGCCACGAACGGCCTATGTCTTAACGGTGATAAGACTGAAATTCTCATCCTTGGCCAAAAATCCACTCTCAAGAATCTCGACCCACTCTACACAAACTTCTGCATAGACAATTGTGTCATCCCAGTTCTACCTTCTGTTAAAACACTAGGAGTCCACATTGACGCATCACTATCCATGGACAAGCAAGTCAACTCCATTGTCTCTGCCTCCGCCCTGAGCACTAAGCTCATTAATGCCATTAAACCTTTCCTAACCAAAGATAATTGCTTATCTATTGCCAGAGCCACCATTGGAGCCAAGATAGATTATTGTAATGCGCTATTGGCTGGCACTTCCAACACAAATCTCAATAAAATCCAAACAACACAAAATAATGCACTAAGAGCAGCCCTCAATATACCTAAACGGGACCACATCCCGCAAACCAGAAAGGCAGCACATTGGCTACCTGTCAAAGAGCGCATTACATTCAAAATACTTACCACTGCACACAAATGTATTAACCTATCCGCACCCTCATACCTGTCTGATACTCTAGTCAGATCGCACTCCACTAGACCAACCAGACAATGCCACACCAACCAACTTAGGGTCCCACGCTTCAAACGAGCTAGAGCAGGTGGAATAAGCTTCCCATACATTGCCCCGAAGCTATGGAACGCACTACCTAGCACACTCAGAGTAGAAACCTCTCTCACTGCCTTCCGAAAAAAACTGAAAGCCACCTTGTTCAACTAGCTCCTCCTACGACATCATCTCCTCTTCCTCTCCTATCTTCTTCTTACTACTCTCTTGCAACTAAGTAATGACTTCATTGTGTGTATAACAAGTCATGTCTTTAACAAGCGCCACGATGCCCTACGGGCTGCATGTGCGCTTAACAAATGCGAATAAATAAATAATGATATGATATGATATGGCATTTGTAACGCGCCTATACACAAGTGTTTCAAGGCGCGACGAGGCAGGGGGGGGAACAAGGGGAGACAGACAACGATCTTACTAGGCCAGGTGTCATTCAGATCGTGCAAGTGCAAGGGTAGAGGGGAAGGGAAAAGTGCATGGGGGAAAGGGAGAGGGGAAAGTGCAGTACAGGGTTATAAGCATACAGCATACAGGATAAATAACAAGGGCCAGCTGGTGGCAAGTGTGAGGTAAGTGCAAACAAGTGCTGGGAAGGGGGGCTGTATGGATACAGACACAGTCCCGTAGTGCAGGGGTTGCCGTGGAGGCAGTGCAGGGGAGAGTGGCTGGGCCGAGAACGGTGAATGGCCCAGTTGCAGATTCAGTGCAGTTTCAGTAGTATTAGCAGGGGAGAGGGGGAGAGAAAGCGGAGGCAAAGAGGAAGGTTTTGAGGTGCTTCCGGAACCGGAGGTGGTTCTCCTCAAGTTTCAGGGAGGTAGGAAGGCTGTTCCAGAGGGAGGCCCCTGCAGTGGAAAGAGATCTGCCCCCAACTCGTTGTTTGGAGAAGCGGCTGACCCTGAGGGAGTTGGAGGCGGATGAGCGAAGAGCTCGAGAAGGAAGATATTTAGGAAGAGAGAGTTGAAGGTATTTTGGCCCAAGGCCCCAGACGGCCTTGTGGACAATGCAGAGGGTTTTGAACTTGATCCTCGCAGTCACTGGGAGCCAGTGTAGTGATTTCAGTCCTGGAGAGATACGGTCCCTGGGCTTGAGGCCAAGGACAAGTCTTGCAGTCCTGTTCTGGATGAGTTGCAAAGGGCGGAGAGTAGAGGCGGGCAGATTAAGATAGAGGCTGTTACAGTAGTCCAGCTTAGAGAGAACCAGGGTTCTAGAGACAGTGAGCTTCTGGGGGAAGGAGAGGAAAGGAAGGATACCTCTGAGGAGGTGTAGCTGGTAGTGTGACTTCTTAGATATGTCGGATATGTGAGGAGAGAAGGAGAGTGAGGAGTCGAAGATGACCCCAAGGTTTTTTGCCTTGCAGGTAGGAGTAGGAAGAGGGCCCAGAGAGGCCGGCCAGAGAGCAGCAGGGAAGGAGGGAGTGGGAGTGCCGATGAGTAGAATCTCAGTCTTACTGGCATTAAGGCAGAGGTCGTTGGCGGCACACCATTCCTGGATAGCAGAAAGACAGTCAGAGATGAGGGAAGGAGAAGAGGAGGCCGAGGGTAGCCTGAAAATGAGTTGGGTATCATCCGCATAGCACTGAAAGTAGGGGCAGAGAGCGGCGATGTGGTGGGCGAGAAGTGCCAGATACTGGTTGAACAGCCAGGGAGAGAGGTTAGATCCCTGGGGGACACCACAGGTAGAGAAGAAGATGTCAGAGAGGAAAGACCCCAGTTGGACCTGGGAGGGTCGATTTGAGAGGAAAGAGGTCAGCCATGCCAGAGCCTGACCAGTGATACCGAGGTTATCACGGAGACGGTTGAGCAGGATGGTATGGTTGACAGTATCAAAGGCAGAAGAGAGATCAAGCAAAATGAGAACACATGGAATGTTAGAGTCAAGGTTCGAGAGCAGGTCCTCACGGATGTTCAGGAGAGCAGTTTCCGTGCTTCTGGCAGCTCTGAAGCCAGACTGATGGTCATGAAGACTACCAACACATTCAGCATGGAGATTAAGCTGGGAGATGGCCAGTTTCTCCAGGAGCTTGCCCAGGAAGGGAGTGATAGAGATTGGGCGATAGTTAGCTGGGCAGGAAGGGTCGGAAGAGGGTTTCTTAAGAATGGGGTGCACAAGGGAGTGCTTGAGAGGGGTTGGGAAGACTCCAGAGGCGAAGGAGTGATTGCAGAAGTCAGCAAGGGCAGGAGCCAAGGAGTCAATGTGGTCCTTGATAGTTTTGGAGGAACAGGGGTGGACCTGTTTTGATGAGACTTTCATAGATCAGACTTGTCTTGAAACCTCGTCAGCAGAAAAAAGGGGAAAGGAAGAGAAGGAGAGAGGAGGGGTGGCTGCAGAAGAGCCAGAGGAAGGGCAGGGAATAGAGGGGGGGGAGGTTATAGGAGGAGAGTGAGGACAGGATGTCCTGAGTTTTTGAAATGAAGTGAGAGGCCAGTGCCGTGCAGAGGGCCTGGGAGGGGACAGGAGAGGTAGAGACTGCAGCAGGGTTGGCCAGCTCCTTGCAGATTTTAAAGAGTTCGGCCGAATTGTTAGATGCCGCAGAGATGCGGGCTTGGATAAGGGCTCTCTTCTTGGTGAGAACGGAGAGCCGGTATTGCCTTTGGAGCAGGCGACAGGCCTGTTTGTCAGAGGATGAACATGAAGCACGCCATTTCCTCTCTGCCACCCTGCACATGCGCTTAAGGGTGACGAGATCCGAGTCATACCAGGAGTTACATTTGGCTTTGGGCTTCAGGCGGATTCTCATGACAGGGGCAAGGATATCAAGAGTATCAGATATAGCGGAGTGGAGAGTGGAGAGGGCTGTGTCAGGGTGGGAGTCAGCCGAAGGGGGAGGAGGGGGCAAGAAGGTGGCAGCGAAAGCCTCAACTGACACGCGCTTCATGGGTCGGATGACCGAGAAGGAAGGTGGCAGTGATGGGGGTGGCTTTGCCTGTGGGGTAGGGAGGGTGAGGTGGGAGGAGAGGAGAAAGTGATCACTCCAGGAGAGAGGAGTGGAGAGAGGGACAGAGAGGGGAAGGTCAGAGGAGATCAGGGCATCAAGAGTGTGCCCTGCAGAATGAGTCGGCCCAGACGGGAGAATAGAGAGTGAGAGAGAGTCGCAGAGGTTGCGAAAGAGTCCAGAGGGGGGACAGGAGGCATCCAGGTGAATGTTGAAGTCTCCAAGGAAGAGGAGTTGAGTGGTTGAGGACAGGAGTGAGGAGGAGAGGTCCGCCTACTCGGAGAGGAAGGAGGAAATTTGACCAGGTGGCCGATAGATAGTAGCCACGGTAAGGGAATGGCTAGGAGAGAGAGAGAGTCGGCAGACAAGACATTCAAAAGAGGAGTAGGTCTGCATGGGAGTAACAGTGGCAGGAATCCACTCAGGGAAGATAAGGGCCACACCTCCCCCCGCACGGTTGGGCCTGGGCACGGAGAGGATCTTGTAACCGTCGGGTAGGAGTGTGTCAAAGCTGGTGACAGAGCTGGCCGTGAACCATGTCTCAGTGAGACCGAGTACGTCAAGGTCAAGTTCCTCAAGAAGGCGGCAGATATCAGAGGAATGTTTGACGGCAGAGCGAGAGTTAAGAGTGGCAATGTGGAGAATAATAATATATAATAATAAATAAATAAATATTCTAGCATCTTCTAGCACTATAGCAGAGCATACTTATCCAGGTACATTTTACTGCTGACAAATACTTTTCTACATTAGGGATGACCAAATAACTTTTTTCAAAAGGACAACAATAAAAGCAGAACATTAATTCCACTACCTCTGACCTTAACTCTTCTATGAACTGGAGTTTCTATCTACACTTTGATGAATTATACAAAGTCATAGTAAGGGCTCTGAGAATGTTTATTGTTTTCTTAAATAAAATAAAATACCTTTTTTTAATAATCAATTCACTTTTTGCAAAATATTATTTAACAACCATAATCAATTAATTTGTTTGTCTTTTTTATTTTAGAGTGAGCATTTTTGGTTAAAGGGGATCATTTACAATTGACAAGCAAATTGAATTGGCGCCAAACAATGTTGACTTCGTTTGTGAGCAATTTCCGACTGCGCATTCTTGGTCATAGTCAGTTGTAATACAAAGATCGACCTGTTCTTCTGCTTTAGTGATGTTAAACCTGTTTTCGTGGGTAATCGTCATTTCCATCCAAAATAGTTCAAATAGAAAGCCTCAGAAGTAACTGTCCCTGCTGTGATCCACTTAAAGTCTAGTTGGAATACTGTGTTAAGCAAACACACTGCACAAGTAGTTTTTTTTTTAAAGGCAAACCAAATAATAGAGTATCTTGCAGAGGCGATAACCACAGGCTAACTCCACATGGTCCTGAAAGTTAGCAAACAGAAATATGCAGTAATCCTAATAAAGGTATCATCTCTGCAAGATCCTGGGTAGTTTTTCTCTTTACATTTTTTTTTAATTAACCTGCTCTATTTAACTTCCACATTTAAAGCTCCAGAATCTAGTCTTTCAGAACACCACCTTGGGTCTCTTTCTAAGCACTTAAATACATTTTCGTAAAAAGGCCTTACAAAAAATCCCAACACAAATCCATGATTCACAATCTGCATGGTTAAAAGGAAGGTACCTAGATAAAAGTCATTACAAAGTGTGAGTTATTGCTGGAAATAGTGGTACCTTAAGCACGATGTTCTACTTTTCTATTGGCTTACACCAAGACCAGCAAAGATTTGTATTCTCAAATACCTGTTGGGGAGTTGTGAGAGCGTCAAGGTGGTGTCTGAATCGGGAAGACATACACATTATCAGGAGTATCTTTATGTTTGTGAACACACAACTTACAACTGAGCGTTCCGGGTGTAGGTGTTGGATGTGGTAAACACTCTTACATATATACATAGTAGCTCTGCAGGTCTGGTTAAGTTGGGCTCATCACACAAAGAGCACTTTTTGGGATGCTTTTAACTTTGGTGCGTCTCAATAAATGCTATCCAGAAGTCCAAAAAAATATATATAAATCCAATGGTGGCCAATGCCTTCTTTATAATAAGGGGACATTTCTCTACTTTCCTCCTGCCGTTTCACACACAATACTAAAATACATAGGGGGTCATTACGAGTTTGGAGGCAGCCATGGTGCTATTAGCGCCATGGCTGCCTCCAAACTCGTGTCCGGGTTCCTTGAATGTGGACTTACCGGGTCCTTCCATCCTTGAAGGACCCGGTAAGTCCCCATTCAAAATACCCATCCCCATTCCCATTCGAGCCCCCATAGGGCTCAATGGGAATGGGGAAGGAGCTAATAACGTGCCTGTTATTAACGGGCCCGTTATTAGCTCTCTGGTGCCTTAGCGGCTCCCGCTAAGGGCCGCTGGTAAAACCAGCTGTCCTTAGCGGGACCCGCTAAGGGACCTCGTAATGCGGTGGTCAGGGGTTAACGGCACCAGCATCCTTACCGCCGACATTAAGCCTTACCGCTGCACTTGTAATGAGGCCCAAACTGTCACTCCTTTCATTCCTTCGACTTTACTTGCCACATCCAACTCTTTAATATCTGCAAAACCCTTACTTTGATATCTTTCCAATCCACACCATCACACGTGTATCCTCACACGTATCCTCTTCCTTCTTGATAATCGTCCATCCCTTATTCCGGGTGTCGTGTGAATTGGAAAAATAGCAATGTACGTTTTTTTACAGATCTTAAAGAGTCAAATGTGACAGCTATAAGCATAAGAATACGTATTGGCTAGGAAGGGGATAGCAGGATCATAAATTATACCCAGGTCACCTGCACAAGGTGAGAGACGGAGGAGTAGGAGGAGAGGGAAAACATGCAAATTATTCCGTTGGACAACATGTGTGCATCCCTTGTAATCTTCTTCACCATAATGTGGGTGCTTCCATCATGGTAAACATTGTTAAACAGTGAAACAGAGAACAGTACTATGTGGGACATTGAACATATAACCCTCTGAAGAAAAACCGAAAGCTCAATGTTAATAATATAACCATGCATGACCCGCATCATGGTTGGAGCAGTGGATTGATAAGTGAACAAGACAATTAGAATTGAAAAGAAAACAAAAAAAAAACATTTATTGGGACTAAAACCCTGGATCTCTTAACTCTCATGGGGTACATGCCAATGCTGACCTATCAATGTGGAACCCTAAGGGACGGCTCTGTCCTCGCTTAAACTATTGGTACTGCTTGAGACCTTGAATTAAGTGACCAAGGAAAATCATCTGGATGGGCCAGGCAGATGCATTAGACCTATAAACTGCGAACCTTAGATCAAAAGCCAGCCTGGCAAGGAAAGCCAATGAAGGGATGGAAGTAATGGAGAGATATGGCCAATAGAATGAGCTGAAACAGAAGAGGGATAGAGGAATGGAGACTGAGAAGGATGGATACGCAGTTATCATGATCAGAGGCCACGAGTGTGTGGATACGAGTTTAAGGACTGTGCCTCCAGCATCTCAGAGGCATCGAAGATGTAAGAGATCTTGGTTTCAGAAGGTGCCAAAAAGTTGACAGTTGCAGGTTTCAAAAGTGAAAACTCCCACAACTTTACCCCATCTAAAATAATGTATTTATTATCCTAGGTAAATATTGCATTCTGAATTAGGGGATTTAAAGGGATTGTATAGGTTCCCCCAGAATAATGAGCACCTACACTCTTTTTCCACTTTTACTCCTCTCATCCATCACTCGCAGTCTTATCAGCAAACTGTCACCAACAATACGAGCCTTTCTTTCGTTATGACTCTTGCCCCGTCACTTTCATATACTTCAAAAGATCTTCCTTGTCTCATTTCCTCTATACATTTATCTCTTCCACTCCTCAAGTTCATCATCTACTTCAACCTTGCGCTTTATCCATGTGCTCACAAAGTCCGGTTCTATGTTTGCTCCGGCAATACACATGATTAACACTAAATCCAGCTGAAGGGTTAGGATTCCCTAAAACATGGGTGACCATAAGCATCCTAAAACAAGTCAAATTCACACCATCCTAAACCACCCCCCACATAGGACAAGAAATCACATTGAGCAAGAAATCCTACGGGTGACTCTGGGCTCCTTTATCATAAATGATGGCTAGATTAATATCAGGTCCCACCACTTCTTACACCTCCACCTGAAGAATTCCTTCCCACATCAACCAAAATGTGAACATTCCGGCATTGGACTAAACCTGGTTCATAGTTATCACTTTGATGGATTTCATTTCCACCATTTCATCTGTGAATACATTACTTTGCATGAGTAGATAACATTCAATTCAAGAGACCCTGGGCCTCATTACGACCCAGGCGGAAAACCATGGTGCTAGTAGCACCATGGTCCATGCCGGTAACTTACTAACTCCGCCATGGAGAAAGGGGGAATTACCACCCCATTACAAGGTTGGTGGGGCGGTAATTCCCCCTTCCTCCATGGCCCTTCCCCATTCCCATTTTTGCCCCATAGGGCTCAATGGGAATGGGGAAGGCGCTAAGTACGGTACCGCAAATTGCGGTACCGTACTTAGCACCAAGGTCCTTTGCGGGTCCCTACTTTAACGGCTGGTGTAGACCAGCCGTTAAGGTCGGGTCCCGCAAAGGGACCTCGTAATCAGGCGCTAATGGGTTAACGGCGCCGCAGCCTTTTACGGCACCGTTAACCCATTAGCGCCGGGGTCGTAATGAGGCCCCCTATTTGCTAGGAGCACTACAAATAATACAAATAATGAGAAGACTGGCCATAATCATCATGTAAAAAACTAACCCTAAATTACTCACTTGGGTGGGTTTTTGGCCAGACATAGGAAACATAGTCACGAGTTGAGCTTCAGACCTTAAATGCTGTGGTAACGCTATTACCACCGCATTTAAGGGTTGGCCCAATCACGAGTGGGCTGGAAGTTGGAGTTTTACCTCCAGGTTTTAGCTGTAGGTAAAAATGTCCACTTAGCGCCCGTTTTTGGCCATTTTCAGCACTATTACTGCCGGCACAATTACTGCCGGCGGAAACAACCCCATTGGGTCCACCCAATGGGGGATGGGGATTTACCGTCACCCCCGCCCCTGCAATGTGGGATCCGGCACATATTTTTGAGTCACCTGAAGTCAACTTTAATAATATTCAGGATCTAGAGGAGGACAGAAAATAGTGATGCCTCTTCTAACATTAGGT
Source organism: Ambystoma mexicanum (assembly GCF_040938575.1). Taxonomy (NCBI): domain Eukaryota; kingdom Metazoa; phylum Chordata; class Amphibia; order Caudata; family Ambystomatidae; genus Ambystoma; species Ambystoma mexicanum. The sequence goes on along the minus strand of NC_090927.1, from coordinate 379,557,282 downwards.
GATCATTTCCAGAGTCGAGAAGCATCTCTAGCGTTGTTCCGGCCTGGAAAAGATCAGGGGCTAAGCTAATGTCAGGATTGTTGGGACTCGGGGCTAGCTAGCCTTTTGGTTATGATATGATATATTTTATTTATATCACGCTCGTACACAGGTGTTTCAGAGCGCGACCAGGCAAAGGGAGGGGAACAGGGGAGAAACAAAAACAGCGATCTTACTAGGCCCAGTGACATTGAGAACGCGGAAGTGCATGGGGAAGGGAAAAGGGGAAAGTGCATGGAAGGGGGGAGCAATTGGAAAGTGCAGAGCATAGGAGAGAACAATATACATAATAAGTTAAATAAATGAATAAATAAAGGTGATAAACAGTGGTAGTGCAGCCGGTAAGTGGCAAAGTGCTAGGTTAGTCGGATACGTGTATCTGATAAGTGCAGAAGAACAGTGCGTGGGGGACTGTATGGGTACAGATAGAGGCACCAGTGCAAGGGGTGGCCTGAAGGCAATGGAGGAGGGTGGAAGGTTGAGCAGGTACCTGGGCCCAAATGACAGAGGGTGGCCAGGTGCACAGTGCCGAGAGAGAAAGCAGATCAGCAGGGGTGAAGCGGGGCAAAGGCAGAAGCGAAGGGGAAGGTCTTGAGGAGCATTCAGAACTGTATATGGTTCTCCTCAAGTTTCAAGGTGGCAGGGAGGCAGTTCCAAAGGGAGGCCCCAGCCGAAGACAGAGATCTACCCCCAGCTTCTTTTACTTTGAAAAACGACTGACCCTGAGGGAGTTAGAGGTAGAGGAGCGAAGGGTTCGATAGGAGGGTAATGCAGCACCTGAGCTTCTATCCGGGGCTACAACCAAAAGACCTGGGGCTATAGCCCCCCTCAGTCTTCCCCCTAGCAACGCCTCTGGTTCCAAACAAGTCTCCTTAATCTCAGGGGGGTTAATGCGTGTGAAATTGTTAAATCCAAACCTATATCTACAACGTGCCCATGCATTAAAAAGCACCATGATTGGGGTTGATCAAGAAATATTCTAAATCGAAAATCTCCTAGAACCAGACATCCTTAGAACTATTTCACTGATTATAGTAGAAATGAAAGAAAATGTAGAAAAGTGCATTTATTGTCATTTGGAAATGTAATGCATCAGGACTGTGATGAGTCATCGTTGGAGATTCGTATGCTATATCATGCACATAAAAAACGAAATGTATATAAGCCCTTCATTAAGAGGTGTATTTATGATCCATGCGACAGAAGTGGTTGCCCTTTTAATACACAGATCCCTTTGAAGTAATGCGCACTCAGAAAAGGAAGCGTCTGATGTAATTTGCAAAAGTCATTCAGAAAGCCTCTCCAGGCACGCCGTGCCCTGACTTTACGGCTAGGGATTGTCTGCACCTGGCTGTCAGCACATGCAAATCAGCAGTCAGGAATAAAGCGGAAGCGGGATGAGGGTAGAGCCATCAATCTGACACTGTGAGAGAAGTAATAGCCATATTAATTCATACGACCCTTCAAAATGGCTGCCTGATATTAGTGATTCATGTGCGAATACACCAGAATCAAGGCGTTTTAAGGAATGGATTAAGGAGCAGCTCTGCAGGGACCGGACCACCGGCATAGGTCAGGTAAGGTCTTCTCAGATATGCCTGTTAGTCGCCATTTCTCAGATTTCTCGTTTTTTCTTACTTTTTAATATGTTTCTCCTTAGAGCTGCATGTTGGTGCCACTGTACATAATAATTGGTTGCAGGTACATAACTGAATTTCCAAAATATATATGTAACAGAATACCGTAAATCGTCAAAGTCTTTGGCTTTTGAAGATGTCAAACCTTTTCCTTACCTGTATATTATGCACTGGACCGATGAACCTGAATGTATTCACTGTAGACAGGGCAGAGATACAACCCGCAAATCTAGCCATTTGGCCCAAAGGCGTCAAATCTGGTCCCATTGTAAAGTACATCAAAATGGCATAGTGTCTATAGCGGCATTAATCCTTGCTCTGGTCCGCAGTGTAAGCTGCTGAGAGTGGCAGGAATGGGTTGGCATAGCATGGGGCTCACAGCAAGAAGAAAAACAGTCGAAATGCAATGATAGGTTCTCGATATCTTTTAAAATCACAGACACATGTTGAAGTTTAAACTAGCAGCTTTGGAGTACATCCCTGCATCACTTTGAGAGGCACACTGTCAGTGTCGTTCACTTGAGCTGCAATATACCATCCTCAACATTCTACCTGGAATGGCCATTGGGATTGTCTATGGTCCACCCGTGATGTTCTGTGCGCTCCCCCTTCGCGCACACAGGTGTTGCCTGTTTTGCTTCATTCTTCTACTCTGCTCCCCCTACACCCCCCAGCCTACTTCTCCAAGAGTCTGTACTGATACATTCTGGTTTCACCATCACTGTCTTGTGGCCAATGCTGGATTTGACTTTTATGGACTTCATTGATTCCCGGTGCTTCACCCTTTCTCAACTCTCCTGCTGGACTTCCTTTGCATCGTGTACTCAAGGTGGCCCTGAATCATGCTGTTCCCATCTTCATCTTGTATCCTGGCTTGCAACATTATGTGTTACTACTGACTTCTGCAATTGTTATTCACTCTCCCCTCTTGCTTCTCCACTCTTTTTGACTGCTTACTCTGTTCTCTCCTCCTCTCCCTTTCCCTATCTCCTCCCCTTACTTTCTTCTATGCACTTACTCTATCAGAATTGTCCCTGGACCTAGTATGATAGCAACCTCGTCTGTCTCCTCCCCTCTCCCCTTGCTTGTTTATTCTCCACCGCCCACCCTCCTTTGAAACACATTGTGTATAGGCGCTATATAAATAAACATATCATATCATATCATATCATACAGGGAAACTAAAAGGTAACACAAAATGTGTCTTCTAATGTAGGATTAAAGAACATTTCTGCTTGTGATGTTCATGCCTCCATTAGTTCCACCTCCGGCCTCCTAACATACTGGCTGTGGGACAGCAGCATAAATGCATGTCTGCTCCACCTCCGGGATACCAAGGCAGAAAGGAGAAGACTGAACTCGAAAACAAATCGAGGCCCATACTCCAGAAGCTAAATTAAGTAACACTCCTACCCCTGTGCACCAAGGCTAGAGAAAGCAACCCGAAAACATCTTCTGTCAGCCTCTCAAAGATTAACCGTAAGGTGATCCCAGCCCTCTACCTACCCATACCAACGGATTATACAAACCCAGCTCCCTCCTCACTCCATGGGGCTGATTAATAAAACATAAAAAACACGACCGGGAATGCTCTGCTCCCACAATGTATACAACAATGAGGAAAGGGCCAAACTGCATCTCCCACCATTCTCTACCCCTTTCTACTTCATTTCGATTGAAATTAGCACAACGCTCTCCCTAAAGCTGCATCACACTCCTACAATTCAGAAAAAAACTCAAGGCCCACTGCTTCAAGGAATTGCTCCTAATAACACCTTGGCCATCATGTCGCCCCTCGCATCACCTGACTCGCTGGACACCTCCCACCAATATCCTCCCTGCCACCCGGTACAGATGTACCCCTCCTCTCTGCCTCTCTGTATTCTACCCCACACTGTATATCTGTACTGTTGTTACATCTGAAAAGTGCTCAGTTATGCATCTGTACTGTTGTATACCTGTGTAAATGGCTCCGTTTTGTATCTGTATTGTTGTATACCTCTGTAAAGCGCTCCGTTGCTTCTCGAAGCTAGGTCCGCGCTCAATGAATACTATAATAATAATGATATAGTAGTCCACACCCTGATTGATAAACATTCTTTCCATACCTCAAGGCAACATCCCACACATCAGTATCTGAAAGACAAACCACCCCTTGCCCCCCTCCATCTTCCATTCGTAGGTAGCAAAAGGCATATTTATAAATAATCCTGGGACAAAGGGGAGTGAGCTGCGCTTAAGACAAAGCAACATGTGTGTGCCTGATTTACAAAGCATAAAACAGTTTAGTAAATAATGCCCTGTGAGCCTTCCCTTTGCTCTGAAACCCTGTGTTTCTGGCGGTGCCTGGGCCCTGATTCCGTTGTGTTTTTAGACTCTTGCTACCCTGGTGATCCTGGACTTTGCAGCAGAAAGCTGAGTGGCCATCGACCCTAGCCAGTAGTGAAATTCCCTTTAGATGATGCAATATATTATATGGATGCTATCATTTTGTACCCAGAGACAAGGGATGGCTCAACCATGTACTCTACTCAGAAGACACACCTATTTGTGATTTGTATTATTTTGCTCACAAGCTCGCCACTTCTGGTCAGTCTAAAGAGTGATGGCAGGGGGGCATGGGATGGGCTTAAAACACATATTTCTTGATTTGGAGTTTTGTAACAAGCTACATGCGCAGCATTGCCACTTCATAGCGCAGAGTGGGGTAACCGATGGGGGCCATAATGGAGGGAAATAAGAGGTTATGTTCTTTTGTAATACCTGACTGTGTAAATGGGACATCACAATGTTGTCACCATGAATTGACAAACCCTATGTTTTACCCTTTACCAAACGGATATACCTTTTCAGCTTATCTAGAAAATATAAACAGAAAGATTGACAGTGGTTTGGTTTCTGTGATATTTAAATGTCAAATATATTTTATCTGCACCGCTCACTATTGACCTAATGGCACGCCATTTTACATGATTTCTAGCGGCGTCCTGATGAGTACAGTGACAATGTTATACACATATACTATTTGGAATACTTCCTATTTTTAAAATATCAATTAATTATATGATTGCATGGGATATTCATAGCATGGGAAACATAGAGTTTAATTCATGTTGTACCAGTGGGTTATTTACCCATCCACTGCGTAGACAAGCTGTAAATATCACATCTGATCCACATGAACAGTTAGGTGTTTTAAAAAACAAGACCAATAGTAAACCTCTCGAATACCACATTTTGATTGCTATCACCATACATCAATAATGTTGCGCTATGTGTAACTTCTCAGGCTGGAAGTGCTTGTACATTTGTCAGTTGTGATCTCAAAACGTTGTTGAGGTTCCAGTCTACCATTGCACTAGAAGATTTCACCAAATGTCTCCCTATAGCATGACCCCCTTTTGAGAAGGAAGACCTTTGGCAGACCCTGTGGTCTATGCAGGTCACATTAATTATCCAGCCCAGATTCGCAGGCTCATGCTTTCTCTTTTCCCAATGGCTTTCAGGTGATGAGGTTCAGTGTATTTCCTTCCTCTCAGGGATGGCACATAGATTTATCCTCTCTCAAGGCAGAGAAGGCGTTTCTCCACTTACATTTTCGGGTAGAATCAAGAAAGCCTAGGCTTGACTCCAGAGGTTGTTGGATGACATTTAGTTTGGCTTTATCTGAGGGGCGTTCCTGTTTTGCACTGATAGCGGAGTCATGACTATAAGAATGCGCAGGTACAGGTGTGATGCTCATCCTTTCATAGGAAACCTCAAATGTAAGCACCCTATATTTTTCCTGGGGCCTCCAGGTCACGAAGCACATGCAGAAATGAGTGATCCTGCAACCAGTTGCAAACCTGGGAAGACATGTGGCCATGAGAGTACTCAAAGGTTATCTTAATGGCAAAAAACATAAATGTCCCTAAGAGGATGAACTCTTACTACCATATGACAAAACTGCTGCCTATCTGAAATCAGCCAGCCATCATGGAGAAGCAAACAAGCCACGTATTTTCATTGTTTTTTATCTAAGAAAATCAAAATAATGAGATACGTGTTTTGGCTATCATCTCATCCTTAGTAATGTAAGAAGAAATGGAGTGCACTAATTTACAAATGATGGTAACCTTGCAGCACATGCCATGTACTGTGTGTGTTGTAGGCTTTATTAACAATAGTAACAGGGAGCAAGCTAATATTGCAGAACATGCTGTGTGTAGTGGAATGAATGTAGCAGTAGTAACTGAAAGGGGGGCCCTAACTGATAATATAGGAATCATTGTGGGGGCTAGATTTGCAGGCCATAGACTCTGTGTGCACGAGTACCACAGCAGATGAATGAACAAAAACGCTGGCTGTGGGCTGCCACTTTTCAGAAAATAACTTGAAGCTACATTTGCTTACATTTCCTAGCATGTGCTTGGTGTAGCTGCTGAAAGGACCTTGAGTATAAGCATTCATTGTTCTGAACAGGAAAAGGGGAAGGAAGAGAAAGTGACATTATTGGGTGCTTGCTGAATGCTGTCCATAGACCACAGGGCTGAACTGGAATATGCTAGTAGGCAGTGGAAGTTTCTCTATGGTTGCCATGTGTTGGAACTGAGAGTGACACCCAAAATAGGTTGGAACTGAAGGAAGTAACATTGAGAGATAGGTGGGTAAAATGCCCAGCTTTGATATGTGATATAGGTTCTGGCCAGGGTTTTGAGAAAGGCTATATAAGGAACTGCAAGCTGAGAGGCAGGGGGTTTGGCTTTTGGGGGTGGCAGGTGGTTTTCAGCAAGGCCTTTTGCTGAAAGGGTTGAATGTGAAGAAGATGGGGCTTTTCCCTAGGGCTGATTTCATGAGGAGCTGTTGCCTGTTGCCGATTCCACGAGGCTTGTGGGTCGGTGAATTTTACATGGGTCGCTTTTGACTCAAGCTGTCCACATAAGTCTGTGACCTGGGTTTTTGACAGAGCCTGCTCTGTCCATCACATTACTGAGATTTTCTTAAAATAAAAACAGAGTTTAGACCTCACAAACGTTGATTGTGAAAAAAAAGAAAGCTGGGACGGTTTTTCTTTCATCAAGATTGAGAGCCGGGCAATGCATTGAAAACATCAGGGCATTTTGCCAAGCCTGGCTAGAGCTGAGGTGAAGGCTGCAAGCAGACAGGATATCTGTGTGCTTGGCTCCGCAACAGGATTCCAAGATAGTGTTCCAAAGCCAAGAGGTGGGGGCTGCCATGAGCTGGTGCTGAGACATGTGCTGGGATTGCAGGCAGGCCGGCAGAGCTGGGTCGAATAGATGTGTCAAGTCAAGTAAAGTACGTATAAATAGGGATAACCAAAGAATTGCTTTTGGAATTTCTTGCAAGGGAATCTTGATTTGACCATGTTAATCTGACCTAGAAAGGAACTTCCTTGTTTTTCACGGTATCCAAAGAACATGGAAGCTTTCTTGATCTAAATTGTTTATGGGAATAATCATGTTTTACAAGAGATCCCATTATTTCTAACATCAGACTAACCTGCCATTTGTCTAAAAGGTCAAGGGGTAGATAGTAGGTGGGGCTGATTCCTAAAGGATAACTGTTTTCATAACCAAGTGAACTGCATTCTAAGGCATTTCCCAATTTCATCCTCAATCTACTAATAGTATACAGGGGACTAAATAGCTTTTAGAAGCCAAAGAAAACAATCAGTCTGAAATTGCATGTTCTGAATTTCTTTTCTGTAATATCGTGCATGATTGAATCTATTGATTTGTTTTGACCTTAGCTGAGGACGGGGGGGGGGGGTAAACGGGACTTGAAGTCAGATGTCTTACGTGGTCAGGGTACAAGATGGGGATTTGAGGTTGTGCTGCTCATTTTTTTCTTCCTTATGAAAGAGTATAAAGGTGCCTGAGGGCACTTTTATGAAAGCCTGTGTGGTAGTCTATTATTGTGTGGCCGATTCAATATACAATATATATTGTTGAGGTCTGGTGTATCCAGTGCTTTCGGTGTGATAATATGGTGTGTCTAGTGCAGTTCAAAGCCTAGTGGGACATAGCTTAGGATCCCAGAATAAATGTGTAGTAACAAATAGGTGGTGACCTTCTTACAGTAACCCACTGGCTAGAAGCAACACAGTTTATACAACATCAGAATGATGTTGGAACCAGTGCAAGCGCCATTACACTAACTATACATATCTAAGTTTAGGTATGTAGGTCATTCACTAAGTATGACTTAGTTGTATTCACAAGCTAAATCTAGTTTGCAGCTTGCAAATGAGTAGTACAAGATGACTATTATAATAATGTGCCCACCTGAAAGAAATCAAATATAGTGATAACGTTATTAAAAAAAGGGCTTATATACTAATGCATGCCTCCACAAAGAGCCAACTGGTTACTTCACAAACTGACTCCTGTTTCTATATGTACAAGGAACAGTTAAAGATTACTCAAGTAACAATGTATCAGTTTTGACAAGCACAATACAGTGTCATTTTGTATTCAATCGATTTAATCAAGTGATATATTCTCATCACAAAGGGCCACAAGTTTTGCCCAATCGCGTTTTATCAAAGCTAAAGTCTAATTAAGTGATACAATCATTGATAACATTTGTCATTATTGCGTGATAAAATAGTGTAGTATTGAGCAGCTTCTTTACTTATTTTTTAATAAGATTGTACGATGATTCCATGGTTGTCCATGTTCCTGTATGCATGATATCATAGTAGCGTCTGGTTTCCCACTCATACATTCTGTACTGCTTGCGAGCACCAGTGGTTCATATTCTGCTATCCATTCCTAACGCCTTGTAGCCATTTCCTTCATCCTTGCTGTGTGCGGCAAGCTCTGTCATCCCACGTGCATGCAAAACATGTAAGTGGGAAACCAGCCGCCACTATGATATTCTGCATACATGAACATGGACAACAAAGTATTCATCTTAAGGTCCTGGTGAGGTCTCTAGGGTCTTGATGGTTGCCCTCAGGGACCAAGGAAGGTGCTGCCATTAAAGTGGAAAGTGTTGTCCCTACTGAGTGTAGAAGATACAGGGATGTTATTCTCCTGTTGTCTGACTTGGTCTTTGAGGGTCCTGACTCTCATCCCCAGGACTTGGAGTGGAGGACCTATTGAAATGTACAGGTCTTGAAATAAAAGGGATTTGCAGATCCTGCAGATCCTTACCTCCACTGTCCCCCATGTTTTGGATATTGGGAGCAGAAGGAAGACTCAGGAGTGGGCTCAGAACACTGGCTCCATCACACCTCAGAATTGGAGGATGAGGGAGGCCACAAAGACCTCTCATCAGTGATGGGACTGCTGACTGCTATCAAAGACACCAGTGCCATTGGAGGAAGCATCAACTAAGGTGATTGTAATTATAGGGGGTTTGGAGTCTCCATTGTATCTAGATCCATCACCTGTACAGATGAATCTCTCACTAGCAGCCCTCTATCATACAAGGCCATAAAACTAAAAGGTGCTGTAAGCCATCATATTTAGTGTGTGATGGGTTTTATATTGGGTTCGGAATAATGTAGCATGTTCCTCCATAGCTGAGGTGTGTGAGGGGGTCTTTTTGAGGTTACAGCACATGGTGGATGTTGTGTGCGATGGGGTGTTGGGTTTAATGTGGACATATTTAGAGGCAAACAAATAGGTGCGTATAATTAAAAAAATGCTGGTTGTCAAAATTTGAATAATGCAATAAACAATTGCTTTCACAAAAATAAATAGCATGGCGGGTGAGTCCTCTATGGTGAGCATCTGACTGGCCTGTTTGATGCGGCTGATCCCTCTCCAGGATCTCCATGCTGCAGATCAGGATATTGGGCATCCATGCCTGATCACATTGTGTTGCACCATGCAGCACAGGATTACTATCTTGCCAAACGCCTTGGACTCGCCCGCAGTGCACCACTTGCATGATGCAGGCACCAATTCCTGACAATTCCAAGGTGGAATGACAGCCCTATGAAAGCACATTCCCTAATGTGCCCATGATTGAGGTTCTCTTGTTGTGAGTCATGTATGGCACATGTCTAGTAGCCACATCCCTTATGTCCTGTGCAATTCTATGTATCTCTGCAAGGAGCAGTTCAGCGGGATCACGGAGTCACGCTCAGATCTGAAAATCAGGCAGACAAGCAAAGCAGTTTCTGATGCACATGCTAGAATGGCAAGCCAACTGGATTTATGCATGCCCGTGCTTCTATTTCCTGTTACGGAATACCTGTTCATTTTCTGGGGGGGGGGGCTAAGCAATGTCTATATAATCCCATGACCCATGAAGGTTGGTGAAGCTAGCAATGGCGAACAAGGTAGGTTCGCTTTTGAAACATTGCTTTGTCGCTGAGTGTTGGGAGGGCAAGGTATCTTTGCGCATGATATCAGAGGGCCTCTATAATCTGTATTAAGGCATCAGAGAATGTATGACCCCGAGGATTGAACGTGCATTATTTCTGTCAAACATCCATAGATACAATGTTGTTTACTTCTCAGTCCTTGGTACAGGGATAAGCTTTCTCCCCTTCTCCTCTATGGTCCCTTCTTCCTCTTCTAGTGTTGCTGTAGCAGCATCCCACCTCACACTTCACCGCATCAGTAGGTCATTGCCTTGCAGGGTGACCCCACTGACATCTGACATTTTGATCCACAATATGCTTACACATCTCTGGCACATTTTTCTTTAGCTTTTTTTTGGTGATAGACTGAAACTGTGTCTTGTTTCAATCACCTCCCAAATTGTCTGAAGACACATTTATGAAGTTTTTTGCATGCAGTTTTGGGAATAATACTCATGTTTTCAATAGAATGTTATTTCTTGAGGAAAACCACATGCAGTATTTAAAGCATGCAGTACCTGTTAAACACTGCATGTGCATCTGTTTCTATTAGGAATGCTGTAAAGACTGCATGCAGAATCAAGCTCATAATCATGTGGCCAGTAAAGACAGGCAGTAATTAAAATGTGTTTTTTTTTACTCCAAACCCCTCAATAAGTAACACGATTCGAAGTGCCAGATATGTGGTAACCAATATTGGTAAAAAGTCAGAAAGGAAAAAAAGCTGCCTGTGGAGCGATCGAATAATGTTGCACGTGTGATATTGATATTTTTATTTATCTCAATCAATAAAGGTAAAAGGTGTCAACATGGTATAACATTGAAATCAATCATATGAACTCAATGAACGTTTCCAGGTGCCTCTAAAATATCTATGCAGCCTTTAGAGCCTAATAGTTATGCTCTCATTTTGTTCTTTCTGTGACATGTCTTTGACCCTGGCTTACACTTTAAAGTGCATTGCTGGCTTCCAGTTTTTACAGATCGGACTTTTAGTTACCATCAGGCATTTTTCTATTGACAGACTTGTGATCCTTTTCACTTTTAGCAGATAAGTGTAATGTCATAGCCAGTTGTGAATCTGACCGCGTCTCCGATGTCTTTTCAGAATTCAGATATTTATTAGCGGAATCAGCAAACATCTGAATCTATTCAGCTTCTGGGAGTTGGCCCTTCCAACCCTTGCTTGTTTCTGAGAACCCACCCCCAACTCTATAGTGGATACATACACCCACCTACTTTCTAAGGCAGTGAGCACCATAGCCCCCCTAGCCCTCCACAAAGCCAAAAAAGTTAGACACTCTAACTCCTGGTTTACATCGAACCTACTCCAACTGCGCTCCCAGAAACATCAAGCCCAGCAAACATGGCTGAAAGACCCAATTGACACTCACAAAATTGATTTCAGCACAATTGCCAGACTCTATAAATCTGCCATCATTACTGCGAAATCTAACTCTTTTAACACCAGAATAAGCAATTCTAACTCTTGTGTAAAAGAAATGTTCAATATTTACAGAGAACTTGAGTCGCCCCACCCCCCCCACCACTCTCACCAAAGACGCCTCATGGTGCTCCGACATCCAGGCTGCTTTGCTAGGCAAAATCAATATGCTCAATGCTAAAATTATTGCTCAACAAGCCTTATTCAACACACACGCCCTTCCTACTATCACCAGCTGTCACCCCCTCACAACCTCATCACACAAACATGCACACAGTTCCACTTCAGAGATCTCTCTGAAACAGAAGTCCTCAAACTGATAAAAAGCCTAAAGCACACTAACTGCAAATGCGACATCTGACGTGCTACCCTCATTAAAGAGGGTGCGATATGTTAGCCCCAGTCATAACTGCATTCATAAATGCGACTTTTGCAAAGAGTATCATCCCAGCCAGCTTTAAAGAAGCGTGGGTCCTCCCTCTCCTAAAAAAACTCACCCTTGACCTCAACATCCCATTAAATACAGGCCTATTACCACAGTCCCCTTCTTTCTAAAAAATCTTACACCGTGCAGCTTATCTGCAAATCCATCATTTTTTGGAAGAGAACCAAATCTTAGGGATGCGTCAATCAGGGTTCCGCCCAGGCCACGGAACAGAATCCACCCATCTAAATTTAAAAAAACAACTTGGTGAAATTAGAGACAAAGTTAACTCTGCATTGCTCCTACTCTTAGACCTGTCCACGGCCTTCGACTTGGTCAACCACCAAAACACCCACGCCAACTGCCACTGCTTGGATTGCATCATTTCTGGAAGGGAGGGTCATGAGGTTCTTCTCAAAGACTGCACACTCTTCACCATCTCCAATCACCTGCGATGTACCACAAGGGTCCTGCACTGCTCTAACCCTATACTAAATTTTCACCGGCCCATTCATCAAAATCCTTGATTCATTAGGCATAGCCTACACAAACTATGCCGATAATACACAAATCCTGATTCCCTTATCAGGGAACTCTACAGCCGACTCCACCACCCTCAACAATATCTACTCTGCAATACAGGCATGGATGGCAGCGAACCATCTAAGTCTTAACAGTGATATGATAGGAATTCTAATTGTAGGCTCTCCAAATGCCCTGAAGTCCCTGGACAAACAGTACTCTGCCTTCAAGACAGATATCTACACAATTCACATCTCACCAACAGTGAAGACCGTAGGAGTCTATCTTGCCGCTTCTCTTAACATGTCAAGACAAGTAAGCGCCATTATATCTTCAGCCGCCTACTCAACCAAGGTCCTGAATGCAGCCAGACCCTTGCTCACCAAAGAAAACTGTCTTACTATTGTCCGTGCAATAATTGGCTCCAATATTGACTACTGTAATGTCCTATTCACAGGTACATCAGCAAGCAATATACAAAGACTACAAGTGATACAAAACAATACCTTGAGAGCGGCTCTCCACATCCAATAAGAGATCACATCTCTCAAGCTAAAAGAGATGCACACTGGCTCCCCATACAGGAGCACATTCAAAATGTAAAACCCTCTCAATCACCCACAAATGCCTATCCAACACAGCTCCCCGTACCTCACCTACAGAATCTCCAATGTGCCTACCACCAGACCCACAAGGTCCCCTTCCAATGACCGCCTAATCATGACCAAAATCAATAGATGCAAATCCTGAGGTTCCAGCTTCCCATAAATTGCTGCAAAACTGTTAAATGACCTCCTTCCCTTAGAGATTAAAAAACTCTTACTGGCGTTTCTGCAAAGCAGTCAAAACACAGCTCTTTGCATGATAAAGACCTTTATCTGTCAATTATATGCTGACATTAACATGCATGACCATACTGCGGCGTAATAATGTTGTTCCAGGTTGAACCTGCATTACTGATGGATCTCATGATGACTGCATGACAAACTACAGCTACCTGACTTGTACCTGTAACAGCGCCTCAATGCGTCCGGGTTGACTGAGCACTTTATAAGAAAATAAATAAAATATACTGAGAGATTTAGCCTATTTTATTTGTTGGGCTGTTTGGTAAATGCGGAAGATATACATTCCTTACACAGACTGTTAAAGTGATCCTGTGGATTTCCAGGTTGTTTTGAACAGCATGCATAATGAATAATAGCATTGTCTTTCATACTTTCGGTCTCCGTTAGCGAAAAACAGTCCTTACATAGGCCATTAGCACAATCCCCTGGGTTTTCAAGTTGATTCGAACTGCAAACACAGTAAATATTGATAGTCTCTCCTGCAGTGGGGTGCTCCTCACACCCACACACAGGGCCCTTTTTTCATCAAATCCCAGCGGTCTGGGGTCACTCTCCGGCACCATAGCTGCATCCACCTGCAAAACCATAGATTCATAGTCATTGGGCCGCATTATAAGTTTGCCGGTCCAGAATCCAGGGTGCCGGTAAGCTCACCAGCATCCTTGTTTCCGGGTCGGCAAACTCTGAGTCTGCCTTCTGTGGCCGCTGTTCCTGATAGATCTGACCCGGCCAGACACTGCGGCCCGGTAGGCAGTGCCATCACAGAAGCATCAGCACCATTAGCAGCGGTGCCAGTGCTTCTGTGTCCCCACTCCCATAGAGTCCCATTGGGGTCTATGGGATTGGGGATTCACATTTTACTGGCGCCCGACTTCCCAGGCCACTAGACTTGGAATTTCCTGCTAGCACCTGGAATTCAGGCCCTGGTAAAATGTTCTGAGTCCGGCGGCAACCCGCCGGTAGAACTGGCAGGGTTACCACCAGAATCGTAATGGCGCCCATTGTCTTCAGAGTTCACTTCGCCCTCGGATGGTCACCCAGGTCTCCCAGACACCACGACCGGCTGCTACTCCAGAACCACATCATCATCATCCCAAAATGCTTCAGGGTCATAGTCAGCCATGAAGTCCGGCACATCTTCCATCCCATCATACATCGTAAAACAAGCAGGGGCATAACTGCCATCTTAACACAAGGGGCTTCTGAGGGGTGTTTTCCCATCGTCTTAACTGTAGCGGCTTATAATGGTAATTTCCTGGATACTGTTGAGGTGGTTGATAAGGGTCCCATGGGTAAAGAAAAGTTTGAATTACTCCATATTGGTGGCTAGGGTGACAGCAATGTTTACATAATGTGGCAATTTAGTATGAATCTAGTGTAGCTAATTGGAATGAGATATGTGTTATTTTTAGTGTTGTTTGTGTTTTAGTTGATACACTTTCAAATTTCATGTGCACAGCAAGATAAGTGTGAAAACTGCTGATATGATGTAAACGCAATACAGGTGGGTCATGTCAAATAGCGCTTAACAAACAGGTGGCGGGAGCTCTACATGTGCATGCGAGGTAAGAGGTTTGCAATTGGAAAATCAGTGTGAGGGGATGCAGTAGCCCTGAACATACATGTATAGGTGCAAATTCATGGGGGTCAATAGTGAAATAGATTTTGGGCAGTATGATTATGCAAACCTGCTTTGCCGAGGCGTTCTCTAACAAGTTAGGAATTGCGCTGGCTTAAAACCTGGGTTGGGCATTTGACCTCTGTGTGACTGAAAAACTAGTTTTACAAGGTTGGGGAAAGACAGCAGCAGTTGCAATGAATATCAGATGGTTAGTTTCGGGCAGGTCTTTTTATGGTCTAGGTGCATTGTGAAGGGGAGATGCAAACTCTGTAAGTATATAGACATCTGTTATTGAATCACAAGAGGATTCCAGCCATCTGTTAGGGCCAGACAATTAAACCTGATGCGGGCTGCTTGAGGGGAAAGGAACACTGATAGTTCATGGATTTTTAATAGAGTTGTCAAGGTGTGGGTTGGGGCCATGTGGGCTGGAATGGTAAGTCACATAGTTTAGAATGAAATGTGGACACCAACATGTTAGGGCAATAAAACCAGCAACAGTAGATCAAAAAGAAACGTGTTCCCTCTCCTCCTTTTTACATCAATGAAATTTCCCTAGAATAGCTGTGAGCATCACAAGTAGGGGTAAAAGTTTCAAACCAGATGGAACCTGTGATAATTGAAATTATTTGTAAGTTGTGTGAACTGTGGAACTAGGAGATGGGACTATGACCAAATATGGAAATGCCCCAGAGAGGGTTGTAACGTAAATATGAATCATGCAATTATAAGTTGGTAAAGAAGATGGTGCTTAGATGAATATATCCATAAGATGTGTGGGTACTAGAGGGGATAGGGTTACATTGTATAGGTTTAAAAAATCATGTGAAGGGGGTTGACTCTGTAACAAAAGCGTTGGGAGTATTTACACTGTTGCAAATTGTATAAAATATGTGTTCTTTGTGTGGTTTGGAGAGACAGGTTAGTTTGATTCTTTGACGTCATCTAACCGCCATTTGTACAATAAACTTGCTTTACGGACAAAGCATGTACATACCCTTTAAGGGTGGGCCTGCTTTTGGTTACGGTGATCAAAGGCCCAATCCTACAATACCCCGCCTGATAGCCCCTGGAAAGCTGGAAGAGCGCACGTGTTTGTCATGCCTACCACAAAAGCTATATAACAACGTTATAAGCCCCTCTCTAGAGCCATAGTAGCCTTCGAACCACCCCAGAACTATGTATAGATCGATCATTTTATATCAAACATTCTTGCCATTTTTTGTATAAAATATATATTTTGTTAAATATTGATGTCCTTATCAAATTCATACCAACTTTATATAAACATAATATAAAATGTATATAAAGTTTATATGAAAATTATTGGGGTTCAATAATTTTGATATAAATAAATGTGGGGTTTAGCATTTTCATATACATTTTATATGAACTCTATATCAAATCGATATCAAAGGGGTGAGGATTGGGCCTAAGACTGGAAATGGTGGGCAGGGCATCTGTCAAATTTAACATTAACGATTTTGGTACACCCATGTACTACTCATAGCAGGTTAATTTCCCCACTTCATATAATTCTTAAACCAAAGATTGCTTTAAAAACATAGTTTTTGAGGCAGTATGCTGCCTCATACGATAGATAGGCTGATTTAGTGTGCCCAATGGCTAGCAGGCAATGTTCACATCTCATATTTCATTGCAGGTAGGAAAATCTTTCTGTACAGCATAAGGTGAGTAAATTCAAAGGCTGCTCTAAGTCTTTCAATAGAAGTGTTTATTGGCTCCTAACAACCAGGCTAGAACAACTGTGAGGGAAAAGGGTATATATGTCTTACTGGAGTTGGTAGAGTATGGGACTACAATGTGGAGGCCTTAGGCTCCAGGGACTTGGTACCACTTTTGACGTGACCTCAATGCAGGGCAATCTCTGACACTGGGCTTTAGACAGGCTTTGAATAATTGTATCAGTGGGCGAGGACCCTGATGCTAGCTTGTTTTCAAAAGAGGGTATAGACAGACCAAAAAGATGTTTGGGCTTCAACTTGCTTCTTTCGCGGACTTAGCCCTTGATGTGTGGTTCCTCTTAGTCGCCCTGTGAGGATCAGCTGCTCAACCCTTGGGACTAAAGATTCAAAGTTTGAGTCACTTTCGCAGCCAGTGATGCTAATAACACCTAATGTCGGGAAATTCACAATAGTCCAGGCCAGAGCTAACAGCCACTCTCCTCTGGCTAAGATTAAGGACTGCAGACAAGGTTTCAGCAGTTCCCCAGTGGCTCTTCTTGTTTGCCTTGGTCTGTGGACTGGTGCACCTTTGGCAGGTGCCAAAATGTAAGCATGTGTTTTATTTGTGTAATAAATAAACATTTGTGTAATATTGGCCTAAGCGTTCAGGTACTGCATTGCTAAATTAACTAATTGGGTTAATGAGTGAATAACCAACCACTCATACTTGGGGAAATTCTGTAGTAGGAAGAGGGGCCGGCCTGTGAATTGGAGCCAAATGATTGTTTGTCTTGCACAGCATGAGGATCTATTGAGGTATAATCAATAAGAAGGTTCACATTCTGTTCATAAGTTCACTACGGGGTGCTTCAGGACTTCTCCTCACAACATTCACCAGAGGTGTGCCACAACCAGGCATTTGTTTATACTTCACCAGATACATGTTCCAAATACCCATTAGGTTCTCACAGATTTCTTGCCACATTAACATGCCCAAAACTCAGCTGTGAAATGCAAATTATGTCTAGCATTTACGCCACCCAAACACAGCAATTGGACACCCCAATCTAGAACACATCAAACGTCATGTGCATGATTTACAAGGTGTTTTGAATGGGGTTTCCCATCGAAAAACGCCTGTGTAAAACCCATTTCCCATGTGGAACACTCTACACAACGCCAACCAACTTATATATCACAGTCAGTACCAATGCATCCTAACACTACGCCCCACAAGACTCTCCTTTGGCTCAGTTACTATAAGTGTTCTCTATACGAACCACGTAGAAACAGACCCCTACACAGGCATTTGCAAACTGCACACATCAACACAATAGCAAAGGTATCTGCATTTTCCTCCACTATTCAAATGCCCTTCATGTTCAGGTCCCATAGAACCAAGAGACCATGTAAATGACAGTGATGCATGGTATAACATATCATTAACCATGGACACCAGAGAGTGCTTCATCAAACGTAAATATGCATATTAGCTTCCGTTACAGCCATGCTATATCCAGGAATAACGAACCCTGTCTGTTTATAAATGCACAATGCAGTTAGCCCCCCTCCAGCAATTGCATTTTTGATGCTAAATAAAGAGTGATGATAACAGTACTAAAATCTTCTTTTGTCAATTCCCCAAAGATTCTGTGTATCTCCTTTCCTAGAACCCACACAGAGCTAGCCTCACCTCACAGATTGTGTGCATCTCCTTTCCTAGCCCATGCATTACACTAGACTCCCCTAACATATTCTGTTCATCTCCTTTCCTAACACATGCACAGTGCTAGACTCCCCTCACCTATTCTGTGCATCTCCTTTCCTAGCACCTGCACAGTTCTAGACTCCCCTCACATATTCTGTGCATCTTCTTTTCTAGCACCTGCACAGTGCTAGACTCCCCTCACCTATTCTGTGCATCTCCTTTCCTAGCACCTGCACAGTGCTAGACTCCCCTCACATATTCTGTGCATCTCCTTTACTAGCACCCGCACAGTTCTAGACTCCCCTCACCTATTCTGTGCATCTCCTTTCCTAGCACCTGCACAGTGCTAGACTCCCCTCACATATTCTGTGCATCTCCTTTACTAGCACCCGCACAGTTCTAGACTCCCCTCACATATTCTGTGCATCTCCTTTCCTAGCCCATGCATTACACTAGACTCCCCTAACATATTCTGCTCATCTCCTTTCCTAACACACGCACAGTGCTAGACTCCCCTCACCTATTCTGTGCATCTCCTTTCCTAGCACCTGCACAGTTCTAGACTCCCCTCACATATTCTGTGCATCTTCTTTCCTAGCACCTGCACAGTGCTAGACTCCCCTCACCTATTATGTGCATCTCCTTTCCTAGCACCTGCACAGTTCTAGACTCCCCTCACATATTCTGTGCATCTCCTTTCGTAGCACCCGCACAGTTCTAGACTCCCCTCACATATTCTGTGCATCTACTTTCCTAGTCCCCACACAGAGCTGGTCTCACCTCACAGATTTTGTGCATCTCCTTTCCTAGCACCCACTCTGTGCTAGACTCGCCTCACATACTCTGGGAATCTCCTTTCCTAGTACCTGCACAGTACTAGACTCGCCACGCATAGTTTAGTTTAGTTTGTTTATTTATATAGCGCAGCCAAAATCTAGGGTAACTGGGTGCATTCGACTTGGGGGGCAACATAGGCTACAGAAAGGTTGCACATGCGAGATACATAAGAGGAAAATACAGTAGGAAGCATGAGGACCGTGTTACAAGGTAGTCCGTGACACAGTTACGAATTGCAGTACAAATTGTATTACATGTAGGTAACGTATTCTTACTGAGATGTGAGACATATTTTCACCTTAGCTGAATGACCAGAATGATTCTTAGGCCCTGATTATCATGGGGAGTGCATTCCAGCATTTCGCTGTGAGCACGGGGAAACTAGATCCACCTGCTGTTTTCAGGTTGAATTTGAGAATGTTCACTTGGTGTATGTAAGGGGTTCTGGTGTGTCTGGATGAACTGTGTCTGGAGAATTTGTCTGAAAGGTAGCGTGGGGCAGTCATTAAAAGGTATTTGTGAGTAATGACGAGCGATCTTAGTGTGATTCTATCCCGGATAGGGATCCAGTGGACTCTCTTACTAATAGAAGAGATGTGGGCCTTGCGAGAAAGGTTAAGGGCACATCTAAGGGCATTGTTCTGTAAGATCTAAAGTCTGTTCGGATTGTGATTAGTGGAGCCTAGGAAGAGTGTATTACAGTAGTCTAATCTGGACAGTATCAATGCTCTAGACAGTGTGAGGCAGCTGGTGGTTGAGAGAAAAGGCTTACAGGCATTAATGAGTTTATTAGTATAGGCCGTGGATGAGATAGTGGCATGTATTTGTTTTTTGAGCGATAGTGTGGAATCGAGATACACACCCAATGTTTTGACTTCTTTTGATACTTTTATGATATTGCCATCAATGGTAAATGATTGGTACCTAGGGTCCAATTTGTTAAGGCAGGCCTGGGATCCTACAATGAGCAGTTCCGTCTTGTCATCGTTCAAGCAGAGGCTGTGGGTGGCCATCCATGCTTGAATTTCAAGGGAGATTTCATTAAGTTTTGCAGCATCTTTCTCGTAGCTCCCAGTGAGCGTGATGAGGACCTGGGTGTCATCCGCGTAATTGATATATGTGACACCAAGTTCGTCGAGTCGGTCAAAGAGGAGCTTGGTAAAGATGTTGTAAAGCGTGGGGGAAATACAGGAACTTGTGGTACTCCACATTGGATTGAGACAGGGTCAGCTGCAGCTGAAGGTGCGAAGACCCTAGTCGATCTATCAGACAGGAAGGACCAAATCCAATTGATGGCATTCTGTGAGAATGCAGCAGCCGAGGAAAGGTTTTGGGTGAGGATTTGATGGTCAACTAAGTCGAAAGCTGCGGAAAGATCCAACAGGAGCAAAATGGCCAAGTTGCCCTTGTCTTTGGCTTCATCCATTTGGATTTTTAGATCCAGGAGGGCAATTTCGGTCCCGTGCCTATGTCTAAAGCCAGATTGTCGCAGGCCTAGGAGATTGTCTTCCAAATGTCGTTGTATTTTGAGGTATGCCACTCTGTCTAGTATTTTAAGGAGAAAGTGGATGGTCGTGATGGGCTATAATTAGTAGGTATGTTGGGGTCTAAGTTGGGCTTTTTGAGGAGAGGTAGGACCCATGCCTCTTTAAGGTTGTTAGGTACAGACAAGTTTTTAAATGAGGAGTTGATCAGCGAGGTGATGAAGGGGGCTAGGTTTTTGGCTCCGTCCTTAATGACTGAGGCAGGGCACACGTCACCTTGGCAGTTTGAAGGTTTAAGGCTGGCAATTATGTTAACTACTTCGTCCTCGGTGACCGGGGAGAAGTCGAAGGGCGGGCAATCAGGAATGGTGGAGCTCTTTTTATTATTAGAGTGGTCTTTGGAGGCAAGGCTTGCTTTTTTTGATTCTATCTTAGCTTCTAAGAGAGCTATATTGTTTGAGAGTGCTTGTTGGATATTATTACACCAGGCTTTGTCCTTGATGCAATCATCTGTGTGGGGCACTGGTGATTCCATTCTCTTAGAATGGAGAATAACTCTTTCGTGCCAGATTTGACATTGTGTATTCTCAAGTTGAAAATCTCTTTTCTGGCGTTCGTGATAGCAGTTTTATAGGTGGCAGCTACAGACGGGAACTTATCTTTGGATGCGGGAGGCGGGGCTTTTCTCCAGTTAGTTTCTGCTGCTCTTTTAATATTGCGAAGAGCTTTAATTCTGCAGAGAACCATTTATTCATGTGGGCAGCTGGTTTAGCCTTTCTTAATTTGAGCGGAGCTATTTGATTAAGGGCTTGTTCCAGAGTATCGTTATAGAGTTCTACGAGGGCAGTAGGATTTGAGTTTGGGATGGGATGGTTAGCATTGGTGATAGGATTTAGGAGAGGTCTTGGGTTCTCTATAGTAATATTGGTGATCCATTCTATAGGTGACAGAAGTGGTTCTAGGTGGGAAGTAGCAATAGTGTGTGTATTGGGTGAAGTGTTATGCCTTGTGGAGGGTGGACAGTTCAGAGGTGATATGTTGTGAAGCAGTGGAAGAAAGGTGGCCATCGTGAGTGTTTTCTCTTCTTAAAATGGCCATGGTAGGTGTCTAAGCAGCTGCATATGCTACTGGCGGTATGGGCTTGGAGAGGGTGTTCTGAAAGCTTAGGTGCGTAGTAAAGCATAAAGGTTTACAGGGCAGATAATATGAGGGTAGACAATGGGAGGTGGTACATTTGAGGCAATAAGCTGTTTCAGTATACACAGGAATTTGCACATAATCTGTGCAACTCCTTTCCTAGCACCCGCACAGTGCTAGACTCCCCTCACATATTCTGTGCTTCTCCTGTCCTACCTCCCGCACAGTGCTAGACTCCCCTCAAATATTCTGTGCTTCTCCTTTCCGAGCACCCACACAGTGCTAGATTCCCGTCACAAATGGTGTGCATCTCCTTTCCTAGCACCCACACTGTGCTAGACTCCCCTCACACACTCTGTGAATCTCATTTCCTGGCACCTGCACAGTGCTAGACTCACTGCAGATATTCTGTGCAACTCCTTCCCTAGCACCCACCCAATAGTTCCAGACTCCCCCCACGTAGTCTGTGCTTCTCCTGTCTTACGTCGCACACAGTGCTAGACTCACCTTACAAATTCTGTGCATCTCCTTTGCGAGCACGCAAACAGTGCTAGACTCCCCTCACAGATGTTGTGCATCTCCTTTCCTAGCACCAGGACATTGCTAGACTCACCTCACTGATTGTGTGCATCTCCATTCCTAGCACCCACAAAGTGCTAGACTCGCCACAAATATTCTGTGCAAGTCCTTTCCTAGCACCTGCACAGTGCTAGACTCCCCCCACATATTATGTGCTTCTCCTGTCCTACCTCCCACGCAGTGCTAGACTCACCTCACAGATTCTGTGCTTCTCCTTTCCTACCTCCCCTTCATTACAAGACTCCACGCCAATTCAAATTCAGCATTTGGGTGTGCTCTTTTACCCATGTATTTCGCACACAAAACATACTGCGTGCCTTGGAGCGAGTTGTAATTGTTCACCACATTCCACTAGGGATAAAATTGGCACGGTGCATATATATCTGTGCTCTTAAAATGTTTCTGTGGTGCAAAATTGCACTGCGCAGGTGGAAAAATTATCCACGGATGGAAAACCCCCCAAAATGTCAACCTGTCGATCACCTCAAGTAAGCGCATCATTTTGGAGGTATATTGATGTGAACAACCCACACGGTTTCCTGTGACATAACTCCCCGACCATGGCACTAACATCGCCTTCTTTCCTGTGGCGCAATTACTTATCTGAATAGCTCAGCTCTGCTCACCAGTAGCGAGCATTCTCTTACTGAAGTTGGATCTGCGGATCTCCTTTGGATCTATTGATCTCTAACCTTCTGATCTGACATTGTTTTTTATTGGTTAATTGGAGATTGCTCTGCCTTTTAGCTTATGTCTTGCTGTTGTTTGAAGCGTTTGCTTGATCAGATGAGGTCATACTGTGGTTCATTCATTTGGATCAAGTGATTAGTGCTACCTCCCTCCCCCCCTTTGCTGTATTTTGTACAGTATAAAACGTACCGCCTACTCCAATAAATTCAGTAAATTTGTGCAGAAATACATAAACATTAATATACTTCAACACTTGGAAATACATTCTAGCCTTAAACATTTGACATCAATGTACAACTTAGAAAACAGGCCCTTATCAAGAAACTAAGCCAATGCTTTGACCGGTTTATAGTGATAATACCGAACGCAAAAATCTCGAAAACAAAAATATCGAAGAAAAAAGGCCGAAAACAAAAATATCGAATTTTTTTTTATGACGTTTTTTTTTCGAAATGGGGGGGTTTCCCCCCCAACCCCCCTTTTTTTCTATTTTTTTTTTAATTTTAACCCTCTTTTTTTACTTACCTGACCCCCAAAAACACATACAAATAAATAATTTAATTATTCGATATTTTTTTTTTCGAGATTTTTGTTTCGAGATTTTTGTCGTTCGGTATTATTGTTTCGGCCTTTTGACTGACCACCGCTTTGACCATTACAGATCCAGAAATGCTAGCAGATGTGTAACTTTCTGATTAATGAACCATCATGAACATTTTGTTTAATTTTTGTGAGCAATAGAATTGCCATTTCTATTCCACAAACCACCACTACTACTACCACTGTAATGTCCTCACATTAATGTAATGACACACTGTCAGTGGGTGCACACTGGTGCGGCTTTATAACGATGAGGGTATAAGGTGCCAGTTCCTCTGCCTATGGGGGAGACCGATCATTGAACCACCCCATGCATGCTGGGAAGGCCACAGAAACCTGGGATCGCCATGTTTCTGTACCCTTCACTGCAAGCATTCGGTGGTCCTGGCCAGGGTCGGACTGGGGCATAAAATTGTCTTGGGCACCAATAAAAAAGTTGCCCATGGTTGCAAATGGCAATTGATTCCTTTGTGGCAGACTGTTTGAGTATTCTCCAAGGGGCGGGGGTTGTCAACATGTGATGCAAATTGTGCATTTTAAAGATATTTATTCAGCAACACTGGTCAAAACTACTAGCTGCAGAGTGAAGTAACTCATCAAACTGGGCCACATTGGCTAAAAAAGTGGCCCACTTTGACCACAAAAACTGGCCCCCCAGACAAGCATTTTGTGTTTTTGGTTCAGGCATTGCCCTATCACCCTATAAGCCCGGTCGAGCCTGATCCTGGGGTAATCTTCAACACGCCCCCATTTGAATGACCAAGATCAGAAAGGGCAGGGCAACTGTTAGGAAATGATTCAAAGTAAGGATGTTCAGCACGCTGAGCACACGTTTTCCTTGCCTGGGCATCACTCAGAATGAATCTGTGGTAGCACACATCATGATGGAAGCTACTATTGCACTTCACTTTATATATGAATGGAAAGCCGGCCATTTGATTCCAGGCCGCTCTGCAGAACTCTGCTGTTGCTGATGGTTCAGACTTATTGGTAACTATTTCAGGACCTGCAGCAGTGCTGATGAATTTACGTGAGTTTGAGAACCCTTTCATGCTGTCTTGTGTAAAGCTTTTTAAATTCCCTAATGAATATCTCTTGCACTTCTGAAGTTGTACTTGTCTTTGTGCATGACAAAAGTAAAGCTCGAAAAAGCTCTTTAGATGTACTAAAGGGGTTTCTCTGGCTTGCTCTTGTCAGAAAAGCTCACCCTATGCTTGGTGATGGCCCCTGGGGCCTGGCCACGTAAATTGCGCACACTATTAACACAAGGGAAAACATTACCCTAGTGAAATAACCATAGGGCCTGATTTACAACGCGTTTTTCAAAGAGGTTTTCCAATTGGTGTTACAGAAACCTTGCACTGGCAAAAATGCAATTAGCCAAAGTGCAAAAAAACATGTTTTCTATGCATCATTTGCACACGTCTTAACACTACTTTGAAGTACACAAATGCTTTGAAAGAATATATTGTTTGCACTTGAGTAATTTGTGCGCTAGTGCTAATTGCACTTGCACCGACGCACAAATTCTGTAATATGACCGTATGTGCCTAATTCACAGAAGCATTTTATAATGGCAAAACTCCATAGGGAAACGTTCTTTGAATTAGGCCCTATATATTCTCTCAATTCATTTTTTCACTCGTTCAAATTATGCACCAGTGCTCCGACTAGGACACACATTGGCTCTCATTAGGACCCTGGCGGAGTGGGTTTCCGCCAGCGCTAATCGCGGCGGACCCGTCCGCCGTACTACGAGTTCCCTTAGCGCCATGGAGGTTTTCTCCGCCTGGTTTTGCCGGGCGGAGAAAACCATGGCGCTAAGGGACCTCGTTGTTAATTACGCCGCCGTACTTTACGGCGGCGTAATTAACTCCTTCCCCACTCCCATTATACCCTATGGGGCAAGAATGGGAATGGGGAAGGGTAAAATGGGGATTGGGGATTTACCGCTCCGCCAAGGTCGGCATGGGGTGGTAAATCCGCCAACCCCCATGGCGCTATCGACGGCTTTCCGCCGTGCTTCGCGGTGCATTTAGCACCGCGAAATCCGCCAGGGTCGTAATGAGGGCCATTGTCCTGATCAAGAAGGCATTGAAATTATATGTTTCTAAGACTAGGGCAATGTTTTCCCTAGTGCTAATTGCACCTGCACATGTGCAAAGCACCACCTATTCCTACAATGCATGTTTGCAACAGGACGATGTTTGCACTTGTACTAATTCAGGATGTTATTAGCACTGGCTCAAACGGTGCCCTGGTGTAAAGATCCATTGAAGGAATATCTTCTTATGAACTAGGGCAATGTTTGCCCATGTGTTCATATAATTCAATATTGCGGTTGCACCACTGCAGTATTTCTGTAATGAGGCCTCTGGAGTTCCATTCATGGTAACATAAAATAACAGGCGTATTTGTAAAGCGCATGTTCACCCCTGAAGTGGCATCTTGGCGCTAATAACAGATGTTTATTGTTACCCAACTTAATAGGGCTGAGTGGACCTGCTGGGATTCAAACCTGTGACCATGAGGTCAAACACAGGCCCCTGTAATGGAGGCATTAGTCCTCTGAGCCACAGACCCGGCCTCTGGTAGCTAACAAACTTTATTGTGATTGAGCACATTTCCCTCTCCAAATTACAATGAGAGTGTGAGTGAGCCCTCATCCCTTTTGGAAGTAAGAGGGGGTTTCCATAGAAGATAATTTTGAATAAATGGGAACATGCTTTCATGAAATATTCCTTTAGGTCAAGTTCGCCAAGGTTAGTGTGACAATCCCCAGAAAGTCTGGAATGGTCACTGCCTGAGAGACTACAATATTACATCACATAAGAGATCCCACACAATTCCTGATAACTGGGGAGGATGAGCACCACTATTGCTAGATGGCTGCCTGCCCCATCCACCTACCCGCTCCGACCTGTATCATTAATTTGCGAAGTACCTGGCATACAGTGGTGCTCACCAGGCAGAACCCAGTATCTGCCAACAGTTGTTCCATAGCCTGGGTGATAATGTTGTGGACATTGAGAGTGGCGGGGTGGTGCGTCTGCGGGCATTGGCTGTATTGGAGTATCAATTCTCTGCTGTCACCCAACCTACCTTGCCTTGTTAAGGATTCCAATCGTGTGTCACACACCAGACCCGGACTCTTGCCCTTAGCCTAGGAGGTAGCGCACAATTAAAATACTTTTTCTTGGACTGGCCACCAGGGGGGGCGTGAATGGAGACATCCTTCATGTGAGCTCCGCGCCTGGGTCCGTTAACGTGGATTGAGCCCCCACCTCGAGACCCCCCTGGCCTATCAACCACTAAAATTGGATGCCTGAAGGAGCCGGGCACCCCCCCCGGAGAAAACCCGACGAAAATCGGAGTGATCTTCGCCGAGAAAACTCGACCGAGGACCCTGGCGCGCGTGCAAACGAACTGCTGCACCAGGGCAGGAGACGCTGTCACTGTCCTGCGGCCTTGCATGAATGAACCCCAGCTGGTGACACCCGCGCTCGGAGCACCCCCGCAGGCAAGTGGCAAGTTGCATGAACACCCGATCTGCCTGTTAAGAGTTCCATTGCATCCAACGGACCTGTGCCAGAGCTGCCCGCCCTGATCGACGGAGGAGCGGAACACCGGAGAAGGCCACGCAGAGCTCAGGTAATCGCAAACCCAACCCTCCCAATCACTGGGCCCGCTACCCGACAGAGCACCAGCACGGCTCGCCTCAACTTGGCCCACGGCACCTGACAGACTCACGTAGGTGCAGGTCCTGATTGATTGATATGGGGGCCCTCACACTGCCATCAACTTAAACCTGGAAAACACCAGGAGGCTGTTACACCAGGGAGGCAAGACTACAGTTAAAGAGGGGGCAAACGCAGGCCTCCACAAGGGGCATTTGGGGTCTGGAACATCTAATTCAACAATCTTCAGCCCCCCCCCATGGGCCGGACCTCCGCGGCCGCATAGGTCGACATCACCAGAATGGGGTCGCAGATCAGAGGCACTCTGCCATATACCGACGCATAAGAACCTCTGTCCATGACTGTGCCGTACATCCCAGGACATCACAAGGGGTGACATATTCGCACGTGTACCTGAGGGTTGGGCCCCCATGGTCTGTGGTGTGTGCCCTCCTCGGATGCACCACGTACCTCCTCCGATCCCCACACCAAGGGCCACAGAAATCCTCTCCAACCTGTTGAATACTACACAACCACGGCAAGGGACTTCAACGCTCGCCTCAACTTGGCCCACGGCACCTGACAGACTCACGTAGGTGCAGGTCCTGATTGATTGATATGGGGGCCCTCACACTGCCATCAACTTAAACCTGGAAAACACCAGGAGGCTGTTACACCAGGGAGGCAAGACTACAGTTTAAGAGGGGGCAAACGCAGGCCTCCACAAGGGGCATTTGGGGTCTGGAACATCTAATTCAACAATCTTCAGCCCCCCCCCCATGGGCCGGACCTCCGCGGCCGCATAGGTCGACATCACCAGAATGGGGTCGCAGATCAGAGGCACTCTGCCATATACCGACGCATAAGAACCTCTGTCCATGACTGTGCCGTACATCCCAGGACATCACAAGGGGTGACATATTCGCACGTGTACCTGAGGGTTGGGCCCCCATGGTCTGTGGTGTGTGCCCTCCTCGGATGCACCACGTACCTCCTCCGATCCCCACACCAAGGGCCACAGAAATCCTCTCCAACCTGTTGAATACTACACAACCACGGCAAGGGACTTCAACGCACCTAGGAACGCTCCGCGCCTGAGTTCAGGGGGCACCTCAAGAACTTGTCGTCACAACGTGGAATTGTGAGCCGGACCCCTGTGGTACAGGGTGTGGCCCCCCTCAGATCCTCTAAACTTCCCCTACCTCAGGTAGCATTGGCCTCTATCATGCGCAGCTGACACCTGCTCATCTCACTACTGAGGACACGCTGCTCATGGACATTAAAAATAAATTGGCGAAATACAAATTCTCTCCACCTCACGAATCCCTGCAGTCATCCGGCGCTAGCAAAATGTCAGCAACGGGATCCGACGCGGCTGCGACCAAGGCGGACGTTGCTGACTTACTTACCAAAATGAGGAGCATGAGAGCTGACATCGGAAACAAGATAGACAAAATCACACACAGGATGGATAAAATGGAGGACAGGTTGGAAGAAGTCAAACATAACCAAACCTCCCTGAACACCTGGGAGACTCAGATGGACCTTCTGATAGCAGAGATTGAACACAAAGAAGAAGAAATGTGCTTAAAGGTCGACGATCTCGAAAACAGGGAATGCCGCAACAACATACGTGTGTTTGGCATTCCGGAAAAGGAAGGCGAAACCGAGCTCGATCTTAAACAGAGCTTACACACCATTTTGAAGCTCCTCTTTAAAGATGATTCAGTGGATGAACCATAAACCGACCACATTCACAGAGCTGGTGGCAGACTAGGTGGCCCAAGATCAGAATTAGCTCGATTCCACAATTATTCGGATAGGACGCAAATCCTGGAGAAGGCCAGACACACACCGCAGCTAGCACTGGGAGATTCAGACATTTCTATTTATCAAGATTTATCCTCCCTTACACTGGCATTGAGAAGAAGTGCTTACCGATCACAAGAATGCTCAAGGACAAAGGTATAAGATATCGAAGGGGCTATCCTTTCTCACTCACATTTGAGTGGGAAGGATCTACAGTAAAAATCACCTCTGAAAAAGGGATCGCCAGCTGCATATCGGACTTTCTAGGCGCACAGGGAGAAGGAACATCATCGGGCGGACGGAAAGATGAGGACAGAGAATGGCACACCAAGGGGTCGAGGCGAAAGAGGATCCAGGGATCCAGAACGTTTAGGAGAATGAATAACTCTCAAGACATGAAACATTGATCTTCCCTCCCATTTGTCCCTTTGTGTCTATACAACAAGCATCAGACGATGAGATCACGGTAAGATCGAAGCTGGGCACTAGAGATCAGTGCTCAGCAATCGCATGCGAGGCACTGGGCCCAACACTGGGCAACTCTGAAGGATGAGGGGTGTTGGAAGGGGAAGGGAAAGGTGTTTGGGACACGGAAAACACCTGTTCGGTGTGTGCTGATGGGGACCTGATGTAGGGCAGACACCAAAATGATGACTAAGAACGGGGTCAGAACTCGAGCCTGGAAAATGTTTTTTTTCTTTTTTCTTGAATTATGAGCAACACGTTGGGGGCTCATTGTTAATGTGGTTATATTGAAATAGGCACTCTTGTTTCGCGGTTCCCACTGGTGGTCCTAGAACGACTGCATGATGTTAACCTGGCCGGATCGGACGCCGAATGAAAAAGGGGGTGGGGAGGGACAGGAGGGTGGGGTGGGAGAACAACTCAGAGTTCATAGAAGGGAAGGGTTGAAAAGAAGAGGGATACAAAAAGGGACCATGAGGGATCAAGATAGGAACCGGACGGGTCGATTAGTGACCCTCTTAGGGCCTATCAGGACCCAACACAATGGTAACGAATCAGACACAAGGCCGCCCAAAATAACAGAGGCACTGAAGCAGACATTTTGGACATTTAAGCACACACTCATAGTTCAAGATGTCACCCACATTCCGAAATGATACACTACGCATATGCACACTTAATGTAAAGGGCTTGAACTCTCCCACAAAACAATCTATGGTGGCCAGGGAATTCAGGCGATCCAACATAGATATTCTATTTCTTCAAGAAACACGTTATGAAAGAGGCGAGGAGAAAGCAATCCCATGCCGCGAAGTAGGTCTCTCCATCTGGAGCTCTGGAATTTCAAAAAAGGCGGGAGTGGGGATTCTAATTCGCAAAGGCCTCCGTATGGCAAATCTTGGGTCTTGGTCCAACACAGAAGGAAGGGCTCTGGTAGTTGTGGGAAACATTTGCGGCACAATTGTTACTTTCGCCACACTCTACGGACCCAATCAAGGGCAAAATAGGTTCCTCCACAAAACCACTGAGAAAGTTTTCACTATGGCACAGGGGCACACAGTTCTTGGAGGAGATGGACTGGACTGGATTCCCCAACCTGGCTTTTCTGGCTCGGAGGAATATCCCACTGTGTGTGAAAAGGAAGGGTTAATAGTCTGCGGGTGATGTTCCGACCTCCCACTTCCCTTCTCTCCCTCCGTGAAACCCTTTTGGGATTCCCTGCGAAGACTCACCTTAGGGACCAAAATGACAAGCTCTCCATCCTGCTTCTGATGCAGGGGCGCGTTGTGATTTCAGTTACTTCACTGGATTGATGAGTTTAAACTAGTTTGTCCATTCCCGTCGTACCGCAAATGTTTATGGCAAGTTTGGGTTTATATTCACTCATCTGTTCTTTTCTTTCGCAGGTGCTGGAGAAGATTCCGGGCTGCAGGCGATTTGGATGAAGCCAAATTCTGGTAAGAATTCCGATGAGAGATTCCTTTGCAGTTTTAAGTATCTCCTTTAATGTCCAATGTCTTTTTCCCCATAGGGGCCGGGGTACGGCAATGCCGGAGGTAAGGCGCCGACCCGAAAAGAGCTGCTGTGTCTCTCTTGCAAATGGGTAAGTCTTGAGTGAGCGTATTGCTAATGTTCTCACATACTACCACTAATACAATGTCTGTTTGTTTTCCCCTTAGGGGCCGGGGTGCTGAGATGCCGAAGGTATGGCACAAACCCAAAGGCGGAGAGGGAATTGAACCACAGGTAAGTTCTACTTAGATTCGTGTTTCCCTTCTCACCTCTCTTTCTCCTTCCTTCCAATAGGTGCTGGATGGCGGTGGAAGCTCCGGATGGACGTCGCAGGACTCGAAAACGCCACGTGCAGGTGAGTGAAATGCAGCGTGCTGCGCGCGATGCGATGCGCATTTAAAATGTTTGCCTTCTTTGCAGGATCTTAGGCGTGCAGAATCCGGAGTGCAGATGTATCAGGTAAGGTTCTTGTTTTCACCTGTTCTCTTCCCTTTTCTTCTTTGGGTGTTTCCAGGATGCTGGCAGGCGTGATGGAGGACCAAGGCAGGAGCAGCACGGTGAGCGTCCAGCTGCTAAGTGCAGAACAACGCGAAGCGTGGTCTGCTGCTTGGGTGTGGCTTAAATAGCCTTTCAAGTAGTTCCAGGTATGTATTCTTCCCCCAGAAATATGTATTCCTCCACCGGTCACACCCTAGAGATCAAGTAGTCCCTAGAAAAATAGTTCCTTCCAGTCTTGGAAGTTGCAGCATGGTCTGCACATGTAAGTTTACACCAAGCACTACTCCCAACCTACTTCTGTATGAGCCTGGCGCCGATGGCGCCAGGACTGATGTCCCCTATGAGCCTGACGCCAACGGCGCCAGGACTGAGCCCAAAGGGCCCCCATCTGGGGCTGCTGGGACTTCCCTTGAATGCATGGTGTCTGTCTCTGAGGGTGCCGGGCCTGGTTTGGCTCCTTGGAGGCAGGCATCATGACATACACAAAGCACAAGGAATAGGAGAAGACCCATCTCTTCTGTCCTTAGATGCCGAAAAGGCCTTTGACAGGGTGGCCTGGGACTTCCTGGAGAGAGTATTAGTTTGGAATGGGTTGGGAACGAAACTCAGTCGTGCCATTAAGGCACTGTACACATCTCCCATGACATCTGTGACAGTGAACGGAGGCTACTCAAGGTGATTCCCTTTGGAAAGGGGAACGAGACAAGGCTGTCTCCTGTCCGCAATACTGTTTGTGCTGTCCCACGAACCGCTGGCACAGAAACTAAGACACAATGACAGGGTTAAAGGAATTAAAGTGGGAGAACGAGAATATAAACTGGGCCTTTATGCTGACGATGTTCTCCTACACCTAACTGATCCTTTAAACTCAGTCCCAGCTGCACTATGCATAATTGAAGGATATGGCGAATTAGCCGGCCTCAAAATGAATACAGGAAAAATCGGTCCTCCTCTCAATTGATAAAAGCAAGGACTCCGAAGAGGAACGATTCGCTCCGCTAGGGGTGAAGGTCAGCCTCTCCACACTCAGATATCTGGGCATTAACGTTATCCGACAACTAGGCTCTTTATATCAAGCTAATTTCCCCCTGCTATCACTTACCATCCAGAAAGATATCAAAAGGTGGTCAAGACTCACCGTTTCCTGGTATGGCCGCCTAAACGCTATAAAAATTGTGATACTGCCCAAAATACTCTATTTGTTTCAAATGCTGCACATCACAATGCCCAATGAATATTTCATTGACACTAGGAAGTCCCTGTTAACCTTCCTATGGCAAAATCAAAAGCCCAGAGTCCCCAGATCCTTGCTCCAACTACGAAAGGACAATGCAGGGGTAGGCCTCCCAGACATAGAAACATATTACAGAGCGACCCAATTGTGCATATTAATTCTGCACATCAGGCAACAGTCGGACCCGCAATGGATAGCCCTAGACAATTACCATCTTTGGCCATTCATTCTAGGTGAATGGCTTTGGGTCCCAGGGCCCCAATTACGGAACAGCATTAAAACTCACCCCATCATTGGAACAATATGGGCACTGTGGAAACCTGGCAAGAAAATGGAGGGAATTACGACTTGGACCTCCCCTCTGGGACACCTGTGGGCGCCGGGAATCCGAGGCACGATCCCGGACCCTGGGAGCTTTGAGGACTGGTATCAGGCGGGACTAGAAAGAGCTGGGCAGCTGTGGAGGAATAATACCTTCATCACCATTCAGGAGCTACAAGAGGCACTCGGTATAGGCCCACTTTCGGTGTTCTTATACTTGAGACTTAAGGGGGTTATGACAAGGGCGATTTGGAAGAACCAACTACAAAGGGACCTCACCCGTTCGAAAGAATTCTTGATACCTGTACGAGCTCTAAAGGCCTAATAAGCGCAATGCACTCGGTGCTGACTGAGGTTTTCATCACACCATCCCTCACGCTGAAGAGCAAATGGGAAGCAGATATGGGTAGACACATCTCACAGAAGCTATGGTTACAAATATGTAGGAGAACAGCGAAATCATCCATATCCTACCAATACAAGCTACATGCCATCAAGCTAATATACAGATGGCAATACGATCCACTTAGATTAGCTAAAATGTATCAAGGAGTAAGCCCATACTGCTGGAGGGGCTGTGGAAGGAAAGCTGACTATTGGCATATGTGGTGGGGATGTGGGGCGGTCCAAGCTTACTGGTCAGAAGTTCTCAGTTGGATCAAAGAGTTAGATGATGAAGAAAGGGAGAAACAACCATTGTTGATTCTATTTGGCCTGATTGAAATAGAAGAGACGACCATTAAACCACCCAAAATGATACAAGGCCTACTGATGGCCGCAAGAGCTTGTCTCACTATGGTGTGGAAGAGGGCTACGCTCCCTACCAAAACAGAATGGAGAGGTGTCGCCCGAAACATTTATAGAATGCACAACCTGACTGCAGCCCTTCATGGGGACCGCACCTCAGTTGAAAATGAATGGTCAGAATTTCGCGCTAAATACATCACTCAGTAGAATGTGTGCGAAACATTATAAAAGTCATAGACATCCTATAAAACAGTTGACAATGTCTGCTAAACCAAATCCAAAAAGTATTATTATGTTCCTCTGCTTAGTGTTATGGTTCTAATAATGTTCCCGATGTGGAAAGTTGAATTGTATTAACCCTCCTGTTGGTATTATGAGGGAAAGAGGGGAAAGGGGGACAGGGGGTAGACAGCTTTTGAAAATGCCATTGAGAAAATTATAAGCTTCACAACGATACCAAATGTTATATGCAATGTTTTGTATATTTCCTTTTATACAACTTCTTGTGGAAAATGTCTGTAATTGAATGTCGAAACCCCTACTTTAAGATTAATAAAAATGAAATTTAAAAAAAATATATATATTTTTTCTTTATTTCCTAGGAATTCGATCGAGCTGGCACCCAACCCGTTTCATATGCCCTTTTACAAACACCCCGGATCACAATGGACCATGATCCAGGCCGGTGGGTGGTAATACAATATTTATTTATTTTAACTTCAAAGAAAATCACACAAATTTAATATTGGGCAGAAATCACCAATGGGGTGATAATTACAAGGTAAAATGATGAAATACACTTAGTTTGACTTTTTACTAAAACATATCCAAAGCACAAATGATGGGGAGCAATTTTACTGTTCGGGTAAATGGCACCCAAGTTAAGATTTCCCCCTGCAATGCTCCCACAAACCCGAATTAATCGAATTTTGAGTGGATAGAAAGGAGCAGCAGTGTCAGGTATACTAGGCAGCAAACAGAATTAAAATCTGAACATCCCCCAAGAAGTGAGAGGCAAAATCAGATTCAAGACCCTTTGCAATTGCATAAATGACACTCGGAATTGGTAGACAATGAATTTACATTTGCGGTTGAATAAATGAGGTAAATATGAGTTATAAGTGTATCCGAGATGTAAGAACACTAACAAACTACAAGGCAAGATATTAACAACGGGCATACAGTTCAGAAAATCCACTTTGAAGTGACAACACAGTGCAGCCAAAATCACACGCATAGAAATTGCACTTTCTTACTTTCACAGGTTTAAATGTCAAACGGTTTGAAAAATGGGTGAAATAGACAGAATTGGAATGCGGTTTTTATGCTGGATGACGGATGCCCATCACAGGGATAATATGCAAGTGAAAGAGTGACTCTAACTTAATGACAGGATGAGATTCCAAGGGGAAAGTAAATTTGGTTTTAAAATAAAAGCAGTTAACAGAGAAAATCGGTTTGGAAAGGAAAGGACAAGTTTCACTTAAACTAGATTTAGTGGCTAGAAAAGAGAAATGCCACCCATGAATAGAAAAGTTACTCTTCAGTTGTAACCCTTCACACAGTGTGCCTCTTTTTAGGGAGAATTCATTTATTTAATCAAAATATTACTAAGGACTTACACAAGACATACATGGCGAGAATAGCGCTAACACTAGCAAATCAAGGACAGGATGGACAGAGAATTCTGACAGTTTTAAACAAGTTATCAGGGTATTGATGGGATTACTTAGAGAGTGGAACAAAGACAAGGTATCAAGATGGGGTATGCTATGTGTTGCTATGGGATGGAGTGATTCTCACATCAGCACTTGAGTTTGGGATTTGGGACAGCCAACCGGGTTTCTGGACACCAAGGCAATATCTGGTCACTGGTCACCACGGCGGGGCTCTCCTCAAAGAAAAGAGCTGGGCCTATCTGGCCATTGGATAGCAAGGGTACCGCTGGCATGTGGGTAGTGGGGCAAGAAGCTGGTCTGGTCACAAGATACTCTCAAAAAGGGTACCACAGCTTTCCCCCCTTTCTCCCTGAGTTATTGGGATTTCAGTGGGATTTCTTTTTGGATCAGTGGTCCTGCCTGGATAGGATCAGCTATGCTGTGGCCTGGCAGTGGGATCTGTAATCTGGCAGGATGAATATGGAATATCAGGATACGCAGGAGCTGGAAAAATCAGAAGAGTGTGTCCCTTGTCTCTGTGAGCTTCCCCCTTTTATAAGGCGGGTGATATCACAGGATTTATTGCTGGGCAGAACTAAGCTACACTTACCCCTAAGAATTGGATAGGTCAGCCTTAGTTATGTCGCCTCCTCCTTAGAAGCAGATGGGACTGAAGGAGGGTCTCAATTTTATGGGGTTGTGTTTTTATGAGGTACAGAGCCATCCCACAGTCATGTTTGCCAAAAATCAGTCAGGACATAAATCACACATTTTTACAGTTGTGGCACTTTTGCAAATCACATAGGCAATTGACATATTCCACACAGTGCATAACATTCCAACTCACAGGTCTGTACAACATTGTTTCATCCTTCTAATAATCTTTCGACATTTTTTGTGGGAAATATTTCACCTAAAATTCTATAACTTTATACATGTATACATATCATCATAGAGCATGTTTGCATTATTTTTTAACGTTCCATACTTTTCCCATGATTTACCTTTTTCTGCTGTTTGTTGTCCGGTTGCTGAAATAAAAGTCCAAAGTTTATTAATTCAGAACTGTCTTTCGCCCCACATGGGCTAGCCTTTGTCTCCTATATAAGGACATACTTCCAAATGTTGCTCTGGAGTAGCCTTTGAAGCTCCCCAGTTTAAGTTGAGGGGTGGTGTTACTAACAAATTCATACCTATGTGTCCCAGAATCTATTGTATCCGGTTGAAGCACTGCCATAGAGTCTGATGAGCGTGTGACATTCTTCCTCCTGGTCCATTCATAGTTTCCAAATGTTCTGCTGGTTTCACAGTAGATTTATTTATTTATATATGTATTCTTTCCTGAACCAGAAAGCAAATCTGTTGGAATTAAATATACCATATATGTTTACCAACAAATCCCCCCTCACATTCTCTGCAAAGACAGGCCTTAACTCAACATTTCACTTTTAAAGAGCATTTTCCTTGTTTGTCAAAAGCACATTTTACACGTGGGTTAATTCTGCTAGGCTGTCACT
The DNA here is from genome assembly GCF_040938575.1 of Ambystoma mexicanum. Lineage (NCBI taxonomy): Eukaryota > Metazoa > Chordata > Amphibia > Caudata > Ambystomatidae > Ambystoma > Ambystoma mexicanum. The sequence continues at coordinate 379,520,272 of NC_090927.1, read as the reverse complement.
TTCAAATGCGGCCTTCTCACATTCATTTTCTGAATCTTTCCAAATCCCCAGTCATGTTTTCAATGCACAGGCATCTGTCCAAATAAAAGTCCCTTGAAACTGGCATGAGCTAGGAGAGAGAGAGAGTTTTTTTAATAAAGAATCTAGTTTTGATATTTTGTTGCAAAGTAAAGAGTTTTGGGTACAGCTTGAATTGAAGTTTCTTTGTTATTTCACAGATCTTGCCTGACACAGCCTGTCATTCAGTAAGAAGTGCTTTCTTTTGCTGGAGCACAACCTGAATATGGTTGTGCATAGCTGGGTCGCACTGGAAGCAACTGTGTACTGTTGAACAGATGAAAAAGAGAATCAGGCGCGGACACTTTAATTGTAAACTATTTCCCTTTTTAGTGGGAAATTTTGAGCTAGAGGTAAAATAGCGCTGCTTTTCAATTCTTTTCTTTGGTGCACATAAGGAAAACAATGGCAGCCATTCTTGGGGTGTTCATGTTCCCTCTTGCCCCATTGGTGCTTGGCAAAGACAGCACAGCCATCATTTTTTGTAGCTGCAAAACACAGTTTTGATGTGAGGCAATGGTGCTCAAAGGAGCCAGTGCAGCCATTCTGCTGGTACTGCTGAATTGCAGCTTGGTGATGGAGGGGAATTCTGCCGGGTTGGTAAATGTACCCCACAGCCTGCCTGCAATGGGTAACACACGTTAAAACACAGAAACATGAAGATGATGTGCACAACAACATACATAGTAAACATTGGCAGTAAAATGTGCACATGAATATCAGCTATGGACTATGTCCTCCATTGTATTTCAGAGTCAAAAACCTTAAACAGAATCACTAAAATTCACAAAATGATTACCAAATATAGCACATTTATCAACATTAGGTTCAAGTTAATGGGCTCCAGAACAGTTAGAGAGATGACTCAAAACTAAAGGCCTAATTCACAAAGAAAGCACCAAGTCTGCACAAAATAACACAAGCGTGAACATTGCATGGCCCAAATGTAGCGCTTTGGGAGCTGATTCATGGAATTATATGCGTGCAGAAACTAGCAGTGCAGGGCAAAATGAGTAGCGGCTGCCATGCCCACAACACGCCCGAGGGCAAAATAAACATAGCGCTGTCAAACAACTTTTACCCTGTACCTATGGCAAAGAGGAAAGCAAGGATTACTTACCAGCAAACACCATCACTTCACTCCTCTTCTCCGACTGACAAGTCCTCACCCCAGTACCTCCACTAATCTGTGCCCTAACACCCTACATTACGGCAGCAAATACAAGTCCTCCTTCATCCCAGTACCTCCACTAATCTGCACCCCAACAACCTACATTATGCAGCACCCACAAGTCCTCACTCGTCAAATCACATCACCCCAATGGCCATTCTTTTTGTTTCCTTACACAGCACTGACATCAGGAGGTGGATGAAATGTTAAATGTCTGAGTGAATTCCCATTGCATCAGCTTACTTGCAGAGGTCCATGATGAATCCCCAGTCCACTTTAGTAGACACATCCACTCCCATGCAATTTGGCAACATCACTCTCTTGACAACAGCTCACTGGTTGCCCCCCCCTCCATATCTCTTGAACTTAGGAACACAAGAATCAGACTCCCAGAGATGTAATAATCTTGTTGTCTGCTGAACAGACTGAACTGTATGCTGGCCCACACTCATGACCTGTCATGAAAAGGCTACAGTCACGTACCCAACAGTAATGGACCCACACCTCAAATACCGCTGCGGTGGAGTACATCTGGCCAGATACCTAAACAAATGAGTACCCATCCTCAATAAGACGCCCAAAACATCATCCTAAAATTCCTCTTACCTCCAAATATCTCCCCACATCTCCCCACATCACCAACCATAGACACACATTCTAAAACATACTCAAGCATACTCAAGCAACACTGAACCAAAGGCAAACATGCAATGCCCTTGCACCAAAAATGGCATAAGGCAACCACATGGCCAAATGGACAAGTCCATCAAAGTAATGCCACCATGCCTACCACAAACAAGCCCCAGCATGACTCCACACTCATGGAAACGTTTACTAAGGAAGTGCCATGCCAACCACAGTATACATGATTGACACACCCACACACGCCATTGTCATGTCACAGCATGGCCGACCGCGTGGGGCACTTACCCACTGCAAAACAGCTCAGGTCTGTTGCCTCGGCGGTCGCTCCTAGGCCGTTCTATGCCCCGCAGTTCATGTGGGAGGGGCCGGTTTCTGCGGCAACGGTTGCTGCCACACTGGAGGTTGCCATGGCAACTACAGGATGCTAGGATGGCACCTGTAGTCGCTCGCTATCAACGTTATCGGTCATGTGATGCCTCACCATGGCAACGGAAGTAAAACCCATCCGGAAACTGTAAACACCGCTTCTCAGCTGTTTGTTTCACAGCCTGTGAAACGTTCTACTTGGACTTCACTTCTACACAGATCTCTTCGTTGCTATGGACTTCTGGCCTGTTTTTTCCTCGAACTCTCGTTTGGATTGCCCTTCTGTTTTGGTACCTAAGATTTGGACTGCTTTCTCTGGCTATTAAGATGCTTGGATTTGTTCATCTGGACTGCTCTTTGGAATTTTCCCTTTGTCTTTGGCTGACCCATCTCAACGGTTTTCTGGACTTTTTTCCTGGACCTTTGCAATTGTTTGCCCATTTGAATTGCACTCTTCTGGGAGTCTGCTGTCTGACTGCTGTTGGCAGCAGTTTTCTGCTTTAGGGAACGACAGATGTTCACTTATCTGAATCCCCATTTCCGTTCCAAGTATCAAAATGGTACACACAAGTCATGTTCCTATTAGTATGTATTTCCCCCATGAACCGCGTTTACATGGACACAATTCACAATATCACACTCGATTTTCACCAAATCCGAAACTCCAATAATCAGTTGATTAATCACGTGATATGTCTCATAAGCATTTATGGAGCACGTCCTTGCGTGTGCAACAACACTAGATGGATACTTTCAATGAAAAACGGCCATTGCAGTACGGCAAATGGAACGCGTCACTCCGAGTATAACAACACTAGACGGATATTTCAAATAGAATGCAGCCATGTTGTGTAATTCTTCGATTAACCTCCTATTCAACTGGAGTAAATAATTCCATGGTATACTGAATCGTCAACGCTCGTATTGGAGCATTTTATGCTTATCATAGATACTCAAATAGTGAGGTGATACATTAACTAGTGCAAAAAACACACATTTAGGAGCATGGCGTAACCAAAGATACATCTTGCATGATTATTGTGTGGCGGACAGTCCTGATGGACAGGTCCTAATCATATATGGGAATTAAATGAATAGTATCAAGTTCAATATAACAATAGGTTCACACAGCCGCCAACAGCACAACATGAGCAGAAATAGAGTATTCATTAATTCATTAATTCAATCATTCTTCTTTATCACTATATTCACATATTTCACAAATAGGGATGAACTCCCTTTAATACCCTAATTGGTATAATTCAAATCTAGAAGTGAAGTGATACTCATCTACCTCAATATATCAATTTTGTTTCCATTTATAGTATTATTTATAGTAGCTCTAAGGGACCAATCTCCATCAATACCTATAGGAGATGAGATAAAGCAATTCAGTGAAAAGTCTTTGTTCATTCCTTTGGGATCCTCTGGGATCGACTGTGTCCAGTAAGTCAATCCAGAAGATCTTACTTTGAGACAAGTGTTGTAATCTCCCCCTCTAGGGGGTCATCTCACTACTTCAAGAATGTTAAATTGAATTTACGCAATGTAATGTCTCTGTGCCATAAAGTGTCTAGCCACCGGTGAATTTTCATTCTTACAGCGGATGTTCGATTTATGTTCTGTACATCGTTCGCGAGCTGATCTGGATGTCTGTCCAACGTAAAGGAGCCCACATGGGCATTTAATGCTGTAAATAACCCCTGTTGATCTACATGTGGCAAGTCTTTGATAAATATTTTTTTGCCTGTGTGTGGAAGTTTAATGTGGTCTCCTTTGAGTACATTATTGCAATGGCTACATGATAAGCAAGGGAAAGTCCCTTTTCTTTTAGATGTTAATGTAGTCTGATTGTCTTTCAATACCCTTTCTGCTTTCACCAATTTGTCACAAAGATTCTTCCCCCGTTTGTATACCATCATTTGTGGTTCAGGGAATAGCTTCAACAAGATCGGGTCATGATGAAGAATTGGCAAGCCCTTCTATATAATTTTTTTTAATATGGTAGCTCTGTTTTGAATATTTTGAGATAGAAAGGAAAGATCTCGAGTCCTTTTTTATTTTGGGGCTAAGTAATTGATCCTTCGTATCTTACATGTTTAACGTGGGAGAACCGAAGGATATCACAGAAAGCCGGTGAGTCCTCAGGAGGGAAGTTGGGCTACCAGGGCACTTCAGCAACCTTACCAAAGACACTGCAGAAAGCCGGTGATTCCACAGGAGGGAAGCTCGGACACCGGGGCACTTTGCCAACCTTATCAAGGACAAGTAAAGAATAAGGAAGTACATAAAAGGGAATATGATACCCAACATTTAAAAACGGGAAATAACAGAATGAATGCAAGATATGTACAAGTGTGCCAAGTGAAACACATGAGAAAGCCCTGGCAGGAGAGTATATGAGGCCAAGTCAAGTTTGCAAGTGTGCCAAGTGAAACACATGAGAAAGCCCTGGCAGAAGAGTGTAACAGGCAAAGTGAAGTTTGCAAGTGTACAAAGTGAATTTCATGAGAAAGCCCTGGCAGGAGAGTATACGAGGCCAAGTCAAGTTTGCAAGTGTGTCAAGTAAAACTCACAGGAAAGCACTGGAAGGAGAGTATAACAAGCAAAACCAAGTTTTAAAGTTTGTTAAGTGCAGTGCATGAAAAGGCCCTGACAGGAGAGTATACCAGGCAAAGTCAAGTTTTTCAAATGTGTTAAGTGAAGCACATGAGAAGGACCTGGCACAAGAGAATGCCAGGCAAAGTCAAGTTGGCAAGTGTGTAAAGTGAAACACGTGAGGAAGTCCTGTTTAGGGAAGACACCATGCAAAGCCAATACTGAGAGAAAGGTTTATATTAAAGTGGAGAAGAAACCTGGCAGTGGAGTACACTATGTATTCTGTGAAATTGGGACTAGCAGCCAAGTTGTTTTGTATATAAGTTGTTTTTGTTGAGCAGAGAATTCCAAGGAAGGCTCATACCCTTAGAAATTTAAAATATGTAAGGATGGGAGCAATCCGCTGGAACCGTGAACTTTATGTTTTGGGAACTTTTGTGTTGGAGTCACGGCTTTCTTTTTGAACTTGAACATTTGTGCACTTTCAATGCCAAAGACATTATCCTTTTTCATCGTATAATTATTTTTTTGTTTATTATTATTTTTATTTGTATTCTTTTACAAACCTTTTATCATAGTACTCAAAACCTTTCCTTATTCTAAATAGGTTCAGTGCATCAGCTCATAGTCATCAACCCGTTAACTCCAATTAAATACATTTTACATTTGTTTCAAAGGCATTCTTAAGAAACTTCACAAGACAAAATGTTGTTGCAAGATGCTGCCCTGAATGGAGGGAAGACCAACATTCCTCTGTATCCCCACATTGTCCTTCAACTACTGCCCTGCCCAAGTACTTAGATCTTAAATCGGTTAAGCCTGGGCAAAACATGGTGATATGCTGAAGAGTTTCTTTCACCCCTTCCTTAAGACAAAATCTACATTCCACAGAAAATGCTTGTTTGTAAATTCTCAAAATGTGTTTAGTGGGAAGCAAATTCATCCTGAAGTGCATAAACTGGTTCCTATACCATCTGTTAGGAAACTTAGTTAGATACTTTGGAATAGAGCCACAAGACTTATGTTGATCTCTCATAGCAGCCTTAAGCTTGTAAGATTTCTTCTCCTCTATGGTTTTGATCCAGTCATCCTGCCACAACTTCCACTTTACCCTGGCAGGATTGTTGATTAGCTCGTCCAAGTCAGCCCAGAGATGTTGTAGGTATCGCTGGCAACCATTACTCCACTCAGTTATTAAGATGTTTCTGCAGTTCTTCAGCTTTGTCCCCACGATTTGATAGGGCCTAGCCGGAGAGACCTAGAAACATTAGTGCTACAACACCAAGGTTTTCCATATCAATCTTGCTTGCAAGTAGATCAAGGCCTGCTCAAACCTTATAACTGAAGTTGGTATCACATTTGGAAGCTTCAGCATTTTTCTCCAAAAACTTCCTTCTAGTGAAGTCCACAATTCCCAAGGAGATAAAGGAAACTCCTTTATCTCCTACTGGCATAGCCTTAGCTTGAAAAAAGGACAGAACCAGCAAGATGGAGAAGTTACTGTATTTATTCTAGGCCAGCCTACCCTGAGTGATCAGGATTTTTAGTTTAATCTTCAGGGCTTGCTTGCGGGGGAGATCCAACTTGCTGTTGTTAATGAGACCCCCTAAATAAGTTACCTGTTGGGTCTGGACTAGAGGCTCTCGTTTAACATAACATTTAAACGAAGAACTTGGCCTGGGTCTTTGTGGGACCAGTACCATGGTGGTAGACTTTGTTGTGTTCATCATCAATCCATTCATGTCCATGGGCTCATTACAACTCCGGCTTTGATCGTGCCAGTAAAAATGGAAGGCTGCTGCCAGAGTTGTGTTTTTTTTCCGGTTCCTGGCTTTAGGGAATCACTGGAGCATTACAGCCCCGGCGGTCCATGAAGCCAGGCGTCGGAAAATGTAACTCCACATTCCCATTCCAGTCCCATAGGACTCAATGGGAATGGGGAGGGCTACCTTCAAAGTCTGTAAGCAGGTGCCATTCCACCCGCCAGGTCACTCCTGCATCCGGCCTGCAAACTTGTACTCTGCCGGTCCGGTAACAATGGTGCCGGTAAGCCTACTGACAATGTCGTTACTAGACCGGCAGGTTTGTCATGAGGCCCCTTGTATTTGTTGAGGGTATCCAAGCTCTGCTGGAGACCGATTGGCATTATGTCAACCAGCATCAAATGATCAGAGACAAGAAGTCTTGTCAAGCCTTGGCCTCCTATTTTTGGTGGAAATACTCTGATCTTATACAAGGTCTCCCCAATGTAAGAAAGAAATAAGCTAAATAAAGTTGGGGCCATGGGACAGCCCTGTTTTAGGCCACCAAAAGTATTGTTTGGCCTTGTCAAAAGACCTTGCACATTAAGACGAATTTGCACATTAGTAGAATCATAGTGTTGATTGCCTCCAGTAAATCTGGAGGACACTTCCATGCCTCCATCCTTAGGAATAAAAGGGAGAACTTTCTTCAGTTGTTTAAGCTTAAGGAAGCCAAGTCCACATACCGAGTTTATCTGATTACCCTAGTTAGCAAGACAGACATTTTAACGTCCAGATTCCAAACCACTGTAACTGGTTCTGGTAGAAGGCCCAGAATAATTGTGTGTTTCTGTTGCAGCTTACAATTTAAGTGTATCTGATCCATGTCTGTAGGGGGTTCTGGTTCACAAATGACACATGTGTTTGAGAAATGTACATCGAGGGGCAGTTGAAGTGGTTCTCATGAGTTGTATTTCACTATGGATGGCCTCTGTAGGATTGTCATATGGCAAATGTGTGACTTCATACACACGGATGAGCCCTGCAGCAGGTCATTCTGAACTCAGTATTTGGGTGGCAGTTGCAGCATAACAGCACAGCAGTTGTGGTACATCTGGCTCTATATATATTGGATGTGCTGTCATATGTGGGTGATCTGGCAATGGAGTTGGTATGGTCTTCAGAAGCCAGGCAACACCCTTCACCATTAGTGTTGTGGGAGTTATCACAGCATGTTGTGCACTCAAGAAAAAACTTGGAGGCACCTCCTTCTACCACTTAGCCACAAGAACCTGGAACAACATCCCAAAGGAAATAAGAAAGACTGAAGATCACCTAAAATTCAGGAAATCACTAAAAACCTGGCTCTACAACACTACAGACTAAACCTGAAAAACGAAACTGGTAAAAACGATAACTAAACCGGAAAGACACGGACATCCCTGACCGGGGAGACTAAAGCCCACAGCAACTGGACGGGTGACATCGGATAAACAGGAACACAGGCAGCACACACGGAGACCGAGTCTACTAGCCCAGACAATCCCACCTACACTTTCATCCGCCCATAATCTAATTACCGCCAGGTACCACGTTGATGTGTAATTATCGAGACATTGACAATCAACCCCACTACCTGAGAGATTGTCATTAACAGATGCACTGGCCACTAGAGTCTAAATGGAGGACAAGGGAGCCATGATAGAGCATGTTAGAGGTGGGGGCCAGAGGAGTAAGGAACCTGTAGGCCAGTCAGACCCAGATCAGGACAGAGCCGCAACAGGGGAGACTATGCAAGCCGAGCGCTTCAATTCAGGATAGAGATGCAAACTAACCAACCCTACTAATAATTTTCCTTTCTGCATACACCTCTCAAACTTCAAACCAAACACAACCAAAACCTACAGCAGAACAAACCGCATAAACTTCACTGCATTGCAACAACAAAACAAAAACACACATAGCCTTGCACAACAGTACACAACGACTACCGGCCGCAAACAACCCAGGCCCAGCCAATGGACCCACCGGGCTGAGGCCGCCAACAGCACATCACTGCTCTCTTGCACTTTTCCTGCCTCCTCCCACTAACTCAACCCCCTCTCCCCTTTTTCAGACCCGCCAGAGCGCCAAGGGACGACAACGGTGGTGATAGTGCACAGTACAAATGTCCTTTAACATTAACATTAACATTAACATTAACGTATGTTTGATTTGTCAGTGATGTGTTGAGGCATGTGTGGATGTGCTGATGTGTGTGCTATTGTGTGCTTGCTGTGCATGGTGTGTCCCAATGGGCACACAGTGCACTTTGTTATTTATGTATATTTAGACTATGGAGGAATGAGAAACCCATGCTCACTTGTGATCATATCAAATTCTTAGCTGCTAGGGATCCACATGTTATACCTTGGCTGAAGTCAATAAAAGTAAGGCTCAACAAGGATGATGCTTGCAGGTATATTAATGCACCTGACACCTTAACCTCTTTGGCCACAACAATCCTAACATATATTCTTACCTTAGACATGCCATCATCACTGAGCCCAGTGTGCAAAAGCATTTGCTTTGGGCTGGTATTTCCACCCAAAGAATGTTAATGTCCGGAGCAAGATTTAACTGCCTTACCCTCATAGCCAAAACAGATTGATGGCCAGGTGGCAATAATGTTTTAGACCAGTCTTGTTTACTGTGTAATGCACCCAGGGAGGACATGGCATATTTCTTGCTTTTCTGGCCTGCTTATAGAGATATAAGGACTGTAACATTATTACCATTATTGCAAGAAATGGACTTTGTCTCGGATTATCCTGTCCTAGCATATCTGTTATGGGTGGATTCCCCAAAAGTGAGATGGCATTATTGATGTATTTGAAGCTTGCTCTGCACAGAAAAAAAAAAGTTGTATCTACAGTTTAACTTTCATATGTAACTGTGTTGCTGTTTTAAGGTTTCTGCTGGTTTTGAAAATGCTTCTTTATCTAGGGCTTCTTGGTGATAGCATTTTACGATGTTATAAGATCTTTTATGATTGTGGACTGCTTATGAATTTGTAATGATTATTAATTGTGTTTTTGATTGCATGTTTTTATGTTAAAGGTACTTATATAGCGCACCGTCACCAACGGAATTGGTCCCCAGGCGCTCTGGCGGATCTGTAAACAGGAAGGACGGGTAGGGTTAGTGGGGAGGATGGGAGCAGGAGAGTGGGAGAAGTGATGTGCTGTTGGCAGCTTCAGATCGGTATACACTGAGTGCTGGGCTTTGGTGCTAATATCGGATCGGGCGAGACCTCGAGTGCTGTAGGTGATGTTTGTGTGTTGTTGATGCGGTGAGAATAAAATTCAGAAATACACTTTTCTGAATGACAATGCACTGGGGCCAGGGATGGCAGGATGGGGTTTGGCGGTGCACGCATGGGATACGTCTTCTGGGCAGACAAGGTTTTGTGTACTGTTTGGGCTGGGCTGCATTACCTGTTGGACACAGCTTTGCAAGCACAAGCTTGACTTGACGACATGGGGATGTACCTGTGGAGCTGCTGTACTCAGCTTTGCAGAGAGGTGCTCCAGCAACCTGTTACAGTGCAGGACCAACCATGACTCGAGGACGCCGAGAGATGCAGAGGGTGTGCCTTAGTCACATTGGTGGGGCATGTTTGTGGATGCTGGCTGAGTTGGTGCCAGCCATGACAGGTCAGGTGGGGGAGAGGAGGGCATGCCTCGGAGGTGGGTGCTGACACAGGGAGTGCCAAAATGGTAGGATGTCAACACAGAAGAGCAGGATGCAAACACAAGGATAGGAGGGAAGGTAATGCGATTAGGTGGAGTAGGGGGGATTTTGCATGTAGAGTGGTGGTGGTGAGGGCTTTGATAGGGGTCGGCAGGGCTGATGCCGGTTCCGGTCCTGTGTTGATCGAGTATGGGGGCAGGAGGACACACATGAAGCAGTAGTCGGTTGAAGTTGACAGAGACACTGCAGCATGATGGTTTATGACGGACGTGGTAAGGGGTTGTAGACACATGTGCCATGACTTTTCATGTATAGGGTAGTGCTGATGTGTGTGCTAGTGTGCTTGATAGTACGGTGCATTCTGGGCCATAGATGACAGGCAAAGTGGTCTGACGCTGCCAGGGCTGGTGACAGGGCAGCAGAGGTGGAGCGGACCTACACCGTGTTTGGAGCCAGAGCCGGGGCCATCAGGTGGTATGGCCACACATGCCAAGTGCGTCAGGGTAGTGGGTAGGCCTGTACTGGCACAGGTAGGAGCTGAAATGTTAATGTATTTCAGCCCGCCCTGGTGAAATGTGGAGGAGACAGTAGGGAGTTGTGAGGGAGCATTGATGGATTAATAGGAAGGGCATGATGATGACTGGGGGAGGTACAGAGCATTGAAGAGTGTTACATCATGGGGATGGGGCAACTAGATGCAAGTGGCAGGGGTAGGGAATGCATTGGGGTGAAGTAGGGAGAGTGAAATGAAGGTATACAGGTACAATGACTGGCCAGCTGTTGTTTTTCTCCATTGCAGGAACATGTATATGGCAGTGGTGAGTTGAGGTGAGCAGGACCAACGGCATTGGTGCAGAGTGACCCAGAATCAAGAATGCAGTCAGGTGAGACATTTGTGTTGTACTTGATACATGTGACTCAGTGTAACACATGTGATATAGCCATTATGCCAGAGCAGGCTTTACAATATTAGCATTTTTGGGTGTGGGACATGGTCACTTTCTTCTATCTAGACATGAGTGTGGACATATTGTTTGCACTTTATGTCAATGATATGAATGAGTTGGTAGTGTACTATTAATGTTATGGGGCACACAGTGTGTTTCCCCATCCAAGGGATACATTCTCAGGGTGTTGTTATGTGCAAGCTTGATTAGCCCAAAAGCATCATTGAATGCCATCAGGGATGTGGATTTACTGCGTGTGTTCCATAGGGGGTGTACTTTATGTGAAGTAGGTTTGACTTACCTGGTTGCATGTGTCCCATCCCTGTGCCCTTTGGCCTGCTAAGGGAATGGGTGGTACAGTTGGATGAGGGCGGTAGTCCTCCAGCATCTCTACTGCTATGCCACGACATGTGACAATAAAGGACACAACATGCCACAATGATTTTGCATATTACAGGGTGTTCATACAGCAATATGCCACTTGAGTGGTAAAGGGAGTGGAAGCGTGACTTAAGCATGCCGAATGCGTGCTCCACTATGCCACTAGTGGCTATGTGTGCTGCATTGCAGCAGGCCTCATCTGGAGTGTCTGGATTCCTGATCGCTGATCCCTGTCAACAAGAATGGTCACATGCACTGTCCCCTGCAATGGAGTAAATGATTGACAGAATTATTATTGAATATGCGGTTTCATCCCATTGGAAACACTGCAATAAAGCACAATTAAGCATTCTTATCCTTCAAGTACTTCCAAGTGGAGGCTCTCACCAAAGACCTCACCAAACTCTACTTTATCTCAACTGGGCAAATCTGACAAATCAGGACTGCTACTGGCTTCTCCAATAGCTCAAAACCACCCTTAAAAACAAGATCAACCACCATGCCCCAGTGAAACGGTGCACCCTCAAGCCTAAACCTTCTGCACCCTGGCACACTCAAGAACTCGAGATCAACAAAAAATCAGTGAACAAGAATAGAATTGGTAAATGATCTTGCAGTGCATTCAACCTCGCTGTGCACAATACATTTCCCAGTACATGCAGACGATTGATTAACCCTGCTAATCCTGTTAAAGCCAACTACTACCACAACACCATAGCCAAGGACAACAATGTAATCAGAGCCCTCTTCAAAGCCATCAAGCAATGCATCAACCCTGTTCCTGACCCAACCATAGCCCACTCCATCCAAATATCCACGGCAATCGACTCTTTCTTTGTCAGCAAGATCAATATGATCTGCTAACATATAAATACCAAAACCAAAACTGATAGAACACTACACATCCTTGCTCCACACAACATCCACATCACCAATACGCTGATGACACACATATACCTGGGGATATCCACCATCAAAGACATGCACAGGCTCAAGGCCTGCCTCACATTGATGAAGTCCTGGATGTCCTGTGAGTACCTAATGCTCAACCCCTCATAGACTGAATTCCCTAATGCTGACCTGCAACACCAAACACCTGTACACCGTGACATCTAGAGCTGACTCTCTGAGATGACTCATTGCTCTGATTCACACTCCAATTATCTTGGGTTAAACATTGACAGATACCTCACATTAAAACAGTGCATAGCAAGGACGACACAACCTTCTTGGTAGAAACTTTATCACCTGCATATAATCATGCCCTTCATCTCACTAAACAACTTCTGGTCCACTGTCCAAGTGTTGTTCCTCTCCCACCTGGATGGTGGCAATGCCATTTTGGATGAGCTTCCAGCAACTACACTGCCCCCCCTCAGATGTGTCCTGCATGCTGCAGCAAGACTTATCAAAGTACTCCACAAATTCAACTGCATTAATCCCAACCTCATTGAACTGCACTGGCTCTTGCTGCAGGCATGTATCATGATCAACTCCTGTTGCATCATCTACAAGGCGGTCACCCTGAAGTCTCCAAGCTACCTCACTGGGAAACACAGCATCTCCATAGGCCTGTGATCCATCAGAAGTGAAGAAATGTGCCGATTAACAGGAAAGAACAAAAACACAGCCCTTCTCTGTCTATGCTCCAAAAGTCTGGAACCTCTTCCCAATCAATTCTTGTCCCATCACTTCTACAGTTCAGGAAAGAGCTCAGGACCTTCATCTTCAAGAAATGTCTCTTCCCAACATGTAGGTCCACTCACCCTGCCCTCCCTACCCTACCCGAGACTCTGTGATCTGCTCCTCACTGCCACCTCCTCAAGTTGTTTGTAGATGTTTGCTGCCAATTGCCCATCCTAAACCTCCTGTGTTAGCTCCCAGCTCCATTTTATTCTGATTTTCTCACTGTGTTCTTCCCCTTATGATTGTAAAGTGCTCCATCGCTTCCCCACGCTAGGTCTGTGCTCAATTAAAACCCATAAAACGATAATTGTAATATTGATGATTGATTACAAGGAGTGTCTTTTCTTGAGTTTCTGTTTGTCATGTGACTGCGTGTGTGGGCTTGATGGTTGAAACTCACCGATGATCCAGGTTTTGCCAAATGTTCCCAATGCCAGGGCCTAGTTTATAGGCGAGTGATGCAAGATGTAACTATCATGTATTCATCCTGGGTAATTGGCATTCACATGCATGTTTTGACCCTTGTCATCACAGATCACCTGCACATTTATGGAATGCCTATGTTTCCTATTCCGATATATGTGTTCAGTATCTCACAGGGTGGAGGGCGAATTGCAGCAATACATGGGTGCAGTCAATGGCTCCCAGGACCCTGGCAAATTGCGCTACTGCATATAATTCCTGGCACATCAGTTTGTGTGGCATGTGAATGTGCCTATCCACAGGATGCAGCGCAAGACCTGGTGGCGGCACCTTGATTTTGTGTGGCTGCAATTTATCCCGAACAATGGCTGTGGTATGCTGGAATGATCCTGTTGCCAGGAAGTGTAAGGCTGATAGCACTTTGACCGGAGGAGTCACAGCCTGTGAGCAGCTGGATGATACCAGGTCATTCTCCCACTGCCTGACCGGATTACCATGAAATGATTGAAAAATAATTACCTACTAAGGAATGACCACATTTTTTTGATCCAATTAATTGTTTTAATAATGTGCGGCGCGAGCTCGCTCACCCCTCCACACTTCCCCTACCTTAACCTTTCCCCTTACCCTACCACCTTCTTTTTTAACAAAAATGAACAAACAACAGAAATGAATTCATCCCAAAAACATTCTGTCATTTCTCACAAGTTATTTTTTATTCGATCATTTCTGCAGATCCCTCCCTGACCAGGTCTGGAATGACATGGAGAGAGAAGCAGTATCTTCAATACCCTTACTCATCTGGCATCCCAAATATTGTTGTTTGTGGATGGAAGATTCTGGTCCTCCTCCTCTTCCTCCTTTCATGTAGTAATGTCAGTGCTAGCAATGCAGGATCCGGCATTGTGGCACTCGTATGTTCATTGGGATTGCATTGCGCTTTTTATATGTGGGCTTTCATAGTGGTGTGTGCATTGTGACCGGTGACTGGTCGTGGTAGGATCGTTTTCTTTAGCAGTCAAAGTGATAGCGCCATTTTTTCTGTGAATAGGGTTTATTTAGCGCTTGATGAGGCTTGCTTGTTGTTTTCATAGTGCCTCCCTCCCAATGCCCAGGTTATTCCTCATTTTTCCCCTTTAATGAGGAAGTTTGTATGTTCCGCCCCCTTTTTCTTCTTTACGCAAGGCCTTCCAGCATGCTCAGATATATCCCACACAAAGCCCTCATGCAGACTGCTAAGTGGGAAGGGCCAGCGCAAAGTCCGGTAATCAGAAAATGGTGTTTAGTGCAGCCCAAAGTATACAATTGTGGTGCAAAGTCAATTTGCACAGCACTAAATATTTAGTAAATTAGATCCTCTATCTTAAAGAATCTTTGAGTGCTCGTGGCCGCAAATCAAAGTTTTGAGTGTGAGTCGTGCAAATCCCATGTCTTTTTGGCAGGAGAAGGCATAAGCCCCATGCCTTGCGTGTTGCCAGGAACGCCTCATATTATGCTCAGGTGGTTGCATATCCTGTGTGTTTGGGTAGAGGTTGGCGCAAGAGAGAGTGAATTTCTGGGTTGTAAATCCTGTTCTGATTCTCTGTGAGGGTGCCCTTATGTGCAGCACGTGCATCCGTATGATGTGCTGGGTGTTAGTGTGGTTAACTTCGTTTCCCATATATTTGTTTTTTTTCTGTTCATCAGGACCCAATCGGAATGGCACTGAAAACTGAGCCTGGCATGCCTCCTCAGGTGCAGAATTGATCCGGCTGACAAGCAAGTGCAGGATAATGTGTGCAGGCACCGAGCAATTTGTATATATGCACATGCCATTTTCGAAGTACTCCAGATGCCGATTGAGTGAATAATCAAATGTGTGCTTGCTCCCCCAAGCTGGAAAATACTGAAGAGAATCGGGTCTGACGTCCTCATGCATTGGGGAACCTTATGAGCTATTGTCTTGCAACCATCCATTCCTCGGTCACGCAGGCTCCTCCAGTGATCACTTCATTAAAATCCTACCTTTAATTATTCCGCTTGTTTTTCTCTAAGGGTGCAATTTCACAGAAGAGGCTATTTGCTGGGACAAGTCCCCAACCGTGAATTTACGCTGAAATGTTTCACTGTGTACCCCCCTCAGGTCCTCTGGAAGTGTAGGCAATATTCCTACAAGCTTTCTAATAAGTAAGAACGCCACTCTGAATACAATTCAACACGTATTCATACTCCAGCTGGCTAAATGAAATGAAATATTTTATTTATATCGCGCTCATACACAAGTGTCTCAGAGCGCGACCAGGCAAAGAGAGGGGAACAGGGGAGAAACAAAAACAACAAACTTACTTGGCCCAGTGACATTGAGAATGCGCAAGTGCATGGGAAAAGGAAAAGGGGGAAAGTGCTTGAAGGGGGAAGAAGTGGAAAGTGCCAAACAGAGGAGAGAGCAGAATAAATAATACAATTCAACACCTATTCATACTCCAGCTGGCTAAATGAAATGAAATATTTTATTTATATCGCGCTCATACACAAGTGTCTCAGAGCGCGACCAGGCAAAGAGAGGGGAACAGGGGAGAAACAAAAACAACGATCTTACTTGGCCCAGTGACATTGAGAATGCGCAAGTGCATGGGAAAAGGAAAAGGGGGAAAGTGCTTGAAGGGGGAAGAAGTGGAAAGTGCCAAACAGAGGAGAGAGCAGAATAAATAATAATACGTAAAATAAATAAAGGCGATAAAAAGTGGTAATGCAGCCAGCAAGTGGTAAGTGCTAGGTTAGTCATATAAGGTGTTTCTGATAAGTGCAGAAGGAAGTGGGTGGGGGACTGTATGGGTACAGATACAGAGGGTGGCAGGGTGAGCAGGTACCTGGGACGAAAGGACAGAGGGTGGCCAGATGCACGATGCCTAGAGAGAAACAGATTAGCAGGGGAGAAGAGGGGCAAAGGCAGAAGCGAAGAATAAGGTCTTGAGGTGCTTCCGGAACCGGAGATGGTCCTCCTCAAGTTTCAAGGTGGCAGGGAGGAAGGCCCCAGCTGAAGACAGAGATCTAGCCCCAGCTCGTTTCTTTGAAAAACGACTGACCCTAAGGGAGTTAGAGGTAGAGGAGCGAAGTGCTCGAGAGGGGAGGTATTTACAGAGGGATAGTTGAAGGTATTTTGGACCCAGGTCCCAGAAAGCCTTGTGGACAATACAGAGGGTTTTAAATGTAATCCTTGCATCCACTGGGAGCCAATGAAGATATTTCAGGGCTGGACAGATACAATCTCAGGGCTTGAGGCCAAGGACAAGTCTCGCAGTCCTGTTCTGGATTAATTGTAAAGTGCGGAGAGTGTAGGTATGTAGATTTAGAAAGAGGCTGTTACAGTAGTCCAACCTAGAGAGAACCAGAGCCTGGGAGACAGTGAGCTTTGAGGGAGGGAGAGGAAAGGCAGAGTACCCCTAAGGAGATGTAGTAAGAAGTTTGCCTTTTTAGAGACGTCAGAGATGTGTGCCGAGAAGAAAAGTGTGGAGTCAAAGATGAGCCCGAGGTTCTTAGGCTCGCAGGTAGGGATAGGAGGAGGGCCAAGGGAGGCCGGCCAGAAAGTGAGGGGAAAGGATGGTGGATGTGTGACGATGAGGAGGATCTCAATCTTGTTGGCATTTAGACATAGATCGTTTGCGGCACAACAATTTTGAATGGCGATTCGGCAATCAGAGATGAGGGATTGAGAGGAGGTGACTGAAGGAAGCCTGAAAATGAGTTGGATGTCATCAGCTTTGCACTGGAAATTGGAGCAGAAAATAGGAATGCAGTAGGTGAGGGTTGCCAGATATTGGTTGAAAAGCCAGGGTGAGAGGTTAGACCCCTGGCGAACACCACAGGTAGAGAGGGAGGTAAAAGATAGGAAGGATCAAATTTGTAGCCGAGAGGGTCGATCAGAGAGGAAAGAAGTCAGCCAGGCCAGCGCCTGATCAGTGATACCCAGGCTGTCACGAAGACGGTTGAGCAGTATGGTATGGTTCACCTTGTCGAAAGCAGAGGAGAGATCAAGTAGGATGAGGATAGAGGGAATGTTAGAGTCAAGGTTGGAGAGCAGGTCTTCATGGATGTTCAGGAGAGCAGTTTCCATGCTTCTGGCAGCTCAGAAGCCAGATTGGTGGACATGTAGAGAGCCAACAGGATTTGAATGAAGGTTAAGTTGAGAGAATGGCCAGCTTTTCCAGGAGCTTACCCAGAAAGGGATTGATGGAAATTGGTCGATATTTAGCCGTACAAGAAGGATCAGCTGTGGGTTTCTTGAGGAGCGAATGCACAAGGGAGTGCTTCAGAGGGGAGTGGAAAGATCCAGAGGAAAAGGAGAGGTTGCAGAAATTGGCAAGGGCTGGAGCAAGGGTGTTGATGTGGTCTTTAATGGTTTTAGAGGAACAGGAATGGACCTGTTTTGAGGAGGCTTTCATAGATCGGACTTGACTTGCAACCTCATCGGGGGAGAAAAGAGGAATGGAGGAGAAAGAGGGATGGGGGGTAGCTGAGGGAGGGTCGGCAAACACAGAAGGAGAAAGGAGAGGAGGGGGGGTGGAGGAGAGGGTGGACAAGATGTCTTGGGTTTTAGAGATAAAGTGAGAGGCAAGGGCATTGCAAATAACCTGGGAAGCGAGAGGAGGGGTGGGGACTGCAGCAGGGTTGGCCAGCTCCTTACAGATTTTAAAGAGTTTGGCTGAGTTGTTTGATGCCGCAGAGATGCGGGCTTGAATGTGGACTCTCTTCTTGGTATGGGCAGAGAGTCAGTATTGCGTTTTGAGCAGACAGCAAGCCAGTTTGTCAGATAATGAGCAAGAAGACCTCAATTTCCTCTCAGCCACCCTACACTTACGTTTAAGTGTAGCTAGGTCAGAGTCATACCAAGAATTGCACTTGGCTTTGGACTTCAATCGGATCCTCATGACAGGGGGAAGGGCATCAAGAGTAGCAGAAATACAAGGGTAATCCCGCGTGCGTTCCATGAGACAATCATGAATGCATTATCCCTACGCTACAGGTGGGGCTTGTTTTTATAGTAGTATTTTATTCATCAAAGGCTCAAGCCAAGTAAGCTCCTTAATTGCCAGTGCAAAAGCAGTGAGTTGTTTTACAATATCTTCATTGCCATTGGGCGGAAGGCCGTGACTGGGTTGGCAAACCACAGGCACATTTGTAGGAGGTTGAGTTTCAACAAATGTGGTCACCTCTTCTATTGAATTAAATAAATGAGGGGTCAATCCTCTATGCGCAAAATCAGATTGTTGGTCGCATATTAGTTTCATAACAATGTATGAGTTATAATGGCAGATCATATTTTTATTATTACTAATAGCCAGTTTCATACAGTCTATATGTTGAGATATTAGGGTTATCAATGATCGCATTGTTTGAAATGCTTTCAGCATATACAACCTATTTAGACAAGCCCTCCCATTTCTCATTGTATCACTTTCCCATCCCATTATTGCAGGGAGATCAGGAGTCAACACTAGGATAGGCTTAGATAGAGTATTTACATTCTCAGCAGTATTAGTTTTAACTAAGGGGACAGCAACCTTTTGATTTCCTTGATTAGAGCTCTCAATATCTGTTAAATGTGAGACCGAGGCATCTTTACCTATGGCCTTAGTGCGTGCGCTTCCCATATTAATTATACCGGGGGAGTTCAATGGTATGGTGTTGGATTGACCACTCGACACACCCACTGATTGATTTGTTGATTTAGCTTGTGGTATCTCTGGTTGATCAATATCAGATTTCTCATAGTTCGTTCCAGAGCTACGATTTTCCTCTTCTGGGTAGAGATTACATTAAGTCAATTCATCCTTCACCAGCTGACCCAATTCGTCTATGTTCACCCCATTAAGATTTTGATTATCCAGCCCACTGTGAGAGGGCATTGCCCCTCTATATTATTTAATCCCAATTATTGGATGAAACTTTGATAGTCAGTTTGTTTTAGCCTGTCGAGACTCGAAAGAGTATCTCAATTCGTACCCCCCTCAACAATAGATTTGGTTCCAGGGGCTTCATTTCCTTCTGAGTTGCAGAGAGTTTTTCTGTTATTTTCTTTTTCCCTCCAATGGTTTGAGATCCTTTGACTTAGTGGCTTGGATATAATTCTTAATATCCAAAGGTGATTTAGATTCATCATCTAATTGGTGAAGATCCAAAAGTACGTCATTGTTGGATAAAATACATAGTGTTTTTATATTTGCGCTGTGGCCATTACGTTTTTTAGCAGGCTGATTTTTAGGTTTTTTATTAATGCTTATCTGTAACTTCTTTCTGTGAGCTCTTCGTTTTCTAGCTCTAAGCGCCAGTCGTTTCTCTCTACGTGTGAGACCGCTGGCCAGAGTCTCATAGGTACCTGAATCCATATCATCACTTCTTTTTTTGTTGTTGTTTTTTTTGTTTATTGTATTTGGTTAAAAAAACAATTCATTAGAACCTTTACAATTCTTAATCAAACAACACAATTAATCATTCGCAGAAGTGGAGAAAATAAACCAGAATAAAAAAAATAATGTGCAGCCTTTTACACATAATAATTTCAGTAAAATGAATCCATTCTCCCCACCTCTCAAAAATCACAGTGGGGCAGTAACTCCCATTTCATATGTCGATGGGTAATTCGACCATACAGCCCCCCCTCTTGCCGTGCTAATAAACGCTTCCCTTCAGATCTAATTCATCAAGTTCAGTTTTTCCAATATTTCTACCACCGTTGCAGTTAGCTGTACTTCTTGGACTGCTATCATTCTTTCCCAAAGATGTTCTGATATGAGACCCTCCTCCCTGAAGGTGAATCTTCTTAGCTTAACTGACCTCAAGGCCCAGGTCCCTTTGTACTCCTTTAGAATGTGTCGCAGTGACTGAGATCTTGGGTTACTGCATATTTTTACATAATTTTATTGCGCGTTCCTCCTGTTTTCTTATAGCCAAAACTTCACCGGTGGGAAGAAGATTCAGTCTCACCCGCAAGAAGTTAGATCTTATTCTGGAGACTGGGTACTTTACTAAATAGCAGGGAAGGTATCCTACATTTTTTCTGCTGTCAAAAACGCGTTGTATGGCTTGGAGCTTCTCACCATAGATATGGTTTCGATCCACTCCAGACGCTCTGGATCGCGTTTTACCTTGAGGGGGTTAGTGATCAGGGTCTCAAGATCAACAGCTGTTATATCCATAATATTTTTTACCCTTAGCTCCAGCCCGCTCAAAATACTTTGAGCTTTTCAGGTAGACTCTAATGTCTTCATTCAACGATCCAAACTTGGCAATCATTATCTCTCTAAAGAGTGAGACTAATTTCCACTCCACTCGACACTTTGGTGAGATAAGGCCCAATTCAAACTGCAGGTTCCAGCCTGGTGTACTCAGGAGAAGATTGAGGGAAACCTTTCAGATTGTACCCTCTACTTTAGCGCAGTTTAGGTCCAGAGTGAGGATTTGCCTTCAAGGCCATACAGAATAACCGGTATTATTTTGGCCACATAATATTTGATCATTGTCAGAATGGTGAATTTACAATACTTGGCTTTGATCTTTTTCATGTGGGGGATCAGATCATATGCCTTGGCAAGAATATCATGCTCCTGATTTCTCGGGCTTTATGACCTTCCTTTCCCTCTAATACTGATGGTGTTTCAGTTTCAGTGGCTATATCCAATAAATCGGTCAATGCCAAAGGACTATTAGGGCCCTCCAGAGAATGTTGTAGGTCAGTCATAATGGGTTGACAAATTGAATCGAGGTCATTAGAGCGTGCGTTTTGGGCATCCATTAAAGCTTTCACCTCATTTACCACTTTGTCAATTTTTGCAGAGTTAGAGGCAACAGCTAAAGATAAAACTTCATCCGAGTCCTTACTATGCCCCTTACTTTCAGGATTTCTATAAGCTGCCACATCAGCATAAGATTTGGAATTTTGTTCAGGAATAGAGGCGAAATCTGTTGTTTGTGTGAATTTGGATTCGCAGCCTCCATGCTTTTTTGCTGCAGAAGAAAGTGCAACTATTGTATCACATGCAAACAATATCCCCTCTAGTTCATTCAATTTCCCCAGAATATCTGACAGTGATAACCTCATTTCTCGAATTTCCCAGTGGGTTTCTTTGTGTCCTTTATCAAGGAGGTTCAAAATACACGTAAGAACTGGGAAGGAGAAATTCTCCTTCATACTATTATCAAAGAATTGTGAGTGAGAACCAGGGGAAGCAGCAGGGGCATAATCTGCCATGAAAGTCTGTACATCCGATCCCTTTTCGTGGTCCCCATGACCAATTTGACCATTGGTGGCAGTGGTTGAGTGTTTATTTTTTATTACATGAGTTGGCGAGCACGAGGAAGGTAGATGGCAACCAATCACTAGGTACAGGTAAATGGTTTGTGTTTCCCTGTTTTCTATTAAACGGAATTACATTTTCTACCCCTGTGCTCGTTTGAGTGACCAGAGTTGAGGGACCTAGTGATAATCTCATACACTTTCCAAGCCCAGTTTCGATGACTGCGGCCAGCATAGAGAAATCTGAGATTTACTTGTTAAATTGCTCCTCGGGGTAAGCAATTGAAGCATTGTTTTTCAAGAACATGTCACCATTGGCTGAGGCAGTAGCATTACTAAAATGTTCTTCAATATTGTTTGCAGTAGGCCCGTGATTGTGCACTGCTGCCAATGTAACCTTGGTCGGTAGGTACTCAGAACTAAAGGGAGTCTTAGTGAAGCTATTTTGGGATATATGGGGTTCGGCAGACAAGGCCGACATTTTGTCAATTTCGCCAGCAGCCATCTTCAAATAGACAGATTCTACTTACACCGGAGTTGGAGACTTTGCATTAATGTTGCTCGGAGCTGAGTCGGTGCTCACATGTAGCTTTCTCCCACTTCTCAAACCATTAACCATGGTACTTTGTAAGGACACATCCCACAATATTCAGGTGTGCACAGCGCAACACGATTGTATAGTTATCTAAGTACACGTGACAAAAAAGGATCTTAACCAAAGCAGTTCTAATGTGATTACTAGAGAAAAATTCTATTTCAGAGGGCAAAGAAAGACGCGTTTAGAGTTTCACATCCATGCCCAAAATATCGCAGCACCCCATGAGACACAATTAAGTATTACACTGAGGCTGGTGCAACAGATACTCAAACCTAAAGTCAGATGTACTTGGACACAACAATTTGGCTAGTATCGTTATACTGTAATACTAATATATGGTTTATAGTCAAAAAGTCGAATCCAATAATGTCGAAAGTCAAAAACAAAAAGTCGAAAACAAAAAGTCGAAAACAAAAATGTCGAATTTTTTTTTTTGGTTGCTTTTTTTTCGAAATGGGGGGGTCCCCCCCCCCAACCCCCCTTTTTTAAATTTTTTTTTGTTTTACCCCTTTTTTTTTACCCCCGGAGCCCAAAAAAAATATAAAAATAAAAATTCGACATTTTTGTTTTCGACTTTTTGGATTCGACATTTTTGTAATTCGACATTATTGATTCGACATTATGACTGGACACCCTAATATTACACAGAGTTAGTTACCTTGTAATATGCGTTGACAGCCCTAATGTACTGAAACAGACCAGATGTATATTCAAGAATGTACACACAACCCATGCCCCCGCACACTAATGCCTGTTGAGCAGCTGGGCCCAGAACTGCTCCGATTGGCTGCTTCTGCTTTCTTCAGACAATCGGATCTCGCCGCAGGCGAGTCGGCCTTCGGAAGAAGGCATTCGGAAAAAGGTTCCTGTCCTGAGCCTCACAGCCCCAGAAGCCCTACAGCTGAGCAGGAGCTCTGGCTGCACTAGACGTGCTCCAGGAGCAGCAACAACCACCTCCCCACCCCACCGAGATGTCTAGGTAAGCTCTGGGCTAATTCCCAACTGCCCCAGAGCACCTTTGACCCGCGCAGCATTTTTCTGCGAAACCGCCTTAATCCTCGTCAGCATTTGCACAGAAGCACAAGCATTGCCTGTGCATCATCACCGCCGATGAATTTGTGCCATTATTGCCCATTTCAACAGCATCCGCCATTGATGTCCACGAGGCCTCTGCATTTTCAACATGGCCGACATAGACATATTCCTTCTGGCCACTAATGCCTGTTGAGCAGCTGAGTCCAAAACTGCTCCGATTGGCTGCTTCTACTTTCTTCAGCCAATTGGATCTCGCCGGCAAACAAGCCTGCCCTCGGAAGAAGGCATTCGGAAAAAGTCTCCTGTCCTGAGCCTGTCCGATGCCTACCATGCCTATGGCCACAGGCTCTGCTCCTTGTCCACCCGCCCGCCCCACACACTGAAGGACCACTACCAGCTCGCTGCTGCCTTCCCCAAAGTCCAACATGAGTAGCCGGTAAGCCTATCCTCAAAATACACGACAGAGAACATTTAAGACTGTTTACCATTCTCGCACGACTTCCTTCTACAAGTCCTAACCCATGCTAACCGCCGCGCGGCACAACAGCTGCTGCTACCTTATCAGCACGGCCTGCAATAAACAGCCTTGCAATAAACTTCCATGGCACCAGCCATCCACAGTCCAATACTATACAAATTGGTATGCCTCACCTGATGCCACTCGATACGCCACACCACTGCTGCCGTTATGTATCAATCCTGTTATGCATTAAGTCTGCCACACACTGCATTAGCCCTGCCGCATGATGACTGCTGTGCCTTACTGACCTGATGCTAGTTGCTTCACCTTACAACTGCTGCCACTACTAGCCTATCCTTGCCTCATACTAGTTGCCGTGCCTTACCTTATTTGTTACCTGATGCTAGTCAATATGCCTTACTTATCTGATGCTAGTTGCTGCACCTTACCACTGCTGCCACTACTAGCCTAGCCTTGCCTCATACTAGTTGCTGTGCCTTGCCTTATGTGTTACCTGATGCTAGTTAATGTGCCTACTTACCTGATGCTAGTTGTTGCACCATACCTTCCCGATGCTAGTTGATGTACCATACTACTGCTGCCACTACTAGCCTAGCCTTGCCTCATACTAGTTGCTGTGCCTTTCCTTATGTGTTACCTGATGCCAGTCAATGTGCCTTACTTACCTGATGCTAGTTATTGAGCCTTACCATTGCTGCCACTACTAGCCTAGCCCTGCCTCATCCTTGTTGCTGAGTCTTACCTGATGATAGCCACTAAACCACACTACTGTTGCTGCTGCTAAACTAGATCCACCTCACACTAGTTTCTGTGGTCTACCTGATGCTAGTCGAGGTGCTATATCGCTACTGTCTCTACCAAATGTAATTTGAGATAACCACTCATTATACAATGTACGCTAGCAAGAGCCAAAAACCACCGTACTGTACCTCCTCATGCCCCTATTACACCTTACCACTTCCATCGCTGCAGTAACCATGCACCCAGCAGAAAATGTACCCTGCTCGCTCACAGAAAGAAACATCAGGCTTCGTGCTAGATTACCCCGTCTTTATGAGCCCACCTACCATAACAAAATCCCTAATCCTCTTCTGAGATCTACCTCATGACACCCCAATGTATGCCCTAACCTAACCACTCCCTGTAATAACTCCACCCAACCCAAATGTATCCCTATAACTATCCAGGACTCACCTAACACAACCACCCTATCCGGAGCCTTGATCAACGCTAGATCCCTAGTGGCCCACGCCACGGAAATTGCAGACACCTTATCCACTAACAACCTCGACCTACTAGCAATCACCGTATCCTGGCTGCATGAAGCAGCAGGCCCAGCACTCTCAATAGCCATCCCTGAAAACTATCAAATAATCAGAATGGACAGACCCAATAACAGAGGAGGCGGTCTGGCCATCATAGCAAAGACCAACCTCGAGCTAAGACCATTCACTCAATCACCTCTCAAATCCTGCGAGCTCCTCACAGCCAAATTACCCATCTCTAACTGCTGCACCTTAACCATCTACATAATGTATAGGCCACCTGGCCCCATTGGCTCATTCGAGGCAGACCTATCCAGCCTCATAGCCAACAATACAAAAGACACCTCACAAATACTATTACTAGGCGACCTGAATCTTGGTCTGAACGACCCTGACGACAAACCAGCACAAGCCATAGCCAACATGCTAGCTGAACACGGCCTAACCCAAAAAGTGCTTACCCCTACCCATAATAAAGACAGCACCTTGGGCTGGATCGCTACTTTGAACTGCGATACCACCATCACCAAAACCACTCCTCAACACTGGACAGACCACTACCTCATTGACTTCACATTATCAGTCAATAAAGAAGTCAGCAAAGAAAGGATCATGGCACCACCACTGCCCACTAGAGCAAAAAAATATGTAACTCCTGACAACCTCCTACTACTTCTACTGCCAACCCTCCATACTCTCTCCGACAACCTAAATCTAGAATGCCTAGTAGAAATCTACAACAAGGCTATGAAAAAAGTACTAGACATCATTGCCCCTCAAAAAATGCAGAAAGCAAACAACAAGCACACCAGAACACCTGGTCCACCCCCCCATCTGAAAGAACTAAGAATGCACAAAAGGAAACTAGAAACCCAATGGCGCTATACCCCCACAGAAGAGAACAAATTAAAACTTAAAATCTTCGCTAATAATTAAAATAAGAAATCTTTCTCACAAAAAAGAACCTATTTAATGAAAGAATCAAAAAATCCAGCTCCAATACTAGAGAACTATTTGCTATACTAAGGGAACTAGAATCCCTCATACCCCCACCAGATAACATAGCTAAAGACAAACAATGGTGTACCAGCGTCCAAAACGCTCTAACCAACAAAATCAAAACTCTCCAAACCAAAATCGTACTGAAAAAAACTCCCTAACCCCTAACGTATCATCTCCCAGCAATCATGCCAAAACAACCAACCCATCAGGCCCGAATCTTTTCAGATTCACTAAAATATCCATCCTAGAAACGGAAAGAGTTATAGCCTCACTTAAACAATCCAACTGCAAAGGCGACTACTGCCCACCCAAAATAATCAAAGATGCTGCCAGGGACCTAGCTCCTTTTATAACCAAACTGATCAACGCCTCCTTCTTCTCCAACACCATACCAAGTAATCTCAAAGTATCTTGGGTTCTGCCTCTCCTCAAGAAGCAAACCCTAGACCCCGCTATTCCCACTAACTACGGGCCCATCACCACGGTACCGTTCCTGTTAAAGATAATAGACAGAGTAGCATACCTACAAATCCAGCAATATCTAGAAACTCACAAACTACTAGGCGCCCGCCAATCCGGTTTCAGACCACAGTACGGTACTGAGACAGCCCTAATCGATCTTAAAACCCAGATCAATAAGATTAACAAGAAAGGAAACACTGCCATGCTACTCCTCCTCGACCTGTCGGCGGCCTTCGACCTGGTGGATTACACAGTCCTGTGCGAACACCTGGCCTTGGCTGCCCACTTCTCGAAAGAGGCCATATCCTGGATCCAATCATTCTTGGACAATCGAACTATGAGAGTCTTCTCCTCACTAGCCTCAGCAGACCCCATCAAAATAACCTGCGGTGTAACCCAGGGCTCCTGTGTCTCCCCAACCCTCTACAACATCTTTACCAAGCCCTTATTTGACAAGTTGGACAGACTGGGTGTCGCATACACTAATTATGCAGATGACACCCATATCCTCATACCCCTTTCAGGCAACTTTGACTCAGATACGGCCTTGGTAAACAAAATATATCTCATCATTCAGGCATGGATGGCCACACACGGCTTATGCCTGAACAATGAGAAAACTGAAATCCTGCTCCTCGGCTCCGACACCAATATAAAAAAACTCAGCCCCAACTACAAGGCTTTCAACATCTATGGCAACACCATCAGAGTTGCCAAAACAGTGAAAACCTTAGGCTTTCATCTAGATTCAGCCTTGTCACTAAAAAAACAAGTAAACTCATTAGCATCCTCTACTGCCTACATGTGCAAGCTAATCAGGGCAAGTAGAGAATTCCTCTCCCAAGCTAGCTGCATCATCATCGCTAATGCCCTAATACTCTGCAGACTTGATTATTGTAATGTACCTAGGAGCCAACAAATATATAACCGACAAACTCCAAACTCTGCAAAACAATGCACTCAGAAGTGCCCTTAACTTACCCTCCAAGGAACACATCTCTAACAAAAGAAGAGAACACAAATGGCTCAAAATCTGTGACCGCATCTCACTCAAAACGGCATCACTCACTTTCAAATGCTTAAACAATGCAGCCCCCCCTATCTCGCAGCCAGAATAGTAAAAAAAAAACTTCCACCCGCCCCACCAGAATGATTAACTCTTACTGCCTGCAGGTACCCAAATTCAGACAAAAGAAAACAGGCGGCAGTAACTTCCCTGTCATGGCAGCCCAATATTGGAACACCCTCCCACTTAACATCAGAACAGACCAATCCTACTACAGCTTTAGGCAAACACGCTCACCTGGTTACAATCCAATGATCCCCATGACTGATCTGCGCCCTCTCACACTAACAAACTATAGCCAACCTGACTGTATATATTTACATCCCTTAGCTGACCTACCGAATTGTAATTAACTGTATGTATATATGTAAATATGTCCTCTGACCAGATTCAACGTAATGTAATGCTATGCTTTATACTCATATGAAGTGGTCAAAGTGGGCGGGAGCAGTCGGGAGCGGTGCTCCTCTACTTCTTTTAATGAAGTTTTACCGTTCCTATACTCCGATTTTAAAAAGAAACCGTTCTGGAACGGTTTCGTTTTAAAATAAAAGTGTAGGAAGCAGTTGAAACTTGCACTTTCAGTGCAGTGCACTGAACATTCCCTTAAACCGCAGGTGCATGCATTTGGGGGTTTATATTGTGCATGGGAGGGGGTGTGGAGATGGGTTCTGTGGGGAGCGGTGCAGACCAGTAGGGAGCATAGCTCCACTACTTCCTTTCGTACACTTCGACCACTGCTCATATGTACCCTGTCATGCAACTAAGCTTTTATGTAATCTTATCTTCCTGTTCTCTGTTGCGCCGTTACCTCTGGATTTTGCGCACCATACCAAATAAATTAACAAACAAACAAACACCCAAACAGCCCAACAGAACACTTTGGTGCACTTCGGGTAGCTCGCGCTGATGCGCATGCACAGGGCTGAAGTAGGGCTTCGGGGAAGACAGGGGCGGGGCCAGTAAAAGATCTAAAGGCAATCAAACTACAAAAAAAGGTTTGAGCGGTCCGCTTCGTATTTCAGCAACGTGAAGTAAAGGCGTGAAGTGAAGAGTAGAGAATCCACTCCCAAAAGATTACTTTTGATAATGAAATGGAATAAATCTGCTGCGTGGTGATGACAGCAGGAGCTCTAGAAGGCCCTTCCTCTTGGCCACGGCAAGGCTGTAGAGAGGAAAGAGGCTTCTCAGGAGCAGATGATCAGCGTGTCCAGCCCAACTGCACACTTTGGTGCACTTCGGCTGCGCACGCGTTGATGCGCGTGCCCAAGGCTGAAGTAGGGTTTCTGGGTGCCGGGGGCAGGGCCAGTGAAAGATTTTAGATAAAGAAGTGGAATTAATCTGCCATGTTGCGTCGGCAGGCAGGAGCTTTAAAAGGCCCTTTCTATTGGTCACAGCAAGGCTGTAGAGAGGAAAGAGGCTTTTCAGGAGCAGGTGACCAGCGTGTCTAGACCAACAGCACACTTTGGTTCACAATTTGACACAGTTAACCATTCCATGCTCATACAAAGGCTCCACAATACACTTGGTATCTTGGAATGGGCCCTGGATTGGCTGTCCTCACTAACCACTCTTCCCAAGTCATCATCGGCTCCTTCTCCTCTCCTACTTCCATCTCTGCCTGTGGTGTCCCTCAGGGCTCTTTTCTCTCCCCCTGGCTCTTTACCATATACCTTGCACTTCTCGCACGCCTCATCTCCTCTTTCTTCTCCAACTTCCAGTGTTACGCAGATGACCCACAGCTCTTCTTCAGACTCCCTGCTGATCCTCTTGCATCTTCCATCATCCCTGGCTGCCTTTAAGGCATCCAGTCCTGGTGCACCGCCAATGAGCTCTGCTTCAACGCCTGTAAAACTGAGATCCTTTCCATTGAGACCCCTGCTCCCTCCTTCCCTTCACTCTGGCCTTCCTCCTTGGGCACCCCGTGCCTTCAACTGAAGCCAGAAACCTTGGCGTCATCTTCAACTCCTCTCTTTTCTTCCTCCCTCACACTCAGGACATTGCCAAGCAGTCCAACTATCAGCTCTTCCTTCTCAAAGGAATTGTACTTTTTTCACTTTCCCTCAGAGGCTCAATGTAACTCAAGCCGTGGTTCTCTCCAGACTTGACTACTGTAACAGCCGCCTCCTGAGTCTTCCTTCTTCCACTCTGCAACCCATCCAGCTTATCCAGAATAGGGCAGCGAGACCTATCCTTGGCCTTAAACCCAAGGACTGCATCTCTCCTGCACTGAAAAGTCTTCACTGGCTCCCGGTTGCTGCACAGATTAACTTAAAATCCCTCTGCCTCATCCACAAAGATGTCTGGGCCACGGAACCACGCTATCTTCAACTTTATGTCACTAAATACTCTCCCTCTAGACCACTTCGTTCCTCTGGCACCAAGCCTTTGTGTGTAAAGCATTTTGCTAAACAGAGGGCAGGGGGTTGCTCACTCTCCTCTGCAGGCTCCCTCCTTTGGAATAGCCTCCCCCCACCCCTGCGCCTTGAGCAAGATCGTCTCAAATTCCAGAAGCTCCTTAAGGCTTTCCCCTTTCCCTCCTCCTTCCCTCTTTCTCCCCTCTGCTAATCCCACAGTTCCTGAATCAGTGTCCTTAGCCCTTATGCATCTTCAGGGCCTTGACCTCCCACCCCAATTCCTCCCAACTCCTGTCTGTCCACAGCACTTTGCATTTTCCCACCTTCTGCTCTGGAGACTCGTACTTACACCTCCTCCGGCCCAGGCCATGTAGCACTCTGGATTCTAGCACTTGTCCATGGCTCAGCCACGGGCCTGGACTACCCAGCACTTATCCCTCCCCCCTCTTTCCTCTTTCTTTTGCACTTGCATGTTCTGAATACTTACAGGGCATAGTCGGTTAGTCTCCCTACCTTTTCCCCCTCTGCTCTTACATTTTGTTCCCTATTGCTGTAATGTATTTCCCACCCTTCCTCCCTTCCTGCCCTGTGGGCGCTTTGAAACAGTATATTCTTATTGTATAAGCGCCTAAGAAGCAAACAATAAATAAATAAATAAATGAGTGGCTGGTGCACAAGAAAAAAAGGAAATTACAAGCTCCATAACACATATCTATTGGATTTTATGTAAACTTTATTATTTTTTGTCAAGGCA
This sequence comes from Ambystoma mexicanum, assembly GCF_040938575.1. NCBI lineage: Eukaryota > Metazoa > Chordata > Amphibia > Caudata > Ambystomatidae > Ambystoma > Ambystoma mexicanum. The sequence goes on along the minus strand of NC_090927.1, from coordinate 379,489,232 downwards.
ATGCTTTCCGCAATGTTCCACATTAAGACCAAATTATGTGTTCTGATAATTGGCTTTGATTTTCTTGAAACTAGCAGCCGCACACAATGTATTGGAGATAAACTACTAGCTATGTGAACACCAGACAGCTCAGACTTCATTTGCTGCGAACACTAGATCCATTAGTTTCTCGTACGACATCTTGGATTAGCCGCCACCTGTGATAGATTGTTTTATCGTATAACTAATTAAAACTATTGGATCCTACAAATGGCAAAGTGTGCCTTCCACATGTGCAGACATAAACACAACTCCGGGATTGTTATTCGGTGTTCAGACCAAGATAGGCAATTATACATTGTCAATCTGTGTAAAATCTCTTTTTCAGTATATTTCTTCATCCACATTTTCAATAGGCATCTGTTCCCTTTGTCAAAACAGCAAGGTAGCACATTCTTTAAGTGATTGAGAGTTTAAAGATTGAGTGTTTAGTCTGCATTCTTCTGGTTTCTACAAGTTGACTACCATTACATTAGGCAATTATAACACCTGTGATTCGTTTGTCTGCGTGGATAGACTCACACGTTAAGCACTGGTGTCTGACATGAGATCAGTCAAACTGCACCTCACAAGGTTATATCTAGGGTAGTGGCCACTCAGCATTTTATCCTTCTGAGGTTGATAAATTGAGTACTATTCAATTCGATAGTAGACATATCTATTATCACAAAGCTTAAAAGCAGGCCTAATCAAGCATGAAGTAATATGTAAGAGCCCAAGTTGTATTCTAAGGCAGGGCAGCAGTTTGTGCTGGGGAAAGTGATTCAGAAGCTAAGGAGGTGGCAGGGACGTCATTTCACCAAAATGCCAGGGGTAGCGAAAGTGACATCACATGACTCTTGACCCCCTCATGACATCACAGGAAGTGATGTCATTTTACCCCACCCCGAAGTGATATCGCGGGAAGCGATGGAGCACGACTTTTCACCCGTTGACAAAACAGGAAGTGTCATCACATAGCATTGTCCACTCAAAAAATATTGTTACGATATTACTATAATGTGATGTACATTTCATTCAAGAATGGATCGCCATATGTATCATTAAGATCAGTGTGCATAGACTCATATTACCAAATTACTATGAATGCAAGCAGACATCCAGGACCAAATGATAATGATGTGTTATGATATAGCACTTAGCTTAAGTGCTTTATATAGAAAAAATATTCGCCCAATATCACCCAACCTGTGTTGGTACTCATTTATCGACCTCAGAAGGATGAAAGGCTGAGTCGAGGCGTTTAAGAACAGACTAAATAAGTGACTCAAATGCGAAAGTGTGCCTGAAATAAACATTGAATGAGTCTAGCAATTATTGTATAGAATTCGAGAAAGACACATTATTTGGTATTCCTATTCTTTCTTATTAAGGGTCAGTGCTGAAAGTGTTAGACTTGTGGCTCTCATGTTCTTATTTTTCTTTTGTTTTAAGGGGCCTGGACAAGAAAGCCAGCCACTCCAAAAGTAAAGAGCCACATGGTGCTGGCCACAGCCCATGCGCTAGCATTGCAAAAAAAAAAAGAAAAAAATATATCTTTTTTTTCTTTTTTTTGTAGAGGTCGCAAGGGAGACCTCAGAGGTCGCAAGGGAGACCTCTGGCGACCCCTACATGACGTCCCTGGGAGGTGGTAATTTGAGACACAGTTGACCCACGGCATAAACACGCTTCTAATTGTGCTAGCACTCATCATCAAAGGGGCAGATTGTGCTGGGGAGAGTAATGCTGAATCAGACGAGGTGGTGCTTTGAGATTGAGCAGACCCAGGACATAACAATGTTGTCTATTTTGTGAGCACATTGTAGACAGCATGGCAGTTGTACTTGGGTAAGTGATGCTAAGAGGTGATGCTGCAGGATCTTACAAGCTCAAGACATAAAAACACTGCTGACCACATTCGCGTGCATCAGGCAGTGCAGCAGTCTGGGATGAGGAGAACAATGCTGAAGGCGAGGAGGTGTTGCTCTGGGAACAAGCAGACCAGGAACATAAAACACTGCTAAGCACATCTGCACATGTCTTGCAGCATGGGTGTGTGGACAGTCAAACAGCCAGAGCCAGGTCTAGATGCCAGCCAATCTTATCTGATTCCCTTTGCCCTAAATTGGAGAGTTGGTATTCACATCCAACACAATTCCATCTCCTTTCCTAGTTGATGTTATGTTATTTTATGTTAAGTTGACTTGTACAGTGTACTGTTACCGCTGACACAGTCTCTAGGCATTCATGTGGTTCTGTAAGAAAGTGGATTGGGTACGTTACTGATGGAAGCGGAAGTAGGAAAGAGGTTGTGCTTTTCTGTTGGTGCTTTTAGAACTAGGAGGAACTGGCGTCTTGTGCGAGTTTGCTTTCTAGGTGTTTTTAAATTGTGCGCCCTGGGGTTATTGTGTCCTGAAAGGGAAACGGACAGTGATTGGGATGTTTGTTTGCAGCAAGTAGTTTTGTAATTGTAATTGTTTATTTACACAGTGGCCATAGACAAGTAAAGTTTCCGAATAATCTAACAGAAAAGTAACTAGCATACTAGGCCTGGTAGCCTTTCTCCTAGTGCAAGTGCTTGAAGTGTTTAAGGCGCAATCAGACTAGGGAGGGGAGACAAGGGGTACAAGGGCAGAACTTACTAGCCTAGTAAATTCAGGTCATGCAGGTGTACATACTGAAAGTGCGGGGGAGGGGGGACAAGTGCGTCCAGTCCAGCAGGGCCCTGGTTTGAGTGCAGAGAGGTTACCCTTCTCATGGAACGTATGCTGAAAGTGCAGTAGTGCTGAGCATATTGCAGATGCCATGGGGGCACTTGCAAAAGACTGGCAGGGGAGGCTGGGACCTGTGAGGCTTTGGAAGTGAACCAAGTGATCATTCATCAAAAACTGAACAGAGTTAGGGAAGAGAAGGAGGAGTGAGGCAGGAAGAAAAAGAGAGGTGGTTAGGAGGGGAGAGGGAGAGGGAGAGAGAAAGAGGAAGAGAAGAGGAAGGTCTTGTTTTTAGAACTTAAGGAGCTCTGGCTCAAGGCAGAGAGAGGCAGGGAGACTGTTCCAGAGGGAGGCACATGCAGATGCAGGCCCTGGCCCCAAAAAGCCTTGTGGACTATGCAGAGGGTCTTGAACTTGATCCTAGCAGCCACGGGGAGCCAGTGGAGGGATTTCAGCACCGTAGAGACGTGGTCCCTGGGCTCGAGGCCAAGGATAAGTCTTGTAGTTCTGTTCTGGATGAGTTGTAGCGGACAGAGAGCAGAAGTAGGAAGAGTGTGATTCTAGAACTGTCAGCTCCAGTGATCCCAATAATGGCTGATTAAAATGCAACACAAAACAACTCAACCAGCGAAAAGGCAGAAATGTGGAGAGGATGCCCCTGAGGGAAGAGAAGACAAACTGATGGAACTTCTAACTAGAGTGACTTTGGACATAGATGAAATCAAGGAAAAGTTGTTCAAAGCAGAGCAGAGATATGTAGAGCTGACATCTAACGTGGACAAAGTGGAGACGCATCTCACTGGAGTAGATGTGAAGGTTTTGAGGATGGCTGATCAGATAAGGGACTTGCAAATTAAGAAGGACAAGCTTACCCTGGAGCTCTCTGAGTAAGAACATTTCTCAAGAAGAAACAATGTTAGAATTGCTGGATTTGCAGAAAATGTGGAGAAAGACAAGCCTATGGATTTCAAGGAAAAAGCTTTGAGTACCTTGCTTAAATTAGATCCAAAGATGAACTTGCAGATGGAGAGGGCTCACAGAGTTTTGGACTGACATCTCCAATTGGTGAGAGACCTAGACGCTTTGTTGTAAAATTCTTAAAATTCCCTGTCAAGGAAATGTTTTTGAGGAAAACCTGTGAACTTGGTGATCTTTCTTGGGGTGTGGGGAGGTCTTGGAGACTTGAGCAGGAATGTGTTGGAGAAGAGGAAGGAGTTTAATGTGGCAAAGGAAAGAGCAAGAAGGAAAAAATGAATGTTTTATATGGTATATCCCACCATATTTCGTGTTGTTATTGATGGCCAATTAATCTCCTTCACTGACTGCAGAAGTGCAGAGGCTTTTCTTACTGACTTAGAAAGTGATCAGGAGCCCATAGAAGCTACTGAGCCTTCACAGAGGAGTTTGCCGGTAAAGAAGAAAAGATTAAAAGTACTGTCTGGAGAAGTGTCGCTTATTGCATCCCTGATTTGCTTTTGGGATATGCATATGTGCTTATGCGCAAGTTTTACTTTGCCTAATTTTTACTTATATTTAATATTGTTAACGTTGAAAGGATGCTTTCCTTGCCATTAAAACTGTTTGCCCGTGTTTATTTTCGCTCTATGGCTCGGACCATGGAGTTCCTGATACTAGATTAAAGGACCTTATGATGATGTCAGATCATCATATGACTATGACCCAGGAAGTCCATTGCATTCTATTCTTCTTTGCGTATGTTACGGATGTTATTGAAGTAGAGGGAGTGCAGGCCAGTGCTTCACGCCGACCCTGTGTGCCGTACATTCCAGGATTAGAAAGATGTAACACAGCCACAACACAGGTTTGGTAGGCTACGTGGATCGAGTCAAGTTAATGGTGTCGCACGGAAAGGATGACCCGTCAGCTCGAGTGCACTGCTAAAGCCGACAGAACTACATTTGGGACATAGGTTTGTGTGCATGTGCGAACGTGGGGAATACTGACTGAAGCTGCGGAGGGTGAGAGAGCTTTATTACTGCCAGGGTATTAAGTGCACAGCAAGGGAGGCGATGGAAGTCAATGCGCATTGACTGAATCAGAATGTTTGGCTACAACTGCCATTAACATAGGATGGACCCTTTGCATTGCGCAACATTGAGGAGGTGGTGAAAACTTGCAAAGGCAGTAACATTTACTGGATAGTACTCTTATTGATACTTTAGGAGCAGGATCGGAATGTTCCTACCAGAGAGGTATTGGGGAATGGTTGGGGGAAATGGATGGCTATATAAAGGCATGTAATATGGCATGAACCACCTTCCTGCACATGGTAGCAGGATTGACTGGAAAAAGGAATTTAGGTGGGGTTGCTGATAAATTAAGTGTGGGGAGGGGGACATTTAATACTTTAAAGTGTTATTAGATAAAGGCACAGACTTCTGGGAGAATAGTTCTGAACATTTATTGTAGTGTAAATATTGGAACTAAGAGTCATTCTGTGAGGACATAGAGGGGCCGATTAAGGGAACAAATGTGCGCCGAAATTTGTGGTGCAAGCCTGCGCAAGCGTGAAAAAGCAAGCGCACGCGCACGTGTGCAATTCATGGAAGGCCCTGCGTGTGTTTTCCCCGGGGTGTGCGCCAAATCCATGGGTGGCGCACAAGGGCGCACACGTCACTTCAACATTCTGAACGCTGTGCGCGACGCGCACAGTGAAAGCACACAACATGTAGCGCACACACCAAAAATGCGTGAAAATGAAGGCGTAACTGGGGAAGTACTGCTGGGAAATAGACAGAACGCCCACATGCACACGAACATCACGTATTCATGGATTCGAATACGGGAAGCCCGTGCGCGCCAAAAGACACACAAAGGCGTAAATACGTCCACCACATGAAGGCAGGTGGAAGCATCCCCGCGCAGTATAAATGTGCGCGCAAACAACAAACACGTATATTCAGCTACGATGATTGTCCCATTTCTCGCAGCACTGGTCGTGGGACACCGCAGGAGGAGGAGAATAGCTAGGTCCCGCATTTTCTTGCCCAGGACCAGCCTTTTTGGGATGCCTGATGACCAGGTCTATGGCATGTATAGGTTTCCACCTCATATCATCCTAGACCTGGTCACTGAGTGGGAGGATGACCTCACATCACCCACCTTGTGCTCCCAAGCACTGAGCCCCTTGCAAAAGGTGCTCAATGTCCTGCATTTTTTGGCCACTGGGTCATTTCAGCGGACAACTGCCATAGTTGGGGGTGTCTCACAGGCCACGCAGTCACGCTGCCTACACCAGGTGTTGGCAATCATGACTGCATGCCCCTCAGTCGCAGGCACATATACATGCCCAGAACACCCGCAGAAAGGCAGGTCATGGTCCAGGACCTTTACAGGGTGGCACACTTCCCCAAAGTGCTCGGTGCGAAGGATTACACCCATGTGGCCCTACGTCCACCCAGGGCCACTGAGCACATCTATCGAAACCGCAAGCACTGGCATTCCATCAACATACAGGTTGTATGCGATGCCCATGGAATCATCACCTCTGTCTATGCAAACTATCCCGGGTCTACTCATGACAGTTTCATATACAGAATGACCGCCCTGAGTCGGGACCTGGAAGCTGGGAAGCATGGCGACTCATGGCTCATTGGTGAGTACAAATGTCTGTGCACATGCATGCATGTCACACACAGACAAATACACAAACTCAACTAATGACAACCATCCTCACCTCCCCCGGGGACAGCGCCTACCCTCTGAGCAACCACATGATGACGCAAATACGGAACCCCACCACACCACCCCAGGTAAGATACAATGCTGCCCATATTACAATCAGGGGCATAGTGGAGCGCACATTCGGAGTGCTTAAGTCACGCTTCCGCTCCCTTGATCGCTCTGGTGGGCAGCTACTATATGCACCCCCAGTAGTGTGCAGGATCATTGTGGCAGCATGTGTCCTGCACAATGTTGCAACACGGCAGGGCATACCTGTGGACATGGTGGTGCCCCCGAATCCCCAACCACAGGCACAGGTGCTGCCCATGGGAGGGGAAAGGGCACGTGGCGAGGCAGCCCGGACCCAGCTTGTGGCCACATTTTTCACCTAAACTCCCATCCCTGCGGAGTGCATACAGGCCTGGCACATACCAGGTGACAATAGATGATGACAAAGAGACAGTCAACTGTCACAACCTTACCACCCTGAGAAGGTTGCCACAGAAGTGCTACATTGTGTGCATATCTAGCTACTTATACAAAACCAATTCTGTGTCACCAAAAGGAACACATGCAAGGTGTATATCACACCACCCCCCCTGCAAAACAGGCCATGACAATCACTGGTATGTCAGCCAAACCCTCCCAACCCGCATTACCCTTGTCTGCCACACCATGACATGGCATGCAACAGCAAAAGAGCAAACCAAAAGCACAACACATGACCAATTAGACACAAAGTGACACGTGATAAATGGAAAGAGGACTGACACAATCACACCTGACATGGAATCAGATGAAATGACTGACCAACAACCTCCTACACATACAAAGACATAAACAAACGCATGCCACCAGCGGTACCATCAACAAAAGACAGAATGCCTGTTGGCAGGCACATTGGGCAAGCCAAATCCACAAATCCCTAAACAGTGTGCTTTGTGTGTCTCCTGCAACACACTGTTCAGCACACAGCACAGTGAGCAGCCATTGTTTTGGAGATACACCTTGAGCATCATATAAAAAGGACAAGCAACAAAATTAACCTATTGATGCATGTACACGATCACCAAATGGTAAGTAATAATGCGCTGCAGGGACACAGCATGCCAGAGAAGGCAATCTGTGTGCACGTGTGGGCATGGAAGGGTGGTTGTATGTGTGGTGGAGCATTGTGTAAGTGTGTGTGTCAGTAGGGATATGCACTCAATACATGCATGTGAAATCAAGTGACCCTCAGTGTCCTGTACACATCACATGTGAACATTGGCCATGTGTACACCCCAGTATGTCAAACCACAACAATCCCTTGACACCTGAAAAGTAAACACAACACAGGAACAGCCATTGACCAGCAGAACACATCATGTACATAGTACCCACAATGACAATGTCAGAGAGTGCCCAAACACTGTAGCCCAAGGGTACTGTCTGACAACAAAAGGCCCTCCCTCATTTACTCATCACTGTGACCTTCAGAAGAACTGTGGCTGTGGTCCGTTGGCTTCTTCCTTCTAGTCTACCTGGATTCAGGATCCCCCTACCCCTGGGTTTCCTTGTTCCACTTTTCATGTAAATAGGGTCCATCCCCCTCAGAGGCCACCTTGACTGGTAAAAATACCAAATCGCAGAGAACTCCAAGGAGCCAAACCCCCAAACATGGGAAAAAGCCTGCAGCCACAAAAAAAACCTTGAAGAGTCTCCAGTAGATGACTTGAAGTCGCTGAATATGGCCAAGCACATGTCCAAGCGGAATGATAGAATAACTACCAAGTTAGCACAGTTGAACAATGGTTCAACAGAATGGGGAGCAATTTCAGTACACAACAATCAATGAGGATGCAACAACTGATGGGTAGTGTCACATCTCCGGTCTCCAGGTGCAGGAGTGGAATGAACCAACCACCCCCTCCGCGGTCTGGGTGCCTGCAAGGTAAAACTTACACAGGCCTCCAAGACCTCAGCGGGGAAAGAGGGTTAGGGATCCGTTGGTTGGATATCCATCGGTTTTTAGGATAACCGGAAAGAGGGTCAGGAGAGAGGAGGTAGATGGGCAAGGGAAAGTAGTGAAAATACAAAATACAACTATTGACAATTACACATACTCAATCAGAGAAACCATGTACTCATGCACATAGTACAAAATGGCTCAAAGGCAAGCCAAAGAGAGACTTATCTCTGGGGTGAGTGCTGGCCTCCTGCCTGCGCACTCTCAGGTCTGGTAACAGGAGCAGTTCAATGCTGCAAAGAGAGCGTGAGTTACTATTCTGTGTGTGTTTTCCCCACACACACATAGCACTATTCATGCCTCGAACTCTGTGACTCCTCCCCAGACAAGCACTCTTGTCTGCTGCTTTGTTCGTATACTTTTACTTGTCCCTGTGATGGTTCATACACAGTTAATGCCGTAAGGCAGCCGCATGTGGCCCCGTGGTAAATGGAAGACCATGTGTTAAGAAACACACATGATAGAATGGGCCTTGGGTGAGCTGCTAGACGCGTGTGGCAAGGTGTGACTTCAGTACAAGTCGCGTTATGCCAGCCGCGGATTCCTATAGGTAGCGCACGTGGCAATTTGCATAGGCTAATGATATGCACTGCACACAAGTTTGTGCGTAGTTGGGTGCCCCCCTTGCGCTGTATCAGTTTGTGGTTAGGAGCGCTACTGTGTCATGATGCTTACCCCCGGGGACCCAGACCAAGTCCAGCAACCCCGGAAGCAGGCATCAAGTTATCCCAAGCAAGCCCAACAACCCCTTCTAGGGGCTATTTGGGTGCAGTCCTGGCGTCTTCCCAAATGATCAAGCCAAGGTAGCCTTTGTATTGTCATATCTCAGCAGCAGTGCAGCTGATTGGTCAATTCCACTAGTTACTCAGGATGACCCAATTCTTCAGGATTTTCAGGGCTTTCAAACGAGCATGGAAAGACTATTTGCCCGGCACTCCCAAGGACAGGCCCTGGATAACGAACTTTTGTCCCTACGACAGGGTAACCAGGACCTTCTATCCCTCATCGCAACCTTTAATAGGTTGATAGTGGAAACTGGGTGGCCTGAGGTAAAACGATTCACGTTATTTCATCGAGGGCTTCGAGGAGAACTCAAGGATGTCTTGGCTCAAGTCCTGAACCCACCTCAAGACTGCGCAGAATATATAGACTTAGTGGTCCAGTTAGATCACAGACTTCAGAAAAGAAAGGCTGATCAAGCCAAGTTTGAGAATCGGGTGTTGGTCAAAACCCACGCTAACCCCAAAGGAGCAGATGCTTCAGAACCCATGCAAATCAGAGGGGTTAAAGGACCCTTAATCCAGAAGGAAAGAGAAAGGAGACGGCAAATGCAATTGTGTCTATATTGTGGATCTTCTGGGCATTTTCTATGGAATTGCCCTGTAAAACCACTCAAGAAGGTGGTAGGAGCTGCTGATAAAAGCCATATGGAGCCAGACTCGGGAAACGACCACGCCCGACAAGCTTAGAGGTCCGCTTGCCGAGCTTGAAGAAGGATACTCAGACCTCGCATTTCATCATACCAATGGTCCTCGTAGATCCAGGACAGCCATCGCGTATGCACGCAGTTAGGGCATACATTGATAGCGGGGCCATGGGAAACTATGTGGACTATGAATTGGCTTCCAGGATGAATCTACCTCTCTGCCGAAAAACCACCTCAGATGTCATCACCACAGTCGATGGAACTGAAATTGCCTTTGGGCCTGTAACTCATTCCACCGCAGAGATTACACTATTGGGTCAGGATGGGCATCGAGAGACTATTGTGTTTGATCTAATCAAAGCCCCACAGTTCCAAATAATACTGGGGATACCTTGGTTGGAAACACATAATCCTTGTATTGATTGGCGAGAGAAGAGAATAACCTTCCCGGATTGTGCACAAACCTGTTACCCAAAGAAAAATCAGAACGCAGGCCTGGCCACCGTAACCACAGCAGTCATGCAACTACCTCCAGAATACCAAGAATTCCAGGATGTCTTCCAAAGAAAACAGGCAAACACCTTAACTCCTCACAAATCGTACGATTGTCAAATCGATCTCATACCCGGTGCACAACCCCCTTGTAACAGGATCTATGCCCTTACGGAACCTGAGAACCTTCACCTATGACAATACTTAGACCAGTACCTTGCCAATGGCTTTATTCACCCATCCAAGCCCCCTGCATCTTCAGCTTTGTTCTCCGTGCCCAAAAAGGAAGGTGACCTCAGAACGTGCATAGACTACCGCGCATTAAACAGATAACTGTTAAGAACCAATACCCATTGCCTCTGATCCCTGAACTACCAGACCAAGTGAATGACGCTTGTATATACACTAAATTAGATCTCCGGGGGGCATACCATCTGGTACGTGTAAAGGAGGGCGACGAATGGAAGACTGCTTTCCGCACAAAGTATGGGTTATTCAAATACCAGGTGATGCCTTTCGGGTTGTGCAATGCACCAGCAGCCTTCCGATACTTCATGAACTATGTCCTTCGTGAACTCATTGACGTTTGTGTTGTCGTATATATCGATGATATTCTAGTATACTCCTCTTCAGAATCTGACCATGTGAAGCACGTCCGAGCAGTCCTTGAGAAATTGCGCCAGCACAAACTATATGCAAAACTGGAAAAATGCGTTTTTCATGCCACAGAAGTTGGGTTTATCCTGACCCTAAAGGGAGTCCGAATGGACTCACGAAAGGTGGACGCAATCCTTAAGTGGCCAACACCAAGTTCAGTTAAAGGAGTACAAAGCATGCTCGGCTTTACCAATTTCTACCGCAGATTCATCCCGGATTTTTCACATGTTGTACATCCCATCACAGCACTCTTCCGAAAAAATAATCGCTTTAAGTGGACTGAAGAAGCTGAAAATGCCTTCCAAGAGCTGAAAGCGAAATTCACGTCTGCACCTGTATTAAAGCACCCGCGCCATGAACTTCCATACATAGTGGAAAATGATGCATCCAGTCTAGCCATGGGAGCTGTCCTGTCTCAAAAGGACCCTGAAACTGGCCAGCTTCTCCCAGTAGCATTTTGGTCCGGAAAGTTCTCGGCACCCGAGTTAAACTATGCGGTTACCGACAAGGAGTTATTAGCCATTAAATCCGCCTTCAAGGCTTGGCGGCACTATCTTCTCAGTGCCAGGCATACCATTGCTGTGACCACTGATCACCGGAACTTACAGTATTTAAAGACAGCCAAGGCCCAATCGTCACATCAACTCCGATGGGCATTGTTCTTTGCCGAGTTCGATTTCGTAATAACCTATCGACCAGGTTGTAAAAATGGTAAAGCAGACGCCTTATCCCGAATAGGGATGGGAGAGGCAGAAGTGAACCCAGAACCAGTACCTATAATTTCCGAACAAAGGATTCTTGGCATGACTACTCTACAGACACTAGAGGACATTCAGGTAAAGATCCAGCAACTTTTTGATCCTACAGCCCTGCAGGACTGGGTAAAGAAAGGCCAGGACAACTCTGTCAGCAATGATCTGCCTTATTACCAAGGGCGGCTATTTCTGCCAAACAAGGAACTACAAGAGCTAGTCATTTCCCGTTATCATGATACCCTAATGGAAGGGCACCCAGGTATTGCAAAAACCGAAGCTAAAATTAAAAGACAATTCTGGTGGCCCACCTGGCGAAAGGATATTAAATCATTTGTGATGTCTTGTGGCATTTGCGCCCAAAACAAAAGTCAAAAGAAAAAACCAGCTGGACTCTTACAACCTTTAGACATTCCGCCTACACCATGGCACACCTTATCGTTAGACTTTATTACTGATCTACCCCCATGCAATGGATTTAACACCCTTCTAGTTATTGTGGATCTTTTTTCCAAGATGGCCCACTTTATTCCTTTAAAGGGATTACCTTCAGCTTCAATCCTGGCCAAGGAGTTGTTCGAAAACATTGTTCGCATACACAGATTTCCGTCCATATTGGTCTCTGACCGGGGCAGTCAATTCATTTCACATTTTTGGAAAAAATGCTGTCAATTGGCGCAAATCGATGTGAGATTATCGACCAGTCACCACCCCCAGGCCGATGGTCAAACGGAGAGGACCAACCAGACTCTCGAACAATACCTGCGTTGTATGTTACATCAGACTGAGAGTAATTGGAAAGACATTCTTTGGATCGCCGAATATGCATACAATAATTCAGTACAGTCTGGAACTGGACAAAGCCCCTTTTATACCTTATATGGGCACCATCCTTGAACCTCAGACCTTGACTCACCCCAACACTTAGAAATGCCCGCAGTGTACCATCTGCACGCTACGATTACACAAGCCTTTAAGGAAGCAACTACACATTTAAAACAGGCGAAAGAAAAATACAAGAAAGATGCTGATCGGCATAGAAGTGATACTCCACAATACCAGATAGGGGACCAAGTATGGTTAGCCACAAAACATATACCTCTAAAGGGAGTACGGACCTTTAACCCCAGATGTTTGGGACCTTACTCTATTAAGGCCATTATAAACCCGGTGGCTGTCAAGTTGGACTTACCTGCTAGTATGCGAATTCACCCCGTCTTTCATGTGTCACTTTTGAAGCCAGTGCAACCAGGGACAAGACTAACAGAGCCACCAGACCCTATTCTTGTAGATGGAGAACCCTAATTTGAAGTTAAGAACATCCTGGACTCCAAGCTGATAAAGTCAAAACTTTTTAATTTAATCGACTGGAAAGGTTACGGACCACAGGAAAGGTCATGGGAACCTGGTGACCATGTTCATGCACCCCGATTGGTGAAATAATTACACCGAAATGTCCCAGACAAACCGAAACCACAGGGAAGAACGACTTTAGGAGGGGCCTTAGGGGGGAGTGCTGTCATGATGCCTACCCCCGGGGACCCAGACCAATTCCAGCAACCCCGGAATCAGGCATCAAGTTATCCCAAGCAAGACAACAACCCCTGCTAGGGGCTATTTGGGTGCAGTCCTGGCGTCTATGGCACCAGGCTCATATGGAGAGTCAGTCCTGGTGCCATAGGAGCCAGGCTCATAGATTAAAACTTACCTGATGCAGACCATGCTGCAAACTTACCTGATGCAGATCATGCTGCAAGAGCTCCAAGCCAAAGGAGGCTTGGAAGGGACTACTTTGCCTAGAGACTATTTTTTTACTCGGGTGGGGCTGGGGAGGAATACTTACCTGGGACTCCTTTGGAGGCTATTTAAACCACGCCCAAAGAGCAGCACATGCTTTGCATTATTCTGCATCCAGCAGCGTAACACTCACCATGCCTGCAAGTCTGCATCCAGTCTTCTGCCATGCCCGCCTTGAGTTTGGAGCTCCTAGAAAAAGGGAGAAAGAAGGAGAAAAGGTTAGAACAAGAGCAATACCTTTGATCCTTACCTGAATTCCCGATCCATTGCTCCTTCGAGCTGGAAGAAAGAAGTTATTTTATGCGCGTCGCCTCGCCTGCTGCAGTGCCGCGCTGACCACACCGGCCTTAGCAGCATCTTCACATCCTCCTGCATGTTCCCGCTACACTCCGGCACCTAAGGAGAAGACAAGAACAGCAAGGTGAGCCAAGGGAATACACAGAGGAATATTAGTTACCCCCCCATAGACTTACCTGATTTTACCACCGGGGGTACTATTCCTCTTCACGGGTCGGCGCAGCTTCCACTGCATCTTCGCCAAACCCCGGCCCCTAAGGGGAAACAAAAGGACAGCAAGGTGAAACAAAGGGACTAACAAGGGGAACCCTCCTCACCACAATAGACTTACCTGATTTTACCGCCGGAGGTATTATTCCCCGAGACTTCATACTTTCTCTCAGCGCCTGAATAAGGGAGAAAGCAACAGGTTACATATTGACTTTATTTTATCGAACTGTGTTGGAAAATACAAATCCTTACCAGAATATTACCGGTTGCCATGAGGAACTCTTCACTAGGGTCAAGCTGCAACCTGCAAGGAATCGGACAAGAGTGAAAGTCAGGCATTTGAACTCTTACGAACTACATACTTACGGCGTCTTGCCGGGAATCTCGGAGTCAATATTGTTCTGGAACTCACCAATTCCTTCGAGCCAGTGAAGCAACTGGTTATCAACGCGCCCCTGTGCTCAATGCAGGATGGAGAGCTCATCTTTTCAAACCATCAGGTGAGACTATAAGAGGGGACATCCAAGGTGATCTGTGGGGAGCACATCGGGGGTGGGAGGATTTACGCTCAACTCCACGGTGGTTAATTCCCTTTCTCCATTTGCAGAAGAATATTCCTATGGGCCAAACAAACGAAGCTAGGTGGGCCAGTCCAGTCCGTCATCTCGGCCCTACGCGTCACATTGGTGGAGACCGCAGCTGTCCAGTTCAGATCGACGCCTCTGTGGGAGCCAGGTGAGCGTAACATACTGTGCTAATAACTTAGCTTCTATGGAGCAGGCTGGACTCCAGGATATTGGCGACGCCCCCTGCATGTGCCCCTGACAACTTGGAAAGCTTGTTGGCATTTGCTCCTCAGCGTGGCTTAGTTGTAATGTGCACATCTTTCCCAACGCCTGGCTAAGCTCCCCAGCACTGGCACTACTTAGCTTGCATGTGTGAGGGGCCTGGAGGAAGGTTGGCTGGGGAGTGGCCACCTGATGCTGCTCACCTTGCTCGGAGCTCCTGGAAACACGTCTGCTTCTGTCGGACGTCTGAGCACAAGCCCTGTGCTTCAGTTCGCGTGCGCATGCGCACTCACGTGTGCCTCACCCAAAGTGGCAAGGGTTTTGTAGTTCTTGGCGCAGTGTCTGCTGGGGAAGGTAATCTGGAGGTTCCTTTTCCTGCAGAAAGGGCATAAAAGCCTTTAATAAGGCAGGAAAGTTTTCTGTGTGTGTGTCTTCATGCTGCTTGTTACTGGGCCATGTCTGAGACCTACATCCGACCTCCTCCCACACAACCCCAGGTTCTGTACCCTGACAGGAAGAGCTGGCGCTTGAGTAGAAAATAACAAAGGAGGCTGGCACAACTGGATGGTTGAGCTGAAACACAATCAATCCTTGATAGCGTGAAGAAAGAAAGGCAGAGACAGCACAAGTCTGGAAAGGCACAGAGAATGCGAGACAGCCGGAAACAGCTGACAGCAAGTTAAGAGCCACAACAGTTGAATAGCATTGGTAAAAGCTAACAGTTAACATAAAAGCATGGTTGTAATAGATGAAAGACAGGCGGAGCGACAGAGATATGCAGTTGAACAGAAGTGTACTGAGGCAAACCGAGGCAGTGTAAGAGTACGTGGAAATAACTGCCCGAGAGACGGGCGGACAGATCTGCAGCAAGGACAGTAGCATGAAGAAGAACAGGGGCTAAAGGCACCAGAGTGTGGAAAACAAGTAAAAGAGCTGTAGTCAAGTAGGAAAACTGCGCCATCAGGCAGCATCAAAGTTGTAGATGGAAGACAGACACAATGTGCTGTCCAAACAGAACGGAGTGTAGTAGTAGTATAGGCGGACATCTCAGGTGAGAACTGGACTGTGAGTTGTGCCTCTTCGGTCACATTCCTAATGCATACTCCTTTGCCACAATCCCCAGAAGCTGTACTCAACATGTAACAACTTCATTGTCACCACCCGGCCCCCTCCCACCATCATCTTTCACAGCTAAAGGGTGCAGGCTACCGTCTACGGCATGAAGTGCATCAAGCACGTATACAGGCAAGAAATGAACATACATCCCAATCAACAACAATCAATGGACAGTTCAATAATGTACTCACCAAAATTAATTGCAGACATGCCGTGGAGAAAACATCCATAATCCCCACTAGGGGTGTTAACACAAGTAGTACAGCAGCAGATAAGCCACAGATATGACGAAAGTCCAATGCCCTTGTGTAAATGGTTGTCACACCTAACCATCCTTGCGAGCCCCTGGATAGGGGAAGCAGGAGTGGCATATGTGAGTCAGGACCCTAAGCTGCAAACACATACACGAGACAAGCTTGAATGGGCCCAGATGGAACAGACAGTGGATGATTTCAAAAGCCACAATGCACCACACCGTCACATGAATGCACAATAGACAAACAATTTTAAACTATATTAACTAATTAAACTAACTATAAAAAAAAAATGGCCACATACGACCCAGGGGGGGTGGGAGGCACCCAGGAGAGGCGAGATACAGGGTGTACCTCAACACCCACATGCGATGATGTTGAGATAAAACAAAGAAACCTCCATGGGCTCAACGCCTGGATGGCCCGACCTGTGTGGGAGATAAGTCGTCGTCCGAGTCACCCTCTGGATGGAAAGCAGAAGGTGGACGTGGTAAAGTACCCTGACCATGCCTATGCGCAGCTTGCCCCTCATCGGCAGCAAGTTTGCGGGACTGGTAAGCCTGGTCCTGTCCGGCGATGACATGTAGGTCAACATGCAGCACCTCACGTGATATGTGTGCTTTCTCTTGCGAGGTAGCACGTGTAACACAGAGTTCTTCCTGCATGGTATGGCATTACATCTGGAACACCTCCCGGCAAGCACGTAGCTCAGCCGAGATGGTATTCTCAAGCTGCTCCAACCTCTCCTCTGTCCACTGCCTCTGGGTTGAGCACACCCAGAGTAGATCTGAGGGATTTATGGTCATCCCTCAGGGCCTCCCTGTGTGCCTCTGCGTGAGCAGCAAGTGCGTGACGCAGAGACACCATTTCAGCCCAGCGTGCCCTGTCTGAGGCCGCCATGCCCAGCCTGAGCGAGCGACCCTTGGACTGTTCTGCCCGCAGCTGGAGATCCACCTTCCTAGCAGGGGGGAGCAGGGATTGGGCCACAAGTTCCATGCTCTGAGAAATCTTATGAATTGCTGCACCCTGTTGTTCGGAATTGGCTTGCTTCCACTCAGTATACCCTGGTGGAGCACGGCCACCTCATTGCTGGTGCTTGACACCCGTGGGGCCCAGGGAGCCGCAGTCCTCATTGGGTTGGCACCGCCCACGGCTGCCGGACTACATCCCTCAGTTGACGTGATGCCCCAGGCACATCAGCAACTGGTGTGGAGTGTGACAGTGCGTCCCGATCCACCACAGGCAGAGGTTCCAACACCGTCTGGCCCCTCAGTGCAGGTGTCGCGGACATAGGAGCGTCCACATCAGAATCACTCACCATCGACGAATGGACATGATGCGCATCCAACTCAACATTGTTGTCAGAGTGACCATCCGAACTTGACCCATTGCCAGCCCTGGACACGATGGTATGCAGCACAAGTGGGTTCTCATGGCCTACCACCCGACGACGCCCACTTATGCTGGGTTGCCGATGTAATAGCAACCCCATATCAGGATTGATATCACCATCCTCTGGCTCCATTGCGTCATCATCTGTAATGTTGAAAAAACAAACATGAGTACACATGTCAGATGCACATAACGCACACACACATAGACATGACATCGACAGCCAATAAATGAAGCAGACATGTCACACACAAATGAAAGTCCGGCATGCATCCAGTGGCATCGATATGCAAACACATCCCAAAAGCAGAAATGGATGTGTGTAAATAGCAAAGACTACTCATGTACTGAATGTAGTATATCACTACCATCACTCACTACCTCTGTCAGGCACATGTCACAGGCAGAAATGACAGATGGCAGAAAAGAGGTGGCACATACCATAAGCATGTCTGAACTGCCAAATGGCCACAGCTGCAAGTGAATCCAAACACACCACAACTCACGTAATATGCATGTACACATGCATCACTAAATCATCATCACCAATATTGCTTCATCCATCTGCAGCTCGGCCCGTACCGGGTGTCATGGTCCATGTAGACATAGTAAATATCCTGAGCAAAGTGAGGGCCTGCAAACAGGCATAAGGGACCATAACACCCAGTATGGTCCGAGCTGCCGGCCATGAAGCCTCCAGAACATCCCAGAGGGCCTGATTGAGCACATTGTGCTATGAATGTGCCCTAAACCATTATTCAGTGTGTCAAATCATCACGGCCAGGCCCCACCAGATTAGCTAAGTGGGCCCGGGCGTACACATACTGCACAACAGTGCACCTTCAGGATTGTGCCAGTTGAACATAATTGGCGCAAAGCTGAAATCTCACAAGCATTAATGTCAATCAACTACCTATTAGTCAGTCAACAAAAAGCTGCAGAAGACACATGTGTAAATGAACACTTTCACACACACATAAGTGAGTAGCCGCAATGTTGCACTACACAACATTGAAGCTGCTTGCATATGTACATGTGAAAGTGTTCAAAAACACCTGTTTCCTTATACACCCATATTGTGAACATGAACAGCAACCAGTACAGTAAAGCAAGCAGCTACAACGCTGCTTGCTTTGATGTTTGTGAAAGTGTACACTTACACATGTGCAGGCAGCTCCACAGTCATTACAACCCGATTGTCAGTCTACAGTCAATCTGCGGCCTATACCATGTAGAATGGTGCAACATAGCTCAGAAGTGGGTTGGTGCAGTGCAGAGCATGTGCACGTTACCGACTATCTACATCAACAAGTACATTATGATGTCTAACAATAAACAAGAAGGCAGTGTAAGTGCAAGGTCAGGCATCATGTGCAATGTGCATGCAATGGGCTGCATGGATACAGGCACCCCCCGCCCAGTGAAAATGCAGGGAGGCATTGCATGGCAGTGAAAGGTTGACCAGATAACTGTGTATTGGCAGACAGTGTTGAGTAGCTTCAATTGCATCATCTGAGTCAACTGACAACACAGCCAATGAGAATGGGACAGTGAGCAGGACACATGATGAACCCTCTGTAGTACACCCATTTGTGCAGAAGGCACTACACCAGTTTGACAGAGTCAGGGGGCCTGAGACAGGGGGAGGCCTGTGCCCCACACAGACTATGACACCCTAAACGTGTACGTGATGCCGGATATAGCCACAGTGAGCATGTAGTGGATGATGAAATGCCATTAAATGTATGTCATCCTGGACACGTACTACAATGATCATCCTGCAAAGGACACATAGGGGCATGCATGTAATGCACATGGAGCATGAATGGGCACTCATGTACCTGCGGAGCATCTGCCATCTGCACAGTCCAAGTGAGACACCCTGCACAAAGGACATAGGCTGTACTCCACTGTATGTGTCTGGCAGGTTGGCAGGGGGACGTGTGCATGTACACAGGAGCCTTGAACAGGCCATTGCAGTAGTCCAACATGTTACCCACCAGTGCAATGGTGTAATAGTGGTGCAGGGGGGTGGAGGGGCAAGGGAGCATGCATATGTGGAGTACCAGCATGCAGGTAGAAGACACATGCATGTCAGTCAAGTGAGGACATAGTCCAAGTGCTGAGTGAAAAGACACCCCAGGCTACATGCAGAAGGGCCAGTGAGCTGGAACATGGACCGGAGGGGCAGCCGGGTGACTGGCATGTGAGTAGGGTGCAAGTGTGGTGATGAGGACAGTCCCTGTCTGCACTACATGTCCAGCATGCTGCACAGCAGGCACGCATTAGTGAAGCATTGCATGACTCGCACATGAGAACCATGTACACATAGCATGTATTGGCAGTCAAGCACAACACATCGCTTAAGCAAACCACAATGGCCTGGACAAACATGCAAAAACACTCACTGGACGGGGCATCAAAATCCAGCATCTCTCCCACTCCTTCGACCAATTCTGCCAGTATGAACTCCGCAGCGATCAACTCGTTCAGAGTGAGTCTTTCCTCCTGAGGTGGTGGCTCACCGCCAGTCACCCCAGTCATGGCATAATTGGAGGCACGCTTTAGGTCATCCCAACGCTTTTTGCACTCCTGAGCTGTGCACACCTCATGCCCGAATGTGCTAACACTGCCCGCAACACGCTTCCTGCGGTCCCAACGCTGGGCAGCCGTAGTGTGACAATTTGGGCCCACTAGCATATCACGTTCACGTTCCAAAACATAGCCCACAAGGAAGTCCAGTTCCTGCTTGCCGAAAGGCTTCTTTGTT
The DNA here is from genome assembly GCF_040938575.1 of Ambystoma mexicanum. Classification (NCBI taxonomy): domain Eukaryota; kingdom Metazoa; phylum Chordata; class Amphibia; order Caudata; family Ambystomatidae; genus Ambystoma; species Ambystoma mexicanum. The sequence goes on along the minus strand of NC_090927.1, from coordinate 379,468,860 downwards.
GACAAGCCGGAGGCCAGAGCCGTGTGTGGGGTCCCAGCCTCTTGTGCAGGTGCAACCTTCCTCCTCTTGGACAGTGATCTGGACCCTGACTGGCAAACCACCCTGATCAGTAGGGGCAGTGGCGCTGGTGGATTGAACAGAGGGACTGGCAGGTGGAACTGGGACGGAAGCCCTGACTTGCATCAGTGGCTGCTGGGTGCCCTTGACTGGACCCTGCACAGCAACATCCGCTGTGCCAAGGTCATTGACCGGGACTGTCCTGGATGGTAGACTCACAGCTGGGGTGGTGTCGGCTGCATCTGCCCATGCACTTGCCAACACCCGGATGCACTTGCCAACACCCGGATGCTCGGGGCAGCAGATGACGATACTGCCCCAGGGACATGTGCCTCGGTCAGGGCAGCCCTGCGTGCACTTACCACATGCCTCCTGACCTCCCGGAAATCATCCTGGGACTCTTCAGGTGCCAACGCAACATGCGCTGGCTGACCCTGAGCCTGGATGGTGGTGGACACAGCTGCACCTGTAGCTACCACTACCCTTGGGCCCGTGGCAGTCGATGAAATGGACTGCCGGGTCACATGGGCGCCAGTGCCAGATGCAAGAGCTGCATCTACCGGAACCACAGGGGGTGGTGGCATGACTGCACCAACACATGGCGCACCCCTACCTCTTCCCCCTCTGCAGCCACCCTGGACACCCTTGAGTTCTCCTACTCCTTGGTCACCCCGGCCACGAGCCTGACCACACCCGCCACATGGAGGATGCCCAGCTGAGGCGCCCCTCACCTTTCGTGGCCTCCCAACCATGGCACAGATGTAGTAGTGCCAGCACAGATGTAGTAGTAGTGCCAATGGGAGGTGCACACGACAATTGTCCTGGGAAATTGGGGTGAAGGGGGTGAGGTACTAGATGTTAACAGCACCCCTGTGTGCCTGCAAGGCTGGATGCAACCCTGGTGATGAAGTGATGGGTCACGGAACGCTCAGGCACCCCAAAATTGCAGTAAAACCATGCACGCAACCCCCGGTAGCCCACATGTGTGGAATTAACCTCCCGCAGTATGCGGTGGCACCCAGGGACATGAAAAACACATACGTGTGGGACACGCAGGCTACTATGACCTTGAAAATGGGTATCCAATACACAGGGGGAACCTGCAGTGGGAAAAATAGCATACGCGACTCACCGTCTGACTAGCGTGGTAATGAAAAACACGCGTAGCCAATACCCCCGCCAAAAGAAGAGATACATCCTTGATCCGCTATGAAGTAGTGATGGCACGTGAAACAACCAGAAGTAGCAACACATGCGTCCGTCTCCATGAATAGCACGTACAGTGAACTGCTGGCCCCGCTCATCTTTAACCCGTGCCGAGGGAAATGCCCGCGTGTGTCACGTCACTTACGCGCTTAGGCCCTTTCCTCAAATTACACGCATTAACACACGGACATTCAGTTTTTTCACGTGCTGAATCACTATGCAGCCGTGGGAGGGAAATGCCCGCGCGCGTTACGTCACATACGTGCTTATGTGCTAAGGGCCTTTCCTCGAATTACACGCTGACGTGCTGTTTTTTCATGTGCCAATTCACCCTGTATCAAGCTGGCCATGCGACAACACATGGAAGATCACGCTCCTGCCCAGAAGGCCATTTTCCTGCCCCCGAGAGCCCCGAGCTGACTCCCACGAGCCATCTGCTGCTGCCTGCCTGCTCGCCACGTGCCCTGCTATTTGGTGCCTGCATGTCAGCCATCTGCAGGGGTCTAGTTGCTGTGACCACCCCTGCTGGACCAGAAGACTCCCAACTGCAGTTCCATTGCTCCATAGCCCAGCACCAGGACCCAGTTGCCCAGCCACACCTGCCTCAGGGGTTGCCGCCATGTTGTTGGAAACACCATCAGAGACCACTGGCAACCCCCAACCAGAGAGGCAGAGGGCTGCCAGCTTCACAGCAGGAGAGGTTGGCACCCTGGTGGAGCAAGTCCTGGTGCATTATGATGCCCTCTTCGGAAGAACACGCGCCAACAAGGATCTCCCCCTCCGCGTTGATGGCAACCTGTGACCTACCACACGTCCATAAGCGCTGGGAGGACTTCAGGTCCAGGACCCTCAGGAAGGCCCAGCACCTCTTGGACGCAGCGGAGGTGGAGGGGTCCGCCTTACCAACGACCAGATGAGGGTCCTGGAACGCATACGCCCAGCGCTTCACCTCCTGGTCCTTTAGAGGCAGACCCGTCCGGAGTCAAGCAGTAAGTGTCCATGTGTACTGATTGGACGCAGTGCATGTTGAGGTGTGGCAGGAGTGTGCATCATGAACATATTTCAGGAAAGGCCCATGTATGGATGTGTATGTGCAGTGACATGAGCCTGCTGCATGTGAGACCAGTCATGTGTGATGCACATCAATGGTGTATGTGTTCCAAAGCATGTAAGAGGATTCAATTCAACACTACAGCTAAGTCAACGCCTAGTCTATAATACTGAATGAAAACCCTTATTGATATCTCTTTATGTCCAGTTCATGCGTTCTGGATGACTACCCCTATATAACACCCCTCTCTCAGAATCCCCCTGACCCCACTGAGCCAAGAAGTAGTTCTGTTTTGCAAGTTAAAAGGTTTATTTGAGAAGTAAAGCAATATATATCTATATCACGCTTTATAATAAATTAATAATTGGATATCACACTTAATCTGGTATGATAAAGATTACCAACGGAGAATCTGGCACTAGCACACTTCTTGATAATCACTAAGGAGTTGACATGAAATGGATAAGATAGCAACAATACTTTTATGGTTTCCAATGGATGCAATGTGGAATGAAATGCAGTACAGAAAATAACTTGATAGGATTTCAGCAAAAACAATGTAATCACTTTCTTGTACAATTCACCCCCCCCTTTTATGCAATGCAAGGAAATGGAAGGAAGGCACACAGTTCTCAGAAATGCAATTAAATGTAATTCAGTTCACCCCAGCAACTTAGACTACAGAAGTTGAAAACACAGGCCCAAATGCTTTTAAATGTGCTGGAAATGAAGAAAAAAATATGCTAAAATGCTTTTAATTTCCTCTAGGAGGTTCAGGGTGAGTGAAATCAAGTTAATATTAGTCCAGGCTCACTTTAGCAAGGATCTAGGAGTAATTAGCAGGTTAAACGAATTTTTGGCAACTGAAAGGCAAGCAGCAGCAGATTTTTACACGTGAAGAATTTTACAAATCGCGGTAAAATGCGCGAATGCGTGTTCCATGATTGCGGCAAAACTATAGGGGGTAGGAATGCGGTTCTAGGTTCCTAGAAAAGCCACGATTCTAAGCTTTCTGCAAGTCTCTAGCACAAACGGTCACGGAGATATGAGCGATTAAATGAAGGTCGTTTTTCAGATTTGAAATTTTAAAGTTCAAAAAGACAAGTGCAGCTTGCAACTAGAATATGACAGTTTACAGCTTTACAAATGATAGGTAACAGTTAGGAGGCAGTTCTACTTAGATTAAAATAGATTGAATTATATTATTTTAACTAGGAGATTGTTTCTGCACAGTCCTGCTATGTACTCACAATATATTTAGAAATATGCCTTGCCACGGATCTGGTCAGGTTTTGGACTGCACTCCGGTTCAGCTCTCTCTGGTTCTGTTAACAGGTCAGCTCTACTCTGCTGGTCTGGTCTGGGTCTCTGAAGTTGATGGAGGTAAAGTATGGATTTTCCCGGCAGAGCTTCCAGCTGCAAATGGATTTGAAGGTCCCTATCTGTCCTGTCTCTCTGCTTTTATGTGTTTTGAAAATGGGTGTCTGTGAGCAGCATCACTAACCAGCCCCTCTCCACTTATCATTGGCCAAGCTTTCATTTCTCCCCTGATTGGGGGAGCTAAGTTGTGTCAGAGTGATGTCATTTTACAGCCTACAGAAAGTCCACTCCTCCTGTCAACTTGCACACAAATCTAGATTTGAACCAAATACATATTTGCAGAGGTACATATTGTTTTAAAATCATATGCACCCATCATGCATTACAGGAGGTATACCCTGTTCAAACTCTGCTCTTCCTGGGGGCTTGCATTCAGAAATGGCAATATTTTGCACTTTTTAACTGGTTTGCGATACCGGACATTACCCCAAATTTACACACATGTGCGCAAGGAGTATGGACATTAGTTGATGAAGTGTCAGATTTTTCACATGCACACATTTTGAGTAATATCCTCTTTTCCGCTAAAACCCCCCTGAACATGCCACCGGTTCTAAAAACCTCTTAAAATGTGGGCAGAAAAATCACAAGAATTATGGTGTCATTTATAAAATTTTCACAAGTCCGTACTATGAGTTATTCATCTTTTTAGAGTTATGTTCTGGCCCCAAAGGGGTGTGGTTTTCCTCCAGCCCAAGGTTGAATTTCTGGTTTTTCCAGTTCTGCCAAGCCAGCTTGCTCTCACAGGCAGTGCCCCTCCCCTGTGCTTCCAGGAGAAATCTCCATTTACGACTCCCGCCATAAAACATTTGCCTGAGTCAAGACAGGGCTTTGTTCAATTTCCTGCAGAGCCCAGGTAATTCAATCAGGGAAGTGTCATATCCCTTTTGGTGTGAGCAGCAAAAGGGCAGCTAGGCCTGGGAACACAGCTGTGACTCAAGTTTCACTCCTGATGGGGGTAGTTGCCAGGCAAATTGGAATCTCTTTAAGCCAGTTATTAGCTACATGTCATTTCTGTCCCCCAGTTTCTGCATTCAAATAAACTAACAATTTCACATATGCAGCTAGAATGCTGATTCTAAGTTTAAAACTATGACATTTAAACAATTGCAACCTATGTGACACTCAAAAGTAGGTCACTCATTTCTTTTAAACATTTAGATTTGTAGTGTCTTTCAGTCCAAATTTACTTAAATTGCTGAAATCCACAGCTCAGCCAGTCTTGTTATAAACCTTCAAGTCACTTCAGAATATAACTTTACATTGGATCCACCTCTTAAAATGTCTTTCTTTGGCATGTTTTGGGTTCATTTATTCAGTTTTCTACAAAAAAGTAAAATCTGGTGGTTTTAAAACGCCGGCTTTCTGATAGTGGTGAGTACTGGTACTGCACCCCTTTTGGGATTTAAGAAAATGAATTCCCAACAGTTATGGGTTTGCTTTTGGCAATCAGCATTGCCATTCCCAATGATTTCAGACTACTGTGTGGGTAGTCTAATGGTGGTTTTAGGCAGTGTCCTTCTGTGCCCATAACGTCGGCAAAAATGAGTGGCAGCCTATTCTTCATGCATTTCCCTGTGCATTTTCTGGGAAGCTCTGGCCATCATGATGTTTTCCATGTCAGTACTGCACAGTTTTGAGGTAGGGCTCGGATGCATGGGTAAATACATCCCACAAGCCCCCCTTCTTGCGGTGGCCATCTGATCCTTCACTGGTGGGAACCGCAAGATCTGGGATGTAGTTCTCATCTTCTTCCGGTAGATGGCACAGTTCAGCATCTTTTCCTCCATCCGGTACTGATCGATCGGTTCTCCTCGCCGGTCCTGATGGGAATATTGGCCGGTACCCCGGGCCCATTGCGTCTCTGCTCCCGGTCTCCGGATCGTCCTCCTTGGCCCGTCTCCAGGTTTTCTTTCTCCTAGGACGACAAAGGAAGAGCGGCAATACCTACTCATAGACGTGTTTCCACCACTGTTGAGATAGTGGGGCAGCATATGCATTTCATCATAACGAAACATTACATTCTTATTTTGAAAAAAAAACAGTATAACTAAGAGACAGTTTCATGCAAATCACAATATTTTAGAGACTAGATGTGGTATGTTTTATGGTTGGAACTGAATTAGTCTGAGACAGTACCCGCTAGGATTCCAGAGGATTCCTCCAGTTGTTGCAGAGTGTGCCTGGGATGGCAACATTTCAACTGGTTTATGTGGACCCACTTGTCTTCCCCCGCTGCCAAAGGACCTTTGGGGATGTGGATTTTGTAGGCCACAGGGGAGATTTTGTCTATAATCTCAAAGGGTCCCTTCCCTGTAGGCAAAAATTTGTGCTGTTTTGCCTGGTTTCTTTGGAAGTTGTATAGATAGACCCGGTCTCCCACCTGATATTCCTTCCTGGAAGTTTTCAGGTCATAATGGGTCTTCATGCTATCAGCCGATCTTTCAAGATTCCGCTGAGCATAAGCAAAAGCATGTTGAAGGTGTTTCCTTAAATTCTCCACATACTCATGAGTTGTGGAGGCATTTATCAGTGTCTGCTCTTGGGTCCTGTAGAGCAAATGCTGAGGAAGCACCATCTTGCGCCCAGTCATCAACTCAAATGGTGCATTTGGTTGCAGATGAAGGGGTAGATCTGATGGCCATTAGGACCAGAGGTAATCGGCCCAGAATCTGCCACAAACTTTTTTAAGATGCTCACAATTGTCCGGTTATATCTCTCTACTGCCCCAGAAGAAGCTGGCCTGTAAGCAATATGCAACTTCCTTTTGACCCCCAGTATCTCCCACATCTTTGTCATTACTTCACTGGTGAAGTGGCTACCTCTGTCTGACTCAATCCTTTGAGGTAGACCAAAACGGGAAAAGATGTGGTTAATCATCAGGGCAGCTGCGGTTTCTGCCTTGCAATTTGGAGCTGGGAGACATTCCACCCACTTGGTAAACAAGCATGTCACAGTCAACATGTACTTATTCCCCCTAGCAGAGCGAATCACGGGGCTTACAAAGTCGATTTGTAAATCTGACCATGGCAGTGTCATCCCCCTCTTTTGGAGGAGTGCACGGTGCGTGAGGGATGATGGCTGAAATTGTGCACACACAAGACACCCCTTCAAGTATTGGTCGAGGTCCTGCCCCATGTGTGGCCAGTATGCAACCTCTCTTAAGATTTCCAGTGTTGTGTGAAACCCCCTATGACCGGCGGTGGCCGCATCATGGGCGTGACTTAACATCAGGCTTCGGAATGAGGTAGGAACCACCCACTGGTCATGGCCAGCTTTGGATTTCCTTACCAACAAACCGTCTTGGATTCGGAACATTTTTGGACATTTCATCAACACTCTTAGGTCCTCTTTCCCAATGTAATCGGTATCCGTCAGGGGAAAGTTCTCAGGGTCCTCAAGGTGCTGGTAAAATTTACCAATTACTGGATCCCCCTTCTGAGCTGTAATCAAATCAGCATCAGGGGTCTCCTTACTCCATTGTGCAATTGAAAGGTCGTTGTGAGCATTTGTCTGGGACCTAGTGATAGCAGTGACCTGGATTTCCCCCAACAGGGACTCAATCTCAATTAGATCCCCTTGGATGGCCCCGGTTTTGGCCAGCTGATCAGCTAAGTCATTTCCAGTTTTGTCTGGTCCCTCTACTTTGGAATGACCCTTGTCTTTTTCCAATAGATGGTCATCTCATTCGAGGTGACCAGATCATCAATGTTTTGGATCAACTTCCCATGTTTCAAGGGTTTGTTGTTAGCACATAACATGCCTCTGGTTTTCCAATTAACCAGGTGCTCCACGAACCCATTCCGTACATAATCCGAATCTGTGATTATGACCAGTTCGTGGAGTTGATGCTGGACAGCAGTGAGGATGGCTTTACGCACAGCCATCAATTCTGCCACCTGACTACTTCGGGGACCAATTTTGTATCCAGCAGAGGGTTCTGGGGACTCATTCACCCATGCATTCCCTACGCCAGCCACCAGTTCTTTCTCCCCGTTGTTGTCAACATGGTAAGAGCATCCATCCACATAGACAGTGGGCATTCCCTCACACTTGTCCTCTTCAAAGACTTTGTGTGGGGAATTAAGGTATGCCTCCGTGTTGTCCTTTATTTTTAGACTTTCGTCCTCGAGACAGTTTTCTCTGGCACAATCATGCAAGTCAGCCAGACCTTGCGCGAGGGGACTCTTCTGGTTTTGGCCATATCTGACCTCCACAGGAAAGCCTTGCATTGACAGAATCCAGGAAGTAATTCGGGAATTACTCACATTTCCGGCCCGGATTCTGTCACTTTGGAGATATTGCAGAGGCTGGTGTGGAGTCTCCACTATGATGTGTTCCCCCTGGATAAACGGGCGGTAATTCTTCAATGCCCACACCGTTGCCAGGAGTGCCTTCTCACAATCGTTGAATTTTTCCTCCACAGAGGATAAAGTTTTGCTCGCATAGGAGATTACTTTATTGACCTTGTCATGCTTTTGGTATAATGCGGCCGTCAAGCACGTATTAGAGAACCCCGTCTCCAGGAAGAATTCCTTGTTTCTGACAGGGTAAGCTAGGCAAGGCGCTTGTGAGAGGCTTCTTTTGAGTTGTCTTACTGCCTCGGCTTGTTCTGGACCCCATTCCCACTTGACCCCCCCCTTCAGGAGATGAATCAGGGGTCTGGTGATCTCTGCGTAGCCCTCAATGAACTTTCTGCTGTAATTAGTCAGTCCAAGGAGGCTCCTTAGTTCCCGCAGAATTGTGGGGTCTTTCAGTTTCTGAAGTGCTTCCACTTTCTTTTCCTGGGGACAGAGACCCTGAGGAGTAATCTCATGCCCCAAGAAATTAACACGGGTTCTACACCACTGTGCTTTCTGAAAGGAAAGTTTTGCTCCGGCGGCCCTCAACTGGGTCAGAACATAACGAATCTCTGCTATGTGTTCCTCAACAGTTGAGCTTTTGATGAGGACATCGTCTTCATAAGCCAGGTTACCCCTCGCACCCAGGTCGGGCATGGCCTTATGTAGGAAAATATTGAACTCATTACCGGAGTTAAGGTATCCGAAGGGAGTCCTGGTCCATGTGTACTGCTGGCCCCCAAAGGTAAAAGCCAGTTTGTATTGGTCCTCCCTGCTGACAGGCACGGTCCAGTATCCATTGGTCAGGTCTATTGCAGTGAATACCTGTGACCCCTGAATCTGGGCCAGCCCTTGGTCAATGTAGGGCAGAGGCCATCGGGAAGTATGGACCCGTTTGTTGAGCTCCCTGAGGTCGGCGCAGAGTCTCCACTGGCCGTTTGGCTTCAATATTCCCAGCACCGGGTTATTGAAGGTGCTGTGGACTGGACGGATTATTCCCCGGGACTCAAGGTTCTTAATTATTTCAGTAAGGGACTCCATTGATGCGAGAGGCAAGCGATATTGCTTCACAAACACAGGAGTCATGCCAGGGTCCGTGGGGATTGTGGTTGTGTGGATGTCGGTGCGACCACAGTCATATGAGTCTACCACAAAGAGATCTTGGAAATCCAAGAAAACTTGTTTCAACTTTTGCTTTTGTTCCAGAGTCACACAGGCATCAGCTAGGTTGACTCTCTCTTCCACAATCTGCCTGAAGTCTGGAAAGACTTCTGGTTTGGCTATTTCAGCGGCCTCCTCCAGCTGGGTGGAGAAGTCCCTGGTCAGAGTGCTGATTTGGACTGGAGGCTTCAGGTGGGAAAGGCAGCCCTCATGGACCTGGAAAATCACCTCATCCCTCCTGAAGTCACAAGTCACATCTTCCTTACCATAGGGGCAGGAAGTGTACACCAGGAAGTTCCCCCCATGCCGGGTAAAAATCCTGTCTGGTGTTGTTTTGTCCTCACTGTCACTGTCAAAACAGTCCTTGGGGATTGGTCCTAACAGTTCATTTACTAGGTCGATGGAAAAATGTCGGTCATCAACCGCCATTCCAATAATGGTGCCTGCGGCTAGAGTAATACTCTTTAAGTCACTGTTATCCACCTCTATTAGAATGGTGTCATGTTCTATGTTGACTAATGGAGTTGGGTTTACCCCCAACCCTTGCTGTTGGAGAGAAGCGTTTAGATGTATGTAAGCATCAGGGTTTTGCAAATATTGTCCTCTTTTAACTTTCACTTCCAGGGAGAATTGTCGGGTCCTTTCTAGGAGGGTGACTTTCTCTTTAACCTGAATTTCAACTGCATAAGGTAGCAATTGAGCTGACCTAAATGCTTTTTCTGGATCATCAAAGCCCATGGGATTATCCGCTAATCGGGACCAAGCTTTGAAGTTTATTAGGTCCAAACTAATGGCAAAGCGATTGAGAATGTCACTGCCTAAGTAAAAGGCGGCAGGGACGTCTCGCACGACCCAACAATTGTGGACTATGCTCTTGTTGCCAATGGAGATTTTGAGCATACACCTGCTTGGCAGGAGATGTTTGGAATTAGGTGCTTCCAGGTCCATTTCCCATTTGTCTATCAGTTTGAAGGTGGGAATGGCTGGATCTTTTGGGAGTTGGCGAAACATGGCTTCGCTGATGAAGCTCTTACCGTTGTTCACACACACTCGAGCGAGAACAGAGTCCTTCCCATCATTTAACTGAACAGGGATGAACAACTGCTCTCCAATTTGCTGAATATCAGCCAAGCTCTGAGCTGATTTCACATCTTTCTGGACTGTAGGAGTGGGAGTTTCTGATTGTGGATTAGTAAAGAATTTCAGGGTGTTTCCTTCCAGTGTGGAATACCACCTTAAACTGGAAGGAAGGTTGATTTTCAGAAATAGAGAGGACCCCCCATCACCAGTCTGTTGTCCTACTGCTATTACTGTCACGTCTGGAATTTGGCTATTCTGGAAGTGAAATTCTACTTGGTCAGATTTTTGTTCAACCATGTGGCAGGTGCCGTTTAAACTAACATGGTTGACACTCTGTTTTAATTTTATTGGTCGGCTAGTATGGGTCCAGAGGACCCTGTTTACACAATCTATTAGGGGTGACAACCTTCTCAGGAGGTCATTCCCTAGTAAACAAGGGGTGCCCTCTGGGGTCACAACTATGACCGGGTGTTTCAACTTGTGTCGCCCAATTTTAATGTCCAAATCTGCCGTCCCCTCGACAGGAATTTCCTTCCCGTCAAAGTTCTGGAGTTGCCCAGGAAGAGAGGTGAGAGGAATTTGGTAATTCTCTCCCCTTCCTGCATTCAGTTCGTCAAAGGCCCTTCTGGACAGAAGGGTAGCTTGAGATCCAGTGTCCACCAGTGCCAAAATTGTACCCTGCCCCTGTACTTGTACCGGGGCATAATATCTTCCCTCCTTCTCCTCAAGGGGGCACAGATAATGTACATTTTTGGACAACTGGTGGGCTAATTTTCAGGTTTTGGACATCGCTAGCGAAGAGATTTGGGCAGAATTCTGTGGAGAGCCTTGGGAATCTGAAAGAAAAATTTGGCAACTGGAGTTCAGAGCCATTGTGGGTTCCCCTGGCTCCGGTTCTGGGCCGCCCCCCCCCTTTTTGGAGGCAGTCACCAGGATGGGTTTGAACCAGGGGATTTTCTTGCGGTTGGTTGGTTCTGGGATGAGATGGTGGGCGGCGGTAGCTCAGTCTCCACATCTCCCCAGTCTGGATTTGCATCCCTAGGGACCCATTTTTCTTTGGGAGGAGTTCTCCCCTCTCTGAAGGAGAAGATCCTTTTCCCAGGATCCTCTGAGGATCCCTCTCCCTCAAATTGGAAGACTTGTACCTCCTCCTCAAACTGAGTCTGTTTGGGTCTTTTGTTTCTCCTACCCCCCCCTCTGCTCCTTAGGAGGCAGACTTTCAGGGGCAAGAGATTTTGTTTCCGGTTCCTGGGTTTCCAGGGGCTGTTTACAAGTGAGGAAGGAAGCTTCCTCCAAGGCTTTACACCCCCCTTCCCTTTGTGCCTCCTCCCTGGGAACCGGTGAGTTATCGGGGTGCTGCCCCCGTCATTGTTCTGGGGCACCAGGTCCAGAGTTGGGTGCGTTCTGCGCCGGCATGCCGATCTGAGGGTTCTGCTGAGCCCTCAGTATGTGACCCAGATCCCGCGCCATGTTTTGAACCTGGTGCTCTAACTGGGAAACCCGCTCAGGCTGATACGGGGCCCTGTTTTCTCCCCTGGGCTGATCCCGGGAAGGGTAGCTGTCCCTCCTCTGGTGATACCCCGGGTTGGGAAGATTTGGGTACCCCTCCACCCTTGGCCTCCCCTCTCCCGGATTAGGTTGTCTGGGCACAGGGAATTGGGGAAAGAAGGATGGATGATTTTGGGGTTGGAAATTGGGTGGATACCTGGGGAAAAAGTTCTGCCCAGGATTTGGAGAATTTCTGCCCTCCTGTGGGAAGTTGGGAGGGAAGTTCCCTGGGTTAGGTGCTTGGCTGGATCCCCCCCCTTGGGCTGGAGGAGTCCACACATAACCCAGGATGGGTCGATTTCCCTTGTAACGGGGACTTATATAATCAGGAGAGCGAGGGACCCCATTTGTGGGGCTGGCTCCCTGTCTGTGACTGGCCCGAGGACCTTCTGGGCCTAGCATTATTAGGTGCAGGTAGGTTTTTAGGCCCCCCCATCTCCAACTCTAAAACGGGGGTGACCTTTACCTCTGCCACCTTGACAGCAGCAGGGGTGCTGTTGGCTTTGGGGTTTTGCTGAGCATTATTTTTGCTATCTACCGGTTTCTGCACCTCATAGATCCGGGTAGCCTGTTCAAGGACCCAGTCTAAAGATCTTTTCTCGTGAAAATTCCTCACGAGCTGGGTCATTATGTATTTGGGCAAGGCATGAAAAAATGTATTTATGAATTCTCTGCTATCCGTGCGCACCCTTCTTGTGGTCTGTGCAAAAGCACGCTTTAACTCCTGCACAAATTCTTGTGGGGCCTGATCCTCCCCACATTGTAAATTGTAGGCTGCCTTGCGAGCCTCTTGAGGATTTCTGTGAACAGAAAAGTGTTTCAAGATGGCCGCCTTATAGGTGGACCGTCTTAAATGATTTTGGTCCTCCAGCCCCGCAAAGAAACTGGAGTATTCCGGGGAGAAGGTCCACTTTACATATTGAATACAGCTTTGACTGTCCTTCAAATGGAAAGTCTCCATCATTTGCTCAAACAACTCTAAGTGCTCCCAAACAGAATACTTAGCGTTCTTATGGTAAGGCGTGATGACGCTACTGATCGCCTTAATCTGCTTTAAGGGGTCCTTAAGCAAGGCCCTTTTTGCGTTATTGGATTTTTTGGTTCGGGTAACCCTTGTCCATTCATCCTCTGACTCAGAGGCACTGCTCCCAGAGGTTCCTGTCTGCTCTTCCAGGTTTTCCCGGATTCTGCGAGCCTGGGAATGGCTGGCAGAATGTGGGGACCTGGTCTCCTGTGTCCTGCGCAGTTCAGAGGAGTCTTCAGATTCCTCCTTGCTGCCAGGATTTGATGGGTACCCCCTCCACTGACCTAACTGGGCAGAGGTTTTCAGGATGCCCTTAATGGGCCTACTCTCCTGGGGTTCCCCACTGAACTGTACTGTACTTGGGTGCCCATACCCAGATGCCCACCCCTCCATTCCTGAGTGGTACTGGCCTATGAGCCCCATACCTTTAGCTGGATAGTAATCTGCCATCCCTGTGGCCCTGTGCTCATGTGCGCCAGGGGACATGGGGGTGGTAGGGTCCAGGGACTGGGAGAGATGAAGGCCCCTGGTGTTAGGGCTCCTGAGGTTATGGTCAGGAGTCTCTCTTTCCCAGCGGACCTCATCTCTATCCGCCCCTGCTCCCTGTTGCAATGCAAGAGCCTGCATTTGTGCTTTCAGTTCCTCAGTCAAGGCCTTACTAGACTCTATCAGTCTCTCCTGCATCGCTACCTGTTGTTGGAGCCTATCATTGTGTTGACAGAGGGCCTCATTTTCCCTCTGTGCTTCCTGGTTGGTCCTGGAGAACTGGGCCAGTCTTTGCTGCAGGAGGTTTACCTCCTGAGTCCCATCCCTACCGGCCTGCTCCTTTCTTGCCAGAGCATCTTCCACCCTTCTGGTGTGCTCTACCAAGTTCTGGTTTTCTTTTTGGAGGTCACCCAGCCCCTGGAGGGCCAGGTGATTTTCTTCAATTTCCTTTTTTAAGTGGCAGACTTCCTGGCCTAAAGTGTCTCTTTCCTGACTGAGAGCCTGCATCTGTGCTGCCAGGTCGTCCCTCTGCCTTTGAAGGGCACCAGCTTTCCGGCGCTCTTCATCAAACTCTGCCTGGGTATCCAGGTCTTTCAGAATCAATGTATTGCTTTCTGCCTTTTCCCTATCTAGGTGGCCTTGCAGGGTGACTACCTGCTCAGCACATACCCTGTTGAAGTCCAGTTGTTGCTCCAGCTTTTTCTGGCTTTGCAGTAGGGAGTCCAAACCTTCTTGGTGTTCCTTCTGCAAGGCCAGAAATCTGGTATCCTGTTCTGACTTTTCCTTTTGCAGCACATCCATATCCTCCTTTATTTTAGTGATGTACTGTCTGGTCTTATTTTCTGACTCCTGGCTTCTGTGCAGCCTTTGCTCAGAAGAGTCCAGATCAGATTGGGCCTTCTCTAACGCCATCTGTTGCCTTTTTGCCAGATCATGGCCTTCAGCACATTTATCCTGCATGGCTCCCATATGTAAATATAAATATGCCGCTACCCTGGCAATCTTGTTGTGCTCATCCTTGGCCTTAGAGGACATATATAGTTCACTCAGGGCCACATGTAAGGGACCCTGGTCTCTTCATTTATCTGACCCTGTTTCTGTGATCTGGGGTGTGATGGCCTGCAACCAGACTGTTTGGTCCTGGTGAGTCCACTCACCTCTCACAAATAACTTATGTAAGAAGTGCTCTCTGGCTATTTTCATGTCTACTAAGGTCGTCATTCTAGAGATTGGTCTCTGTCCTGACTTACAGAAGTTTGTATTTTATTTTTGCAGAACAGAACTTTTCTTGGAGTGTCCCTTTTGAGGAATGCTTTACAGCGTAACACAGCGTGGTGATCCGACCGGATATGTGTATCTGGTCAGCTGGCACGCTGTATTAATCTGCACAAATGGTAGATCTAACCCAAACGTCCGGCACGAGCCCCCAATTTGTAAGAGGATTCAATTCAACACTACAGCTAAGTCAACGCCTAGTCTATAATACTGAATGAAAACCCTTATTGATATCTCTTTATGTCCAGTTCATGCGTTCTGGATGACTACCCCTATATAACACCCCTCTCTCAGAATCCCCCTGACCCCACTGAGCCAAGAAGTAGTTCTGTTTTGCAAGTTAAAAGGTTTATTTGAGAAGTAAAGCAATATATATCTATATCACGCTTTATAATAAATTAATAATTGGATATCACACTTAATCTGGTATGATAAAGATTACCAACGGAGAATCTGGCACTAGCACACTTCTTGATAATCACTAAGGAGTTGACATGAAATGGATAAGATAGCAACAATACTTTTATGGTTTCCAATGGATGCAATGTGGAATGAAATGCAGTACAGAAAATAACTTGATAGGATTTCAGCAAAAACAATGTAATCACTTTCTTGTACAATTCACCCCCCCTTTTATGCAATGCAAGGAAATGGAAGGAAGGCACACAGTTCTCAGAAATGCAATTAAATGTAATTCAGTTCACCCCAGCAACTTAGACTACAGAAGTTGAAACACAGGCCCAAATGCTTTTAAATGTGCTGGAAATGAAGAAAAAAAATATGCTAAAATGCTTTTAATTTCCTCTAGGAGGTTCAGGGTGAGTGAAATCAAGTTAATATTAGTCCAGGCTCACTTTAGCAAGGATCTAGGAGTAATTAGCAGGTTAAACGAATTTTTGGCAACTGAAAGGCAAGCAGCAGCAGATTTTTACACGTGAAGAAATTTGCAAATCGTGGCAAAATTCGCGAATGCGTGTTCCACGATTGCGGCAAAACTATAGGGGGTATGAATGGGGTTCTAGGTTCCTAGAAAAGCCACGATTCTAAGCTTTCTGAGGAAAGTTACTGCAAGTCTCTAGCACAAACGGTCACGGAGATATGAGCGATTAAATAAAGGTCGTTTTTCAGATTTGAAATTTTAAAGTTCAAAAAGACAAGTGCAGCTTGCAACTAGAAAATGACAGTTTACAGCTTTACAAATGATAGGTAACAGTTAGGAGGCAGTTCTACTTAGATTAAAATAGATTGAATTATATTATTTTAACTAGGAGATTGTTTCTGCACAGTCCTGCTATGCACTCACAATATATTTAGAAATATGCCTTGCCACGGATCTGGTCAGGTTTTGGACTGCACTCCGGTTCAGCTCTCTCTGGTTCTGCTAACAGGTCAGCTCTACTCTGCTGGTCTGGTCTGGGTCTCTGAAGTTGATGGAGGTAAAGTATGGATTTTCCCGGCAGAGCTTCCAGCTGCAAATGGATTTGAAGGTCCCTATCTGTCCTGTCTCTCTGCTTTTATGTGCTTTGAAAATGGGTGTGTGTGAGCAGCATCACTAGCCAGCCCCTCTCCACTTATCATTGGCCAAGCTTTCATTTCTCCCCTGATTGGGGGAGCTAAGTTGTGTCAGAGTGATGTCATTTTACAGCCTACAGAAAGTCCACTCCTCCTGTCAACTTGCACACAAATCTAGATACGAACCAAATACATATTTGCAGAGGTACATATTGTTTTAAAATCATATGCACCCATCATGCATTACAGGAGGTATACCCTGTTCAAACTCTGCTCTTCCTGGGGGCTTGCATTCAGAAATGGCAATATTTTGCACTTTTTAACTGGTTTGCGATACCGGACATTACCCCAAATTTACACACATGTGCGCAAGGAGTATGGACATTAGTTGATGAAGTGTCAGATTTTTCACATGCACACATTTTGAGTAATATCCTCTTTTCCGCTAAAACCCCCCTGAACATGCCACCGGTTCTAAAAACCTCTTAAAATGTGGGCAGAAAAATCACAAGAATTATGGTGTCATTTATAAAATTTTCACAAGTCCGTACTATGAGTTATTCATCTTTTTAGAGTTATGTTCTGGCCCCAAAGGGGTGTGGTTTTCCTCCAGCACAAGGTTGAATTTCTGGTTTTTCCAGTTCTGCCAAGCCAGCTTGCTCTCACAGGCAGTGCCCCTCCCCTGTGCTTCCAGGAGAAATCTCCATTTACGACTCCCGCCATAAAACATTTGCCTGAGTCAAGACAGGGCTTTGTTCAATTTCCTGCAGAGCCCAGGTAATTCAATCAGGGAAGTGTCATATCCCTTTTGGTGTGAGCAGCAAAAGGGCAGCTAGGCCTGGGAACACAGCTGTGACTCAAGTTTCACTCCTGATGGGGGTAGTTGCCAGGCAAATTGGAATCTCTTTAAGCCAGTTTTTAGCTACATGTCATTTCTGTTCCCCAGTTTCTGCATTCAAATAAACTAACAATTTCACATATGCAGCTAGAATGCTGATTCTAAGTTTAAAACTATGACATTTAAACAATTGCAACCTATGTGACACTCAAAAGTAGGTCACTCATTTCTTTTAAACATTTAGATTTGTAGTGTCTTTCAGTCCAAATTTACTTAAATTGCTGAAATCCACAGCTCAGCCAGTCTTGTTATAAACCTTCAAGTCACTTCAGAATATAACTTTACATTGGATCCACCTCTTAAAATGTCTTTCTTTGGCATGTTTTGGGTTCATTTATTCAGTTTTCTACAAAAAAGTAAAATCTGGTGGTTTTAAAACGCCGGCTTTCTGATAGTGGTGAGTACTGGTACTGCACCCCTTTTGGGATTTAAGAAAATGAATTCCCAACAGTTATGGGTTTGCTTTTGGCAATCAGCATTGCCATTCCCAATGGTTTCAGACTACTGTGTGGGTAGTCTAATGGTGGTTTTAGGCAGTGTCCTTCTGTGCCCATAACATCGGCAAAAATGAGTGGCAGCCTATTCTTCATGCATTTCCCTGTGCATTTTCTGGGAAGCTCTGGCCATCATGATGTTTTCCATGTCAGTACTGCACAGTTTTGAGGTAGGGCTCGGATGCATGGGTAAATACATCCCACAAGCATGATGCATGAATGCATGTTTAGACACACACATGTTAGCTTTTCTGTGTATGTACTATGCCACGGTTGGGGTGTGACACATGGATGCTGGTTCCACCTTCATGTACGTGCATGTGTGTGTTTGACATGTGTGCGACTGTGATATGCCATGGATGCATGTGACACAGTCATGTAGGCAGCCGATTGGCAGATGTGACATAGTTGCCGGTGATTGCACTGTGACAGGTGGAGGGGATGTACAGATGCATGTCTGTCTGGTGGCGTGTGTGCATGTGTTTGGCACTCCCCGTGTTGCTTGTGACATCAGGCTGACCTTCGGATGTTCATGCTGTTGTGTGTGTATGGATGCTGCTGCCTGCTGCACCATTCCTGGTAATTTGGGCATGTGTGTGGGTTCAAATGATATGTGTGTTGGGGAGTGTGATGCCATCTGTGAAGTTTGACACTGCCACTCATGTCCAACTGTCATGTGTGTATATGATCATTGTACAGTGCCCTGATGCCTGTGTTCTGTCTCTCCCTATCTGCAGCGTCTACTGATGAAGAGGGCGGAGACGGTGCTGTGGAGCACAGCGGCAGGGATCCCACCACCAGCCGGAAAGGCAAGGCCCAGCTCTCCTCCCAGGTCGTCATCTCTTCGGGAAGTGAGGAGTCTGGTGCAGCGTCCATGGCCACAGCTACAGAGGGAAGGTCCAAGAGGCGGCATTTTGAGGTGAACTCCTCGGCAGCAGTAGGGGCAGCTGAGCCCCCACAGGGGCCTATGGAGGAAGATGGCACGGAGTCATCCAGGTTGGTGGGGGGTTCGGTTGAGGAGGAGGCCGTGGAAGGCCCACGCACGGGGCCTGGAGGGGGGATTCCACTGGTGCTAGTGGTGCAGTGCAGGGGCATGGATAGGAGGCAGCACAGGCCGCCGCCGAGGTGCCTGTGTGTAATCCTGTCCCCGATCCTGTGACTGCATCATCCGGCATGAGCAGGGATGCCTCCATCCAGACCCGTTTTCAGGGAGGGATGCGCCTACAACAACTGGCCTTACTCTCCCTGCGGATGTTGCAATCCATGACCCTATTGAGCCTGTCCTAGCTGGGGTGGCATTGCGCCAACATGGGATTCGGGATGACTTGCAGGGTTCTCGTCTGGACAATGCACATAATTTCGGATCCCCCTTTGCCCGCGCCGACCTACTAGGACTGGTCGTCGGCACTGGGTTCATCTGTGTGCTGGAACGTCTTGCGACCCCCTCCTCAACTGAACCCCCTATGCGCCAGTCATCCTTCGTGACATCTTCCCGCCCAAGTATCACCTGGGCCCCCTGTGGAGCTGCCCCTGAGCCAGCGGCCAGACTGGTGGAGGACACATCCATGCCACAGTCGGGAGTCAGAGGTCCAGCAGGGGTGGCCACCCCACCAACTGGACCCCAGCAGATGGAGGATGTACAGGCATCATCAAGCAGGGCACGGGCACGGCGGCCACAGAGGATTCCTTCAACCTGGAGGCCGTCATGGTGCCAAAGGCATTTGCATTGGAGGCAGCAGCAGGCTCAACGTGGGAGTGATCATGGCTCAGGGCCTTCAACATCCCAGAGGCAGGCATCGGCCTGAGGGTAGGAGGACCCAGGATTGGGAGTGTTTTCCGTGTGGCAGTGGTTGGGCCAGCAGATAGATGTGGAGCGGCGGCGGGCAGAGGAGGCACAGCTCACAATGGTCAGGGCAGAGAACTCCATGCGCTGGGCGTTGAGGCGGGCTGAGTGCCTCAAGGCAACTCACAGGAAGTTGGAGGAGGCCATGGCCGCATCCCTGTGAACCCTCGAGCCCAGGGAAGAGGCCCGCCTCTGGAACATCGACGTGGAGTTCAATGATGCCCTGGCCCGGAACATCAAAGAGTGAGCCGTTGGACTAGCCCGCCGCCTTTGTACATAGTTCTTTAGGCTTAGGTTTCCTTTATTTTACATTTTTTTTGGAGCTCATGGACTTTGCTCCACTTTATGTATATAGTTTTCTTATTGATAGGATGTTTGGTAGGTTTCCTTTTGTTTTGTGATCATGGACCCTTTGGACTTGCATTGTAAATAGATCAAAACTTGTACATACTTTTGTTATTTCAACGTCCCATGGATCAATGGTTTTTATTTTATTTTTTTATTTCCGTGACATCTTCCCGCACAAGTATCACCTGGGCCCCCTGTGGAGCTGCCCCTGAGCCAGCGGCCAGGCTGGTGGAGGACACATCCCTGCCACAGTCGGGAGTCAGAGGTCCAGCAGGGGTGGCCACCCCACCAACTGGACCCCAGCAGACGGGGGACGTACAGGCATCCTCAAGCAGGGGAAGTGCACGGCGGCCACAGAGGATTCCATCTACCTGGAGGCCGTCATGGTGCCAGAGGCATTTGTATTGGAGGCAGCAGCAGGCTCAGCGTGGGAGTGATCATGGCTCGGGGCCTTCAACATCCCAGGGGCAGGCATCGGCCAGAGGGCAGGAGGACCCAGGATTGGGAGTGTTTTCCGTGTGGCAGTGGTTGGGCCAGCAGATAGATGTGGAGCGGCGGCGGGCAGAGGAGGCACAGCTCACAATGGTCAGGGCAGAGAACTCCATGCGCCGGGCGTTGAGGAGGGCTGAGTGCCTCGAGGCAACTCACAGGGAGTTGGAGGAGGCCATGGCCACATCCCTGTGAACCCTCGAGCCCAGGGAAGAGGCCCGTCTCTGGAACATCGACGTGGAGTTCGATGATGCCCTGGCCCGGAACATCAAAGAGTGAGTCGTTGGACTAGCCCGTCGCCTTTGTACATAGTTCTTTAGGCTTAGGTTTCCTTTATTTTACATTTCTTTTTGGAGTTCATGGACTTTGCCCCACTTTATGTATATAGTTTTTTTATTGATAGGATTTTTGGTAGGTTTCCTTTTGTTTTGGGATCATGGACCCTTTGGACTTGCATTGTAAATAGTTCAAAACTTGTACATACTTTTGTTATTTTAACTTCCCATGGATCAATGGTTTTTATTTTATTTTTTTATTTCCTTTATATGGACATTGGCGATGGACCGCTTTTCAGTATACATGTTGTGGATTTTTGATTTTAGTTGGATTTTCATTTTTTTTTGGTATTGCTTTCATTATTTCTTAATTTGCAAGTTTGATTTTCATTATGTTATTTCATTATGTTTTTCAATACATTTCATATATCTTCATTATTCGGGGCCTGCTGGCAGGTGCCAGTCAATGGGGGGTGGGTGGGTGTGGGGGACATGTGTCGGGGCCTGCTGGCAGGTGCCCGTCAATGGGGGCTGGGACATGAGTCGGGGCTTGCTGGCAGGTGCCTGTCAATGGGGGGTGGGTGGTCAGGGGGACATGTGTCGGGGCCTGCTGGCAGGTGCCCGTCAATGGGGGGTGGGTGGTCAGGGGGACATGTGTCGGGGCCTGCTGGCAGGTGCCCGTCAATGAGGGGTGGGTAGGTGGGTTGGGGAACATGAGTCGGGGCCTGCTGGCAGGTGCCTGTCAATGGGGGGTGGGTGGGTGAGGTGGGGGACATGAGTCGGGCCTCCCAAGTGCATGGTGATATGTGCCCTGCCTGCGAGGCATGACCTGGGGTGATGGGCTGCCTGCGGGGCATGGTCAGGGTGGTTGGGCTGCCTGCGGGGGATAAATGTATGAGTTATCAATCTGTACATGGAATGTTAAGGGTTTGAACAACCCTCGGAAAAGGAAGGATGTGACTATGCGATTGTGGAGAGGGAAGCAGATGTCCTTTTACAAGAAACCCATTTAATGGAAGAGACAAAGAATCTCATGATCAGCTCAAGATATAATAAGGCAATGTTGAATTGTTATGTTTCTAAGTCTAGAGTAGTAGGAATATTGTTCTGTAGGGGATTGGGTATGAGTGTGCAGAGAGTGAATATGGATGATGAAGGGAGAGTGATTTTGGTGGATTTGTATAACGTGGGGGATATAATCACCATGGAGTATATTTATGGTCCTTGCACTGCAGGGAATATTTTCTTTGCAGAATTAACTTCCCTGTTACAGACTATGCATGGTGAATACATTGTATTGGTGAGGGACTTGAACTGTGTCCTTGACCATAAATTAGACCGATCAGCACAGTGCAGATAGACTGCAGTAGGGGCGAGTAGAGAATTTGGAACATTCATGCCTGGTTTTGACTTAGTAGATAGTTGGAGGACCCTTCACCCAGGAGAGAGTGATTATTCCTTCTTTTCACCAGTGCATGAATCATATTCTAGAATGTATTATTTTTTGGTCTGAAATAGACTAATTGTGAACACCACTAGTGTTGAAACGATGGAGCGAGGGTTGTTGGATCATTCTATGATTAGGTTGAGGCAACATTTTGAAAATACAAGGTATGTCATCTCTAGATGGCGTTTGAAAACATTCACACTGAAAGATAAAGATGCATTGACAACTTTGACTTCATTCATCAAATCATTCTTTTGAGGTGAATGAGGGTACAGCTGATGTATTAATGGTCTGGGTTAGTTTTAAGGCACCCGTCCCAGGAGAGTTGATGAATTAAAAATCTTGAGCAAGGAAGACTGGGAAGGGAAAATTCAAATGTTTGGAGAAGGACCTTAGAAGATTACAAAAGAAGTACCAGCTGTCAAAGAATAGTTATGTTATGTTATTTGGCATTTTTATTGCGCTCTATGTATCATTGGTATGACCTCAAATCGCTGGTAGGTTGAACACCCTCACGGACCGTAGTCCAGGTCAGTAGAGCAAGTAGAGAGGGTTAGTGTGTTAGGGTGCGTGGGTGCACCAGTTATGTGTGCAGCTGGTTTAATCACCTGATGGTAGCTGCATCCTAGCACTAGGTGTGGTGGTGAAGGTATCAGTTGAATGTGTGCAGTCTGGTGGGTAGACACCCAGACTGTGTTCTGGCTGTGTTAGGCCTGTAGAACGCTTATGTGAGCAGCTAGCCCAGTTTGTCATGGTATATAGCTGTGTTTTTATTAGAGTGATGAGGTGTTCATGGGGTAGTGTTTGTATGTGAGCAGCTAGGCTGAATTTATCGAGGGTTATAGCTGTACTCTAATTGAGTGATGGTGTAGAGTAGAGAGTAAGTGTAGTGATGTGATATGATGGTTCATGTATAAAGCGCTTCAAAGCAGGTGTTGAGGTACGGACAGTGGGGACATGCCAGGAACAGTACATGAGGGGACTAGATGGACTGGGCAGTCACTACGTGGGACACGAGAGGCATGGGATGTACAGCGATATTATAGGAGACCAGGAGGATGGGGGTATTGCAATACCGTGGGCACACAGTGCTGTGCACATAGTTGCTCATATTGTACCAGCGGATTAGGGCAGCAACAGATTGGTCTGGGCAGCAGTGGAGCGTGGGGCCTAGGGTAGTGGGTGCACAGTGACATGGAGGGCAAGAGAGGGGCTGGGTAAACAACATCATGAGACGAGGGGGTGGTATGCATCGAGAGCACGGGGGCTGGAGTGGCAGGCCCAATAGGGACATCCCAGGGACTGGTGGGCTCGGCATACAGTAACAGGGGCCAGAGGGTTACGTGGCAGGGCCTGAGGGGCGGCATACACAGCAACAACACGGGAGCTGGAAGGTCGGGTACCCAGGGACATCATAAGGACTAGAGGGCTGGCTTACAGCGACAGGGCATGGGACCAGAGGGATGCATAGCGACTGGAGGGATGGGTTTACAGCGACAGGACAGGGGGCAGGAAGAAAGGGTACAGGTGACAAACGGGTGCTGTGGGGCATATAGTGACATCACTGGGACTCGAGGCAGTGTGATACTACAGAGGGATACATAGCGATATCACTGGAACAGGAGGACAGGGGAGCATAGCGACACACAGGGCACACATCAGCGGAGGGGTGGGTTTACGGCACAGGACGGGGGGTCAGAGGGATACATAGCGACTGGAAGGATGGGTTTACAGTGACCGTACGAGGGGCCATGAAGGCAGGGTACAAGCCACACATGGGATTCGAGGCGGTGGGATACTACAGAGGGATATATAGCGATTTCACTGGAACAGGATGGCAGGGGAACACAGCGACACGGGGCACTGTGGGGCATACAGCGACATCACGGGGACCTGAGGTGGTGGGGTACTACAGAGGGATATATAGCAATATCACGGGAACAGGAGGGCAGGGGAACACAGTGGCACACGGGGCACAGAGAGGCGTAGGGCTGGGCTTACAGCGATAGGACGGGGGCTCTAGACTAGAGGGGAGGGCAATACAGAGGGATACATAGGGAACAGGAAGGAATGGTACACAGAGACACACGGACACAGTGGGGCACACAGTGAGATTGTGGGAACAGGAGGACAGGGTACACAATGACAAACGGGCACAAGAGGGGCACACAGAGACAGAGGGCTATGCTTGCAGTGACAGGACGGAGGGGCTAAAGGGATAGATAACAACGTGCAGAAAGGAGGCAGGGAACACAACGTTCAACGATGACATGGTTGGGTCACATTGTATTTAGTCTTTCAGTGTCTTGGAATTCAATCGCTTCTTAAGGTTGAGGTTGGTTTTATGGAAAGAGCCATGTTTTTAGGACTTTGCAGAATGTTATATAGTCTTGGGTGTGTTGAATATGTGGGTGACACGAGTTCCACAGGGTCGGGAACAAGGCAGAGAAAGCGGAATCTCTGATCCTGACAGAGTTGGTGGTAGGGATTACTAAATCAGGGCAGTGCTTGTTCTTAGGGTGCAGGGTGGGAGGTAAGGATTTTGCTTTTCTTGCAGGTATAATGGCCCGGTCTTGTGCACTGCACAGTGAGTGATGCACAGGGTCTTGAAGGTGGCTCTTCGTCGGACTGGGAGCCAATGGAGGGTTCAGGGAGCAGGAGAGGTGTGGTCTCTTGGGCCTATGGTGAGGAGAAGCTTAGCAGCAGCGTTTTGCGCTCTTTGGAGTTTGTTTAAGTGGTATGCTGGGGCTCCTATATATAGGGAGTTGGCATAGTCCAGTCTCGACATTACAATAAACATAACCGCAGCAAGTCTGTTCGGGAAAGAAAGGTCTGAAGGGAAGATGCGTCTGAGAAGTTTGGAGGCGAGAGGGAGCCGGGAAGCCTCGAGGGGAAATATGAGCGCGGGGGAATGCAGAAACTTTGTATTTTGGGCAAATTGAGTCAAAATGGAGCGCTACACACAACTCACCTGCCTGGATGGATGAAAAGGCAGTGAGCGGCCACAACACGGGTCGCTAGACCCAAACAAGGAAGTAAGGTCAGCCAATCACGGGCAGTGGTTGGGTTGGGGGGTGGGAGGGAGCCGGGAAGCCTCAAAGGGAGATGCGGGTGCGGGGGATGCAGAAACATTGATTTTTGGGCAAATTGATTCCAAATGGAGCACTACACACCACTCACCTGCCTGTATGAACAAAGGAAGGCAAGGATGGATAGAGCACGTGAATCTATGAGATGTTAAATAGATTTACAAGGAGAAAAAGGCCTATTTTCTATGAAAAAAAAGATACTGGGAGGAAGGTGATAAAAGTTGAATTGAAAGGTATGGTGGATAGGTCATATGTTCAGAGAATAGTCTGGCTATTGAGACTGCCCAAAACCACTCAGATGTATTGGGGGGATAGATCAGGGGCAACGCGCTCACCTTGGAAGCAAGGCGACATGGAGCAACACAGGTTCGATCCCCGGGTCTGCACAGGGGACGTCTATGATAAAAAGTGAAGATATATGTGAATGCTTTAGGAGTTTTTATAAACTTTAATGTGCAGAAACCCAATTTCCGACATCGGCTAATTTAGAGGTATTCTTTCGAGAAAATTGAATTGGCAGAATTGTCTGAGGAACAAAAAATAGGCATTGATCAGCCTATTAGGGAGGAGGAAATAATGAGTGCAAGAGACCATTTTAAAATGGGCAAATCACCAGGGCTAGATGGTCTGCCAATTGAATTTTATAGAGGTTTTGGGACTGAACTGTCTCCATTCCTATGTGGTTTGTATAATTATTTCTTCAGAGAAGGAGTCTTGTGCCTGACAATGCGAGAAGCATGCATCACAGTAATTCCTAAGCCAGGAAGAGAACAAACTAGGTGTGGTAACTACAGGCCTATATCATTATTAAATGTGGATGCTAAAATATTTACTATTATACTTACTAATCGACTGGGCAAATATATTGGTGATCTGATTGACTGCTCTCAGGTTGGGTTCATGCAGGGGAGACCTGTTTATGATCATATTAGAACCATTATAGATATCATAGGTCTTCCTAGGAATGAAGTGGGGAAAATCCTGTTGATCTTTATGGATGCAGAGAAAGCATTCAATCGCGTTAATTGGAGCTTCTTAGAGTTTACCTTGTCTAAAATGGGGTTAGGGAACACCTTTATCAAATCTATAAAGGCATTGCATTCATCAATTAGTGCTAGAATATGGGTGACTGGGGAAATCTCAGCGCCTTTTCCCTTGACTAGAGGCACAAGACAGGGGTGTCCACTATCATCCTTCCGCTTTAATTTGGCATTAGAACTTCGTATAGCTTATATTAGGCAGGAACAGGGATTACAGGACCTCAGAGTGGGAGACAGAGAAATTAAGGTCTTATGCTATGTTGATGATATGACGATAATTCTGTCTAACCTAAACAAGAGGGGGGGAAATAATAAGAGTATGTTTGAGGAAGTGGGTCTGTTATCAGGACACACAATTAATTGGGAGAAGCCAGTGGTTTTTCCACTAGATCCTGCACACTCGCGGGATGTGTTAAGTGATTGGAACTGTCAATGGGCAACCACAAGTGTAAAATACCTAGGAATATATCTTATCCGCGACTTAAAGAAGCCAGTTGATCTTAATGTCAACAAATTGATAGAGGTACTTAAAAGAGATGTGCAGAAATGGACTTGTTTGACTCTTAATATCTGTTAAAAAGTAAATGCAATAAAGATGGTGCTTTTACCGAAAGTCCTTTATATAATTCAATCGCTTCCACTTAGATTTACAAAGAAAGCCCTCAAGCGCATTGACAAAATCTTTCAAGATTTTTCATGGGGAGAAAGCAAGAGACATGGGATCCTACAATATGTTTTAAGGCACGCAATGTGAGAGGGAGGCTTTGGATACCCCAATCTGGAATATTATTACAGGGGATTTTATTTGAAAAATGAACACCTTACTTCAATGAAGGGGATACTTTCTTGCCATTATGGATGGTTTTAGAAAAAATGAATTCTCACCATACTCCTTGCGCAATGTTTATTCTATGGGGAGAATACCCAACTTACCTGTAAAGCTACCAACTGCTGAGGCAATTAGAGATGTGCTAGTGTCGTTGATGATTAATAGTGGCGAAAATGTGTGGTTCCATTATGGAGCTTCTCTGTGGTATAACCCTGGGACTGCAAATTGGGAACAAGACCTTATGCTGGCGGAGTTGGATAAAGAAAGGAATACTAAGGGTGTGTGATGTATGGAATGATGGACAAATGATTTCCTTTGAAACTCTGAGGAGAAACTCTGGTTTATGGAGAAGGGATCAAAGACGTTATATAGAGTTAGAATGCCTTCTCACACAGAGACAGGGGATGTTACATAGCCCAATGAAAGACAGGACAATGATATTCAACATTTTTAATTCCCCACCGCGTATGGTTTCAACTTTCCAGAAAGTTATGCCTATGGAGGACTTGTGTATTTTCTTGTGGGAAAAAATATGGCAATCATGGATAAAAGTGCTGGGAAGAGACATAACTACAAAGGAGTGAGATAGGTTAGCAAGAGAGGGTATAAATTCAAAGATGGATTTGAATCTGCAGCTTATTCGTTAGAGGATTTTGTGTCGCTTATATTGGACCCCAGTATGGATGGTTGATCTGGGTGTGACAAGTGAGTAGTCTTGCTGTGGTTGTGGCCAGAGGGGAGGTACCTTATTGCACATGTTGTGGGATTGTCCAAGGGTGGTGAACATTTGAGGGGAATTCTTGTACAGGCTGGACATAATTTTGGGATTAGTGTTTCCACAATCTTCTTACTCTGTTATCTGCTCTCAAAAACGGGGGGATGTCAGATAGCTTGTGATCAGGGTAGATGGGTAAATAGAATATTGGTTGTGGCTACCAAACAAATTCTGAGGGTCTGGAAGGCAAAAAAAAAAGCCTAATGTGTAGGTATGGCTGCCTGATCTACAGACTTTATCCAATTATGAGAAGTTTATGCTACAAAAACAGAAACGAGAGAGTGAGTGTTTAGAAATATGGGGACCTTTTGATGAAATGTATAATTGAGGCTAGGTTTATAGTGTGGCAGTCAGTTGGATAAATTGGGGCGAATGCATGGTTCAGAAGGATGTGAACTAATAGGAAGACAAATGTGAATTGAGTGGTGTCGTATTGTCTATTTATTTTGTGTGTGTATTGTCTAGTTTGTCATTGTTCTGTGTGTACACATAGTAATTCTATCAAGGGTTATGTATTGTTGATGATTTTGTAACATGCCTCCATGGTACTGTTTTAAATTTGTTTATATCTTTGTTGAATATGACATGTAACTGATTGATCTCAGTTTAACCCATATCTGCCTCTTCATAACTAAACTAAGTTTGTAAATTTAAAATGATTAAAAGAGAGTTTAAAAAAATGACTGTGAGGGTTCTGTGTGGGAAGGAGAGGGAGGGGAGGATCCTTCTAAATAGTTTCAGGAGGTAGAAGCATTTCTTTGTTATAGCATTGGCTTGTGGTTCCAGTGAGGGTCCATTGTCCATGAGTATTCACATATTTTTTAACATTGTCAATGACTCCGTTTGGGGTCCCATGACAGGCGGCCAGTCAGTTGTGTGTCTTTTGCATTGTCCTTAGGGAGTGAGACCATTATTTCTGTTTTGCTCAGTTGTAGCTTGAGTTTGTTGGTTGTCACCCAGCTGTGAATGTCGGTGAGGCAATTGTTGAGGTTGTTGTTTGGATCTTGGGTTGTGGCTATATTGACAGTGAGTTGGGTATCATCTGCATAGTTGTAGGTGGTCAGTCTGTGTCTTCAAATGAATTTCATTAAGGGGGCCATGTAGATGTTGAAGAGGAGTGGGGAGAGGCTAGAGCCTTGTGACATGCAATAGGATATGTTTTGGTCTTAGAGGAAAATGGCGGTAGGTAAATTCTTTCAGTTTGGTTGGATGGGAAAGATTTTGGCAATTGTACAGTGGAGTCTTTTACACTGCATTCCTCCAGTCTCTCAATTAGAGTTGTGTGTCTGATTGTGTCAAACGCGGCTGAAATATCCAGTAGTATGAGGGCAGATTGTATGCTGCCTGCATTTATTTTTTGTTCGCCCCATATGGATAGGAGTGCTGAATCTTGTTGAGAGACAGGTGAATACATCATCCGTCTGACCCTCCCCAGCCCAATACCACACAAGTGAGAAACATTACTCACTTAGACAACTGCACCGCCCTTATCCCTGGCAGATACAGCAGGAGATAGACACAATCTTAGCTGAAGATGGCAAAAGTAATCAAACTAATGTTGTGGCCATACATGTGCATGGATTAAACACAAAGCAAATATACACTCAACATAAGGAACATGTACACTAGGTAATACATGCCTTTATACATGAAGAATATTGGCATAGCATCCATAAGACATGAAGAATACTAACATAATCAATGTATAAGCTGAATCCAACATGAACAACATGCAAATATAGCTCACTAACATAGAAAGCAAGAGTATAGCGGGCAGCCATCTTCTTTAAAATGGAAGCCGCAACATGCTTCTAATTAAACGAAAGGCCTCAAGGCTTCATGAGACCTCAAGATGCCGAAATCACAGATATAGAGATCCATTCAAAGTTCAGGCAGTAGCCATCAACCAGAGCCAAGGTTACCATGAAACAAGGAAGGGTCATAACATTGCAGAGAAGGCACAAGATAGCAATTCCCAGGACACAAAGGGTATATTCCCAGAGTAATTCATGTTTAGAAGAGCACAACCAACCATTGGTAGCCAGGTGCACGTAAACTATAAGCCAAGACAATCTACGCAGAATAACTCAGTCGTGTCCCCGGTGGTAAAATAAACCACATCACTCACATTAATATTTGCTAAAATCCTAATAAATGCATGGTAAAATAATTCCAACCATGGTCCCATCACACGTGACCCATATTTGGCGAACACTGTCTATTCATTAGGAACCAACACAGATTGGACGCCTGCTGTACTCCCTGCACGTACACCCAGACACGAGACATGGTGCAAGGCCAAGTACAAAGAAATCTTCCTGGCTCATGACCTAGGAATAAGGGATGGTATCTTTTTTTAATTGAATGGAAAGCAGCCCGTGGACCTCTCACCCGCTACTCCTGTCTGGCTCATGTCTTGACGATCTGTCAATTGTTCAAGGTTGGTTAGCAGAAAGCCAAACAGTTACAGTCCCTAGTGTTAGGGGATCCAGAGAATTATGTGCAAACCAATAATTTGGTGTAGCGATTATGTATTTTTATTTTTATCAATTTAGAGGTGGTCCTAGGTGGAGTTATCATATTGTCAATACCCAATGACATGTTTTACACTTATATAGTCTATATGTAGTCAATACCCTCATGTTATCCCTAGTCCCTGTAGGTTTTGTACTAAGAGTTTATGTTATAATGTCAGCAATGGTGAATTTTGAGTATTTAACCCATTGTGTTGTATTGAATCAAATGAGAGCGTTGCGATGTTAAGCTTGTATGCTGTCCCAGTTTCATTTTGATTACAATAATGCTGAGTTTTGCCTTGCAGATTGTCAACTTCCATTACTGAGTCTAGCTTGGACTGACTCCAGGTCCCCTGTGTAACTTGGGACTTTCCTGGGCCGTCTTAACAATCTTTTACTCTCATGGGTCTGAAGCCAACTTGTAAGTGGTCAGCGTTGATTGGTGCCTGCTCCTGGGCCACTGGCCTCTGAGGTTGGAAGAAGAACAGGAAAGGAGACTGAGGAGCCACACATCTGATTGTAGCTAGACATTTAACAACTTTTATAAAGTGTGCAGAAATTGCTTCATTTACTAATTGCTCGAGTTTGTGTTACTTTTAAAGCTGGAACACAACCAAAGATTAATGATCCTAGCAGGTGTTATATGAAGCCAATTTGGTTTATTTGTTAAACTTAGCTAATGTCATTGATTTGACAGTGTTGCCTGTAAGAAATATTGAATGCATCTTTCATATAAAAAGAGAACAATCAGAAAGAATCAAAATATGAAATGTATTTGTACACATATTCCAAAATATGAGATAAAAATGCACTGACTGTCAACTGAATTGATCCAACACATGCACATAGACAAAATACAAAACACATAATTATCATATAACATACAGGAAATGGAGGGGAGCCACCACAGGCTTCAATCGTTCCCCTTTTGGGACGCAATCAGACCCTTCAAGTTGAAGACAAAAGGGTAATGTCTCTCTATGCTACAACTATTCTAGGGGAGGGAGAGGAATGTATCAAGGGTCCAAGCAAATTGACATAAATTAATGGGGGAAAACCCCTTAGCTTCCAACCCTAAAGACAGCTATTGCTTTCATATATATTGTTCACAGAAGGGTGATCTCCTCAATGCTGGGAGCTGGGGAATATATAGAACACAACCATACCGCAACCAAAGAGGAAGGATCCCTGCAGGGATTATTTGCACACAATTCGGCTCATTCATTAAACTGGGATAATGCCTCAGATTTGACAGTATTGCCTGTAAGAAATAATTTAAGAAAACGTTTAAATCTGGACCTGCTGTGTAAGGAGGGGGGCAGACTATGGCTGCCCCCTGATCCAGACGATGCTTCCCTACAGAGTCAATGTATTTTTTTCACTCTGATTGATGAAAAGAGTTCAGCACATTAGGCTCTATCTAACTCTTTCCCCACCTCACCCTTTCCTGGTATATCTGGTGCATTTGGTTGTTCCACTCTAGCCTCCTGGACAGGGGTAGGGGAGCTTCACAGGACTTTTACAGGAAGACGGTTTTGAAAGGGGTGCTTGGATATTCAATGTGCCAGAGATTATGTTATGTTATATGTCACTTGTATAGCACTTACTGCCATTGGTACGGCCTTGAAGCATCAGGGCAGCGAGGCTTCCTTGTGCTGAGAAATGGTAGATCAGGGTCCCGTGAGCTGCACTATACAGCTGGGTCACCTGTCACAGTCGAAGCACCAGTCTGGTGTCTGGGAGTTGGCAGGGGTGGAGACAAGGCAGGCTGGGAATAGGGAGGTCACGCTGAGTGCGGAAGCAGTCCGAGTAATGGAGGGGCAGAGGGAGCAAAGGGGAAATGAACGAGGCCTGAGGCCTAACAAAAGAAAATCACCCTGGATGGGTCAAGGCAGCGAGGCATCCTGCTACGCTTCCTTATGCAGAGAAATAGGAGATCAGGGTCCCGTGCAACATACTATACAGCTGGTCACCTGGCACTTTGGATGCGCCTTTCCAGTGTCTGAGGGTGGGCAGGGGGAGGACGAAAAGCAGTCTGGAAGAGGGATGCAGGGCTGAGCGCGGAAGTGCTATGAGTGATAGAGGAGCAGAGGGAGCAAAGGGTAAATTAACGAGGCATAACAAAAGAAAATCACCCTGGATGGGTCAAGACAGCGAGGGATTCTGGCACACTTCCGTACGCAGAGAAATGGGAGATCAGGGTCCCATGCAACACACTATACAGCTGGGTCACCTGGCACTTTGGATGCGCCAATCCAGTGTCTGCGGGTGGGCAGGTGGAGGAGGAAAAGCAGTCTGGGAAGAGAGATGCAGGGCTGAGCGCGGAAGCGCTACGAGTAATGGAGGAGCAGAAGGAAAACATCACCCTGGATGGGTCAAGACAGCGTGGCATTCTGGCACACTTCCGTAGGCAGAGAAATGGGAGATCAGGGTCCCATGCAACACACTATACAGCTGGGTCACCTGGCACTTTGGATGCGCCAATCCAGTGTCTGCGGGTGGGCAGGTGGAGGAGGAAAAGCAGTCTGGGAAGAGAGATGCAGGGCTGAGCGTGGAAGCGCTACGAGTAATGGAGGAGCAGAGGGAAAAAATCACCCTGGATGGGTCAAGGCAGCGAGGCATCTTGCTACGCTTCCTTATGCAGAGAAATGGGAGATCAGGGTCCCGTGCAACACACTATACAGCTGGGTCACCTGGCACTTTGGATGCGCCAATCCAATGTCTGGGGGTGGGCAGGGGAGGAGTAAAAGCAGTCTGGAAGAGGGATGCAGGGCTGAGCGCGGAAGTGCTACAAGTAATGAAGGAGCAGAGGGACCAAAGGGTAAATTAACGAGGCATAACAAAAAGAAAATCACCCTGGATGGGTCAATGAAATATGTAATGAAAAGGTTTTGTTATTGGTGTCTGCCCTAGCCAATTAATTAGCAAGTGGTGACGTTGCAGCTTTATGTGGTAATGGGTGGGTGGCCCAGTGCTGTTTGCGTAAAAGGGAGTGAATTAATTGCTGTGCTGGAGGTGGGTGCGCACTTGAGCGGCCTGGTGCCTCATGGTGACGTCCACAACATGGAGCCTTATTTAAGGTGGAGAGCCGAGGGGGTGGGTACCTTGGCGGTGTGGAACCTGAATGGTGTGGGTATACGTCCAGGAGCACTTGAGGATGGCAGGGCATCTGGTTCGGGCAGGCGGCGGTGGATCAAGAAGTGCACACGCAATGAAAGTGAGTGAGGAGTTTTACGATGCAGTGCATGTAAGCGGAATGCCCAGTATAGTGCAAATTCAGGCAACGTATAGTGTAACACATATATATATATATTACATGGAAGCGGTAGCGTCCATGTAGTTATGGTTAAGTTGGTGTTTCCATAGGAAGAGCCTTTTTTGGGTGGCTTATAACTTCGCTCCCTCTGGACGAATCCTCACCAAACTCTGCAAAATAAGTATATGGCCCACTCTGAATTGTTTTGCAAAGTTTGGAGAGGTTTGGTCCAGGGTGGGCAAAGTTATAGGGGGGGTCCCAAAACTTTTGTTTTTACCCATAGACATAATGGGAAAAAACTTTGCGCACGCTTACAGCCCAAACCACTGGACGGATTTACACCAAATTTGCGACAGGAGCGGGGGCTTGGTCCCGAAAGCGTGCTTTTGCAAATTTGGTGTAAATCCGTCCAGTAGTTTCAAAATGACCAAAATGTAAGGCAAAAAAATTAGTGATATCTCCGTTCGCTCCGCGGACGCACTTCCCGGTTCGCTCCGTGGACAGTGCACTGATTGGCCGAGCGGCTTGCGTGATGTCCGCGGGCATGCAACGTGTTCGCTGATTGGACGGCGTGGTGCGTGAAGCGCGTCAGATTTTCTGTGGCGCCCGCCATCTTGCATTCGCGGTGAAACTTGGATTAAAAATTGTATTTAGTGGAGTGTGTTGGTGTGTAAGAGTGTTTGGGGAGGGTGGGGCAGTCTGAGATAGGTTCAATGTTCTGTTTTTTTTATGTGCTAGACACTTTTGTTGTGTTCGATTTGTCTGCGGACAACAAGGCTGTTCTGAAATGTTCTATATAAACTAAATGGTGGGGTGTTCTGAGGACGGAGTATGTGTCCGTTTTGTTCGCAAGCAAGGTAAAATTCAGCTAAGAACACTCGCGGTGTCCTTAAATGTTCGTACATAAACAAAATGGGGGTGTCCTGAGGACGCTGTCCGTATTGTACTCTGGCAAGTTGAATGTGTTCTAAGAACACTAGCGGTGTCCTGAAATGCTCTGATTACTTACCGGTAATCTTCGTTACTCCTAGTCCTACTCTTCCTCGTCACATTACTGACGAACCTCCTCACCCTCCCTGCGGGGAAGGTCCCATGCTCCGGCTTGGTAATATGAAACTGAGTGATGCGGATGTGGGGGAGGAGTTATAGGAATTTAAAGAAATAGAAGAAGGTCCTGTGTCAGAGGCAGGGGCCTCATGAAGTAAGTACTGGGACGAGGAAGAGTGGATGTGGAGGTAATGTTTGCAATTAAACAAAATGGGGGTGGTCTGAGAACGCTGTTCCTATTGTTCGTTGTCATGTTCAAAGTGTTCTAAGAACCCTCCTTATGTCCATTGACATTACAATTTCCTATGGCCCTTACCCGACTTTTTGTGCACTAAACAAACGATAAATCAGGCTGCTGTGGGCCGACATTATGTGATAATCCTATCACTTGCCCCATCGACCTGGCTGACCTGCTTTTGCGACACTAAATCATATCTCCCGCCCCTAAGCCTGACATTATCAAAGCATTCATATTCCCCGTCGCGCTCCGTGACGTTACAGGGTGCATAGCCAAACACGCCCAGTCGTCTCCAGTCCTTCGCGACTTTACACAGAATCCGGAAAACAACACAGATCATCACACAACACAGCGCGCCACAATTCGGAATATGAAACTGTGATTTAAAAGCAAACAGCAAGATTGTACATTTCGTAAAGTACTTTTATTTGACATCAAATGTTTAGAGAATATTCAGCGATTTGCATTTGTCTTTGCTGTCGATCCACAAAAGTTCATCTTGAGTCACGCGCTGTTCCTTTGCGGTACACAGAGTGTTGGTTTATGATAAAAGAAGCGCTATCGTCGCACTGATAATCGGAAGGCTGTTCCAACAACGAGGCGTTAGACCACCATAATGGTTGGTAGGTTGCTTCTAGCCGCTAGTACCGCATAAGGGCATAGTGGTACTTGGCGATTGTCCCATAAGATGGTGAGGGTCATGAAGTTGTTTAGAAGTAGCTGCACCTGGCAGTTGAACAATCCGTCGGCCGGGGTCTGAAAATCGTGGCATTGACAGTAGGGAAGGATGTACCTGTTTTAAAAACATAAATTAGTCTCACGAGCCGATCTTCATTAAAAATATTCATTTTATTTATTAGGGCGTTTTAAAAACATAAATTAGTCTCACAAGCCGATCTTCATTAAAAATATTCATTTTATTTATTAGGGCGTGAAACTATTTGCTAGCGAGGATAGTGCAACGGAGTATGTTAACTTATTCCCACTAACCCACCCACTCTCCTCTGCCTTTTTCAGAGCCGCCTGAGCGCCAGGGGACCACTTCGGCAATGATAGTGCACGGTACAAAACAATATGCCACATTGAACAAACAAGTACAACTTAACCGGGTTTAACGCCAAGCTATTGTTATTATATTCCGGTATAAAATAATCTAAAGGGTTACTTACATTATATTGGCATTTTCCATTGTCTACACGTAATGCAGTGCCTAAATACGACTCCGTCTGTGCCAACGATCTTTCTCATAGTGATATAATATATAAAAGCGGTTTAGTTTCAGAAATGTCATCCTTATCGTCTCTTACGTTTTTGCACCACTCCTTCAAAAGAAGTCTTTTGGCACGATCCCTGTCTGTCAAGGTAAAAAAACAATAGAACCTTATAGTGCGAGTCGTGGGCCACTCCGGCCCGCGAGCAAAAAATGGAAGCAGCTGACCTTCACTGTGAACGAGCATAAATTCTTACTTTGCAACATTCTGTGTAAAGCCATCCCTGAGAAATTGCTTTTTACACTCCATCTTTGTATATTGTCTGTGTGCTGATGAAAAAAGATTGTTAAAGGGAGTTTATGATTAACTTGCGCTACTAAAAACCTATGAAATTCAGTAAAAAACCTTTGTTAACGGGACGTTATGGTTAAGTTGCGCTACTAAAAATCTATGAAATTCAGTAAAAAAACTTTGTTAACAGGACATTATGGTTAAATTGCGCAACTAAAAACCTATGAAATTCAGTAAAAAAAGTTTGTTAAAGGGACGTTATGGTTAAGTTGTGCTACTAAAAACCTATGAAATTCAGTAAAAAACATTGTTAATGGGACATTATGGTTAAATTGCGCAACTAAAAACCTATGAAATTCAGTGAAAAAACTTTGTTAAAGGGACGTTATGGTTCAAAGTAAAACCGAAAAACCCCTGAAATTCGCCAGTTATTGTAAGCTAAGCAACCATAACTCGTGCCACCACCGTGCACTGCTAAGCCTAACACCCAGGACATCAAAGATGACATCACAAATGTCATTGATGACATCACTGATTTCACTCACAAAGTTTTTTCACTGAATTTCATAGGTTTTTAGTTGCGCAACTTAACCATAACGTCCCGTTAACAAAGTTTTTTCACTGAATATATATATATATATATATATATATATATATATATATATATATATATATATATATATATATATGCATACTTGTCAACCCTACTGATTTGGACGATAGGCTACTGCTTTTTATGCAGTCCTACTGCCTACAGATTTCAGTATCCAATCCTACCAATCTCCAATTTCCAGGCCATCTGCCTACAGCCCAGCCAGACCAGAGTGAGCAGAGTCCCATCCCTGGCATTCAGAAGTTGGTGGGGTTAAATGGCCCGTTAATTTGATGGATGTATGGATGCACAAAAAGAAGTTAAACTAAAGAACGGATACAGGAAGGGAGGAACAAGAAGCTCATTTGTCACAGGCAGAGACAGCATCAGGGCCTTTCACCTTTTTCAGTTGTAAGGGGCCATAAGCCAATGGGATGCCCCCAGCAACTGCCCCATGTTGCCAGTTAGCAGTCTTATAACACAGCAATATATTTCTCTCTATATTACTTTTGTTCTCGGGCTTGCCTTACAAGCTGCATCTGCAGGAGCCCTTGCGGCCGTCACTTCTCTTGGGGTATACAGACGTGTTATCATCTCGTTGCCTTTTCACACCAGTTCCTCCACAGCAGGCACTTGCTGACATAGGATTTATAGCTTTTCAGTGGGTATTTCTTGTCTCAGCTCACTGCTACCTGGCCAACGTGTGATAGTCGTGGTTTTTAACCCCCATATGTATGTCCTTGTCATTTCATTGGGTAAAATTGATGTGACATCATTTCCTATGATGTCATCATTAAGCTCCCTACTAATTTTGAAACTTTAAGATTCCTACAGATTTTTTCCTACAGATTTTTGGTCACAGAATGTTGGCATGTATGTATATATAGTAACATATAAACATGTAACTTGTATTAGATGTTGTGCGCATAATCAAGTGGTATTAAAAGTTGGATCTGCTGGTATTGGCTGAAGAGTTCTGGTGGCCCTGTGAGGGAACAGAGACGATGGAGGTGGTGAATGATACGCAAAGAATGTTGTGAGCTAACGGTATGGGGCGGGAGCAGGTCTCCTTACCTTAATGGATGCTGGTACAGCTTGTTTTGGTCGGTCGCACTGGATATTGTTGGTCGCCATTTTGTTGGCGCTTTAAGGCTAATAAACTGTATAAGTAATATGTCTGTATAATCAAAGTAAGCTGCTAAAGTATGTGCATAACCTGTGTGCAAATATAAATAAAGTTGTTAAAAAAAAAAATAATATGGCACAATTGCATGGGTATGGTGATGTGATGGGCTACTATTGGCTGGGGTTGCTAGTACTAGGAATGGGTCCACTGCTGGTATGCTAATCCGGGGTGGTTGATGCATATTCTGCATGAAGATAGTCACATGGGTTCCCGGATCCATTATATAACTTGTTAGATTTAAATCTCCCAAAAGCTATTTTTGGCAGTGTGTCCGATTCGGGTAATGTCATTAACTCAAAGATGGTGGTCCAATGAGTACCTAAGTATATTATTGAAGCAGTGAGAGTTTCACAAAAAAATATATATATCAAGCAGTGCATGCATCAAGGGGGGTAAAGAAGGGGCGTGGGTCGTCCTGTTGTGCCTACACTGGCCAGAGGAGAAGGGCTAGAGGAACCAAAGGTCAAGGGTTCCTAGAGTTGTACACACTATTGTGAGTAAGAGGACAGGGAATACCAATACCACCGAGGTGGGTTTGGATATAGTCTGGTCAGGATTGTGGTTGTCAGCTGGGAACTGGGGGACCAAGAATGTACGGTAACCAGAGTGGATGCATATGCACAACCTGGTTTATGGTAAAACGTGACAATCCCAATGGTGGTAAAACATTTAATTTGCAAGAGTATAGACCTAAACATGATATCACGATGCATAGAAAACGGAGTTCACAAAATACATTAAATGTGTGTTCTTTGTTGAGGCCATTAGCCACAAGTCTGTGTCTACATATGAGTCTCGCTTCTTGATGCCGAAGTTACAGATCTCTGTCACTGCCTCTGATGTTAGACGGTACGGTGTCGATTCCTGCAAAGCAGATATTTTTCTTATCCTCCATCTGGTGTTGGGTTTGCCAGTGTTGAGCGAGGGGAAACTTGGTCTCCTGTGAGCCCAATAGGTTGAGGTGCTCTTCTGCACTTATCAAATACACCATATCTGACTAACCTGCCACTTTGCCACTTTGCTGGCTGCACTACCACTGTTTACCACCTTTTATTAATTTATTTTACTTATTATTTATTCTATTCCTCTCCTCTGTTCTGCACGTTCCACTTCTACCTCCTTTCATGCACTTTCCCCCCTTTCCCTTCCCCATGCATTTGCACGCTCTTAATGTCAATGGGCCTAGTAAGATCATTGTTTTTGTTCTCCCCTGTGCCCCTCCCTTTGCCTGGTCGCCCTCTGAAACACTTATGTATGAGCTCTATATAAATAATCTATAATTTCATTTACCATTTAATTTCATTTCATTTCATTTCATTGCTCTCTGATCCTTGTGCGTAGCTCCCTCATTGTGCTGCCTATGTATTTGAGCCCACACACACAGACAATGACGTACACCACAAATTGTGAGAGACAGTTTATAAACTGTTTGATTATGTGTTGGTTGGTAATGCCAAACTCAATCATGTTGCTGGACTGGGCATAGGGATACATAGTGCAGGTCCCACATTTGTGAAATCCCTTAACTCTGGTGGACTCAAGCCAGTTTGTTGGTGTTTTGGGTGTTGGTACCATGAATGAGGGGCTAAGCATGCTCTTGAATTTAGATCATTTTTTGAAGGAAAAAAAATGGTACCCACAGGACTTATGCTTCAATGTCTGGGTCTGTCCGGAGAATATGCCAATGTTTCTTGATAGATTCTGGTAATGACTCCAATCAAGCATTCCCACTAAGTCAGTGCCTTGTCTGGGATTGCTCAAGGGAAGCCCTTATTTATATATTTTTTTGACAAGTTATAATCTGGATGATGAACTCTTGTATAACGCCCCTCTCTTAGAATCCACCTGATCCCACTGAGCCAAGAAGTAGGTTTGTTTTGCAAATTAAAAAGGATTATTTTAAAAATTAAACAATAGATATATATCACACTTTTATAATAAATTAATATTTGATATCACACTTAGACATATGACAGTGATCAATAATGAATGATGTTATACTAGCACACTGGTTTAATTACTTAGGAGTAGTATAGAGGATAAGGTAGCTGAGAATGCTTTATGGTTTCAAGGAGATGCAAAGATGAATAAAAGGCAGTACAAAAATAAACTTATATGATTTCAGCAAAAGATAATATGATCACTTTTTCTCTGACAATTCACCCCCCCATGCAATGTTAGGAGATGGAAGTAACACACACAGGGCTTCATTACGACCCAGGCTCTAATGGGTTAACGGTGCCGTAAAAGGCTGCGGCGCCGTTAACCTATTAGCGCCTAATTACGAGGTCCCTTTTCCAGCCGTTAAAGTAGGGACCCGCAAAGGGACCTTGGTGCTAAGTACGGTGCCGCAATTTGCGGCACCGTACTTAGCGCCTTCCCCATTCCCATTGAGCCCTATGGGGCAAAAATGGGAATGGGGAAGGGCCATGGCGGCATGGGGAATTACCACCCCGCCAACCTCGGAATGGGGTGGTAATTCCCCATTCCGCCATGGCGGACACCGGCATGGTCCATGGTGCTAGTAGCACCATGGTCCTCTGCCTGGGTCGTAATGAGGCCCACAGTCTTCAGGAATACAATCACAGTACAATACGAATTCAGTTCCCCCCTAGCAAGCTTATAGCACCAGGGATGATTTTGAAACACAGGCGAAAGACTTTCAGGTGATTTGCAAGGGAGTGAAATATGCTAAAATTGATTTTAATTCCCTCTAGAGGTTCAGGGTGAGTGAGAGATACTTTAAATCAGTTCAGGTCCACACTAACAATGATTAATGAGGGAGAGGGATTATCAGGTTGAAAACGGATTTGAGTAATGGAAGCAAAGGACAGATCTTTCAACACGTGGTTGAAATGAAGCAAAATGTCAAATCTCTGCACTTTTTTTCGAGTGCGTCGAGCGCAATTATGGAAAAAGTATAATGAATAGATAGCCTAGAAGCCTAGAATCTCAGCTTTAAAAAAAAAGTTAAATCTCGCTTCTATCACTAACGGTTCAAGAGATACGGACAATTTTGTGAAGGTAGATTCTCAAACTAAAAGTCAAGCTCAGAATGACAGATGACAGTTTTGCAGCTTTGAAATGACAGAAGGAACACACGATTCCTATGATGCAGTTCTCAATAGGTTAAAATAGTTTGAATTAGATTATTTTAAACTAAGAGATTGGTTCTGCACAGTTCTGGCGAGATACTCACACTATAAATTTAAACGGAATGGCCTTGTCACGGATCTGGTTAATAGGTTTAGCTGCGGTTCTCTCTGCTCGGCGGGTCAATCAGGCACCAGTTCTG
Source organism: Ambystoma mexicanum (assembly GCF_040938575.1). NCBI lineage: Eukaryota > Metazoa > Chordata > Amphibia > Caudata > Ambystomatidae > Ambystoma > Ambystoma mexicanum. The sequence continues at coordinate 379,427,581 of NC_090927.1, read as the reverse complement.
CTCACAGCGGTCTGGGTCTGGTCTGCGGTTCTGGATACAGCGGTCTGGTCTGGCACTCGGCACTGCACGGATCTCTGGTTCTGCTGATCTGGATCAAATGGATTCTGGATATAGCACTGCTTTCTGGGTCTGGCACAGGGTTCTAGGCCAGAATCAAACAGCTCAGCCCGGCTGTTTGAATAATTTGCAAATGATTTTGAGGCCTGCTGAGAATACTTTTGCTTGCAGTAGGCCTTCTTGGTTCAAAGTTCTGTAGTCTATCTGGAGTCAGTCTGGATTGCTGGAGTTCTGGGGTCTGGATGCGAAGTCATCCGTCAAAATGCTCAGCAGAAATGGAAAATGAATGTTCCTGTCTGCTTCCAGTGGCTCTTTTTATCTCTTTTGAAAATGGGTGTGGATGCTAACTTTCTATGCCCAACCCACTCACGATTTGATAGGTCAAGGATTTCTCTTTGACCTGATTTGAGAAGGGAGCAGTGAGTCAGAGTGAGTCAGAGTCTTACAGTCTATTGAAGAAATGCCCCTTTGCTTTTACTTTTAACTAACAGGTTTCCCGGATAGACACGTTGTTGACATTACATGTACATATCATATATCACATAAGGTAGTCTCTGTTCCAACTCTGATGTTTCTAAGAGCTTTGGATTAAGAAATGACAACATTTTGCGCTTTTTGTTTGGTTTTCCAATATTGGATTTTTACCAAAAATGACACAGATGTACACCGCCTTTCTACACATATTCCAGTAAATTTTCATTTTTCTAGCGGGAACCCTGTATATGCAATCTCCATAATTCATGGGGTTTTGCCTCAGAACATGGTACAGAGTCCTAACACCTCTTAAAATGTGCACAGAAAAATCACAAGAATAATGATATTAATTATATAATTTTGACAAGTCTGTACTATGAATTATCCATCTTTTTAAAATTATGCTCTGGCCCAGACGGGTGTGGTTTCCCAAAGCACATGGTGGAATTTCTGGTTTGTCCACTTCCTCCAACTCAAGTTGCTCACAGAGGCACTGCCCCTCCCAGTTTCTCTCAAGAGGAAGCCATTTACGACCCCCCCTAATTTAACATTTGCCTGAGCCAAGGAAGGCTCATTGTTCTGTTTCCCTCCAGTCCTAGGTGCTCCTCCCCTGATTCAATCAGGGAGGTGTCATCGCCTTTTGGTGGGGACAGCAGAATGCAGCCAGGCCTGGGAAGAGTGGCTGAGCAAGTTTCAACTCCTCTCGGGGGTAGTTGCCGGGCAGAATTCAATCTCTTTAAGCCAGGCTTCAGCTAAATGTCACTTTTGTTCCCAGTTTTTCTTTATCCAAATCAAACTTACATTTTTTACAAATGCAGCTAGAACGCTGATTCTAAGTTCAAAACTATGACATTTAACAGGTGCAAACTATGTGACACTCAACAGTAGGTCACTCATTTATTTTAAACATTTAGATTTTAGTGTCTTTCAGTCCAATTTAACTTAGGCTGCTGACATCCACAGCTCAGCCATTTTCATTATGAACATTATTTTAGGCTCTTTCTCTTTCCAGATTTTGTATGCACACAAGTCTACCTTCTGCCAAATGTCTGCTGGTGTACATTGAGATTTTTGAATATCTTGCAATGTTTAAAAGAGGCATTTTTAGCTTGCATTTCAGAGAAACAAAGGTGATTTGAAAGTGCTTTTTGAGCCAACCGGCACTGCTGTTTTTCCTTTGGCACACATTCCACTCATGGCACTCCTGGCCCATCACGCTCGCACTGGTGGGTGGCAGGTACGGCGACCATTTTGGAGTGCGCAAAACTGCACGGTTTTCCTGGATTCTGGCGCAATGTGGGCTTTTTCAGCCATCTTGGATTTTGCGAGCCCACAGCCCCAAATGTTGCAGCATAATAACTTGAACGTGGGTCAAGACACCCAACAATTCTTGTAGCCTATGGCTGTCATGGCTGTATTTGGTGATAAATCATATCATGTTATCCTCAGGACCCATACTTCTGACCTTTGGTGTCTAGAGAGTAACTCTGTCAATAACTTTGGTTTCACATTCTGGTTTCGATATGATCTCTGATAGATATCCTGTGGACAGGAATCTTTGTGTGAGCAAATCGCATTCCTGTTGGAATGCTGACTCCTTTTTGCAATTCCGTTATGCTCTTATGAATTCTCCCTTGGGGAAATGGTAAATCACACTCTTTCTATAACAGCTGCTCACGTGGAGTACAGAGTTCACACCTGTGGGTCTACAGAAAGTCTTGGTATTCAGTTCCCCTTCAATGACGTCTATCTGACTATCCAGAAAGTCCATTGTCGTATGACTCCATTTGGAAGTAAGGTGGATGCCAAAGGTGCTTGAGGTAGGTTTGTGTTGAACTCAATCAGTTCTTCTTCAGTATCTGAAAGAAAATGAATGCTGTGGGTACTATTAACTAGTTTTTAAAGAAGGATTAGGTAGAATGAAATGCTCATATTAGTGCATCCTAAAGCATATTGAGAGGTGACATGATATGATAGGTTATTTATAACACGCTTAATATCCAGAGGTTTCTAAGCACCGACCCAGGATCGAACCTGTGTTGCTGCGTGTCGTCTTGCTTCCAAGGCAACCACGTTGCCCCCTGAGCTATCCTCCCGAGACAGGTGTTGGTGCAGGTTTCGGTCCAGTCACATACTTAGGTTTGAGGTTAGAGCTAAAGAGTAGTTTTCTGCTAGCCAGACTAAGTAAAGCGATAACCAATTAGCAGTGGCATCTATGTGCTCTAATGTGACTGCAGTAGTGGTAACTGACCAAGATTGGACAGGCAATCTAAATTTTACTAAAAAGGATCCTGTTAATTGATGTGGATCTGAAAATAAACATTTGAATGGTTGTTGCACCAGGGTTAAAAGGGTGAACCCTACTCTAAAGAGCAACTAAAACAATGCCAACAATCAGAAATATAAGAATAATCATTTAGCTAAGCTACTGTGCATGCCCCTGTGTGAAGGTAATGGTCAATGATGTAACTGTTTTACTGAACCATTTAAAGGTGGCTTAAGCCTGGAAAATAACATCCAAAAATATCTCATCCTAATCATTAATGAATTATAAATCTTGTGTCAACCCTCAAACTAAACCTAAACAATCTAGTCAGACAGTATGAAAGCTGGTCATGCTTGGAAAATAATCCCTGAAATAGTTCCCCAGCAGCCAAGAAGAGCAGACCAGGAATCCAAAGTGCAGGCAGTTGTGCCCATTAGTAAAGTAAACACACCTATACAAGTTCATTACCCAACTTTATAAAAGGCCAACTTTTGACCTCTGGCACCTCCAAATGATGTGTTTATGTCCATCTTAAATGTGTCACCTATTATTGCCCCGTTGGTAGTGGTGATGCCAGGAGTTCCCCCATCAATTAAAAGGGGGGCTTTTGAATCTACCCCTTTAAAAATTATTAAAAGCCTCTTGTTAAGCTAGAGACCAACCACTTTAGGGGCCTGATGTTAAAATGGTGAGAAGAGACAATTGGCCAAGGAATGGCTCACAACCATTACAGGGACCTGTGTTACTATAACACTTGCCCATTTCACCATGTGACTATAGTCTGTCCGTCCCATACAAAGGAACCCTGATTTATAGACATGCCTCAACATTTTTTTACTGACCATGCAGGGTAATAAAAAAATGAGGATATGTGGGGTACGCCAGGAGGCCTGATTTACTGCATATCATGGGGAAGCAAGCCAAAACAGCTGTTTCGGCTGGATATTTGGGCACTTCCTATATGTTGTTAAGAAATCGATTTGAGGTACTTGCATCTATGAATGATAATGACTGACTAGGTCAGACAGTGGGCTTGGATCTTAAATATATTGGTAGCTATGGCCCACAGCATCACCGTTATGTTGCTTGCCATGGCACATTGTAGGACTGTCACATAGCTTTGATGATCGGGATTGGTTAGATTGGTTGGGGACAATACAAATAATTGTCATCCAAGAGATATGGCACGTGATCCTCCTAAAGGAAGATGGTAACTTGGTTGTTAAGAAGCATTGAAAAGGAGAAGGAATGGGGGTTATTCGGGTGGTCTTGCTCCCGAGCTTTTATTGAGCCTGAAATGGAAACTCTCTAATATGTTTGTGGTTCTGGTAATGTCCTATGCATGCATGGGAAACATCCTGAAGTATGTGATCTGATTATTATTATTGTCTCTAATGCCCCATGTAGATCTAGTTGCCTAGTAAATGCACACAATCCAGAAGATCTGATAGGCCTGTTAGAAAATATTTGATATATAGTCTCGGGAGGATAGCTCAGGGGCAACGTGCTAGCCTTGGAAGCAAGATGACACGGAGCACCACAGGTTCGATCCCCGGGCCCACGCTTAGAAACCTCTGGGTTTTAAGCGCGTTATAAATAACCTATCATATCATATCCCATGACACATGGGGCAATGCACACTGTGCTATCATATTAAGTTGCAGTCTCCACCTGATGACCTGGAAGTTGGGGTTTGGGGAATACCTGAGATGAAAGCATACTTTCCAGTCAAGGACACAGCTGGTCGGCAGCACGAATCAGTCTTATGTACAATAAATGCAAGGACGAGACTTGATCATCCAGCTGAACCCACTTTGCTTCTACAGCACTTATTGATTATGCAATCCTAAATGTGGACTCTTCGGGTAAAGTTGAAAGTTTTCATTTGGTTTATTGGATTGAGAGTGGCCATAATCCACTTGTGATACTACTGGACTTTGGCGAATTATCTCTTGAAAGCTAAGGATAGCCTTTAAAATGAAAATAAAATGAAGAGGGTTAAGTGCAGCATTACATGAGACAGTCCTTACTAGTAAATTATCATTTATATTGATTTGACATTTAAAGCAGCGTTACGTTTTTGCATTTCAGCCCAGTAAACACCCCCTTAAAAAATGCATTGTTTAATATTTTCCACCACACAGTTTACTTTTCCCTAGATTTCTAAAGTGCTCTTTTGCTTCCCAATGCCTGGTCAGTACTCAATAAATGCTATAATTATAATAACAACAATAATAATAATAATAATAATAATAATAATAATAATAATAATAAGATGAAGAACCATGAAGTGCTTGTGTCATTGCCTTAGAGTGGGTATCCACTAGATATCATGGCCAATAACATCTTGCTGACACTCTGAGGCTTTTCTTAAAAATCGGAAAATGGTCACCCTTTTCGAGGAGGCTGAAACCACTTAGATCTAAAATTATTGAAGTCTTTGGTGGAAATGTCCTTCCATAATTTAGGATCATGTTTATTTTAATCAGGGGATGTATAGTCCAGGCTGGATATCTTACCCACTCTATTGCCAGAGAGGACCGTCTGGTGTGTAAAGTACCAATGCTCCACCACATCCTTCTATGCACAGGGTCTGAGGGAGACATCCTTGGTGTCTGTTGTACCCACAGCCTCATCTCCACCCGAATATAATGAAGAAAAGTGGTTAGAACACGGTGTGGTGTTCATATCAATAAATAAAGTTGGAGGTACAGACATGTTGTTTGCAGTTAGACTCCAAAACGGCTCTTTGGCCACTCAGTAATGCAGCTTCACAAACAAATGCCTACACTGGTGCACTTTCTTTTTAGGTGTTAGGGAGGAGACATTTCTTGCAGCTGAGGGCCTTATACTCCTTCCGATTACGGTTGGCAAATCTGGGATTTGCACACTAAAAGTTGTTTGGACAATGCTGAAAACAATTTTTTAAAACATCTGTTGGGACTGGTGCTGACTCAGTGATCACATGGAGACGAATTGTCCTTGCAATTAACATTTGATCTTATTATGAGGTGCCAAAGTATGGGTCAAGGTATGTAAGGACAATAGTAATTGTGCTTGTTGGGGGCCCAGTGCCTGAAATTTGGGATTATGAAATGTTGCATGAAATGACTTGGTTGAATCATATGAAGGGTAGATTTGGGGATATTAACGAGGAATCTTGGTTCTTGAAGCCCTATGTCATTGCTCTCCAGTCATTAGCTATTCACAGATTTTCAGTGGTCGCTGAAGCATCTGATGAGCGATGGCCTAAAGGGTAACGAGGCCGAGGCTGCATCCTGGCACTTTATGAGTATAATGTATACTGTGGATATTATTGACTTGATGCACCACGTATCACGTAGCCTGGACCACTTCTTCCTGAGATTGGATATTATTCTGCGATCTGGTCAAGGTGCAGACGGGTGGGAAGAACAAACGACAAGCTCTGTAGAAATCCATCCTAGCAGAGATGAACAGCAAATAACCAAAGACAAGGGAGAGCAGTTTTCAAGGTCCACAGTAGCCATACTCTGCTGCAATCAGATTGTGAAACGCCCCAGTGATACCCAGTGCATGGTACAGAGAGCATTTTTACTATGTCTATTGCTAAGGTTACAGCCAGCAAAGATTACATTGTAGGCATGCTTGGAAGATTTGAAAGTAAGCATTAGCTGAGCCAGAATGGAGGCAAGTGTGGAGGCGGAAAGATGGGAGTAGGGGTGACCTAGAGTGAGAGGGAGAATCCAGTGCTGAGCTTGGCAGTGCTAGGTGAGGTAGGGTGGGTGGGAAAGGCAGGACTGAGGTAGGGTGGAAGGGCTGTTGGGTGTAGGCATGTTTAGATTAGGGTTGATGTGAGCAGACAGGGTTGCAGGATTGGTTAAGGGAACAGATATACCTATAGCCTATTTAGGTGTTAATAAAATCATTGGTTGCCCCTTATCATGTAAGCACACCTTGAGCTACCTCTAACTGTGTATAATACATATAATAGCAGAATACCAGCAACTGATTGGCTCTTGCAACATTATATAATCCATCATTACATAGGCCCTCATAATTGGTTGGCATTCCCTCCCAACCTTGGTCATTTGGCTTGTTGGCAGCACGTAAGCAAATCGAAATCTAGGTGCGGAGAACAACCTCAGACAAATGCCCACTTTGCCAATTAGCTTACCATCTCTCATCAGTTAGGCCCTAAACCAAAGCTTCTTCTCTGTAGTTGACTCTGCTGACTGTTCTCTTATGCAGAACTTTAAAGGGAGTGATGTTACATTGCTATCTTCATCTGGAGCTCTATGAATAGGCCTTGTTTCCTGGTATTTCACCATGTGTGAGGAGACCACGATTCTGTCCATTCTGACCTTATATTTAGTGCTATTTGATTTAATTATACTGGGTGCTATTACTCCTCGTAGCCTCTGGATACTTGATTGCTCCGTCTTGCATGTGCTTTCTGCATCTTTAATTGTTCAATAGTTGGCATTTGCAAATATTCACTCCTTTACACAATCTAAGAAAAAAATGTTCTGCGTGTGTAGCTTGCCCTCTTCCTTTCGTGCCTTTCAATTGCTTCTTGCTATGGCATCCTTGATCCTAAGCCAAGCAAATGTTCTTTGTTCTTGCACATAACTGCATTCCAGTGCCTCTCAGCTCTGAAACCATGGTCTCTTTCAATTAGGCTTCTCGCATACTATTTATACAGAGTTGACGTCCATTTTCTCATCATGGTTGCTTCACTCGTGTTACATTTTCTACTGCAGCAAGCTTTTATATGTCTCATCTACTTTGCGTTTCTGCTTATATACATCTTCTGCATCTCTTCTCACTTATCTTCTCAGTGTATATGATTTCTTCATATTCGCATAAAGGTTCACTTTGTTCCTTCCATCGCATCTTCATTCATTAAGTGTTTGCATATAGTTTCAGTGCGTCCTTGTGTCTTCTCTTTATGATGTCACTTTACACTCAGCAGATTTCACGTATAGCTCTTCTATGTTCAATGGTGTCTGCAGACATCTTTCTACCACGTCAGTTCGAGAGTACATCCGGTAGGTTGTCTGAGTGTATAACGTCTCTCATTTCTTCGATGCAGTATTGGGATGGTACCTGGTTTCATGCACAATGTCTTCTTGCTGTTCTTCCAATATGACAGAGGTGAGGGGCCCGGCAATATAGATGACGTGAACATCTGCCTCTCTACATTCCCCCCCTCTGGTCGAGTCCTTGACCACTGCCTCCGTTTTCTTTACCTTTTCTTCACACTGTGGTTTCTTCGGAATCCATATTTTCATCAACCCCCTCAGGTCACCTGCATTCTTTATGTGCTCATCCACACTCCAGGTCATATGGCAACACTCCCTAGTTGTTTGACAGAACACCCAATGTCCCACATTGTTCTTGTGATCCTTGTGGTAATATAACTTAGTTCCTCAGGGTGCCAGAGTACTTCCTCTCAGTTGTTTTCCCCAGTGGTGCTTTTAGTCTGTGTGTGTTCGTCATCGGTCATTATCTTCCTCCCAATAGCTTTCTTTTTTGTCTTCTTGCTCTGTCCTATGATTATTCTTACAAGACAAAATACCAGCAATACTAATACTAGTATTGCTACAAGCAGCTTAAAGGCATTCACCAGCCAGGTTGGAACCCACGAAAACAAGGACGAAAACCAGTCTTGATCTTCGGTTTCATCTACTTCGTCCTCCATTTTCATGTGCAGAGGTGACAGCATAGTTATTGCTTCTGTCAGGGTTCAATTTTCTCTATCATGGGCAGGTATGAATGTAGAGCAAGAAGACCCGATCTTGGGCCATACGCCTTCTTCAATTGCTGTAATTAAGCACAGGACATACTTGTTCTGGAGGGTCATGAGTCTGATGACCCTCACTTCTTCTATAATCGCATTAAATCCTTTTATGGTCAAATTAATTGTTTGTAGCAGCTCCCACCTGTAAACACTTGGAGTTCACTGCAGGCTGGATTACTGGCATGAATATGGCTGTTAATATCACTGCCATTCTACTGAACAATGTATGTTCATCAGGAATGTTGTGATAAGCTTCTATTGAATTTGCAAAAATATTGATCTCTCTCTTGTGTTGGATGAGGTTGAGCGGCATCTTCTTTCTTTGACATGCATCCATTTTCGGAAAGCTGTCAATATGGAGATCCCTCGGGGAATCACCAATGCATGAACGTGTATGATCACTATAGAGCATATTTCTCCCCAATTTTTAGGTAGCTGCAAATGAGCTTTGGATCCACAGGCCCAATAGTGGTGCATTAGCACAGCAGTTCCTCCATTCATTCCTGGTATGTCAATTATTTGCTTGCATCCTTTATTTTCTTCAACTTTGGTCAGACCCTTGTTTCTGAAAAACTGTTTTGTATTGTTCATGGCCTTGAAACACTTGTGTATAGGCGCGTTATAAATGCCATAACATATCATATCATATTAAGGGCAGTATGGATACAGGTCCTGCTTCATTTTCAACCCATGTTAATAATTTCTAATACTTGGCTCATTCTTTCAGGCATTCATCATTCAGTATTTGCATTATCTGCACAGGTGCTGTCATCACTAAATGTGCACTGCATGCAAACATTACATCTTCCCATCCTGTAGTGGTGGCTACTCGTTCATATACCAATATCTGTGGTCTCTCCCAGCATCCTTGTAATCCTGGTGCTTCCCATGTGTCTGCACAACCCAGTCTCTTTTGTTCAACATTCCTTACCTGTTCTCCGGTAGGACCACTGAATGAATATAGGGGCATTCTGCTTTTCCAATCTGGGTCCCTTTCCATTTTCTGCATCCTTATGTATGCATCTTCAAATAGGAACTTCCTTTTTGACCGCCATCATAGGGCTGCTCATCTTCCGTCAAATTGTCCTCTTGTTGTGCATGCCGCTAAATGGGTAAGACACTGTGGATCATGTATAGGTATTTCTCTTGTGATAAATGTTCTGGCTGTGCTCATGGCATATGGGATGAGAGAACACACATTGCAGCTGTCACCTGACGTCCTTCTTCCCACCTCCTTCATGTGCAGATACCACATGTTATTGTTTAAATGGGCTGAATAATCAAAGTATGTATTTATATCCTCATGATCTTCTTCAGCATCTCTCTTAAGTCAGATAGTTTGCCTGGAATAATCAGGGAAAATATCACTTGTGCTTGTGTTAGGGATACAAATAGACGTTTCATTGCTAAACACTGTATCTGTATTAAAGAATATTATTTGATGAAATGCCATAATAATAAGGAAGAAAAGACAAAACATTGTACAGAATGAGGTTACAAGAAGTATTGCAAACAAATTCATCGATCTTCTTCCTGGCAATGTGTCTTTTCTAATTTGAACATTCCCATTCTCTTTTATCAATGTGTAATTCGTGTTAATCTTTGTAAAAACTGGGCTCTTTTATAATAGGAATTGCAAAATGATTGCAATAATGATCCTGCAAATGATAGGACTGTTTTTAGGATTTCCCCAAAATGTAACAATATCAATGTGTCATCTCACTAAAGCTGGATAAGACCGAAGTATGTATACAAAAATAGCATGCAGAAATGTGTGCAACGTTATAGGCAATGAAGTGGGAAAATGGGACAACACCCTTCCCCCATTCTCATCCAGACCCTGGCCTAGTGGATCACGGCCCAAGCACCCCCCGGGAGATGAGTTTGACCCATTCACTTCATTACCTGACAACATGGTGCCATGTGTCCACGGTCCCCACAAACGAGGAGCATGCCCTATAGCAGGCCTGGGTCAATCTGACGTCTGCAACATGGACCAGCGCGACTAACGCAACAACCACGAAAACCCAACATCGTTAGAGATGCCATGACGACATAGCCAACTGACAAGAATACACGTGCCACCAAACACACTGGTCACTCACACACCAACCTACACGAAGGACATACTCAGTGCTATGACGTAGCGGACTGGCACACCCACGGATGTGCATCGTTGTTTTTTTTCACATAGGCCTCCTACCGCACCACAGAAATGCAAGATGCCTGAAGAGCTCGTGTATACGCTTGACGATGCTTTGCCACCCCATCCCCTTAGAGATGCCATCATATATGTCTGCTGCTGCTTGAGACACTCTGTCATCCTGCGACACCCACATTATGGATCATGTACCACCACCCAGAAGCTAGGCCCGAGTAGGCCACAAGCAAGAGTCCACAGGCAGGAGCCTCTCAGACAAAATCCTCCCAAGGCAAAAAGCAAAGCGCTGATCATGCAGAACAAGCCCTAATGAGAGCTCACCACCAAGGCCGCAATGTTGCAACCCACATGTCGCGCTCTCAGTGCCAAGGTTACACCTGCCACCGCCAAGCGCTCCTCAGAGCCGAAATACAAATCAAATGCTCATAATTCTGCTCCAGCTACGGTCCCTCCACACGTGACCAAGCCAAACTGACAAAATGCCAAGCTCAAGAGACAGAAGTCATGGGGGTCACGTCTGGGACACAGGTTGCAACAACGAAGCGACAAGTTGGACAGCTACACCGATGGGAAAGGTGTGATCATCAGCCACTAGCAAGACCTGTCCATTGTCCACCATTAATACATAGGTACACATTGTTGCCACCATCAGGTACTTAGTGAGCTGGGTATGGCGATGGTCCCAGGCATGGGGGCTAGCGAGGGAACCAATCAGAATACACTGACGCCATTTCAGCTAGCCAATCACCAAGGGTCCCCTTGTAACCAATTTATTGTAGCAACTTTTAGGGACAACCCAACCTGACCCATCCTTATCCACTAATATTCCTTCATATAGGTAGCCATACTAACCCTACCACTCGGGGAGCCAACCCGAAGTGGCGATAGGTTTTGTGACAATTTTTCCCAGGTGACGTGAGTAGCGCGTCATACTACGGTAAAAAGGGCCTGCGAACCCACTAACGACGAGAGCGTCTCCCCGGATGCATACGGACTACGAACAATCCCTGCCGTTATCCTAAAAAACAGCACTAATGACTTTGCTCTTGTGTGTGCCTCATACTCCTTTTGGGACGCGGGAGGAGTTGGGGCGTCCCCAGCCTAGGAGGTCCATGGATGACTCTGCCGGCCCCCAGGAAATCACCCCGACAAGTTGGTGACACTGCTGAGATCTGTTTGAGGTCTACCTAACCTGAGGGCATCACTACCAGGCTTCTTGCAACGAGGCAGCCCGGCAGCGTGGCCCCCCTCTGTCGTTGCCCCCTTTTGAGGACTGCAGGACCATCACAGAACTGCGAGAAGACCGGACAGCCCAATCCGGGCATTGGCCATCGGGAGCCGACTTGAAAAGTATCCCGCCCACGGTTGGCGAGTGTCCAAATGTGGTCCAGACAAAGGAGGTGGCAAGCTGCTTTGGAGGGGTGCCCACGGTCGAGCGGCCCCGGGTCACGAGGACTTGGTGAGTATGGCGCACCCAGCCAGCAACGTAATTTTGTGCGGGAGGGGTGAGGATTTGTAAAGAGGGAGGCGGGTGGTTGTAGCAGTGTGTGGAAATTGATTTTGACTAATAAGCTGCGACTGAGGTGTGAGGCATATCGGGACAGACACGAGGGCCGTCCCCTACAGCGTCATGGAGCAAGTAGGGTGGGGCCCTAGGCACCCACGTACGAATGTTGGAGGGCGCGGATTGGTTTGAGATCGCGGACACCTGTGTAAGAGGGGGGTGTGGCTTTCCTATGAGTTGACATTGTAGATCAATGAATAGATGAGGATCCCTACTAATTCAGTATTGAAGCTCGTTAAGTAGATTACGTTTTCCCGCTATGTTGTTTACCGAGTGTGGAAGATAATTGGCTGGTTAAGCTCCTCTGGAGAGGGGGCGTATCACACGCGAGGCAACGCAGTGTGTGCAGTCCGATTATAAAAGATTATTGTTGATTTTCTTGCTCCAGATGAGGCGAGAAGACAGCTGTGGGGTTAATTGGGGATAAAAGTGTGAGAAATAGCGCATATTCGTAAGGGTTTGGAAATTGTACGTGCGTGAAGACCTGCTCTTGAACCTCGAATCCAACACTCCATGTGTTCTCATTCTGCTCGATCTCTCCTCTGCCTTTGACACTGTCAACCATGCCATCCTGCTCAACCGTCTCTGTGAAAACCTGGGTATCACTGGTCAGGCTCTGGCGTGGCTGACCTCTTTCCTTTCAAATCGTCCCTCCCAGGTCCAACTGGGGTCCTTCCTCTCCGACATCTTTTTCTCCACCTGTGGTGTCCCCCAGGGATCTAAACTCTCTCCCTGGCTGTTCAACCAGTATCTGGCACTCCTTGCCCACCGCATCGCCGCTCTCTGCCCTAATTTCCAGTGCTATGCGGACGATACCCAGCTCATTTTCAGGCTACCCTCAGCCTCCCCCTCTCCTTCCCTCATCTCTGACTGTCTGTCTGCTATCCAGGAATGGTGTGCCGCCAATGACCTCTGCCTTAATGCCAGTAAGACTGAAATTCTACACATCGGTACACCCACTCCCTCCTTCCCTGCAGCTCTCTGGCCTGCCTCCCTTGGCCCCCTCCCTGCTCCTACCTGCAATGCAAAAAACCTTGGGGTCATCTTCGACTCCACACTCTCCTTCTCTTCTCATATTTCTGACGTCGCTAAGAAGTCACACTACCAGCTGCACCTCCTCAGAGGTATTCTTCCCTTCCTCTCCTTCCCCCAGAAGCTCACTGTCTCCCGAGCCCTGGTTCTCTCGAAGCTGGATTACTGTAACAGCCTCTATCTTAATCTGCCTGCCTCCACTCTCCGCCCTCTGCAACTCATCCAGAACAGAACTGCGAGACTTGTCCTTGGCCTCAAGCCCAGGGACCGTATCTCTCCAGGACTGAAATCTCTACACTGGCTCCCAGTGGCTGCGAGGATAAAGTTCAAAACCCTCTGCATTGTCCAAAGGGCCTTCTGGGGCCTTGGTCCTAAATACCTTCAACTCCCTCTTCCCAAATATCTTCCTTCCCGACCCCTTCGCTCTTCCGCCTCCAAATCCCTCAGGGTCAGCCGCTTCTCGAAGCAACGAGCTGGGGGTAGATCTCTCTCTGCGGCAGGGGCCTCCCTCTGGAACAGCCTTCCTGCCTCCCTGAAACTTGAGGAGAACCATCTCCGGTTCCGGAAGCACCTCAAAACCTTCCTCTTTGCTTCTGCTTTCTCTCTCCCTCTCCCCTGCTGAACAGCTAATATTCTTCACTGAAACTGCACTGACTCTGCAACTGGACCACTCTTAACGGCCTCGGTCCTGGGCCCAGCCACTCTCCACTTGCACTGATGCCCTGGAACCCCTCTGCACTGCGGGACTGTCTCTGTATCCCTACAGCCCCCCCCCCCCTTTTCCAGCACTTGTTCTGCACTTACCTTGCACTTGCCACCAGCTGGCCCTATTTATTTATTACTTTACGCCACTTACCTTGTACTACACTTCCCCCCCTCCCCTTCCCCTTGCACTTTCCCCCCTCCCCCACCCCTGCACTTGCGCGATCTGAATGACACCTGGCCTAGTAGGATCGTTGTCTGTCTCCCCTTGTTCCTCCCCTCCCTGCCTCGTCGCGCCTTGAAACACCTGTGTATAGGCGCGTTACAAATGCCATATCATATCATATCATATCATATCATATCATACGTACTTGCAGGATATTGTAGAGGTTGGTGGCATCACCCGTAAGGCTTGTATAGAACACCACGACCATCTTGCGTCCATTAGGGGGCGAAAAGGCGTACGGGGAAAGGCGGCCGCACACGGAGAACGCTGGCCGCACATGAAGGAAAAAAAGGGGGGGGAGGCGGGCGCGCACGAGAACGCCGGCCGTGCTCGACAAGGGGTTGCATGAGAGGGGGAGCGGCCTGAACAGACAGCGGGGACATGAGAAGGAGGAGCTGGGCTGGAGGTGTGTTGAGTAAAGGAGGAGAAGGAAGGTGGGGCAGCCTAGAGGCACGCCGCACAGGACACAAAGCCGCAGGGGGCTCTGTGCGCCACGGCCGAAGGGGGCCATAGTAGTGAAATTGGAAAGAAACGAATAACAAAACTATATTCGTGTAACCTTAGAATTTCCTTTCCTTACAGCGGACAGTCATAAGTCCCCAGGTTATGGGGCCAGGTAAAGGTTAACGGTTGAGAAAATAGGAGTGTAAAATGGCAATTTATTTTGGGTCGGGGGCAGGAGCAGGATTAGGGTTCAGAGCAAGCGCTTTAACCACACCACTCCAACACATTTGCGCAACATTGTCACCGCACAGAGAAAAGATCATAAAGTATAGTATTGAATGGAGCCAAGGAACTGACAACAAAATAAGGGTACCATGGCCGCCCAACGGCAGCTTCGATACATACACACAACACTATTTGCTGACATATTTGCATAATACTTATAAAGGGAAAAAGTTAGCAAATCATCTAGCAGTTTTCGATCCCTGGAAGATGTTTCAGGCAGGCACACCGCGGGCCCCAGAAGTGTATGCTGTAAAGGAGGTGAAAGAAGAGAAGATGGAAGGAGGGGATGTTGGTAAGACAACACAGAAACAGCTCAGCACTGTAGACAGTGAGGAGGAGGCAGAAGGATCATTTGCGGTGGCAGAGGCGAAAGTTAAAAAAGAAGGGCAGAGGACGTGCCTATGGCTAAGGTAGTGAAGAAGGAGGAAGGGGGCTTGTACCCACTAACAGAACTAAGAGAAGCGGCGCGGCAGCAGCTAACGGCTGCTGAGGGATACTCCAACCCCGCGTACAGCCCCCACCATACGCACCCCCAGATGAGTGTCATAAACGAATGGGGGCGGCAGGTATGGTAGATTCCACCACCACACTGGTAGGAACAGGGGGGGACAACAACACTCTGGGAAGCTTTGCAAACATAGGGCAAGATGAGTGGACTCCTGAAGCTACGGGGAACACTAACAAAGGAAGAGGAGGATACAGTGAGCAAGGCCAATAAGGAAGAGAAGGACGACACACAAAAGGAGCACGAGGTAAGTAAAGAGGGAAAAGGGCGGCTCTCGCAGGAAGAGGAAGAGATACTAGAGGAAAGGTTGGCGGAATTGAGGAGCGTACAAAGCGCACTGATCAGACAGTTTCGAGAAGGAAACACGGAAGAGACAGGAAGAAAAGAAGGAAAATAAACAAGAGGTGGCGAGAATGAAGGAACAGACAGAGGGAAGGAAGAAGGAAGAAGAGAGCATATGAGCAATAGCAGGAAGAATGGCACGCGCAGAAAATAGAGAGATGAGAAGGAAAGAGGAGGAGAGGGAAGAGAATGATAGGGAAATGGGAATGTGGAAAAAGAAGATAATATCTGAAAGCGCACAAAAATATGAAGAAGGTAAGGTTATAGAAAGCATATTAAAAAGGGAAAGGAGAACATGGGGGAGAAAGGAAGAAGAGGAACGGATAATAGCAAGGGTGAGTGAGGAGGTGTTGGAAGAGCTCCACCGGAAACAAGCGGAAATAGGTGGCGAAGTAGTGGAGACGAAGAAAGAGGAGAGAGGAGAAAGGAGGATGGAGAGTGGAGAAAGGAAGCACACGCGCAAGGACAAGGAGGTGGCATCAACATCAACGCAGGGGGCTGGGGTTGAAGAAGGTGAGCACGCAGATGTGGATTTAATAGATTTAAGAACAGTGACCATAGGAGGGAAAAGCACAGAGTGGGGATTGGACTTTTCAGACAGATTTTACAGCGAGGAAGAGGATGGTTCGAACACCAGCGGGAGAGATGGCAATAGGAAAAGTTTAGACAAATTGTACATAACGTGCACTAGCTGCGAGTCACCATGGGCTTGCGAGAGGCAGGGACAACAAAGCACAGGAGAAACAAAGGTGAGGGAGGCAACCAGGAAAACGCAGCGCCCACTAACACCAACACCTGTGCCAACACCATGCCCGCTGACACCAACCCCCGCGCACACCCCATACATTGACTTAGGGACCTCCCAGGGTGCAGGCAGGAAGAATGAGCAAACACACGCGATAGGACAAGAACTTAATAATAAGGGCAGGAAGGATGTAGGAGGTGCAAGAACAACCCCCGGTAACATTAACAGTATTGAAGAATTACCAGATGTGGAGGAAGATGATGAATATACTAACATAACCACACGTAGGAGGGTAGGGGGAGAAGAGAGGGAGTACAATTTAATGCCACTATTAGAGAGAGGCGGAGCCCGACCACAATATATTGCCTGGAAACATGCCGATAAGGAAAATATAAAATGTAGGCTTCCGTCATTGAGCGCTGGAGCTGGGAAGTGGATATATGCGATGGAAAAACAAACTGCAGGGCAAACGTTAGTGGTGGGTGACGTGAAGGGCCTCCTGATTTCCATACTGAGGGATGCTGCTGATGACATGTGGAAAAGGGCGGGATTCCCAGGGGTGACAATACACGACACGGCACATGACAGGGCTCCTTTCACCAACTGCAGGCATGCACTCTGGCCTGCATTGAGAGTTCAATACCCAGACACATCAGACATAGGAGCAATAACGCCACGCAAGATGCGTGAGAACGAAGATCCTGTTGATTACATCCAGGAGATTCAGGAGAAGTGGCACTTGGAAACGCGGGAACAGTGGGATAAAACACCAGCAATTTTCTACCACATCCTAGTACAGAGGCTCCCGGAGCAAGTACACAGACAATTGAAGAAGTTGGTGGGAATAGAAGCAAAATCATGGCCAGAAATACAACTGACAATAGTGCACTACTTTAGGATGTGGCAGGAAAAGATGAAACAAAAGGAGGAAAATAGGAAGGTAGAAGAAGCGGAATTGGTCCAAAAGAAGTTATCAAAATATAGCATGGAGGGAGCAAAGATAACAGCACCCGCCCCCACATAGACCACATTGACGCAAAACACAACACAACAACAGGTATCGCCGATGCAACAAGCACAAGTAATGACAACAGCAAATGCCTCCACCCCGCCATATACGGGAGGGAGATACATGAAAATGGGAAATGGGTACTCAAATAACTACAGAGGGAGGGGCGGAAAAATGAGAGGGAGAGGATATGGCCCACCCATCCAACAACAAGGGGGTGGATTACACGGTTATGGTCAACCAGGACAACAGGGGTACCAAGACAATATGGGGGGACTTCAATGTCAAGCATGGGAATCACTGACATGCTGGATATGTGGGTTGGTGGGACACATGTCACGCTCATGCAGACTGAGACCGGCACAGACAGCTTGGGGGGAGCAAGGACAGCAAGGATCAATGGGGGAACAGCAAGTTTACCAATACCAGGGGACACAGCAACAACTGCCACCACAACAAGCACCGATGCACCAACAACAACAACAGGCACTGCAACCACAACAGCAACAACAACCACACATGCAAACGTACACGCAAACGCACCAGCAGCCAATTGCAAACCAACAACAGCAGGTCCAAACAGTGCAGCAGCTCACACAAATACAGGACAATGCAATAACATCCACTGACAGGCCTGTAGCACAGACACAGCTAGGGAAGGTGACAATATTGGGTCACAACCCATACACAGGAAATGGCCAGTCACTGTACCCACAATAGGGCAGCCCACAGATGTCTTTGATGTGTCCCATCCTATCAGTAACACCTAACCCTGTGGAGGAACCATGCATACAGGTGACAATAGGTGACAGAAGATTTTCCTTCTTAGTTGACACCGGGGCCACTAGGTCATGCATAAAGGAGGGAAAGTTTCAACTGTCAGGTGAGGCCATGAACACTCAAGGATTCTCCGGGGCTCGAGGGTTGGTTCCCTTCACTGATAACATCGCCTTATCTGTAGGCGATCATGATATGTCCCTCCCGTTGCTATACTCAAAACAGTCACCAGTAAACATACTAGGTAGGGACATCATGAGCAGATTGAATATGACTATCTCCTTTACTGACAAGGGGATAATATGCTCCACACCAGGCATAAACATGCCCACAGCACAGCAAATACTACAGGCTTACTGTGGCACAACAGTAGCCAGAGCAGAGCCAGTAGATGGAGAACTTTTCCAATACGGGACAGACATGGCAATCGCATGGTTACCAGGGATTGAAGGGAAAATATGGAGACGGCCAGCAGCTTACCTTTTCAGGCCCGAGACACCAGCCAGTGAAAAGGAAGGGACAAGGATGTCACTGAGCATTGAGAGCATTGTAGCAACACAAGACTACATTGCAGTACACGCCCAAGACAGGGAAGGGAGAGCATGGAGAGCGGTAATAGCACTGGCAGAGGGGTTCCAACTAACCCAGGTATCTGATGAGGAGCTCTTCTCGGATGATAAAGGTGAGGGGGTGATGGTGTTCGAGATGAGCATTGACATCTGGGCAACAGTGACATACAGAGAAGTAGCACCAGCCACTACCACTGTATCATTTTTCGAGGAAGATTTGCCAGCAGTTCCTGCATCCCTATGGACCACTAGTCCATATGACGTGGGCTGCATAAAGAGCATTGGAGGGGTGAAAATAAAGTTGAAAAAAGGAGCTATACTGCAAAGGGTAAAGCAATACCCCCTATCAAAAGAGGCAGATGAGGGGATATACGAAACAGTAACAGCACTAATAAACAGAGGTATATTAGTACGATCAGAGTCTCCATGCAACACTGCTGTGTACCCTGTGCGCAAGGCTATGGGAGGGTCTTGGTGTTTCGTCCAGGATTTAATACCCCTCAACCACATAGTGGAAGCAGAATACCCTATAGCGGCTAACCCGGCCACTATACTATGTGGGGTACCAGCAGAGGCATCACGGCTTACCTTGATTGACCTCAAAAACGCATTCTTCTCAATACCTTTACACCCTGACTCACAAGACTTGACAAGTTTCACATACCGCAATACAAAATGGAAACACACCAGGTTGCCCCAGGGGTACTGCGAGTCACCATCTATCTTCAACAGGGTGATACAAATGGACTTGGGTAACATTTAAATGGAAAGCACGGTGCTGCAATATGCAGATGACATAATCATCTGCAGCACCACAGAAGAGACGTGCAGGAGAGACTCCATCAAAATGCTTACAGTACTAGCAGAAAAGGGGTACAAAGTAGACAAGGGGAAGCTGCAGTACTGCCAAGAACAAGTGCTGTACATAGGTCAGCTCATTTGAAAAATGGAAGGAACATTGCACCACAAAGGGCACAAGCCATAACCAACACACCCCAGCCACAGACAGTGAGAGAACTACAGCAGTTCTTGGGCCTATGCAACTACTGCAGGGCTTGAGTTTTTGACTACAGCTCGTACACAAGACCACTGCTTGAGGCACTCAAAGAAGCACAGGGGGTGAGAAGAAGTTAAGGTGGACAACAGAAATGACAGAGGCATTCCAGGAACTAAAACATGCCATATCAACAGGACCAGTACTTGCTACCCCAAATTATGAAGCACAATTTTTCATCTTCTCACATTGTAGCTCAGCAGTAATGAGGGCAGTGCTGACACAAAACACTAGTATGGGACACAAACCAATAGCCTTCTACAGTGGACACCTGGACCCTGTAATGTTAGGTCACTTCCCGTGCGAACAGAGCCTGACTGCCGCTGCCTTTGCGGTAGAGAAATCATCATCGATAACAATGGGCTGGCCGATAACACTGTATGTAGAGCATGCCCTTTTTGCAATACTGAACAAACCAAAATCAACCATGACCACTCAGAGGGCGTCAGGGTATGAAGTTATCTTGTCTAGTCTAGAGTTAACAATTGTAAGGTGCAACAACGTCAACCCAGCGAGGTTCATAGCAGAGGTAGTGGAAGATGGCAAATGCTCTCATGATTGCACACAGGCCATTGACACTTACTCCAGCACAATAAAGGTTGAGGAAAACACCCTAGAGGGGGGAGAGCTACTGTACATTGATAGGTCTTCAACAATTGACCAAGGTGATGGGATACGCAGAACAGGAGCGGCAGTGGTGAGACTGACAGAGGATTTAATATATGTTCCAGTGAAATGTGTTCAGTTACCCCAACACTACTCTGCACAAACAGCAGAATTAATGGCCCTAATTGTACCACTAAAAGAAAGCATTAACAAGAGAGTAACCATATATTCCGCGTACGTCACATCAACTGTACATTCTGGGTTAATAAAATGGCAGCGAAGAGGGTTCAGAAGAGCAGATGGCACACAAGTGCAACATGCCCTACTACTTGCTGAATTAATTGAAGTAATTGAAGATCCCAATTATAGCCTTGGTGAAGTGTCAGGCCCATACAAACGGGGATGACCCTATTTCCAAAGGTAACGAAACAGCAGACGCACATGCTAAACATGCTGCGTATTTCGGTGAGATTTGGATCCCCCAGGAAAAGAAAAAGAAAAGGGGAGGGCGGGGGCAAGACAGATGTTGTTGAAGGATGGGTACACTCACATCCCTGAAAATCAAATTATGGAATTACAGGCAGCAGCACCCATGGCAGAGAAGGAGCTATGGGTAAAAAGGGGATGCACAATGTCCCCCACAGACGCATTATGGCGACAAAACAATACAGGCAAAATAGTGATGCCCCTGGCCCTATTGAAAACAGCCCTGGCCTAACTACACCATCCCGCACACACAGGAAAAGAAGTGAGTGCAGCAAGGAAAAAGGAAGTGTGGTTCTGTCCCGAGCTAAACTTGCATGTTGCAAACTTCATCAGTAATTGTCTTACTTCTCAACAATTTAAGGCTGGTCACACGCTGTAAGTGATCAAAGGTGTTATACCCCGGCCGTAAGGTCCCTTCCTACACCTCCACATTGACTATGTTGACATGATCAATTTATGTCAAGGATACAGGTACATGATTGTGGTAGTATGCCCATTTTCAAGGTGTATTGAGGCCGGCCTATGCTCCCATGCTGATGCCTTCAGAGCTGCAAAGTTCTTAGAGAGGGAAGTTTTCCCGAGGTGGGGGGTATGCGAAGTGTTGCGGTCTGACAATGGTCAGCACTTTGCCAACGAAATATTCCAACACATCACTGCCCTCCTTGGCATAAAGCACAAGTTTACATGTGCGTATCACCCACAGGGGAATGGCGTTTGTGAACGCCTCAATGGCCTCCTAAAAGAAGAAATAGCAAAAATGCAGCAATCTACCAAGAAAAGATGGCTGTACTGTCTCCCCTTGGCCCTATTTGAGTTAGGAAATAGGCCAGGGTCGGATCACCACCTCACACCCCATGAGGTGGTGACCGGACGCCAAATGCATCTCCCATTGACACCTCCATCAAGGGCTATAACAGATAGTGATCCAACTCAAAATGTTTTTGGTGAAGAAATGTACGAATATGTATCTTCCTTGATTACTAGTGTAGCTTTTATCTCTCAGCAGCTCAGGCGGACATGGGGCGGGTCGAAGAACATCCAGCAGGAAGAAGGAGAAAATGAACAACAGGAAAAAGCGACAAAGTGGACAGTAAGTGAAGGCGATAGCGTGCTGCTGAAGAACTATAACCGCCGGTGGAATAGCCCCCGATTCATGGGGCACCATCTGGTGGAAAAAGTTGCTCTTAGAGCGGTCAAGCTCCAAGACAAAAACGTGTGGACGCATCTGCATGACATCAAGCCCTACAAAGATCACACCCGCCCTTGCGTCAATGACAGGGCCAACGCAGCAGCAACAGCAACAAGCGACAACGGCAGCACAGCCCCTGACCCCTCCCAAACCCCAGACACCTCCAAGGACTCAAGTTGACAATTGCCCCTAGCTCACCCCATGGTCACGAGATCGCAAAATAAGAACACTGCCCGATAAGCCCCGTCCAAACAAGCCCCTCCCCTACTGCCACCTAAATGAAGGACATTGCCTAACAAATTGAAGAATTACACCACACTTGTAGACACGTGCATGTTCTCTTTTTCTTTTTTGTCTCGCACATGCAGGTACCGTAAAAGTACTGTTTTAATGTAAAGATAAGTGCAATAATTAAAAGCTTACTTTTTGCCAGGGGGTAAATGCTGCCCACAGATGACGATACCCCTGAAGCCTTGTCACATCAATTTGTGTAGGCCATAAAGAGACCAAAATATTTAAAGAAAAGGACAATACGTGTGTATTATAACACGTTTATTTTGGCCATAGAGCAATCATTTCCACATCTCCACGAGCACTTACCAGCACTGAGAGATAGGACATTAAGGTACGCGTGGGAACAGCTTTTCGCCTGGGCACTAAACGATTACTTGATAGGGAGAGCTTGAATAATAAAGACTAACAAATTAATGCGCATTTTCTAGACATTTTCAGGCGGGCATCTATATCATTCAAGGCATAAAGCTGCAGGACTGCAGCAAAGGTAAGAGAAACATGCCAGTGATATTAGCTATTGGAATAAAATGTATAGGTATATTGTTTATCACGGGTCTACTTGCTGCCACTGTCTGGCAGGCACACTATGCTTCCGATGTCATGGCTGCACCACCTACTAATAAACCCCCTACCACGGCTGCAACAGGTATGGTATCAGGTGGTAAAAGTAACGCAAGAGTAAAAGGGAAGAGGGTTGAACGTAGCACAGATATTGATAATAATGGGGTAGACACATATCTTACAGAGTCCGCACACGTCTCAAACAACATGTGGTACCAGCACATGTCCAAAATTGGTAGAGGGACAAATAAGGACAACTGCTATGTGTGCTTGCTGATCCCATACACTATGAGTGCATCCAGAACATTTGTGGCCACTGAAGTGCCTGCAACATCAGTAGAGTGCCTGATATAGCTGGCCCTGTTCCAAACAAAAGGATGATTTCAAGGAAAAATGGCAATAACACAGTGGAAGACGAGGGACACATACCCGTATGAAAATAACTTCATCAAAACACTGCACATGTACAATCACTACTGGCAACTAACACAGGGGCTCCAGTATGTGATGGATGGACCAGAAAAAGGGGAAACAAAGGAAGTAACATATACCTACCATGTGAATGGCGTGCAAAAGAAGTTTCTGAAGTACTTGGGTGCTGGGAGAGACCACTGCTAGTAATATATGGAAAGGTATACACGAAGGAAGGGTGGACGGATGGAGTAGTGGGGGGTAATATGGTAACATTTACAAAGGCAACGATGGAGAAGATGGATGGAGTAAATAACAAGTGCTACGACGGATGGATTAAGAGTGCAGGACTGGTGACATGGCTAGAGAAGGATGAGGATCCAGTAACAATACTCCCACGAACTGCACCTACACTTTGTTATCAACACAATGGAGAGGTTCATGTTGGAAGGAACAGCAACTGCAAAAGAATAGTAATGATAGATGAGGAGGGTGTCGGTACAGCAGTATTAATGGATCACTATTGGGCTTGTGGAGAAAAAGCATACCACAGCTTGCCACCATCGTGGGATGGAATATGCACTATGGTACACATAAATGTACCATCCCAAGTAGTGCCACAGAAACATGTTAACATGGGGAGCTTCCCTAAAATGGACGAAGGGAATAAGAGGAAGAAAAGATGGGTGAAAATTGTAGAAGGACAGGGGAAAAACAATGCAATAATATTGCCATGAGTATAAAGACAAGGAGCACCACTGACGGGGAACTATCTGTGGGGAAGATCAGAAACTGCACTTAGTGACATTCCACCGGGACACAGACTATTCAGCAGAGCAGCAATGTTCCTTTCATCTATAATACATCCAGGACTGCAGGCGTACGCAAATGCGAAGTGGCACCAGATAACAAGATGGGAGCTAATGATGACAATAAACTCAACCGTCAATGGGTTCAATGCGATAAAAGAAGAACTGAGGGCAGTACAAATGGTGGCACTCCAGAATAGATTGGATCTCCTTACAGCAATGGAAGGAGGGGTTTGTAGAAAAATTGTAAGATTATGTTGCACATTTGTCTCTGCCAATGATGCAGAAAATGGTACACTTTCTGAGGCAGTATCACAACTGGCCAAGATGCACACCAAGATGGAAGAAGAAGCAAAGGGTGCGAAGAGAGATGGTAGCTGGTTTTCATACCTATGGTCATGGATGCCATCTTGGCTGTCAGATGGGCTCAAGATAACAACTGGGTGCATAATATTGGGAATGGCAGCCCTGTTAGGTCTGAGGTTGTGGAGGGCAAGGAAAGCACGCACAACTGACGAAATGATGGAAATTATTGGTATGCACACCCTAATGCCAGCAGAAGACGACAAAAACACAGACATCATCTTGAAAGAAAGGGAGAGATGGCACAAGCAAATATTGGAAGCAGACTCACTGCCGCCATCAGTGAAGGTGGAGAACCCGAGGAACCCGAAGAATTATGTTGGGAAGTGGGTCTACTGCAAACCAGGTGGTGGATGTGTGTATATGTACTGGTCATTTGAAGACCATGTGAACCAGTATGGACACCTAGCTGGAATAACAAAGGTTTGGAGACCACGCGGAGAAAAGAGAGGATATAATTTTGTGGTCAACAAGTCGACCAGAGGGGGGGTCTGAAGTGGGAAAATGGGACAACACCCTTCCCCCATTCTCATCCAGAGCCTGGCCTAGATGATCACGGCCCACGCACCACCGCAAGATGAGTTTGACCCATTCACTTCATTACCTGACAACATGGTACCATCTATCCACGGTTCCCTTAAACGAGGAGCATGCCCAATAGCAGGCCCGGGTCAAGCTGACGTCTGCGACATGGACCAGCTCGACTAACGTAACAACCACGACAACCCAACAACGTTAGAGATGCCATGATGACATAGCCAACTGACAAGAACACACTTGCCACCAAGCAAACCAGTCACTCACACACCAACCTACATCAAGAACATACTCAGTGCTATGATGTAGCAGACTGGCACACCCACGGAGGCCTCCTACCGCACCGCAGAAAACGCAAGATGCCTGAAGAGCTCGTGTATACGCTTGCTGATGCTTTGCCACTCCATCCCCATAGAGACACCCTCATATATGTCTGCTGCTGCTTGTGACACTCTGTCATCTTGCAACACCCACATTATGGATCATGTACCAGCACGCAGAAGCTAGGCCCGAGTAGGCCGCAAGCACGAGTCCCCAGGCAGGAGCCTCTCAGACAAAATCCTCCCAAGGCGAAAAGCAAAGTGCTGATCATACAGAACGAGCCCCTAACGAGAGCTCACCGCCAAGGCTGCAATGTTGCAACCTACATGTCGCGCTCTCAGTGCCAAGATTACACCTGCCACCGCCAAGCGCCCCTCAGATCCGAAATACAAATCAAATGCTCATAATTCTGCTCCAGCTACGGTCCGTCCACACGTGACCAAGCCGAACTGACAAAATGCCAAGCTCAAGAGACAGAAAGTCGACAGGGTCCCACGTCTGGGACACAGGTTGCAACAACGAAGCGACAAGTTGGACACCTACACCGATGGGAAAGGCGTGATCATCAGCCACTAGCAACACCTGTCCATTGTCCACCATTAACACATAGTTACACAGTGTTGCCACCATGAGGTACATCGCGAGCTGGGAACGGCGATGGTTCCAGGCTTGGGGGCTTGCGAGGGAACCAATCAGAATACAAGGGGCACCTCACTGACACCATTTCAGCTAGCCAATCACCAAGAGTCCCCTGGTAACCAATTTATTGTAGCAACTTTTAGGGACAACCCAAGAGTACCACCTGACCCGTCCTTATCCACTAATATTCCTTCATATAGGTAGCCATACTAACCCTTGAATTGGAGAGGGTTGGCACTGCTGAGTATTCAAGGTAACTTCTTGGATTAAGATAATGTCAATTCAATATTTAGGGCACACCTTAAAACCCTGGCACAAGGTATAAGTAAACAATGAGCAAAAAGGATACAGAACGTAATCTGAACCTAAGTGTGCTATCCCTTGCTCTCCAAACGGAGAGCAAGGGGTATATAATTCCATCAATTTCAAAATCATCACTCTGTGATCAATTGTTAAAATCATGAAGATTGTTGTCTTCTGTTTATTGCTGAGGTTTGGGCATCATGCACTCAATCAGCGCCACAAAAGTTTGTTACGCCAATGCATTTCGGACACAGTCCGTCATCAGGGCTCTTGGCGCTCTCATTTACACTTTAACATAAACCATAAAACATAAAACATAAAACATACATCAGCATATTTTTAACTGTTCCAAACCAAAATAAACAACATGTAATTAATGTCAATAATAACCAATAACCATGTGTATATCGTCTTTGTCACCTCCAATCAATTGGATTTTCATAGTACATTATTGTATATCACGGTTGTTTGTTTCATAGATTTATCATAATGCATGAATTCAAATATTCAGTTCAGTGCAGCAGATATTATAAATTGAGTCCGATCATATTATATCAAAAGTTAGAAATTAGGTCACATACCATTGTTACAGGTTTCAAATTCCCCAGGTGTATGTCATCGTAGGTAAGTAAAAAAATAATAATTAAATGCACATGAGTGTTTAAATCGGGCATCTAATGCATTTTCACTCATTGTTCAAAGCATATCAAGTACGTCTTAAGTGGCTGTGCTAGCCTCGCTCCTTTCGTGATGCTCCGTGATGCCTCAATTTCATATGTTCACGGTTGACCTAATGGGCCTCATTACAACCTGCCAGTCCGGGACCGTGCAAAATCTGTGACGGCGGTAAAAACGTTTCTGTGTCCGCAAGGTTGCGGAAAAACTGTCCGATTACACGCTGTCGGTCGCGCGCACCACACGGACTCGGAAACGTTGTTACCGCCGTCACGGAAAACCCCACGGAAATGGAAATAACGAAGCCACAAGTGGCGCAAAACCCGTTTCCGCCTCCGCCACCATGGACACGGAACCGGAAATACCATGATCGCCAAAACAGGAAACAGAGAGGCGGCCATCATATAAAAGCACAATCTATTGCCATCCAGAGCCAGCACAAGCACAATCCTAACTCTGAGAAGCCAAAAGGGACCACCAGCATGTCTGCCAGGATTCCTGCTCAGAGGCAGCGCAAACAGCGCTTCAGCGAGGCGGAGCTAACCGTCTTGGTGGAGCAGATTGTGGACAATGCTGAGATGCTGTTCAGCGCCGACCAACGGCGTGCCACACAGCAGCGGAGGAAGGAGGTGTGGGCCGAAGCTGCACGCAAGTGCACCGCCGTGGGCGTGGCAGTGAGGAGCGTGAAGGACTGCCACAAGCGTTGGGACGACCTGAGGCTGAGGGTACGCAACCTCATTTCCACGCACCGCCAACGCAGCAGTGGGACAGGCGGAGGACCCCCTTCCCCACTGAGGCTGCAAGCATGGGAGGAGCGTTGCAGCAGCGTCCTCCACCTAGAGGGAATCCATGGGATCGGGCAGGCTGAGGCAGGAGTGATCCCACCTGCAGATGCCGGTAAGTGCCCAGACATGAATGCCACATGTAAATATGCAGTTGTGAGTACTGGGCCAAAGGACCCATTTACAACCCCCCCCCCCCAGGCAGTGCGTGTGTGGGCCAAAGGACCCATTAACAACCCCCCCAGGCAGTGCATGTGTGGGCCAAAGGACCCATTAACAACCCCCGCCCCCAGGCAGTGCATGTGTGGGCCAAAGGACCCATTAACAACCCTCCCCCCCCCCCCAGGCAGTGCATGTGTGGGCCAAAGGACCCATCATGATCCGTATGGCAACCAATATCACTGAATGCAGACACCAGCAATCAGATGCATGTGACTAACACTATTCAATGTACAATCTTAATGACGCATGTGATGCACCCATCTGCCACCACAACAACACTAATTGCATGCCCTTTGTGTCCCCACAGCCGTTTCAAGTGACAGTGATACTGCACAACAGGCCAGCCAATCTGCATCGGCAAGTACACTAGCCACCGCCACCACACAGGAGGATGCTGCCGGCAGTTCTGCACCTCTGGCCACATTACCAGCCACTACAGATGTGCGGCACACCACCACCACCGACATCCCCACCGTCTCCACACTGGCTGAGTCTAGACAGGTGCCACGGGAACCTATCATGGCCACCCAACACAACACCGAAGGCAGCAGCACTGCAGAGGGGGCGGCCTGCAGTGATAACAGTGCCCCGCAAGAGCACTCGGAAACGAGGCCACAGGGGGAGATGCCCACATTGGAAGACCTGGGCTCCTTCCATGAGCTGGGGTTCAGCCCCACTTCACTGGGGAGTCCCATGAGGTCGCCCACCCCATCCATGGCCGAACTGAATGCCCGCATGCAGCGGATGGAGGACCAGCAGGCTACCCTCACCCAGCTGGTGGAGAGGCAGCTAGAGGAATCCAGGCTGCAGAGGGAGAGCTACAGCGCCTCAGTGCGTCGCCTGTCGAGGTCCATTGGACGCTTTGCGAGCACCATAGTGACCCTTGCACGCCATGTGCGGGAGGGCAACGACCACACCTCCCGGCTTGTAGAGGCCATGTTGGTTGGCCAACAGGCAAATCTGGCACGGATGCCCTCAATCCCAGATTCTGGCCCATCAAACACTACCACCCCATCCAGCTCCACTACTGCCAGTCCAAGGAGGCGCTCGAGTAGGCTAACAGGTCCTTCGGGCAAGGTTGCACAGGCACAGAAGCGCACGCGGAAGTGATGGCATCTGTGTGGGGCAGTGCAGGACACATGTGGACTACAAGGGTGTGAGAGGGGTGGGCACGTTTGGGTGGTGGGGTAGGTAGTTTTGGGGGTTTGGACAATGGGCTCTGGGTGGGGGTGGGCACGTTTGGGTGGTGGGTGGCCCCGGTTGTACAGCTTCCCTAACCAATGCACCTTCTTCCCTGTTGTTATCACATCAATACATCACCATTTCAAATCAAGACATACATGTGTGGACATTGATCATTTATTTTGCAGTGCAACTATTAATTCATTGTCGTCACCATATTTGTGCATTTCTGTGAATGTGCTGTGACTCAAAAGTAAATGCGAATCAGGGCATCCCGTGCTCTCTGGCCATCATGTGGACCCCCAGGGGGAGGCGGTGCCATCCCATCCCCATCTCCATCCCCATCCCCATCCCCATCCCCATCCCCATCTTCCTCATCTGCGTCTGGTGGCATTGGGATGTTCCTGCGCAGGCATATATTGTGCAGCATGGCACATACGAGCGTGATTTTGCCCGTCTTCACTGGGCTGTACAGCAGTGATCCGCCAGATCTGCTCAGACAGCGGAAACGGGCCTTCAGCAGTCCAAATGTCCTCTCAATCATTCCACGTGTGCGGATATGTGCCCTATTGTATGCCTCTTCATGCCTGTTCCTTGGTCTCCGTACAGGTGTCATCATCCATGGCGTGAGTGCATATCCCGCATCACCTACATGGGATGTAGATGGGGGAACATGTCAGTGTTTGTGGCATCATGTCCTCATCTGCTGCTGTGCATTCGTGTATCATCATCCATTCATGCATATGTACCATGCAGTGTATGGAGGTATGTCTTGGGCATCACGAGGTATGTCGCTGACTGCATATGGGCCTACACATTAACTTGCATGTTTACTGTGCCCTGCGGGTGACATTTGATTGTGTGCATGTCATGGTGCAGTGCTGTCCACACATGGCAGAGTGACTCCACTGTACGGAAGTAGTAAATACACGTCGTCTCATTTACACGCCTCTCATGCTTTTTGGGGCAGTGTTTCAATTGAGGGTGGGTGTCTGCAGTGGCACAGGGTTCATGGGAAAGTGAGGGGATTGGCTGTGGCAGCGTGTGCACGGGCACATTGTGGTGCCCTGTCATGTCTTCCTTCATGATGTTTGGCATCCGCTGTGTATTTGGTAGATGGAAGGGGGGTGATGCATGTGCGGTCACAGCGGCACACTCACAATGCTCATTGGCCTGGACACACACACACCACTCCGACAGGGTTGTAGCATCGTCAGCTGTACTCACCCAATAGCTTTGTCCGGCATAGCGTTCCATGTACCGTGGCAACGTGGAATCCCGCAGTACCATTGAGTCATGTGATGAGCCTGGGAAACGTGTGCAGCAGTGTGTAATCAGTTGCATGGCATCACAAACCATCTGGACATTCAAAGAGTGATAATGTTTCCTATTGCGGAACACCGCCTCAATTGCATGTGGTACTGTCAGCTCGACGTGGGTGCAGTCAACTGCGCCTATGCAATTTGGCATGCCTGCTATGGCATGGAAGGCCAACTTGGTGGCAATGACCTCGGGGAGGGTGCGGGGTAGGGCTATGTGTTCTGACACATGGCGCAACAGGGCATCCAGTACCTGTACCAGGATTTTTGAGAAACACGGTTGTGATATGCCGTGCAGCTCACCAACCGTGTGTTGATAGGTGCCAGTGCCAAGGAAATGCAGAACTGAGACAACCTTCAAGAGGGGGGGGATGGCGGTGGGGGTGTCAATTAGGCTGCTGATGTTGTCCACAATCATGGCGGTGATGTGCAGGATTGTTGTACGGTCCAGCCGGTATAGGGTGTGGATCTGTCCTGGGGTGAGGTTCCAGGGTGAGGCCCTGATGCGTGGTATTGGTGGCTGGCGGCGGGGTTGGGCTGGCTGGGCAATGGGGTTTGCCATAGCTGCAGGGAGGCCTGCGCCTCCTCCGCCTACGCCTCCTCCTCTGCGCCATTACTGCCACCATGTGCAGTGCTGCCTGTTGGTTGAGTAGGCCCAATCCCAGTGCTACTAGACCTGCTGCCTGCATGGTTCTGTGTTGTGTTGGGCTGGGTGTGGCCCTTTTGTAGGCTCCCAGTGGCCTGCTAGGTCCAGCTGGGCTGATTTGGTGCACCTGTGTCCTGATTCAGTTCAGCAGGCAGTGTATAACGCCATGTTTGCGGTGGCGGCGGTTCCGCCACCGTGATCACGGTATTTGCGCCATTTTTTTGCCGGTATTTCCGTGTCCGTGCTAGTTGTGATGCTCACAGTGTTTCGTGTTGACGGTAACGGAGGGGTTTCCATGCAGACGGACTTAACGGGAACCCTATTTCCGCGGTGGCGGTTTAGGGTGGTGCTATTACCGGGGCCGCGGATCATGATTGCGCGGACATGGAAACGGTGCCGGTATGGTTTTACCGGCAGTGTTAATTCCGGACCGGAGTACTTGTAATGAGGCCCATTGTGTTATGTTAGTGTGCCCCTCGTGTCTGAGTATTCATTAATTATCATCCTTTGGACCCTTGCTTACCTGTATCAACCATCAGCAACTCGCTTAGCCCGTATCGCGAAAACCTGCGTTCATCGCTGAACGCCGGTTTTCACTGTTGGGGTACGTTGCTATGCAACCCGCGCGTGTGCCGATGCTTCGCGGGCGCTTACTTTTGTTTTGTCATGCTCGCCGCGCGCCGGCTCTTCTGTCAAGAACACTCTCTTAATCCGAGCTCAGTATCATTGTAAGCTCAATGTGACAATTATGTTAGAAAATTGTGTTTGATGGGTAACATTCAGATGCTATGTTTACATGGACGTATTATTACAAAAATCTAAAGGTTGTGTGAATAAAGGATAGCGGCCCCATGTTACTGGTTTTATGTGATTCTATAACTGTGCTGACAATACCAAGTGCAAATACCTCCTGAACAAAATTATCATACAATCTGCAACAATTACAGTGTCTACCAACTCGGGAGGCCGAGGCAGGAAAACCATTCCTGCCTTGGGTCCCGCTCAAGAACGTGTTCTGAACGGGAATGTTCCCTCGTGGGCACTGCACAACTCGTTCAATTTCATCACCCTGTTGTGATGTTCAGGTCCCCATTATGTTAAACATGGTGGGTACCATGAGAGTATGTGTGTAAATGGAAACTGTACAAAAGACTCTGTCAAATTCAGTGTTCAATGTTCTTGTTGTGTTATCCTTGGACTGTTTATCCTTTGTATTATATTAAAGAAAACATGTGTAGTTTATTTCTTCGTTAATTTCACCAGGCTTCAATGAGTCCAGTCTATCTATCCAGTAGGATTCTCTTTGATTAAGGCTCTTCAAAACATCCTCATGTTTGTCTCTCGGTTTGATTACTTCCAGGACTTGAATCCTGATCTGGTTAATATTATGTTTTTTGTCTTCCCAATGTCTTGCTACTGTGGAATTTTAGTTATTGGTGCGTATATGAGATCTGTGTTCATTCCATCTGAGTCAACCAGATCTTGTTGATTGTCCTACGTAGTATATACCACATGGGCATTTAATGGCATAGATTATGTTCATTGTGTCGCAGGTTGCAAAGCACCTTAGTTCAATTTTTTCTCCTTTACGTGGGTGATTTATGATATTTAATTTAGTGACGAAATTGCAATTACTGCAGTGTAGGCATGGATATGTGCCCGTTCTGCGGGTTATAAGTTGTTGCATCTTGGGTCGTGTTTTTACCAGTCTGTCTCTCAAATTTCTGCTCCTCTTATATGCAAAAATGGGGTTGTCTTCAAATAAATGCTCTACTCTTGAATCATTCCTTAATATCTGCCAGTTTTTAAGTAATGCTGTTTTTATTCTGTTGCTCTGTAGGGAATAGCATGATACAAATACCATCAGTGCTTCTGATTTCTTGGAGTTCCTATTATCTTGTGATTGGGATGTGAATTCTGTCAAGCGTTCTTTTGCTGATGTTATCTCTGTCTCTTTATATCCCCCAGCCAGAAACTTCTTTCCCATTGTTTCAATCTCATTTCCAAATAGGATGGGATCGCTGACAATACGTTTCACTTGTCTCATTTGGCTATATGGTAAATTCCTGAGCAGGCTTGGCTGGTGAAAGGTAAGTTGATGTAGCAGGTTGTTACGGTCTGTCATTTCTTCTGCCTTATCAAGCAATCTTTCCAGTTGTCGCATGATATCCATCGTTGGATCTCCTTCTAACTTCGCATAAGTATTAGTATCACTAAGTTGTCATTTGCATTCTCTATTATAATCTGTGATGATTTTGAAATTGATGGAATTATATATTATATTGACACAAAGTTGAAGCAACTCTGTTTGGAGAGCAAAGGGTAGCACACCTAAGTTCAGATTAAGTTCTGTATCCTTTTTGCTCAGCCATACTAACCCTGCCACTCGGGGAGCCAACCCAAAGTGGCGATAGGTTTTGTGATTATTTTTCCCAGGTGATGTGAGTAGCGCGTCATACCACGGTAAAAAGGGCCTGCAAGCCCACTAACGACGAGAGTGTCTCCCCGGATGCATACGGGCTGAGAACAATCCCTGCCGTTATCCTAATAAACAGCAGTAATTACTTTGCTCTTATGTGTGCCTCATACTCCTTTTGGGACTCGGGAGGAGTTGGGGCCTCCCCAGCCCCGGAGGTCCGCGGACGGCTCTGCCGGCTCCCGAGAAATCACCCCGACAGCAACATAAAGTGTCATATGCAATCTTTGTGCTTTACCTTCAAGGCTTTGTCTCTTTAACCTCACTGGAATTATTCATTGGATTCTTGCATAGTTCATTTGTTTCCCATTAAACTTGTGAATAGTCAATAGTCAATAGTTCAAAGTGTTTTTACTTCATCTTTTCTTTTTATGGGTCTTGGTAGCTGATCTTATCTGCAATCATGGATCTTCTTCTCTTGCTTCACTCTCAGCGGGTGCAGGAGAGGTAAGGTTCTCTGCTCTATAAAGCTTTACATCATTCAGGTGTAAACAAGCTCTTCTTCCTTCGTTCTTCACTGCAGTGGCAGTGACTCCCTCTACTAGTTACAGTCCTTCAAAACAAGGCTTATTCCAAGTGCAGAAAAACTCTTTACAAGCACTTGGTCACCAGGGTACAAACTAAGTTTTTTCAGCAAGTTTATAGGACTAACTGTTTTGCTGTCTTCTCCAATCTTCTTCGACATTTCCCTCTGATTTTTGATCTGTCTGTAAATAAAAGAAACACTAGCGGTCATATTTGTCAAAAAATCATGTATCTGTTATGCTCACCTGGTCTCTGCGGAGGTGTTGGGGCACGGTTGCAGCTCTCCCTGAACTTGAATCACCCCCTCAGGCCCCACCCTCAGTAGAAAAGCTGTGAGCGGTGGTACGTGGTGATACTGCTCCTGTGCGGAGATAACAGTGTGTGAGTGCGCCAATCTGTGATTGTTATACCTCTCGAACCTTTCCCCCCAAAGTATGGTTTCTATGAGCATACGCTGGCCAATAAAGCTCACCTGTGAATTATGGAAGATAAGCTCTCCGTCCAGCTACTTTTGACAGGGGCGTGTCAAATGGGATCTAGTTCCTTCACTGATCCCTGATAAGGATTAGTCCAGTCCAGCTGCGACCATGCTTCTCCTTGTGATTGGTAAGTCTTTCTTGAGCTCTTGTGATGCTGATCGTTCTGTTTAATATTTTTATATGTTGCTCCTATTTATGCCCACAATAATATCTCTCTTCTGTTTTCTTCCCTTAGATAGAAATGTGGCCTCAATGCAGCTGTGAGACGCAAGACGCAGCCGGATGGAAGATGGCTGCTACCGCAATCTGTGACAGCAGGTAAGTGATGGTTTAAGGAAAAGCGCAAAGTATGGTGAAGAGCATCCTAAACTGACTGTTTTTTCGATGTCTAACCTTGTCTTCTGTTTTTCCTTGCAGGCGCTGCTTGCTGTAAACGATGGAGAGTGTCGTGCTGCGGTGCCAAGATGAAGATTTCGGCGTTCCGTAAAGTGTAAAGATAAATACTTGGTTCGCCAAAGAGATGTACAGGTAAGAACAGCTTCCGCACCTTGGTAAGTATGCTGACAGGAAGCAGGATGTCCAGGACGCAGGATCGTCAAAGGTAAGTCTGACCTCAGCCGATGGTGAGCATTAAGCTGCTTGCAAGTGC
The DNA here is from genome assembly GCF_040938575.1 of Ambystoma mexicanum. Classification (NCBI taxonomy): domain Eukaryota; kingdom Metazoa; phylum Chordata; class Amphibia; order Caudata; family Ambystomatidae; genus Ambystoma; species Ambystoma mexicanum. The sequence continues at coordinate 379,392,113 of NC_090927.1, read as the reverse complement.
AGAATAACACAAAGCGTATGTCCTAAGGATCGGGGCAGCTTATATAGCTGAGATCGTGAGCACGCCCGATAGGGCTCGCTTAGCAGCAACACCCTGCCACTCCTAGAGAGTGAGCACGTGCAAAGGCAATCTATTAGCAGCCACACCCAAGAATACACTTGGGGCTGCTTAATGGATGGAATGTTCAAGGTTAATGCATCCTGCTTAATGGATGGAATGTTCAAGGTTAATGCATCTGAAGTGCTATGTCCATAATATAAGCTTTTTGGTGTTAATTGGATGTTCTTGTTTACTTTTGTTCATTAGCCTGGTGCCAAAGGCTCCAGGACAGTGTCCACCCAAGTCTCCTGTGCATGCGACCCCTGCATGCCTGTGCCCCTGACCTCATGACCATGACAGCATCCCCTAATGTTTTTGCTACACTATGGGCATCAGTTTGTAATGGAGTGGGAGGAGTAAGGGGTACTCTCATGCAACGTCCAGTCACCAACTCATGAGGTGTCCGGTGGTAACCTGAGCCAAGCTTGTTTCTCAGTGCAAATAATGCAAGGGGTAGGCAATGTAGCCATCCCTTCTTGAAAGTGTTTTTCATCTTAGCTATCCTTTCTTTAAGGAGTCAATTTAATCTCTGCCAAATAACATTCACCTGTGGGTGATAGGCAGATGAAAAAGTGTGCTTTATTCCCAATAAAAAATGATTTGTTTGAACCTCTCATTTACCAAATGAAGCCCATTATCAGACCGCAGGACTTTGCACACACCCATCTAGGAAACACCTCACTTATGAGAAACTTGGCAGCACATGTGACATCGGGGTGCACACATGGACCTGACTCGATCCATCTGCAAAAGGGAAATACTACCACTAAAATGTATCTGTAACCATTGCATGTTTACAACATATCCACATAATATATATGTAGATGCCAAAAAGGACCATTGGGTCTAGGGATTGCTCCTCCAACTGTTCACAAAGTGTGCCCTGCTGTGAACTTCTGGCAGATAATGCAGTCCACCATAAACTGTGCCACATGTTCTAACAAATTTGGTAAAACCAATATTCTGCGATCATGGCAGCAAGACTCTCTCTAGTTGTGTGCACGGCATAGTGAAGCTGCTCCAGCACCATCTTCAATAATGTGAGAGGCATAACTGGCTTTATAGTGCTATCTTGTCTGCATATAGCCTCAGTGGGGGATAAAGAACATCCCTGTCTCTTTCATAAATCCTGCTCTTTTTGGGGGAGCTTGACCTTGTAACTCAAATAACTGTACAATGGATAACATATTAAAATCTTCCTTCACCCTCACACATCGCTCTGACAATAGCTTAACGCTTTCTAGTTCAAAATCAGGAATATTTGAAAAATATGCTGCCCTGTTTGCTTCAATGTTTGTGGCTTAGTTAATGTGAGAAATCATGTCTGACCGCTCAGTATGGGTTGTGGATTTCATCGTGGTCATAGTCAATGGGAGCTTTAGTACCTTAATGAGTTTATCCAATAGAGATGCATGTTGCACTGTTGTGCCGCCTGTGCGGAGGAAACCCCTCCTTTTCCAGCGTGACAATCCTGCATGTCTGTTTGATGTCACATAAACAGAGCCAAAGCCCACTGTCACACTATCACTTCCTCATCCTCATGTCTCTGAAGTGTGGAGATAAGCCTCACTAATTCTGCAGCCTGTGTTGAGTAATGTGAAGACAATTTTGCACTTGTCACTACCTCAAATTCACCATTCCATTTTAGCTTCACTACTGCCGATCCCGTATGTCTCTCTCCTGTCGTTTGGTCAATTTTTGAAGAACCGAATTTCTCCCCCTTTGGGAGCATATTCACTAACATGGGGAATATTATCATAAAACTCTGTATGCATTGTGCAGTCATGTAAATAGTCCTCCTTCCCTACTGGGTTTTGCTACAAATGCCGTAGGATTCAATACACTAAATCTAACAATTTTGATCACTGGGTTTGGAATAATCACTTCATATCCTGATGCTCTTTGAGAAGTATATGTATATGTACTTTTGGTTTCCTCTAAAATGGTGAATAAGGAATGCTTGATGAATAGCCTTATTGAGCACCCCTTATTGAGCACCCCATTGGAATACTCGCAGCCTTTTCAATCTCAAAAGAAGCTGCAGCTAACGCTTGTTTGCAAGGATAATGTCCTTTCATCACCGGATATAAACTTCCACTATAGTAGGCTAATGGTTTATGTCCATGTCCTAATGTCTTCTGCATTAGGACTGCTGTCGTAGCTTCTCCATTTCAATGTGAGAATAAGTAAAACTCTTTTTTATAGACTGGAATTCCTAACACAAGGGCTGTGCAAATCGCCTTTTTTAATTCTTCAAATCCTTCAGTCATCTCATCTGTCCATATCATCTAATTTCTACCTATCTGTGCTTCCTTGAGTCCTTTTAAAAGTGGTTTAATATGTGTACTGTAATTAAGAACCCAGGCGCTACAATAATGACATAGGCCTTAACAGTTTTGCATTTCTCTTACTGTCTCAGGTTTTGGAATTTTCACGATTGCTTCTGCTCTCTGAGGTGTCACTTTTCTCCCTTCTTGAGAGATTAGTTGTCATATATACAGGACATCTTCCTGGCAATATTGTAATTTCTCTTTGTCTACCTTGTATCCTTTCTCGGCTAGTATGGTCATTAGTTGAACTAAATCTTTTCTACATTTTTCTTCTGTCTCGCAGGACACTAATATATCATCTGCGTGCTGAATTTTTGTGTTCTCAAGTTGAATGTTATCCAGGTCTATCTGGAGAACCCTATTAAAGATTGATGGCGACTCACAGTACCCCTAATTCTAATTTTGTATGTTTCCAGTGCTGATTTCTATAAGAAAATTAGGTCAAATCTTGGGAGTCTTCATGAAGGGGAATTAAGCCTACAACTGTAAAATATTCGGCTTCGGCTGGGATGTTACATAATATCGTAGCTGGATTTGACACCAGAGGGAACACAGCTTCAAAAATATTGTTTAGGGGACTTAGATCCTGAACAAATCTCCACAAATCCCCTGTTGCTTTTCTCACCCTGCACACAGCCATGTTACATGGGGATTCTTATGGTACCAATATTCCCTGCTGTACTAAAGCCAAATGGTTTCAAATGGCTTCCAATATACCTTCATCTGCTTCTCTGGACATGGGGTACATGGCAGAATTACTCCTGGCTTGAGCTTAATTTTAACTGCTCCTACTCCACTCAAAGTGGTCCATAAGGTGTTTGGCACCTTTTCTAAATCTTCCTGGAAAGATTGTGGTTTCTTTTTTATCAATGACATTCTCTGTGGTATTTCCCAATTCTCAACTTTTATCCAATAGTTAGGGCTTATGAAAAAAATGAGTTCATCACCTGAATACTCATCTCTGAACAGTTCCTCATCTGTCAAGTCTGTTAGTCTACACCCTTCATCAAGAACTATTACTGATCTCCATGCTCTTCCTTCATCATCCGTCCCATGAACAACCACCCTTTCTTCTCTTAGTAATGTTGCCTCCAGTTCTATGGGGATAACCTGTCATTCCATGTCATCCATCGTTATTTGTGGCCTAAACAAAAATTCATCAGGTATCCTCAACAGTTTACCTATCAATCCAGGTTGCCATGTCAGCAAAATATTTACTCCATACAAAAATACTTCTGGGTCTAAAGGAACTCCTCCTAGTGCCTTTTGGCCTGTAAAAGCTAATATGTATTCTCTCACATTCATATAATGTATCCCTGGAGTGGAACACACTATCCCATCGTCAGTGAGGGATATTGCCATGTTACGTTTTGTCATCAAGTCACGTCCTAATATGTTAACTGGTGTCTGCCAAGAATACAATAGTGGCATAGACACATGATGTTCTCCTACAGACAGTGGTATTTGATATGATATGGCATTTATAATGCGCCTATACACCAGTATTTTGTCAGTAAAAGAAACTTAGCTCATAGCCCCAGAGAATCCCTTTGAATTCATAGCAATGCCAGACATTGGGTCCTTTCCATCTTGAACACAGAAGTGAGTCACTCCAGTGTCTACAAGAAACGAAAATGTCTTGCCTCCTATCGTTACCCTGACCCTCGGTTCCTCTTGGTGGTCTGGTGTCTTTGATTGTATTGAATGCATCAGGTCGCTCTGTGGGTTTTTCTATTGTGGATATACATTCCTTCTTGTGCCTGTAAAAGTGTTCCCTCCCATTACTGTCACACTCCCTGTCCTGGGTTTGGATGCATGTGGGGCTCCTGTATTTGCATTCCATTGCGGCACCATTGCCGGTTGTGTTTGTGCTTGCTGGGTCTGTATTTGTATTTTCATAGACGCTTGCTGTGGTTGCACGTTTGGTGACTGTGATTGCAACAGAACTTGCTGTGCTTGCTGTATTTGCAGCACACGTGTCTGATTCTGCATGTGATCTTGGGCACAATGACCCAGTGGTTCTGTATTATACTGTTTAGAATAGCCCATCCCCCCTCTTGGAGCTTGCCAGTGCTGCTGCATTCCCCCTCTACTTCTACATGTTCAAGTCATATGTCCTGTCCTCCCACAATTCCAGCATTGTTGCGGCTATCCTCCATTAAATCCTCTGCCCCCTTGAGGGTTTTGAATTCCACCTCCTCTTCCTCTCGGTCCATTCCCTCTACCTCGTGGCCAAAAAACTGTACCCACCTTCATCTATGGGGTACCCTGCATTGCTTGGCTGTTCTGGATGTAACTCTTGTGTGGCCATGCCTTCACCACTTGTCAATACTGCTCCTTCTATGGCAAATTTCGAAATAAAATTCTGAACTAACTTTGCTTCCTCCTGCTTTTTGTTCTCACCTTTTTGATTCTTTTCTTGTAATAATCTACAATGATGTATGATAGTCAACTGTATTTATGGCCATGGCTTTGCTTCCTTCCCTACCTGTTTCTTCATCTGCCGTTGCACTGGCTCGGGCAGCCTCTGATGTAAAAATGTGATAGAATAATGCAACAGTTTTATCCCATTGTTCCCTCATCTCAAGACGCCAAGTTCTAGATTCTCCTGAATAAAAGCAACAGGATCTTCGATCTTACCCATTGTCCTTGTATAATCACACCCATATCTGATGTGTCAGGATATTGTACTCTAGGTGCTCTCTATATGTCTACCCTACAATTATTAAATTGCACTCCATCATGTGCAATATTTTGCGCTGTCAAACTTGCATTTCCTGCTTGTCTCCAAATGTCGTCAGTTCTCTCCCCTAGAATAGCTGCTAGTAGGCCTTTTATGTCACCTACTGATAATGTCATTTCCGCTGTAATTCTTTCTAACTCATGTATCAATTTTTCCACACCTACACTCAAACTAGCTAATTTACATTTCAAATTATCTTTGTCCATGTGTGGCCACAGTATATATTGTGGTCGTCCTCCTCTTTTCTCTTATAAGGGGAATTGTATAAATCCTTTTCTCCAATTGTACCCATCTACACTTCTTGTCTTCCAGGTGGGGCTAGTTTCAACCGTTTGTATTTGTCCTGGCAATCACCTTAATCTACTTACAGGAGATGGGGATATGTCCCATGTACTGCATGGCCGGGCTTGTGGTCGTTCAGAATATGGTGTCGGTTCTGCTTTTATTTTTTTTGGGTCTTCTAAATCTGACCACTTTACCCCTCCTTGTATTTTTGAATCTATTGAAAAACCACATGCTCCTTTTTTTCAAGCTTTTTCATTTTCTTCCCTTCATCTGACATCATTACACCCCAACAGGCATGGTTATTATCCCTTTCCTCGTCATCAAGATCTAGTCAACTTAGGGAAAGCGTTCTATGCTCGTCTATCATTATGTCATCCAATATTTCTCCTGTTTCTTTCGGTGGTGAGCCTTCAATGCTCCCTTTGGTTTTGTAACCATCTATCTCACCCATTTGCCTATATAAATCCCCAATCCTTTTCCACATGCCTTCTGCCTCATTCTCATTATCCCAGGTCTGTGTTCTTGGTATCCCTTGCATCCCCCTGCGGGGCTGTTGTGACCCTCTCTCTTCTTCCTATTGTTCTTGTGCTTCGATTGGTGTTATACATCTATTAACTATGTGATCTATTTTATCATCCCTTTGTCCCATATTCCTTCTAATTTCTTCCTTCCCTCTTCTCATCTCCCCTTTCTCTTCTTCCTCTCACCTTCTTTGTAGCCTTAATTCTTTCAATCTCTGTGTTTCTATTTTTTCATGTTTCTTCTCCCCATTCTCTCTTTCTCTTTTTTTCTGTTCTTCATACCTTCTTTGTTCTTCTTTTCGTTTCCACTCTTTTTCCTTCTCCTCTTTGTATGCCCTTTCTTATTCCTTTTCCTTCTTTTCCCATTCCTCTTCTCTTTCTCTAACATCATCAATACACTTACCAAATAATTTGAGTAGTGTCTGTCCTTCCATCCACTTAATCTGTCCTATTATCATTTCAATGGCTTTATCCTTCTCTCCTTTTTGTGTCTTAGCTTTTTCTTCTATCTCCATCTGTCTATCCCTTCTTTCATCGTGCTCTTTATGTTCATTATGTGCTGACATACATTTGCGCTATGTAACCTTGATCTATTCTATATTGTCCTCACTACTGTAAGCGGGGGGCGCAAATGTCAGACTAACATACCCCGCTGCTGCTTTTAACTCCTTTAGAGGATAGAATCACAGCTTGTCCTCAGTTGTACTATCATTTTTAGGAGGAGAAAGTATCCCCAAGGTATCGTCCTCCCCTTATGCTGATTAAGCATCCACTCCTTTTCAGATGGGTCTTCTTTTTCGCTCTGATACATTTTCCATAGTTCTAAAATGGCTAACCTTTTCTGTAACTTCTTCCTTGTGTATGCAGCATGTTAGTACGTTATCATGTGTTGCAATACTGTTCGTAATAGCAAACCTTCTTGTGGCCAAGGTATGAACATTTTGTCAGCTGTGCTTTTTACCCATTCAGCATGGTACTTCCTAGTCTTGGGTGTGTATCTCGGTAATGTTTTGCACAACTGTAGTAGGGTAGTGTCCCCCATAATGACAATTCATTTTTAACTGTCAATACTTACTGGTTCTTTTATTCTGTGATTTTGTTTATTAATTATGCCACAACAGCCTATTCGGGCTGCCCAGTATCCCAAAATATCCACCAAACAATTTCCAAGCCTACAAAATAATATTTTCTTTGTTTCTTTATTTATGGTTCTTTCGATTTGTGATATCCTGTTTTTATTATTGATAATGTAAGAATTGTATTTTATTCTATATTTTTTCTCATCTGCTACTCTCCGTTGATTGGCGCCAATCACTTGTTTTTTAGACTCTGATAACGAGTGGAATTATTTACTATTCTTCTATAGTTTTAACCTACAACCTATATTATCACAATCTAATACAAAACATGTCAACCTTTTACATCAATATTTTTCCCATCCCCAAATAAATGTGCACTATAATTTCTACCATCTTCTTTACTTTCTATAGTATAAGTATCACATCTCTATTTTTACTCCATTTTGGAGTGTGTCGCACATCCTTCCTTGGCCTTGCCGCAGGAATCCCTTAAAAAATACTCTGCCTACCATTTCTCATCAGTTAGGCCCTAAGCCAAGGGCTTCTTCTTTGTAGTTGATCTTGCTGAGTGTTCTCTTCCTCTGAACTTTAAAGGGAGTGAAGGCACATTGCTATCTTAATCTGGTGCTTTATGAATAGGCCTTGTTTCCTGGTCTTGCACCATGTGTGAGGAGACTGCAAGTTTGTCCATTCTGACCTTCTATTCAGTGCTATTTGATTTATTTGTACTGGTTGCTATTACTCCTCTTAGCCTCTGAAGACGTTGTTGCTCCGTCTTGCATATGCTTTCTGCACCTTTAATTGTTCAATACTTGGCACTTGCAAATATTTATTCATTTACTTAATCTAAGAGAAACATGTCCTGCGCATCTAGCTTATACTCTTCAACCCATTTCGTGACTTGCAGTTGCTTCTTGCTGCGGCATCGTTGATCACAAGCCAAGCAAATATTCTTTGTTCTTGCACAGAGTTGTATTCCAGTGCTTGTCACTCTGCAGCCTTGGTCTCTCCTTCAAGCTTCTTGCTTACTATGTATACAGAGTCAACGTCCATTTTCTCATCATGGCTGCTTTACCCGTGTTACATTTTCTACTGCAGCAAGCTTCTATATGTCTCATCTACCTTATGTTTGTGTGCATACACATCTAATGCATCTCTTCTCATGTACCTTCTCAGTGTATATGATTTCTTCGTACTCACATAAAGGTTCACTTTGTTACTTCAATCACATCTTCATTCTTTAAGTATGGTCATATCATTTCAGTGTGTTCTTGTGTCTTCTCTTTATTACATCACTTTACACTTGTCAGATTTCACTTATAGCTCTTCTATGTTCAATTGTGTCTGGAGACATCCTTCTGCCACGTCAGTTCGAGGGTACATTTGATATGGTTGTCTGCGCGCATAACGTCTCTCACATCTTTGATGCAGTATTGGGATGATACCTGGTGTCATGCACAATGTCTTCTTGCTGTTCTTCCAGTATGACAGATGTGAGGGGTGGGCACTATAGATGACGTGTACATCTTCCTCTCTATACTGGGGCCTGGTTACAGTTGGGTGGAAGAGGGAGAATGGTGTAGAGAGGGGTTAAATTGGGTGAGTGGGGTGTGGATAGGGATGAGATAGAGAGAGTGGGTGATCACAGATAGGGGTGTAATGTGAAACCTTGGTGGTGGTAGATAAGGTGAGGTTTTTTGAGAGTGGTGAGGTAGGGATAGTGGGGTATAGTGGGCTGACCTGTGGCGAGTGGGGTTAGGAGAGGGAATTTGGCTGGGGCTTAGAGTAGGGTGATGTGGGTGTGGGGCACAGTGGGAGAGGTAGGGTAGAGTGTTGATGGCATCAGTGACGGTGTCCAGTCAATTGGTCGACAGCAAACTGGTCGACTGCAATTTGGTCGACACCATTTGGTCGAATGCCAAATGGTCGAATTTTTTTTTTTATATATATGTGTTTTGTGGGTTTTCGTGTGGGGGAAAAAAATAAAAAAGAAAAAAAGGGGGTTGGGGGGGACCCCCCCAAAAAAAACCAAAAAAGGGGTAAAAAAAAAAAAAAAAAAAAAATTCGACCATTTGGCATTCGACCAAATGGTGTCGACCAGTTGTCCTGTCGACCAAATGTTTTCGACCAATTGACTGGGAACCATCAGTGACGTATGTGGGAGAATGAGGATAGAGTACAGTACGGTTGGGTGGATGCAGAGTGGATCGAGGAGTAAGGTTGTGTGGATGCAGAGTGGACTGAGGTAGAGTGGTTGAGGAGGGTGATTTAGGGTGGGTGAGGTAGAGCGGGTGAGGTAATGTGGGTGGGATAACATGAGGTGAGGTGGGGTGAGTGTTGGTAGAGTGGGCCCAGGATAGGATAGGTGACTGTGGTACAGTGCGGTAAGGTTGGGTTGGTGCCACTAGAGTGGTGTGAATTAGTGTTCGTAGGGGTAGAGTGTGGTGAGGTAGGGTAAGAGGAGATAGACTGGGTGAGGTAAAATAGGCAAAAGAGGTGAGCTAGAGGGGAATTAACTTGTTTCGGTGGCATAGTGTGTGTAGGAAAGAGTGGGTCAAGTAAGTGGGTGAGCGTTGGCAGAGTGGATTATGGATGGTGAGTTGAGATAGAGTGGAGTAAGGCAGGTTGGGTGAAGGAGGTGAGATAGAGTGAATGGGATAGAGTAACGTGAAGTATGATATGTGGGATCGAGTGGGAGTGGGGAATGGTCAGTGTTGGTAGAATAGGGAAGAGTATGGTGCGCAGTAGTACAATTTGGTGAGGTAGGATGGGTGGCAATAGAGTGAGGTGAATGGGAAAGTGTGGGGTAGAGTCTGGTGAGGTAGGGTGGGTGGATACATTTGGGTTAGGCAGGGGGCACATGAGGTGAGGTTGGGTTGATGGTTGCAGAGTGGAATGAGGTAGGGTGGGTGGCTGGTGGTACTATGGTGTGAGTAGGTTTGGGGAAGTGTTGTGTTCAGTGGGGTTGGTGGCATAGTGTGTTGGGGTGGTGGCAAAGTGGTTGGGAGGAGACAGAGTTATGTAAAGTGGGATGGGCAAAAGGGGTGAGGGTAGGTGGGGGTTGGGTGAGGTAAAACATCAAAATGTAAGCTAAACATCAGTATTGCCCTAAATGTATATCTGTCTGAAACTATGCCACTTCACCCAATAACATATGCTAGCAATTCAATATTATGCTTTAATTTCCTCATGGACACATTGTTAAACAGGAATAGGTCAACTTGTCAAGACACAAACCTTTATTCAAATTAATGTTCATATGATCCTATTGGAAAGCAAAATCATGTTCTTTTGTGGCAATATCTTAAGTTAAAAGTATCAGCCAGCACATGGTTCAAGCCCTTCAAGTCTCCTTTTCAAGGCTTCTATTTTTAAGATGTGACATATAGTTTTCTTGGGTCTAATATCTCAATTTAATGCCAATATTCCTTGGTTATACTTCTAGTTTCAGCACAATGACCAATTTTCTGTTTGTATTGTGAATGATGGCCAAATGACTGCAATATCTGTGTTACTAACAACATTATTTTTCAGACTTATTTACATTTTATTTGTGCAAGCATGTCCTTTAAATGAATACTGTTTAAGGTGCAGTGTTCAGGGCTGAGTCAACCAATACATTTTCTGTTTAGTGTGGTGAGTGAAGAATAATTGTCCAGGTGCAGTGTTCGGGGGTTAAAGCAAACAGTACATGTTGTGTTTAATGTGGGTGGGTGTAGAGTGTGGTAAGGTAGATGGGTTGGGTAGAGTAAGACAAGTTAGGTTTGGCGGAGGTAGATATTTGTGGTGTGGGTTGGGTGGTGGTGGAGAGTGATGATGTGTGGTGGATGAGGGCACAGATGGAAGAGGTACGATGGGGGGTCTACCTACCAAATGTAGGGTGTGTGAGGTAAAGAGGGGTGGGGTTAAAGTGGGTGAGTTGGCTACATTATAGGTGGGAGTGAAGAGTGAGGGAAGAGTAGTTGTGTGCAGAGAGGGGTGACATATTCAGACATAGAGGGGTGAGGTAGGGAGGATTGGTTGTTGGCAAGAAATGGTGAGTTAGAGTGGGAGGGGCTCAGTATGGTTGAGAGTGGGTGGAGGTAGACGTGGCTAGGGGAGAGTGGGTTGAGTAGGGTGGGTGGGTTGAGTTTTGTGAGGTAAGGTGTGAATAGGGTGTGGTGAGGTTGGGTGGGGGTAGGTTAGGGTGATGTAGGGTGGTTTGAGTACAGTGGTGTTAGGTTGGGTGGATGGGGTACAATGGGAAGTGGTAGGTTGGGTGGGTGATGTAGAGAGGGGTGGTGTTACAATGAGTTGGAGTCTACCCACCAAAAAAAAGTGAGGTAGGGCAATGAAGGTAGAGAATGATAGGTGTGGAAGTGAAGTGTGAGGTAGGATGGCAGGGGGGGCGAAGAGTACATAAGGTTATGGTAGTGTGGAGGGTTGAGTGGGCTGTAGTGGGGTGTAGTGGGTGGGATGAAATGGGTGGGATAGGTCAGAGTAGGATAGTAGTTAGTGGTGGGGGATGGTTTAGTCTGTGAATTAGAGGTGGGAGTGGTAGAGTGTGTTCCAGGTCATGAAGGTGGGAGTAGAAGGGTTGGAGTAGAGAGAAATGGGAGGCCATGAGTAGAGTGGTTGGGATAGCGTGGGTGGGGTAGAGTTGGGCAAGGTAGGGTTGATAGGTGGCAGTAAGGTGGGAGTAGAGTGGGCTGAGTTAGTATGGGCGGAGGAAGAGTAAAATGAGCTTGGCTGGGAGGAGACTTGGCTCAGGAAAGGTAGGTGTGGGTGGAGTGCATTGAGGAGAGGTACAGTGGGTAGATGTAGAGTGGATTGAGGTGAGGCACAGAGTGTGCGGGAAGCTAGATGTGGTAGAGTGACTGCGCAGCAGGTGGTGCAGTAGGCTGTGATAGAGTTGGTGTTAGAGTGGTGCTAGAGTGGGTTGGTGGGGGTATAATGGTATGCAGTAGAGGTGGGAGGTGTGGGGGTACAGAAGGTGGGAGTAGAGGGACTGGGTGTAGAGAGCTCTGGATGGGTGTAGAGAGCTGTTGGTAGTGGGAAGAGCAGGTTGTTGTAGTGCAGTGTGTGGGGGCAGAGTGGTAAGGATGGGTGGAGGAAAAGAGGGGTGAAGTAAAGTGTGTGGGTATAGAGTGGGGTAGAGTGTCAGTCAATAGTGGTAAAGAGCATTGAGGTAGGGTGGTGGTAAAAAGGATGATGATGTGTAGGTGGGTGGCAGAAAAGGGTACGGTAATATGAGTGTGGGTAGAGATGGTTGAGGTGGGGATAGTGGGGTAAATATAGTGTGTTAGAGTTAGGTGGGTACAAGTTGGATTAGAGTGGGTGGGAATAACAATGAATGAGCTAGAACAGGGTGGAGTTGAGAATTATGGGGAAATAAGACAAAATGGATGGTTGGTGGGTTTGAGAAGGGTGAGTTAGTGTGGGTGGTATGGAGAGGACTGTTAGATAGAGCAGGTGAGGTTAGAAATGGGTTGTTAGACAGGAGTTGGGTAGAGTGGTTGGAGGTAAAAAGATATGTTTTAGAAAATGGTGTGGTAGGGTGTGTGGGAGTAATGGGAGTTCAGTTATAGTGTAGGTTTAGCAGGTTGAGAAATGGTGGGGTGAGCGTGTTAGGTGTAGTGTGGCTGTGGAAGAGTGGGTGGGCTTAGACATTAGAGTCAGTGTTGAGGTGGGGGTAGAGTGGGGTGGAGAAGTTGGGATTTAATGTTTTAAGGTAGGTTGGGTTGATAGGGTTGTATGGGGTAAAGTAGGTTGCATTAGTAGGGGTTGAGTGGAGCATGGTAGAGTGGTTAGGGGTAGGAAGGGGTGAGGTGGGGCGGGTAACGATGAAGTTACATGAAGTAGAGTAAATGAGGGTAGAGTGGGTTGGGGTGAGTGTGACAGAATGCATCCGTGGAGGGTGGAATAGCCTGAGAATTTTTTATTTTTAATACTAAAATAATGCAAATAATTATGTTTCTGAAAGGGAGAGTTACTAATCAGATCTCCTTTCAGAAATACTCCATGCCAAAATTGTAGTGCAAACCTGTGCCTTAACTGTAAAAAGACTCCTGGCATCTGCATTCCCAACCGTGCAGTAGCACAAGGCAGGTTCAATGATCACAGGTGCATTTCTGAGGTGACTTTTTAATCTTCTGCACCTCTGATCAACACCATTCTTTTTCTTTATACCTGTGTTTAGCCAATTTAGGCTTTTACAAGGGTTGTTTAGTTCCTAAAAGGAGATTGTGGCTGCTCTCTCGGGCTTACTCTCCGTCTGAGTTCAAAGTTTGCAGTTTTATCATTGCCAATTTTAAAATCTTTGCCGTAGTAATGTTCCTTCTATCATTTTCGCCTGAGATGAGCCGCGTCAACCAGACCTCTTCTTCACAGAGATCACAGTCCGAGAACAAAGGTAAAAGGTATACTTAGCTCTCGCGTGGCTGGACACGACATCAACAGTTTCAGGTTGGTTGTATTCGGAGCATAGTCTGCATTCTTTTGTAGTTGGCTGCGACCTAATTTCAAGAATTTCCCTGGACAAAAGGAGGTTGAGCCGTGCTCTCAAAAATATTCCTCTTAAAATTTTATCGGAAAATTTCTTCACGTATGTCATTGCCACTTTTCTTTTCCAAGATATTTGGGGCAGATGGTTCAGGAGTTTGTTGCTGGATACTTGATGTAGGGTGGTAATCCAGTCTTGGTCCTCTATTTTCGTTTTTACTCTGAGGATTATTGATCAAGTCTTCTTCTGTGCATGCTATGTTCTTTAGCTGGGATTTTTTCTTTTCCAGCCAATAATTTAGCAGACAGCAGGTGCCTTTCGAGGCATCTTCGGCAATCAATTGGTAAACTCGTGGGCTATCCGGCATCAAGATCTTTCTGAAAAGTTGCATACTGCTATGTTCTATCATGACTGATAGAGAAAGTAGACCTAGTTCTCGTCAAATAGCTGCAATTGCTGTTGACTTTGGTACGTTAAGCACAGAGCGCCAGAGAAAACCCTCCAGTTTGGGCCATATCATAGAGGGGATCGCAAAACTAGCATCCATCCCGTAGACAATGAACAGGATAGCTTTGACTTATAGAAATGAATAGCTGGCAGCAGCGAGAACCTTCCATGTTGTCTGTCTATAACTATAGTTTGGACTGTAAGATTTTGCATCTTAGCCCAAAGGACTTGCTGCACATGGACGTCAGTTTTTCAGCAGTCGAACGTGATACCTAAATATTTGAAATAGGTAACTGACTCGGTTTTAGTTCCTCCCATGGACCAGCTAGATTTCACGGTTCTCCTTTGAGCTTTTCCAGGGTCATGATTTTTGTCTTGCTTTTGTTCATTTCAAGATTATTTTGGTTCATATAGGACGACAAATTGTCAAGCTGTCTTTGAAGTCCAACGGGAGTTTGGTCTATACGTATTATATCGTCAGCATAAAGAAGACGAGAGACCTTCGTATTTCCAATTTTAGGTGGAAAAGCACAAACCGTTGCTGTGGCCTCCTTGTAGTCTCCCAGAAAGGCAATAAAGAGGGCTGGAGCTAATGGGCAGCCCTGTTTGATGCCTCTGTAAGAAGGAATTTCGTTTGAGAGAAGGCCTTGACGACTCAGTCGTACTTGCATATTTGTGCTAGTATGTAGGGCTCTTATGGGGGCCAAAATGGATGGAGGACACTTCCAAAAAGCTAGTTTCTCCCAAACCTTATCCCGGTCCACGCGGTCTAAAGCTTGGGTGAGGTTGACAAAAGCCAGAAACTCTCTTGGGGCACCTGTTCTTACCTTGCTCTTGATGATGTTTAATAGCATGATATTCACAGAGGTGCTTGCATTTTTCAGAAAGCCCGTTTGGAAGGGATCCGTGCACAGAGATGACTTGGCCCATTTTTGAAATTTTACGAGAAGTAGTGATGCGAAAATGTTACCGATGGTATCGAGCAGGGCTATCGGACGGTAGTTACTTGGATCTTCTTTTAGCCCTTTCTTAAAAATGGGAACTACTACCGCCGATGTCCATGAAGAAGGAATTGACTTTGTAACTTTGCATCGGGCAAAGATTTGGCTGATCAGACATGTCCATTCTTCCAGATGCTGTTTTAGGTCGATGTTTGTTAGACCATCTGGCCCGGTGCTCTTGATGATTTCAACTTCTTGATCATTCTGATGATATTTCCTTTATCGGCTAGGTCTTCCCAAGGAACTGAAACACTTTTCTTGTAGGATTGCGTAAGACCTTCTATTGGAGCAAAAAGCACTGTAAAATGGTTCACCCATTTTGCCTCGGTGACCGAGTTTGTTAAGGTTTCATTGGTTTGGATGTCAGTAGGTCTGATTAGCGTCCAGAAATCCTTAGTCTTCTTGGAGATTACTATCTGCAGCATTTGTTCAGAATCTTGCTGATAAAGATTGATTCTGTAGGACTTTAGCCATGATCTATACTTCTTAGTCTCGGTCATAAAGGCTGCTTGGGCTTCTTGCGAGTTTTGCTTCACTGTCGCTCTTTTAAGATTTCTTAGCTTTCGTCTTTGATCGACCAGGGCTTTGTTGTAGATATGATTTGATTACCTTTCCCTGGTTTTGACACATGGTTCGATCTATATTTCAGCAGTAAAGGTTGGTAGTTTCATTAGAGATACCTTGTTGGCTGTATTTTTTTGCTAGGTCAACTATATTAGATGCCGTCAGCCGAAGTCGAGTTTGTTGCTGATTTGCTTCGACACTCGGATTCCAGAAAAGGTTTTGGATGCAGTTTATGTTCCCGCTCATAGCCAACAAATTGTGATCACTTTTTTTTCGTTCTATGGACTTCAAAGGTGGAGATTTGGGGTCGCAGAGCATGTGAGACAAAAATATAATCGAGGGTCGCAGAAGATGTGTCTCCTTCCCATGTCGGAATCAGAAGGGCCGTTTGGCAGATGAATGTACCATTATGGAAATATCTCGAGTTCATCAGGTCTGTCCATGCCACTCCCCTCTCCTCTGCCGACGACCTATGTGTATTCGACTTTATTGTTTCGTCAGGTTTTGGGCATTTTGCGTTCAGGTCTCCACAAATAATTATGTTGGACAAATTCTGGTCCACCAGTAATTCATCGATCACTTCTCCGTATTTTTGCGCAGAAAGAGTCAAATTTTCCTTGGTTTAGATTTTTTTGTATTGCAATTGTCCGAAATTAGATGAGTAGCGAGGTGGTCGTTTTTTATAAGATTAACTCCAGACCCGGCTCGTACTGCCAATAAGATACCTGACGATGGTCTGCCCAGAAGGCCTCTTGTTGCTGGTGTAGCTATTACTGTATACCCATCAAGGGCCGTTTTTTCTTCTAACCAGGTCTCTTGGAGACACAGAATGTCATAAGCACCTAGATCTGTCCCTCCGGCTTGTGTTAAGTGTTGGTGGCCTCTGGTGTTCCATGATCCCATTTTCACGGTTGAGGCTCTCGTTTGGTCTGTCATTTTCTCTGACTTGTTCCAACTTCCTAGCGTTGGATTTAGTGGTTGCTATCTCCTGATTTACATTTCAAGGGCTTTCGGCAACCATGCCCATAGTCCTTTTCTGGGGCTTGCAACATTTTCTTTCTTCGTTCATTTAGTTTCGATCACTATAGTAATTGCATGCCTTAGTCAGTCTAAGAATACAAGCCATGCCTGGTTGTGGTAAAGGGATTGCTAAGATCACACACTCACACATTCACGGTAATTTGATATCATATTAGTGCCGTCTGTGTGAGCAGGGCCCAGTTATGACAGCACTAATGTATATTGGTGCCTTTGTCTGGCCTTAACTGTCTCCATAGATGCTACGTGGAACAACGGCCAGGAAACATTGATTCCTGTGCAGGAAGAGCAACACCTTCCCTTGGGCCACAGGATGCTACCCTTGAAGGTCCTCTGGGATTCAATGCTTGAAAGGCAGCATTGACATAACAAAGCCACCCTTGCACACGTGTGCTGATTTGTTGGGTGTCCTGACCCACATTTGAGCTATCATGCTGCAACATTTGGTGCTGTGGGCTTAGAAAATCCAAGATGGCCAAAAAGCCCACATGTGCGCCAAAATCCAGGAGAACCACACAGTTTGTGCACACTAAAATGGTTGCCTAACTTGCCACCCACCAGTGCGAGCAGGATGGGCTGGGTGCCATGAGTGAAATGTGTGCCAAAGGAAAAACCGCACTTTAAAATTACCTTTGGTTTCTCTGAATGCCAGCTCAAAATGCCTATTTTCAAACATTGCAACACATCCAAAAATCTCACTGAACACCAGCGGACATCTGGCAGAATGAAGTATGTGTGCATACTAAATCTGGAAAGTTGAAGAGCCCCAAACAATGTTCATAACAAGACTGGCTGAGCTCTGCAGGTCTGCAGCAGCCTAACTGAAACTGGATTTAAAACTACCAAAAATCGAAAATGTTTAAATTAACTGAGTGACGTACTTTTGAGTGTCACATAGTTTGCAACTGTTAAAATGTCATAGTTTTGAACTTAGAATCAGCATTCTAGCTGCATATGTAAAAATTGTCTTGACTTAAACTGGGGAACAAAAAGTGACATTTTACCTGAAACCTGGTTTAAGGAAACTGGAATTCTGCCAGACAGCTACCCCCGACAGGAGTGGGGGCTTGCCCAACAAATGCATTCCCAGGCCTGGCTGCATTCTGTTGCTCCTGCCAAAAGGAGGTCACACACTCTCTGATTGAATTACCAGGGGATTGCAAGAAACTAAAGAAAGGGCCCAGGCAGATGGTTTATTAGGGTGGTCGTAAATGGCTTCCTTTTGAACAAAGCCCTGCCTTGACTCAGGCAGATGGTTTATTGGGGGGACCATAAACAGCTTCCTCTTGGCAGAAGCTGGGAGGGGCAGGGTCTCTGAGCTTGGCAGAAACTGGATAAACTGGTTTCTACACCATGTGACCTGAAAAGACACACCCCTGTTGGCCCGAATATGATTCTAAGAAAGATGTATAACTCACAGTGCGGACTTGTCAAAATTATTTAAATGATACCATAATTCTTGTGATTTTTCTGCGCACGTTTTAAGACGCGTTGGGAATTTGTGTGATGTTCTGGGGAAAAACCCCGCTATTTATTGACACCACATGCTCTGTGTTTAAGCTAGCGACCTGGAAAGTTACTGAGATATGTGTGGGAGGGGGGTGTACATGTGTATAAATCTGGAGAAAAATCCGATGTTGCAAAACCCACTAAAAAGCACAAAATGTTGCCATTTCTGAATGCAAGCCCCCAGGAAGAGCAGAGTTTGAACAGAGTATACCTCATGTGATATGTGATGGGTGCATGTAATTTTAAACAAATGTGTACCTGTGCAAATATGTATTTGGGTCAAATATAGATTTGTGTGCAATTTGACAGGGGAGTATCCTTTCTGCAGACCATAAAACAGCATCACCATGACACACATTTCCTTGCCCCAATCAAAGCAGTGCAGAAAGCTTGACCAATGGGCAGTTGAGAGAGGGGCTGGCTAGTGATGCTGCACACACACCCACTTTCAAAAGACATAAAAAGAGCCACTGGAAGCTAGAGCGGACATTCAATTCCATTTGCTGCGGAGCATGCTGACCGACGACTTCACATCCAGAGATCCTACACTTAGACTTCCAAGCTAAACAGAGACTACAGAACTTTGAATCAAGAAGGCCCACTGCAAGCAAAAGTATTTGTCAGCAGGCCCAAAAATCATTTGCAGACTATCAACAGCCGGGCAAGCTGTTTGAATTCCCTGCCTAGAACATTGCTGCGTCCGGAGAAAGCAGGACTAGGAGCCGTGCAGACCGGTGCTAGACCAGACCAGCAGAAACCAAGATCCAAGAGCATTGCCGGTGACCCAGAAAGCAGAGCTGTACTCGGAACCGGAGACCAGATCGCTGTGAAGTGCTGTGCGCAGTGACCGGATTCGTGACAAAGTCGCCTTCCTGTCCAAAATCTCTTGTGAGTACTCAGCACAACTCAGAACCTATCCCTTAGTTTAATATAATATAATTCAATCTATTTAACCTAAGTAGAACTGTCACCTGTCATTTTCTAGCTGCAAGCTGTAACCTGTCGCTTTGAACTTTTACAATTTAAAATCTGAAAAACTACCTTTATTTAATCGTCCGTATCTCTGGAACCGTTTGGGCTAGGAACTTGGTTTAACTTTCCACTGAAAGCATAGAATCTCAGCTTTTCAACAAGCTTAGAACCGACTCCTTATACTTTTGCCGTAATCATGATTCACGCATTCGCGAATTTTGCCGCAATTCGCGATTTGGTTAAAAATCCAGCCACGGGTGAAAACAGCAGCTTCCTTGCTTTCCTTTGCCAAAATTCGTTTAACCTGCTAATTACTCCTAGATCCTTGCTAAAGTGAGCCTGAACTCATCCCAAGTATATTTCACTCACCCTGAACCTCCTAAAGGGAATTAAAACCATTTTCAGCATATTCCTCACTTCATTGCCAGCACATATAAAAGCATTTTGGGCCTGTGTTTCAAACTTCTGTGGTCTAAGCTTGCTGGGGTGAACTGAATTACATTTGATTGCATTTCTAAGAACTGTGTGCTCTCCTCTTCATTTCCTTACATTGCATAAGGGGGGGAGTGGATTGCCAGGGAAAAGTGATTACATTGTTTTGTTGAAATCATATTGAGTATTTTCTGTATTGCATTTTCATTCAACATTGCATCCATCTGAAACTAGATAAAGCATTCTCTACCACCTTATTCTTCTGTTCCTATTCCCAAGCGTGCTACCTCATTTTTTATACTACTCCTGGGTAATCAAATCAGTTTATTAGTAGAACATTACCCATTGTTGTTAACTGCTCATGTTCTGCAGTGAGATATTAATTATTAATTTATTATAAAGTGTGATATATATATATTGTTTACATTCTCAAATAAACCGTTTAAACTTGCATAACAGAACTACTTCTTGGCTCAGTGGGGTCAGGGGGGTTCCAAGAGAGGGGTGTTATATAGGGGTAGTCATCCAGAACTCATGAACTGGACATAAAGATATATCAATAAGGGTTTCCATTCAGTATCCCAGACTAGGCATTGACTTAGCTGTAGTGCTGGATTGAATCCTCTTACAAAGTGGGGGCTTGAGTCGGACTTTTGGGTTAGATCTATCACTTGTGCAGATTAATACAGTGTGCCAGCTGACCAGATACACATATCCGGTCGGATCACCACACTGTGTTACGCTGTAAAGCACTCCTCAAAGGAACGCTCTAAGGAAAAGGTCTGTTTTGCAAAAATAAAATACAAACTTCTGTAAGTCAGGAAGGAACTCAAATTCCAGAATGACGACCTTGGTAGATATGAAAATAGCCAGAAAATAGCACTTCTTACATAAGCTATTTGTGAGAGGTCAGTGGACTCATCAGGACCAGATGGTCTGGTTGCAGGCAATCGCACCCGAGATCACTGAAACAGGGTCAGATATATGGAGAGACCAGGGTCCCTTACATGTGGCCCTGAGTGAACTATATATGTCCCCTACGGCCAAGGATGAGCACAACAAGATTGCCAGGGTAGCGGCATATTTATATTTACATATGGGAGCCATGTAGGACAAATGTGCTGAAGGCCAAGAACTGGCGAGTGGGCAACTGCTGGCATTACAGAAGGCCCAATCTGATCTGGACTCTTCTGAGCAGAGCCTGCAGAGGAGCCAGGAGTCAGAAAATGATAGTAGGCAGTATATCATTAAAATAAAAGAGGACATGGATATACTGCAACAGGAAAAGGCTGACCAGGATACCAGAATTCTGGCCTTGCAGAAGGAACGCCAAGACAGTTTGGACTCCCTACTGCAGAGCCACAAAAAGCTGGAGCAACAGATCAATTTCAACAGGGCATGCACAGAGCAGGTAGCCACCCTGCAAATCGAACTAGACAGAGAGAAAGAGGAGAGCAATAAACTGATCCTGAAAGACCTGGATACCCAGGCAGAGTTTGATCAGGAGCGCCAGAAAGCTGGTGCCTTCCAAAGGCAAAGGGACGACCTGATGGTACAGATGCAGACTCTTAGTCAGGAAAGGGACACCTTAGGCCAGGAAGTCTGCCACTTAAAAAGAAAAATGGAAGAAAATCACCTGGCCCACCAGGGACTGGGTGACCTCCAAAAGAACACCAGGACTTGCTAGAGCACACCAGGAGGGTGGAGGAGGCTCTGGCAAGACAGGAGCAGGCCAGTAGGGATGGGACTCAGAAGGTAACCCTCCTGCAGCAAAGACTGGCCCAGTGCTCCAGGACCAATCAGGAAACGCAGAGAGAGAATGAGGCTCTCTGCCAGCACAATGATAGGCTCCAACAACAGGTAGCAATGCAGGAGAGACTGATAGAGTCTAGCAAGGCCTTAACTGAGGAACTGAAGGCGCAGGCTCTTGCATTGCAACAGGGAGCAGGGGCGGACAGAGACCAGGTTCGCTGGGGAAGGGAAACTCCTGAGCATAACCTCAGGAGCCCTAGTACCAGAGGCCTTTATCTCTCTCAGTCCCTGGACTCTGCCACCCCCATGTCCCCTGGCGCACATGAGCACCGGGCCACAGGGATGGCAGATTACTATCCAGCCAGAAGCATGGGGCTCATAGGCCAGTACCTCCCAGGAATGGATGGGCGGGCATCCGGGTATGGGCACCCAAGCACAGTGCAATTTAGTGGGGAACCCCAGGAGAATAGGCCCATTAAGGGCATCCTGAAAACTTCTGCCCAGTTAGGTCAGTGGGGGGGGGTACCCATCAAATCCTGGCAGCAGGGAGGAATCTGAAGACTCCTCTGAACGGCGCAGAACACAGGAAACCAGGTCCCCACATTCTGCCAGCCACTCCCAGGCTCGCAGAATCCGGGAAAACCTGGAAGATCAGACAGGAACCTCTGGGAGCAGTGCCTCTGAGTCAGAGGATGAATGGACCAGGGTTACCCAAACCAAAAAGGCCAATAAGGCAAAAAGGGCTTTGCTTAAGGACCCATTGAAACAGATTAAGGCAATCAGGAGTGTCATCACGCCTTATCATAAGAACGCCAAGTACTCTGTTTGGGAACACTTGGAGCTCTATGAGCAAATGATGGAGACTTTTCATTTGAAGGACAGCCAAAGCTGTATCCAATATGTAAAGTGGACATTCTCCCCAGAGTACTCCAGTTTCTTTGTGGGGCTGGAGGACCAAAATCATTCAAGGTGGTCCACCTATAGGGCGGCCATATTAAAACATTTTTCTTTTCACAGAAATCCCCAAGAGGCTCGCAAGGCAGCCTACAATTTGCAATGTGGGGAGGATCAGGCCCCACAAGAATTTGTGCAAGAACTGAAACGTGCCTTTGCGCAGACCACCAGAAGGGTGCGCACAGACAGCAGAGAATTTGTCAATACATTTTTCCATGCCTTGCCCAAATACATCATGACCCAGCTCGTGAGAGATTTTCATGAGAAAAGATCTTTAGACTGGGTCATTGAACAGGCTACCCGGATCTATGAGGTGCAGAAGCCCATAGAAAATAAAAAGAATGCGCCCAAAAACCCCAAAACCAACAGCACCCCTGCTGCTGCCAAGGTGGCAGAGGTAAAGGTTGCCCCCATTTTAGACTTGGAAATGGGGGGGGCCTAAAAACCTACCTGCACCTAATAATCCTAAGCCCAGAAGGCCCTCGGGCCAGTCACCGACAGGGAGTCGAGGAGGTAGTCCCACAAATGGGGTTCCCCGCTCCCCTGACTATGTAAGTCCCCGCTACAAGGGAAACCAACCAATCCTGGGTTATGTGTGGACTCCTCCAGCCCAAGGGGGGGAGCCAGCCAAGCACCTGACCTGGGGAACTTCCCTCCTAACTTCCCACAGGAGGGCAGAAATTCTCCAATCCTAGGCAGAACTTTTTCCTCAGGTATCCACCCAATTTCCAGCCCCAAAATCATCCATCCTTCTTTCCCCAATTCCCTGAGCACAGACAACCTAATCCGGGAGAGGGGAGGCCAAGGGTGGAGGGGTACCAAAATCTTCCCAACCAGGGGTACTACCAGAGAAGGGATAGCTACCCTTCCCGGGATCAGCCCAGGGGAGAAAATAGAGCCCCGTATCAGCCTGAGCGGGTTTCCCAGTTCGAGCGCCAGGTCCAAAATATGGCACGGGATCTGGGTCACATACTGAGGGCTCAACAGAACCCTCAGATGAGCATGCCACCGCAGAATGCCCCAAACTCTGGACCTGGTGCTCCAGAACAATGATGGGGGCAGCACCCCGATAACCCACCGGTTCCCAGGGAGGAGGCACAAGGGGAAGGGATGTGTAAAGCCTTGGAGGAAGCTTCCTTCCCAACTTGTAAACAGCTCCTGGAAAACCAGGAACCAGAAACAAAATCTCCTACCCCCCTCTGCTCCTTGGGAGGCAGGCTTTCAGGGGCAGGAACAAACAAAGGACCCAAACAGAACCACTTTGTGGAGGAGGTACAGGTCTTCCAATTTGAGGGAGAGGGATCCTCAGAGGATCTTGGGGAAAGGATCTTCTCCTTTAGAGATGGTGGAACTCCTCCCAAGGAAAAATGGGTCCCAAGGGATGTCAATTCAGACTGGGGAGATATGGAGACTGAGCTACCGCCGCCCATCATCTCATCTCAGAACCCACAATACCGAAATCCCCTGGTTCAAACCAATCCTGGTGACTGCCTCCAAGAAGGGGTGGGCGGCCCAGAACCGGAACTAGGGGAACCCACAATGGCTTTGATCTCCAGTTGCCAACTTTTTCTTTCAGATTCCCAAGGCTCTCCTCAGAATTCTGCCCAAATCTCTTCGCTAGCAATGTCCAAAACCAGAAAGTTAGCCCACCAGTTGTCCAAAAATGTTCATTATCTGTGCCCCCTTGAGGAGATGGAGGGAAGATACTATGCCCCGGTACAAGTACAGGGGCAGGGTACAATTTTGACACTGGTGGACACTGGATCCCAAGCTACCCTTCTGTCCAAAAGGGCCTTTGAGGAACTAAATGCCGGAAGGGGGGAGAATTACCGTATTCCTCTCACCTCTCTTCCTGGACAACTGCAGAACTTTGACGGGAAGGAAATTCCCGTTGAGGGGACTGCAGACTTGGACATTAAAATTGGGCGATACAAGTTGAAACACCCGGTCATAGTAGTCACTCCAGAGGGCACCCCTTGTTTACTAGGGAATGACCTCCTGAGAAGGTTGTCACCTCTAATAGATTGTGTAAACAAGGTCCTCTGGACCCAGACTAGCCTACCAATAAAATTAAAACAGAGTGTCAACCATGTTAGTTTAAACGGCAACTGCCACATGGTTGAACACAAATCTGACCAAGTAGAATTTCACTTCCAGAACAACCAGATTCCAGACGTGACAGTAATAGCAGTAGGACAGCAGACTGGTGATGGGGGGTCCTCTCTATTTCTGAAAATCAACCTTCCTTCCAGTTTAAGGTGGTATTCTGCACTGGAAGGAAATACCCTGAAATTCTTTACTAATCCACAATCAGAAACTCCCACTCCTATAGTCCAGAAAGATGTGAAATCAGCTCAGAGCCTGGCTGATATTCAGCAAATTGGAGAGCAGTTGTTCATCCCTGTTCAGTTAAATGATGGGAAGGACTCTGTTCTCGCTCGAGTGTGTGTGAACAACGGTAAGAGCTTCATCAGCGAAGCCATGTTCCGCCAACTCCCAAAAGATCCAGCCATTCCCATATTCAAACTGATAGACAAATGGGAAATGGACCTGGAAGCACCTAATTCCAAACATCTCCTGCCAAGCAGGTGTATGCTCAAAATCTCCATTGGCAACAAGAGCATAGTCCATAATTGTTGGGTCGTGCGAGACGTCACTGCCGCCTTTTACTTAGGCAGTGACATTCTCAATCGCTTTGCCATTAGTTTGGACCTAATAAACTTCAAAGCTTGTTCCCGATTAGCGGATAATCCCATGGGCTTTGATGATCCAGAAAAAGCATTTAGGTCAGCTCAATTGCTACCTTATGCAGTTGAAATTCAGATCAAAGAGGAAGTCACCATCCCAGAAAGGACCCGACAATTCTCCCTGGAAGTGGAAGTTAAAAGAGGACAAAAATTGCAAAACCCTGATGCTTACATACATCTAAACGCTTCTCTCCAACAGCAAGGGTTGGGGGTAAACCCAACTCCATTAGTCAACATAGAACATGACACCATTCCAATAGAGGTGGATAACAGCAACTTAAAGAGTATTACTCTAGCCGCAGGAACCATTATTGGAATGGCGGTTGATGACTGACATTTTTCCATTGATCTAGGAAATGAACTGTTAGGACCAATCCCCAAGGACTGTTTTGACAGTGACAGTGAGGACAATACAACACCAGACAGGATGTTTACCCGGCATGGGGGGAACTTCCTGGTGTACACTTCCTGCCCTTATGGTAAGGAGGATGTGACTTGTGACTTCAGAAGGGATGAGGTGATTTTCCAGGTTCATGAAGGCTGCCTTTCCCACCTGGGGCCTCCAGTCCAAATCAGCGCTCTGACCAGGGACTTCTCCACCCAGCTGGAGGAGGCCGCTGAGATAGCCAAACCAGAAGTCTTTCCAGGCTTCAGGCAGATGGTGGAAGAGAGAGTCAACCTAGCTGATGCCTGCGTGACTCTGGAACAAAAGCAAAAGTTGAAACAAGTTTTCTTGGATTTCCAAGATCTCTTTGCGGTAGACTCATATGACTGTGGTCGTACCGACATCCACACAACAACAATTCCCACGGACCCTGGAATGACTCCAGTGTTTGTGAAGCAATATCGTTTGCCTCTCGCATCCATGGAGTCCCTTACTGAAATAATTAAGAACCTTGAGTCCCGGGGGATATTTCGTCCAATACACAGCACCTTCAATAATCCGGTGCTGGGAATATTGAAGCCGAACAGCCAGTGGAGACTCTGCGCCGACCTTAGGGAGCTCAACAAATGGGTCCATACTTCCCGATGGCCTCTGCCCTACATTGACCAAGGGCTGGTCCAGATCCAGGGGTCACAGGTATTCACTGCAATAGACCTGACCAATCGATACTGGACCGTGCCTGTCAGTAGGGAGGACCAATACAAGCTGGCTTTTACCTTTGGGGGCCAACAGTACACATGGACCCGGACTCCCTTCGGATACCTCAACTCCGGCAATGAATTCAACATTTTCCTACATAACGCCATGCCCGACCTGGGTGTGAGGGGTAACCTGGCTTATGTAGATGATGTCCTCATCAAAAGTTCATCTGTGGAGGAACACATAGCAGAGATCCGTTATGTTCTTACCCAGTTGAGGGCCGCCGGAGCAAAACTTTCTTTTCAGAAAGCACAGTGGTGTAGAACCCGTGTTAATTTCTTGGGGCATGAGATTGCTCCTCAGGGTCTCTGTCCCCAGGAAAAGAAAGTGGAAGCACTTCAGAAACTGAAAGACCCCACAACTCTGCGGGAACTAAGGAGCCTCCTTGGACTGACTAATTACAGCAGAAAGTTCATTGAGGGCTACGCAGAGATCACCAGACCCCTGATTCATCTCCTGAAAGGGGGGGGGGTCAAGTGGGAATGGGGTCCAGAACAAGCCGAGGCAGTAAGTCAACTCAAAAGAAGACTCTCACAAGCGCCTTGCCTAGCTTACCCTGTCAGAAACAAGGAGTTTTTCCTGGAGACGGGGTTCTCTAATACGTGCTTGACGGCAGTATTATACCAAAAGCATAACAAGGTCAATAAAGTAATCTCCTATGCGAGCAAAACTTTATCCTCTGTGGAGGAAAAATTCAACGAGTGTGAGAAGGCACTCCTGGCAACGGTGTGGGCATTGAAGAATTACCGCCCATTTATCCAGGGGGAACACATCATAGTGGAGACTCCACACCAGCCTCTGCAATATCTCCAGAATCCGGGCCGGGAATGTGAGTAATTCCCGAATTACTTCCTGGATTCTGTCAATGCAAGGCTTTCCTGTGGAGGTCAGATATGGCCAAAACAAGAAGAGTCCCCTCGCGCAAGGTCTGGCTGACTTGCATGATTGTGCCAGAGAAAACTGTCTCGAGGACGAAAGTCGAAAAATCAAGGACAACATGGAGGCATACCTTAATTCCCCACACAAAGTCTTTGAAGAGGACAAGTGTGAGGGAATGCCCACTGTCTATGTGGATGGATGCTCTTACCATGTTGACAACAACGGGGAGAAAGAACTGGTGGCTGGCGTAGGGAATGCATGGGTGAAGGAGTTCCCAGAACCCTCCGCCGGATACAAAATTGGTCCCCGAAGTAGTCAGGTGGCAGAATTGATGGCTGTGCATCAGGCCATCCTCACTGCTGTCCAACATCAACTCCACAAACGGGTCATAATCACCGATTCGGATTATGTATGGAACGGGTTCGTGGAGCACCTGGTTAATTGGAAAACCAGAGGCATGTTATGTACTAATAACAAAACCCTGAAACATGGGAAGTTAATCCAAAACATTGATGATCTGGTCACCTCGAAGGGGATGACCATCTACTGGAAAAAGATCAAGGGTCATTCCAAAGTAGAGGGACCAGACAAAACTGGAAATGACTTAGCTGATCAGCTGGCCAAAACCGGGGCCATCCAAGGGGATCTAATCGAAATAGAGTCCCTGTTGGAGGAAATCCAGGTCACTGCTATCACTAGGTCCCAGACAAATGCTCACAATGATCTTTCAACTGCCCAATGGATCAAGGAGACCCCTGATGCTGATTTGATTACAGCTCAGAAGGGGGATCCAATTATTGGTAAGTTTTACCAACACCTTGAGGACCCTGAAAACTTTCCCCTGACGGATACCGATTACATTGGGAAAGAGGACCTAAGAGTGTTGATGAAATGTCCAAAAATGTTCCGAATCAAAGACGGTTTGCTGGTAAGGAAATCCAAAGCTGGCCACGATCAGTGGGTGGTTCCTACCTCATTCTGAAGCCTGATGTTAAGTCACGCCCATGATGCGGCCACCGCCGGTCATAGGGGGTTTCACACAACACTGGAAATCTTAAGAGAGGTTGCATACTGGCCACACATGGGGCAGGACCCCGACCAATACTTGAAGGGGTGTCTTGTGTGTGCACAATTTCAGCCATCATCTCCCACACACCGGGCACCTCTACAAAAGAGGGGAATGACACTGCCATGGTCAGATTTGCAAATCGACTTTGTAGGCCCTGTAATCCGCTCGTCTAGGGGAAACAAGTACATGTTGACCGTTACACGCTTATTTACCAAATGGGTGGAATGTCTCCCAGCCCCAAACTGCAAGGCAGAAACAGCAGCTGCCCTGATGATTAACCACATCTTTTCCCGTTTTGGTCTACCTCAAAGGATTGAGTCAGACAGGGGTAGCCACTTCACCAGTGAAGTAATGACAAAGATGTGGGAGATACTGGGGGTCAAAAGGAAGTTACATATTGCTTACCGGCCAGCTTCTTCTGGGGCAGTAGAGAGATATAACCGAACCATTGCGAGCATATTAAAGAAGTTTGTGGCAGATTCTGGGCCAAGTTGGGATATCCGATTACCTCTGTTCGTAATGGCCATCAGATCTACCCCTTCATCTGCAACCAAAATGTACCATTTGAGTTGATGACTGGACGCAAGATGGTGCTTCCTCAGCATTTGCTCTACAG
Organism: Ambystoma mexicanum; assembly: GCF_040938575.1. Classification (NCBI taxonomy): domain Eukaryota; kingdom Metazoa; phylum Chordata; class Amphibia; order Caudata; family Ambystomatidae; genus Ambystoma; species Ambystoma mexicanum. Next base: position 379,363,451 of record NC_090927.1, on the reverse strand, counting down.
AACCCAAGAGCAAACGTTGATAAATGCCTCCACAACTCATGAGTATGTGGAGAATTTAAGGAAACACCTTCAACATGCTTTTGCCTATGCTCAGCGGAATCTAGAAAGATCAGCCGAGAGTATGAGGACCCACTATGACCCGAAAACTTCCAGCAAGGAATATCAGGTGGGGGACCGGGTCTATCTATACAATTTCCAAAGGAACCAGGCCAAACAGCAAAAACTTTTGCCTACATGGAAGGGACACTTTGAGATTATAGACAAGATCTCCCCTGTGGCCTACAAGATCCTCATCCCCAAAGGCGGTTTGGCAGAGGGGGAAGGCAAGTGGGTATATATAAATCAGCTAAAGTGTTGCCATCCCAGGAACACTCTGCAGCAACTGGAGGAGTCCTCTGCAATACCAGAGGGGGCCGCTCCAGAGTAATTCAGTTCCAAACTTAAAATATCCTACGTATAGCCTATCAAATTCTGTGTTTCTCAAGTTTATGTGTTCCTGTCTCTTAATTTAAAAAAAATGTGCATGTTCATATCTGTTGAGTTCTAAAATATATATGCCCCCCAATATATCAATGGTGGGGGAGAAATGTCCATGAATAGGTATTGCCGCTTTTCCTTTGTCGTCCTAGGAGAAAGAAAACCTGGAGACTGGCCTAGGAAGACGATCCGGAGACCGGGAGCAGAGACCCAGGGGGCCCGGGGTACCGCACAATATTCCCATCAGGACCGGATAGGAGAACCGATCGATCAATACTGGATGGAGGAAAAGATGCTGAACTGTGCCATTTGCAGAATTGGAAGAAGATTATGCGGACATACCAGTGCGTGGGTCATCACCTTTTGTGCACCCGACTCCCCATCGACTCAAATTCAAACTGAAGTCGCGTGGGGGGGGCCTTGTTGGGTGTCCTGACCCACGTTTGAGCTATCATGCTGCAACATTTGGTGCTGTGGGCTTAGAAAATCCAAGATGGCCAAAAAGCCCACATGTGCGCCAAAATCCAGGAGAACCACACAGTTTGTGCACACTAAAATGGTTGTCTAACTTGCCACCCACCAGTGTGAGCAGGATGGGCCGAGGTGCCATGAGTGAAATGTGTGCCAAAGGAAAAACCGCACTTTAAAATTACCTTTGGTTTCTCTGAATGCCAGCTCAAAATGCCTATTTTCAAACATTGCAACACATCCAAAAATCTCACTGAACACCAGCGGACATCTGGCAGAATGAAGTATGTGTGCATACTAAATCTGGGAAGTTGAAGAGCCCCAAAACAATGTTCATAACAAGACTGGCTGAGCTCTGCAGGTCTACAGCAGCCTAACTGAAACCGGATTTAAAACTGACAAAAATCGAAAATGTTTAAATTAACTGAGTGACCTACTTTTGAGTGTCACATAGTTTGTAACTGTTAAAATGTCATAGTTTTGAACTTAGAATCAGCATTCTAGCTGCATATGTAAAAATTGTCTTGACTTAAACTGGGGAACAAAAAGTGACATTTTACCTGAAACCTGGCTTAAGGAAACTGGAATTCTGGCGGACAGCTACCCCCGACAGGAGTGGGGGCTTGCCCAACAAATGCATTCCCAGGCCTGGCTGCATTCTGTTGCTCCTGCCAAAAGGAGGTCACACACTCTCTGATTGAATTACCAGGGGATTGCCAGAAACTAAAGAAAGGGCCCAGGCAGATGGTTTATTAGGGTGGTCGTAAATGGCTTCCTTTTGAACAAAGCCCTGCCTTGACTCAGGCAGATGGTTTATTGGGGGGACCGTAAAACAGCTTCCTCTTGGCAGAAGCTGGGAGGGGCAGGGTCTCTGAGCTTGGCAGAAACTGGATAAACTGGTTTCTACACCATGTGACCTGAAAAGACACACCCCTGTTGGCCCGAATATGATTCTAAGAAAGATGTATAACTCACAGTGCGGGCTTGTCAAAATTATTTAAATGATACCATAATTCTTGTGATTTTTCTGCGCACGTTTTAAGACGCGTTGGGAATTTGTGTGATGTTCTGGGGAAAAACCCCGCTATTTATTGACACCACATACTCTGTTTTTAAGCTAGCGACCTGGAAAGTTACTGAGATATGTGTGGGAGGGGATGTACATGTGTATAAATCTGGAGAAAAATCCGATGTTGCAAAACCCACTAAAAAGAACAAAATGTTGCCATTTCTGAATGCAAGCCCCCAGGAAGAGCAGAGTTTGAACAGAGTATACCTCATGTGATATGTGATGGGTGCATGCAATTTTAAACAAATGTTTACCTGTGCAAATATGTATTTGGGTCAAATATAGATTTGTGTGCAATTTGACAGGGGAGTATCCTTTCTGCATACCATAAAACAGCATCACCATGACACACATTTCCTTCCCCCAATCAAAGCAGTGCAGAAAGCTTGACCAATGGGCAGTTGAGAGAGGGGCTGGCTAGTGATGCTGCACACACACCCACTTTCCAAAGACATAAAAAGAGCCACTGGAAGCTAGAAAGGACATTCAATTCCATTTGCTGCGGAGCATGCTGACCGACGACTTCACATCCAGAGATCCTACACTTAGACTTCCAAGCTAAACAGAGACTACAGAACTTTGAACCAAGAAGGCCCACTGCAAGCAAAAGAATTTGTCAGCAGGCCCAAAAATCATTTGCAGACTATCAACAGCCGGGCGAGCTGTTTGAATTCCCTGCCTAGAACATTGCTGTGTCCGGAGAAAGCGGGAATAGGAGCCGTGCAGACCGGTGCTAGACCAGACCAGCAGAACCCAAGATCCAAGAGCAGTGCCGGTGACCCAGAAAGCAGAGCTGTACTCGGAACCGGAGACCAGATCACTGTGAAGTGCTGTGCGCAGTGACCGGATCCGTGACAAAGTCGCCTTCCTGTCCAAAATCTCTTGTGAGTACTCAGCAAAACTCAGAACCTATCCCTTAGTTTAATATACTATAATTCAATCTATTTAACCTAAGTAGAACTGTCACCTGTCATTTTCTAGCTGCAAGCTGTAACCTGTCACTTTGAACTTTTAAAATTTAAAATCAGAAAAACTACCTTTATTTAATCGTCCGTATCTCTGGAACCGTTTGGGCTAGGAACGTGGTTTAACTTTCCACTGAAAGCATAGAATCTCAGCTTTTCAACAAGCTTAGAACCGACTCCTTATACTTTTGCCGTAATCATGATTCACGCATTCGCGAATTTTGCCGCAATTCGCGTTTTGGTTAAAAATCCAGCCACGGGTGAAAACAGCAGCTTCCTTGCTTTACTTTGCCAAAAATTTGTTTAACCTGCTAGTTACTCCTAGATCCTTGCTAAAGTGAGCCTGAACTCATCCCAAGTATATTTCACTCACCCTGAACCTCCTAAAGGGAATTAAAACCATTTTCAGCATATTCCTCACTTCATTGCCAGCACATATAAAAGCATTTTGGGCCTGTGTTTCAAACTTCTGTGGTCTAAGCTTGCTGGGGTGAACTGAATTGCATTTGATTGCATTTCTAAGAACTGTGTGCTCTCCTCTTCATTTCCTTACATTGCATAAGGGGGGAGTGGATTGCCAGAGAAAAGTGATTACATTGTTTTGTTGAAATCATATTGAGTATTTTCTGTATTGCATTTTCATTCAACATTGCATCCATCTGAAACTAGATAAAGCATTCTCTACCACCTTATTCTTCTGTTCCTATTCCCAAGCGTGCTACCTCATCTTTTATACTACTCCTGGGTAATCAAATCAGTTTATTAGTAGAACATTACCCATTGTTGTTAACTGCTCATGTTCTGCAGTGAGATATTAATTATTAATTTATTATAAAGTGTGATATATATATATTGTTTACATTCTCAAATAAACCGTTTAAACTTGCATAACAGAACTACTTCTTGGCTCAGTGGGGTCAGGGGGGTTCCAAGAGAGGGGTGTTATATAGGGGTAGTCATCCAGAACTCATGAACTGGACATAAAGATATATCAATAAGGGTTTCCATTCAGTATCCCAGACTAGGCATTGACTTAGCTGTAGTGCTGGATTGAATCCTCTTACAAAGTGGGGGCTTGAGTCGGACTTTTGGGTTAGATCTATCACTTGTGCAGATTAATACAGTGTGCCAGCTGACCAGATACACATATCCGGTCGGATCACCACGCTGTGTTACGCTGTAAAGCACTCCTCAAACGAACGTTCTAAGGAAAAGGTCTGTTTTGCAAAAATAAAATACAAACTTCTGTAAGTCAGGAAGGAACTCAAATTCCAGAATGACGACCTTGGTAGATATGAAAATGGCCAGAGAGCACTTCTTACATAAGCTATTTGTGAGAGGTCAGTGGACTCATCAGGACCAGACGGTCTGGTTGCAGGCAATCGCACCCGAGATCACTGAAACAGGGTCAGATATATGGAGAGACCAGGGTCCCTTACATGTGGCCCTGAGTGAACTATATATGTCCCCTAAGGCCAAGGATGAGCACAACAGGATTACCAGGGTAGCGGCATATTTATATTTACATATGCTAGTCGTGCAGGACAAATGTGCTGAAGGCCAAGATCTGGCGAGTGGGCAACTGCTGGCATTACAGAAGGCCCAATCTGATCTGGACTCTTCTGAGCAGAGGCTGCAGAGGAGCCAGGAGTCAGAAAATGATAGTAGGCAGTATATCATTAAAATAAAAGAGGACATGGATATACTGCAACAGGAAAAGGCTGACCAGGATACCAGAATTCTGGCCTTGCAGAAGGAACGCCAATACAGTTTGGACTCCCTACTGCAGAGACAGAAAAAGCTGGAGCAACAGATCAATTTCAACAGGGCATGCACAGAGCAGGTAGCCACCCTGCAAATCCAACTAGACAGAGAGAAAGAGGAGAGCAATAAACTGATCCTGAAAGACCTGGATACCCAGGCAGAGCTTGATCAGGAGCGCCAGAAAGCTGGTGCCTTCCAAAGGCAAAGGGACGACCTGATGGTACAGATGCAGACTCTTAGTCAGGAAAGGGACACCTTAGGCCAGGAAGTCTGCCACTTAAAAAGAAAAATGGAAGAAAATCCCCTGGCCCACCAGGGACTGGGTGACCTCCAAAAAGAACACCAGGACTTGCTAGAGCACACCAGGAGGGTGGAGGAGGCTCTGGCAAGACAGGAGCAGGCCAGTAGGGATGGGACTCAGAAGGTAACCCTCCTGCAGCAAAGACTGGCCCAGTGCTCCAGGACCAATCAGGAAACGCAGAGAGAGAATGAGGCTCTCTGCCAGCACAATGATAGGTTCCAACAATATGTAGCAATGCAGGAGAGACTGATAGAGTCTAGCAAGGCCTTATCGGAGGAACTGAAGGTGCAGGCTCTTGCATTGCAACAGGAAGCAGGGGCGGATAGAGACCAGGTTCGCTGGGAAAGGGAAACTCCTGAGCATAACCTCAGGAGCCCTAGTACCAGAGGCCTTTATCTCTCTCAGTCCCTGGACTCTGCCACCCCAATGTCCCCTGGCGCACATGAGCACCGGGCCACAGGGATGGCAGATTACTATCCAGCCAGAAGCATGGGGCTCATAGGCCAGTACCTCCCAGGAATGGATGGGCGGGCATCTGGGTATGGGCATCCAAGCACAGTGCAATTTAGTGGGGAACCCCAGGAGAATAGGCCCATTAAGGGCATCCTGAAAACGTCTGCCCAGTTAGGTCAGTGGGGGGGTACCCATCAAATCCTGGCAGCAAGGGGGAATCTGAAGAATCCTCTGAATGGCGCAGGACACAGGAGACCAGGTCCCTACATTCTGCCAGCCACTCCCAGGCTCGCAGAATCCGGGAAAACCTGGAAGATCAGACAGTAACCTCTGGGAGCAGTGCCTCTGAGTCAGAGGATGAATGGACCAGGGTTACCCGAACCAAAAAGGCCAATAAGGCAAAAAGGGCCTTGCTTAAGGACCCATTGAAACAGATTAAGGCAATCAGGAGTGTCATCACGCCTTATCATAAGAACGCCAAGTACTCTGTTTGGGAACACTTGGAGCTCTATGAGCAAATGATGGAGACTTTTCATTTGAAGGACAGCCAAAGCTGTATCCAATATGTAAAGTGGGCATTCTCCCCAGAGTACTCCAGTTTCTTTGTGGGGCTGGAGGACCAAAATCATTCAAGGTGGTCCACCTATAGGGCGGCCATATTAAAACATTTTTCTTTTCACAGAAATCCCCAAGAGGCTTGCAAGGCAGCCTACAATTTGCAATGTGGGGAGGATCAGGCCCCACAAGAATTCGTGCAAGAACTGAAACGTGACTTTGCGCAGACCACCAGAAGGGTGCGCACAGACAGCAGAGAATTTGTCAATACATTTTTCCATGCCTTGCCCAAATACATCATGACCCAGCTCGTGAGAGATTTTCACGAGAAAAGATCTTTAGACTGGGTCATTGAACAGGCTACCCAGATCTATGAGGTGCAGAAGCCCATAGAAAATAAAAATAATGCGCCCAAAAACCCCAAAACCAACAGCACCCCTGCTGCTGCCTAGGTGGCAGAGGTAAAGGTTGCCCCCGTTTTAGACTTGGAGATGGGGGGGGCCTAAAAACCTACCTGCACCTAATAATCCTAAGCCCAGAAGGCCCTCGGGCCAGTCACCGACAGGGAGTCGAGGAGGTAGTCCCACAAATGGGGTCCCCCGCTCCCCTGACTATGTAAGTCCCCGCTACAAGGGAAACCAACCAATCCTGGGTTATGTGTGGACTCCTCCAGCCCAAGGGGGGGGGATCCAGCCAAGCACCTGACCCGGGGAACTTCCCTCCTAACTTCCCACAGGAGGGCAGAAATTCTCCAAATCCTGGGCAGAACTTTTTCCCCAGGTATCCACCCAATTTCCAGGCCCAAAATCATCCATCCATCTTTCCCCAATTCCCTGAGCCCAGACAACCTAATCCGGGAGAGGGGAGGCCAAGGTTGAGGGGTACCAAAATCTTCCCAACCAGGGGTACTACCAGAGAAGGGATAGCTACCCTTCCCGGGATCAGCCCAGGGAAGAAAATAGAGCCCCGTATCAGCCTGAGCGGGTTTCCCAGTTCGAGCGCCAGGTCCAAAATATGGCACGGGATCTGGGTCACATACTGAGGGCTCAACAGAACCCTCAGATGAGCATGCCACCGCAGAATGCCCCAAACTCTGGACCTGGTGCTCCAGAACAATGACGGGGGCAGCACCCCGATAACCCACCGGTTCCCAGGGAGGAGGCACAAGGGGAAGGGATGTTTAAAGCCTTGGAGGAAGCTTCCTTCCCAACTTGTAAACAGCTCCTGGAAAACCAGGAACCAGAAACAAAATCTCCTGCCCCTGAAAGCCTGCCTCCCAAGGAGCAGACGGGGGGTAGGAGAAACAAAGGACCCAAACAGACCCACTTTGTGGAGGAGGTACAGGTCTTCCAATTTGAGGGAGAGGGATCCTCAGAGGATCTTGGGGAAAGGATCTTCTCCTTTAGAGATGGGGGAACTCCTCCCAAGGAAAAATGGGTCCCAAGGGATGTCAATTCAGACTGGGGAGATGTGGAGACTGAGCTACCGCCGCCGATCATCTCATCTCAGAACCCACAATACCGAAATCCCCTGGTTCAATCCAATCCTGGTGACTGCCTCCAAGAAGGGGTGGGCGGCCCAGAACCGGAACCAGGGGAACCCACAATGGCTCTGATCTCCAGTTGCCAACTTTTTCTTTCAGATTCCCAAGGCTCTCCACAGAATTCTGCCCAAATCTCTTCGCTAGCAATGTCCAAAACCAGAAAGTTAGCCCACCAGTTGTCCAAAAATGTGCATTATCTGTTCCCCCCTGAGGAGAAGGAGGGAAGATACTATGCCCCGGTACAAGTACAGGGGCAGGGTACAATTTTGGCACTGGTGGACACTGGATCCCAAGCTACCCTTCTGTCCAAAAGGGCCTTTGAGGAACTAAATGCCGGAAGGGGGGAGAATTACCGTATTCCTCTCACCTCTCTTCCTGGACAACTGCAGAACTTTGACGGGAAGGAAATTCCCGTTGAGGGGACTGCAGACTTGGACATTAAAATTGGGCGATACAAGTTGAAACACCCGGTCATAGTAGTGACTCCAGAGGGCACCCCTTGTTTACTAGGGAATGACCTCCTGAGAAGGTTGTCACCTCCAATAGATTGTGTAAACAAGGTCCTCTGGACCCAGACTAGCCGACCAATAAAATTAAAACAGAGTGTCAACCATGTTAGTTTAAACGGCACCTGCCACATGGTTGAACAAAAATCTGACCAAGTAGAATTTCACTTCCAGAACAACCAGATTCCAGACGTGACAGTAATAGCAGTAGGACAACAGACTGGTGATGGGGGGTCCTCTCTATTTCTGAAAATCAACCTTCCTTCCAGTTTAAGGTGGTATTCCGCACTGGAAGGAAACACCCTGAAATTCTTTACTAATCCACAATCAGAAACTCCCACTCCTATAGTCCAGAAAGATGTGAAATCAGCTCAGAGCCTGGCTGATATTCAGCAAATTGGAGAGCAGGTGTTCATCCCTGTTCAGTTAAATGATGGGAAGGACTCTGTTCTCGCTCGAGTGTGTGTGAACAACGGTAAGAGCTGCATCAGCGAAGCCATGTTCCGCCAACTCCCAAAAGATCCAGCCATTCCCACATTCAAACTGATAGACAAATGGGAAATGGACCTGGAAGCACCTAATTCCAAACATCTCCTGCCAAGCAGGTGTATGCTCAAAATCTCCATTGGCAACAAGAGCATAGTCCATAATTGTTGGGTCGTGCGAGACGTCACTGCCGCCTTTTACTTAGGCAGTGACATTCTCAATCGCTTTGCCATTAGTTTGGACCTAATTAACTTCAAAGCTTGTTCCCGATTAGCGGATAATCCCATGGGCTTTGATGATCCAGAAAAAGCATTTAGGTCAGCTCAATTGCTACCTTATGCAGTTGAAATTCAGATCAAAGAGGAAGTCACCATCCCAGAAAGGACCCGACAATTCTCCCTGGAAGTGAAAGTTAAAAGAGGACAAAAATTGCAAAACCCTGATGCTTACATACATCTAAACGCTTCTCTCCAACAGCAAGGGTTGGGGGTAAACCCAACTCCATTAGTCAACATAGAACATGACACCATTCCAATAGAGGTGGATAACAGCAACTTAAACAGTATTACTCTAGCCGCAGGCACCATTATTGGAATGGCGGTTGATGACTGACATTTTTCCATTGATCTAGGAAATGAACTGTTAGGACCAATCCCCAAGGACTGTTTTGACAGTGACAGTGAGGACAATACAACACCAGACAGGATGTTTACCCGGCATGGGGGGAACTTCCTGGTGTACACTTCCTGCCCTTATGGTAAGGAGGATGTGACTTGTGACTTCAGAAGGGATGAGGTGATTTTCCAGGTTCATGAAGGCTGCCTTTCCCACCTGGGGCCTCCAGTCCAAATCAGCGCTCTGACCAGGGACTTCTCCACCCAGCTGGAGGAGGCCGCTGAGATAGCCAAACCAGAGGTCTTTCCAGGCTTCAGGCAGATGGTGGAAGAGAGAGTCAACCTAGCTGATGCCTGTGTGACTCTGGAACAAAAGCCAAAGTTGAAACAAGTTTTCTTGGATTTCCAAGATCTCTTTGCGGTAGACTCATATGACTGTGGTCGTACCGACATCCACACAACAACAATTCCCACGGACCCTGGAATGACTCCAGTGTTTGTGAAGCAATATCGTTTGCCTCTCGCATCCATGGAGTCCCTTACTGAAATAATTAAGAACCTTGAGTCCCGGGGGACAATTCGTCCAATACACAGCATCTTCAATAATCCGGTGCTGGGAATATTGAAGCCGAACGGCCAGTGGAGACTCTGCGCCGACCTTAGGGAGCTCAACAAACGGGTCCATACTTCCCAATGGCCTCTGCCCTACATTGACCAAGGGCTGGCCCAGATCCAGGGGTCACAGGTATTCACTGCAATAGACCTGACCAATGGATACTGGACCGTGCCTGTCAGTAGGGAGGACCAATACAAGCTGGCTTTTACCTTTGGGGGCCAGCAGTACACATGGACCCGGACTCCCTTCGGATATCTCAACTCCGGCAATGAATTCAACATTTTCCTACATAAGGCCATGCCCGACCTGGGTGCGAGGGGTAACCTGGCTTATGTAGATGATGTCCTCATCAAAAGTTCATCTGTGGAGGAACACATAGCAGAGATCCGTTATGTTCTGACCCAGTTGAGGGCCGCCGGAGCAAAACTTTCCTTTCAGAAAGCACAGTGGTGTAGAACCAGTGTTAATTTCTTGGGGCATGAGATTGCTCCTCAGGGTCTCTGTCCCCAGGAAAAGAAAGTGGAAGCACTATAGAAACTGAAAGACCCCACAACTCTGCGGGAACTAAGGAGCCTCTTTGGACTGACTAATTACAGCAGAAAGTTCATTGAGGGCTATGCAGAGATAACCAGACCCCTGATTCATCTCCTGAAAGGGGGGGGTCAAGTGGGAATGGGGTCCAGAACAAGCCGAGGCAGTAAGTCAAATCAAATGAAGCCTCTCACAAGCGCCTTGCCTAGCTTACCCTGTCAGAAACAAGGAGTTCTTCCTGGAGACGGGGTTCTCTAATACGTGCTTGACGGCAATATTATACCAAAAGCATAACAAGGTCAATAAAGTAATCTCCTATGCGAGCAAAACTTTATCCTATGTGGAGGAAAAATTCAACGAGTGTGAGAAGGCACTCCTGGCAACGGTGTGGGCATTGAAGAATTACCGCCCGTTTATCCAGGGGGAACACATCATAGTGGAGACTCCACACCAGCCTCTGCAATATCTCCAAAGTGACAGAATCCGGGCCGGGAATGTGAGTAATTCCTGAATTACTTCCTGGATTCTGTCAATGCAAGGCTTTCCTGTGGAGGTCAGATATGGCCAAAACAAGAAGAGTCCCCTCGCACAAGGTCTGGCTGACTTGCATGATTGTGCCAGAGAAAACTGTCTTGAGGACGAAAGTCTAAAAATCAAGGACAACATGGAGGCATACCTTAATTCCCCACACAAAGTCTTTGAAGAGGACAAGTGTGAGGGAATGCCCAATGTCTATGTGGATGGATGCTCTTACCATGTTGACAACAACGGGGAGAAAGAACTGGTGGCTGGCGTAGGGAATGCATGGGTGAAGGAGTTCCCAGAACCCTCCGCCGGATACAAAATTGGTCCCCGAAGTAGTCAGGTGGCAGAATTGATGTCTGTGCATCAGGCCATCCTCACTGCTGTCCAACATCAACTCCACAAACTGGTCATAATCACCGATTCGGATTATGTACGGAACGGGTTCGTGGAGCTCCTGGTTAATTGGAAAACCAGAGGCATGTTATGTGCTAATAACAAACCCCTGAAACATGGGAAGTTAATCCAAAACATTGATGATCTGGTCACCTCGAAGGGGATGACCATCTATCGGAAAAAGATCAAGGGTCATTCCAAAGTAGAGGGACCAGACAAAACTGGAAATGACTTAGCTGATCAGCTGGCCAAAACCGGGGCCATCCAAGGGGATCTAATCGAACTAGAGTCCCTGTTGGGGGAAATCCAGGTCACTGCTATCACTAGGTCCCAGACAAATGCTCACAATGATCTTTCAACTGCCCAATGGATCAAGGAGACCCCTGATGCTGATTTGATTACAGCTCAGAAGGGGGATCCAATTATTGGCAAGTTTTACCAACACCTTGAGGACCCTGAGAACTTTCCCCTGACGGATACCGATTACATTGGGAAAGAGGACCTAAGAGTGTTGATGAAATGTCCAAAAATGTTCTGAATCCAAGACAGTTTGCTGGTAAGGAAATCCAAAGCTGGCCACGATCAGTGGGTGGTTCCTACCTCATTCCGAAGCCTGATGTTAAGTCACGCCCATGATGCGGCCACCGCCGGTCATAGGGGGTTTCACACAACACTGGAAATCTTAAGAGAGGTTGCATACTGGCCACCCAAGGGGCAGGACCTCGACCAATACTTGAAGGGGTGTCTTGTGTGTGCACAATTTCAGCCATCATCTCCCACACACCGGGCACCTCTACAAAAGAGGGGACTGACACTGCCATGGTCAGATTTACAAATCGACTTTGTAGGCCCTGTAATCCGCTCGTCTAGGGGAAACAAGTACATGTTGACCGTTACACGCTTATTTACCAAGTGGGTGGAATGTCTCCCAGCCCCAAACTGCAAGGCAGAAACAGCAGCTGCCCTGATGATTAACCACATCTTTTCCCGTTTTGGTCTACCTCAAAGGATTGAGTCAGACAGGGGTAGCCACTTCACCAGTGAAGTAATGACAAAGATGTGGGAGATACTGGGGGTCAAAAGGAAGTTACATATTGCTTACCGGCCAGCTTCTTCTGGGGCAGTAGAGAGATATAACCGAACCATTGTGAGCATATTAAAGAAGTTTGTGGCAGATTCTGGGCCAAGTTGGGATATCCGATTACCTCTGGTCCTAATGGCCATCAGATCTACCCCTTCATCTGCAACCAAAATGTACCATTTGAGTTGATGACTGGACGCAAGATAGTGCTTCCTCAGCATTTGCTCTACAGAACCCAAGAGCAAACGTTGATAAATGCCTCCACAACTCATGAGTATGAGGAGAATTTAAGGAAACACCTTCAACATGCTTTTGCCTATGCTCAGCGGAATCTAGAAAGATCAGCCGAGAGTATGAAGACCCACTATGACCTGAAAACTTCCAGCAAGGAATATCAGGTGGGGGACCGGGTCTATCTATACAATTTCCAAAGGAACCAGGCCAAACAGCGAACATTTTTGCCTACATGGAAGGGACCCTTTGAGATTATAGACAAGATCTCCCCTGTGGCCTACAAGATCTGCATCCCCAAAGGCGGTTTGGCAGAGGGGAAAGCAAGTGGGTACATATAAATCAGCTAAAGTGTTGCCATCCCAGGAACACTCTGCAGCAACTGGAGGAGTCCTCTGCAATACCAGAGGGGGCCGCTCCAGAGTAATTCAGTTCCAAACTTAAAATATCCTACGTATAGCCTATCAAATTCTGTGTTTCTCAAGTTTATGTGTTCCTGTCTCTTAATTTAAAAAAAAATGTGCATGTTCATATCTGTTGAGTTCTAAAATATATATGCCCCCCAATATATCAATGGTGGGGGAGAAATGTCCATGAATAGGTATTGCCGCTTTTCCTTTGTCGTCCTAGGAGAAAGAAAACCTGGAGACTGGCCTAGGAGGACGATCAGGAGACCGGGAGCAGAGACCCAAGGGGCCCGGGGTACCGCCCAATATTCCCATCAGGACCGGATAGGAGAACCGATCGATCAATACCGGATGGAGGAAAAGATGCTGAACTGTGCCATTTGCAGAATTGGAAGAAGATTATGCGGACATACCAGTGCGTGGGTCATCACCTTTTGTGCACCCGACTCCCCATCAACTCAAATTCAAAGTGAAGTCACATGGGGGGGGCCTTGTTGGGTGTCCTGACCCACGTTTGAGCTATCATGCTGTAACATTTGGTGCTGTGGGCTTAGAAAATCCAAGATGGCCAAAAAGCCCACATGTGTGCCAAAATCCAGGAGAACCACACAGTTTGTGCACAGTAAAATGGTTGCCTAACTTGCCACCCACCAGTGCGAGCAGGAATGGCTGAGGTGCCATGAGTGAAATGTGTGCCAAAGGAAAAACCGCACTTTAAAATTACCTTTGGTTTCTCTGAATGCCAGCTCAAAATGCCTATTTTCAAACATTGCAACACATCCAAAAATCTCACTGAACACCAGCGGACATCTGGCAGAATGAAGTATGTGTGCATACTAAATCTGGGAAGTTGAAGAGCCCCAAAACAATGTTCATAACAAGACTGGCTGAGCTCTGCAGGTCTGCAGCAGCCTAACTGAAACTGGATTTAAAACTACCAAAAATCGAAAATGTTTAAATTAACTGAGTGACCTACTTTTGAGTGTCACATAGTTTGTAACTGTTAAAATGTCATCGTTTTGAACTTAGAATCAGCATTCTAGCTGCATATGTAAAAATTGTCTTGACTTAAACTGGGGAACAAAAAGTGACATTTTACCTGAAACCTGGCTTAAGGAAACTGGAATTCTGCCAGACAGCTACCCCCGACAGGAGTGGGGGCTTGCCCAACAAATGCATTCCCAGGCCTGGCTGCATTCTGTTGCTCCTGCCAAAAGGAGGTCACACACTCTCTGATTGAATTACCAGGGGATTGCAAGAAACTAAAGAAAGGGCCCAGGCAGATGGTTTATTAGGGTGGTCGTAAATGGCTTCCTTTTGAACAAAGCCCTGCCTTGACTCAGGCAGATGGTTTATTGGGGGGACCGTAAAACAGCTTCCTCTTGGCAGAAGCTGGGAGGGGCAGGGTCTCTCAGCTTGGCAGAAACTGGATAAACTGGTTTCTACACCATGTGACCTGAAAAGACACACCCCTGTTGGCCCGAATATGATTCTAAGAAAGATGTATAACTCACAGTGCGGGCTTGTCAAAATTATGATACCATAATTCTTGTGATTTTTCTGCGCACGTTTTAAGACGCGTTGGGAATTTGTGTGATGTTCTGGGGCAAGACCCCGCTATTTATTGACACCACATACTCTGTGTTTAAGCTAGCGACCTGGAAAGTTACTGAGATATGTGTGGGAGGGGGGGTGTACATGTGTATAAATCTGGAGAAAAATCTGATGTTGCAAAACCCACTAAAAAGCACAAAATGTTGCCATTTCTGAATGCAAGCCCCCAGGAAGAGCAGAGTTTGAACAGAGTATACCTCATGTGATATGTGATGGGTGCATGTAATTTTAAACAAATGTGTACCTGTGCAAATATGTAATTGGGTCAAATATAGATTTGTATGTAATTTGACAGGGGAGTATCCTTTCTGCAGACCATAAAACAGCATCACCATGACACACATTTCCTTCCCCCAATCAAAGCAGTGCAGAAAGCTTGACCAATGGGCAGTTGAGAGAGGGGCTGGCTAGTGATGCTGCACACACACCCACTTTCAGAAGACATAAAAAGAGCCACTGGAAGCTAGATAGGACATTCAATTCCATTTGCTGCAGAGCATGCTGACCGATGACTTCACATGCAGAGATCCTACACTTAGACTTCCAAGCTAAACAGAGACTACAGAACTTTGAACCAAGAAGGCCCACTGCAAGCAAAAGTATTTGTCAGCAGGCCCAAAAATCATTTGCAGACTATCACAGGCCGGGCGAGCTGTTTGAATTCCCTGCCTAGAACATTGCTGTGTCCGGAGAAAGCGGGACAAGAAGCCGTGCAGACCGGTGCTAGACCAGACCAGCAGAACCCAAGATCCAGGAGCAGTGCTGGTGACCCAGAAAGCAGAGCTGTACTCGGAACCGGAGACCAGATCGCTGTGAAGTGCTGTGCGCAGTGACCGGATCCGTGACAAAGTCGCCTTCCTGTCCAAAATCTCTTGTGAGTACTCAGCAAAACTCAGAACCTATCCCTTAGTTTAATATAATATAATTAATTCTATTTAACCTAAGTAGAACTGTCACCTGTCATTTTCTAGCTGCAAGCTGTAACCTGTCGCTTTGAACTTTTAAAATTTCAAATCCGAAAACCTACCTTTATTTAATCGTCCGTATCTCTGGAACCGTTTGGGCTAGGATCTTGGTTTAACTTTCCTCTGAAAGCTTAGGATCTCAGCCTTTCAACAAGCTTAGAACCGACTTGCTACTCCTTATACTTTTGCCGTAATCATGATCCACGCATTCGCGAATTTTGCCGCGATTCGCGATTTGGTTAAAAATCCAGCCACGGGTGAAAACAGCATCTTCCTTGCTTTCCTTTGCCAAAAATTCGTTTAACCTGCTAGTTACTCCTAGATCCTTGCTAAAGTGAGCCTGAACTCATCCCAAGTATATTTCACTCACCCTGAACCTCCTAAAGGGAATTACAACCATTTTCAGCATATTCCTCACTTCATTGCCAGCACATATAAAAGAATTTTGGGCCTGTGTTTCAAACTTCTGTGGTCTAAGCTTGCTGGGGTGAACTGAATTACATTTGATTGCATTTCTAAGAACTGTGTGCTCTCCTCTTCATTTCCTTACATTGCATAAGGGGGGAGTGGATTGCCAGAGAAAAGTGATTACATTGTTTGTTGAAATCATATTGAGTATTTTCTGTATTGCATTTTCATTCAACATTGCATCCATCTGAAACTAGATAAAGCATTCTCTACCACCTTATTCTTCTGTTCCTATTCCCAAGCGTGCTACCTCATCTTTTATACTACTCCTGGGTAATCAAATCAGTTTATTAGTAGAACATTACCCATTGTTGTTAACTGCTCATGTTCTGAAGTGAGATATTAATTATTAATTTATTATAAAGTGTGATATATATATATATTGTTTACATTCTCAAATAAACCATTTAAACTTGCAAAACAGAACTACTTCTTGGCTCAGTGGGGTCAGGGGGGTTCCAAGAGAGGGGTGTTATATAGGGGTAGTCATAAAGAACTCATGAACTGGACATAAAGATATATCAATAAGGGTTTCCATTCAGTATTCCAGACTAGGCATTGACTTAGCTGTAGTGCTGGATTGAATCCTCTTACAGATTACTGTAGTCCCTTTAAAGTCAACAGGCAAGGAAAGGGGTCAGAGTTTGAGTAGCCAGAGGCGGGCTGAGAGAAGGATTCCACCATTTTGGTTTCTGTTAGGGCTCTCTTCCTTTTCATGTGTGAAGAGTGGGGATGGAGTACGATGGAGGGAGCAGAGTTGGTGGGGTTCCACCCATGAACAATGTGAGGTGGGGTGCATGGGAGTAGAGAGGGGTGGCCTAGACAGGGGATTGAGAGGGTAAATGTGGTTGAGTTAACAAATGTAGGATCTATGAGGATATTGCTGTTTCAACTCAAATCGATAAATATGATTAACTGATGTGGGGTGCATGTGTGTGTTTCCCTTTACATGAATATCAGTGATGACATGTAACACATGAAAGTTCTGCTTTGATAAAGTGGGCAGCAGAGGGACTACATGCAAATCTTGGTTAATAGTAGAAGGTTCCCATTCACTTTCTCATGTGCACAGAAAAAGGGTAAGATGTGCACAGAAGCTCAGACCACTGTCTACCCATCTTATTTTGCACAGTTGGACATGAAATCCTCCCCATAGATTACAAAGTGAAAAGAAAATTAATGGTTGATTTCATTATGTGTATTTTCTTTGTATCCTTTACCCCTTCCCAAACCCTTTCTCATTCTTTCCAACCCCTCCACACCTCACACCCTTCGCATATATCCATGTACCCCGCCTCATGAGACCTTCCATGAAGTAGCTTACCACTTAATTTGTGAGGATGAAAACACAAAACAGGCTTTCCCACATGATGCAGTTCAGTCTCAGGCAACTATGTGGGCACCAATGGAGAGAGGGAATGTATTACTGACTTTGCTTTTGGGCATCTGCTAATAGCAGGTGGAGTCTGTAGTGATCCCTTGTACAGGCAAGACTGATCAAATATCTCTGTTTTCGGCACAGGTGGACGCAAATATGTTCTATGCTGCAGGGTTCTTCAGAGGAACACAGGGCACTTAGCATATTTCCATGCCTAATGCTGCAACATGCGTAGACGTATCAGGCTCTTTGTGAAAGAGTACACCCCAAGTGATAGTCGCTGGGCTCTTTCCCATGGGTTATTCCTCTGTAAAATTATTTGGCTGACCAAAGAAAGCATTTTTAGCCCAAGTAAAGATGATGTATGTTGTGTGCAGTACTGACCTGTACTTCCTCTCTCCATTGTTCAAACTTTGTCAATACACCCTGCGATTACACCTCACAGGACATGCTCTTCCCATGGCCGCACCAACAGTGGTGATGGTAGAGACCTGCCTCCTGTGGCTAGGTTCGCCATGTGATGGTCAATAAGTAGTCTGTGGACAGATCTTTCAAGTCTCTACCATGCTTGTCAATCCACCAAGCTGTGAGTATTCCAGTGACTGCATGCAGGGGTTGTAGAAGTGACTGCATGCAGGGGTTGTAGAGTGGCATATTAGTCAAGTACAGCATGGATTTAATGCAAGCCTTCAGGAAATGAAAACGACAGATATACTTTTTCTACTGTGAATTGTTCACAAACATTCTTTCATTTTATTTCTTTAGAGAAAACATAATTGGTGGTATTGATCACAAACCAAATCTCCTTATTTATGAGGACGTGACATTTAGGGCCTGATTCATGGAAAAGTATGCATTTATCCCGCAATGCCTGCACGCCGAGAACGACCCTGCGTGAGCCACAACCCCCCCGAAGTGACACTGTGCACTCCGCATATTCATAGAATCCCTCAAGCAAATGAACGCGGGTTGCAGCCGGAACATCCCCGACACGCTCCCACGCACATCCAAAAGAGTCAGAAACAGCTACATTTGCGTGCTTCCGGGACATGAATAGATACATGCTGTATACAGTGCGTGGGGACCCCTGCAAGCAGGCCTGCAACCCCAGGGTCCCTTCACAGGATCCCCCGCATCTGTCACAGCACCTGACAACATGTGTATCGTTCCTGCACCCACCTGTGCAGTGTATGAGCACCCCTAACTACGATCGGGACCCTGTCTGCATGCACACACCCCTAAATCCGACATGCAAACTCAACTCTAAAGTTGTACGCCTGCTTTCGGGTGGCCGAGGGATCGAGGGCTTTGCATGGGCATTTCGCAGGTGAGAGGTTGCGTGGTCACATCTATGAATATGCTTTGTCTCGGGAATATAGCTCAGGAGCAACACGCTTGCCTTGGAAGCGAGATGACACGGTGCAACACAGGTTTAAATACCTCTGGTTATTAAGCGCATTATAAATAAACAATTACAATCACTTGTGGGGATGCCATGGACTGTCTGCGTGCCGTCCCTAGTAACGCCCACTTTTTGACATGTTGTTCCCCGTTTTCCATGTTCTGACCACAAATCCGCCCTCTGCATACGCCTTGCCCACGCACTTTGTGGTCTCTCGTGCAAGGCACACGGCCACTCGCAGAGACGTACAGAGCATGCAGGTAATTCATGCAGGTCGTCAAAATATCCTGCGCTGTCGATTCCATGAATCGACGGACGGGATTCCACATGCATTTTGTTACGTAATTCTGGTATTTTACACCCAAATAATTCCATGAATAGGAACCTTAGATTTGTGGTCAGAATAATTCATATAGTTCATAAAACCAATAATAAAATTAGCTACTTTTCTCAACTAAAGTAAAAAAGAAATCTGTTATTTATTCCAGAAAATCCAAGGTATATAATTATGCTTCACCAAGAATGAAACCATCCCACATTGAAGAATATTGTTACACTTGCATCAAATTCATATTCAGACTCAAACTTCACTCACCCAGCCCCTTATACTAAATTCAACAATGCGTGTTAATTTTCTGAATACTGAGAAGGATTATTGCTTTCCATTCCAGTAAAGGATCACTGGAGTCTCACTGTAAATCTGATAATCTGAGAACGTTTTTTGAATTCCAATTGCATATGATGAACATGCACATTGTGTGTTACACTGGTCCACAACTTCCTCAGGACCTGTGTGTTGATTTAGTAGGTGTAATTTGTTCTAGAAATGTACATTTATTCTGAAAAAAATAATGAATGACGTAAGTGTTATTACTATTGTTGAGGTTTATGGTATAACTTTAAGGTGACCCTGGTGTGTGCCCATTCGTTCCAGGTGGACGCACTACCGCAGTTACTTAGCATGCGGGTCATTACAACCCTGGCGCTAAGGGGTTAACGGCGCCGTAAAAGGCTGCGGCGCCGTTAATCCCTTAGTGCCTAATTACAAGGTCCCTTTGCGGGACCCAACCTTAACGGCTGGTCTGGACCAGCCATTAAGTCTGGCCCAGCCATTAAAGTAGGGACCCGCAAAGGGACTTCAGAGGTAATTACAGTACCGCAATTTGCGGTACCGTAATTACTGCCTTCCCCAGTCCCATTGAGCCCTATGGGGCAAAAATGGGAATGGGGAAGGGCCAATGTTCAATGGGGAATTACCACCCCGCCAACCTTGGAATGGGGTGGTAATTCCCCATTGAACATTGGCGGACTCGTTAAAATACAGGCAGCAACCATGGTGCTAATAGCGCCATTGGTTACCGCCGGTGGTGTAATGAGGGCCCATGTCTTTATAGTCCGATGTTACCGCCCAGGGGATACAATTGCCCCCCTTCTGCCTTTCTGTACAGGTCAGCGCCAACCACCTGATTTTATCAAATACCATCACATGGGGAAAAGGGGGCTGCAGAGCCATCTCAGCAATTGAAGCTCCATGTCCATCCACAGACATACAAGACCAACATTAATTATGTTCATGAAATAAAACTGCATGACAAAGAAATATGTAGACAAAATATTAAAGTGATTTTACAAGTATGCCAGTCGTGTACAGTGGAAAATATGACAAAATCATGTTTACTGTCCTCCCTGTGGGACAAAGAGGGCTCTGGGGACTGGGCATGCTCACCGCCCATCTGAAGAGCTACCCGGAGGTTCCATAGGGTGTATGCTGCATACACCCTCCTAATGTCTCAAGTTATCATGCCTCTTGTGATCAGGAGTAGATATGATTCAAACCCAACTTCAGAGCCATGTCATAATCAACACCATAATGTGTACAGGAAAAAAAAAAGCTTACCAACAACATCCGAGGACAGAGTCCAATCTAAGCAAAGATGCTGGCAGAGCAGTGGCTTTCAATGTGGAGCAGCATGGCTGAAAAGGCACTTCCACCTGATGTAAAAATGGCAGATCGGGGTTGCGGCATCAGGAAGGTATTAATTCAAGTCAAACATGGTGAGCGCACTGTAACGAATCTAGCACATCCTTGTACATAGCTAGACAATCTAGCTATCCTTGTTTACGGAGAATAGCTCAGGGGCAACGTGCTTGCCTTGGATGCAAGACAACACAAGCAACACAGGTTTGGTCTCGGTGTCCGTGCTTAGAAACCTCGGGTTTTAGAGCATTATAAATAACCAATTACAATGAGCAATATTGTCCCTACTTCCCTGGAGGGAACCTACCCTCATATGGGCAGGGAAAGGTAGAAGCTACATGACTCTGACACTGGGGGTGGCTATCTGGGGAACCACATGAGGGAGGACAATCCTCTGGAAGTTGGAGTAAACTTGCTAGGTCAAAATAAACTTTTCCCTATTTCTGTAGCCTCTCCTAACACCCACTTGGCCCCTCAT
This sequence comes from Ambystoma mexicanum, assembly GCF_040938575.1. NCBI lineage: Eukaryota > Metazoa > Chordata > Amphibia > Caudata > Ambystomatidae > Ambystoma > Ambystoma mexicanum. Next base: position 379,342,183 of record NC_090927.1, on the reverse strand, counting down.
TCCTGTATGGCATATTATAGTGTGTGTGTAGAACCTCTAGCCATGTGTAAACACCAACCATATTTACATTCTCCTTTGCTTAGTAACCCTGACACGAGGAAGAGGAATGGAGTAATGAAGATTATTGGAAGCAGCAAGCAAACACTGTGTTCTAGTTGTTGGAAAAGGTTAACAGGTGCCAAGAAGTTTAAATGAACCACACCTGGAGAGAAGGGGGCACTTACTTCTCCCAATGTCAGTCAGGACACTGAAGCAGAGCAGGATGTAGCGTGGAGGGAGAAGCTGCTCGTAGTCCCGGGAAGTAGGGCAGTAGAAGGTTTACAGCTCTTGTGCCACAGACAACAGGAGCTGTCAAGTGAGAAAGGAGGCAAAGTGGGAACCAGAGAGCCGACGGGATGCTCTCCCAGACGAAAAGCGAGCAGCAGTGGGAACAGGGGACACTGAAGCTGCCGGCACTAACCGGTAAGCCCAGAGACAGAGGTTGGGGCTCTGCGGTGCTTCATGACAGCTGCTGCATACCGTTGATGAACCAGGTAAGCCCAAGCAAGGGAGCTGGGATGCCAGGACAATAGAACAAAGAGATTAAGACTATTCAAAAGGGGTTGCTGACCCAATAAATGAAAAGTATAGTTAAAGGGTCATGGGACAGGATAAAAGAGAAGGTGACTACTATTGAGAATAGTGAGTCCGGGACACACCCCCAAATACTGAGTCAAATAGGAAAGTATTGTCAGGAGCGTAAACCAGGCATGCAGCGAGTCTGGGACCCGCACCCATGTAACGAAATAAGAAAGGCCTGGAAGGAGTGTAAACCGGCCATACAGCGAGTCTGGGACACGCACCCTAATGGTGAAATTGGAAAGCCCTGGCAGGAAAGTAAACCAGGAATACGGCGAATCGGACGCCCTTTTCAATCAATATTGTTGAACTTCAGAAAAGGAGAATCAGCCCCCCAAATGTATATTCTGTGATCTGTGGAAAATCTAAGAAAACTCAGGGGGAGAGATACTCTCCTTGAGCTGGTGAATTTATAAACTGTGTAAACTAGAGGAAACTCAGTGGAAGAGTTGCCCCCTTTGAGATTGTAAAGTGTCAGAACATTGAAAAGCCATAGAAATCCTGGGGAAGGGAAGACCCCCTTTATTTGGTGGAACTTAATTGGTTTCTTTTACACTTGGGAACATTGAAATGCCAGAGAAATCCGGAGCAAGGGAAGACCCCTTTTTCTGGTAGAAGTTTGTGTTTGGAACTTTGGAAAGAACCTGTAGGTATTCAGCTAAACGATATTCCCCACTTCATTTTATATTAAGGTCAGTGTGTGAGGGTCAGCTTTAGATTTTGGACACAGGACAGATAACTCTTTTTGTTCTGGGCATTCTGATACAGAGATTCCTTCGTTTTTTTGAGGCTGGGAACGCACTCCTTGAGTTAGGGAATGGTAGGATGTCCCTAAACCACTCTGTCAATAAAAGTCTTAACCAAAAGCAAACCTGCCACTGTGTTCGAGTCTGACTCTCGATCCCTTACAGAACACACAAGCAACTTGCATGGGAGATACAAGAGGAAGAACAAATTGCAATGGAGGAAAGCAAGAGAAATCCAGAGCAGACCGAGTCATGGAATGATAGGGGGATATGATGAGAGAGGAATCACTCAGGGACATTACTGGGCAATAAGAGTAATCATGTGTACTATAACAGCTCACAACGTGCTGCCGGGGACGGAACAGTCTGGGCTACTCACAAAGAGGAATGAGGGTAAGAGAAGGAGCCTCAAGGGGTTAGCAAGACTACTGCAGAGAAACCAAACAGCCTTCAGAGCGCTATAACTTAGACACCTGCAGAGACCAGAACCAGAGGATGGATGAAAGTTAAAAGCCAGCTGCAGTCCATATCCCAGACACTAAAAGACACCTGAGCTAAAGAAAGAAAGTTAAAAGCTTGCTGAGTGTTATTCCACAGACCCTGGCAGGACCCAGAGACAGATGTTATGCTATTGTGATTTATTCCACACTCCGCTGCCATTTGCACTGTCTCCAGGCCCATTGGCAGATCTGAAAGAGATGGGTGGTGGGTGAATTTAGAGATGAGAGAGGGGAAATCATGATAACTTTGCAGTTGTGTTGATGCATGGGGATCATAAATAGCCTGAACTCTGCATGGTGGACATTTATAGGCATTTGTGTCCAAACGTGAACCTGATGTGCCCATGGTGCTTGGGTGCATTGGATTGGGGAGTGGTACGTACGTTGGTCATAGAGGTGTAGTGTTCTAATGTTGGCTGCTGTGAGGGGTGTTTAATTGACATGTGTTGGAGTCTTAGTTGGTATGCATATTTTGTGTTGGAACGTAGAATTGAGTTGGTTAGTGCAGGGAGCAGTCAGAGACCTTGACGGGCAGACAGACCTGAAACCACGTATAGAAGATTATAATATTGCATAACAAGGCATTCAAAGATGCATGAATGTTGTCACAATGTTTTATACTTCATTGAAACACCTGTAAAAGGCCTTTGCAACATGCTCTGGCCACTACCTTTTTTGCAGATAGGTCTAATTTCCTTTCTCACATTGATTGATTGATTGATATTTTATTTCTATCGCGCTCATACACAAGTGTTTCAGAAGTGCTACTATAAGACCCAGGCTGTCTGTCTGTCTGTCTGTCTCTCGCTCTATTTACCTACCTCTCTCTCTCTCTCTCAAATAGATATATTATCCCCTGAATACCTCAAGAATGTAAAAATCGCAGATGCAGGAAGAGGACGTCTGGACTCCAGAGACTTCACATATCACCTTAAGCTAAGTGCTAATGGTTATGGGAGGCAAGAGCTTTTGATTCATAGGTACAGCTGTTTAAGCTAAGAAGAGTCCTTGGACCAGAGGGGCAACCCATGGCTGTTGATTAGAATATCATGCATGACAAACAATTCTAAGCTAAGGGGGAAGAAATACTTGCTGGTAGGAGTGTGTCAAAAAGTATCCACATTAGCCTAAGAGAGTGGCAAAATGGGTGACATTTATTCCTTAGACTGTAACCTAAGCAGGTGGGGAGGAAATACTTTCTGGTAGGTTTGCGTCACAAGGTGTCATATTTATCCCATGAGGGAAACCTGTGTGTAGTATTCAGTTCAGGTGGCCGCAATGATAGCCCAACATTCTTTATTGGAAAGTCATTGCGTGCAGCTCTGGTGAGGTGACAGTTGGTTGAGCTCCTTTATGCTCTTTCGCTGGACCTGCGTTGGGGGGAGTATTTTATTGGAATACACCACTTTACATTACTCTTTCATTGTGCGGAACCTCCATTATTACACTGTGGCTAGAGGGTGGTAATATCTATGCCATATGTGTACCCTAAAGCAGCGAGGGAGAAGTGCATACCGGAAGGTAAAGTAAAGTGAAGATGTGAGTTGGGTACTATGCCCAAGAAGCACTAGGGGTAGGTGTTGAAGTATACCCCCAGCAGGGTGTGAAAGAGTATTAGGCAAATAGAAAATAGGCCATATTGATCAAAATTAAAAATGAGTAAGTAAGCCAGTAATGAACAGTCAACTTCAAACACTTTACGCCTTGAAACACTTGTGTATAGGCGTGTTACAAATGCCATATCATATCATACATAAAGTCCAGAAGAAAAACAGCAGCCATCCTCTAATGGCACCTCTACGAGGAGGTGATGGAGCCTTCAGCAAAAGACTGATGAAATGCCATGATCCCAGCTGAGCTGGCCCCACCTGCAAAAAGGGACGTACAAAACGTAGACATTGTTCAGATGTATGTTGAGAATTACTAGGTAGTGCAGGGGTTTTCCACCACACTCGGTTCCTGCCCGGAAATTGCATACTTCTCAGACCTACCTCAAGCTCATCAGCAACAGATAAAAACTGAAATCAACAGAAGGCTACAGCTTAATGGCAATGCGAGGACTTCCAGTCTAGTGTCTTCATCCATGGTGTTGGTAGCAATATTAGTTGATGGTGCATGGTGAGTATGCGATTAATTCAGAAAGGTGAATGCGTTGTGCAAACTTGAAGCTTTTCCCATGCCAAAAATCAACAAGTTTATTGAGGAAGATGGAGCCTCCACCGTCAACTTGGATGGGGTTCTTCCAACGTACAGTGCTCCCTTTGGTTCCTGCTATGTTCCAATGGTTGTCAGACTCTCTGTTAAGACCCCTTTTAGAACATGTTCCATAACAGGAGAAGTCCTACATAGATAACATTGTAATCCACAGTCATTAGTGAGAACATCACAAAAGAACCAGTATCTAGTGTGTCAGACCCTCTGGCCGATATAGCTAAGAGCTGATCCGAGATGTGTTAGTTGTTTCAACTAGCAGTGGACTATGTAGGCTTCTGTGTGGGAAGTGGGCTTGTCAGCACACAGGAAATGTAGATGGAGGCAGTGCTATGAACCTGTTTTCCCCACACACATAAAGAGGTCAAGTTCTTTTGAGGGTTAATAGAATATTACGTTTGATGTATTGCCTGCGTATCTACTATTGCAGTGCCCTTCACAGAGAAATAATCAACCATCTCAATTGAAATGGGACCCATAAAAAATCCAAGCCTTCCAATCTTTAAAGACTTGTCTATGGAACCTTTGTCTGATGGTAACACGCGAGTTTTCAGGGTTATTTATCCTACAAATGATGCTTCCAAAACTGACTCGGTTGCTGTCCTGTGCCAAAAAAGACAAGAGTGAGAAGGTCTCTCACAAACAGAATACCAGCGCCACACAGTCTGTACATAAATGTGCTAGTATTTTATTCTTTAAAGTGTGTTCCCGTAGGGGTGCCATTTTAACGACACGTGTTTCGGCACCATATGTGCCTTTTTCAAATCAGGGCAAACAATTAATTATTTTCATTCATTAAATCGTCCTTGTATATTCTTACATCTGCAGAAGGGATTTAACCCAGGGACTATGCAGACACCAACTCAGGTTTGGAGAATATACAAGGGCGATGTAATGAATGAAAATAATTCATTGTTTGCACTGATTTGAAAAAGGACCTTTTTCAAATCATTATTGATTTTTCATTATTGATACAGGAGGTGGGGATTCCGTCCTCTGTTTTCTCTCACGTAAGCAACGCCATGAACACTGTAGCTTGAAACTGGTTGCAGGTTTAAAAAAGTTGATACCATCAAAACGCCATTCGAGAAAAAAAAAAGAAAGACAAAAGCCCTCATCATGAATATGGACATGCAGCCAGAAATGGCGGTAATGTGACAGTTATTCACTTACTCCTGCATTATCACACCACTGTACTACAGGTTATGGCAGTAAGGTGGAATATTTACCTCCATCAAAAAGTGGAGCTGCATTTGGCAGGAAGGGACGGTAGGTAGAACACCAGACTGGCAGCCATGCAGAATGAGGCACACTCTGCTCAGCTTGCATCAGCAAATAATACATGATTTCTATGCACTCTGATGAATAGAATTCATCCAAAGCGGATTGGCCAAAGTGTGTAGCAGGTTGCTAATTAAGAAATAATACCTGCTGGCTTAACCGGCAGGTAATGCCATGGGGCCCAAGTTAACGCCGGGCTCCGGTGAGGTTACAACCAGGTGTAGCCTGTGAAATGGAGATTCTGAACAGCAATATATTTGTATGAAATAATGCATTGTGGAGAGCACGCAAACTGTTGTTTCATGCAAATACTCAGCCAACATGGCCATCACGGTATGGAAAGCTACCTACAGAGACCCTCTTCCATTATCATGGCAGACCCCGGGTTTGTGAGAAGTCTTTCTCATAATCCTAAGGCTCCTATGATGTTATATTATATTTTATTGAGAGTACTTATCAATTTATCAGCAGGAAAACGGTGTGCACGAACCTGAAGGAGGGAGATTATGATTCCAGAAACGTGTAGTTCTTGGGAGAGCAATCCAAAAAGTATATCGTGTTTCTGCTTCAAAGAACACTCTCGCAAAGCTGTAACCTCTTTGATTTGTTTGAGCAAGCTCTGGAGAGTCGTCTGTCATCAACATCTCCGGACTATTAGGAAATCATGTATTGACTGGTTCCCACTGCAATATCTGTTTGCACTATCTATGAAGAAGACATTGAGAGCACTGTTATATGGAATTTGTTTATTTCGATTTGTCATTGAGGTTTATTTTTTGCGTTTTTTTGTTTAAAATTTATGAGAAATACGAAATAAAAAATGAACACTGGAGGACTTTGATTTAATAATCTTCATTGGGATGATTCGGGGGATTTCATTAATGCTTTGAAGAACTCTATATCCTCTACATCCCATGCCCCTGTAGACTGGGTCATTTGCCCGGAACACCTGGGCTCATTTGTAGAATTATTTTGGAACGCTTTATATATTTAATAACTTATTTTTTCAGTGTTGGTTGTGCGCCCCCACTACTTTAAGTGGTGCGTGGGTGCCACGACACGGACAGGTAAGTGGGAGCCAGAGCAGGGCGAGGAGGTGGAGCTTGGGGGAAGCCACAGGGAGAGGGAAGGAAAATGGATAGCGGGTGTGAGCAACGTTAAGCTTGCTGTGAACCCGGGCTCAGATTCTAGCTTAAGCCAAGTTTTGGAGCAACCTGATTGGCTGCTGAATGCCCCACCCCAATGTGCTAGTTTGACTGCTGGGGGATCTTGTTTGTTCTTGTGGCCCTTCCTCAATAAAGAGTGAATCTTCAAGAGGTTTGCCCTCTCTTTTTCTTCTGGGCGACGGTCAGAATGAGTAAGCTGTAAGAAACACCAGTGCAGTGCTTTCTTCACCCTGTAGCCCGTTTATACTGCAATAATCCGAAAGAGGAGCACCACAGAACGTTTGAGAATGGCTACCCATTGACGGTTGCACATGGAAGTTTATAATTACTCAGATATCCAACATGATACAATGACGCTTCTCAGTAAGCGCATGTGTCCATCTGTTGTATACAAATGACCAAGTAACACAGCTACGATATGCATTTTTTTATTAGAATGCTGTTGGATATTGTTCCATGTCCATTTACCATCAGTTTTTCTCGGACTTTATTCTGACATTGAAGCACCCCTGGCAGAAAAAAAAATGGTTAGTGTCTCGCACAAATGACAGCAGTTATTTATAGTTGAAGGGAAAAAGAGACGTACTCATGCGAAGGTGCTTCCTGTAGAATGACCTCCTCATCCGGACTAGCGAGAAAATAAATAGTAGAATTAGAGATATGGATGGCAGCAATCAATGACAAGCACACAGCTTCCTCTCATAAAGATCTGATGAATGCTGTTGCGAACAGACCTATTGATTGCTGTTGGGGTAATGTCACAGTGGAATACATTAGCAGCGAAGTACTGTACTTGGAACTCTTCTTCCCACGTTGTACGAAGGGCCTCACTGACCTTTGCAGTATTATGTTATAGGAGAGGGTGCCAGCTAACCAAACTCCTCACCACAGGAACCGCTCTTCCTGCACCTCTCATGTCAGGGTGAATGACAACGTATTCAAATTCACATCCCAGATGCCCTGTATACTGCCCTGGGTCTTGTCTTTCAGTACAAAAACCATGGAGTACTTTCTCTCCTACTTCATTTTACTTCATGCTGCTTGCTCTGTGACCAGCAAGGCTGCTCTTTTATTACTGCGCCATAAAAGAAGTGATCTGTTGCTCTTCAAGCAGCTGGGCCTGGTGTATGATGCTGGGAAAGGCTACTTGGCAACTTAGAGGCAGCATATTTTAGCAGTGTAAAATACCCAACAAAGACATCCCAGTCAGTTTCTTTCGAGAAAACAGTGGGTACCAAGTTTGAAGCACGTTTCAATTGTGCAATTAGCATGAAAAAGTGCAATATATATATAACTACTTAGACACCCCAAACGCCCCTTCCTAGCCCTAATGCCACCCCTGTCCCACGCCTTTCACCTCCCTTCTACCACAATAGCACTTACCAGGAATGCACTTTCAGAACACATGCATCTTCTACCACTTGAGTAAAGTGCACTTACTTTCATTCAAAACCTGACCTCCCTTCATTGCTCCTCTCCCCGCCCATCCACCCCAGCCCTCTCTATGTCTCCTTAGCAATTCTGGAATGTACTCTCTTGTGCCTTGCAGGTTTTTGCTCACTACCCTTAATTAAATGTCATTGGTTTGTAAATGCTTTTACATCCTGCCTGCGACCAGATGACTTTGGTGCCTTGAAGCACTAGTGTGATCTGATGTCTGTATACAAAGACACACATAAAAAACAGTAACAAAATACATATTTTGAGCTTAATCATTGTCTTGTAGCACCCCTCATTCGACTATGGTTGTCTGGATGAAATCCTGCTTGGTAAAATCAGACTCACAGCAATGCTTGTTGGAGGTAATCAGGATTATGTATTCCACAGAATTCTCATCTTCTCCACTTGATTCAGGCACATGCACTACTTACTCTTCAAAAGAAAAACCCTGAGACATGATTTAAAAATCTCCATCATTCATGTTGCTTTTCATGAGCAGGCACGTAGTGTTTTTTTTATTATTCTTGTGTTTAATCATTAGTGCTTTTCCCCACTTTTTCTTGGTCCTGAAAACAGCATATAAACATTGGTTGATTGAAAACAATTCCCTTCAAGCTCGATACATAACCGTGAATCATCAACATGCATACCATATAAGCCACCCACAAATGGCAAGTAAAAAACTCTCCTAAAAGACAGAAATCAGAGCACTGCACCTCTGCAACTAAGGTACATAGCGCAGCCCCAGCCAATGCATCCTAGAAGCACAGGCACATAAGGCTTCCTTTAGGACAAAAATGGCTGCATGCTCTAGACACCAAACACCTCCAAAATGATACTTTCCGTCTCAGGGTACTTTCCGTCAGCATGCATTAGCACTACTGCAAACCTGTCATACATTCCCCCTTCTCTCTCACCTAGCCTTACCCCTCCCCCATCTCCCTTCTCTTTCAGATCCAGCAGAGCACCTGGAGACACAACAAATGGTAGTGGAGCGAGGTATAAATCACATAACATAACATCCCTGTAGTACAACCAGAAAGTCAACTTAACTCGTTCATATATTGATTCCCAACTTCCTGATACTAAATCCTTAGTAGCAGAGATGGTCTCTTTTGCACCTTCTGGTGGGCCATCGTCCAAAGTCACCTTCTCCCCAGTCACTCCGGAGGCAATTTGTTCTCTTATTGCAAACTTAAAACCTCAAAAGCACATTCATGTTCTAGTTCCAGACCGTCTTGCCAAACAGCATGCTAGTTCATTATGTGGTTTCATCACTGCTTTTGTCAATGCCTCTTTCAATCAACATCTTGTGTCCTCAGAGTTGTGCTCCATTACTCAAAAAGCCATCAATAGATCATAATTTACTTTGAGGGGTAAGAAATGTGAGACAGACAGATTTTAGAGTGTTTTTCAAACAATGCTGTTTTATTTCACCAAGATTGAAAATCCAACACCTTTTCTGCCTAAATAAATTAAGGAAAAACACCCTGATATAACATTTCTGGCCCTCAAACTAATACAATAACATAAACAAGAAAGTATATGGCAATTTGTAAATCAAACACTGGTATGTGTAACACCTTTAAATCTGATGTTTATAACCTGAGATAATTCCCCTTCCACAGGATTTAAGTCAAAGTCAGGCCCAACACAAAACAACAGGGAAATCTAAGGTTGAAACCGAGTTCAAACACAGTTCCTGATGAAGTCTGTTTGGATTGAATGAAACGTTCAACACTTCACAGTTTAACCCAGAGAAGATCCTTCTCCCCCAGGAAAAATAGTTCAAGAAGTTCTTTAAACAGAAATGTACTGCTTCTCTTGAATTGCTGTGTAACACAATAACTTCTTGACTTACAAAATGTCACTGTGCTTTCCTCTTGGCACCATGAAACACAACAGCTTCAACTTTCACCAGGGTGATCGACTCCCAGTCTTCTACCTCTGCTTCTGTCTGGTCCACTCTCCTACCAGAACTAACTACTTTAAGTGTATACCACACAGTGTCCACTCTTCTGTGTTTACGTTTAAACACAACAACTTCTTCCACTTCAAACAGCTTTTAACATTTCTGTACCACATTATAGCAAAGACACGGTTGTCATCAATGCTCCGTTTAGCTCTGCTAGACAAGCAATGTCTTTGTCTCCTTTTAACACCACCTTCCTTCTAGCACCATATCGTATCGTAACCATTCTTGTCCAAGTACTTTCAATTCAACCCCTATTGGATTTGACAATGCAATTTCCTGACCAATAGCTGGTTCCTCTACACCGCAGTCATTTATGTACAAGCTCCACCTTTAAAGATGTTATATCAGCCCCTTTTCTTCTGGTAGTAATGGTCATTCGCAATGCAACTGTCATTTCAGTCTCTTTAGGCTGAGGGCAAATCTTGTTCACCTCTTTACTTAAGGTAATGCATGCTTGTTCTTTCCTGTTCAACATATAGAGGTGTAATACTTGGCCTTTACAGGATACAATGTTGTCAGGTCTTTAACGTGGCTTGGTCTTTGTGTTAAAGCCACTTATAAGCACACATGACCGTAATTAACATTGGTAAAGCTGTTTTGAGAATGTACAAGGTTTAAACTTCCTACCACAGCATGTTCGCTTATACGCGAATGCTACATTTGTTGCACTCCATTGTCTGACAGGCTCCGGTCAGCTTTATTTAATTTCATTCCTCGAATTGACAGTTACCCGCCTGCACTGCCTAAGGGCTTGGGAATGCGTGGCAACACTCACCGGCTCCTCGGTCTCTTTCACAGGCTGCAGCGCTTTTACTGTGGGTGTTTTCTTGACGGGGCATGCTCCTCTTGGCAAGCTGCATTTGGTATCAAACCACAGGCATGGAGTCTGGTTCACCACAACCCCCGGGAGCCCACCAGCCTCCAGGCATGGTCTGCTGCACACTTCTCACTGCAAAAACTATGCAATCAGGTCCACATGGGGCAAAGCTGTCAGACTTCATGATTCCTGCTGCGCAACCTCTGCACTCCAGACTTTGGGTGAAAAGGGCAATCTTGGAAACTGGAATAAGTGGATGCCAAATCTCGGTGTCCCTTCTTTTCTCCCATTTCTGTGGATTTCGCCAACAGAAAGTTTCTGCCACCTCCTTCTGGCCCCAGATAGTGCTTTTTCTGCTACAACTGCTACTACTTCTGCAAACACAACTACTCCTACTTGCCTGCACCTGAGAGAGCCTCTCAGCCTCCCTAAAATGTGGTTTGTTAAGCCTAATTGCATGACCTTTAGGCCTGCACTGCTCTAGAGCCCTCTTCTGCGTCTCAGTATTCTTGGAATTATGGGACTTGGAGTCCCAAGCAACAAAGTCAGTTGTAACTAGTGAGTCACTATTCTTGACTTTCAAACTGTATTGTTTATAGATTTCTAAAAGTACTTCTCTGAGAACTGCTCTTGCATGGCCTTGTCAATTGAAATGTGCCTGTCAGTGCTTATCGGGTCTATGTGCATTCCTCTCGATTGCTGAAGTTGAATGGATCTGATGAAACAATATTTTTCCATGGCAACTGAAGATGTACTTTCAATTACTTGCACAACTACTGAACTCAATATTTTTTTGGATTCCATATCTTGGAAGTGGTAAGTGCAGTATTTAGCAGAAAAACCAGGACTGTCGCACTGTCCATCACAGCAAGCCAGAGCCTTTTGCCAGTGAGAGCATTGTTCATTGACAACTGTTTGAGAGTCCATGCCTGGCTGATAGCGGGAAACAAAAAATCCTTCTTATATTTGTAGTATTGGTTTTTCGAAGGAACTGGAGTCCCACAAAGTTAGAAAAACTTGAAAGTGTACTGAACGTTGATCCACTAAACAACAATGCAGATGAACAAAGTACATTTCCAGCAGCCACTTTTTCAAGTATAAGTTGAGCAGACCATGGGCCTCATTTCACAGACGGCGATAACCAATGGCGCTATTAGCGCCATGGTTGCCGCCGGTATTTTACCGAGTCTGCCATGGTGAATGGCGGAATTACCGCCCTATTCCAAGGTGTGTGGGGCGGTAATTCCCCATTCACCACGGCACTTCCCCATTCCCATTTTTGCCCCCATAGGGCTCAATGGGAATGGGGAAGGCGGTAATTACGGTACCACAAATTGTGGTACTGTAATTACCACCAAGGTCCCTTTGCGGGTCCCATCCTTAACGGCTGGTGAAACCAGCCGTTAAGGTAGGGTCCCACAAAGGGACCTCGTAGTAAGGCGTTAAGAGTTTACCGGCACTGGTACCCTTACCGGTACCGGTAAACCCTTACTGCCATCTGTGTAATGAGGCCCCATGACAATTAGTTATGGTGTTGTACAGCTACCCTTGATCTGCACGTTGGTGCCTTTAGCTACATGAGTAAACTCCACGAATGGCTCCCCACAAATCCTTGCATGCAATTTATGATCACATTTAACCATTTTCATGATCTCAGTCAGGCAGCAATCAAATAAAATGTATTTTGGCTCCTTCAGTAGCCAATCACCCAGAGGTATAGTGGATTGCGACTCCATTCAGGTGGAGAAGTCCTCAACACTAGGAAGAGTGAAGTCCTCATCACTAGCACAATCGTCAATTGGTGGTGACGATGCTTGTTATTCTGTGTGTGATATGTCCACATGTATTGGGGAAACGGGGAACATTTGCAGGTTCCCAGAAATATTTTTTTTAAAGGGTTTTGAGTGTGTGGGCGGTTCTAGTAACAATTCAGAAACATCTTCTGTGTAGTCTCTTCTGGGTGATGTTGTGTTGTGTAAGAATGATCCAGGTGTACTTTTCATGGGTCACTGCTAACATTTAATTCAAATTCAAGCCACTGGGCTGCTACATAATGACACTGAATCTTGCGTGGACCATGCTCAGCCTCAACATGTAGCCGCTCCCAAGTTGCGTCTGTTTGTCAAACGACGTCCTATGGTTAGTGTAGCTGTCTGAGTCTTTATGCTCCTCTTCACCGTAGGCCTCTAATTTAAGAGAAAAGGCATGCTTATGCTTAATTTATAGCACACCTACAGAATAGATCAACTGCAACTTGAAAATGTAATATCAATGGTGTAAGTGGTAAACAAATTATTTTAAAAACCATTATGTACCTTTGGTTTGTGGATTTTCTTGAAACTGTCAAATTGAATTTGCTGACCACCAGACGAAGCTGAAAAATATTTTTAAATTGTATAAACCTTGAAATTTGCTCTTCCACATAAAGAATCATATATCCCTATATCCAAATATAACAAAATGTCACTACGGAAGAAACTACCTTCAATCGTCTCATAAGTCTGCTTAACCACTCAATATTGTGTCACTGAACCTTCCTTATTGCTGTATACCACTGTTTTCGTTACCAAGTTACTGGGACAAGTGATAGGAAATAGGAACATTGCCTAACTGTGGAACAGTGTCTCCCTAAACTGCTCCCAATCTGATATGCTGCTTACCTTAACTATCCGGCCCTGCTTTAATCCCTGCTCTCTCTGACCACCAGCTGCCTGTTCATAGTTACCGCAGCTTATACTATACACTATACACTACCGCATCTGTCGTATCTACTTCTGCAAACACAACTACTCCTACTTGCCTGCACCTGAGAGAGCCTCTCAGCCTCCCTAAAATGTGGTTTGTTAAGCCTAATTGCATGACCTTTAGGCCTGCACTGCTCTAGAGCCCTCTTCTGCGTCTCAGTATTCTTAGAATTATGGGACTTGGAGCCCCAAGCAACAAAGTCAGCTGTAACTAGTGAGTCACTATTCTTGACTTTCAAACTGTTTTGTTTATAGATTTCTAAAAGTACTTCTCTGAGAACTGCTCTTGCATGGCCTTGTCAATTGAAATGTATTGGGGAAACGGGGAACATTTGCAGGTTCCCAGAAATTATTTTTTTAAAGGGTTTTGAGTGTGTGGGCGGTTCTAGTAACAATTCAGAAACATCTTCTGTGTAGTCTCTTCTGGGTGATGTTGTGTTGTGTAACAATGATCCAGGTGTACTTTTCATGGGTCACTGCTAACATTTAATTCAAATTCCAGCCACTGGGCTGCTACATAATGACACTGAATCTTGCGTGGACCATGCTCAGCCTCAACATGTAGCCGCTCCCAAGTTGCGTCTGTTTGTCAACCGACGTCCTATGGTTAGTGTAGCTGTCTGAGTCTTTATGCTCCTCTTCACCGTAGGCCTCTAATTTAAGAGAAAAGGCATGCTTATGCTTAATTTATAGCACACCTACAGAATAGATCAACTGCAACTTGAAAATGTAATATCAATGGTGTAAGTGGTAAACAAATTATGTTAAAAACCATTATGTACCTTTGGTTTGCGGATTTTCTTGAAACTGTCAAATTGAATTTGCTGACCAACAGACGAAGCTGAAAAATATTTTTAAATTGTATAAACCTTGAAATTTGCTCTTCTACATAAAGAATCATATATCCCCATATCCAAATATAACAAAATGTCACTACGGAAGCAACTACCTTCAATCGTCTCATAAGTCTGCTTAACCACTCAATATTGTGTCACTGAACCTTCCTCATTGCTGTATACCACTGTTTTCGTTACCAAGTTACTGGGACAAGTGATAGGAAATAGGAACATTGCCTAACTGTGGAACAGTGTCTCCCTAAACTGCTCCCAATCTGATACGCTGCTTAACTTAACTATCCGGCCCTGCTTTAATCCCTGCTCTCTCTGACCACCGGCTGTCTGTTCATAGTTACCGCAGCTTATACTACACACTATACACTACCGCATCTGTCGTATCATTCTCTCATGAACACTTATCTGCCTCAGCATTCTCCTATGAGGGCACGTTGTGTCCATGAACTACTGAACTTCTACATTACACACCAATCTAGCATTGACTTAAATCATGCACTACCCTACTGCCATAAGCTCAAGCATACTACGTCCCTGCTTTATTATCACTTGTATACTTCTGCCATTCTCTATCACCACCAAGACCAACCTCCATCCACACAATATGTGGCCAATGACACTTCAAAAAGCGTCATCTCTCATAAACCTTGACGCTCGATCACTATGTCCACTTCTGTTCCCCAGTCTGATTACATCTCACCAACTACTTTCCTGCCACCATTCCAACCCATCCTTAACACCTCTATCACAGAAGGCCAAACTAGATACCAACCTCATTTGCCCGTTATCACCACTCCAATGGATTCAGTTATACGCCACTAGACCGACACCTAACCAACCCTGCCCCACCTATTCTAGGAACCTGAGATTAGGATCAAGACTGAATAGGGCATATCAGCCATTAACTACCAACCGTGTAACATATCCTACTATTCCACACCTACTTAAAAAGAAATAAAAAGAAACTGAACCTGAAGTTCTATACTTACATCTATACTTACCACCAATACTAAACTTACCTCTGAAATCATTGTACTAAGTGACTTTAATCTAGGTCTCAATGAACTTAAAGATGACAATGCTACCTCTCTAGCCAACAACATTATGGAACTAGGTCTCACCCACCATATCAACTCTCCAACTCACTCTAAAGGTAGAACGCTTGACTGGCTAGCTGATCTCAACTTTGATACTAAAAGCACTTCAAATCAACTGTGTGCCTGGACTGACCACAACCTTATCTCGTTCACCCTGCAATATTGTACACCTCGTACTCCTGCTAACCTTATGGCTCCTCCAACACGTACGAGAAACAATTGAAATATAACATTAGAAACTCTACTACCGCTACTCCAACCCATCACTAACTTCACATCAACTAGCTCAGACCCCACTGCTCTCGTTGATCCATACAATGACACGATCAATCAAGCCATAGACAATATAGCACCTCTAAAATTGTGCAAAGGTAAACCATGTGCTCATTTAAACTCATGGTTCACCTCGAATGTTAAAAAATTATGGAACAAAAAAAGAAATGCAGACTGCTCTTGGAAAAACAACCCTATATCAGAGAATAAGGACATTCTTTCTAACATCCCCTCTAGATAAAAATCCGAGATCATACAAACCAAAAGAGACACCTACAACTTTGGAATCAATAAAGCCAATTCCAACACAAGAGAACGTTTTGTCATTCTAAGAGAGTTATAATCCCCTTCTCCTCCATCAGACATCTGCAACAAATACAAGCGATGGCGTACAAATATCCAAGCTGCACTCTCCAACAAAATTGAGCTTCTACAAAAGAAAATTGAAAATAAAAAATTTCCCTCGCTGTGAACCCTTCCTACGAAGTCACTAATTACCTATTTAAAACCGGCTCACCGTTTCAAATTCACTCCACTCACTATTCCTGAAGTAGAGCACATAATGGCCTCCCTCAAACCATCGACATGCCAGGGGGAAACCTGTCCTGCACCAACAAAATCTACTAAGATGATAGAGATTGTGAAAAATAGAGAACAGCTGTTGAAGAAGGAGTTCGTATGGTTCTTCCTACTGTGAAAACAAATAAAGACAGGCTTTTTGATTTCAATAAGTATATTGGGAGACACAAAGGAAATGCAGAGGAAGATAGTGAAGGGATAAATACCTATATAGATGCACAGTTTACCTGGGGAATAACATGTGGTACCAACACATGAAAAAAGTGGTGGGAAAAGCATCTAAGGAGCATTGCTATGTCTGCTCTCTCATCCTCTATGCCACAAATACAGTAAGGACTTTTATTACAAAAGAGGATCCAGAGCACGATGCAACGTGCCTCAGTCATCTTACAACATGTACTACACAAGGACAATTCCAAGGCTGTTGGGCGACCTTGCAATGGAGATCAAAATGTTTGTTTCCATGTCAGGATGACTACGTCAAAACTCTACAAATGGAGAAGGAGCCTGGATAGAAGAGCAAGATGCTTGTGTATCCTGCTGCAGGACAGGATGAGGTGATCATTGAAGAAATGAAGAGAATGAATTGCCATGATGTGACGGAAATAGCCAAATCACCTGGATGTTGGGAACAAACCCATTGATCTATGGATGAGTGAATTTCAAGAAGGAATGGGAAGAAGGAATGATGTCCTGTGCAGCTCATCTACTGAAAACAGATTACATACAAGCGGTGTAGAAGGTTAATGAAGGATGTTTAAAGTCATGGGTCAAACATTACAAACTGCTGACATGGGTAGAAGACGAATCAGGCCCAGTAGTTGTAATACTTTTGGTTAATGTGTTACTATGCTTCTGGAGACATGGAAAGAACCATGTGGGATATAACAAAGAATGCAAAACCACAATTGACGTTCCCACGATGGAGGAAGGGACAGCCGTCCTTATGGACCGATATTGGGCTTGTGAATCTAGAGCTTATATGAGGTTGTCCAAGGATTGGGGTGGAGTATGTTCTATAGTGCTCATCCATGTTTCAGCATTAGGGATTCCTCAGAGCGATATCAACATTGGAGAATTTCCAAATGTAGATGTCCACTTAAGAAAAAGAAGATTGCTTTAACTTCTCAGACTGACAAGAAGAGAGAATCATTTCTCTGCCAAATCGATAACAGCATATGACTCCATTCCTGAGGAACACAGGTTCTTCAGTAAGACTGGCACATTACTGACAACTATATTTATGCAACAACTATATTTATGCCTGGGACCCTAACAGTGGCAAATGCTAAGTGGTTACAGATCACTAGATGGAGCTTTTGCAGATAATCAAGGCTACCATAAAGGGATTCAACACCATTAAGGAAGAGTTGATGGCCATATGACTGATGACCCTCCTCAACCGAGATGCCTTGACATGATCACAGCGTTGGAAGGAGGAGTTTACATCACAATCAGGCCATCATGTTGCACATTGTACCTTCTAACGATGAACAAAATGGAACCTTGACAGAGGCCATAATGTTCTTGACAGACCTGCATAATAAGATGAAAGATGAGACGGATCATATTGAAGATGACAGTTGGTTTGCTTTCTTGTTCTCATGGATTCCACAGTGGTTGGCGAACATATTCAAGGTTCTTGGAGTAATACTGGTGCTGGTAATGTTTGTATTCTGCATAGTGAGGATGGTGATTGCCCAATGCAAGAAAAGGGCAAAGAAGTTGGTATGGATGAAGATCATGATCGATGTCAAACCTGAATTAAATGCCAAGGAGCTGACTGATGAAGCTGTCAGAAAGTACACAGAGGCCAGCATTGTAGCACTTGAAGGAATGAAGTTCCTGTATCCAATGAATCATATGAAGTATGTGGGATGATGGGTCTATTGTACCCCGAATGGATAATGTAACTGCATGACCTGGAGTATAGATGAACATGTCAAGTTAGTTGGCACCCTGAGAAACACTTCTTCAAGAGAAAATACCAGGATGTGGAAACAATTGAGGAAGTGATCGAGGAATGGACAATGTAACTACATGACCTGGAGTGTAGATGAACATGTCAAGTTAGTTGGCACCCTGAGAAACACTTCTTCAAGAGAAAATACCAGGATGAGGAAACAATTGAGGAAGTGATCGAGGACTCGAACAGAGGGGGGAATGTAGAGGAGCAGCTGCATGCCTCTGCAGGAAATGCAGACCCCCTACCTCCCATATGTTAGAAGCGTGAGATTGTGACGTGTTTGACATCAGCAGTTGTATCAATACTGCAACGTGTGTTCGAAAGAAGATACCCGTTGAGACAACCCCATCAAATATATCTCTGATGTGATGACAACCATAGGGAGGACCTCCCTGGAAGGAATATGAAAAAGAGCAAGGAAAGAAGCTACTGACATCGCAAGAGACATACAGTGATGTCTACAGACTGGAGGGGGGTTGCCTGTACTCCTGCTCTCTATATGGCAGAGTCGAAGCACAGAGCACCCCAGCCAAGATTCTCTATTCTTGGTAGCAATGGACGAGCAATCAAGGCTTAGCTCTCAGGAGGTGATGCGGGCTGGTCCCTAACTATAGTGTAGTCCCCAAGCACCCACAAAGGAATGTCCACACACTATATTAGTGAAAACACAGTCTTTATAGAAATAAGGTTCATGTTATGTACAAAATCACAATAACACACTGTGTGCTCAAGATAATCTAAAATGGTAAATATATACCATTTTTATGTGGTACCACAATTACTCTTTGATTCCATTAAAATGCATCAACCGTACTCAGTTCAAATGTCATACAAATCCGTTAATAATGTGAACCAACAATAGACATAGAAGGAAAGCTGGTTGGTTAAAACAATAGGCAGAATACTGGCCCTGTTACATAGCCACAGTTCTCTGTGAGGATCCCCCCACCTGGGCAACCTGTAAATAAAGATATCGTACAAGCCCAGTCCATATATTGTTTAGCAGAGTCTTATTTCCCTCTAAAAAGGTTCTACCACCCCAATGTACCTGGAATAGCAGAGCTCGACATCAGGTCTTCGACGGATCCTTCTTGAGTGGCTTCCTTTAAGGCAAGAGAAACAGATCAACGAGATCCCACGAGGAAAAGGTGAACAAAGTCATTGAGGAAGCAGCTTCGGTCCTGGCGGTGCTCATAGACGATCAGCCGTGGACGTCCTGAGGAGAGGAGGCATGTGGTGCACCTCGACGATGGTAGATTGTTGCCACAAAGAGTTACTGAAGAACTTTGGGCCAGCGAGGGCGTCAAGTCATTTTCGATTTGTGGTCTTTGGGTGGCGGGAAACCCACCGGCGGATGCTCCTCGGCGCATCAGCAGCCTTGACTTTCTCCGGCAGGACAAAGCGGTCGGCGGTGCTGGCGAGAGCGTCCTTGTATTCAAAGTGTCTTAGTCAATAGAGTGTTGTGGCTCCGGTTGATGATGATTGTCGTCGACAGTGATGGACTTCAATGTCCAGGTGCTTCGCTTTGTGATTCCGTGGCGGTCCCTGTCTCTGGTCAGCAGCCTTTCGAGGACTGACTTCCAGGGCGCTTGTTAGCTGGTGCACGATGGTCCCTCATAGCTCAGGAAGAGGTTGCCTAGCGACGTCCTCTCGTGGATCAGTTTCTTGAAGGCACAGCAGCTTTCAGATTGCGTCAAAGGGAACAGCGGCTCGGCTTCAAGAGTAAGCATCAAGTATCTACTTCAGCTTTTGAACTATTTCCATCAGTGAGAGGTCCCCAGATATACTATTTGGTCTTTCATTCACTCTGCTGGGTGACACTCAGTCAACCAATCATTCAGAAGAGCATTCATGCAGGCAGGCAGCCAATCCGGCTCACAGTGCATTCAGGCCATTCTCCACCCTCCAGACACTCACAAAAAGGAATGTGTATTGGTACAAGTACCCAGCCATTCAACAGTCCACACTGCATTCATGCCAGTTTCCAGCAGGGCTGTCTCATTCATTGTGTTACATACCAGGAAGCAGACACCCATAACAAGAAGTGCATATTGGTCAAACACTCCATTCACCCAGGTCCCATCTCAAGGGTGTACCCACAACATACAGTCATTGGGAAGGCTCCAGCCAGTCTGGTCTGGACTTCCCCACAATAATATATATGGAACTTCCACCGACAACAGGCCAGTCAGGGGGAAGGGACAGATTCAGGTTTTCCGAGGACTTTGGGAAAATAAGGTAACAGGCAATAGAAAACAAGAGACCACGGGGGTCCATCTTGTCTCCTATATGGAATCAACTGATTCCAATGGCAGGGACTGGGTATCCCAAAATGGAGGATACTCAGAGCACTTGTCAAATTCAGCACAGATCTGCTACCAGTCCATACCCTGCTCTGTTGGCCACACACAGGTGCCCAAAAACATACACTAGGAGTACAGGGTTGTAGCCCCACCCATGGGTGCAATAAGGGTATCCCAAGGTTCTGTACACCAAGCCAAAAAGAGGAAGAGCTGCACTGCCAGGAGTGCTGGGCAGAAAACAATACAGATCACACATGAAAAAGGACTACAGAACAGGGACAGGGAGGCCCTGTCCCTGTAATGCATTTCCAGCATCATAGTGACATCCCCAGATAATGACTGAACAGGGTGTATGTATCCTACAGAAACTAAGGACGAAGTAAAGAATCAAGTGAACTTTTTAATATGAAAAAGAAGATTACACGTGCACAAAGTGCTGCAGAGAATCAATCGTTCAATAATTGTACAGATGCTGAAACACAAGGTAGACTAAGTTATCATAGAAGCTGGCTATTTGTAGTGAATAGAATGTAGGCAAAGCCGCCATTGTATAGGTGCTGGACATCGGTATCATGCATTTAGTAAGCCAGGACCCATGAAGAGGAAAGGGAAAACTATTTTGCAGCAAGAATAAGCTAAATTGTGGAGCTGCATGGCGAGGTTGTCTGGCCTGAAATCAAGACTGTAGCAGCCAAGGTTGGCTATCTATTCTGGAAAGGGGCGAACTTGCGAAGGATGAATCATCCCTTGTTAAGGTGCAAAGAAAGAACGTCAAGAGTGCCAAAGTTTATTAATTTAGAGAGTTTGAACTGGGACTCCTAGAACATGATTACGAGTGCCCTCACTCCTGTGTATTCTCAGAGAAAAGGATACTCTGCAAGGCCAAGTTCAAAGACAATCTTCATGGCAGAAGGCATGGGTGATGAGAGATGTTCGGCTAATTGGGTGGAATGTAGTATCAGGCCCCATCTCCTTGTACCTGGGTCTGGGCTTAAGTGCTGCTAATTGAACCAAATGTTCCAGACATGGCACAAGCATGCTAACCAATTGTGGTGATCGTCCATATAATGAAGGACTTTATAGTTTGAAAACCAGTGAGGAACTGTGTATCTAATGTTTCTGAAGATAATATATTTTAGAGGTAGGCATATGTTGTCCACCTGACAGTGGGCAGCCGATTACGATCCTAGTTCCTATAGATAATATACTTAGATGTTCCCCTTAATCCAATCCTGATCCCTAGTAGGTTTTTCATTATTTGCAACGTAGTATGACATCACCTCTGATGTATTTTTGATATATAACCATGTTTCTATGAAAAGATCGAAGAGAGAAATCGAACGTATGTCCATTGTTGTTCGATGTAACTCCCTGTTTTAGATAATTGTTAATAAAACAGTACTTTGCCATCTTCCTGAGTTGGTTTGGTTATTTGGAGTTATTCTGTGCTATCCCATCCATTACATGCACATTCCTGAAGGTCCCTTAGTGTTTTTTTCTTCAAATAAATTGTTTCGTAAACTGGTGCAGGAATATCCTGACAAAGACATTTTTCTGTTGAACACTTGTGAACTTTTGGATGCAACCAAGTTGGAATAGTTCTGTTATCAAGCTGGAACAAAACAAGAACTAAAGTGGAACGTTGTTACGAGACAGGATTTTTTTAACTTTCTTTTGGGACTGTAAAACAAAATCCTTCTTGAATCTGGGGAATGGAAATTCATCCAGATTAGAAGAATAAATAGTGTTAAGATGTGGATTTAACTATTACATTTGTTGCTACTGAACTGCCATATATTACCTTATGGTGTATGTCTCTGTGAGGGACAGAATCCTTTTGTTCGAGTGTTTCCTTTATTTTATGTAGGGAAATTCTCATTAGGGTAGGGATAGTGAGGCATTCATCCAACCCTTTGAATTAATAAAACGGCATTGTTTGAAAAACCTTCACAAAGTTGTCTGCCTCACAATTCTGACCCCTCACATCATTCTCTAATTACCGCCCCATTGCAGGCTTGTTCTGGCCCACTAAGATTCTTGAAAAAACAGTTACCCTGCTACTTCAAAATTTCCTTGAAGAACACAGGATTCTTCACACTTTTCAGTAAGGGTTCGGACCATGCCATGGCACTGAAACCACTCTAGTGGTGGTCCGGGATGATATCTTGAGGTCTGTGATCTTTGCATGCTGGTCATGCTTGATCTATCAGCAGCCTTCGATACAGTTGATTTTGAATGTCCTCATCTCAAGACTGGCCACAATTGCTTTGGTATCAGAAGAATCACTGAAGTGGTTTTCATCCTTTCTCTCTAATCGAACCCAACATGTGAAAATGGGAGCCTTCTGCTCCGCCCCTCTGCCTGTCCCTTGTGGAGTTCCTCAAGGTTCGTCTCTCTGATGTCACAACCTGCCTCAAATAAGACAATTATGTCCAGGCTTTTATACGGATATTGCAGGCTGCCATGTATTATATAACTATTACATGGTTTCTTGTTCCCCAAAGGAAGCACCCATCAAGTTAAGCTGGTTCATTACTTGCCATTGATAAACATGATCAGCTGTGAAGTGCCTTTGGGGTTAGTACTGTTGCAGTCCCATTGAACATCAACATGGCCATCTTAGAACAGATCATGTGTAGACATGACAGGGGCCTTCACATGGACATTGATGACATCCAAATACGTCTCAAACTCCCTGAGGGCCATATGGTCACCAGCAAGCAAGTGACAGTGTCATTCATATTCTCAATTAGCCCGCCAACAAACTCTATTTAAATACCACTAAAACTGAGATCGGGCCGCTTCACCCTGTACGTCTGCATTTGTTATGGGCCTTGACACTAGGACCTCGCCCTATTCACACCGCTAAAGCATGACATTTGGGATTCATTTAAAACAGTCACGTATCACAGAAGCGAAAGCAATCCTAAAATCTACCTACTATATCACCTCCTATCACACGAGACTTTGGGAGTGCTCCTTGGCTTTCTAAGATTACACATCCAATTACCCTTGTTGTTGGCTTCAATACTATAATGCCATCAATGCTGAACTTCAGGCCCAAGCACTAGAGACAATGCACAATAGCACCACTTACTGACTTGTGTCCTTAAAAAGGCTGACTTCATCCCCTGTGTACAGCACTCCTCACATTTGTTGCTGAGAAAACTAAAGCATTGCACCTTGGCTTGACCTACAAATCTGTCTGTGGGCAAGCGCCACACTATCTGCCAAAGTCACAAAGATTCACACTGGATGGTGAGATGCTTATTAGCATCTCTGATGTACACATTCTTCTTTATACACGATTCAGAAAGCATAGCACAGGAGCACATCTGGAGAAACCTGCCCCATCTATGAGATGCCCACCTGCAATTGCCATTCAGGAAGACTTTGTCAAGAGCATATAAGATCCTCAAGGCATCTCCGAATTTGCTCCAGTTTTAGTGTTTACGAATAAAGCACAAGATAGTAGGCACAACTATAACATGCTAATAGGCAATTTCCAGTCCAATCTGTGTGTATTAGGCCCTGGCATGTGTTTGAAATGATTAATCACCCTGGCCGTCTAAATGGTTAAGTCCGGCTTGCCATCATGTACTAGACTTTTCAAGACCAGCTGATGATGCAGGGACATCTCTTCGTCACCAGCGCGCGTCCCTTTGGGAGTCACTAGCGCTGCAGCTCAGCCTCGAACCTGAGCATCTGAAGCTCAGACAAGGACTGACGTCACGTGTTCCTTGCAGCATATGCTCCTTATCGCTTCTTCTTCTACCCTCGCAGTACTTTCACCCCCTCCTCCCCCTTCACATCCTGCCTTTGCTGTCATGAGAACATATTCTAAGCTATGCAAAAAATGAACGGCATATATTAATTCATGCAGAACAAATGTTGCCTGATGTCATCTAATTTCCACAATATGGGAAAAACGAACTATGTATTTTCAGATTATTTTTCCTCAAGGCATTGCACTTAACACCCAAGTTGCACGTGAACATAGAGACGTTTATTATATAAAAGATGGATTTTGCATTAGTTTGCACAGTTTTAGTGTCGTCAGCTCATATAATATGACTCTTCCCTTTATTTGACTTTGCTCCATTAATTTCATTTTGCGTCTAGTGAAATAAATCATGAAAGACAGATGGATTTGTAATGAGACGCTAGGGGAAAGCCCCAAGGAAATTATTTATGAATGCCTTCACCTCATTGCTATCAGTTATTCCCCGAATAACACTTGTCTTAGCTTGACATACTGCAGCAGATATCATATTTTTACATCTGTATGTATAGACATAAATCTATCTATCTATCTATCTATCTATCTATCTATCTATCTATCTATCTATCTATCTTCAAGACTATCTATCTATTTTCCTTTCTTTCTTTCTTTCTTTCTTTCTTTCTTTCTTTCTTTCTTTCTTTCTTTCTTTCTTTCTTTCTTTCTTTCTTTCTTTCTTTCTTCCCGTAAGGTGTTTCTTCCTAAGGTATCTGAAAAGGGGCGTGTGCTGCAACCTGTAGGAGCCCTGAGTATGGGATACTCACACTGCACACATGTGTGAAATAATAACCCAGGGGCTATGAGTTGGCTCTCCTATGATGACCATATTCCACCCTCAGAGGGAATAGTAGGCTTTGAGGCACTGAAAGCCCTCTTCTATTGGATATGGTAGGCCTGGTGGTTACCTTTGATTAATGTGTACCTTGAGTAAATAAATTATGACAGACTTATCTTCAATATTTTTACATCTGTATGTATAGACATAACATTATCTATCTATCTATCTATCTATCTATCTATCTATCTATCTATCTATCTATCTATCTATCTGTCTGTCTGTCTGTCTGTCTGTCTGTCTGTCTGTCTGTCTGTCTGTCTGTCTGTCTACCTATCAATTCCTCTAAAAATGCATACGTCTACCCACCTGCACAGAGATCTATCTACCTAGGTACCTATCGATCAGTATATCCATCCATCTATTTGTCTGTCTTATCTAGCTATCCACCAAACCTCTATCTATCTATCTATCTATCTATCTATCTATCTATCTATCTATCTATCTATCTATCTTCAAGACTATCTATCTATCTATCTATCTATCTATCTATCTATCTATCTATCTATCTATCTTTATTTCTTTCTTTCTTTCTTTCTTTCTTTCTTTCTTTCTTTCTTTCTTTCTACCTGTAAGGTGTTTCTTCCTAAGGTATCTGAAAAGGGGCGTGTGCTGCAACCTGTAGGAGCCCTGAGTATGGGATACTCACACTGCACACATGTGTGAAATAATAACCCAGGGGCTATGAGTTGGCTCTCCTATGATGACGATATTCCACCCTCAGAGGGAATAGTAGGCTTTGAGGCACTGAAAGCCCTCTTCTATTGGATATGGTAGGCCTGGTGGGTACCTTTGATTAATGTGTACCTTGAGTAAATAAATTATGACAGACTTATCTTCAATTGAACAGCTTGGCAGCTTGCTTTATATATGACAGACATTGTTCAAACAAAACATTGTTAGATTAAGCAGTTCATAACACCTGTGGTCATCAGTAAGCCAGTCCATTCACATTTGTTACATAAATGGTTGAATATCATGCATTGGGTCTCCTGGGGGTGAGTCAATTCACCTCTAGTAAACAAATACGTAAATATTAACACTTTAATAGGGCAGAGTCCTGGCCTCTCCTATCGTACGCACTTCTGTTAACCTGAAGCTCTCTCCCATCCTCGACTGAAAACGGTACACTACACCCAGCTCGCCTATGCGAATGCCAGCGAAACAGTATACTTCTACACAGTTCAATAATATACTTTCGTTCCCCTTCACGGTGACAGCAAACTGTACGCTTGACCCAGCTTGCATGCGAAATGCAGGTGAGCAAGTATACCTCCACACAGTTCAATAATGTACTTTCATTCCCTTTCACTTTGACAGACACTAGCTTGCGTGGGCAATGCCAGCAAGCAAGTATACCTCAACACAGTTCAATAATGTACTTTAGTTCCTCTTCACTTTGACAGAAACCAGGCTCACATGGGCGGTGCCAGCGAGTAAATATATCTCTACACAGTTCAAAAATGTACTTTTGTTCCACTTCACTTTGACAGAAACCAGGCTTGCATGTGAAATGCAGGCAAGCAAGTATACCTCTACACAGTTCAAAAATGTACTTTCGTTCCCCTTCACTTTGACAGAAACTAGGCTTGCATGTGGAATGGAGGCGAGCAAGTATACTTCTACACAATTCAATAAGGTACTTGCGTTCCCTTTCACTTTGACAGAAACCTGGCTCGCATGTGAAATTCAGGCGAGAAAGCATACCTCTACACAGTTCACTAATGTACTTTGGTTCCCCTTCACTTTGACAGAAACCTGGCTCGAGGGGTCGATACTGGCGAGCAAGTATACCTCTACACAGTTCAATAGTGTACTTTCGTTCCTCTTCACTTTGACAGAATCCAGGCTTGCATGTGAAATGCAGGCAAGCAAGTATACCTCTACACAGTTCAATAATGTACTTTTGTTTCCATTCACTTTGACAGAAACCATGCTTGCATGTGGAATGCAGGCGAGCAAGTATACCTCTACACAGTTCAATAATGTACTTGTGTTCCCTTTCACTTTGACAGAAACCTGGCTCGCATGTGAAATGCACGCAAGCAAGTATACCTCTACACAGTTCACTAATGTACTTTCGTTCCCCTTCACTTTAACAGAAAACTGGCTCGCATGGGTGAAACCGGCGAGCAAGTGTACCTCTTCACAGTTCACTAATGTACTTTTATTCCCCTCACTTTCTACCTCCTACCTAAGACCTAGCAACATGCATTTACGTGTAAGGGCCCTCTGGCTCTGCTCTGGCAGAGCAGCAGCAGCGGTGTGGGAAACATTTCTCCCGACCATATGTCTTCGCCTACAGCCAGGCTCAACCCTGGACTCAGGGGTGGGATAGTAAAATAAGGCCAACCTGGCAACAAGGACAGCCTCGGGGGACATCCCTTCCCAAAACCGAGAGCCTGGCTCCCCTCTCTGTTTCCCACAGAGCTTCTTTCAGACGTGCCACGCTATCTATCTATCTATCTGTCTGTCTGTCTGTCTGTCTGTCTGTCTGTCTATCTATCTATCTATCTATCTATCTATCTATCTATCTATCTATCTATCTATCTATCTATCTATCTATCTATCTCTATCTGCCTGTCTATCTGCCACAAGACTATCTATCTATCCATCCATCCATCCATCCATCCATCCATCCATCCATCCATCCATCCATCCATCCATCCATCCATCCATCCATCTATCTATATCTATCTATCTATCTATCTATCTATCTATCTATCTATCTATCTATCTATCTATCTATCTATCTATCTATCTATCTATCTATCTATCCATCCATCCATCCATCCATCCATCTATCTATCTATCTATCTATCTATCTATATATCTATCCATTTATCTATCTATCTGTTCATCCACCAAGTCCACCTCTATCCTGGGCGTTGGCTTGTCTGTCTTTCGAATTAGTTATACATGTTTCTGCCTACGAATGAGCAATCCAATGTTTCCTTTCTTTATTTGTAATCTGACGATCATCAATACTATTAAAATCTTAATTTACTGATACAATGAGCTGTATCTGAAAGGGAGAATTTGAAAGGATGTTGGGCTTTACATTGCCCACAGCAAACGTAACCAAAACGTACAAATGCACAAGTATTTTAACTCCAATCACGTATCCAACACTTACAATTTCAATCTTACAACCTTGGATCATTTGCTTTAGATATTCAAACACAGTAAACGTTGCCTGTAGACTGAAAAAGTTAAGTTTTTCTTTTTTTCACAAAAAGAGTGATGTGAACTTCAGGTAACATTGGGAGAAGGTCCGTTTTAGGCATATGATCCACACTTGTTAGGAATGAAAAATAGTGTGCATGTGAGCCCTTAATGAAGGGGTCTTTGGGCCTATACGAATTGCCAGGCTTCATATGATGCTAATTAACCTTTTCACCATTCCCTTTTAATCAAGGCTCGGTAAACTCCATTAGCACCCTGGGACGGGGCGCTGGCCTATCAAGAGGCTTGGAATGCGTGCTGTATTGTATGGTTTAAGTCCACGGTCCGAGCTGCCTGGAGAGCAAGCCCCCCATTCCCTTCCCCACTCCTCCTTCTTCACCATTTAGTCCCCGTGTAGTTTCCTACACAGGTGCCAACCATTTCTTTTTTTTGTAAAAAAAAAATACAAGAAACTTACTTTGGTTGCGCGGCCAAGCACCAAGCTGTGCTGCTATCCGCGAAGTCTGTTTCCCATTTTGATTACATCGCATGGACAACAGACTTCATTTCCAGCAGAAATGCAGTGCTGGCCCGCATAACAGAGTTACGCTTATTAATATTTTTTCCCCAAGGAAATCATTAGCATCCATGTAAGTAACTACACAGGTACTAATGGCGATTTGCCCCTCAGTGGTGGACCGACCCTGTCCGTAACAACACTGCTGCCCTTATTAAGGGACCCTCGCTTCACTCTGGCCCATAACTTAACTTGGGTGGTGGGCCATTTACGAAAGGGTTGACCCGCCTCCTCAGGGCATATTGCCCCATTATCAAACTGGAAGTTAATGCTGCCCAATCAAGAAGCTTGGAACGCCGGCTGTATTCTCTAGTATGTGGCCACTTTCTGAGCAGACCAAGTGAAGTGGTGCTGGCCTGCAACACCTTACCAGCTATTAGCTCCCGTTTATTTCAAACACAGGTGCTAAGGGTGTGTTTAATTTTGAAAAAAATAAATCTTACCTTACGGTGCAGTGCTGCACTCCATTTTCAAAGTTAGTTTCCTTGCTGATGTCACGGTCATCAACACAGAAAATGGATTTCAGAAATACTGCAGCACTGCACCTGTGAGATTCCTGTTTTTTAGGTATTGTGGTTGGTCAGAAGGACACAGCCACACTGAGGACAGTTTCACCATGTGTTTATATAAGAATAAGGCCTATCTTCCCGATCGCTAAGGGGGGTTCCCTACCTACTTTACTAAGGTGCGCGTTAGTTGTCAGTGACTGTCCAAAAGGAATACGTCTGCTGTCCAAAACTAGCCCTAACTGACCGCTGTTCATCCCTGGACCTCTGGTGCCCCGGAAGTTGATTCATCACAGCTGCTGAGCCCAAAACACGAGAACAATGATACTTGAAGAGGCCCTTTCCCCCTTTAAAGGACCATTGTGAATTGTAAGACCCTCCTTCCTTACACATAACCTTGAACTTTACATTTCTTCAGAAATGTTTTGTCAAAATATGCTTCCTATCAACCCTGAGTGCCCTTTCTGCATTCTCTGTATTTCTTTTACAGGGGTTCTTTTTTAGTGTGTTCAATAGTTGCTTGCATTTTATTGTTTGAATAAAGTCCTTATATTATTTCCATAGAACCTTGAATGGACATTCTTTTCTTTGCTTCTGTATGGGTTGCTACTGTTATCAGACGAGACCCCTCCTGGGGATACAGCCTGCCCTCATTCTGTGTTCTCCAAAAGAAGTGAAGGGGTATGACGTTCGGGCTGTGTCGGTTTCACCTTTCGGATTGGGATCACTGCTCGTTTAATAGTAGTGTTTAACCACTACTCATCCCTGTACTCCTGCAAAATAGAAGTCATTTTGATTTTTCTAGTTTTCATTCTCAAACTATGAAGTTAGGCCTACCATATGGCTAATATGTATAGATTAAGAGGAAATGCAAAGAGATATATGCCATTGAAAGACATGCAATGCGTCTTTCAATCCACCTGAATGAAAGGGGATAGCCACACTGAATCATTAAGCTATGGAAGTAGAGAGCATTGAATACGCTAAAATGTGATAGTTTAACCAAAACTACAAACAAGAGAGACTCCCTGGTGTGTCTACTTTCCATCCAATTAGGAACAAAATCCATCAAATTATTACAAAACATTGGCCCATCATGAAGGAAAGATGAATATTTTTTAAAAAAAATGTCTACTGGCCTTCAGGAGAAACAGACATGTAAAACACAAAGTAGTCCATACTTTCTGAGAAAAGAACACAGTCTCACTTGGGGCAATATTATGCGTTTTACCACCAATACGAGGACACATCAAATGTGGCAGCTGTGTAGCATGCACCAAAATTGATACAATGAAAGACTTCACCCATAATAACTTTCACTGGAAACTAAAAGGGAGCACTGACTCTAAAAGCAAACAAAATGGCGGACCTCGGAACACTGTCATGCAAAAAAAAATAGTGTAAAAGAGAAACCATTAATAGAGCATTATCAACAAAAAAAGTCATACTCCAGACAAACGGCTCGTGTTTGTACTTTAACAACGACAGCAAGCCCACGGGGCAGTCGTCTGACAGGTAATCACTTAAATGTAAGCAATGATGGACATATCAATTAGATACAGTTAATGGGGTCACAATATATCTGTATAAAGCGATATTGTAATTATTTGAGGCATTACAGCCAACACCAGTGCCATGTTTTCATGAAAGGCTTCCCACTGAAATGACAGTCAAGAACAATCATTCATAAAGGTGCAGTGAGCTAATATGTCACTCTGTTAGTGATTGAACACCTGGGAGATGTCATTGCCACTACAATAGTTATGACACATGTGAGTGATTGATGCGGTCGCGTCAACTATGCAAGAGGTCATCCTGAAATTGTGAAGTGAACTAGGACTCCAGGTCACATAATAAATTGCTAATGAAGACCACGTTCATCCAGTTTTTTGATCATTGCTATTTGATGGCTGTATACCGCTGGACCACGTAAGAATGTCATAGAGGCGCACGTTGCCATAAGGTGAGCACCATTTTGAGAGAGACAATGGTGGACGTTGAAAACTTTGGCATAGTATAATAGTAAAATGTATTGTTGAAGATTAGGTATTTATTGCACCTTGTCAAAAAATAAGGCTGACCAGTACGTATTAGAAAGTTTACATCATTTTGAAGTGGCACAAGAACAGTGCATGCCATGTACAAGGCCATCTTGATAGTATTAATGGTGGACATCACCAACAATGACGCTGAGATTCTGGTAAAATAAGCAAGGAGCTAAACGTCTCTGTTGAGCCCGAGGCTTGAGAGGTCAGATACTGTTGTATCTTATCCCGGAAGAATAACATACATGCAACATTTCAGAGAAAGTATTTAAACCTCGATATTAAAATCAGGCTCACCGATAGGTCGAGGTCTGCTGATCCAGAGGAAACAGGACACTGGATCCCACACACATGTATTAATGTGTACACATGGACCCGGGATTTAGGTAAGGGAGCTTTATTTGATTATGCACTCATAAATGATAAGAGTATATAGCAACCGTCTTTTTGAAACAAACGTTAACCATCTCCTTTAAAGAACATTTCAGAATAAGATCAAAGTGGATTAATTCCTGCATGATGGGAACCTGAGTATCAGTATTTGAGAGCAGCTGAAGTTTGTCTCCATTTTCTTGATGGTTTTTGTTATGGGAAACGGGGCGCTTGCCCCTTTAAGGCAAAGCAAAAGAAGAGGCTGGGAGGAGGGACGAGGAAGGAGTGGGAAAGGGGAGGGAATGCACGCGGGGAAAGTTAGTTAATGTTAAGATAATAAAGGAGTAAGACGCATGCCAGAGTCTGTGTGTTCTTGCATGGCTGGGCGCAGTTAGAATGCAACAACTGGCGACGAGCAGTCAGCCCACACCGTTGTCCCAGTGAGGAGGGGATGTAGCTGGCCCGAGGTCGATGTGAGTCCCTTAGTGGTGGCTGAGATTGCTGCGTGGCCAGTGGAAGCGGCCCGAGCTAGTGGTTGCGGAGGGGGTGGAGACCCAGAAACCACTGAAGGCAGCCCAGCGGTGACCAGGACTGTGTGGAAGACCAGCGGTGAGGAGGACTGCGGGCTGCCGGAAGGAGACTGACAGTGGAGGAGCTGAGTGTGAAGCGAAGCAATGCTGCGGCTGGCGACGGATCTGCCGGAAGGAGCAGTGTTGTGCACGCCAGGTACGGAGGAGTCCCAAAAAGGGACAGAGAAGAGTGGCAAGACATGCCGCACGAAGCAGGGTGCATGCTGCCTGCACCTCAAAGCATATCAGTCCACTAGAAAGCAAAGATTAGTAATAAGTCCACTAGATAGTGAGGATTGATAATTAATAACTGCAGACCCACTAGAAAGCGAGGACTGGTATTTCATAGCTGCGACACAGCAGCAAACGAATTTAATAACTGCAAACTTACTAGAAAGTGAGGACTGGTACTTTAAAACGAAAATTGGTCTGCTCCACAGCGCTGCACATGCTGCACGTGCGAGGTGTCAGCATATCCCCACTCAAAGCGAGGAGCATAGCAGTCCAGAGGCAGGCTTCAAAGACACCGGCACCACCTCCACAATCACCAGACTCCACCAGGGTGACACACGCCCACACCAAGTGGCCCAGAAACCCAGCCACATGGCCGCCTCAGCGGCATGTGCGCAGACACAGAGTGGAACCTGCAGAGATAAAGCAGGCGCAGACACCAGCGCCTACAACAAGGCAAGACATGAATGTCACAAGCAGGAGCCGGAGCAGGGGATGGTGCTGCACCACTCCCAGCAAGGGTAACCCACACCAACCCAGTGTCATTTCTACGCTGCCCCAACCTCACGTTGGAGCCACAAGAAACCTAGAGTCAGAGATGGCAGGAATGGATGGACGAATTTGACGAATTTATGGGGGCGGTGGGAAAATCAAGAAGCACCCAACAAACTGGACATCTTTATCAACCTGGTAGGAAAGGAAATCAAAAGCATCATCAAGACCATCCCTGATCAAGAAAAAGCAACTTATCCACCCCTTATCACTGCTATCAATGGACGCCTAGTGGTTTTACCAAACAGAGATTACGAACCATATACGTTCAACCAGTGCACCCAGGCACCCCATGAGACAATAGGACAGTTCATACTAAGTCTCCAAAGAAAGACAAGGTATTGTGACTTTTCAAACTTTAATGATGACAAAGCCATCCGTCTACGATTGATTGAAGGGTGTCTGTCAACCCAATTCAAGAAACACGTGTTGAAGAAACCTCTCCCACTACAGGAGATTGTAGAACTGGCAAGGGTGTATGAGCGGGTCGATGCGCAAGCAGCCAATATCGAAAATCCAAAGAAACTGGACACAGTCGCCTCCATTATCAATAACTCGCTGGGGCAGACACGCCACCTTGGCACATTGTCTCGCCAGGACAGCTGGAACACATCGTCCCGCCAGGATACCTGGAACACCGCCCGTCAGACCCAACCCGAGAGACAATGCTACCCCTGTGGGTTTGAATTCCCCTACAAAGGACAATGCCCCGCCATTGGCCAGATGTGTATGAGGTATGGCCAGGAAAACCATTTCCAGAGCATGTGTCGGGAAAGAACACCACTACTACCGGCGTACAGACCTCCGCCCCAATGGACTCCTGTCAGGAGATCCGATTCAACAAGGCAACCCAATCCACAGCCGTACCCAGAGAGGGACAATACTAGGAAAAACCTCAACACGAGTACCGCATATGCAACACATCCTGGATTAATTAGAGCTGGGGAGAAACCTACAAGTCGACGCGTCGAGTGGAGCATATGACAGTCCGGAACATCTCTACCATATTCAACCCAGCCATGAGGAAGAACCAAGATGGGAATTCTCCACTGGGTACCCTTACGAGAACCCTCCTGTTGAAGAAGAATCACCGGGGATGGAACAGTACCAAGAATATGACCGGTACAGTAGAGAATATGTCCGGCTCATATATGACACATCTAATGACAGTACAGCACCTAGAGTGACAGTGCGCCTCAAAGGACTTAACACACCATTCCTCATTGATACAGGAGCCACTGTCAACATAATGAATGTGAAAACATATGAGGCATTGACAGAGACGTATCCCCTACAACCATCTCAAGCACACATCTTCCAGTGGGGAGCGACCCTACCCCTGAAATCCAAGGAGCAATTCCTGTTCGACCTGGTGCACAGAGGACGACGAGTGCCAGTCACAATTGATGTCATTCATAGCCCATTGACCGGTAGGTGCCTCCTCAGTTACAAAATGGCCACCGCTTTACAACTCATTGACATCCAGTGTGATCAATCAGAGACAATTCAAGGCTTCCCACAGTATGTTTCGGATGGAGTTTCAAGGCCCTTGGGGCCAGTGTGAAGGGCTTTAGCCCCACTGCTGCCAGGGGGCTGTTATACCTGAGGAGGTCAGCAGCATGGATCATGATAGAACTCCCCCCTACGGCCCCTCTCAAGGTATTTCCTCCAACTGGCCCTGGTTTGGTCGGATGGTACCAATGAAATCGTGTTACCAGGCGTGGTGCATGGACGTGCTTGCTAGGCTCCCATGTCCTATCTTGAGGGACGTATCCCTTCCAGTCCACTAAGTAATATAACTTGGACCTGGTGAGTTTAGAATCTAGGATGTCCTTGACTTCAAATTCGGCTTCTCTGTTAACCAGTACTGGATTTGGTGGTGTTTTGACCCAAGTTCCAGGCTGAACAGGTTTTAAGAGTGACACATGGAATACGGGATGGATCTGCATATTTGGTGGTAAAGCTAGTTTTACTGCCATGGGATTCGTAATAGCCTTGATGGTATAGCGCCATAGATATCTGGGACGAAATGCTTGAGTTCCTCTTATGGGCACGTGCCGAGATGCCAACCAGACTTCTTCCCCAACTTGGTACTCTGGGGCTTTTCTTCAGTGAGGATCAGAGAATTTTTTCTGTCTTTCTTTGGCTTGGATCTAGTGTTCTGCTGCCTTTTTGAAGGCTTGAGTGATGGTCGTATGTAAAGTCTTCACCGCGGGCATTTCCAAGGCCATAGGGGTATCTAATTCGGAAGTACGTGGGTGCCTTCCATATACGGTATAGAATGGACTCTGTCCGGTACTGGTGTGTAGCGAGTTATTGTAGGCATATTCGGCTATCCACAGCACATCCTTCCAGCTTTCTTCCACTTGATGTAACATGCATAATAGGATTGCTCTAGTGTCTGATTCGTCTGCTCCGTTTGGCCATCAATTTGGGGGTGATGACTAGTGGACAGACGAATATCGATTTGGGCAATTGCACAATTCTTCCTCCAGAAGTTAGACACAAGCTGACTCCCTCAGTCAGAAATCAGGACGGAGGGGAAACCATGTAATCGTACGATTTGCTCTAAAACACCTTTGCTAGACTGGATGCGTTTGGTAGACCCTTAAGTGGAATGAAATGAGCCATGTTAGAGAATAGGTCAACAACCACTAGGATAGTGTTGAATCCTTGACAGGGAGGCAGATCTGTGATGAAATTGAGGGAGAGTGTGTGCCAAGGTGCAGGTGGAATTTCCAGGGATTGAAGAAGGCCTGCAGGTCTTTGTTCCTGGGATTGATTCTGTGCACAAATGCCACATGACAGAATGAAACTACGTAATTTCCTTTTGCCAGGTCGGCCACCAATAATTTCTTTTCACCTTGGCT
Organism: Ambystoma mexicanum; assembly: GCF_040938575.1. Classification (NCBI taxonomy): domain Eukaryota; kingdom Metazoa; phylum Chordata; class Amphibia; order Caudata; family Ambystomatidae; genus Ambystoma; species Ambystoma mexicanum. The sequence continues at coordinate 379,306,113 of NC_090927.1, read as the reverse complement.
AGGGTCTTGTCAATTCATGGATGTCCTTCTATTAGGGGGTTGTGATAACCATAAATGACATGTTCTTGTAGTGCCTTATTCAGTAGATATAAATGCCCTCTGAAATACGGGAGTTGGTTCTTTGTTGTGTAATGTTCACCTTGAGTGGTCTAGTCTTGTCGAGCCTCAGTGTTCATTAGGAGCCGAATTTCCTTTTGGAGTTCGTCCAGGGATAACGTTGTTGTAAGTCCTAGTAGTTTGTCACCTGGAATAATGGCCACTGGGTCTGGAGTTGAATATGCATTCTCATCAATACCCATGCGGGATAGGGCGTCAGCTTTTCTGTTGTGGACTCCAGGTTGGTACGTGATTATGTAATCATATTCTGCGGAGAATAAAGCCCATCAGAGTTGACGGGCTGATTGAGCCTTTGCTGTCTTGAGGTATTGTAGGTTGCGATGGTCAGTGATTACTGTGATGGTATGTCTGGCGCCTAGGAGGTAATGCCGCCAAGCCTTAAAGGCTGCCTTGATCGCTAGGGGTTCCTTGTCTGCTATTGCATAGTTAAGTTCAGGTGTAGTACATTTTCGTGATCAAAAGGCCACGGGATGTAACTGGCCTGTTTCGGGATCCCTTTGGGAAAGAACAGCCCCCATTACCATGCTGGAGGTGTCTGTTTCCACTACATATGGGAGATCTGGGTGGGGGCGTCGTAGCACCGGGGCTGAGGTAAATCTTTTCTTGAGTTCCTGGAAGGCCTTCTCTGCCTCTTCTGTCCATTGGAACAGTACATTTTTTGCAATAAAGAAGTGATCGGGTACACAATCTGGGAGAACCCCAGGATGAATCGGCAATAAAAGTTTGCAAAGCAGAGCATACTTTGGACACCTTTGACTGAAGACGGTGATGGCCAGCTAAGGATGGCATCTACTTTGTGCATATCCATCCGGACGCCTCTGGGAGTGAAGTAAAAAACCAAGGAACTCGACTTTGTGGCATGGAAGGAACATTTTTAAAGTTTGGCGTATAACTGGTGCTGTCGGAGTTTTGCAAAGACGGAGCGAACGTGCCTGACATGGTCCTGTTTAGAAGAGGAGTACACCAAGATGTTGTCGATGTAAACTAGGGCATATAGTGTGATCAATTCCTGTAGTACATCGTTCATGAAGTACTGGAATGCGGCGGGAGCATTGCAAAGCCAAAATGGCATCACCTGATAATTGTACAGCCCATACTTAGTACGAAAGGCGATCTTCCATTCGTCTCCTTTCTTTACACGCACGAGATGGTATGCCCCCCTGAGGTCCAATTTGGGCATCCTTGACTTGGTCCATCAGTTCTGGGATAAGAGCTAGGGGATAACGGTTTTTAACTGTTACCTGGTTTAGTGCGCAGTAGTCCATCCACGTTCTCAAGTCCCCCTCCTCCTTTGGTACGAAGAATAGGGGCGAGGCTGCCAGGGATTTGGACGGGTGGATAAAACTGTTTGCCAGGTATTGGTTCAGATATGATTTCAAGTGGAAATTTTCAGGTTCGGTGAGTGCATAAATTAGACTACATGGAATTTGTGCACCAGGTACGAGGTCGATCTGACAGTCACATGGCCTGTGAGGGGGTAAGTTATTAGCCTGTTCTTTTTGGAAAACGTCTTGGAAATCGTGGTATTCACTTGGTAGTGTACTTTTTACACCTAGTACCACCGCCTCTTTATCTTAGACAGGTGTCCCTGGGTCAGACAATGGCATTTCCACTTGGTAGCACACATGAGCACACTCATTTGAGAAAGCTAATTTCTTGGCTCACCAGTCGATGTTAGGATTGTGAGCCACCAACCACGGGATCCCCAGAATCACCCGGAACTGAGGGGCCTTGATAAGGTCGAAGGCAATGGTTTCCCGATGTCCGTCTTGGCACAGAAGGGTCAATTCTGCTGTTCCTTGAGTTACAGGACCAGAACCTATCTCCGTGCCGTCGACAGTGGTGACCTTCTCAGTTGTCGTTTTCTGACAGAGGGGAAGCCCCATCCTTGTTGCCAGGCCTTGGTCTATGTAGTTACCAACGGCTCCGCTGTCTATGTATGCCTTCACAGCATGCATCCGAGACGGTTGTTGGTGACTGATCAAAATCACAGGCAGGGCAAGGTGTGAGGTCTGTGGCTCTTTTCCTTCGCTCGACAAACGGACCTCTACGCTTGCCGGGGCTGGACGTTTTCCGACTCTTGTTCTCCTCCTTCTTTCTCTGTAGCTCCAACTGTTCTCCTAGGGGGTTTTACGGGACATTCTCTGAGGAAGTGACCTGATGTCCCGCAGTACAGGCATAATTGCTTTTGTCTCCTTTTGTCTCTTTCGGCCTTGGTTAATGGGCTCTGCACCCCCCCAATTTGCATGGGGTCCGAAGTGTTTTCTGATGAACGCGGACTGTTCTCCTTTGAGCATACATACACAGTCTGATTCTCAGTTCTGGCTCGATCTGTCCTTAGATCTTGCAGCCTGTGGTCTAGCTGCACCACTAGGTTGATGAACTCTGCACAGTCTTTTGGCGGGTTTACCGCCTAAGCTAGGACATCTTTCAATCCCTCCCGTAATCCTCGATGGAATAACGTTGTTCGTTTCTCCTCAGGCCACCCAGTTTCAACGACAAGTCTGTTAAACGTGGCGTTATATGTTAGCAAATCTTGGCTGCCTTGGCGGAGGGACAGAAGTTCGTTATCCAGAGCTTGGCCCTGGGTGTGTCGGGCGAACAGCTTCTCCATCTCCTGTTGAAACCCCCTGAAATCCTGCAGGAGTGGTTCATCCTGGCTTACTAACAGTATGGACCAATCCTCGGCACTGCCACTCAGATATGACAGAATGAAGGCAACCCGCGACTGATCATTAGGAAAGGCTCCGGGTCTACAAAGGAAATGGAGGCGGCACTGGTTCATGAATACTGCATATTTTCTTGGGTCCCCCGTTAAACGTTCCGGTGGGGCCAAAGGAACTGCCCCAGGGAGGACCACCTGCACTGGATTGACAGATGTGGCTGGAACTGACGGAATACTTCCTGACAACAGAGCCTGCCCAGCCTGTGTTTGGAGCAATTGTCTGGCTAATTCATCGGTGCGGTCCTTGCTGACAATCAACTCCCTCCTAAGGGCATTGGTTTCTTGCCGGGCGGAGTGCACCTCGGCCCGTAATTCTCTCAGTAACAGGGCTAGTTTGTCAGTCTCTGATGTTTCCACGACGCCCAGGTGGATGTTTTAATTGAGGCTCTGAGTTCTGTTATGCTCACCAGGTAGCCACACGAGCGCCACACGATACTGGATGGAGGTCTAAGGGCTATCCCGGACCCCTCTCTGCTTGGTTATGTGGCAGACGTTGGGTAGCACCTCAGGTTTTTGTGCATTGAACTCTCCGTCCTGCGTCTCTGTGCAGGGGGGCGTGGTTGGTGCGGGTCGTTCCGTGGACCTAGTTGCTTCACTGGTCCGTGTGCCCTCATGTCGGGTCCAGACCGGCTGTGACTCCGACTCTGCTTGCTGTCTTCCAGGTGAGTTATAATGTCTTTTCCATCTTTATTCTGTCTGTTTCTTTCCCTCCGTTTTCTCTGTCTTCTCGGCGTCTTGCTCCACTACGCTGTTCCCTAACAATGTCTCTTTTTGTTTTCACAGGGATGGTTGCGATCTCAGAGATGCTCTGCCGATGGTGAATACCACAGTGAGTTATTGATGCACGGAGCGCTGTGCTGTTTATTGGTGTTAATTGCTAACATGTGTTCTCTTCTCTTCTTTGTACAGGTTGCGCTGATGTTCCGGAGTGATGAGCGATCGAAGCGCTGCTTGCCCAGGTTAGTGCTTTGTTAATGCTGACCTTGTTCCTTCTCCCTTGCAGGTTGCAGTGAAACCCGGAGATGGGCGAGGAAAGAGAAGCGCAGGGTGCTGCTAGGACTCACTACGTGTCCAGGTAAGAATTGTTATTAATGCTGTCCTTGTTTCTTTACCTTTGCAGGTTGCGGCGAACTCCGGAGATGGGCGAGGTAAGCGAAGCGCAGGATGGATTCAAGGCTGGTTACTTCACAGGTAAGTGTTCTTGCTTGCTAATGCTGCTCTTATTCTTCCAGGTTATTAATGGAATCCGGATCTAGGGCTTCAGGATCTGGAGCTGCCAGAGAAGCAGATAAGCAGGAGATGGACAAGATGAGCGTTACGCTGCAGGAGTGCAGAATAACTTGAAGCATGTTCTGCTGTTTGGGTGTGGTTTAAATAGCCCAGGTAAAGTAGTTCCATGCCAGGAACACCTAAAACACTAGACCGCATGGATTGGTTCTAAAGAACTGAGCTGTGTAATAGGCCTCCATTTTGGATTAAGGTCAAAATCTGGTATTGCTTTATTTCTGATAATGAGCCTGGTGCCTAATGCACCATGACTGACTCCATGTATGTTTCTGATGGAGTTTTAAGGCCCTTGGGGCCAGTGTGAAGGGCTTTAGCCCCACTGCTGTCAGGGGGCTGTTATACCTGAGGGGGTTAGCGGCATGGATTGTGATAAAACAGCTAAACTTCGGAATATCTTTGGCAGCCGAGATCTTCCAGGAGACGATACGCAGGTTGATAGCACCAGTCACCAATGCCTTCAGCTACAGTGATGATATCTTGGTCTTTGGAGTCACCCAAGACTATCACAACGAGACACTATGGCAGGTGTGCCACATCCTTCAAGAAGCCGGCCTCACTCTTAATGGCCCGAAGTGCACTTTCAACAAGCACACCCTGTGTTTCTTCAGACATATCTTCTCTGACCAAGGTATCAGGGCAGATCTTGATAAAATCAGCGCAATTGTCAACTTGGCATCCCCGAAGGACGTTTCCGAGCTTCGATCGTTCCTTGGCATGGCTGGATACTGTGCTCGATATCTCCCTCACTACGTGATGCTCACCAACCCACTAAGACAGCTCCTCAAGAAGGACCTCCCCTTCGTATGGGACGAACAGTGCCAGGACGCCTTTTCCACAATCAAACAGGAGCTGGCGAACAATCGCCAGCTGGGGTATTTCGATCCACAGTGGGACACGGAAATTACAGTGGATGACAGCCCTATGGGGCTTGGTGGCATCCTAGCCCAGACCAACCCGTAACAAAATACGGAGACACGCATAGTAGCATATGCCAGCAGAGTGCTCACCTTTATCGAGCAGGCCTATTCCCAGGCAGAACGTGAGAGCCTAGCCACAGTCTGGGCATGCGAGAAATTTTACCATTTCATCATTGTGAGAACATTTGTGCTCATAACTGACCACCAGGCGCTCCTGTCCCTGTTCGGGAACCCCAAAATCAAAATGCTGCTGTGCATTGAACATTGGGGCATCCGCCTCCAGGAGTACGATTACACCATTGTACACAAGCATGGGGGAGAGGCCAATCCCGCAGACTACTTGTCGAGGCACACTGACAGTGCCCCAGATGCCAACATGCAGTGTGAGGCAGAAGCATACAATGCCTACCTATCCCTGAACGCCCATCGACCGGCCATCACAAAGGAGCAGTTTGAGGAACAGTGCAGAACCGAACCAACCATACGAGCGGCCGTTCAACTCATGAACACTAACAGGTGGTGACACATGACCACAGAACACTTTGACACGGGGGAGGTGGGGGAGGCGGACAGGAGAGACTTGCAGAGAATGGCAAGGATACAGAGAGAACTGGCCACAATGGAGCAAGGAACACTCCTGAGAGGAAACTGATTAGTACCTCCCAAAGGCTTCAGGAAAGCGCTAGTCATAACTGAGCATGAAGGACACAGGGACATAGCCAACACAAAGAAAATCCTATGCAATCAGGTCTGGTTTCCACACATGGACACCATAGTTGAGGACACACTGAGACATTGCACGCCATGTCAGGTGACAGCAGCGAGCCCACCCCCATGCCCAATTCAAACAGTTCCACTACCAGATTGCACCTGGCAACTGGTGGCGTTAGACTTCTACAGGCCACTACAAGAGGGAGGCCATCTCCTGGTGGTGATCGACCAATACTCCCGATTCCCCCTGGTGAAACAAGTGACGTCCACAGCATTCCACCAGGTGGTGGCCCTGGTGGATGAACTGTTCAGCAAATGGAGCATCCCCAATGTTGAAAAAACTGACAACGCCCACCCTTCCAGGGACAAGAGTTTGGGAAGTTTGCTGCACACCTAGGGTTCCACCACCAAAGGAACACCCCCTTGTGGACACAGGCCAATGGTATGGTGGAACGCTTCATGGCCACCATAAAGAGGACATCCCAGAAAACCATGGCAGACCAGGCCTCCATGCCTCAAGCTATCTCCAAGATGCTGAGGAGTTACTGCAATACACCCCACGAGACAACCGGCCTGACCCCAGCAGAGCTCATATAAAGTACAAGCCACGAACAAGGCTACCACAGCTGGAAGATTACACTCCAGCCGAGGATGCAGAAATCAGGAAACGAGAGGCTGAAAAGAGGGGAAAGGCCAAAGAATGGACTGATCAGAAATGGAAAGCCAAAGAGCCTCAGATCCCGGTAGGCGAGGTTGCACTAGTCAGACAGACGCAGCAACAGAAAAAGGATTCCTGATATAGACCCGAGTCCCTGGTGGTCACTGAAGTGAAAGGGCCAATGATCACGGCCTTGGGAGACCATGGAGTGATAACAAGGAAGGCCTCATTCTTCCGCAAGCTGTTCCAAGAAGACCACAAAGGAGAGACGCCTACGGCAGAAGAAGAAACAGAGGACGGAGAACCCCAGGCGGAAGCACCCCGAGGACCCTCCGCCAAAGGCACCTGATGAAAATGGGGACGATCCGCGTGGCCGCCCCCAGCAGACCATACACAAGCCCCCTCGTCTCATTGAACAAATGTAGGCCACAGACTCCTGTGATAAGTAAGGGGGGGGGGTGTTACGGGCAATGGGACGCTAGCCCCTTTAAGGGAAAGCAAAAGAAGAGGCTGGGTGGACGAAAGAGGGAGGAGTGGGAAAGCGGAGGGAAAACACATGGGGAAAGTTAGTTAATGTTAAGATAATAAAGGAGTAAGATGCATGCCAGAGTCTGTGGGCCTCATTACACGGTAGGCGGGAGGGATTTAACGTTACCGGTAATGGAATACCAGTAACGTTAAATCCCCATCCAAATTATGATCTGGCACACCGCTATTATTTGTGGCACCGCTAAGTACGGTGCCACTAATAGCGGCCATTCCGCGGGCGCGTGACCCTCAAGTCCGTAATTTACGCCATGCTGCTATTAGCACATCATCACACGCCAGGCGGACGTGCCAATAGCGGCATGGAAAAGCACCCAAAACCCCTTATCGCCATGGCGCTAATACCGCTATCGCGAACCACCTGTTAAGAGAACTGAGCAGTGTTCCCACCTGCCACAGGTGGACACAATCAGCACAGGTGGAGGCAATGGAGACTCAGGCAGCACAAAAGGAGCACACCACACCCCTTCCCACACCAAGATGGTTCCAATACTTGCAGCATTACATGGGCTGGAGGACATGATCGCAGCGCAGCAGCAGCAGGCAGCACAGAGGAGACGCAGGAGGAGGAGGAGGAGGAGGGCAAGTCAGGCACATCAAGCACCACCACGGCACCTAATCATACCACAGAGGCACCCACCAATCCCCAGGATCAGAGCCAATCCATTTAACCTAACCCCGGAGCACACACACACCCTGTACCGTCTGGACCGGGATACCATAACCAGCATTGTAGACATGATACACAATGACATTGTGAGCCTCGTAGACATCCGAACTGCCATCCCCCCTCTACTCAAGGTGGTGACTGTGCTCCACTTCCTGGCCACAGGCACTTACCAGCATACGGTGGGGCAGATGTATGGCATCTCACAACCAGTATTCTCACGCACGCTGACCCAGGTACTCGATGCCCTCCTGAAGCATGCACCTGAACACATATTCATGCCACGGACTGCCCAGGAGCCTGCAAACACCAAAGTTGGCTTCTATGCACTGGCAGGCATCCCAAGTTGCATCGGGGCAATCGACTGTACCCATGTGGAATTGGTGGTCCCACATCACAATGAAGTAGTGTACCGAAACAGGAAGCAATTCCACTCCATCAATGTCCAAATGGTATGTGACGCCAACAAGACAATCACTCATTGCTGTGCCCGATTTCCTGGATCACCCCATGATTCCATGGTCCTGCGGAACTCAACTATCCCACGCTACATGGAGCGACAAGCCGGACAACGTTTGTGGCTACTTGGTGAGTAGCAGGGCAAGCACATGGCAGTGTGATTGGGGGGGGAGAGATACATACTCCGATTGGGTGTAGCTTGTTGTCCGTTGGACAAATGCACATACAGATGTACGCCAACATCCATCTGGGTAGGCCCATAAATGTACCAGAGATGAATGGACATGCAAGTGTGAGCTACATAACATAGATGACAATCCAGGTCTAGAAAATCAAACATCCATCCACATCCACATTGCACAACATTCCACACCTCAAAATACACAAATCTCATACATGCCACCAACATAGTCCTACAAAATGAGCGCAGCACAACAGCAATAATGCATTGTGGCCTTGAATGCATGCAAAGGGATCACCCCTAGCCATAGCATTACACAACGCACTTATAGCACAACTCAAGTGATGCCTCTCAGCATGGCAACATCAATGTTGGAATGGCAGTACACCAGCAGTGCGATACCAAATCTGCCTAGGACCAAGGAACCCCTAACACACGGCTTCAGCCAGGACATGTCCATTACTGTTGTAGGCATTGACGGGGTATGTGTACTTGCAGGGTCGCCCTTACCTTTGCACATTCCAGTCACACAGACAGTCTGCATGTATGCTGTTAATTGTGCACTTCACTCACAATGCAAATTAAAAAAGCCTGAAATGAACTGGCCGCACTTGTGCTGAACAGTAACAGGTCCCCATTTGTCCCCCCATACAGGTGATGCTGGCTATCCCCTGAAGAGGTGGCTCCTTACCCCTGTACGGAACCCACAGAACAGGCACGAGGAGGAATACAATCGTGCACATACCCGTACACGCAACGTGATTGAGCAGACGTTTGGCCTTTTGAAGACACGGTTTAGGTGCATGACCAGGTCTGGTGGCGCTCTCCTGTATGGCCATGAGAAGGTGGCCAAGATCACCATGGCATGTGTCATGCTGCACAATATGTGTATCAGATGGAATGTGCCACTGCCCCCTGACGTTGAAATGGAAGCACCTGATGAGGATGATGATGGTGATGAGGACGGAGGTGAAGGGGATGCAGGACATGTAAGAGGGGATGGTCAAGAGGGACATGCTGTGAGACAACATCTGATCAACCAAATATTCTGAGTAACGTGGTTTTTTACTGTCACATGGATATGGGTATGAATGCACTGGTGTATGTTTGGAAGCACGCAATGGACCCTGTCGCCAATAAAGTACACAAACACAAAGAAGATGTCCAAGCCTGTGTTTTGATCAGACACCAGTGTATTAAGTAACGGAAAGATGAAAAAGTGCATGTCCCCAAACATCCCACCACCCTTCCACACACCCCCCACAACAGACCCATAACACCCTTCCACCCACCCCCCACAACAGACCCATAACACCCTTCCACCCACCCCCCACAACAGACCCATAACTCCCTTTCCCCCACAACAGTTCCTCATGTGTCTGCCACTATGTTTGCGTCGGGCAATGCACGCAGAAGCTTCGCCATAAACTCCCTATTGGCCATTGTCTGCAGCAGCATTTGGAGGCTGGCTAGACATGCCTCTGGTGGTACGTGTGGAGCGGCGGAGGGGGCTTGTCTTTGTTGAACCGGCAGATGACGATGTGGCTGACTGTCCTGGTGGTGTGAAGTGGCGGTCCATTGTGTCTGCTATTCGAGTGAGGACCTCCCTAAGTCTGCCTATCTCCTCACACAGCCTGTCTGTACAGGCCTCCATCCTCTCCCTGGAGTGCCTTGCCATCTCCACAATCTCCTCCCTGAGATGGGCAGCCTCCTCCACATGCTGGCCAACCAGCACAGTTAGTTCCTGTTGACGCTGGCTGATGGTGGCCAGGTCGAGGGCAGTGCTGGGTGCTGGTGGAGTGGCTGCTGTGCCCTCAGATGCATCCATGTCAGCAGGTGAAGCCACCATGGGGGACATTGAGCCTAGAATGTTGTCCTCGCCAGTGGCATCAGACCCAGGTGTCTGGAGTGGTGATGGCTCAGAGGTTCCAGGGGGAGTTGGGGTGTGCATCTCCATTGTGACATCTGTTGTGTCCTCAACATCAGATAGTGGGGCAGTGGCTGCTGCCTCTCCTGCAGAGCTTGGCGCAGCTGATGGTGGGCCCTCCGTGGCTGGGATTGGTGGTTGTGGGTTCACCTCCGGTGGTGGGGCTGTAGTTAGTGGTGTGGCTACTTCCATCCTGGCAGTGGCACTCCTCCGATGCTTGACACTCATGTGGAACCTTCCCCCCTTGCCCCTTGATGTTGTGGGGGTGTCCTCAGAGTCCTGTGCCCTTGGTCTCTTACTTGCAGGGGGTGCCTGGGATGCATTTCCGGCATCCTCACCATCTGTGTGTGAGCCTGTCAGGGACAGGAAGGGGGATGGCATTGGTTACGTTTCTATGTACTTTATGCAGAATACATCAATAATGAAGTTGTGGCCATTGGGACTTCATTGTTGGGGATGCAGGTGATGTGTCAGTTCAGTGCCTCATCCAGGCATGGTTGTGTTTGGCACTTGTCTCTGGTGATGTGTGCATGTGTGTGTGTTTGGGTCTGACACTGACATGGGCAAGGATGGATGCATGTGTGGATGTTTGTCCATCCATGAGATGATTCTGGGCTCACATTTGGGGGGATCAGTACATTCACATAGCATCCTGTCATGTGTACACTCACCTCCATCTGAAGTGGTTGCCACGCCATGCTCCATAGTGCCGACTCCCTCAATGCATTCCACTCCAATTAGGTTCGCACAGGTCTCCTTCCATTCCTTTAGTTTGATGGGTGAACCGGATCCACCTGCAGTGGCTATTCTGTGGTTTTCGGCAAGGATGCTCCTCACCCGCAGTCTGAGGTCGTCCCACATTTTCCTGCACTCACGCACATTGCGGTGCCCACTGCACTAACTTTCACCGCAACTTCATCCCAGATGGCCAAGTGTCTCCCGCCGCATGTCGTTGGCAAAGACAACGGCGGCATTGTCAGCCAGGGTCTGGGTCAGCATGATCAGCTCCTCTGATGTGAATTTTTCTTTCCGCTGCCTGTCGGTGCTTTTTTTCAATGCCTTAGGCATGTTGAGGGTGTCCCTGATGATTTGCAACTGCAACCTACTCCAAAGAGGTCCAGGGGGCAGAGGATGGCAATGGATTGCGTTTTTAAAGATGGCTGGCGTGCTCTTTCCCGTTCCTGTGCGATGACGCTATTTCCGGTTCCTCAATTTAACGGTCACCGCTAATAGCGGTGACCGCTATTTGCATGCAGCGTGAGGGCGGAGGTGCTATCTGCACTTTCGTCGAGGGCGATAAGTGACTTTTTGGGGTCTTTAGTGGCATGGCGGTAGGGTCATTACCGGCATGGCGCTATGCTCGTGTCCGCGTACTCGTAATGGTATGCTATTAGCGCCCTCTTGCGAGGGCGGACACGTTAAGAGCGCCCTGCCGGTAATTGGAGATTTTTACCTCACAACGTGTAATGAGGCCCTGTGTGTTCTTGCGTGGCTGGGCCCATTTAGAATGGAACCGTTTTCCACCCTTACTTTACCCTACTATTTGTTCCCTGCTCCAGTGACGCCCCCCACACCTCCTCTGCATTAATGCTTGTTTGCATTCTGTCTTCATTGTAGCTGTTTATTCCCTCTTAGTTCATTTGCTTTATTTTCCTGTTCCCGTGACTGCTTCCTACCTTCCCTCCCCCTGTCTGTTTGACTCCACTCCTCATGGCTTTCAAACCCATATTTTTTTTTTCAGTTGTTATTTTTTTTATTTTTTATGGTTTAAAACAGAACCTTTACACAACATTTAATGAAAGCAGAAAAAAAACATAAATTACATCATTAATACCTTTCAATTCATATTACAGTAAAATCGCTCCATTCAAGTCAACAGAAATATTCAGCAATACAATATAATAATCGTCCATGTTACAAATCAGCTTTGTGTTAGGCCTTAGCCACTTATAAGCAGTTTCATTTGACAATAAGATAAACATTCCCAACATATAAAACATTAACCAACCAGTTAACTTCAATATTTGGACATCAATATTGGCTGGGCCTAAGCCTGTAGGCTAGAATTGACAACAATTTCCCATAATCAGCCATAATTGTTAGGCTGTTGTATCACGTCCTTATCTACTTTTGTTTTGAGAAACAATGCATCATCAAGAATGTCTAAAATCTTTGTTAGTCTGAGCAACAACCGTTCGCTAGTCCTCCACATGCATGGTTCCCACAAGCTCTCTTTCCACGTAATGAAGGATGTAAACAAAAATAAGCCAAAAATCACGGCCCTCTGAGGTTCAAAAAATGTGCAGTCCATTGTCAGATGCTTCAGGGTTTCCAACTCGTTGGCATCACTACAAAAGCGACATCTACCACTTGACATGTCAACCACTTTATGATCCCAGTATTGTACTTTTTCATTAGTCATAAGTTGGTTCAGTGTGAATCGTAGATAAACCTTTCTAGCTTTGTTGCACGGAAAGATTTCTAAATAACATGCACGATCACCCAATTTTCTTGTAAATTTAGCGTATTCGTAATAAGTTTTACTTTTGCCTATTTTATCCAACATGATATGTGTTTGTGAAAGGTGAGTCTGCATGAAATTGTGGCCTTCTACGCGTGTTCGTGGTGGCAGAGTGAGCAGGCTTTCAGAGCTTCCCCACTGACAGTAGTTACTAGAAAGAAGTCACAAAGGGCCTAAGGTGGTGGGACTAAAGAGCGGGACAAACTCAGAAGATGGGGTGGAGAATCTGGGGTAGACTTAAGTGTCTCAGGTGATTTGTTGAAGCCTGGAAGCCTATAGCTTCACAGCAAGACAGAACAAGGAGTATAGCAGTCCATAATTTCCTAGTGTGCACACACAGGACCATCATGCCCTGCGCAATGATTTGCTTATGCATGCGTGGAACATTACCTGGCGAAGAATGGAGAAGAGCAGGCAGCCGTGAAAACAGCAGCTCTTGCATGCATCTCCCACGCTGCCAGTTTAGGGGGTTTGTGGATCTAGTAGTCACATTTGTGGGCTTTTTTTTGGGTCAGTAGACCTAGGGGGAAAATAAAAGTCAGCAAACAAGCGGGAAACTATGAACTTGAGGAAAACATCTTTTGTGTTCCTTAAGCTCCATCAACACCCCTCTTAAAGTACTCATATAACAGTAGTGCTTATGCGCAGATAGCAGTATATAAAAGGTCTGCATGACTCTGAAGGATCGGCATCCACAGGCATTACCTCCGCACTCTTAGTGAGGCCCGTGATATGAAGGCACCCTGCCATAGGGAGGGGAGTATGGAGGGATAGGTCTCTGAATTCAGGTTGTATGGGACCTAGTAGAGAGCTTTGTTCTGCTGGTGAAATCAGCTGGATGGGAGTATGTTTGGAGATCCGAAGACTTCCCAACAGGTGGGCTGCCCCTAGGTCCATAGCCTCTGTGTGTTACTGCCTTTTTACCTGGCTCTTTTCTTCCTGGCTCCTCTAACTGCTTTCTGCCTCCCTCTCCTTGTCACCTCCCCACTGTGTGGCCCACCCCCCTCCATGGGATTTTTGTGCTTGTCTGCATTTTGTCTCCGTTTGTTTGCATAGTTTTCCCCTCTTTTTCCCTGCTCTTGTCTTTCCTTCCTTCCTCCGTTACCACTGTTTGACCTGAGCTTTCTGCTTGTTCATCTTCATTTTATCTGTTTTTGCGATTATTTTCCCTCGTATTCTCCTGCTCCTTTTTACTTGCTCCAATGACTGCTTCCTGCTTCCACTCCCGCCTTCTGTGTACCTTCTCCCCCACCCTGCTGCTGAAATCCTCTTTTTTTGCCTATCTGCATTTTGTCTCCACTTGTTTCATGCTTGTTTCATGCTGTTTTCCCTCCTTTTATCCCGCTCCTTTGGCCTATTCCTGCTTTCTGCTTCCACTCTTTCCCCCTATGTTGGTCCTTCCAATCCCTGTCTTTAAACCATCCTCACTAGGGCGTCCCTTACGTGGATGTCCTGAGCAAAATGTACAACATCTGTGTATTGCTGTTGGGGCCTGGATAGGGCCAGAAGCCATAACCCCTGCTTAATATCAGTGAACCCTACCACCATGTTCTGCACTCAGTATGCAACAAACCCTATACGAGCTCTAACCCATACAACTTCATCAAAATCCCACTAATAACAACCTAACCTACTCCACCCAAAACCCTGCGTAACAATGTGTGCTCTGCTTTATGTGTTGCAGACATTGTTGAAATCACCATACATAACCTTGATGGGTTATTCTAATCGAAACATGGCTTACACCCACTCCACCCACATTGAGGATGCCCTTGTTCATGTTGACCCCAGCATCCAGCTTCTGAACCATACAAGGACATCAGCTGTCATCCACATCACTTGTACATTCCATGATGCCTTGCCTCATGAATCAATAGAGCTCCTGCCATGTCACTTTCTGCGCTCCTACACCACAACTACTATTTTCCACATGCTCCAAGAAACAAAGACTTCCTGGATGAAGTCATTCATCTCATTACTGCATCAACAGACAATTATTCAATCAGCGCCTGCCTAGTAGACAGCAATCTGCCAGGAGTGCAAGCAATCATTGAAACCCAAGAAGCTCTCCTTTGTCTCCTGGACACCCTCTGAATCCATATCTCATCACTGATCCCACCCACACCAAAGACAGCACTTTTGAACTGGTAGTCACTTCATCCCTAGAGATCAACTGCCTGCCACCTATACAACTCTACTGTACTGACAATGTAACCACACCTATCAAGCTCCAGAAATCAAAGCCCTCCCAGAACCAACAAAGACACTTCAATGCTCATTAAAAACTTTCCATTGTACGCCTTAGAAGAAAACTTCACCAACATAGCTTCCCCTCTCATTCCTTTATTTAACATTATCATCCTTCTAAACCAGATCACATGTACTCTAAATGTACTCTAAATGTGTCTGCAAATGTCCAGGCACCATAGCAACTATGAACCAACACAACCAAGCCACCCGCACCCTGCTATACACAGAACGACTGACAGTAATTGTGCCATCTGCAAAAAAGAAAAGATTTTGAGCCAAACACATTTATAAGAAGACTGAACCACCTTGAAAAGCCTCTGCTCAACCAGCAGGACCCTCGGCACCTCCGCCAAAGAACATTACTACACTGCGTCATTAGCAGAATACTGCAACAAGAGTAGTACCCTGTCCAGGGCTGTCAAACACTGAATCATCACACCACCTGCCCCAAAATGGAGAGATCCAATGCAATCTCGGGCAGATTCAAAAAGATCCATTGCCATATTGATGACAGCCTACCTACCATAGACACCCTTAACATACCAGAATTCCATGTCACATGATGGTCAGAATTCAAGACCATACACTGAAAGAACTCACAATAATAGTTGCATCACTCAAGGCCACTTTCTACAAGGATAACGTCATCACAGCCTCCGTCCTGAAGAAACTCACAGTAAAGGCTATCACTTCTCTCCTCCATACAACCAATCCCTCAATCTTGCGAGGCATCGTCCCAGATGAATTGAAAACTGGCAAGATCCTACTCATACTAAAAAAAAGCCACACTCGACTCAGATGACCTAGCAAACTACTGCCCTATCACCCATCTAGCCTCCATTAGCAAGATCATTGAGAAGACTGTTGTGTTCTCTGTCTTATGTAGAGTAACATTCGATGGCTCTTGCAGGGTGGCATTGTATTCTTTTGTACAATCTATTTGGTTTTAGAATTGTTTGTATTTGAGAGGCAGTTATGTTATGAGCCAGAGCAGAGCTGCTGCGCTCTGCAGGCTGCACAAACAAACGATTTATTACTACCATGTGCCGTCTTATCAGTGGCGATGAGGACTATCCACAAACAGGTGGAACCCAGGGGAGATTGCAGCCTGTAGAGTTCTCCCTTCCCCCTAGTAGCAGTGATTAGGCCCCGAGCCCTCGCAGCAGACGCTGAGAGAGAGGGTAATCTCAGTAGTCCGCCAGCGAGACAAAGATCGCAGTGCCCCTCAAGATGAGAGCGGCAGGCAGTGGGCTCTTCTTCCAGCTGCAAACACAGTTTTGGTGAGGATGGCCCCGAGCCCCTCCGGACCTAGACTAAAGAAAAGGACCCACTGAAGCGAAGAAGCCTGCGGGCAGCATATTGCTTCCATATGAACGAGACGCATGCTGGCCTCCCTGTCTGACGGCAGTGCTATCAGCCACAAGCATTGCCTCAACCAGCAGGAGTGCCAGGGCGAACGCCAGAAGAAGACAGGAAGGGAGGCCAGAAAGGTAAAGGAGAGTACAACATGAAAAAAAAAGAAAATCACACTTTAGCACCTTACAATAATACAAGGAAGAATTGGAAGTATAGGAATTTTCTGACCTGCAGACTGAAGTAACCACTGTATCCACTGCATTTCACCCACATCATGACAATGGCAGCAGGAATATCGTCCCACCACCATTTCTGGCCAAACCATGCACCCCCCTCCATTTAGACAGGACAGATGGAGGAAAATATTTGAAACAAAAATGCTTGCCATGGGTGGGGACAAATCCACACCTGCAAGGAAACAAAAACCTTTGCTCCATAATCTGGGCACCAAAGGGCACAGTATGTTTGATGGCTTTCTGGACCTTAAAGACATAGGCGCTGGTGATTTCACTGTGGCTTTCAGAAAATTGCAAGAGCACTATGAACCACAATAAAACGTGACTTTCGAAACGCCACAGGTTTTTCCTGAAGCATCAAGAGCCACTGGAGTCTGTTGAGATTAGGTGGCTGTTCTTCGTACCCTCAATCATACATGTGAATTTGGTCCGTTGGCCAATTCTGTAATAAGAGATCAACTCGTAAGGTGCACCAATAATGTCAAAGTTCAGTAGAAACTGCTGGCAAAGGATCTGTTGTGGAAGCAGGCTGTAGAGCTGACCCGGTTATAGACCAGACAGCTCTCTAAATGTTGAGTATGAAGATTGAACCATCCAACAACAAGTTCTGTGTCGTAAGGAACAGGATAACAAATGAGGGCAACAAGGAAGTAAGATGCTTCAAGCGTGGCAGCACCAGGCATTTATCATTGAATATATTTTGGCCACCCCAAAATGTGATATGTATGAAATGCAAATGCAGGGGTCATTTTGAAAGAGTTTGTAAAGAAGGAGGAGTGAACACAATGGAACAGGCTCCACTCAAACTCAAACAAGAAGCACAACTCTCCCAAACAGAGAAAAAGGGAAGCAATGTCCAACATGAATTGGCGCAGCTGTCCCAAATGGATAAAAGTGGAGGCAACGCTCGACATGTGTTTGAAATCTCAGTACTCAATGGGGGCAGAAAGGGCCCTTTGGATATGTTCACTGTCATTATTGTGTAATGTTCTGACAATGAAAGTAGACACTGCTTCCCCTTGGACCATCATTTCTGGTGAAACCTTCATGAACGTCATTGGGGGCAGCATTCAGAATCTTCTGAAACATGACATCTGCCCTCATGGTTATGGTGAAGTGGAGATAGAGATGCTTGGGAAATTCCATCCCACAATAAAATAGAAGAGCAGGAGCTGTGCAGCTGAAGTGTTTGTGGCAAGGAAAGGTGTGTCCCTTTTGAGGTGGGATGAACTGGCTAACCCTGGAATTCGCATCCAAGCCCACCTAGAGGAGCGAGTGTCCATCACGGAAGTGCAAGAAAGATGGGCCAGGAAGTATTCTCTGGAAGTATTCCCAGAAGTATTCTCTGATAATCTAGGGAAGTTAAGAGACTTCAAGAATCTAATTAGGTTGAAGAAGAATGCCATCCCAGTAGTGCACATAGTCCATCCTGTACCCCACCACCTGTGGGAGCAGCTGAGAAATGAAATTGATACGCTTCTACAGAAAGGAACTATAGAAATAGTTGAAGGTACAGAGTGGCTGTTCCCAGTAGTCTTGGTTGCAAAGGCAAATGGAAGTCTTACACTGTGTGTAGATCTTAGAGACCTCAACAAAAATATGTTGGTGGACCATAATCCTCTGCCAGTGATAAGGAGGTGTTGGCTCTGTTGGGAGACACCAGGCTTTTCACAGTCATGTTAAGATCTGATGTCATTTGTCACACCAGAGGGAACCTTCAAGTACCTTAGAATGCCTTTCAGTCTGGCGTCGGCAGCTGCCGTATTCCAGCAAATTATGGAAAAAGTGCTTGAGAATGTAAAGAAATGTTATAATCTTCCAGGACGATGTGTTAATTCATGCTGGCTTAGTTGAGGAACATGATATGATTTTAAAAGGCGTGTTGTGTATATTGAAGCGAGTGATGCTCACCGTTTAAAGAAGTAAATGCAACATTGCTGTGTGAAGTGTGGAATATTTGGGAAATTGTATTTCTGATAAAGGAATTGTTCTTAAACATAATTTGGTTGAGGGAATCAGTCTTTCCTCTGAGCCCAATAATAAAGAACAATTGTGTTTTTTCCTGGCGTTTGACCACAAGTTTGTTGAAAAATGTGCAGTGCAGTTTGCACCCTTCAGGTTGTTACTCAAAAAAGTGGTAAGGTATGTGTGGTCAAACAAATGCAAAGATGCTTTTGGAAGATTAAGGAGAGTATTGCTAATGCCCCATCTTTAGAAAACTTTTGCTCTCTGAGAAAGACCTCATGTTGAAAATGAAGTTCTGAACCCTATTTAGAGATCAATGAAGAGCTATCCCTAGTGGGGGCGAGAGTTAGAAAGGGGACAAAATGTGTACATCCGGAGAGTATCAGGAGGAGGTTAATTGATCTGGCTCATCAAGGTCATTTGGGTGTGAATGGTACAAAAATAAGGTTGCACTAGAGTTATTGGTGGGCTTCCATGGATGGTAGTGGAGACAAACTAGCCATATGCAAATCAATCAGGTACTGCCACCAATGGACCAGCCCCGCCCGAACTGCTAGGCCAGGTTGCCTCTGCACGGAAGCACAAGCAACCCCAGACATGTTTCAGCCTTTTTGGGCCTCCTCAGTGAGGTGCAACTTGGTTACCTATGGTGCAGTGAGCAAAGGACCCACGTATCAGCATAACCTCTCTCACAAAGGGAGACAAACTAAAACCAAAAAAGTGATGGGTGGAGGGTTTCATATTAATCTGAACCACTGTAATTGCACTGGACAACCTTCTACACCACTGTTTTTTAATCCCATCTGCACCATTGCAGAAGAGGTCCAGCCATATGCAAATCAGTCAGATACTGACACCAATGGGAGCAGCCCTGGCAAACTGCTAGGCCAGGTCTCCTCTGCATGGAAACACAAGCAACCCCAGACATGTTTCGGCCTTGTTGGGCCTCCTCAGCTAGGTGCAGCGTGGTTCCCTATGGCGCAGCGAGCAAAGGAGCATGTCTGGGCATACCCTCTCTCACATAGGGAGACAAACTAAAACCAAAAAAGTGATGGGTGGAGGGTTTTGAATTAATCTGAACCACTGTCATTGCTCTGGGCAACCTACCACACCACTGTTTTTTAACCATTTGCGCCATTGCAAAAGGCGTCCAGTGATATGCAAATCAGACAGGTACTGCTACCAATGGGAGCAGCCCTGCCCAGACTGCTATGGCAGGTTCCCTCTACAGAGCCAGAGCAGAGCCAGGACAGTGGAGAGACAAGTAGAAGAGTGTGTACAATGTTTGATGAGTGACAAAAACAAGGTGGTGCATGGGACACATTTAATTCCTATAAAGACAGCCCAGCCCTGGCAGAAAAGACCTTTTTGTTTTAGTGGATTGCCACTTGAAATGGGTGGAGTGGGTGAGTGCAAGGAAAGCAACAACAATTGATTGGATTCGTCTCTTGGAAAATGTGTTTTTCAGGGAAGGCTTTCCCAGTGTGTTGGGGACCGATAATGGTGCCCAGTTCACCTCCAAAATGATGAAGGTGTTTCTAGAAGAATTCTCCATATCTCATGTGCACACTGCATTATATCACCAGAGGTAAAATGGCCTAGTAGAGCGGGTGAATAGGTTTATTAAAGGTGTTATTTAGTTGGCATTGAAGGCTGCCTTACCCTGGCATGTTGTGTTGAGGCAGCTATATGGGGATACTGCACTACCCCACATTCAGCGATGGGAGTATCCCCTTTTTTCCTTGAAGGGGTGCGAGCCAGGCACCACAATATCTCCTGGGTGGATGGGCTCAGAGGTCTCGGTTTGGGTGGATTGTGAAAAGATCATGAAGTTGGTGTATAAGGGGCAAGTGCATTATAAGAGAGTTTTTGTTGACCATCATGGAGTGAAGGATCGTACGTAGGCTGTCAGTGATCTGGTTTTGGTGAAGAATCCCAGGGTAAGACTCCAGTGTCTTGAAAGTATGTTCCTAGGTCACAAAAGATTACTGAAGTGAGGGATGGAGCGGTGATTGTGGAAGGAGGTGAGGTGTGGACTATGGGTAGATTGGCACCTTACAAATTAATGATGGTGGGAAGTGATGCTGATGAAGGATGTGACGCTGGATAGTGTGCAAGGGGTAACGTTTTTATCGGAAATGATCTGCCCAAAGGTCCTCAGGTTGGGGTGGAGGGAGGTAATGAACATGATGGGGTTAGAGCTAGCAGAAGGCTGAGTAGGGCTACAGGTCACATGAAGGATTTTGTACAATGTTAATGAGGTGCACAAGTCTGTCATGCAATGTCGTTTTCAAGCAATGTTTAAGTATCACAATGCTCAAATACTCAGCTGGTTTTGCTCTCTGTTTACTAATTTGTTTCCTTCCAGTTTTCCTTTGTTTTGTGTTGCTGTTTCACCCAACTTGCTTTCTCATTTAGAGGGAAAGATATGTTGCGTTCTCTGTCTTATGCAGTATTCCATGTCTCTTGAGCGCAGCATTCTATTCTTTTGTACAATCTATTCGGTTCTAGAATTGTTTGTATTTTGAGAGGCACTAATGGAATGAGCCAGAGCCAAGCTACTGCGCTCTGCGGACTGCACAAATAAAATACTTATCAGCCTACCGTGTGCCGTCTTATCAAAGACCTTCATGCTCCAACTTCGCCCAGCACAACCTTCTTCAAGAATACCAGTTTAGCTTCCAACCAAGGGCAGTACTGAGACTGCCAGCATCTAGTAGATAGACTAGGCATTCCTCATTATGGATAAAGGCAACCCTTGCCTCCTGGTCCTGGAGCTTTTTGCCACATTAGAAAAGTACAACAATAAAGTGCTACTCATCACCCGGTTCTCCGGCATGGGATGCAATGCCACAATCCTTAAATTGGTTGACTCCTGCCTCACCAGCAGACACCAGCTCATCCAGGTGAGCACTACTTGCAGATCTCAACAATGTCCAGAGACCTGCGGAATCCCAGAAGACTCCATCCGCTCCCCTGTCATCTTCTCTTCAACCTCTATATGGAGCCTTTGTGAGCACTCTTGACCAAATTCAACACCAAAATCCACCTGAATGCTGATGACACCCAGTCAACCACCTCAATGATATTCGCCAACTGAAACACTGCCTCTCCAACATTCAAGCCTGGATGTCAAGTGCCAACCTGAATTGTAATCCTACTAAAATAGAGTTCATCATCCTCAGAGGTGTCACCAAGTGGGCCCAGATATAAAACTGGTTGACATAGATAGACCTTGAAAGCTTCTCCCACCAAGTCCCCTCTAATGGAAAGTGCCTCGGCTTCACCATTAATTGTTACCTCTCCTTTAAAGTGCACATTGCCATGAAGACACAAACAGCATGGAATCAGGTCTCACTCGGAATTAAACCATATACTTCCGATCAATCGTCCAGACCCTGGTGTTGTTCTACCTGGAAGATGGCAACACCTTCCTGGCCGATGTCCCAATCAGTCACTCTCCCCTCCCCTGAAATTGCAGTGCTGAAGAAATTCTGTCGAATGTACCCACTTTCATGGACCTACACTGATAGGGTGTAAGTGATTTATTCAAAAATATTTTACTTAATGGAGATTTAACCAAATTTATTTCACTGAAAAACAAAATTATCTTTTCACCTTTTCTAGTTAATTTTTTTATGATGCGGGGATAGCCCCCATCAGCCCTCCATACCTTTACTTATACCCTTACCCCACACCCCACCTATTATGCACTATACATATACCACTTTACCTACATTGTTTGGGAAATACATTCAGTAAAATCTATTTAGGTAAAATTGTATTTGGTGAAATTTAGGTACACACACGAGTTACCCTACACTGGTTACCCTTCCAATCTTGCATCACCTTCAAAACAGCTTGCATCACCTATACATCTCTGATGCCCAAGTCGCCATCATACTTAGTTGAAAAGATCACCATTGCAGGAGGGCAATGCAACACCAGGATTAAAAAAACAGCCAGGCTGGAATCAAAGTAGTGCAAGTATTACAAGAAGAAGATCAGACCATCAACCAACAAGCTCCTCCCTCCACTATATTTCAGTCCCTTTATTGTACACTGCTCTGTAGATAGGTTTGTGCTGTATACATCACCCAAATATATACATAAAACACATAGGTGAGGTGCTATTTAAACAAGGTGTGCTGAAATACAAGGTGTGTGAAAATGACCATCTAATCACATTCATTTCAGATAATTGAAGTGGAAACATGTCAAATGAAACCTATGGTAACCAAAGCATGAGGTGACTAATAAGTGGGATGGAGACCCTAAACGAAGTAAGATAACATAGCCTTAAATGAGTCATTAGTATCAGCAATAATAATTGAATAACTTTGCAGAGGATACAGTAGCACCTGTAAGGGAGGAAGGGTCTCCCAGGCTCCCCTTCATTCCTAATGACGCACATGATATGCTCATTCCGAAGGTGACAGCACACCTCTGGTCAAGGTGTGAGGTAGCCATTGAATGACACATGACTGTGCATGGCCCATGAGGCGCGAGACTCCATTTTGTGTTAACTACTGACTCCATTTTCTACTAGGCCGCATGTAAACGCTGAATGCAAGCCTGTACCTCTCCCCTTCATTATCCCCCACTCTGCCGTCTCCACGGCTGTCCTGTTCTCATGGAAGCTTGGGCGCGAAGTGTAACAAGCTAAACACTGTATCTCTCCTCTTCCTTTTACATCATTGCCCTGTGTGTGACCAGGCCGGAGCCTGGTCCTGGAAAAACCATCCATCTCCACAAACCTGCCTCTGCACCAGCAGACCCCTTCTAAAGAAATATAGACCACAAGCCCCCTAACCCCACACCTCTTTGATGTAACATTTGCAAGCCTCTTGCCCATGTGCTCACTCCCATATCACTAATCCCCTGTGGCCATATATTCTTCTTGTACTAACAAAGAGTAAAACACTTGCATTAGTTTCAAAGAGATGCTCAATTAATGTGTTTTTGAAATACTGTGTTAGATAAGGCACCTGGGCCAATATACCCTCACTCTCAGTGGCTCAGGTCAAATGCTTATATGATATATATATTGTGTATTGAAATATATGTATTATACTAAAATATCTGTGGCCAAAAGGACAAAGAGTTAGATAGAATGAAATACAGCAACGTGGGCATTGCCTGACCCTGCACCTCTTCCAGATGAGCCCAGCTGACCTGCGTGCTCCACGAATTTACAAGTCCGGAGCAGACCAATCCGGGAGCAACACCCCTACACAAAAGACACTGTCCAGTCCCCTTTGCCCAATGAACACAATTTACTGTATCCCCTATAGTACACGTCATAGATGACGTGTTTTTGTAATATAATGTATATTTTATGTTGTTTGGGCAGAGCGCTCTTGGAGTGGCAGAGTCCTCTGCATGCCCCATTTTAACTTTAGATAAAGACTTGTCGTTTACCTCACTCACAATTGGTCCTGGTCTAATTCCCTACTAGGGTGTGTCCTTTAGTGTCTCTTATTTGGTTATTTTATTGTAATTGTGGGGAATTCCAGCTTTCATTTGGTGACCCTGACATGATAGCGTTCCTTTATTCCTTTGGTACGAGACGTCCCCCGGCCACAGCGGAGAGATCCAGGGTGCCCCTGTCAAGGCTGCCTACCTACGGAAACTGGTACCCTTAGAAGTGCGCACATTAGGACAGAAGGTTCCACGGGTCCCGGCTTTGCAAATACTCAGCCGTACCGCTAGCCGGAGCTGGATGTGGCCATTGAGTGTGGGGCGGCACCTTGACAGACCAGGTCCGAAGGCTCTCGGATCAATACAGACATGTGAGTATCAATTGCGAGAGATCCTAAAAGAAGGTGGTGGGAAACGGGAAGAGAGTCAGATTGAGTTGTGAGGCTATCTGGTGGGGATAGAAGCAGGCCTCTTCTTTACTGCTCTTTCTTTCTCATATGGCCATTAGGATTTTATAAAAGGTTAAGAGTTGAACAGAGGTACGGGAACCTAGCTCCATGAAGGGATCGAAGGCAGCACCACATAGTACTATCTCGACTAGTACAGGGATTAAATGGTGACAAAGTGAACAAAGTAGGAGTCTTGTATAAGGAGAAGACTCGGAGTAATTTTTAGAAAACGCTTTTAATTTTCTCTTCCTTTCTTGTCTCTTAGAGGGTGGGCCAGGAGGGGCCAGAACAGGGGTGAGATACTGGCCGAAATAAGGAGAGGGGGAATAGGGGACGGTAGGCAGGCAGAGCCTATCTTTTCATGTTCATGTATCACGTTTTGTTCAATGTTGCCTGGTCTATATTGTGTATGTCAAGCTGTGCGTTATATGTCCAGTGGCCAATGTCCAGTTTAACTTTGGTTTGAAATTGACTAAGTGTGGTATTTGAAGGTTTAAGAAAAAGTATCTTGTGAAGAGCATTGCTATAAATTTGTTGAAAAAAGGTTTTGTTCTCAAGAAATTGGTTGAAATTGGTATTAGATTGTTCATACGCGCACGCACATCCTATAGGCCACGAGTAAAGCAGGATGGGGCAGAAACCCCACTTATGCATGTATGACAGAATTTACCGGGATACAGTGAAAACATTTAAAAATACAGCGAACAGTGATGTACAGAAATAAAAGGGGAAGGTATGCCCCAGGTATGGCCTGAAGGTGGATCATTTGATAAGTCAGTACTAGACATGGTAGAGCAACATACTTAACCATTAAGTACAAATGTAAACAGCTCCTAAAGAGAGAAGTGTTGGATTTGTGGAGGTTATTCGAAGAAATACTATAAAGCAAGAATAAGGGCCAAGCCACGTTCCCCCAGGCACTGAACAGCAGTGAGTGGGGAGGGTAATGAAAAGATAACAGAACCTACAAGAATATACCCAATGTTAACGAAACCTGCAGAGGGATATAGTGACCCCATGTATATATCAATGCCAAGTACACCCCCATGTCATCAGCAACAGACCCACTGCCATACGATCCGAAAGGCACATTTGGGCAGATGTGTACCCCTCCGTTAAATATAGAGCAGCTAACACAGGACCTAGAAAAACGATTAACAATGACACAAGCAGAACTAACATGGCTCAGACGGATATGTGAACAGAGTACGCCCTTACAGAGGGGTGAGCAGACCCTGTCATGTGGGATGTATTTACCCATGCATCCTAGCCCTACCTCAAAACTGTGCAGTACTGACATGAAAACATCATGATGGCCAGAGCTTCCCAGAAAATGCATAGGGAAATGCATGAAGAATAGGCTGCCACTCATTTTTGCCGATGTTATGGGCACAGAAGGACGCTGCCTAAAACCACCATTGGACTACCCGCACAGTAGTCTGAAACCATTGGGAATGGCAATGCTGATTGCCAAATGCAACCTAGAATTGTGGGGAATTCATTTCTTAAATCCCAAAAATGGGTGCAGTACCAGTACTCACCACTATCCAAAAGCCGGCGTTTTAAAACCACTCTGTTTCCCTGAAGGCAAGTCAAAATGCCTATTTTCAAACATTGCAATATGTGCAAAATATTTACTGAACACCAGCAGACATTTGGCAGAATGGAGTTTTGTGTGCCTACAAAATCTGGGAAATGAAGATCATAAGACAAGGTTTATAACAAGACTGGCTGCGCTGTGGATTTCAGCAGTTTAAGTTGCACTGGATTGAAAGACACTAAAAAAAAATCTAAATGTTTAAATTGACTGAGTGACCTACTTTTGAGTGTCACATAGGTTGCAATTGTTTAAATGTCATAGTTTTAAACTTAGAATCAGCCTTCTAGCTGCATATGTAAAAATGTTTAGTTTTATTTGAATGCAGAAACTGGGGAACAAAAAGTGACATTTTATCTGAAACCTGGCTTAAGGAACTGAATTCTGCCTGGCAACTACCCCCATCAGGAGGAAACTTGAGTCACAGCTGTGTTCCCAGGCCAACCTTCCTTTTGCTGCCCACACTAAGGATATGCCATCTATCTGATAATTGAATTATCTGTGCTCTGTAGGAGAGTGAACAAAGCCCTCTTCACTCAGGCAAAGGTTTTTATTACGCAGTCGTAAAATGTAGCTTCCTCTTGGCAGGAGCTGGGAGGGGCACTGCCTGTGAGAGCAAGCTGGCTTGGCAGAAACTGGAAAGACTGGTTTCTATACCATGTGACCTGGGAAACCACACCCCTTTGGAGCCAGAACATAACTTTAAAAAGATGAATAACTCATAGAGCGGACATGTGAAAATTTTATAAATGATACCATAATTCTTGTGATTTTTCTGCCCACATTTTAAGAGGTTTTTCGACCCGGTGGCGTGTTCAGGGGGGTTTTAGCGGAAAAGTGGATATTACTCTAAATGTATGCATGTTAAAAATCTGAAACTTCTTCAGTTAATGTCCATACTCCCTGTACACATGTATGTAAAGTTGGGTCAATGTCAGAAATTGCAAAATCAGTTAAAAAGTGAAATATGTGCCATTTCTGAATGCAAGCTCCCAGGAAGAGCAGAGTTTGAACAGGGTATACCTCCTGTAATGCATGATGGGTGCATATGATTTTAAAACAATATGTACCTCTGCAAATATGTATTTGTTTCAAATCTAGATTTGTGTGTAAGTTGACAGGAGGAGTGGACTTTCTGCAGGCTGTAAAATGACATCACTCTGACTCACAGTTCATTCCCCAATCAAATGATAAATGGAAGTTTGACCAATTAGAAGCTGAGAGAGAGGTAGGGTCAGTGATGCTAGAACACACCCACATTCTAAACACATAAAAGCAGACAGACAGGACAGATAGGGACTTTCCAAATCCATCTGCAGCGGGACGCTCTGCCGGAAAAATCCATACTTACCTCCATCAACCTCCAGAAAGCCAAACTAGAGACTTCAATCTATCCAGAACTAAGAGAACCAGAGAGAAAGCAGTGCTGTACCCAGAGAGACCCAGACCAGCAGAGAGAGCTGACCCAGATCACTGTGAAGTGCAGAGGCCAGACCAGACCAGACCAGAGTCCAGTCTAAAACCCTGACCAGATCCGTGGCGAGGCCCATTTCACTCAAGAATATAGTGTGAGTACCTAGAAAACTGTGCAGAACCAATCTCTTAGTTAAAATAATATAATTCAATCCTATTTTAATCTAAGTAGAACTGTCTCCTAACTGTCACCTGTCACTTGTAAAGCTGTCACCTGTGATTTGCTAGTTGCAAGCTGCACTTGTCATTTTGAGCTTTTGAAATTTGCAAACCCAAAAACGACCTTTATTAAATCGCTCATATCTCCGCGACCGTTTGGGCTAGAGACTTGCAGTAACTTTCCTCTGATAGCTTAGAATCGTAGCTTTGAATCGCACCAAGAACCGCATTCCTACCCCTTATAGTTTTACCGCAATCGCGGAACACGCATCTGCGAATTTTACCGCGATTTGCGAATTTCTTCACATGTAAAAACTGCTGCTGCTTGCCTTCCATTTGCCAGAAATTCGTTTAACCTGCTAACTATCCCTGCATCATTGCTAGTGTGAGTCTGGACTAATATTAACTAGATACCACTCACCCTGAACCTCTGAAAGGGAATTAAAAAGCATTTCCAGCATATTTCTCATCCATTGCTAGCACATATCAAAGCATTTGGGCCTGTGTTTTCAAAACTCCTATCTGTTTTCTGTAAGCTTGCTGGGATTGAACTGAATCACATTTGATTGCATTTCTGAGAACTGTGTGTTTTCCTTCCATTTCCTTGCCTTGCATCAAGGGGGGGAGGGGATTGCCAGAGAAAAGTGATTACATTGTTTGGTTGAAATCATATTGAGTATTTTCTGTACTGCATTCATTGAATATTGCATCCACCTGAGCTTACATAAAGCATCCTCTACCACATTATACTTTTGTTCCTAATTACCAGTGTGCTACCTTATCCATTTCATCTCAACTCCTTAGTAATTATAAAGAAGTGTGCTAGTGCCAGGTTCTCTGTTGTCAATCTTTATCATATCAGATTAAGTGTGCTATTCAATTATTAATTTATTATAAAGTGTCATATATATATCTATTGTTTAAATCATCAAATAAACCCTTTTAACTTGCAAAACAGAACTACTTCTTGGCTCAGTGGGGTCAGGGGGATTCCAAGAGAGGGGTGTTATATCAGGGTAGTCATCCAGAACGCATGAACTGGACCTAAAGATATATCAATAAGGGTTTTCATTCAGTATTCCAGACTAGGCGTTGACTTAGCTGTAGTGTTGAATTGAATCCCCTTACAAATTGGGGGCTCGAGCCGAGACGTTGGGTTAGATTTACCATTTGTGCAGCTTAATACAGTGTGCTAACTGACGGGATACATACATCTGGTCGGATCACCACGCTGCATTACGCTGTGAAGCATTCCTCAAAAGGGACACTCCAAGAAAAGTTCTGTTCTGCAAAAATAAAATACTAACTTCTGTAAGTCAGGACAGAGACCAATCTCTAGAATGACGACCTTGGTAGATATGAAAATAGCCAGAGAGCACTTCTTACATAAGTTATTTGTGAGAGGTGAGTGGACTCACCAGGACCAAACAGTCTGGTTGCAGGCCATCATGCAACAGGTCACGGAAACAGGGTCAGATATATATAGAGATCAGGGTCCCTTACATGTGGCCCTGAGTGAACTATATATGGCTCCTAAAGCCAAAGATGAACACAATAAGATTGCCAGGGTAGCGGCGTATTTATATTTACATATGGGAGCCGTGCAGGACAAATGTGCTGAAGGCCAAGATCTGGCGAGTAGGCAACTGCTGGCATTACAGAAGGTCCAATCTGACCTGGTCTCTTCTGAGCAGAGGCTGCAGAGGAGCCAGGAGTCAGAAAATGACAGCAGACTGTACATCACTAAAATGAAGGAGGATATGGATGTGCTGCAAAAGGAAAAGTCAGAACAGGATACCAGATTTCTGGCCCTGCAGAAGGAGCACCAAGACAGTTTGGACTCCTTACTGCAGAGCCAGAAAAAGCTGGAGCAACAATTAGACTTTAACAGGGCATGCACGGAGCAGGTAGCCACCCTGCAAAGTCATCTAGATAGAGTGAAGGTAGAGAGCAACAAGCTGATCTTGAAAGACCTGGATACCCAGGCAGAGTTTGATGAGGAGCGCCAAAAAGCTGGTGCCCTTCAACGGCAAAGGGACGACCTGGCGGCACAAATGCAGGCTCTTAGTCAGGAAAGAGACGCCTTAGGCCAGGAAGTCTGCCATTTAAAAAGAAAAATGGAAGAAAATCACCTGGCCCACCAGGGACTGGGTGATCTCCAAAAAGAACACCAGAACTTGTTAGAGCACACCAGGAGGGTGGAGGATGCTCTAGCAAGAAAGGAGCAGGCCAATAGGGACACAGCTCAGGAGGTAACCCTCCTGCAGCAAAGACTGGCCCAGTTCTCCAGGACCAACCAGGAAGCACAGAGGGAAAACGAGGCCCTCTGTGAACACAATGATAGGATCCAACAACAGGTAGCGATGCAGGAGAGACTGATAGAGTCCAGTAAGGCCTTAACTGAAGAACTGAAGGCACAAATGCAGGCTCTTGCATTGCAACAGGGAGCAGGGGCGGATAGAGATGAGGTTCGCTGGGAAAGGGAAACTCCGGAGCATAACCTCAGGAGCCCTAGTACCAGAGGCCCTCATACCTCTCAGTCCCTGGACTCTGCCACCCCCATGTTCCCTGGCGCACATGAGCACAGGGCCACAGGGATGGCAGATTACTATCCAGCTAAGAGTATGGGGCTCATAGGCCAGAACCACTCAGGAATGGAGGGGTGGGCATCCGGGTATGGGCACCCAAGTACAGTACAGTTCAATGGGGAACCCCAGGAGAGTAGGCCCATTAAGGGCATCCTGAAAACCTCTGCCCAGTTAGGTCAGTGGAGGGGGTACCCATCAAATCCTGGCCGCAAGGAGGAATCTGAAGACTCCTCTGAACTGCGCAGGGCACAGGAGACCAGGTCCCCACATTCTGCCAGCCACTCCCAGGCTCGCAGAATCCGGGAAAACCTGGAAGAACAGACGGGAACCTCTGGGAGCAGTGCCTCTGAGTCCGAGGAAGAATGGACAAGGGTTACCCGAACCAAAAAGGCCAATAAGGCAAAAAGGGCCTTGCTTAAGGACCCCTTAAAGCAGATTAAGGCGATCAGGAGCGTCATCACGCCTTACCATAAGAACGCTAAGTATTCTGTTTGGGAGCACTTAGAGTTGTTTGAACAAATGATGGAGACTTTCCATTTGAAGGACAGCCAAAGCTATATTCAATATGTAAAGTGGACCTTCTCCCCGGAATACTCCAGTTTCTTTGCGGGGCTGGAGGACCAAAATCATTTAAGATGGTCCACCTATAAGGCGGCCATCTTGAAACATTTTTCTGTTCACAGAAATCCTCAAGAGGCTCGCAAGGCAGCCTACAATTTGCAATGTGGGGAGGATCAGGCCCCACAAGAATTTGTGCAGGAGTTAAAGCGGGCTTTTGCACAGACCACAAGAAGGGTGCGCACGGATAGCAGGGAATTTATTAATACGTTTTTCCATGCCTTGCCCAAATATATCATGACCCAGCTCGTGAGGGATTTTCACGAGAAAAGATCTTTAGACTGGGTCATTGAACAGGCTACCCGGATCTATGAGGTGCAGAAACCGATAGATAGCAAAAGTAATGCCCAGAAAAACCCCAAAGCCAACAGCACCCCTGCTGCTGCCAAGGTGGCAGAGGTAAAGGTCACCCCCGTTTTGGATTTGGAGATGGGGGGGCCTAAAAACCTGCCTGCACCTAATAATGCTAGGCCCAGGAGGTCCTCGGGTCAGTCACAGACAGGGAGCCAAGGAGGCAGCCCCACAAATGGGGTCCCTCGCTCTCCTGATTATGTAAGTCCCCGTTACAAGGGAAATCGACCCATCCTGGGTTATGTGTGGACTCCTCCAGCCCAAGGGGGGGGATCCAGACAAGCACCTAACCCAGGGAACTTCCCTCCAAACTTCCCACAGGAGGGCAGAAATTTACCAAACCCTGGGCAGAACTTTTTCCCCAGATATCCACCCGACTTTCAGCCACAAAACCATCCATCCTTCTTTCCCCAATTCCCTGAGCCCAGACCACTGAATCCGGGAGAGGGGAGGCCAAGGGTGGAGGGGTACCCAAATCTTCCCAACCCGGGGTATTACCAGAGGAGAGACAGCTACCCTTCCCGGGATCAGCCCAGGGGAGAAAACAGGGCCCCGTATCAGCCTGAGCGGGTTTCCCAGTTAGAGCGCCAGGTTCAAAACATGGCGCGGGATCTGGGTCACATACTGAGGGCTCAGCAGAACCCTCAGATGGGCGTGCCGGCGCAGAACGCACCCAACTCTGGACCTGGTGCTCCAGAACAATGACGGGGGCGGCACCCCGATAACTCACCGGTTCCCAGGGAGGAGGCACAAAGGGAAGGGGGGTGTAAAGCCTTGGAGGAAGCTTCCTTCCTCACTTGTAAACAGCCCCTGGAAACCCAGGAACCGGAAACGAAATCTCTTGCCCCTGAAAGTCTGCCTCCTAAGGAGCAGAGGGGGGGTAGGAGAAACAAAAGACCCAAACAGACTCAGTTTGAGGAGGAGGTACAGATCTTCCAATTTGAGGGAGAGGGATCCTCAGAGGATCCTGGGAAAAGGATCTTCTCCTTCAGAGAGGGGGGAAATCCTCCCAAAGAAAAATGGGTCCCTAGGGATGCAAATCCAGACTGGGGAGATGTGGAGACTGAGCTACCGCCGCCCACCATCTCATCCCAGAACCAACAGCAAGAAAATCCCCTGGGTCAAACCCATCCTGGTGAATGCCTCCAAAAAGGGGGGGGCGGCCCAGAACCGGAACCAGGGGAACCCACAATGGCTCTGATCTCCAGTTGCCAACGTTTTCTTTCAGATTCCCAAGGCTCTCCACAGAATTCTGCCCAAATCTCTTCTCTTGCAATGTCCAAAACCAGAAAATTAGCCCACCAGTTGTCCAAAAATGTACATTATCTGTGCCCCCTTGAGGAGAAGGAGGGAAGATATTATGCCCCGGTACAAGTACAGGGGCAGGGTACAATCTCGGCACTGGTGGACACTGGATCTCAAGCTACCCTTCTGTCCAGAAGGGCCTTTGATGAACTGAATGCAGGAAGGGGAGAGGATTACCAAATTCCTCTCACCTCTCTTCCTGGACAACTGCAGAACTTTGACGGGAAGGAAATTCCCGTTGAGGGGACTGCAGATTTGGACATTAAGATCGGGCGACACAAGTTGAAACACCCGGTCATAGTTGTGACCCCAGAGGGCACCCCTTGTTTACTAGGGAATGACCTCCTGAGAAGGTTGTCACCCCTAATAGATTGTGTAAACAAGGTCCTCTGGACCCAGACTAGCCGACCAATAAAATTAAAACAGAGTGTCAACCATGTTAGTTTAAACGGCACATGCCACATGGTTGAACAAAAATCTGACCAAGTAGAATTTCACTTCCAGAACAACCAGATTCCAGACGTGACAGTAATAGCAGTAGGACAACAGACTGGTGATGGGGGGTCCTCTCTATTTCTGAAAATCAACCTTCCTTCCAGTCTAAAGTGGTACTCCACGCTGGAAGGAAACACTTTGAAATTCTATACCAATCCACAATCTGAAACTCCCACTCCGATAGTCCAGAAAGATGTGAAATCAGCTCAGAGCCTGGCGGATATTCAGCAAATTGGAGAGCAGTTGTTCATCCCTGTTCAGTTAAATGATGGGAAGGACTCTGTTCTCGCTCGAGTGTGTGTGAACAACGGTAAGAGCTTCATCAGCGAAGCCATGTTTCGCCAACTCCCAAAAGATCCAGCCATTCCCACCTTCAAACTGATAGACAAATGGGAAATGGACCTGGAAGCACCTAATTCCAAACATCTCCTGCCAAGCAGGTGTATGCTCAAAATCTCCATTGGCAACAAGAGCATAGTCCACAATTGTTGGGTCGTGCGAGACGTCCCTGCCGCCTTTTACTTAGGCAGTGACATTCTCAATCGCTTTGCCATTAGTTTGGACCTAATAAACTTCAAAGCTTGGTCCCGATTAGCGGATAATCCCATGGGCTTTGATGATCCAGAAAAAGCATTTAGGTCAGCTCAATTGCTACCTTATGCAGTTGAAATTCAGGTTAAAGAGGAAGTCACCATCCCAGAAAGGACCCGACAATTCTCCCTGGAAGTGAAAGTTAAAAGGGGACAGGAGTTGAAAAACCCTGATGCTTACATACATCTAAATGCTTCTCTCCAACAGCAAGGGTTGGGGGTAAACCCAACACCATTAGTCAACATAGAACATGACACCATTCCAATAGAGGTGGATAACAGCGACTTAAAGAGTATTACTCTAGCCGCAGGCACCATTATTGGAATGGCGGTTGATGACCGACATTTTGCCATCGACTTAGTAAATGAACTGTTAGGACCAATCCCCAAGGACTGCGTTGACAGTGACAGTGATGACAATACAACACCAGACAGGATTTTTACCCGGCATGGGGGGAACTTCCTGGTGTACACTTCCTGCCCCTATGGTAAGGAAGATGTGACTTGTGACTTCAGGAGGGATGAGGTGATTTTCCAGGTCCATGAGGGCTGCCTTTCCCACCTGAAGCCTCCGGTCCAAATCAGCACTCTAACCAGGGACTTCTCCACCCAGCTGGAGGAGGCCGCTGAAATAGCCAAACCAGAAGTCTTTCCAGGCTTCAGGCAGATGGTGGAAGAGAGAGTCAACCTAGCTGATGCCTGTGTGACTCTGGAACAAAAGCAAAAGTTGAAACAAGTTTTCTTGGATTTCCAAGATCTCTTTGCGGTAGACTCATATGACTGTGGTCGCACTGACATCCACACAACAACAATCCCCACGGACCCTGGCATGACTCCTGTGTTTGTGAAGCAATATCGCTTGCCTCTCGCATCAATGGAGTCCCTTACTGAAATAATTAAGAACCTTGAGTCCCGGGGAATAATCCGTCCAGTCCACAGCACCTTCAATAATCCGGTGCTGGGAATATTGAAGCCAAACGGCCAGTGGAGACTCTGTGCTGACCTTAGGGAGCTCAACAAACGGGTCCATACTTCCCGATGGCCTCTGCCCTACATTGACCAAGGGCTGGCCCAGATTCAGGGGTCACAGGTATTCACTGCAATAGACCTGACCAATGGATACTGGACCGTGCCTGTCAGCAGGGAGGACCAATACAAACTGGCTTTTACCTTTGGGGGCCAGCAGTACACATGGACCCGGACTCCCTTCGGATACCTCAACTCCGGCAATGAGTTCAATATTTTCCTACATAAGGCCATGCCCGACTTGGGTGCAAGGGGTAACCTGGCTTATGTAGATGATGTCCTCATCAAGAGCTCAACTGTTGAGGAACACATAGCGGAGATCCGTTATGTTCTGACACAGTTGAGGGCCGCCGGAGCAAAACTTTCCTTTCAGAAAGCACAGTGGTGTAGAACCCGTGTTAATTTCTTGGGGCATGAGATTACTCCTCAGGGCCTCTGTCCCCAGGAAAAGAAAGTGGAAGCACTTCAGAAACTGAAAGACCCCACAAATCTGCGGGAAATAAGGAGCCTCCTTGGACTGACTAATTACAGCAGAAAGTTCATTGAGGGCTACGGAGAGATCACCAGACCCCTGATTCATCTCCTGAGGGGGGGGGTCAAGTGGGAATGGGGTCCAGAACAAGCCGAGGCAGTAAGACAACTCAAAAGAAGCCTCTCACAAGCGCCTTGCC
This sequence comes from Ambystoma mexicanum, assembly GCF_040938575.1. Classification (NCBI taxonomy): domain Eukaryota; kingdom Metazoa; phylum Chordata; class Amphibia; order Caudata; family Ambystomatidae; genus Ambystoma; species Ambystoma mexicanum. The sequence goes on along the minus strand of NC_090927.1, from coordinate 379,270,847 downwards.
TAGCTTACCCTGTCAGAAACAAGGAGTTCTTCCTGGAGATGGGGTTCTCTAATACGTGCTTGACGGCAGTATTATACCAAAAGCATGACAAGGTCAATAAAGTAATCTCATATGCGAGCAAAACTTTATCCTCTGTGGAGGAGAAATTCAACGATTGTGAGAAGGCACTCCTGGCAACGGTGTGGGCATTGAAGAATTACCGCCCGTTATCCAGGGGGAACACATCATAGTGGAGACTCCACACCAGCCTCTGCAATATCTCCAAAGTGACAGAATCCGGGCCGGAAATGTGAGTAATTCCCGAATTACTTCCTGGATTCTGTCAATGCAAGGCTTTCCTGTGGAGGTCAGATATGGCCAAAACAAGAAGAGTCCCCTCGCGCAAGGTCTGGCTGACTTGCATGATTGTGCCAGAGAAAACTGTCTCGAGGACGAAAGTCTAAAAATCAAGGACAACATGGAGGCATACCTTAATTCCCCCCACAAAGTCTTTGAAGAGGACAAGTGTGAGGGAATGCCCACTGTCTATGTGGATGGATGCTCTTACCATGTTGACAACGACGGGGAGAAAGAACTGGTGGCTGGCGTAGGGAATGCATGGGTGAATGAGTCCCCAGAACCCTCCGCTGGATACAAAATTGGTCCCCGAAGTAGTCAGGTGGCAGAATTGATGGCTGTGCATCATGCCATCCTCACTGCTGTCCAGCATCAACTCCACGAACTGGTCATAATCACAGATTCGGATTATGTACGGAACGGGTTCGTGGAGCACCTGGTTAATTGGAAAACCAGAGGCATGTTATGTGCTAACAACAAACCCTTGAAACATGGGAAGTTGATCCAAAACATTGATGATCTGGTCACATCGAATGGGATGACCATCTATTGGAAAAAGATCAAGGGTCATTCCAAAGTAGAGGGACCAGACAAAACTGGAAATGACTTAGCTGATCAGCTGGCCAAAATCGGGGCCATCCAAGGGGATCTAATTGAGATTGAGTCCCTATTGGGGGAAATCCAGGTCACTGCTATCACTAGGTCCCAGACCAATGCTCACAACGACCTTTCAATTGCACAATGGAGTAAGGAGACCCCTGATGCTGATTTGATTACCGCTCAGAAGGGGGATCCAATTATTGGTAAATTTTACCAGCACCTTGAGGACCCTGAGAACTTTCCCCTGACGGATACCGATTACATTGGGAAAGAGGACCTAAGAGTGTTGATGAAATGTCCAAAAATGTTCCGAATCCAAGACGGTTTGCTGGTAAGGAAATCCAAAGCTGGCCACGATCAGTGGGTGGTTCCTACCTCATTCCGAAGCCTGATGTTAAGTCACGCCCATGATGCGGCCACCGCCGGTCATAGGGGGTTTCACACAACATTGGAAATCTTAAGAGAGGTTGCATACTGGCCACACATGGGCCAGGACCTCAACCAATATTTGAAGGGTTGTCTTGTGTGTGCACAATTTCAGCCGACATCCCTCACACACCGGGCGCCTTTACAAAAGAGGGGAATGACACTGCCATGGTCAGATTTACAAATCGACTTTGTAGGCCCTGTGATTCGCTCGGCTAGGGGGAATACGTACATGTTGACCGTCACATGCTTGTTTACCAAGTGGGTGGAATGTCTCCCAGCCCCAAATTGCAAGGCAGAAACTGCAGCTGCCTTGATGATTAACCACATCTTTTCCCGTTTTGGTCTACCTCAAAGGATTGAGTCAGACAGAGGTAGCCACTTCACCAGTGAAGTAATGACAAAGATGTGGGAGATACTGGGGGTCAAGAGAAAGCTGCATATTGCTTATAGACCAGCTTCTTCTGGGGCAGTAGAGAGATATAACCGGACAATTGTGAGCATATTAAAGAAGTTTGTGGCAGATTCTGGGCCAAGTTGGGATATCCGATTACCTCTGGTCCTAATGGCTATCAGATCTACCCCTTCATCTGCAACCAAAATGTCACCATTTGAGTTGATGACTGGGCGCAAGATGGTGCTTCCTCAGCATTTGCTCTACAGGACCCAAGAGCAGACACTGATAAATGCCTCCACTACTCATGAGTATGTAGAGAATTTAAGGAAACACCTCCAACATGCTTTTGCTTATGCTCAGCGGAATCTAGAAAGATCAGCTGATAGCATGAAGACCCACCATGACCTGAAAACTTCCAGGAAGGAATATCAGGTGGGGGACCGGGTCTATCTATACAACTTCCAAAGGAACCAGGCCAAGCAGCGCAAATTTTTGCCTACATGGAAAGGACCCTTTGAGATCGTCGATAAGATCTCCCCTGTGGCCTACAAGATCCGCATCCCGAAAGGCGGTTCGGCAGAGGGGGAAGACAAGTGGGTCCACATAAACCAGTTGAAGTGTTGCCATCCCAGGCACACTCTGCAACAACTGGAGGAATCCTCTGGAATCCTAGCGGGTACTGTCTTAGACTAATTCAGTTCCAATCATAAAACATACCACATCTAGTCTCTAAAATATTGTGATTTGCATGAAACTGTCTCTTAGTTATACTGTTTTTATTTTTTCAAAATAAGAATGTAATGTTTTGGTATGATGAAATGCATATGCTGCCCCACTATCTCAACGGTGGTGGAAAAGCGTCTATGAATAGGTATTGCCGCTCTTCCTTTGTCGTCCTAGGAGAAAGAAAACCTTGAGACGGGCCAAGGAGGACGATCCGGAGACCGGGAGCTGAGACGCAACGGGCTCGGGGTACCGCCCAATATTCCCATCAGGACCGGCGAGGAGAACCGATCGATCCGACCGGATGGAGGAAAAGATGCTGAACTGTGCCATCTATTGGAAGAAGATGAGGAAACATCCCAGGTCTTGCGAGTCCCATTCGTGAAACCGAATGGCCATCGCAAGAGGGGGGCTTGTGGGATGTATTTACCCATGCATCCTAGCCCTACCTCAAAACTGTGCAGTACTGACATGAAAACATCATGATGGCCAGAGCTTCCCAGAAAATGCATAGGGAAATGCATGAAGAATAGGCTGCCACTCATTTTTGCCGATGTTATGGGCACAGAAGGACGCTGCCTAAAACCACCATTGGACTACCCGCACAGTAGTCTGAAACCATTGGGAATGGCAATGCTGATTGCCAAATGCAACCTAGAATTGTGGGGAATTCATTTCTTAAATCCCAAAAATGGGTGCAGTACCAGTACTCACCACTATCCAAAAGCCGGCGTTTTAAAACCACTCTGTTTCCCTGAAGGCAAGTCAAAATGCCTATTTTCAAACATTGCAATATGTGCAAAATATTTACTGAACACCAGCAGACATTTGGCAGAATGGAGTTTTGTGTGCCTACAAAATCTGGGAAATGAAGATCATAAGACAAGGTTTATAACAAGACTGGCTGCGCTGTGGATTTCAGCAGTTTAAGTTGCACTGGATTGAAAGACACTAAAAAAAAATCTAAATGTTTAAATTGACTGAGTGACCTACTTTTGAGTGTCACATAGGTTGCAATTGTTTAAATGTCATAGTTTTAAACTTAGAATCAGCCTTCTAGCTGCATATGTAAAAATGTTTAGTTTTATTTGAATGCAGAAACTGGGGAACAAAAAGTGACATTTTATCTGAAACCTGGCTTAAGGAACTGAATTCTGCCTGGCAACTACCCCCATCAGGAGGAAACTTGAGTCACAGCTGTGTTCCCAGGCCAACCTTCCTTTTGCTGCCCACACTAAGGATATGCCATCTATCTGATAATTGAATTATCTGTGCTCTGTAGGAGAGTGAACAAAGCCCTCTTCACTCAGGCAAAGGTTTTTATTACGCAGTCGTAAAATGTAGCTTCCTCTTGGCAGGAGCTGGGAGGGGCACTGCCTGTGAGAGCAAGCTGGCTTGGCAGAAACTGGAAAGACTGGTTTCTATACCATGTGACCTGGGAAACCACACCCCTTTGGAGCCAGAACATAACTTTAAAAAGATGAATAACTCATAGAGCGGACATGTGAAAATTTTATAAATGATACCATAATTCTTGTGATTTTTCTGCCCACATTTTAAGAGGTTTTTCGACCCGGTGGCGTGTTCAGGGGGGTTTTAGCGGAAAAGTGGATATTACTCTAAATGTATGCATGTTAAAAATCTGAAACTTCTTCAGTTAATGTCCATACTCCCTGCACACATGTATGTAAAGTTGGGTCAATGTCAGAAATTGCAAAATCAGTTAAAAAGTGAAATATGTGCCATTTCTGAATGCAAGCTCCCAGGAAGAGCAGAGTTTGAACAGGGTATACCTCCTGTAATGCATGATGGGTGCATATGATTTTAAAACAATATGTACCTCTGCAAATATGTATTTGTTTCAAATCTAGATTTGTGTGTAAGTTGACAGGAGGAGTGGACTTTCTGCAGGCTGTAAAATGACATCACTCTGACTCACAGTTCATTCCCCAATCAAATGATAAATGGAAGTTTGACCAATTAGAAGCTGAGAGAGAGGTAGGGTCAGTGATGCTAGAACACACCCACATTCTAAACACATAAAAGCAGACAGACAGGACAGATAGGGACTTTCCAAATCCATCTGCAGCGGGACGCTCTGCCGGAAAAATCCATACTTACCTCCATCAACCTCCAGAAAGCCAAACTAGAGACTTCAATCTATCCAGAACTAAGAGAACCAGAGAGAAAGCAGTGCTGTACCCAGAGAGACCCAGACCAGCAGAGAGAGCTGACCCAGATCACTGTGAAGTGCAGAGGCCAGACCAGACCAGACCAGAGTCCAGTCTAAAACCCTGACCAGATCCGTGGCGAGGCCCATTTCACTCAAGAATATAGTGTGAGTACCTAGAAAACTGTGCAGAACCAATCTCTTAGTTAAAATAATATAATTCAATCCTATTTTAATCTAAGTAGAACTGTCTCCTAACTGTCACCTGTCACTTGTAAAGCTGTCACCTGTGATTTGCTAGTTGCAAGCTGCACTTGTCATTTTGAGCTTTTGAAATTTGCAAACCCAAAAACGACCTTTATTAAATCGCTCATATCTCCGCGACCGTTTGGGCTAGAGACTTGCAGTAACTTTCCTCTGATAGCAATCGTAGCTTTGAATCGCACCAAGAACCGCATTCCTACCCCTTATAGTTTTACCGCAATCGCGGAACACGCATCCGCGAATTTTACCGCGATTTGCGAATTTCTTCACATGTAAAAACTGCTGCTGCTTGCCTTCCATTTGCCAGAAATTCGTTTAACCTGCTAACTATCCCTGCATCATTGCTAGTGTGAGTCTGGACTAATATTAACTAGATACCACTCACCCTGAACCTCTGAAAGGGAATTAAAAAGCATTTCCAGCATATTTCTCATCCATTGCTAGCACATATCAAAGCATTTGGGCCTGTGTTTTCAAAACTCCTATCTGTTTTCTGTAAGCTTGCTGGGATTGAACTGAATCACATTTGATTGCATTTCTGAGAACTGTGTGTTTTCCTTCCATTTCCTTGCCTTGCATCAAGGGGGGGAGGGGATTGCCAGAGAAAAGTGATTACATTGTTTGGTTGAAATCATATTGAGTATTTTCTGTACTGCATTCATTGAATATTGCATCCACCTGAGCTTACATAAAGCATCCTCTACCACATTATACTTTTGTTCCTAATTACCAGTGTGCTACCTTATCCATTTCATCTCAACTCCTTAGTAATTATAAAGAAGTGTGCTAGTGCCAGGTTCTCTGTTGTCAATCTTTATCATATCAGATTAAGTGTGCTATTCAATTATTAATTTATTATAAAGTGTCATATATATATCTATTGTTTAAATCATCAAATAAACCCTTTTAACTTGCAAAACAGAACTACTTCTTGGCTCAGTGGGGTCAGGGGGATTCCAAGAGAGGGGTGTTATATCAGGGTAGTCATCCAGAACGCATGAACTGGACCTAAAGATATATCAATAAGGGTTTTCATTCAGTATTCCAGACTAGGCGTTGACTTAGCTGTAGTGTTGAATTGAATCCCCTTACAGTCACCCAGACGCCTGGTACACCAGTAAACATAGTGGGAGATGAGTGGAAAATGGGGGAGAGTCTATTTTGCATTAATGATGCCCCCGCCAGAATAATACAAGTAGAGCAGGGAGAGGAGCAGTTGAGTACGGGGCAAGAAAGTGTATCATCTGAAAGGGAGGAAGAATAAAGGAGCAATTTAGATGAAGACGAGGAGGGGAACAGAGCAACTGAGGTATTAGGTGAGGCGTCAGGTTGGGTGTCCCTGCTTAGAGGATCAGCAACCGTCAAACAGGGGAAAGAGGAAGGGTGGTATCACGGGAGACTAAGAAATAGAACTGGAAGGGTGACGGGAGCACAAAAAAGTGAGCAAAGGTGAGTGTGGGAAAAGGAAAGAGCAAGTTACAGATGCCATTGATACACTGCGGGACTGTCTCTGTATCCCTACAGCCCCCCTTCCCAGCACTTGTTTGCACTTATCTTGCAATTGCCACCAGCTGGCCCTTATTATTTATCTTGTTCATTACTAAACCTGTACTGCACTTTCCCCTCTCTCTTTCCCCCTTGCACTTTTCCCGCCCCCCCTACCCATGCACTTGCGCGATCTGAATGACACCTGGCCTAGTAGGATCGTTGTCTGTCTCCCCTTGTTCCCCCCTCCCTGCCTCGTCGCGCCTTGAAACACTTGTGTATAGGCGCGTTACAAATGCCATATCATATCATATCATAAGGGAGCAGGGAGGCCACATTATGCCCCGTGGGCACAAGTGGACAAAGCAAATCTATTGAAAACATTACCTCCACTTTCACGCATTCATGAAGGGCATTCAGACAGGGCTGATACGACTGATAGGGCTTGAGGGTGAGGTGAGGGGGAGAAATCCTTGTTTTTGACTTTCTAAACAATTGATGGTCCCTCTGTTTGTTTGGTTGAAGTGAGGATTGCTCTTTCTCGTGTTACACCCACCGCTTTGTGTGGTGTAGGGAAGGTGAATGGTGAGGCTTTTTACATTGAAAACAGGTATGCCTCTTCCGACAAAAATTGCTGATGCAATTGTTAAAACACATGAAACACCCAAGCGAGTCTTGCACACGTCCAGTTCCACGCTTAATGTGAAATTGCAGATGAAAGCAAGAACACTATCACTTACAAAGGACATTAGGTCCGTTTACCCAGATAAAGTGAAGGAGTTTGTTAGTACGAAAACAAATCCCCAATTGAGGCCAATAACAGAGCCTATCCAAAATCCACAAACAACACGGTTTGCCCTAGGGTAGGCAACGCATATAGATTTGTCTACCCTGTCAGACTCTTTATTGGCAGCTTTTTCAGAGGCGGATCTCTTTGGGGTGTATGTATGCCCAACCGGCCCCAGCTCACTTAGAGGTGAAAGCACAGGTGCATGACCTCGGTGTGAAATTACATACTAACATCCGCTCCCTACTAGATCCGACAATCCAAACACCCAAGAACAATATTGATCAGTTAAGTGCTCTAACTCCCATAAACAATAAGTTTGGGTTCACTCCAACTCTCTGTCCCAGCAGCGGAGTGTCTAAGTATTCATGAAACTTTATCTTAGTCTCCTATTATGTTTACCCAATCACCTTCTGAATACTCAGTTCTCTCAGTTTCCTATACACAACCTACACCGAGAAAAGTAACATCTCTTCCTCGGCTGACTCAAGAGGCTGCTGTTACTCCTTCTATGATGCTAGCCGAAATATCATTACAGGTTACTGTTTTCATTAGCGAAGCTCTACGGGAACTTGGACTCGAGGCTCATTGATCAAAACTTCCTGCTGAAAGAACTCTTAGATTTCAAAAATGTGAAACCTATCATGAGTGAGGTGTCTACCATGACAGAGTTATTGATGTCTTTTACCTCGCATGAAAAGGAGAATGACATCAATCGAATACCATCTGAAGCAATTAACCAAGAAGGATGAGAGTAAATCTAAAGAGAGTGGTTGTATTAGTAATGAGATATTACAACTAGAAACACTGGATTGTACCGAAATAATTTTTGACAAACAGGGACAGGACTCTGAGAATAGTGAATTGCTCCTGGCTGCTGACACTAAACTCTCCTTTAAAATCTTTTCTTCACAGAAAACACTTAAGTCTTTGAATGGTAGAAACAAGACGAAAAATGCCAAAATAACCAAGGCACTAATAAATAGGAGTACACACCAGTTTCTTCGCTCCTTAAACCTACTGGGAAAGAGAAGTAAAGAAGCTGGATTAGCAATATTTAAGAAATAGGCAGACTTAACCAAACTAAGACACTAGACGACCAAACGGGCATGAAATTACTACTTGGTTCTGTCCCGTCGTCCATGGATTTAGCTTATGCTCCCTTAGACAACCTGGTGAAGGAAATAAAACAAATCAGAAAATACTCTTGTGTTGCCCCTGAGCGACCTCAAGTAATCAGCTCCGCTACCTCATCAACCCAAAGAACATCTTGTAAACGACTAGGGACAAGGGGAAACATGTACAACCCTGCAAGAGAGACGAGAACAAATAAATTAATCTATCAAATTTTGCATGGCCCATCGTCCTGGCTCTGCCCGTCTAAGTCAAAAATAAAACTATGAACGAGCACCGTTAACCTATGAAGAAATGACACGCCCTCAGAGTGGTGATCCTAAGAGTCACCGTAAACCACTAGGCCCTGGGCCAGGGCATATAAGAGTTACTGACTCTGTTAAGCACGTTTCTGCCACGACAATCACAAATTGCGGATCTGTTAAAGACAAAAACAAAAACATGTAAACTTGAAATAAAAGCAATTGTGATGCACACTTCACCTTAATACAACATTGTTGTGGTGGAGAATTTGGAAAATATGAATTAAATAGGTCCTCAGTACTAAATATAATTACCTCTCTTCCAAGTTTGCATGATATTACTACAGGGGCCTTTGCACAGATTTAATTTTTACATCAGTATGATACATCAGTGGTAAAGTTGTGGATGACATCAGCAATGGTCAGGAATATTATATGGGAGCAAGACAGGACATATACCAATTGGGTTTCATGCTGTTGAACCTAAATGAGGTTGTCGCTATACATAACCCAACCTGGAGTAATGATTGTGATTCTTATCAAGATAGATCATGGGCAACAACTCCCATAACGATCTCAAATTCCACCGCAGAACAAACAGGCGCACGTATTGTAAGTTTACCATCTACATCCTTGAATGCTGATAAACTATAATAAATTGGGAACAAATCAAATCATGTTATCAGATTGGCCTTGTGGAATACACAAAGTCATAAGCATTGACTTCAACCTCAACAAGTTTATTGGCCCATTACGATATAATTCTGCTCCAAGAAGTGTGGCTTACTTCAGCACCAATTTGGGATAATCATGAAATAGCATTGCTCCCAGCCCAAATGATGGTGATAGGGAGACCCATAGCAGGTTTATTAGTAGCAACAACAATCTTGGCAGGTTGTAAGGTGACTCCCTCTGCAACACCAAATAGCTATATGCAGTTAATAAAGATAAAAGTAAAAACTATAAATATTGCTTGCTTGAATTTATACTAGAACCACTTAGATGTCAAAGATACATGCTTTTTTCAATATCGGGAATACTGTTTTTAACTAATGGGTAATGACACAACAATAGATAATCATAGTTGATGGTGATTTAAACATGAATTGCATCACGGGAAAGGAATAAAACATCAGGCAGCTATTAACCAATAGGCCCATATGATGGAAGTGAGAGGCCTATTTATGATAAACGGTTCTACCTCAGATGATACACCAACTAAATACTGGTGGCATAGGGGTACCCAAGTATCATTGATTGATTACATTTATGTTGACAATAACCTCTTTGCAATAATGAAGAGTTTTAAAATAATAGAACAAGATGCAAGCGATCATAATATACTTGAATTCACGTGGCCTTGACCTAACTTTGACAACAAAGCTACAGCCACATTTTATAAACCACAACTTGCATTGTCTTCCAAGGGTAATCGCTTCAGCTGGTCACCAAAAAATGGAATGACTTACTTTTAGCGATTTCTTATCCTAGTGACATTCTTTATCTAGCCATCACTTATACTGATGGGTTATATGTGGCAGTGCTCCAAAATTTTAGGTCTACAAGTCTGTTGGTTGGTAAAAATATAAAAGTTCGCTCACATGTCTATGATGATTCCATTAGGCAAGCTAAAAATAGGATGAAAGCTGACATCTGCAGTCTAGGACACTTACGCGAGATGGAGGAATTCTATGAAGTTAGGAGGATTAATAAAAGGTATGTTAACTGGATTAGGCAGAGAAAAGCTAATATCCTACTGAAAGATGCACAAACAATGTTGAAGACTTTGACATGCAAAAACTCTGCACTTATATGGGGGCTAATCAAGTCTATGTATTAGATAGACAGTCTATCATTCAAATCAATGCAGTCCCAGAGGAAGTAAGGATAGAATACTATAACTCACTTTATGCAGACTCTATGTGGTCTAATTATACTGCCCCAGTTCCTTCAAACCTGTTACCCCATCTACGAATAGACTATGATGATATTCTAATTCATATCAAGAGGTTAAGCTCCTCGAGAGCCCCGGGACCAGATGGGCTATCTAATGTTATGTTGATGACCCATCCGGAAGCTTGGTTGAGCATTTTGAAAGTGATATTTACCCAGGTAGTATCCATCCAGAGAATTCCCCATACGTGGCAGAAGTCAATAATTGTGCCTATTTATAAAAAAGGGGATAGACATCCCTCGAAAAATTATACGCCACTGGCATTACTTGACGTGCCGTGAAAACTGTTTGCACGTCTAGTCCTGAGTGAATTTAATGAATGGATCAAAAATGATGACATCAATGATCCCTTACAGACAGGATTCATGCCAGGACTAGGGACTGCCATCCATTTACATGTATTGCATGCAATAAAACTTAAAGAATGGCAATTGGAACAACCAGTCTTTATGTCCTTTATTGATTTCGAAACCGCATTCGATTCGATCTCAAGGGAATTGTTATTTGCTAAACTGACTAAGGCAGCTTGTCTCAACCATTTATTGCAATGGATAAGGGAATTTCATACTAACACCTCGATACAAATAAGGCTATCCTTAGATGCAGACTAACACAAAATATTAATATGCATAGAGGGCTCAAGCAGGGATGCCTTTTGGCATCATCCGTATTCAATTTTTTTAATCTCTGATATTACAGAAGATTTCAATAAGGTCAAATCAGATTCTCGGCGATTGGGCTCAGATACGATCCCTTGGCTTTTGTATCCCCTGGCTTTTGTACGCTGATGATTTGGTGTTGCTTGCAAAAACAGCCAGGGTATTACAAGCTCTTTTGAACGAATTGGCTAATTATGTTGAGCAAATCAAACTAACCATCAATATGGGTAAGTCAAAAATAATGGTTACCGCCTTGCCAAGTGCAAGGAAAATAGGTTACTAAAATATGGACATCGCAACATATCCCAATGGTCATTGTATCAGAATACAAATATTTGGGCCTCAATGTTAGCCATCAAATATCGGATGGGCCTTACTATATCAAAGTCAAAAACAAAATGAGAACACCAAGGGCACAGGTGAGAATCCTAAATAATAAGTTTGGGAAATTCTCCCTTAAACCAGTATTGATTTTTTATTGCCAGTAAGCAATTCCAACAGTTACCTATGGTGCTGAGTTGAGGTGTTGGCGTGGCGACTCTTTCTGGATGCAAATGGAGGGATTTTTTGGGAGAAAGTTGTTGAATTTGTCGAATGGAACATCAATGTTTTTTCTACGATATGAACTGGGCTTATCATCATTGTATTCAATGTATATGTGGAAATTATGCAGCCTGCATAGAAAATGCATTACAAGCACCAAGTCCAATTCTAGCTTAAATGTTTTAGCAAAGTACAAAGAGACAACTAACCATAAGAGTATGAACACATGGCAGGTGAAGGTTCAAGAATAATTCTTGCTGGAGGCAGATGTTTTGGACACTGTACTTATTGCAAATCCGAATAAGGCTAAGGAAAAGATTCTGCACTAGGATCCCAACCTGCTCAATAGCACTTTAAGATGAGTAGCAGTACCCGTGAGATGGATGGGGATGCAAATTAACACTCTAGCATCAAATCAATAATGACAACTCAACGGTTTGGCAAAGGGAGTTTGTTGAATGACAAGTACAAAAAACGGGGAGTTCATGAATATCAGCAATCGCTCGATTTTCCTTCTCGCTTCAACAACTCCAATGAACTTCATAAAAACACATCATTTATACTAAAACTCGTCATCACTAACGTGTAACACTTAAAATGTTGCATGCAATTCTACAGGTTCTAGGAAGGTAACTTTAATATAGGTACTATATCTGTATATGGTAACGGAGTGAGGGGATTGGACAAACACTGTCAGGTGGAGCATCTAAGCCCTACCGTCAAAATGGGTATTGTAAACATCACTAAAAGTGCAATGTCTCATTGGCTCTACTCACTATAGGACCCTAGATTACTTGGTCCACTATGATTGGGTTGGCAACGACTGCACTCATATTTTTCCAGTAGCCTAGCAGCGTGCAGAATAGCCGGCCAGGTGCAGGGACTTTGTCTGCACCCCCAGCTTTCCTCCAATTATTGCTACAATCAATCATCACCTCAGTGGTCATGTGTCAATTATTTCTTTGTGGTTGGCATCAAGACTGCTTCTCGGTCTGGAAAAGTTAAGATATCTGTGCATGGCACAAGGCCACACGTAGGTGTGAAAGTTTCATCCCTTCTCGCTTGGATGGTGATGTGATTCAGACACCGTGAAATCATCTTAAAAGGTATGTTAACTGGATTAGGCAGAGAAAAGCTAATATCTTAAAAGGTATGTTAACTGGATTAGGCAGAGAAAAGCTAATATCCTACTGAAAGATGCACAAACAATGTTGAAGACTTTGACATGCAAAAACTCTGCACTTATATGGGGGCTAATCAAGTCTATGTATGTAGATAGACAGTCTATCATTCAAATCAATGCAGTCCCAGAGGAAGTAAGGATAGAATACTATAACTCACTTTATGCAGACTCTATGTGGTCTAATTATACTGCCCCAGTTCCTTCAAACCTGTTACCCCATCTACGAATAGACTATGATGATATTCTAATTCATATCAAGAGGTTAAGCTCCTCGAGAGCCCCGGGACCAGATGGGCTATCTAATGTTATGTTGATGACCCATCCGGAAGCTTGGTTGAGCATTTTGAAAGTGATATTTACCCAGGTAGTATCCATCCAGAGAATTCCCCATACGTGGCAGAAGTCAATAATTGTGCCTATTTATAAAAAAGGGGATAGACATCCCTCGAAAAATTATAGGCCACTGGCATTACTTGACGTGCCGTGAAAACTGTTTGCACGTCTAGTCCTGAGTGAATTTAATGAATGGATCAAAAATGATGACATCAATGATCCCTTACAGACAGGATTCATGCCAGGACTAGGGACTGCCATCCATTTACATGTATTGCATGCAATAAAACTTAAAGAATGGCAATTGGAACAACCAGTCTTTATGTCCTTTATTGATTTCGAAACCGCATTCGATTCGATCTCAAGGGAATTGTTATTTGCTAAACTGACTAAGGCAGCTTGTCTCAACCATTTATTGCAATGGATAAGGGAATTTCATACTAACACCTCGATACAAATAAGGCTATCCTTAGATGCAGACTAACACAAAATATTAATATGCATAGAGGGCTCAAGCAGGGATGCCTTTTGGCATCATCCGTATTCAATTTTTTTTATCTCTGATATTACAGAAGATTTCAATAAGGTCAAATCAGATTCTCGGCGATTGGGCTCAGATACGATCCCTTGGCTTTTGTATCCCCTGGCTTTTGTACGCTGATGATTTGGTGTTGCTTGCAAAAACAGCCAGGGTATTACAAGCTCTTTTGAACGAATTGGCTAATTATGTTGAGCAAATCAAACTAACCATCAATATGGGTAAGTCAAAAATAATGGTTACCGCCTTGCCAAGTGCAAGGAAAATAGGTTACTAAAATATGGACATCGCAACATATCCCAATGGTCATTGTATCAGAATACAAATATTTGGGCCTCAATGTTAGCCATCAAATATCGGATGGGCCTTACTATATCAAAGTCAAAAACAAAATGAGAACACCAAGGGCACAGGTGAGAATCCTAAATAATAAGTTTGGGAAATTCTCCCTTAAACCAGTATTGATTTTTTATTGCCAGTAAGCAATTCCAACAGTTACCTATGGTGCTGAGTTGAGGTGTTGGCGTGGCGACTCTTTCTGGATGCAAATGGAGGGATTTTTTGGGAGAAAGTTGTTGAATTTGTCGAATGGAACATCAATGTGTTTTCTACGATATGAACTGGGCTTATCATCATTGTATTCAATGTATATGTGGAAATTATGCAGCCTGCATAGAAAATGCATTACAAGCACCAAGTCCAATTCTAGCTTAAATGTTTTAGCAAAGTACAAAGAGACAACTAACCATAAGAGTATGAACACATGGCAGGTGAAGGTTCAAGAATAATTCTTGCTGGAGGCAGATGTTTCGGACACTGTACTTATTGCAAATCCGAATAAGGCTAAGGAAAAGATTCTGCACTAGGATCCCAACCTGCTCAATAGCACTTTAAGATGAGTAGCAGTACCCGTGAGATGGATGGGGATGCAAATTAACACTCTAGCATCAAATCAATAATGACACCTCAACGGTTTGGCAAAGGGAGTTTGTTGAATGACAAGTACAAAAAACGGGGAGTTCATGAATATCAGCAATCGCTCGATTTTCCTTCTCGCTTCAACAACTCCAATGAACTTCATAAAAACACATCATTTATACTAAAACTCGTCATCACTAACGTGTAACACTTAAAATGTTGCATGCAATTCTACAGGTTCTAGGAAGGTAACTTTAATATAGGTACTATATCTGTATATGGTAACGGAGTGAGGGGATTGGACAAACACTGTCAGGTGGAGCATCTAAGCCCTACCGTCAAAATGGGTATTGTAAACATCACTAAAAGTGCAATGTCTCATTGGCTCTACTCACTATAGGACCCTAGATTACTTGGTCCACTATGATTGGGTTGGCAACGACTGCACTCATATTTTTCCAGTAGCCTAGCAGCGTGCAGAATAGCCGCCCAGGTGCAGGGACTTTGTCTGCACCCCCAGCTTTCCTCCAATTATTGCTACAATCAATCATCACCCTAGTGGTCATGAGTCAATTATTTCTTTGTGGTTGGCATCAAGACTGCTTCTCGGTCTGGAAAAGTTAAGATATCTGTGCATGGCACAAGGCCACACGTAGGTGTGAAAGTTTCATCCCTTCTCGCTTGGATGGTGATGTGATTCAGACACCGTGAAATCATCTTATTCTTCATGCAATTTGTGCATTTGATTTAATTATGCCAGCCATCTGCCTTCTGCGGCTTATCTTGACCTTTCTGAACAAGATGCCCTGTTCTTCTTTTATAATTTGTATCCACTGTTGGTCTATTTCAGCTCATACGACCTTGGCTTCTTGGCACAATTTGCATGCATCTGAGTTTCTTTCTGTCTTTAGTTTCTGATTTGTTTGCTGTAGGACTCTTCTCCTAAGACCTTTATTAACCTTTGGTTGATTCTGCTCTTGTGCATAGTGGAACTATGCTTATATAAAGCACTCCTTTTGAGGTAGATATGTATAGGTTGCCCTTGCTGCAATCTATTTTACTACTAAGCATAAGCAAGCCTCATGATTCTTTGCTTCTTGCGGTTCCATGCTTATGTACATGGGTAAACTAATTGAATATCTTCATCATGCTCATGTCATAAGATTCTGACATTTTGACATCATTATTTCACTTTAGGTTCATGATGTCGTCATATCTTCTATGTGTGAGTCAGTCCGGGTTCTTGTGATGTCACCATTCGTCTTCCTTCAGTATATTTTTATCTTCTTCAGGGACTGCATTCTGACAATCTTCATTCTGTTCATTCTGTTTCATTTGTTGATATAGCTTTCTCAATGGGTACCTTACTGTCCAGGTTTTCTTAGGTGTTGGTACTTCAACAGGTGCTGTTCTTTTGATAGGTACTGGAGAGAGCCCCACTGTGGCTCTCTGCTGGTTTATTTGCTCATAATTCATCACATGTTTCAGTGTGAATGTTCCTGGTACTTCAAAATGGATGGCTGGAGTGCTGGTCATACATGGGAACTCCTCTACACTCCCCCCCTCTGGGCGATTCATCGACCACCTTCACTTCTTCTTTGGTATCCACTTTTACTTCATCCTCTGGATCCACACATAGAGGTTTGAAGAAATACATTGTTGGGGTCCATATCTTTATGACTCCCTTAAAGCTTCCTGCTGTTCCCACGTGTTCATCTTTGTTTAATGTCATTAGTTGACATTGTCCACTTGGGCTACAATAGATCCATTTTCCCACATAATTTCTATGTTTCCTTGGATATCAAAACTTTATTCCTTCTGGTGCATAAATGCTGGCTTTTACAAAGTCCCTTATTTCTTCATCAGCCAGGTGATTGGGTTTCCATCCTGGTTTGACATCAATCATGATCTTCATCCCTATGGCCTTTTTCGCAGTTTTCGGGCACTGAGAGATTATCTTGATAACACAGAATCTGAGCAGTATCATCACTAGCTGGGCTCCTAGGAATTTGAATGCATCTGCCATCCATTGTGGAACCCATCAGAATAGGGATCCAAACCAACTGTCGCGGTCTACTTTATCAATCATTTGATTCTGTAATTTCGTCAGCATACCTATAACCTCGCTTAAGGTTCTATTTTCTTCGTTTTGAGATGATATAAATGTGCAACATGATTCTCCGATTTTTGCACAAACACCTCCATCCATAGCTATGATCATGTCAAGGACATATCTGTTCTGGAGAGTCATTAGTCGGATTGCCCTTCACTATTCTTTCATTGTGTTGAATCCTTTTAATTGTCATGAACACTGATGAGGTTAGGATGAACAGTCTGTGTTCATACGGGATTGCATGAAAAGCTTCTTCTGATTTAGCTGAAAAGTAATTCTCTCTCTTTATTTGATTCATCAGTTCCACAGATCTCTTCTTCTTCAGGTGAGCATCTGCTTTCGGGAAGCTGTCAATATTGAGATCCCTTTTTGGAATCACCAATGCTGGAACATGGACATTCACTATTGTGCATATACCTCCCCAGTTTCTCGGCAGTCTGATATATGCTTTGGATCCACATGCCCAATAACGATCCATGATCACTGCAGTATCATGTACCATACCTGGAGCGTCAAAAACTTGTCCACAGTTTTGATTCTCCCCCATTTTCCTTGTGCCATTATTCCTGAATCAGAATCTTGGGCTCTCCAATGGCACTATCTGCAAGGGTCCTCCCCTGTCTTCGACTCATGTCAGTAGTTTAGCAGGTTTTGGCCATAATGGCTTGCATCCATTTTGCACTATGTTAATGGTGGGCTTGTAGTGACCGAAGACCATCCATGCTCTGCAGATCACCACTCCTTTTTCCCATCCGTCTGATGAAAACACTGTTCCCCAAATTTGCATTTGGCCTCTGCTCTTCCACTTCCAAGCTTCTTCTGGAGTTTTTCCTTGGACGTTTAGTTTTTGATTTGCCTCTCTTCTGATCTCTGCTCCTTTAACTCCAGCTTCTCATATCTGATCACAATGTGCTTTGTTTTTCCATTGTTTCTTGTCTTTATGTCTTGGGCATAATCATCTTCATTTGGATCAGTTGCTTCAGTTGCCCATTTCAGTGAGGCATCACTTCCCATGAACTGGCCTCTGGTCTTGCACATTGTTACGTGTGATAGACAGCGTGCCGTCTGCACATCTATTTCAACAGCTACAAAAATATTTGATTTCCCCATGCTGTAAGGTAGGAGTGCACAAACAAAGCATTCCTCCTCTGAATTTCGTCTTCCAACTTCTTTCATATGTTGGTACCAGATGAAATTTTCCAAGTGTGCTGTGCTGTCCAGGTAGTCACTTAGTTCATTGTCATCTCCTTGTATGCTTCTTTTGATTCTCAAGGTTTTCATGTAGTTTGCTATAACCACGCCCTTGAACACATCTGTATGGCGTCTTCTTGCTGGAGGATTCTCAGGTATCTCAATCCATGGTTCAGGTCTCTTCATCTGTACCAATTGGGTAGAAGACAGTCCAGCAATTCTTTCCTTGTCCTCTTCTCTTTTCCTAGCTCTGGCTATGAACAGCCATAATGATTCTGCGATCATTTGTGCACGTGAGATTTTTGCTGGGCTTGCACTTGCCTCTTTCAGTGCTGGGTCTGGGGTGCTTATCAATGCTGTCTCTGTTGGTTTCTTCTCCAACTCCTTTTGTTTCTTTAAAAAGTTCAGCTTTTTCCATTTGTCTTTTCACTTCACTTGTAGTAGAGCTTCTCATCGTTGGTTGTCCAACCTTCTCCCATTATTTGGATTGTGGTTCTGCAGTTATTGACACCAGACCTGGTGTATGTGCACTCATCGTTTGCATGCATGTGGTTGTCAGTAACCTTTCCCCATTCTTGCTCTGGCGACCCTGTCTCCGGCTTTTCAACTTGCTTGTCACTACATGTGTGTCATTGCTAATCACATCCATTTCAAGTTCACTCACTCCTTTGTCAGACCTTCTAGGAACTGGAATCACTATTAAGGGTCTGGGTGTTTTTGTGGGTGTCATGCGTACATCATTAGGTGGGTGCACTGGAATCGGAACACTTTGTGCACCAATGAAAAATGCGTTTCGAATTGTCGGTGACAGTAAAACAACGATGAATACAATGCATAGATACATTATTCCTCTGTAGGTTAGTCGGCAGCACTTCTTTCTGGAAAATAAGAGCGTCTCTCCTCCTGAGGGATGACAATGCTGCTATTTGGGTTGCCCATCTCTATCATCTAAGGAAAAAAGACTAACTTTTAATACATTCTAGGCAACAATATCTCTGGATTCTGCTGTCTCTGCTTGTCGGCCGCAGGTACTGGAGCAATTGTACTCCTTTGTCTGGGCAATGGATTGTCTATTGTCTCTGGATACAGTTCTCTTTTCTGTATACGAAAAATGTCAATTAAGACAATAAGTTCAGCAAGTCCTTTTTTACTGTACGTGTTCAAAATACACAAGCTCCCAATCGATTCCTCTTATCTGTTTCACTCCAGAAGACATGTCGTGTCCTTGTCAGTATAAACAAGAGTGAAGTCTTTGGGAACACTTTCTCGATCTGTCCCTCGGTGGAAAGTCTTACAGTCTCCTCTGGAAATTGTGATGATGAATAGAAAGTTCAACTTGCATCACAATGCCAGCTAGGAGCATGCTCATCTGTGTAGAATTAGCTGGGTCTCTGATGAAAGTGATGATGTCAACACCGACGGGCCTCCCCATAAATTCTGGAAAGTCCTCAATCAGGCGAAAGAAGACATTGCTTGCCAATCTGCTATCTTCTGGTGACAGTGACATTTGTCTTGTCCTTGCTGTGAAAGGAACTGTTTGGCAGTTACTGTGAGCAGCTTCTGTGATTTAGATGAGCATGAAGAGCAACCTGAATTATGATTCCGTTCAGGATTACATTAAAATATTCTGTGTTTGCCGGATCTCAAAGAAATGTCAAGACGTCACTGTGTCTCCCAACAAGATCTGGGCAGTCTTCAATTAAATGAAAGAATAGCACACTGACAAGCCTATTTGATTCTTCTTCTGCTTGGGACATTTGTTTTTTTCCTCGCTGTATTCCGGAAGCAGGAGGTACTGCTCGGCGATCATGGTGAGCAGCCTCCTTATTGTCTATTTGTTTTCAGGGTCTTGAAGAAATTCAGTGATGCTAGTGAGCCTTCCCACTAGTGACGGGTACAATCTCAAGACTAAGTCAAAGTAATTTAGAACGTCCTTAGTGATGTCACTGCTGTGGGACACCATAAGTGAGTCCAAGCAATGGTCCTGTTTGCACTGAGTATGGATATTGTATTTTCTTCCAATGTGTGTGTCCTCAATCAAAATTTGGTATATCATTTTCTTATCAAGGTTTCAGTGTGCCTCAGTCCAAAGTTCAAGGTTAATAACCTATGTTGTGGCTTATGCATGCAATTCTCTTCTTCACCCTGCAACTAGGATGCACAGAGTGTCAGTTTTTATGTCCTTGTGCATAGAGGAAATGTCCAAAATTAAGCCACAACCTTGCACAAAAGTTATTTGCCTTTGCTTTTTGCTTTGCTGGTCATGCATCCTTCTTCCTTGTCATGGATCTCGTCTGCACATGCTGCGGTTCTTCCCCATTGTCTGTCGTCTCTACGTGTTGGGGTGTGGGCAGGGGGCCTTCTCCGTTGTGTGGCTTGATGTCACCCAGGAAGATCCAAGCTCTTATTCCTTGTAGCTTGACTGCAGATGGAGTGATGTCTTCCACTGTAAAGGGGCTGTTGAACCTCGGCTTGTCCCACTTTTTTCTTGTGTGGTTCCTCACGAGGAGCGTGTCTCCAGGGAAAATTGGTGGTAGATATAAACTCTGAATCGGGTTTGTTGTAGTATCTCCTTCTGTGTTCTGTGCTGACCTGCACCCTTTTTGTCATCACTGCAGCTGTCCTGAAATTACAGTAAGACAAGATGTCATGAAATTCAAGTAATTTTTCTGATCCTAAAATGTCCCCTGTTGGCTGAGCATCACATCTAGCTCTATCGCGGGGTGTCAATGGAGTGTGCATCCTTCTGCCTGTTGCTATTTTGTGCGGCGTAAGATGATGGTCAGAACCAGGCTGGTTTCTGAGTGCGTACAGTGCCAATGGAAGGCAGTGCAACTATCCCTTCTTTAAAAAGCTTCTCACATATCCCATTACCTTGTGGATGATACACTGATGAGAATTTGTGCTTTATACCAAGCATCAAGCTGATCTGTTCAAATACTGCATTAACAAAGTGAGGACCATTATCTGACCTCATGACCTCACATACTCCCCACCTGGGAAATACCTCTCTCACCAGACATTTGGCCACACAGGTAGAGTCTGGGTGTGTACATGGACCTGCTTCTATCCATCTAGAGAATGGACACACCACAACAATTAGATACCTGTACTCATGACATACTTGAATCATATCAACATAATCGACATGCAAGTGCTGAAAAGGTCCATTGGTCCCCTAATTACTCTTAGCATATGCCCAGCCATGAACTGTTAGTAGATCATACAGTGCACCATAAAAATGCTACGTGTTCTGCTAAGTTCGGTATAAACCAGTCTTCAGAGATCAATGTTGCTAGATTCTCTTTTGACATGTGCACTGCATAATGCAATTGTCCCAATGCTATTTTTAACAGGGCTATAGGCATCACTGGTTTACCAGTGCTGTCTTGTTGCCACAAGCTTTTGGAGGGGTTTAAAGAACATCTTTGCCACTTCCAGAGATTCTTTTCCTCCTGTGGTGCTTCCCCTTGGAGTTCCATTAACTGGGTTTGCCCCCATATTACTATAACCCTCGGGTTCACTTCGTTCAACAATAATTTTTTCATGTACATCAGTTATTTGTACATTCATAATTGTGTCGCCCTTGGTTGCCATATGCTTGGCTTCTGTGTCTGCTGCTGGATTTCCTCGTGAGATAAAATCTGTCGCTTTCGTGTGGGCAGGACATTTCACAACCGCTATGCCCACTGGGAGCTGTAGTGCCTTAATGAGCCTGTCCAATAAGGCTGCGTGCTGCACTGGCGTGCCGTCCACTCAGAGGTAGCCCCTCCTTTTCCAGCGTGCTAGACCTGCATGCACTGTCAATGTCACATAGGTGGAGTAGCTGTACACTTTCACTTCCTGGTCTACGTGATTCTCAATAGCTAGTATCAACGCTATTAATTCTGCAGCTTGCGCTGAATAATGAGATGGTAATCGTGCACTAATGATTAGTCAAAATTCTCCATTTGCTGTGTGCTTTACCACAGCAGTGCCTGAATATCTTTAGCCATCATTTTGATCGATTTTCAAGGAACCGTCAACAAAGACAATTTCTCCTTCTGCCAATGCATTTTCTTTCACTCTGGGAATTTCATCATAGAATTCTCAATGGTTTGCGCAGTCATGGATTGGCTCTCCATCAGTGACTGGCTCTGCTATAAACATAGCTGGGTTCACTATCTTACATCGAATTATCTTAATCGATGGATTAGATATGATCACTTCATAAGCAGGAGCTCTCTGAGATGTCAATGTGCCTTTTGGTTTTTCTAGAATGGCAAATAATGCGTGCTTGACGAATAACGTCATTGAGCATCCCATCACAATGGTTATAGCCTTCTCTATGGCGAACACTGCGGCAGCTAAATTTTGTTCACACCGGAAGTGACCTCTCATCAATGTGTCTAAATTCTCACTGTAGTATGCCAGGGGCTTGTATGCCAACATAGTTCTCTGTGTGAGTACTGCCATCATAACACTGCCATTCATGTGTGAAAACAGGTAGAATTCCTCTGCATAATTGTGAATTCCTAAAACTGGTGCTGTGCAAATGCCTTTCTTGAGTTCAATAAACCCTTCTTCCATGGTATCAGACCATTTCATTTTTTCTTTCATCACCTTTACCTTCTTTAGGGCCTGTAACAAGGGCTTGGTATGTGAGCTGTAGTCAAAGACCCATGCCCTGACATAATTGCAAAGACATAGAAAACTCTGCATATGTTTTATCGTGTGTGGCTTGGCTGTGTTCAATATGGCATATTTTGAAAAAAATGTCTGCACTAATTTTGCCTCTTCAGCTTTTCGTGGAGCCTCTTTTTTGCTATTCTTTTCTTGCAGCAATCTGCAATAGTGAGCTATGGTTAACTGTATTTCAGACCACGGTTTGGCTTCGATTCCTACCAATTTCTTGAGCTGCTACTGCACCTCATGTGGCAGCCGTTGGCATAATATATGGTAAAACACGGGTATATATTTCCCCCAAGATTCCCGAGTCTCTAGCACCCATGCGTCTTGGAAATTCTGAATGATAAGCAAAGGGTCCTCTGACTCCTTCATTTTCCGTTTCATTATAGCTCCCATGTCAGATGTATCCCAGTGTAGCAATCGTAATGCTTTCCATACCACGGATCTGTAATTGTTAAATGGAGATCCATTGTGTGCAGTGTTAACTGTAGTCACACCAGGATAACCTGCACGTGTCCACATATCGTCAGCTCTATAATCAAGTATGGCAATTAAAAGACCCTTGATATCCCCTATAGCTAATGTGTTCCCTCCCGTCATTTTTTCCAACTCATTTATCCATTTTCCGGCTCCCGATGTTAAAATTGGAAGCTTATTTTTCAGATTTTCTCGATCCATGTGTGACCAGGGTATATACTGTGGCCTCATTCTTCCTTTTTTGAGCAATGGCAATTATAACATATGGCACTCCTTTTCTCCTCTCATCATTTTCCTATCCACTGCAGGGGTAATATTCCTGCATGGCGTCTACCTGGCAATGTCCTTAGTCTACTCACATAGGGTGGTGGAGACACCCCCCTCTGACCGTAAAATACTCCTTTGTGTCGGTCTGACTGTGTGGCTGACTCTGATGCCTTAGGTGCAGACTCGCTAGAATATGACCATTTTATCCCTTTATCTCCAAAGAAGCATTTTTCACGTCTTCTCTCTTCTTCCTTTTCCTCATATTCCTCTCTTTCTGCGTCTGATATTGTCTGCACCCAACTCAGGAAACTTCTCTCATCCTCCTCATTCCTGTTTAGCGTCAGCCTATCAAGGGACAGCTCTCTGTTTCTTCGAGAGGCGTCCTCAGTATCGTACAGCTGAGTGCACTCAATCCTCTCGTCCTCTCCTCTCCCTGTACTTGTTCTTGCCCCATTTCATCATATATTCCATCAATCGTTTCTCTGATGCTTCTGGTGTTGAAGTCATTTTCGATATTTGCCCTGGATGTGTCTGGTACTGAATCATACTCAGGAAAGAATTCTTCTATGTCTTCCCAATCTACTACTGGATCGGGTTTTTTAACCTCTTGCTCCAGATATTCAAGATCGCGTACTCTCTGTCTTCGCTTACGTTCTATGTCGTCATCAAACTCTCTGTGCTCCTCTCTGACCCTGATCTTCTTCCTGTTTCTATCCATCTCTACGTTCATTTTACCCTCGTATTTCCTCATCCCTTCATCTTTTTATTCTCTTCTCCCTTATCCTTTGTTCTTCTTCTTCTATTCTCTGCTTTTCCTGCCTGCTGTGATCCTTAGCTGCTCTCTGCTTATGATCCCGTTTCCTTTCTTGCTCCTCACAATACAACTGCGCTCGTCTCTGTCTTTCTTTTTTCCTGATCCTTTTGTCTCTCAATCCTTTTTCCTTTTCCTTCTCTTTCCTTTTTAAATCATCTGGCTCTCCCTTTTGTCTCACATCCTTAATACTTTTACCATCGAGTTTCAATAGAATCTGGCCTCCCATCTATTTGTTCAGTGTGAATGCTACCTTATCATTTTGCCCTCTCCCGCTGTATCTAGAGATGTACTTGCTTATGCCGGGTCTCCTTTCTCTTTTCTCGTGCCTCTCCTTGTTCCTCAGGACTTTGGAGGCGCTATCTCTATTTCTATCTTTGTCTGGGTTTTCGTCACTACTTTGCATAGGTGACTCATGTGCCGGTTTGCTATATCCCGTGGCTGCTTTAAGTTCTCTCAGCGGGTACAATCCTTTGTCTTTACTGGCTTCGGTTTTTGTTTCAGATGGGGCAGGTGGCACAGAAGGCGTCTCAACCCCCTCTGTGCATACGTTAAGTATCCAATCTAAAGGCGGCTCTTCCTCCTTATCCTCTTGGTACATCTTCCAAAGTTCTAAACTAGCTAGGCGTTTGTCCAACTTTTTGCCCGTGTATGTGGCATGCAAATATGTCGTCATGTTTTGCAGGACCGTTTTAGATAGCGATCCACCCTGTGGCCATGGCATAAACATTTTGTGGGCGGTTCCTTTAACCCATTCTGCACTGTACTTTTTCAGCTTAGGTGCATGTTTTGGCAACTGTTTGCACAAGTGTATTAACGGTGCAACGTCTTCAATGCTTAAAATTGGTTTACTGTCTCTTCATATAACACTTTGTTATGCTTTTACATTTCTTAAACAAACTCAACAATATGAGCGAGCACCAATCTTCGCAAGTTCCAATCCCGTTTTTTCACAAAAAATTATTTTTCTTTTCCAAACAACAACCATTAATTCATATTATACAATATCTTAGCTACACTAATTCCTCCCCAAAATAATTCCTTATTCTATTCCATCAGAAAAAGAAAAAACACAAGACAGACGTGAAAGACTAGACAGACTCCGGCCAGCTACACAAATCTCCTGCCCCTATTATTATTCCGACATGGAATGTAAGCCCATCCCTTTCAGATCGCCTCTTTCATCAATTCTGGTTTTCCTACTGTGTCCTATTTTTTCAGGACTTTGAATGCAGGCTTCTTCTAGCGCTATATTAAAGTGCAGGTATCTGGGCGTATCCTCTCTCTGCTCAGGTATCCTCCTGGTATCCTCTCTCTATCTCGGGTAACCTCCTGGTATCCTCTATGCTCAGGTATCCTCCCGGTACCTTTATCTATTGCTCGGTCACCTTCGAGCCACTATTTCCTTCCCCTTATATATATATATATATATATGCTACTCTACCTCTGACTTTATTTTTGTCCCGCCTCCCTCCGTTACCTTCCCTTACTTGTTCTAAGGCATGAAACTTTTGCCAAAGCATTTAGTCTTTTTCACTCACGTTCGCATGTTTTCCTCTCTGGATCCTCGGGATCACCGCCTTCGTTACCGCTTCTCCTGCTTTTCGCTCGATCGGCTGCTCGTAGAAGTGGGAAGGGGTTTCTGGGAGAAAGCACGGGTTCCTTCAGACCTCAAGCTGTAGGTTTTACACTTTAGTCTAACCACTATCTACGGGGAGCTTCTCAGTCTACTTAGCCAGATGGCAAAGGACTTGTGATATTGCCGAGGACCTAGAGTTACTTTATGTCGGCGGTTTATGGGTGTCTTATAAAATCGATAGTCGATAAACCATCCTCTCTCTGCTACCAAGTGTGCACTAGGACCCCAACCGACCCACAAAGCTGGGGGTTCCCCAATAGCAGTTTAAGATGCGTAGCATCACCCGTGAGATGGATGGGGATGCAGATTAATACTCTAGCATCAAATCAATAATGACAACTCAACGGTTTGGCAAAGGGAGTCCGTTTAATGACAGGTACAAAAAATGGGGAGCTCGTGAATATTAGCAATCGCTCAATCTTCCTTCTTGCTTCAACAACTCCAAAGAACTTCATAAAAAACACATCATTTATACTAAAAACCCATCATCACTGATGTGTAATGCTTAAAATGTTGCATGCAATTCAATTGGTTCTAGGAAGGTAACTTTAATATATGTACTATATCTGTATATGGTAACAGAGTGAGGGGATTGGACAAACACTGTCAGGTGGGGCATCTAAGCCCTACCTTCAAATGGCTACTGTAAACGTCACTAAAAGTACAACGTCTCATTGGTTCTACTCACTATAGGACCCTAGATTACTTGGTCCACTATGATTGGGTTGGCAACGACCCCACTCATACTTTTCTACTAGCCTAGCAGCGTGCAGAATAGCCGGCCAGGTGCAGGGAGTTTGTCTGCACCCCCAGCTTTCCTCCAATTATTGCTACAATCAATCATCACCTCATGGTCATGTGTCAATTATTTCTTTGTGGTTGGCCTCGAGACTGCTTCTCGGTCGGGAAAAGTTAACATATCTGTGCATGGCACAAGGCCACACGTAGGTGTGAAAGTTTCATCCCTCCTTGCTTGGCTGGTCACATGATTCAGACACCGTGAAATCGTCTTATTCTTCATGCAATTTGTGTATTTGATTTAATTATGCCAGCCATCTGCCTTCTGTGCCTTATCTTGACCTTTCCGAACAGGATACCCTGTTCTTCTTTCATAATTTGTATCCACTGTTGGTCTGTTTCAGCCCATACGACCTTGGCTTCTTGGCACGATTTACATGTGTCTGAGTTTCTTTCTGTTTTTAGTTTTCAATTTATTTGCTGCGGGACTCTTCTCCTAGACCTTTAGTAAACTTTGGTTGATTATGCTCTTGTGCATAGTGGAAATATGCTTATATAAAGCACTCCTTTTGAGGTAGATATGTATAGGTGGTGCTTGCCGCAATCTATTTTGCTACTAAGCATAAGCAAGCCTCACAATTCTTTTCTTCTTGTTGTTCCATGCATATGTACACGTGTAAACTAACTGAATATCTTCAGCGTGCTCATGGCATAAGATTCTGATATTTTTACATCGTTATTTCACTTTAGGTTCATGTTGTCCCTTATCCATGGTGTTTCGTCTCTTTTCATCATTTGCAGGTCGTCATATCTTCTATGTGTGAGTATGTCCGAGTTCTTCTGACGTCACCATTCGTCTTCCTTCAGTATATTTTTAGCTTCTTCAGGGACTGCATTCTGACAAACTTCATTCTGTTCCCTTTGCCGATATGGCTTTCTCAATGGGTACCGTACTGTCCAGGTTTTCTTAGGTGTTGGTACTTCAACAGGTGCTGTTCTTTTGATAGGTACTGGACAGAGCCCCACAGTGGCTCTTTGCTGGTTTATTTGCTCATCGTTCATCACATATTTCAGTGTGTATGTTCCTGGTACTTCAAAATGGATGGCTGGAGTGCGGGTCGTGCTTGGGACCTCCTCTACAAGATCATGATACAAGATTGGATTAACAAGCAAACAGTGTTTTAAACAAAAGCATGGAAAAGGTTTTCACATTTGGCCAAAAAAATTAAGGACCCCGGAATCATATATAGTTAAATTTCCGAATGCTAAATATCGTGATCTTTTCCTAAGATTTAGATTAAACATATGACACACAAGAGAAGTATGCGTTAGATGGAAGTTGTGACCTGTAAGTGATATTAACTGCAGTTTCTGCAAGTCTTCTGATGAACCAGAGACTCTCAAACACTTTGTATCCATGTGACCAGCTCTTCTTGAGAACTGAATTTTTTAAACATCCCTTCTTGGAGTATAGTAACTTCACGCCAGAGAGATTATGGGACTTTGTCTATAAAATGGATTTGATTAAAGTAAGAGTGGCTTTAGTAAATTTCCTTATGTCACTGAATTTAGAAATTGATGTTTTGGATTGTGAGCTCCAATCTAAGTAGTAATTATGATAAATTAGGTAATTTCCATATGTAAGCTTTATGAGATGAGTTGATTTTAAGGATGGAATTTTTTGCTATTAGTGTGATGAATTGTATTATATTTTAATTGTATCTAACATTTCTGTTATGCTTTTCTTTTTATATGATTGTTTGTAAATCTATTGAAAAGTTGATCTATCAACTATATCAATAATAAAAACATAAAAGAAAATTCCCTTCACTTACAGGGGGAGCGAGTAAATGGATATATGCATTTGACAAAAATACTGCTGGGGTCCCCCTAGCAATTTGTGATGTTAAAAGTTTGTTGGTTTCTGCAGCAGGCGACCAGGCTAAGAGGGTTAGGGACGAAGGCGGGGTTCCACAGGGTAACACTCGATTGTGAATGTCATGATGGAGCATCATTTTACACTGTGAGAGCCCGGGTATTGGACACACTGAGGAGTACATTCCCAGACACTCCTGATTTAGAGTCAGTAATGCAGTGCACCATGGGGGAGGATGAAGATGCTGCGACTTACATTCTTTGGGTGAAAGATATGTGGAGGGCAGAGACAGGCATGGCTTGGGATCAGTCCACCTCCCTTTTTTACTTCATAATTAAGAGGTGCCTCCCAAAGGAAGCGCAGAAGGCACTCAATAAAATTGCAGCGATGGACGCCAAAGGCTGGCCAGAAATACAGAGCATCATAGTGCATCACTGTAGGAGGATCAAAGAAAGGGAAAAGGAGATAGTGCAGAAAAGGTTGGCAGACAAAGCAAAGTTAGTACCAACGAAATTGGTGAAGGTTGCAACAGTAGCTGCTTTACTTCTAGCAGAATGGCTGGAAGATGGGGAGGAGGGACCAATAGCAATACAGACAAGAATGGCGGCAAATTGGGCAGCACACAGACAGGAACAATGGGCTGGCAAGGAGCAGTTTGGAGGGCCACAATGGCAAGGAAGGGTCGAAGAGGAGGACAAGGTGGGTACAGAAGGTTCAGAGGGGGGTATGGAGGTCAGGGGCCCAGAGGAGGAGGGCAAGGAGTGTGTTGGAACTGTGGTAGATGGGGCCATTTCTCAAGAGAATGTCACAGCCATCCCATGGCACCTTACCAAAATGAAAAACAGTATGGCCACCCCACCCAGGTAGCCCCTATGGCTTGCCTATGGGTGGATACAGACGCGAAGAACAAGCAGACCCCGGTATGCATATGAACACAGAGCACCCCCGCAGGGCACACAACAATACCCACCACCACAGAGTCAGATGACACCCACACGTGGCAACCCATTCGCCAGCACAGCAAATGGCACATTGGCACCATTCAGGGGGACAGCAATGGTGGGAGAAAATATTTGCCGCAATACTGAGATAATGAGACACCCAGCATAGGACAGCCCACAGATAGCACGTGTGTGTCCAGCACTATCGACGACCCTCCGTGCAGATGAGGAACCACTGGTAGGGTCGGAGAAAGGAAACAAACAGTTCTTCTTTATGGTGGACTTTGGAGCAGATAAATCGTATCCTGAGGAAGGCCGGTTTCGCTCTTGGATCGAAAAATTGAGACGCTGGGGTTTTCTGGGGCGGTGCTCGAAGTTCCATGTACTCAAGATTTGGATGTAACAGTGGGGGGAAAAACAGTGCGGGCACCCCTGTTGTATTATGAAGATTCACCCATACATTTACTGGGGAGGGACCTCCTCAGCAAGCTTAACATGACCATCTCCTTCATAGAAAGTGTTCAACATCAAGGATATGTGCCATGAGCGCCATGTTACTGATACACACACAAGGCAATGGATTAACAGTTTGTGGGGTACTCATTGATCCAGACATGTTTGTGCAAGGTATACAGGTGTTGGCAAGAGTAGTCCCAGAAATAACATGCCAAAATTGGCGAGTACCATTGGAATTTGTATTGCGGCCCGTGGCAGCCCCAGAAGTGGTGCCCGGGTCGATAGTGTACATAGATCTGCATAGTGTGCAGGTATCCAGGCGACGAATCACGGTAACAGGAATGGACATACATGGGTATGAGTGGCGGACAGTGCTGTGCATAGACCCCAATGTAGCACTACACGACATATGAGATGAAGAGCTGTTCATTGACAATTACACTGATGGAGAAATAATGATGGAGATTTCCATCCCGTGTGAAATAATGATCCAACATAGACAAGTGACAACCCCCCTCTTGGCCATTGTCAGTGCACCACCAGCATTTTTCAACCAAGACATGCAACAGGTACCATCCTTACTGTGGACCACAGGGCCCCATGACGTGGGACTCCTGCAGGAAGTGACCCCAGTAAAGATTACGCTGAATCCAGGAGCGATATTGCCCCGAGTGAAACAATACCCGTTGTCAACAGAAGCTGAAGAAGGAATAAAAGAGACAATACATGCCCTAATCAAACAAGGGATTATTGTGCCATCAAATTCACCCTGTAATACTTACATTTATCTGATTAAAAAAAGTGAAGGACGGGGCTTGGAGGATGATACAGGACTTAAGGCCTGTTAATGACATCATTCAAAAGGAATTCACACGTGTCCCAAACCCTGCATCCATCCTGTGTAGCATCCCAAAGTCAGCAATATGTTTTACAGTGGTAGACTTAAAAAATGCATTTTTCTTGATACTACTGGATCCAGAGTCACAATACCTAACCGCCTTTACCTTGGTGGGAAAAAGATATGAGCATTGCCGGTTGCCCCATGGATACTGTGAAAGCCCAAGTATTTTTAACAGGATACTAAATGAAGACATCGGAAATATTGACACCAAAAGCACTATTTTTCAGTATGTCGATGATCTGCTGATTTGCAGAGAGAATGAGGAACAGTGCAGGAATGATTCAATAATATTGCTCACCTTGCTAGTCCACAAGGGGTACAAAGTAGACAAACACAAATTGCAGTACTGTCTAACTGAAGTGTTGTATTTGGGGCAGATCATATCAAAAGATGGTAAGGGAATAATACCAGACAGAGCAGCAGCAGTGTGCACAGTCAGCAAACCCAGCACAGTGAAGCAAATGCAAATATTCTGAGAGCATTTGCAATTACTGCCGAGCATTGATATTAGACTATGCAGCATACACAAAACCCCTATTACATGTACTGAAAGAAGCACAGAGGGAAAACACGACACTCACATGGACCCCATAAATGAGTACAGCTTTCGACACACTTAGGATTTCATTTTGACAGCACCAGTTTTAGCAACCCCCGATTATGCCTGTGAGTTCTACTGTCGGTCTAGAAAAATGGATACCTCTACTGTGTGACCGCAAACGTATTTTGATGGCCGTGGGCCAACCGTCTCATGCACGATATGACAGAATATAGGTTTCCGAGTTTGCCAATGAACGGCCATTTTGAAGTAACAAGAATCGCCATTTTGTTTTCTAACCATTGCTCATTGCTTTCTGTTCTTATTGCTTCGCAGTACATTTTCTGCTTACACTGCTTGACTGTAAAACATTGTTGTCTGCACGTAAAAGGACACGGCCACAGGGCCGCGAGGATAACAAGCGTTAGTTGAAACACAACGTAGGCAGTGCCAAGAAGAATGCCCAGCTCCCTCCCGAATGTAGCCTTGAAGCAGAGCTGCAGGGCATTTAATCATTTCGCAGCTGCCAGCCAGTCTCGTTATATGGTAGAATATGTTAGAATAAAGCAGCTATAGGCTTGAATTATGCTCTTCGTACGGCCCCCCTTTGCTGAGCCCCGTTAGAGCATGTTGGCTCCCAGGACACGAATAGCACCTCGTAGATAGCAATGTTTGGAATGCAATTCTCCCCCGCGTATGTAGCTCGCTTCCAAGAACAGAAGCGCTGTGTTCTGTTCAACAACTGAAAGATGCCTCCACACTCACAAATTGCAAATTGTTACTAGAATAGATGTTTGAAGGTGTCATAGTTGTCGAAAGTGTTCATCATCACACCAAGTTCAAAGAAACCCAATAAAGGGGGGTGTTAAACATGTCATAGCTGATTGTTTGATATGCATTTTGTATATATGTAACTGATGTACGTAATTCACTCTCTTGTGTCCTTCGAGGTCTAGAGATACATGTCGCGGGGCGTGAGACCGAGTTGGCCAACTGAGACTTTTGCTTTGCAATAAACCCTAGCTTTGGGAATACAACCTTGTGTCTGGCGTATATATCGTGTGTGGTGGCTCGCCTTGTTTCCATAGACGTAAGGGACCCCTAGAGGCCCCTTTCAAGATGGCACCCGAATAGGGACCCTCCCCCACTTGTTCCATCGCATACGTTGTAATTGAGTAAGGCGGAGAATGGCGAGGACGGGACTATCGAGCCGGGATCAAGAGGTGTTCGGGGCGTCCTGTAGAAGTGATGAGAGAATCCTTTGCAGATCTGCACACATCTGATCCCTGATCGACGTGCCTAGTTAGAGAACAAGGAGACGAGGGTCCCGAAACGAGGCAGAAGCCAAGAAACGCAGACACAACGTCATTTGGTGCGTCAGTCTACAGACAACTTGATTTATCAGGTGAGTCATTCCCTGATTCAAAGTAATCCTGATATTGGTTGAGAGTTGACTTTGCAAAATCAAATGCCCTAGGTAAGGTTGATTAACCAGGGGGAAGGTTGAAACATGCCTGGGGTATTGTCCACGCTAGCAGGGTTTTTCCGCTGTGGTAGACAATCTTTGGAAGATGGCCAAATTGTACCACCTGGGGGAACGCCGGCGTATGAGATGTACGTGAAGTATGGAGTGGGTGCAATAATATTCTGTGAGACTTGGCATAGGCAAACCAGAAAGCAACAAGACCATCAGTGGCCGATTAATGGTAGTTTTGAGATAGCGAGAATAGACAACTTGGAAAGGGTGTTGATAAGAAAGAAAGCGCGTCCTGCAGCATTTGATAACATTAAAGACTGGAGAAGGGAAGCAATGCTCCGATTTAGAAGTAGAGCGAAGCATGCGTGTAGGCATAAATCGAAAGGTGAAGTAGCGGAAGAGAAAAAAGAGGAGGAGTGGACAGAGAATCTAAGAAGGGCAGGTAGGCGTGACCAGTTGAATATAGAAAAAATATACCCACAACGAGAATTACACATAGCAGATGAATTGATAGAAAACATATTGACCCATATAAAACAAGGCCCAAGATCAGAAGTGAGGCCAGACACGTCAGTAACTATTGCCCAAACCCCGCCCGTAGCCCAAGCTCTCCCTCCGTAGCTCAAGCCCTTCCACAGCCACAGACCGTGCACATAACACTTCCTATTAGCCAACCAGGCCCACAACAGACACTCCCTGTTCCCATTGTCCCATCCGCACCTCCCGCCTCAGGCACAAACTCGGTACCGTCTGTTCCTCCCGGGGTTGAAGTTGAAACCACGGGGGCGAGAGGCGGGACTGAACAACGGGGATGCACGAGGGTAACTCGCAGCGCGATCAGCAAAGAAAGGTAGGTGGAATTGCAGCAACAGGCAGAAATGTACATAGATGGGAATGATGGGACAGCAGCATTGGCCTTGATGTATGACTTCCGAAGAAGCAACGAAAGACAGGTAGTGTTGGAATGCATGGGTGAATATTTGGTGGAGAAATGGAAACAGTTAATTGGGAAATTACCACTGCAGCGATTGTTAGATTTGAATGCATTAGCACGCTGTAGGGAGAGGGATGAAGAAGTGAGAGAACATGTATATGGACTTTTTGAACTTAAAGATGAATTAGATAATGATTATGCCGAAATGTTTACTACACCTGGGTACAGGAGTAGGGA
Source organism: Ambystoma mexicanum (assembly GCF_040938575.1). Lineage (NCBI taxonomy): Eukaryota > Metazoa > Chordata > Amphibia > Caudata > Ambystomatidae > Ambystoma > Ambystoma mexicanum. The sequence continues at coordinate 379,236,891 of NC_090927.1, read as the reverse complement.
TATCGGGAGACATAGAAAGGAAACTGTAGAGCCGTATATACAACGATGACATTCAATGTCGACAGTACAGAGGGGCGATAAGTTAAAAGTATGTATAAAAGAAGCGTTTAGATGGATGTCGGATCCCAGTATCCCCACAATGGAGATACATGAGATATTTGATGAATATTCCATGCCCATGAAAAGAAAAGCACTGCAGTCGATGGCTGAACATTTATTAGACAAAGATATAAAAAACGATAAGGCCAGCCCACCCAAAATAATGGCAGTATGTAAAAGAGCACTAGAGCGAGGGACAGGAGAAAAAGCCCTATCGCTTGATCTGGGAATATTGTTACACATGAGAGAAGGGGGAGGGACAGTAAGTGGGACATTTCCTATGAGAGAGGTCCCACCTACCTTTGTGCCCAAAGTAGAGGTCCCTGCAGCGGGCAATGTAGCGGCGCAGATAACACCAGCCCATTATACTGCCCAATATGTGCATGTCCCCCTTTCCAGACAGGTGGTGAACAACATAAAGCAGACGATTCCTGATATAAGAAAGAATCCTGCAGGGTTTTACAAGGAAGTAGAGTCCTGCCTGCAATCATCCGTGCTTACCATGGGTGACATAGACCTAATATTCCCAGTGATCCTGCAACAGACATATGGAAACAAATAAGAAAGGTGGATGACACAACGACTTTTGGCGCCACATGGGCAGACTTGATAATAGAAGACAGGAATAAAGCGGTTGGAGGAACACCAGGACCGAACCTGGTAGCATTACCAGCACTCATAGTACAGAAATTAAAAGAAATTGTCCCAGAGAAAGGAATTCAATGGGACAAATTGACTGCATGTGTACAAGGCAAGGATGAGTTAGCTACAGATTATTTTAACAGATTTCAAGAAGTATTTACAGACTTCAGTGGGCAGGATGTGGGCTCGGAAGCGGGAAAGAGGTTATTTGTTGACAAATATGTGAGGGGGTTAAAACTTCCAATCCAGGATCTAATAATGACATCAGAGAGTGCATGGCAAGCAAAAGCGCTGGGCGAAGTATTACACATGGCCCAATATTATGAGCACAGAGTGACTGCAGAAAAAGAAAAAGAGGAGAAGGATAGGGTACATCTGAAAACACGGGTACTACTACAGCAAGTAGTAGGACACAATAGAGGGAGAGGGAACGCACAAGGAAGGAGTAATTCAAATATGCATGGGGAACAGTGGGACCAAATCAGTGTGCGTATTGTAAGGAGGAAGGACACTGGCGAGTGCAATGTCCGCATCTGCAGAATAGAGATGGGTCTGGTCAGAGGAGACAGCAAAGAGGACACCAAGGAGCGAATGGACCAAATAGGAATAGTATGCAGCAGCACCACAATAATGGAGGTAATCAAAACCAAGCCCAAAACCAAAATGCCCCTAACCAGAGTCAGGGACAGCAAAACCAACAGTATGGAAACCAGAGTGGGGGAAATAGAGGAAAGAGTGGGAACGTTTTCAATACACAGCCAAACACGTATTACAGTAACAGCAATGATTACACATCGGATGATGTGTTATTTCCCCAATAGGACAGCCCAGGACAGGGGTCGGAACCAGTGTCTATTCCCGTGAATCAGAGAGGACCCTACATAGAAATGACAGTCGGGAATGAGGAGCACCGCTTTCTTGTAGATACAGGAGCGCAAAAGTGTTCAATAGACCACCACTTGGTTCCGGATATACCACTGTCAGGGCAAAAGAATGTTTACGTAGGGTTCGCAGGTACACCAGTCATAAACCCAGTGTCCCAACCAGTCCCAGTTACTATATGACCATTCACTGAACACTGTCCTTTCATTTTAACAGAAAATTGTGGGGAGAACCTGTTGGGATTAAATTTGTTGAAAAAAATAGGTTCCGTTATACATTGCACGGCAGATGGGGTGTTCCTAACGATTTGGCCACACGATGCCCCTGTGTCAGAATTCATGTCTGAAACTTTACCAGGAGAACTAAGTAAAGTGCCAACCTGTATATGGGCAATGCATGACAACGATGTAGGATGCTTGAAAATAAAGCCAGTAAAGATCATTTTGAAAGAAGGTGTTACCCTACCCCGAATTCCCCAATACAGAATTTCGGCTGAAGGTGAGAAAGGATTGAAGAGTATTGTTACAGATTTGGTGAAATTAGGGGTATTTGAAGAAATTACAGGCAGTACATGCAACAGCCCGATCCTTCCAGTTTATAAAAAAGGAGGCAATGAAGTACCATACTGTTTTATAATTGATTTGCGCGCATTAAACAAGGTAGTAGATCCACAATTTCCTTTAGTGCCAGATGTCACTACAATATTGACAATGATACCTGTTTCAGCAGAATATTTTAGTGTAGTTGATCTGAAAAATGCGTTCTTCAGCATTCCAGTGGCCAAGGACAGCAGATATTTGTTCGCGTTCACATTAGGAGGACGATCATTTACATTCACGCGGATTCCGCAAGGTTACACGGAAAGTCCGAGTATTTACAGTAGAGCATTAAAAGAGCAGCTAGACATGCTAGAATTACCAGTGGGTTGTGTACTCTTGCAATACATAGACAATCTATTGTTAGCTGCTGACACAGAGGAGATTTGTAAAGAAAGCACTGTATTACTACTGTCACACCTAGCGGCACATGGCCATAAAGCTAGTTTGAAGAAATTTCAATATAATCGAAAGGAGGTGGCCTATTTGTGCTACCTACTTTCGAAAGAAGGGAGAAGGCTAATGCCAGAACGCATAGAAAGTATTTCTTGTATGCCTATTCCAAAGACACAGAAAGGAGTCAGAGCCATAATAGGCATGGCTTCATATTACCGACAATGGATTGGTTATTTTGCGTTAATTGTGAAACCAATGGTGAATTTGACTAGAAAGGATGTGGTTATGCCTTTACAGTGGGATGAGGAATGTCAGAAAGCATTTGATCAGTTGAAAACTGCATTATGTTCGGCTCCAGTTTTGGGCACGCCAAATTATGAGAAGGTTTTTAGACTGGTTGTTTGTGAAAGTGAAGGATGTGCATTGGCGGTTTTGACACAGGAACAAGGTGGAAGAAATAGGCCATGCGGCTATTTTTCTTCTGCGCTGGACCCTGTAGCGCGCGCACTACCACGATGTTTGCGATCTGTCGCGGCGGCTGCTGCGTCAGTGAAACAAACGAAGGGATGGTATTGGGGCATACTTTAATTCTGATGGTGCCACATGCTATAGACGTTCTATTAAATAGGACACAGACGCAACACCTCACCTCTGCTAGATTGACAAGATATGAGATTATCTTGTTTGCGCCCCATATCCAAATTATGACGTGTAGCGCTTTGAATCCTGCAGAATTAATGCCACTCCCCATAAAAGAAATTGGGGAGAATGAATCACCCCCCCTCGATTGCTTAATGGTCACTGAGGAAGAAACCAAGGGGAGAATTGATTTAAGTGATACCCCACAGAAAGAGCCAGATGGAGAGTTATTTTGTGACGGCTCATGTTTTAAATTACCCGACGGTACGACAACTCCCGTGTATGCTATCACTACCCTAGAGAGCGTTGTAGAAAGCAAAAGAATCCCCTACAATTCGGCACAAGCCGCAGAGATAATAGGATTAACCAAAGCCTGCGAGATTTCTGAAAATTTGAATGTGAATATATATACTGATAGTCAGTATGCTTTTGGGATGGTTCATAACTTTGGTCGACTCTGGGCTGAGAGAGGGTTTTTGACATCACATGGTGCCAGAATTCAACATGGCTCTTTGATTGTACGATTGCTGTCTGCACTCACGCTTCCACAACGCCTGGCAATAGTGAAATGCGAGGCACACAAAAAGGTAACATGCAAAGTAGGAGAGGGAAACGCGTTTGCAGACAGAATTGCGAAACAAACTGCCACTGATTTAAATACCAAAATGATGACGGTTCAGACTGAGGAAGTACCTTGTATGATAGAAAATGGAGTTGCCACTGTCAAAGAAATGCAGGCCAAAGCTACGTACGATGAAATACAAGGGTGGCCAGAGGGCTCTGCTGAGTTAGATCTGGAAGGTTGTTGGGTGGACAAGGGAACTAGAAACTGGATGTTACCAGATTCCTATGTGACTGCAATGGTCACAATGGCCCACAGCCCTACCCACATCTGTGCGAAAAAGATAACACAGCACCTATCTACAGTATGGCAGAATGTAAACATAAAGAAGAATGCAGAGAAGTTGGTGCAGAACTGTATCACGTGTTTACAACACAATGTAGGAAAGGGAACAGTGACTCCAATATGCATTTTTGGCCCACCCTCTATGCCGTTTGAGGTGATCCATTTTGATTTCATAGAGATGGAGAGATGCCAAAACTTAAAATATGTCTTACTGGTGATCTGTGCATTCAGTAAGTGGGTGGAGGCATATCCCTTGAAGGACTGCACAGCAATGAGCACGGCAAAAGTAATGCTGAAAGAATATTTTTCCCGTTTTGGCTTGCCCCGTCTCTTATGGTCCGATAATGGCCCGCATTTTGTGGGTGCAGTGGTGTTACAGATATGTGCGGGTCTTCACATCGATAAGAGATTCCATAGTTCAAGGCATCCGAGTTCGGCCGGTCTTATGGAGAGGCACAACGGGATTCTCAAGTCAAAGATCAGTAAAATATGTGCGGGAAGCAAGTTGAGTTGGGTGGATGCATTACCAATAGCGCTATTATGCATGCATATGTCTGTACAGGCTAGAACTGGGCTCTCCCCGTACGAAATCGTAATGGGGAGGCCGGCAAATGTTTGGTGCGCACCTCAGCCAAAACGACTTAGAGAGGTAGAACATCCTGTGCTTAGTACTTATTCCGGCCTTTTAATGCAGAAATTGCGTTTGATTCATCAGCAGGTGCAGGAGGCATTACCAGTGAGATACACCGGTCGGGGCATGCGCTGAAGCAAGGAGACTGGGTGCTGCTTAAAAATTTTGAAAGAAAGTCATCATTAGCACCCAGGTGGCGGGTCCTCTATCAAGTACTCTTGGCAACGCAGACGGCGATACGGGTGGATGGACGGAAGTCGTGGATCCATGCCACCCATGCCAAAAAGATTCCAACTTCACTGAAAGACTTGCCTGACCCAGACGACCGGAAAGAGACAGCGGTCCCAGAAACAGAAGAAACTGTTGCCAGTAAGCAGCCACCAAATCTGCCCAAACGAGAAGTGAAACTCGAAACAAAGCCTGAGATGATTACCAAAAAGGGGGAAGGGTAAAGAGTGCCCCAACGTTGCCCAGCAGAATTGACATCACTGTTGGCCGACACGAAATCTGCCTTGCAAATACCAGCAGAAACTAAACGTGTACCCCTTTGGTGCCCACCAGCACTTGCCAGCACGCCAAAAACCGAATCTGCATCACTGGCGTGGCGCACACCAGCACCTGCAGTAGCGCCACAGGCTGACTTTGAGCCTGAATCTGGAAGTGCACCGGCACTGTTCACGGATCACACGATACCAGGAGTGAGGCGATACAATTTGCGGCCTCGAAAGACAAAGTGATCCACAGTTCTTTGGTGTTTATGTCAACCTCTGGTTCTGCACATAGACGGAGAAGGAACTAGAGGTGTAGAGGAGAGAAGCGTGAGAATTGTGCAAGTCGGACAATTCAAGACTCGCGGCTCCTCGGTGCGATCATAAAAAGTACATGTGTCCTGAACCAGAGTGGACAAGCTGGGCGCACATGGTACTAAGGCAATAGATAACTGATTAAAGGTCCTCTGAGCAGTATGAGAAAGGACAAGTGATCTTGCCCAAAAATAAATAAGCAAATCCAGGTTATAAAGGACTGGCAGAACTGAACTGTGACAATTCCTTTGAACTTATTGACATCAGAGCAAGTGCAACGAAGAGAGATATCCACGACGAACTGTAATAAGGAAGAAGAAGGACGATGAGAAACATGTCGGGACCGGTTCCATCCCCCTCCTGCACCACCGCTGAGAATGAGTCAATTATAAAGACTGTAAGCTTAAGAAAAATGCATTGTAAAAAGAATTGTATGCTGGCACTAACAATAATTATGTGCTTTATGAGCGTGGTAGCACCAATAACGACAGCCCTAATATTATGGTATGTGGAATCGATACACCCATTAGAAATGTTTTTACCAATAGTTAATATATCCACTACTGAAAGACCGGTTCAGGTGATTACTTATACCCTGCCCCCAATGGAAGAAAGACACAGGGAAGGTTTTGGGAATAACCTGTTATTAATTATGAACATGACACATGCCATTCTGAAGAAAACAAATTGCTGGGTGAGTGCCCATTTACCACAGCATGCTGGGAAGGGAATAGGTTGGTATGTACAACCATTACCATTAAGTTCTGCATGTAGTGCATCTTTAGGTGCAATGTTCTATGGGAAATGGAATGAGAGTAGTACGGGTCAATTAGACAGAACCAACATGAATGAGTTTGAGGAAATAATAATGAAGCCTGTGGGTTGTTCCATATTCCATAAAGCACAAGTAATGGCCCCAGAGCCCACGAGGAAAAGTACGCGAAAGATAACACGACAAAATAGACGAGATAGATTGTCCCCACCAGAAAAAACATCTGTAATGACGTTTCGTGTAAGAACAGATGGGGACAAAGATGCAATCCCCCCATTTTACACGGTGAATTATAGCCCAAGAACTGTCCCTTTTTGTCTAAAAGAGAAAGGCCCCTTTTTAGTCGGAACATATACTGGATGCATGAATACAGTGGTATTGAAATGGGAAATAGAACCAGTATATGTGGGAGATCCAGTTTATTTTATATGTGGAGAGAAAGCATATCCTTGGTTGCCCAGAAACTGGGGAGCTACATGTTACCTAGGTCTAATGTTCCCAGGAGTATTCCTCTTAGAAACAGCAGACATGGCCAGACTATCCAGAACTAGAGTCAAAAGGACTAGCGAGGGTGTTTTGATAATGACTGACGTAGCAAAATCATTCATTCCATTCTTAGGGCAGATAGTGAACTCCTATAATATAAGGCAGCTGTCCAGAATACTAAAAAATACCATAAACACAACGACAGATATACTATTTAACATGACATTGGAAGAAAGAGGAATCAGGTTAATGATGCTGCAAAATAGAATGGCTCTCGATGAGATCCTGGTTGATCGTGGGGGAATTTGCAAAATAGTGGGATCAGCGGGTTGTGTATATGTAGATGACTATTCCCCTACGATCTTTGAAGCGATAAAGAAAATGCATGTCCTAAGTTCCGAACTCCCTACTGGAGAAGGAAGCTGGGGAATAGGGTCTTGGTTTTGGGGAATACTGCGTTCTTGGGGATGGAAGTTGATTTTGATATTAGTAGTGGTGTTTGGAATATTCATAACGTGCTGTTGTTGCATACACTGCCTACCAATAGTTTGCGCTGAGGTAACTGAGGGATGTACGAAGGGATGTATGCATATGATGACAAGAAAAAAACAAACTCATGGTTGAGCTGAGCAAGACACAAATGAGATGAAAACAGTAAAAGAGTTGATGGCTATAGATATTGATGAAGATGATGATGTTTACGATAGTATGCAAAATTCAGACATAAGTACTTCAGACTCATCATCATTAGAGGAGGTTTCAATAAATAGATGAGACATTTGGCATACGGCCAAAGGAGGGTTTGTCAGTCTAGAAAAATTGATACCTCTACTGTGTGACCGCAAACGCATTTTGATGGCCGTGGGCCAACCGTCTCATGCACGATATGACAGAATATAGGTATCCGAATTTGGCCAATGAACGGCCATTTTGATGTAACAAGAATCGCCATTTTGTTTTCTAACCATTGCTCATTGCTTTCTGTTCTTATTGCTTCGCAGTACATTTTCTGCTTAAACTGCTCGACTGTAAAACATTGTTGTCTGCACGTAAAAGGACAAGGCCACAGGGCCGTGAGGATAACAAGAGTTTGTTGAAACACAACGTAGGCAGTGCCAGGAAGAACGCCCGGCTCCCTCCCGAATGTAGCCTTGAAGCAGAGCTGCAGGGCATTTAATCATTTCGCAGCTGCCAGCCAGTCTCGTTATATGGTAGAATATGTTAGAATAAAGCAGCTAAAGGCTTGAATTATGCTCTTCTTACGGCCCCCCTTTGCTGAGCCCCGTTAGAGTGTGTCGGCTTCCAGGACATGAATAGCACCTCATAGATAGCAAGGTCTGGATTGCAACTCTCCCCCCGTATGTAGCTCGCTTCCAAGAACAGAAGCGCTGTGTTCTGTTCAACAACTGAAAGATGCCTCCGCACTCACAAATTGCAAATTGTTACTAGAATAGATGTTTGAAGGTGTCATGGTTGTCGAAAGTGTTCATCATCACACCAAGTTCAAAGAAACCCAATAAAGGGGGGTGTTAAACATGTCATAGCTGATTGTTTGATATGCATTTTGTATATATGTAACTGATGTACGTAATTCACTCTCCTGCGTCCCTCGAGGTCTAGAGATACACGTCGCGGGGCGTGAGACCGAGTTGGCCAACTGAGACTTTTGCTTTGCAATAAACCCTAGCTTTGGGAATACAACCTTGTGTCTGGCGTATCTATCGTGTGTGGTGACTCGCCTTGTTTCCATAGACGTAAGGGACCCCTAGGGGCCCCTTTCACTACCTGTTCTCACACTGTGACGGAATGCTGATGACAGCAGTACTGACACAAAAAGCGTCACTAGGGCACAAACCTTTAGCATACTACAGCAGAACACTTGACGCAGTAATGCAGGGACACTTCACATACGAACAGGCTCTTGCAGTCGCTGCGTTCGCGAATGAGAAAAGCGCCACATTGTAATGGGACGCTCAGTGACATTGTTCGTTGAACATTCATTGTTCGCCATCCTTGAAAGTTCAAAATCCACACTGCCAACACAAAGAGCCACAGCATATGAGATGATCCTGTCCAGCCCAAACATACACATAGTACGGTGTGAAACAGTAAACCCAGAAAGATTCCTTACAGAAGCCTGCACTATAGAAGATATGCAAAACCATGACTGTGCCACATACCACTGGAAGGATGATGACATGCCCAAAGCAAACGAGAATGTCCTGGAGGAAGGAGAAGTGTATTTTGTAGACAGGTCAGTGTCAATAAACTCAGAGACAAGAGAAAAACACGTAGGAGCAGCAGTACTGCGAATGGAAAACGGGGAATATGAGACAATAGTGCAACAGAGGTTACCAACACAGTTTTCAGCACAGAATTGGTAGCACTAATTGAGGCCTTACACACAGCAAAAGGGTGTGCAGTAACTATTTACACAGAGTCAGCTTACATGACCACAACAGTACACAGGGGATTGTCACAATGGGGAGGAGAGGGTTCAGGAGGGCAGATGGGTCCCCGGTACAACATGCTGAGCTTCTAAAAGAGCTAATAGAAGCATGAACAGAACCAACGATGGGGACAGTGGTTAAAAATGCCAGGCCCACACAAACAATAATTATGTCATCTCCTTGGGAAATGCGGAAGTGGACACTGTCCCCAAAGAGGCAGCCTACTTAGGAAAGGAGGTACAAGGGGAATTCATAATAAAAGGAAGTGTGGAGGAAGAGAAAGGTGATGGTACAACTCAATGCCAATTGCACAGATAATTTATTTACAAAAACGGGCTCCACCTGAGGAACATGAACTATGGAGTTAAAGAGGGTATACTCAGTCATCCACTGACCTCCTCTGGTGGCAAAATTATACAGGAAAAGTAGTAATGCCTGTGGAATTATTATAGATAGCATTCCAGCAGCTGCACTTTCATGCTCACACTGCAAGGCAACAAATAGTACAAACATACAGGAAAATTGGTTTGTTACAGGGTTACAGGAACACGTGGCAAAGCTGGCGATAGAATGTGCAACTTGTCAGACATACAATTCAGGAATGACTTTAAGAAAATTGAGAGGAACATTGCCCCGCCCCATCGGACCATTCCGTGAATTGCATATTGGTTATGCTGAAATGGGAGAAAGGTGTAATGGAGCACGATATCTGATTGTGGTGGTCTGCCCCTTCTCGCGTTGGGTGGAAGCAGGACCCTGCGCCCACCCGGATGCAAAATGCGTGGTGAAATTCTTAGTGAATGAGATGTTTCCCCGGTGGGGGATCTGTGATGTCATACACTCCGACAATGTGATGCATTTCATCAATGATTTATTCAAAGCAGTGACTGCGCTGCTGGGAATACACACAAACTGTGTTCTATTTATCCCCTGCAAGCTATTGAGGAAAAAATCAACTGCCTCCTCAAAAACAGATTGTCAAAATTATGCCATATCCTAAAGAAAAATTGGGTGTACTGCTTGCCGCTGGCTCTATTTGAATTGACAAACCAGCCTAGTAAAGACCACCACTTGTCACCCCATGAAATAGTGACAGGAAGGTGCATTCATACCCCAATATTACCTCTAAGGAGAATATCAGATGCACACAGAACAGCCACAGTATTGGGTGAGGAGTTTCAAGATTATCTGAGAAAATTGACTAGAGCAGCAAGGATAATAGCAAAACAAATAGCTCTGCCCTTTACACGAGAAAACGAAAGTGACACAGTAACTCCCGCAGCAGACAGCCCAAGAGTACAACTAATGCCTGGGGAGGCACAGCTTCGTACAGCGATGGAATGCTCCGTGATTTCATGGCCCATATTAGGTAATATATTGTAAGCCTACGGCAGTAAAAGTAAGAGAGCTGAAATACTGGATCCATCTATCAGACATGCAAAAAGCACATGATAGTGTTGTAATGGAAAGGGAACAGAATGCGGAGGAAAGAACAATGCAAACATAGAATTGATAATCAAGGGGAAAATGAAACAGCCCTAGATGAAAAACACAAATATAAAGAGGGGCAACAAAAACTGAAATGCAATAAATGGGAGAAAAAGGTGTACACGGAACAAAGAAAGAAATGTATATAAAATGTATTGATGTCTGCAAAATGCAAAGCACCTATGTTTACAATTGTTCTCTTTCTCTCTCTCGCTCTCTCTCTCTCTCTCTCTCTCTCTCTCTTTCTCACACTCTCTCTCTCTCTCTCTCTCTCTCTCTTTCTCTCTCTCTCTCTTGTTATTTCTTACACCTGAGTACAATAATATGAAAATGACTACGTAATAAAGTGCTTTTAATGTACAGTGGAAATAAAATGGTGTGTGCTTGACCCAATTGTATCTCACTCTGTAGATTCAGAGATGGCAGAAACGAGGGCCCTCAATTCCAACAATCCTACAATAGATAGTAGTAGGAGAAATGTTAGCAATACTAGCATGTACTCATTCGAGTGTGGACTTTATTTTCTGCAAAAAAATGTGTACACTATTGTTTGGCTTAGGATTATATTGGGCCATATCTTTCATATATATTTATATGAAAGAGGGGGGAGGAGGAGTAAACGTGATGCAAAAGGATCCCACTTAGTGTGGAACGGTTTCAGGTTAATATGGGCCCAGAATGTTCCCACAAACCTCACTGCCCTACACAAGAATAAAACTGTCAGAGCCCCACTGATGAACTACTCGATAGCTGACTATTATGAGCATGAATTTAACGTGTACGAGATGAATGACCCCAACCCTTATGCATTTACATTGCCATATGATGATCTCTATACAACCACACAAGCTACCTCAAGTGGTGATTATGTAAATAATGGAAACAAACCCCTGCCCCGGATCATGGTAAAACGATGGACAGCAAAGTGATGGGAGTGGAACAAGGGTAATAACTGGAATATTCCCAATCCGATACCAGAAACTATTAGAAATACAATCTGGTCCAGGGGGGAGCAGGAGGCAGAAAAGGGGGGCGGGATGGAAAAGGTATGATGAATATCATGGTCTAGGCTTGGATACAGTAGAAGATCCATGTCACCCAGACCAGTCCAACAAATTGTACGCAGACATGAGCTCAATGGCGAAGCAAGCTACCAACGCAAGCTGCTATGTGTGCTCTTTGATTCCCCTTGCCTCAGAGACCCGTAAAGTATTGTTATGTCAGGAGGCACCTATTGCGGAGGCCCAGGGTCTGATTCACCTTGGACTGTGTAGAATTAAAAGCACCTATCAGGCACACACCATCTCATTACAAATGCTGCAGAATGAAAGAAACCTGCTACAACAAGCCACAAGGGGTGATCTGATAACCTTTTTTCGTGATCCAAGGGACAATGTTCTCTGACAACAAGTGGCAGCACAAACAAGTGACGTGCAAGGCAGAGTCTTTGCGAGGACTGTCAAATGAGAAGCTACAATGGATCAAAAACACATGCACTCCAATCTGGTCTCAGCACATTGCCAAACTAACGTGGGTAACAGCTCTCCAGAAACCGATCAAGGTGCAACGTGAAATATCATACGAACTCTGCTTCCATGGAGAAGGAAAAGTGCCCTTAGGAACAAACAAGAACTGTAGCAAAACTCTCATCATTCCATACATGAAAAAAGGAACAGCAGCTTTAATGGACACTTACTGGGTATGCGGCAAACAGTCATCGAGGGGCACCAGCGCTCTGGCAATGCTGCACTCAGCCCTGATGGTGATACCAGAAAGCCACATCTGAGGGGAGAGGATGCCAACAAAGATGTCCCAGGTACCCCTGTCAATGACCAAAGAACCCCCGCATATGGCGCCTTATCAGAAGAGCAGCTACAAAGCACAGTATCCCAAAAACAGAGATCATCAAACTATATCTCTGCAGAATCCTATGAACTTTTCGTGCAAATCCCTGACAACTTTAAGTTATTTACAGTAGAAACATTCTTTGCGTCCCTCATTCCAAGAATCCAAGGTCGAGCAAATGCGAAATGGATACAAATAATCAGCTGGGAACTCATTCAGCTAGCCAATGACACAGAAGAAGGATTCAATGTCATCAAGGTGGAATTGAGAGTCTGTGGCTGAGGACCATGCAGAACCGGTACGTCCTGGACCTTATAACTGCAATGGACAGCAATGTTTGCCAAAAAATTGGGAGTGCATGTTGCACTTTCGCAACTTCTGCCAATGCAGACAATGAAACATTATCACACGTGATTGCAGCAGTGCATAATCTCGGAGAAAGAATGACGGAATAAGAAGGAGTGCAATCCAGCACATGGTTCGACAACCTGTTCGAGTGGGTCCCGTGGTGGCTTGGGATGGCCGTGAAGCTGCTGATACCCATCATCGTCTTTTTATTACTAATGTTTTGTTTGTGTCAATTAGGACTTAGGTTATGTGCGAAGTCCATTCCTAACAGTGCAACGATGATGGTGACAATGGGCAACGCAGCAGGGTTAGTACAGGTAACACATGAAGCCCAGGTTCAAACTGGAGAATATTCAGAACCAGAATATAGGATGACTGCTATATATACCACTGGGTACATTGTAGATCCACTATGGAACACCACAATTAAAGAACCCCATGAATTAGAATGGTATGATGAGGTATGGATAGATCTGGAAGGAGACAAGGGCTGTATATACATGGCATGTACCCCAGATGAATATTCACGGAGGGGGGAGAGCCTTAGAGGTGTGTGTCGGGCCTGGATACCAAGAAAGGGTACCCCGGCTTGGGTTGAAGCAATAGCTGACGAAAATGAACAGAAACGTTTGGGAGAGTTGTAATATTCGTTACTTAAATAATGAAAGGGGGGAATGTAAGGGAGGAAGGGTCTCCCAGGCCCCCCTTCATTCCTAATGATGCACATGATATGCTCATTCTGTGGTTGACAGCACACCTCTGGCCAAGGTGTGAGGTAGCCATTAAATGACACATGACTGTGCATGGCCCATGAGCCGCGAGACTCCATTTTGTGTTAACTTCCGATTCTATTTTCTACTAGGCTGCATGTAAACGCTGAATGCAAGCCTGCACCTCACCTTAATTCTCTACACACAGCCAGCATGCCAACCCCCACCTCCTCCCCTCTGTCGTCTCCATGGCTGTCCTGTTCTCATGGAAGCTTGGGCGGGAAGTGTTACACGCTAAACACTGTATCTCTCCTCTTCCTTTTACATCATTGCCCTATGTTTAACCGGGCCAGAGCCTGGTCCTGGAAAAAAAAACATCTGTCTCCACAAACCTGCCTCTGCACCAGCAGACCCCTTCTAAAGAAATATAGACCACACACCTCCTAACCCCACACCTCTTTGATGTAACAGTTGCAAGCCCTGTGCCCATGTGCCACTCCAGTTCATGCCCATATCACTAATCCCCTGTGGCCATATATTCCTATTGTACTAACAAAGAGTAAAACACCTGTGTTAGATTCAAAGAGATGCTTGATTAATGTGTTTTTGAAATACTGTGTTAGATAAGGCCCCTGGGCCAATATACCCTCCCTCTCGGTGGCTCAGGTCAAATACTTAGATGATATATATATTGTTTATTGAAATGTATGTATTATATTAAAATGTGTGTGGCCGAAAGGGCAACGAGTTAGATAGAATGAAATACAGCAACCTGGACATCGCCTGACCCTGCACCCCTCCCAGATGAGCCCAGCTGACCCGCATGCTCCACGAAGTAACAAGTCCGGAGCTGACCAATCCGAGAGCAACACCCCTACACAAAAGATACTGTCCAGTCCCCTCTGCCCAATGAGCACAATTTACTGTATCCCCTATAGTACACGTCATAGATGGGGTGTTTTTATAATATAATGTGTATTTTCTGTTGTTTGGGCAGAGGACTCTCGGAGTAGCAGAGTCCTCTGCGTGCCCCATTTTAACTTTATATAAAGACTTGTCTTTTACCTCACTCGCAATTGGTCCTGGTCTCATTCCCTACTGGGGTGTGTCCATTAGAGTCTCTTATTTGGTTATTTCATTGTAATTGAGTGGAATGCCAGCTTTTACGCCGTTTACCATTCCTTGCCAGTTTCTTTCAGTAACATGGGTACCAGAAAGACAAATTAGAACATATGGACAGGGGAATGGACAGCTCGGTTTCACCTAAGGATAAGGGGAGTAAGTAAGTTATTTAATACATAAAACAATATTAATAGTCAGCCCATTTATGTGTCTATCGCCATGCACCACCCCTTTCTCACTGAATACAAAAAGAAGTGACGCTGCAACAACAAGAATTGTGTCTAATTCACACATAGACAAACACAATGATTAGTCCTAGGGAAGAGCTATGTAACATATGTTGTGAATAACCAAAAAATGTTGACAGTATTTTGATAGTTTTTATTCTGTATAGGATATCATAATTCCCAAAGATCATCCTGGTGTTTGACAAAATATACAGAAATAGACAAAAGAAAAAGTTCAGACCGTCTGTGCCATTTGCTGCAATACGGAAAATGCGTTTACAATGTCCCAAGAGGATAATTTGCTTATAGTGTACTAAGGGGTCGATTCATGGAATTAATGTGCGCCGAAAATTCCCGCGCAGAGGTGCCAAAACGTGCGATTCGCAGTAAAAGTGCGAAAATCACAGTGCAAGTGCGAAAATCGCAGGGAAACCAGTGCACATCGATTCATGGAAGTCGGTGAGCGAGAAAAACATTGGATGTGCGCTAAAAATGTGCGCCGTGCACGCCGGCACACAGGTCATCCAACAGTGTGCGCCACGGCCACTGCGAAATCGCACATAGCGCGGCACACATCACAAAAGTAGGCGTAACACGGGGTGTAACACTCGGAATGGAGAACAATGCGTGAAAATATGGGCGTCACGGGGGAAGTACAGGAGGCAAGTGCGCGGAACGCCCCCACGCTCGCCTACAACCCATATTCATGGAATCGAATAGGGCAAACCAGCGCACGGTCAAAGACGCGCACAGGGCCAAACAAGTACGCCACAAGAAATCAGGCGGTAGCGCCCCTGCGCCTGAAAAAAATGTGCGCCAAAATGTGCGCTAACAAAAAGCACCCATATACAGCCATGATGAATGGTCCATACAGTGGCCCTCTAGGACAAATGAGGTGCAAAGGGGTACCGACAAACACGGACACCCGCTGTGTGAAAAATAGCGTGTGCATGTGTTCCTGGGTGTGCAGGAAGTTCCACACGCGATTGGCCTGGGTACGTGTGTTTCGGGGTGCGCGGAAAGTTCCACACGCGATTGGCCTGGGTACGTGTACTTTGGGGTGCGCGGGAAGTTCCACACGCGATTGGCCTGGGTACGTGTACTTCGGGGTGCGCGGGAAGTTCCACACGCAATTGTCCTGGGTACATGTACTTCGGGATGCGCGTGAAGTTCCACACGCGATTGTCCTGGGTACGTGTACTTCGGGTGCCGGGAAGTTCCACACGCGATTGGCCTGGGTACGTGTATTCCGAGGTGCACGGGAAGATTCACATGCAATTTCAGCAGGGTACGTGTATTTCGGTGGTGCCGGGGAATGCTACACGTGACTTGGCCGTGTGGGTCCTCCCAGGTGTTCCCTCTACACCCTCCATGGCCCCTGCAGGCAGCCCACACCACAGGGGACTACCCTGCACCCCTGCTCATGTCCCACAGGCAACCCATTCACCATGGCCATGCCCACCAGCCAACCCACATGTCACCTTGCACTACTGATCACCAACACATGTCTCCCAGCACCCCCACCCCCCAGCCACCACGGGCACCCTCCACCAGGCCCCCACTCATGTCTCCCACCACCCCCACCCCCCAGCAGTGCAGGGGCACCCTCCACCAGGACCCCACTCATGTCTCCCATCACCCCCACCCCCCAGCAGTGCAGGGGCAGCCTCCACCAGGACCCCACTCATGTCCAACTCATGTCTCCCACCACCCCCAACCCCCAGCAACCAGGGGCACCCTCCACCAGGCCCCCACTCATGTCTCCCACCACCCCCACCCCCCAGCAGTGCAGGGGCACCCTCCACCAGGACCCCACTCATGTCTCCCATCACCCCACCCCCCAGCAGTGCAGAGGCAGCCTCCACCAGGACCCCACTCATGTCCAACTCATGTCTCCCATCACCCCCACCCCCCAGCCACCAGGGGCACCCTCCACCAGCCCCCCACTCATGTATCCCACCACCCCCACCCCCCAGCCACCAGGGGCACCCTCCACCAGGCCCCCACTCATGTCTCCCACCACCCCCACCCCCAGCAGTGCAGGGGCACCCTCCACCAGGACCCCACTCATGTCTCCCATCACCCCCACCCCCAGCAGTGCAGGGGCAGCCTCCACCAGGCCCCCACTCATGTCTCCCACCACCCCCACCCCCCAGCAGTGCAGGGGCACCCTCCACCAGGACCCCACTCATGTCTACCACCACCCCCACCCCCCAGCAGTGAAGGGCAGCCTCCACCAGGCCCCCACTCATGTCCCCTATCACCCCCACCCCCAGCAGTGCAGGGGCAGCCTCCGCCAGGCCCCCACTCATGTCCCCTATCACCCCCACCCCCCAGCAGTGCAGGGGCAGCCTCCACCAGGCCCCCACTCATGTCTACCACCACCCCCACCCCCCAGCATCCAGGGGCAGCCTCCACCAGGCCCCCACCCATGTCTCCCACCACCCTCACCCCCCAGAAGTGCAGGGACACCCTGCACCAGGCCCCCACTCATGTGTCCCATCACCCCCAGCCCCCAGCAGTGCAGAGGCACCCTCCACCAGGCCCCCACTCATGTCCAACTCATGTCTCCCACCACCCCCACCCCCCAGGGGCAGCCTCCACCAGGCCCACCCTCATGTCCAACTCATGTCTCCCATCACCCCCACCCCCCAGCAGTGCAGGGGCACCCTCCACCAGGACCCCACTCATGTCCAACTCATGTCTCCCTGCACCCCCACCCCCCAGCCACCAGGGGCACCCTCCTCCAGGCACCCACTCATGTCTCCCATCACCCCCACCCCCAGCCACCAGGGGCAGCCTCCACCAGGCCCCCACTCATGTTTCCCACCACCCCCACCCCCCAGCCACCAGGGGCAGCCTCCACCAGGCCCACACTCATGTCCAACTCATGTCTCCCTGCACCCCCACCCCCCAGCAGTGCAGGGGCACCCTCCACCAGGCCCCCAACCATGTCTCCCACCACCCCCACCCCCCAGCAGTGCAGGGGCACCCTCCACCAGGACCCCACTAATGTCTACCACCACCCCCACCCCCCAGCAGTGCAGGGGCACCCTCCACCAGGACCCCACTCATGTCTACCACCGCCCCCACCCCCCAACATCCAGGGGCAGCCTCCACCAGGCCCCCACCCATGTCTCCCACCACCCTCACCCCCCAGAAGTGCAGGGACACCCTCCACCAGGCCCCCACTCATGTGTCCCATCACCCCCAGCCCCCAGCAGTGCAGAGGCACCCTCCACCAGGCCCCCACTCATGTCCCCTATCACCCCCACCCCCCAGCAGTGCAGGGGCAGCCTCCACCAGGCCCCCACTCATGTCTACCACCACCCCCACCCCCCAGCATCCAGGGGCAGCCTCCACCAGGCCCCCACCCATGTCTCCCACCACCCTCACCCCCCAGAAGTGCAGGGACACCCTCCACCAGGCCCCCACTCATGTGTCCCATCACCCCCAGCCCCCAGCAGTGCAGAGGCACCCTCCACCAGGCCCCCACTCATGTCCAACTCATGTCTCCCACCACCCCCACCCCCCAGGGGCAGCCTCCACCAGGCCCACCCTCATGTCCAACTCATGTCTCCCATCACCTCCACCCCCCAGCAGTGCAGGGGCACCCTCCACCAGGACCCCACTCATGTCCAACTCATGTCTCCCTGCACCCCCACCCCCCAGCCACCAGGGGCACCCTCCTCCAGGCACCCACTCATGTCTCCCATCACCCCCACCCCCCAGCCACCAGGGGCAGCCTCCACCAGGCCCCCACTCATGTTTCCCACCACCCTCACCCCCCAGCCACCGGGGGCAGCCTCCACCAGGCCCACACTCATGTCCAACTCATGTCTCCCTGCACCCCCACCCCCCAGCAGTGCAGGGGCACCCTCCACCAGGCCCCCAACCATGTCTCCCACCACCCCCACCCCCCAGCAGTGCAGGGGCACCCTCCACCAGGACCCCACTAATGTCTACCACCACCCCCACCCCCCAGCAGTGCAGGGGCACCCTCCACCAGGACCCCACTCATGTCTACCACCGCCCCCACCCCCAACATCCAGGGGCACCCTCCACCAGGCCCCCAACCATGTCTCCCACCACCCCCACCCCCCAGCCACCAGGGGCACCCTCCACCAGGCTCCCAACCATGTCTCCCACCACCCCCACCCCCCAGCAGTGCAGGGGCACCCTCCACCAGGCCCCCAACCATGTCTACCACCACCCCCACCCCCCAGCCACCAGGGGGAGCCTCCACCAGGCCCCCACTCATGTCTCCCACCACCCCCACCCCCCAGTAGTGCAGGGGCACCCTCCACCAGGACCCCACTCATGTCTACCACCACCCCCACCCCCCAGCATCCAGGGGCACCCTCCACCAGGCCCCCACTTATGTCTCCCATCACCCCCCCTAGCCACCATGGGCACCCTAAACCAGGCCCCCACTCATGTCTCCCACCACCCCCACCCCCCAGCCACCAGGGGCACCCTCCACCAGGCCCCCACTCATGTCTCCCACCACCCCCACCCCCCAGCAGTGCAGGGGGACCCTCCACCAGGCCCCCAACCATGTCTACCACCACCCCCACCCCCCAGCCACCAGGGGCACCCTCCACCAGGCCCCCACTGATGTCTCCCACCACCCCCACCCCCCAGCAGGCAGGGGCAGCCTCCACCAGGCCCCCACTCATGTCTGCCACCACCCCCACCCCCAAGCCACCAGGGGCACCATCCACCAGGCCCCCGCTCATGTCTCCCGCCACCCCCACCTCCCAGCAGTGCAGGGGGACCCTCCACCAGGCCCCAACCATGTCTACCACCACCCCCACCCCCCCCAGCCACCAGGGGCACCATCCACTAGGCCCCCACTTATGTCTCCCACCACCCCCACCCCCCAGCAGTGCAGGGGCAGCCTCCGCCAGGCCCCCAACCATGTCTCCCACCACCCCCACCCCCAGCCACCAGGGGCAGCCTCCACCAGGCCCCCACTCATGTCTCCCACCACCCCCCCCAGCAGTGCAGGGGCACCCTCCACCAGGACCCCTCTCATGTCTACCACCACCCCCACCGCCCAGCATCCAGGGGCACCCTCCACCAGGCCCCCATTCATGTCTTCCACCACCCCCACCCCCCAGCAGTGCAGGGGCACCCTCCACCAGGACCCCACTCATGTCTCCGCTCACCCCCACCCCCCAGCAGTGCAGGGGCAGCCTCCACCAGGACCCCACTCATGTCCAACTCATGTCTCCCTGCACCCCCACCCCCCAGCCATCAGGGGCACCCTCCACCAGGCCCCCACTCATGTCTCCCATCACCCCCACCCCCCAGCCACGAGGGGCAGTCTCCACCAGGCCCCCACTCATGTCTCCCACCACCCCCACCCCCCAGCCACCAGGGGCAGCCTCCACCAGGCCCACCCTCATGTCCAACTCATTTCTCCCATCACCCCCACCCCCCAGCAGTGCAGGGGCACCCCCCACCAGGACCCCACTCATGTCCAACTCATGTCTCCCTGCACCCCCACCCCCCAGCCACCAGGGGCACCCTCCTCCAGGCCCCCACTCATGTCTCCCATCACCCCCACCCCCCAGCCACCAGGGCCAGCCTCCACCAGGCCCACACTCATGTCCAACTCATGTCTCCCTGCACCCCCACCCCCCAGCAGTGCAGGGGCACCCTCCACCAGGCCCCCAACCATGTCTCCCACCACCCCCACCCCCCAGCAGTGCAGGGGCACCCTCCACCAGGACCCCACTCATGTCTACCACCACCCCCAATCCCCAGCAGTGCAGGGGCACCCTCCACCAGGACCTCACTCATGTCTACCACCGCCCCCACCCCCCAGCATCCAGGGACACCCTCCACCAGGCCCCCAACCATGTCTCCCACCACCCCCACCCCCCAGCCACCAGGGGCACCCTCCACCAGGCCCCCAACCATGTCTCCCACCACCCCCACCCCCCAGCAGTGCAGAGGCACCCTCCACCAGGCCCCCAACCATGTCTACCACCACCCCCACCCCCCCAGCCACCCACCAGGGGCACCCTCCACCAGGCCCTCACTCATCTCTCCCACCACCCCCAGCCCCCAGCAGTGCAGGGGCACCCTCCACCAGGCCCCCAACCATGTCTAACACCACCCCCACCCCCCAGGGGCACCCTCCACCAGGCCCCCACTCATGTCTCCCACCACCCCCACCCTCCAGCAGTGCAGGGCCACCCTCCACCAGGCCCCCACTCATGTCTCCCATCACCCCCACCCCCCAGCAGTGCATGGTCATCCTCCACCAGGACCCCACTCATGTCTCCGATCACCCCCACCCCCCAGCAGTGCAGGGGCAGCCTCCACCAGGACCCCACTCATGTCCAACTCATGTCTCCCTGCACCCCCACCCCCCAGCCACCAGGGGCACCCTCCACCAGGCCCCCACTCATGTCTCCCATCACCCCCACCCCCCAGCCACCCTCCTCCAGGCACCCACTCATGTCTCCCACCACCCCCACCCCCCAGCAGTGCAGGGGCACCCTCCACCAGGACCCCACTCATGTCTACCACCACCCCCAATCCCCAGCAGTGCAGGGGCACCCTCCACCAGGACCTCACTCATGTCTACCACCGCCCCCACCCCCCAGCATCCAGGGACACCCTCCACCAGGCCCCCAACCATGTCTCCCACCACCCCCACCCCCCAGCCACCAGGGGCACCCTCCACCAGGCCCCCAACCATGTCTCCCACCACCCCCACCCCCCAGCAGTGCAGAGGCACCCTCCACCAGGCCCCCAACCATGTCTACCACCACCCCCACCCCCCCAGCCACCCACCAGGGGCAGCCTCCACCAGGCCCTCACTCATCTCTCCCACCACCCCCAGCCCCCAGCAGTGCAGGGGCACCCTCCACCAGGCCCCCAACCATGTCTAACACCACCCCCACCCCCCAGGGGCACCCTCCACCAGGCCCCCACTCATGTCTCCCACCACCCCCACCCTCCAGCAGTGCAGGGCCACCCTCCACCAGGCCCCCACTCATGTCTCCCATCACCCCCACCCCCCAGCAGTGCATGGTCATCCTCCACCAGGACCCCACTCATGTCTCCGATCACCCCCACCCCCCAGCAGTGCAGGGGCAGCCTCCACCAGGACCCCACTCATGTCCAACTCATGTCTCCCTGCACCCCCACCCCCCAGCCACCAGGGGCACCCTCCACCAGGCCCCCACTCATGTCTCCCATCACCCCCACCCCCCAGCCACGAGGGGCAGTCTCCACCAGGCCCCCACTCATGTCTCCCACCACCCCCCAGCCACCAGGGGCAGCCTCCACCAGGCCCACCCTCATATCCAACTCATGTCTCCCATCACCCCCACCCCCCAGCAGTGCAGGGGCACCCTCCACCAGGACCCCACTCATGTCCAACTCATGTCTCCCTGCACCCCCACCCCCCAGCCACCAGGGGCACCCTCCTCCAGGCCCCCACTCATGTCTCCCATCACCCCCACCCCCCAGCCACCAGGGGCAGCCTCCACCAGGCCCCCACTCATGTTTCCCACAACCCCCACCCCCCAGCCACAAGGGGCAGCCTCCACCAGGCCCACACTCATGTCCAGCTCATGTCTCCCTGCACCCCCACCCCCCAGCAGTGCAGGGGCACCCTCCACCAGGCCCCCAACCATGTCTCCCACCACCCCCACCCCCCAGCAGTGAAGGGGCACCCTCCACCAGGACCCCACTCATGTCTACCACCACCCCCACCCCCCAGCAGTGCAGGGGCACCCTCCACCAGGACCCCACGTATGTCTACCACCGCCCCCACCCCCCAGCATCCAGGGGCACCCTCCACCAGGCCCCCAACCATGTCTCCCACCACCCCCACCCCCCAGCCACCAGGGGCACCCTCCACCAGGCCCCCAACCATGTCTCCCACCACCCCCACCCCCCAGCAGTGCAGGGGCACCCTCCACCAGTCCCCCAACCATGTCTACCACCACCCCCACCCCCCCAGCCACCAGGGGCACCCTCCACCAGGCCCTCACTCATGTCTCCCACCACCCCCAGCCCCCAGCAGTGCAGGGGCACCCTCCACCAGGCCCCCAACCATGTCTAACACCACCCCCACCCCCCAGCCACCAGGGGCACCCTCCACCAGGCCCCCACTCATGTCTCCCACCACCCCCACCCCCCAGCAGTGCAGGGGCACCCTCCACCAGGCCCCCACTCATGTCTCCCATCACCCCCACCCCCCAGCAGTGCAGGGTCATCCTCCACCAGGACCCCACTCATGTCCAACTCATGTCTCCCTGCACCCCCACCCCCCAGCCGTGCGATTTCCCTGGGTATGTGTATTCCTGGGGTGCGCGGGTAGTCTCCCATGCGATACCATCAGGGTACGTGTATTATGGGTCCGCATGAACTTCCACACGCGATACCAGCGGGCTACGTGTTTTACGGGGTTCGTGGGAAGTTCCACACGCGATTGCCCTGGGTATGTGTATTTCGGGGTGCTCGTGAACTTCCACACGCGACTAGGCCTGTGAGAGTGGGGTACGTGTATTCCAGGGGTGGGCGGGAATATTTACTCGTGACTGGGCCTGGGAGAGCGTGTTACGTGTATTACTGGGGTGGGCGGGAAGATTCACACATTCGCCTACGACGCGCCTAAAAATAAATGGTCCAATCCTGAAACACGTACACTAGCATGAAGCAGGCGTATGTCGACCCGCGCAGCATAAAAGTGCGTGCAAACAACAAACAAGCTCAGACGCCAGGATGAATATACCGTTCCTAGCAGCAGTGGCCGTGGGTTACTAAAGGAGGAGGAGGAGGATAGTGAGGGCCCGAATTTTCACTCCCAGAACCAGCCTTTTTGGGATGCCTGATGACCAGGTGTATGGGAGGTTCAGGTTTCCACCACACATAATGCTGGACCTGGTCAGTGAGTGGGAGGATGACCTCACATCATCCACCCTGTGCTCCCAAGCACTCAGCCCCCTGGAGAAGGTCCTCAATGTACTGCACTTCTTGGCCACAGGATAATTTCAGCGGACAAGTGCCATAGTGGGTGGGGTGTCACAGGCCACGCAGTCACGCTGCCTACACCAGGTCTTGAACATCATCACTACACGCCCATCAGTCCGTAGGCACATATACCTGCCCAGGACACCTGCAGAAAGGCAGGCTGCCACCCTCGATTTCTACGGTGTGGCACAATTCCCAAAAGTGCTAGGTGCCATTGACTGCACCCATGTGGCACTACGTTCCCCCAGGGCATCTGAGCACATCTATAGGAACTGCAAGCACTGGCATTCCATCAACGTGCAGGTAGTATGTAATGCCAAGGGAATCATCACCTCAGTATATGCCAACTATCCAGGGTCCACCCAAGACAGCTTAATTTACCGAATGTCTACCCTAAGCCGGGACGTAGAAGCTGGGCGGCATGGCGATACATGGCTACTTGGTGAGTATGAATGACACTGCACATGCATGCATGTCAGATGCAGAGTTATGTCACTACCCCACTAATGATAACCATCACCTCCTCACCAGGGGACAGTGCCTACCCTCTGAGCACCCACATGATGACACCAATTCGGATCCCCATCACGCCTCCAGAGGTAAAATACAACACAGCCCATATTGCAACCCGGGGCATAGTGGAGCGCACATTCGGAGTGCTCAAGTCACGCTTTCGCTCCCTTGACCGTTCTGGCGGGCAGCTGTTATATACGCCCCCATCATGTGTCCTGCACAATGTTGCAACACGCCGGGGCCCGGCTGTGGACATGGTGGTGCCCCCACATCCCCAACCACATGCACGCCCACTGCGCATGGGAGGGGAGAGGGCACGGGGTGAGGCAGCCCGTACGCAGCTGGTGGCTAATTACTTCACATAGAAATCACACCCCTGTGGAGTGCACACAACCCTGGCACATACCATCTGATAAGCAATGATGACTCGACCTGACAATTATGACGAACAAAGGGACAGTCAACTGTCAGAACCATAGCAGCCTGAGATTGTTCATGTGGAAGTGTCACAATGTGTGCATCCCTACCTACACAAACACCACCAATGCAGTGTCATCAAAAGACACACTTCCATGCTGCAGAAATGAATACTCACTTGCAAAATACTACATGAAAACAGTGCCATGTCACCCAACCCCTCCCCGGCATGGCCACACAACACACCATGGCATGTCATGCAATGTGAGAGGAAACAAATTAATCCCCACAACATGCCCCAAGTGTCACCAGCTACAGTGTCCCTAATGGAAACATGGCCACACATGAAATGCTCACAGTAATGCAGGACCTACAACACACATTACCAAATACTTACCAAGAATACCAATCACCTACACAACCTCCAACCTACCTTAAACATGACATTACAGACTTAAAAATTTGCTAGCCTCACTACCTGATGATGCCAGCACTTCGAACACTTCCAAGTATACAGTGTTAGCGCCACGCAAGAGTGTAGGTGCACTGCTTACAACATGGACTCCAGTTCCAAGGTGTACCGCCTTGTGAAGACATGAGAAATGGACCTGCAAATTAGGAGGATGAGATGGATGCAGAGGCACATATCAATACACCATGCAGTGTACAATACAACAACAATATTCATTATGAATGTATACACAGTATTGACTACAGACTCCCACACATTGAATGGGAATCCAATGTCACCATGTACGTCAATGTCACTTGGGCACACCCTTTGCAAGCCCATGGAAACGGGAAGCAGGAGGGGTGTGTGTCACAAAAACCCAAGCATCTGAACCAAATTCATGACAAGGCTGCATGTGCCCAGCCACAATGCAGCGTATATCCACGGGAGCCACACAAGGCAACACACTGTCCCAAACAAAAAAAAAAATGCCCATTAATGGGCCTGGGGGAGGCGGGGGTGGGGGAGGCCACCCAGGAGGTCCGAGGACAGGGTGCACACCAAAACCCACCTGTGTGGATCTTGCGGAAAAAAACACCTCCATGGGCTCATGGCCTACACGGCTACCCTATTGTGGGAGAATCACTGCTGTCGCTCTCCTCACCCTCTGCAGCTGCATCAGGAGGTGGTGGCACTATGGGAGGCAGCCCACGCAAAGCCCTAGTCTGTTCCTCCATGGCTGCAAGCATGCGGGTGTGGTAGGTCTCGTTCTGGAGGATAATTGTGCGGAGGTCCCCATGCAACAACTCACGGGATGCCCGGACCTCCGCCCTAGTTGCCTGCATCTCAGCTGAGAGCGTATGTGTGAGATGCTCCAGCTGCTGTTCTGTCCTTCTGTTTGTTGAAGCCTCAAGCTCAACAAGAGTCGTCCTGAGGTGAAGGAGTTCCAACCTCAGGGCTTCCCTGTGGCCCTGGGACTCTATGGAAATGGCTTCCTGCAGAGTCGCCAGTGCCGCCCGCCTGTCCCTGTCGGACGCCAACATGTCCTCCCTGTGTGACTGGCAGATGGAGTCTGTTGCCTGCTGTAGTCGCTCCATCAGCCTTTCGGGGGGGGGGGACAATGGAAGTGGCCACCCTATCCATGGCCTGAGCCATCATCTCTGATGATGCTGCCTGTTGGGTTGCCATACCGTATATGGATTGCTCCCATGCGGTATTGCCAGGTGGCTGACGGCCACCACGTCGGCCGGCACCACACCTGTCTGGGGCAAGGCAAACTGTGCCTTGCTGTGCCGGCACTGCCTGAGGCTGCAGGACTGCATTCCCCCTCTGATATGCTGGCCCAGGAACAGGATCAGATGTCGCGGAGTGTGACCCTGCATCCGTAACCACCAAAGGCGTACCTGCCAACACTGACATCCCCATTGAGGGTTCTAACCCTGGTGCAGGTGGGTCGGACAGAACAGAATCCCTCCCAGGAACACTCACCTGCGACGGCACATAGGTCTCATCATCCGAATCGACACCTGAATACAGCTCGGGGGAGGTGCAGCCAGAGACACCCCTTGAGAGCACGACCTGCAGCAGTTGTGGGTTCTCACCCACCACCACACCACGTCCCTCACTGGTGGTCGGTCGGCCCTCAGACCCCTCCTGGGTCAGCACCATCTCCACAACCCCAGCAGTATCAAGTGCGTCATCCCCTGCAAAGACATAAAAGGAAACAAATGGAAACAGGCATTAGCACTATGGCACACAATTAGGGCTGAGAGGCTACAGAAACAGTACTTGATTGACACATGTCCCACATGACTAAAACCCTCCCATGCATGCACCGTCACTGTGTGTGAAGGGTAGGCAGATAGCACACATTGTTGACACCAAGATGGAAGATGAACACATTTGCTGCATGCTGCCTAGCAGTGGCATCACACATTGGCCAGTGATTGGCAGGTCAAATACACATGCCATCACACAGATGGCATGTACCCTAGCCATGAAGTGAAGAGGGAGAGGAGGGCACCAATTGTTCATTCAGTCCAGTTTGCTCATGAAATTGATTTTTACATTGAAATGGTTCAAATGTTTAACCTGGAGCTGCCAGTCCAAAATGGTCCTATAGCACAGGGACATGTCTAAACAAATCATGTCCAGGAAACAAAGCCAGTCCACTGTACCATAGCCATGTCAGACATGTGACAATAAGTAAAAGTGGTGGTATGCAAACAATCTGTCTGAATAAGCAGAGGTAAATAAGCAACAATGTTGTGGCAAGATGACACTCCAAGGGCAACTGGCGTGGTGTTGGGCTGGATGTCTAATGTTGGCAGAAGGGATGCTGCTATACCGAAATGCTGGTGCGCAGAATGTATAGGATGAGGCACATGGGTGACCCAAACCACTCATGCACACACACCCTCACCTGGCACCCAAACAGAAGCCCTCCCACACACACCATGCACATGGATGACACACACATGCATGTGCACTCACCGGACAATGGGCCTCATTATGACTCAGGTGGTAAGGGTTTTACGGCGGCGTAAACAGCGCCGACCCTTACCGCCTGAGTACGAGGTCCCTTAGCGCCTTGGAGGTCTTAACACCTGCTTTTAGCAGGTGTTAAAATCCATGGCGCTAAGGGACCATGGAGTTAATTACGCCACCGTAATTTACGGTGGCGTAATTAACGCCTTCCCCACTCCCATTATGCCCTATGGGGCAAAATGGGAATGGGGAAGGGTAAATGGGAAAATGGGGATTTACCGCCCCGCCAAGGTTGGAATGGGGCGGTAAATCCGCCAACCACCATGGCGTAAACGTGGTGGTAAAGTCACGGCCCAGGCAGTAATTTACCGCCTGGGTCGTAATGAGGCCCAATGCCTCATAATCTGCCAGTTCTCCCACGCCTTGGATCTGTTCCTCTGTGACGTAGGTCCCAGCAACCTGCTCATGTGGAGTGAGTTCTATGTCCTCTGCTGGAGACCCACCTCCAGTCACTAGAATTGCGGCATGACTTGAGGCCAGCTTATTCTTTTCCCTGCGCTTCAGGTCATTCCAGCGCTTGTAGCATTCAGTAGCTGTACGCCTCACGATTCCAAGGGCACTTATGATGTCCGCATTGGTCTGCCAGTGTGCCTGACGTTGTGCAGGTGTGGTCTTGGATCCTGCAACAATCACCATTTCGTGGTCATGTGCGGACACAAACTCTACAAGTGCATTCAGTTCGGCCTCATTGAAGCTGGGCTTCCTTGAGGGTCCGGACTGTGTAGCCGTGTCTGGGGCATCAGCCTCTACTGGACGAGGACTCTTCCTCTTCCGCTTGGAAGGCGGTGGGGATCCTGAGTGTCCTACGCCGCTCTGGACACCAGGGGCAGGAGCCCCGGTGGACTCTGTAGTAGGAGTGTGGGATTGCACACTCAGCATGGGAGTTGGTGCAGGCATTAGCTCAAGTGTGATGGTGTCAGGGGGAATGTCAGCAGGATGGACTTGGACCGACACTGTCCTGGCTGGGTGTGTGAGAGGTGGGGTGGATGGAGCCGCAGCTGCCCCTGCCTGCCTATCAGCCTGCCTACGTGGGCAGCAGATGACCTAGCTGCCCCAGATCCACGTGGGCTGATAACACCAACGTTCACCGGCGCATGTGGCCTAGACCTGCTGACCTGGAAGTCAGCCATGGAGTCACCCTGTGCCAGGTCTGGTTCCACAGTGGGCTGGTCCAACAAGGGCTGAGCATGGATGGTGTCAGCCACGTTAACCTCAACCGGGGGGGGGCATGGGTGTCCCTGACTGCTCCTCCACACATGGGGGGCTAGGGGCACCCTGCAAGTCACGGCCACGTCCCCTACCGCACCCACCACGGCCACCACTTGGGGCTCGGCCACCTTTGCCACCCTTACGGCTTGTTCGCCTCCCAGCCATGGCACTGATGTTATTGTGCGTATGGGAGTCGATGTGAACTATTGTCCTGGGAAATTGGGGGTCAAAGGGGTTGGGTACCAGATGGTAATCGTACCCTAGTGCTCTAGCAAGGCTGTATGTCACCCCAGGGGAAAGATGACGGGTCACGCAACGCACAGGCACCCCAAAAAAGGGAAGTAAGGTGCATGCAACCCCTCCTAGACCACGTGCATGGAAAAATAAACCTGCACTGCGCTGTGGCACCCAGAAACACAAGAATGAACGTATGCGTGCCACATGCAGCCTAGAATGACCTCTGAAGGGGTACGCGACACACGGGGCAAGCACAGATGTTAAATATGTGAAAAATATGCGCGTGTGCGCGTTGGCAACACCCCCGCCAAAAGAAGAATTGTACGCTGTCTGAGGAGACAGGACAACAGTAGAAGGGAACGCTGTTTGAGGAAACAGGCCCAGGAAAAAGAGGAAAAGAGAAAAAGCTGTCAGAGGTAACTGGGAGTGGAACTGGAAACGCCTTGAAGTAAATTGCGTGTGAACCGACAAGAAGTACAGTTTTCACCCACTCGCTCTCCACGAAAAGCACGTACAAGGAAATGGCGTTCTACATGTACCTTTTATACACACTTCCCAGACGCGCATACGCGATGAGGCCATTTCCACCAATTACACGCTTTTTTTTTAAACGTGCCATTCTCTACGGCCATGCGCGTGACGTCACAGCTGCGCATGGGGGCCTTTGGGCCAATGAAATCCCGTATGCGTGCAGACGCGCTTACGCGCTAAGGGCCTTTCCTCGAATTACACGCAGACGTGCAGGACTTTTCACGTGTCAAATCACTCCGTATCAAGCTGGCCACGCGTAAGCACACGGAAGACCACGCTCCTGCCCAGAAAGCCGATTTACTGCCCCCCAGAGCCCCGAGCACGCTCCCATCTGCCATCTGCTGCTGCCTGGCTGCCTGCTGCCCACGTGCCCTGCCATTTGCTGCCTGCACATCAGCCAGGGGTGCTGTTGCTGTGACCACCCCTGCTGGAACCGAAGACTCCCGACTGGGATTCCATCACTCCACAGCCCAGCCCCAGGACCCAGTTGCCCACCCACTCCTGCCTCTGGGGTTGTCATGTCGGGCACTGCAACATCTGGCACCACTGACAACCCCCGGCCAGAGAGGCAGAGGGGCACCAGCTTCAGTGCCAGGGAAGTTGGTGTCCTGGTGGAGCAAGTCCTGGGGCAGTATGATGCCCTCTATGGAAGGGTGCGCGCCGACAAGGAAGGACAGACTCGGATCTGGACGGACATTGTGACTGCCATCAACGCGGAGGGGGTGGCAGTCCGCGACTTCCAACATGTCAAGAAACGCTGGGAGGACTTCAGGTCCAGGACCCTCAGCAAGGCCCGGCACCTCTTGAAGGCAGCGGATGCTAAGGGGCGCCGGGGCCACTTGTCGGAAGATCAGATGAGGGTCCTGGAATTCATATCCCCAGCGCTCCACGTCCAGGTCCTTGAGAGGCAGACCCGTCTGGAGTTGAGCGGTAAGTGTGCATGCATCATGATTGTAAGCTGTGCGTGTGGTGATGTGCCAGTCGTGTGCCGGTTGCACATCTGTTTGTATGGGGCCGAGTATGGGTGGGGGTGTACAGGGCCGTGAGGCTAACACATGCGAGGGCTGTCATGTGTGAGACATGGATGGTGCTTGTGTGTGTAGGCTTGCATGCCAAATGCAGTTGTGTGGGCACACATGTTTGGATGAATGTGTATGTAAATAGGCATGTTTGTGATGTCACGCATGTATGTTGTTTTCAGCTGCATGTATCAGCACTGTGTACATGTGCATGTGTGTGTATTTGACAAGGGTGCAACAGGGATGCAATATGGATGCATGTGACAGCGGGATGTGGAAGCCTGATTGGCAGATGTGACATGGATGCCCATCGGAACACTGCAACAGTTGGCTGAGGTGTACACATGCATGCAAGTTTGGTGGTGTGCGTGCATGTGTAGTGCACTCCCTGTGTTGCATGTGATGTCTGGCTTACCTTTGCCTGCTCATGCTGTTGTATGTGTATGGATGGTGCTGGCAGTTGCGATGTGGCTGTGGTATGGCTCATGTGTGCATGTAGAAATGACATGTGTGTTGCCAATTGTGATGCCATGTCTGGGGTTTGCCAATGCCACTCATGTGCAACTGTCATGTGTGTATGTGTCCATTGTACAGTGCCCTGATGCCTGTGTTTTATTTCTCCCTGTCTGCAGCGTCAACTGATGAAGAGGGCGGAGAAGGTGCTGTGGAGCACAGCGGCGGGGATCGCACCGCCAGCCGGAGACGCAAGGCCCGGCTCCCCTCCCAGGTTGTGATCTCGTCGGGGAGTGAGGAGTCTGGTGCTGCGTCCCAGGCCGCAGCTGCCGGGGGGAGGTCCAAGAGGCGGAGGTCGGAGTTGGACTCCTCGGCAGCAGAAGGGGCAGCTGGGACCCCACAGGGCCCAACGGGGGAAGATGGCACGGAGTCATCCAGGTTGGTGGGGGGTTTTGTGGAGGAGGAGGCAGTGCAAGCAACAGAGACGGGGTCTGGAGGTGGGGATTCCACTGGGGCAAGTGGTGCAGTGCAGGACCAGGGACAGGAGGCAGCACAGGCCGCCGCGGAGGTGCCTGTGTGCAATCCTGTCCCTGATCCTGTCACTGCATCATCTTGCACCAGCAGGGATGTCTACGTCCAGACCCGTTTTCAGGCAGGGGATGAGCTCACGCCAACTGGCCTTCCTCTGCCTGCAGACGTGGCTATCCGGGTCCGGGTTGAGCCTGTCCTGACTGGTGTGGGGTTGCGTCAACGGGCCATGTGAGGTGACCTGCAGTCTTTTCATGAGGAGACTGCACGTTATCTCGAATGGCTCGTTGACCGCGTCGGCCTACTGGGACAGGTCACCCAGGCCGGATTCCTCCGTTTGATGGGGCTTGCTCAGACCCCCTCCTCAACTGAACCCCCTATGCGCCAGTCGTCCTCCGTGCCATCTTCCCACCCATCAGTCACCTGGGTGCCCTGTGGAGCTGCCTCTGACGGTGCGGCCAGGCTGGTGGAGGAGACATCCCTGCCACAGTCGGGAGTCGGACGTCCAGCAGGGGTGGCCACATCAACGACTGCACCCCAGCCAGCGGAGGATGTGCAGGCAGCAGGAGGCAGTGCACGGGCAGAGACGCAGCAGCAGCAGCAACGTGGTGGGAGCCATGATGGCTCAGGGCCTTCGACATCAGAGGGGCAGGCATCGGCCGGAGGGCAGGAGGATCCAGGACGGGAAGTGTCTTCCGTGTGACAGCGGTTGGGCCACGCCATAGATGCGGAGCGGCAGCGGGCGGAAGAGGCACGGCTCACGATGGTCAGGCGGGCTGAGTGCCTCGAGGCAATCCGCAGGGAGTTTGGGGGGAACATGTGGACGGCCCTGCGGACCCTCTGGGCCATGGAGGAGGAGCGCTTCCGGGACATTGAGCAGGAGTTCGATGATGCCCTGGCCCGGAACATCCCGAAGTGAGCCGTCGGACTAGCCCGCTGCCCTTGTAAATAGTTCTGTATTTAGTGTTAGGTTTCCTTTGGTTTAGCATTTTTTTTTTACCTTTTGAACAATGGGCCACGATTTTGTATATATTTTTTTTTTTTTAGGTAGTGTTATTAGATAGGTTACATTTCTTCGGTTGGGATCATGGACCTTGGATTGTTTCTCTGTATATAGTTGACTTTTGGATTTTCATTTTTTTTTATGATTTCCCCATGGAGCAATGGTTTTCGATTTTAATTTTCCATTGGATTTACTTTTGTGGACTGTGACTTTGGACATATTTCGTTTGCATTATGATTTGTGGTTTTGCATTATTTCACGTACCTGCTGGGTTTTTTTAAAAAAAAATCCATTATTGTTTGTTTATTTTTGATTCAATTTATGTTGCGTTTAATACATATTTTTTCTTCAAACTTCAATGTGTAGTATCATCTCATTAGTTTCATGCATATCATGATATGGGTTTTGACATTCACTGACACCCATTGGGGCTTTGTGAGGGACATGTGTTTATTTCGAAACTTGCAATTGGGGTTATATCATGTTTTTGCCATTTCTAAGTGGGTGGATGCAATACTCAGGTGGGTTTTGGCATTTGGAGGCTGACCATAAGGGACAGGGATCTAGATTGTGGTGACATGTTGGCTGGGGGACATGAGTGGGGCCTGGTGGAGGCTGCCCCTGCACTGCTGCGGGTGGGGGTGATGGTAGACATGAGTGGGGGCCTGGTGGAGGCTGCCCCTGCACTGCTGGGGGGTGGGGTGATGGTAGACATGAGTGGGGGCCTGGTGGAGGCTGCCCCTGGATGCTGGGGGGTGAGGGTGATGGGAGACATGAGTGGGGGCCTGGTGGAGGCTGCCCCTGTACTGCTGGGGGGTGCGGGTGATGGGAGACATGAGTGGGGGCCTGGTGGAGGGGGCTCCTGAACTGCTGGGGGGTGGGGGTGGTGGGAGACATGAGTGGGGGCCTGGTGAAGGCTGCCCCTGCACTGCTGGGGGGTGGGGGTGGTGGGAGACATGGTTGGGTGCCTGGTGGAGGCTGCCCCTGCACTGCTGGGGGGTGGGGGTGGTGGGAGACATGAGTGGGTGCCTGGTGGAGGCTGCCCCAGCACTGCTGGGGGGTGGGGGTGATGGGAGACATGAGTGGGGGCCTAGTGGAGGGTGCCCCTGCACTGCTGGGGGGTGGGGGTGATAGGGGACATGAGTGGGGGCCTGGTGGAGGCTGCCCCTGCACTGCTGGGGGGTTGGGCTCATGGGAGACATGAGTGGGGGCCTGGTGGAGGGTGCCCCTGCACTGCTAGGGGGTGGGGGTGGTGGGAGACATGAGTGGGGGCCTGGTGGAGGGTTCCCCTGGTGGCGGGGGTGGGGGTGATGGGAGACATGAGTGGGGGCCTGGTGGAGGGTACCCCTGGATGCTGGGGGGTAGGGGTGGTGGTAGACATGAGTCGGGTCCTGGTGGTTGGTGCCTCTGCACTGCTGGGGGGTGGGGGTGGTGGAGACATGAGTAGGGGTCTGGTGGAGGCTGCCCCTGGTGGCTGGTGGGTGGGGGTGGTGGGAGACATGGTTGGGGGCCTGGTGGAGGCTGCCCCTGCACTGCTGGGAGTGGGGGTGGTGGGAGACATGGTTGGGGGCCTGGTGGAGGCTGCCCCTGCACTGCTGAGGGGTGGCGGTGGTGGGAGACATGAGTGGGGGCCTGGTGGAGGCTGCCCCTGCACTGCTGGGGGGTGGGGGTGATGGGAGACATGAGTGGGGGCCTGGTGGAGGGGGCCCCTGCACTGCTGGGGGTGGGGGTGGTGGGAGACATGAGTGGGGGCCTGGTGGAGGGTGCCCCTGGTGGCTGGGGGGTGGGGGTGATGGGAGACATGGGTGGGGGCCTGGTAGAGGGTGTCCCTGGATGCTGGGGGGTGGGGGTGGTGGTAGACATGAGTGGGGTCCTGGTGGAGGGTGCCCCTGCACTGCTGGGGGGTGAGGGTGGTGGGAGACATGAGTGGGGGCCTGGTGGAGGCTGCCCCTGGTGGCTGGGGGGTGGGGGTGGTGGGAGACATGGTTGGGGGCCTGGTGGAGGCTGCCCCTGCACTGCTGGGGGCGGGGGGTGGTGGGAGACATGAGTGGGGGCCTGGTGGAGGCTGCCCCTGCACTGCTGAGGGTGGGGGAGACATGAGTGGGGGCCTGGTGGAGGGTGCCCCTGCACTGCTGGGGGGTGGGGGTGGTGGGAGACATGAGTGGGGGCCTGGTGGAGGCTGCCCCTGGATGCTGGGGGGTGGGGGTGGTGGTAGACATGAGTGGGGGCCTGGTGGAGGCTGCCCCTGCACTGCTGGGGGGTGGGGGTGATAGGGGACATGAGTGGGGGCCTGGTGGAGGCTGCCCCTGCACTTCTGGGGGGTGGGGGTGATGGGAGACACGAGTGGGGGCCTGGTGGAGGGTGCCCCTGGATGCTGGGGGGTGGGGGTGGTGGTAGACATGAGTGGGGTCCTGGTGGAGGGTGCCCCTGCACTGCTGGGGGGTGGGGTGGTGGGAGACATGAGTGGGGGCCTGGTGGAGGGTGCCCCTGGTGGCTGGGGGTGGGGGTGCAGGGAGACATGAGTTGGACATGAGTGGGGTCCTGGTGGACGGTGCCCCTGCACTGTTGGGGGGTGGGGGTGGTGGGAGACATGAGTGGGGGCCTGGTGGAGGGTACCCCTGGTGGCTGGGGGGTGGGGGTGGTGGGAGACATGAGTGGGGGCCTGGTGGAGGCTGCCCCTGCACTGCTGGGGGGTGGGGGTGATAGGGGACATAAGTGGGGGCCTGGTGAAGGGAGCCCCTGCACTGCTGGGGGGTGGGGGTGATGGTAGACATGAGTGGGGGCCTGGTGGAGGCTGCCCCTGCACTGCTGGGGGGTGGGGGGGATGGGAGACATGAATGGGGGCCTGGTGGAGGGTGCCCCTTGTGGCTGGGGGGTGGGGGTGGTGGGAGACATGAGTGGGGGCCTGGTGGAGGCTGCCCCTGCACTGCTGGGGGGTGGGGGTGATAGGGGACATGAGTGGGGGCCTGATGGAGGCTGTCCCTGCACTGCTGGGGGGTGGGGGTAATGGTAGACATGAGTGCGGGCCTGGTGGAGGGTGCCCCTGGTGGCTGGGGGGTGGGGGTGGTGGGAGGCATGAGTGGGGGCCTGGTGGAGGCTGCCCCTGCACTGCTGGGGGGTGGGGGTGATGGGAGACATGAGTGGGGGCCTGGTGGAGGCTGCCCCTGGTGGCTGGGGGGTAGGAGTGGTGGGAGACATGAGTGGGGGCCTGGTGGAGGCTGCCCCTGGATGCTGGGGGGGGGTGATGGTAGACATGACTGGGGGCCTGGTGGAGGCTGCCCCTGCACTGCTGGGGGGTGGGGGTGGTGGGAGACATGAGTGGGGGCCTGGTGGAGGCTGCCCCTGCACTGCTGGGGGGTGGGGGTCAT
This sequence comes from Ambystoma mexicanum, assembly GCF_040938575.1. NCBI lineage: Eukaryota > Metazoa > Chordata > Amphibia > Caudata > Ambystomatidae > Ambystoma > Ambystoma mexicanum. The sequence goes on along the minus strand of NC_090927.1, from coordinate 379,200,572 downwards.
GGGAGACATGAGTGGGGGCCTGGTGGAGGCTGCCCCTGCACTGCTGGGGGTGGGGGTGATGGTAGACATGAGTGGGGGCCTGGTGGAGGCTGCCCCTGCACTGCTGGGGGTGCAGGGGGACATGCGTTGGTGGGCAGTAGTGCAAGGTGACATGTGGGTTGGTTGGGGGGCATGGCCATGGTGGATGGGGTGCCTGCGGGACATGTGCAGGGTAGGCCCCTGTGGTGTGGGCCACCTGCATGTGGGAACACCTGGGAGGACCCACACGTGCAATTCACGTGTTCTCCCCGCGCACCCCTGGAATACACGTACCCTGATGGAATTGCGTGTGATACTTCCTGCGCACCCCTGAAATACACGTACCCTGCTGCTTTTGCGTGTGATACTTCCCGCGCACCCCTGGAATACACGTACCCTGATGGAATCGCGTGTGATACTTCCCGCGCACCCCTGAAATACACGTACCCTGCTGCTTTTGCGTGTGATACTTCCCGCGCACCCCTGAAATACACGTACCCTGCTGCTTTTGCGTGTGATACTTCCCGCGTACCCCTGGAATACACGTACCCTGCTGTTTTTGCGTGTGATACTTCACACACACCCCTGGAATACACGTGCCCTGCTGCTTTTGCGTGTGATACTTCCCACGCACCCCTGATGTACACGTACCCAGGACAATCTCGTGTGGGACTTCCCGCGAACCACTGAAATACACGTTCCCCGCTTGGCATTTGCTGTTTGCCAGCCCTGTGAACTGGTCCAGGGTTAGCGCAGCCCTTTGCGATGATTTCGGGATTTTGAAGGCTTTTCCTTGCGCAAGGGCATTCTTGGGGGCGTAACTGGCGCTGCTGCAGGGTCGCTGCGCCACTCTGCGCCACGGCACGTTTCGGAGGCTAAAATCCATGAATACGCTGTGCGATGAAAAGGATTTTTTCGCACACGGCTGACGCAGTATATCGGACGGGGACACTGTGCGCCAGCCGCTTGCGCCATTTTTGTGCAAATTTCTATGAATTACCCTGTAAGAGTTTTACTATTCATGCACAGCTGTGTTTCTGTTTTTCAATGGATCTTTGCACATATTCTGTTTTAAAATAAAGATGCATTATTTTTGCCATGATAGGGAACCGGTGGTTCCTGTTGAGACATATAAAGTATGATGTGAAAAATATCAAAAGAACATTGTTTCATCTTTAAATGTTTGGGGCATTAATGGGAAGTGTAACTAAAGTACATAGAAATTGAGATTACTTATTAGACTGAGTGGTAAAATATTCCCACCTGACTTTTTGTTTGTTAAAGTAAAGGTACCCCATGGCGCAATTGACCAATTGGCAGCTCCGTGTGCTTACATGATCTTTTTAGTTTTGGCTATTTTGTGGTGCTTAAGTGCTAACTATAAGCCAAAACTATTGCACTGAAGTTCATTCATGAGATTTGAGGAGGGATACATAGTTTATGGGTGTGGTTTAGCTATGTACCTACCCATTTGACTGCCCATAAACATGCTAACAATATGAACATTCCTACCCACTACCTGCCCCTCTCGGCCTAAAACACATAGGGCTTCATTACGACTCAGGCGGTAAGGGGTTTACGGCGGCGTAAACAGCGCCGACCCTTACCGCCTGATTCCGAGGTCCCTTAGCGCCATGGAGGTTTTAACACCTGCAGGTGTTAAAATCCATGGCGCTAAGGGACCTTGATGTTAATTACGCCACCGTAATTTACGGTGGCGTAATTAACGCCTTCCCCACTCCCATTATGCCCTATGGGGCAAAAATGGGAATGGGGAAGGGTAAATGGGGATTGGGGACTTACCGCCCCGCCAACCTCGGAATGGGGCGGTAAGTCCGCCAACTACCATGGCGTAAACATAGTTTACGCCATGGTGGTAAAGGTACGACCCAGGCGGTAACTTACCGCCTGGGTCGTAATGAGGCCCATACTCCCGGAATCTCTATGAGCTGGCTACACCAAGCAGTGACAACAAGGTTTGTGTTGTAAAGTCCGTGGGTCTTAGTTATAAGCACACTGCTTATAACTTAGTTATAAGCACACTGCTGAGAGTTAATGGCTTAGTTGCAGCTGTAAAGAAACTACTGGTGTAATATAAATGGCTTAACCAGTTGTGACTTCAGTCGCTTCATCATAAGCACTGAACTCCTGTAAAAACACGTGTGGGTAGCCAACAGTTTTGGCTTGTGTATAGGTATTAGATATCTTCTGCTACGTAATGCCCATGTGGCCATGTCATTTTCCAGCTGTATCTTTCTTATGGCCGGATAATACCATTATGTCAGTGCCTGGCAAATTCCAAACCAATGCCGACACAAAACCTAAAACTGTCGGTTTTGCCAATGCATGCTTCAGTATCGAGCTATTTAGAAATTGACTAAATATTTCCACACACCGAGCTTAACACATTTTTGGAATATACCATTTCGATTAATGTTAAAGATCAGCCCACACAATCTGAGGAAAGTAACTTGAATGATCATTCATTGAACTATGACCTGAGGGTCAGGCCAGGACTCTATCTAGCAGCAGCAGCCGGCACCATAAACCAACCAATGCTGTAAATCAGGTCTCTGCATCTCATTACAGCTGAAGCCACACGAGAATGCGCATTAAGTCGAGTCCACAGTTTGCCTCAATTGGGCGCAGTGTCTTGGCCTTTTGCGCATGACGTCCGCTTTAAAGCAATACATTTCAAACCTCGACGTTTTTAAGTTCCCGAAAGCATATATCTCTTTAAATTTAAAAGCGTGAAAAGGAAGACTCCGTTTGGTGGATTCCATTGAACGAACAAGCCTTGCTGGCATCTTCTCATTATGAAGATATACGACCCACAGCCGGCACCAAATCACAGAAAGCATCCGAGCCCTTTCAATATATTTCTCCAAATTGAGCTGCCATCATTTTTTGTCATGTATTTATTTGTGTTAGTCTCTGCTATCATTTACACAACGTATGACACAATTCTCTCTGCTTGTATACATTGCCATGTCAGGCTGCACAGCTTCCATCGGACGCACACACGGAGCGCATGATGCTCCTAATCATACATTCACAGGGGAGACCTGCAGGGGCCAGATTACAGAAACTTTGCACCAATGCAAGGGCAAAGTTGCACGGTATTAGCCACTAGGGCAAATGTGCCCTATTTTTAAAAACAGTGGCACACACTAGAAAACTACTGCACCATGACAAGGGCAGCTTGGCATATTAAAAGCACCAGGGCAAACATTGCCCTAGCGCAAAAAAAGATAAGTTTCTACCACATTTCTGCACCAGAGCAACGTTTGCCCTAGTGCTAATACGGAATACTATGTGCTGATAGTAAGCAGTGTTCACAGTTACAATGGAACGCTCATTAGCTGTTAGAAGGACGAATAGCTTGGATCCACAGAGAGGAGAGGAGTAGTGGTTTTAAGGAGGGTAGAAAAGACTAGAAAGGAGTAAAAGCGGAGATGCCTACTAGACAATGTTTGTGTTTTTCAGACATATGATTCCCTGTTTGAAACATTTTGTATTGTGATCATTTTGAGGAATCCCATAAATGTTCACTTACACTTTTTGAAACCCTCGGAGAAACTCTGTTAAAACTTTCCTGACACCCTTTGTGGAACTTTTCAGAATTCTTTGCCCTCCACCCTTCCGCCCAACAAAATAAATCCTTGGTGAAAACCTTTGTGAAGTTCCTGCCCCGGTATAATGGGATATATATATATATATGCATATATATACAATGAAAAAACTTTGTTAAAGGGACGTTATGGTTAAGTTGCGCTACTAAAAACCTATGAAATTCAGTGAAAAAACTTTGTTAAAGGGACGTTATGGTTAAGTTGCGCTACTAAAAACCTATGAAATTCAGTGAAAAAACGTTGTCAAAGGGACGTTATGGTTCCAAGTAAAACCGAAAAACCCTTGAAATTCGGCAGTTATGGTAAGCTAAGCAACCATAACTCGCGCCACCACCGTGCACTGCTAAGACTAACACCCAGGACATCAAAGATGACATCACAAATGTCATTGATGACATCACTGATGACATCACATGTGTATGTACTTTTCATGAAATATGTGTACAAGGGATTCTTATTATAATGTTGCGAAACAAGTGTCAAGGATCATTGCAATAAATATCATACCCTAATTAGTGCATTGAACGATGCATTGATATAAATAGCATTCTATTATGGGGTTCTATCTAGTATACTAAGCTACTCATACAGAAACATAACATTGTGTGCAGCGTACAAGATGAAGGTATAATATTCGTAATGTTAATATGTTGAATAATGAAATGATAATTGTTTTCTTAATAGATTTTTGTGTACTGTGAAATATGTAACAAGTAGCTAATAAAACACATGTATTACATAATTGCATTACTATAGACAAAACACAAATATACAAGAACACATACCAATATGGGTATATACAGGGAAAGTGAAGTTAGCAAAAAAGCACAAGTAGTAGCAGAAACAATTAATAACTTAACTGATTATTTTCATGCAAATAAATGATTGCTCTGTTTCAAAGCTGCTACCCTATGTATATGTATCACTTCATGTGATTGGACCCACAGGGAAAGTACAGCCATAAAAAAAACAACAGAACTATCAGAAAATGCTCATAAGTCTATTGATTATATTTATGCACAAAAAGGATTGCTGTCTTTCAAGCTTGTGTCTTCCCGTATGTATATGTTTCATATGATGTGACTGGACTCTAAGGGAATTACTGTAAGAACCTACTTAAAGGTGGGCGAGAGGGGGCAAGAGCGGGGGGGGTGGGAGGGGGAAAGGGACACGGGGCAAGAGCGGGGGTGGGCGGGAGGGGGAAAGAGACACGGGGCAAGAGCGGGGGTGTGCGGGAGGGGGAAAGAGACACAGGGCAAGAGCGGGGGTGGGTGGGAGGGGGAAAGAGACACGGGGCAAGAGCGGGCGTGGGCGGGAGGGGGAAAGACACACGGGGCAAGAGCAGGGGTGGAGGGAGGGAAACAGACACACGGGGCAAGAGCGGGGTTGGGGGTAGGGAGAGAGACACACGAGGCATGAGCGGGGGGTGGGGGGAAGGGGAGAGAGACACACGGGGCATGAGCGGGGGTGGGTGGGAGGAAGAGAGACACACGGGACATGAGCGGGGGTGGGCGGCGGGTGGGGAGAGACACACGGACATGAGTGGGGGTGGGCGGCGGGTGGGGAGAGACACACGGACATGAGCGGGGGGTGGGCAGCAGGTGGGGAGAGACACACGGACATGAGCGGGGGGGTGGGCGGCGGGTGGGGAGAGACACACGGACATGAGTGGGGGGGCGGCGGGCATTGAGAGACACACAGACATGAGCGGGGGTGGGCGGCGGGTGGGGAGAGACACACGGACATGAGCGGGGGGTGGGCGGCAGGCGGGGAGAGACACACAGACATGAGCGGGGGGTGGGCGGCGGGTGGGGAGAGACACACAGACATGAGCGGGGGGTGGGAGAGACACAAGGGGGGTGGGAGAGACACACGGGGCATGAGCGGGGTGTGGGCGGGTGTCAGAGACGAGCGGGGCATGAGCGGGGGGTGGCCGGGAGGGAGAAACACACACGGACATGAGCGGGGGGTGGGCGGGAGGGAGAAAGACACACGGGCATGAGCAGGGGTGGGGGACTTACTGTGCAGGTGGGATGCAAAGCCTCTCATGCGAGGAACAAAGATGGCGGGCGTCTCTGAAGCCAGACGCACTGCTTTCACGCATCCAATGAGAGAGCACGTCAGATGTCCGCGGACATCACGCAAGCTGCTTGCCCAATCACCGTCCTGTCCGCGGAGCAAACAGGGAAGTGTGTTCGCGAAGTGAACACAGACATCACAAATTTTTTTCACTTACATTTTTGTCATTTTTTTAAAAACTAGTGGACGGATTTACACAAAAGCAAAGCACGCTTTTGGGACCAAGCCGCCGCTCCTGCCGCAAATCTGGTGTAAATCCGTCCAGCGGTTTGGGCTGTAGGCGCGAGCAAAGATTTTCCCATTCAGTCTATGGGGGAAAAAAAAGTTTTGGGACCCCCCTATAACTTTGCCCCCCCTGGACGAATCCTCACCAAACTTTGCAAAACAATTCAGAGTGACCCAAATACTTCTTTTGCAAAGTTTGGTGAGGATTCGTCCAGGGAGAGCGAAGTTATAAGCCGCCCAAAAAGTGCTCTTCCTATGGAAACCGCAACTTAACCATAACTACATGGCCACTACCGTGGCCATGTAATATATAAATATATATGTATATATATATATATATATATATATATATATATATATATTGACAAATTCTACCTTCGGGTAGCAAAATCGAGCTGCACTCTCCACAATGCCATATTCGCCCAGTTTCCACAAAAAAAGGGGGGGGGATTTGAAATCCACACCAACGCTTTCTCGTTTTCTTGTTTTCTTCCTTTATTAGTTTACACAGGGAAAAAAATGCATACATCGCATTTAAAAAACAATGGAAATTCGTTTCCACAAATAGAAAAATGACCCCAGTATGGGTCCTCCCAAGTGCAACACTCCTCCTATTTCGATTATATATATATATATATACCGTGGCCATGTAGTTATGGTTAAGTTGCTGTTTCCATAGGAAGAGCACTTTTTGGGCGGCTTATAACTCTACTCCCCCTGGACGAATCCGAATCGTCCAGAGGGAGGGGAGTTATAGGGGGGGGTCCCAAAACATCTTTTTTTCTAGACTAAATGGGGGAAAAAATGTGTGCACGGCTACAGGTGAAACCGCTGGATGGATTTTGACGAAATCTGCGGCAGGTACAGGGGCTTGGTCCAGAAAGCGTGCTTTTGTAAATTTTGTCACCATAAATGCAGTACGTTCATTTATAATTATGAAAAAGTAGGTCTGAAAAAATTAGTGATGTCTATGTTCGCTCCGCGGTCACACTTCCCTGTTCGGTCGACGAACAAGAAACCGATTGGCTAAGGAGCTGCCGTCATGACCACGTACACGCAACGTCTCTGTCCATTGGCTGCTGCAAGACGTCTTTTGTGTCAGATGGTTTGGATGCGCCCGACATCTTGGATCCGCGGAAAGCGTAGTAACAAACAGCGTACACATGCTTTTTTCATTACCCTATTTTGCTGTGGCACAGAGCATTGGGAAAGGTTCACACAGTAGGAAATGGGTGATCTATGCATTTGTTCCTTGACCGTCATCATGTAATTTCTATGGACACCTTGTACGTACAGTAAATGTGGGGAATAATAACAATAGCACTTAAGTCCATATAGTGGGCTGGAAATTTGTAACACTTGGCTGCATGTAGTGGATAGGAAATTTGTAACTCTTGAAAGCACATGGGTATAGGTAGGCAACATTGAAATTGACAACATGCCGTGACCGTATTATTTCTCGTAATGCCTATTATTACAATCATTAGTACGCCGCCATGGATGGCACATGCTACGGTGGTAGTGGCCAGGGGCTACAGTCTTCACATATGGGTGATTAATACACTTGTTCTGGGGGTCGGTCGTCATGATCTAATGTGTATGGACATCTTGTACGCACAATACACTTATACCTACTTACTGACGTATGTTCTACAGCCTCCTTTTACGCACAGAAAAGGAGGGTTCCAATAAGGGCAGTATTTGAGGCCATGTATTGCATGGGGGAGTTGTTACATTTGTACGGACATGTCTGGTGTTAGGAAACATTGAAATTGCCTACATGCTGTGAATACATTACTGTTTCCAATGCCTATTATCATATTCATTAGTACGCTGCCATGGTTGGCACATGCTATGGTGGTTGTGGCCAGGGCCTAGAATGTTGGATGCATGGCCATCGGCGGAAGGCCGAAGGCCTTACTTCCAAGACTCTAGGCCCTGGCCACAACCACCGCCGCATGTGGCAACCATGCATACATCCCTTGTGTTGCATTTTCATTGGCAAGTTGTGGGGAGTGCGTGCAGTGTTGGGTCCATGGCCGAAGCCCATGTCCTCAACAAGAAAGTGGTAAGTACTACACTTGGAAGACACTGCACACCCATCCCATGTAAGATCTACAGACATACACCTAGGAGGGAAGCCTCTGGGCAGAGGTACAGCAGGATAACACACCTATAGAATAATCCCCACTACCACACATCACCGAGGTGGTTGTGGGGAGACCCTGCAGTCTTGGGTGCATGGCTAAAGCCCATGCATGCAATACCAAAGTCATAAGCAGTGGAGTTCCAAGTTAATATGGGTGTGGTGGATTCTGGTCGTTATTTTGATGCCCTAGTTTCTTCACTTCATGGCTGCAGACGATGGTCTGAAAAGTGGTGGTAGGTTACACACCGCAGACGAAAGGCCAGCCTACAGGCACTGCAGCATATTACTACCACACATTAGGCGAGTACATTCCCATGTGTAGAAAATGCCTGCCAATATACTTACTCCTTACTTTGTTTAGAATGCAGAAACATTTTTTTGTGTTTGGTGTTCGTACTTGCGGAAATATCACTTTTCCCATTTCTGCGATGAAAGAAAAAGGTCTGTTAATGTTTGCAGATTTTCCACATTTACCACCATTGCTTAATAGACAGTTAATTTTTTTTAGACCCTCATTTTTACTTTACAAACCAGTGTACTGTGCATTGCGCTCAGTTTCTGTGTTTGCTTTTCTAATCCTTGGGTCTGGGGAAAACAATCCTTGTGGGATTAAAAAAAACCTTAATTTCTTATGCAACTAAGTACTTCATTTTTTCCTTTCAGTGCATTCTTCATTGTTCTGATCAATGTTATGTTTGTTGCCTTCCTGCCCATTTTTATCAAAAGTTAGATACCTGTAGGCGTATTCAAACTGTGCATGTCTTCCTACAGATTTGTGATACTCATTAATTTGTGTCATTGACATATCCTGTTTCCTGTATCTTTCCCATTCATCTTTTCTTTGTTGCCTTCCTGCCCATTTTCAACTACAGTTGGATACGTATAGGCGTATTCTGCCTGTACATTGGTTTCCAACAATCTGTGATAATCATTTATTTGTGTCATTCTTACATCCTGTTGGGTAGTTAGATACCTGTGGGCGTATTCTGTTTGTAGTCTTTCACTTGCTTTGTTCACAATTTTGAAGTGCACAATATTTTGTAAATTTTGGCTTCAATAACATTAAATACGCATTTGTTAGTTAGCGGGCAACCTCTGCTTTAGAGTAATGGTGCTATCATTACATTCAAACCATCCACAATTCTTTTTAATGTATGCAATGTAGTGACCTGCATTGGTTGTAGCTCCTGCATGGTAGATTATTCCTACTGTTGTAAAGGTTTTCTTTCTAAGTGACACTTGACTGTGTGTAAATCCAGTTAGTTTGCAGTTGTTTTTTGTGCCATCTGCATTATAACGTAAAAGCATAAGTATTATGTAGGCACTATGTGATTGTATTAGTAAGGTAGAGCCATTGTCTGAATTGCAAATACTACATAATCTGCCATGGTTTGCATTTTGTACAAGTTCCTGAAAAGGAATGCTCTCACAATTTGGTATGGAAATATACACAAATCGCTCATTTGGGGTTTCTTCCTGTATCACTTTGTTACAGAGAGTGCATGTATGTTTCCACATGTACAAAATTTGGAAGATTTCATTTACAGGTATAGTTTTGTTTTCCAATACTAATAGTATGTACATTAGAAATGTTTGTGGATCTTCTTGTGAGTTCATAGTGAATCTCACCATTCCAGCACAGTCGTCCAATTGTTGCCTTACTCTATAAACACTGTATGTGTTGTCAGGATTGCTTGTTGCATTTCTATGCAGTACTAACATTTGCAAGCACAATTGGTCTGTGCAGGTAAATATTGTTAACAATTAGTGGCATTTGAAATAGAATATTCATTGCAACATTTGCATAGCAACTTACCACACTTTCATTTGTAAATTTGAATGGGCCAGCAAGTTCTGTATCTGAGTGCATTGTTCAGTTTTTCTTTTGATTCTTTGCCGACGTGCCTGGTTCACATTGCCTAATAGGTTCTTCTATGTTTGCGCCAATTGATGAAACTTTAGCTTCTTTTCTTTTGTTTGCAGAATTTCCTGTTGCATTCTGTTGCATTTCTGTTTCATTTACTTTTCTTTTACCACGTTTCAATTTATCTGGAACAGGATATTATTTCAGATGAGGGGTGTACAGTGAATGCAATCTATTGTATTCTAGAACGCAAGGAATATCAGCTTTGACTTTATTTGAATCAAAGTTAATTAACAAAAGACCGTCAAGTGTACATAAGCGTGATAATGCTACGTAGGTCATGCCTTCCTTAAACACTGTCTTTCCTATATCTATCAATGCTTTATCTAGGGTAAGACCTTGGGATTTATGAATGGTAACTGCATATGCAAGAGTTAGAGAAAATTGCTCTCTACGTACATACATGTCTTTGAAGAAAAGGAATCGAGCCATTGAGTGCCCTATCCTTTTTACTTCTTCAAAGCTAATATTTACAAACTGAATGATGTTATCACGTGGGTATGATTGAAAGCCAACAACTGTGCCCAGTGCTCCATTAACTAGCCCTTGCTCTACGTCAAGGTTACGTTTAAGCATTACTCTACAATTTAATGATAATTTCAATACTTTTTCTAACCCAGCTGTGTTGGAGATTGAATGTTCTAAACTATTTAGTCTTGTTGTGGCTTGCTCACACATGGGTACTGTCAAACCATGTACGTCTAGTTTGTCTGTGGCACTAATTTCTATTATTGCTTGCATTTCTTTCTTTAGCATTGTTTCATTGAATTTGAAACAGCTTGCAAGAGTTGGCATTAAAGTCATACAATTGACATTTTTGTGCGCTATTTGTTCCATAACATCAGTTGCGCATGCATTATCGCCATAAAGTGCATGTATATGCCGCTTTTTCATTACAGCTTGTGCTTCTTGCGATAATATATCAACTCTAATACTTTTTAAGATGTTGGCATAAGTGAGATCTGCAGATTGCCGCATGTTCTCAGTTAATTCTCTATTGGAAATGTTGCCAAAGGTTAACATTACCTATGCTACCAACAGTTTTCCGGCAGAGTTTGTGGCCTAAGGTTTTAAAAATTGGTTCACCTTTTACTGGTGTCAATTGTAGAAGATCTCCGAAAACGATAATGTGTTTCCCAGCAAAGAGTTCTTCCTTATTACTTTTAAGTACTTCTTGCAATCTGAGATGAATCAAAGCCAACATTAGATTGGAGACCATGCTCACTTCATCTATTAGTAGCATTTTAATTTGCTTCAATACTCTCTGTAATTCCATTGCAGCTTCTGCAGAAAGTTTGTAGTAGTCTAACTTATTTTGATGCTCTCCTGGAATCAGTAGTAATTGGTGTAAAGTCACACCGCCTATGTTGTAGGCTGCTAAACCTGTGGGGGCTGTTACAACAGCTGACAGTTTGTCAATTGCTGCAGGAACTTGCTAATAATTTCGATTAAGAAGGTTTCCTCTGATCCAGCTTCCCCACTGACGTACATCTGTATAGCTTTGTCATTTTGGCAGGTACATTCTTTATTTTCGTGCTGTACGACATGCACAATTTGTTTTGTTACCTCTTCAAAAATGGTGCGCTGATCGTTGTTAAGTTTTCCTTGTTGCACAGTTAAGTCCTCTGTATCTTCTTGATACTGATACATGGTGTTCTCTACCTCTGCCATAGAAAGGTCAGCCTCATTTGCTATCAGTGGTTGTCCTAATGGCTCTTGACTTCCTGTTACAGAAGGTTGACTACTGTCGGAAGAGTCTTTATCTAGTTGGGCCTGAATTTCTTCTTCTTGTTGCTGCTCATTGTGTATCATTGTTTTGTACTGTGTAAAGTTAACATCGGTGATAGTGCTTTCATTTGATTTGAAAGCATCTTCATAGCACTCATAATTATCTAGTATCTCTTCCTCTTTTCTCCATGGTTTGAAAAGTTGTAAAAGAGACATGTAAGTTCTTTCTGTTGAGGAGTTTTTAATGACAACTTCACATGATTAATTAAGCTTCGTTTGTTAAGTTTCACTAAGCTCCCTTCACAGTCGGGTTACTCTATATCTACGTTTACTTTCATCAGGTTTTACATTATTTTTGTATGCAAAGTTTTGAGCTATGTGGTACAGACACATGCTTTCCAGAGTGGTACTCCTGTTCGGATAGTATGTGTCCAGTAAATTGTTTTTCAGAATGTCTTGGCTGTTGGGATCATTTCTGGCAATAGTTGCTATGTCCTCATATGATTTTAGCACTCCTTTTCTAGATTTTGCAGGACCAAGACTGAGCAATACTATGTTGTCTGATTTCCGTACAAAGCAGTGCCGGTTAAACGATCTGCTGCTCCATAGGCCCCACATTCTCTATGAGAGAGTATTTTTATGCCTAGGTTGTACAATTTCTGTGATAATGTTTTTTCTGATGCTAGGTCATCCCAGAGGTCTTGAAGCTCTGTTGTTTCTGCTTTTGTTAAGTAGGCTGTAACATATCGTGCAACAGCAGTTGAATTGTCTGCAATGTACTGCACATCTATGTTTGCATTCCATAATAGGGCAATGATTGCATTATAATAATTGATATATTTTGATTCTTCACTTCTTTTTATGTAATACGTGTTTTTAGGTGATTTACCTTTAACACTATGTCGATCTGAAGACATGAAGTTGTTTACTTCACCTGTTTCTGAAACTGGTCTGGGGAAACCAAAGCGGCATTTGGTGTAGTATTTATCTTTGTTTTTGTATTTACGGTGACAATATTTGCCACATTTGTGTCTTTGAAATTGTAAAATCGTCCCATGCAGCTCACTATGACTCTGTTGTGAAGGGATTTCACATGTGACATATTTTTGGATAAACTGCAAAACAGTGCTATCACTGTCGTGGCCAAATTTCGATGCACCTTTGATCCATAACAGCATGTGAACATGTGGTGGTCCTCTCGCTTGATATTCTTTTCTCCAAAAGAAGTGTTGCACTTCTCCAAGGGGAGGAACACTTTTATTGCAAATAAAGGGTAGCATTGCAATGAAACGATGATGGAAATATCTTGAGACATTAACTGGATCTAGAGAGCAAAGTTCTCCAGGTGTTAATATATCTATGTTGTTTTTGTTGCTGTTTGCTATGCATAGGAACTCATGCAAATCTTCCCATGCGTATTCTGCACAACTTAGCGTAACAAACCAAGTTGGTGGTCCAAGGTTTCTGATCATGCAACACACATCTCCGTGCCATCTAAACCAGTATTCCTTTGTACCGCGCATGTTTGCAAACAAATTTATTATACTTGATTGTAAAACCTCATCTTTTTCTTGTACTTTTTGTATTAATTGCGTAGCTGACATATTTTGAAAGTGCGTTCCAGATTTAAGAATGTGTGAAACTCCATAACATAGTGTTGCTAATTCACTTTCGTACAATAGGTGGAATATGTATTCCACATTTTGTCTAAATCTGGGATCTTGGGAATACATTTGTAATGAACGGTATTCTGATGCCCCAATCTGAGTGGGTCTATTATCGTACCCCCCACCTTTGCCAGTAGAAAATAGCAGTTGAAAAGCATGTGCTTCTATACTTTTTTTCCAAATACTCATTGGTGACCCTTTGATTTTTCGCATTTGGTAAGTTTCTAGTGCATCATCTATACTTTCATTGGAATGCAATGGATGAATTGTGTAATGATCTAACAGAGTGGATACTGTAGCTGGATCCAGAGGTTCGAATTGTCCAGTTTCTGATGGCTCTTGAATTATTTCAGTTGTTTGCTTTAAGCTTTCATCAATATTTATTTCCTTGTAGTACTTATTGCTGTCTATTAGATATTGCAATGCTTGTGTAACTTTGTGAAAGTCTAATAATTGTTGCCAAATTATTTTGTCCTTTGTTTTTACTCCATTCACCAAGACTATTAAAGAATGCTCTATTGAACGTTCCACTACTAGAGTGTGTACATTTTCCATTAGATCTAATGGCAAGTACACTACTTTGCCACAAATGCCTTTCACCAATTCAGAGGGAGGTAAATTTGCTGTTTTTGGATGAAGGCGTATAATTGCTTGAAATGGGTGAACTGTTTGAATTATTATGCTCTCATACAAATTGAGCTGTTGCAGGATTTTTGGTAATGAAAACAATTCTAAATTATTTGTAATTGCACGTGAAAGAGTGTGGTTGTAACTGCAACATATTAGACGTTCAGTTACTTCATATTTGCTGTCAGCTAATTCAAACCATTTAGAGACTTCATTGTTTTCTATTTTGTATGTTATGTCCACAATTTTTGTGTTCCTTTTGTAAAACGTTCTGCGGCAACATACACACACATGGTTTGGTACTTCAGCCGATGACCTTTTAAATTTTAGTATTTCTTTTCTGTATGTGTGCAATAGAAGGTTGCTATGTGCAGAATTGTCGCTACTATGCTCTAAAACTGTTGCATTTTCCACATGGCTCTCACTTCCAAAATACTTTTTCTGAATACGGTCCATTTCTTCTTGTAAGTATTTGGGTGTACCATGCAGAAGAGTGGTATTTAAATTGCCTAATTCTGAAGCTGGACTTTTTGCACAATATATTTTATACACTAAGGGGCTAATTCATGGAATTATTTGCACTGAAAAACGAGGATTTGTGCGCCATTCTGCCCGCAAATCCCCATTTGTTAAACAGGGATTAGCGGGCAGAATGGCGCACAAATCCCTGTTTTTCGGTGCAAATAATTCCATGAATCAGCCCCTAAATTTCTCACTTTAGAATGATGCACTGATATTCTTTTGATATCATGGAAGGTACTTTTGCAAATAGGCCCAGAAATGCAGGTTAGTGAATGTCCTTTTAGAGCGGTGTGTTTTTGCACTACACAAATATCCATATTTTGCAGCACTTTGATTTTACTTTTGTCTTTACCTTTTACATATTGATTGAGGAACACACGTAAAGATTTGAAATCTTTATTTGGAATGGCACACATTGATGTGCACGGCCATTTGTATATTGGACGGTGTGGTTCTGCTGAATCGAGAGGTAATTCTGAGTTTTCAGAAGATAGTTTTGTAAGCAGTGTTTCTTGTTCCATGATGGTAATATTGATTTTCTCATACCCACATACACTGCTATGGATGGCAATTGTGTTTGTTTGATTTTGTTTGTATGCTTCTTCATTGAAATATGGCTCTGTGGTTGTTGTGTGACTCCATTCACCACCACAAACATGCACAAAATTATTTTTGTTTACATTCCGTTTATTGCTGAGTTTCATTTGTAGTTTGGTACTTACTTTTGTTAGTGCTTTCTTCCTTTTTTAACACTAATATGAACACCTTCCCTTTGAGAAGGATTGCACTGTCCACAAGTGCTTGCAGAATTAACTTTCTATGGTACGTTTAAGGGGTGAGGATGACTTTGGTCCTCTTCTTAGTAGATTCTGAAGGACTCTGTGACGAAACATTTTTCCAAAAATACTTTTTTTACTATGGGTTCTTCTTACACTATCAGGATTATTAGGAACATTGTTAGCTGTACTGGCAGCCGTTTCTTTGACATCATTTCTGTGTTTTGTGATACTTTTTGATGCGGGACGTACAGTTTCGGTAGTTGAGACTTCTTTTATTATGTTACCCAATTGCATTAGGTGGTTTGTACCAAGATTCTCCCCTAACTCTACAACAGGTGGATGCTTACATTGGGTACCTTTATGTTTATTTGCTCTCATTCTGCGTTCCTTTCTATGGAGCTGCTTTTTGGTAGGCATTCTTTGGTGTCGGTTGAGAAAAAAAAAATATTCTTTGGTCTGTTGTCCAATGTATGTGTGCTGTGTGCATGTGTGCCTAAGTGTGATGGGGAAACTCTATGGCACGGTGTGTCAACGGACGGTGACCTCTAACTATCATTTGGTAAGGCTACTTTACTGTTTGCATAATAGTACAATGTGCTTTAGATGAGAGTACACAGTGCCCTACTTGTGCAGAGAACCATTATTAACAACCAAAATGGCAAAAACTTGCTACCGCCACTTATTTTGACAATCTAACCTTCTACGGATGTCCTTTGTCATTTCAGTACCAAGCACACAGCCATTTGTCAGCCATTCCACCTGTTAATCTTTGTCCTATAATTGGATATTTGTAGGCAGAATGGTTTACAAATTAATGCTTCCTTTGGTGCCCAAAGTAAACAAATAACCCACGCAGCCTCTTTAAGGAGAAGTTACAATATGAAGGTTGTACTGTACTTACTTTTTTGTGGAAGATGCCAAGGTTTCTTCGGATATGTCATCTGCAGTGTAGATGTTGTTGATTCTCAGGAGAGTAGTCTTCACTGTGAATTAAAAAAACAATATCAATTACTTGGTGTGTTTGCAGCTGTCATGATACGCAGCCTTTAATTGTAATTCTTTCATCATACATTTCAACTTTCATGTTTCAACCCAATCCACGTGCACATTTCACTTCTCTCTGCGCACTCTTTGTATACTACTTTCAATATGGTACTTCAAAGTCCTTCAAAATATCTATCTTTTTTTAGGGGTTTGGAAATGCCTTGTTCTTTACAAAGTGTACTATGCATAGGAGAGAGGTTTGTAAGCGATAGGGCAACGTAGTAGATGGGCAAACTTTTTGTACTTCTTAATGCAAAGCACGATGTCCAAAAATCGGGATACCCTGCGAAGGACATGTCAGCACCACAATCAGGAGCGATTACTATTGTCATACGATCACATTGCAAGTAGCATTACTGTTGGCAGTACAGAGGACAGAACTGCCCATTTTCACATACAAAATTAAGGTCTGCCCTAAATTATACTTCTCAGCTCACACGCTTTTGGCAGGTATCACCCGCCTTGTAAAGGGCAGACTCACCCGCCAAGCCTCCTGCATGGCCATTCATTCCAATGGGCGTGGCACCCACCAAAAAAAAAATCAGCTCATTTCACCCGCACTTCACACAAAAATGGTTGAGAGCTATGCCTAAATAGGCATGCTTGCAACGTATGTAGAGGTTATAAAGTAGAAAGTAAGCAGTCGTGCAAATTGTTAATGGCAAATCAGCATCCTTGCACTTTACAAGGGGGAGCGTTGTAATGTGCTTCCTATGGAAATTTACCGGCATTATTTTGTCTATTTTAAATTATAAGGCTTCCACATGTACTCTGATTAGAATCAATATACCTGCACTCTATACTGATGCATGTGGTCATGCATGGGGCTGTACGTAGAAATTTGCAATCCTTGCACAGTAGCTTGTGAAGTAGGTGCTTTGCAATGGTATGCGATTTCCATTAAGAATCACTGACAGTAATTTTGAAGTGTGCAATGATGATGACGGAGTTAAAATTAGCAAGGTTCTGTGATTGGTTGCTGATTGTGCACCCGCTTAGTTATATCCAATGATGGACTCGCTTTGGTACCTCTGTAGAAAGGGTGGAAGGACTGGATAAGAGTTACGTGCTGCACGTAGGCAATGCTTGTCTGCTGGTAGGGCGTGTCACATACGGGTTTCTACAGCTAATCCTGCATGGAAAGACGACTGTAGCCATCAGCCAATCAGATGTTCACATTACTCTTTTGTGTCGAAAGGCGGTGCACACACTGAAAATGGCAGAGGTGCACAGGGTCCGTGTTTTGCTGCTCGGAGACATTTTTGTGCAAGGCTTACAACACTATGCCGAGAGTAGGCATGTGGCACACCATTTTGATGTGCAAGAAGTGGAGGTGGTCTGGAGCGCTGACACTGATGCCAATGCTGCGGCAATTCTGCAAGTTTGCAGAGACATGCGTAGAATGACCACTCCTCATGTGGTAATTTTGCACTGCGGTGCTTGCCACTTGGGATACCTGACTTCATGTACTTTGTTGGCGAATTTGGCACAGTTGGTTGAAGCAATCATGACCATCGTCCCAACATCCAAAGTTATTCTTTCTGTTTTACTCCCCAGACTACAATGGACCAACATTTCTTTTTTCTGTCCAGATCAAAGCATCGGGAGGTGCATCATCAATCGCGGCATGCGTGCATTCATGCTGTGAGTTGGTATGTTTTTTTGTAGCCACGATAACATTGCTCCGAGCAATGCACATTACTTTGAAGGAGATGGCTTTGCACTATCCTCTTTGGGAAATGCGATGTTCTTTTGGAACATAAGGCTTTCTTTAGAAAAGGTTCTGTAATGTTTGCAAGAGTAAAGCAAGGACAAAAACTACAAAAAAATGCATAAAATACCACATGTCTGTACGATATGTGGCCAAAATTTTTTAAAAAAAACGTCTCTTCTCAGAGCCTAGCTTTAAGTGGAAAAAGGGGATTAGTACTTTAATGTACCGTCATCACGCTCGGATTTCCAAATGCGGAAGTGCACTGGCATGTCGTGCGCGGAATGAGATGGCTGGACTTGGTGCCTCTTTGTGTTACTTTACAGAGAGAGCGTCCTCCAGATATAGTCATCATTCATTGTGGTGGAAATAGTTTAGGCCAGATATCTGGAATTTCTTTACAATTTGCCATGAAGGAAGGACTTGCGAAGCTCATGGACATGTTTCCAAATTGTCAAATACTTTTTTCCCATATTGCCCAAAGACAAATATGGTTGCATTCTTCTGTATTTGGTCCACAAATGGAGAAAGCGAGACGCAATGTGAATAAGGCTGTGTGTGCTTTTTTAAGAGATGTTGGAATGTCCTCTTTCCAGAATGAAAACATTTTGTTTCACAGCAATTTCATTTTCCGCAGAGATGGAATCCACCTCGCATATGCAGGCCATCAGATGTGTCTTCAAAATATACAAAATGCATTGCGCCCTCTTTTGCAATCACACTAACCTATCTGACAATCCGTTTCACCCAATCCACTCCTTTTCAACCCACACAACACACCACCAAAAGGCTCTTTTGAGAGCCGCCACTTACTCCCAATGTACACTTTATTGCGTTTGCTCCGCTTGCACCCTCCCTTTTTGCCCTCTGTGACTGTCCGCAAACTTTTGCTGAACTCCGCAGTGCTCTACGGCCTTCACTTCATAGTTCTATTGTTACACTGAGAAAGGCGGCTCTGAAAAGAGCCTTTTCTGTCATTTTTGTTGTTTTTACGTTCATTGATTAACAGCACTCCACACACTAGGAGAAGAGGTGAGAGGAGGGTAAGGAAGGGACACCAGCCGCAGGGATAAGAAAAGGCAACTGAACAGATACATATTAAGGGTGATCTTTATTTAGGTAAGGAGCAAATCTTCTGGTGCTCGCTGACTGCAGCCTCAAAAGCACTTCAAAGACTCCCCCTCTGCAGAGTACTGCATCACAATGCATGCACACTACTGTCACCTTCGAAAGGTAAGGGTCCACAGCATTGCGAATGGCTTGTGAAGCAGCTGGAGGGAGGCGCTCCCCCACAGGAGTGTCTCTTGTGGTGGGAGGATCGGATTCCGACGATGCTGTGGAGGAACTCAAACGACTACGCTCTTCACATGGCACCACTTTGCTAATGTCCGCATTGTGGAACGAAGTGAGGTGGCGCTTCATGGTTGTCGTACCAAAACTGTAAGCTCCAAATCTCCAGCGACTCAACACCACATCGCACTGGTTACACTTCACCAGGTTCGCACGTGCTTTTAGTACGTTCCCATGAATGGAAAACAACCACCACACCCGCGACTCCCGGCGAGTGCTCCTAGTGCGGAGTTCCTCCACTTCATTCTCTTCCTCCTCTTCTTCCTCCATCTCTACATCCTCACCCAAATATCTCTCTGCAGGCCCTTGGTGTGGTGGTGATGGTGGCGTGTTTGGGGGAGGTGCAGAGGCTAATAACCCAACAGCAGCCATGGAAGCCATAGTAATTTGTTGCCTTTTCTTCACTACATCAGTAAAGGCAACGCACCTCTATCTGCTATAGCTAGAAGGACAATGAAGATGCGCTCGGGGGGTGTGGCCTTTTGAAGGGGTGCAGGGGTTGCCTTGTGACCATCTTCATCCTTAGAAAGTGGTACACTCAATTTTACACAGCAAATCCTGAGGTGGCCTATTCTTTGGATGTGTGAAATTACATTTTTCCACTCCACAATACTTTGCCTTGTGTCTACAAGTTCATTTTTAGTGTTGCGGAAGCACACAAACCGCAGAAACTAGTCCCCACGCTCAGCATAGGTGCGGTCACAAGATGACATCCTGAACACATCCGCCCCCTTCATGAAAGTCCTCTGGACAGAAAATGCAAAGAATCACACATGCGCACAAGTTTCCTACAGACAGTATTTGGGTCCTCAAAGTACTTCAAAGTGCGACACAAGTGATACGGACAGTTAGGAACGGGCGCAATGTTGCCAATCCTTTCGTTTGTACTGCGCATGTGCTTGCATGTTATGTTAACTGTATGGACAGTTCCAGTGTCCTTAGGACAACTCCCTTTTGTTTCCCTACAACCTTGCCACCCACCGTGCCTGTTCTACGGACGGCACCATTTTGACTGCGCCCAATACGAACCGCTATACTGTCCTTCAAACACTCCCTTTCTACTCATTTACACCATTATGGACATCTTGTGTGTTCTACCACCATGCATTATCTCGTTCCCAAGCGGTACGCCGAGTTAGTATATCCTTTGGACACCCCTTTCTGTTTATGTATGCACATTGTGAAAAGATGGTGCTGTCACACATCACATCCATCTTACTTGGCATTAGACAGCACCCACATTCTATTGCTTGCGGATAGGTCGAACAGGTGCGCTGTTTGCAAACATTTTTCAGCTTTAAAAAAAAAAATTAAACACATACTCCATCTCTACAACTACTGTACAAAACCATTTTTCTATATACACAAAAACACACACCAATCTAAAGAAACAGCAAGGGAAGCAGACACTGAAACAAATATGGGGGAATTTGGATTTAACACAGGCTGATGATGAGGGGAAGATTTGTGAGGGGAAGAAGGGATGGATATTTCGTCGAAACGTCTATTTTCCTGTTGCAGGTTTGGGGGTGGGTCACTAGGGAATGGAGAAGCAGGGCAGGTGCAGGTGAGGCAATGGTACCGAACTTTCCCTCTCACAACGTCCTCCACAAACTCCCGTAAACTTTAAAAATTGTCATTCAAAACATCCATTTTCGACTCTATCCTTTTAATTCTGTCTTCTTCTATCTCGTCTGTTGCCCTTTCCTCTTTTTTTTCCTGGTCTGTTGAAAAAATAAATACCACACGTTAAATGCCTATAAAATATTGGTCACTATTCTCCATATGCAGACCAATGTGTACCATTGTTGTCACTGTCTTCAGACATTTCCTACTTCGGGAAATACTCCTCCAGCCACTCCAAAGTACTGGCCATTTCTGAGTCAAAACAACAGAAAGAAATTATTATTTCTGCACCACATACCAAAAAAAAACCACACCCACTTCAAAAACATGACCTGCACTCATTCTTTTGCTGTACTCTCCCTTCTTCCAAATGCGTCCTATCGTTCCAGGCTGCCGAGCTTCTGTGAAGTAATTACAGTGGTGCCATCCTTTCTTTTTTTTTTGGTACCATCCACTTCATTCTACATGATTATTAAATGTGTTGTTTCCATTTCCTACCTTCAAGTTTCCAAATTTACTTATTACTACTTACAATATCTTTATGCACTTCTTCACCGTTTCACACTTTTTGTCTAAGACAATAGTACATTTTCAGATACCCCCCGCCTCTTTGGGTAATGTTGATCCTGTCCGCCCCCGTCCGCAAACAGGCGCTCAGTCCGTCCCTTTCTAAAGTCAATAGGGAGGGGGTTCTGAATGTTCTATGTTAAATATATGGCAAGTACATAGATTATACAACATATCTCTCAAAATCACATGATTACAGTGCATATTCTGCTCATCAACTTCATTGCCACAATTTCATGCTTAAGTTCCACCTTCCAAAAACCTGTACATTTCCCTACAAAACACACTTTGATAAGGGGACGTTAGGGTTCAGTTGCCCTCCCAAAAACCAGTGCAATTCACTACAAAAAAAACCTTGTTGAGGGGACGTTATGATTAAGTTTCCCCAATAAAAACCTGTACACTTCACTAAAAAAAACTTTCCACCTGCCCTTTATGCTTCAAATTAAAACCGAAAAACCCCTGAAATTCGCCAGTTATGGTAAACTAAGCCCCCAAACCTGCCACCACCCCTGTGCACTGCTAACACTAACACCCAGACATGAAAGATGTCATCTCCAATGAATTAGCTTTGTACCTTTTAGCTTTGTCTCCCCCGTTCCCCCCACCCCCCGCTCATGCCCCGTGTCTCCCCTGTTCCCCCCCACCCCCGCTCATGCCCCGTGTCTCCCTCCTGTTCCCCCACCCCTGCTCATGCCCCGTGTCTCTTTCCTGCTCCCCCCCACCCCCGGCTCATGCCCCGTGTCTTCCTCCTGTTCCCCCCACCCCCGCTCATGCCCTGTGTCTTCCTCTTGTCCCCGCCTCCTGTGATGCCCCTTGTTGACCTCTTGTACCCCCCACCCCCTGCTGATGCCCTGTTGTGTTCTCTTTATACACCCCGCCTTCCCTGGTTACGTTGCACTAATAAAAACCTATGAAATTCAGTACAATGAAAAAACTTTGTTAAAGGGACGTTATGGTTCCAAGTAAAACCGAAAAAACCCTGAAATTCACCAGTTATGGTAAGCTAAGCAACCATAACTCGCACCACCACCGTGCATTGCTAAGACTAACACCCAGGACATCAAAGATGACATCACAAATGTCATTGATGACATCACTGATGACATCACATGTCTGGCTCCCCCTTTTTTCCTTTATTGCGATATCTTGGCCACACGGTTTCCTTCAGTAACAGTCAGGAATTATAAATTGAAAAGGTACTCTATTTGTAGACTTATCCTTCAAGTATGTTCTTACAGTAATTCCCTTATGGTCCAGTCAAATAATGTGATACATATGCATAGGGTAAGTGGCACCTTTCAAATAGAGCAATCATTTCTCTGCATAAACGTAATCAGTTAGAATATGAACACTTTCTGCTACTACTTCAAAGTCCTTGTATATACTCAAATTTGTATGTGTTGTTCTATAATAATCCAATTATGTAGTAAGTGGGTTTTATTACCTACTTATCACCTGTTTCACAGTACACAAAACTCTAATAAGAAAACAGTTATCATTTCACTATTCAACATGGCAAGCTTATGAATATTGCACCTCCATCATATATGCTGCACACAATGCCTATATTTCTACATGAGTAGCTTAGTATACTGGATAGAATGCTATTTATATCAACACATTGCTTAATGTATGTACTAATTAGCACTTGATATTTATTCCAATATTTCTTGCCACTTTTTGGTCAACATTATAATGAAAATACCTTCTACAGAGTTTTCATGAAAAGTAAATGTACATGTGATGTCATCAGTGATGTTTTCTTTGATGTCCTGGGTGTTAGTCTTAGCAATGCACGGTGGTGGTGCAAGTTATGGTTGCTTAGCTTACAATAACTGGCGAATTTCAGGGGTTTTTCAGTTTTACTTGGAATCATAACGTCCCTTTAACAATGTTTTTTTACTTAATTTCATAGGTTTTTATTATTGCAACTTTACCATAACGTCCTTTTAACAAAGTTTTTTCATTGAATTTCATAGGTTTTTATTAGTGCAACTTAACCATAACGTCCCTTTAACAAAGTTTTTTCATATATTATATAGCCACGTTAGTGGCTGTGTAGTTATGGTTATATGGCCCACTCTGAATTTTCTTGCAAAGTTCAGTGAGGTTTGTTCCAAGGGGGGCAAAGTTATAGGGGGGGTCCCAAAACTTCTTTATTTCCCATAGACTGAATGGGGAAAAAACTTTGCTCACGCCTACAGCCTAAACTGCTGGACGGATTTTCACCAAATTTGAGACAGGAGCAGCGTCTTGGTCCTGAAAGCGTGCTTTTGTAAATTTGGTGAAAATCCGTCCAGTAGTTTTTTAAAAAATGACCAAAAAGTAGGTAAAAAAATGTGTTATATCTATGTCCGCTCTGCTGACACATTTCCCTGTTCGCTCAGCGGACAGTGTCCTGATTGGCTAATCGGCTTGCATCAAGTTCGCGGACATGTGACGTGTTCACAGATTGGATGGTGAAGAGCGTGGAGTGCGTCGGATTTTTGGAAATGCCCGCCATCTTGTATCCGCCGACATCCGCAGACAGCGCAGTGAGAAATGGTGGAGAAATAAAAATTTGGCAAGTGTGTTGGCGTGTAAGACTGTTTGGGGAGAGTGGGGGAGTAAGAGATGGGTCAAATATTGTATCTATGTAGGTGGCAGGCACCCCTGTTGTGTTCGTTGTGTCCACGGACAGCCGCGCTGTCATTGATGTCTGTAATTGACCAAAATGGGGGTGTCCTAAGAGCATTATACCTGTCCGTACTGTTCGCAGGCAAGTTGAAACTGTTCTAAGAACAAACACGGTGTCCGGGATGTCCGTAATCAAACAAAAATTGAGGTGTCCTAAGGACACTATACCTGTCCGTACTGTTCGCAGGCAAGTTGAAACTGTTCTAAGAACACACACGGTGTCCGGAAAGTCCATAATCAAACGAAAATGGAGGTGTCCTAAGGACACTATACCTGTCCATACTGTTCGCAGGCAAGTTGAAACTGTTCTAAGAACACACTCAGTGTCCATGATGTCCGCAATAAAACGAAAATGGAGGTGTCCTAAGGACTCTATACCTGTCCGTACTGTTCGCAGGCAAGTTGAAACTGTTCTAAGAACACACACAGTGTCCGGAATGTCCGTAATCAAATGAAAATGGAGGTGTTCTAAGGACACTATACCTGTCCGTACTGCTCGCAGGCAAGTTGAAACTGTTCTGAGAACACACACAGTGTCCGCAGACATAAAAATTGCCCATATGAGATAGTTAAAATGTTTGATTCTATGGGTGTGATCTATGGGTGTGATATGCTGTGGTGGTTGTGGACTAGGGCCTAGAGTCTTGGGTGCATGGCCTACGGCACACCCATAGATTACACCCATTTTTTATTCTATCGGTGTGATCTATGGGTGTGACATGCTGCGGTGGTTGTGGACTAGGGCCTAGAGTCTTGGGTGCATGGCCTACGGCCTACAGCCTTTGGCCGTGCACCCAAGACTCCAGGCCCTTGCCCCAACCACGGCCTTCGGCCATGCACCCAAGACTCTAGGCCCTGGCCACAACCACTGCAACATATCACACCCATAGATCACACCCATAGAATCAAACATTTTAACTATCTCATATGGGCAATTTTTATGTCTTCTGAAAGTTTGTCAAAGAGAATATTGACAAACTGAATGTTGTTGTCACGTGGGTATGTTTGAAAGCCAAAAACTGTACCCAGTGCTCCATTAATAGTCCTTGCTCCATGTCAAGGTTACGTTTAAGCATTACTCTACAGTTTAAGGATAACTTTAATATTTTTTCCAAACCAGCTGTGTTGGAGATAGAATTTTCTTAGGTATTTAGTCTTGTTGTGGCTTGTTGACACATGGGTAGTGTCATACCATGGACGTCCAGTTTGTCTGTGGAGCAAATTTCAATTATTGGTTGCATTTCTTTTTTCAACATTGTTTCATTGAATTTGGAACAGCTTGCAAAAGTTGGCATTAAGGACATACAATTGACATTTTGGTGCGCTAATTGTTCCATAACATCAATTGCACATGAGTTATGGCCATAAAGTGCATGGATGTGTCGGGTTTTTAATATTGCTTGTGCTTCTTGAGATAGTACACCAACTCTGATACTTTTTAAAATGTTGGCGTAGGTGAGGTCTGCAGACTGTCACATGTTTTCTGTTAATTCTCTGTATTGGAAATGTTGCCAAAGGTTGACATTTCCTATGCTGCCAACAGTTTTCCGGCAGCGTTTGTGTCCTAAGGTTTTAAAAATTGGTTCACCTTTCACTGGTGTCAATTGTAGAAGATCTCTGGAAACAATAATATGTTTTCCTCCAAAGAGCTCTTCATAGTTTTTTTTAAGTACTTCTTGTAATCTGAGGTGAATCAAAACCAACATTAGGTTGGAGACCATGCTCACTTCATCTATTAGTAGCATTTTCATTTGTTTTAACACTCTGCGTCGTTTCATTGCAGCTTCTGTAGAAAGTTTGTGATATTCTAATTTGTTTTGATGTTCTACTGGCAGGAGTAGTAATCGGTGTAAAGTGACACCGCCTATGTTGTAGGCAGCTAAACCTGTGGGGGCAGTTACAACAGCTGACAGTTTGTTGTTTGTCAATTGTTGAAGGAACTTGCTGATGATTTTGTTTAAGAATGTTTTACCTGAACCAGCTTCACCACTGACGTATAATAGTATAGGTTTGTAATTTTGGCAGGTACATTCTTTATTTTAATGTTGTACACCATGTGCAATTTATTTTGTTACTTCTTGAAAAATGCTACGCTGCTCATTGTTTAGTTTTGATTGTAGCATACTTAAGTCTTCTGTATCTTCATACTGACACATGATGTTTTCTACTTCTGTCATAGCTAATTCTGCCTCTTTTGCTATTAGTGGATGTCCCAGTGGTTCTTGGCTTCCTGTTACAGAAGGTTGACTACTGTCAGGAGTGTCCTTATCTAGTTGGTCCTGGAGTTCTTCTTCGTGTTGCTGTTCATTGTACAACATTGTTTTGTACTGTGTAAAGTTTACATCAGTGATAGTGCTTTCATTTGCTTTGAAAGCGTCTTCATCGGAGTCCTAGTTATCTAGTATTTCTTCTTCTTTTATCCATGGTTTAAAGAGTTGTAGCAGGGACATGTAATATAGTTCTTTATGTTGAGGAGTTTTTAATGACAATTTGATATGATTAATTAAACTTGGTTTGGTAAGTTTTACTAAGCTGCCTTCACAATTTGTCACTCTGTATCTACCTTTTTTTTCATCAGGTTTTATATTATTTTTGTATGTGACGTTTTGGGCTAATTGGTATAGACACATGGTTTCCAAAGTGGTACTTCTGTTTGGGTAGTATGTGTCTAGTAAATTGTTTTTCAAAATGTCTTGGCTGTTGGGATCATTTTTGGCTATTGTTTCTATGTCGTCATATGATTTGAGAACCAAGACTTAGCCATACTATATTTTCAGATTTTCCATACAAAGCAGTACCGGTTAGACGATCTGCAGCTTCATAGCAGCCACATTCTTTATGGTAGAGCATTTTTATGCCCACGCTATACAATTTCTGAGACAGTGTTTTGTCTGATGACAGGTCATTCCAGAGGTCTTGAATCTCTGTTTGTTTCTGCTTTAGTTAAGTAGGCTGTAACATATCGTGCAACTGCAGTGGACTTGTCTGCAATGTACTGTACACCTGTGTTTGCATTCCACAATAGGGCAATGATTGCATTGTAATCAATGATATATTGGGCCTCATCACGACTTGGGCGGTAACCCTTAAAATTGGCGGTAACGCTCTTAGTGCCGATTTCAAGTGTCCGTCGGATCACGACTCCAAATACCGCCAGCGCCATTACAGCCGGCGCAAGGACAGCCGGCTGTACAAGCGCCGGCCATAACAGCGCCAGGAACCATTGGTGCTAAAACATCAACAATCACGAGTCCGGCGTAAGCGCTATTAGCGCCAGAAAAGTAGCGGATAATCTGCCGAAAATACCTCCAGCAAAAAGCTGGAGGTAACAGAACACAGGCCACAGCAATAAGGGCCCAGGTGGAACCAATGCAAATCAGAGGCCTACAAAGGACCCACCCATGCACAACACACCCTCCCCAACACCATTACACCAGCAGGAGCAGGGAGGAGAAAGCAGTGAGGGCCCAGGTGGAACCAATGCAAATCAGTGGCCTACAAAGCACCCACCCATGCACCACACACCCTCCCCAACACCATTACACCAGCAGGAGCAGGGAGGAGACAGCAATGAGGGCCCTGGTGGAACCAATGCAAATCAGAGGCCTACAAAGGACCCACCCATGCACAACACACCCCAACACCATGCTGCCATTTGGAACCGGGAGCCTTGATATCGACTTCTACCTGCTGCGCCTGGAGCTACAGAGGCCCGTCAACCAGGCCAGGGCCCTGGGAGGGCAGGGGGCAGTGGGGATGAGGAGAAGGAGGAGGAGAGCAGCACCAGCAAGTCGGCCAGCCATCCCCAGGGTCAGGCCAACACCCTGACTGATGGTCAGTTGGTGACAGAATATCGGCTGGACATGGCAACATCACCCAGTTGCTGGACACAATCCAGGGTGACATATGCAGCCGCATAGCCACCAGCACGGCAGTACCTCCCCTAGTGAAGCTCGTGTCTGCGCTTCAATTTCTTGGGACTGGCAGCTGCCAACATACCGTTGCCATGATGCATGGAAGGGCCCAGTCCACATTCAGTGCCATGCTGGGACAGGTGCTTGATGCACTGTTGAATCATGTGAACGAACACATTGCATTGCCAGCCACACAGGCACAGGTGCACCAGCTTAAGGGTCAATTCTATGCCATTGCCCAAGTCCCGAATGTAATAGCAGCCCTGGACTGCACACATGTGGCACTTGTACCACCCCAGTGCAGCTGTGCAGTTGCCTCATCAGGCCTACAGAAACCGTAAACAGTACCATTCCCTCAACGTGCAGATGACATGTGGTCCTGACCTCACCTTCAGCCACTGCTGTGCCCGCTACCCAGGATCCACCCACGACTCAATGGTCCTACGCAACAGTATCGTGCCAGCGTACATGGAAAGGCACCGAGGCCAAAACACATGGCTACTGGGTGAGTACAAATGTATACCACAAAGCATGTCAATCCACAACTGATGGTGACTGTCACAGAATCCATCATTCCCAATAGGCAGCAGCATCACTGCAGCATACACATTCAAGCACCTTGCACGATGAACCTTGGACATGTCCAACACAGCAAAACACACCCATGCAGGATGTAAGACATGTGGCGGCACAGTGACATATGGAAGCCCGACCACAACAAAACCTCCTGTGTGAGTAGCACCATGGCTCCCAACACTGACACAGTACAGAAATCCCACCCTGCCCATCCGACAGTAATGAAATTCCAAACCATGAGCTGGCACATCCATGAATGCTCCACACATAAGTAGGCCGAGTAATGACAATGCACATCCCACAAACACTGTACCCAAAATGGCCATGGAAATGCATGGAGAACAGTACAGAATAGTGAAGAGCAGCAAATGCAACTGTAGCCAAATGGATTTGCAATGACACATGAGGCAGCCACTTCTGTCAAGTGAATCCTGCGACAAGTGAATGAGTACTGTTACATACAGAAACATAGGCGTACCAAGTGGAGAGTACCCCATTGATTCAATCGTGCCCGTAGGACAGCACACTCCACAATGTTATAGGCCAAATGACAAATATGGCAAAATCACACTGATGACAGGGCTCTGTACACCCACTGGACTTACCTTGTCCCCATACCGGCTTTCTCTCCCCTGCAGGTGATTCTGGATATCCCCAGTACACTTGGCTCATGACCCCTGTGCGTCACCCACACACGGCGGCGGAGCAGGCATACAACCTTGGCCATGCCCGTACACGGATCTGCCTGGAGAGGGCATTTGGACTGCTGAAAGCACGCTTCCGGTGCCTCAACTGCACAGAAGGGGCAATGATGTATGCACCAGAAAAAGTTTGAAAAATTGTACTGACATGTGCCATGCTGCGCAACATCTGTAGTCGCAGAAATGTGCCACTGCCCCCTGATGCTCATGTGCAGCCACCTGAGGATGGTAGTGAGGGTAGTGGTAGTGAGGGTGATGAAGTGCCAGAAGGTGTTGCACATGCACAAAGGGTTGGGAGGTTGGCCACACAGGGATTGATTGATGGATTCTTTTAGAAATGGGTAATAGGTAAATTGTAAATATGTC
The DNA here is from genome assembly GCF_040938575.1 of Ambystoma mexicanum. Lineage (NCBI taxonomy): Eukaryota > Metazoa > Chordata > Amphibia > Caudata > Ambystomatidae > Ambystoma > Ambystoma mexicanum. Next base: position 379,170,688 of record NC_090927.1, on the reverse strand, counting down.
ACTTCCACATTAAATTGCATTTGTAACAATCACTACTGTCCATGCATTGTATTTTCGGCACAACGAACCCCCCTCCCCCCAGTAAACACCCAGCACACAATCCCCCCTCCCCCAGTGAACACCCAACAATCCCCCCTCCCCCAATTGAACACCCAACAATCCACCCTCCCCCAGTGAACACCCAACAATCCCCCCTCCCCCCAGTTTACAACCCCCAACTGTGCAGTTGCCTCATCAGGCCAACAACAATGATGCCATGCACCACTAGGATGGGCGCGGGCGCTACCCTCTTCCAGGCCCCTCCGGTGTGTGTTCCCCCAGGTGGCGCATGGACCGGTGCCTCGGAGATGGCTCTACTGAACACTCTGTGGGTGTGGTGGAAGTAGAGGGTACAGAAGCGCTTGCCATCATGTGCTGACGCATGAGGTTATTGGCCTCGCGCTGCTGTTCTGCAAGTGCTGACACTGCCTCTGTGAACTCGAAGACTCGTTTCCCTTAGCCTGTCAGGGCAGCGGTGCATTGTTGTACGACTTGTCATGTACACGCATTGTCCCGCACCACGTATTTGCACCCATGCCTGATGGAATGACTGACAGCCTTTATGTGCCTGCTCTGCACCTTTGCCATGGCTTCAACCCGGGCCTGTTTGGCCCGCGATGATGTCCAGTCGGCCCATGACTGCTGCCCCAGTGACAAAGGGCTCCCCTGGTGCGTCACGTGGTGGACCGCAAATTGGGAGCTGTTGGGGGGGGGCTGGATGGCGAGAAGCCACCAGCCTGGACTGGGCTGCCTGGCTCAGATTGCTGGTCCTCTGGCCTCCTATAGGACGGTGTGTCCACATCTGGCTGCGGTGTGCTGCAGCGACGCACAAGCGCATGGCGAGTCCCTGCCTGCTGTGTGCCTGGGCTTGGGCTTCCATGGGGTGTTGACACCCCTTCTCCATCACTACTACTGTGAGAGTGTAGTGCGCTGGCATGATGCCCACGTGGAGGTGTTGCTCCCACGTCGGGCTCCAATTCAGACCTCTCTCTCTCGGCATCGGGGCTGTGGATGGTGGCTTGGGGTGAGCTGCCGGTCGCCTCCCTGCGGCCATGTGGCTGCTGCTGCTGTCTGGCGGGGCTGCGTTGGGGTGAGGTGGGTGTTCCCCTGGGTTGTCTCCCTTGGGTGCGGCGTCTTTGTGGGGTGCTGGTGCTGGTGGAGGCACGGTGCTGTGGGCGCGTTGTCGGTGTGGCCTCATCCCCATCATCACCGGGCTGTTGGGATCGACGTGTGCCTGTGGGGTACATAGGGAGTGGTTTGAGTACAATGCTACATACATTTGTATGATGCAGGTCATGCCAACAAGTGTGATTGAAAACAGTACCAATGACACACTCAACTTGCATTCTGTTCAGTCACCATGTGGTGCTTGTTGTGGATGTGCATGGAGGTACACTGCATGGGAACGCGTGGTTGGGGTGGACTGCGCTCAGGCTTTTGTGGTTGTGTTGATGCACAGTACCACTCTACGTAGCTCTCCTATGGCTATGGGAGCCTATCCCCTGCCCCTGTCATTCATGCACTGCACGTATGGGGTCGTCTAGGCAGCACTACCGTTCTAGGGATGTGGGCCTCACTTACGGGTGTATGCAGTGCCTCAGACATATGTCTTCACTCTCATTCAGATGCATGTATTTGGGGATGGGACTCACCTGCCGTTGGGTCGATGTCCCTGCCTCCGCTCCACCAATGCCCTCGATGGTTCCGACGTCGATCAGGCCCATCAATTTCTCCTCTCATGGTGTGAGGTCGGGTGAGAGTGATGGTGGCCCTCCTCCTGTGGCCCTGCTTGCACTCCTGTGCTGGGACAGGATGCCTCGCACGCGCACGCACAGGTCATTCAGCCGCTTGCGGCAGTCTTCCCCATCCCGGGGCACGCATCCCACGGCACTGACCCTTTGGGCGACGGATCGCCATATTTGACCTCTACGATGGGCACTGGTTTTCCACTGCTGCAGCTCATTATGGTATGTCAGTGCCACCTCCACAAGTACCTCAAGCTCCTGGTCATGGAACTTGGGTTTCCTGACCCTGTCCAGTGCAGACTTGCCCCTAATGCGCTCTTGTCTCATTGCCAGCCTTGGATTGCGTGGATGGCTTCCAGAAGCTGTGATATCCGATGGATTGTGATTTCCAAGATGGCCACCGCTTTATTTCCCATTCCGGCGGTGACGCGTTTCCCGCGTGCTATAAGCGCGACGTGGCGGTAGCGCACGGTGCGCCGGATTCAAGGGTTCGCGCTAATCGCTCTAATGCCAGGGACCGGGGCGCGTGCACGATGACTCATCATCTGGCGGATTATCCGCCGGGTGCCTTGGCGTTAGCGCTATTTATGTCCGGCGGATAATTCGCCACATTTACCCAAGTCGTGATGAGGCCCGTTGTGCTTCTTCTATTCTTTTTATGTAATATGTATTTTTAGGTGATTTGCCTTTAACACTATGTCTAACTGAAGCCATGAAGCTGTTCACTTCACCTCTTTCTGTAACCGGTCTAGGGAAACCAAAGCAGCATTTGGTGTAGTATTTCCCTTTGTTTTTTTTTTGCTACGACAATATTTGCCACATTTGTGTCTTTGAAATTGTACAATTTGTGCATGAAGATCACTATTTGTTGTTTCTGATGGAATTTTACAAGTGACATATTTGTCGATAAACTGTAATACAGTGGCATCACTGTCTTGACCAAATTTAAGAGCATCTTTAATCCATAAAAGCATGTGGATATGTGGTGCTCCTCTGGCTTGGTAGTCTTTTCTCCAAAAGAAGTGTTGCACTTCTCCAAGGGGAGGAACAGTTTTATTACAAATAAAGTGTAGCATAGCAATGATGCGATGATGGAAATATCTTGAAACATTAATAGGATCTAGAGAGCAAAGTTCTCCAGGTGTTAGTATATCTATGTTTGTTTTGTTTTTGTTTGATATGCATAGGAAATCATGTAGATCTTCCTATGCATATTCTGCACAATTTATTGTAACAAACCAAGTGGGTGGGCCAAGGTTTCTTATCATACAACGTACATCTCTGTGACGTCGGAACCAGTACTCTTTCGTACCACGCATGTTTGCTAACAGATTTGTAATGCTTGATTGTAAAACCTCATCTTTTTCTTGCACTTTTTGTAGTAATTGCATAGCTGACATAGTTTGAAAGTGGGTTCCTGATTTTAATGTGTGTGCAACTCCGTAACATAGAGTTGCTAGTTCACTTTCAAAGAGTAGGTGGAATATGTATTCCACATTTTGCCTAAATCTGAGGTCTTCAGAATACATCCGTAATGAGCGCTATTCTGATGGTGTTATTTGAATAGGTCTATTATCGTACCTTTCTCCTTTGCCAGTAGGAAAGAATAGAGGAAAGGCACGTGCTTCTATACTTTTTTCCCATATGCTGATTGGTGATCCTTTTGTTTGTCGCATTTGGTATGTTTCTAGTGCATCTTCTATGGTGTCTTTAGAGTGTAATGGATGAATTGTATAATGGTCTAAAATATGGGATACTGTAGCAGGATCTAGAAGTTCAACTTGACCAGTTCCTGGTGACTCCTGAATTCTTTCAGTTGATTCCCTTAACTTTTCTTCAATATTTATTTCTTTGTAGTATTCATTATTGTCTTTTAGATATTGCAAGGCTTGTCTAACTTTATGTAAGTCTACCAGTTGTTGCCAATTTTTTTTTGTCTTTTGTAGGTACACCATTTACTAAGACAATTAAAGAGTGTTCTATTGGACGTTGCACTCCCAGAGTGTGCACATTTTCTTTTAGATCTAATGGTAAATATACTACTTTGCCTCAAATCCTTTCACCAATTCAGGTAATTTTGCTGTTTTTGGTTGAAGGCGTATTATTGCTTGAAATGGGTGCACTCTTTGAATTATGATGCTCTCATATAAATTGAGTTGTTGCAGGGCTTTTGGTAGAGGGAATAATTCCAGATTATTTGTGATAGCACGTGAAGGAGTTTGATTGTTGGCAAGTTTTGTAGTGCAGTAACTGCAAAGTGGTAAGGAGTCAGTTATTTTGTATTTGTTTTGTGCTGTAAGGTAGAGAGCTAATTCAAACCATTATAAATCTTCATTGTCTTCTATTTTGTATGTTATGTCTATAGTTTTTGTGTTACTTTTATAAAAAGTTCTGCAGCAACACACCCACACATGGTTTGGTACTTCAGCGGATGTACTTTTGAATTTTGGCATTTCTTTTTTGTATGTGTTTAGTAGAAGGTTGCCATGTGCAGAATTGTTGATAGTCTGCTTTAAAGCTATTGCATTTAGTAAGTGGTTTTCGCTTCTAAAATATTTAGCCTGGATATGGTTGATTTCTTCGAGTAGGTGTTTGGCTGTACCATGTAGACTATTGTTATTTAAATTGGCTAGTGCTAAATCAGGACTTTTAGCATAGTACAGTTTATAGACTAGTTTTCCTATAGTTGAATGATGTGTTGATATCAATTTGATATGATGGAAGCTGCTTTTGCAGACAGGTCCTTAAATGCAGGCCAATGAATGTCCTTACAGTCCTGTGTATTTGCGCACTGGACAGGTATCCATATTTTGCAGCAGTTTTATTTTGATTTTGTCTTTGCTTTTCACATATTGATTGAGGAACTGGCTTAAAGATTCGAAAGATTTTTTGGCAATGTTACACATTGACGTGCATGGCCATTTGTATACTTGACTTTCTGGTTCAGTCGAATGGAGAATTGATTCTGAGTTTTCTGGGGGTGTTTTTGTAAGCAGTATTTCTTGTTCCATTATGGTATTATTAAGTTTTCCATAACCTCGTCCACTGCTATGGAAGACAATTGTGTTTGTTTGATTTTGTTTGTATGCTTCTTCTTTGAAATATGGTTCTGTGCTTGTGGTGTGACTCCATTCACCTCCACAGATATTTAAGAAGTTATTTATGTTGACATTCCATTTATTGAGAAGCCTTTTTTGTAATTTAGTACTTAGTTTTGTTAGTGGTTTCATTCTGTTTAACACTAAAATAAATAACTTTCTTTTGAGAAGGATTGCACTGTCTATCAAAGCTTCTAAGATAATTTTCTACGATAGTTTTTAAGGGTTGTGCATGATTTGTCTCCTGTTTCTATAAGATTCTGTGGTGGAACATTTTTGATAATATACCTTTTTGGGATTGTTACTTCCTACTATATCAAGATTTATAGGAACAGTTTTAGCAGTAGTGGTAGCTGCATTTCTGTTAATCAATTTCTGTTTTCTTTTACATTTTGATAGAGGAGGCAAAGTTTCTGTCCTGGAATATTGCTTTGTTTTGCTAAATGCCTGTATTAGCTGTTTTGTTGGAACTTTTTGTACAAACTCTGCTACAGATGGATGATTATTTTGGACATTTCTATTTTCATTTGCTCTATTTCTCCGTTGCTTTCTACAGACTTGCTTTCTGGAAAGCATTCTGTGGGGTCTGTTGAAACAAAAAATAGAAGGTATGGGTTGGGCTGTTGTGCAATGTATGTGTGCTGTATGCATGAATGTCTGTGTATGATGGTAAAGATGTATCTGGTGGTGTGTGATTGTGCATTGGGCAGCTACAATTAGTTGGGAAGGCTATTCTTCTATTTGTGTGGTACTATATTGTGGTTCAGATGACAGTAGAAAGTGAGCTAGTGGTGAGGGTAAGCACTATTGGTAAATCAAATGGTATAAAATTAAAACAATTCTTTGTTTTGTAATACTAATATTCTAGGGGCTGAGTTATGTTATTTGTGCTCTGAAAAATGGGGATTTGTGTGCCATTCTGCGTGCTAATCCCTGTTTAATAAATGGTGATTTGTGGGCAGAATGGTGTACAGATCTTCGTTTTTTTGGTGCACAAATTACATGAATCACCCGCACAGTGTGTTTGAGTAACACATTTTAACAACAAGAGGATACATATAACAATTAACATTATAACAGTAACAGTGGAAGCAATTTAAAATTGAGAATATTGAGAATCAGACCAAGAAAACAGTAAGTAGAGCAATTAAACTTAAGGGGAGAAGGAGAGTAGTGCAGTATAAGTGAGAGAGAGGGAGGGGTGGGGAAGAGGAGGAGGAGGGAAACAGATGGGGTTAAGAGTGAGAATGGGGAGAGGGAAGGGGAGGGAGATGAGTAAGGAGATAATGCAAGGGGGAGGGGCAAGAAGGTAGGAGGGGTTTCATGGTGGGGAATGGAGAAGGAGAGATTTGAGGAAAGTGCAGAATGAGGAAAAGGTAGAAATAGAGCGGAGTGAGAGAGGTAAGGAGTTCCAGTGCAGGGGGGCAAGGAGATGGAAGGAGCGGAAACATGATGTGGCACAAGGGGAAGGAGGAACAGTGAGAAGAAAGTGGTCAGCAGAGTGAAGGGAGTGGGAGGGAGTGTAGAAAGAGAGGAGAGAGGAGAGATAAGAGGGAGCAAGATTGTTGAGAGATTTAAAGACTAGGCAGAGAAACTAAGGTAGTATTGTACTTACACTTTTTTTGTGGAATGAGCAGCTTTCTTTGTATTTGGTGTTTTCCAGGAGAGTGGTCTTCACTGAAATTGTAAAAGAAAGAAGTTAGTAATTTTGTGTGTTTATAGCACTGATGTTAATTGAGAGGTTCATTTTTATGTCTTTGTAGTAGTATTCTTGTTTGATTTCTGAACATAGTGTATGCATGCAGTTTCATTTGACTATGTGCAGCCTTTATATTTTATTTATATTATGTTAGTTCAACATGCAATATAAATGAGTAGAATATTAAGTCTATGAAATTCACTTGGTTTTTTAAAGCTGTGTTATAGAATGTTAGGAGAAAGAAGAAATAATGTTATATTTATTTTGCAATTTTTATTAGGTAAATGGTAGAAACTGTATAGAGCATGGAGTATATGTATTTGTGAAGCTGTGGGTAATAAAGTAGAAGGATGTGATTTACAGGTGGCGGTGCTATTGCAGCTGGGAGCATTTCAATGAAAGTGTCTATGTGTTTGAGTGTATGAAGATGCATGAAATTTTACTGGCTGTGTGTAATTTTATGATACACTACTAAGTGTTTTTCCACAATTATATTGTCATTTCTTCCATCTTCTAATATTATAATTTTTTAGATATGTGTGTGTGTAAAACAAAATTAGATAGCAGACAGGTTTGGAAGGGACAGTTGATTATAGCAGATGGAAAAAATGACAATAAATTCATTTGATAGGTTATACAGGTTAAGTGGCAGTTACTTTGTAGTAGGTGCTTTCCAATGATATGAGACTTGTACTCAGAGTGATCAACAGTACATTTGAAGTGCGGAACTCTGATGATGGAGTTAGATGTAGAGGTTTTGGATGTGATTGGTGGATGGTTGTGTGACTGCTTAGCTGTATCCAATAAGGGAATGGCACAGAAAGTGATGTGGGAAGGGTAGAAGGGCTGCCTAAGAGTTACGCGGTCCGCAGACACCGTGGCTGTCCGCGGACAGGGTGTGCCACATGCGGGTTTTGCAGCAAATGCAGCATGGAAAGGGGACTGTAGGGATCAGCCAATCAGTGGTGAGGTTGTGGATTTGTGTTTAAAGAGACTGAGTGTGGTAAAGATGGCAGAGGTGGAGAAAGTCGGGGTGTTGGTGCTTGGAGATATGTTTGTGCATGGTTTACAGCAGTATGCTCAATGCAGGCATGTGGCAAATAATTTTGATGTTAAAGGAGTGGAGGTGGTTTGGAGCACGGTGCCTGATTGCAATGTACAGGGAGTTGTACAAGTGTGTACAGATATGAGCAGGATGAACAGTCCCCATGTGATACTTTTGCATTATGGAGTTTTCCATTTGGGCTATGTCAGTGCCCCTACTTTGTCGGAAGATTTGGAATACTTGGTTCAATCAGTAATGAACATCCTTCAAAATTGCAAAGTAATTTTCTCTGGATTAGTACCTAGGGCAATATGGGACAATCGTTCTGTTTTTTGTCCTCAGCAAAACATTGCTAGGTGTGCAATCAACCAAGGCATGTGTGCTTTCATGCTTGGAGCTGGTATGTTCTTCTGTAATAATGAGAACATTGATTCCAGTAATGCTGTTAATTTTGAAGAAGATGGTAATTACTTATATTTTATGGGAAATGCAATTCTGTTTTGGAATGTAAGGGTTTCTTTGGAGAAGGTTATGTGAATATTTTAGGAGTAAAGTAAGGAAAGAAAACCCCAACAATACAAAATGACAGGTGTTTGTCAAGCATCTGCAAAAAAAACACACAAATTGCTCTTTTCAGAGCCAACCTCAAAGGGGAAATGGGGCACACTATTTAAATTTACATTCAGCATGCTCAGATTTTCGGTATGTCCGCAGACATGGCGCTAGTCCGCGGACACCACATATTACATACAGGGATTTTGGGGTGGAGAGGCATGCAAATGAGAATGAGCAGAGCAACTGATTGGTCAGTAAAGTTTAGTGGGTGTGTTGTGTAAGGAGAGAGTTTGTCAGAAAGTCTTTTTCCTGAGAGAAGAACGGTTAGCTATGGCTGTGTGTTTCAGAAAACAGATTGTCTGGATTTTGGGAGACTCATGGATACATTGGTTGAAGGTGCATGCAGAACACTCTGGAGTAGCTGCAGATCTTGGATTCCCTCTTGTGGAAGTGCACTGGCATGGAGTGTGTGGATTGAAGTGGCTGGACTTGGTACCTCTCTGTGCTAGTTTGGAGACAGAGCTTCATCCAGACATATTGTGGAGGGAACAGTTTAGGACATGTGTCAGGAATTTCTTTGCAATTTGCGATGAAAGAAGGACTTGGGAAGGTCATGGACATGTTTCCAAATTCCCAAGTAATATTTTCTCGTATTGCGCAGAGACCAATGTGGCTGCCTTCTTCTTCATTTGGTCCACAAATGGAGAAAGCAAGACAAAATGTTAAAAAGGCTGTTTGTGCCTTTCTAAGAGATGTTGGCATGTCCTCTTTCCACAATGAAAATATTATGTTTCGTAGCGCATACATTTTTTGCAGAGATGGAGTTCATTTTACTTATGCTAGTAATCAGATATTTCTGAGAAATGTACAAAATGCATTGCGACCTTTTGTGGAATTACAGCCATCCATTTTGCAGTAGGTGTTGATTATTTCAAGTTTTTGAAACACAAAAAAACACAACCAAAAGGCTCTTTTCAGAGACACCACTTCCTCCCAGAGAAAAGTGCAATGGTTTTGATAGGGCAGAACCCCAAAATTTTAGATGTCCGCGGACTGTCTGCGTACTTCTAAAAAAATGCACAGATCCTGCTCCATTTACTTGTGACTTTTATTTTTAGATTGTGAAAGGTGGCTCTGAAACAAGCCTTTTTTGAGGGATTTTTGTTGTTTTATATATTTTTTGTTTTTTTACACACGACACACTAGGAGAGGAGGGGATAGGAGGGTAAGGGGGAGACACCCACCACGGGGATAAGAAAGGGCAGGTGCAGAGAGGAAGATGTAGGGTGGGCCTTACTTAGGTAATGGGCAGGTCTTCTCGTGCTCTGAGACCATAGTCTCGAAAGCAATTCGAAGTTTCTCCCCTGTGCAGAGTACTGCGTCGCAGTACATACACAAAACTGTGACCATCAAAAGGTAAGGGTCATCAGCATTGTGAATGGCCTGTGAGGCAGCTGGAGGGATGCGCTCTCCCACAGGAGTGTCTCTTGTGGTGAGAGGAGCGGAAACAGAGGATGTAGTAGAGGAACTCAACCTGCTACACTCCTCACAAGGTACAACCTTGAGAACGGCCCCACCGTGGAACGACCTTACTTGCCGCTTCATAGTTGTCGTACCAAAGCTGTACGAACCAAGCCTCCCGTGACTCAGCACCATTTTGCACTGGTTGCAGGCGACCTTGTTCACACGCGCCTTGGGTACATTACCATGAATGGTAAATAACCGCCACACCCAAGACTCATGGCGAGTGCTGGTAGTAGGAACTTCCACTATCTCATCCTCGTCATCCTCTTCATCCTCCTCTACATCCTCACGCCTGTTCCCCTCTTCAGGCCCTTGGGGAGGTGGTGGTGGTGGTGGAGAGGGTGGGGGTTGTGCTGAGGCAGGTGTAGCACCAGGTGGAAGTATAGGAGCCATGGATGCCATCAGATTTCAGCAAAATCTGGAAGATTGGCAGCCAAAGTAAACAGTGCTTTGTCAGATAGCCAAAAGCACAATGAGGATGAGCTCTGGGGTGTGGCCTTTTATAGGGGTGTGGGTGTGTGCTTCACGGACACTCGCTCTGTCCGCAGACAGATCGAACACCCCAAAAAGGCATAAAACGTTCCAAAACGTATGTAGAAAGTCAGGGTCATTGTCTGGGACATGTGCTATGGTGAATTTTTACTATAAAATACTGTGGATTGCCTGAAAAGGTACTTTTAAAATGTTATGGGACCCGGACAGTGTCTGCAATTCAGGACACACGCTCAGCGTGGGTGCGGTCACATGATGGCATCGCGAACATGTCCTCGGAGGGAACGGGTGTCTGCAGGACACCAAATGCACGGGAGTGGTTGTGCACATGTGCACGGGTGTTCTACGGACAGTGTTCGGGTCCTGAAACTAATTAAAAGTGTGACACAAGTGAGACGAACAGTTACGGACAGGCGCGATGTTTGGAGAACTTACGGGTGTGGTGCACATGTGCGTAGATGTTCTTCAGGCCGTACGGACAGGTATAGTGTCCTCAGGACACCTCCATTTTCATTTAATTACGGACATCCCAGACACTGTGTTTGTTCTTAGAACAGTTTCAACTTGCCTGTGAACAGTACGGACAGGTATAGTGTCCTCAGGACACCTCCATTTTCATTTAATTACGGACATCCCATACACCGTTTTTGTTCTTAGAACAGTTTCAACTTGCCTGCGAACAGTACGGACAAGTATAGTGTTCTTAGGACACCTGCATTTTCATTTGATTACGGAAACCCCGGACACCATGTGTGTTCTTAGAACAGTTTTAACTTGCCTGCGAACGGTTCGGACAGGCATAGTGTCCTTAGCACACCTCCATTTTGGTTAATTGCGGACATTCCAGACATGAGTGTGTTCTAAGAACAGTTCCATTTTGCTTGCGGACAGTACGGACAGGTATAGTGTCCTCAGGACACCCCCATTTTGGTTAATTATGGACATCCCAGACACCCGCGCTGTCCGCGGACACCCTAACTGCCTTTTAAAAAAAAAAAAAAAAAGAACTGAATTAAAACACATAATATTTTTGTTTTATTATATATAGATGTACAATTTACGAACGAGAAGGGGAAGCAGAAACTGACACAAACACAGGGGAATTGGGGGTTTCAAGAGGATGGATAGGAGGAGATGAAGGGATGGAAGTCTCATAAAAATGTTTTTCTTCGTGGAGAGGGTTTGGGGATAATTGAATGGGAAATGGAGAGGGGGGACAGGTACACGTGGGACAATGGTATTTAATTTTTTCTTTTATGTGGTCCTCCACAACATTTTTCAAATGATTGAAATTTGCCATGAGCATGTCCATTTTTTCTTCCATGCGCTGGAGAGTCTTTTCCAATGTATGTTTTGGTGTACTATTTTCAATGTATGTATGGTCTGTTAAAAAACATATATATATGTTAAGTGTACATAAAGTAATGCCTATTAATTTGGTTATATAGAGAAATGTCTACCATTAGTATCACTATCTTCAGACATTTCCTCACGTGGGCAATTCTCCTCAATCCATTCTCAAGTACTGGACATTTCTGTGAAAAAATATATATATATATTACTTTTATTGTATCTAATACAGACATTTTTGAAATATATAAGAAAAATGAAGTATACTTACTAGCTTCTGGTAAGTTGTGTTCTTACTGGTCTGTAGATCTGCTGTTGCTCCTAGTTGTGCAGTTTCTGTGAGGTAATTATGTTGGAAGCCTATCTTTCTTCTTTTGATATATTCCATTTTAGTACATATGGTATTTAAATGGATGGTTGATGTGTTAGGTATATAGGTTCCAACTCTTATTTATTACTACATATAATCTGTTTGTGTGCTGGTTTTTGAACTTGTACAGTGTTCATATGGCATGATATAACAATTTAATGTACCCCCTGAGTTTTTTGGATAGTGTTGCTGTTGTCCGCGTCCGTCCGCGGACATACGCACAGTCTGTGGACATCAAAATCACTAGCTGGGGGTTCAGTATGTTCTATGTTACATGTATATAAAGTCTGGGATATTATGGTTAAGTTGTGCTACTAAAAACCAATGAAAATCAGTAAAGAAACTTTGTTAAAGGGACATTATGGTTAAGTTGTGGTACCAAAAACCAAAAACTATCAGAAAGTGCTGATAACCCTACTGATTATCTTTATGCACAGAAAGGAGTGCTGTCTTTCAAGCTTGTGTCTTCCCCTATGTATATGTTTCATTTGCTGTGACTAGAGCCTAAGGGAATTACTGTAAGAACATACTTGAAGGATAAGTCTACAAATATAGTACCTTTTACATTTTTAGTTCCTGACTGTTACTGAAGAAAACCATGTGGCCTAGATATGTCAGTAAAGGAAAAAAGGGGAAGCCAGACATGTTATGTCATCAGTGATGCCATCAATGACATTTGTGATGTCATCTTTGATGTCCTGGGTGTTAGTCTTAGCAGTGCACGTTGGTGGTGCGAGTTATGGTTGCTTAGCTTACCATAACTGGTCCATTTCAGGGGTTTTTCGGTTCTACTTGGAACCATAACGTCCCTTTCACAAAGTTTTTTTCCTGGATTTCATAGATTTTTGGTAGCGCAACTTAACCATAACGTCCCTTTAACAAAGTTTTTTTACTGAATATATATATATATATATATAAAGATGATTTTAATTCAAATAAAAACTAGAAGGATATTCATTTTCAATTGCTGGCTATAAATTCCATACTGATCCCATCGAACATAACCTTATTAGCTGAAACCTTTTGTCATTGCCCACATTCGTTGCCAACAGTGAGAAATCATGGACCTGGATCTGAGTTTGAAACAACATGCCTCATCCGTGGTGAAGCCACACTTTTCCAATGTAAAAGGACTAAGGTGGATACTCCTTCTTTGACTCAAAAGGTGAAGGTGGTCACTGCCCACAATACAATTAGAAACTCAGAATAAAGGACACATCCCAGTAGGGAATGAGACCAGGAAATTTGTTATGAGAGAAAATAAAGGTTTATGTAAGATTCAGCATCCGGAGAACTCTGCTTCCTTGAGAGCGCTCTGGCAAACAATACAAAAACAATACATTTTAAAGGGTTACAGCGTCATTGATGACGTTTTCCATACAGTCTACAAGTTACATTTGGATTGGTGAGAGATTGGGTCCTAGTCATTATTCGACCCGGTCACACATGTGGCAGTGATCTCAGAGGAAGGATGAAAAGAATACACTGTTTGCTTGCAACAATTAACGCCAGAGCATCTGTGAGAAATGGGCTTGGGTGGCACAGGCGTAGGAGGAGGACGTGGGCATGTCAGTGTTCGCTGTGCTCGGCGCTGCAGAGGGGAGAGAAGGCTTCACATATACCAGAATGCAGCCTAGTCCAAAGATGGAGTCTGGGGTACACACAATGGAGTCCAAATGTATTGTGCAGTAGCCCTGCTTCTGTAGGTGCCAGGGACTCGTCCACTGGGACCAGGGAAGGGCAAGGAAGGTGTCCCCGCACTATTGCAAGAGCATGTGGTCCCTTTCGTGTTGAATGTATGGGGAGGGGGGCAAACTGACACTCTCTTTCATTACAAAGGTTATAATTGCAAATTACTTTGTTTCCTCACACTTAGATGCTAGAAATCGTATCTATTTAGTGCTTCCAACTATTTATACAAAATAATTGAAGAGAGTGCAGAATTTAGCCGCAAGTCTTCTGCTTGGACTGACAACATTGCACTGGCTGCCAATCGGACAACATGCTGTTTTTTCAAGTTCATGTGCATTGTGCATACATTGGTATATAGGACTGATATGTTTATTATTGTTATTGTTTCTTACTAATATTATTATTATTATTATTATTAATGGGATAAAGTATCCCCTACCGTAAGTGTGTTGAATTGTATTCTGCTCCACAGGAATACAAGGATGAGTAGGGGTAAAATGGCCCAAACAGCCCTCACACTTCTACAAACCAAAACACAATGCAATCTTACATGTAAAACAGGGACAGTTAAGAGATCTACATACTTCGCCTTTTGTAGTAATATGAGATTAGCAAAGGCTCTGCTATTAAAAGGGGTGTGATTGAGATTCAATAGTGACCCAAACACCACAGTAACACAGTCCACAATGAAGGGAATGTCTTAAGGTTCTATAAAATTATATATACTTTGATCAAACACACCAATTGCAGGAGACCAAATAGAAAACACTGTATGCAAATCCTCCCTGAGGAAGAACAGAGACGATGCAACAGACTGAAGAAAGAAGCACTCTGAGGATGGATACAGGGGAAGTAGGCACATATCAACCACAAAAGGATATTCTTTAGGTGAAATAAGGTAGCAAGGTCATTAACTAGTCTCCAGAGTACCAGTGTACTCAGGGGGCAGTTTGTGGTCAACTGTACCTGGTTTCAGTTCTTGGGTGGGATGACGTTGTTGAACCCAGTGCTCAATGTTGATGCGAGTGGATTGAGCTCAGTTCATATATGGTGGATCATGTGGGCCCAAGCAGCAATTGTGCATTGAGCAGGGGCAAATGTGTTTGCTCTGTGAGGTCAAAGGAGGACTATCAGTGATGCAGGTAGAGACATTCAATAGGAGCTCACCGAGGTTGGGTCAGGCCCAGTTGGGCTCCAGCCATTAGGAGGGATTGAATTGTGAAACAGATGTTCAAGGGCTAGTTGGGTGGAGCTGTGGTTGTAACCCCTGGCCAGAGTTGAAGTGTGAGTCTCCAGCGATTCAGATTGGGTCCCAGTGTCAAGCAAGTAATTTGAGTCTAGCAGGTCATGAGGACTGGCTCATCTAAGGCACAATGCAGTGTTGAGCTAGTTCACGTTTCAAGTGGTACAGTCTGGATGGGTGGAGGAGCACAAAAACCAGCGCCAGCATATTCCCTCAAGTTTCATGGGTGGTCAACATTAAGCGACCGGTTGAGTGTGGCAGAACAGGGAGCTTCAGCTGGTCTTGACCTCTGGGTGCTGCGAGGCCCAGCCATGGGGATTCAAGGATCAGATGATTCGTTCAGGCTCTGCTCTTATAGCTTTAGGAGATTCTGGTGCATAGTGCCAGGTCCTGGTCCAAAGCAAGAGTCACCCACAATGTGCCCTGGGAGTGGGTAGGATTGCAGCTCTCCTCTGCCTTGGATTGCTCCTTCTTCACCTAAGGCTGAGGGCTTTGGAAAGTGCAAACTTCCCCAGACGAAGTCCATTGAGTCCTTCTTGGGTGTTTTTTCCAGAGAGAAACTTAAGAATGTTTAGGAGACTCCTTCTTTTAAAGGCACAAGTCCCCAGGTGATTGGACTAAAGCTAACCTGCCTTAAAGGTCCAATCCCTGTTCCTAAAGGTGCAGACTTTACCCTTCTGACATCACACACAAAGTGCGTTGCTCCAGAGGAACTGGAGGAGACAGGAAGGAGAGAGAGAGGCAGAAGGGTGGACTTTCTTACCTTTGAACATAGCCCTCCTGACTACTCTGATCCCACCTCCTTCACTTCTCACTAAGGACAAAGACCTTTAGCGATGCAACACCCTGGTGTGAGGCTACTCCTTTTGAATGGGTGTGCTCCTTTGATGCCTTTACCCAGGACAGCTACCTACTGTGCTGTTGTCTCTAGTGAAGGGTGTTGCCTGCCCTCAAAAAGAGATCAAAGAAGAGGCATGGTCATTCAGGTTTCTGTCCTGCCATTTGGCAGTCTGAGTCTGTCTGGAAGGAATACACATCACCTTCCACAGCAGAGCTGACTAACAGGGATTGGCACATATGCCATATCAATTTGTATGTGGTGGCCATGATCATAATTAGTGCCATAGCTTTATTTAGAGTGCATAAACGAGGATGTCGTCAATGTAAACAACAACACACACATCTATGAGCTCTCTGAGGACATCGTTCATAAAATATTGAAAGGCGGCTGGGGCATTGCAAAGTCCGAAGGGCATGACCTGATATTCAAATAGCCCATACTTGGTGCGGAAGGCAGTCTTCCATTCATCGCCCTCTTTTATTCTTAACGGTGATCTGGTTCAGGGAGCGATAATCGATACAAGTTCTAAGGTCTCCTTCCTTTTTTGGAACGAAGAACAAAGCTGAAGAAGCAGGGGACTTGGAAGGACGAATAAACCCATTCGCCAGGTATTGATCCAGGTATTGTCGAAGGTGAAGGTTCTCAGGCTCGGTGAGAGCATAAATACTACTACAAGGAGGAGTAGATCCAGGTATCAGGTCTATCTGGCAGTCATAAGACCTATGAGGAGGTAGAGTGTTAGCCTGATCCTTCCGGAAAACATCTTGGTATTCAAGGTATTCAGTAGGTAACTGGGGAGTCTTTGAAGAAATTGCTGCCAGTGCAACACCAGGTGGAAGGTGACAAGTAGAGACACATTCTGGAAACTGGACCGTTCTTGCTCGCCAATCGATCAGAGGATTGTGTTTCTCTAACCAAGGTATTCCTAGAATAATCTGAAACTGAGGGGCCTTGATCACATCGAACACGATCTTCTCATGGTGTCCATCTTGACTTACTAGCGTCACCTCTTGAGTGGTATGCGTTACTGGCCCGGAGGCTATCTCCGTACCATCCACTGTAGTAATGACGTCCTTTACAGCCTTGGGACAAAGAGTTAGATTCATCCTCAAAACCATTTCATGATCCACATAATTGCCGATGGCACCGCTGTCGACGTAAGCTTCAATTGCATGTAATCGATCCGGATTATCAGGGCTAATGAGGACCATAGGTATCACGAAATGCGAGGTCACGGAACTGGTTTTCACGCTCGGCAAGAGGACCTCTATTCTTGTCGGGCAAGGTCGTTTCCCTGCTCAGAGTTTGTAACTTTGGTAACTGCAGCTCCTACTGCCTTCTTGGCAGGTTTCACCGGACAGTCTCGAAGAAAGTGCCCTGAGTTTCCGCAATATAGGCATAATTGCAACTGTTTTCTCCTTTCCCGCTCCTTTTGTGTTAGAGGACCTTTCAGACCCCCAATTTGCATGGGTTCCCCGGAGTCTACTCCTTTGGAAGGAGTTGGCGGTTTGGAAAATACTCGAGCATCAAACTTGGAACGGTCGGCCTTCCTGTTCTGCAGTCTATGATCTATTTGAACGACCAAGTCTATATAATCCGAACAGTCTTGTGGGGGATTCACTACTTGGGCTAAAACGTCTTTGAGCTCTCCACGTAGACCTCTGTAAAACAGCGTAATCCTTTTGTCCTCAGGCCATTGAGTTTCCACTATTAGTCTATTGAAAGATGCAATATAAGCCAAAAGGTCTTGATTACCCTGTCGCAACGAAAGAAGCTCATTGTCCAAGGCCTGCCCCTGTGAATGTCTTGCGAACAGTTTTTCCATACTAAGCTGAAAGGTTTGAAAATCATGGAGAACCGGATCATCTTGATTAACTAGAGGGATCGACCAGTCTGCCGCATTGCCACTAAGGTACGAAAGTACAAAAGCTACTTTAGCTTGATCAGTTGGAAAGGCTGCTGGCCGGCATAAGAAGTGCAACCGGCACTGATTGATAAATACTGCAAACCTCTTTGGGTCACCAGAAAATCGTTCGGGCGGAGCCAGAGGTACATTCCCAGGTAGGTTGATCTGCACTGGATTCATAGAGGCTGTTGAAGGAAGATTTGCCCCTGATGCGAGTAATGGGGTTTGTCCGGCTTGTGACTGTAGCAATTGTCTAGCAAGACCGTCTGTTCTCTCCTTGGAAATAATTAGTTCCCTTCTTAGAGCATTTGTTTCCTGACGAGCTGCATGCACTTCTGCCCTTAGTTCCCCAAGTAACCGGGCTAGGTGGTCAGTATCCGAGGTTTCCATAGCGCCTGGGCGAGAGTTTTGCGGTAGGCTTTGCGTTCTGTAACGCTCACCTGATTCTCGCAGAGGCGCCGGTCTTGACTGGGCGACTACCGTATCTTCAAAGGTGATGTGTAGCACCCGGTTGGCTCTTTGGGCTGGACCTCTGTGCACTATATGCCTGACTTCAAGAGTAAGATGTCTGCAGACAGAAAATATGGGATTAATGAACTGGGGTTATTGGGGTGTCCCTATCTCTTCCCTTTTTGCTCTCCTGTAGACCCCCAAAGGTTAACGCTCTCACCTTAGGTAAGTGAATGCCGAGCTCTCCATCTGCCTCGGGGCAGGGTGCTGTAACCAGTTTCTTCACTGGATCGGTAGCGCAGGCCTCTTGACTTCAGAGGACTGCTGTCCGTCGTTTACTGCACGAACGGTAAGTTTCGAGTAATTCTATTGTCTTTAAAGTCTTTAGCAATGATGTCTCTTGTTTTGCAGGTTCCGGCGATGGCGGATGACGGGCTGAAGTGAGTTGAAGATGGCGTCCGTATGATGAATAGAAGCGCCTGGAAGCACGTAAGTAAGCGCTTGTTGCCTGCTTCACGATGCGCTCTAACTGTCTTTTATTTTGCAGGTACGAGTTCAGAGCGGCTGCAGGGTGCCGGAATACCCACTGGGGTTGATGTGGAAAGGAGTAATGGCACGTGAGTATTAAAGTTCCCCAATATCTTTAAACGCACCTTGTTTTGTCTTTCAGATGCAGGATGCAGCGCCGAAGGCCTCCGGAGCGTGCGAAGAGTCGGTAAGCTTTTGTCTTTCAGATGCCGGAATGCAGTGTGAAGACCTCCGGAGCGCACGAAGAGTAGGTAAGCCTTTGTCTTTCAGATGCCGGAATGCTAACCTGTTCTTTCTTGTCTTTATAGGTGTTGCTGAAGACTGGATTCAGGATGGTAAGCCTTTTTCTTTCAGATGCCGGAATGCTAACCTGTTCTTTCTTGTCTTTATAGGTGTAGCTGAAGACTGGATTCAGGATGCTAAGCCTTTTTCCTTAGGCCCAGGATCCGATGCAGAAGACACGATGAGCCTTCTGCTGCAGAGGATGCAGAATAACGCAAAGCAAGATTCATCCACCGGGTGTGGTTTAAATAGCCTCCTGTAGTGCTTAGGTGTCTCCTTCCACAGCCATGCCTAGGTAAGAAAAGAGTTCCTGCTTTCCAGAAGAGTTCCAGTGTTTTGAATCTAGGGAGTGGCTCCTGCCCCACCCAACAGGAAAAGTAGTTCCAAACAGAAGAGGATCAGAGGCTCAGCTGGCAGGCAAGTAAGCAGCATGGTCTGCTGCAGGTAAGTCCACCCAAGCATTATGAGCCCGGCGCTTCCAGCGCTGGGACTGGGCACATTTATGAGCCTGGTGCCACTGGCGCCAGGACTGGGTCCAAAAGGTCCCAATTGAGACTGGTTGGCCCTCGGAACCTGGGTTATGGATCTGCTTCCAAGGGAGTTGGGAAAACCCTGACCTTTTGGAAGCAGAGATCATGACAATAGCAACCGACAACTCTATCACTTACCTGCGGTACGGTCCTTTTCTTTAACTGATGTACAGGGGTAAGAAGGGGTTGTGTAGGTTAGGTTGAAGGTGGGGTTTAGCCACAAGTTAACCTCATTTCTTTATTATACAGTTAAGATCAGCAGGACCCAAGATTCGATATCAGCATAAACCACTATCTGACCTGCCCACCATATCTCTAGAAGACTGCCTCAAGGATTCTTCGAACCACAGCAGCTCTTCTCAGAGTTTTTGTCTTCGGGGTATCCCTGGGTTGTTTTCTGTATCCAAGCTTTATGCTGGGAGCCAGAAGAGACCTCAGGTAGATTCCCACTCTCTACAAACAGGAAGACTTCTCATACTGCAGACTGCAACCTCCTAGAAGTCCATACTTATACAGGTGGCTGATTTCTGGCGGCTTCCCTGACTTTGGGTGTGAAATTGTTTATTGTTTCATTACCTAGCATAACATGATGCCTATACCACTGAATGCCTTTGAGACAAGGTATCCATTGAGAAATCCTTATCTGATGTATCCTCAGAGAACTGACAGTCTCCTGGGGGAGATCCCTGATGATGTGTAAAAGATGAGTGAAAGAGAATACTGGTGACGTCACAATGAAGTAAAGATGACGCACTGAGAAGAGTGACTGAGGGAAGGGTGAACAGACTGTATAGAATCTGACAACTAAGTAAAGAATCGAGTAATATTTTATATGAGGAATGAAGATTGCACATGCAAAGAGCACTGAAGAAAAAGCAAGCCGTTTTATCATTGTACAGATGCTGTAATACAAGCAGACTAAGTAATCCTAAAGGCTGGCTAAACATTGTGAATAGACTGCAGGCGGTGCCACCATAATATAGATGTCATTATATGGAATCTAGATATTCGATGTTGCAACTTTAGCAGGCCAGGGCCCGTTAAAAGAAGAGATGAAAGTGTGGTGCAGCACAGTAAAACAGCTGACGATCGAGGAAGAATCAAGAAGGCTGTCTGGCCTAGTGTCAAGGGCTGGGGCAGCCAAGAACTGGTTAGTCATCTTCAAAGAATACAAAGGATTGAGAAGTGAGACAAGCCTCTGTTAAGGTGCAAAGGGAAGACATCATGAGTGACCAGTTTTATTCGTTTAATATTATTAAATGTGAAAAAGGATCTAAAACACAGTCTCCAGTCACATGGCGTAGATGAAAATAGAAATTGGGCAAGCAGCACAGAGACTTGAAGATAAGAACGTGCTCACACTCCCTTCTATTCTCAGGAGCAGTGATACTTTGCAAAGCCGAGTTCAAAGACAATTCAAATGGTAGAAGGCATGTGTGATTATGGATGATGGGCTAATTTGGAGGGAGGGCATGTTCAAGTCCACCCACTGACAACTGGGGTACCAGCTTACGTGCTGCTAGCGAGTCAAATATTCCAGAAGGTTTCAAGCGTGGCAACTGATTGTAGGAGGGCTCTATAGTTTGAGAGCCAATGATATGTTGTGTATTCAGTAGATATGAAGATGACTTGCACTGGGGGGTCATAACTTGTCCACCTGACTTTAGAGATCCACTCACAATCCAATCCCCTACAGAAAGTATAACTAGATGTTCGCCTTAGACCTATCAGAATCCCAAGTAGGTTTTCTTAGTGTGCCATATAGTATGATGTCACGAATGACACATTTTGGTATATAAAAGTGTTTTTTCATATGATGCTTCAAGATTATGCTGTGTGACGTCCATTCATGTCCGTTGTACTCCCTGTTTTAGACAATTGAGAATAAAACAGAAACGCTTTGCCAACTTCCTGAGTCGGTCTTATTATTTGGCGTAAGAGTTATTCTGCATCCCCATCCATCTAACAATGTGCTACCTCATTTAAAAGGGCCACAATGGTTCACTACTGTATCAGCGACATCTTTGCCCAAGCACTAATATATCCAGGGCCATTCCACACACATGCTTATTTATTCAGGTAAGCACCGCTTTGACAAACTATATCTCTTACATTAGAACACCCATGACGCATTTATAAGTAATGATACACCCTACACACAGATGAAACTACGGTTACTAGCGGTTCACCTCTAATCTATTACAAAATGATCACGTGGTTATTCACCACATGGAATAACAAAAGAAACAAACTAGTAGACAAATATAAGGATGACGGGATACACAGACAAATTTTTAAATTTTTAGCTTGGTTTCAATTCCCAAGACTTTTTATTTTATTCAAAAAAATGCACTATATCTAAAACAAATATTAAAAATTTCCTACAGCACTGTGGCCCATTCTTTTTTCATTCATTCACATTCATACTATCATCATCCGTCTCTCTTCAACAATTCATTATTTGAAAAATGGTCTATATATAAAAAAACAGTCATATATCTGTTATGTTTTTATATGATTACAATTCATTATGTGACATCACCATCAATTTGGGGTATCAAAAAAGTCTGTGTTCTATTGTTCCCACAGCTCTCACGTCGACACGTGTTTCAGTTGCTCTCTGCGAGCATCATCACTAGTACTCTCTCTGTACCGCAACCTTCTTCAGGACAAAACAACCCATTTTTCAGGCACATATATTAACTTGGGCCACACCATCTCCTATCCAGTGGAATCAGGAGTGGCAGGATGTAGTATTCTAATTCAGCACATCTTAGTTGGAATCCGGAGGATAATTGTCCTCTGATTCAAAGTAGAAACAGCCACAGTTTCCAGACTAGCAGTCTGTGGTTTTCTTTTCTGCATGCACCGCGGCATATGCAGTGTAGCCGGCAGCGTCGCAGTAGGGTTGTATCGTAAACGCGACTTCTCGAGAGAAAAGATTGATGTACCAGCTAAACTCAATCACTACGTGAACTGAAAGAAAGGTGACCAAAGAAGGAAGGTCTTGGGAAATAGAAGCCCTCTTTGATTTTTGCACAGAATAAAATGAACAAAAACGAATCAACACTGGAAACTGTGGCTGTTTCTACTTTGAAAGACAGCTTTATATAGAAAATCTATTACATAAAGGGTAAGTCACTCTATCATTTATTCCAGTCTTTAGCAACTGATACCTATGTTATAGACTGACTAGCCTTTTATAAACTTTTCACAGCTAAACTGCATACTACGGAGCTGGGCAGAGCATTTCAATGCTGTCTCCCGCACCAGCTTTAAACAAACACAACATGTTTTACGGCCAGTTATTCAGGTAAATTCACCTTAATTTATACTCTAGAAGGAATAGACGATTGTATGTGCAAGAATGTATCATACGTAGTACCTTAACACCATAAAATTGTGTGTTCTTTTCAGAGTGTTCTCAGAACAAGCTCTATTTATAAAACCTGACACTGCCTCACTACACCCACTAACCAATTAAGTTACATTTTTTACCAGAAATTGGCTCAGAGATATTTCTTGATCTCTGATAATAGACACAGCACTAAAAGTACATATGTCTCTTGTTTTTATCGACAACCTGTAATGCGATAGCAGCCACCACTGATTCTGGATATTGTTTGATCAAAGATGGACTGGACACCGAACTCCATAGCCCAGTAATTTTTTCAATCTCCTGATGAATGTTCACCATTGTTAGGATTAGGAACAGAAACATGTTGAGAAGGTGCCTAACCTCAAGAGCATAGGCAATATGTCTGTAATAGATAATCACACTGAGTCATCTATACTCCATTGAATACCATAAACTATATATGTGTCAATAACTACAACTACTACTACTCAGAAGAGTTACAGAATCTTGTAAAGGTCTAGACTCACTGTTTTAGCACTTATATTACAGTGTTGTGTTATGTGTATCTACTGTTATCCATAAACTGTCTCTTTAGTTTAGCAATATTTTAATATTTTTATACTCTCTTAATAAAGTTGCATTTGTTGGTTAATCATTCATTGTTTGACCTAACTGCTTTATATTACAGGCTGGAAATTCCCTACCACTTCATGTTCAATTTATATTTATATATACACATACACTTTGTGAGGAGAATCAACAGTTAGATCCGGGGAACAGATCACAGTAATCTGCACCAAGGATTTGCTGCATCACACTGGTTGGTGTACAAATCTTTATTATTCAGGTTAGACATAGGTAGAGTTTGGTCGAGAGACAAATGATTTCTCTCATACAAGTTTAGTGATACTTAAAATCGCTCTGAACCCAGGAATTTCGAAACAGCTTCCTGGTTCTGTCTGTCTTCATTGTCCGCTGTTGTTTCTGCCATCTTATCATGGACTTGTTCCATTACACATATAGGATTGACATCACCATGTGGTTGTCTATTCTTGCTTTGCAATAGTTGTAACCACAAACATTTCTATGGGTCTCCTCAGTGCTGGCATAGGCTATTTTTTCCTGGTGTTCCCTGCTACGTGATTGCAGCAACCACACATGTTTCTCTAAGTCTACTAAACAGTGAATGTTTCTTGCAGTCTTGCTGCTATGCAATAGCTGCAACTGCAAACATTCTCGAAGTCTCCCCCATGTAACCACTACAAAAGAAAATGGTTCGCTGACTCACGCTAATGAGTTTCCCTCATTTCTCAAAGAGCTGCAGACAGACTTCTCACCTCTTTCCTCATTTTACACATGGATGTTGCGATGAGGAGCATGGTGATCAATCTCCACAACATCTTAGGCTACACTATCATTCAGCTCTACCCAAAATTACCACCACGAAACAGTTGGGCTCACTGACTGAATATCAGCTAATTGCAGTGTTGTCTTACTGCATTTGGAGTGCATAGCATCCCATTGCAATGCAGCAAATTTTCCAGAGTGAGTGAGCTTACTGACCACTTCCCACCAACAATAACAGCAGGCTACTGATGCGGGTAGCAGCTCTTATGTGCAATGGCTAACAGGCAGGAGGATGATACATCATTGCTTATCAGGCAATAATTCTGTGAAGTTGGAAAATCAACCACCATCCCATCCCTGAAGATGAGCGGTTGCTCAAAACACGTGTTGGCTGGGCACACATGGTCCACAAGGAAACTTTACTTAATTCATGCTTGTTATATGTTTTTTAATTGCAAACTATACATCACGTCAATTCTTGAGTAAAACTGACCGACTTTGCATTATTTGTTTTACTAACCTATTGTTCAAGCTGTAAAGTGTAATTAATACTTTAAGGTTACAACATAAATGCACAAATCATTGCACCAATCTCAGAATCTAAGCAATCATTCTTGACAAACTTGTGTGAAGCGCCTGGTGTGACAGTGTGCTTTCAAATTTTATTTAACAGGTTATCCAATAAGTCAACCTGTACATGTACCCGTGCATGTAATACTGCATTACCACTAGTCACTTTCCTTTATAACAAATCTGTATTCTAGCATCTGCATTAACTCATTTGAGTATTGCAAATAATTGAGCAACGTTGTCCTGACAAAGCATTCACTTGCTTTACCTCCCTGCTATTGATCTTTAAAAATAAATTGTTTTATTGGACATTTGTATGGCGCCTATACGCATGTGTTTCCAGGTGCCACAAGACGAGAAGGGGGGACAACATGGGATATCGTAAGAAAAACAACAACAAGAAGAAAGAAACATTATATTGGCATTGTGACAATCGTACTGTGCAAGTACATGACAAGGTGATAAGTGCAAGGGGGTCGGGGTAGAGGTAGAAGTGCAAGAGTGAGGGAACCCCCTATACTAGTAAAAGGGAATTGTACATCGATTGCTTGATTTTTACTAGAAATATTGGATACACAATGAGAAGTAAATGGTTGGCATGATTGGGACGCCTTGATTAGATGGTGTTGTTCTTCATGGTCAATCCACCGTTCCTACACCCTTACAAACAACATGGAGTCACAATTCCTCTTTAGATTTGCATCAGGTGTGTCCTTAAATCTTTAATAATGTTTCTAGTCTCTTAACTGACAATTAGCCTTCCATAGACCTTTCCATTCCTGGCTATGAGACGTCCACCTTTTTGAGATGGTTGTATGGTTGTATCATAATATTCTCATGAGCGGAGTGCCAGCTGCGTGCTGTCTGCTTTACCTGCTCCTTGGAATTGCTGCCGCACCTTCTGCGCCAAAACAACTTTTGGACGATTTTCATACCTTGGACTTTCATATTCCATTGGTCTATCTTTGGCTCCGCCTCCCAAGATCGTCAGCTTGATAAATAATGGAATGCATGCGCAACAGCATGCACGCACAAGCGGAGGGCCAGCTGAGTGATGTCTGCTGGACCACTATGCCGCGTGCTGTACCAATCTATTTAACATTTCCACTTTAATTTTCATTGAATATCCTCTGTAAGCTTACTTGTCCTCTCTCTAATTTCACTTCCCTTCTGTTCTCAAATAATTACAGCCTATCAGCTGACAAGCGTTATGCCAATTCCTGCCACTAGAGGGACCAACTCTCCGTTGAGACCTGTACCTCAAGAAGATTCCATACCTCGCCAGTCCCTACACAAGAGAGTTCACTTAAACAGTCCTGACATCCGAAATTTCTAAGCAGAAAGCAAGCATGGTGCCTCGGCAATAACTCCACTGGTGCTTCCCTCCATTGCCGAGCCCGCTTCTAATTTAATTCCTCAATTACTCAGCAAAACTGTTAGCATCTCTGTGATGCCTGCTTCTATGCGTTCCGATTCAACAATGGAAGTGTGTTCTACGCCATCCACAGCTGCTTTTGAGTCAGAAACATTTCAGACGCCTCATGAACAGCCAAGTCACCCTGGTCCTTTTAAAGCCCAAGCAATCATCCATGTTGCAGATTCCTCTGCCCTTCCTCCTTTTTACTCCCAAGTTGTTAAAAATTCCTCTTCAGTCAAATCTGATATTCATCAGCAAGCAGAACCCGCAATAATCGCATCTGGCTCCCTGATTTCACAGAATCAATTTACTCAACAATCTCAACTCACATTACTCCCCCTTCCCATTGCTCTCCTTTCTTAACCTCTTTCTGGCCAAGTCACTCGACTATCTCCATCTCTGCGCCTATTTTCCACCAAAGAACCTCCTGAAAGCATTTCTCCTTCCTTCTCGGATTCTTCTTTGGTGGCATCCTTCTCTAAACCTCCAACAAGACCATCTTTTGGTTTCCCGCCCCAGCCTTTTCTTACAATTGACACTGCTCTCAAAGCAGTGAATACAAGTATCCTCTCCTTAACAAAACTTTATGAAGCTCTTAATCTAAACACTCATCATCACAGTTTAATTACAGTTTAATTCTCGAATCTCTAGTTTCAAAACTATACTGGATTTCCTAGAAACCAGAAGAGGTGCCTGAGATGCATCCATGTATCACACCCCCTGCTGTCACGTTACTGAATTCACCCCTTGATGCCTTTGTAAGCCTGTCTAAAACCAGGACGGAGAGTGGAAGTAACCCTGATTTAGTGCAACATCAGCCGGTTATTCTAGCAAAATCCCCGACTCCACAAATCAAGTTCCAGTTTATCCCTCTGCTGATGTGAATTCTAAATCCCCCTCGAAACGAACATACTTGAAACTCCCTTATATGACGTAGTTCAATTGAATAAACAAGGTAAAAATAAGAGAAAGAAAAAAATTATCTAAAAAAGTAAATACTCTCCAGACTTCTCAAATTTATAAGAAGTAAAAAAATCTTCCGCCCCAAGCCAAAAACAATCAACCAAAAAACGTATAACCTAACAATGCCACAAATAGAACCAATATATCTGATGAAGAATCCCAAGTGGAGCTGCTCCCGCCACTGACTCATCCTCCGCTCTCCCTCCTGCGTCTCTCTCGAAGGCAAGTCAAGGTAAAGATGATTGTATCATAGTACCAAATGCAATTGTTGAAAATGTTTGTACCCAGCCGAATGAGCAAAGTTTACCTGCACCTGAGTGTATTTATGCTGAGCTCTTGAATCATTCGGTTTACTCAATTTCCTCTCTACCTCTTACTGCAATGGTTCACCAGAGCCTACATTAAACTCTGCTTCCACAGAATGAATTTAAGCAAACTTTCTGTGTCAATATTGATCTGGACTATCCACATTTTTAAACTCTTGCGCAAAAATGTGCATATTTAGCTGTAGGAAATCCTCCTATGCTCAAAACACCAGATCAAAATACAGATCATCCATCTCAAAAATCCCTGATCTCAATCAATTAAATAGAAAGTACAGTTAATACCCTTCCTGTACCCACATCAAATCTAGTTCTTGTTGAGGATTTTGTACTTGAGTCTGACAAATGAATTGTCACAATGTAAGACAGACAACTCATGGACCCATTTCCAAATAGGTTGACCATACTAGCCATTTTCCATAGCATCTCCGGCTTGGACCAGATTGGCTCTGATGATAGAGAATTCATCATATATATTGAACCTGATAATTATGACATCATTGTGCTATCTATTTGCTCGAAAATTGTGAAAAACATAGTATGGCAACACAGAAACGAATTAAAGACCAATGGTCTGCTTATTAAAATTCAAAAGCCTCCCACAATCAAATCCAACTCTATATGGAAACTAATGCCATCCTAGGCAGAAGAAAATCAGGCTTCCACAAGGGCCATGGCACAGAAACCACCCTCTTAGACTTAAAGAATAAAATCACCAAAATAATGGACAATGGCAAACCTGCCCTCCGGCTCCTCCTCGATCTCTCCGCCACGTTTGATCTGGTTGACCATGACAAATTCACCTCCCATCTATTCAACGCAGCACACTTCGCTCCAAGGCCACTATTTGGATAACCTCCTTCTTAGAAGGAAGGGCCATGAAAGTGTACTCAGACCAGGCCAATGCAGCCCCTACCACCCAGTGGAGTCCCTCAGGGGTCATGCACAGCACCTACCCTCTATAACCTGTTCACCAAACCTCTCTTTGACATGTTGGAGGCGCTCGGCATAGCTTACATGAACTATGCTGACGATACCCAAGTCCTCCTCCCTCTCACCAGAGACTATGACTGAGACACAGAAGCTCTCCTCCAGATATATGCCACCATCCAAACATGGATGGCTATTAATGGTCTTTGTTTAAACGGTGATAAAACAGAGATCATCATCCTAGCCCCCAAGGAAACTCTATCCAAACTCGGCCCTGACTACACTCATGTCACCATCGACAATACTAACATACCTGTCTCCACATCTGTGAAGACCCTGGGAGTCTACCTAGACTCTACACTCTCAATGACAAGACAGGTCAGCACCATCTCTTCCGCCTCTGCAATCACCACCAAACTCATATATGCCATTAAACCCTTCCTAACCTCTCAAAATTGCCTCTCCATCGCCAGAGCCACGATAGGAGCTAGTCTTGACTATTGCAACGCCCTCCTGGTAGGCACCTCAACTAAAAACTTAAACAGGCTCCAAATAGTACAAAACAACGTGCTCTGCGCCTCCCTTCACATCCCCCATCCCCAAATCTGACCATAAATCTCAAGCCAGACGTAGTGCCCACTGGCTCCCAGTCAAGGAAAGAATTAACTTCAAAATCCTCACCCTCACACATAAATGAGTCAATCTCGCTGCACCTTCTTACTTATCAGAAACCATAACCAAGAATTCGGCCGACCGTTCCAAAAGAAGCCACCATGCGAACCAACTCCGCATTCCCACCATAAGAAAAGCCAAAGCCAGCGGCATTGGCTTACCTCACATAGCACCTAAGCTCTGGAACTCCCTCCCCAACTCACTCAGAGCGGAAGCATCTTTGTACTCCTTCGCAAAGCTCTCAAAACCACACTATTCACATAACTACATTCTACACTTGCGTGCACCCTAGCTACCTTCCCTTTCAACTTTAAGCTGTATTGTAATGCAACCTGTCTGTAATGCAATTTCTATGTAACCAAAATATGCCCCTTAAATGCAAATTACCATGTAACCACTAAGCCTTCCTTTGTAACCAGTAATGTTGGTATTTCTGCAACAGTGCCACAATGCCCTAGGGCTGTTGTGCACTTTAAAAATATGAATGAATAAATAAAATAAATAAATAAAAGTATGAACCACCCCCAATGGAACTTAATGACCCTTTACCCTGTAAATGCTCTTGCGCTAGCAATTCAAATCTTCACACAACTAAGCCTCCTCCTCCACCTATACCTCAGTCGAGATGGTCATGGTTGTCTAAACCAAGTCGTTCTAAAGCCCCCTAGAACATCTCAAATCCCCTTTTTGATTCATGTTCGCGTATATCGTGGAATACGAGAGGGTTCACAAACTTATTTTCATCTGTAGCTGATATTTTTCATAGATATGACATAATTCTTCTCCAAGAAACCTGGCTCACTAACCTCCTAACTTGGGCAGATCATTCAATTGTTTATATTCCTGAAAATAAATCGTCGAGAGGCCATGCATCTGCTGGCCCATTGGTAGCAGCTAAAATTCTTTCCCAACTACATCTTGAAAATATCACTTCCCCCGTTTCCAAGCATTCAAGTAGTGAAAATCTCTCCAATGAACCCTTTACATCCTTTATATCCACAAACTGCAATTATTAATATATATTGGAACCCAGTCACTGTTTCTATCCCATATTAATTCAATGTTAGACCTGATTCTTTTTTATCCAAAAATTCATACTACAATCAATACGGGTGATTTAAACATCAATTGCCTTTTAAGAAATTCTTCATATCCAGATTCAAGAGCGACTAAATGTCTGACATGCATGGAAGTCCGAAATATTTCCATGCTGAATAGATCTACAGCTCAGGATTCTCCTCCAGCCACAACCTGGTCCAGAGGCTATTCATCCTCAATACTTGATTGCATCTTTATTTCTAACAACACGAACAAAAGAGTATCATCTTTCAAGATCATCCCAAATATAGGAGGTGATCATCAAATCTTGGAAGTCCAATGGACGCTGCACTGCATCTCAAATCCAGAATAAAACAAAGGTTAAATCCAGAATACAATAATCAGTCATTGATTTTGAATCAAGGACGTAATCGGCTTATTTGGAAACCTTACAAATTATGCATTCAAATAATAACACAATCATATTAAACTGTTGGCCCCATTACATTTAATCATAGATCCACTTAGGACCTTGAATATTTAACCTCAAACGAAAATGTAGAGAATCTATGAGGAGATTATCGCCTCTTACCGGCCCTCATCTAAGAGCAAAACTGAAAACCAGATTCAGAAACAGTAATAAACAAATTATAGCTAGAAGGACACACAGTAATGCAGAAAACATGTTAGCGGCAATCATGAAAAAATCAGCTACCCAAATCTGGAATCTTTTAAATGATGACACTCCATCTGCATCTTCTTCTATACAACTTAATACGAATGATGAACAGACATGGGTAAATCATTTTAACTCTCTCCTCAACAAGTCAATATCTGAATCTTCCTTTCCACCAACACCTTGCCCTGACCTGTCAAAACTCTCCTTTAATAAACTTGATATTGTTCTTATCATCAGGAAACTAAACTTGTCAAGAGCACCAGGCCCCAACAATTTATCAAATATGGCCTTGAAAGCTTATCCATATGAATGGGCTGATATCCTAGAATTGGTATGTTCTAAGATTATTAAAATAGGGCTAATCCCTTTGACCTGGCAAGATCAATCATCATTCTGATTTTTAACAAAGGCAACAGAGCTGTGCCCTCAAACTATGGACCGATAGTGCTTCTCAACGTGCCTGTTAAGCTCTTCCGGCACCTTATCCTTCACGGTTTTACGACATGGCTAAATGAGAACAAACTTTCAGATATACATCAGTCAGGCTTTATAAAGGGCGTTGGCAACTTGTTAAATCTATGTATTTTATAAGCTTTAAAAAAACAGGGCATCACTAAAAAACAACCAGTTTTTATAACATTAGGTGATTTTAAACAGGGTTTTGAATCAGTGTCGCGTAAAATTTTATGGAGTAAACTTTTTAATGTAAATTGTCCTACTTATTTATTTTATCTCATTAGACAATTTTATTCTAACACCACAATTAAAGGTAAATTTACCACTGATGGTCTTTTATCAAAAGCTATTCCTACCTCTGTAGGTTTAAAACAAGGATGCATTTTTGCTTCTATACTATTTAATTTTTATATCAATGACATTGACAAGGCTTTTAATTCAGTCCGATCATTTTTACCAAAATGCAGACCTTGTGAAGTTGGGTGTTTACAATACGCAGACGATTTAGTTATTTTTGACAGGACGCCAATAGGTCTGCCGAGGAAACATGAGGCGTTAGATACATATACCCTTAATAATCATCTTATAATTAACACAGATAAATCAAACACCTTGGTTTTTCATCATAGTCTACCAAAATCTGGCTACAAGTTTAAGTGGACGCTATCGGAAACTATCCTGACACAACTCTCACATTATAAGTATTAGGGATGGATGAATGTAAATAATCATGTATCTGACATCCCATATAAAGCTGCACTTAAAGTAAGAATGCAGATTTTAACAACACAAGCTAAAGCCATTCAACTTCAATATGGTAAATTTACTTTTAAACCGTCAATAATGTTTTATACACAAAAAGTGGCACCGATCATTGCCTACGGAGCTCATGCGAACTTGCCTGGCAATACTCCGAATTGGGATCTTTTAGAAGGCCTGTATTGGAAACAAATGTTATCCTTACCTCTCAGCCTCCCTATTCCCGTTGTCAGATATGAACTTGGTCTTACATCCTTAGCTGCTTTTGTATCCTGGCAATGTATAGCCGCCTATAGGAAATGTCTTATTACTCCTCTCACTGCCCACACGCTAATACCCATCCTAAAGACATCTTATGACTCTGAAAGCAAAAGTCCTTTGCAATCTTGGAAATCAGCGTATCTTCTACTATTGCATGAAGCGGATAATTCAGTTGATTTATTAATTAAATCCCCAGACAAAGCTAAACAAAAACTATGGCTATGGGATTGGATACTGATGTGGGAATTATGTAACAAATATGCAATTTTTCATCAAGGCTAATTTCTTCTGCAATTGTTAAATGAATTACCAACCTATCTGGCCCATTTTACGGATACAAAGTACACATTCTCAATTCTTCGTCTAAGGTTACATTTGTGGGCAACTAAATCCAAACTTGCATTGTACAAATCCTCTCTTACATCGGATGCAGTCACTAGATTTTGCAAGGTGGCTGAATGCCAGGAAACTCTTCAACATCTTATGGTAGACCCACTCGCTCTATCAGATTCAAGAAAACAAACATACTACAAACATTTTCATGAATTCAAAACGCTGACAAATGATCGAATGAGGACTCCTATTTTCAATGCAATGATAGTCTCCTTGAACATTGCAACAGTTAAATATTTAATATCCCTTGATCTTTCAAGTATTTAGAGCCTTGATTAAAACTCTACAAATACTGTGACGTACATTATAATTAACATGAAACGTTCGTATCTACATCCTTATGAGTTGACGAAATTTTGAATAACACTATAATGGTAATAGTAATGGTTTTAAATGAAGTACATTTCAATCTTTTATTGTTTTGGATAGCATTTTAAGATACATTTGAGAAATTCAGACATGTTTAAAAGAATCAATGATCCAGAGATATATGTGAACTAGTTATATGTTAACTCAAACCTGTTTAAGTTGTATACTTATTATATTCCTAATTTCATTGTCTATGGAATACCACCTTCCTACAATATTTTTCTTGCAAATGCATCAGTATAATGTAATTCCTGATGATTAGTTGTAATGTCATTATATGTTATGAATCAAATAACTGAGATTGACTGTGAAAATATATAATTTAAGATCGCTTAGACATTCATGTTAGAAAATTGAGACTCATGTTGTATTATGTGAACCAAAAATAATCTATTGAAAAAGTTGAAATAGCAACTAAAACAATGAACAAATAAAAAATAAAAAATTAAAAAATTTAAAAATATATATATTCTCATATTGATCTTGATTCAGTGCCACATATTTTGTCACAGTTATTTTGGTCATTGTTTTGTTTTGTTTTGATTATTTGTTGGCAGTGATGCAGTACCAACTCCTGAGATCCTTTCACCCAGTGTCTCACCTTCCACACCACTCTAAAGTGCTCGAAAGGGTTGTGTTCAACCATCTTACACATGTCTTAGACATCCAAAACCCTCAAGATCTCTACAAGAAGGTTTCCGCTCCTGTCACTCCCTGGAAACTGCTCTCTTGAACGTTGCAAACTTCATCTGCTCTGCTAAGTACTCCAACCTATCCTCTATCCTAATTCACCTTGTCCTGTCCGCTGCCTTTGACACTTTCATTCACTCTGATTTCCTTCATACTGTCTTTCTTTTTGGGATTCGTGATCAAGCCCTTGCCTGGATTGAATCCTACCTTGCACCTCGCCAATTCTCTGTCTCCTGAAGGAACAACAACTCTCAACTCATTCCTCTAACTGTTGGTGTTCCACTGGGCTTTGTTGTGGGTCCTCTTCACTTTACACTCTACACCTCTGCTCTTGTGGCACATTGGAGTGAGTGGGTCACCAATGGTTATAATGATGAAAATATTTGCGTGGATCACTGGGCATCACCTTTCTCACATGTAAGGCATAATACCTTTGAAGTTTCAATTTCCAAAAGCGTTTGTCCATGTTACTTTTTGTCTGAGTTTAATCAATACTAAACTCAGAGCAAAATGATAATCCCTGTTTAAGGCAATTACATTCTTCATCCAACAAAGGCCTCAATGACATATTCATCACGTGTAAATCATTCCCTATTTTATTTTCTTCTGCCACATTAGTTGCCAAGGGTATGAAGTAATTTTGTTCTCTTGATTGTCTTCTCTTGTCCCTCTGAGTCTTCCTTATCCTCTGCCACTTATTTTTGATCAGTCTTGTGCTCATGAGGTTAGCTTGCCTTTCAGGTGTAACAGTCTCATCTTTTTTTTTAAATTAAGTCTGACTGGTGTGTCTTTATTTTCACTATCCAAATTTTCCACCCGGGAGATTTGACAGCTTCAGTAGATGCCAATTTAGGCTGTGGGTACTTTCTTGGGAGTTCGTCTTTATGGTTTTTCTTGGTCGCGGGTTATAAGAATGCTTAGCAAAGGTGTACTCTGTTCTATATTCATATTCTTCCTCATCACACACAAATGTGCAGTTTTCCCATTTGAATCTCTTGTTCATAAGCATTCACATTTTCATCCATTTTAGTTTTAAAGACAGTTCACCTCCTCAGTTTGTGGAATTAATGGATTGATTCCTTCTGTTTTGAAATTTGATGAAGAATGTTCCCACTATCGACTAGCCATATTTCACAAGGATAGACATTTGGATGAACTTTCAAAAATGTGTCTCTCCATTCATGCAGAATTTCACGATCAGGCTCTTCTAAGGATGGACAGGTTAGAATCCTGAGTCCTCATGGTATGCACATGGTATCAATATAATTGTGTTGCAATATCAATTCCTACCTTTGCTTATTTACTTAAATGTCAACTGGAAGTTCCACTAGCATGTGCTACTCTAAGAAACAATCACTTGAAACATTCACTCTTGTCAGCAGCCTCTGCTGTCTCAGGGTTTTTAGTTGAAGCCAGAGTGCCAAACTCATATACATACAGACACCCATGCAAGACATCATACTTTATCCAGATGAAGCTCTCTTTGGACCAATGTGGAGGTTCTGGCCACTGCCACAGTCCAGTCATTAACATATGTCCGCACATGATAAGCCAAGTTTGTGTGTCGGAAGCAGCTGTAGCGGTAGCCACAGGCGGAAACAGTGCACCTTGACACAAGAGGCTAGATGCGCATTATGCATTGCGTTACATTTCTCTCTCCTTGGGTCCATTCCTCAGAGCTACTGCAGCTATTGGAGTCCTCTATTGATCAGGTGGGAGGTGTATGTGGAGTGTACGCGGGGCATATGAAAAACCGCCAGCCCCACACCATGAGCAGACAGGAGCAGATACGACCCGCAGAGTCAGAGAGGTGCAATTTATAGGCCATTCCGACTTCAAGGGCACGAGCTTTCCGCCATGCCGGTAAATCCCCTAGCGGCATACCGCTAAAGGGCCTGTAAAACCCCTTAGCGGCATGAAGCGAGACGGTCATTACAACACCGCCACCGAAGCGCCGCTGTCCGTTATTAGCGGTGACCGTAATTTACGGTATCCGTAAATTACGGTCACCGCTAATTAACGGATACGGAAATTACGTCATCGCACAGGAACGGGAAGGAGCGCGGCGGCCATCTTTAAAAACACAATCCACTGCCATCCTCTTAATACAGTACCCGGAGGTATATTCCGACCCTCAAAAAAGTCATCAGTGACCAGTATCATGCCAAAAGCACTGAAGAAAGGTGCCGCCCGCAACAGGAAGGAGCGTTTTACGCAGGACGAGCTCCAGGTCCTGGTGGACACCCTGCACGCAAATGCTGAGACAGTATTCAGCAGCGACATGCGTAGGCCGACCATTGCCAGGAAGGAGGAGATCTGGGACTTGGTGGCACAGAGGGTGAGCGCCGTAGGGAACACCCCCCGTACGACGAGGGACTGCAGGAAACGGTGGGATGACCTCCGTCTCAGGGTGCGGGCCATCCTATCGGCCAATCGAACACAGGCCCTGGAGACAGGAGGAGGCCCAGCTTCTCCAATCAAGATGATGGCCTGGGAGCAAACGTGCGCGGACATGATGGGCACTGAAGCCATAGAGGGGGTCGGCGAGATGGAGTGCGCTGCCCCGTCATCCGCAGATGGAGGTGAGTGTCATGAGTGAAGATAGTAAATGCATTCCCAATGTAAGGCACCGCCAAGGGCTGGGCAAGCAGTCACATCACGTATGGGAACCCCCCCCCCATCAAATCATGCCTTCACAAGTAAGACCCAGGCTGATGCCAGGTGCAAGGCTCCAACCCATATTGGCCAGAGCACACAAAGAGGCAGTCAATGTGAGTCAGCACAGTACTCCACCAACATGAGTGACCCAGACACCTGCATGCATTTACCGTCCAAAACGCTGCAATCCCATTGTCATACCATAGGCTTGAAGAAATGCTGACCCCCAAATCATAGCTCATGCCATCTCTCTCTTACCCCCCACAGGCAGGGGCCATGAAAGTGAGGGCCAGGAAGCCACACAGCCCTGTACCTCCAGGGGCTCAGCCAGGGGTCAGCGTAAACCTGCAGGAAGGAAGAAGGCACAGGCAACATCACCTGCACCAGCAACCCCCATGGAGGCTGCACAACACACACCCCTACCCATGCCTGCACTGCCGGCGGAGACATGCCCCTCGGTGCACTCAGAGGAGTCCAGTGTGGCAGGGGAGAATGCTGCCATGTGCCTCCCCGAGGAGCCAGATAGCCCGACATCAGTTCCCGTATCCGACATGGAGGAGCCCCATGACATCGTGCACAGCCCAGACACCCCATCCTACAGTCAAGTTGCACACAGCGACTCCGGGGAGAGTGACACCCCAGGCCTCGCAGGCCAAGGAGCATCACCTGCCAGTCCTGGATCCACCTCCCCGGCAGAAAGCCCCGAAAGGGCTGCAGGCTCAACACCATGGCTGCCTAGCACGTCCGCCACACCGGCCATGGATGGATTGCACTCCCAGCGCCTCACGGGCCTGATTGAGGACTTCATCCGGGACAACCGTGAATCCAGGTCGGAGTGGCACAATGACCTGCAGGCCCTGGGCGAAGTCATCACTGCCAACACAAACCGGCTCTGTGAGGTGCTGGACCGGATCGCTGATGCCCTGGAGGCAGCACCCCCCAGACCACAGCCCCAGTGGGAGTGCCCACCCTCACAGTGCTCCTCCACGCAGACCAGCCCTGTCCGTCGGTCAATGCGCACACTCCGCCGGCAGAACATGGATACCCCTGGCTCTGGAAGCACACAATGACCATACTGCCACACACAAGTGGCCTATGTTGCACTGATGGGACTATTGTGGGGGTGTTGTGGGGGAGGGGGGTGAGGGTGTGTGTGGGAGTTGGGGGGGAGGGGGAGGGGAGTGAGGGTGTGTGTGGGAGTTCGGGGGGAGGGGGATGGGGGTGAGGGTGGTGGTTTTGTTGTACACGTTCCTACATTAATGTTGAATACACTGGTTGTTCATTCCCAAAAAACAGAGTGGACATTGCTCATTTTGCTTGTGTCTTTTGATGTTGCACATTGCATGGTGTACATGTATCCCCACACCCAGTGCCCAATGTCCTCTCACCCTCACACCCTCAGCTGACTTGTGAGTCAGAAATATTGTCCAATCAATGATTGACGCACTGAACGTCCCTCCTGTGCATCGGCACCGTGCTGCTGTCCTGCCATTCCTTCCTCCTCCCCCTCATCATCATCTGGTGGTAGCAGTTCCACATCAGGGGGCAGTGGCACGTTCCGACGGATGCACATGTTGTGTAGCATTACACATGCCATGGTGATCTTGGACACCTTCTCGTGGCTGTAGATGAGTGCCCCACCAGACCGGCTGAGGCAACGAAATCGTGCCTTCAACAGGCCGAAGGTCTGCTCTATCACCACCCGTGTACGGGTTTGGGATCTATTGTAGTCCTCCTCGTGCCTGTTCTGTGGGTTGCGGACCAGGGTCATGAGCGACAGCTTTAGAGGGTTGCCAGCATCACCTGCATAGAAGTGGAAAGGAGGTAATTGTGTGTGCATTCATGGTGGAGAATTGTACTAGTCTTACATGGCCGCAGATGATTACTGGGATGAGTGTTCATCCCCCCCCTTTCCCACCCAGGTGGGGTATGCATCCCCCCCTTTCCCACCCAGGTGGGGAATGCATCCCCCCCCTTTCCCACCCAGGTGGGGTATGCATCCCCCCCTTTCCCACCCAGGTGGGGTATGCATCCCCCCCTTTCCCACCCAGGTGGGGTATGCAGGCGACCTACTCAAAGCCCCAAAGCACTGCCATGGCCCATTCAGGTTACTCACCAAGCAGCCAGGCACGTCGTCCAGCATGTCGCTCCATGTAGCGTGGTAGTGTTGAGTTCCGCAGGACCAAGGAGTCATGAGTTGATCCGGGGTATCGGGCATTGCAATGTGTGATGGCTTTGCTGGCATTACACACCATCTGGATGTTGATGGAGTGGTATTGCTTGCGGTTGCGATACGGCACCTCCATGGCATGCGGGACCACTAATTCCACGTGGGTGCAGTCGATGGCACCTATGCAATTTGGCATGCCTGCCAGTGCATGGAAGGCAGCTTTGGTGTCATATATCTCCTGGGGATTATGGGGTAGGGATATGTATTCCCTTGTGTGGGTGAGGAGGGCATCAAGCACTTGGTTGAGTATACGTGAAAATATGGGCTGTGAAATGCCATGCATGTGCCCCACTGTATGCTGGTAGCTGCCTGTGGCGAGGAAGTGGAGCACAGACACTACCTTCAGTAGAGGGGGGATGGCAGTGCGGATTTCTATGCGGCTCACTGTATCATCATGTATCATGTCCACTATGCTGGTAATGGTGTCCCAGTCAAGCCGGTACAGGGTGTGGATCTGCTCTGGTGTGAGGTTGAAGGGGGGGCTCTGATGCGGGGGTTTGGGGGCTGCCGGCGTGGTGCGTGGTGGCTGCACCGGTAGGGCATGCTGGGCCTGTCTCACCCTCCTTCTCCTCCTGTGTATCCTCTGTGGTGGGGGTTGTGGTTGTTGTAGTTGCTGTTGTTGTAGTTGCTGCCTTGCAAGCAGGGCCTCCAGCTCCAGGAATGCTGCTACAATTGGTATCATCTTGGTGTGGGAGGGGGTGTGGTGTGTGGGTGTGCTCCTTTTGTGCTGTGCCAGACTCCATTGCCTCCACCTGTGCTGATTGAGTGCACCTGTTCCTCTTGGAAACACTGCTCAGGGTCCTTAACACCTTCTCGGCGATGCCGGTATTTACTCCATGGCGGTACGGTACTTTGCGGTCTTGTGGAGGCCGTTTTTTCCATGTCCGCTTTACTTGGGATCAGCACCGGTTTACGCCATGCCGCTAATTACGGCATGGCGCGTCGGGCGCGCGCCACTAGACCGCTATTTACGGCATCGTACTTTACGACGCCGTAAATAACGGTCTGGTGGGTCAGAATGGGCCGTAACGGGAAACGATGCCGGTATTCCTTTACCGGCATAATTTTTCCCTTACCACCCAACTCGGAATGAGGCCCAATGTATACATTATGCGGGTCATCCGTTCTGTCTGCTCTGACTGCTGGCCCTTGACTAGGTTGTCAGGTACATGCGGAGAGTTATTCAGAGGCTGCCCCATCTTGTTAGGAGACCAGTGCCTTAAAGTCCAGTAGGCAAAGTTTAGTCTACCACCTGTTAGCCCGTCGATTGCTGAGAAGTGCCGGGGCTGAAGGCGAAGGTCCACTTGACCAACTATTTATGCACAGTTATCCCAGTGCTGATTCGGTGAAGTGGCTGCCTGCTGGTCAGACAGCTGTTGATAACCTAGAGACTCTGGGCTGCTGCACCCTTTGATCTAGGTGCTGCTGAGCTACTTTAAACAGTTTATTTTGGTGCAGTGTGTTTCATGGTGTTTGTAGAGATCCCTGTGGAAATGTCACTCCTCGGATCCCATTCGGTGAGGAGTCAATCATGTCTGGAAAAGCCCCATATAAACAGTGGGTCTACAACTTGCGCAAATCTAAAAACAAGCAAACCACCAAACCTTATTGGAATAAAAAAAACAGGCATGACAAGTTTGCCTACACCAGTCGACAGCCTGCAAAGTAATGCTGACGATTTGACAAGAAGAGATTTTGTTGGGAAGGGGGGATCTACCCTACTGCCCGCAAGAGACCGATCACCGAGTATTTCCCTTCAAAAAGTGTCAAAACCACCAGAACCTCGACAGACCTTCATAAAGATGCTGCCTGATCTACAAATCAGCAGGAGCTGGCCCCTTGGGAGCCACGATTGACTCCACTTTTGGAGAGATAGATAATAATTCTCTATTGCGGCTATTTTACCAGATGTGCTCTGGTGGGGTGATAGGTGTGCTCTGGTGAAACTGTACCTGTGAAGGACCTGAACTCTATGGGTGATGATGACCTATATTCTATTCCACCTCCCCTCCCTCCACCTACGGCCCTAATATCAAGGGTTCTGTTAAAAGTGCCTGGGCCCCACTCCAGGATTGTTAGCTCCTTGCTGATAGTCCCGGCAGATGAAGTGGGGCCAATTCGGGGTGAAAGGCTATCTACTTCCCCAACACTGTTCACGTCCCCCAACCCATGTGGATGAGGAAGGGATAGCCGATTTACATCCTCAGGATGCTGGGGACCTTGGAAACTTGAGTGTGGACTCAAGGGCGCAGATAACCCAGCTAGAAGCAAGAGTTTCATGGGACGTCTTAAAGTTTGCAGTGAAAATCCTGCTTAAACTGTGTGGTAGTACCCACAATGAAGTCCTTAAACAGGTGGATCAAATGCATCTGCTACAAGAAGGACTCGGCCAAATGTATGGGGGTGATACTGAGATTGGAGGAAGCCAGTGTGGCTGATCCCCAAAAGGAGAGGGAGGAGACCTTGGCCAATGATGATCCGATATCAATCCCCTCCCAGGGTTTGGACCAGGATGGTGTACCTTTGGAGACCTCTGCCCAATCCCCTAAGAATTATTCCACACATAAGCAGCGTCGCTGTTTGAACAAGTAAAAGAAAAATATTGAATTTAAAGAACAAGCGGAAGTGGAATTGCTCCCGCAATCAGTGGTCTCTCGGGAGCAACAAGACAGTATGTGTAATAACGAGTTACCCCAGTCCATAACTCCCCTTCCTGACAGAAGGGCTAGTGCCCCATCAGGGAGGAGGTTGCAGAAGGGAGATCATGAGCATGAGTCGGACTTACCATGGACTCCCATGCCTTTAACAACTCCATTGGACTTAAGTAAAGTATCTATTGCAAAAGCAGTGTTGCGCAGAAGTGACTCCAAATCAATAAAAATGAGCTGCTAACAATGTGTGGTAACATCTAACTTTGCAGATACTTAGTTCTGCTGATTTTGACTTTGTGGAACCTTTGTAGGGGGGTACTTGGAGACTGTCTAATTCACTGTTGCTTACCAGTGACTGCCTCCCTATTGCGTGCACAAGCTGACTCTCTGGTATTTTTGGGCTAAATTTTGGATAAACCTATAACTCAAGCTAAAGTTGCTCCAGAGTGTTGCTGTAATAAGGACACTAAAGCCCTCCCCAGGATTAGTACAGCTAATGCAAAGGACACTGAGGGACCAAAGTTCGATAATGCCCAGGAGTGGAGGTGGTTGAAGTCTATGTTTGCAGGAACTGAAGACCAACCCCAATGATCTTTGACCTTGGCAGTTTGGAATACCAGAGACCACTTGCACTTTCTGAAAGCAGGCCCTTCGTTGGAGGTCTTGCAACAACATGATGTGTTCATGCACCAGGAAACCTGGCTGGTCGATCAATTCCTGCTTGATGGGTTTCAGATACGTCAAATTAAGGCAGAAAAGGGGCCAGTGGGGTACCTCACAGGGGTTTGATGATTGGGGTAAATAATGGCCTATCCTCCAGACAAATTATCACGATGGAGGAAGGTGGAAATGTGTTGATGGTTGAGGTGACTATGGGACAGCAGGCAGAGTTGGGGAAGGTGCTTTTTGTTAATGTGTATGACCCGCCCGGAGGGCTGGCTACCAAATCTATTTCTGTATACATTAATGAGATGTTATCTGAGTGGGTGACAGGTAATGTGAATGAAGGTATAATCCTGGCAGGGGGTTTGAATGCAAGGTTTGGCAAGCATTCCATTGAGGGGCACGGAGAGGGGGCAACTTCAGTCAACTGCATGGAATTAAAAACTTTGAATGCAAAAGGTAAAAAATTGCTAAAGTTCCTATGCGATTGGGACCGAGTAGTCCTTTATGGTAGATCCAAGGGAGACACACCAGGGAAACCGACTTGGCAGATGGGCAGCAGGCGTGCCACCTTGGACTAGGCTGCATGTAATAATACGTTGATGGAGAAAGTGCTGTTAATGTCTGTGTCCCCTCTGCATCCTCTCGAGTGACCAGTGATCACACAACCCTAACAGTTGAATGGGTGTGCGACTATAGGCGCTCTATAATAAAAGGACCTGCAAATCTAGGGTTCTCGCCATCAGGACATTGACTCCAATGGTCGGATAGGAATGTGAATAAGGCCTGTGAAATGATAAGAAAGGAGTTTAGCGATTATAGGGTACATTTCTATGCATGGGCTCCTAACAATATTGAAGTGTGGCTTAAATGTCAATCCAACTGCACAGGTAAAGGTAAGTGCAAGACCATGACCGTAACAGGGAAGGTATAAATACATGGGTATGATCCTGAGATTGACAGGGCAAAAAGGCTACTAAGAAGAAAATGATGGGCTGTCTGAGTCTCGAATGCTTCCCCTAGTATGGCAACACAGCTAAGATCACACCTGAAGACCCAGTTTCATAATTGGGTGAGAAGAAGAACTTGGGAAGGGAAGCTAGGCAACTGGGAGCATCTGATTCAAACCCTGTTGTCATGTAAAGCAGGGCCCATGTGGAGGATTCTTTCGAGTGCTAGGAAACTGATGGGCTCCCTGATACTGAACCTGATTATGGAGGGGGTTTGGATTGCCCACGTAGAGAGTAAAATGTTCACAGCTATGGAACCTAACCCTCCAATTGAACAGACTGAGCACAGCTGGCCCATCAATTTCACCTGATACAATATAGGCAGCCACTTGCGTGCTCTAAAGAATTCTAGAGTGCTGGGACCAAATGGTTTCCTCAGCGGTGTTGAAGAACGATCCTAGTTTATGGGCCAATGTATTACACCCTCTGTTTATTAAGGTATGCCAGGATAAGATCAGCCCTGACTCCTGACAGAAGGCTATTCTGGTCCCTGTTTTTAAGGCTGGAGACCGTTTGTTCCCTGACAACTACAGGCTCTTGTCGTTACTTGACATAGCTGGTAAGATGTTCGCTACCTATGTGCTGGAACACCTTCAAGCCTGGGCTAGTGAAGCCAATATTCTTCATCCCTGCCAGACTGGGTTTAGACCTGGATTCGGTACGGTCCATAATCTTAGAGTTTTGTACACGTTAATTACTCAATCTCATACTCCGGCATGCCTCTCTTTGTACATTGCATTTGTCGATTTTCGATCAGCTTTCGATCAGGTAGACCGTGGGTTATTATGGGGAAAGCTACGACAGTGGGGGATGTCCCAGCTGGCTTTTGGAGGTCATCAGGGCACTGCATGAGGACAACACTGCTAGGATCAGATTGAGTGACCAGGGGATCTTGTCTGATGCAATACGCATTAACATGGGGGTGAGGCTGGGGTGTATGCTTGCCCGCTACTCTTTAATATCTATGTGGTGGATTTATTGGCCCGATTATTTGCAAGAGCCAAAGATTGGAAACATCAGTATCGGTGGCATGTTATATGCCAACGATCTACCCATGTTCGATCATATGATTACAGGTCTGAAAGCAATGTTGGAGGAATTGGCTGCTTATGCTGTTGAATTAAAATGTCAATTAACCTCGGTAAGACCAAGGGGATGTTAGTATCCTCTAAGAAAATCTGTAGGGTGATCGCTCAACCTCCATGGGGACCATTGAGTACGTAGATGGATATAACTATCTGGGGTTGGAGATTTCTGGGAATCATGGTTATACTGAAATGATAGCGACTAAGGTCAGTAGGGCTAGGCAAGTAACTGGGGTTTGCAGGAAATTCATTAAGGAGCACTCAGGTTTCACATTAACGTGGTTATAACGCTTTATAAGCAGTGGTTATGCCCAACAATACTGTACAGGCTTGATGCCCTAGTGATGAAAGATCTTAAATGGCTGTATGGGGTGGAGTCCAGATTTTGGAGATCTGTACTAGGTCTTCCCAAATCAACTTCTGTTGAATATATCAATTTGGAATTTGGTCTTACATCTCTTAGAGCCCAGTTGTTAATCAGAAGAGGTTGTCTGATGTTGAAATCTAGAACGCCCCCCCTGCCTTGTCTTGAGCATCTTGCGTGCGAACTACAAGCCCAAACGGGGTGACGGTATTAAATCTGCGCACTTTTTACTATTCCATTAGCTCTGTGAGGAGGTGGGATGGCAAGCCGATATTGACCGCTGCGCCAATATTGAATACCTAAAAGGCACTTTTAAGCACAGAATACAGAAATACCATTGGGTATGTAATTATAACCATCTTAACACTCTGAAAAGCCATATTAGTGTTGAGATTGCGGAACATCGTTATATGAGGAATGAGTGTTACCTTGAACTTTGTCCCGACCCAAAGGTCTGTGATTTTTATTTGCAGTTCCGCATGAATTAATTGCCAGTGCTGTCTGTTTGTGGGGCATGGAAAAAGATCCTCTGAGAGGCCAGATATTGCAGGATTTGTAAAATTGTTA
This sequence comes from Ambystoma mexicanum, assembly GCF_040938575.1. Classification (NCBI taxonomy): domain Eukaryota; kingdom Metazoa; phylum Chordata; class Amphibia; order Caudata; family Ambystomatidae; genus Ambystoma; species Ambystoma mexicanum. Next base: position 379,125,846 of record NC_090927.1, on the reverse strand, counting down.
CCATTTCTGAGACAGCAAATCATGTGCTGACGGAATGCCCAAGACTTGGTTCCCTGTAAATGCTTGCCTTGGGACTTCTGGTCTATAATTTAGATGCCATTAAATGTGACGAGTTTTGTGAGTTCTGTGTAAACACTACATCAATGTCAGCAGTGTTGGCCCTTTTTAGGGTCTGGCAGACTGTGATGTTATTGCTGGTTTAGTTCACCTTATGTAAGGATTTATATCGGGATAATTCTGGTCAGTAGTTGGCCTGAGTAAAAGTTAATAGTGGGTCCTCCATGTGGGTTATTGGCCAATTGGTGAATAATGATTTTGTTCTTACTTCCATTTTCTTTTCTTTTAATGTGATGTGTTTTATTATTTCAAGTTGTACACATATTCTTTTAAGTGCTGGAAATTGATTATTTTAGATACTCAAGTGAGTATGTGTGATTAGTGTTTTAGTAACTGTAAATATTGTAAAAGTTCAGTTAATTTTGAACTATCATACAATAAATAAATATGTCCACACACAGCACACACTCATAAAGAGAGATCGAGGAAATTAAAGAGTACAGGATGCAAAGGATGTCTTACCTCATAGCTGTGAGGGGAATAGTGGGGATGCCCCTGCCCCCTGCAATGGGAGTTGGACAAAGACAAGTGGGAATGTAAACATTCAGTGGGCATTGTCTGAATGTAGAAGACTGAAGCTGGTCCTAGCCCTGTATTACTATAGAGAGGACGCTGGCGTATGAATAGTGTGCTGACTGTCTAGAGAGACCCTAATCCTATTCTCTCCACTAAAGATGAACATTTAACAACACCTGTTGCTAATAGCTACTCATAGTTAAAACACCAAAACGTCATGGCATCATTGGCAGTATTGCGTTATTTACTGGTGCATTCAGTGCATGACAAATTATTTGGGTGTCTGGTTATTTGATGGCAAAATCTCCAAATATTTTGAGCACCTGGGCCTATGATTGAAAAACATGGCATATGGTCTGAGTAAATGGGCATATGACTGGCAATACGAGGCAATAATGATTGCAATATCTAATATAGGATAAAACACCTGGTAACTGAGTGTAGCACCCTGGCATATGACGGCCATGGCTAGGAAATTGTGTCAGCAACTGGACACATGATAGATGGCTTCACAGAAAACGATGTCACTCTACACAATAATATACATTGATTATGTCAATTCACCCCCCCACACCCCTATGAGTGTAGCAGTATTAGCAATGTGTGTCCTGCCATATAGAACTACAGTTACCACCACTGGTAAATGTGGTATTTCATCCAGAGTATGAGTTGTGGTTAGTCCACATTCTGTAGTCCCATTGGATTGTATTGGAAAATGGAGCAATTACCTCCAGAGGTAAGTACCGAGGAAGTCGTGCATGACCTTAAAATGTAAAAACAATGTACATAATATAACATCTATATTTGAAATACACTCTGTGTGAATGTCGCATTATGCCTTCGGGTGAAGCAATAGTGTGTATCATCGGTTGGGTGATGTTTATCTACGACAATTCGGAAAGCATCCACACCAATTTGTGCACCTACTTTATTCACAACAAACAGCGTTGTCTGTGTTAATTCTGCTCCTCTCCCCTCTGCGGGTGGTAGGATGGCTTTCTACCCCTTCGGGCGAAGGAACCTCTTGCGCACAGCTCGCAGGACCACTACAGACTTTCGCTGAAGGTCTCAGGCCGCCTCACTCTCCGTGTAGAAAGCCATCCTACCACCAGCAGAGGGGAGAGGAGCAGAATTAACACAGACAACGCTGTTTGTTGTGAATAAAGTAGGCACACACATTGGTGCCCCTAGTCTAGCCCTGATGAATGTGGCCTACCAACCCAGAACCACAGAAACCGGTCGGCTTTAGACCTGACCTAGTGCAAATTTCTACCCGCACAGGTTCAGTTTGTTCCTAGAAAGGATCCCCACAATAATAAACCAGGGGTCCAAGTTCATAAGGAAACCTATTGAGAGGAACCTATCGAAGAACGCTATCTTCCTTGTTTTTAGTGAACCCTGCACCTGCCAATACAGAGAAAACCCATTAAAGAAAACAATGGGCCTCATTACACGGACGGCGGTAAGGGTTAACGGTCACCGTTAATGGCAACGGTGACCGTTAACCCTTACCGCAGTACTACGAGGTCCCTTTGCGGGTTGGTGCTCTAACGCCTGCTTTTTGCAGGCGTTAAAAACCAACCCGCTAAGGGACCTCGGAGCTAATTACGGCACCGCAAAATTGCGGTGCCGTAATTAGCGCCTTCCCCATTCCCATAGAGCCCTATGGGGCAGAAATGGGAATGGGGAAGGGCAATGGCGGAAGGGGGATTTACCGCCCCACCGACCTTGGAATGGGGCGGTAAATCCCCTTTCCGCCAAGGCGGTGCCGGTAATTTACCGGCATGGTCCAGGGTGCTAATAGCACCCTGGATCACCGCCTTCCGTGTAATGAGGCCCAATGTCTTTCATCTGCAAGGCAGCAGCCGCATGCGAAGACCAAGGTGGTCTAGCATGTGCCTTTTAGCACACACAGTGCATAAGAGACGAATTGGAAAGCCCTGTCAGAGAAGCTGGTCCTTTGCAACCTATTCCCACACGACAAGCTGTGTTTTTTCAGTGTGACTACGATTTTGGGCAATTCACAGTTGGCAATCCCATAAACAGTCCTTTGTGTTTTGTTTAGGTTGTAAAGCATTCCAGTTGCTGAGGGCTAGAAGGAAGAAAGAGCAGAAACTGAGGGGGTACAAGGAGGTTTAGGAAAGATAAGGAGATGAAGATGTTGAGATGAAGATTGCCCATGCTTATAGCACAGGCTAGTCTTAATTCTATCAAAGACAAAGGAGGCGAGCATTACGCTTTCTTTCTTTATTACTGGTCCCACAGTTTTTCACATTCGTCAACATTTTTAACAATTCAAATTACGTTTCTTGTCTCTCAGCAGGTCAGCCTGAGCTGAAAACCAAAAGAGGTAATCCCAGAGTACAACATTTTTTCAAACTACAAATCCCCATAATCCTTGAGTCTAAGGTAGTCCGGGGCTGACCCTCTGCCCTGTCAGGTTCTGTCTCCACATATAAATAAGCCTCTTCCTGCAGCCAACTCCTTTCTTTGTTGCTGCTCAAAGATAAGTGCATCTTACCTTTGCGTTTTAATGGCGTTACATGAAATGTTTTAGAAAGGCGCGTAGGTGTGTATAAAGTAGGCTCACGCTTTACTGCTGTGTCAGACAAGGAGGGTCATTACGACCTTGGAGGTAACCATGCCGCAATTTGCGGCATGGTTACCCCCTTACCGGGTACCAAGTCTGCGTTCCTTGAATGAGGAATTACCGGGCCATTCCAACATTGGAGGACCCGGTAATTCCTCATTCAAGGAACCCAGACTCAGTACATCCCCATTCACATTCGAGCCGCCATAGGGCTCAATGGGAATGGAGAGGGAGCTAACAACGGGCCCATTAATAACGGGCCTGTTGTTAGCTCCCTGGTCTGCTAGCGGGACCCGCTAATGGCGCCTGGTTTTACCAGGCACCCTTTGCAGGTCCCGCGAGCAGACTGGTAATGTGGCTGTAAGGGGTTGATGGCTTCGGCACCATTACCAGCGCCGTTAACCCCTTACCGCCAAGGTTGTAATGACCCCCAAGGTATGAGTAACTTGACGAGTCAACGGGAAGGACGATAGATGGGGACTTTTGGTGTACTGAACGCCACAGATTTGGTAAGTACTGTGGTGAGGAGCAGGACCAGAGCTGCTAGCGAACATGTTTGCATTAGGCACCCCCTCCCTGCCCCTCTAACAGTCTTCGCATTCAGAGTGCAGGAAGGTTCAACGTAGGGTGCTAGGACCCTGCAGGAGCACGATTCACAGTGCCGTATCCCGGCATACAATGTGGGACATTTTGGAACTTCCCAATAATGGCAGACACCTTCCCCGAGTGCTGCACAGAGTTAGAACGTACATTTTTCTGAGTGCTGCACAGAGTTAGAACACAAAAAAAAAGAGGAAGGATTATGCAGATGTAAAGTTTGCAAGACACTGCCAGACCCAAACATTTTAAAAATGTTTAAAAAAATTAAAGATGTGGAAGTAGTAATAAAGAAAGCATAATGTTCGCCTCCTGTCTTGACATAGAACGAGGAGAACATGAAGGAGAGTAGCAACAAGCAAGAAAAGCAAGATAGGGGGGGTGCCAGACCACAATAGGACTTCAAGGCAATTCAGAGAAAATGAAAGAGATGAGAGACATGAGGGAGAAAAGTGATAGAGATAAAAGAGTGCGTAACAGAGTGAGCAGGAGGTGAAAAAAGAAAACAAATAGCAAAATTGAAAAATGAGCATAGATGAGTGAGGTGTGAGCAAGAAATGCTAAAGAACAGGGCAGAGCAGTAGTGAAGATGAGAAAGGATGCAAGACTTTATAAGAAGTTTAGCGGCATGAAAGGATAAATACGGATGATACCATGAAAAGAAGAAAGTGGCAAGAGCGGCCCGTCAAAGATATATGGGAGGCAAGGGCTAAAGATGGGTCAAAGATGACACCAAGATTGAGGGCAGAGGTGGAGAAAGGGAGGGTCGGAGGGAGAAAGAGTAGACCCCAGGCGGGTGGGAGAGGAGTGGAAACAGGTGGAAAATAGAGAATGTCTGTTTTTGAGAGATTGAAAGGAAGGAAGTGGGAGTGCATCTATGCCTGGATGAATGAAAGGCAGGAGGAAACAGAGTCGTGGAGGGAGTCATCAGATCTAGAAAAAGAGAAGATTTGTGAATCGTCCACATACAAATGAGAAGAAAGGTTGAACAATTCAATTACAGAGAATAGGAGAATGGTATGGGTAGAAAAAAGTAGAGAGCCCAAGACTGAGTCTTGGGGAACACCATATTCAAGAGATTGGGGAGGAGAAGTGTGCCTAGCTCAGCATGAGAAAAAAGAGCAATTGGAGAGGTAAGAGCAGAACTAGTTAATGACAGAAGTGGAAAGCCCAAGTGCAGAAAGCGAAGAAATCAGAGCAGGATGATACATCATGTCAAAATCTGCAGGATGTGTATTGAAGACAATTTAGCATGACAAGACGAGAAGAGAGAGTTGGTCACATGAAGAAGAGCAGTTTCTGTGGAGTGAGCAAGGCAGAACCCAGATTGGGTCAGAGGAAGAAGAGAGTGATAGTGAGATATGAGGAAAACAACTTGTCCAAGAAGTTTAGAAAGAAATGGAAGAAGGGAAATAGGAAGATAGAAAGAGAAGAGGGTTTCAGAGAGGGCATTTTTAGGATAGGAATGATTAGATCATGTTTGAAGGAGGAGGAGAAGGTTATAGAAGACAGTGAGTGAATAAAGAGAGATTTCAGGAAAGGAATGATTGAGGGGTAGACAGTGGAGATAAGAGACGACACAAAGGAACAAGCGGAGAAGCAGTGATGTGTGCCTAGGCGAGGATAGAGGCAGTGTGTCAATCATTAAGGGAGGTAAACAGGAGAGGAGGAGAGGTGGAAGGTATATGCGTAGGTATAGATAGAGAGAGAGAGACACAGATTGAGAGGAGGCGTCGGCTAAGGTTGAATACAAATTGGTGACTTTGGAGACAAATAAGTAAGCAAAGTCAGAAGAGGACAGGGAAGAAGAGATGGAAGGGTCAGATGCCGGAGGGCACAGCATCTTGTTTATGACCTGGAATAGGCAACAGGGATGGCGAGAGAGAGAAGAGGTAAGAGAAGAAAATTACTTCTTTTTGGCTGTAAGGAGAGAGGCATCATATGAGGAGTGTAGTGAACGTTTTTCCAGGAATGCTCTGCCTTGTACAAGGGGGAGCAAAGGGAGAGAAGAGAGCCAAGGCCAGGGGTCAACCACGACTGAGGAGACTTGCGGGAGGGAGATAAAGGCAGTGAAGGGTGAAGCAGGTCAAGAGTAGAAGAAAGAGCACTTTGAAGAGCAGTAGAAGAAATAGGAAGCATAGAAAAAGATGGAAGAGAGGAGAGAGCATCGAAAAGAGAGGAAAGGAAGGAGACAGGGGAAAAGAACAAAGATCACAACAAAGGAATATGGTTGGAGAAGAGGGAGGAATAGGAGTAGAGGGGAGAGAATAGGAGAATGACAGCAATGAATGATCAGAGGAATACATTAAGTTTGCAGAGATTGTGGGGTCAAGTGGGAGAGAGGAAAAAATCAGATCAAGCGATGACACAGAGAGCAGACAGCAGCAGACACGACCCGCAGAGTCAGAGAGGGTGCTGGTGAGTGGGAGCCTGAGGCAGAGCCAGAGCTAGCAGGGTGAGCAGAGGGCAGATGTCGAGTCAGTAGAGTCAGCAGGTTGTGCGTTCTGTGACTTGCAGTGTGCATTATATTCTCACTGTATACATTGCATGCATCGCGCTGTTCACACGCTCCATTCAGTGTGCCCTGATTTACAGCCCCTTTTACTCAGTAGTTGTGGAAAACGCAGCTCACAGCATTTAAATACTTTATACACAATGTATTATACAGAAGCTGCCCCATCTTGTTAGGAGACCAGTGCCTTAAAGTCCAGTAGGCAAAGTTTAGTCTACTGCCTGTTAGCCCGTCGGTTGCTGAGCAGTGCCGGGGCTGAAAGCAAAGGTCCACTTGACCAGCTATTTAAGCACAGTTTTCCCAGTGCTGATCCGGTGAAGGGGCTGCCTCCTGGTCAGACGGCTGTTGATAACCTAGAGACTCTGGGCTGCTGCACCCTTTGATCTAGGTGCTGCTGAGCTACTTTAAACAGTTGATTTCAGTGCAGCGTGTTTCATGGTGTTTGTGGAGATCCCTGTGGATACAGCACGCACCAAAGCAACTAATGACCCGACAAGTAAAATTAAGCAACTTGAATATTCAATTAGGAAATTAATTAACAGAAAACTGCACGCTGTCACACTCGGCAGATATTATAAAGTACAAAGAATCCCTCAAGGGCTGAGGATACCACTGCGTCCAACCTTATGCAAAGACAGCAAGGATTTCGTCGAAAAGTGGGAACAGATCCTCAATAAGTGCTCACTAGATCTGATACTGCTGACTATCAAAGAACTATCAGGAAACATTGGACAACTCGAAAATGAAATAGAAGTACTGTCAAATGAAATTACACAGATAACTAATACTGAATCTTTCGCAGAAATATTGGCAGATATTAATATCAAGCTTGAAAGCTACGAGCAGGACCTTGAAGCTAGGAAAGTTAGAAAGTTCCGCAGGGATACCTATGACTATTTGAACAACGAAGTATATACATGGGCAGATAAGTACTCTCAACCAAATATAAGAACAAAAAAATCCACCAGTGATAACAGCAGTTCTGAGTCAGATACTGCGGAAATAAGACCACAACAAAGTACAGATATCCAGGCAGCAAGCAGCACAGGAATAGGTAGAAGACTACCACAACCTATCACAGAAGGTTTTTTAGATCAAAGAGGAAAAGGACAAGAAGAGGGAAGAGGAAGAAGATATCAAGGAGTGCAGACCAGACAACAGGCGAGTCGAAATTAGTAGCAAATTTGTCTAGAAGAACTTTATCTAGGCAAGAAGTCCAAACATTGGAAAAAGGTTTGAAATTTGTACCGACTCATAGCACAAATAAGTTTCAGACGAAAGTAGAAGTATACAAACTCATACGCAAGCTGAAGCTCAAAACATATTTCGCAGAAACAGCGAATGCGCCAGTGCCTGAGACTACAAGTCAATATTTAGAATTCAAACCTAAGAGTACATTTTGTGCCCCAATACATGTACCAGCAATAGATATCTTTGAAAAAATGGTGATGAAAGATCTATCGCAAGTTCAATTTGGAAAACCAAAGAGGTATAACTTAAACAGAGGTGAACGCTCACAGATCAAAAATTTGTTCTCGGATGACTCTATTACTATCAGACCAGCTGATAAGGGCGGTGCTATTGTAATACAAGATACCGAAGATTACCAGAATGAATGCCTAAGGCAATTAGCAGACAGTAATACATATAAGGAATTACCACATAACCCTACTATGGAAATAAAAAATGAGTTATCAATACTTTTAGATAATGCAGTGGAAAATCAGTGGATTACAGAGAAAACAAAGTCATATCTCTTTACAGCATATCCTAAGATGCCTCATCTATATATCCTTCCTAAAATACACAAAAGGATTGATAAACCACCAGGAAGACCAATAGTGGCAGCAACGGAGAGTATTCTACAACCTTTGGGCACATACATAGATTATTTTTTGCAACCGTTAGTACAGAGGACCTCGACTTTTGTCAAAGACACCACCCACTTTTTGCAAATACTTAATCAGATCGAATTGGATGAACAAGACATTCTGTTTACTATAGACGTGGTAAGTCTATACACAAGCATACCACATGATCAGGGCCAAGAGGCAGTTCAGACTCTCTTACTTCAAAGTGAAGAGATTGGAGCTAACAAGGAATTCCTTATGATTTTACTGGAGTTTATAGCCACACATTCATGTTTCGAGTATAACCAAAAGTACTACAAACAAATATCGGGGACAGCTATGGGGGCAACCATGGCGCCAGCCTATGCTAATTCTTTTATGTACATATTTGAAAGCAAGTACATCTTAGAAGACACCAGATGGAAACCACACTTAAAAACTTGGGTCAGGTACATTGATGATATTTTTGGAGTATGGTCCGGAAAAAGGGAAGATTTGGACATTTTCTTGAGATACCTAAATGGCATTGATACACGTTTACAATTTACCCTAGAGGTCGGCGACCCTAATATACATTACTTGGATGTAAAAACGGTAATCAATGGGAACAGGATCAACACAACATTATACACTAAACAAACTGATCGAAATAACCTCCTTCATCGTATGAGCTTCCACCCACCCAATCTACTGCGGAATCTACCATTTGGACAAATGTTGAGAATAAAGCGGATCGTTAGTGACCCAGAAGACTGTGAGAGACAACTACAACTACTTCACTAACGGCTGAAAGAAAGAGGTTATCCCGAGACAGATTTACAAATAGCACGCGAGAAGACTAGAACACAGACGAGAGACCAACTTCTCACCAAAAGAACAGAACGAGAGAATCCTGAATTAGTGTTCATCACTACATATGCCATACAAAGCAATAAAATCAAGGATATCATTCGAGATAGATGGAACATACTTACAAGTGATGCACGAATTAAAGATCTCTTTCCACAACCGCCGATCTTTGCTTACAAAAGAAGCAATAACCTACGCAACATGTTGGTAAATACGAGAAGCAAGGATTCAAATAGGAAACCAGACAAACATCCCGGTACCTACCCTTGTATGAGTTGCAGTAATTGTAATAACGTAATGAAAGGCAATACCATAATGCACCCAAAAACTGGAGCTAAAATTAAACTAAGATATCATGCGACATGTTTGTCAGAAAATGTTGTTTATGCCATCAAGTGTCCATGCGGGATATACTATGTGGGAGAAACAGCTCGAAAGATACGAGTCAGAATAAATGAACACAAGTCGTGTATTCGCAATAAAAACATGACCTCAGCAGTAGCTAGACATTTTATGACAAAGGGACATTCTATTGCACAACTCAGATTTGCAGTACTAGAGGTGCAACCCACCAAAATGGCTACTAAAGATATGAAGAAATGGAGGGCACAACAGGAAGCGTTTTGGATTGATAAACTTGACTCTTTATCACCTGATGGAATTAATGAAGAGTTCGATCTAAGTTGTTTCTTATGATATGCATGTTGGCTATGTTCATTGATGTTTTGGATGTTTTTATGATTTTTCTCTAATTGCAGCGTATGGAATGTAGAGTTACGTTTTGTCACACTTTTTCTTTGCTATCTATATTTTTCATTTAGCAATCAGAGAAGTAATTTAGAAAACATTGAACATTTTGACCTTGTAATGGTCACTTCCAAGTAGTGGTTCTGCTTTATTTCTTACTATGACTAATGGCATTACGAAAGCTTTCAATTTCCTTTTTTCCCCTTTTTTCTTTCTTCTTTCTTTTTTCCTTCTTTCTTTCCGTTACCACCACCTGATGCATTTACGTCATAACTAACATAGTGTTTTGCTACACATTGACACCAAGAGCGAAACGTTATAGTAGATCGTAATAAGTTATAAGCTTACTGTGAGTCTTTAATATCAGGACACAAATACTGATCCCTTGCAACCTTTCCTTACTACTTTTGAGCACTTTGAGATCCATCCGACCCCCCCGTCCCACAGTCGGCATTTTTTCAAGCACCCCTTTTCCGTGTGTTAATGGTAGATTCCACTTTCACCGACAAGCTCGCTCTGCTGTAAGCCATGGGATTTGCCACATAGTAGCATAACAACGACTCTCTTTTTTCATTTTTTTATAATATTTAGTGAAGTCAGCCAAAAGGGAGGTCCATGCATCTCTGACGATTTGAGGTTCTCATTGTTATAGGACTTAATTTTTACAGGAGAATATTGCACTTAACGAGAGAGACTTTATTTTCATTTATTTTTTGCAATTGGTTTGCGGTAATGTTGATGGAAATTACTATTCCTTCAATATATATTATATGTTTCACTGGTATTCTAAAGAAGTCGGTTTCATTACAAAATGGCCGCCACCTTTATTCACTATTCTCCTCCTGTTCTCACGTAACCATAGCAACTTGAAATAACTTAGCTGCTTGCAAAGTAACGCGCGTCCTCGCGGTCTCACTCAGTCTTGTGATCGTTCCGAAGAGGAAAGGTATGAATGAGCATTCCTGTCAAGTTCTTTTGTTTAGCCCGAATATATAGGCTAGCAGCTGTCATACACATATATTTACAGAGCGTTCTGATGAGTGCTAGTTTTATGCACGTACACAAGACATTGCGCAGGGAGATTCTCCAGTCAGCTCTTTTCATGCACCGTTTCAATAAAAGGGAAACCAGGTCAGTTTTTATTGCAATAAGCTTGTAACGATCATGGAAACGTTCTTCTTTTTTAGAGTAATGATTCATTTCCGTTCATATTGCTTTTTTCTTCTTTCTTTTTTCCAATGGTGATTCACAACTTGTAATTGCTGCGTTTTCCTGCAATTTATCCGTATGTATATATTTCTTACCTTATACATAATGCATGATTATGTATGGCTGTTTTCTCTGCTCTGTGACATACACTTATGTAATGGACAAAAAATGGTGTAAATAATGCTGGAATCCATGTGACATACTAATATTATGCGCGAAATTGATATATACAATGCGGGTCAATACTGTTTGATCTCAATGTTGTTTTACAATGGTGATGTCATTATGCTGTATTTTTGTTATGATGACCCTTACTAGGCCCTGATGAAGGAAGTAGTATTCCGAAATGCATTGGCCACCCCTATAGGCACCTGCATGAACAGAGTTTTATTTACCTCACTATATTGTGAATTAAAGCTAACTACATGAAAAAGAATTGTAGTGCATATAATTCTTAAATTTTTGGGACTCAAATCCATTACTAACTAAAGGAATCCACTATTAAGTGGGCATAGGAGTGCAGCCCACACCGCTGGCTTCACGGCCAAGGTCTTCGAATATATGATCCCTGTGGAAATGTCACTCCTCGGATCCTATTCAGTGAGGAGTCAATCATATCTGGAAAAGCCCATATAAACAGTGGGTCTACAACTTGCGCAAATCTAAAAAAAAGCAAACCACCAAACCTTATTGGTATAAAAAAACGGGCATGACAAGTTCGCCTATACTAGTCGACAGCCTGCAAATTAATGCTGACGATTTTACAAGAAGAGATTTTGTTGAGAAGGGGGGATCTACCCTACTGCCCTCAAGGGCCCGATCACCGAGTATTTCCCTTCAAAAAGTGTCAAAACCACCAGGACCTCGACAGACCTTCATAAAGATGCTGCCCGATCTACAAATCAGCAGGAGCTGGCCCCTTGGGAGCCACGATTGACTCCACTTTTGGAGAGGTAGATAATAATTCTCTATTGCGGCTATTTTATCAGATGTGCTCTGGTGGGGTGATAGGTGTGCTCTGGTGAAACTGTACCTGTGAAGGACCTGACCTTTATGGCTGATGATGACCTATATTCTATTCCACCTCCCCTCCCTCCACCTACGGCCCTAATACCAAGGGTTCTGTTAAAAGTGCCTGGGCCCCACTCCAGGATTGTTAGCTCCTTGTTGATAGTCCCGGCAGATGAAGTGGGGCCAATTCGGGGTGAAAGGCTATCTACTTCCCCAACACTGTTCACGTCCCCCAACCCAAACCTTTTGTAAAATGTGGATGAGCAAGGGATAGCCGATTTACATCTCCAGGATGCTGGCGACCTTGGAAACTTGAGTGTGGACTCAAGGGTTCAGATAACCCAGCTAGAAGAAAGAGTTTCATGGGACGTCTTAAAGTTTGCAGTGAAAATCCTGCTTAAACTGTGTGGTAGTACCCACAATGAAGTCCTTAAACAGGCGGATCAAATGCAGCTGCTACAAGAAGGACTCGGCCAAATGCATGGGGGTGATACTGAGATTGGAGGAAGCCAGTGTGGCTGATCCCCAAAAAGAAAGGGAGGAGACCTTCGCCAATGATGATCCGATATCAATCCCATCCCAGGGTTTGGACCAGGATGGTGTACCTTTGGAGACCTCTGCCCAATCCCCTAAGAATTATTCCACACATAAGCAGCGTCGCTGTTTGAACAAGTAAAAGAAAAAATTGAATTTAAAGAACAAGCGGAAGTGGAATTGCTCTCGCAATCAGTGGCCTCTCGGGAGCAACAAGACAGTATGTGTAATAACGAGTTACCCCAGTCCATAACTCTCCTTCCTGACAGAAGGGCTAGTGCCCCATCAGGGAGGGGGTTGCAGAAGGACTCCATGCCTTTGACAACTCCATTGGACTTAAGTAAAGTATCTATTGCGAGAAGCAGTGGTGCGCAGAAGCGACTCCAAATCAATAAAAATGTGCTGCTAACAATTTGTGGTAACATCCCACTTTGCAGATACTTAGTTCTGCTGATTTTGACTTTGTGGAACCTTTGAAGGGGAGGTACTTGGAGACTCTCTAATTCACTGTTGCTTACCAGTGACTGCCTCCCTATTGCGTGCACAAGCTGACTCTCTGGTATTTTTGGGCTACATTTTGGATAAACCTATAACTGAAGCTAAAGTTGCTCCAGGGTGTTGCTGTAATAAGGACACTAAAGCCCTCCCCAGGATTAGTACAGCTAATGTAAAGGACACTGAGGGACCAAAGTTTGATAATGCCCAGGGTTGGAGGTGGTTGAACTCTATGTTTGCAGGAACTGAAGACCAACCCCAATGATCTTTGACCTTGGTAGTTTGGAATACCAGAGACCACTCGCACTTTCTGAAAGCAGGCCGTTCGTTGGAGGTCTTGCAACAACATGAGGTGTTCATGCACCAGGAAACCTGCCTGGTCGATCAATTCCTGCTTGATGGGTTTCAGATATGTCAAATTAAGGCAGAGAAGGGGCCAGTGGGGCGCCCTCACAGGGGTTTGATGATTGGGGTAAATAATGCCCTATCCTCCTGAAAAATTATCACGATGGAGGAAGGTGGAAATGTGTTGATGGTTGAGGTGACTATGGGAGGGCAGGCAGAGAGGGGGAAGGTGCTTTTTGTTAATGTGTATGACCCGCCCGGAGGGCTGGCTACCAAATCTATTTCTGTGTACATTAATGAGATGTTATCTGAGTGGGTGACAGGTAATGTGAATGAAGGTATAATCCTGGCAGGGGGTTTGAATGCGAGGTTTGGCAAGCATTCCATTGAGGGGCATGGGGAGGGGGGAACTTCAGTCAACTGCATGGAATTTAAAACTTTGAATGCAAAAGTTAAAAAATTGTTAAAGTTCCTACGCGATTGGGACCCGGTAGTCCTTAATGATAAATCCAAGGGAGACACACCAGGGAAACCAACTTGGCAGATGGGCAGCAGGCGTGCCACCTTGGACTAAACTGCATGTAATAATACGTTGATGGAGAAAGTGCTGTTAATGTCTGTGTCCCCTCTGCATCCTCTCAAGTGACCAGTGATCACGCAACCCTAACTGTTGAATGGGTGTGCGACTATAGGTGCTCTATAATGAAAGGACCTGCAAATCTGGGGTTCTCGCTATCAGGACATTGACTCCAATGGTTGGATAGGAATGTGAATAAGGCCTGGGAAATGCTAAGAAAGGTGTTTAGCGATTATAGGGTAAATTTCTATGCATGGACTCCTAACACGATTGAAGTGTGGCTTAAATGTCGATCCAACTGCACAGGTAAAGGTACGTGCAAGACCATGACCGTAACAGGGAAGGTATAAATACATGTGTATGAACCTGAGATTAACAGGGCAAAAAGACTACTAAGAAGAAAATGATGGGCTGTCTGAGTCTCAAATGCTTTCCCCAGTATGGCAACACAGCTAAGATCTCACCTGAAGACCTAGTTTCATAATTGGGTGAGAAGAAGAACTTGGGAAGGGAAGCTGGGCAACTGGTAGCATCTGATTCAAACCCTCTTGTCATGTAAAGCAGGGTCCATGTGGAGGATTCTTTCGAGTGCTAGGAAACTGACGGGCTCCCTGATACTGAACCTGATTATGGAGGGGGTTTGGATTGCCCACGTAGAAAGTAAAATGTTCACAGCTATGGAGCCTAACCCTCCAATTGAACAGACTGAGCGCAACTGGCCCATCAATTTCACCTGATACAATATAGGCCGCCACTTGCGTGCTCTAAAGAGTTTTAGAGTCCGGGACCAAATGGTTCTCCTCAGCGGTGTTGAAGAATGATCCTAGTTTAAGGGCCAATGTCTTACACCCTCTGTTTATTAAGGTATGCCAGGATAAAATCAGCCCTGACTCCTGACAGAAGGCTATTCTGGTTCCTGTTTTTAAGGCTGGTGACCGTTTGTTCCCTGACAACTACAGGCTCTTGTCGTTACTTGACATAGCTGGTAAGATGTTCGCTACCTATGTGCTGGAACACCTTCAAGCCTGGGCTAGTGAAGCCAATATTCTTCATCCCTGCCAGACTGGGTTTAGACCTGGATTCGGTACGGTCCATAATCTTAGAGTTTTGTACACGTTAATTACTCAAGCTAATACTCCGCAGGCCTCTCTTTGTACATTGCATTTGTCGATTTTCAATCAGCTTTCGATCAGGTAGACCGTGGTTTGTTATGGGGAAAGCTACGACAGTGGGGGTGTCCCTGCTGGCTTTGGAGGTCATCAGGGCACTGCATGAGGACAACACTGCTAGGATCAGATTTAGTGACCAGGGGATCTTGTCTGATGCAATACGCATTAACATGGGGGTGAGGCTGGGGTGTATGCTTGCCCGCTACTCTTTAATATCTATGTGGTGGATTTATTGGCCCAATTATTGGCAAGAGCTTAAGATTGGAAACATCAGTATCGGTGGCATGTTATATGCCAACGATCTACCCATGTTCGATCATATGATTACAGGTCTGAAAGCAATGTTGGAGGAATTGGCTGCTTATGCTGTTGAATTTAAATTGTCAATTAACCTCGGTTAGACCAAGGGGATGTTAGTATCCTCTAAGAAAATCTGTAGGGTCAAGCGCTCGACCTCCATGGGGACCATTGAGTACGTAGATGGATATAAGTATCTGGGGTTGGAGATTTCTGGTACTCATGGTTATACTGAAATCATAGCGACTAAGGTCAGTAGGTTTAGGCAAGTAACTGGGGTTTGCAGGAAATTCCTTGAGGAGCATTCAGGTTTCACATTAACGTGGTTATGACGCTTCATAAGCAGTGGTTATGCCCAACAATACTGTACAGGCTTGATGCCCCAGCGATGAAAGATCTTAAATGGCTGTATGGGGTGGAGTCCAGATTTTGGAGATCTGTACTAGGTCTTCCCAAATCAACTTCTGTTGAATATATCAATTTGGAATTTGGTCTTACATGTCTTAGAGCCCAGTTATTAATCATAAGAGGTTGTCTGATGTTGAAATCTAGAACGCCCCACCTGCCTTGTCTTGAGCATCTTGCGTGCTTACTACAAGCCTAAACGGGGTGACGGTATTAAATCTGCGCACTTTTTACTATTCCATTAGCTCTGTGAGGAGGTAGGATGGCAAGCCGATATTGACTGCTGCGCCAATATTGAATTCCTAAAAGGCACTTTTAAGCACAGAATACAGAAATACCATTGGGTATGTAATTATAACCATCTTAACACTCTGAAAAGCCATATTAGTGTTGAGATTGCAGGGCATCGTTATATGAGGAATGAGTGTTACCTTGAACTTTGTCCCGACCCAAAGGTCTGTGATTTTTATTTGCAGTTCCGCATGAATCAATTGCCAGTGCTGTCTGTTTGTGGGGCATGGAAAAAGATCCTCTGAGAGGCCAGATATTGCAGGATTTGTAAAATTGTTACCATTTCTGAGACAGCAAATCATGTGCTGACGGAATGCACAAGACTTGGTTCCCTATATATGGTTGCCTTGGGACTTCTGGTCTATAATTTAGATACCATTAAAAGTGACGAGTTTTGGGTGTTCTGTGTACACACTACATCAATGTCAGCAGTGTTGGCCCTTTTTAGGGTCTGGCAGACTGTGATGTTATTGCTGGTTTAGTTCACCTTATGTAAGGATTTATATCGGGATAATTCTGGTCAGTAGTAAAAGTTAATAGTGGGTCCTCCATGTGGGTTATTGGCCAATTGGTGAATAATGATTTTGTTCTTACTTCCATTTTCTTTTCTTTTAATGTGATGTGTTTTATTATTTTAAGTTGTACACATATTCTTTTAAGTGCTGGAAATTGATTATTTTAGATACTCAGGTGAGTATGTGTGATTCGTGTTTTAGTAACTGTAAATATTGTAAAAGTTCAGTTAATTTTGAACTATCATACAATAAATAAATATGTCCACACACAGCACACACTCATAAAGAGAGATCGAGGAAATTAAAGAGTACAGGATGCAAAGGATGTCTTACCTCATAGCTGTGAGGGGAATAGTGGGGATGCCCCTGCCCCCTGCAATGGGAGTTGGACAAAGACAAGTGGGAATGTAAACATTCAGTGGGCATTGTCTGAATGTAGAAGACTGAAGCTGGTCCTAGCCCTGTATTACTATAGAGAGGACGCTGGCGTATGAATAGTGTGCTGACTGTCTAGAGAGACCCTAATCCTATTCTCTCCACTAAAGATGAACATTTAACAACACCTGTTGCTAATAGCTACTCATAGTTAAAACACCAAAACGTCATGGCATCATTGGCAGTATTGCGTCATTTACGGGTGCATTCAGTGCATGACAAATTATTTGGGTGTCTGGTTATTTGATGGCAAAATCTCCAAATATTTTGAGCACCTGGGCCTATGATTGAAAAACTTGGCATATGGTCTGAGTAAATGGGCATATGACTGGCAATACGAGGCAATAATGATTGCAATATCTAATATAGGATAAAACACCTGGTAACTGAGTGTAGCACCCTGGCATATGACGGCCATGGCTAGGAAATTGTGTCAGCAACTGGACACATGATAGATGGCTTCACAGAAAACGATGTCACTCTACACAATAATATACATTGATTATGTCAATTCACCCCCCCACACCCCTATGAGTGTAGCAGTATTAGCAATGTGTGTCCTGCCATATAGAACTACAGTTACCACCACTGGTAAATGTGGTATTTCATCCAGAGTATGAGTTGTGGTTAGTCCACATTCTGTAGTCCCATTGGATTGTATTGGAAAATGGAGCAATTACCTCCAGAGGTAAGTACCGAGGAAGTCGTGCATGACCTTAAAATGTAAAAACAATGTACATAATATAAAATCTATATTTGAAATACACTCTGTGTGAATGTCGCATTATGCCTTCGGGTGAAGCAATAGTGTGTATCATCGGTTGGGTGTTGTTTATCTACGACAATTCGAAAAGCATTAAGTGTCGGCAGCGATAAAAGCAGGGCACGGCGGCAGTCTGAAACTGGGTAAGAGGAGGGACAACGCCCCTTGGCCAGACCCATATAACATATAATTGCCAGTACGCTGGCTTGGCTGGCAACACATGCAAAATGTGAAAAGGAATGAAAAGCTGCTGAGTGAGGCTGGCTTGGCCTGTAAATTGACACTGGTCTCTGAATGCAAGATTGTTTCAGATGTGCCCTGTTGCCCCCACTTTCCGAAGCGCAGAGCGATTGACAGAGCGATGCAGGAGAGAGGCAATGTTAACACAATGCCACACAGGGCAGTCAGAACAGAGACTCGGCCCTTGGAGTGTGGAAGTTGGAACATCAGATTACGGCCGTCTGGATGTCTGCCCTGTAGGAGTTAAGGTTACGTGAACTGGACAAACTCAACATAGTCCCCTTCTTCTCCCTCCCTGTTCTCCTGCAGTAAAGATTAAATGATCTCTAAATGTTTTTTGTCTTGCTGCGAGCTAGTCCAGAGCATGTGCAAAGAAAAGACATACATCTTTAAAAGATGTGGGAACTTTTGATGTCAGGTTCTTGAAGCAGTAGTGAGGCAATAGACATTTTGTACCGGTTCCTCGCCACTCACTGGTCTCTGCATGCTGCTAGCACAAGTGAACAATATATTTTTCTGCTGCGATCAATGTCACATCTTAAAGGTAGTTGTGTGTTTGTATTTATTTGAATTAAGCTCTTTCGCCAAGGTGCTGTACAAAAAAGCAAAATATGATACAAAATAATGAACGAATGAATTCAATAACAATCAGCATGATAAGAAGTATTTAGGAGGATGACAGAGAAGAGAGAAGATGAGTCTTAAGGCGCAAATGAAATATGTGAAGGGAGGGGGCAAGCACGGATGTCAGGTTGTAAAGCTTTCCAGTTGTTGAAGCCTACAAGGAAGAAAGAGCAGAAACATGAGGGGGTACAAGGAGGTTTAGGAAAGATAAGGAGATGAAGATGTTGAGAATGAAGGTTGCCCATGCTTATAGCGCAGGCTAGTCTTGATTCTATTAAAGACAAAGGAGGCAAGCATTACGCTTTCTTTCTTTATTGCTGCACGCACAGTTCTTCATATTTTTCACCATTTTTAACATTTTTAACAACTCAAATTACGTTTCTTGTCTCACAGCAGTTTAGCCTGAGCTGAAAACCAAAAGAGGGAATCCTAGAGTTTTGAAAATGTTTCAAACTACAAATACCCATAATCCTTGAGTCTCAGGAGGTCCTGGGCTGACCCTTCTGCCCTATCAGGTTCTGTCTCCATGTATAAATAAGCCTCCTCCTGCAGCCAAATCCTCTTTCTTTGTTGCTGCTCAAAGAGAAGTTCATCTTACCTTTGCGTTCACAATTTATGGCATTACATGAAATGTTTGGCGCATAGGTGTGTATAAAGTAAGCGCACGCTTTACCACTGTATCAAACAAAGTATGAGTAACTTGACGAGTCAAGAGGAAGGACGATAGATGGGGATTTTCGGCGTACTGAACGCTGTGGATTCGTGTAAGCACCGTGGTGAGGAGCGGGGCCGGAACTGTGAGTGAACGTGCTTGCATTAGGCAGCCGGTCCCTGCCCCTCTAACCGTCTTCGCATTCAGAGTGCAGGACGGTTCACTGTAGGGTGCTAGGACCCCGTGGGAGCATGATTCACACCACCGTATCCCGGTTTACAATGCAGGATATTTCAGAACATCCCAATAACGGCAGACACCTTCCCCGAGCGCTGCACAGAGTTAGAACGTACATTTTCTCGAGCGCGGCACAGAGTAAGATCACAAAAAATAAAAAAGAGGAAGGATTAAGCAAACGTAATGTTTGCAAGACACTGCCAGACCCAAAAATGTAAAAAATTTTGAAAAATGTGCAAAGCTGTGGGAGCAGTAATAAAGAAAGAAAGCGTAATGCTAGCCTACTGTCTTGACTTAGAACGAGGAGAATGTGAAGGAGAGTAACATCAAACAAGAAAAGCAAGATAGGGGGGAGCCAGACCACGATAGCACTTCAAGACAATACAGAGAAAATTAAAGAGAAGATGAGAGCTATGAGGGAGAAAAGTGATACAGAGAAAAGAGTGCATAGAGTGAGCAGGAGGTGAAAAAAGAAGACGAATATCGAAATTGAAAAATTAGCATAGCGGAGTGAGGTGTGAGCAAGAAATGCCAAAGAACAGGGCAGAACAGTAGTGAAGATGAGAAAGGATGGCCTTGGGGAGCACCATATTGAAGAAATTGGGGAGGAGAAGTGTGCCTAGCCCAGCATACAGAAAAAGAGCAATTGGAGAGATAAGAGCAGAACTAGTTAATGACAGAAGTGGAAAGCCCAAGTGCAGAAAATGAAGAAATCAGAGAATGATGGTCCATAGTGTCAAAATCTGCAGTATGAGTATTGAAGAAGATTTAGCATGGCGAGCAGAGAAGAGAGAGTTGGTAACAAGAAGAAGAGCGGTTTCTGTGGAGTGAGCAGGGCAGAAACCAGATTGGGGCAGGGGAAGAAGAGAGTGATGGTTGAGATGTGAGGAAAACAACTCGTCCAAGAAGTTTAGAAAGAAATAGGAAAATAGAAAGAGAAGAGGGTTTCAGAGAGGGCATTTTTAGGATGGGAATGATTAGATCATGTTTAAAGGAGGAGGAGAAGGTTGCAGAAGACAGTGGGTGTATAAAGAGAGATTTCAGGAAAGGAATAATTGAGGGGTAGACAGTGGAGAAAATGGACGAGGCAAAGGTTCGAGCGCAGAAGCAGCGGCGTGTGCCCAGGCGAGGAAAGAGGCAGTGTGTGACTCAGTAAGGGAGGTAAACAGGAGAGGAGGAGAGATGGAAGGTAAAGGCATAGGTGTAGAGAGAGAGAGACACACAGATTGAGATGAGGAGTGGGCTAAGGTTGAATACAAAGTGGTGACTTTGGAGACAAATAAATAAGCAAAGTCAGAAGTGGATAGGGAAGAAGAGATGGAAAGGTCAGAGGCCAGAGGTCAGAGCATCTTGTTTATGACCTGGAATAGGCTACAGAGACTGCGTGAGAGAGAAGAGATAAGAGAAGAAAATTACTTCTTTTTGGCTGTAAGGACAGAGGCATCATATGAGGAGTATAGTACAGAAAGGAGAGGAAGTGCACGTTTTTCCAGGAATGCTCTACCTTGTAAAAGGGGCAGTGAAGGGAGAGAAGAGAGCAAAGGCCAGGAGTCCACCACAGCTGAGGAGACTTGCGGGAGGGAGATAAAGGTATTGAAGGGTGAAGCAGGTCAAGAGTAGAAGAAAGAGCGTTGTGAAGAGCAGTAGAACAAATAGGAAGCATAGAAAAAGCTGGAAGAGAGGAGAGAGCATCGAAAAGAGTGGAAAGGAAGGAGACGGGAAAAGAATGAAGATCGCAACAAAGGAATATGGTTGGAGAAGAGGGACGAATATGAGTATAGGGGAGAGAATAGGAAAAGGACAGCAATGAATGATCAAAGGAATACATTGAGTTTGCAGAGACTGTAGGGTCAAGTGAGAGAGAGGAAAACATCAGATCAAGCTATTACACAAAGGCATGGGAAGGGGGAGTAGACTGCTGGAACAGAGAACTTGATTGAAGAAGTTGAATAAAGGGAGATGTAAGATGGGTAGAAGAAAGATGGAGGTTAAAGTCTCCAAGAAGAAACAAAGGAGAGGTTGAAGCTGAAGAGAAAGCAGTGAGTCAAGGTCTTCATAGAAAGAGTTAGGTGAACTAGGAGGACAATAAGTAGTAAGAAAAGTGATGGCATAAGGTTTAGAAAATGAAAAATGAAGAATGGTGATGTTCGAATTTGGAGGATGGAATGGAAGCAGTCCATGAAGAGTCGAGGATAATGCCAGTGCCACCACTGCTTGTACAGGGTGGCCATCTTTGATGAGGTATTATTCCCTTTGCTGAATGTGCGACGCACCGCACATACCCATTCAACAAACAGAACAATATCTTTTTAACACAAAAATAATTACAAGGCACTATGAGCCCGGTATGGTTATGTCCTGTTTTCTGACTTGGGCTATTGTGACCATAAGCCCTTGATGAGACGCTTGCTTCACTTGGGCTTACCTAGGCTTGGGCTAGTGTGACTTTAACACGATAATGAAAGTGATGTAAAAATTCAATTTGCTGAAATGCGAATAGTGCATTTTTCTAAACAGTTTCGTTGCACTCTATTTCACAAATCTGTGTAAAGGCAAGCCACTACAATTTGTAATTTTCCAAAAAAATAAATAAAAGAAGGCAACCATACTGCTGTGCCCTTGCACAAAATTAGACTACCAAATATGCTATATTAGTGAACTTCCCAAATGGAATCCCAAACATGCCATACCTATAAACACAAACACTTGAACTTCTTGTACGTTTCTTTGATGATCCCTAACCCCTAAAAACACCAGCCTCTTCGGTGAGAGAAGCACATACCTTCCAATGTGCCCATATCCAGAAGGGGAATTTGATATCAATCCTGACTTGTAGGTATTCACCCTACGCATGCTGTGATAGTTAGTTACATTTTACCATTAAGTCTATTGGTCTACGATTCCCAGCATGCAAAGTGCTGCTGGCTTAAATCCAGGCTTGCTAAAAATGTCTAGGGCCAGTAGTAAAGCAAAGTTACCTAAAAACTGAAGAGCAGGCCTAGTTCATTTTAATATTAAATATAAACCAGTGATCGGATGGTTGGTTGATAGGGTGCTGAATTTACAGAGGTCCAATATCCAAATAACTTTACTGCAGAGGTTTCCCTCCTCCATTGGGTTCTTAGGGCCCAGGGTTGAGGCACATTTAAGTGCATGATGCTGGTTCAAGTTTAGACTGTCATATTGTACATTTAGGGGAGAGGGTGGGATGGAAGTAGGGGTGCACTGTCCACTCAGCCCTCACACTGCTACAAACCAAGAGGCAACACAATCATTAAGGTAAAACAGGCACAGTTAAGAGATATTCCTCCTTACCCTTTTGTGGAACATGGTAGAGGGAAGGCTATGCTTTTAATATAGGGGTGTGAATGTGACTCAGTAGCAACCCAAACAGCAAAGCCTAACAGTAAAAAATGAAGGAAATGTCCAATCATAGTTCTATAAAAACATTACAAAAAACCTACCCCTGAGGAAAGAGCAGAGAATAAGCAAAGATAGCGCAATGCAGCACTCTGAATAATGCATCAGGGGTGTAAGGCAAGTAAAAAAACAAATGTTCTTCAAAAAGATATGTTTCTTGGATGCAAAAAGGGAATTAGGGCACAGAACAGGATCAAGGGGGCAGTTAATAATCTATTGTTCCTTTTTTGCAGTTCTTGGCGGTTCAACGGGCAAAGCAGGTCGGGTACTCACAAGGATCTATTCGAAGAAAAGCCAGGTGAGCTGGGATGTAACCACTGGGAAGGGTCGACAAGTGAAGCTGCAGTGGTTTGAGCCAGTGGGCAGCAATGATTTGAATCAGTGACCCTGTTGCTCCGGTGTGCGGTTCGGCGAAGTGGCAGTTCAAAGGTGAGTTGGGTCAAGTCGTGGTGTAACCCCTGGTCTGAGTCAGCAAGTTACTCTCTAGCGGTTCAGTTTGTTTACAAGTGACAAGCATTTAATTGAAGACTAGCCAGTCCTTAGCAAGGGCAGGATGCATCGTCAAGCTGCTTCCAGATGCAGGCAATGCAGTTCGAATAGTCAGAGGCGAACCAAAGGCAGCACTGGTGGGATCCCTCTGGTCCGATGAGCAGCGAACCAGAGTTTGACCGATTTGGTGCAGCAGAACAGGGAGCCTTTGCCGATTTGGTCGCCCAGATGCTGTGAGCCAACTCGAGGGGCTCTAGGACAGAATGAATCCTTTCAGGATCTGCTCTCCCAACCTTGGGAGATTCCAGTGCAGAATGGCAGGCCCTGGTCCACAGCAAGAGCCACCCACAATGTGACCTGGGAATGGTACAGGCAGAGCTTTCCCCTGCCTTGCACTGCTCCTTCTTCACCTCACTAGTTGAGGGTTTTTCAAAGTACAACTCACGCAAAGATGTCCAGTGAATCATTCTCATGTGTTTTCCCAGAATGAAAAAAAGAAGTGGTGGGAGACCCCCTTCTTTTAACGGTAAAGGTCCACATGTGATTGTATTAAAGCTAGCCTGCCTTAGTAGTCCAATCTCTGTTCTTAAAAGAAGTGGACTTTGCCTTCCTGACTTCACACCCAAAGTGCTTTGCTTCAGAGGAGGTCGAGTGGACAGGAAGGAGAGAGGCAGACAGGTCAAAATGGTCTCCACTGTACAGCACCCTCCTGACTACTCTAACCCCACCCTGTTCCTTTCTCACATAAATCAAAGGCATTTAGAAATGCAGCACTCAGGTGTGAGGCTATTTGCTTTGCAAGGGTGTGCTCCTTTGATGCCTGGGGCCAGGGCAGCTGCCTGGTGGGCAGTTGGCTTTGGTAAAGGACATTACTTACCCTCACATAGAGATCAAAGAAGAGGCATAGACATTCAGGTTCCTGTCCTGTCATTTGGCATGCTCAGCTTGTCTGGGCCAAATACATATCACCTTCCATAGATTGAGCTGGCTCACAGGAGCTGACACATGTGTGATATCAAATTAAATGTGGCTGTAATGATTATAAGCAGTGGCCATGCACCATGCCTTAACTCAAGCATAGGTTAATTTCAGAATTTAACCTGCCTCTATCATGGGCTACCTATGATCATCATAGTTTCGGTACAGGGGGCAGATCTTAAATGCAGTCCTAGCGCTGCAGCTGTCAGATGGGCAACTCTGACCTCAGACCCTGCTCTAAGCCACTGGTAGAGCAGGCGCTGAAAATCAGGATACTGATGCATCAGGACACAGATACACCCTATGCTTTTGGCATGGAGTGAATGAAAGAGGAATCTGATTAGCAGAATACCCTTTCAGAGATGGAATTTTCTGCAAACAGTTAAAACATTTGGCCAGGGCTTTCACACCCTTGCCAAATGGAAATCCACCACAGAGGGTCCTGTAGAGGGGCCCAGGCTGTGTGCAGGTGTGTAGCAGTTTTTGTTTAAATATTGTACGTGTGTTCACTCTCTACTGTGCTCTTTCCTTCTTTCAGACTGCATCATGCTTGTTCTGCCAATATCACTCCATACAGAGTTTGATATGTTCTCAGTTTAATTTGCTGTGTAATTAGTTGTATGTGAGCAGCATTGTACATAGGGTAAGAATGATGGGAGATGCAATCTGCTGCCAATTTGCAAAGTATGGAACCAGGCAATTTGGGATCAAATACTGCTAAAATGTGAGCAACTAGGTCATTTTGTTAACTGTGCACTCAATATTCAAATTGTTCCACTCATGTATGGTTTTAATAAGCTGCAGTGTTACTCAGCTATGGATCTTCATTGGTGCTGGAGCTCATATTTGAGGCTACACATTAGTCTGCGGCCAGGACCTGTATTTGTACAGTTTTGTGTTAATGGGTCTCTGCCTACAAATTGTCCACACTTTCACAGTGGAGTACAAAAGGGCAGCATATGCACTTGTATGCCACCCTTTTACACTCCACTGTGCACATTTTTTAAACGCTGCCTGATGGCACTGGCGTTTGCAATATATTCCTATGTAGTCTGACTGCTTTTTGCGGTGGAAAATGCGGACGGACTGCATATGAATCCACAGCATTTGAGCTAGCTTGAAAATTTAGGCCGGCACAAATGCTGTAGTATTTGTATGGTGGAGAAGAAGGTAGTGACAGACACGTAAATTATGTTTCGCCCCTCCTCTCCAACATGCACATACATGAAAATGAACCGTGATGTGAATGAATGTCTTTAAACCCTTATGCCATTCATTTTCTTCACTGGCTCATCCAAAATTAGCCCCATAAACTGCATAATGTAAATACAGGGTGAATCGTCTCTTCTCTCTCTTTCCTTCACTCTCTCTCTTAAAATATACATGCATCTTTTTTTAGTTTTAGCTATTAGGTGGCACTGAAAGCGCTACCTATAAAACCGAAACTTTTGTCATTCAAATAAGAGCTTTATAGTTGGTTATAGCCTCCTATGTGAAGTGTTCCAAAATAAAGCAAGTGTAATATTTGTACATTTGTTTTTTTTAACTTGTGTCCATGGTTGGTGTTGTATGTTTAAAATCTTCTGGGTTGTACACTATCATTGTTACTGCTTTGTTTAAATATTTGTAATAGTTTTTATACACAATAAATTGATTCTGTAATGTAAAAAAAAAGAGCTTTAACACAAGAGCTTGAAATAGGGGCTTTGAATGTAGGTTTGTAATGCTTTTCAATGCAGGTGACATATGAGGATGGATTTATGTAGTTTGAATATGCGTCCCACCCATTTAACGCCCATTGCTAAGTGAAATCTATAGGATTTTCCTCCCATTCCCCTCCCATTGCTCCCAATTCCCCCTCCTTTACTATGGGCTACTTCCCTCCTTTCTGACTACCCCTTCCCTCTTTTGACTTTAACTTTCCTTTCTCTGCTTGTTCTCCCATGTTTATGCTCTCAAATGCTTTACATTTCTGCACCCCCTGTTATGCAAGGTTTGTATGCAGTACCCTCTGGGAACACTACAAACAACTATGACTGCAGGTATAGGCAACCCAACCTTTGGTATAAGCTTGTACTACACAGTTTTGGTAGCGTGGTGAGCAGCCAGGCTTATTTCAGGAGTGGCAATGTGAGCTGTAGTGGAGTTACACAAAGATTCACAGTTACAGGTATTCAAATAAACTCTTACACTCAAGGTTTCTTGCATAAACAATTAATCATTTATTTATCAGTCAGTTATAAAGCCTTCTTCAGAAGGGAGCAATAGAATAGTAACACACAAACATACTTCAATACTGTAAACTTTCAGTTTCTGAATCAGACAAGACCCTTTTGAGATGGCCCACAATCACAACCTACACTTCAGTAACAAGGGTGCTGCGGACATTAATATCTTACTGTTGGCATTCAGAATACTCTTAAAAAGTTGGTAAAAGGCAAAGGTTATTAGAACACCAGAAATTACAAATATTCATAAGCAGGGCAAATACTTTTAGAGTTCACTAGAAGAGTATTTCAATTCAATAGGCTAAGGCAAAGTCAATGGGCAAAAGTCTTGGATGGGATAAAACACTTCTGATAAGTAATGGAAACATCTTTGCACAAGTTCTTAGGAGTATTTGAAGAAAAGAAGAATCAATTGTATGGCCACAAGCTGATTAGGCTTGTGAGTTTCAGAAGTTACAAGCACTTCCACAGTAAGAGGTAAGTTCTCTTAGGCTAGTTTTACAGTACTTTAGTAAAGAAGAAAAATATGCAGCTGAAGACTTCTGTTCCTGTACAGCTCTGCAGATCTCACTGTTCCTGGGCCTCAGTCGTGGGCACAAGAGGGAGGATGTCGGGGGACTCCTGCACTGCATTGGCACCATCAAAGCTGGCAACCGGCAAACTTATCTTTCAGTGACTGTTTCGCGTTTCAGCTCCTTGCGGTACAGCAAATAGCAATAAGCGCAGTTCCTGGCTGTCAAGGTGAACTTTCCTCACATCTGATGTCCCTCACTCAACTGGGGGGCGGGGGGTCAGGGTTAGTCAGTTCTGCTTTGTGGGAGTCCGGAGGATCTTCCAAAAGCGTTAGGCCAGCTTACAAGCAATGCACACAATCTCGTGTCCCTCTCCTTGGCGCTACGGTTTCCTGCAGCAACTCTGAGGAAATTCAACCAGCTCTGAGATGGGTGTCCAGGTGTCTTACTTGGGAGTTGATTGGTCCCACCAACTCAAAGGGAAAAGTCGTCCTTGCAGGGCTTCTCTGTCGATGCAAACCTGGCTATTCAGACCTGCAGCATGGCTTTACCAGGCAAATCAATGGTCCAGGAGTTGCAGCAGCTGTCCTCTTCAAGCTCTTCTTCGGTTCCTTCGTCCAGTGGTCGACGCTGCCTTCCAAGCCAAGAGACTCAACTTTTATTCAGTTCTCTCCCATTCAATCCAGCCCAGCAGGGTGCCTGTTCTTGCTGGACAGTCAGCCAGCCAGCCAATTGTCACAGACTGCATTTGGGTCTCCTAGGAGACTAAGCACAGGGAGTTTCGGGCACCTCCCTCACTTCATGCCTACCGCAGACACTCTGGAGCCAGAGGCGGGTTTCACTCCTGAAGCCTGCCAAAGGTGAATGAACAAAGAGACCAATCTGGTTTGGCGCACAGGGAAAAACTGTAGAAGGACCTTTCCACAAAGAACTGGCGAAAAAAGAAGACCAGGCACCATTTTAACAACGATGGCTCAGTGCCATTTTGAAAACATGGCTACTGCGATTTAACATTAGCGGAGCTGCGAACAGTTCACGGTCGGGTTAAATCATGGTATTTGGTAGTTCATACAAAAACCACTGCCACCAGCCATTCTGAGAGGAAAGGGTAACATATAAATGCTACATGAGACACAGGGGATACTAAGTAACCCCTCCAGCACGCTATTGTAAGATAGGGTGTGCTGGGTCTAGAATTTTATGGGAGTAAGTGAAGTCAATTTCACTCCACTGCTCTGGGAAACAGTAGGTGTTTAAACCTTGGGAAATCTGGAAGACTTCCCTGTGGCACTGCACTGAAGGTGCTTTGTGACACAAGTGTAAAAGATGATGCCTATGGAGTTGGTTAGACTCTATAACCAAAAAGAAACAAACACAGAAAAGAAATAAAATTAAAAGTACAAAGTCCCAAAGTTCAGCAAACGAGCTGGTGGTCTCTAAGGTAGAGAGGAATTAGCAGATTTTTGAGAATGCAAGCACCTCAAGACCTTCCTCTTTGCTTTTGCCTTCTCTCATTCGCTCTCCTGTTGATCTGTTCTGTCCTGGTATTGTGCACCTGGTCACCCTCTAACCTTTGGGCCCAAGAACCTGCTCACCCTGCCACCCACCCGCACTGTCTCCTGGCAATCCCTTGCACTGGGGTCTGTATCTGTTACCCTACAGTGCCCCCCCTTTTTCTGCACCTATCAGACACACCCTATTGCCTTCAACCTAGCACTTGACACTTGCTGGCTGCACTATCACTGTTTGCTTCTTTTTATTATTTATTTATTCATGTTTTATTTATTTATTTGTATTCCTTTTGTCCAGCACTTTCCACCTCTCCCCCTTCCCTTGAACTTTCCCTTTTTCCCTCTCCCATGCACTTGCTCATTCTCAATGTCACTGGGCCTAGTAAGATTGTTGTTTCTGTTCTCCCTTGGTCCCCTCCCTTACCTCGTTGCGCTCTGAAACACTTGTGTATGAGCACGAAACACATACAATATCAATATCAATACCAATTTTCCCTCAAACCACACCTCTTTCTGCACTCTTTGGCTGAATTTCTACTGTGTGGTAAATTTGTCAGTGACTTTTAATTCCAAAATGGTGGCTGCAATCTGTTAATTTTATTTAACATTTATTTGACTTGATTGATGCTTTAAAAGGTATTTATTGCAGCTTTCAAGTTATGGTACACATTTTACAGTATTTTTTTATTTACAAATAAACAAGGTAGTGTAATAGTATGTTTTGGTATGAAAATGTACATCTAGTGACTTTTGGGGGATTGGTCAAGTGTTTTGACGTAAGTATCACCTGATTGGTTGTGCAATTAGTGATGTGATTGGATGTGCAGTGTGTGTTTGTTTGTACAAGTAAGCCATTTTCTACTGTGATTCTGTGTTTGAGATTGTTCTAATGCAAGTTTTTGTTGTGGGGTGCTTGGTTTATAGTGTTTCGCAGTGGCAGCTGTAACTGCAACAGAGCTGCGAGATGTTTTTGTTAGAGAGCAAAGAGTGTGGTTTTGATTGTATGAAGGCCCGGGCTTTAGCTTAGATGAAACTACTGTTATATTGTGATAAGCGTTATTTATAAAACGTGTTTCATCTATAAATAAACATTTAGTTCAAATGTGACAGTCTTAGGAAAGTGTATGTTACTATAACATGTATTTTCACCTACCCACTCTTCCCCAATCTCTCAATATATCCCACCCACCCTATCCCACTCTTTCTACCCCATACCCACTCTATCCCACTCTATTTACCCCCACCACCCTATCCCACTCTTTCTACCCCAAGCACCATACATCCACTCTCTATCCCTACCCACCCAACCCCCAATCTCTCTATTCATACCCACCCTACCACACATTCTCTACCCCAACCCGCTCA
Organism: Ambystoma mexicanum; assembly: GCF_040938575.1. Classification (NCBI taxonomy): domain Eukaryota; kingdom Metazoa; phylum Chordata; class Amphibia; order Caudata; family Ambystomatidae; genus Ambystoma; species Ambystoma mexicanum. Next base: position 379,095,766 of record NC_090927.1, on the reverse strand, counting down.
AGCTACTTTTGCTCTCTCTACCCCCACTCTCTCTACCCCCACCCACTGACCTTAACCCCAATCTCTCTACAACCACCCACTGAATGTACCCCAACTCTTGCTACATTTAACCGCCCACCCTGCCCCCATTCACTCTTTCCCCACACAGCCTACTCCCATTCTCTAGCCCCACCCACCCCACTCACTCTATCACTACCCACCCTACCCCCACTCTCTCTACACCCACCCACACGACCTCCACTCTCTCTACACCCACCCACCTACCCTACCCTCACTCTCTCTACCCAAACACACACACCCTTCACCCAATCTCTCTACTTCTGACCCTACCCCCACTCTACCTACTCCACCCACCCTGCTCCCATTTTCTCTACCCTCATGCACCCAACCACCACTCTCTACCTATGCACCCTACCTCACCCTCTCTACCCCATGTACCCTAACCCCACTCTCTTTACCTCCACAAACCCTACTCCCACTCTATCTACCCCCAACAATCCCTGAAACAACACCCACAAACCCCTACCCCCACTCTCAATTCCAACTCTCTCTACCCCATCCACCCTACCCCCACTCTCTAGCACATCACACCCAACCCTCTCTCTCTACCATATCCCCACTTTCTCTACATATCCCCATTCTCGCGACAACCACCTATGCTACCCACACGCTCTACCCCACCGCCAATTCTCTCTACTCTAACTTGCCCCATCCACACTCTCTACTACCCACCAACCCTACCCCCACACTCCCTACCTTCACCCACTCGCTCTACCCCCACTCACCCTAACCCCACTCTCTCTATCCAAACTCACTCTACCCCTACCCACCCTACCCCTACTCTCTCTACTTCCACCCCCACCCTACCCCCACTCTCTCTTCCCCATCCACCCATCCCCCACTATCTCTACCTACCACCCAGCCTAACCCCGCTCTTTCTCCCCCACCCACCCTACCCCCACTCTCTCTACCTCCACCTGCCCTACCTCCACTCACTCTAGCCCCACCGACCCTACCTCCACTCACTCTAGCCCCACCCACCCTACCTCCACTCTCTCTACCCCCACCCACCCTACCACCACTCTCTCTACTTCCACCCACTCACACAACCCCCACTCTCTCTACACCCACCCACCTACCCTACCCTCACCCTCTCTACTCCAACCCACATACCCCACACCCACTCTCTCTACTTCTGACCCTTCCCCCACTCTACCTACCCCACCCACCCTACTCCCATTGTTTCTACCCCCACCCACTCTCTCTACCCTCATGCACCCAACCACCACTCTCTACCCCATGCACCCTACCCTCAGCATCTCTACCCCATGCACCCTAACCCCCACTTTCTCTACCCCCACAAACCCTACCCCCAACAATCCCTGAAACAACACCCACACACCCCAACCCCCACTCTCTATCCCAACTCTCTCTACCCCATCCACCCTACCCCCACTCTCTAGCACCACACACCCAGCCCTCTCTCTCTCTACCATATCCCCACGTTCTCTACATACCCTCATTCTCTCGATGACCACCTATGCTACCCACACTCTCTACACCCACCCACCTACCCTACCCTCACTCTCTCTACCCAAACACACACACCCTTCACCCAATCTCTCTACTTCTGACCCTACCCCCACTCTACCTACTCCACCCACCCTGCTCCCATTTTCTCTACCCTCATGCACCCAACCACCACTCTCTACCTATGCACCCTACCTCACCCTCTCTACCCCATGTACCCTAACCCCACTCTCTTTACCTCCACAAACCCTACTCCCACTCTATCTACCCCCAACAATCCCTGAAACAACACCCACAAACCCCTACCCCCACTCTCAATTCCAACTCTCTCTACCCCATCCACCCTACCCCCACTCTCTAGCACATCACACCCAACCCTCTCACTCTACCATATCCCCACTTTCTCTACATATCCCCATTCTCGCGACAACCACCTATGCTACCCACACGCTCTACCCCACCGCCAATTCTCTCTACTCTAACTTGCCCCATCCACACTCTCTACACCCACCCACCCTACCCCCACACTCCCTACCTTCACCCACTCGCTCTACCCCCACTCACCCTAACCCCACTCTCTCTATCCAAACTCACTCTACCCCTACCCACCCTACCCCTACTCTCTCTACTTCCACCCCCACCCTACTCCCACTCTCTCTTCCCCATCCACCCATCCCCCACTATCTCTACCTACCACCCAGCCTAACCCTGCTCTTTCTCCCCCACCCACCCTACCCCCACTCTCTCTACCTCCACCTGCCCTACCTCCACTCACTCTAGCCCCACCCACCCTACCTCCACTCACTCTAGCCCCACCGACCCTACCTCCACTCTCTCTACCCCCACCCACCCTACCACCACTCTCTCTACTTCCACCCACTCACACAACCCCCACTCTCTCTACACCCACCCACCTACCCTACCCTCACCCTCTCTACTCCAACCCACATACCCCACACCCACTCTCTCTACTTCTGACCCTTCCCCCACTCTACCTACCCCACCCACCCTACTCCCATTGTTTCTACCCCCACCCACTCTCTCTACCCTCATGCACCCAACCACCACTCTCTACCCCATGCACCCTACCCTCACCATCTCTACCCCATGCACCCTAACCCCCACTTTCTCTACCCCCACAAACCCTACCCCCAACAATCCCTGAAACAACACCCACACACCACAACCCCCACTCTCTATCCCAACTCTCTCTACCCCATCCACCCTACCCCCACTCTCTAGCACCACACACCCAGCCCTCTCTCTCTCTACCATATTGTCATGATCTCTGCTTCCAAAAGGTCAGGGTTTTCCCAACTCCCTTGGAAGCAGATCCATAACCCAGGTTCCGAGTGCCAACCAGTCCCAATTGGGACCTTTTGGACCCAGTCCTGGCGCCAGTGGCACCAGGCTCATAAATATGCCCAGTCCCAGCGCTGGAAGCGCCAGGCTCATAATGCTTGGGTGGACTTACCTTCAGCAGACCATGCTGCTTACTTGCCTGCCAGTTGAGCCTCTGATCCTCTTCTGTTTGGAACTACTTTTCCTGTTGGGTGGGGCTGGAGCCACTCCCTAGATTCAGAACACTGGAACTCTTCTGGAAGGCAGGAACTCTTTTCTTACTTAGGCGTGGCTGTGGAAGGAGACACCTAAGCACTACAGGAGGCTATTTAAACCACACCCGGTGGATGAATCTTGCTTTGCGTTATTCTGCAACCTCTGCAGCAGAACGCTCATCGTGTCTTCTGCATCCGGTCCTGGGCCTAAGGAAAAAGGCTTACCATCCTGAATCCAGTCTTCAGCAACACCTATAAAGACAAGAAAGAACAGGTTAGCATTCCGGCATCTGAAAGGCAAAGGCTTACCATCCTGAATCCAGTCTTCAGCAACACCTATAAAGACAAGAAAGAACAGGTTAGCATTCCGGCATCTGAAAGGCAAGTTTACCAACTCTTCGCACGCTCCGGAGGCCTACGGCGCTGCATCCCGCATCTGAAAGACAAAACAAGGTGCGTTTAAAGACATTGGGGAACTTTAATACTCACGTGCCATTACTCCTTTCCACATCTAATCCAGTGGGTATTCCGGCACCCTGCAGCCGCTCCGAACTCGTACCTGCAAAATAAAAAGACAGTTAGAGCGCATAGTGAAGCAGGCAACAAGCGCTTACTTACGTGCTTCCAGGCGCTTCTATTCATCACACGGGCTCCATCTTCAACTCACTTCAGCCCGTCATCCGCCATCGCCGGAACCCTGCAAAACAAGAGACATCATTACTAAAGACTTTAAAGACATTTGAATGACTCGAAACTTACCGTTCGTGCAGTAAACGACGGACAGCAGTCCTCTGAAGTCAAGAGGCCTGCGCTACCTATCCAGTGAAGAAACTGGTTACAGCACCCTGCCCCGAGGCAGATGGAGAGCTCGGCATTCACTTACCTAAGACATCTTACTCTACACGTCAGGCATACAGTGCACAGAGGTCCAGCCCAAAGAGCCAACCGGGTGCTACACATCACCTTTGAAGATACGGTAGTCGCCCAGTCAAGACCGGCGTCTCTGCGAGAATCAGGTGAGCGTTACACATATCCCCACTTTCTCTACATACCCTCATTCTCTCGATGACCACATATGCTACCCACACTCTCTACACCACCGCCAATTCTCTCTACCCCCGCTTACCCCATCCACACTCTCTATACCCACCCACCCTACCCCCACACTCCCTACCTCCACCCACTCTCTCTACTTCACTCACCCTAGCCCCACTCTCTCTACCTAAACTCACTCTATCCCCACCCACCCTACCCCAACTCTCTCTATTTCCACCCCCTACCATGATTTTCAAGCCTTTCAGCTTAGTATGGAAAAACTGTTCGCAAGACATTCACAGGGGCAGGCCTTGGACAATGAGCTTCTTTCGTTGCAACAGGGTAATCAAGACCTTTTGGCTTATATTGCATCTTTCAATAGACTAATAGTGGAAACTCAATGGCCTGAGGACAAAAGGATTACGCTGTTTTATAGAGGTCTACGTGGAGAGCTCAAAGACGTTTTAGCCCAAGTAGTGAATCCCCCACAAGACTGTTCGGATTATATAGACTTGGTCGTTCAAATAGATCACAGGCTGCAGAACAGGAAGGCCGATCGTTCCAAGTTTGATGCTCGAGTATTTTCCAAACCGCCAACTCCTTCCAAAGGAGTAGACTCCGGGGAACCCATGCAAATAGGGGGTCTGAAAGGTCCTCTAACACAAAGGGAGCGGGAAAGGAGGAAACAGTTGCAATTATGCCTATATTGCGGAAACTCAGGGCACTTTCTTCGAGACTGTCCGGTGAAACCTGCCAAGAAGGCAGTAGGAGCTGCAGTTACCAAAGTTACAAACTCTGAGCAGGGAAACGACCTCGCTCGACAAGAATAGAGGTCCTCTTGCCGAGCGTGAAAACCAGTTCCGTGACCTCGCATTTCGTGATACCTATGGTCCTCATTAGCCCTGATAATCCGGATCGATTACATGCAATTGAAGCTTACGTCGACAGCGGTGCCATCGGCAATTATGTGGATCATGAAATGGTTTTGAGGATGAATCTAACTCTTTGTCCCAAGGCTGTAAAGGACGTCATTACTACGGTGGATGGTACGGAGATAGCCTCCGGGCCAGTAACGCATACCACTCAAGAGGTGACGCTAGTAAGTCAAGATGGACACCATGAGAAGATCGTGTTCGATGTGATCAAGGCCCCTCAGTTTCAGATTATTCTAGGAATACCTTGGTTAGAGAAACACAATCCTCTGATCGATTGGCGAGCAAGAACGGTCCAGTTTCCAGAATGTGTCTCTACTTGTCACCCTCCACCTGGTGTTGCACTGGCCGCAATTTCTTCAGAGACTCCCCAGTTACCTCCCGAATACCTAGAATACCAAGATGTTTTCCGGAAGGATCAGGCTAACTCTCTACCTCCTCATAGGTCTTATGACTGCCAGATAGACCTGATACCTGGATCTACTCCTCCTTGTAGTAGAATTTATGCCCTCACCAAGCCTGAGAACCTTCACCTTCGACAATACCTGGATCAATACCTGGCAAATGGGTTTATTCGTCCTTCCAAGTCCCCTGCTTCTTCAGCTTTGTTCTTCGTTCCAAAAAAGGAAGGAGACCTTAGAACTTGTATCGATTATCGCTCCCTGAACCAGATCACCGTTAAGAATAGATATCCGTTACCTTTGATCCCTGAACTCCTGGACCAAGTCAGAAAAGCATGCATATATACAAAGCTGGATCTTAGAGGAGCTTACCACTTGGTACGAGTAAAAGAGGGCGATGAATGGAAGACGGCCTTCCGCACCAAGTATGGGCTATTTGAATATCAGGTCATGCCCTTCGGACTTTGCAATGCCCCGGCCGCCTTTCAATATTTTATGAACGATGTCCTCAGAGAGCTCATAGATGTATGTGTTGTTGTTTACATTGACGACATCCTCGTTTATTCTTCATCGGAATCTGAACATCGGAAACCCGTGAAAATGGTCCTCGAAAGATTGCGTCAACACATACTTTTCGCTAAGTTGGAAAAATGTGTTTTCAACGTGACTGAAGTTGAATTCTTGGGATTCATATTATCACCTGGCGGAGTGCGTATGGATTCAAAGAAGGTCGATGCAGTTCTCAAATGGCCATCACCATCCTCCGTAAAAGGTGTGCAAAGCATGTTAGGCTTCGCTAACTTTTACCGCTGGTTTATCCCCGAATTCTCTCGAATAGTCCAGCCCATCACTGCCTTGTTAAAGAAAAACAAACGTTTTGAATGGTCTACCGAGGCGGAACAAGCTTTCCAGGATTTGAAGACTAAATTTATCTCTGCACCAATCTTAAAACACCCTCGCCCCGAACTCCCCTACATCGTGGAAACTGATGCTTCAAGCCTTGCCATGGGGGCAGTTCTATCACAAAAGGACCCGGTAACCAATCAGTTGCATCCCGTGGCATTTTGGTCCCGCAAATTCTCGCCTCCTGAAATCAATTACACGATTACTGACAAGGAACTTCTGGCTATCAAGTCTGCCTTTAAGGCTTGGCGGCATTATCTGCTGGGGGCCCGACACACCGTTACTGTGATTACGGATCACCGAAACCTGCAATATTTGAAGACCGCAAAAGCCCAATCCTCTAGACAACTCCGTTGGGCATTATTCTTTGCCGAGTTTGACTTCATAATTACCTATCGACCTGGTACAAAGAACGGTAAAGCCGATGCCCTTTCTCGGATGGGAGTGGAAGAACACTTGGTCAACCCTAAACCTGTACCAATCATTCCCGAACAAAGAATTCTGGGTGTAATCGCCACAGAATCCATAGAGGAAGTTAAGGATAAAGCCAGGCAACTTGTAACTCCAGCAGACATACAGAATTGGCATCTGCAGGGAAAGGACTTTGCAGTAAAGGACAACTTATTGTATTTCCAAGAACGATTATACCTACCCAGCACAGATTTACAGAAAAAAGTAATCTCTTGTTATCACGACTCTTTAATGGAAGGTCATCCTGGTATAGCCAAGACCTCAGAAAAGATCAAGCGCTACTTCTGGTGGCCGTCTTGGAAAAAAGATATCAGAGACTTTATAATGTCCTGTGGAGTATGCGCCCAAAACAAGAGTCAAAAGGAAAGACCAGCAGGCCTCTTACGCCCTATTGACATCCCACCTCGCCCTTGGCATACGCTTTCTATGGACTTCATCACCGATCTACCTCCATGCTCCGGATACAATACGATTCTAGTAATCGTGGACTTATTCTCCAAGATGGCGCATTTCATTCCGCTCAAAGGCTTGCCAACAGCAGCAACTCTGGCCCGAGAATTTCTCGAAAACATCGTCCGACTGCACGGTTTTCCTTCGGTTCTAATTTCGGATCGAGGTAGTCAATTTATTTCTCATTTTTGGCGAAGTTGCTGTCGGTCGGCTCAAATTGATGTGAGACTATCGACCAGTCACCACCCTCAGACCGACGGACAAACCGAGAGGACCAATCAAACTCTGGAACAGTATTTACGCTGCATGCTGCAACAAACTGAAAAAACTTGGAAAGATATCCTTTGGATAGCCGAGTATGCCTACAATAACTCTGTCCATTCGGGAACTGGGAAAACCCCGTTTTTTCTTTTGTACGGCAGTCACCCTCGAACCTCGGAGTTGGATCCCCTCCAAGATCTTGAAACACCAGCAGTAGACTACCTGCATTCTACAATCACCCAAGCCTTTAAGGAAGCTGTTTCTCACCTTCAAAGGGCTAAAGAACAATACAAGAAAGGAGCAGATCAACATCGGAAGGAAGCCCCTCACTATCAAGTAGGGGATCAAGTCTGGTTATCCACCAAATATCTATCTCTAAAAGGGCCACGCACATTCAACCCAAGATACCTTGGTCCCTATTCCATCACTACCATAGTAAACCCAGTAGCGGTCAAGTTGGACTTGCCCCCGCACATGAAGATACATCCGGTCTTCCACGTCTCTCTATTAAAACCCGTGCAACCTCAAACCCGACTAACCAAATCTCCAAAACCTATCCTAGTGGATGGAGAACTCGAGTTTGAAGTCAAAAGCATTCTGGACTCCAAGATCTCCAAATCTAAACTATTCTACCTAATTGACTGGAAAGGCTACGGCCCCCAAGAGAGATCCTGGGAACCTGCTGAATATGTCCACGCTCCTCGCCTAATCAAAAGATTTCACCGAACATTTCCTGACAAGCCAAAACCCCCGGAGAAGCCTGGTTTGGGAGGGGCCTTGAGGGGGGGTACTGTCATGATCTCTGCTTCCAAAAGGTCAGGGTTTTCCCAACTCCCTTGGAAGCAGATCCATAACCCAGGTTCCGAGTGCCAACCAGTCCCAATTGGGACCTTTTGGACCCAGTCCTGGCGCCAGTGGCACCAGGCTCATAAATATGCCCAGTCCCAGCGCTGGAAGCGCCGGGCTCATAATGCTTGGGTGGACTTACCTTCAGCAGACCATGCTGCTTACTTGCCTGCCAGTTGAGCCTCTGATCCTCTTCTGTTTGGAACTACTTTTCCTGTTGGGTGGGGCTGGAGCCACTCCCTAGATTCAGAACACTGGAACTCTTCTGGAAGGCAGGAACTCTTTTCTTACCAGGAACTCTTTTCTTACTTAGGCGTGGCTGTGGAAGGAGAGACCTAAGCACTACAGGAGGCTATTTAAACCACACCCGGTGGATGAATCTTGCTTTGCGTTATTCTGCAACCTCTGCAGCAGAACGCTCATCGTGTCTTCTGCATCCGGTCCTGGGCCTAAGGAAAAAGGCTTACCATCCTGAATCCAGTCTTCAGCAACACCTATAAAGACAAGAAAGAACAGGTTAGCATTCCGGCATCTGAAAGGCAAAGGCTTACCATCCTGAATCCAGTCTTCAGCAACACCTATAAAGACAAGAAAGAACAGGTTAGCATTCCGGCATCTGAAAGGCAAGTTTACCAACTCTTTGCACGCTCCGGAGGCCTTCGGCGCTGCATCCCGCATCTGAAAGACAAAACAAGGTGCGTTTAAAGACATTGGGGAACTTTAATACTCACGTGCCATTACTCCTTTCCACATCTAATCCAGTGGGTATTCCGGCACCCTGCAGCCGCTCCGAACTCGTACCTGCAAAATAAAAAGACAGTTAGAGCGCATAGTGAAGCAGGCAACAAGCGCTTACTTACGTGCTTCCAGGCGCTTCTATTCATCACACGGGCTCCATCTTCAACTCACTTCAGCCCGTCATCCGCCATCGCCGGAACCCTGCAAAACAAGAGACATCATTACTAAAGACTTTAAAGACATTTGAATGACTCGAAACTTACCGTTCGTGCAGTAAACGACGGACAGCAGTCCTCTGAAGTCAAGAGGCCTGCGCTACCTATCCAGTGAAGAAACTGGTTACAGCACCCTGCCCCGAGGCAGATGGAGAGCTCGGCATTCACTTACCTAAGACATCTTACTCTACACGTCAGGCATACAGTGCACAGAGGTCCAGCCCAAAGAGCCAACCGGGTGCTACACATCACCTTTGAAGATACGGTAGTCGCCCAGTCAAGACCGGCGTCTCTGCGAGAATCAGGTGAGCGTTACACATATCCCCACTTTCTCTACATACCCTCATTCTCTCGATGACCACATATGCTACCCACACTCTCTACACCACCGCCAATTCTCTCTACCCCCGCTTACCCCATCCACACTCTCTATACCCACCCACCCTACCCCCACACTCCCTACCTCCACCCACTCTCTCTACTTCACTCACCCTAGCCCCACTCTCTCTACCTAAACTCACTCTATCCCCACCCACCCTACCCCAACTCTCTCTATTTCCACCCCCTACCCTACACCCACTCTCTCTTACCCCACCCTCCCACCTCCCACTCTCTCTACCTAACACCCAGCCTAACCTCACTCTCTCTGCCCGCCCTACTCCCACTCTCTCTACCTCCATCCACCCTACCGCCACTCTCTCTACCCCCACCCACCCTACCACCACTCTATCTACCTCCACCAACCCACCCTACCACCACTCTCTCTATCCTCACCTGCCCACCCTACCACCACTCTCTCTACCCCAAATCACCCACCCTACCGCCACTCTCTCTACCCCCACCCACCACATCCCTACCGAGTGTATGACTCTTTAAGGGCGTGCATGCAATGGATGGGTTCACAGAATAACTCTTAGTCGAAATAACCGAACCAACTCAGGAAGATGGCAAAGTACTGTTTTACAATGAACATCAACAGACGTAAGCTCGATTTCTCTCAGCAATATTTTCTCAAAACAAGGGTTATATATGGCGAAATACGTCAGAGGTGACGTCATACTAATTGGCAAAAAATGAAAAACCTAATACGTTTTTGATAGTGTGCGGGGGCGAGGGGCCAATGGGCCCCTCTCTACCGTCACTTCTCAGTACAAAACTTGGACCAAGTGCCTCTAGTGGTGGGTACGCCCCTTGCCCTTATGCGATACTAAATTTTAGTTATATTCGCGTAGATGGGACCACCGAGCAGGACACAAGGCATCCATTTTCTGTACCCCCTTTCGACTTCATCTTGGTAGCTAGGCCTCACTGCGATAGTACAAAATGCATCTCTCCCCTTTTGCCGCCGCCGCAGCTTGGAGCACATGGCCCCCACCCTCGTCCCCACACCAACTGGAAAACTCAGCGGCTCCATTCTCACACTGAGGCCGGAGCTGCTTGCAACAAATAATGAATGTAACACATCCCTTTTCCTGTGACATCACTGTTCTGCATGTGAACCGACATGAGCCAAGCACTGAGCTCGTCCATCTCCACAAAAGTGTCCTTGCCCTCTTACCCTCACCAGTCAAAACTTATTGCCATTCTAATCTTATGTCCTTGCAAGGCATCCCTTTCATGTGCCAGACTGCCAACCTAGCTATGAAGCCCACACAACAAACCCCCCAGCTAACATTAGACCCCGGTGCAGTATATCGTGACCAATACTAACAAATGCCACATACCTGAGATTCTTGTGAGACTAACCCTATAGTTCCATGACAGTATTATAGTGGTCAAGGCCCTTAAACCTGTGACCTGTGTAACCCAAATGTGTAGATGGTGTAAGCGCTTGAGTGATTTGTATAACGACATGATACACTACTGAGAGTCTTTTGATCAACTGTTATTTAGTGCATGCATTATTCAGAATGTATTTTCTTAGCTTAGAAAGTGACCACCGCGTTTCACAGCGACCTGACCTTCACCCATCCGGAGCACAAATGTCTGACGTCAATCCTCCCGCCAACCAAGCAACCAACCCGGAGGAAGAGATGATGCCCACACCTAAGTCCCCACCACGGCTGACCAATCCTGGTCCAACGTAGCATCATATTTTAAAAATGTAGATGTACTATATAAATGTGTTGTAACTTTGATGTGGTCAGAGCGCTCTCAGAGATCTAGATAAACCTTCCTTGGAACTCTCGCAGCCTGCGCTTTTGTGCCTTATTCCCTGTCCAGGGAGTGTCTGTCTTATTCATTTTTTACACGTGTTAGTCAGGGTGAGCAAAAACATTAGGTGTAAGAGGAATATCTAAGCATATTATCTATCTATAGGAACTAGGATTGTGATTGGCTGCCCACTGTCAGGTGGACAACATATGTCTACCTCTAAAATGTGTCATCTTCAGAAACATTAGATACACAGTTCCTTATTGGTCTGCAAACTATATGGTCCTTCATTATATGGACCACTACAATTGGTTGACATGTTTGTGCTATGTCTGAAACATTTGGCTCACTTAGTAGCACGTAAACCCAGACCCAGGATCAGGGCGATGGGGCATGACACTACCTCCCCACCCAATTAGCCAAGCATCTCTCATCGCCCAAGCCTTCTGCCATGAATATTGTCTTTGAACTTGGTCTTGCAGAGTATTCTTGTCTTTAGAATACATGGGAGTGTGAGCACTCATTATCGTGCTCCGGGACTCAAAGTTCGAACTCTATTTCCATCATTGGACTACGTGACAGGAGATCACAATCTGGTCAATTTTGCAGGTTTTAAATGCTCTAAATGAAAACAACTTGGCACGCTAGATGTTCTTTCTTTGCATCTTTCCATCCTTTGAATGTTCACTCCTTTCCAGAATAGATAGCTGACCTTGGCTGCTTCATTCTTGACTCAAGGACAGGCAACCTCGCCATGCAGCTCCAAGATTCAGTTTATTCTTGCTGCAAAACAATTTTCCCTTTCCCCTTCATGGGTCCTGGTTTACTAAATTCATGATATCGATATCCAGCTTCTATATAATGGTGGCTTCACCTGTATTATATTCACTTCCATGTTGACTTAGTCTACCTTGCGTTTTAGCACCTGTAAATTTGTTGAACCGTTGATTCTCTGCAACACTTTGTGCATGTATAATCTTCTTTTCCATATTTAAAGGTTCACTTGATTCTTTTACTTCGTGATTAGTTTCTGTAGGATCCATACATCCTCTTTAGCCAGTATCCTGAGCCGTCGTTCATACTCTCTTATGACATCACAGGCTTCCTCCTTTGCTCTTTTTTATATTCCTTCAGGGAGTTCCTCCCTCAGATTGTTCATAGGGTTGTCTCAATGGGTCTCTTCTTTTGAATATAAACTGCGGAATTGGCACAACTGCTGGTATCAAACATGGCACAATCTCAGGCTTCCAACATTTGGGAGGTAGGGAACAGAGTTTCCTGCAGAGGCATGCAACTGCTCCTCTACATTCCCCCCTCTGGTCAAGTCCTTGACCACATCCTCAATCGTTTCCACATCCTGATATTTTCTCTTGAAAAAGTGTTTCTTTGGTGTCCATATCTTCATCACCCCCCTCAGGGTGCCGGCTGATTTGATATGTTCATCTACACTCCAGGTCATGTAGTTACATTTTCCATTCGGGGTACAATAGACCCATTGTCCCACATACTTCTTATGATTCTTCGTATACAGGAACTTTGTTCCTTCGGGTGCTATGATGCCGGTCTCTCTATATTTTCTGACATCTTCATTAGTCAGCTCTTTGGCATTTGGTTCAGGTTTGACATTGATCATGATCTTCATTGCTACCATCTTCTTTGCTGTTTTCTTACATTGGGCAATCACTATCCTGACTACTCAGAATACAAACATAACCAGCACCAATATTACTCCAAGAATCTTGGATATGTTTGCCAACCACTGTGGAATCCATGAGAACAGGGAGGCAAACCAACTGTCATCTTCAGTGTCATCCGTCTCATCTTCTATCTTGTTATTCAGGCCTGTCAACAACGTTATGGCCTCTGTCAAGGTTCCATTTTGTTCATTGTGAGAAGGTATAATTTGCAACATGATGGCTCGATTTTTGTGCAAACTCCTCCTTCCATTGCTGTGATCATATCAAGGACATACCTATTCTAGAAGTTATCAGTCGTATGGCCCTCAGCTCTTCCTTAATAGCGTTAAATCCCTTTATGGGAGCATTGATTGTCTGCAGAAGCTCCCACCTAGTGATCTGTAACCACTTGGCGTTTGACAGCGTTTGGATCCCAGGCATGAATATAGACATCAGTATTGTGGCAGTCTTGCTGAACAACCTGTATTCCTCACAAAAGGAGTCATACACTGTTATTGATTTGGCTGAGAAATTATTTTCTCTTTTTGTCCAACGGAGAAGTTCAAGTGATCTTCTTTTTCTCAAATGGGCATCCACTTTGGAAATTCACCAATGTTCAGGTCACTTTGAGGAATCACTAATGCTGGAACATGGATGAGCACCAAGCAACATACTCAACCCCAATCCTTGGGCAACCTCATGTAAGCTCTAGATCCACAAGCCCAATATCAGTCCATAAGGATGGCTGTCCATTCTTCCATCCTAGGAATGTCAATTGTGGTTTTGCATTCTTTGTTATATCCCACATGGTTCTTTCCGTGTCTTCGGAAGCATAGTGTTGCATTAAACAATGGGATTACAAATACTGGGCCTGATTTGTCTTCTACTCATGTCAGTAGTTTGGAGTGCTTGGCCCATTACTTTAATCACCCATCATTCACCTTCTGCACCTCTTGTACATAAACTATTTTCAGCAGATGAGCTGCACAGGACATCATTCCTTCTTCCAATCCCTTCTTGTAATTCACTCCTCCATAGATCAATAATTGAGTTTGTTCCCAACATCCAGGTGACCCAGCTATTTGTGTCACAGCAGGGCAAGTCATTCTCTTAATTTCTTCAATTATCACCTCATCCAGTCCTGCAGCAGGATACACAAGCATCTTCCTCTTCCATCCAGGCTCCTTTTCCATTTTTAGTGTTTTGGTTCAGTCATCCTGGTATGGAAACAAACATTTTGATCTCCATCGAAGTCACCCAACTTCCTTGAAATTGTCCTTATGTAGTACATGTTGCAAAATGACTGAGGCACTTTGCATCGTGCTCTGGAACCTCTCTTGAAATGAAAGTCCTTACTGTATTCATGGCATAAGGGATAAGAGAGCAGACATAGCAACCCTTGTTGTATGCTTTTCCCCCACTTTCTTCATATGTTGGTACCACATGTTATTCCCCAGGTGAGTTGTGTTATCTAGATAGATATTTATCCCTTCACTATTTTCCTCCATCTCTTTTGTGTCTCCCAATATACCTATAGAAATCAAAAAGCCTGTCTTTACTTGCTTTTATAGTAGGGAGAACCATAGGGACTTTTCCTTCAGCGGAAGTACTAAGATGATAGAGACTGTGAAAGATGAGGAACAGAAAGACAACAAGAACAATCAGGCAAATGTATATTATACATAAAATTCTAGGCATCCATTTCTCGCGCCATCATACTGCTTGTTGAATTTGTTCATTCTCTATGATCAGGCCATTTTCTTCATTAATACATTTTAATACAATCATCAAATCCCTTTACATTTGCAACTGTAAAATGTGTTCATTTATGGCAATAAGGAGTCTTCTTATCACTGGAACACTTTTAGGATCTTGTAAAAAAGTGTAAATATTGACATCTCTTCTAACAAGAGCAGGGTAAGATTGAAGTATGAACACAAAGACAGCAACCACAAGCCGATGAGCGTCACTGTCGGGAGGTACCATGTGTTCTTATCTCTTTGAAGCAAATATTCTCCACGAAATGAATCTGGGTACTGATCTCTTTTCCAATTTCTGATCAATAACTGATGTTTAACTATAACTCTTAATGCATTATTCTCTGTGCCAAATATTTCTTAAAGTTCATTTCAAAATTCCTGGAATTCTCAGCAAGTCCTTTCACTTCCTGCTAAAATATCTATAACCAGTGTCTATTGAATTCCAGTCCAACTAAAGTACGTGTTAATCACTCATTGATTTATCGTCCTTCTTCTTAGTCATTGATAGAGTCTGCACACACGGAAATTCTTCTTCGTGTCTTGCTTCTGGATGAGCAACGGTGGGAGAGAAGGTCTTTCCCTTATAGATTTTCACATCACTCATGTGCCACCAAGCTCTTCTTCCTTGTATTTTAATAGCAGAAGTAGACACTTCTTTAACGCAGAAGTGACTATGCCGCTTCCTGTTAACATTTTTGATCAACACTAAGTCCCCAACAGATAACTTAGGTGGTGATAATAGTTTGCTTGGATTGTTTGCCGAATTATCTCCTTCTGTGTTCTTAGACCAACCCCCCCCGATGCTCGACTTGATCTGAAATGAAAGAAATACTAGAGGTCATACATGTCAAATAATCATGCATCTCATCACCTAAGATTTTTGCTATGCTCTGGGCATCACTCTTACTCCTAGACAGAGTTATAAGAGTTATTCTCATTCAAAGCCCTGTCACTAGTTCATTCGGGGTGAGGTGGGGATCTGATTCAGGCTGATTCCGAAGGATATATAAGGCTAGGGGTAGGCAATACAGCCACCCCTTTTCAAAGTCAATTTAATCTTGGCAATCCTTTACTTGTGGAGGTTCGCTTGCGGGTGATAAGCAGAAGGAAACTAGTGCTTTATGTTAAATATAAGCCCTGTCTGTTCAAATACCTCATTGACAAAATGGGGCCCATTATCGTATCTTAGCACCTCACACGCACCTAGCTGCGCATGTGGCATTAGGGTGTGTACACGGACCCACTATGATCCACCTAGAGAAGGGACACACCACCACTAATAGATACCTATATCCACTACATGTCTGCAGCATATATACATAGTCGATATGTAAATGCTGAAACGGACCGTTCGGTCGAGGTATTACACCTCTGATCGTTCTCAGTGTATGCCCAGCAGTAACCTTTTGACACACAATGCAATTTACCATAAATAGTGCAACGTGTTCCAGCAAATTAGGAATGAACCAGTCTTCTGCAGTACTAGCAGCAAGACTCTCTCTAGTTACATGCACAGAGTAATGCAGCTGTTCAAGCGTGACTTTCAATAAAGTTATTGGCATCACTGGATTTCCAGTGCTGTCCTGTTGCCTTAATGCTCCCATAGTAGGGGATAAAGAACACCCCTTCGTTTCCATAATTCTTGCTCTTCCTCTGGTGCACTTCCTTGAATATCTATTAATTGGGTTATTAACAACGTATTATACCCCTCTTGCACTAACATCGTTGCAACTGAATTTTCTTGAATACTCTCAGTATCTAAACTTGAAATATCTGGAGAATATGCAACCCTTTTGGCTCCTACGTCCGTGGCTTCGATACCTCAAGAGATAAAATCTGTTTACTTAGTATATGGTGCGCATTTAACGACTGCTATGGCTACTGGAAGTTGTAGTGCCTTGATGAGTCTTTCCAATAAGGATGCATGTTGCACTGGAGTGCTGTCTGCACCGAGGTAGCCCCTCCTTTTCCAATGTGTTAACCCTGCGTGTACGGTTGACATCATGTAGGCACAGTCACTGTACACGTCACTTCCTGCCCTTCATGTTTCTCAAGTGCGATAATAAGCGCCACTAATTCTGCTGCTTGCGCTAAATAATGAGACGGTAGCCTTGCACTTGCTACTACTTTCTAATTCTCCATTTAATCTATGTCTTACTACTGCGGCACCTGAATGCCTACCCCACAAGTCTGATACATTTTTGAAGAACCATCAATAAAAAGAATCTCCCCTCCTGTCAAAGCATTCTCATTCATACAGGGTATATCATCATAGAATTCAACATAATTAGCACAGTCATGCACATGAGCCCCTTCTTCTACTGGCTCAGTTATGAACGTGGCATGGTTCACTATTTTACATCTGATGACTTTAATCGCTGGCTTAGAAATTATTACCTCATTAGCTGAAGGGATGTCAATGTGCCCTTGGGTTTCTCTAAAATGGCAAATAGAACATGCTCCACGAAGAGGGTCATAGAGAAGCCCATGAGAATATTTGTGTACTTCTCAATTGTAAACACAGCAGCGGACAAAGATTGTTCGCAAGGGAAGTGTCCTTTCATAAATGGGTCTAAAATCCCACTATAATACGCCAAAGGTTTGTACCCCAATGTGGTTCTTTCTGTAAGCACTGCTGTCATGACTGTCCGATTTGTCCATGAAAACAAATAAAATTCCTCAGCATAATTGAGAATTCCTAATAGAGGGGCTGTGCAAACTGCTCTTTTCAACTCCTCAAATCTTTTCTCCATTTCTTCAGTCCATTCTAGTTTTATTTTACACACTTGTGCTTTCTTTAATGCTTGCAGAAGTGGCCTTGTGTACGTACTATAATCAAATACCCAGGCTCGAGCATAGTTCCACAAACCAAAAAACTGTTGTATTTGTCTCACTGTTTTGGGTTTTGAGGTTTTCAGAATTGCCTCAGCTTTCTCAGGTGTCACATTCTTTCCTTCATTCGAAATCAACTGACCTATATATCACACCTCTTCTTAGTAGTATTGCAACTTTTTCTTGTCTACTTTATATCCCTTGTCTGCTAGAATAGTCATTAATCGGATAGAGTCCTGTCTGCACTCATCGTCTGTGGTGCTGCAAATCAACTTGTCATCTACATATTGTATCACCAAACTTTTGAGATCAATATTGCCTAGATCCATCTGTAGAACTCTATTAAAGATCAATGGGGACTCACAGTACCCTTCAGGCAGCCTGGTATTTTTATGTCTTTTTTGATGAAATGTAAACAAAGTCAAGTCTTGTGAGTCCTTTTGCAACAAGATCGAGAAAACCACATTTTTCTAATCAATCACCGTGAAATATCAGGCTTCCACCGGGATACTACATAATATTGCCGCCGGATTAGGAACTAAAGGAATCTCTGCATCTTCAATCTGGTTAAGCGGTCTCATATCCTGAATAAATCTCCACGTCCCCCCTTTAGATTTTTTAAACGGATACACCCCGGTATTGCACAAGGATTCTGATGGCACCAGAATCCCCTGATTCATCACCACTGAAATAGTCTGAAATATACCTTCATCAGCTTCTCGACACATGTGGTACTGTTTTGCTCGAGGTAAAATCACACCTGGTTTAAGCTTTATTTTTACCTCTCCTATCCCATTCAATAAACCTACGTCATATGGGCCTGTGGTCCATAGGGCACGCTGCACCTTTTCAAGATCCTCCTGAGAAAATGCTGATCGTTACTGCATTATCGCCATTCTCTGTGGGACCTTCCTTTTCTCTATCCTTATCCAGTATATAATACTCATGAAGAACACTACTTCATCATCGCGTCGCTTTTCTCTGAACATATCATTATCAGTTATTTCAGTCAATCTATACCCTTCCTCAAGAGCTATCAGTGTTCTCCATGGTCTACCCTCATCGTCTATCCCTTCAAGCATTGAAATTTCCCTTTGTACTATGGTTGCTTCCAATTCTATAAGAATAGTCTGTCCACCCTCCTCATCCATAGGTATTTGTGGTCTAAATAAAAACTCATCAGGTATCCTCACAATCTTTCCTACCGGGATGGGCAACCATGTCAACAAAATGCTTACTCCATATAGAAACATTGCTGGATCTACTGGAATGCCTCACAGAGCCACTTGCCCTGTAAACGCCAGTATGAACTCACCCACGTTTAAATAGTGTATTCCTGGAGTGGAGCATACTATCCCTTGATCAGTAAATGAAATAGTCATTTTAAGTTTTGTCATTAAATCTCTTCCCAAAATATTAACCAGTGTATTTTGTGAATATAACAAAGGAATGGACATGTCACATTCTCCTATGGAGACTGGTAATTTATCAGTAAAAGGAACTTGACTCTTAGCTCGAGAGAACCCTTGCGCATTGATGGCAATACCTGACATTGGATATTTTCCTTCTTGTATACATGAATGAGTTGCTCCATTGTCTACAAGGAAAGAAAAGGATTTTCCTCCTATCATCACATCGACCCGTGGGTCCTCTTGGGGGTCTGGTGTCACAGATAGTACTGAACACATCAAGTCACCCTATGAGCTGTCCTATTGTGGATACAAGCTCATCTGCATCCCTGTGAAAGGATTTCCATCTACCACAGTGCCACCTCCTATACTGAGTGTCAATACTTGTCCTGTGTTTGCATATTGTAGTGTCTGCATAGGGGCCTGTTGCGACTGCCCTTGTGGTGGATTCATTTGTACTTGTCCCTGTTGTACTTGCAATGTTTGTCTCTGATAAGATGTGTGATCCTGGGAAAAGCCCTCTCTACTCTGTGTGCTGTATGGTGGAGGATAAGCTGTACCCCATCTGGAGAATTGGCAATTTTGTACATTTTCTTTGCTCTCACATACGAGTCCAATATGTCCTGTCATTCCAAAATTCCAACATACTGGGGGACTCCTCATATTACTTCCTCCTTGGTTATATGCTCCCTGAGCATTCTAGTTCTCATTCTGTGTACCTTGAAACTCACCTTGATTACCTTGAAATCTACTTCCTCTTGCTCTATAAACCATACCTCTGCCTTGTGGCTTAAACCTATATTCACCTTGGGCCATCGCACACAAATTATTTGCCTGTGATGCACCCATTGCTTCCTGCATTCCCAATCCTTCTCTGCTTGTCATTACCGCCCCTTCTATGGCAAATTTTGACAACTTCTTCTGAAATAACTTGGCTTCCTCGATCTTCTTATTCTCATCTTTCTTTTTGGTTTTTCTCTTGTTATAACCGACAATGGTGCACTATCATCACCTGTATCTCAGCCCATGGCTCTGCTTCCATCCCCACTTGGTTTTTCATCTGCCTCTGTACTGGCTCAGGCAACCCTTGACATAAGATAAGATAAAATAACGCCACTGTCTTTTCCCATGGCTCGTGAGTTTCAAGTTGCCATTTCTCCTGAATATCCTGAATGTAAGCCATAGGGTCTTCATCTTCCTTCATTTTACATGGCATAATTGTACCCATATCTGATGTATCAGGGTACTGTACCCTGAGAACCCTCCAAATGTCTGCTCTGCAATTATTAAATAGCACTCCATCATGCACTGTGTTTTGTGCAGTCACACTTGAATATCCTGCTCTCCTCCATATGTCATCAGCACCCTCCCCCAAGAATGGCTGCCAGGATACCTTTTATGTCCCCTATGGCCAGTGTATTTCCTTCTGTCATTTTCTATCATTTCTATATCCTATTCCCAGTGTCTGAAGTCAAACTAGGGAGTGAGCTTGCATTTTAAGTTATCTTTGTCCATCTGTGGCCATGGAATGTATTGTGTAATTGCTCCCCCTTTCGCCAATAAGGGGAACTGTGTAATCCATATCCCATTGTCAGATCCCACTATTAGTCTATCCCTTGCAGGGATAATCGTCCCTGTCTGTCTCCTAGTCAGTAATACTTACATATGGTGGTGACTCTCCCCTCTCACTATGTGATCATCCTCGGGGACACTCCGCATATGCTATGGGATCTGGTGTTCTATCGTTAGGTTGTTCCAGATCCAACCATCTCACTTCCTTAGCCATTTGCAATCTTCCATTAGGGGCGCACGCGATTCCTCCTTCTGCCCCAAGAGCGGACTCTCTTTCCTCGCCTGACATATCTAGTTAACAACTAGTGTGACTCTCATCCCCCACACCTTTGTCTAAGTGCAGTCTGCTCAAAGACAATGCTCTACATTCATCACTGAACCAGCTTCCCTCCTCACTTCACGATTGAGCTACTGGGGCTCAGTCCCCATTCCGTCGAGTTTCATACTTGCTACCTCTCCTTAACTGTTGACAGACCTTATTGATCCTTCCTCCTGTCTCGGGAGGATAGCTCAGTAGGCAACGTGCTCGCCTTGGAAGCAAGACGATACGGAGCACCACAGGTTCGATCCCTGGATCCGCGCTTAGAAACCCCTGGGTATTAAGTGCGTTATAAATAACCTATCATATCATGCTTTCCTTATCAAATCTTTCTTCTTCCACCACTATTCTAGATACTGCTGGTGTAACTTCCTTTATCAGAAGACTCTCTTCCACTCTGTCCCATTGTATTTCTGTGCTCTATCTCATTTGTTCTTTATGAATGAGACTGGCATTGAGACCTTGCTGTTTCCTTTTCCGTTCTATTTCTTCATCTACTTCCCTATGCTTTCTCGCATCCCTTCTAATTCTTTCTTCCTCTTGCCTTCTTACTTCTCCTTTCCTTACTCCTTTCCTTCTTAACTCTTCTTCCCTTCATATCTGTAATCTTTTGTCCCTTAGTTCTTGTGCTTCCTCCTCTTCTCTCTTTCTTTCCTTTCTGTCCCTTTGTTCTATCGTTCTCTGTCTATCGTCGTACTTTCTTTGTTCTTCTGCCCGTTCTATTTTCTCTTGCTCCTTCTGATACACTCTGCTCTCATCACTAACTGCTTTTCTTTTCTGCTCATCTTTTAATCTCTTCTCTCATTCTTTATCCTTCCTTTCCTGTCTGTCGTTATCTTCTGTTTTCCTAACTTCCTAGATACTTGTTCCATCTATCTTAAATAATATCTGTCCTCCCATCCATTCATTTTGTATGAGTGCTACCTCTTCAGCCTTATCCTTTTTCTCCTTTCCATCTCTTAATCTCCCTATTTCTGTTGACAAATTTGACCTCCCACTCTTTTCTTCCTTGTCTTGTATGACCTAGTAAATCTCTTCCTTTCTCTTTCTCTCCTCCGGACTATTGTCACTACTGTAAGTGTGGGTGTTCATATATCGGATTACTCTACCCCATCGCTGCTCTCAATTCCTTTAAAGGATAGACTCCTATCTCTTCCATAACAACATGTTTTGCCTCAGGCAGGGTAAGGGGAGCTCAGGGCTCAAAGCCTTCCACTTATACTGATTGAGCATCGACTCCTCAGGTGGCGGGACTTCTCTTTCCTCTTGATACATCTTCCAGAGGTCTAAAATCGCAAATCTTTTCTCTAATTTCTTCCCTCTGTATGCAGCGTGCAAGTATGTGTTCCTGTGTTGCAATACCGATTTTGACAATGATCCCCCATGTGGCCACAGCATGAACATTTTATCTGCCGTGCCCTTTACCCATTCCACAGTATGCAGTTTGAACTTGGGCATTTGCTTTTGCAGTGTCTTGCATAGGTGCATGAGAGCAGTATCCCCCATAATGACAAGTCTCAGTCAACTGTTGATACTTACCAGACTGTTAAATAAATGTTATACCTTGGATTAAATTACCACTTTTCAACATTTTTAAAACAACAAATATGAGCAAGCACCATCCATCGCTGCTAAATCCTCTTGTTTCAATGGCATCTATTTTCTTGATTGGCGCCAATCATTTTGCTACACTTTATCTTTACTCACTGTTACTTTTGCAATTCTTCACAATTTCTATCGCTTCCTCAATATTTTACTCAACAAACAACATTTAGACTAGTCAAACATTACACATTATAAACACTGTGATCACCTCTTCCCTCCCCTTTTTACTTTTTAGGGTTTGCGACATCATCTTACGTAGTCCTGACTGTACGTTTTATATTTCACTCTACCCCTGTTGGTGTTTAAAATGTCTCCTTCTAATTCTCTTGAATTAGGAACCTCTAGGTGGTCTCTCTTATCTCTACATTTATTTCCTGTTGCTCAATCCTGTCCCCTTTTTTGACAATCCCTTAGTCTACTCACCATTCGTTAATTGACTCGAGTCCTTCGCTCCTGTTCCAATTTCGACCACTTTGCGTTCCGTCCGCAGAGTGCCTGTGGAATCCAGGAGGGTATTATTTTAAAGGGGGACCTGCCCACTCTCTCGGTTCGTATTGCAAGTTTAATTCTATTTGGCTGCTCTCCACAGGAAACTCTGCGATCTTCCAGCTAATGGCAGAGGACGCCGGATCATCCGAAATACAAGAGCTGAACTAGGTTGGATTTATTTTTAACCATCCGTACCACTACCATGTGAGCTTATGGCCCTCTAGGAAAGTGCACTGCAATGGATGGGTTGACAGAATAAAGTCCAAATACCGAACCAACTCAGGAAGATGGCAAAGTACTGTTTTATTAACAATTATCTAAAACAGGGAGTTACAAGTAACATCAAGGGACGTACGCTTGATATCTCTCAGCAATATTTTCTCAAAACAAGGGTTATATATGGCAAAACACATCAGAGGTGACGTCATACTAATTGACCAATAATGAAAAACCTACTAAGGGTCGGGATAGGCTTAAGGGGAACATATAAGTGTACTATCTGTAGGAACTAGATTGTGTTTGGCTGCCCACTGTCAGGGGGACAATATATGCCTACCTCTAAAACATGTATTCTACTGAAACATTAGATATACGGTTCATTAGTGGTCTTCATACTATTATGTCCTTCATTATATGGACAACTACAATTGGTTGGCATGCTTGAGCCATGTTTGGAACATTCGGTTCACTTAGCAGCACATACACCCAGGCCCAGGTGCAGAGAAATGGGTGATGACACTACCTCTCCACCCAATGAGCCCAGCATCTCTCATCACCCAAGCCTTCTGCCATGAAGATTGTCTTTGAACTTGGCCTTGAAGAGTATCCTTGTCTTTAGAATACATCAAAGTATGAGCACTCATCAACATGTTCCGGGACTCCAAGTTCGTACTCTATTTCCATCCTTGGCCAACGTGACAGGAGACCATGATTGGTCCATTTTGCAGGTTTTAAAGGATCTCAATGAATAAAATTTGGAATGATTGGTGTTCTTTCTTTGCACCGCAACAAGGTATGATCCAGCCTTCGCGTGGAGACTCCTTTCCAGAATAGATAGCTGACCTTGGCTGCTTCAATCTTGACTCCAGGCCAGACAACCTCGTCATTTTGCTCCATGATTCAGCTTATTGTTGCTGCAACAATATTTTCCCTTTCCCCTTCATGGGTCCTGGCCTACTAAATTCATGATGCCAATGTCCAGCTTCTATGTTATGGTGGCTTCGCCTGTATTCTGTTCACTATCTATAGCCAGCTTCTTTGATTACTTAGTCTGCCTTGCATTTCAGCGTCTGTTCAATTGTTGAATGGTTGCTTCTCTGCAACACTTTGTGCATGTTTATAATCTTATTTTTCATATTTAAAAGTTCACTTGATTCTTTGACTTTGTCAGCAGTTTCTGTAGGATCCATACATCCTCTTCCGCCAGTATCCTGAGACGTTGTTCATACTCTCCTATGACGTCAGAGGCTTCTTTCTTTGCTCTTTTTTATATTCCTTCAGGGAGTTCCTCCCTCAGATTGTCGTCCCTTTCACGGATACATTCAATAGGGATTTCCCTATGTGTATCTTCTTTCAAATGTACGCTGCGGTATTGACACAATCTCTGGTGTCAAACAGGGCACGATCTCAGGCTTCCAACATATGGGAGGTTGGGTGGGTGGGGTTTCCTGCAGGGGCATTCAACTGCTCCTCTATACAACTCTCTCTACGCCCACCCAACCCCCACTCTTTTTACCCCCAATCACCGTACCCCCACACTCCACCCTGTACCACCACTCTCTCTACCCCCACCCACCCTACACCCACTCACTCTACCCCATGCACCATACCCCAACTCTCTCTTCCACCACTCACCCTACCAAGTCTCACTACCCCATCCATCAAGCAACCAGCTCTCTACCTCCACCCATCCTACCAACCCTTTCAACCCCCATCCTCCTTACCCTCACCACCGCAACCAACACACCCTACTTCCTCTCTCTACCCCCATTCACATGCCCTATCCCCTCTCTCTGTAGCCCCACCCACCCAATTCCCCTCTCTCTACCGCCACCGATCCTACCCCCTCTTTCCCTACTCAGCACTATCACCCCGCTCTTTAATCCTACCAACCACCCTACACCATTTATTCCCCTACATACCATACTCCATCCTACCTCCTCTATTCCCCCACCCACCCATATTGCCCCCTCTCCCGATTCCCCCTCGTCTTTCCTCTCACACACTTGCTTTATTTCTTACCCTCTCACTCTCACCCTTTCTCACTCATATTTCCTCTTCCTCATCATCGATGGCACCCTCTGTCAATGGCTTCCTCCCTTGCTCTAGTCCCCTTCTCATTCTATCGCACACCTGCACCCCTTATCACATCCCCCTTTGAAACTGTGCACGCTCCTCCTTGCACCTTTGAGGGTTATGACACTGCTTTGGGAGCTTGTGCCGCTCCACTATGGGTCACTTTCCCCCCAAGCTAAACGTTGCCAGGCCTCGGCTCTGGGTAAATGAATTAGGCATTAAATTCAGCAGTCTACAAAGGTTTCTCTCTCCAGACCTATCCTTCAATCTGATGTACTGCGGCAGCTGCGGGCTGCCTCTCACTAAGACGTGTTTGCCCCATCATGCCTCCTCTTCGAGATATAGAGTGTCAAGAGATCCGCAGTAACTGCCTCTCCTTTCAGCCGTCTCGTTCACAGGCGCACTTCAGCGCGCTCATAAAAGCTGCACAGAATGGCAAGGGCTGGACAAGGAATTTCCCATTAGCACTTATATTGCCATGCTCTGACAAACACTGATGCCAGCTTGACAGTCTGAATGCCACTCCATGCTGGCACTTGGAATGGTGGATGCCAAAAGGCAAGTAAACATGCTGTCCTTGATCTCCTCGTTAACTTGCCATCACTGCACCAGGGCATGGCTTGCTTCTCAATTCAAGAAGCATGGCAGCAGGAATTCAGAGCAAACAAGTAAACAAGTTCTTCTAGGAAGTCATTCCTGGAAGAACTCACACTGATAATCAGAATCTTGCACGCTTAGGCTTAAACAGCTAGGGAACGAAAAGAGTACGGTAATAACGTTATCTATACAGCACTTTCACAAAAGCAATGCACATACAAAATGTACATATAATGATTGTCACCTAATTATTTATTTATTTATTCATTACAAATTCTTGTATACCGCACCACATGCCCGTAGGCCTCAGGGTGTGCACATACAATGGACAGACCAAACAAAAGACTTAAAAACAACAACAAAAATACAGTGAAGGAGAGAAAGCAATCAAGTCATGGGAGTTAGCAGAGAAGAGGGAAAAGAGACTACTTAGTCAGGCGGCAAGTCAACGAGAAAGGTTTTCAACTTTCTTTTAAACTCAACCGGTGACAACGAGGCTCTGAGGCTGAGAAGCAGCAGATTCCAGGAAGTGGGACTTTGAACAATGAAACTGCGCCCTCCAGCCTTCACCAACTTGAATCTGGGTTGAACCAACTGACGTAGGTTTTGAGACCTACGAGTACGGGAAGGGGCATTTGGCTAAGTAATCTTTGTACCTTTTACAGAACTCAGAAGGGTAAAAGGCTGTGTTGGCCTTGTCAATATTCGAAGCTGCAGATCACAAACAGATTGCAGCAGCACAGGCTGAGCTCGCTGAACTATCTTACCTGTTTACTGGTATGTATCGTGACAAGTTTTAACATGGATGGGCCACTCGTAAAGTAAGAGCAATTCACGTTTAGCAAAATGAACAGTACCGTAGCAATGCATTCATATGATTAACATTCTAGTGTTGCTATGTGTTAGGGAGAATTCTCATTTATGGCTAATCTCCCTCACCTAGTGAGTCCCCCAGCAGCTTTGCTGGACTTCTGGAGTTTATTTGTTACCTCTTGGTAAGAGTGAGAGCTTTTGCCCCACTCTTACCTGTGTTTTACTATGTGTTTCTACCTGTTTTTGTGATTGTGGCCTCTGAAGTACACCACTTCAGCAGCCCCCTTCTTTTTGTGTGTCACACAGCACCTTCAATGCCGTGGCACAGGGTTGTCTTTGAGACTTCCCTCAACTCCATTTCTGAGGCGACTACCGTCCCCCAGAAAAGGGTAAAGTTACCATTAACTTTACTTAGTCAATCTACTACAGATCCAGTACACCCCATCTTCCATGGAGTACTGGAAAGGGTTAATTCGTATCCCTTTTTATCTGTACCTCCTAGAGCATTGTTTTGCTCTTTTAACATTTAGACTTGGCTGGTGGCAGTGGTATCTACCCTAACTTTTCAACCGCAATTATATTAGATAAACGTGGTACTGTTCTTGGCTATTATATTAGCCTCCAACATAAACCCGCTTTACCAAATCGTCTTTCTTTTGGCTCCAGTTGGGTTTATTCGCCATTTCTTTTTGTTACAGTCCTTCTTGTGTCTTACTTTGTGCGGCAAACTAGGTTCGCCTTCTTTGTTCACTGTCTTTAGGCAGGCTTCTGCTCAGAAGCCCTCCTCAAGGCGCCTGGGTGCCTAGGTGGGTTAAATGTGAGGGAGGGGTGTAGTCACCCTCTGCACAGGGTATCCTAGGAAACCCAAGTCACACTTTGTCATGATTGGCCAGGGTAGCTGTCCGGGCTGGACAACCCCCCTGCTGGGTGATTGACAGCCAGGCTGTGTGAATGGGGGTTTTTCACATAAAAGGCAGGTCTCTTGGGTTGGAAGTCAGAGAGTCGCCACTGGAACTACAAGGAACTGAAGAGAAGCAGAGCGAATGACAGCTGCTGCAACTACTCCATCCTGGTGAAGCCCTGCTGCAGTCCTGAGCTATCTTCCCTTCAACAACTTAGAGAAGATCCAGTCCGGAGTCTTCTTCCCTTGAGCTTGGTGGGGATAATCAGCTCATCTTCCACAGCCAGACGATCCTCTTCCTTGGTCGAAATCGCTGCACGCTGCTGTAGTGGTCCGGATAGCCATCTGAAGAGCCTCTCCTGTTTTTAAGGAGCACACCTTTTATTCCTCGTCACTGCTGCTGGCTTCATCCCTGTGTGGTGCAGACCCCCTTCAGACGTCCTCCTTCAAATACGAAGCTCCAGGAATCGTGGGTCTGCGGGAAACCAACAGGAACAACTTTCAGGGCACCAGCTGCACCATTGGAACAAGGTACTGTGTTCTACTTGACGAAACTGGGTGAATCCCTTTTCTTCATTTCCAAGGCTTGCCCTTGTCTTCCCTCCTTCTTATAACTTTTGCTTCCGAACATTGACAATATCGAAGTACTTTTGGCTATGTTGAATCGTGAACTGTCTGACTGTGTGATCTTCGGCAACAGGCCCCGGTGTCTTTCGACCCTGACTCCGGCCCTTTGACTTTTGAACTCCTGTCTCTGAGTGTTTCTTGATTCTGCCTGCCTAACCAAAATATTGCCTGTGATTGTTGCCTCCAACTCCCTCTGGGTATCTCAGGTGCTAAGTGTGTTTTTGCCCAAGTAGCACTTCATATCACAGATACGCGTTTATTTAGTAGACCGAACTGTCAAAAAGTGATTGCAATCATATTCACGGTAATGTGTTTTGTTCGTAACACTGGTTCATTCAAACACAGGGTACTTATCTTGAGACTTACTGCACAAAGTGAATTGGTTAGTTGTAGTATATTTAACGTGTGTTTTTTATTTAAGTTTAATGGAAGTGTTGTGTTTATAACGAATGGTTTAAAAATAAATGTACTTATATTTTTTACCTGAAACCTTGAGTCAGTGTTTGCTTGAGTCACAGCAATTGTGGTCCCTTTGTGTAATCTCTGCTACTGCTCATATACTCTTGAGATAAGCCTGGCTGCTCCACCACTGCTACCACTCTCACATAGTAGTACATGCTTGTACCAAAGGTAAAATTTGTATTGCCACCTGTAGTCTTAATTGTGTGTAGTGGTCCCTAAGGGCACTGCACAGGATACTGCCTATGCATGACAATTGCAAGCATCGTGTTTCCTCTGACAGTCTGGATTGCAGGAACTATTTTGCGGATTCGCAAACTGTTTTCCCACTCCTGTTCCTTTACTGTCATGAATGGGTCCCTAGTCACCCCTACTCCCTGTGACTCTCACCCCCCTGTTTTTTTATTGCAGAAGCATTCCATTTAAAGTGCTATACATGAAGAGCAATTTAACTAATCTGACTACGTATCTATTATGAGTATGTCGTTATCTTGCTGCGCCTCTTTTCGTTCACTCTTTAGTAACAATCCTCAGCTTGAAGTTGGCACAAACGGTTTGTCATGTTACGTCCGGTGAGGCCATTAAGGCGGAGTCAAGGTGTTTGTGCTGTCAGATCAGGTATGCAAAAGGCAAAATCTCCAATCAAAACTTTGCAAAGATTCTTTTTTCTTTTTTTTTTCACAAGGAAATTCGACATAGTTCACAAGAACAATGGAACGTTTCATTGATAAGTACTTGAAGGACAGACATTGGAAACAACATGAGACCAGCGGTTCTCATGGGATCTAATTCTTAAAAAAAGATATTTAGATTTTTTTGCAACAGTTCCGTGTTTACAATGTCTTCCCAAAGAGATTGAAGACCTATATCAGTTAACATATTTGTGACAAATTTAAACCCCAATATTGACTTGCTTCCTTTTGACCTTAGTACATCACAAATCACCTCTCTATAACCTAGTAATTCATTGGTGTTCCAAAGTTTTAGCCAATCTAAAAGTGGTTTCGGTATTAAATTGTACTTAACACCCCTAACACCCAATTCCAGGTGAAGTGGGGTCAGGGGAGCGCTGTTGGGAAGGCCCATGAGGCACTTGAGGATTTTCTTCTCTCTGAACAATTAGAATACCCCCAAATCTCAGCTCCAGACGAAGCTGCTGGAACAGCTTGGTACTTGCAGACTTCCAGAGTATAACATAAGGTCTTCCCTCTGAATTACACAGCAAAATCAACAACAGCCTCCTCCTCTTGGTAGAGATATGACCTTAGGTTTCAGAAGACAACTTTGAACTCCTATGTATATCTGGACATTTTCTAATATTGCATTATTTAAAATAGACTTAGGGGGTGGATTGTACAAAACGAGTCATGGTGCAGCATATCATAATTTTGGTTTTAGGGATATTTATAGACACTCATTTCTCCTTACATTTGACCGCAGAAAGATTGAATTGGTTTTGTGGGCCAGCTGGGGTCGGGGGGATGAAAAAGGCATTATCTGCGAATAACAAAAGGACCTAGAGAAAGGGCATCCATATGATATGATATGGCATTTATAACGCTCCTATACACAAGTGTTTCAAGGCACGATGTGGCAAGGGAGGGGATTCAGAGGGAAGACAGAGACAACAATCCTACTAGGCCAGTTGACATTGAGGTTGCGCAAGTGCATGGGGGGGAGTGTGGGGGTAAAGGGGAGGGGCAGAGCAGTACATAGGATAACAGTATAATAAACAAAGACAATAAACAAAAGTGCGGCCAGCTGGTGGCAAGTGCAGGGTAAGTGCAACATCAGGTGTTGCCGAGTGCTAGTAGGGACTGTAGGGATACAGAAGCAGTCCCCGAGTACATGGGTTAATGACAATAGCCAAATCGATAATGTATAAAAGGAACAGCAGAGGTTCCAAGACACATCTTTGTCTGACGCCCTTGTTGATACTAACCAGATTAGTGCACTCACCATTAACACCCCAACAGATCAAGGCATGCGTGTAAATTGCACATAAGCTATAAGGAATCCGAAGATGGATTAATTTCTGCCATAAAAGAAAATATTGAACTGTGTCAAAAGTTGTTTGGAGGTCAATAAAAGCTAAGTACATTGTTTGACCTTTTCAACATTTTTGCAGGATCCAAAATAATTTAAGGAATTGATCAATAGTTGATGTGCTTTTTGAAACCCTGCCTGAGCTTCTGATACAATATTCTGCTCAGTGACTCGCTCTTCCACTCTATAAAGGACAATTTTGGATTATATTTTTGCCAAACAATCTAACAATGATTTTTGGCAATAGTATGCTGGGATCCCTATAACTATGGATCCTCCACAACTGTTTGGGATGTTAAACACAGTGTTGATTTTATTAAAGGATTTATGTCAGGGAGGATAGTCAAACAACTGCGTAATTATGAAATAAATCTGCTGGACGATAATCCAGATCTGGGCCTTATTGTTATGTTGTGCAAACTGTGTTTTCTAGACTTCCCTGGTTGTGAGTAATATGGTGTTATGGGATAGCTCAAACACTTCATTGCACAAATCATAGGCTCAAGTGGGAATACATCTATCAGTCATCTTTATTCTTCAGCCTGTCCAATAATTATAAAGACTAACAGGGTTCTAACCAGTGCTGGCCACAAATGTTATTCATAAAAAAAAAAAAAACTATTTGGGTTGTGACTTTTTCTAACTTAGATCAGAACTCTCTTGAATGATTTTTTGTGATTGCTTAGTTAAGAGATTCCCAGAGAAGCAAGGAATAATCTACCTTCATCCTGGCAGTCAGATCTTCTTTCTTTTAAGTGTTACATAGTTGGGCTCTCTCTCCTTTAACTGATTTTAATTAATCAAGGATTGATTGTTTTGCTCTTTTACAATCACTATTGATCCATCCTTCTTTAAGAGTCACTTAGTTCTTTATAGAAGATGCAACTTTTCATACAAAGGATTGAATTGTGCACACCGCCTTGTGGTCAAAATGGAGCGGGCACATGCTTGAATTATTTCTAGAATAATCTAATAACGGTAATACATGTGGCTAGAGAGATGCTAAAGCAGATGATTTATTAATTGAGGACCATCTGCTCGATTTTGAATTGTTCTAATCTTCTACATCATCCCATCTTATATTCTCGAGAACAAGGTTTGAAATTAGAGGGCAAGGGTTGCTCTCCAAGCACTCAGACATTGTAAATTATTTGATCATTTTCCTGGACTTTAGATCAATTAATACATGATCAGTTAGGCTTTGTCTAGACAGGGTTTTATAAGTCGGATCTGGTGGGCAGTACTCCTTAAAACGCAAATCCATGCTCTAACTGCATAGGAGGAAATAAAGGCAGCTTCTGTTTTTGCTAAGGGATACCTATGATTGATTGCCTCATGAGTACATGCATGATCTGTGCTTTTGAAAAACTCGAAAATAATTGTATTCTTCTGATTTCTTGTTGGCTAACTGTGCCTAGTAACACGCTGAGCTATTGTCACGTTTTCCATTGTTTATAACTTATTTTCAGCCCCCTTGTGTTTTGCCTGGTGCGTTCTAGCCAGTTTGCGCTGGTTCGCGTAAGGATCGCGATGAGCGCAAACAACTACTATACACAAGGTTGATCAACTGTTCCTCGCAAATTCCCGTTGAAAATTCTAACTTTGGTTTTACCCTCTATCGTCTTCCTATTCTTTCGTGCTTGATACTGGGTGCCACTGTGGTCCGTGGGAGAAATGGGTCCATCCAGGAAAAATGGCATCTCCTCCAAAAGAGCTGACATTCCTTCTCGTTTCCTCACTTAGAATTTTGGAGTGGTGCAAAGTTCTAAAGCTATCACGGAAAACACACCACTCCTACCTGCCCCGAAACCAAAGGATTTTTTATTTTTTACATTTTTTTTTTTGGGGGAGCCCCCCCCAACACCTGTTTTTGTGGTAAAAACCACGTTTTCTTCACTAAACAAAAACCCCCAAAAAGTATATCATTAAAAAAAAAGAAATTCGATTCTTTGACCATTCGACCCTTTGGTTGTCGATCCTTTGACCAGACACCGTCCACAGAGGGATATTCGCCTATGGATAAGGGAGTAAGATGGTCGGATTCAAAATAACCTATGTCTATGGCATCAGCGCCACTGACACAGTCCCCGCCTTATGTAAGCAGGTTAAGATCATTGCCAGGTAGACGGCGATGTGGAAATATCACCCCGGCGGTAAATAGACAAATGATGAGAGATGAGGATGAGTTTGGGGCGTCACAATTTCCTTTGCTAGAGAAAGGAGGAACAACACCACAGTATATACCATGGCCTCAAATGGACAGAGATAATCTAAGTGTAAACTCACGGTTTTGACTTCTGGTTTTGGGAAATGGATACATGAGCTAGAAAAGTGAACAGAAGGAAATAAATTCGCTATAGGGGATATTAAAGTTCTTCTAATCACCATACTTGGTGAGAGAGCTGATGACGTATGTACACGGGCAGGCTACCCTGGTGTGACTACAGTCAACACTGCGCATGATGGACCACCATTTAACAATTGCAGAGCAGCAGTTTGGAAACCGCTACGAGTACAATATCCGGACATGACCGATATGGGAGCTATAATGACAAAAAAGATGAAAGAAGGAGAGCATCCTTTGCTTTACATTCAACATTTCCAAGATGCCTGGGCACTCGAAACCCGTGAATTTTGGGGGACATGTATACCTGTTTTGTATCATATATTATGCCACGTTCTGCTAGAGCAAGTGCAGAAGCAGCTAAACAAATGAGTGGGTATAAAAGCTAAACCGTGGTCAGAAATTCAGTTGACCATTGAACATTAATGCAGACTTCTGCAGGAAAAGAATCGCAAAAAAAATAATACTCGAAAAGGCGAGGAGGCAAAATTGGTTCAGAAAAAACTGTCCAAATACGCCATTGAAGGGGCAATGTTAACTAGCACAGACGGATCCAATTCACAAAAGATAACGAACATACCACAGGCGAATAACAAAAGGCAGTTAGATTAAAACAACAATGGATATGCTCCATGAGGAACTGGTTTCCAAGGAAGAGGTTGGCAAGGTAATCAAGGGAATTGGCAGAATAATAGGGGAGGTTTTCAAAGCAATCAAGGTGGGTTTCAAAATATGCAAAATGGGCAGATGGGAAAGCCACTGGCTATATGTTGGACGTGTGGAATGACAGGACATTTTTCTCGTACATGTCGAAGTCAAGGCATCATACAGAATGCTCAGTTTTCAAGAAGGGGGAAGTCAAATCCACCTGAATACTCACAGCAGAATGGAGATGGGTGTGCACCAAATCAAACAGTGCAGCAGCAAGCGCCGAGAGTGCTGCAAGGCTTGCAACCACAGCATATGACAGGTAACCAAGCGCAAAGACAATCGCAGAAATCCCCTATGCAACTTCAACAGAACACAAACACAGAACTACTAAAGACTCGTAGAATAGGAGGTGTCACTGTTGATGGAGGGAATCCATTCACAAGTGATGGAGTGAGACTGTAGAGACCTGCTGTGTTCAGTCCTATCTATAACGCTGAATCCTCATGAGGAACCGAGGATAGAAGTAAATATAGGCAGCAAAGCTTTTTAGTTCTTAGTGGACATGGGTGCAACGCGCTTGTGTATACTTGAGGGCACATTTTTAATGTCTGGCAATGCGATGAATACTCAGGGTTTGACAGGAGCAACGAGTCGAGTTCTTTTCACAGAAGAATTACCAGTCTCTATAGGAGAGTGAGATATGAAGGTGCCACGGCTTTATTCGAGGCAAACACATGTCAACATATTAGAATGAGATTTCATGACAAAATTGAATATGACCATTTCATTGACAGACAAAGGAATAGTATGCTCAACAGGAGGAATGCATTATTTAAACATGTGCGAAATGATCATGGTATTTGCAGTACAAAAAGCGCCTAGACCGATACTGCTTGACCCCAAAGTTTTTCATTATGGTATACATATTCTGTTAACATGGCTACCAGGTCTAGTAGGTAGAACCATGAGGATACCGAATGAGTTTCTATTTAGGCTTCAGATACCAATGGATGACGAGGAAGGTCAAATTTTTCCCTTAGACATTGAAGAAGCAATAGTCTGAGGAAACATGGCTTTACTTTATGCAAGTGATGATAAGGGTAGACGATGGAGCACAATAATTTCCATCGAGGAGGGCTGCAGAGTGACTGTTATCACTGATGAAGAATTGTTTGGAGATTGTTTATCTAATGATTTTGTGGTATTGGAGATGTGCATTACTTATTGGGTAAAGGCAATCAAGAGAGAAGTTCCACAGGGAATGATGTTAGCACAGAAGCGTCCTGAATATTTTGATGAAGATATGGCGAAAAGTGCCAGTTTCATTATGGACCACTGGCCTCTATGACGATGGCTTACTAAAAGGGGTTGGGGAAGTAAAGATGAAATTGAAACCAGTAGCAATTTTTCCCTCGAGCACGGAAGTATCCTGTGTCTCGAGAGGCAGATGAAGGAATTTTCTAAACAATTTCCGCCATGATGGACCAAGGTATCTTAGTGACATCAGCGTCACCATGTAATATGTCTGTTTATTATATCAAGAAATCTAAGGGGGGCTCGTGGCATTTAATAGAACATTTGAGACCAATAAACCAAATTGTAGAGGCTGAGTTCCCTCTAGTCCCAAACCCATCTACAATTCTATGTAATATACCTGTTGATGCACGATATTTCACAGTGATTGATTTAAAAAATTCATTTTTGTCAATCCCTTTGAACAAAGACTCACAAGATTTGACTTTGTTTACCTTCAGACAAGTTCACCTGAAAAGCAGGCAGCTGCCCCAGGGAGACTGTGAGTCCCCATCAATTTTCAATAGAGTCCTCCAGATGGACTTAAGCAATATTGCCTTAGAAAGCGTTGTGCTGCAATACGTAGATGACATTTTAGTTTGCAGCAGCACAGAGGAAGAGTGCAGACGCAATTTGGTTCAGCTGATGATTATACTTGCTGACAAAGGATATAAGGTTGACAAGGAAAAGTTACAATATTGTCAACAAGAAGTGTTGTACATAGGCCAATTGATTTCACATGTTACTCTGGTAATAGCTGAGGCCATTTTAAAAACAGCTAAAGTACACACGATAAAAAGATGCAGAGTTTTTTGTGACTATGTAATTATGTCGGGGCATGGGTTTTTGACTATAGCTCGTATACAATGTCTCTCTTACGTGCCTTAAAGAAAGCACAGGCAATGCAAGAAAAAATCGGGTGGGATAAGGCAATGGAAGAAGGGTTTGATGAATTGAAAAAAGCAATTTGCACAGCCCTAGTTCTAGGGATCCCCAATTATGCAGAGGAATTATTTTTATTCTTGCATACAGATGATACTGTTATGACAGCGGTACAAGCCCCTTGCATATTACAGTGGAATCTTAGACCCAGTGATGAGAGGTCATTTTCTGTGTGAACAAAGTTTGGCAGCTGCCGCATTCGCCATAGAGATGGCCACAAGCATAGTGATGGGATACTCTATGACCTTATTTGTTGAACATGCACTATTTGCCATTTTGGAAAAACTGAAAGGCATGTTGACTTCTCAAAGGGCTTCTGCCTATGAGGTAGTCATGTCGAATTCAGCAATTAAAATAGTTCGATGTAAGATAGTGAACCCAGCTATGTTTATAGCTGAGCCAATCATGGAAGGAGAGCCCATACACGATTGCGCAAACTATGTAGAGTTCTATGATGAAGTCCCTAGAGTAAAGAAGAATGTACTAGCAGAGGGAGAGATTGTTTTCATTGATGGGTCTTCGCGAAATGATCAAAATGATGGACAAAGATACAGGTGCCACTGTCAAATGGAGAATTTCGAGTGCTTGTTAGTTTTCGATTGCCATCTCATTATTCAGCGCAAGCTGCAGAATTATTGGCTTTGATACTCGCGATTGAAAATCACGCAGACCAGGAAGTAATAGTGTACAGCGACTCCACCTATGTGATGTTGACGGTACACACAGGATTAGTGCGCTGGAAAAGGAGGGGCTACCTCTGAGCGGACGGCATGCCAGTCATGCACGCAGCCTTACTGGACAGGCTTATTATAAGGCGATATCCAAATCCACAGGCCTGCAAGGGGGAATGAATAACACATGAATTGCAAGAGGCAGAGAAGAAAATAGAAGCAATAATGCGTAAGGGAGAGCATTCCCCTGAGGAGGCTGAAGTGATGAGACAGTTGCAACAGGATTGTGGGGAGCATCTGGCAAGATTATGTAACTTGAGCTACAAAAAATATGTGGAGAGACAACATGCAGGGAGAGACAAGCCGGGCAGGCTACTAGCCTGGCTGTACAAGAATGAGACACCCAGGCACACGATTAGAGCAATATGGGGAATGAATGGTCAGACACTAGATACCCAAGAAGGGGTCAACATGGGCTTTTTAGAATTCTACAAGCAACTTTATAGGGATGTTGAGGAGGGTGAAGGGGAGGAGATGACTGAAACACTAGAAGATATTGGGGACGGCGGATTAGTCCAGGCCCTGGAACTTCCAAATACAGCAGAGGAACTTGAAGCGGTGATTCAGCTCTTACCAACTAGTAAGACTCCAGGGGCGGATGGACTAGCGAGTTCTACATAACATACAGGGTGGAGGTGGTCCCCCCATTATTGGCAATGCTGAACAAAGCTCTGGATAAAGGGATATGCCGGAGTTCCTGAGGGAGGCGATTATTATCCCACTTCTTAAGCCCAGCAAACCAAGCATGGACTGCGGGTCATATCGATGTTATGCTCACCTGGTCTCTGCGGAGGGGTTGGGGCACAGTTGCAGCCCTCCCTGAACTTGAATCACCCCCTTCAGGCCTCTCCCTCAGTGGAAAAGCTGTGAGCAGTGGTACGTGGTGATACTGCTCCTGCTTGGAGATAAGAGTGTGTGAGTGTGCCAAGCTGTGATTTTTGTACCTATTGAACCCTTCACCCCAAAGTACGTTTCTGTGAGCATACGCTGGCCCATAAAGCTCACCTGTGAATTATGGAAGATAAGCTCTCCATCCTGCTACTTCTGGCAGGGACGGGTCGAATGGGATCTAGTTCCTTTACTGTTCCCTGATAAGGATTAATCCAGTCCAGCTGCGACTATGCTTCTCCTTATAATTGGTAAGTTTTTTTTGAGCTTTTGTGATGCTGTTAGTTCTGTTTAATGTCTTTATATGTTGCTCCTATTTATGCCCGCAATAATGTCTCTCTTCAGTTTTCTTCCCTTAGATGGAAATTCGGCCTCAATGCAGCTGTGTGACGCGAGACACGGCCGGGTGGAAGATGGATGCTACCGCAATGTTCAACAGAAGGTAAGTGATGGTTTAAGGAAAAGCGCAAAGTATGGTGAAGCGCAACCTCAAACTGACTGTTTTTTCGATGTCTAACCTTGGTAAGTATGCTGGCAGGAAGCAGGATGTCCAGGAAGCATGATCTTCAAAGGTAACTCTGACCTCAGGCGACGGTGAGCGTTACACTGCTTGCAAGTGCACAATAACGCAAAGAGTCTGCCTTGAGGATCGGGGCAGCTTATGTAGCTGAGATCGTGGGCACACCCATTAGGGCCGGCTTACCAGCCACACCCTGCCACTCCTAGAGAGTGAGCATGTGCGAAAGGCAATCCATTAGCAGCCACACCCAAGAATACACTTGGGGCTGCTTAATGGATGGAGAGTTCAAGGTTAATGCATCCTGCTTAATGGATGGAATGTTCAAGGTTAATGCATCTGAAGTGCTATGTCCATAATAAAAGCTTTTTGGTGTTAAATGGATGTTCTTGTTTACTTTTGTTCATGAGCCTGGTGCCAAAGGTGCCAGGACAGTGTCCACCCAGGTCTCCTGTGCATGCAACTCCTGCATGCCTGTGCCCCTGTGTCATGTCCATGACAGCACTCCCCCTCAAGGCCCCTCTCAAGGGTGGTTCTCCTCGCGGTCCTGGTTTGGTGGGATTATTGTGATGGAACTGTCTGATTAAACGCAGAGCATGGACATGTTCACTGGGTTCCCAAGTTCGGTCTTGAGGTCCGTAACCTTTCCAGTCAATTAGGTAATACAATTTTGATTGAACCACCTTGGAGTCCAGGATGGATTTGACTTCATTCTGGTTCTCTTTGGGCTCTGGCAGAGAACTAAGCCGTGTATTGGACTTCATTGGTTTGAGGAGAGAGACATGAAATATGGGGTGGATTTTTATGTGAGATGGCAACTCCAATTTCATGGCGACAGGATTGAGTTTGGACTTTATAGTATAGGAGCCCAGGTATCATGGGCGGAAAGCTCTTGGCCCCTTCAGGGGAATATATTTGGATGCTAACCACACCTTTTCTCCAATCTGGTAGGCAGGAGCTTCTTTCCAATGTTGATCAGCAAACAGTTTTTGTCTTTCCTTAGCCTTGGTCAGATGCTCTGTTGCCACCTTAAGAACCTGAGTGATGGTTTTATGCAAGTTTTTTATGGCTGGTATGTCAAGGGTATCGGGTGGACCAAATACTGATGTCCTCGGATGTCTTCCGTGCACAGAGTAGAATGAAGTTTGCCCTGTGCTTGTGTGAACTGAGATGTTGTATGCATACTCAGCTTTGCAGAGTATATTTTTCCAAGAATCCTCGGACTGTTGCAACATACACATGAGATATTGCTCTAAAGTTTGGTTGGTTCGTTCAGTTTGCCTATCAGTTTGAGGGTGATGGCTTGTGGACAACCGAACATCAATTTTGGCAATCGTACAACAATTTCTCCAAAAGGCACAAACAAATTGCGTTCCGCGATCAGATACTTATATTGATGGAAATCCATGCAATCGAACAATTTGCTCTAGGAACACAGAAGCGAGAGTTGACGCAGTTGTGAGTCCCTTCAGAGGGATGAAATGGGCCATTTTGGAGAATAAATCCACAACGACTAATATGGTGTTGTATCCATTTCAGGGTGAAAGATCCGTGATGAAGTCCATCGACAAGGTATGCCAAGATGCTGGCGATACTGGTAGGGGATGTAGTAAGCCAGCGGGGTTCTGATTCTGAGACTTGTGTTGTGCACAGACACTGAAGGTTTCAATAAATTGGGCAATGTCCTTTTGCCAGGTTGGCCACCAGTAGTTTTGTTTTACCTTAGCCTGAGTTTTGGCTATTCCTCTGTGTCCTTCCACTAATGAATCGTGGTAATTTGTGATGATTTGCTTTTGTAGTTCTTGATCTTGGACATATAATCGTCCTTGGAAATATGGTATATTGTCTTTGATGGTGTACTGGTCACATTTTAACAGCCATTCCTGTTGTGTTGATTGATCCATTGGGGATTGCAAACTGGTTCTTTAGTCATCAACACACATGGTGGCAACTATTCTGGTTTGAATCTTTTCCTCAGGAATTATGGCCACGGGGTTGGATGCTGTAAAAGCCTCTTTTTCTTCACTCATGCGTGATAGAGCGTCTGCTTTCCCATTGCGTACTCCAGGTCTATAAGTGATAATAAAATCATATTCTGTGAAAAAGGGAGCCCAACGAAGTTGACGCGAGTATTGTGTTTTGGCAGTTTTCAAGTATTGCAAGTTACGGTGGTCCGTGATGACAGTGACTGTATGTCTCGCCCCAAGAAAGTAATGTCTTCAGGCCTTGAATGCTGCTTTAATCACCAGTTATTCCTTATCTGTGATTGCGTAGTTCAACTCAGGGGCTGAAAATTTGCGGGACCAGAATGCGACAGGGTGTAGTTGTCCTGTTTCAGGGTCTCGTTGTGACAATACTGCTCCCATGGCTATTTTTGAAGCATCTGTCTCAACTATGTAAGGTAGGTCTGGTTGTGGGTGTCGAAGGACTGGTGCTGTAGTGAATGCTAGTTTCAACTTCTGGAAGGCTTCTTCAGCTTCTGTCGACCAATGGAACTTTTGATTTTTCTTTAAAAAGGAAGTAATTGGATGTACAATTTGTGAAAA
This sequence comes from Ambystoma mexicanum, assembly GCF_040938575.1. Taxonomy (NCBI): domain Eukaryota; kingdom Metazoa; phylum Chordata; class Amphibia; order Caudata; family Ambystomatidae; genus Ambystoma; species Ambystoma mexicanum. The sequence continues at coordinate 379,054,962 of NC_090927.1, read as the reverse complement.
CCCAGTTATAAACTGATGGTAAAAGTTGGCAAATCCGAGCACGCTTTGCACTCCTTTCGTGGATGTTGGTGAGGGTCATTGGAGGATTGCATCCACCTTTCGTGTATCCATATGTACGCCTTGTGGTGTGAGCATGAAACCGAGAAACTCAACCTCGGGTACATGGAAAAAACATTTTTCCGACTTGGTATACAATTGATGTTGTCAAAGCTTCTCTAAGAGTGCCCGGACATGGCTTACATGTTCTTCCATGGAATTTGAGTAGATAAGAATGTCGTCAATGTAAACAAGAGCGCAAACATCCAGTAGATGCAGCTGGATGTAAGGTGGATGCTACCGCAATGTTCGACAGCAGCTAAGTGATGGTTTAAGGAAAAGAGCAAAGTATGGTGAAGCACAACCTTAAACGGACTGTTTTTTTGATGTCTAACTTTGTCTTCTGTTTTCCTTGCAGGCGCTGCTGTCGACGATGGAACATATCGTGCTGCGGTGCCAAGATGAAGATTTCGGCGCTACGGAAAGTGTAAAGATGAATACTTGGTTCGCCAAAGAGATGTACAGGTAAGAACAGCTTCCCCCATTTGGTAAGTATGCTGGCAGGAAGCAGGATGTCCAGGGAGCAGGATCTTCAAAGGTAAGCATGATCTCGGGCAACGGTGAGCGTTACGCTGCTTGCAAGTGCAGAATAATGCAAAGCATCTGTCTTGAGGATCGGGGAAGCTTATATAGCTGAGATCGTGGGCACGCCCATTAGGGCCGGTTTACCAGCCACACCCTGCCCCTCCTAGAGAGTGAGCATGTGCAAAGGCAATCCATTAGCAGCCACACCCAAGAATACACTTGGTGCTGCTTAATGAATGGAATGTTCAATGTTAATGCATCCTGCTTAATGGATGGAATGTTCAAGGTTAATGCATCTGAAGTGCTATGTCCATAATGAAAGCTTTTTGGTGTTAAATGGATGTTCTTGTTTACTTTTGTTCATGAGCCTGGCGCCATACAGTGTCCACCCAGGTCTCCTGTGCATGCAACCCCTGCATGCCTGTGCCCCTGACTTCATGACCATGACAATCGACCGCTAACCATGCTTAATCAAGATAGCAAGATACTCACGGCAGCACTGGCGAATAGACTGAGAATGGTTATTAACAAACGTATACATCCTGACCAGACCGGGTATGTACCGCGCAGAAGTATAACGTCTAATCTTAGAAGGCTGCATCACATCATAGAACAAACAGAACACAACCCGCAGGAGGTCGCAATAGTCTCATTTAATGCAGTGAAGGCCTTCGACTCAGTCAAGTGGCCTTGGTTGATGGCGGCCTTATAGGAGTATGGGGTTGGACCCACATACTTGAGATGGGTACAGCTGCTATACAGTGTGCCCTTAGCCCGTGTTAGGACGGGAGCGACAATCTGAGATCGATGGCAGCTTAGTAGGGGTACCAGACAGGGATGCCCGTGGTCCCTGATGCTGTTTATTTTAGCATTAGAACCACTGGCGATATACCTGAGGCAGCAATATGGAGAAGTGGGGATCAGCACGAAAGGAGGGCAACACCTGATATCACTGTGTGCTGATGATAGGCTTCTGTATCTTAGATACCCTGAAGAAAACCTGCAGTATATCCTGGAAGTGATGGAGAGATATGCGGTGCTGTCAGGCATGACAGTCAATCCCAAGAAATCCTTTATATTTCCCTTAGGCGGATATAGAGGGATGCCACAAGAGGAACTGCCGGTATTACAAATACAATGGGAGACCAGGGGCCTTATTCCGAGGCTGGTGGTAAATGGTTAACGGCACCGGTAAGGGTGCCAGTGCCATTAACCCCTTACCGCCGCATTACAAGGTCCTTTAGCGGGTCCCGCTAAGTGCGGCTGGTTTTACCAGGCACCCTTAGTGGGAGCCGCTAAAGGACCAGGGAGCTAATAACGGGCCCGTTAATAACGGGCCCGTTATTAGCTCCCTCCCCATTCCCATTGAGCCCTATGGGGGCTCAAATGGGAATGGGGATGGGTAAATTGAATGAGGAATTACCGGGTCCTCCAAGGTTGGAATGGCCCGGTAATTCCTCATTCAAGGAATCCAGACCCGAGTTTGGAGGCAGCCATGCCGCAAGTAGCGGCATGGCTGCCTCCAAACTCGTAATGAGGCCCCAGGACCTTTAGGTACCTGGGGATTGAAGTATACCATACAGTCAAGGCTGAATAGAAACATAACACTGAGAAGGCAGTGACTAATGTTGAAAACAGTATGAGGTTCTGGGCCAAGCTCCCCTTGACCATGATGGGGAGAGTGACATTGCTGAAGATGGTGGTGCTGCCCAGGTTGTTGCATTTCTTTGTGAACATACCATACATGAGACCGAAGCGATTCTTTGTCAGGCTCGAAAGTATATGTAGAGGGTTCGTATGACAAAAAACCAGGAGCAGGATAGCATTATGGAAGCTGCAAACACGTATGACCAAGGGGGCATTAAACTGCCCAACTTCGAGATTTACTATCTGGCCAGCCAACTACAATATGTAGTTCGATGGTTATTGGAATACCCAATATCAGAGTCCAGATTGTTGAAGGCTGAGTGTACGCTGTTTTTCTTAAAAGAATGGATATGGGTGCCGAAGCTGCAGTGAGATAGGAGGACGAGAATGCTAGACCTAGGACGGAAGATTTGGCATAGAGCCTTTCAAGTTATGGGAAACCCGACCCTGTGTTCCCCACAGATGCCACTAATGGCATTGAAAGGAGTAGGCGAACAATTAAGGACGATAATCCGGAAGCATTGGGAACCAATAGGGATAGCCATGTTGGGAGACATCTCTTAAGAATGGGAGGCAGTTGGGTTCGACACACTGATGGCAGATACTGGACTACACCGAGGACAATATATTACTTAAATAATGTTGTTTAATAATAATAACCACTGAACAGGTTATCAAGTCTGTTCTTTCGAGAGAGGGGCGCCCGCTACCTTTGCAAAACTATTTTTCAAGGAACCTGGGATTGGTAACCCTAGGTCTCCTGGGGGCAACCAGACGTGGTCTCCCTCTCACTGTGCTTAGAGAGGCACAGGTTCACCTCACCGATGATCCCCAACAAGGGTGAAACACGTGTATGGGGTTGCTGGTGGTACTCTCGTTCAGGTTGGAATTGCCATTGCATTTCGGTGCTGGACTGCCCCTGGGCAGGACAAAGACTGATATGTAAATGGATATTTCCCATCTGTGAAAGGCACAGTGAGTAAAAGCAGTGGCTGCGAACTCTCAAGTGGTTAATAACCACTGAACAGGTTATCAAGTCTGTTCTTTCGAGAGAGGGGCGCCCGCTACCTTTGCAAAACAATATATTACTTACACTAGGTTGGAGCAGAAGATAAAAGACACATGGTCAGAAATAGTGCTGGAGGGTCCACCCGACACGGCTATTGAAATGTTCTATGATATATCAGACTGCGGCCATGAAGTTTCCCGAATTTGTGAACTACTGATGTCAAGGGTGGGGAAGGAGTGGCTCCATTTGAGACAGGATTGGGAGGAGGAAGCCGGGGAATCTATGAGTGATGGGTTGGGGAAGAGGGTTCACAGATACTATACAAAAGTGTCCAGGAATGCGAGGTTGCAAGAAATTCAGCTATACACTACTCATAGGGTGTATTTGACCCCCCAGAGGATTGAAAGGTTCAAAAATGCTGGAATACAGGCATGTCCCAAAAGTGGGGAGGTGGATGCAGGAATAATACACATGTTGTGGGCGTGCCCTGAAATAAGGAAATTCTGCAGGGAGGTGGCCCATCTTTAGTTGGAGAAAGGGATTAAACTAGAGGTAGTATCCCTGTGGGCATGCATGGTGGGAGGGTTTTCTACCGCGTTGTGGAAACAGAAAAATAATATGAGGCTGGCAAGCCCAACAAGAAACACACCAACACAGGTTACAAAGAACGTACAAGTGCTTTATTTAACAGCTACAACAGTTACCAAGTCAATTGACAAACGGATAGCTATTCGGCTCTCAGAGTAACATGACGAACTTCAACGAGGGTTCGATGCATTAGTGAGAGAGAGAGCACATTGAAATACTCGGGCTCTTTATACGATTTGTCCAGCCCTTGGCCAACCCTCTCGCGGGTTAACCATTCTATGAGCCGGGCCTATGGGTTCCTTGCCAGGTCAATCCTGTAATATATGCATTTCAATTAGTTTCACTGATATAGTTGTATATTTACATATAGGTCAATGGTAGGACAAGGGGCCTCATTACGACCCAGGCGTTAAGGGTTAACGCCGTCGTTAACCCTTAACGCCTATTCTGATTTTAACGGCTGCTCTTAGCAGCCGTTAAAATCCATGGCGCTAAACCGCCTTGGTGCTAATTACGCCACCGTAATTTACGGTGGCGTAATTAGCGCCTTCCCCACTCCCATTATGCCCTATGGGGCAAAAATGGGAATGGGGAAGGGAAAATGGGAAATGGGGATTTACCGCCCCACTCACCTTGGAATGGGGCGGTAAATCCGCCATCCACCATGGTGTAAACATAGTTTACACCATGGTGGTAAAGTTAGCGCAATTAGCACCTGGGTCGTAATGACCCCCAAGGTCTCAGTTCGCGACCCCGACAAGTGGCCTGCAGGCATATTAATTATTCATGTGGACGGAGGTCACAACGGCCAGAATCTTACTCAGAATGTCATTCGGACTCCATTTTGATATTCAGGGTGACTTCCATATAACAAGAGAACCCAAAATGGTGGTTTAATCCAAGATGGCGACTTACATTACTTTCTCTAAGGTCAAGACCGTGCCATGGAGTTTGTTTGCATATGATGTTTAGACAGCTTGGCGTAGGCCAATACACATACAATTGTTACGATAGGAGGCATAATATTGTTTCAATTCCGACAAACCCTCCTTTTGGCCTATGCCAAGTGCTAATATCACTTCTAATACCTTTGTATTTAACTCCATGCACTGTCGTCCATACACCCTGAATCATTATCTGTAATATCTATAGCCATTAGGTCGTTCATCAGAACCTCTTGTAACACAAACTCTTTAGATGCTGTATCTGGGGCATACATTTTGTGCCCTATTGTGCTCACTGCCTGAGCACAACATCCCCCTAGCATTGCACATATTAGGTAGACATTGGAAACAGCAACAAAGGAATAGCAGGATTCCCAAAATAACCAGTATAACAGAAAGCACCTTCCAACCCCAGGATCGTAGAGAATCCCAGAACCAAGCGCTAATATTCCAATCTCCCACAGGAACATGCACTTCAGAACTAAGGATGTGCAAGTTCTGTATTGCTTTGAAAATTTTCGGTGAGGAATCTGGTACGAAAACACAGCAAGCGGACCCCACTAATTTGCATACTCCACCACGTTCTACCAATCTTATTGCTTTCTGTTCTAGTGTCATATTGTAGAGTATATCCGTGGTCCGATTGATGGTTCTCTCCAGTACCCTTCCTAGCCCCCTAATATTTTCAGAATTTGCTATCTGTCCCCAAAATGGCACAACTGATTTTGCTATATCTCCCAATACTTGCCCAGGGGTATCTCCGTTCTCATCCCGCCATGGGCGAGCCTTAGAAACTTCCAATGTACTAGCTATGAATACCCCAGGTAACAGGATTCCTAAATAACAGGTTCCCTGCCAATCCTTGGGCAACCAGGGAAATGCTGAACTACCGCAAATGAAATAGACAGGCCCCCCTACATACAGAGGCCTGTTCTCCCCGGTCAAATTTACAATATTCACGCAACCTTCAAAGTTTCCCATTGCCCGAGTGCCATTCCTTTGTACACAAAAGGGGACTGAATCGGGGCTATGATTAATAGAGTAGGAAGGCGGCACAGCGTCCTTATTGCCATTCAGAGCCATTTTAAAGGAAATTAGAGTTTGAAAAGGAAGAGATAGTTTATCAGATGGCCTAATAGAAGCAACATTAGGTTTACTTCTATTTGCAAAAAGCGAGCATCCCAGGGGAGTCAATTCACGTTTCTCAAAATCATTTAAATTGGTTCCATCTAAGTTCCCTGAGATGATATCATTCCAACGGCCAAAGAATAGTGCTCTAAGAGAGGCATAGCAAGCAGTCGTTAAAGGTAAAGGGTGGGGGGGGGCGCTGTTGAGCAGCCAAGGAAAATGGCTGCTTAGCCCACGAGCTCCGTCGCAGTCCATCAGAATCCTTCCCGCATCGGCGCTGATCCAGACCGACGGCTACAGCAGTTGCTGCGATTTTGCTGCGGTGGCCGCCCTCTACACCCGCCCGAAATCCTGGGCTGAATCGGTGCCTGGGGACCGCGCGGCCGCCACTGGAGAGCGGCCTCCCCCGCGGCCTCGCCGCTGCTGATGCGGCCGCCGGCTCTCGAGGCGCCCCGGCACCTGTCCCCGTTGCGCCGCCTTCCGCGGCCGCCTGAGACCTCCCCTGCTGCGGAGACTGTTCCCCGAAGCGCCTGTGGGCCGATCGCTGGCTAGCGCTGGGGCGACGGGCCTGCCTGTGTGCCGCGGCCGGAGGGGCCTGCCCCCCCCACACGGGCGCCGTCTCCCGGCCTGATCCCCGAGGCTCCGCGAGCTGCACCGCTGCCGCCTGTGACCTCGGGCGATCCGCCGGGGAACTGCCGGCGACGCTGCCGAGGAGGCGCTTTTGGGGATGCTTCCTTCGCCTCCCCGGAACAACGAAGATCGCACCGCCAGACGGCCACCGCCTCCAGTCTGGATCCACTGACACCTCCTGACACCTCCTGAGGACACAACGGTCTCGCCCACCTACGGGCTGGAAGGTGGGTGCTGAGCGCTATGCTGGAGGCCCCCCCCCTCTGCTTCCTTGGGTGCGGACCTCATACCATCAGCCGCTTGCACCCTGACGGTGCGCCCACGCCGCCCGCTGTGGGGCCGGCCACACATGAGCTGGGACCTCTACGCCCCCCCTTATACCTTGCCTGCCGCCGGAACTGTGCCCACTCCTACACCCTAGCCACACATCTCACTGCGAGTCGCCGCTCCCAGGCCTCGGCAGCTGGCAGATTAACCTTGCGGTGCCGCCGGAGTGCACGGTGCCCCACTCATCTGTTTGCCGCCCGCTCAGGATTGCGCCACCTCGCTACCATCTTGTCCCGCCTCCTCTGCCCAGTCGCCGCACTACCGAGCTCTCTGATCCAAAAACACCCACAATCTGCTGCCGCTGACCAGCTGCCACCCTCCACCTGACACCCCATCCTTAATTCGGCCGGGTGGACGGGATCCTCTACCTTGGCCATGTCCAGCAGAGCACGGGGTGCTAATAAAGTGGGCGCCATGGACAAATTCGCCAAAGCGGCGCTCAGGGCGGACCTGGCATCCTCCTCTGTGCCACAGGAAGATAGTGAGGCCCCCCCGGACCCTCCGCACCCGGATCTGACCACCTTGATGGAGTCCATGGCGAAAAACTTCGCATCCTTCCATGAAAAGCTGGACGACATCAATGCTAGTGTAGCCTCCCTACGGGCTAAGGTCGACCAACACGGGACCAGGATCACTGAAACGGAGCAGAGGATAGGCACCAGCGAGGATCATATTCATACTCTCCAAAACACAGTCACTGAGCTCGTCCACGACATGAAACAGGTCAAGGCCAAGAATGACGACTTAGAATCTAGATCTCGGCGGAACAACATTCGCATTGTGGGGGTTCCCGAGTCTGCACTGAAGGGGCGCATGGAGATGGCGGTTGAACAGCTCATCAGGGATCTCCTTGGCAATCCTGAGTTTTCACCATTCTTTACAGTCGAGAGAGCGCACCGCTCCCTGGCGCCCCGGCCTAAGCCAGGTGACTTCCCCAGACCGATCATTGCAAAGCTACTGAGCTACAAAGACAGGGACCATATACTCCGACTGGCCAGAGAGAAGAGGGAGTTAAGACTTGAATCACAAATCGTCAGGATCTTCCCGGACTTTTCGGTGGGAGTTCAAATGGAGAGACGCCGATTTGGCGGGGTGAAAAAGATGCTCAGAGAGAGGAAAATTGAATACTCTATGCTATTCCCGGCTCGTATGAAATTCATCCACCGCAACAAAAGCTATTTCTTTACGGTCCCTGATGAAGCGGTTAAGTTTATAGAAGCACAGATCCCACTGCCAAATCCCGCGGAGGAGCCAATCGGTGAGGACTGAGGCTGCCATCCCCGCGCTCCTAGGTTAACCTCTTGTGATCGGGGCTACCGAGGACTGTCCATCTGCAAACTGGTGCTGGCCCTCCCCTGACTTTCTTCTGGGTAGCCTGCCTCGGCCCCATGGCCCTATATCTAACATCCCATCTCCTCCGGGAGACGTCCGCTTGCATCTTGAGTCCCCGGCCCCACAATCCGGGCCTGGAGGCCGGGGCTGTGCCGCACTGTTATGCACTGTCTTGGCTGGCCCTAACTTCGTCCTTGATATCTTGAACAATATGCTTTATCCTCCTTCTTGTAACCCCCGCCGTACTGGTCGGGAAATATTGTAAACTGTAACGATGCTTTATCATGCAATGATCGCACAAAGGTGAACTAGACGGCAGCAGCAGCCCCCACTGCAGCTGCAATGCCGCTTATGGCGAGAGTTATGTCTCCAAGCCCCGGTTGGGCTATGTTCTTGGCGCTGCCGTGTTGGGGATGGCACGCAGGTTGTTTTGAGGGTGGGTGTCGAACCACTGCTAGTTATTACTGGGCGGTGAGGGTGGGGGGAGGGTTAGTTGGGGTTTGTTGTATTCAAAAAGGCAGGTTGGTCTTGACGGGCGCGGCAGGGTGGTGGCTCTGCTTCACTCTAGCGCTCCTGGTGGGTATTGAAGTCGGATCCCGCATTTGGGATGTCCCGTAACTCCTTGGTATGGCCACTAGAGTGCTGACCTGGAATGTACGGGGTCTGACCAACTTCACTAAGTCACGTAGGATAACGGCATACGCACAGAGACATGGGATCAAAGTGCTCCTATTGCAGGAGACTCACGCTCAGAAACTCCTGGCATCAAACCTCGCACAGACCTGGGGCCCAAACAGATACTACACTCAATATTCCACCCAGTCCAGGGGGGTACTTACCCTTATACACAAGTCTGTCGCGTTCACACTTCACACATCCCACATCGACCCAGAAGGTAGATATGTGATACTACACTGTACCTTGGCTAGCGATGAATGCCTGCTTGTGAACTCGTATGCCCCCAACATTGACTCCCCGGAGTTTATAGATACGATATCTGCCATTCTCATGAAATACATCGATGTCCCTATCATATGGGGCGGAGACATGAACCTCATACTTGATGCGACCTTGGTCAGGACGGCCACTGCCCGTAGACCCATGTCCCGAGCTGCTAAACAGCTTCAAATTCATATGGGCTCCCTAAATTTGCTCGATGCCTGGAGGACACTCCACCCCCAGGAGAGGGACTACACCTTTTACTCTACGGTACACGATAGCTCTTCGAGGAAAGATCTATTTCTCCTGTCGGGTGACCGCATGGGCAGGGTATCGGATGTCAGGATCCTTCCGCGTACGCTTTCCGATCATTCCCCAGTGCTCCTACAGATCCGACTTGGTAGAGCCCCTGAAGCCCGCCCTGCATGGCGCTTCAAATCCGACGCCTTGTCAGATATAGTCTTTAGAGCTGAGATCCTTGCGGACATAGCCTTGTTTTTCGAAAATAACAGCGCCTACGACACGCCCCAGGGGACCAGGTGGGAGGCATTCAAAGTTTATATCAGGGGAATGTGCATCTCCAGGGAGGCAGGGGTCCTCAAGGCCATTAGGCAGGCACTGAACGACTCCGAAACTAAGCTTAAAAACCTAGAAAGAGATTACGCCTCTAGTCCGGCGCCTGCGACCCTAGCGAAGATTAGAACGGAGTTAGAACGATTTGAGGTACATGCCCTGAGCGAGGTGAGATACTACGCCCGCCCCGCTGCGGCCCGAAGGTATGGTGAAGGGGATAGGCCGGGCAGGACCCTTGCTAAACTGGTGCGATCAGAGGGAGGTAGGACCCGGATTGATAGTGTAATTGACGAGAAGGGCGTGAGGCACTGGTCTGACCAGGCCATCCTCGACACTTTTACTGGCTTTTACGCCAACCTATACGGTCCCCAGCCAGAGCACTCAACCCGTGACTTAGACGACCTATTGGAGTCTATCCCTATGACCCTAATCTCCCAAAACACCAGAGAACTCCTTGACGCCCCGTTCTCCCTAGAGGAGATAGTTCGGGTGATCTCAGATCTTCCGAAGGGCAAGGCCCCCGGTCCTGATGGGCTCACGGCCGAGTTCTACCAAGAGCATGTCGCCATACTAGCGCCCGTACTGCACGGGGTCTGGAAGGAATCACTCCGTTCACTCACCCTCCCTCCCTCTCTCAGAGAAGCATTGATCACCGTCCTCCCCAAGCCCGGGAAACCCCCAGACGAATGTAGTTCCTATAGACCCCTGTCGCTTATTAATACCGACACGAAGATTTTCGCCAAAGTAATTGCCAATAGGTTTCTCCCGTCCATGCCCTACTTGGTCCATGCCGACCAAAGCGGATTCGTCCCTGGTCGCTCTACGGCACTCAACATCCGGCGCCTCTTCAACGTCCTGTCTAGAATTGATCCAAGTGCCGACGCAGTGGCAGTCACATTAGATGCCCAAAAGGCGTTTGACATGGTCTCATGGCAATACCTATGGGCTGTGCTGGAGAAAATGGGGATAGGCCCGAACATGATCTCCTATATAAAACTACTATACACAAGACCATCGGCTAGGGTCCTAATCAATTCAGTCCCCTCCTCCCCCTTCGAACTACACAGAGGTACACGCCAGGGCTGCCCGTTCTCCCCCATCCTCTTTGCGCTGTCCATTGAACCCATGGCCGATCACGTCAGGAACCGACACACCCGTAAGGGCGTACGCTTGCAAGATTCACCAGAAATCATCTCATTGTATGCGGACGATGTACTCCTCTACGTCAGACAGCCCTCCACATACCTGGACCCTATCATTCGCGACATAACCAAAATAGGAACGTACTCGGGCTTTGCCATAAATTACTCCAAATCCGAAATCTTCCCCCTAACAAAAACAACTCAGCAACCGTCCTGTGAGTTCCCCCTGCGCTGGTCCCCGGGCGGAATTAAATACCTCGGGGTGCAAGTGTCATTAGCCAAAACCTCCCTGCTGACAGACAACTACGCAGCCACGGCTCAGCTCATCGAATCCAAGCTGCTTAAGTGGCGCAACCTGCCGCTATCCCTCGCGGGCAGACTTTCCCTAATTAAAATGATCGCGGTGCCCAAGCTCCTTTACATATTCGCCAATGTGCCAGTATGGCCAGGCAAGCAGTATTTCAAGAACCTTCACACAGCGTTTGCTCAATTCCTATTGCACTCCGGAGCAGTCCGCAAGAAGTGGCTACATATGGCCCTGCCCTACGAAAGAGGGGGCTTCACTGCCCCTGATTTGACTCTCTACTGGAACGCCGCACAGGCCCAACACGCCACCCACTGGTACACACACCCAAATCCGCCCCCACATGTCAAATTAGAGAAAATGGCTGGCGACGGCACCCATGCCATGACTTTACTATTACACTATACATACCGTGCGGATGCCCCTTCGGACCCAGTGGCCACCACGATTAGGGCATGGAATGATATCCTCTCCTCCACTCGAGAGCAGCGTCCGTATTACAAGTGGCTCCCCCTATGGCAATTTCCTGGCCTTCCACCTACACATGATCGTCTTCTCTCTCGGCGGTGGGAGGGCCTGGGATATCGGGCCCTAACAGATCTCTACCGAGATGGCACATTTATCACCCCCCAAACATGGCGCTCAGGACACCCCAGCTCAGCGCTAGACCTGTTGCAATACTACAGGCTGAGAGCAGCGGTACGGGCAATGTGGCCCTCCTTCCCAGATGAGCCTCCAGACTCCCCTGAGCTCCAGTATATAGCTAACTCCTCAGGCTGTAGGGGTATAATATCCTCTCTGTATAAAATGCAGCTGGACAAACTAGGGAATATGCCCCCACACTCACGTCAAGCATGGGCGGAGGAACTGGACACGGAGATCACCGACGCAATGTGGAGCAAAATGTGTGCACATACGCGCAAAGTCTCACTCAATGCTAGGTTTCGCTGCATGCAATACAAACTTCTCAATAGGCTTTACTACACGCCGCACAGAGTGGCAAAATTCACACCCAACTCGACACACACATGCCCGAGATGTAAATCACCTGAGGCAGACCATGGTCATATGTTCTGGTCCTGTGTTGCGCTCAACACGTTTTGGGTTGAGATTACAGAAGCGCTATCGGAAATAATAGGCTCCCCAATTGAGATGAGCCCACTAGCCATGCTGTTTGGTATTTGGACGGGGGAGGACGAGAGGAAAATGTCAAAATTCTTAAATGTGGGTGCTATTGTTGCCAAAAAATGTATACTGCAATGCTGGAAGCGCCGGAACCCCCCCTCCTTCAACATGTGGCTGAGGGCCCTCACGTGGGTTCAAACATGTGAAGAGGAATACATCGGATCCCTGCCCATCCCCTCCCGCCCCAGGAATGTTTGGTCGGAATTTCGCAGTTACTTAAACAACAAAGACGGGGTTGAATGGACCTCCGCCCCCTCACCTGCCCAACCGGACTAAACATGAGGCACGCCCCATCCGAGCTATTCCACAATATCCCCCCCCGCTATCATGTGCTGTTGATACTAGCTGTGTTGCAATGCATATTTGTGCTGTTATGATGTTCACTTTCCTACATGCTATCCATGTTGTACCTGTCTTGACTTCCTGCCAATAAACAAAAGTTAAAAAAAAAAAAAAAGGTAAAGGGTGAATATACCATCCTAGCCCCTTGTTCCCATGTTGCGGTAAATGGGTGCAAATCCAGCAATTACTCTTATTAAAAATGGCATGCGTTGAATTCATTATTATCATTAAAGTGTTATTATGGTACTTTTGTCTATGCTGGGAGTCTCTAGGTGACAAAGTATGAAGGTGTACAGAGGGAGTCAAAGCAGTAGGTACAATTTCAATTGGCATGAGAGGTTTTAGAGGGTAAATTTCTTCAAAGTACCAAAGTCCCACAGCAGTAATTATACAAATTCCAATTACTATTAACACAACACAGTAATACGTTTTCGGGGCCCAGGCACATTGTTCGTTGTCCGAGTTGGTCACCCCCTTATTTACAAGTCCAATGCGAGCAGCAGCGGTGGAGGTGGCAGGCATCGTAGTTTCTCAATCGACGACCCCAATGTTCGTTGCTGGCGACACTACGGTCGTGCGACTTCTTAGTCCTTCCCCAACCCTAGCCAGCAGAATCCCTTTTTTCCTTTTGTTCAAAAAGAACTTTCTTTTACAAGAGTAAACTTTCAATCACTTCTTCTTCCCAGATGCACAGGAAAAACCCGTGCCATAGTTCTATTTTCTTCGTCGAAGGTCGTACCTGGTGGTACCCAGTACTGTTTGATCTGGAAATAGGGTAACGTCACTTCCTGAGGGAAGCAACGTATCAGAGGCGACGGAAGTTGCAGAACTTAAAACAACATTTTCCGGAAGCGACCTTTTCAAAGAGTGTGGAGACAAAATGGACTGTTCCCCAAGCTCCACGGGCTCAGAGAATTTCTCCGACACACTCACAGTGCTGTTTGCTACTCCAGGATCAGAGATTGTAGCATCAGCGAGGGGTTCTGCTTCTTCTGTAACGTGTGGTGTCGGGTGAGGAAGTTTCTTGACATGCGTCGCGTGGATCCAATGCTTCTTTCCAGCCACCCGCACTGCTGTCTGGGTGACCAACAGCACCTGGTAGGGTACCCGCCAGCGAGGCGCGAGACATGAAGACCTTTCGTAGGCCTTCACTAGGACCCAACTTCCAGGCTGAATATCGTGTCCTGGGCCCGTAAACCGTACAGGTAAAGCTGATTGGACCTGATGGTAAATGAGATACAGATTTTTAGTCAACTGGTTACAGTAGTCCACAAGCAATACATTTTCAACCACCCTCAGGGTTTTGGGCTTCGGAAGGCCCCAAATGTTAGCAGGTCTCCCCATCACTACCTCAAATGGAGAGAGCCCAGTCTTAGTTTGAGGTGTGGTACGCATGGCTAACAATACAATAGGTAAGGCATCCGGCCATTTCAGTTTGAAGCCGGCACATGTTTTGCCAAGCTTATTCTTTAGGATACCGTTAAGTCTCTCTACCAACCCAGCACTTTGAGGATGCCTAGCTGAGTGAAATCGCTTTTCAATGTGTAACGCTGTGCATATCTGCAAATTCACTGCTGCAACAAAATGGGGACCGTTGTCCGACCAAATTACCCTTGGAAGGCCAAATCGTGGAAAGAATTATTTTACCATAGTCTTTGCAGTGGTCATGGCAGTAGCATCCTTAACGGGGAAAGCCTGAACCCATTTACTAAAAGCACAAATAATCACAAGAACATATTTTAGATTGTTAAACCGTTCCATCTCAATAAAATCAAAGTGGATGACCTCGAAGGGAACAGAAGGGGGCCCAAAGCTACCCCTTGGAGTTACTGTCCCCTTCCCCACATTGTGCTGTAAGCAAATCATACAATTCTGAACATGTCGCTGTGCGATCTTCGAAATTTTATCATTCACCCAGACTTGTTCTAACATTTTCGTGATCTGCTGAGCACACACATGCATAGGACCGTGTGCCATCGTAACCATCGCCAGCACATATGAATCAGGGAGCAACCATTTCCCTTCAGATGTATCCACCCAACACCCATCGTCATCTAGTTTCCTCATTCCTTCGGCCCACTTTTTAGACTCTTCTATTGTGGCATCAGTTTGGATATCTCGCACAGACCCGATACCCTTATCCATTACATAGGCATCTTTTGTTTCCCTTAGAGCGTACATGTCTGCGCCAAGGTCTGTGGCCGTTTGCCTGGCTATCTGGTCAGTAAAAGCGTTCCCCTTCCCCACATCATCTATGACCTTACGGTGTGCTGCACATTTCATAATCGCTAACTGACTAGGGAGCGAGAGCGCCGAGAGCAATTGCACTCTCAGGGGACCATGCTGAATCTTGGTCCCATGTGAGGTTAGGAACCCTCTTTCCGACCAGAGCCTCCCAAAGTTGTGAGCCACCCCAAAGGCGTGCTGGCTATCAGTATATATGTTTACTGTATGCCCTTCAGAGAGTTCACAAGCTCGGGTCAACGCTATAATCTCTGCGGCCTGCGCGGAGTTATGCGGAATTCTCTTAGTTTCAACAACTGTACTCAATGTAGTAACTGCGTAGGCAGCTGTAGATGTACCATCGGGGAGTTTGAAGGAGGAGCCATCACAAAACAGCTCCCCTTCTGCATTGCCCAAAGGAGTATCTAAAAGGTCTATCCTGCCCTTCGTTTCCTGTTCAGTGGTATACAGGCAGTCATGTAATTCTTCGTCACCGCAAACAGTATTTTGCGGGAAAGGTAGGAGTTCAGCCGGATTAAGAACACAACACCTCTTAATTTGAATCTGGGGGGCAAACAGAATTAATTCATACCTCGTCAGCCGAGCAGAGGTGAGGTGTTGCGTTTGGGTTTTATTCAATAGAAAATCTACAGAGTGAGGTACCATCAAAATTAAATCATGGCCTAGAGCCATTCCCTCACTCTGTTTTACAGACGCGGCAGCAGCAGTGACAGCTCACAAACATCTTGGCAAAGCGCATGCGACAGTGTCAAGGGTGGACGAGTAGTAGCCGCACGGTCTATTCTTCCCTCCGTGTTCCTGTGTTAACACAGCCAAAGCACATTCATCAGATTCATGCACAAACAACACAAAGGCCTTGTCATAATTTGGAGTACCCAGAACCGGTGCAGAGCATAACGCAGTTTTGTGAAGCTCAAATGATCGTTGATGTTCCGATTTCCATGGCAGCGGCAAAGAAATGTCCTTCTTTGTCAAAGCCAACATCGGTTTTATCACTAGTGAGAAGTTCGGGATCCACAACCTACAGTAAGAAGCCATACCTATCAAGGCTCTGACCTCCTTCTGTGTATTTGGAACAGACATGCCAGAAATGTGTTTTATTCTTTCAGGTGTCAATCTTCTCCCCTCCTTTGACAGGAGGTAGCCTAAATAGGTGACCTCCTGACAACAATATTGACATTTTTTGAGCAAAGCTTTATGACCTTTTTCAGCCAGATGAATAAGCAACAATACAGTGCCTTCTTTACAAGCACTTTCAGAATCTGCAGCTAAAAGTAAGTCATCGACATATTGAAGCAATGTACAAGTAGGTGGCAATTCGAGGGTGTCAAGCTGCTCTTTCAAAGCCCTACTATAAATGCTTGGACTTTCAGTATAGCCTTGAGGTGCACGAGTAAATGTGAACGAACGTCCCCCCAAGATGAGCGCGAACAAATATCTATTCTCCTTGTGTATAGGAATACTAAAGAAAGCATTCTTTAGATCCACAACACTAAAGTGCATAGCTGTAGCAGGGATCATTGTTAGTATCGTTGTTACATCAGGCACAATTGGAAATTGTGGGGCGACAACTTTGTTAATAGCACGTAGATCAAATATAAAACGGTACGGGATTGCATTGTCGCCTTTCTTGTATACCGGCAAAATCGGGCTGTTACATAAACTACCTGCAATCTCTTCAATCACTCCTCGATGCACAAAATCGGAGACAATGCACTTCAAAGCATGCTCGCCCTCAACTGATATTTTATATTGCGGAATGCGTGGAAGTTTAACTCCATGTTTCAAAACTATTTTAACAGGTTTGATCTGTAACACCCCGACATCATTGTCGTCAACCTCCCACAAACATTCCGGAACAACGCTAAACTCAGGAGGCAATGGTTGAGTCAGAAACTGAGAATTGGGAAGTTGCTGTGGTGAAACCGTCAGTCGCACTCCATCAGAGGAACAATGAATTACTGCATTCAATTTCTTCAACAAATTTAACCCCAGCAAATTCTCTCCACAGTTCGAAGTCAGGAGGAAGGGACAATGGTCCGTGAAGGGACCCAAAGAAACAGACACCGGCGAAGAAACCGGGCAAGCAATTGGTATGCCAGAAAACCCTACAGAAACATTTGTTTGCCCTGACAGTGGAATGTTTGGAACCCGGGAATGATCAATGGAGCACTTCTGTGCTCCAGTGTCTATCAAAAACTGATGTTTCCTATTCCCCACTAACAATTCAACGTAGGGACCTTTCTGATTAACGGGAATAGGTGAAGGTTCCAAACCCTGCTTCGGGCAGTCCTAACGAAATAAAATGTCATTGGAAGGAAGCTCTTCAGAAAGGTAGGCAGCAGAAGGGTGATCAAATATGTTTCTTGTATCCACACTCGGAGTCTGATTTTCCCGTGAAAAAGGTTGCTGAGGATCTTGCGAGAACTGACCTCTATCAGGGCCCCCCACTCCGGGGCGACCTCTAGGTCGTCTACCCATACTCCCAAATGCATTGTTTGACCTTTGGCGAAGGACGGGGCACTGTGCTCGCCAATGACCTTCCTGGCGGCAATAGGAACATTGATTAACATTCACAGGACCCAAAGGAGCGTTTCCTTTCGGGACATACTGACCTCTGGTCTGTGAAATACCTCCTCTGGGATTTCTAACAATTTGTTGTAACAATACTTTAGTCTTCAAATCTCCTTTCCTCTTCTCTATTTTCTCGTTTTCATTATTAACACGGTTCTTGTAATACTGAACCATGTGCAAAACTTCAGATTGGGATTTCGCCTGCCAAGCGCTCTCAGAGGACATAATCTGTGACTGGATGTCGGGCAACAATCCACGTACAAATTTGTCCAAAAACAACCTTTTCCCAGACTCTGTGCCCAAGTCCTGTCCACTGAAGTCAGAGAATACCTGTTCGAATCTATTAAAGAACCTGGTGGCACCTTCAGTTTTTCCTTGAACACAGGCCGTAAGCTTGTCCCAAATAATTCTTTTCTTAGGAATTATGGTTTTTAATTTTGCGACAATTCTATCAGGCAAAGTAAGTATTACCTGAGGTTGTTTCTCACCAGCTGGTCTTTCCCCATCAGACCTAGTCATGTTAGCCCACGTATCTCCCAACCCTGGCACATCGTCTATTGTTCGAACCTGCTTCCATAAATCTACGGGCAGGAGTACAGGGAATAGCAAGTAGATATCACTTAAGGTGAACACAGAGGACTGCAAAACAGACTCTATCTCTTTGTAGAATCCGGTCGGGTTTTTCCTGATATCAGGAATTGATTGTTTAATAGTGTTCACTTCCTGTCGTGAAAACGGGACATGAACAAATTGCGATACATAATGTGCAGGGATGTCCACAGTGGGTGCACCAGTCCCAGCGTTAGCGGGAATCTCAACCTTTGGGACAAGTGTCGGAGGAACCTCTCTCATAGGGAACTGAGATATAGGTAACTCTGACCGCTTACTAAGCAACAGAGCCAGGTCGAGCGCTAAGGCAGCTGAAGAAGTGTCGGGCGAAAAAGCCCTCTTACGAATACCCAATAACTCTATAGGACAACTAACCTTCTTCCTTACACATTCATCCTGCAGGTACTGTACCATTACCTGAATCACCTTCCTCTGCATTTCTACTGTATACTGACTATATGTGTCATATACTTCATCCGGCGGTATCGATGAATCCGAGATCCATCAAATCGCATCTTTGGTACAAATTCGTACTTCCTCAGATGCCGTTCTACGACACGGAAGGAACCGTTTCTGTACATACATACTTTCGTCTTCACCATCCTCATCCCGTAATTTAAGTCCCTCCTATACTCAAACAATCTATCATTATGACCATGTACTTTCTCCTCTGTGTCCCTCGAAAGTGCTAAAGTATTTAGATCCCTCACCCCTTGTGGGAGATCCGTATTATGTAATCTACCCCACATTACGCATAAATGAGTCCCCAAACCTTTGATAAAAACATTTTTCTCAGGAAAATTGCCCATATTTGATAATGTGGAAAAAACGTTAACTTGATCACCTCTCTCCATACAGTGCTTAGCCCATGCAAATAATTCCCGTTTCTTCTCTGCAGAAACAATATTTCGAGTGACAATCTTTGACCCCGCAACCTGATCAACTTCAGTCAGTTCAGGACCACTCGGGAGCAGAGGTGCGGGCAAATTCAATGGGGGTGCAACTATCGGCGCAAGAGGAAGGGGTGGCGGGATAGGTGGAGGAATGGGCAGAGCACCCGGGAGAGGATCATACGGAGGTGGCGCAGAGGCACCAGGCCTGCGTTCGTTTAACTACTTCTCAATAAATTCGTCTGAAACATGGAAATCTTTAGAGGGATACATTTTCTGGATACCTAGTGAGAAAGCCCTATCCATATTTTTGACTGACTCCGAATGTTTTTCCTTATCATACAACAACGCCTTTTCGGCATTTGTTTTATGACGGCGTGCATGTTTATCCCTACTTTTAAGCTGCTGCAACGCTTCTTTTTTCCTATTCTGCAAAACATCAAATGCTGCAGGTCTGGCCTTCTTTTTAAGCAAGACCGATTCTAGGTATTCAATACGGGGGATCTCGAAACTACCATTGACTGGCCACTGAAATTCGGAGGCATGTCTGGTTTGTCTGTGCCAAATATCATTAAATACTATACTTCCAATGCCATACTTACAGTACATAGTACATGCCGGCGACCCCTCCTGTGGTGCCGGGCGGCTAAATTCCAAAGATTGTCGATCGCTGCGGAACAGAGCCCTAGAGCAGCTAGACAATTTCCCAGGCATTTCACAAAAATTGGTGTTACCTCGTCAATAATTGTGTCTGCAGATACAATAAGCCAAATTCAAATTGTCAGGGTTAAATTAAGAGCCGGGTCACCACTGCACCTGACCAAACCTAAGGAGGACCGTACGGTTTACCAAAGAACTTACCTAACGAATTTTACCTTGTGTTTGGTAGTTTTGACAAATCTGCCCGCCTCAAAAATGGACCCTCGTCAAGATGTTGTGTCAGACCACACTACTATCGTCCAAGGATCGGATCGTGCAGCGCTGCCGAGGTATCGCGTCTCGTTCGTCCGATCCCGGTTCGATAGTCTGCGTCAACCTTCAATGATCCGGCATCAATCTTGAGGGTCCCTATTCGGGCGCCAACTGTGGAAACAGAAAAATAATATGAGGCCGGGAAGCCCAACAAGAAACACACCAACACAGGTTACAAAGAACGTACAAGTGCTTTATTTAAAAGCTACAACAGTTACCAAGTCAATTGACAAACGGACTCTCAGAGTAACATAACAAACTTCAACAAGGGTTCGATGCGTTAGTGAGAGAGAGGGCACATTGAAATACTCGGGCTCTTTATACGATTTGTCCAGCCCTTGGCCAACCCTCTCGCGGGTTAACCATTCTATGAGCCGGGCCTATGGTTTCCTTGCTAGGTCAATCCTGTAATATATGCATTTCAATTAGTTTCACTGATATAGTTGTATATTTACATATAGGTCAACGGTAGGACAAGGTCTCAGTTCGCGACCCCGACAAGTGGCCTGCAGGCATATTAATTATTCATGTGGACGGAGGTCACAACGGCCAGAATCTTACTCAGAATGTCATTCGGCCTCCATTTTGATATTCAGGGTGACTTCCATATAACAAGAGAACCCAAAATGGCGGTTTAATCCAAGATGGCGACTTACATTACTTTCTCTAAGGTCAAGACCGTGCCGTGGAGTTTGTTCGCATATGATGTTTAGACAACTTGGCGTAGGCCAATACACATACAATTGTTACGATAGGAGGCATAATATTGTTTCAATTCCGACAGCGTAAGCTGGCACATGTGAGCAAACCTAGGGACTTGGCCTAAATACTGGCCAAGCGTAGAATTGCCATGGGCTGGAAAGCAACTAATAAGCCAAGGGTGGGAGTGTGGTGGCACGATCTTCATAAATGGGTGGATGCAGACACAGTGGTGTGGGGTAAAGCACCTAATAGGAGGGAAGCTGAGACTTTGGGGGCCTGGAGCCACCTGATAGCTACTTTGTTTGAAGCGATCCTGACCGACCTCGATGACGAGGATTCTTCGGGAGGTGAGGGGTAGGAGGCACCCCAAGATGAGACAGCCGATGGTGGTGGTGGGGATTAAGATTGGAATGGGGAGAGGGTGATGGGACAGAGGTGGATATAACATGATACAGTTTATGACACTTGAATGCTCTGATTGATATTCACTGTTTGGTTTTATTTTGGTTGTTGTGCTCGTTGGTAAAATCAATAAAAATTGTTTATAAAACAAAAATAAAGATTGGGGAGGAATCTGTACATTAGTAAATGTCCATGTTCCTGCGTTGGTGATTCCTAAAGGTGACCTAAACATTAATAGTTTCCCGAAAGCAGATGCTCAACTCAGGAAGAAGAGATCTGGGGAGCTGATAAATTGAGTGAAGAGAGAGAACTACTTCTCTGCCACATCAATAGAAGCTTTTGATGCTATTCCATATGAACACAGACTGTTCAGCCAGACTTCTTCAGTGTTCACGTTGATCTTTATGCTAAGGATCCAGGTTGGAGCAAATACCAAATGGCTTCAGATCACCAGATGGGAATTGCTGAAGACAATTAACACTACCATAAAAGGATTCAATACAATCAGAGAAGAACTGAGAGCCGTAAGACTAATGACTCTCCAGAACAGATACGTCCTGGATATGATCACAGCTATGGATGGAGGTGTTTGTGCAAAAATTGGAGAATCATGTTTCTCATTTATACCTTCTCATCATGACGAGAATGGAACCTTGACAGAGGCCATAGAAATGCTGATGAAACTCCATGGCCAGATGATAGAAGAGGTGGAAGACATCGCTCATGACAGCTGGTTTGGATCACTCTTCTCGTGGGTTCCACAATGGATGGCAGATTTGTTCAAATTTCTTGGAGCCTTGTTATTATTAGTGATGCTTGGAGTCGGTGTGATGAAGATAATAATCTCACAGTGCAAAAAGACAGCAAAGAAAGCCATAGGGATGAAAATCATGATTGATATTGAACGAGGATGGAAGCCTAAAGATCTGACTGATGAAGAAATCAGAGACTTTGTGAAGGCCAGTATTCATGCACCTGAGGGAACAAAGTTCCTGTATCCAAAGGAACATAAGAAGTATGTGGGAAGATGGATCTATTGCAGTCCAAGTGGACAGTGCATGTTCATGACATAGAACATGGATGAGCATGTGAAATCAGCTGGATGCCTGAAGGGAGTCGTACAAATATGGATTCCTAGGAATCATCTCTTTAGACCAGGATGTCTAGATGTAACAAAATGATGTGAGCGTAGTCGATAAATAGCCTAGGGTGGGGTGTATATGAGGAGCAAAGTACCCCCACTCCAACTGCCCCGCCTACATTACCTGAAAAGTTTGAACCAAAGTATGTGATGTATACTGAACAGTTAAACCAGTAAAGAGAAGAGCGCACACTCTGTGCAGTACCCATAAGGGTACCTATACCTAAGAGGATATGGGAGGTAAAGTACCCACCGAGGAAACCATACCTGCATACAAGACAATATGATGGCCATTTGAACGAGATTCCTGAAGAAGCAGAGAAACTAAAATACAAAGATGAATGGTGACGTCATACAAAAGTGAATTGACACCCATAGAAGAGATAAACAGACCAGAGGATGCAGATGATTTATAAACCATCAATGCAAAGAAACCTTGTGACTCAAATGAACTGCAATCCAAGTGTTGCCTGCACTCACAAGCCTCATTCTCATATAAACAACGAGACAATGTAGAACAAACTCAGATAGTGTGTTTTTGCTTAACTGCATTTTAGCGGTTCTAACGCCATCATTCAAACTTCATGGAAATGCAAACTTGTAATATTTGACATGTGAACTGGGCACAAACCCTAGCATGTAACTTATTAGTTTGGAGAGGGGCTGGACAATGTTTTGAAAATTGTATAAAAAGGTGCGTGTTAAGATGTCTAGCACTCTCACCCCTCACTGTGTCTGCTGGTACACACTGCGAGGTGTTGGGAGCCAGATAGTTTTCTGTTTTGCTTTGATAGTGTACAATAATAAAAGATATGTGTATCTTTTCAACCCGTGATTGGCGTATTTCATTTGTGGTACTAAGCCTCGATATTGATGTCTCCTCGCTGAAAAGAAAATACGGCTATCGGACTGGGATCGGAGAGTGAGAAAAAGAGGGCCCCTTTGTATGAGACGCGACACCTCGACAGTACTGCACAATCCGATCCCTGAACGGTGAGCATACATTCGAGAGGGCATCTTGACAAGGTCCCCACATCGAGGCGGGCTGTTTGCCGAAATTGCCAACCATTAGGATCCTTTGTAATCCGATTGGACCTCCTTAGACTTTGCAATCAGTTGAGTCGTGCCCCGATTCCTAAGTATCCTGATATTTGGTTGTAGATTTTCACCCATGGGTTCAAACGATGCCAGGTAGCACCATTGATCTGATATGCCTGGGAAATTGTCTGCCTGTTTCAGGGGTTTATTCCGCAGAGACAGACAATCTTTGGAATATGGCTGACTGGCGCCTCCGAAGGGGTCGCCGGCATGTATTATGTACTGTAAGTACATCCTTGGTAGTATAGTATTCAACGATATTTGGCACAGACAAACTAGACATGCTTCTGAATTTCAGTGGCCATTTCATGGTAGTTTTGAGATTGCCCGTATAGAGTGTTTGGAGTTTATATTGTTAAATATTGTTAAAGAAAAAGGCTAGGCCTGCAGCATTTGATGTAATTCAGAATTGGAAAAAGGAAGCTATGCAGCAATTTAAGAGTAAAGAGAAACACGCACGTCAACATATGTCTAACTCTGAAAAAGCATTATTGCATGATCAACAGAAACAGTCAGAATCTATTAGCATGGCTAGGGCTTTTCAACTTGGGGTACAGAAAATATATCCGTCTCAGGACTTTCATGCCTCAGAAGAGCTAATTGATAAGCTTTTGAATGAGCGTAGAACCGTTGCCACTGCACCACCTCCTTATGTGACTCTCCCTGTTGTTTTACCTCTTCCCACTGTTGTACCTCCTCCCGTTGTTGTTCCTGTTCCTCCCGTTGTTCCTCTTCCTCCAGTTGTTGCTCCTCTTCCTATTGTTGTTCTCCCTTCTGCATCTCCGCCCTTACTGCCAGTTGCTATTCCCTTAATTTTGTCTTTACCGCCAGTGGTAGGGCCTCCAGTACCTGTTGTGCAAGATTTGTCTGAACTTTCTTTTCCAAGTGGTTCTGCTCCACTTGTAGCAATTGAAGGGGTGAGTGCCGATTCAAAAGTAGTGACTCGTAGTACAGTTTCTAAAGCTAGAAAAAGAGAATTGTATGCATGGGCCAAGAAATGCATAGAAGAAGGTGAAAAATCAGCTGTCTCAACAACAATTTCTGACCAAGAAAGTATTCCTGAATAGGATATTTTGATTGAGGGGATGGGAATGCATTTGGCTGAAATGTGGAGTGATTTGACGGACATGGATGTCCCATAAGGGGTGAAGGATTTAAATGCCTTAGCTTACTCAAGGGACAGTGTGGAGAAAGTACATGAGCATGGTGAGAGGGTTTTTGAGTTTAAGAGGGAGTTAGATCGGTTACAGAATGATGATATGGATGGCTATAGAGTGGACGCTTCGTATGTGCAGAAATGTTTCCTTCCTTCTTGTAAACCTATGAGTGAAGAAATGTGTATTTGCACAAGGGACGCGCTTAGATGGATTTTGGATGTTTCGATATCTCCCATGGAAGTATATGACATGTTTAGTCAGTGTACTCCGGCTATGCAAAGGAAAGTGTTCCAGGTAATGGTAGAGTACCTGCAGGATGACTGTATGAAGAAATAAGTTTGTTGTCCCGCAGATTTGATGGTCATTTAAAAGAGAGCATTTTCGCCCGATACTGCTTTAACTGCTTTGTCTCTTGATTTAGACCTGTTGCTTAATGAACGTTCGGGATTGCCTACTTCTCAATTACCAATGAGGGAGGTTCCTCCGACATTTGCTCCTAAAGTAGAGATCCCAGCTAATGCTGCAACAGGTGCAGCAGCCGCCACTATTGAAGCTCATTATGTTTCACAGTTTGTTCACGTCCCATTTTCTAGACAGGAAGTGAATACGATTAGACAGACGATTCCAGATATTCGGAAAAATCCAACAAGATTTTATAAAGAAATAGAATCTGTCTTGCATTCGTCAGATTTCACGGTGGGTGATATTGACTTGTTGTTCCCTGTGATCCTATCTGCTGATTTATGGAAAGAGATTAGAACTATGAATGATCTGGCAGGGTTGGGTAACACATGGGTTAACTTTGTACGGATAGATGGAGAAAGGAAAGCCGGTGAGAAACCACCACATGTGATATTGACACTGCCAGACAGAATAGTAACTAAATTGAAGACTTTGGTTCCCGAGAGAAGAATAGTTTGGGACAAGTTTACAGTTTGCTTACAGGGGAAATCTGAGGGCGCTACCAAATTTATAAATCGGTTCGAACAAGTGTTTTCGGATTTTAGCAGTCAGTACTGAGTCAGGGAAAAGGCTGTTTATGGACACATTTGTGTGTGGACTGTTGCCTGATATCCAATCACAAATTGTGACTTCTGAAAGTGCCTGGCAAGCTAAATCACAGTCTGAGGTATTGCACATGGCTCAGTATTATGAAAATAGGGTCAATAATGAAAAAGAGAGAATAGAAAAGAAGGAGACTTGAAACTAAAGTATTGTTGCAGTAGATAGTAAGAGGAACCCGAGGTAGGAGTACACAGTTTAGAGGTCAGTTTGCTCCACAGAATAATGCACAGATGGGTCCTGTACAAATGAACCAATGTGCCTATTGCCGAAAAGAAGGTCATTGTGAGCACAATGCCTGATCCTTCAGCAGAGATCGAATAACCCATATGGTACCATGGGTAGACAATCCAGAGACTGTCCTCGGATAGGGGGTCCTGGTAGAAGTCAGTTCACTCAGAATCAACAGCCATCTTCACAGGATATTCAGCAGAATAGTGCAAATAATGGGAACATTTTTGATAATCCTTCAACTGTCTATCTTTCTGAGGATCTCTCATTTGATGATATATTGTTTTGTTAGGACAACCTGAAGCAGAGTCTGTAACCGGTACCTATTCCCCTCAATCAGAAAAAGCCCTACGTATAAATGAAGGAAGGGAATCGGAAGCATCTATTTTTAATAGATACAGGAGCACAGAAGTGTTCCGTTGATCATTCGCGGGTTCCAGATATTCCATTGTCAGGGCAGAAAAACATTTCTGTAGGGTACTCTGGTACGCCAGTGGTTAGTCCGGTCTCTCAGCCGGTACCGATTTCACTGGGGCAATTCACTGATTTATGTCCATTTCTTTTGACGACGAATTGTGGTGAAAACTTGTTGGGGTTGAATTTGTTGAAAGAATTAAATGCGCTAATTCACTTTTCTCTGGATAGAGTGCATTTAACGATTTCAGCTCAACGAACTTCCACTTCACAATTCTTGACTAGGCCTTTACCGACTGAATTTGATAAGGTTCTGGCATGTTTATGGGTGGTTGATGATAATGACGTCGGTATTTTGCAAATTGAACCTGTTAAAATTGTCTTGAAACCAGGTGTTAAATTGCCATGTACTCCACAGTATAAGATTTCAGTTGACGTTGAGCAAGCTTTAAAGAGTATAGTTTCTGATTTTGTAAATCAAGGAGTGATTGAGGAAATTGCAGCAAGTTTGTATAACAGTCAGATTC
Source organism: Ambystoma mexicanum (assembly GCF_040938575.1). Taxonomy (NCBI): domain Eukaryota; kingdom Metazoa; phylum Chordata; class Amphibia; order Caudata; family Ambystomatidae; genus Ambystoma; species Ambystoma mexicanum. The sequence continues at coordinate 379,028,228 of NC_090927.1, read as the reverse complement.
TACCGGTGTATAAGAAAGGGGATAATGCAATTCCTTTCCGTTTTATTATTGATTTACGTGCTAATCAATAAGATTGTTGCTCCACAATTTCCAATTGTGCCTGATGTATATTAACGATGATTCTAGCTTCAGCTACTCATTTCAGTGTGGTGGATCTAAAGAATGCTTTCTTTAGCTTTCCTGTGCATGTTGACAGTAGATATTTGTTCGTGTTCACCCTAGGTGGACTCTCGTTTACATTCACTCGTGTACCGCACGGGTACACTGGGAGTCCAAGCATTTATAGTAGAACTTTGAAGGAACAGCTCGATACACTTGAGTTGCTTTCCACTTGTACATTGTTACAGTATGTTGACGATCTTCTTTTAGCTGCAGACTCAGAAGTTGCTTGCAAGGAGGGCACCATGTTGCTGCTTATCCATCAAGCAGAACATGGACATAAGGCTTCATTGAAAAAATTGCAATATTGTCGACAGGAGGTCGCCTATTTAGGCAATCTCCTGTTAAAGGAGGGGAGAAGACTGACACCTGAATGGATAAAAATCATCTCTAACATGTTTGTCCCAAATACACAGAAAGAGGTCAGAGCCTTGATAGGCATGGCTTCATACTGTAGACTGTGGATCCCTAATTTCTCATTAATGATAAAACCAATGTTGGCATTGACAAAGAAGACATTTCTTTGCCTTTACCGTGGAACTTGGATTGCCAGAAAGCTTTTGATCTGCTCAAGGCTGCATTGTGTTCAGCACCGGTTTTGGGCACACCAAACTATGATAAGGCCTTCGTTTTGTATGTGCATGAAAGTGATGGATGGGCTTTGGCTGTGTTGACAAAGGAGCATGGAGGGAAGAATAGACCATGCAGTTATTTTTCCTTCACGCTTGACCCTGTTGCATGTGCTTTGCTGAGATGTTTGAGAGCTGTTGCTGCTGCCACTGCATCTGTAAAACAAAGTGAGGGTATAGTTCTGGGTAATTCCTTAACCGTGATGGTACCTCACTCTGTAGACGTTCTATTAAACAGAACGCAAATGCAACATCTCACATCAGCACGATTAACAAGATACGAGCTGCTTCTATATGCACCGCATATCCAAATTAAGAGATGTTGCGCATTAATCCGGCCAAACTATTGCCTCTCCCACAAGAAATTGCTTGCAGTGACAAAATGCCACATGACTGCCTCTATACCACAGAACAATAGGCAGGATTGACTTAAATGATGCACCGTTAAAAGATCCACAAGGGGAGCTGTTTTCTGATGGCTCCTGCTTCAAACTTCCAGATGGTACATCCGCTGCTACTTATGCCATCACTACATTAAGCACTATTGTGGAAACCAAAAGAATTCCGCGTAACTCTGCGCACGCCGCAGAGATTATTGCATTGACTCGAGCTTGTGAACTTTCCAAAGGGCTTAGAGTGAATATATTTACAGACAGTCAGTATGCCTTTGGGGTGGTTCACAACTTCGGTAGATTATGGGCAGAGAGAGGTTTCTTGACCTCACATGGAACTAAGATACAACATGGTACTTTGATAGTCCGGTTACTCTCAGCACTTGCGCTTCCTACTCAACTAGCTTTAATGAAGTGCGCAGCACACCAGAAAGTCACAGATTATGCGGGGAGAGGAAACGCTTTTGCTGACAGGATAGCCAAACAGACTGCCACTGATTCTTATTCTGAAATATATGTAACAAAAGAAGCCACTAACACTTGTTTAATAGATGAAGGAATTGTTTGTATAAAAGACATTCAGGCTGGTGCTGCTTCAGAAGAGATTAAGCAATGGGCTGAGGGCTTAGCAAGTTTAGACGAGGAAGGTTTTTGGGTTGACACAGAAAAGAAAAGATGAATGCTACCCGATGCTTATGTCACTGCTATGGTTACAATGGCTCATGGTCCAACTCATATATGTGCTAGAAAGATTTGTAGACTGTTAGAACCTGTCTGGGTAAATGTAAATATCTCAAAAACTGCTGAGCTTTTGGTCCAAAATTGCATGGTATGCTTACAGCATAATGTGGGGGAAAGGTACATCGACACCGAGGGGTAGTTTGTGTCCCCCCTCTGTGCCTTCTGAAATTACACATTTGGACTTCATTGAAATGGAGCATTGTCAGAATTACAAATATGTTCTGGTAGTCATCTGTGCTTTCAGCAAATGGGTCGAAGCTTTCCCTTTAAAAGATGCCATAGCAATAACAACCGCGAAAACCATGCTGAAGGAATATTTTCCTAGGTTTGGTTTACCAACAGTCTTTTGGTCGAACAATGGTCCACATTTTATCGCTGCTGTTATCCTGCAAGTATGCACTGGATTGCCGATCGATAAACGGTTCCATTTGTCCAGACACACTCAGAGTGCCAGACTTGTAGAATGCCACAACGGTATATTGAAGAACAAAATGGTGAAGATTTGCACGAGTAGCAATTTGAAATGGCCAGACACCTTACCCATAGCTCTATTGTCCATGCGGATGACCCCACAAACAAAACATGGGCTCTCTCATGGGGAGACCAGCCAATATTTGGAATGTGCCTAAACCTAAGCAGCTTAAAGATGTAGAGCATTTGCTCTTTTCTGAGTACTGTGACCAGTTAACTCAAAACTTGTATTTGATTTACCAACAGGTGCGAGAAGCCCTCCTAGTAAAATACGAGGGGCCAGGACATCGACTCCGACCCGGCGACTGGGTGCTCACGAAGGCATTTGAAAGAGCATCCTGTCTCACACCTCGCTGGAAAGGACTGTTCCAAGTCCTATTGGCCACACAGACCGTTGTACGGGTAGAAGGAAAACAACCCTGCATCCACGTGACACACATCAAGAAAATACCTTTTCCTCTGCCTCACGATGAAGGAGAAGAGAAGGAAATTGTTCACTCTGTTCCTCATTACAAGTCTGTTCTAACCGACACCGAGGGTGTCCGGGAAACCCTTCCTGGGCCCGTGGGGCCTGGGGAGACTGCAGCTTTGCCTTCAGGTTTTTCTTCAGATCTTTCTGCATCATTGAGCAATTTTGTTTCTGCTTCACCACTTCCATCAGGAAGTGACAACACTCTGTTCGCAGATCACACCGTAACTGGAGTCTTGAGGTACGACCTGCGTCCGAGATGCTAGACTAACAGCACAGCATTGCCGTGCCCATAAGGAATCATTGTTGAGCTAGTCCCTTGTCACTCTTTCGCTGAAACATAAATAAGAGACAGGTACCGGCAAAGTTAACTTCAAGCAAGATAGGCCAAATGGTCAGGAACCACTGACGGATGAACTAAAAGAGCCTAACGGAGAGGCTTCTAAACGGACTCAGAGAAACAATGTCCTTTTCTAACTCTACTCGTACGGAACAAGCTATTGATCTTGTGGCTGACAAAGAATCTGTTCATCAATGATCATGTTCCCTGAGGACCCATTGTTTTTTTATCACAGTACTCGTTTGCTTAGTAATTGTATTTTCGCTTGGGTTTGGTACTTGGAAGGGATGCGTCTACTTGAGACTTTCCTACCTGCTGAAATGGTCTCCACTGTGTCTCCACCTTTCGTGCATCTGCACACTCTTCCTCCACGAGGCTCCCAACTCAGACAGGGTTATCACAATAACACTCTCCTACTGATAATGAATGCGACCCATGCGATTCTAAACAAAAGAAATTGCTGGGTGTGTTCACATTTGCGACAACACGGGGAAAAGGGACTGGGCTGGTACATTCATCCTCTTCCTTTAACTACTGCATGCTATTCCTCACTAAGGGCATTATTCTTTGGTTGTTGGAATGATAGTATTTCTGGGAACTTTGATGGGACTAATCTAAATGAGTTTGAGAAACGAGTCCTGACACCTTTGGGATGTTCCCTCTTTGCAAATAGGAGCAAACTTAATGTTGCTTCTATTAGGCCTTCTGATAGACTCTCTAGACCTTTTTAATCACTAATTTCTTTCAAGATGGCTCCCGTAGGCAACCGGGATGCCATGCCTCCTTGCTATACTATTAATCATAGCCCCAACTCCTTCTGTATACAAAGGGATGGTTCTCAACCAATGGGTGTATTCAAGGGCTGTACCAACATTGCAAACCTAACTAGCGAGGACAGACCTTTGTATGTAGGTGATCCTGTTTACTTTGTTTGTGGAAATGAAGCTTATCCTTGGTTACCTAGAGATTGGCAGGTACTTGTTACTTTGGGTATCTTATTACCAGGGGTATATGTGGCCAGCACCTCTGAGGTCTCTAGGGCTCGTCGAAGGCGGGATAAGAATGGCGATACTCCTTCACAAGTCTAGGGTGATGTGGCAAAATACTTTGTGCCATTTTGGGGAAAAATAATGAATTCTGAGGATATTAGAAGACTAGCGAGGGTACTCAAGAAGACCATCAACAGAACCACTGATATGCTGTACAACATGACGCTTGAGCAAAAGGGCATTAGATTAGTGGCCCTCCAAAATAGGATGGTGTTAGATGTCATCCTAGCTGAGCGTGGTGGGGTATGTAAATTGGTGGGTCTGCATGCTGTGTTTTCACTCCTGACTCCTCCCCTACCATATTCAAGGCAATATAAAATCTGCACACCTTGACTACTGACGTACATGTCCCCGAGGGAAATTGGAATCTTAGTGCTTTGTTCTGGACTTGTTACGAACATGGGGTTGGAAACTCTTTACAGTCCTAATGATAGTTCTTGGTGTTCTATTGTTTTGCTGTTGTTTTATACAATGTCTTTCTGCCATATGTTCGATGTTAGGAGGATTTTGTTCACAAACTGTAGGTACACTAGGACCAAAGGTACTTGCACCCAAGAAAAGTACCATTGCTTTTGCAATGAAAGATATCACTATCAAGCAGCTTATGGCGATTGATATTTCTGAAGAATGTGATTCAGGATGTACGGACATTGAGGCATGGGGTTTTGAGTAAAGCGAATGTTTGAATAATTGTAACGCTCACCTGATTCCCGTAGAGGCGCCGGTCTTGACTGGGCGTATACCGTATCTTCAAAGGTGATGTGTAACACACGGCTGGCTCTTTGGGCTGGACGTCTGTGCACTGTATGCCTGACTCGAAGGGTAAGATGTCTGCAGATAGAAAATATGGGATTAAGGAACTGGGTTATTGAATGTCTCTCTCATCTTCCCTTTCTCTTCTCCTGTAGAACCCCAAAGGTTAACGCTCTCACCTTAGGTAAGTGAACGCTGTGCTCTCCATCTGCCTCGGAGCAGGGTGCTGTAACCAGTTTCTTCACTGGATAAGGGGAGCAGGCCTCTTGACTTCAGAGGACTGCTGTCCGTCGTTTACTGCACGAACGGTAAGTTTCGAGTAATTCTAATGTCTTTAAAGTCTTTATTAATGATGTCTCTTGTTTTGCAGGGTTCCGGCGATGGCGGATGAGGGGCTGAAGTGAGTTGAAGATGGAGCCCGTGTGATGAATAAAAGCGCCTGGAAGCGCGTAAGTAAGCGCTTGTTGCCTGCTTCACGATGCGCTCTAACTGTCTTTTTATTTTGCGGGTACAAGTTCGGAGCGGCTGCAGGGTGCCGGAATACCCACTGGGTTAGATGTGGAAAGGAGTAATGGCACGTGAGTATTAAAGTTCCCCAATGTCTTTAAACGCACCTTGTTTTGTCTTTCAGATGCGGGATGCAGCGCCGAAGGCCTCCGGAGCGTGCGAAGAGTTGGTAAGCTTTTGTCTTTCAGATGCCGGAATGCAGTGTGAAGACCTCCGGAGCGCACGAAGAGTAGGTAAGCCTTTGTCTTTCAGATGCCGGAATGCAGCGCGAGGCGTTGGTGACAGCCGATGGACCAGGTAAGTGAAGAGCGGTCACTGAAGACCGTAATGCTAACCTGTTCTTTCTTGTCTTTATAGGTGTTGCTGAAGACTGGATTCAGGATGGTAAGCCTTTTTCCTTAGGCCCAGGATCAGATGCAGAAGACACGATGAGCGTTCTGCTGCAGAGGATGCAGAATAACGCAAAGCAAGATTCATCCATCGGGTGTGGTTTAAATAGCCTCCTGTAGTGCTTAGGTGTCTCCTTCCACAGCCACGCCTAGGTAAGAAAAGAGTTCCTGCTTTCCAGAAGAGTTCCAGTGTTCTGAATCTAGGGAGTGGCTCCTGCCCCACCCAACAGGAAAAGTAGTTCCAAACAGAAGAGGATCAGAGGCTCAACTGGCAGGCAAGTAAGCAGCATGGTCTGCTGCAGGTAAGTCCACCCAAGCATTATGAGCCCGGCGCTTCCAGCACTGGGACTGGGCATATTTATGAGCCTGGTGCCACTGGCGCCAGGAATGGGTCCAAAAGGTCCCAATTGGGACTGGTTGGCACTCGGAACCTGGGTTATGGATCTGCTTCCAAGGGAGTTGGGAAAACCCTGACCTTTTGGAAGCAGAGATCATGACAATAATGCTCTTGGCTTAGGCCAAAAGGAGGGTTTGTTGAACTATATCCGTATAATACCGCCTCGTTATGGATATTGGCCTAAGCCCATTCGCGTTGCACAGTAAACGGCGTCTGAAATGTTTCCATTTTCGATCAACTTCGCCGGCATTTTAAGAATCATCCGCCATTTTGATTTCAACTCTTGCTTTGTGTTCTAAAATGGTGGACTGTGTTTTTAACTTGCAGCCAAGCCAAAATGACCTTTGAGCTTTGTTAATGTTTAGGCTGACCTAGAGCAGACTGTCTGTTCAATGCAAAGAGAAACCTTGTGACTCGAAAGAACTGCAATCCAAGTGTTGTCTGGGCTCACAAGCCTCATCCTCATATAAACAATGAGACAATGTAGAGCAAACTCATATTGTGTGTTTTTGCTCAACTGCATTGTAGCGATTCTTGAAATAAGGCTTACTGTGGATCAGAGAACTAATGCCACCATTGAAACTTCATAGACCTGCAAACGTGTTTACTCCATTGTACAATATTGTAATATTTGACATATGAACTGGGCACAAATCCTAGCATGTATCTTATTAGTGTGGCGAGGGTCTAGACAATGTTTTGAAAATTGTATAAAAAGGTGCGTGTTAAGATGTCCAGCACTCTCACCCCTCACTGTGTCTGCTGGTACACACTACAAGGTGTTGGGAGCCAGATAGCTATCTGTTTTGCTTTGATACTGTAGAGTAATACAAATATGTGGATCTTTTTTACCCTTTATTGGCGTATTTCATTTGTGGTACTAAGCCTCGATATTTCTTTGGTATTTCAGTTTAACATAGAGATCATTGAAGCCAGGTAATTCAAATGATCTAAGGAACGGTTAGGCGACAAAATCCCTTCACTGTCATGAAAATTACATTCAAAAAATCCATCCATCTATATAGGCAAGCAATTCTGGCAGCTGCCAGAACAACAGAATTTGTCAAGCTAAATCCAGCTCAAGGTAGCTCTTTTTCATCTTGCGGGAACTAGAGGGCAAAGACAACAGGCCTATAATTGCTAAAAGTAAACTATGTTGCCAGGCTATCTAGAATGAGCTGATAAAAAAGGTATCAGGTCATCAGTCCAGAGAAGCGTGCAAACTGCACTCTACATGCCCTCACGTTCCATCATCCGCTAAACCATCCAACCACTCCTCAGAAATCTGAGAGTGAGGTCCAGAACATGCTCACAGGGATGAAACCTACATTCTGCTTTGGCGACACCTGTCCAGCCTCTGTGATCAAAGAGAATGTCTTCCTCATTCCTTGGATGACAAGGATAATCAATGCCTCCTTTGCAGAATCTCACGTCCCAGACACACTGAAGGAGGCTTGGATTACTCTGCTGTTAAAAACGGATGAGCTGGACCCTGCTATTGCCACTAACTACAGGCAAATTACTAATGTGCCCGTTCTCCTTAAGATCTTGGACAAAATGGCCTATAAGCAACTGGAGGAGTTCCTGGAAGTGCATGATTTGCCAGGGGATCGCCAATCAGGGTTTCGTGCCAGACAGAATGGAGACTGGGTTATGCAGTGTACTAACTATTTCTGCCTTCTAGAAACTTGACAGCACATGCTGTGACATCACATGATCTTTGATGCAACAGTTTAGAATGTAATGTTCTAAAGATGAGAGTCAGTTAGAGGCTATTCAAGAGAAGGGGAAGACTGCAGCCCATTAAGCTGTTATCATGATAAATCCTGTTCACCTACCTTGTGCCCCATGTGACTTCATTTTATTGGTGACAAGCTGCTGTCTGGGGCTGCAATGAGGAGAGGCAGTAGTGTGAATCCTTGGAGCAGAGCATGATTTGCAATTACGCCTGCCATTGTGGTTCTGCTGCCCAGGGGTGGCCTGAAGCGGTATTGCATGGCAGGTACAAAGTTGGCTGCATCAGAGTTTGCTGTTCCGGAGCTGTGTTCGCTTTTGTACTGACATCGAGGTACAGTGCAATGCACGTTCCTCGCCTGCGACTTCAGACTGTGCCGGGCTGTGGGCAACTCCCTGTGCTTTCATCTCCTCTTTGAAGGTCCCTCGGGTTTGCTGCTAGTACTTTAAGGAGGGTTTGATGACTTGAATGGGAGTGTGGGCATTTGCACAAGCCCCAAACATGGTGTACCAGGCCGTGTGGCAGTGTGAGCCCAGCATGAGCTCGGAAAGCTTTGGAGGCTGTTTCATTGAATGCGCGCCAATTTATCAGAGGAAAGAACCTTAAAGCATGTTTCTGCATGTCAACCGTAGTGAATGATGGTTGGTCTCCATGGTTACCAATCAGCAGTAATTAATTAGCAAGTGTGACGCCCTAGCAATCATCATGCACCGGTTCTCCTGCTCCTCGTCCCAGAGGCTATGCACCCACAGTGTCGATTAAGAAAAGGGCAAGATAAAAAATGTTTAGCAGTTGAATGTGGTCAATTGAATTTAGCACTTGAAGTGAAGATTGAATCAGAGTGGCAAGATGTCAAGTGAAAAAAACTGAGCACAGAAAGCAGCTTAGACATTAAGAACTGACATGGCCAACATGCAAGGCCCTGCACTGTTTTTGACCCAAGGTGTGGGAGAACCTATTTATTCGCTGGAAGGACTGGAAGGAGGACTTTTTTAAATGTGTCCTTGCTGTGTATGGCCTAAATTACTCCATGGAGCGAAATTGTGTGCTTCTATACCACTGTTTTGTCCATGCAGGACATGATATCTTGAAGAGGCTTCCCGGGCTTGTAGTGGAAGGCGGCTCGGTTTTGGGCTTGTTTGAGATCAGCATATTAAAGCTTGATACACATTATTACGTCAAGGAAAACAAAATTCTTGCTAGATATCACTTTGCCACCAGGGAGCAAAGAAAAGGCAAGAGTATTGAGGGGATTCTCACAGCTTTGAGTCTATTGGCTGTCAAGTGGCAGTTCACGCTGTGTTTTTCAGAAGAGCATTTGCCAGGCCAGTTTATGATGAACCCTGCAGAGGGTAAAGTACATGAAGAATTAGGGAAAGAGAGGGACCCTGATCTTGACAGAGCAGGGGAGGTAGCTAAACAGGTGGAACATACCACATCTTGCATCAAGGAGTTGGCCAAGAAGAATAGGGGCATCAAAGAAAACATGAAGAAAGCAGTGGAGCCGATGGAAACCAGTCTGGTGTGAAAGGACAGACCAACGAATAGGCCCTTGTTTAAGGGGGGCAGTGCCAGTGGCAGAGATAAAGATGTTGACTGTAGGAGTAGAGGAAGGGGAATAGGATTCCCAAACAATCGAAGAAAAGTTACTGGCTTCCGTGCTGGCACTCATCCAACCAAGAGTTGTTACAGATGTGACAGCACTGAACATTTTGCAAGGGACAGGGAGTGTATGGCATTGTTTGTAGAATGAAGACAGTATGGTAAGAAAGAGCAAATGGCTAAGTGCTGTTGCTTCTGGAGTGGCAATGTAGGAGGATGTGTATGATTCTGAAGAGGTATATGAAGGGTTGAACGAAGTGCAGGTCACGGATGCGATATGTGAAGTAAAAACAGAAAAAGCCTAAAACCATGATGGAGTTCAATGAAGTAGTGATAGAAATGCTGGTTGACAATGGAGCTGCCTATAGATTGATCAGCAAGAGATCATACAACAAATAACTCTCTAGGTGTGTGTTGAGACAGGGGAGTGTGAAGGCAAACACGTATGGTGAGAACCTGATAATAACTGTAGGTGAATAAATGCCAAATTATCATTCAAGGGTAAGAGCACAGTCAGCAAGATATACATTACAATTTATTGTCATGGATCTGTCAGGCTGCCCTGGGATAAAATTAGACCCCAAAGGCATAGAACAAGTGCACGATGGTTGTAATACTGTTGTGAAGGAGATTAGAGATCTAGAAGAGCGTGAAGTGGCTAGTTGGGCTCCCAAGGTCTTCAGGATTGAAATGGGCTGTTTCAAAGGTTTAATGCACAAAATCAAACTGAAGAGAACATCTATACCATATGTTGTCAAGCTCAGGCAGGTTTCCATAGCAGGTAGGAAGGATGTAGAAGTGGAACTTGACATGATGTTGAAGGAAGGGATCATTTCGCGATCAGAGGGGTCAGAATGCGTGATCCCTATCATAGTTGTTAAAAAGGCCAATGAGTCGATCATATTTGCCTCATAGATTTAACCCCACATTAATCATTTATTTGTCAATTTCCGAGTGTCATTTTATGCTATTGCAAAGGGCTTTAGGGAAAGTCGGATTTTGATTCTGTTTGCTGCACAATATCCCTGACTCCCTGCCGCTTAATTCTGTCCATTCCAAATTCGATTCACAGGGGTTTGGGAGGACATTGCAGGGGGAAGTCTTAACTCAGGTGCTATCTACCCAAAGAGAAAAAGTGCTCCTATTCATTTGTGCTTTGTGTATGTTCTTGTAGAAAGTTAACCAATTGTATTGCTTCAGTTGCCATTGTGATTCTCACCCCATTGGTGATTGCTGCCCAATATTAAAACTTGCATGATTTTCTTTGACTTTTAAAAATATATAAATATTGCATTTCCACCAACCGGCCTGGTTCATGTATTTTAAAAAGGGTGTGTGAGACGGGTTGTGTGCCATCTCAAATTGAATTCATAGACTATAAAGAGAAAGCATTCCAAATGGGCGCTACATCCTAGGCTAAGACCAAGGTGTGTTGCCCGATTGAAATCCTTAACAAACTTGGGGGCTTGTAACCGGGGATTGGGTTTTGGTTACCACCCGTGGCAGTTTAACACAGCAGACTAACCGGCAAGGTAGTGATACTTTGTGTAGTTGGAATACTGGATAACACTGTCGAAGCGCCTCCCCCCAAAAACATTCCTAAGTACCGGGCCTGTGTATAAAAAAAAAGCTAAATCAACCCCAGAAATAGACAAAAAGCAATAGAATACAGATTACCATTACATAAATATATTAATAAAGAAAGAACACTTCCAAAATTACCACAATAGAGATCAATATGGCTAGGGTGCACCTTCTGCACACGTTATTTGTCAGAGGGGAATGGCCAGAGCAAAATGAAAAAGTCTGGCTAGAAGAAATGGTGCAACAGGTCACTGCCATGGATACGTGGCAAGATGGTCGCCTATTACATCAAGCTTTGAGTGAATTATACATGACTCCAAAAATTAAAGAGGAGCAGATTAAAATTGTCAGAATCACGGCTTACCTTATCTCTAAATTGGAGTGATGCAGGAAAAGCATGAGGAAAATACAGCTCTTGCGCAAAATCAATCTGAACTCTTAACTAAAATCCAGACCGAAGTAAAATTAGCGGAACAAAAATTGCAAAAAGAGCCAAGATTCTGAGAACTATATCAAACAGTTAAAAGAGGACTTTTCTCTTCAACAGCAGAATAATGTAGACGAAGAGGCCCAATTAAATGCTTTAACAATGGAGTACCAAGAAAAGGTTGACTCCTTGAAAGAGGGTCAACTTAAATTAGAACAAGTGAGATACAATAATGCCAGCACAGAGCAAATGGGCACTTTACAGAATCAGATAAAAGAAACTGGAAGAGGAAAATAATAAATTAATTATGAGAGACCTCCACTCTCAATTAGAATTTGATGAAGAGCGGCAGAAATTAGGCACCATGAAACAACAAAGGGGTGACCTGGCTGAACAAAGGGACGCTCTGTATCTGGAGAAAGAGGCCCTCCACCGGGAAATGTGTAATTTAAAAACCAATCTGGAGAGAAGGGTGTCAGATCTTCAGGTACTGACTGGCCTAAAAGAAGAATATGACAAATTAATGGGACATAGGAGACAGATGGAACTTGAGTTAGGGCAGGCCATAGAGGCTCTAAATGTGCAGAAAAGGGAGGCTCACCTCCTACAACAGAAATTGGCTCAGTGTTCCCAAACTATACAGGCAGCACAAAGAGATAATGAGGCCCTCAGTGAGGAGAAAGATGGGCTCTACAAGCAAGTGGCAGCTCAAGAGTGGGGTCGTAGTGGCCAGTAAAGCCCTCACAGCCGAGCAAAAGGCTCAGATCTTTGCCAATTATGAAGAGATAGGGGATCAGAAGGAAAAACCAGGAAGGTTGGAGAAAGAGTATACTAGATTCAACCCAAATTGGAGGGACCCCGAACAGATAGAGAGGGTCAGGGCAACCCTGGATCATAGTATGATGACCTCTGTACTAAGGGACTCAAATCCATTTAACACTTTGTGCACTGCTGACTTCATGGCTGACTTCATGGCTACCGGTACACATAAGCCAGAAACCATGAGGCCATCAGAATTAAATAGGCCTATCATGATGGAGCTGACAGGTCAGCACCCCCCATAAATTGATGGACAGGCGTCCCTGTACAGATACAAAAATATAAAGGCTGATGTCTCTGACCAGGAAACCTCCTATGAGGAGAAGGTCAGGGAATTTCTACAGAATCACTACCTCCAAAGGGACCAGTTGGTTCGATTTGCACAGGAACAACAGGAAAAGAGGCCCCAAAAGGGCAGTGGGGGATACTCTATCAACCCTGGAAGGAGGGAAGAGTCAGAAGACTACTCTCCAGTGCGCCACAGGGGAGAAGAAACTAGGCCCCACCATTCTGTGAGCCCCTCCAAGGCTCACAGAATCAGGGAGCACTAGAAAATCAGGAGGTGATCTCAAATAGCAGCACCTCTGAGTATGAGAGAGAATGTACTCAGGTGACGCAGCGAAAGAAGGAAGATAAACCAAAAAGAGTTCTGGTGAAAGACTCCATAAGGCAGATCAAGGCCATCAGGAATTTCATGACACTCTGCAAAAAAACGCAAAATATTATTTCTGGGAGCATTTGGAACTATATGAACAAATGATGGACACATTTCACATAAAAAATAGCCAGAACTGTATGGATTATGCCAAATGGACATCCTCTCCAGAATTCTCCAGCTTCTTTGCTGGACTGGAAGACTCAAAACATTCAAGATGGTCCACCTACAAGGCGGCCATCTTGAAACACTTCTCTACCCATAGAAACCCCAGAGAGGCTCGCAAAGCGCCCTACAATCTACAGTGTGGAGAAGATCAGGCCCCACAAGAGTTTGGGCAGGAATTAAAACCGCCATGAGGGTGCGCACGGATAGCAGGGAGTTTACCAATACCTACTTTCATGCGCTCCCAAAGTACATTATAACCCAGCTGGTGAGAAAGATTTCCATGATCAAAGATCGCTGGACTGGTTAATAGAGCAGGCTACCCAGATATATGAAGTCCAAAAACTGGCAGAAAATAAAAATCTGGGTAAAAACTCCAAGCTAACCAACACCCCTGCTGCTGCTAAGGTGGCAGAGGTGAAGGTTGCCCCCATTTTGGACCTAGAGATGGGGGAGCCTAAAAATGCACTAATCCCAAACCAGCAAAACCAAAGGCCCAGAAGGCCTTCAGGCCAATCACAAACAGGTGGTGGTCAGAAAGGTAATCCCATCAATGTGGCCCCTAATTCCCCTGATTACATAAGTCCCAGATAAAAGGGCAACCATTGTATCTTGGGGTATGTATGGATTCCCCCAGCCCAAGGGGCGGGGACCTAATCAGGTAAGTACTACCCCAGGAAACGTCCCTCCTAACTTCCTCCAGGAGGGCAGTAACCCCACAAATGTTGGGTTAAGTTTCTTTCCCCGGTATACCCAAAACCCCAACCTGCAGGACAACCCTCCTTTCTTGCCCTGCTTTCAGGAGCTCAGACTTCCCAATTCGGGAGAGGGGAGGCCATGGTTGGAGGGTTACCAAAATCCACAATATCCAGGGTACTCCGGGAGAAGGGATAGTTACCCTTCCCGTGAACCACCTAGATTTGAACAGAGACCCCTGTACCAGCCAGAACAGGTGTCTCAACTGGAGTGCCAGGTCCAGAACCTTCGCCCAGGATCTGGGTCGCATGTTTAGGGCTCAACAGAACCCTCAGATGAACATGGCGGCTCAGAACCCCAAAAACCAAGGTTCTGGCACCCCAGAACAATGACGGGGAGAGAACCCCGACAACTCACTGGTTCCAGAGGAGGAGGCACAGGGGACGGGGGTGTAAAGCCCTAGAGGAAGCTTCCTTCTTCACTCGTGAAAAGCCCCTGGACACCCAGGAACCGGAACAAAAATCTCTTGCCCCTGAAAATCTGCAACCCAGGGAACAGAGTGTGGGTAGGAGAAATAAAGACAGTAAAAAGGCCCATTTTGTGGAGGAAGTTAGTGTCCTCCAATTTGAAAGCGAAGAATCCTTGGAGGATTCTGGGAAAATAATCTTCTCCAGGGATGGGGGAATTCCTCCCAAAGAAAAATGGGTCCCAAGAGATCTAAATGAAGACTGGATGGGTCTGATTCAGAGTCACCCACCCCTGAACCCCAGAGTTGTTATCCTGAGAAGAAAATAGTAATGGAGGGATCCTCCCCACAAATTGGTTGCAGTGACTGCCACCCGATAAGAGGGGGCAGCACAGAGCTAAGGGAAACAGGGTTTTCCAAAATGTCCACTATTTCAGGATGCCAAATTTTAATTACAGATTCCCAGACTCTGGCACAGAAAATTGTCCAAAACTCCACTGTGTCAGAGCCTAAAATAAAGAAATTGACCACCCAGCTTGCCCAAAATGCGCATTACCTTTGTCCGCTTGAGGAGAAGGAGGGGAGATTGTATGCCCCGGTCCAAGTGCAAGGGCAATGTACATTTTCAGCACTGGTGGACACCGGATCCCAAGCCACTCTTCTGTCAAAAAGGGCCTTTGAGCAGATAAATTTAGGAAGGGGGGATAGATACCAGATCCCTCTCACCCCTCTTCCTGGACAACTCCAGAACTTCGACGGGAATGAAATTCCTGTCGAGGGGACTGCGGATTTGGAAATAAAAATTGGGCAACACAAAGTGAAACACCCGGTCATAGTCGTGACTCCAGAGGGAACACCCTCTCTACTAGGGAATGACATCCTGCACAGGTTGTACCCCCCTAATGGATTGTGTGAACAAGGTCCTCTGGACTCAGACTAACAGGCCAATACAATTAAAATGGAGTGTCAACCATGTTAGTTTAAATGGCACATGCCACATGGTTGAACAAAAACCAGATCATATTGAGTTTAATTTCCAGAACAATCAAATACCTGACTTGACAGTAATTGATGTAGGACAACAAACTGGTGATGGGAACTCCTCTCCATTTCTGAAAATCAATCTTCCTTCCAGTTTCAAGTGGCATTCCAAACTGGAAGGAAATACTTTGAAATTTTATACTGATTCACAATCTGAAAATCCCAATTCTATAGTCAAAAGTGATGAGAAACCAGCTCAAAGTTTAGCTGACATTCAGAAAATTAGAGAACAGTTGTTCATCCCTATTCAGCTAAATAGGTGTATGCTCAACATTTCTATAGGTAATAAAAGCATAGAACATAATTGTTGGGTCATGCGAGATGTCCCTGCTGTATGCTATTTAGGCTGTGACATTCTCAATCGGTTTGCCATTAATTTGGAACTGATAAATTACAAAGCCTGGTCCCGACTAGGGGGCAATTTCATGGGCTTTGATGATTCTGAAAAAGCATTTCGGTCAGCCCAATTGCTGCCGTATGCAGTTGAAGTTTAAATTATAGAGGAGGTCACCATCCCAGGATGGACCCGACAATACTCACTTGAATAAAAAATGAAAAGGGGACAGAAACTGCAATATCCTGATGCATATGTACACCTCAATGCCCATCTCCGACAGCAGGGGTTGGGTTTAAACCATCATTGAGGATGAGGTGATATTCCAGGTCCACAATGACTGTCTCTACTACCTGAAACCCTCTGTCCAGGTCACTACTCTAACCAGAGACCTCTCCACCCAGCTGGAGGAGGCTACAGAGATAGCAAAACCGGAAGTCTTTCCAGGCTTTAGGCAAATGGTTGAGGAGTGAGTCAACCCAGCTGATGCCTGTGAGACTGCAGAGCAAAAGCAAAAGTTGAAACAGGTGTTCTTAGATTTTCAAGATCTCTTTGCGGTGGACTTGTACGACTGTGGTCGCACTGAAGTCCATGCTACAACAATTCCCTCGGACCCTGGAATGACTCCTGTGTTTGTGAAGCAATATTGCTTGCCTCTCGCATCCATGGAGTCCCTGACGCAAATCATCAAAAACCTGAGTCACGTGGGATAATTCGTCCAGTCCACAGCACCTTTAATAATCCGGTGCTGGGGGTTTTAAAACCAAACGGCCAGTGGAGACTCTGTGCTGACATTAGGGAGCTACATAAATGGGCCCACATGTCCTGATGGCCTCTCGCATACATTGACCAAGGACTGTCCCAGATCCAGGGGTCAAAGGTATACACTGCCATTGTCCTGACAAATGGTTGCTGGACTGTGCCTGTCAGTAGGGAGGACCAAAACAAGCTGGCCTTTACCTTCGGGGGCAGCAGTACATGTGGACCAGAACTCCCTACGGATACATCAACAAATTCAACATCTTCCTACATAAGGCCATACCCGACTTGGGTGAAAGGGGTAACCTGGCCTATGTGTATGATGTCCTGATAAAAAGCTCAATTGTGGAGGAACATATAGCAGAAATCCGTTATGTTCTGACACAGTTGAGGGTTGCCGGAGCAAATCTGTCCTTCCAAAAGGCACAGTGTTCAGGACCCGTGTCAACTTCTTGGGGAATGAGATTACTCCTGAGGGTCTCTGTCCCCAGGGAAAGAAAGTGGAAGCACTCCTAAGCCTGAAAGACCCCACAACTCTGCATGAGCTAAGAAGCCTCTTTGGTTTGACTAATTACAGTACAAAGTTCATTGAGGTTTATGCAGTGTTAAACCGTAATCATATAGTGCCTACTTAATATCAATATTGGCCTAAGCCTGTTCGCGTTACACAGAAAATCGCATTCGCAATGTTCTGATTTTGGGTTAACTTCGTCGCCATTTTAAGACTCATCCACCATTTCGATTTCAACTCATGTTCCATGTTCTAAAATGGTGGACTGTGTCTTCGACTTGCAGTCAAGCCGAACGACCTTTGAGTTTCGTTAATATTTAGGTGGACTGAGAGCCGACTGTTTATGCAAAGAAACCTTGTGCTTCATACGAACTGCCATTCAAGTGATGTCTGCGTTCACAAGCCTCATCCTCATATAAACACTGAAACAATGGAGAGTAAACTTCGATCATATGTTTTAGCTGAACTGCATTGTAGTGACTCTTGGAATAAGGCTTACCGTGGATCCGAGAACCAACAACACCATTGTATTTTCATGGACATGTAAACTTGTTTAATCCTTTGTATAATATTGTAACATCTATCATGTGAACTAGGTACAAACTCTAGCCCGCAAATTATTAACTTGGAGAGAGGCTGGACAATATTGCTAAAATAGTATAAATATGTCTGTGTTTAGATGTCCAGCACTCTCACTCCTCACTGTGTCTGCTGGTACACACTGAGGTGTTGGGAGCCAGATCGCCATCTGTTTTGCTTTGTAAACTGTATAGTAATAAAAGATACGTGTATCTTTTCAGCCCGTGATTGGTGTATTTCATTTGTGGTACTAAGCCTTGATTTTTCTTTGATCTTTCAGATGGCACCCAAATCTGGCACCCAAATAGGGACCCTCAAGATTGATGCCACCTCATTGAAGAGAAGACATGGCCATCAGACCGGGATTGGACGGTGAGAAAAAGGGGGCCCCTTTGTATGAGATGAGACACCTCAACAGTACTGCATGTGTGAGCGACAAAAGGGGGCCCCTTTGTATGAGACACGACACCTCGACAGTACTGAACGGTGAGCATGCGGTTCGAGAAGGCATCTTGACGAGGGTCCACATATCGAGGCGGGCAGTTTTGCCGAAATCACCAACCACAAGGGTCCTGTGTCCTTTTTAATCTGATCGGACCTCCTCAGTCCTTTGTAATCAGGTGAGTCGTGCCCCGATTCCTAAGTATCCTGATATTTGGAGCACAAATGATGCCCGGTAACACCAGCGATCTGACATGCCTGGGAAATTGTTTGCCTGTTTCAGGGGTTTATTCCGCAGAGACAGACAATCTTTGGAATTTGGCCGATCGGCGCCCCAGGAGGGGTCGCCGGCATGTACTATGTACTGTAAGTACGGGATTGGTAGTATAGTATTCAACGATATTTGGCACAGACAAACTAGACATGCTTCCGAATTTCAGTGGCCAGTTCATGGTAGTTTTGAGATTGCCCGTATAGAGTATTTAGAGTCTATATTGTTAAAGAAAAGTTAGACCTGCAGCATTTGATGTAATTCAGAATTGGAAAAATAAGCTATGCAGCAAATTAAGAGTAAAGAGAAGCATGCACGTCATCTTATGTCTAATTCAGAAAAGGCATTATTGTATGATCAACAGAAACAGCCAGAGTCTGTTGGAAGCATGGATAGGGCTTTTCAACTTGGTGTACAGAAAATATATCCGTCTAAAGATTTTCATGTCTCAGATGAACTAATTGATAAGCTTTTAAATGAACGTATGCCTGGTGTCACTGCACCACCTCCTTATGTACCTCTTCCTGCTGTTTTACCTCCTCCCGTAGCTGTCTCTGTTCTTCCCGTTGTTCCTCCGCCGCCAGCTGTTGCTCCTCTTCCTATTGTTGCTTCTCCTTCTGTATCTCCAACTTTACTGACTATTACTGTTCCTGTGATTCCATCTTTGTTGCCAGCGGTAGTGTCTCCACTACCTGTTGTACAGGATTTGTCTACTCTCTCTTTCCCAAACGGTTCTGCTCCGCTTGTAGCAAATGAGGGGTGAGTGATGAATCAAAAGTAGTGACTCCTAGTACAGTTTTAAAGATAAGAAGAGAGAATGTTATGCATGGGCTAAGAAATATATAGAGAAAGGTGAAAAATCAGCTATCTTAGCTACACTTCTTCATCTAGAAAGTATTCCCGTACAGAATATTTGTATTTATGGGATGGGAATACACTTGGCCATAATGTGGAATAATTTGACATCATGGATGTCCGACAAGGGTTAAGGGATTTGAATGTTTTAGCTTATTCAAGGGATACTGCGGTAAAAGTACATGAGCATGTTGAGAGGGTTTTTGAGTTAAGGAGGGAGTTAGAAGGGTTACAGAATGATGAAGTAGTTGATGATAGATTGGACGCTCTGTATGTGCAGAAATGTTTCCTTACTCCTTGGAAATCAACGAGTGAAGACACGCAAATTTGCACAAGGGATGCGCTTAGATGGATTTCGGATGTGTCAATATCTCCCATAGAAGTATATGATACGTTTAGTCAGTATACTCCAGAAATGCAGAAGAAAGTGTTACAGGTAATGGTAGAATACCTGCAGGATGAATGTATGAAGAAAAAGAATTGTTGTCCCGCAGATTGGCTGATTGTTTATACGAGAGCATTTGCGTCCAATACTGCTTCAACTACTTTAGTGCTCAATCTAGCCCTATTGCTTAACAAACGTTCAGAGTTGCCTACTTCTCAGTTGCCTATGAGGGAGGTTCCTCCGACATTTGTTCCTAAAGTTGAGATTTCAGCTAATGTCGCGACAGGCCCTGCATCCACCACTATTGAAGCTGACTATGTATCACAATGTGTTCATGTCCTGTTCTCCAGACAGGAAGTGAATACTATTAGGCAGTCAATTCCAGACACTAGGAAAAATCCAACAAGGTTTTATAAAGAAATAGAATCTGTCTTGCATTTGTCAGTTATCACCCTGGGTGATATAGACTTGTTGTTCCCTGTGATCCTATCTGCTGATTTATGGAAACAGATTAGGACTGTAGATGATCAAGCAGTACTGGGTGACACATGGGTTAACTTGGTGCGGTTAGACGGAGAAAGGAAAGCTGGTGAGAGACCACCGCAGGTGATACTGACTTTGTCAGACAGAATAATAATGAAATTAACAACTCTGGTTCCTAAGAAAAGAATAGTTTGGGGCAAACTCACTGCTTGTACCCAAGGGAAATCTGAAGGTGCTACCGAATTCTTTAATCAGTTCGAACAAGTATTTTCAGATTTTAGCAGACAGGATTTAAGCACCGAGTTAGCACAAAGGTTGTTTGTGGATAAATTTGTGCGTGGATTGTTGCCTCATATCTAATCACAAATCATGACTTCCGAAAGTGCTTGGCAAGCTAAATCACAGTCCAAAGTATTTCATAAGGCTCAGTATTTCAATAATGAAAAAGAGAGGATTTAAAAGAAAAAGGGAGACCTAAAAACCGAAGTATAATTGTAACAGATAGTGAGAGTAACCAGAGGTGGGAGTACATAGTTTTGAGGCCAATTTTTTCCACAAAAAAATGCGCAGTTGGGTCCTGTACATATGAACCAATGTGCTTATTGCAGACAAGAAGGTCATTGGCGAGTACAATGCCTGATCCTTCAGCAGAGAACGAATAACACATATGGTGTCATGGGTAGATGATCCAGTGGCCGCCCTGGGGTAGAGGGTCCTGGAAGAAGCCAGTTTACTCAAAATCCACAGTCATTCTTGCAAGATAGTCAGCAACCTAGAGCAACCTAGTGTAGATAGTAGAACTATTTTTGATATTCCTTCAACTGCCTATCTCTCTGAGGATCTTGTCTTTGATGATATATTGTTTCATTAGGACAGCCCGATGCAGGATCTGCAACCAGTACCTTTTCCTGTCAATCAGAAAGGGCCCTACGTTGAGATGAAGGTGGGGAATAGGAAGCATCTATTTTTGATAGATATAAGAGCACAGAAGGGTTCCATTGATCATTCACAGGTCCCAGATAATCCACTGTCAGGGCAGAATAACATTTCTGTAAGGTTTTCTGGCACGCCAGTGGTTAGTCCGGATTCTCAGCCGGTACCGATTTCACTGGGGCCGTTCACGGATCACTGTCCATTTCTTTTAACAATGAATTATGGTGATGTCGGCATTTTACAAATTGAACCTGTTAAAATTGTTTTGAAACCAGGAGCTATGTTGCCACGTATTCCACAATATAAGATTTCAGTTGATGGTGAGCAAGCTCTGAAGAGCATAGTTTCTGATTTTGTCCATTGTGGAGTGATCGAGGCAATTGCAGGAAGTTTGTGCAATAGCCTGATTTTACCAGTGTATAAGAAAAGGGTTAATGTGATTCCTTTCCGTTTTATTATTGATTTGCGTGCTATCAAGAAGATTGTTGCTCCACAATTTCCAATGGTGCCTGATGTAACCACGATATTAACAATGATTCCAGATTCTGCTACTCATTTCAGTGTGGTGGATCTTAAGAATGCCTTCTTTAGTGTTCCTGTACACGTGGATAGTAGATATTTGTTAACGTTCACTCTAGGGGGACACTTGTTTACATTCACTTGTGTGCCACAAGGGTACATGGAGAGTCCGAGCATTTACAGTAGGGCTTTGAAAGAGCAGCTCGATACACTTGAGTTGCCTCCCACTTGTACATTGTTGTAGTACGCTGACGATCTTCTTTTAGCTGCAGACTCAGAAGTTGCTTGCAAAGAGGGCACCGTGTTGTTGCTTATTCATCTAGCAGAGCATGGGCATAAGGCTTCATTGAAAAAGTTTCAGTATTGACGAGAGGAGGTCGCCTATCTAGGCTATCTCCTGTTGAAGGAGGGAAGAAGACTGACACCTGAATGGATAAAAAACATCTCTAGCATGTCTGTCCAAAATACACAGAAAGAGGTCAGAGCCTTGATAGGAATGGCTTCTTACTGTAGACAGTGGATCCCTAATTTTTCACTAGTGATAAAACCAATGTTGGCATTGACAAAGAAGGGCATTTCTTTGCCATTACTGTGGAACTTGGAACACTAGAAAGCTTTTGATCTGCTCAAGGCTGCACTGTGTCAGTACCAGTTTTGGGCACACCAAATTATGACAATGGCTTTGTGTTATATGTGCATGAATGTGATGGATGTGCTTTGGCTGTGTTAACACAGGTGCATGGGGGGAAGAATAGACTGTGCAGTTATTTTTCCTCCACACTTAATCCTGTTGCATGTGCTTTGCCGAGATGTTTGAGAGCTGTCGCTGCTGCTGCTGCTGCATCTGTAAAACAATGGGAGGGTATGGTTTTAGATCACTGTTTAACCGTGATGGTACCCCACTCCGTAGATGTTCTATTAAACAGAACGTAAACGCAACACCTTACTTCTGCACGATTAACAAAATACAAACTGATTCTATTTGCACTGCATATCCAAATTAAGAGGTGTTGCGTATTGAATCCGGCTGAATTATTGCCTCTTCCACAAGACATTGCTTGCAGTGACGAAATGTCACATGACTGCCTCTATACTACAGAGCAAGAAACCAAAAGCAGAATTGACTTAAATGACACACCATTGAAAGATCCACACGGGGAGCTGTTTTGCGATGGCTTCTGCTTCAAACTTCCGGATGGTACATCCGCTGCTGCATATGGCATTACTACATTAAGCATGATTGTGGAAACCAAGAGAATTTTGTATAACTCTGTGCAGGCCGCAGAGATTATCGCATTGACTAGAGCTTGTGAATTTTCCGAAGGGTTTAGAGTAAATAAATTTACAGATAACCAGTATGCCTTTGGGGTGGTTCACATCTTTGGTAGACTATGGGCAGAACAAGGTTTCTTGACCTCACACGGAACTAAAATCCAACATGGTACCCTGATAGTTCAGCTACTTTCAGCACTTGTGCTTCCTACTCAACTAGCAATCATGAAGTGCGCCACCCATCAGAAAGTAACAGATGATGTAGGGAGAGGAAACGCTTTTGCTGACAGGATAGCTAAATAGACTGCCACTGATTCATGTTCAGAAATGTATATAACAAAAGAAGTTATGAATACCAATATAATAGATGAAGGAATTGATTCGATACAAAATATTCAAGCTCATGCCACTCCAGAAAAACTTAAGCACTACGCTGAGGGTTTAGCAAGTTTGGATGAGGAAGGTTGTTGGGTAGACAATGTAAGGAAAAGATGGATGCTACCCAATGCTTATGTCACTGGCATGGTTACAATGGCTCATGGTCCTACTCATATATGTTCTAGGAAAATGTGTAAATTGCTAGAACCTGTTTGGGTAAATGTAAATATCTCCAAGACTGCTGAGCGTTTGGTCCAAAACTGTAATGTGGGGAACGGTACAGTGACAACGAGGGGTAGTTTTGGTCCCCCCTCTGTGCCTTTCGAGGTAATACATTTCGACTTCATTGAAATGGAACGCTGTTACAACTGTAAGTAAGTTCTGGTCGTCATGTGTGCCTTTAGCAGGTGGGTTGAAACCTTCCCTGTGAAAGATGCCACAGCAATGGCGAAAACCATGCTTAAGGAATATTTTCCTAGGTTTGGTTTGCTGTGAGTCATCTGGTCGTCGGACAATGGTCCACATTTTATAGCTGATGTTATCCTGCAAGTATGCACGGGATTGCAGATCAATAAATGGTTCCATTCGGCCAGACACACTCAGAGTTCCGGACTTGTAGAACGCCATAATGGTATCCTAATGAACAAGCTAGCTAAAGTCTGTGCTTCAGTAACTTGAAATGGCTAGATGCCTTACCAGTAGTTTTATTGTCCATGCGGACAACCCCACAGACTAGAAGTGGACTCTCCCCCTACGAGATTGTGATGGGGAGGCCAGCTAATATTTGGAATCTACCTAAACCCAAAAGACTGAAAGACGTGGAGCATTTGCTCCTTTCTGAACACTGTGACCAGTTAACTCAAAACTTGTATTTGATTTATCAACAGGTGAGAGAAGCCCCCCCAGTTAAAACGAGGGGCCAGGTCATCGACTTTGACCTGGGGACTGGGTGCTTTTTGAAAGAGCATCCTGTCTCGCACCGGGTTGGAGAGAACCGTTTCAGGTCCTGTTGGCCACACAGACCGCTGTACGAGTAGCAGGAAAGCGACACTGGATACACGTGACTCACATCAAGAAAATACCTTTTCCTCTGCCACTCACCGAAGAAGAAGAGAAGGAAACTGTTTATTCTGCTTCACATGATAAGCCTGTCTTGAACAACACCAAGGGTGTCTCGGAGATTCTTCCTGAGCCCGTGGGGCCTGGGAAGACTGATGCTTTGTCTTTGAATTCTTCTTCAGATCTTTCTGCACCGTTGAGCAGTCTTGCTTCCGTTTCACCACTTCTATCAGGAAGCATGGCACTCTGTTTGCAGATCACACAGTACCTGGAGTCTTGAGGTATGATCTGCGTCCACGGCACTAGACTTACAGCACAGCATGGCTGTGTCCACAAGAAACCAATGTTGAGCTAGTCCCTTGCCACTCTCTAACTGAAACATAAGTAAGTTGCTGGGACCGGCAAAGTTACCATCAAGCAAGGTAAGCCACGTGGTCAGGAAATCACCAACGAACGAACGTAAGGAGTCTGTCGGAGAGAGTTTTTGAAAAAAGTGTGAGGAACATTGCCCCTTGCTAACTCTACTTGTACGAAGCAAGCTACCGGTCTTGTGGCTAACAAAGACATTGAGCATCAAAAATCATGGTGTTACTCTCACCTGGTTCCCACAGGGGCGTCGATCGGACCCGGACAGCTGCGGTCTCCACCAACGTGATGCGTAGTGCCGAGTTGACTGTCTGGACTGGCCCGCCTAATCTCGTCTGCTTGATCCGTAGAAGTATTCTCCTGCAAGTGGAGAAAGGGATTTAGCCACCCGTGGATTTTAGTGATGGCCCCCTCCCACTGTTCTCGTTCTCCCCACTTGTCATCTCCGATATCCCCTTTTAGTAACCTCACCTTATGTTTTTAAATGATGAGCTCTCCATCCTGCATGGCATGCAGGGGTGCGTAGATACCAGTTACTTCACTGGTTTGAAGGTACTGGAGGAGTTCTGGAGGAATATTGACTCTGGGGTTTATAAAGTACAAAGAGTTCAATATGTCCGATGTTCACTCTTGTTCCATTCCCTTGTTGAATTGCAGCTGGTCCAAAAGAATGTTGCCTGGAGGCAGCCGATGGCGTTCATGTAAGAGTCTGTATTACCCAACACTGTCCGGTAAAAGTTGCATGAGTTTAACTTGTTGTTTTCTCTCCCTTTATAGGTGCAGCATATGAAGATGAGGTGTATTAAAGGGGAAGGCCTCCGGTGGTAAATCAGGTAAGCCTATGGTGGTAAGAGATTGTATTTGTCGGCTCTCTTGGCTCACCTTGTTGTTTCTTTTGTTTTCCCCCAGGTGCTGGAGTTCGACGAAGAAAATGATGGAGGCAGCGCCGAGTCGAAAGATGCTGTGGACTGGTGAGTATAACACGGCACTGCTGCTGGCGTTGCGACGCGTGCTGGAATAATGTCCTTTCCAGGCTCGGAGACGTGCTGGATCCGGAATCAGGTAAGGAATTAAAATAATGTCCGTGATCTAACCTTTTCTTCCTTTTTCCCCTTTTCTAGGAGCTCTGGATTCGATGCGGGCGTGGCAGAAGACTGGATGCTGACTTGCAGGCACGGTGAGCGTTACGCTGCAGGATGGGGAATAACGCAAAGCGTGTGCTGCTGTTCGGGCGTGGTTTAAATAGCCTCCAAAGTAGTTCCAGGTAAGAAGTTCCCCAGAACCACACCCGAGTAAAAAATAGTCCCTGTAACAAAATAGTCCCATCCAGGCCTCACGTTGGCTTGGATTCATTTGCAGCATGGTCTGCATGAGGTAAGTAATGTCTATGAACCTGGCTCCTATGGCGCCAGGACTGGTTTCTAAGATGAGCCTGGTGCCTAAGGCGCCAGGACTGAACCCAAACAGCCCCCAGCCGGGGCTGCTGGGGTTTTAACAAGTATCTGGATGCCTGCTCCCGGGGCAGATGGACTCGATCCGGATACCCGGGGGTAGGCATCATGACACATGGTCCTTGAGGACTCACTGTTTTCTTGTGATAATGTTAACTGGTCTAACAGTTGTACTTGCGCTTGGATTTTGGTTTATTGAGAGGGTGTGTCCACTTGAGACTTTGTTACCTACCGAGAGTGTTCCCACTATGTCTTCAGCTTTCGTGCATCTGCACACTCTACCTTCTAGGGATTCCCAACACAGACGGAGTTACCACAATAATAATCTTCTATTAATCATGAATGCAACCCATGTCATTCTGAATAGAACAAATTGCTGGATATGTTCGCATTTTCCACAGCATGGGGAAATAGGGTTGGGCTGGTATATTCATCCTCTTCCTTTGACTACTGCATGCTACGACTCTCTAAGGGCACTATTATTTGGTCATTGGAATGATATCATCTCTGGGAACTTTGATAGGACTAATTTGAATGAATTTGAAAGACAAGTCCTGATGCCTCTGGGATGTTCCCTTTTTGCAAATAGGAGCAAACTCAATGTTGCTTCTATTGGGCTTTCCGATAGACTTTCTAGACCTTTCCAATCGTTGACGGCGGGACGAGAATGGTGATACTCCTTCGCAGGTCATGGGCGATGTAGCGAAGTCCTTCGTGCCATTTTGGGGACAGATCATGAACTTGGAGAGAACCATCAACAGAACAACCAATATACTATACAATATGACGTTGCAACAGAAAGCAATTAGATTAGTGGCTCTACAGAACAGGATGGTGTTAGACGTCATCCTAGCTGAGCGTGGTGAATTATGTAAATTGGTTGGATCGGCTTGTTGGGTTTTTGTGCATGTACATGAGTCCTCCCCTACCATATTCAAGGCAATACAAAATCTGCATGTCCTAAGTACAGAAGTACATGTTCCCGAGGGAAATTGGGATCTTAATGCTTGGTTCTGGG
This sequence comes from Ambystoma mexicanum, assembly GCF_040938575.1. NCBI lineage: Eukaryota > Metazoa > Chordata > Amphibia > Caudata > Ambystomatidae > Ambystoma > Ambystoma mexicanum. Next base: position 379,001,128 of record NC_090927.1, on the reverse strand, counting down.
ACTTTCTACGGTCTTGGGGAGGGAAGTTCTGTTCAATCTTAGTGGTAATCCTTGGTATTCTATTGTTCTGTTGTTGTTGCATACAATGTCTTCCTGCCATATGTTCGATGTTAGGGGGATGTTGTGCGCAAACTGTAGGTACATTGGGACCAAAAATACATGCACCTGAGAAAATGACTAATGTTTTTGTAAGGAAGGATATCACTATCAAGGATCTGACGGCGATCGATATTTCTGAAGAATGTGATTCATGATGTACGGACATTGAGACATGGGGTTTTGAGTAAAGCGAATGGTTGAGTAAAGCTCTTGGCTTAGGCCAAAAGGAGGGTTTTTTTAAACCGTAATTGTATAGTGCATCCTTATTATAAATATTGGCCTAAGCCCATTTGCGTTACGCCATTAATCGAATTTGCAAAGTTCTGATTTTGGGTTAACTTCGCCGCCATTTTAAGACTCATCCACCATTTTGATTTCAACTCCTGTTCCATGTTCTAAAATGGTGGACTGTGTTTTTGAATTGCAGTCAAGCTGAACGACCTTTGAGTTTCGTTAATGTTTAGGTTGACCGAGAGCTGACTGTTTAACCTATGCAAAGAAACCTTGTGCTTCATATAAACTGCCATTCATGTGATGTCTGCACTCACAAGCAACATCCTCGTATAAACACCGAAACAATGGAGAGTAAACTTCGATTGTATGCTTTAGCTGAACTGCATTGTAGTGACTCTTGGAATAAGGCTTACTGTGGATACGAGAACCAACGACATCATTGTATTTTCATGGACATGTAAACTTGTTTAATACTTTGTATGATATTGTAACATCTGTCATGTGAACTAGGCACAAACTCTAGCCCGCGAATAATTAACTTGGAGAGAGGCTGGACAATATTGCTAAAATAGTATAAATATGTCTATGTTTAGATGTCCAGGACTCTCACTCCTCACTGTATCTGCTGGTACACACTGCGAGGTGTTGGGAGCCAGATAGGTATCTGTTTTGCTTGGTAAACTGTACAGTAATAAAATATACTTGTATCTTTTCAGCCCGTGATTGGTGTATTTCATTTGTGGTACTAAGCCTTGATATTGCGTTGGTCTTTCAGCATAGGTCACAAGACCCCTGATCCATCTGTTGAAGGGGGGGGTCCAGTGGGAGTGGGGTCCAGAACAAGCTGAGGCAGTAAAGCAACTCAAAAGAAGCCTCTCACAAGCTCCTTGTCTTGCTTAGCCTGTCAAAAACAACGGGTTCTTCTTGAAGACAGGGTTCTCGAATACATGCTTGACAACAGTATTATATCAAAAAAGGTCAATAAAGTCATCTCCTATGCAAGTAAGACTTTATCCTCTATGGAGGAAAAATTCAATGGTGTGGGCATTGAAGAATTATGCCTGTTCATCCTTGGGTAACACATCATAGTGGAGACTCCACACAAGCCTTTGCAATACCTCCAAAGTGATAGAATCCGGGCCGGAAATGTGACTACTTCCTGGATTCTGTCAATGCGAGGCTTTCCTGTGGAAGTCAGATATGGCCAAAACAAGGGAAAGGTCTGGCTGACTTGCATAATTGTGCCAGAGAAAACTGTCTCGAGGACAAAAGGCTTAAAATCCAGGACAGCATGGAGGCGTTCCTGACTTCCCCAAACAAAGTCTATGAAGAAGACAAGTGCGAGGGAATGCCCACAGTGTATGTGGACGGGTGCTTCTACCATGTTGATAACAATGGGAATAGGATCTGGTGGGCGGCGTTGGGAATGCCTTGGTGAATGATGCCCCGGAACCCCCCACTGGGTACACAATCGGTCCCCGCAGTAGTCAGGTGGCAGAATTGATGGCAGTTCATCAGGCCATCCTCAATGCCATCCAACACCAACTCCACGAACTGGTCATAATCACTGATTCAGATTATGTCCGGAACGGGTTCGTGGAGCACCCCGTTAATTGGAAAACCAGAGGCATGCTATGTGCTAATAACAAACCGCTTAAACAAATGCAAGTTAATCCAAAATATTGATGATCTGGTCACCTCTAGTGGGATGACCATCTATTGGAAGAAGGTGCACGGTCATTCCAGTATAAAGGGGCCAGACAAAACTGGAAAAAACCTAGCTGATCAGTTGACCAAAACTGGAGCCATCTACAGGGATCTCCTTGAGATCGAGTCCCTGTTGGGGGAAATCCAGGCCACTGCTATTACTAGGTCCCAGACAAATGCTCACAATGAACTCTCAACTGCCCAGTGGAGTAAGGAGATCCCAGATGCTGATTTAATCACAGCACAAAAAGGGGATCCGATTATTGGTAAATTTTATCAACACATTGAGGACCCTGAGAATTTTCCCCTGACGGATACCGATTACATTGGGAAAGAGGACCTCAGAGTGTTGATGAAGTGTCCCAAAATGTTCCGAATCCAAGACGGTTTGTTGGTAAGGAGATCCATCTCTAGCTGTGACCAGTGGGAGATACCTACCTCATTGCAAAGCCTGATGCATAGTCAAGCCCATGATGCTGCCACAGCCGGTCATCAGCGGATCCACACTACTTTAGAAATCTTACGAGAGGTTGCATACTGGCCACACATGGGGCAGGATCTCGACCAATACTTGAAGGGGTGTCTTGTGTGTGCACAATTTCAGCCAACTTCACTCACACACTGAGCTCCCCTCCAAAAGAGGGGGATGACACTTTCTTGGTCAGATTTACAAGCAGATTTCATCGGGCCCGTGATTCGCTCCTCTAGGGGGAACGAGTACATGTTAACAGTAACATGCTTGTTTACCAAATGGGTGGAATGTCTCCCGACACCAATTTGCAAGGCAGAAACAGCAGCTGCCCTGATGATCAACCACATCTTCTCACATTTTGGCCTACTCCAAAGGATTGAGTCAGACCGAGGTAGTCACTTCACCAGCGAAGTGATGACAAAGATGTGGGAGATACTTGGGGTAAAAAGGAAACTTCCAATTGCATACCGCGGCCTCTAGTGGGGGAATTGAGAGGTACAATAAAAAAATTGTGAGCATTCTAAAAACGTTTGTGGCAGATTCTGGGCCACGTTGGGACATCCGATTACCACTTGTCCTGATGGCCATCAGATCTACACCTTCTTCTGCAACCAAGATGTCTCCATTTTAGCTAATGACTGGACGAAGGATGGTGCTACCTCAGCATCTGCTCTATAGATCACAAGAGCAGACACTGATAAACGCCTCCACAACTCATGAGTGTGTTGAGAATCTAAGAAAACACCTTCAACATGCTTTTGTGTACGCTCAGCAGAATCTGGAAAGATCTGCAGAGGGGATGAAGACTCAATATGACTTAAAAACAACCAAAAAGGAATACCAAGAAGGAGACAGGGTCTACTTGTACAATTTCCAAAGGAACTAGACCAAAGAGCAGACATTTTTACCAAAACTGGCGCTGTCCTTTTGAAATTGTAGATCAAATTTCACCTGTCGTCTATAGAATCCGCATCCCCACAGGTGAACTGACAGAAGAGAAATGGGTCCACATTAATCAGCTAAAGAGTTGTCACCATAGGCACACTTTGCAGCAAATTGAGGAGCCCAAAGAAAACCAAATAGAGGAGACATCTGGAGAATAAGAACAAGCAACAGAAGAACTAGAAGGGAACAGGTAGGTTTATAGGTTAATTAGTTAACAGGGAGTATTTTTTTCATTGTCAGGACATAAGGGATTCCCAAAATTCTAGCAAAATCCATAGTTATATGTGTCTTGTGAGTATACATTTGTCTTGTTGTCGGAATATTGTCATTATTGCAATGCATGTGTGTCCCACTGCTGTCAACCTTTCTGGAGGGCAGTCAGTGGGAAAATGTAGTAACTGGTTCTTATCTATTTCAATAGATTCATACTGGTTGCGCCCTTCGTAGACCAAGGAGAACCTCCCCGGGGACCTGGAAAGGAGAAGTCGAAGAAAAAGCTGGGGGTGTCGCTCAACACCAAAAGCAAGACGTAAGGGGGAGCGGTGGGTGTTTCTCCATATTCCAACGAGAGACAACAGGATGATCGTGGCATACCGCTCCCAGATGGAAGAAGGACTCCTTCCTGATGAACCCTGCTTTGCCCTATCAATGAACCCCACTTTGCCCTACTCTCCCTCAACAAGGAATCTCAGAAGAGTCAGGGGGAACTTGTGGGCTACATTGACCCACTCGGCAGAATCCCCCATTCATAACCAAGCTGGACTTCTGCAGTCAACAGCAAAATGGCTGGGCTGGCTCCTTGGAGCACCATTGCATCAAACCTGCATTTTGCAGCGACAAAAGGATGGCTGCATCATCTTGCCAAACACTTATTGGGTGAGTTGGAACAGGGGGTACACCGAGAATTGTGCCAGTGTGTTCTTGGGTGCACCCAAATGAAGCAAATCAACGCAGCGCTGCTCTACTGCTTGCAAAAAGTTCCTATTTAAAAGGGAATATTTTACACTGAAAAGGATGCTGCTCTGACACTATTTTCATCTACTCCACATCACATTGCTTTTATCAAAAAGAATCTGACATGCTCATCCATATCCACATTGTGCTTCAGCAGATGAAAGCATGATCCCTGTATGACAGGCTGTGTCAGCCAAATCTGAAAAACGCAAAAGAAACTTCACTTTCAGCCGCCGAAAATGCTTGACATTTGAGTCACAAAATGTCAAAAAGATCAAGGTTTCAAAGAAATCCTAGCTCTCTGGGCCTATGTCAATTGAAGTGCATCTGTGTTTCAAATAAATCGCTGTATACAAGAAACTAACTATGGCTACATAACAATGTGGGAATTCAGATGGAAGAGAAAAACCGAATTTGAAAGGAAAATGCCAGCGTCAGCACATGTTTAAATGTACATCTGCAAATAAGAAAAATACCTGTTTAAAAGTGTATGTTGGATAAGGCGCTGCCCTTATCTAGCTATGTAAAGGGTTTTGTGCTGGGAAACATATATGGGAGGTTTTATTCAAAAGGCTTTCTTCAGATTCAGAACAAACATAAATAAGGAATTAAATTGCATTGCTACATGGGGGAAATCAGCCCCAAACAGGTTACAGAAGGCCCCTCACAGTAGAATCTAGGGCACACATGGGTGATAATTGCTACATTGGCAGACTTTTGTCTGGGCTGAGGCCTCTTATAATAGAAATTCTGAGACACCAACCAGTGAAGTGGAGAAGTGGCAATAAACATTCAATCAAAGTGGGAAACCCACATCCCCACCCTTGGCTGAAATGACAGTTGGTGGTAGCTGAGAAAAAAAATGGGCCAAGTGAAGGACAAAGGTCCACCCCATTTGTTTCCAAAGACTATTTTATAAATAAACTTGTAAGACTTTTATCTTTGCAACAGGACTTGGCAAAAATGTAAAAAGTTAACTGTGTAAATGTAATTTTGTGGTTTTTAGTTTAAGACATTGTAGCCTTCACTGCCGTATGGGGAAAAGAAATGACAGAGAAGTGGATATTCTAAGGAAAGTGTACATGATGCCACCTTGAAATTCAATACTGACATACCTAATCAATTCTAGGCAGAATATTTCTTACTGAAAACAACACAAATTTGTTAAACGGACGAAACAAGGTCCTACAACTGTGAGAATTGGACTGCCATGCTCTACATAACATATGTTATCTGCGCATGTAATTTGTTAAGATGCCACAACTGTAAAAATGGGCAATTTATGTCAAAACTGGGTTGTGGCAAAATTAACTGTGGGTGGTTCTGAACATAGGAAACCCACATCATAAAGCTGATGTCAGGTTTCTAAGAGTCCAATCAGTTAACAAGAAGGCAGTTACAATCACCCCTGTCCAATCCAGTTGTTTAGGGGCATACTCAGCTAAGCCCATATAATTCAGTGATGTCACCATGCTTTATATAAAGGGTGGCTGACAAGAACTCGAGAACTCTCTCCTGAACTTCCAGCGCCTGCGGTCCTGATCTCCAACATCTATCTTGCCAGATTCCAGATTTGACTGCGAGGCCTACTCCAGCAAGGCCATAGCATGGCTCACCCTACTTCAGGAAGGCCTTGATATAAAAAACCCACTAACCAAGGGGAAAAACTGTGGTACCCTTTGTGGGGAGCATCCTGTGACCCGACCAGCATCTTGCCCGCTAGCTGCATGCTCGCTGTACTTCTGCCATCCAGCTGTATTGCTCAGTGACCAGAATTACCAAGATGTTTGCTACCTGGTGACTTGTGCTGTACAGTGACCAAGACCTGTTTGACTGGCCCAAAATTCCAAACTCAAGAGTGGACTGTATTTCCTCATCCCATAGAAACACATAGGGGGTCATTCCGACCCTGGCGGTAAGGGGTTAACGGTGTCGGTAAACGTGCTGGAGCCGTCAACCCCTTACCGCCTCATTACGAGTTCTGCTTGCGGGACCCGCTAAGGATGCCTGGTAAAACCAGGCATCCTTAGCGGGTCCCGCGAGCACCCTCCCATTCCCATTGAGCCCTATGGGGGCTCGAATGAGAATGGGGATGTACCGGCTCCGGGTTCCTTGAATGAGGAATTACCGGGCCCTCCAAGGTTGGAATGGCCCGGTAATTCCTCATTCAAGGAACCCGGACCCGGTACCTGGTATGGGGGTAGCCATGCCACTAATAGCGGCATGGTTAACTCCATACTCAGAATGACCCCCATAGTCTATCCCATCTTGACCCTTTGTCTTTGTTCCACTCTTTCAGCACCCCTATTCATGCCTTGGTAATTTGTCCAACTGTCAGAGTTCTTTGTGCATCTTGTCTGTGATTTCCTAGTGTTAGCGCCATTCTTTCATTCACCCCATCTTGTAACTCCTTAGTGATATTTGGAATAATTGAAATTAATTACCATATAGATCTGAACGTGGTATGAAAGGGTTAAGTTGCAAATTAACCTGGGATCCTACCATGTCTTTCTTTAACAATATAGTCCTAATAATCTATTTAAAGTAAAATCTGTTCTTTTTCTTAGCCGATTTTCTCTATTTCACGGCTTCATTGCACCAAAATCAAACCTTCTTTTATCTTGCAAATCTCATCCAAATCTTCGGCTACAACCATCCTTTCACTCTTGTATTGTCCCTGTGATGTGCATCTATTCCCCAGCCCAATAACTGCATTCCAAATCAGAGTATTTCACCCGTCTTTCATAAAAATCGTTTGTGTCATTTAAAACGGCAATTGAGAAAAATGCAACTTTCCAACGTGTGATTCAGCTGCATGGTGTTCTTACTTTCAACTTGTTTTTGGACTGTGTGCCTTTTGTTGAGAACTTGCTTTGTGATTGTCATTGTTTATATATTACTGCCTTTGTGAGAAATCATATTTGCCTCATAGATTTAACTGCACATTAATTATTTATTTGTCAATTTCCGAGTGTCATTTTATGCTATTGCAAAGAGCTTTGAAATCCTTTTATTTTATGAGGGAAGGTCGGATTATGATTCTGTTTGCTACACAATATCCCTGACTCCCTGCCACTTCTTTCTTTCCATTCCAAATTCAATTCACAGTGGTTTGGGAGGACATTGCAGGGGGAAGTCTTAACTCAGGTGCTATCTACCCAAAGAGAAAAAGTGCTCCTATTCTTTTGTGCTTTGTATATGTTCTTGTAGAAGGTTAACCAATTGTATTGCTTCAGTTTCCATTGTGATTCTCACCCCATCGGTGATTGCTGCCCAATATTAAAACTTGTATGATTTTCTTTGAATTTTAAAAATAAATAAATATTGCATTCCCACCAACCGGCCTGGTTCATGGTCCATTGCGACACGGGGTATTTGAAAAAGAGTGTGTGAGATGGGTTGTGTGCCATCGCAATTTGAATTCGTAGAAAATAAAGAGAAAGCATTCCAATTGTGTGCTACATCCTAGGCTAAAACCAAGGTGTGTCGCCCGATTGAAATCCTTAACACCCCCTCCCCCAACTGCTTCCCGAGCTACCCCCGCACTGGGGGACTGTTTTCCCTGTAGTCCCCGACCAGCACCTGACACCTGCTGCCTGCACTTACCCTTGCACTTGCCACCAGCTGGCTGCACTTTTACTTATTGCTTATATTTATTCTATCTTTTTCTTTTTACTGTCAATACCATGTACTGCACTGTGCCTTCCTCCTTACCCCCGCTCTTTTCCTCTTCCCCTTCCCTTGCACTTGCGTGATCTCAATGACACCTGGCCTAGTAAGATCATTGTCTCTGTCTTCCCTCTGTTCCCACTCCCTTGCTTCGTCACGCCTTGAAACACTTGTGTATAGGCGCGTTATGAATGCCATATCATATCATATCATAGGCAACTAGGACACCACTAGTATTCTATAGGCTCTAAAGGGGGGGCTTGATAGCTCAGCATGATATTGCTGTAAATGGAGTGTTGTTCTTGTAGGGGCAGGTGTTTTTACTCTGGTATACAGTATTGTACATTAGGTACATTAAACCTTCTGTTTGCATTGTAATCCTTGGGAGTCTGTTCTTAGGAGAGGTAGATCGTGGCAATTGGCACAACTGTATATGTGAGTTTGCATCAGGGAGTGTACAATTCTCAATAGATAAAACCCCATCAGCTAGAAGTTCACTAGTAAGTATATTTATTTATTTTTTACATTTGTAAACCGCTTAAGGCCTTAGGCATCAGGGCACTGTTGCAGACCAGTTACATTCAAATATAGCTTGACACACATACAGTAAAAGGTAATGGAAAGTTTGTGGCATAGTTAGATGAAGAGCCATGTTTTCAGTGCTTTGCGGAAGGCCCAGTATGACTCTTGTGCTCCGAGTTCTATGGGAAGGACGTTCCAATAGGCAGCCGCCACTGCAGTGAAACTCAATCCACCGCCTTAGGCTCTCTTCACTCTAGGTGTGGTGAGTTTGAAGGCGTGACAGGATCTCACTGGCCTCTTTGGTTCAGGTCTAATGATTATCTGAGAAATATATTATGGGGCCTAGTTGCTCAGGCATTTGTGTGCGATGGTGAGAGTCTTGAAGATGATCCTATCTTTGATCGATAGCCAATGAGCTTATTTTCTGCCGGTAGAGATGTGGTCCCTTTTAGGGATGTTGAGTGTTGCTTTTAGAGCATTGTTCTGGATAGTTTGCATTTTCCTAAGATTCCGCTTGGTGGTTCCTGCAAAGAGTGAGTTTCAATAGCCTAGCCTTGTGCCTGTGATAGCTCTGGCAATGGTCAAGCAGCTGTCCGAGGTGAGTAATTTTCTTGTCGCAGTTATGAGATTCGCTGTGTAAGCTGAGGATGAAGAGATGGCACGCCCTTGTCTGTCTAGGTGAGTGAAGCATTTATATACACCCCTAATGCTTTGATCACATTGGATAGTGTGATTATGATCCCATCTATCATGAAAGCAGAGAATTGTGTAGTTTTTTAGGACTGTCGGGGAGCCTACTACTAGAGTATCTGTCTTATTGTTGAGGCATAGGTGGTTGGTTGCCGTCCATGCCTGTATTGTGGCATACACATTGTTGAGCAACTGGGAATCTAGGTCTTAGTCACCAGTCAAGGGAAGGAGTACTTGCGCGTCATCCACATAGTTGGTGTATGAGATGCCTAGTTTGTCCAGGAGGTCAAATAGGAGTTTGGTGAATGTATTGTACAGCGAGGGGGAGACACAGGAGCCATCAGGGACACCGCAGGGGATAGCGATGGGGTCTGCAATAGCTGTGTCTGAGAACACTCCCATCGTTCTGCCTTCTAGGAAGGAGGCAATCCAGGTGGCTGCTTCTGGTGAGAAGTTGGCCGCTGATGTCAGGTGGTGGCAGATTATGCTATGGTTTACCAGGTTGAAAGCTGCAGATAAGTCTAATAGGAGTAGGGGGGCTGGTATTCCTTAGTTTTTGTGGGCATCCATTTGAGTTTTAAGATCAAGTAGTGCTGATACCGTGCTGTGGCCAGGCCTGAACCCTGACAGCAGAGGCGTTGCTATGGCGGGCTAAGGGAGCTATAGCCCCAGGTATTTTGGTTGTAGCCCCGGATAGAAGCTCAGGGGCTAGAAGCAAAAGGCTAGTTAGCCCCGAGTCCTTACAGTCCTGACATTAGCATAGCCCCAGATCTTTTCCAGACATAGTAACACCCCTGCCTGACGGTCTCAAGCCAAGAATGTGATGGGATTCCAGATAATGTTGAATATGGTTGTAGGCAGGTCTACCTAGGATCTTGAGGAGGAAGGGAACTGTGGTGATTGGTCTATAGTTGTTCAGGAGTTCGTGGTCAAGGGATGTTTTTTTAGCAGAGGGAGGAACCATGATTCTTTACGGTTAGTCAGTACTAAGTTGTAGGTGAAGGAGGAGTTAATGAATTTAGTGATGAACGGGGCGAGTTCTGATGCACAATCTTTTATGATGATGGCTGGGCAAATGTCTGCCATACACTTGGAGAGTTTTAGTTTGCTAATGATGTTTGTAGTTTCAGCCTCAGATATTTCTCTGAACTTAAAGGGTAGGGGGACAAAGGAGCTGGCCAGGGCTGGGGGGATGCTGGAAGTGGACTGATTTTGTTTTGGGCAATTTTAGCCTGTAGCAGGCAGATTTTCATTTTCATTGCATTCTGAATGCTGGAGAACCAGGTTTGGTCTTTGGTTAATGCTAGGGTGGGGGGGTGATGTTGGGGATTCCAATTCTCTAAGGATTTTAAATAATTCCTGTAAATTGGAGTGAGCTTGGCAATCTGTAGCATAAAGGATTGCGAGGACGCGAAACGTAAGTTACGTAGGGGAGGTTTATTATTAACTTGGTATATATTTATGAGATTCGATTAAATGATGTCGAGCTCTAACAGACTCTGTCTTCTTCCTCTCCCACTGCAATGGCCACTTTCACCTCGCGTCACTACACGTCCTATAAATTCCATCACACGGGTATGCCAGCACAGCAAACAGAGCATGCCACGTGACGTAGTAATCCCACTACTACACATCCCCCCTCTTCACAGATGTCGAGGTCTCCTGTAGATTCTCCCCAATCTTGACTGGTGAAGACATTTTGGTGAGTTGCTAGGCAAGGAAAATTCAACACTGTGTCTTCCCATCCTTTCAGCATCAATGTCACCATTAACTCTGTCACTAGTAACCTTCACCCCACCAACCATATTCTTCACCAAATACACTCTCTCCATATTCCACACACGTCCATCCTCCAATCTGATCGCATGATTAAAGACTTCAGTCACCACATTAGGCTTGGACCATTTGCAGGGTCCATTCTGAGAATGGGGGAAGTTTAATCCTTACTGTATCTCCTACGGCCGGAATAATAACCTTAGTCCTTCCCACACTAGACCGGTCATGTGCCATTCTGTTCTTTAACTCAGTATACTTGATGTTATCAAAAGCACCCGCTAATCTTTTTCCACAGAGAGGTGTCCCTGCCCATCCAGGATGGTACTAGTTCCATATTGGCTTTACTGCCTCTAATAAACTCGAAAGGAGAAACTCCTGTCGTGCAATGAGGAGTGAATCTGTGTGCCACAATCACATCCTTCACTGCTTTCTCCAAATCCATGCCATTAGACCACAGCCACCGAATGGCTTCTTTGAGGAGTTCTTTGAGAACATTCATTTGGGGATGGTAAATGGCTCTGTTCCTGTGCTTTATGGAGTTTTTTCAACAATCGTCCTCCATATCTTTTGAACGTAGTTGTGACCCATTATCTGTCACAATCACCCTGGGGAAACCCTCCCGCTCACTGATCTGTTCCAAAAAATCAATTACAGACTTGGTGGTAATGCAAGGTCTAATCAGCACCGCCACACATCTGGTTAGTAAATCTATGATAACTAAACAGAAAGATTGCCTTAAATTGCTCCACACAGAGCCCAACACATCCATTCCTAATTTGTCCCATGGCTGTTCCGGAATATCAGTCAAAACCATGGGATATTTTGAACACACTCATACTTTGTCACTTCTGTTACAAAGGATACACTCCTGGACAATTCTTTCAATTTGAAGATCACAGCCTGGCCACCAGTAATCACTCCTTATCCGTTGCTTGGTCTTCACAATCCCTTGATGCCCTTCATGACCCAGGTTTATGATCCTTTGACAGGCATCAGATGGTGGAATAATCTTGTCGCCTCGCATCAACATCTCCCTTTGGAGGCTTAAATCGTGTATCACATCCAACATTTTAAAAGACCCAAATCCTCAAAGTGACTTTTCCTGAAAGGAACATTTTCTTCCAATACTTGTCTGAGTCTGCTTGGACTAATGTCCTGCTTCATTGCTTCCCCCTATTCCTTCTGTGGCACAGGTACTGAAGCAATAGCAAAACCAACTTCCGAGTCATTTTATTCTTTATTTGGTTCCGTCACATTTGTGAGTCTAGACAAACAGTCAGCCACAAAATGTTTTGCACCCAGCACATATTTCACTGTGCAATTATATTTTTGTATTTGGGCTACCCAACCTCTGATGCGACTAGATACTCTGCCTAAGCCCTTTGACATAATTATCTCGACCAGGGGTTTATAGACGGTGCAAAAATCAAAATTCATGCCCCAAATGAAGTTCTTAAACTTATCCGCCTCCCATTTAATTGCTAACACTTCCTTCTCGATGGTGGCGTACGGCTTCTCTGCTCCTTTTAATAATCTGGAAGCAAGCGCTATGAGAAATTCCTTTACAGTATCTTCTTGAGTAACTACTGCGCCCAGGCCTATACTACTGGCATCTGTTATCACAGTTTTCTTGTCACTCCTGAAATTCTTTAAAGCAGGAGCTCTCGTCAACGCCAGTTTGATGAACTTGAACTCTTCTTCGCATACATTGCACCACACAAAAACACTCTTCCCTTTGGTGAGCTCACGTAGGGATGCTGTGTGATTGGCAAATTCTCAGATGAAATTTGAGTAGGAAAAAAACACAGAACCGGTTATCATGCCATGTTCTTTCTAGAGACGGGCGCCTGCTACTTTTTTTGTATTTTTGTAAGGAACTTAGTGTTGGTCACCCTAAATTACCTGGGGGAATCCAGACGTGGACCCCTTGTTCACTGTGCTCAGAGAGGCACAGCTCCACCTCACTGATGAGGCCGAACAAGGCTGAAACACCTGTATGGGGTTGCTGTTGGTACTCTTGATCAAAGGAGGTTTGCCTGGCATTTTGGTGATGGACTGCCTTTGTGGGCGGGATAAAGACTGATATGCAAATGGATATGATTGTCAAACATTTCAATTCTTCATGTAGTTTAACTTGATGATACGCAGATGCGAGATCCAGGGTGGAGAAGAAGTTTGCTAGGCCAATAGTAGATATAATTTCCTGTATGTTGGAATGTGGATTTCTCTTTGGAATTATACAATTATTAAGTTCCCTCATGTCCACAGAGATCCTGAGCTTCCCAGTTTTCTTCCTTAGGACTACAAGAGGTGACACCCACTCAGCCGCATCTATGCTTTCTATAATGCCTTGACTTTCCAACTTCCTTAACTCCATCTTCACTTCATCGCTCATCGACAGAGGAATACTGCATAGTTTCTGCGCTATGGGTTGATGATTCCCTCTTCATTTTAATCTTACGCATAAAACCCCATAGGCAGCCGATTTCATCACAAAACACTTCCTTCATTATGCTCTCCTCCATGGTGATATTTCGTATGGAGAGTACTGATTCTTCAGCGTTTGGATCTAATCTTAGCTTGAGTTTCTGTTGATGTGTCCAGCTCAACAACGGGGTATTTAACTTTTTTTGTCACATATATGTTTCCTCTAGCTTCTCTATCTTTAAATCTCAACATGCCCCAAAACCAGCCAATCAATTTGATCTTCACTCCCCCATAAGCTTTGGGGTTAATGTCAACTTCATTGAGAAATTCATGTCTTTATTTACTGCATTCATGTATATACGTTCTACTAGTTTTTCATCGCTATGATCACTCCCTATCCGATTTGTAGCTGTCCTTTTAGTTTTGCAACATCTTGAAAAATGACCTTTCCCTTTCCATGTGCGGCAAATAATCTTCAAAGCATGGCAATCTGGATTGTCTGGATTGTCTGCCCAGTGATTCACACTGTCACACCTGAAGCATCTGCAAGGGCTATTCCTCCTAGGGCTATTTCTTCTCTGCATGTGAAGAGATGACCTCCCTCTCGTGTCATCCGTCCAGGTAGATCTTCGTACTTTGTCTGACATCTTTTTCTTGACAGCATTGTCATTAACTGACGAAATTGTATTGTTCATTCTGGGCATGTTTATTGAAGGCCGGAGTGAATTCTGTTTTTATATTCAACTCTGTCACTCTATTTTCCAATGTTTTGACACAATTCTCAGTGTACTCTACTTCTTTTGCAACTCTCAAAACCATGTCTAATGATGGATTATCTTCTGACCACAATTTCTAGTGACCTTGATGTTGTTGCATTCCAGCATAAATTGATCTCTCAACCATTCATCCAGTTGTCCATTGATGTTGCACGTCCTTGCTAGTTTCCTTAAACTATTAATGTACTGCTTCACACTCTCCCCTTCTTCCTGTGCCCTTTTTCCAAATTGCAGTGTTCTAATATTGCACTGAGGTTTTTTTCATAATGTTTGCCGATCTTCCTAACAGTTCTCTCATATTTATTAAGGCCATCATCTTCATTCTCTGGGAGGTTGAGCAAGTCTTCAAAGTTCTCCTGACCAGCAGGACCCAATCAATGTAACAACAATGATTTCCTTCTATCAATGCTGCAATTTGGGCAACAAACCACAATAGTGTTCAAAAGATTTTATCCATCGTTTCCATGGTATGGCAGGCTTCCCTACTTCAGGTAAAAAGAAAGCAGGTGGAGGTACACAGCTGAACGAACGTCTTGATGTATAATCAGCCAAATTGTGCTTTTGCTGTGGTTGCCTTTGTTGTAGTCAATGCTTCCCCCCCCTTCTTTTTTGCGAGAAAATGAATAAAGATAGGATTGGTCTGCTGATGAAGCTGCTATATGGTGCACAATGTTTGGTAATATTTGGAAGCCTTATGTTTCCTTATTTTCCAGTTCCTTACATTGAATCGCTGTTGCTTTCCTCTGCTGGACTTTAGGTTTTGGATAATAAGGCTTTGGTAGATTGGCACTGTTAGTTTTAGGTTTCAATGTATGTGTCTGGCTGTCAGTCTATTTCATTGTGTTCATAATCGCTGCCTGAGCAGCTGATTGTGGTAGTATCCGATTCACGATTTCAGGTGGCTGGTCTATGTTTATTGCATGTTCCAAGCAACCTGCACCTGGCATTTCTAGTTTTAACACTACATTATGAATATTGATGAGATGTTATTTTTTAACATCAACATCAGCTTTCATGGGGTGCATAAGCGCACCCCTTGTGCAGCAATGTTTACAGCCAACCCCTTCATGTGGTCCTGCCTATAATGTTGCTTTATTTCTTCTCCCAAATAGGAATCTGTGTGCGGCGCTATTCATACTGTTGAATAACCTCACCCCCAATGTTCCAATGTATAAAATAACTGTTGTGCAGAACCTCACCAAAACTCTCACAATTGTTATCCATATGTGTTGCCCATGCAGCGTAACATATTGTGGAAATCCACTCGGCTGGCTTCACCAAGGATACATGCCGGACACTAGTGCTATATGCCTCAGAGCTGAAGCATGAAGTAGCATCTTACTTTAGTTTTTAAGGCAATGTTTTAGAAAGGACAGTCTGGCACAACTACAGAATCTAGTCTGAGCAAATATTGAACGCCTGCACACTAGACAGGGCCAGTTCTCGTGTAGGGGATGGATGATCTTCATCTATTATTGATTGATAGTAGCTGTAAGCTGAATACTTTTCTCGTCATGTTGTCATCTCTTATCTGAGAATTTACACTTAGGGATTTAGCTGCATGAGGATCTCCTAGAACCCACCCATTTTGATTCATATGGATTACAAAAGAGGAAATCAGGTATGGATGTGCTCTCTGTATCATAATAATGTGTGCTGCTTAATATATGCATATAGACTGTGTAAAAGCAGTTAGACTGAACAGTCAATAGAAGATGACATCCAAAAAAGGTGAAAGGAATGGAGACTAGAAACTCTAAACCTGGGAGTAGTAAACCTATATAAAAGGAACAGATGAAATAATTGGGCAGAAGGAAACATAGCCAAGTATGGCTTATCTGTAAACACATTATAAACCAGTATGGCAGAAAAGATAATATCAGGAAAGGACTTGGGGAAAAGGGGGTGTTTAGAAACAATTTCTGGAAGAGGAGTAGAGGATGCCCAAGAGTACTCCAAGGCCCTTTCCATAGCCCAATTAAACACCTGGCTTTCTGATTTAGTGGGAGGAGATCCTAGACCCAAACCCAGTCCAACAGTATGGCAAGAGACTACTCCATTCGCTGTTCCCTATTCCAGGTTGTTATCACTAGTCCTATACATAACAGAAGAGAGGCCAGGTCCTGAATTTAATAGGGAGAGTTCGGAAGGTTAGCAGAAAAGGGAGAGTGTAGGTGTACTGAAAGCAAAACTCTGCCGACTTAATGACCAAAGCTAAGTCTAGCTGACCTGTTTTCAACTACCATTAATTCCAATGTGAGTACAATTATACAGCTCCAGGGTGATCAATATACCTACAAGATCTTAATTGGGGGTAGCTGCCTTTATGGACTAACTGAGGCTCTTCTGGGACTGACAGCATAGACTTCATTTTTACTCAGATTCTGGACCCATCTATGAATACAAAGGAGTCTTCGGGTTTACAATGCTGCTCTCTGCTGTGAAAAGCTCAGTCAAAAAAGAAACCTAAATAGGTTCTGTTCCACGCAATTTGGAGGTCAGAGGTTAAATCATTGTTATCTGCCCCTGAATTTAAAATCTAACTGTAAGTTTATTGGTGATGGTTAGCAAATGTTTAACACACGGAGAAGAGGGGGGATGGGAGGCACAATAGTGAGTAAATGGTTTTTCTATGAGGTCAATATGAAGTCAAGACGTCTTCTTCTGAAAGATTAGATTGGTCAGTTAGTTGTACTTCAGGTGCAGCGGGTTAACCTCGAGGCCAATCGAGGTCCAAAATAGAACAAATACAGAACACACATCGGGTCTTGATACCCGATAGCCCTATGCTGCACTCCTTTTGGGACACAGTCCCAGGTATATTTATAACCAATAGTGAAGAGGGGTCTCTATATAAAATGGAAAACACAGCCCACTTCGGTGAATCTCGTCTTCTTGGTTATGTAACAAATGTAAACATATACTGTTCTTTCTTGTTCATTGGATGCACATCTGTGCATAAAACTCAAACTAAAAGTAATGTCCACCTGATCCAGTACAATCAAGAGCCACCAAGACCATACACAGTGTGGGTAGACAGCACATATATTTGAGTAACACTGTAAAACCTCAGTGTGTACACAATAAATCAATATAGATCCAACACACATGAACACAATTGAATATATATTCAAAGATCAAAAACTGATTTTAAAAAACTGATTCAAAGGACAGAAATCAGAGCTGTATTTTTGCACATTCCAAAAACATATTCAGTTAAGATTGAGCATTAAACAAATTAATCAATTCACAATTTGACAACATAATGTGTATATCAGTATGAGCAGTGCAATACCTTCTGCTCTATACTTTGTCCTAAACACTCCTAAAGGTGCCAACGCGTTTTGGATTCCGATGAACCCATCTTCAGGGCAGGATGGGTAAAGTTTCATAGGTTGGTAAAATTTGAAAATAACAAAAATAAACTAAATTAACTCTGAGATGTGTATTAGTTATTAGGGATGGTAAATATTAATCTGAGTCACTAACCTTATAGTTGAAGCAATAACGAAAACACCTCAATCTGCATTGAGAGCAAAAATAACATTTCTCAGCTCATAGGTACATTAGATTCTACGCTCTTAAAGGTCCATATTATACTCGTTGCACAACTCACCCGGTCCAGGGGCAAATTCATTGCTCCGGGTCTGAGTAGGCTGTTGGGAGGTCAATCACGAAGGGGAAACACTGTAAGGGTTATTAACAGAGAGATGGTACTAAATTTGGAGTTCAAAAAGATTGAACGAGATCAGAGACAAAGAGTAGTGTCGGTTATGAACGGATCAAGTCATCGGTCAAATCATATGTGTCAAAGCAATAACTATTGAAATTAAGCCACATATACAACCGCGGGGACAAGAGCATGCAACCAAGCATGGCGGCGCCACCCACGAGTGAATCTCCCAATGTGTGTTCAAGTAAAGGGGAAGATGAGTGCTGATCACATATATATGTACGAAGATACGAGCATGCAGCCAAGTTCCAGCGCGCCGCTCGCGAATAACTATTCTATTGCTTGCAGTTCGTTTGTGCTCACCAGCGAGCCTAAGCTGCTGAAAACACGTACCTAGATCTCTTCGGGAGAACGCAGCCCTCGAGACGTCAGTCAGACGCGCGGCTCGTAACTGCGATATGTTATTGTGTTTCCATGGCGGCGGCGCGCGTGCGCACTGCCTTGGTGATCGCCATATTGGTGTGGGCATCCATTAAGACAGATGCTATTCACAAGGATGCAGATAGATAGTCGGTACATATGCGATTACAATAAATCACAGAGCCGACCCTAATACTCCAGGAGTGACGTGCGTGGATTACTCCACCAATGCTCAATGCCAGTCTGTGGCAGTCTGGAGAGTATTGAAGTCCATGTGTCGAACCGGTTGCCATAGAAACCACGCAAAGATGCGTTATTCTTAGATAATGCGATACATACGCTCAGTAAATATACCGAGCATTCTTTAAGCTATGCAAGAGTCCCAGGAAGCCATGCTCGTATCATGCCGCTCCCTGCCAACTGTCAGACGACAAACAAAGGCACTTCTCTGGTCACGGTCAAAAGAATGTTGTGAATGCGATGGAAGGACATGTAGTGAAGTGTGAGGCGGGGCACCAAAGCAGCCAGAGACTGCGTGGTGCCCCACCTCTCACTAGCAAATGTTTAACGTCATACTCTCCTACCACGTTCTCCCCAAGTAATAAGTAACAATAAGTGTTTCTTTAACCCAAGAAATACAAACACATTGTATAACACATTTCCAACGCTGTTACATTTCATTGTGAAGTACATCAATAACAAGGGCTGTGCCTTTCAGTGACATGCATAAACTGATTATTGTTTACTCAAATGTGGAATGTGTGAAAATAATGCGCACATTGAAAGGCCCTCCTGAGTGGTGCAGCACGTTTGATTAGTTTAATATTAGACAGAAACAATTATGTTTAATAGTTTAGCCATATATTGCAGATCCGCCGGAACCAATCATAGTCAAAATAAATGTGTTCTCACTGCAAATATAAATTTAAATGTGTGCTTGTTTAATTATTCTGTCAGATTTTAATTGCTAGGTAACAATGCATTGAATTTTGTTGGGTTGTAAGCAGTGTAATAGGAATCTTCGAGCACAACAATAGACCTTATATGGTTTTATTTAATTAGCAACCAGAAGAGAGGCACCAGCAATTCAGGCGGGCAGCAACACAGGCTTTACCCTATGGCAAAGTCCACATTCTGTGCAGGCCACTAGCATCTATCCCCCATGCCACCCTTTTTAGCACTATCCTCCACCCGCCTAATCCACACTTGTCCCCATCACTGCCTGGCATCCCCTTGGCCAACACTTAACTCACATTGTATCGCCCCTCGCTGACACTCCTTCACAAATGCATCTGCCATGAGCAACTATTAATTTGGGGCCTTTTTCTCTAACACCTTTGATTAGAAAGCGACCATTTTATATCATGTGAGTTCCAAATCTATCTAGAGGTTCGAGCGAAAGCACAGATTTCATCACAGGATTGGCTGTTTGGGAGACATCCATTGAGACTTACAAGTGAACCTCTAGCCGATGGGCTTTTATCTATTGAGAATCGTAGACTACCTGCTACAAAGTCACATATACAGTTGTGTCAGTTGCCACCACCTACCTCTCTTAAGGACAAACTCCCAAGGACTCCAATGGAAACACATGATTTCATTTACCTAATGCATGATACTGGACAGCTCAGTAAAAACACCCGCCCCTACAAGCACAACACGCCACTTACAACGATATCATGATGAGCCAGCAAGCCTCCCTTTAGAAAAAGGAGTCCAAATCTATGTCCATTGTAGCCCTCTTTTTAGGACTTTTAAGGGGAATTTGGCGTGGCTGACCCACATATAAATAACACTGTAGCTTGCCACTATGTCGTCATTTCCTTTGGGTATCATTGAATTTGCAGTAGGGGGCTGGAATTAAAAGGGTCACATTGCCCGGGATAGGTGATTCCTGATCCAACATGGTAGGAGAACAGAAGAAAGTGTGTATGGACAAGTTTATGATACACTGGGTGGCCATCTCAGTCGTTTTTTATGTACTGAATGTCAATCTTATTTTGATAGATTGCTAGGAAACGCTGCAATGCTCCACAGTGTCTGTTTAGAAGTGTCCCTGCATATGTGATGCAAAACGGATGCGATGCAGCTGTCAACATATTAGTGTGATGCTTTGCCCAAGCAAATAATGCTCAGTCCCAGGGCCTGCAGAAAACTGTGGGAGGCACATAGCTGCCCTCTCACACTTGCACCCCACAAGAGCCACATTGCCTACGCAGCTGTGGCTTCAGCAGCTGCTACTACTTCCTGGAGACTGACAACTAGGGTGAGGCTAGAGTGATCCTGCACTGCCGTCACAAGCAGCATTCTGTGTGGTTCAGCATAAACAACCATGCCATCCTGTTGGCCTGCCTGAGCCATGGTGGCCCTATCAGCTGTCTGACTCACTTTGTTACTGCATGTAAGGTGGCTTTCTCACTATTCATCTGTTCTTATTATTTTTCACAGCCTTCCACCATTGTGGGGGAGGGAATATAATAATAATAATAATAATAATAATATTAATAATAATAATAATACTTCTACTACTACTAATAATAATACTAATAATATTATTATTATTAATAATAATACTAATACTACTATTAATAATAATAATAATACTAATAATAATAATATTAATAATAATACTACTAATACTACTACTACTACTACTAATGATAATAATAATATTAATAATAATAGTTTAATGTAGCCTTCACTACCACATTGTTCACATTTTGTAGTACTGTCCATAACAACGTTTCCAGATTTTCAAAATCAAGGAACTTATTTTATCAACTTTGGAAGGAATAAAGAACTGTAGGTTGGGATTTAATTCTGTGAGGTGCACAATTCACTGAAATCAGCATTGTGCCTCTTTGCATACATCAGAAAATTAAGGCCACTAGCTATATTTCAGCATGGACCTTTTCCCAGCCTGTACCCATTCCAGTGTAACACTGAAAATAATGTTTGTGTAAACATATACATAGGAACGAGGTGGGTACCTCAAGCTGAAATCTTCTAAACGATTATTTGATGCTTGAAAGTTCGAATATGACCCTGAGTAGCCACACAGACACATGTTTACCTGTCAGAGCTTCAATTACATAGCAATGTCAAAATACCAATACCCAGTGAGAAACAAAGGGCACAAGCAGATAGGCCTGTGATAACACTCTCAAATAAAAGAAGCAATACAGATGGTTTTCTGTTGTTTTGAGTCACATAAGCTGTCATCGTTTGCTTTGCGGCTGCATGTAGCCAATTTAATGCAGTGCAAAATCATCTTTGAGTGGAAGAGGTGCTCAGACTTCCCAAAATGTGCCCGGTGGAAAAATCAAGCTTTTCTGAGTGGGTTGTAAGCGCTTCTTGAGTTTCTCACAGGATTTCCCAAGGTTCGAACCCTGTCACGATCTGCACTGCAAGGTTTAAAGCCTGTCACCCCCTTGCAAGAGGAAAGTTCAAGCAGCCAATCAGATGTGCGGAGAAATTCTTAAACAGATTTGAAGGCCTTTGAATGGCCAAAGTTGCTTCATGCTTTCTTTGTGGGGGTTTTTTCGGAGGCCTTTTCGGTGCTTTTGGCGAGTTTGGGAGTGTTTTGGAGGAGGGTGTTGGTGGTGCGTTTGCTGTTTCTTTTATAATTAGGAGTGGGTGAACCATAAAGTGCTCAAATTGAATGCTGATTCTAACCTTTGAAGAAAAGGTTTGAACTGTCTCCATTGAAGCATCCATAGGGATGGTTTACAAGTCACATAGAGCCAAGTCGGTAAATGTCCATAAAGTTACAATCAGTTCAACCTAGTTTGAGCCATACATTTCTATGGCTCAAATCGGCTTAAAAATAAAATCCAGGTGGATTTTATGAAAGGAGTTGAACTCTCATTTAGTAATTCTGGAATATTTTTTGAGAAGGTTCACACATTCCTATCATGCTCCCAATTTATTCTACTTTAGTCTGATTGTTAGTTTTGATTAGGCTCACTCTCTAATACTCAGTTTCTACCCTACTCATTTTCAGTAAGAAATCAATACATCTTCCTCCTGTACTTCCCCAGTTTGCCTTATTGCACCTCCAAAGTTAAAAAAAAATAAAACAGTTTTCGAACACATTTACTCTCCTCTGTTTATAATAAATGTGTGTGTGAACATGAGAAGTCTTCCCTTGCTGTGCTCATTCACCTTCCCTGCTGTTTATGTTTTTTGAGAACCCTTTCTCATTGTGTGAGCCTTGAACAAATCCCTTTTTTATCTCTGTCACATGCTTTGTGTTATGCACATTGAGACCATAGGAAAGATACCCTTTTATTTGGAGGGAGTTGGAGTGGAAGGGAATGAGGTGCTGTTCTACTCCTCATTTTCAGAGGTTGAGGTAGAACATGTGCCCATGAAGTAGAGTGGGCAGAGGCTGAAAGAGAAGCCAGTGGGTGAGGAGGGGGCCACATACAAGGAGGGGAGATGATGGATGAGGAGAGGGGTATGGTGGTTGTGTAGAGGGAGGCACTAGTTGAAGAAGGAGAGATGGCGTTTGAAGAGAGGACATAGGGGGTCATTACGAGTTGGGCGATAGGGGATACCTGGCACCGGTAATCCCCTACCGCCCAATTCCGAGGTCCCCTAACGAGAACCGCAAGGGACATGTGGTCGGACCACACGTCCCTTATGGGTCCCGTTAGGGGACCAGGCCGCTAATTAAGGGCCTGCCATTAGCAGGCTCGTAAATAGCGCCTTCCCCATTCAGATTGAGCCCTATGGGGGGTCAAATGGGAATGGGGAATGATTGGTGCAATGGTGCAATGGGGACTTACTGGTCCCGCCAGGGTCGGACTAGACAGTTAAGTCTCCATTGCACCACACCGGACTTGGTCCCGTTATTGGAGGCAGTCATGGCGCAAATAGCGCCATGACTACCTCCAATCTCGGAATGAGGCCCATAGTGTTTGTGAAGGGGAGAAAGATGGTGGCAGAGGAGGGGGATGTGTCTACAAGTGTGGAGCACATTGTGGTGTCTGTAATGTGTGAGAATCATGTGTGAAACCTGAGGGTGATAAACCTTAGGGTAGGAGTGAAGGTATTCTCACTCCTACTCCCTCTGCATACGCTTCTCAGGTGGTCAGGGAAAGGCCATCACTTTTGGATCCTGACCCTGGGGTTGGAGAAGCAAGGGAGGTTCACCTGGGTGGAGGGTTCCTGGGGATTGGAAGTAGTGTACGCACAGGTGAGGCATGGTATCCCCCTTTCCCTAGTGACAACTGACCTACCCCTCCCCTAGCCTTTATTGATTACTGCAAAACCTCTCTCCTCATTTCCCCACCTTTAACCTCTGAAATTACTGGATCGAGGAAGAGGAGACTGAGAGTGATGAAAACTAAACCTTCATTTTACCACTCTGGTACTGGGACAAAGAAGATGACTGCAGACCATGGTGAGAGTTGGTCATGTCCCCTTAATCATAGTCAGACAAGCCCAATTGAGGATTTACACCTGCAACCTGTTAAGTGGTTGCAGGTGTATAAAGAGAGGGCCAGAGAACATTACAGAGGGCAACAGGGAGGCTTTTGGCGAGAGAGCAGCAGGGGCCCTTGTTCTGTGGGAGGCAGCCATGGAGGGACTGGCAGAGAACCTGTAAAGCCCAAGGCAAGGCAGACTGTTGGGCTGTCACAGGTGTGGGAGCCTCTGTTTCAAAGAACCAGCAGCAGAAGTTACGAGCAATCAGGAGAAAGAAGGACGCTGTCCATGTCCATGGAAAGGTGGCAGAGCTACCGGTGTGTGCAATACAGCCTGGTGTGTGAGCGGGGCTCGCAGAAGCTGGCCCGTTAACCTACGGAGCTGAAAGGAAGCAGAAGGAGCTGCAGAGGAACAACATCAAGGACTGGTGAGTGCCGGGGAAAGCTACTCGACAACCGAGGTGCTGCGAACGGGCTGCAAAAAGGTACTGAGGTAGCAAACTGAATAGAAACTTGAATGTAAACATATTGAATGCATATTGAACACCGAACTAAAGGGAAACTTAAAATTCAGCATATCAAATGCATATTGAATACCGAACTGAATGGAAACTTGGAATTAAGCATATTTAAGATCTGTTCAATACCAAAATAAATGAAACCTTGCAATTAAGCTTATTGAATAACACTTTATGGGCAAAGCAAGTAGCAGAGGACGGTCAAAGCAAAAGTTCCCATATGAAAGCAACCTATGGAAAAGAGTGCAAGAGTGCCATAGAAAGGTGGGACATGAACAAGATCACCACGAAGTGAACTTTATGAGTAATTGCATTGTGGCAAGGCCAAAGACTGTCAAGAGGTGTGTGAAAAGTTATAGCAGAGCCAAGGCGCTAACCAGGACAAGCCAGAGAAGTACAAACATTGCACATAAAGCCAAGAAGCCAACAAAGAGAAGTGCGCTGAAGAGCCCAGGGATCCTGGTTGCGCAACCTGTGGTGGGTGGACCGTGTGGTCTGATAACTGCACCTAGACCACTGAGCCCTGAATTGTGAGAACCAAAGACATTGGGCCTCATTACGACCCTGGCCCTAAGGGTTTAACGGCGCAGTAAAAGGTGTCGGCGCCGTTAAACCGTTAACGCCTGATTACGAGGTCCCTTTGCGCGACCCGACCTTAACGGCTGGTTTTTCCAGCCGTTAAAGTAGGGACCCGCAAAGAGACTTTGGTGCTAATAACGGTACCGCAATTTGCGGTACCGTTATTAGCGCCTTCCCCATTCCCATGAGCCCTATGGGGCAAAAATGGGAATGGGGAAGGGCCATGGCGGCATGGGGAATTACCGCCCCACCAACCTCGGAATGGGGTGGTAATTCCCCATTCCGCCATGGTGGACACCGGCATGGACCATGGTGCTAATAGCACCATGGTCCTCCGCCTGGGTCGTAATGAGGCCCATTGTGAAATAAACCAAGGAGAAGCATTGCAAGTGAACTGGTGATGCAATCCAGAAGGAGGGTCAGTTTGACCTTGAGTTGTGTTAAATGTTTTGAAAATGCTAAAACAAGTACAAGTGCTAAATTAAAGTCTAGTGGAAGGGAAACCTGAGACTTGGGGAACTGCAAGTATTGTCTTGACAACGATGCCTCAAGATACATTCCATTTGTACTCTGTTGCTTGAAATTTGGAGAAGTGAACCCCGAGAATTGTGTGGAACTGTATTACCTTGAACGTGAGAAAGGTAGCTTTGAGACTTTTGTGGAACTTTCTTGATCTTGGGGAAGGGAAGCTGAATAGGAAGCTGAGAGCTGGAAGAAGCTCTGAACTTTGTGTTAATCACTATTTCTTTCATTATTGACAGGGATAGGGTTTGGACGCAGACAGACTTTTAAGATGAACTATTTGACTCAGACTTTCTTTAGTTTCGTTCAGGAAGGGAAATCCCACCTTAGTATAGGGCAAGTTAGGCCTTACTCCATGCTGACATTTAAGTTAATAAATATCTTTTATTTGAACTTCAAGTCTGTTGTCTGTCTATTGCTTCATGATGCCTTCACAAAAGTCACTTAAGGATTACCTGAAGAAAATTGGTGCATAACTTGACCTTAGAGTTAGCGGGTAAGAGGAGATACTCCAAGAGAAGCATGGAGTGGTAGCCACAGAGGTGGAGGGGTTGAGGGGAACATGGGAGAGAAGGAGGGATGGTGGTGCTGCAGGAGACAAAAAAGCAGGCACAGGAGCCTGAGTTAGCCCCCCAGCATCAGGGGGGGGACTGGACATTGTCCTCAAGCAGGTTAAGTCACATCAAAAGAAATCTCTAACCATGACACCACCGTCCATCTAGTCATGTGAGTAGGGCTAATTCAGATGGCCAGAGGGAGGGTGTAACTATCATCCTCTGCCCGTTCATTGGGATAACCCAAGTAAAAGTGGCTTGGCAACCTCCTTGATGTGAGGTCAAGGAGCCCACTGCCAGAGTCACCATATCACTTTACCAAAACTAGCACTGCAGCTCCTGTTGATGCTGGTAGAATTCTGGGTGCTGTGTTATTTGGGGAGGACAGGCAAGACAGAGCTATGAGGAATGCAGGCACATACTGTGTGCATTGCCTAACCACTGTTAATCAGTGTGAGCTGGATGATGAGCTAGTGGTAGATGCCGTGGGCAAGCACATACTCCTGCACCACTTCCTTTCTTAAGATGACTCAGGAAGAGGGTAGTAAATGGAAGTCATGGCGCACTGAGAAAGCGCAGAAAACAACATGAGTGTTTGTGCTGTTTGGTAGAGCCACACAAATTTAGGCAGAACCTGCAGTTTTTTAGCGCAGTCGTTCGACTAAGTATGTGGGTGTTTTAGTTAATAGAGCCAAATGAATCGAAGATTAAGGAAACATTAAAGTTGTATTTTTGCAATAAACTCAGAGTCAAAGTCTCCACAACTTTTCAGTATGTTACGCCAATCACATGACTGTAGCTGACCTTCACACAAGTCATCCTCACCTGAGGATTATTTATGTAGTTTTTTAAGAAATGGGCCTGCTGTTTCCTCCTTCCAAAGATAGTGTATTGACAGGGTTTGTGAAAATCTGTGACCTAGAAAGATGCTACGGTTTAGTGGTGCAGGATGTGATTAAATATGTCTATTGCCTGCTTTTAAGGGTGGGAGGCTGCCCTTTCCCCCTTTCTTTTTGTCAGCCATGGTGCGTGCTTTCTCATGTAGGCTCACAGTGAGGGGTTTGGGGGGGGGGGCTTTTGCGCACAATGGTAACTAGTTTCCCTCGCAACTTTGTTTTCCATATGTGGCATGTGGTAAGATGTGCTTGTTATTTTTCCACAGTACAATACCTCCACACTCGAGATTTATGGCAGGGCTAAGAGAGAGAGGCCCTAAGCTCTCCTCCTTCTTCGGATCTGTGTGGTGTACTTTGCAGTGGATCCTGCTGGAGCTGCTGATGTGACTGTCTGTAAAGTTGTACCACTATTAGCATATATGTTTTGTTTACATTGTTTGATAAAAGCTGTGCACTGGTGCATGGGAGGAGTCTTAGGCATGACTCCTCTGTACAGTAGTTGCCAGTTGACACATGCATGGTATCATCACTGCCTGCACCCTCCATGTCAGTCTTTCGGTCTCCACCTCTATCTGTGGTATTATAAAAGTAGAGACGACTGAATCTGGATCTGGAACCAGGTTTTTCCCTGTCATCTGTTTCCAAGGAAATCCAAGGTAGGGAATGTTCACAAATATTATCTTCTTCCTCATCCTTGGGCGGGTCCCTTTGTTGTGGAGATGATATCTCCCTCCTCCACCTCGGTTGGAGGTCGCTTAACTTTCGCTTCCTCACCTTCCTCTGAATGCCAAACTCTGGCAACTGATGCAGGTACAACTGCATTCACTATCACATTCTTCCCAATGCACTATATTCATTCAAAGAGGATCCCTTTGTTCTTTGCAGTGGAGGACATTTGCAGTCACTGATTGACGGTGTTAGACACAAACACTCAGGTACTATCTTCCCATCTCCAGTGCAAACAGCAGCTGCTGTAGCAGGTGAACAAAAATCAATGAATACATTCCTTTATGACCCTTACCCATTCCCTACCACATTTGCATCCTGCAGTATATTCAGACATGCTAATTCGAATTCACACTTCCTCGGTTAACAAATGCATTTATGGTTCTCAGTGCTTTGGCTTTCTCCTATGCCTAGTAAATGCTGTTGGGTGTCCTGACCCACGTTTAAGCTATCATGCTGCAACATTTGGTGCTGTGGGCTTAGAAAATTCAAGATGGCGGAAAACCCACATGTGCGCTGAAATCCAGGAAAGCTGCGCAGTTTGTGCGCACACTAAAATGGTTGCCTCACTTGCCACCCACCAGTGCGAGAATGAAAGGCTGGGTTGCCATGAGGGAAATGGGTTGCCAAAGGAAAAACAGTAGCGCCGGTTAGCTTCAAAGCGCTTTAAAACCACCATTGGACTACCCGCACAGTAGTCTGAAACCATTGGGAGTGGCAATGCTGATTGCCAAAAGCAAACCCATAACTGTTGGGAATTCATTTTCTTAAATCCCAAAAATGGGTGCAGTACCAGTACTCACCACTATCCAAAAGCCGGCGTTTTAAAACCCACTGTGTGTTTTTCTGAAGGCAAGCAAAATGCCTATTTCAAACCTTGCAACATGTGCAAAATATTCACTGAACACCAGCAGACATTTGGCAGAATGGAGTTTTGTGTGCCTACAAAATCTGGGAAATGAAGAGCCCAAAAACAATGCTTATAACAAAAATGCTATGGAGTCAGCAGCTTAAGCCTAACTGCAACTGGATTTAAAACCACCAAAATCGAAAATGTTAAATTAAATGAGTGACCTATGTTTGGTGTCACATGCCTTTGTAACTGTTGAAATGTCATAGTTTTGCACTTAGAATCAGCATTCTAGCTGCATGTGTAAAATTACAAGTTATTTTAAAAGCAACAAAAAGTTAGCTGAAGGTCTGGCTTAAGGAACTTGATTTTGCCTAGCAACGGATCCCATCAGGAGTGAAACTTGAGTCACAACTATGTTCCCAGGCCAATGTTCCTTTTGCTGCCCACACTAAGGATATGCCATCTATCTGATAAATGAATTTCCTGTGCTCTGCCAGAGAGTGAACAAAGCCCTCTCCACTCAGGCAAAGGTTTTTATTACAGACGTCGTAAAAAGTGGCTTCCTCCTGGAGAAGCTGGGAGGGGCACTGCCTGTGAGAAGCAAGCTGGCTTGGCAGAAACTGGAAAGACTGGTTTCTGTACCATGTGACCTGAAAAGACACACCCCTGCAGCAAGGATATGGTTTTATAAAAAGGGGGATAATTCATAGTGCGGACATGTGAAAATTTTATAAATGATACCATAATTCTTGTGATTTTTCTGCCCACAGTTTAAGACGTGGTAGGAACCGGTGGTATGTTCAGGGGGGTTTTAGCGGAAAAGTGGATATTACTCTAAATGTGTGCATGTTAAAAATCTGAAACTTCATCAGTTAATGTCCCTACCCCCTGCACACATGTATGTAAAGTTGGGTCCATGTCAGAAATTGCAAAATCAGTTAAAAAGTGAAATATGTGCCAGTTCTGAATGCAAGCTCCCAGGAAGAGCAGAGTTTGAACAGGGGCTACCTCCTGTAATGCATGATGGGTGCATATGATTTTAAAACAATATGTACCTCTGCAAATATGTATTTGTTTCAAATCTAGATTTGTGTGTAAGTTGACAGGAGGAGTGGACTTTCTGCAGGCTGTAAAATGACATCACGCTGACTCACAGTTCATTCCCCAATCAAATGATAAATGGAAGTTTGACCAATTAGAAGCTGAGAGAGAGGTAGGGTCAGTGATGCTAGAACACACCCACATTCTAAACACATAAAAGCAGACAGACAGGACAGATAGGCACTTTCCAAATCCATCTGCAGCGGGACGCTCTGCCGGAAAAATCCATACTTACCTCCATCAACCTCCAGAAAGCCAAACTAGAGACTTCAATCTATCCAGAACTAAGAGACCAGACCAGAGAGAAAGCAGTGCTGTACCCAGAGAGACCCAGACCAGCAGAGAGAGCTGACCCAGATCACTGTGAAGTGCAGAGGCCAGACCAGACCAGACCAGAGTCCAGTCTAAAACCCTGACCAGATCCATGGCGAGGCCCATTTCACTCAAGAATATAGTGTGAGTACCTAGAAAACTGTGCAGAACCAATCTCTTAGTTTAAATTCATCTAATTCAACCTATTTTAATCTAAGTAGAACTGTCTCCTAACTGTCACCTGTCATTTGCAAAGCTGTCACTTGTCATTTCGTAGTTGCAAGCTGCACGTGTCTTTTTGAACTTTAAAATTTCAAATCTGAAAAACGACCTTTATTTAATCGCTCATATCTCCGCAACCGTTTGTGCTAGAGACTTGCAGTAACTTTCATTTGGAAGATGAGATCCTAGGCTTTCCTAGGACCCCAGAACGATAGAGATAGTCCTTGTGGTTCTCCTGTAATAGCGCTCGGCGCATCCGCGAATTTTACCGCGATTTGCAAATTTCTTCACATGTAAAAACTGCTGCTGCTTGCCTTCCATTTGCCAGAAATTCGTTTAACCTGCTAACTATCCCTGCATCATTGCTAGTGTGAGCTGAGCTAATATTAACTAGATACCACTCACCCTGAACCTCTGACAGGAAATTAAAAGCATTTTTAGCATATTTTTAATTCATTGCCAGCACATATCCAAGCAATTTGGGCCTGTGTTTTCAAAACTCCTATCTGTTTTCTGTTGTCTAAGCTTGCTGGGTTGAACTGAATTACATTGAATTGCATTTCTGAGAATTGTGTGCCTTTCTTCCACTTCCTTGCATTGCATAAAAGGGGGGAGGGGATTGCCAGAGAAAAGTGATTACATTGTTTTGTTGAAATCATATTGAGTATTTCTATACTGCATTTCATTCATTCAACCTTGCATCCATTTGAACTCCATAAAGCATTTTGTACCACCTTCTTCTTTTGTTCCTATTTACCAGTGTGCTACCTGATCCATTTCATGTCAACTCATTAGTGATTATAAGAAGTGTGCTGGTGCCAGATTCTCCGTTGTTGATCTTTATCATATCAGATTAAGTGTGCTATTCAATTATTAATTTATTATAAGGTGTCATATATATCTCTATTGTTTAAATTATCAAATAAACCTTTTAAACTTGCAAAACAGAACTACTTCTTGGCTCAGTGGGGTCAGGGGGATTCCAAGAGAGGGGTGTTATATAGGGGTAGTCATCCAGAACGCATGAACTGGACCTAAAGATATATCAATAAGGGTTTTCATTCAGTATTATAGACTAGGCGTTGACTTAGCTGTAGTGTGGAATTGAATCCTCTTACAAATTGGGGGCTCGAGCCGAGACGTTGGGTTAGATTTACCATTTGTGCAGCTTAATACAGTGTGCTAACTGACGGGATACATACATCCAGTCGGATCACCACGCTGCATTACGCTGTGAAGCATTCCTCAAAAGGGACACTCCAAGAAAAGTTCTGTTCTGCAAAAATAAAATACAAACTTCTGTAAGTCAGGACAGAGACCAATCTCTAGAATGACGACCTTAGTAGACATGAAAATAGCCAGAGAGCACCTCTTGCATAAGCTATTTGTGAGAGGTGAATGGACCGAACAGGGCCAGGATGCGTGGTTGCAGGCCATCACGCGACAGGTCACTGAAACAGGGTCAGATATGTATAGAGATCAGGGTCCCTTACATGTGGCCCTGAGTGAACTATATATGGCTCCTAAAGCCAAAGAGGAACACAATAAGATTGCCAGGATAGCAGCATACCTGTACCTATATATGGGAGACATGCAGGATAGATGTGCTGAAAGCCAAAATCTGGCAAATAGGCAACAGATGGTGTTAGAGAAGGTCCAATCTGACCTGGTCTCTTCTGAGCAGAGGCTGCAGAGGAGCCAGGAGTCAGAAAATGACAGCAGACTGTACATCACTAAAATAAAGGAGGATATGGATGTGCTGCAAAAGGAAAAGTCAGAACAGGATACCAGATTTCTGGCCTTGCAGAAGGAATACCAAGAAGGTTTGGACTCCCTACTGCAAAACCAGAAAAAGCTGGAGCAACAGCTAGACTTCAATAGGGCATGTGCTGAGCAGGTAGTCACCCTGCAAGGCCACCTAGATAGAGTGAAGGAGGAGAGCAATAAACTGATTCTGAAAGACCTGGATACCCAGGCAGAGTTTGATCAGGAGCGCCAGAAAGCTGGTGCCTTCCAAAGGCAAAGGGACGACCTGGCGGCACAAATGCAGGCTCTTAGTCAGGAAAGAGACGCCTTAGGCCAGGAAGTCTGCCATTTAAAAAGAAAAATGGAAAAAAATCACCTGGCCCACCAGGGGCTGGGTGACCTCCAAAAAGAAAACCAGAACTTGGTAGAGCACACCAGAAGGGTGGAGGATGCTCTCGCAAGAAAGGAGCAGGCCAATAGGGACATTGCCCAGGAGGTAACCCTCCTGCAGCAAAGACTGGCCCAGTTCTCCAGGACCAATCAGGAAACACAGAGAGAGAATGAAGCTCTCTGCCAGCACAATGATAGGCTCCAACAGCAGGTAGCGATGCAGGAGAGACTGATAGAGTCGAGTAAGGCCTTAACTGAGGAACTGAAGGCACAAATGCAGGCTCTTGCATTGCAACAGGGAGCAGGGGCGGATAGAGATGAGGTTCGCTGGGAAATGGAAACTCCGGAGCATAACCTCAGGAGCCCTAGTACCAGAGGCCCTCATACCTCTCAGTCCCTGGACTCTGCCACCCCCATGTCCCCTGGCGCACATGAGCACAGGGCCACAGGGATGGCAGATTACTATCCAGCCAGAAGCATGGGGCTCATAGGCCAGTACCATCCAGGAATGGAGGGGTGGGCATCCGGGTATGGGCACCCAAGTACAGTACAGTTCAATGGGGAACCCCAGGAGAGTAGGCCCATTAAGGGCATCCTGAAAACCTCTGCCCAGTTAGGTCAGTGGAGGGGGTACCCATCAAATCCTGGCAGCAAGGAGGAATCTGAAGACTCCTCTGAACTGCGCAGGACACAGGAGACCAGGTCCCCACATTCTGCCAGCCATTCCCAGGCTCGCAGAATCCGGGAAAACCTGGAAGAACAGACGGGAACCTCTGGGAGCAGTGCCTCTGAGTCCGAGGAAGAATGGACAAGGGTTACCCGAACCAAAAAGGCCAATAAGGCAAAAAGGGCCTTGCTTAAGGACCCCTTAAAGCAGATTAAGGCGATCAGGAGCGTCATCACGCCTTACCATAAGAACGCTAAGTATTCTGTTTGGGAGCACTTAGAGTTGTTTGAACAAATGATGGAGACTTTCCATTTGAAGGACAGCCAAAGCTGTATTCAATATGTAAAGTGGACATTCTCCCCGGAATACTCCAGTTTCTTTGCGGGGCTGGAGGACCAAAATCATTTAAGATGGTCCACATATAAGGCGGCCATCCTGAAACATTTTTCTGTTCACAGAAATCCTCAAGAGGCTCGCAAGGCGGCCTACAATTTGCAATGTGGGGAGGATCAGGCCCCACGAGAATTTGTGCAGGAGTTAAAGCGTGCTTTTGCGCAAACCACCAGAAGGGTGCGCACAGATAGTAGAGAGTTTGTCAATACGTTTTTCCATGCCTTGCCCAAATATATAATGACCCAGCTCGTGAGAGATTTTCATGAGAAAAGATCTTTAGACTGGGTCATTGAACAGGCTACCCGGATCTATGAGGTGCAGAAGCCCATAGAAAACAAAAGTAATGCCCAGAAAAACCCCAAAGCCAACAGCACCCCTGCTGCTGCCAAGGTGGCAGAGGTAAAGGTTACCCCCGTTTTGGATTTGGAGATGGGGGGGCCTAAAAACCTGCCTGCACCTAATAATGCTAGGCCCAGGAGGTCCTCGGGTCAGTCACAGACAGGGAGCCAAGGAGGCAGCCCCACAAATGGGGTCCCTCGCTCTCCTGATTATGTAAGTCCCCGTTACAAGGGAAATCGACCCATCCTGGGTTATGTGTGGACTCCTCCAGCCCAAGGGGGGGGATCCAGACAAGCACCTAACCCAGGGAACTTCCCTCCAAACTTCCCACAGGAGGGCAGAAATTTACCAAACCCTGGGCAGAACTTTTTCCCCAGATATCCACCCGACTTTCAGCCCCAAAACCATCCATCCTTCTTTCCCCAATTCCCTGAGCCCAGACCACTGAATCCGGGAGAGGGGAGGCCAAGGGTGGAGGGGTACCCAAATCTTCCCAACCCGGGGTATTACCAGAGGAGGGACAGCTACCCTTCCCGGGATCAGCCCAGGGGAGAAAACAGGGCCCCGTATCAGCCTGAGCGGGTTTCCCAGTTAGAGCGCCAGGTTCAAAACATGGCGCGGGATCTGGGTCACATACTGAGGGCTCAGCAGAACCCTCAGATCGGCATGCCAGCGCAGAACGCACCCAACTCTGGACCTGGTGCTCCAGAACAATGACGGGGGCAGCACCCCGATAACTCACCGGTTCCCAGGGAGGAGGCACAAAGGGAAGGGGGGTGTAAAGCCTTGGAGGAAGCTTCCTTCCTCACTTGTAAACAGCCCCTGGAAACCCAGGAACCGGAAACAAAATCTCTTGCCCCTGAAAGTCTGCCTCCTAAGGAGCAGAGGGGGGGTAGGAGAAACAAAAGACCCAAACAGACTCAGTTTGAGGAGGAGGTACAGATCTTCCAATTTGAGGGAGAGGGATCCTCAGAGGATCCTGGGAAAAGGATCTTCTCCTTCAGAGAGGGGGGAACTCCTCCCAAAGAAAAATGGGTCCCTAGGGATGCAAATCCAGACTGGGGAGATGTGGAGACTGAGCTACCGCCGCCCACCATCTCATCCCAGAACCAACAGCAAGAAAATCCCCTGGTTCAAACCCATCCTGGTGACTGCCTCCAAAAAGGGGGGGGCGGCCCAGAACCGGAGCCAGGGGAACCCACAATGGCTCTGATCTCCAGTTGCCAACTTTTTCTTTCAGATTCCCAAGGCTCTCCACAGAATTCTGCCCAAATCACTTCGCTAGCGATGTCCAAAACCAGAAAATTAGCCCACCAGTTGTCCAAAAATGTACATTATCTGTGCCCCCTTGAGGAGAAGGAGGGAAGATATTATGCCCCGGTACAAGTACAGGGACAGGGTACAATTTTGGCACTGGTGGACACTGGATCTCAAGCTACCCTTCTGTCCAGAAGGGCCTTTGATGAACTGAATGCAGGAAGGGGAGAGAATTACCAAATTCCTCTCACCTCTCTTCCTGGACAACTGCAGAACTTTGACGGGAAGGAAATTCCCGTCGAGGGGACGGCAGACTTGGACATTAAGATCGGGCGACACAAGTTGAAACACCCGGTCATAGTTGTGACTCCAGAGGGCACCCCTTGTTTACTAGGGAATGACCTCCTGAGAAGGTTGTCACCCCTAATAGATTGCGTAAACAAGGTCCTCTGGACCCAGACTAGCCGACCGATAAAATTAAAACAGAGTGTCAACCATGTTAGTTTAAACGGCACCTGCCACATGGTTGAACAAAAATCTGACCAAATAGAATTTCACTTCCAGAATAACCAAATTCCAGACGTGACAGTCATAGCAGTAGGACAACAGACTGGTGATGGGGGGTCCTCTCTATTTCTGAAAATCAACCTTCCTTCCAGTCTAAAGTGGTATTCCACGCTGGAAGGAAACACTTTGAAATTCTATACCAATCCACAATCTGAAACTCCCACTCCTATAGTCCAGAAAGATGTGAAATCAGCTCAGAGCCTGGCTGATATTCAGCAAATTGGAGAGCAGTTGTTCATCCCTGTTCAGTTAAATGATGGGAAGGACTCTGTTCTCGCTCGAGTGTGTGTGAACAACGGTAAGAGCTTCATCAGCGAAGCCATGTTCCGCCAACTCCCAAAAGATCCAGCCATTCCCACCTTCGAAAGGACCCGACAATTCTCCCTGGAAGTGAAAGTTAAAAGGGGACAAGAGTTGAAAAACCCTGATGCTTACATACATCTAAATGCTTCTCTCCAACAGCAAGGGTTGGGGGTAAACCCAACACCATTAGTCAACATAGAACATGACACCATTCCAATAGAGGTGGATAACAGCGACTTAAAGAGTATTACTCTAGCCGCAGGCACCATTATTGGAATGGCGGTTGATGACCGACATTTCTCCATTGATCTTAGAAATGAACTGTTAGGACCAATCCCCAAGGACTGTTTTGACAGTGACAGTGAGGACAATACAACACCAGACAGGATTTTCACCCGGCATGGGGGGAACTTCCTGGTGTACACTTCCTGCCCCTATGGTAAGGAAGATGTGACTTGTGACTTCAGGAGGGAGGAGGTGATTTTCCAGGTTCATGAAGGCAGCCTTGCCCACCTGAAGCCTCCAGTCCAAATCAGTACTCTAACCAGGGACTTCTCCACCCAGCTGGAGGAGGCCGCTGAAATAGCCAAACCAGAAGTCTTTCCAGGCTTCAGGCAGATGGTGGAAGAGAGAGTCAACCTAGCTGATGCCTGTGTGACTCTGGAACAAAAGCAAAAGTTGAAACAAGTTTTCTTGGATTTCCAAGATCTCTTTGCGGTAGACTCATATGACTGTGGTCGCACTGACATCCACACAACAACAATCCCCACGGACCCTGGCATGACTCCTGTGTTTGTGAAGCAATATCGCTTGCCTCTCGCATCAATGGAGTCCCTTACCGAAATAATTAAGAACCTTGAGTCCCGGGGAATAATCCGTCCAGTCCACAGCACCTTCAACAATCCGGTGCTGGGAATATTGAAGCCAAACGGCCAGTGGAGACTCTGTGCCGACCTCAGGGAGCTCAACAAACGGGTCCATACTTCCCGATGGCCTCTGCCCTACATTGACCAAGGGCTGGCCCAGATCCAGGGGTCACAGGTATTCACTGCAATAGACCTGACCAATGGATACTGGACCGTGCCTGTCAGCAGGGAGGACCAATACAAACTGGCTTTTACCTTTGGGGGCCAGCAGTACACATGGACCCGGACTCCCTTCGGATACCTCAACTCCGGCAATGAATTCAACATTTTCCTACATAAGGCCATGCCCGACCTGGGTGCAAGGGGTAACCTGGCTTATGTAGATGATGTCCTCATCAAAAGCTCAACTGTGGAGGAACACATAGCGGAGATCCGTTATGTTCTGACACAGTTGAGGGCCGCCGGAGCAAAACTTTCCTTTCAGAAAGCACAGTGGTGTAAAACCCGTGTTAACTTCTTGGGGCGTGAGATTACTCCTCAGGGTCTTTGTCCCCAGGAAAAGAAAGTGGAAGCACTTCAGAAAATGAAAGACCCCACAACTCTGCGGGAACTAAGGAGCCTCCTTGGACTGACTAATTACAGCAGAAAGTTCATTGAGGGCTACGCAGAGATCACCAGACCCCTGATTCATCTCCTGAAGGGGGGGGTCAAGTGGGAATGGGGTCCAGAACAAGCCGAGGCAGTAAAACAACTCAAAAGAAGCCTCTCACAAGCGCCCTGCCTAGCTTACCCTGTCAGAAACAAGGAGTTCTTCCTGGAGACGGGGTTCTCTAATACGTGCTTGACGGCAGTATTATACCAAAAGCATGACAAGGTCAATAAAGTAATCTCCTATGCGAGCAAAACTTTATCCTCTGTGGAGGAAAAATTCAACGATTGTGAGAAGGCACTCCTGGCAACGGTATGGGCATTGAAGAATTACCGCCCGTTTATCCTGGGGGAACACATCATAGTGGAGACTCCACACCAGCCTCTGCAATATCTCCAAAGTGACAGAATCCGGGCCGGAAATGTGAGTAATTCCCGAATTACTTCCTGGATTCTGTCAATGCAAGGCTTTCCTGTGGAGGTCAGATATGGCCAAAACAAGAAGAGTCCCCTCGCGCAAGGTCTGGCTGACTTGCATGATTGTGCCAGAGAAAACTGTCTCGAGGACGAAAGTCTAAAAATAAAGGACAACATGGAGGCATACCTTAATTCCCCACACAAAGTCTTTGAAGAAGACAAGTGTGAGGGAATGCCCACTGTCTATGTGGATGGATGCTCTTACCATGTTGACAACGACGGGGAGAAAGAACTGGTGGCTGGCGTAGGGAATGCATGGGTGAATGAGTCCCCAGAACCCTCCGCTGGATACAAAATTGGTCCCCGAAGTAGTCAGGTGGCAGAATTGATGGCTGTGCATCAGGCCATCCTCACTGCTGTCCAGCATCAACTCCACGAACTGGTCATAATCACAGATTCGGATTATGTACGGAACGGGTTCGTGGAGCACCTGGTTAATTGGAAAACCAGAGGCATGTTATGTGCTAACAACAAACCCTTGAAACACGGGAAGTTGATCCAAAACATTGATGATCTGGTCACCTCGAACGAGATGACCATCTATTGGAAGAAGATCAAGGGTCATTCCAAAGTAGAGGGACCAGACAAAACTGGAAATGACTTAGCTGATCAGTTGGCCAAGACCGGGGCCATCCAAGGGGATCTAATTGAGATTGAGTCCCTGTTGGGGGAAATCCAGGTCACTGCTATCACTAGGTCCCAGACAAATGCTCACAACGACCTTTCAATTGCACAATGGAGTAAGGAGACCCCTGATGCTGATTTGATTACCGCTCAGAAGGGGGATCCGATAATTGGTAAATTTTACCAGCACCTTGAGGACCCTGAGAACTTTCCCCTGACGGATACCGATTACATTGGGAAAGAGGACCTAAGAGTGTTGATGAAATGTCCAAAAATGTTCCGAATCCAAGACGGTTTGTTGGTAAGGAAATCCAAAGCTGGCCACGATCAGTGGGTGGTTCCTACCTCATTCCGAAGCCTGATGTTAAGTCACGCCCATGATGCGGCCACCGCCGGTCATAGGGGGTTTCACACAACATTGGAAATCTTAAGAGAGGTTGCATACTGGCCACACATGGGCCAGGACCTCAACCAATATTTGAAGGGTTGTCTTGTGTGTGCACAATTTCAGCCGACATCCCTCACACACCGGGCGCCTTTACAAAAGAGGGGAATGACACTCCCATGGTCAGATTTACAAATCGACTTTGTAGGCCCTGTAATTCGCTCGGCTAGGGGGAATAAGTACATGTTGACTGTGACATGCTTGTTTACCAAGTGGGTGGAATGTCTCCCAGCCCCAAATTGCAAGGCAGAAACTGCAGCTGCCTTGATGATTAACCACATCTTTTCCCGTTTTGGTCTACCTCAAAGGATTGAGTCAGACAGAGGTAGCCACTTCACCAGTGAAGTAATGACAAAGATGTGGGAGATACTGGGGGTCAAAAGAAAGCTGCATATTGCTTACCGGCCAGCTTCTTCTGGGGCAGTAGAGAGATATAACCGGACAATTGTGAGCATATTAAAGAAGTTTGTTGCAGATTCTGGGCCAAGTTGGGATATCCGATTACCTCTGGTCCTAATGGCTATCAGATCTACCCCTTCATCTGCAACCAAAATGTCACCATTTGAGTTGATGACTGGGCGCAAGATGGTGCTTCCTCAGCATTTGCTCTACAGGACCCAAGAGCAGACACTGATAAATGCCTCCACTACTCATGAGCATGTAGAGAATTTAAGGAAACACCTCCAACATGCTTTTGCTTATGCTCAGCGGAATCTAGAAAGATCAGCTGATAGCATGAAGACCCACTATGACCTGAAAACTTCCAGGAAGGAATATCAGGTGGGGGACCGGGTCTATCTATACAACTTCCAAAGGAACCAGGCCAAGCAGCGCAAATTTTTGCCTACATGGAAAGGACCCTTTGAGATCGTCGATAAGATCTCCCCTGTGGCCTACAAGATCCGCATCCCCAAAGGCGGTTCGGCAGAGGGGGAAGACAAGTGGGTCCACATAAACCAGTTGAAATGTTGCCATCCCAGGCACACTCTGCAACAACTGGAGGAATCCTCTGGAATCCTAGCGGGTACTGTCTCAGACTAATTCAGTTCCAATCATAAAACATACCACATCTAGTCTCTAAAATATTGTGATTTGCATGAAACTGTCTCTTAGTTATACTGTTTTCTTTATCAAAATAAGAATGTAATGTTTCGTCATGATGAAATGCATATGCTGTCCCACCATCTCAACAGTGGTGGAAAAACGTCTATGAGTAGGTATTGCCGCTCTTCCTTTGTCGTCCTAGGAGAAAGAAGACCTTGAGACTGGCCAAGGAGGATGATCCGGAGACCGGGAACGAAGATCCAATGGGCCCAGTGGACCGCCCAATACTCCCATCAGGACTGGCGAGGAGAACCGATCGATCAGTACCGGATGGAGAAGAAGATGCTGAACTGTGCCATCTACAGAAGAGGAAGAAGATTATGCGGACAGACCGGTGCGTGGGTCAAAACCCATGGGCACGCGACTCCCCATCGACTCAAATTCAAAGTGCAGTCGCGTGGGGGGGCTTGTTGGGTGTCCTGACCCACGTTTAAGCTATCATGCTGCAACATTTGGTGCTGTGGGCTTAGAAAATTCAAGATGGCGGAAAACCCACATGTGCGCTGAAATCCAGGAAAGCTGCGCAGTTTGTGCGCACACTAAAATGGTTGCCTCACTTGCCACCCACCAGTGCGAGAATGAAAGGCTGGGTTGCCATGAGGGAAATGGGTTGCCAAAGGAAAAACAGTAGCGCCGGTTAGCTTCAAAGCGCTTTAAAACCACCATTGGACTACCCGCACAGTAGTCTGAAACCATTGGGAGTGGCAATGCTGATTGCCAAAAGCAAACCCATAACTGTTGGGAATTCATTTTCTTAAATCCCAAAAATGGGTGCAGTACCAGTACTCACCACTATCCAAAAGCCGGCGTTTTAAAACCCACTGTGTGTTTTTCTGAAGGCAAGCAAAATGCCTATTTCAAACCTTGCAACATGTGCAAAATATTCACTGAACACCAGCAGACATTTGGCAGAATGGAGTTTTGTGTGCCTACAAAATCTGGGAAATGAAGAGCCCAAAAACAATGCTTATAACAAAAATGCTATGGAGTCAGCAGCTTAAGCCTAACTGCAACTGGATTTAAAACCACCAAAATCGAAAATGTTAAATTAAATGAGTGACCTATGTTTGGTGTCACATGCCTTTGTAACTGTTGAAATGTCATAGTTTTGCACTTAGAATCAGCATTCTAGCTGCATGTGTAAAATTACAAGTTATTTTAAAAGCAACAAAAAGTTAGCTGAAGGTCTGGCTTAAGGAACTTGATTTTGCCTAGCAACGGATCCCATCAGGAGTGAAACTTGAGTCACAACTATGTTCCCAGGCCAATGTTCCTTTTGCTGCCCACACTAAGGATATGCCATCTATCTGATAATTGAATTTCCTGTGCTCTGCCAGAGAGTGAACAAAGCCCTCTCCACTCAGGCAAAGGTTTTTATTACAGACGTCGTAAAAAGTGGCTTCCTCCTGGAGAAGCTGGGAGGGGCACTGCCTGTGAGAAGCAAGCTGGCTTGGCAGAAACTGGAAAGACTGGTTTCTGTACCATGTGACCTGAAAAGACACACCCCTGCAGCAAGGATATGGTTTTATAAAAAGGGGGATAATTCATAGTGCGGACATGTGAAAATTTTATAAATGATACCATAATTCTTGTGATTTTTCTGCCCACAGTTTAAGACGTGGTAGGAACCGGTGGTATGTTCAGGGGGGTTTTAGCGGAAAAGTGGATATTACTCTAAATGTGTGCATGTTAAAAATCTGAAACTTCATCAGTTAATGTCCCTACCCCCTGCACACATGTATGTAAAGTTGGGTCCATGTCAGAAATTGCAAAATCAGTTAAAAAGTGAAATATGTGCCAGTTCTGAATGCAAGCTCCCAGGAAGAGCAGAGTTTGAACAGGGGCTACCTCCTGTAATGCATGATGGGTGCATATGATTTTAAAACAATATGTACCTCTGCAAATATGTATTTGTTTCAAATCTAGATTTGTGTGTAAGTTGACAGGAGGAGTGGACTTTCTGCAGGCTGTAAAATGACATCACGCTGACTCACAGTTCATTCCCCAATCAAATGATAAATGGAAGTTTGACCAATTAGAAGCTGAGAGAGAGGTAGGGTCAGTGATGCTAGAACACACCCACATTCTAAACACATAAAAGCAGACAGACAGGACAGATAGGCACTTTCCAAATCCATCTGCAGCGGGACGCTCTGCCGGAAAAATCCATACTTACCTCCATCAACCTCCAGAAAGCCAAACTAGAGACTTCAATCTATCCAGAACTAAGAGACCAGACCAGAGAGAAAGCAGTGCTGTACCCAGAGAGACCCAGACCAGCAGAGAGAGCTGACCCAGATCACTGTGAAGTGCAGAGGCCAGACCAGACCAGACCAGAGTCCAGTCTAAAACCCTGACCAGATCCATGGCGAGGCCCATTTCACTCAAGAATATAGTGTGAGTACCTAGAAAACTGTGCAGAACCAATCTCTTAGTTTAAATTCATCTAATTCAACCTATTTTAATCTAAGTAGAACTGTCTCCTAACTGTCACCTGTCATTTGCAAAGCTGTCACTTGTCATTTCGTAGTTGCAAGCTGCACGTGTCTTTTTGAACTTTAAAATTTCAAATCTGAAAAACGACCTTTATTTAATCGCTCATATCTCCGCAACCGTTTGTGCTAGAGACTTGCAGTAACTTTCATTTGGAAGATGAGATCCTAGGCTTTCCTAGGACCCCAGAACGATAGAGATAGTCCTTGTGGTTCTCCTGTAATAGCGCTCGGCGCATCCGCGAATTTTACCGCGATTTGCAAATTTCTTCACATGTAAAAACTGCTGCTGCTTGCCTTCCATTTGCCAGAAATTCGTTTAACCTGCTAACTATCCCTGCATCATTGCTAGTGTG
The DNA here is from genome assembly GCF_040938575.1 of Ambystoma mexicanum. NCBI lineage: Eukaryota > Metazoa > Chordata > Amphibia > Caudata > Ambystomatidae > Ambystoma > Ambystoma mexicanum. The sequence goes on along the minus strand of NC_090927.1, from coordinate 378,958,378 downwards.
AGCTGAGCTAATATTAACTAGATACCACTCACCCTGAACCTCTGACAGGGAATTAAAAGCATTTTTAGCATATTTTTAATTCATTGCCAGCACATATCCAAGCAATTTGGGCCTGTGTTTTCAAAACTCCTATCTGTTTTCTGTTGTCTAAGCTTGCTGGGTTGAACTGAATTACATTGAATTGCATTTCTGAGAATTGTGTGCCTTTCTTCCACTTCCTTGCATTGCATAAAAGGGGGGAGGGGATTGCCAGAGAAAAGTGATTACATTGTTTTGTTGAAATCATATTGAGTATTTCTATACTGCATTTCATTCATTCAACCTTGCATCCATTTGAACTCCATAAAGCATTTTGTACCACCTTCTTCTTTTGTTCCTATTTACCAGTGTGCTACCTGATCCATTTCATGTCAACTCATTAGTGATTATAAGAAGTGTGCTGGTGCCAGATTCTCCGTTGTTGATCTTTATCATATCAGATTAAGTGTGCTATTCAATTATTAATTTATTATAAGGTGTCATATATATCTCTATTGTTTAAATTATCAAATAAACCTTTTAAACTTGCAAAACAGAACTACTTCTTGGCTCAGTGGGGTCAGGGGGATTCCAAGAGAGGGGTGTTATATAGGGGTAGTCATCCAGAACGCATGAACTGGACCTAAAGATATATCAATAAGGGTTTTCATTCAGTATTATAGACTAGGCGTTGACTTAGCTGTAGTGTGGAATTGAATCCTCTTACAATGCATGTGGGTTTTTCAGTTCTTTGGTCTTCTCCTATGATTACAAAATGCCTGTTGGGTTCTCATTGCTTTGTCATTCTAGTCAGCCTAGAAACAGAACATGGAGCTCTCTGTGCTTTGGCCTTCATCTCTGTCTAGTAAATGCACATGTGGTTTTTAGTTCTTTGATCTTCCCCTATGCCTACAAAATGCATGTTGGGTTTTCAGTGATTTGGCCTTCTCAGCTGCCTACAACATGGACATGGGATGTTCAGTGCTTTGACCTTCTCCTCTCCCTTGGAAACCTACAATTATGCTTCTAAAATGCATGTGGGGTTTTCTGTGCTTCAACCTACTCCTATCCCTCCGAAATGCATGTGGAGTTCTTAGTGCTTTGATCATCTCTGACTAAAAATGCATGTGGAGTTCCCTATGCTTTGGCCTTCTCCAAAGCCTAGGAAATGCACATGTGTATCTCAGTATGTTTTCATTCTCCTATGCCAACAAAATAAATGCGAAAGTCTTAGTGTATTGGCCTTGTCCTACGCCTGAAAATGAACATGGGGTTCTCAGTTCCTAGTCCTTCCTCTATGTCCACAAAATGGAAGTGGGGGTATCTGGACTTCTCTTCCTAGAAAATACAAGTGGGATTCTCAGTGCTTTGGCCTTTTCAATGCAAGTTGGGTTCTCAGTGTTTTGGCCGATTAAATGCATGTGGCATTCCCAGTGCTTTTGCCTACACAATGGGCCTCATTACGAGTTTGGAGGTAGCCATGGTGGTATTAGCACCATGGCTGCCTCCAAACCGGGCTCCAATACCGGGTTCCTTCAATGAGGAATAACCAGGTCTTCCAACATTGGGGACCCGGTAATTCCTCCTTGAAAGAACAATTCCCCATTCCCATTTGAGCCCACATAGGGCTCAATGGGAATGGGGAGGGAGGTAATAACGGGCACATTACAAATGGCCCGTTATTACTTCCCTTTTCCCCTCGCGGTACCCGAAAAGGACGTCTGGTTTTACCAGACGTCTGTTCCGAGTCCCGCAAAGGGAACCTCGTAATCAGCGCTCCCGTAATCTTCATTACGGGACCGCAAGGGTCGTAATGAGGCCCAATGTTTGTGAATTGTACAGTCCCTCCAGCCACAACCCACACCCCCACTGTGAGGAATTTGACCATCTGCACAGGGAATGTGCACTCGCCTGGGCTTTTTTTGACATTTTCTAATGAAATTGAATGATGGGAGATAACCTTCAGAAAATGTGTGGGGCTATTCCGCACACATTTTCCTATGCTCGCCGCAAAACAAACACATAGGGGGTCATTACGAGTTTGGAAGTAGCCATGGCGCTGGCTGCCTCCAAACCTGGGTCTGGTCTGGTTGAATGGGGACTTACCGGGACATTCCGACCTGTGCTGACCCAGTAAGTCCTCATTCAACCAACCATTCCCCATTCCCATTTGAGCCCCCATAGGGCTCAATGGGAATGGGGATGGTGCTAATTACGGGCTCGCAAATAGCGGGCCCGTTTTTAGCGCCCTGGTCCCTTTGCGGGTCCCGCTAAGGGAATTCGGAATTGGGCGTTAACCCTTACCACCCTTACTCGGAATGAGGCCCATAGTCACGTGTACTCTGAGTGGACATAGCCTACAGGTGCAGTCCTCTTGTCATGTTCAGCTGCAATGTGACAGCCACGGGTACATCAAAGCATCTCAAGAAAGGGGAAGGCAAAACCTTCCTCCTGCCATGGCCAGCCTCATTAACTGACAAAGGCTCCATGGATCTGCCCCATCCTTTGCCTGCCTGCTGGTGGCAGCGCATACTGATGAGAAGTTAGTTGAAGCAGGCCTACGAGAGGCCTGGTCGCAGGATTGACAAAGGACAGGATCCCCAACCCCCCTTTTGATATGCATCTGTGTCAACTTGAAGCCAGCTCCCACCTCTCAGTTTCAAGGGCAGTAAAATGTAATGTCTTAGACAACTGTATGCAGTGGTCGTTCCTGCAGAGGGAACCCATTCAGGAAGGTATTATTATGTGGTTTGGTGGCAAACATAAGTCTGGTCTGACCGCCACTTCGAGGGAGACCTGCCACTTTTGATCAGGAACCACAGAGAGTGCAATTAACCAGAGAGGCACTTTGATCCACAACAGACAGGAAGATGGGTGGGAATTAGTAGTTCATGTTGTCTCCCCTTTACCTTTCCTGTATGACCTCACACATAACAGAAGATTGTTGATGGGGACCCGGGATTAGTTCATTAAGGTAGGCTTAGCCTGCACCAATCACTGGGTCCCATTCGACTTTAAAAGCAGGCTGAGCCCCTCTTTTGGCAGATCATCCGACGACTTCGAAAGGAGTAAGGAGATGGACTCATTTGGACCCTGGCTGAAGGTACAGTCTTCCTTACAGCTTCTGCCACTGAAGGAAGGCCAGGATTTCCAATAGGGAAGCAAGACCCCTCCCCTAAACATCTCCCAGGGAACAGAGGGAGATTCCAAAGTCAGAGTATCCGTCCAGAAGCTCCAGAACTGGTACCCAGCCAGCACACAGCATGCCCTGCTAGGTTCTGCCAGCAAGCCTCATAGGTGGGAAGTCTCTGAACAAAGGACAAGACCATTGCCGGCAAACACTCTCCTCAGCTTTGGGCCCTCCGCCTTAAAGGATAACACAACCCAAGTGAAGACTAGGAGGATTGCCATGAACAGCATCAACCAGCATCCATCTTAAGGACATTTTCGAGGCAGTCGAGCCCTCGAACCGCAACCTGCTGCACCACTGAGTCTTGTCAAGCTGCAGTCAATAAAGCCATCCGAGACGCCTCAACCAGCATTCCAGATCTGCCAACCAGCACAGAGACAACGATTCTTGACCCTGAGCTGCTGTGTAGTCCAGCCTGTAGCCATCCATCCAGACTCGATTGCTGAACTGCCTGCTGTCTGATACCTGCAGGTGTCTCCCATCTTGAACTCTGCTGCAGAAGCTGCAAAGCATCCTGGTACCGACTCAACCCTGTCGAGCCTCAAGAACATCTCAAGCACCAGGTACCTTGTGGTTCTGTCTCCCTGGTCCTTCTCCGAAGGCTCCGAGTGACATTTACAGCCCCCTTGCTCCCTTGGTGCAGAAACGAAATAACCTTGAACAGTTAAGACTGATTGCTTTACCGACTACCCTTCTATCAGTATCCAGAGTTCATCCCTTTCCTTCGTGAAACTGTCCTCTGAGTAACTTTCCTGGGTGGGTTGTATTTTGTAGTGTGCAAGAACTGTCTATTGTAATAATAATAAAGTAGATATTTGTACACAACCTTTGCTAGACAGTGCCTTTTATTATTGGGTAATTGTATTTTTGCTGTGTTACTAGCCAACAATCCACAACCTTGTGGAGATAAGCCTGCCGTTCCGTCCACGTTACCAAAATTGGACAGAAAGCTACAAAACCATTATATTAAAAAAAGACAGTCACAAGGGGGCTTGTGTTTCAAATTCGCTCGGATCACTTCTGGTGTACTAGAGGTGTGGGGCTAATTTATGGCTTAGAAACCGATATTCATGCCTGGACTAATGATGCCCCAGAAGTTGATTCGTCACATCCACTTAGCCAGAGATCATGTGCCCCAACTCTCACCCTCCAAAACAATAAATATCACATCTATTATCCTAACACTACCTAGGCTGTATAATCGATTTAATTCTACTGTAACCTAATATCCTATAAATCCCTTCCATACCAAGTAATCCCAGCCCTTTCAAATGCCAACCATTGACTGACTCAAGGTTTTACCCACTTGTCTTTCTGGGTCTGGGTCTGAGTTCTGACCCTTATCCAGGGGAATGGTTTTTCCGAAACTTAAAGGGAAATTCTAACAATGGAATAATATTAATAATAATTATTTAATAAGGGGACGGTTTCTAAACGCCAGATTCGAATCTGCGTTGCTATACGTTGTAAAGGCAAATTCGTGGCCCCTGAGCCCCCAAAAAACAATAGACATATATGTGTTAGCATGAACAGAACATATTCTGCGATAGTCTCTTCTCTGCAGTGTACCAATATGAGCAGTTGTTTTAGAACCTAAGAAATGCTCGCCCTAGAATGTGAGGTGCAGCAAAGCGCATGCGCCACTATTCATCCTGTGCAGGTTGACAACCCTGGCATTGTTCAGGCAGAGAGCGCTTTGTGTTATCGCTGTTAAGCAACGCTCAGCACATTTAGAGACCTTAATAAATAGTCATTGTGTTATATGGGGGCCAGTACAGGGAAAATAAAGGTGCTAGGCCATCTGTCTCCTACCAGGGAAAACAACACTGCTGCGTTGTATTCAATCTTTTATCCTTTGACAACTGCTGTGTGTTTTTGTCAAGTGAAAACAGTTCCTGGTAATTGAAAATAAACATTTGATTTATGGCGCTCCGAGTTATACCCTGCTCCTGATAACTACAATGTTCTGTAGCCCTGTAAAACCGTCAGTCAGAATGCATTTCATATCAATGAGGGTTCAAGATTACTTTACATGCAGGACGTGATTTTCTTTCTTCTCAGGCGTGACGCAGTGGGGCGAGACCGGCTGCTGGCGGAGTTGTCTGCACCTTGTTGATTTTAAAAGCTTCGTTCCTAAGTGGCTACTTTTTATTGATTGCCAAGTGTGGCAAGGCTGCAGGTTGTGGCAAGGATGACAAATAACAATCATCTGTTATTTAATCACACTTATATTGGAAGCGCCTTGCATCGAACACTTTAACATGAAATTCATATTATACATTTCAACTTATCGACACATGGAAGGTGCCGGGGCATTTCAACTTTTTCAATTTCAAATAGGTCTCGAGCTTTAGGAGGCCCGCCATGAGTAGTTGCTCTCATGTGGCCAATCTTTTGCTATATTTTGGGGCTTTGAACTTTTCATTTTCAATGTGTTTTACTTTTGTGTTCTTTGGTTATGGATTTTTAAAACAACTCCAGAGGCATCATCTGATTCTGTGTGTCACACGTTCAGTGCAGTGGCACAGGGATGTCTTTCAGACTTCCCAAGGTCTGCACTTTGCAGAACACATTACAGTTTGGCTTTGCTGACTGCTGACACCATCAGGCCATCACCACTTTTGAACCTGAAAGTGTCCAGAAGCAATCTTACCATATTGTTGCCCCTTTACGCTGGTTTTGACTACATCAGAAGCTTGCTGACAAAAGGAACTTCATAGATTTTCAGTGGCCATTTATGGCCCGATTCATGGAATCGGGGGCAGAAATGGCGCAAGGGCCGTGCGCGCAGAAGTACCTTGCGCGAGCCCTGGCACAAATAAAAACTTGTGAGGCACGTGTATTCATGGATTCCAAGAGGCATTAGTAGCTGTCACACAAGTAACAGCAAGCTGCGCGAGGAACGTCTCCAACGCACCTCACGCACACCAAAAAAAAGAAAGTGAAAGGACCAACATGCCGCAAGCTTCCGCGCCATCCCTGACCCAGCATCCAGCACCCCAGTGAAATCGCACTACAACCCCTTGCAATCCCTGGCCGCACCCCAGAGAAAACAGGTGCCCTGCCACGCAAGCCCAAGCCGTACCCTAGCGAAATCACGCAACAACACCTCGCAATCCCCAGCCACACCCCAGAAAAAACGCGTGCCCTCCCACGCAAGCCCAGCCCGTACCCCTGCGAAATCACGTGACAACACCTCACAATCCCTGGCCGCAACCCAGACAAAATGCGTGCCCTCCAACGCAAGCCAGGCCGTACCCCGGTGAAATCACAAAACTACACATCGCAATCCCTGGCTGCACGCCAAACAAAACACATGCCCTCCCATGCAAGCGCAGGCCATACCTCAGCGAAGTCACACGCCCCATCGTAAGTTTAGGCTACACCCATTGCCCAAACCTGAGCCCCCCCTACACCCTTGGCACCCAGCATACCCACATACCCACATACTGCACATGAACCACTGTAGTACAAACACCACTCCCAGGCTCCCTCACCTGTGACACCCCCTGCAGTTAGGACACCACCCACTGTTATGGAGAATTTTCACCCAAGTGCTTAATTCCCTCTACCTTAGAGCACTCCAACCCTTTTGCTATATTTTGGGGCTTTGAACTTTTCATTTTCAATGTGTTTTACTTTTGTGTTCTTTGGTTATGGATTTTTAAAACAACTCCAGAGGCATCATCTTATTCTGCGTGTCACACGTTCAGTGCAGTGGCACGGGGATGTCTTTCAGACTTCCCAAGGTTTACATACCTACTCTGGGACTGACTACTGTCTCCCAGAGCATAAAGTTAAATTGACTTTACTAGTCTCTCTAAATTTACATACCCAGCACACACTATCTTCCTATAGAGAGCTGGGGGGTTGCCTAGCTTCCCCTCAGTCAAACCACTCATGTAACAGTCAAATGTGACCTTTTCCTACTTTAAATGGCTGGTGGCAGAGGTTTAGCTCAAACTACCATGATTTTTCCCTACCGCTAACAACGGTAGCTAAAAACCAGGTCAGCCATGTTTTTCAATATGGCACCCAAGACAAATCTGTAAAAACAGACTCCGGTCATCTTTTTTTGCCGTTTCTTTTAGGAACAGTCCTTCTTGTGTTTGTCTCTGCGCGCCAAACCAGGTTTGGCCCCATTGTTCATTGGCGGGTTTCAGTGCTGATGCCCTCCTCTGGCGCCTGAGTGTCTTAGATGGACAGGATGTGAAGGAGGTGCCGAAACTCCCTGTGCTTAGTATCCTAGGAGACCTGAATGCACTCTGGCCTGATTGACCGTCTGCTGTCCGGCAAGGACAGCCACCGTGCTGTGTGAATGACAGCCAGGCTGGAATGAATGGGGGAAAACTGTTTAAAAGCAGGTCTCTGGGACTTGGAAAGCAGAGTCAACCACTGGAACGAAAGAATCGAAGACGAGCTGAAGGAAGAGGACTGCTGCAACTCCTGGACGACCGGTGAAGCCCTGCTGCAGGTCTCAATTGCATGCAACTCCATCGACAGAGAAGCCCTTCAAGGTTAACTTCTTCCCTTGTGTTTGGTGGGAACAACCAACTTGTATGCTACCTGGACACCGTCCCCATCTGGTCGAATTTTCTTCAGAGTGCTGTTGAAAACCGGATAGCCAAAGGGAAGGAAACCAGCTCGTGGTCTTTACGGCACTCACACCTTAAAACAACGTTTTGCCAAGCTTGTGGCCTCATCCCTGGGCAGTGCAGGAACCTCCCAACATCCTCCTTCTTGTCCCCATGACTGAAGCTCAGGAACAGCGAGATCTGCTCGAACTGCCAGGAACAACTGCCTCAGCTACAGCTTTTCTTCACTTACAAGGTACTGTGCAAACGCGGTCCGGAAATCTTTCCGGCCACGGAGAAAGTGCATGAAACTTTCCTGATTTTGAAGGCTTGTCCTCTCCCTAAACATTCGTCAAACTTTTTGCCTAGCCAAATTCTTCTAAAAACCGTGGCAAAGACTTAACCGTTTACTACCAGAACTGTGCTATCCTATGCAAAGACTGTGAACCATTGACTTTGGCCCAGGCCTATGAACTGAATTGCTGATCGTAGTTTACTGAAACCCTTTGCCCTGCCTATGAAAGTATTCGGGTTGTCTATTCTTATAACCTTGTCTTTTTACTCCTTTTGAAAGTATCTGAAGTGCCGTTTTGCTCCCACTTCAGGGGAGCAGAACTTGTTCATTTACTTACCGGTGGCGTATTTGTGGTTTATTAGTGTGTGATATTGAGCTGCTCTTGTTAGTGTAATGTTTTCAAACTGACTGTGTAAATAAATGTATATTCTTTTAGCAAGAAACCTTGAGTAAGTATTTGTTTGAACCACTGTATTTGTTGGTCCTTTGGGTAACTTGTTCTACTGCTCACTCAACTCTTGACATACACTTACACTTGTAGTCTTAATTGCATGTAGTGTTCCCAAAGGGTACTGCATATGATTCTGCCTAACACTGGTGTACAGTGGTGAGGATAAAGTATACTTGTTACATTTAGTGTACTGCTCTTACCTTTGTTCAAATAACCCTCTCAAGGCTAAGCAACACTAGATAAGCAATTGTTTTATCATGACTGATATGGAAAGCTACAGACAGGAGACCCTGGTGACTTTAACAGTTGACCAATTGAGAGATATGTGTAAAGCTAGGAATATCACTGTAAAAGGCAAACAGGTTGAATTGATAGACAAGTTGTTAGAATACCAAAGTCTGAGGAGTGGGTCTGAAACCCCCACCCCTGCAGCAAATGTGGAAAATATTGATGATGATGATTATATTTCTGAGGGTAACTCAAATGTTATGGATGAGTTAGATGAGGCAGAAGAGTCTCACAATGTAGGCCCTGTTTTACCTCTAGCTGCTCATAGGCCTCAACCTTTGACCACAGGGACCCCATCAGGTCCAACACTAAATCCTGAATTTGTCTCTTTGGAAAGAAGGAGACTTGATTTAGAATTTAAAAGAATCAAGAACTTAAATTCAGAGAAATGGAGTTGAATCACGCACTTGAAATGAAAAAGTTGTCTCTTGAAACTGGTTCTCTCCCAGAGTCCTCTAGGTCTTCCAGTCCTAAGAGGCCTTGCATGCCCAAAGATGCAGTAAGTATGTATGAGGTTAAGCTTGATATTTTGGATTGTTGGCTGCTTTTGAATATAACCATGGGATGATTCAAGACATAACAGAGAATCAGCTGATTCCTTGGCTTTTTTCTAGACTGCCTCCTGTTGCGACTGATGTGGTAATGGAGTTGGGGGATATGGACAGAAAGGAGTATGAAACTGTGAAGCTAGCTTTGATAGCTAGACTTGAGAAGACCCCTTACCGGTATCTTAAGAGGTTTAGAACCCTCAAAAAGATTGATGATACCCCTTGGGCTACCTGGATGTGTGAATATTTGAAAAACCTAGATGGTTGTGTTAAGGGTTACAGAGTTAACACTTATGAAGGTATAAGAAATCTGTTTATGTTGGAAACCATTTTTGATGCCTGCTCTCCTGAGCTGTGATAGCACTTGGCTGACTATAAGGAATTAGATCCAAAAAGGTTAGCTAGAGTTGCTGACTCATGGGTAGCCAACATTGCCACTCATAAGGATTCCGAGGCAACTCCTAAAAAGGATGGGTGGAAGCAGCACAGAGGTGAGAACACAGATAAATCTAAATCCATCCAACCAGAAACCAGAAGAGGCCCCCAAACATAACCATGGTAAGCCCCATGGGAAACCAAATAGGGCTAGTGAATCCTCTAGTGTCCAACCAGAGGGAGGTCAGCAGAAACCCCCATTCCAGAGAGCATTTGGTAGATGCTATGTCTGTGGGTCAACTGACCATGTGAAAGGAGATCCAATATGTAAGGGTAAACCTGCAGGGATCAGCACTGCCTTCTTAGCCTTATCCCCAGAGGAAGAAAAACAAATGGCTAGTGCCCACTTTCAACTATTTGCTGAAGCACCCTTGGGTCTTCAGGCCACTGTATCCTTAGAGTCCATGGGTCTGGGTAAGAAACAGAATATGGATGTGTACAACTCCATTCCAGAAAACTCTAGAGGGTATTATATGGACAGCGTTCTTGTCAATGGCCAGGATACTCCTGCCAGGAGAGACACTGGGGCCAGCAGAACAGTCATGGATGAAAGCTTTTTCAAGCCTGAGGATGTTGCTAAGGCACCCACAGGTTCCAAAAAATTCTCTGGAGGCCCTGTCCAGTTGGTTCCAATTCTACCAGCTCTCATTCAGTGTAATAATATGACAGTGAGGATTCCTGTTAGTGTCCAGAATGAGGTGCCAGGGAGAGTCCTGTTGGTTAATGAGTTAAAAACTCTAGGAGTAGTATCCAGTACCGCCGGGCCTCCCAGTGAGAGAAAACAGAACCAAACCAAATTGGCTATAGAGGCAACCTTAAGAGACCACTCTGAGCCTGTTGGAACCTCTACAGAGAACTGCAAGCCCTGGTGTTAGTAAGTTGACCTCTAACCCAGGCAAATCGAGGCTAGAATAGTAGGGAAATGAGAGCTCCAACCAAGCTCCATCATGGTCCATCCAATTGTAAAGTCTGTGACCCCCCTGCTTCTGAGGAAGATGTGGATAGACAAATTGGACCCCTCTCTAGGCCTGTGAGAACTGGTAATTCTCAAAGCTGGTGGAAAACGAGGAAAGATAGGTCTAATGCTAAACACCTTAAAACTGTTGGATCTTCTACTGACGACTCCAGTATACATCCTAGAGTTAGGAGGGAAACTTCTAAGCCAGGTAAAACCAGATCTCATAGGAAGTGGAAGCATGTACCTGGCTTGACCACAGCCCCTCCAACCAAGATACCTGAGAAGCAACCTGGTCTTGTGAGAGAGGTGGTGAGGAACCATGGAGGCCGCTCTAGATCTAAGGGTTTCCTTTCTAAGGACCCCTTGAAAAAGCCTATTGTAGGTTCAGAGGTTGTCATAACTTCTGAGGGACTGTTAGATCAGATCCCCTATAACTTAAAAAAGAGAGATGTTGTTACGCTCACCTGGTATCCACAGGGATGCCACTCAGCTGGGTTACTCGCTGGTATGCTTCTCAGCTTTGCCCTGAAGTGGTCTGTGGGGACGGTTCTGCCTGAAAATACAGGAGGACTGTGTTCAAGACTGGCCAACTGGGGTAAGTATCTTCCCTCCACCCCCTTATGATTTCAGTCCCTCTGGGGCACTCTCCTCACCTTGTGGTAGAATTAGGCGTGCTCTCCGTCCTGCGTTCTTTGCAGGAGCGCGTTGTCTTTCATGGGCGAGTGCGCTCCAGTTACTTCACTGACGCCGGCCCGTTTGATATTGTTCAGGTAGGTCTTATTGATGTTCTTTAGTTTTGTTGCTATCCTGCAAGCCTTTCTTTGTTTAAAATGTCTCTTTTTTCTCCCTTAGGTATGCAGAGCTTCAGCGCGGTGAACTGGCTTGGTTGAGCCCGCAGGTAAATGATGGCGCATTAAAAGCGCTATGACGCGGTAAGTAAGCGCTATGCGCAGCGCTGCAAAGTCTTGCCTTTGCTAACCTGTGTCTTCCTTCCTTGTAGATCGCTGTGTTCTTCAGCGTGAGTGGAATGTCCAGAGTGGTGCCAGCCGAGAGGCGACCAGCCAGGTAAGCCTTTTGAGCAGTTTGTAATTTGTAAATGTCTCTACTGCTTTCTTTAATGTTGCCTCTATCTTCCTCTTTCAGGTCGTTCTCTCTGGGAGGCATGCAGATTCGAGGAATCTGTTCTCAGTAGCTGCGAGTGTTTAAAGATGAAGACTGCAGGTAAGATGCTGCTGCTAATAATGTTCCAATTGTCTCCTTGCAGGTTCTGCTTCTCCGAGGTTCGAGGCAATAGCTGGACACGATGAGCGTCACGTTGCAAGCTGCAAAGTAACGCGAAGCGTGTTGTCTTGCTCGGGTGTGGTTTAAATAGCCCCAACAAAATAGTCCAGATAAAGTAGTCCCTAGGCTACCACACCCAAAACACTAGACCGCATAGCTTGGTTCTTAAGAACCAAGCTATGTGGATGCCTCCATGTTGGCTGACAATACAATAAAGTAGTTCCCAAGCACATTGTTTTTCATGGTGTATGAGCCTGGTGCTATAGGCGCCAGGACTGGCCCCATGAGGGATTTTGAAGAGGATGCCATGCTCTAGAGGCCCGAGTCCTGACTCCACCTGGCCAATGGGTTTGCCAGAGGGGGTTTTGGGTGAGGGTCATGACAGCACTCCCCCCTAAGGCCCCTCCCATGGTGTGCCTTCTGTCTGGCCCAGGTTTGGTTGGGAAGTTCCGATAGAATTTCCTGATTAGACGTGGTGCGTGGATATTCTCACTGGGCTCCCAGGATCTATCTTGTGGTCAAAATCCTTTCCAATCGACTAGATAATATAGCTTGGTCCTAGAGTATTTAGAGTCCAAGATATCTTTGACTTCGAATTCTGGTTCTCCGTCAATAAGTGTGGGCTTAGGTGGTGTCCCAATCCGTGTGACGGATTGCATTGGTTTCAGGAGGGACACATGGAATACCGGGTGGATGTGTAGATTAGGTGGTGAATCCAGTTTCACGGCTGCGTGGTTGATAATTGCCTTAATGGTATAGGGTCCTAAGAATCTGGAATGAAAGGTCCGGGTTCCCTTGATGGGTACCAATTTAGCGGCTAACCAAACTTTGTCTCCTACTTGATAATCAGGGGCCTTTTTCCGGTGTTGGTCGGCAAATCTCTTTTGTTTTTCTTTGGCATGAATAAGCTGTTCCTTTGCCCTTTTGAAAGCCTGAGAAATGGTTGTGTGTAGAGTCTTTACCGCTGGCATTTCCAAGCTGGCTGGAAGGTCTAGTTCAGAGGTACGTGGATGTCTGCCATAAAGGGTATAGAAGGGCGTTCGTCCCGTGCTTGAATGCAAAGAATTGTTAGATGCATATTCGGCTATCCATAGTAGGTCTTTCCAATTCCTTTGTTCTGGTGCAGCATGCACCGTAAATATTGCTCGAGTGTCTGATTGGTTCTCTCGGTTTGGCCGTCCGTTTGGGGATGGTGACTGGTAGATAGTCGAACGTCGATCTGATCCATTGCACAACATTTTTTCCAGAAGTTTGAAACAAGCTGGCTGCCTCGATCAGAGAGCAGAACTGAAGGGAAGCCGTGTAGCTTAACCACACCCTCCAGGAACACTTTTGCTGAAGTGGCTGCGTTTGGGAGGCCTTTGAGAGGAATAAAATGGGCATCTTCAAGAATAAGTCCACAACTACAAGGATGGTGTTGAACCTTTGGCTTGTAGGTAGATCAGTGATGAAGTCAAGGGAAAGAGTGTGCCATGGAACTGGAGGAATGTCCAATGGTTGTAGGAGACCGGATGGTTTTTGTTTCTGTGATTTATTTTGTGCGCAGACACCGCAGGACTGAATATACTGAATGATGTCCTTACGCCAGGTAGGCCACCAAAAGCTCTCTTTCATCTTAGCTAGGGTTTTGGCGATCCCATGATGCCCTTCGATCAGTGAATCGTGATAGTTTGAAATAATATGCTGTTGTAATTTCTTCTTGGGAACATACAGGCGATCCCTAAAAAAGGGTAGATGGTCCTTGATGGTATATTGTTCTCCTTGAGTTTGCCATGTGAGGTAGGCATCAGGATTCATTGTCCATTGGATTTCTTTTCGTAGTTCTGCTTGTGTTAAGGCTGTTGTGATACCCAAGAGTTTGTCTTCAGGTATAATAGGTACTGGGTCTGGAGTTGAATATACTATTTCATCTATGCCCATGCGAGATAACGCATCCGCCTTTCCGTTTCTGACTCCTGGTCGAAATGTGATTACATAATCATATTCAGCGAAGAAAAGGGCCCACCGTAATTGGCGCGAGGACTGGGCCGTGGCTGCTTTGAGATATTGCAGGTTTCGGTGGTCTGTGATGACTGTAATGGTGTGTCTGGCCCCCAGAAGGTAGTGCCTCCAGGCTTTAAAGGCAGATTTGATAGCCAGGAGTTCCTTGTCCGTGATGGCATAATTAATCTCTGGAGGTGAGAACTTTTTCGACCAGAAGGCCACAGGATGTAGCTGGCAGTTTCCGCATCTCTCTGTGAAAGGACAGCCCCCATTGCGAGACTGGACGCATCAGTTTCAACGACATAAGGGAGGTCTGGACGAGGATGTCGCAGGATTGGAGTGGAGGTAAACCTTTGTTTAAGTTCCTGAAAGGCTTCTTCTGCTTCTTCGGTCCAAGCAAACTTTTTATTGTTTTTTCGTAATAGTACTGTGATTGGGTGCACAACCTGAGAGAAGTCTGGGATGAACCGGCGGTAGAAGTTCGCAAAGCCCAGCATGCTTTGTACCCCTTTCAGAGAAGTCGGTGAAGGCCATTTCAGAATGGCATCTACCTTGTGCAAGTCCATTCTGATGCCTCCTGGAGTAAGGATAAAACCAAGAAATTCTACTTCAGTGACGGGAAAAAAGCATTTTTCAAGCTTTGCAAACAAGCGATGTTGACGGAACTTGGTGAGGACTGAACAAACGTGCCTGACATGATCTTGTTCCGAGGCTGAGTATACTAAGATGTTGTCTATGTACACTAAGGCGCACACATCAATTAACTCCCTTATGACGTTATTCATGAAATACTGGAATGCCGCAGGAGCGTTGCATAACCCGAAGGGCATGACTTGATATTCAAACAAGCCATACTTAGTACGGAAGGCAGTTTTCCATTCATCTCCTTTTCTGACTCGGATCAGGTGGTGCGCTCCTCGAAGGTCCAATTTGGTATAAATCTGGGCATCTTTAACTTGGTCTAGCATCTCAGGGATAAGTGGCAAGGGGCAGCGGTTCTTCACGGTGATCTGGTTCAATGCGCGGTAGTCAATACAGGTTCTCAAGTCTCCTTCCTTTTTCGGTACAAAGAACAAAGGACTGGCTGCGGGGGACTTCGAAGGACGGATAAATCCGTTTGCAAGGTACTGGTCTAAATATGATTTCAAATGAAGGTTTTCTGGTTCTGTGAGAGCGTAGATCCTGCCGCAAGGGATTTGTGCACCAGGAACAAGGTCGATTTGACAGTCATAGGGCCTGTGCGGCGGCAATGTATTGGCTTGGTCCTTTTGGAAAACATCCTGGAAATCATGGTATTCACTTGGCAAGGTATTAGTTGGTCCCAGGGTTGATACTGTCGCTCTGGGAGTCATGGGGATACAGACGTTGGGTTTCTCCTCTTGGTAATAGCAGGCAGGGGAGCAGTCACCGGGGCAGGTTAATTTTCGTCCCCGCCTGTCTATCAAAGGGTTGTGAGCAACCAACCGTGGCATCCCTAGTATTAGCCTGAACTGAGGGTCCTTGATGAGATCGAATGAAATATACTCCCAATGTCTGTCCTGGCACAGCAGGTTGCAGGTTACCCTGGCTGTGCACTGGGTTACTGGTCCGGAAGCGATTTCTGTCCCATCCACGGTGGTTACCTTGTCCATAGTTGGCTTAGAACACAAAGGAACCCCCATTTTTGCTGCCAGTTCTTGATCAATATAATTTCCAACTGCTCCGCTATCGATGTATGCTTCAACGGCATGCATTCTTGGTGACTGTTGGTGGTTATTTAAGATCACTGGTATTGCAAAGTGCGAGGTCAGCAACTCTTTCTTCTCACTCAACAAGCTAACCTCTACGTT
This sequence comes from Ambystoma mexicanum, assembly GCF_040938575.1. Classification (NCBI taxonomy): domain Eukaryota; kingdom Metazoa; phylum Chordata; class Amphibia; order Caudata; family Ambystomatidae; genus Ambystoma; species Ambystoma mexicanum. The sequence continues at coordinate 378,942,528 of NC_090927.1, read as the reverse complement.
TGTCGAGCTTGGTAGTTTTCTGATTCCTTAGCTTCATCCTTCTCTGTGGCCCCGACTGTTCTTCTTGGGGGTTTTACTGGACAGTCCTTCAGGAAATGTCCTGGTTTCCCACAATACAAACAAAGCTGTTGTTGTCTTCTTTTGTCCCACTCTTGTTTTGTTAATGGAGGCCGTATCCCTCCAATCTGCATGGGTTCTACAGCATTTTCAGGTACACGGGGTGTGTTTTCCCTTGGTCGAACATACACGGTCCGAGGGTCCATTTTAGATTGGTCTGCCTTTCGGTCCTGCAACCGGTGGTCTAGCTGCACGACCAGATTTATGAATTCTGCACAGTCTCTGGGTGGATCAACCACCTGGGCTAAGATGTCCTTTAATTCGCCTCATAAGCCTCGATGGAATAACGTGGTTGTTTTGTTTTCTGTCCACCTAGCTTCGGCAACCAGTCTGTTGAAGGTAGCAATGTACGTTAACAAGTCCTGATTCCCCTGTCGGAGGGACAGGAGTTCATTGTCTACTGCTTGTTCCTGGGTATGGCGAGCAAAAAGTTTTTCCATTTCTCTCTGGAACCCCCCAAAGTCACGTAATAGAGGATCATCATGGGTTACCAATGGCACCGACCAATCTGCTGCACTACCACTCAGGTATGATAAGACAAAAGCTACCTGAGCTTAGTCGTTTGGAAATGCTCCAGGCCTACAAAGAAAATGAAGGCGGCACTGATTGATGAATGCCGCATACTTCTGTGGGTCACCTGAGAACCTTTCTGGTGGTGCCAGGGGCACTGTTTCAGGTAACGTGATCTGTACCGGAGTGGGTGGTATGGCGGGGTTTGCATCGTTGGATTGCTTCCAGGTAGAGGCGTCTGTCCTGCCTGTGATTGCAAGTATTGCCTGCTAATCTCTTCAGTGCGTTCTTTGGTCACTATTAGGTCTCTCCGGAGGGCATTAGTCTCTTGTCGGGCAGAATGAACCTCGGCACGGAGCTCTCCTAGTAATTGGGCCAATTGGTCCATTTCTGATGTCTCCATGGCGCCCAGCTGGAATTGTTATGGTAGGCTTTGCGTTCTATTACGCTCAATTGGTATCCACAGGGACGCCACAGTGCCGGGTTACTCGCTGGTATGCTTCTCAGCTTTGTCCTGATGTGGTCTGTGGGGAAGGTTCTGCCGGAAAATACAGGAGGACTGTGTTCAAGACTGACCGACTGGGGTAAGTATCCTCCCTCCACCCTCGTTTGATTTAATTCCCTCTGGCGCCCTCTCCTTACCTTGTGGTAGAATTAGGCGTGCTCTCCGTTCTGCCTTCTTTGCAGGGGCGCGTTGTCTTTCATGGGTGAGTGCGGTCCAGTTTCTTCACTGACGCCGGCACGTTTGATATTGTTCAGGTAGGTCTTATTGCTGTTCTTTAGTTTTGTTGCTATCCTGCTGCCTTTCTTTGTTTAAAATGTCTCTTTTTTTCTCCCTTAGGTATGCGGAGCTTCAGCGCGGTGAACTGGCTTGGTTGAGCCCCGCTGGTAAATGATGGCGCATTAAGAGCGCTATGATGCGGCAAGTAAGCGCTATGCCCAGCAAAGTCTTGCCTTTGCTAACCTGTGTTTTCCTTCCTTGTAGGTCGCAGTGTTCTTCAGCGGGGGTGGAATGTCCGAGTGGTGCCAGCCGAGAGGCGACCAGCCAGGTAAGCCTTTTGAGCAGTTCATAATTTGTAAATGTCTCTACTGCTTTCTTTGCCTCCATCTTCCTCTTTCAGGTCGTTCTATCTGGGAGGCGTGCAGATTCGAGGAATCTGTTCTCAGTAGCTGCAAGTGTTTAAAAATGAAGACTGCAGGTAAGATGCTGCTGCTAATGATGTTCCTTTGGTCTCCTTGCAGGTTCTGCTTCTCCGAGGTTTGAGGGAATAGCTGGACACGGTGAGCATCACGTTGCAAGCTGCAAAGTAACACAAAGCCTGTTGTCTTGCTCGGGTGTGGTTTAAATAGCCCCAACAAAATAGTCCAGATAAAGTAGTCCATAGGCTACCACACCCAAAACACTAGACCGCATAGCTTGGTTCTTAGGGCCCCAAGCTATGTGGATGCCTTCATGTTGGCTGACAATACAATAAAGTAGTTCCCAAGCACATTGTTTTTCATGGTGTATGAGCCTGGCACCATAGGCACCACGACTGGCCCCATGAGGGCTTTTGAAGAGGAAGCCAGGTTCTAGAGGCCCGAGTCCTGACTCCACCTGGCCAATGGGTTTGCCAGAGGGGGTTTTGGGCGAGGGTCGTGACAGATGTACCACAACAGGTTTGTAGGTCTTAAAGCTTACAAATGAAAACCACTGATAAAATGTTTCATAGCAAGGGTTACAAAAGGTTGCTGGTGTACTCACCAGGCCATTTAACCGACTTGCAACAGGAGATCCATCCTGGTTGGGATTAGATCCTCCTGTCTCTTAGTCTGGGAGGGACAAGTGTTAGGGAGAATGCTCACCCACGTGCTTAATTCCCTCTACCTTAGAGCCCTCCAGCTCTTTTGCTATATTTTGGGCTTTGAACTTTTCATTTTCAATGTGTTTTACTTTTGTGTTCTTTGGTTATGGAGTTTTACAAAAACTCCAGAGGCATCATCATTTTCTGTGTGTCACACAGCACCTTCAGTGCAGTGGCACAGGAATGTCTCTCAGACTTCCCAAGGATTAAATACCTTCTCTGGGACTGACTACTGTCTCCCAGAGCATGTAAAGTTAAATTGACTTTCCTAGTCTCTCTAAATGTACAGACCCAGCACTCACTATCTTTCTATAGAGTGCTGGAGGGGTTGCCTAGCTTGCCCTGAGTCACACCACTCATATAACAGTCAAATGTTACCTTTTCCTACTTTAAATGGCAGTGGCAGTGGTTTAGATCAAACTACCATGATTTTTCGTGACCGCTAAAAACAGCAGCTAAAAACGGGTCAGCCATGTTTTTCAATATGGCACCCAAGACCTATCTGTAAAAACAGACTCTGTTCATCTTTTTTCGCCATTTCTTTTAGGAAAAGTCCTTCTTGTGTTTGTCTCTGCGCGCCAAACCAGGTTTGGTCCCTTTGTTCATTGGCCTTTGGTGGGCTTCAGTGCTAAAGCCCTCCTCTGGCGCCTGAGTGTCTGGGATGTACAGGATGTGAAGGAGGTGCCCGAAACTCCGTGTGCTTATTCTCCTAGGAGACCTGAATGCACGCTGGCGTGATTGGCTGGCTGGCGGTCCAGCAAGGACAGACACATTGCTGTGTGAGTGACAGCCAGGCTGGAATTAATGGGGTAAAACAGTTTAAAAGCAGGTCTCTGGGACTTGGAAAGCAGAGTCGACCACTGGAACGAAAGAACCGAAGAAGAGCTGAAGGAAGACCGGTGAAGCCTGGTCCAGGTCCGAATTTCCTGAAACTCCATCGACAGAGAAGCCCTTCAAGGTTAACTTCTTCCCTTGAGTTTGGTGGGAACAACTAACTCGTAAGTCACCTGGACACCGTTCCCCATCTGTTCGAATTTTCTTCAGAGTGCTGTTGAAAACCGGATAGCCAGAGGGAAGGAAACAAGCTTGTGGACTTTAAGGCACTCACACCTTAAACTGACGTTTTGCCAAGCTTGTGGCCTCGTCCCTGGGCAGTGCAGGAACCTCCCCACGACTGAAGCTCAGGAACAGCGAGATCTGCTCGAACTGCCAGGAACAACTGCCTCAGCTACAGCTTTTCTTCACTTACAAGGTACTGTGAAAACGTGGTCCGGAAATCTTTTTGGCCATGGAGAAAGTGCGTGAAACTTTCCCGACTTCGAAGGCTTGTCCTTCCCTAAACATTCGTCAAACTTTTCGCCTAGCCAAATTCTCCTAAAAACCGTAGCAAAGACTTAACCGTTTACTACCAGAACTGTGCTATCTTATACAAAGACTCTGAACCATTGACCTTGGCCCAGGCCTATGAACTGAATTGCTGGTTGTAGTTTACTGAAACCCTCTGCCCTGCCTATGAAAGTATTTTGCTGTCTATTCTTACAACCTTGTCTTTTTACTCCTTTTGAAAGTATCTGAAGTGCCATTTTGCTCCCACTTCAGGGGAGCTGAACTTGTTCATTTACTTGCCGGTGGTGTATTTGTGGTTTATTAGTGTGTGATATTGAGCTGCTCTTGCTAGTGTTATGTTTTCAAACTGACTGTGTAAATAAATGTATATTCTTTTAGCAATAAACCTTGAGTAAGTGTTTGTTTGAACCGCTGTATTTGTTGGTCCTTTGTGTAACTTTTTCTATTGCTCTCTCAACTCTTGAGATAAACCTGGCTGATCAGCCATCGCTACCACTTTACTGTGTAGTACAGGCTTGTACCAAAGGTGAAATTGTACGTACACTTGTAGTTTTAATTGCACGTAGTGTTCCCAAAGGGTACTGCATGTGATTCTGCCTAACACCCCCCCAGAACCCATCACCTGGGACACCCCCTGTAGGCAGCCTCCTCCAGAAGGGACACCCCCATCAGGCAGCCCCCTCCACAAGGGACACCACCACCCAGCCCCCATCACCTGTGACATCCCCTGCAGGCAGCCCCCTCCAGAAAGGACACCCCCTGTAGGCAGCCTCCTCCACAAGGGACACCACCTCCCAGCACCCATCACTTGTGACACCACCTGCAGACAATCCCCCCCACAAGGGACACCCCCTGCAGGCAGCCCCCTCCAGAAGGGACACCACCCCCCAGCGCACATCACCTGTGACACCCCCTGCAGCCAGCTCCTCCAATACTGACACCACCCCCAGGACCCATCACCCCTGAAACCCCCTGCAGACAGCCCCCTCCACAGGGACACCCCCTGCAGTCAGCCCCCTCCAGAAAGGACTCCACCGCCCAGCTCCCTTCACCTGTGACACTCCCTCCAGGCAGCCCCCTCCGCAAGTGACCTCACCCCCAGCACCCATCACCTGTGACACCTACTGCAGGAAGGCCCCTACACAAGGGACACCACCCCCCAGCACCCATCACCTGGGACACCCCATACAGGCAGCCCGCTCAAGAAGGGACACCACCCCTCAGCACCCATCACCTGGGACACTCCCTGCAGACAGCCCCCTCGAGAACGGACACCACCCCCAGGACCCATCACCCCTGAGACCCCATGCAGGCAGCCCCCTCCACAAGGGACATCACCCCCTGCACCCATCACCTGTGACACCCCCTGCAGGCAGCCCCCTCCAGAAGGGACACCACCCCACATCACCCATCACCTGGGACACCCCCTGCAGGCAGCCCCCTCCAGAACGGACACCACCCCCTGGACCCATCACCCCTGACACCCCCTGCGGGCAGCCCTCTCCACAAGGGACACCACCCCCCAGCTCCCTTCACCTGTGACACCACCTGCAGGAAGCCCCCTCCACAAGTGACACCACCCCCCAGCACCCATCACCTGGAACACCCCCTACAGGCAGCCCCCTCCAGAAGGGACACCACCTCCCAGCACCCATTACCTGTGACACCTCCTGCTGGCAACTCCCACCAGAAATGACACCACCCCCAGGACCCATCACCCCTGAGACCTCCTGCAGGCAGCCCCCTCCACAGGGACACCCCCTGCAGTCAGCCCCCTCCAGAAAGGACTCCACCGCCCAGCTCCCTTCACCTGTGACACTCCCTCCAGGCAGCCCCATCTACAAGTGACCTCACCCCCAGCACCCATCACCTGTGACACCTACTGCAGGAAGGCCCCTACACAAGGGACACCACCCCCCAGCACCCATCACCTGGGACACCCCATACAGGCAGCCCGCTCAAGAAGGGACACCACCCCCCAGCACCCATCACCTGTGACACCCCCTGCATGCAATCCCCACCAGAAATGACATCACCCCCAGGACCTATCATCCCTGAGACCCCCTGCAGTCAGCCCCCTCCACAAGGGACACCCAGCAGGCAGCCCCTCCAGAAAGGAAACCACCGCCCAGCACCCATCCCCCATCACCTGTGACACCCCCTGCAGGCACCCCCCCAGCACCCATCACATGTAACACCCCCTGCAGGCAGCCCCCTCCACAAGGGACACCACCCCCCAGCACCCATCACCTGGGACACTCCCTGCAGACAGCCCCCTCGAGAACGGACACCACCCCCAGGACCCATCACCCCTGAGACCCCATGCAGGCAGCCCCCTCCACAAGGGACATCACCCCCCAGCACCCATCACCTGTGACACCCCCTGCAGTAAGCCCCCTCCACAAGGGACACCACCCCGAGCACCAATCACCTGGGACTCCCCCTACAGGCAGCCCCCTCCAGAAGGGACACCACCCCACATCACCCATCAACTGGGACACCCCCTGCAGGCAGCCCCCTCCAGAACGGACACCACCCCCTGGACCCAACACCCCTGACACCCCCTGCGGGCAGCCCCCTCCACAAGGGACACCACCCCCAGCTCCCTTCACCTGTGACACCACCTGCAGGAAGCCCCCTCCACAAGTGACACCACCCCCCCAGCACCCATCACCTGGAACACCCCCTACAGGCAGCCCCCTCCAGAAGGGACACCACCTCCCAGCACCCATTACCTGTGACACCTCCTGCTGGCAGCTCCCACCAGAAATGACACCACCCCCAGGACCCATCACCCCTGAGACCTCCTGCAGGCAGCCCCCTCCACAAGGGACACCCCCTGCAGGCAGCCCCCTCCACAAGGGACACCCCCGGCAGGCAGCCCCCTCCAGAAAGGAAACCACTGCCCAGCACCCATCACCTGTGACACCCCCTGCAAGCACCCCCCCAGCACTGATCACATGTAACACCCCCTGCAGGCAGCCCCCTCAATAAGGGATACCACCCCCCCATCACCCATCACTTGGGACACCCCCTGCAGGCAGCCCCCTCCAGAACGGACACCACCCCCAGGACCCATCACCCCTGACACCCCCTGAAGGTAGCCCCCTCCAGAAAGGACACCACCCCCAGCACCCATCACTTGGGACACCCCCAGCAGGCAGCCCTCTCCAGAAAGGACACCACCCCAGCACACATCACCTGTGACACCCCCTGCAGGCAGCCCCCTCCACAAGGGACACCTCCCCTCAGCACCCATCACCTGGGACACTCCCTGCAGACAGCCCCCTCGAGAACGGACACCACCCCCAGGACCCATCACCCCTGAGACCCCATGCAGGCAGCCCCCTCCACAAGGGACATCACCCCCTGCACCCATCACCTGTGACACCCCCTGCAGTAAGCCCCCTCCACAAGGGACACCACCCCCATCACCAATCACCTGGGACACCCCCTACAGGCAGCCCCCTCCAGAAGGGACACCACCCCACATCACCCATCACCTGGGACACCCCCTGCAGGCAGCCCCCTCCAGAACGGACACCACCCCCTGGACCCATCACCCCTGACACCCCCTGCAGGCAGCCCCCTCCAGAACGGACACCACCCCCTGGACCCATCACCCCTGACACCCCCCTGACACCCCCTGCGGGCAGCCCCCTCCACAAGGGACACCACCCCCCAGCTCCCTTCACCTGTGACACCACCTGCAGGAAGCCCCCTCCACAAGTGACACCACCCCCCAGCACCCATCACCTGGAACACCCCCTACAGGCAGCCCCCTCCAGAAGGGACACCACCTCCCAGCACCCATTATCTGTGACACCTCCAGCTGGCAACTCCCACCAGAAATGACACCACCCCCAGGACCCATCACCCCTGAGACCTCCTGCAGGCAGCCCCCTCCACAAGGGAGACCCCCGGCAGGCAGCCCCCTCCAGAAAGGAAACCACTGCCCAGCACCCATCACCTGTGACACCCCCTGCAGGCACCCCCCCAGCACTGATCACATGTGACACCCCCTGCAGGCAGCCCCCTCAATAAGGGATACCACCCCCCCATCACCCATCACTTGGGACACCCCCTGCAGGCAGCCCCCTCCAGAACGGACACCCCCCCCAGGACCCATCACCCCTGACACCCCCTGAAAGTAGCCCCCTCCAGAAAGGACACCACCTCCAGCACCCATCACTTGGGACACCCCCAGCAGGCAGCCCTCTCCAGAAAGGACACCACCCCAGCACACATCACCTGTGACAACCCCTGCAGGCAGCCTCCTCCACAAGGGACACCACCCCCAGCACCCATCACCTGGGACACCCCCTGCAGGCAGTCCCCTCCAGAACGGACTCCACCCTCAGGACCCATCACCTGGGACACCCCCTGCAGGCAGTCCCCTCCAGAACGGACTCCACCCTCAGGACCCATCACCCCTGACACTCCCTGCAGGCAGCCCTCTCCAGAAGGGACACCATCCCTCCAGCACCCATCACCCGTAACACCCCCTGCAGGCAACCCCCTGCAGAAAGGACACCACCCCCCAGCACTCATCACCCCTGACCCCCCCCCTCTCTCTCTCTCTCTGCCGGCAGCCCCCTCCACAATGGTCCCCCCCTGGCGGCAGCCCTGTTCAGAAGGGACACCACCCCCCAGCGGCCATCACCTGTGACATCCCCTGCAGGCAGACCTCACCAGAAGGGACACCAACCCCCAACGTCCATCATCTTTTATACCCCCTGCAGGCAGCCCCCTCCACAAGGGACACCACCCCCAGCACCCATCACCTGTGACACCCCCGGCAGGCAGCCCCATCCACAACGGACACCACCCCCTAGCACCCATCACCCTAGACACCCCATGCAGGCAGCCACCTCCAGAAGGGAAACCACCCCTCAGCCCCCATCACCTGGGTCACCCCCTGCAGGCAGCCCCTTCCAGAAGGGACACCCCCTGCAGGCAGCCCCCTCCACAAGGGACACCACTCCACAGCACCCATTACCTCTGACAACCCCTGCAGGCAGCCCCCTCCACAAGGGACACCACCCCCCAGCACCCATCACCCCTGACACCCCCTGCACAGACCCCTCCAGAAGGGACACCACCCCCCAGTACCCATCACCTGGGACACCCCCTGCAGGCAGCCCCCACTAGAAGGGACACCCCTGCAGGCAGCCCTCTCCACAAGTGACACTACCCCCCTGCACCCATCACCTCTGACACCCCCTGCAGGCAGCCCCCACCTGAAGGGGCACCCCCGGCAGGCAGTACCCTGACGGTGTGACACATCACCACTGCAACAATCGTCTGTTGCTCATCTGAATCTCTGTGGTGTGACTGCAGCATGATTATCATCAGGAACATGTATCCTGCTAATCAAAATAAATGCATTCACCAGAGCTACTTCTATGAGTGCAGCATCTGCTCACACACCCTTCCTGGCATCAATCATCCCCCAATATACACGTGACAAGTGATTTGTAAAACTGGTTCATGCTGTCCATGTCATCAAAGCACAGTGACTGAATGTGTGCCCACGACAGAAGCAAACATACCAACAATGTGTGAAACATCCACAAACAATGGGCATGTGTGTCACAGCCTGAGCATGAGTAAACTTGTTCGGAAAAAATACAGTCAGTGAACTATCACATGAACAGTCCAGGCATGGGTGATGAGAGTGGTGAATTGTGCAGCCACTGTGGAATAATCAAAAAGTGCCACTACTGTATCCCAGTGGTAGAGGTTGACAAACACCTGAGAGAAGGAATTCTGTGATACCACATGATGCTGAAGGTGAACGCACGACATGTGTGTCACCCATTATTAACAAAGTTATGTGCCATGCTGGTGACCATGGAGCACTCTCTCACTCAGCCTACCTCCCTCCACTCCAACCACAGTGAAGCCAAACACAGAGTGATGCAGCACATGTCAAAGGAAATACCATTTGACAGTGTACACCCATCCTTCTAGTTAACACACCACCACATGTCAGCGACCTGTGGATCCTGCCCTCGCCAACCATTCCAGCAACAACAAAACACAAGCATGCACACAACCAGACTCATGACTACCAATGGAGAGAAGCATGGCCTCAAAATAGAACTAGCAAACAGGCCCACACCCAAATGATCACCAAGAAGCCTACACCTAAAGAACTATATACATAGGCAGCCCGCTAGTCCATCTCCTCCTCTCCAATGTTACTCAAACTCTCCACCAGGGAATCATCCAGCGCTGCGTCCACTATCCCCAGGCGGGCATCTGTTATTTCCTGGAGGGCTTGCAGGGCCTCCAGCATACGTCTTTCCAACCCCTCCACCTCCCTGCAAGTTGCCTCCAGGATGGCAGTCCGCCTCCTTGCCCGACGCAGAGCAACTTCCTTGATCATAGGTCCACATTAGCATCCTGCCTGATGCTGTCTACCTGCCGTGTACCTGCCCCCTCGTGATGTTATGCCCTGAGAAAAAGAGACTCCTCCCAGAGCCTGCTGCCATAGCGCCCGGGGCCTGCTTCCTGGGTACACCCTCCGGGCTGACGACGTTAACCTGGGGGTGTACAGGCTGTGCCCTGCTCGTGGGTACCTTCTGGCCCTCCATTGCTGGTGTTCCTGTCGGTGCCTGGAACGGCATGGTGACAACCTCAGACAATTGACTGTCGACTCCCAACTCAGGCAGGGATGTTGGTTCGACCAGGCAGGCCAATGTAGATGTGACTGGTGCACAGAGGGCCCTGGTGGTATTTAGACCGGAAGGCACCCTGGAGGATGACTGGTGCACAGAGGAGGAAGAAGAGTAGGGGGGCACATTACTGAGCAGCCCACGCAGCACAGACTGGACCAGGATGGTTGCTAGCCACGTGAGGACACGCCATTCGTCATTGTGATGACTTGCAAGCAGTCTACAGCAAGCTTGCACATCATCACGTATGACGCCAATATTCACACTGACCTGCATGGGTACCACAATGTCCTGATTGCCCACAGCCAATGGCATTGGGGTGTCGGTCTGTGTGAAAGCATGCCGGCAGGTGCATACAGCTGCATCTGCTGGCCCAGGGACAGGAATGTGCACAGGCACCGCAAGGGTGGCCTGCATAGACTCATGCCTCAGGGGCAGGACTGCAGTAGTCACACCCACCTCATCACCCCCGCCTGACTCCAAGGGCTGTGTTCCAACGGCCTCCTCCTCCCCTTTAACCCCCCCAACCTGGATGACTCCAGAGCGTCTTCCGCACTGGCTGGCCCCTGTGTTGCCTCACCTGTCCCCCCGCTGCTGAGGAGTCCACTAACACCTTCGCCCTTTTCGACTTACCCCCAACAGCATTGGCTGATGGTCCCGGCACTCCCCGATGATGTGCTGTCAAGGGGGGGTGGCTGGGCCTTGCTCCTCTACCTGGTGGGGACATCCCCGCTACCATGCTCCACAGCACCACTTCCGCACTCTTCTTCCAATGCAACAGTGGAAAAGGAGATACAGAACACATGCATCAGTGTACTGCACCAATGTGTGCGTGGCAATACAAACATTCACATGAAGTTCACAAGTCAAGGGAATGACCACCATTCTCCACGCTCATACACATGGACATGCAATCCACATACATGCACTAACATGTGTGCCCACCACTCCCGTCATTCACATCAGGCTACAAGACACTCTCACAACCAAGCAATTGCATATGCTACACACACATGCCTCATATGCACATACACACGTCATGCACACACCTCAACATTCTGCAAGCAGTGTGATGAGCAATCACATCAGAGTCCTGGTAACTGTATTCCCACTACATGACTACGTCCGACATCCAAATGCAAGTGTTGCTTCCACGCGTGAGTGATGGCCAGTCACACATTCCCATCTTTCCCACATACACATGAACATCATGCAAGCACATGACGTGGGCAACAATACTGCAACTGCCACACTTGTCACACCGGCACATCTCAGACACAAGTACCAACACATGTACACGGTCTCAAAACCAGCAGTACAACAAACAAGGCAAGGAATATCTAATTCAGAAGACGTCTGCTCCAATGCACACATAGAGAGCAATGTTTGGGCATGCACGCACACATCTGTATCACAGGCATATTTGCAGCAAGCCTAAAGGCACACTCCCAACATGCTGCAACATGCACCTTCACTGTAGAGCATAGCAACACATGGATACTCAACAGACGACTCCAGACATTGTCGAAAATTGCTGACCTGGGTGTGCAGCGCTGGGTAAAACATCTCCAGGACCCGCATGTTGGTGACACTCTGCTGGCACCTGCACACCCGGTACTCCTTCGCGCAAGCACCGACCTGGATGAAGTGCAGGGCCTTACTGTGGGGCCTGGATTTTAGTTCCTCCTAGCGCTTATGAATGGTCTTAAAGGTGCAGGATGCCATCCCCTCCACGTTGATGGCATTCACTATCCCATCCTAGATCAGCTGACATCCTTCCTTGCTGACTAGCGTTGGGGATTTGAAGAGGGCATCAACATTCCTCAGGATCTTCTCCACCAGGATGTCAACTTCATTGGCAGTGAAGTTGACAGCCCTCTGCCTCACTGCCATGGGGTTGCCACTTAGCTCAGAAGATGATGTTTGAGACATATCAACCCCCAGGGCAGGTGTGGGTGGACAAGGTGGTCTGGAAATGGGCTGTGGAGCCGTGGGGATGGTATGGCACGTTGGGAGTCTGGTGAATCAGCCGAGGTGGTCACAGGGCCAAGGACAGGAACATTGACAATGGCTGGACAGCAGGCACTCAAAATGCAGGACAGGTGGGCAGCAGGCACACAAAGTGGGCAAGCAGCCGCAGATGGAGCAGTAGGAGGCAGCTCCAGGCAGTAGGAGGAAGGACCGTGGGTCTTCCGTGTCTATTGCATGGGCAGCCGGAAAGAGAGTGACTGTTATTTTGCGTGAAATTTGCACAGACACGTTAAATTCAGAGGAAAGGCCATCCATGTGTAAGTTACATGACACGCTCTACACGCTGGTGTTCAGTAGCCCAAATCGGGGCTATAGAAGTACACGTAGAAGCAAAACAGACCGTATGTGCCATTGGGAGTAGACGGACGAGTGTATTACTGCGATTGTATGGGGTGGCACGTAATTCGTTTACTTCTGGGACAGTGCAAACTTCTTATTTTGGTAAGGGATTTGCCTCCGTGCATACGTGCAAGAACTTTTCTTTTTTCAGAGTCTAACAGTTTGTTGCGTATGCATTTTTCATGCTCTGGGTGCCCCTGTGTATCGCGTACCTCCATTCTTACCATTACAGTAGCTTTCTGGGCTTTGTGTCATGATGTACTGACTCATGTGCAGTGTACTCTAGAGTGGATACAAGCCATGTGTCGTACATCCGTTGCACATGGCATTGTGACAGTAGTCATCACCCACCAGCATACACAAACAACATTTTCAACATGCTACCACAATGTGGCATCTAGTTAGTTGCATCAGTGATGTCAGTGACTCTGCTCTGCTAGACAAGTGCTTCTGTCTGAAGCACGTGTTACACATCATGCACTGCATGGTGTAGATTGTCCATTCACACATGTACACAGGTGGCTCCATGCTACAGATAACTTCCATGATGACTACCAGCTGGCCTCACAGTGTGCCATGAGTGACATTGCATTTTTCAACACTGTACACATCCCCGCTGCAGCTATGGCGCTGACCCTGTTGTCAAATATTTGTCAGGATGCATCACTGTTAACCTCCCACACTCAGCACACACTCCATTGGTCCATGCCCCTGTCCCTCTTGTAGGTCACTGTCCCTTCTTCCTATCTCCAAGTACATGTAATTACTCTCTCCATATCACACACCTGGGACTCCACACTCAGGCCATGCCCACATTGTGTGTACTCACTGTGCCAGTTCTACACTGGTGTGGCATGTAATTGATGTGCACTTGGCTGTGAATATGTGTGTAGGTGTTAACATGTAATCTAATTGCATGTTACATAGGCACATGACGATGCCCATTTAGCATGTATGTGTCCATAGTTTGCTGTGCCATGGGCCAGAATGTGCTTTCAGAGAAACATGTCTGTTGGCAATGTGTCCACTGGCTACATGGCCAGGGACCTGGAATGTATTTGCAAGTCTGCATACGCCACAATCAGATGGCTTTTTGTACATGGTGTGTGTATGCGATTTCTCGCATGGTAACATGCATGCCAATGTGTTGCACGACAGCAATGTGATACAGATGTTTATTGTCGACGCAATTAACATTAATCTTCATGTCTTTATATGTCCTTTTGCAGGTGATGAGGCACTAGCTGCAGAGGAGGAGGTAGAGGAGTCTGAGCCAGTCCAGACCACCAGTGGAGGACGTGGTGTGGCAGCCCATGAGAATCCACTGGTGCTACAGACCATCCTGGTATGTCTAGGTACAACATAGACTCCATTGAATCCAGTAGCTTTGGTGCTGAACCGGATGTCCAATCCTCAATGCTGTCAGAGGTGAGTTCACCAAGTGTTGGAGCTGTTGTTGCCCATGAGTCTGCAGGGCGGCAGGTGTCCTCACAAGGCCAGTCAGTAGTGTCACGGCCGTCTGTGGTGGTTACGGCTGCAAGGCCACAATCCCAAGTATTGGGTTCTGGTCTTGGGCCAGATGTCCAAGGGAGAGATGCAGGCCTGCAGCCACAGACAGTGACATCACAGCAAGGGCCATGCTCCCTTTGGTCAGGCAGGCTTGGGCCCTGCACATATGGTGGATGTGTGCAGGCTGGGGAGCCAATGTGGTGTGGGAGCACTCGATGCTGCATGTTGCGCAACAACAGGGTGTTGCCTATGAAATATTGGCTGATGGCATGGGTAGGGTGGCCAGTTCCATGATCCCACCAGAAACACAGGTGGAGCATGAGCTGCAGGAATTGCGGTCTACATGCCGCTCACACAGGCTGCACATGGAGGCCAACAGCAGGAGCCGACCAGCCGATCTGTGGTCTCTGCAGGCATCCCTGCATTCAGAGGGTCGTGCCCACAGGGAAGCCCTCAGGAAAGAGTTGTTGGCCCACAGAGCTTCAGTGGAAGTGGTAGAGGCAGCCCGCAGGACACAGTACTAACATGAGCTGCAACTATTGAGGCAGACCATCTCAGAGGAAATCCGTGCAGCCCGTGCGGTCATGCATGGTGACGTCCAAAACTTCTTGTTGCTGATGCATTCATCAGTGTCCCGCCCGGCCGCTGACACAGAGGACCATAACAGGGCACTACGTGGTGAGCCTCGCACACCACTACCACCTTCTGATTCTACTAGGAAGGTGGTCACAGCAGAGACATGCCTCCCGGTCCAAGATAGCTGTGCGGTTAATGAGCCCATGGAGGGAATTATTTTTTTCAACATCCACCCATCTGGGTGTTGACGTGCACCCTGCCCTTCCCCCTCCTAGGTGCCCCCCCCCCCTGGTCCATGATGGACATTTTTTATAATGTTTTCTTCTTTTTTTCTAGACCCCCATTTGGATGTATTCATTGCATATTTGGGTTTGCCCTTTGCTGGTTTTAATTTTTGTTAATTTCTTTTTTTACTTCCCTTGAGGTGTGCCATTAACACCTCAAGGCAAGGCCAACACGTCTGCTGTGGTGTACATACATACATGCCTAGTGAAGTAAACTAACATGTTTGCATGGTGGTGCACAGGATGGCATGTGCAGGTATTTGTGGGTTTGGTGTTCCGTTGCATGTGTGTGCTGTGTGAATGGGACTTCACATTGGCTGTTTTAATGTTTTCTCCCATGCCGTTTCAGTAATCCGTGATGTGCCGGTGACTGCTGTCCCGGGGAGACACCCTGCACCATTTCAAGTCCCTGCTCCCCATGCCCCCCACCAGGCACTGTCCTTCCTGTACCTGATTAGGAAACACAGTTCCAAGTGAAGGTGATGCATAATTGACACCATGCCGGCACATTCAGCGGGTAACCTTTAGCATTTTCTTGCATGTTTAGCATGCGTCATTGGTGTGCATGTTTCCTGCATGTCTTGCTTATTTTATATGTCCTTTGCATGCTGACATGGCTTTATGGTAATTTAAGTGGTTCTCATGTCACTGTGTTACCTACCTATGTCTATTCCTCTATGGGTGCACCTACTGTGCTGTACAGCATGTCATTGTACATCTGAAGACCAATGCAGGTGGGTTCCCTGGACAGGTAAGTGAATGGCATTTGTTGACACTTGTTTGGTGTTTGCATGTGAGTGTGGCACTGTGTGTGTTCAATTTAGATTGACTTAGCTTTTGGTTAAACTTCTTAAGGGGGGCAATTTTCACAGGGGATGCTTCTAATGATTGGTATGGTCATTTTCTTCAGATGGATTGCTGGGGCCACTGTTCACTGATTATGATAACTGTGCATTCTAACTGTGTGGGGCTTTCATGGTTGTTTGGGAGTGGGTGGCATGATCAATTGTTTGTAGCATGTGGCAGGTGGTGATGTTTGAGCTGATGTGTGTCTCATGGACGTTTTATCATGTTTAATGATTGACACTTCAGATTCCTAGCAGGGTTTGTGAGATTATGGCTGTATGTCACATTTGGCCTGTCCAGATTATGGATCAACTATTACAGTGTGCAGCAGCAGTTTAAAGCCAGAAACATGTTGCTATGTATGAATTATTATGGGATGATATGTTGTGTACCAGCACATTAGGGTTAGTGGTGTTTGTGCTTTCTCATGAATTTCCCATGCATGCTGCACCATGGTGTTTGCAGCTTCTAGTGCAACATGGCTGGGTGTATGGTACTGCTGTATTTGAAGGGATGCAGTATTTGACCATTGGTATGCTGTGACAATGAAGTCTGTATTGTCCATGGGAGCAATGTTGCACTGCAGCTGGAAGGGCTTTGTTCTAAATGGGAAACGGACATGGGAGAGCAACTCACAGATGGCGAATGGGTGTGAGTTCTTGAGCATGCAAAACGGGTCTCCAGGAATGGTACATTTCAATGGATACAATACAAAATAGTACAGAGGCCATTTATCACACCTATGAAAGTGGCCAAGATGGCGATGAGGACCCAGTTTGTTGGAGATGTAAAAAGGAGGTTGGGACCTTCTTCCACATGTGGTGGGAGTTCAAGCGGGTGGTGTGATTTTGGAATGACATCTTCTCCAAGTTGTCTGAATTCTTTGGGGTATCTGCCCAATTCATTATAATTCACTGCTTTCTGGGGTTATTGCCCATAGGGAAGGGCAGGAGACAGAAGGCACTGGCTAGAGCGCTGGCATTTAGACTATTGTTGGCCAGGAGGGTGATAGCTATGGCTTGGAAGAGACAGGGTGGGCCCAAGATGGGTGGCTGGCGTAGAGCATTGCACACATGGGTGAGAGCTGAGAGGGATGTGAGTGTTTGGGAACGACTGTAGGAAGGGACGCAGGTGCGATACACCATATGGCACGAGATCTGGGATAAACTGGAGTTAAACCCGGACTTACATCCCCCCTGAGGGAATGAGCAATTGAGGATGTTGGGCAAGAAAAGTTTAATGGGAGCTGGGGGGTAGTAAAGTGTGACAATTCCCAGGTCTTGCTCTGCATGTGAAACTGTTTCTACTGGTTAAAGGGGTCTCAGAAGGTTGGCCTACAAGTGCTTGTTTGGTTTAAAAACACAAATTAAAACAGCTTTATAAAAAACTAAAAATAAATAAGGGACAACAACATTTGGTAAAGCATGACAAATAGATATAGTTTCTGCAGAAAGCACAATTTCATCTATAGAATCAGTACAGA
Organism: Ambystoma mexicanum; assembly: GCF_040938575.1. Lineage (NCBI taxonomy): Eukaryota > Metazoa > Chordata > Amphibia > Caudata > Ambystomatidae > Ambystoma > Ambystoma mexicanum. The sequence continues at coordinate 378,924,962 of NC_090927.1, read as the reverse complement.
GACTCTTTCACAAAAACAAGAGGCTTCAGAAACCGGCAAAGCTGCTGGTTGTAACACAGGAGATGCATGTTGGGAGAAGGAAGCCAGCATATAGTTAACATTTTCACCATTCTACAGATAGGACCAGTGATAACAATTCCACTGGTTGAGGTGATCCCCAAGAAAGTCTGAAGCACTTAGGGAAATGGTCCCATTAAGCCAAATAAAATACATGACCAGAATAAAGTAGTCACTTTTGTTGACTTTTAAGGTACAGGTTTTGTTGTAGCAGTTGCCTATTCTCCCGAGATTAGCAGTGGACTCCTTTCTGTACCAACAGCCTGTGCATGGGGGATTCACCCACCACACCATTTCATGCACTGGAACTGACTGGCCTGGTCGATTTTAGAAACCTTGCTGCACCCCACCAAGAGATAGCCAGTGCTAACAGATTACAACTGACCCACTGGTGGTGTAATTGGGATTGAAGTAGCAGGTAAAAACAGATCACAAATTAAAGCAATGTTGAAGGACTTGAACAGGGACCAACTCCAGGACGCTAAATAGTTCTTTAGAGCTTTGTGAATGCTCAATGAGAATCACATATGCAAAAAAAGGACAGGGCCACCCAATTCAAAGCTCAACACCAGGTCTGAGATACACTCCTGGATTAAGAGAACTTGGTATGTTTCTAGAGGCCTTCATACAAAACAGGAATGACCTATAAAAGTGTTGCTAAGGAGGCACGTGTTGGAGCAAACATCCTATCCTGGCGCAAGATACAAGGAAAAGCTAGAGCAAGTGTACTCTTGGGAAAGTGTTTCTGCTTGTTGTCATGAAGCAAACCAAAACCCACAGGGTAGCAGGCATGGTGGGGGGTCATATTTGCCCCAGCCTGCACACACCAGCAGGATCGCAGAAAGAGGGGGAGAACTACAATCTCCAGCAGCCTTTGCACCTGGGAGACACAGCCCATAGAGCCTGCAAACTCTTCAGGCAATGCCCAGGTCCAACATGCAGACCTGTGCACATGTGCTTGCAATGAATGCCTGTTTACACTGAAGACTTTCACCGTACGGACGCATTCTGAAGCAGCTCCTGACAGGCACACTCATCGCGGGGCCACAACATTGCCTGCAGCAGTCCTTGCAGGCCCGCTGACATACAGATAAGTGCTGGGAATTGGAGCGCTCTTGTGTGGCAGTGGGAAATAAACCTTAACAGCATGAGACTAGGATCGGGCGCCGGGACGAACCATTAACCCGCATGCCATTGTGTTGGAAGACGCATACCCATTACGGCGCATGTGCCAATGAGACTGTAGTGCTGTAGGCAGAAAAGCTGTGTACTTGTGAAAGGCACATATTAACTGCACCCTTTTTGACAGACTGCAGGCACCGCAGTTACAACGCCGGTTCGATAGCTTCTGAGACAGCTGTTCAGCGGAGACTGGCTGTGGAATACGCGTACAAACGAAGCTAAGTGCTTTCATTTAATGACACTAAAGTAACGTGTTTAAACTATGTTTAGCCTGATATTCACGGCAAGGAAATATGTTACGTCATGTTCTGGCATGTTTTCCATGTTATAGGCAGCAGTCTGTGCTAGTCACAGGCAGTCACAGACCTGTGTCTTCATGTTAGGCTGACTAGTCACTGAGTCTGTGTCAGTAGGTCACTGCGCTCAATTCAGGGCACTTTGGGCAATATCAGTGGGCAGCAGTGTGAGTGCTCAGGAGTAAATTCTGTGAAGGAAGCAATTGAGTGACACAGTCTCATCCAGATTGTATGTATGCTAGAGAACAATCTGCCATACAACAAAAGAAGGTGCTGGCTGACAGACCAAGAACCAAGGAGCATGCTTTCCCCAAGCACCCACTACCTATCCATTACCTCTCCCTAACCCTCTTTCCGGTTATCCTTCTACCCTGTACCTATCCAACCCTTGGACCCCAACCCTCTTTCCCCATGGGGGTTGCGGTGGCCAGTGTTTCTGCTACTACAGGCGCCAAGACCCACAAGGGGGGGAAGGAGTTTGTGCTGCCTCTGAGCTGGACCAAGCTTGCTCTGACACTTGTGGAGAGAAGTAGTGAATAAGTGGTAACACATTACCAAAGAAAGTAAAAAGGGAAACATCAACTATTGGTGTCACAGCCAATGTGAATTTCAACGTAGTACTGCATGATTCTTCCTTCTTTGAGAAGAGAGATTAACACTAAAGTAGACTCTTCCATCCCTGAGTTCACAAACGGTATTGCTTCGACTAGAGAATGTAGTACACACTTTTCCAGGGGCTTCCCATATTCTTCTGGTGGGTGGCAGGGGAGGGACACTAACTATGTATGGAGACATTGTGCTGTGCAGTTATCTGCAAGCAGAGGTTTCCCATGTAGTGGGGAAATATGAAGTGAGGCAATCCAAGGACTCCAACTGCGACTTTGTCAATCCAGGTCTTATCATACCAAGAACATTGCTAATGACATCCAAACACCATGATGGAGTGGGAACAACATGAAGCACGTCATTCAATGAAACCATCACTCACATGTTTACTCCCTGGTCTGGTCCAATAGAAGGGGAGGAACCTTTCATCACCTTTTCCAAAGGCAATATTATGGGCTTGATAGGAGATTTTGTGAGGCGTGCATGAGGCCTACTTGCTCCACTCAGTGTTTCAAGAAGGGGAAATGGGTGAATCTTTTGTTTTCTGATGAGGATGTCTCTATATATATATTTCATGGAGGCCTCAGGAATAAAATCTGTTTTCATCTGAAAACAGTCATAGAACATGGAGCAACTTTACAAGAACAAAAAAAGATAAGCAAAGAGGAGGAATCCATCACAGTGGAACAACAAATATTATTGTTATGGTATTTATTGAGCATGGACCTAGCTTCGAGAAGCAACAGAGCACTTTTCAGCGGTAACAACAGAACAGATATACAGCAGGGGTTGAGGGGTGGGGTATAGAGAGGCACAGAGGAGGGGTACAGCTGTACAGGGTGGTGGGAAAGAGTGAGGTATACTTAGAGGAAGTAATACTTTCAAACTCTTTACTGTAAAGTATGCAGTAATTACCGGGTTGCCCGGTAGGTTAGCATGTTTACAAGTCAATTGGACCGTTCCCTTATTCCCCGTTTTGGAGTCCTATAGATAACGATGGCACCCGGATATTTAATGTACCCGGTAATTGCCTCATGCAGTACTGCTTTTGTATGGCAGTAATTCCTGGGTGCTAAAAAGAGTTTCAAAAATGAAACTCGAATTTCAGCGGAGTGGTAAAACACCCGTAAATTGTATTCATTGGGTGTTTTAACTCTACAGCCAAACTTGTAATCATGTGTGCTTATCTGCTGACTCGGAAATAAGGGGAGGAAGTGAAACAGTGTAGCATTTCCTTCAAGGGTCCCATTGGGAGTCATTACGAGTTCTGCGGTTCACGGTAAAAGTGGTGGTGACAGAATTACTGCCACTTTTGGTAATACCATTGGTGGTAATACCATTGGCGGTAATACAGTCTGCAGAAACTCTGCCAACTGTATCATAGCCGACGGTATTATTGTTGACAGTATTTCCACCAATTGTATTACCACAAAGATCGAAAGCCCTATTACCATCGTATCGCAAGCTGGGATAAAGCAGTAATACTAGTGCAACTGGGTGGAAATACTGACCAAAACCTAAAAGGCGGAGGAAAATGCATACAGGTGATGGAAATGAGGTGCACATGATGCAGTTGGGAAGGGTAAATAAGGCCCACATCTTCCCCAAATACACTTTCCAACACCATCATGCTGCCACTGGGTTCTGTACACATGGGCATGCAGCTCCTCCAGCTCCGTATTGAGCTGCAGGGGCTGGAAGAGCAACATAGGGTACAGGATGCAAAGGAGAGAAGGAGAAAGAGGAGGTGGAATGGGAGGAGGAGACCCAATGCAAGGCGAGCACCATACCCTAGGTCAGATCCTCACCCTGGACCTTGACACTAAATGAGCTACTCACCCTGTACCGGCTGAACAGGGAGATCATTGCTGAGCTGATGACCCTGATTGAGGATGACTTTGAGGCATGATCAACATAAGAACTGCCTTATCACTGATGCTGAAGCTTGTGTCCTTTTCTAAAGTGCTTGTGCAGATGCTGAAGCACTCTTACGCCATGTCTCCCGTGCATCTTCCTGCCCACCACCCCGGCACAGGTGCACGACATGAAGGCACTTTTATATGCATCAGCCCACATGCCCAATATCACTGCAGCTGTGGATTGCACCCATGTGGAGTTTGTGGCACCCCAGGCATTGGAAGAGGTATTCCTCAAACAGAAGCAGTACCATTCCCTTAATGTCCAGGTCACCTGTGATCCTGACCTCACCATCACACATTGCTGTGCCCGCTTACATGATTCCACCCATGATGCCCTTTTCCTGCGGAAAAACACACTGCCGGGATACATGGATAGGCACAGAGGGCAACAGACATGGATATTGGGTGAGAACAAGTGTCATCACACTATTCTCGCAGCACAATTGATGTGCCATGTGATGGGGGGGATTACCACAAATGAAGATTGCATGCCCTGTCAAGGCTCTGTACATGCAGGATCTGCCCTCACACCCTGCACATGACAGATTGCAACCCACAGGACTAGGACATGAGTGACAATGCTGCAGTAAATGACCAATGCATATTCATCCAACAGGCCAGCAACACACACTTTGGACTATAAGAACCACAATGCAACTTTACACATCCCTAAAAATCTGTGGTTTTCAAACTGGGTGGCTGGACTGCCTAGGGGGGACCGAAGTATGTCCTGGGGGGCCTCAGAGCCCTTACAAAAAGATTAAGATGACTGTATTTAATTCTGATTTTAATTGAAAATATAAGCAGTCGAAAATCTGTGCCTATTTCAAAGAGCCCGAAACACCATTTGAACTCCGGGGTGGGGGGGGGGTCTCTGTATGAAAAAGTTTGAAGACCATTGCTATACATGGAACGACACACTTCTAGACTGCAACTGAGGAATGTGACACTGGCAGATGACCATGGATTTTAATCTATCATGGAATAGATGCAGACAAGCTGCACAAGTAAAACTAAACTCCCATCAGGGCACATGCATAGGAGCAATGCACAGACCGGACACAGGCACTATGGCATGCTGCCAATCACAGACCCTTGAAAGTGACAAGTGCTGACTGTGAGCTGTGTGCATGATGTAGCACGACAGAGCAAATTTACCCCCTGAGTGAAGGACTCCATCTCCAAGTACTGGAATGGTAAATTATATTATGTGACAACACTTGTGAAATGCATGAGTAGATTGTCTATCAGCATGCTGTTGTAACAGGCAACATACCCACAATGCAATGTGACTGACACGTATGACCTTTGTCCTTGCAGGTGACTTTGGATAACCCAAGTTCCATGGCTGATGATACCAGTGCGGAATTCACAGATGCCACAAGAGGTTGACTACTATTTGGCACACATCCGGACCAGGATCTGCACTGAGCGGACCTTTGGCCTGTTTAAGGCTCGTTTCTGGTTCCTGCACTGCTATGGAGGGGCCTTAATGTACAGGCCAGATAAGGTCAGACAAATTGTTTTTTCATGTGCTCTGCTGCAAAGCATTTGCATCAGAATGAATGTTCCCCTGTCCCCTGATGAGTACATACCACCCCTAGAAGAGGAGGACTCAGTACCTGCAGGTGCTGTGCAGCCCATGCTGCCACGCGGTGAGCGGGAAGAGGGTAGTGATGGACACCTGATTCAGTAAGAATTGATTGTAAATTTCTTTTAATCACAATTTATATGCACTTGCTACATACCTCTGTATATAGTCACATCATTAATTAAACAATTGCATACATAAGGAATGTCCTAGCATTGCTTTAGTATTTAATGTGGAAATGTGACATGACCTTCCAAAAACATTCTTCCCCTTGCTAAAAGCCCTCCCCAAAAACCCTCCCTAAACACCAACTCTAAACACCATCTTCAAAAGCCCTCCCAAAAACCCTCCCTAAACACCCTCCCAAAAACCCTCCCTAAACACCCTCCTCAAAGTCGCACCCCAAAAACCCTCCCTAAACACGCTCCCTAAACACCATCCCCAAAACACCCTTATAGTGTCCAACAGTTACTTTCTGTGCCTCTTGGGCATTGAGGCCTCCTCCATCACCTTGGGGTGTTGGGTAGTGAGCCCTCTGTGGGGGTAACAGAGGTTGAGGGCTCTGACCCCTGGGACCAGATATATGGCAGGGTGAGCTGCATGCATTGATTTAGCGTCTCGGCAGAAGCTGACATCGCCCCTGTGGGTTCCCACACTCTCTGACCTACTGAGGTCAAGGCAGCGGTGGTCGGGCTGAGGGAATGGGACATCCAGCATATACACTCCTGCAGGCAGTCATGCATGGCCTGCATGTGCTGGACCTGCTGGCCCGCCAGTGACTCAATAGATTTCTGTTTCTGCTCTACAGCATCTAGCCTTACCCATACAGCCACCATATTGTGCATGGGCACAAGTGGTGAGCTGCGTGAAGCGTTTGGGCTAAAGCATGGGGGGCAGAGGCCCATATCCTGTTTCTCCTCATCCCCCTCCTCCTTGTTGGTGGTATGGATAAAGCCTGTGCCCCGAAGATTTGGTGGCTGAACTCCCTGTGATGGAGAGCTGGGTGTGCTGGCACCCTGATGTCTTGCAGCCAAGCAGGGATGGCAGCAGTGTGCAGAGGGGAGGTCAAAAACGACCGTAGCCTCCCACCCCACCAGACACACGAGCCAGAAGAAGAATCGAAGGAATCATGCCACTCATACCACGCAGGACCAACCCCTATGTCCCCCGTGCTTGAAAACCATACTGAAAAGTACCCACTCCGCCAACCATACAGCCCAGGACTGGCATCAACACTGCCTAGAGTGGATGAGGAGTCACCAGACGCCGTCAAAGACACTTCAAAATCGCCAAGAAGACGTGCTCAAAGTCGTTAGAGACACCACGACATAGCAGTGTAAAACATGAAGCACACGTGCCATCCGCACAGCGGGACAAGATCGCACACCCAAACACACAAAGAACACATGCCTCCAGTTCTATGAGTTAGAGGATAGACCCATATACATGCTGTCTCCATGTTTATTATTTTAACATTAGCTTGCTGCAGCGGCAAAGAAACCTCAAGAATCAAGAGATCCTGTGTACAGGTGTGCAGATATCTAGATGCAACTAATGTTATGGAACTGCAGGAGCACCCAAGGTACCTGACAGAGCCATAAGCAACTAACATATGAATATTATGGGAAAGCACAAACCGTAGAAGCCATGCTATGGCTTAGGAAATTACAGTAGGCCACAACCGTCTCAGTTAAAGCTGAGCTAAGCTGAATTCAGAGCGAACAAGAGCAGCTACCATGTGAGACAGGCCTGCTGCCAAAGGCCACCTTGTTGCATGTTGCAAATGACATTCCATTCCCTGAACTGAAGTAACACCAGCACAGAGGAAGATGCAAACAATTCTCATTTAATTCAGACTAATTCAGAGCTGCGGAGCTCGGAAACACGGTCGCTGAACACGTAGTCCAGCAGAGCTGATTACGAGCCAAACTAGCAGCTGGGAAAGAAGGACAGTCTCATGAGCCAGACAATGGCTTGCAACAAATTTGTAACAGAAGAAGCTGAATGTTGCATGATGAGAACGAGCACTCTCATAGTCTGTGGTGGTTCACACACATTATAATGCAGACACATAGTTGTTGTTGGTACCTTGAAAAGGTACACTTCGAGCTGAGAAACGATTTGGGTCCCAGGCCTGGGAGCAGCAGCTCTAGCCAACTGCTATAGGGGAACTATCACTCAGCACCCAATCCACTCACCCGATAGGTTTGCTGGCAATGGGCCCAGATTATGACACCACGCTGACACCATTGCATTACAAAGCTCACCTGTGAGCCAGAGATCTTTGAGATGACCAGGAGCCTGTTCGTTGTACTGATCCCTGTTGGTTTTTGGCTGTAATAAATCACAGTTTGAATTTGCTGTCTGTCTGAACCTGTGTTCCTATTGGGAAGGGAAGGAGGTAGGCCTTCCATGAGTTCTGGGTTCGCAAACTCCTAGCAACCCACAACCTGCCTGGGAGTTACATCCTAACAAGTGTGGTCTACAACAGGTGCTGTCTGAGGTGTGTTAGTGGTGGCTTCAGTGGCAGGTGTGCCACCTGCCTAGCTAGTGGAGGGGCCACCAGTTGTAGGTTGTGGTGGTGGTGGTGGTGACTTGCTCTGCCGCTTGCTCCTGCTGACAATGGGTCTGTCCTGAGCAGGGGTGGAGGTGGATGGTGTAGCAGCGTTGGAGGGTCTAGCCTCCTCACTGTCCGTGGACTGTGTACCTGTTCGCAGTACAAGGACATGCTGTCAGTCATCTTGCAGACATTTTGGCACACTTGCAAGACACACATCCGACATTCGGTGTGTTCTACATAAGCACATTTAGTATGATTGGCATGGGTGGTATTGGGCCAATGAGTGCTGACACTATTGGGTGGAGGTAGTGCCTGCTGAGGGTGTATACAGTGCATGCATGTGCACATTGCCTGTTGGCCTGTCTAGGTGGCTTGTTGTTGTGGGTACGGTGGGGCTTCACTTGCCCACATGGACTAACATGGCACACATGTGTGCTTCTAATGTTTCCATGTGTTGGCATGCATGTTTCACCTACAGTGCATGCGCATTATCACATCTCCCCACCTCCCCAGGCACATGTGTGTACTCACTGTTGATTTACTGTGATTGCCATGTGTTTGGCCATTACCATGCCCATTTTTCACTTCTATGCTGGCGGACGCATGATTTTTTCAGTGCATTCACATGTACATGGGGTATGATAGACTTTCCACCATCACTGGGGGTCGTACTCCGGCCTCTGAACTTCCGATCCCCTCTGTGCTCGCCATGTGGAGGATGGAGCTGGCCTTCTGCTCCCATGACATGAGGGTGAGTTGTTCCATAGTGCCACCTCCTATGGCAGCACTCTCCCTCCTGTGGTGTACGATGAGGCTCGTGACCCTGCACTTAAAACAATTTGAGTGCTTGTGGCAGTCCTCCGCATCGCATGAAACAATGCCCACCACTGTCACCTTATCTGTGATGGTCCCCCATATTGCTGCCTTCCTCTGTACAGAGGTCTTCCTCTGCCTGCTGCCAACAACTCCTCTGCATGCATGACAGTCTCATCAACCAGGGCATTGTGCTCTGATTCGCTGAATTTGGGATTCCTTAGGCTGAGGTCTGGGAGCCATGCCTTCAGTTTTTCCTGGGACATGTTGCTTCTGGATGTTTGCTGTCCAGATGCCAACAGGAAATGGGAGATTCAGAGTGGATTGAGTTTTTAAAGATGGCCACTGCTTCCTGTTCTTGCAGCAACATTATTTCCACTGGCGGTATTACCGCCTGGTGTGCCGGTGGTAACAGTAATACCATTGCATTGTGGTGGTATTACCATCTGTTGACTATTATCACAGGAATACTGCAAAACGGTATTATCGATTCCCCCGGGGGGTTGTGCGCATGCCCGCCATGTCAAATAATATTGCAGTAAGTCTGCCGGTCATCCCGGTAGAACAGTTGCGAGTCTGCCAGAAGGGGCTCTGAACTACCTGCAGCCCTAACCTGCCGGTAGTTCAGGCCTCTACTGGGAGACAAATCACTGAAGCACCAGCACCGTTATCCACGGAATGGGTACTTACCGTTCTGTCGCCACCCGTAATATCCCAGTATTACCGGGATATCGGGTGGCGTAAATGGTAAGCCGATGTTGCCCATATCTACACAAGTCATTGGGCCTCATTACACGGAAGGCGGTGAGCCATGGCGCTATTAGCGCCATGGCTCATGCCGGTAAAATACCGGCACCGCCTTGGCGGAAAGGGGATTTACCGCCCCATTCCAAGGTTGGTGGGGCGGTAAATCCCCCTTCCGCCATGGCCCTTCCCCATTCCCATTTCTGCCCTATAGGGCTCTATGGGAATGGGGAAGGCGCTAATTACGGCACCGCAATTTTGCAGTGCCATAATTAGCTCCGAGGTCCCTTAGCGGGTTGGTTTTTTAAAGCACCAACCCGCTAAGGGACCTCGTAGTAAGGCGGTAATGATTAACGGTCACCGTTACCATTAACGGTGGCCGTTAACCATTACCGCCTTCCGTGTAATGAGGCCCATTGTCTTTGGAGGGTAGCTCAGGGGCGACATGCTCGCCTTGGCATGACGACATGGAGGACCACCGGTTCGGTCCGGGTCCGTGCTTATATAAATAACCTATTGCATCATCATTCATTAATTTCCAATTAAGTTTTTTAACTCTACGAAAAAGAACACTTTTCTGTTCCACCGTTCAAGAGCTCAAATGGGATTTCTAAGCATTTACCAAACCTATTAAATTTCAGACAAGAAATTAGAGTTCTCCTTATTTTAGCGGTACTGGTGGGTGCAATATGTTCAGCCAGGCTATGTTTTGACATGTTGCACTTATTTGCGCGCTCTGATTCTTCACAAGCTGTATGAATGTTTTAGGACTGACAGCACATCTGGCAAGTTTTAGATAATTCATCAGGGAAGGGGGGAGAAGGACATTTCTTAGTACGAAGAGTCAGAGAGCTGACCCCTTTCAGACATAAAAGTACTGCGGGGGTCCTGGGACTGAACCTCAGGCTCTGCGTATTTATAGAAACTGCTGTGAAACATGGAAACGGCCTGATCGCACAGTCTTTTCAGCAATAAGGCAACATGCACACACTTATCATGCTGTCGTGAATAGTGTTTCTCTGCCTTTCTGTTTTATCAACAGTCCCATGAATGCCGCCTGCCCGGAACCATAGTCATGCCAGTGTCACAGAATATTAGATAGCACTGACGATCCAATGATTTAATAACAGGGGGTGGTGGGCTGTGAGTATCAAGAAACTGCTTCCAAACAACAAGTATTCAAATAGTCAAGTGGTGTTTGTGTATTTTATTTACTGTTAAAAAATGCAAGCCTAAACGCCGGCTCAGCTGTTTACGAGCTACACAATAAAATAAAATGTGCTTATTAGTCCTTTTTGTAAAGTTCATCTTATTGATTTTAAGGCACTCTGGGCCTGGGTAACAAAGCATGTTTCAATGTGATTTTCACATTGAAAAATACTTTGTGTATCAAGCTCTCGGTAAGCTTTTCAAGCGACCCGAAGAAAAGGTCAACATGAGAAGACTTCTGCATTCATAATTGATTTATACATTTGTGTGTGTTGCCGCCCTGCAACATGGGGTTAGGCTCCATGTATCTGCCCACTGAATTCACTTCTGCATTTGTGTGTGCTGCCACCCTGCAACATGGGGTTAGGCTCCATGTATCTGCGCCCATTGAATTGACATTTGCATTTGTGTAAGCTGCATGCCGCCCTGCAAAATGGGGTTAGGCTACATGAATGTACTCACCTTGAACTCTCTTTTGCTCTTTGCGTGTGTTGTATTACTTCTGTACTTTCCTCTAGGATGTAATCACCTCATGCGCTTCCTTTCTGTAACCTGAAGCACTGTAACCAATCTCTTAAGTAAAAGCGCCTAGATACCACTGGGTTTGGTGCGCTATATCAATAAATAAATAAATAAAGATCAGTAATTTGTTTGCATTTGCATTATTTTTTTAATGATGTCACGTACACTGCACACCTTTCACCCGGGTTAAGGGTGGCAGTGCTCCTGAAAGGTGGTAGAAGGATGTCTAGTCAGAGGAGCAAATGGCACAGGCAAAGCGAGAGTAGAAGGGGGAGGGAGGTAAAATGGCAGACAGTAGCATCCTAGATCTGGAAGTCAGGAAGGAGAAGTTAGAAAGGGCACTCTGTGAAGGCAGGCCTGAAACGTATGCGTGAGTAGATAAGCTTTGTGTGGGGGTTTAAGGAAGAGAAGGAGCTCCAACACAGGGCTGAAAATAGAGAAACATTTAACTTGTTTGTTCCTGTAGTGCAGTGGTCTTCAAACTTTCCCTCTGAGCAAAGTTTGGGCAGGCCGGGCCCCCCAAAAGTGCCAGATGGACAGTATGTAGAAATCGGTATGAACTTCTGCATGCCGTCACCGCACCCTATTCCCTGTCAGACCCTGGGCTCTCCCCACCCTACTCACACCACTATCCCAGTGCTGCCACCGATCCTGCTCCCACCACAGTCCCAAAACATAACCATACACACATCCATACACATTTAAATAAAAAATAAATCTCCATAAATGTACCTTCTGCAGGGGCCTGCATGTGGTTGCTAAAATGCCCTGCTCCAGGTTGCTCTGCCCGTATGGGCGAGGAAGCGCAGGAGCACCCCCTCGCACATACATACATGCAGTGCCCCAATCAGCATTTCCAATGAGCTATGCAAGGCTGGGGAAGCAAAACTCCCCCAGCTTTGCATGGCTCAGTGATCATGTGCGGCTGGGGAACTGAACTGTCAAAGGCAAACAGTGGGCCTCATTACGAGGTGGGCAGTAAGGGATTACTAGCACCGGTAAGGGCGCCGGTGCCGGTAATCCCTTACCGCCCTACTACGAGTTGCCTTTGCGGGTCCTTCCTTAACGCCTGTTTTTTGCAGGCGTTAAGGACGGGACCCGCAAAGGGATACCAGGGTCAATAATGGTACCGCAATTTGCGGTACCGTTATTGCCACCTTCCCCCTTCCCATTGAGCCCTATGGGTGCTCAAATGGGAATGGGGAATGGCCTTGGTGAATGGGGAATTACCGGTCCCTCTGACCTCGGGATGGACCGGTAATTGCTCCATTCACCAGGCCGGAGTTGGAACGAGCTTGGAGGCAGCCATGCCGCAAATAGCGGCATGGTTACCTCCAAACTCGTAATGAGGCCCAGTGTTTCCCTTTGACAGTTCAGCCAGCCTAGGAGCACTCCCTCAGCTGGAAAAAGCAGCTGAGGGAGTGCTCAGTGTTTCACTGGGCTGGCTCCTCCATAATGGGTGAGGGGGCCAGTGGGTGGACGCCCCCTCACCCATTATGGATGAGCCAGCAGGCTTGTACTGGCCTATAGGGCAATAGGGCGATGACCGTACCAAAAATGCAAAATGCTATTGTAGGCAAGTCAAAATGGGCCACCTTTTTGGACAATGTGGGCCAGTTTGAGGAGTTACTTCACTATGCAGCTAGTAGTTTTGACCCTTGTTGCTGAATACATATTCTTTAAATATCACAATTTGTTTACATTTCAACAAAAAACAACCCCTTGGGTACTATTGAAACAGTCTGTGACTAAAAGACTGAATATCCATTTGCAACTGCTGGCCATTTTTTAATTGGTGCCCAACACCGTTTTATGGTCCAGTCTGACCATGTGAGCTGCCCCCTCCCATTTCCTCCAATCTAAAAAAAAAAATATATATATATATATTTTTTTTTACATTTCATACCGGGCTCTGGCGACCCCGCACCACAGTTAGAAGACCTCTGCTGTAGTGGGACAAAGGCACTGTGACAAGGTTGGTGTTGAAAGATCAGAGGGAACTTGCAGGTTGTGAATGGTGGATGTTGGTGAGTAGAAGGGAGCCAATCTATAAATGAGCTTAAAGATCAGGCAAAGCATCTTGACTTTGTTTCCTGCTGTCACAGGGTTCCAATATAAGCTTCTCAGGTGTGTATAGGCTGAATGATGGGTTTTTTAAACCGATGATCAAGTGGTAGACTCCTTCTGGATCTTTAGCAGATGAACTATTTGGTGTGGATGCATAGGTTCCATGTCATTTCATCGTGTGATGTGTATTCGCAGTTTTTTTTACAGCAGATTTTTTTACAGAAAAATCTCATAACATTTTTATTTTTTTATTTTTAGGGGCCCCCCAAACCACCCATCCCATTTAATTTTGTATATATTCCTGAACACCCACACCCCAAATATATATTTTTCTAACCTCCTAAAAATGTTGATGAGCTTTCTTCGTTAAAAAATATGCGGTAAAAAAAACCCCTTGAAAAACATCCTGCAATGAAAGGACATCGTACCAATGCACAAAGAGCTTTTCCATAATCCAATAATGAGGTAAGTGCTTCAACGACCATGGGGTAGTTGGCCTGAGGGTTTCAGGGGATAAGAGTGCAGAGTTGCATTATCTGGATAAGGATTTTTTCACCACAATGCCGATTAGGTAGTTCACACTCAAAGGCTCAAATCGGAGTCAGTCAAAAAACAAAGTTTTGTGCTGTGAGTTTGATGATGACTGACCAGGGCTTAAACTGCAGAGCCTGATGTTATGAAAGAGGGCCATCTCAATCTTTTGGTAAAAGTCCTTGATGAATGGCTTTCTTCAGAATGTTTCTTCCTTCTGTAAGAGTGGGCAATTATTTATTTATTTATTTTTTTTTTAATATTTATTTGTTTGGTTAATACAATCAACCTTTCAAATTTTCCACATACAAGAGAAAACAAAGCAAATTGCATTTCATGATTATTTACCAGTAAACTTGTACAAAAACAACAATTTCAGTAAATGAATTTAACAGTCTGGGCTACTCAGTTGGTATTCTTTTTGATGTTCAATAGGATTTGACTACAGCTTATTGTGATCATTAGGAAATACAGCATCCAGAAATTGTATGGTGGCTATCTTTATGACTAGCTTAGGTGATGAAAAGATGAATTGCCACAGATCTTTGTGTATATACCTATTTTGTTCTTCCAAATGATTTTTGAAGTATAGCTTACGAGTCGCTGCTAATTGAGGGCAGTACACTATACAATGTTCCAAAGTCTCTTTCTGGTCTAGAACTTTACAAAATCGGCAGTAATTTTCAGCCTTCGGGATTAAATTTCTGCGAGACAAAACATCTCGAGTCGGCCACAAGTTTAAACGAAAGCGAAGCAGCTTGTGACGTATTTTGGAGCATGGAAATTTGACCAAATAATCAGCCATGACACTGTGACGCTTGTGACCAAATAAATTCCGTTTGAAATCTTTGTAAGTTACGCATTTATTTTGGGTAGTACACCAATCATGCTGTTGAATTTTTTTTTTTGCGCTGCCTTCATTTGATAATAGAAGCTCCAGCGAGATTGATGCATCAGCTAATACATTTAGAGTTAACTTACACCATTGTTGGGAGAACAATCGATCTCTGCTTAATAGATGGACAGCCACCTGACCCAAGATATCTGGGCGATCAAGAGAGAGAAGACATTTTCGAAGAAATGCACAGTATTTCCAAGTAACATACGAAAAAATAGAAAGAGAGCCCAGTTCAAACCTAATCAACGGCAGCGGAGTACTTGCCGGAACATGTAGTACTTGCTTCCAGAAAGATGCTTCCAATCTATCCCACCAAATTTCTTTTTTGGGGGCCTGGGCCTCTGACCCGTAAGTTAAGATTGGAAGGACTTTCTGCACATAGAAAGTTACTACATGTTTTGTTGTGAATTTGCCAAATTTGCCCATTAACAATTTAGCCTGGGCAACTAAAGTCTGAAGTTTGCCCTTAATTTCCAAATCTTGACTGGGGTTTGCAGGAGTGTCAATAATCAAAGTCCCCAAATATTTATATGTGGGAACCTTGACAAGGGCCAAATTATGCAATTTCCATGTGAAAGGTTTGACTTTTACTCCCGTGTGCCATTTGCAAACCATTATTTGTGTTTTATTCATGTTTATATTTAGGTGGTTTGCATCCACATACAATTCCAGACCATTTAAGAGATTTTGTAAACCACTTTGAGTTTTTGAGATGAGAATCAAATCGTCTGCATACAGAAGATATTGGATTTTGGTCAAACCCATACTCGGAGAGTCACTACTTATCTGCTTAAGAGCAGTGCCCAAATCAAAAATAAAAAAATTAAATATAGAGGCGGCCAAAATGCACCCCTGTTTCAATCCTCTGTGTGTTTTGAATTTAGCCGACAGATCGCCCCCCAAAGCAAGTCTGACCTGCATGGTAGTATTTGTGTGTAGGAGAACTATTAGTGATGTCAGCGAAGAGGGGCAATTGTATTTAATTAATTTTGAGAATAAAAGAGATCTGTCGACTGAGTCAAAAGCGACTTTAAAGTCAACAAAGGCTAAAAATAAAATCTGTTTCCGGACAGTATGCTCAGAAAGAAGTGTATTTAGAGTGAAAATATTAGGAATAGTGCCTACTTGTGCCACAAAGCCTGCTTGAAAAGGATCATTAAGTCCAGCCTGCATAGTCCATTTTTGAAACTCTCTTAAAATTATACGTAAGAAGATCTTACCGGGAGCGTCCAATAATGCTATGGGTCTGTAACATGTAGGGTCTTTCCTGTTCCCTTTCTTGAAAATGGGAATGATTATTGAGTGAGTCCAAGACGGGGGGAGCGTTTGCGTATTAATAATGGTAGAAAATATTTGAAATAGTATTTTGGACCAGATGTCTGGATGGTCTTTGAACATTCTGTTAGATAAACCATCAGGGCCGCATGCACCAGAGCGACTGGACTTCTTGATAAACAGGCGAATATCATCCAAATCAAAATTTAGATGAAACTTCGTCGTGAACTTATCGGATGATGGTGCAGAACCCCCTTTTGGAATACTATATAAAATAGAGAAATAGGAAATCCAGTCCGCCTCAGTGACTTCGTTGGCCTGTATTATAGCCTGAGGCCCATTTGTGGCTTGATTGAGCAGGGACCAGGTATTAGCAATATTCAGGCTTTGAATAGTAGCCAATAACAGTTGGCTGTCAAGATGGTATAATGTGGCACGCCTGGATTTAATCCAGTTTCTATAACTGGTTTTGATTTTTAATAACTGACTGAAACGAATACTATGAGGTAATTTTATAGCTTCTCTTTTTTGAAGTCTGAATAATATCTTTTGATCTCTGACTTCAGAGTTGAAGTTATGAAGAGAGGGAAGTCGAGTCTTAGGTTTAGATACAGTGCTCGCCAGAGGAGGTCGAAAGGCTTGAATCATGTCAGAATAGCAGATGTTAGAGTTTGCTACATTCAGTTGAATTTTGTTACCTTCATGATTCAAATGTGTGTAAAAGCGGGCTAAAGCTTTGTCCGTCCATCTTACTTTATTACCTGCATTATTGGTGATCAATTGAGAATGTTGATATTTATCTCTCTGCAAGTTTGGGACACCATTGAACAGAAGTTTGGCCGTCAGTTGATTATGGTCACTCACGTCAGATTGTACAATTTCAAAGTCTATTACATCAGAGAAACAGCTGAGGTTCATGTGCATATAATCTATGATGGTGGAAGACTTCCCTCTATGCCATGTTGAACTTGGAGGGATATCGGATTTGAACGCACCATTGAGTCTATAGAGATTGTGATATTTTACAAATTGTAACCATTTCTTAATTCGAATTTGGGAGTTTAAGGTTTTCCCACCTATACAATCTAGATTTAAGTCACCAGCAATCAAAATTTTGTGTACTGTGTTGTCCATATAGACCAGACTGATCATATCGCTCAACATTTCCAAAAAGCGTTCGTCCGTTATCCCCGCCGGATTCCAATATACATTAATAATGGCAAACGAGGTAGCATCCAATTTTAACCGTGACATTTGCATAAAGGGATTAGGTGAAGACCAGAAAGTGAGACTGGTATTAATGTTCGCTTGAATGGCTGTTAAAAGACCACCATAAGGTCTGCCACAAGAACTCTTGCTAGCAGTATTAATTAAAACATCATGTGTGTCCCAAATTGGCATGCTAGTTAGCCAAGTTTCCTGTAACATAATCAGATTGTATTTACTTAGTGAACTCAGATCATTATTCAAGAGATGAGAAAAGCCCCTGGAGTTCCAACTTAAAAGTGTGAATTCACTTGTTGTCAGAGCTTGGTCTAGTTACTGCTGGTGTTCAGAACCTATAAAAGCTCTGGATTCTTTAGGCCCATACGAATGGCTTTCATATGTAGCATGTTTTGACTGACTAAAAAAATGTTGTTGATGGGCAACCTGCGGATTTGAGTTAGATTCAGAGTGTACTTCAAAACCAAGGTCAAACAGGTCCTTTCTTGCTAACCATATTGCGTTTTGGATTACACGAGATTGCATCCAAAGTCTCACAAAATGTAAGTTCGAGTTGTCAAAGAAATCTACCAATGTTAAATCGTCCGAGCTGATATCCTCAAGTGCCGCTATGTCAGCAAAGATATTCAAAATAGAGTTTCTGTTCAAAACAAACTGCTTATATGGCAACGGACGACATTTCAACACTAGACAGAAGTTAGCTAAACGTTTTGGAGTAAGTTGAGTAGTGATGAATTTATTATTGGGAGCCAAAGAAACCGAGTGACTTGCGAGAAGTTTTTTATCACTAGTTAAAGCTACACTAGATGGCGTTTGAAGATCCTTGGCAATGGTGGCTTTAAGTAGGCTAAATAGTTCAGGAACAATTGCAGCCAAAAGTGATTTCCCAGACTTATCAGATGAGGGCATGGGCAAAAAGTTAGTTTCAGAACAATGCTTGATGGGAGATGCCTTGGGCTCGGTAGATACAGACAAAGGGTTACTCACAGGTTGACGATCTTGTTCAACCTCGGGCATTGCCTGTTTAGTCTGCATTAATTGAGTTACGGGAGAGGACTCATGTTTGCGGAAGCCCTGATCTGACATATAGGCATCAACAGCCCGTCTAAGTTCCAAACGATGGAGCTCTGAGGAAGAGCTACTGACTTTAGAGGATGAGGGATTCAGGGTGATATCTCTTTCATTAGGTGGAGTGAAATTTGATGATTTAGGGTCATTAATTGCAGTCACCAGAGCATCCAATGGGGCATAAGGCGGCACAATAGGCGCACTTTTGAGATTTTTAGTCAAGGAGATAGTCGAGGTGCGCAACAAGGCCAATTGTTGATATTTTTTTGATACTGCTGAGGAAGCAATTAAGGTATTTTTTTTCGGCAAGGGAATCTGACGAATAAAATTTTTAGTTTTGGATGTGTGATCTTGATTGATAGTGATTTGGTTTTTCGTTTTTTTTGTTTTTATTATTTTTGACTCCGCCCTCTTAGGAGTGACCCCCTTGCCAGCACCTGTCTGCGCTTTATCTGTAAATATTTCATAGGGAGCATTGGTAGTTGATGAGATGCCAGAGTCAGACTGAGTAGTGGCTAGACCTTGTGCAAAAGCACTTGGACGAACCGCGGCACTATGAATTATGCCTTCAATGTATGGAACGGCTGTGTATGCACAAGATTTGGATGGTGTACTGTGCTCAGTGAGATGACTCACCAAAGTTTGCAATGGGCCAGAAGTTTGTGTACCTAAAGAAGCTTTCAATACTACAAGTGTATCACTTGATTCACATACTTTCTTTGCATTAGCATATTTTGAAAATAGGGTGGGGGCATGCTCCTGCCATTCCAGGATTTTGTCTAATTTTTGAGTATGTTCAGTGGACTTGTTTGTCCATACATCAAATAGTTTGATTAATGTTTGAAGTGAAGTATGCATGGCAGCTAATGTTAAGTTGACCAAGCTTTTGTTTGTCATTTCTGGGTCCACCTTACATGCTAAAATTGGGGATTGTGGACATTGTCGAGGGGTAGGAGCAAGATAAGAAGCATCAATGGCGGAGCAGTTCGACTCACAATTTGAAAACATAATAGGAGATTCAGAGAGACGATGAGAAACATCCACATGGAGTAATTGGGAAGAAAGATCAGCATCACTCAAATTTAGATTTGCGGTAACATTTTTTGCCATAGCAATAGGAATTTGAGCCCCTACTGGTTGAGTAGGGGCAGAGGAAGGTATATTGTGTAATAATATGCTATCAGAAAGGGAAACATGTTGCACTGACGCAGGCAAAAAGGGTGTTACTGGTTTAACGGCTATTGGTACATCTTGGATATCATTACGCAAAACAGGACGCACATTCATTTCAACAAAGGATTGCTCATGAACCATGTGAACAATAGAAGACGATTTTGGAAGGTTTAAAACTGGCCACTTCGCAGATCCTTTGCAAAATTGTCGAATATCCTGCAAAGGAGGTCCGAGAGGCGCAGCTTTGCGACCCTTGCGCGTTCTGCTTGCTATTGGCGTTGAGCACAAAGACAATGCTGGTTGTTGTACAGTTAATGCTATAGAATTTCGTGAACATGAATTGCGTACCAATTGTGATTTTGGGGGCAATCCCATTGTTATTGAGGGCAGTCGTGACTGCATAATAGAAGAGCTGGTCAATAAATACTATAAATTTGATTGAAAATGCGATAAAACTGACAAGAAAAGACGACTATTCACTTTTGGTAGATATTAAAATCCTCCGAGTGGTGTGGCACTTACCAGAGCACCTCAGCACCCAACAGCCGCACAACAGCACAGCTAGCGGCCTTTACCCCGCCGGGCTTAACGCCGCAAGGGTGGCTGGCAGTGCACTTTAGCACTGGGGCAAGTCACGTGATGGGTCACGTGCCGAGTGGAGAGCCCGCCTCCAACAGACAGCCTTCACTCTCCTGCACGAGCCCCTTGTCAGCTCGCAATGCAGGGTTAAGTAAGTAAGCAGAAACGAAAGATCCTCTCCACAGCAAGGGCTTTTTAAAATGAAGAAACACACGCCGCTCGGGCGGCTGGCAGTGCACTTTAGCACTGGGGCAAGTCACGTGATGGGTCACGTGCCGAGTGGAGAGCCCGCCTCCAACAGACAGCCTTCACTCTCCTGCAAGAGCCCCTTGTCAGCTCGCAATGCAGGGTTAAGTAAGTAAGCAGAAACGAAAGATCCTCTCCACAGCAAGGGCTTTTTAAAATGAAGAAACACACGCCGCTCGGGTGGCTGGCAGTGCACTTTAGCACTGGGGCAAGTCACGTGATGGGTCACGTGCCGAGTGGAGAGCCCGCATCCAACAGACAGCCTTCACTCTCCTGCAAGAGCCCCTTGTCAGCTCGCAATGCAGGGTTAAGTAAGTAAGCAGAAACGAAAGATCCTCTCCACAGCAAGGGCTTTTTAAAATGAAGAAACACACGCCGCTCGGGCGGCTGGCAGTGCACTTTAGCACTGGGGCAAGTCACGTGATGGGTCACGTGCCGAGTGGAGAGCCCGCCTCCAACAGACAGCCTTCACTCTCCTGCAAGAGCCCCTTGTCAGCTCGCAATGCAGGGTTAAGTAAGTAAGCAGAAACGAAAGATCCTCTCCACAGCAAGGGCTTTTTAAAATGAAGAAACACACGCCGCTCGGGCGGCTGGCAGTGCACTTTAGCACTGGGGCAAGTCACGTGATGGGTCACGTGCCGAGTGGAGAGCCCGCCTCCAACAGACAGCCTTCACTCTCCTGCAAGAGCCCCTTGTCAGATCGCAATGCAGGGTTAAGTAAGTAAGCAGAAACGAAAGATCCTCTCCACAGCAAGGGCTTTTTAAAATGAAGAAACATTTATTTTGATCACAAGACAATGTGCAGCAAGGCAAAGTGTGACAATAAGCACACATCCTAATATGAAAATAATGGAAAACATGTGTTGTAGTGTGGATATGTGCCCAAGACATATCAATACAATGTGGCTGCTTTACAATAACTATCCAGTTGTACATGTGACTCATGACAACGAAATGTCCTAATGTATGCATGCCTAAATTACAAACAATTTTTTGGGGTAGTCAGGAAGGGTTCCCATGATTACGAGGGGTTCATGTTGCACATGCCGTGATGCTAATTGGGGGTGGTGGTGGTGACCTGGGCGTGATGTTGCAATTTCATATGTATCGAAGTGTAGTTAATTATGGATCTGATATGTTACTTAAGTGTTACTGTTTGTCTACAATTGACACATATTAGATTGCACGCATGCCGAAAAATAAAATGTTAAAACCAACAAATGTAAAAACATACATGCACAGGAATACAAATACACAGAGAGTCCATGAATCTCAATATAGTGGGCTTTTTGCACATTAATTAAAAACACAGTAGTCAGGCTGTTTTGCAAAGTGAACTTTAAAACTGATTCTGTGAGGGTTTAGAAGACGGGATGGGTGAAAAAGTAACTTCATAACCTTCGAGGTCAGCTCAGCTGTAGAAATTGACCATGAGTTTTATGATCTGATAAGTATTGCAAATGAGAGAGGTCCTCTCCTGATGAATGGGTGTGTGACAGAAGGGGTTTCACTATTTGTTTTGGCTAGCAGGAAAACACAGGGTGAGCCAATGCCCAAGGCTAACTAATGAGAAACCAGGAGTTGCACCTGTACTGTCAGATGTGCTATGTGAAATAAAGCAGCAGACATTTGTATTAAAATTTTCCAATTAAACTGTTAACCTGGGAAATGAGATAGCATCACTAACTCACTGAGAAAGTATTAAGGTTCAAATGGCTTAGGAAAGAGAAACTATTAAGGTTTAAATGGCTTAGGCCACTTATTGCTAGTAATACATTTCATTTTCATACAAATGTTTTACTCACTAATGACGTCATGACTCACCACAACGAATCCTAAGAAGAGGTGTGTTCTACATATGAGTTGAAAACTGGCCAATGAAAACGTAGGACTTGGAGAAAGATGGGATTTCTTTGAACAGGGTTTTGTCTAATCATATGTGGGGTTTGATTGTAATAAAGTATAGGGGAGTTTTTTAACTGTTGCAAAAATGTATAAAATATGTCATCTGATGTGGGTTGTTGAGACTTCAGTTGGTTTGGTCCAACAGTACCATCAAACTGCTCCCCAGATAATTGTACAATGAACTTGATTTATGGACAACCGTGTACTCACTTCTTAAGTGGTGGCTCTGTTTGGGTTCAGGTGATTAAAGGCCCATCCGCACATTTTCCCAAAAGTTCCATCTATGTTCATAGGTTTAGCATATGAGTGCATATTGCACGAACATTATGCAACTTAGTTTTAGATCTACATACATATCCAGGTCAGTATCGTAGAGAGGCTAAAATATGGCAATGAACAAAGTGGTGATTCCTACAGCCACAACTTGCATGAATATTCACTATGTCTTTGCCAAATAATTTGTTAGGAAACTGAATTACCTGGATTTTCACTGTACTCTGGTGATTCGAGTTCAGACCGTACCTTTAAAAGATTTGGAGGACCGATTCTAGTTAAGCTCATGCCAGTTAAATGCTGAAAAATGTCGCCTTAAGCATTGGTTTGAACAGGTATAAACTTTTCCTTCCAGCACATTTTCAAAGTAAAGTATTACAAATAATGGAATAGGTCAGGCCTTTCCTGCCAAAGATTTTCAAAGAAAACTAAGTGTCTAAATGATGAATGGCCTGCACCTGGCTGTTTCTTTAACATAGAATCAAAAATGAACTCTATGTTTGCAGCTGACAATCGGGACCTCATTAGTATGCAGTAAAAGTGGTGGTAACCGAATTACCACCACTTTTACCCTGCTGCCGAATCAGGGGCAAAAAAAAATGGGCACTAATTCCACCAGCAGAACGACTGCCAAGATGCAAAATAGTATTTCTGCCACATTGCAAATGTGTGGTAACTGCGTCAAAAACTCACTGCAATTACCTCCACCTAAAGAATGCAGGTAACTGCATACATGTGATGAAATCAACTCACAGGTGCACCCAATCCACTCACAAGGGGTACTAAAGGCCCACACCTGACCCAAACACACTTTCCGACATCATGCTGCCCCCAGCAGTCACAAACTAGAGATGCCGCACCTCCTGCACCATATTGATCTTCAGAGGCAGGAACAGCAGCACATGGCACAGTGAAGAGGATGAGGAGACACTGGGCAACACAAGCACCCGTTCCTGGTGTCAGGCCCTCAACCTGGGCACTGACTGATGCCCAGCTAATTACCCTGTACCGGCTGAACAGGAAGACAAATGCAGAGGTACTGGCCATGATCCATGACAAAATCCAGAGCAGTACCAATAACAGGACGGCCCTGACCCCTGTGCTGAAGCTAGCATCAGTGCTACATTTTCTGGCCAGTTGGACCTTCCAGCACATTGTGGGCATGCGGCATGTCATGTCCCAGCCCCCTTTTTCAGTTGTGCTTGGGCAGTTACTGGAGGCACTCCTGTGCCATGCATCCCAGCACATCTCCCTGCCTACCACACTGGCACAGATAAATGCCACAAAAGCATGGGTTTATGAAGCAGCCCACATGTCCAATGTGACTGCGGTGATTGACTGCACGCAAGTGGCATTGTTTGCCCTCAGGTATCCAAAGAGCCATTCCGCAACAGGAAACACTTCCACTCCATGAACTTGCAGGTTGTGTGTGATGCTGACCAGACTATTACACACTGCTGCTCATATTTTCCTGGATCCACAACCAATGCCATGGCGCAGCACAATAGCACCCTGCCAGTGTACATGGAGAGGTATAGAGGCCAACGACATGGATTCTGGGTGAGTACAACTGATGTCACACAAAGCAATCTTGCAGCACAAGTTGAATCCTATATGAAAGGGGGGCATCACTAATACAGATTAATGCATCAATGCCCCATACGTACATGACCTGCCCTTTCAACCCCCACATGACGTACACCAACCCACAGGACTAGGCCCAGCTGGACTTTTCAGTAGAATTCCAATAATGCATATTGCTCGAACAACCAACTCAAACAAAAACAGGGAACTACAGGAACCACAATGCATATGGCACGCATACCTACACAGCCAAAGAAACAGTTTGACACTGCACAATGATAATGCGACACTGCCAGGCAGTGATAACATCTATACTGCAAATGCTGTATGTGAATCCATTGTGGCAGGAATGCAGATACAACAAACAAGCACACAAACAACCTGTCACCCAGTAGGGCACATGCTTGATAGCACCGAACAACCCAAACACAGACAACATGCACATTGGAAATCCCATCACGGGCCATGTCTGGTACAACTGGAGACTGAGCTGCGTGCACAGTATATCTAAAAGTGACAATGCATATCAACCCCTGCAGTAAATAACACTTCCATGTAATTACTGGAAATGAAAATAATTATGTACATTTGCACCATAACTGCATCAACAAAGTGTCCATCAACAAGCCATGTAGCATGACATGCATCCTCAATGCACTGTGACTGATACCTGTCTCTTATGCTCTTTCCGGTGACCTACAGCTCCCATGGCTGACGATGCCTGTGAGGCATCCACGTTCACCAAAGTAGGTGGACTACAACGAGGCATATATCAGGACCAGGCTCAGCATTGAGCAGACAGTTGGCCTGTTGAAGGCACGTTTCAGGTTCCTGGACCGTACCAGTGGGGCCCTCTTGTACAGGCCTGAGAAGGTTGGTCAGATATTTGTGGCCTGTACCATGCTGCACAATATCTTCCTCAACCGTAATGTGCCCTGACCCCTGATCTGGAAATGCCTCGCCCAGCAGACAATGATTCACTGTCTGTTGATGCAGTTCAGCCTCTCAGTGAGCGTGAGGAAGCTAGGGAGAGACTCCTGGTGCATCAAGAACTCATTGAACATTATTTCTTATCACTTTAATTTTCACATGCATCACACTTTTGGGTATACACACTTTTCGGAAATATGTTCACACAAAAAGCATTGTCCTTGCATTTGTTCAAATTAACTTTGTTTTAATTG
Source organism: Ambystoma mexicanum (assembly GCF_040938575.1). Taxonomy (NCBI): domain Eukaryota; kingdom Metazoa; phylum Chordata; class Amphibia; order Caudata; family Ambystomatidae; genus Ambystoma; species Ambystoma mexicanum. The sequence continues at coordinate 378,899,456 of NC_090927.1, read as the reverse complement.
AGAACTGTTGTGCTCATCCATTCCCAACACCACTCCCAACCTCCTCCCCATCCCCAACAGCACTACCACCCGCCTCCCCATCCACCACAGCACTTCCACCCACCTCCCTCATCCCCAACACCACCGCCAACAACCTCCACATCCCCAACACCATTCAAACCCACCTCCCCATCACCAACACCAGTGCCACCCACCTCCATTGTGCGCAGTGAAATAGTGTCATATCACATCAATTCCATGGCATCTTGCCCTTGCTAGCCTGCTTGGGCACTGTATGGGCCACATGGCACAATGAGTGCCGTGTGGAGTCCCAGGGGAAATATCAGAAAAGATTGAAGAAAAAAAATGTATGGTATATTTGACCGAATTTATGCTGTACGAAAATCCCGTACAGCCAAACAATTCGATCAAATATGCCATACATAATCATTATAGTGAACAAGGGGAACGGGAGTTCTGGGGGTGTCCACCGCTCCCCTTGCTTTCTATAATGGGAACAGGAATTGCAGGGGCGTGCCCCACATAGCGGAATAAAGTAAGAAGGAAAGAAAAAGGAAAAAACAAGGAAAGGACACTGCAGCACCGGTTCCCAAGCACTTAAGTGAAGGGAACCCATGTGGCAGGGAGTTGGCGGCCACAACGAGGTATGTAGCCAAAAGGTAAGTAAGGTGGTAGGGGAGAGTTTATGCTTTGGGAGGCATTTACTTTGGCTTGTTTGATCATAATGGTTAAGTTAGCAACAGTCTTTTCAGCTGCAAACATTTCCGTTATGGGCAAACAACCCAAATCCGGCCCCAGGCAATGACTCCTCCATGGGGGCGATGGAGGTGGAAGGCTCTGATTCCTGGCCCTGGATGTATTGAATGGTGGGGAGCATGCTTGCATGCATGGATTCAACAACGGGTGACATACACTCCTTGTGCTCCCTTATCTTCTGGCCCACAGATGAGATGGCAGCAGTTGCCATGGACAACTGCTGGCACTAGTGGTCCACTACCATTTCAATCCTCCTTGAGGAATCCTGCAAACTGTCCCGAATGGCCTGCAGATGCTGCACCTGCATCTCCGCCAGGTTGTCTTTGGTAACCTGGCACCACTCCATGGCATCCAGCCTCTCCCAGATTGCAGCCAATGAAATCTGAGGCACAGGCTGTGGACTATGGAGAGGGCCAGGGCTGATGCAAGGGTACATGAAGCCAGTGTCATCCTCCTCATGTGTATGGCTGTCATCAGTCCCTGTATCCGTCTCTGCATGGTGCTGGAAATGGCTGTCTCAGGTGATGAGGGAGTGTCACTGGGCAGATGGGTGGGTGCAGGTATTGTGCCATGTGTGACACTGGCACCATGTTGCTCCTCAGGGATCACCACAAGGGTCAGCTGTGGTGTGGCAGTCACAGCTGGGGGTGCTGCATCTGCAGCTGCATGTATAGTTCCATCTGTGCCATGTGCGGTGCTGGTGAAGGGGCCACTGGACATACTCGTGGGAACTGTGGCTTTCTCAACACTTGGCACAGATGACATGGTGCTGCTGTGAAATGGGCTTGGTGCCTCCCACCTGCTCTTCCTACGGCTTCTCCCATGACTGACCTGCGCAGGGGTGGAGGCAGGCAAACTGTCAGCAGTGGAGGTCTACTGGGCAGTGGAGGACCCTGTCTCAAAAGTCTGAGTCGACTGTGAACCAGTTGAGTGGATAATGATATACTGTCAGTCATCATGCATACTAGTAAGTGGGCTAGCGAGACACTCATGCAACATTAATGTTGCATTTTGCATTCTTAAGAATGGTCATCAGTCGTCAGTTATAGGCAAATGAGTCCAGCTAATGCATGGTAGGAATAGTGTCTGCTGAAGGTGTACATGGCACATTGTGGGATATATTGACCCACTCAACAGGATTTCCCCACATCACCAAGCTGCAGTTGCGCAGAAACCACAAAAAGGTTGTGCTGGCACCTGTGAGCACCATGGCTCAAAACTGCTTTTTGCAAACAACAACAAAAATGGCTGCAACACCCTGCCAAGCACACATCGGGCAGGATGGAACAAAGGGGGTAAATTGAAGGAGATTGCCAGTGTGTTCCGACATAAATAAAAGGAAGAAAGTTGAAAAAGCAGTGTTGTTTGCTGCAAAAGCCAAAATCCCCATTGAAAAGAAACCCTTTTTCACCTTTAAAAAATGCGGCTTTGACGCTAAACTCCCTCTGTTCCTTAAAGCCACTGTGATTAATAAACCCTATCAAGCCTTGTGTGTTTCACTGTGCCTCAGAAAAACCAGGCATGATTCTGAATTGACAAGCCTAGTCAAACCAACACTAAAAAAAATCACCAGGAACTTTACTTTTACTTACACGGGAAACACGTTCATTTTCTTTGCAAACGTATCCAAAACTCAACTGTTCAGAGAGAGACTCTAACTAGCTGAGCCATGTTTTTTTTAATGTATCTGTGCTGCAGACCAACTCCAGCATTTCAAGAGAATATCTATAGCTGCAAGGCAGTGTGTGAATCTGCTGGAGATGAAAAATTGAATTTAAGAAGGAAAGGCCTGCTGCACCACTTGTAAAAAAATGGGCTTTTGCAAATTAAAGAAAAACAAACGCCTGTGTTTTTGAACAGCACACTGGTAAATGAAAGCCTGCCAGTCCTTAGGAATATGAAGGGGTTGTTGATGGTTAGACTATATAACATGGGTTATATTATGCAAACGGCTTGCTTTAATTCTGGATCTAAAATCAGAAATTAAAGATTAAAACAATGGTGGCTGGAGCTGCAAGTTGAAAACAGGTTTTCTGCTTGGAGGGGTGGCACCAAAAGGAGGGCTCTCTCTCAACAGATTCTGACAACACCCTGATAATTACTGGGTTGAACAAACTTTTGTCTCTGCTGGGACCCTGACAATGAAGCTCCCAGGGTAAGAAGTCTGAAGTGTGAATGGGCAATATAACTTCAATCAACGGAGAAACCCCCACCATGCTCTAAAGGAAATGACAGTTGGCAGCAGTTGAAGTGACAGAAAAAAAAGGCACCCAGGAACAAAGAGACTGCCATTTGTTCCCAAACACTATTTCAGCAATAAACTTTAAAGACTTCTTCTCTGTAGCAAGACTTTGAAAAATTGCAAAAATGTTGCAGTTTAAAAGTGATTTTTTTGTGCTTTCTTTTGAGACATGGTAGAAGGCACTGACACATTGGGGGCAGAAAGGGCAAAGTATGGAGGATAAATCGAAAAGTATCAATGTTGCAAACATAACATTTTGCACATACATCCCTGGGGATAATGCACACCTGTGTATAAAGTTGTGGAATTTTAGGACACATCTTTCATGCTAAAAATTACCAAAAGGTATCAGAAGGGGGAAAGAAGGTCCCACAGACTGGAGGATTGGACTGATATGTGCTGCACATAATATGTAACCTGTGTATATAATTTATAAGAGATTGCAATTGCATAAATGTCTATTTTTGGCAAAATCCGATTTTAAGTAAAGTAAATGTGGGAGTTTTTGGACATTGTAAAACTCACCTATAAATCTGACATAATTCCCTTAGAAATCCAACCAGTTGAGAGCAAGGCGGAGACTAGCACCCCTGCCCAATCCAAGTAGTTTAGGGGCGTTCTTAGTCAACCCTGCACAGCCTATATGTTGATGATGTCATTATGCACTATAAATAAGGGTACCTGACAAGACTCTAGAAACACACTCTTCTTGATTTCCTGCGCTCCATTCATGTTCCCATCATCTTCCAGATCCAGATCCCAACTACAAGACCAAAACATTGCTGACCCTACTCCAGGGCCCACTGCAAAACCCAAGCATTGCTGATCCTGTTCCAGCAAGTCCTAAAATTTGAAAACTGCTAAAATTCCCAAATAACCAAAGGGGAAAGCTGTTCTGTTTTTGGAAAGCATCCCGATCCCATTAACTACATGCTTGCTGCAATCCTGCTATCCAGCCAACCTGTAGTATCCAGTGACCAGAATTGTCAGTCCAGAAGTGCTACCTGGCAACCAGAACTGCCCAGCTGTTTTGCCAGGTGCCCTGCCGTGTATTGACTGAACCCTTGACTGTCCAAAATCCAAAAACTAAAAGGTGGACTGTGAGTATCAATTGCCAACCCACCTAAACCCATAGCCTATTTTGTTGTTGTCCTCATCCCACTCTCTAAGTCACCCTATCCTTATCCTGATACCTTGTTCAAAATGTCAGAATCATTATCGCAATCCTGCTCTTGATTTCTAGTGCTAGCCCTAACTCTTTAGTAATTTTGCCTTGTGTAAATCCTAAGCCCTTAGTCCTGTTTATAATGATCGGACTGGTTCTGCCAGGGATGGGTGCTGGGGTCATAGGGTTGAACTTGTGAATCAACTCTGGAACTTACTGTGTCCCTCTTTGGTGGCCTAGCCTGAATACTCTAGTGTAGAGTAAAACTGTTCTTGTCAAATCTGATTTCCTTTTCTTTTTCACAGCTTCATTTTACTCAAAACGCACCTTTCTAGATCTTGCATAACTCATTCAATTTACCAGCTAGAGACTTAATTTCACGTCCATATCGTGCCTGTGATCTATAGCTAGAACTACAACCAAAGAACTGCACAGTGTAGTTCACCCGTTTTTATTAAAAAACGTTTCGGTAATTTCAGGTGGGAATTGCAAAGTTTGCAGAGTTTCCAACATGTCATTTGCTGCAACATGTTTTAAACGCTGCCACTCATTTTCGAACTGTATGTTCTTGGTAATCCACTCTTTGTGATTGGTTAGTGTATTTGCATTGTTGCTTTAGTGAGGAATTATATTTGCTTCAAGGTTTTTCACACACATTCATTATTTTATTGTCCATTTCCGAGTGTCATTTTATAACATTGCAAGGGGTTTAAAATCTCTTAGTTGGGGAGGGAAGGTCAGATTTGAATTCTGTTTCCTATTTGTCATTGCTGATTACCTGCTGCCTCTGTTTATCCATGCAGAATTGATTATTGGTGGGTTGAGGGAACATTGCAGGGGGAAATTCTAACTTAAGTGCTACCTTAATTAAACCAAAAGTGCTCCTATTCTGCTGTGCTCTGTATTTGTTTCACTAACAAGTTAAACCCAGTGCATTGCTCACATTATCATTGTTATTATCACCCCACTGGTGAGCGCTGCCCCATATTAAAAAGTGTATGATTTCTTTTGATTTTCAAATAAATAAATAAATATTGTATTTTACCAACCAGCCTGCTTCATGGTCCATTGTGACACGGGGTATTTGAAAAGGCTGTGTGATATGAGTGGGGGTACCATGTCAATTTTGAATCTAATCTAAAAAATTAAGCATTTCAGTCGTGCACTGCAAACTAAGCCAAGACTAAGGTGTGCGTCGCCTGATTGAAATCCTTAACAACATGCACATGCCCTGTTGGCCCGCCAATATGGCTTGTTGTGGTGGCGCATGGAGTTCACTTTGCAACATGGACTTTCACAGCACACATAGGTGCTTCTAATGTTTCCATGGCTTCACATGCACGTTTCCCCTATGGAGCATGTGTATTCGAACAGTAACCCACATGCCCTTGCACATGGATTGATCCTCTGTACCTTTGTACAGATTGCCCTGTGGTTGCCAATTCCCCTGTCCATAGGGCTCATTTATGCTGGGAGACACATGATTTTGGCCAGTACATTCACATGGGGGTAGGAACTTAAAGACTCACTGGAATCTCCTTGGCTGCTTGCTCCCACTTCAGTGCTGCCAATCCCCTCTATCCCTTCCATGTGGAGGATGGAGCTGGCCTTTTCATCCCGTGGAGTCATGACGAGTGGTTCTATGGTTCTGCCTCTTGTGGCAGATGTCTCACCTTTTGCGGTAGTCTTTGCTGCCCCATGGGACAATGTCCACTGCCACGACCTTGTCCCTTATACTCGCTCAGATAGCAACCTTCCTTTGGCCAGAGGTTGTCCGCTGGCTGGTTCCATACAGCTCATTCACATGACAACCTCATCGACCCGCACCTGTAGTACCCCCTCACTAAATGTTTTCTTTCACAGCCTCATGCTGGGCACCTTGCCTTTCCCCTTTTCCTGGGACATGTTCCTCACTACTGCTGTTTTTGGATGGCACCAGGAAATGGGAGATTAAAGGGTGGATACAATTATTCAAGATTTCTGTTGGCAGGCTTCCTGTTCCTGATGTGATGCTATTTCCGACTGGCAGGAATTCCAGCGGCAGAATTTGTGCCAAGTTGGGTGGAAGCTATGGTAATTCCACTGATGTTGCAGCCGGACTAGTAACACTTTTCCAGCACCAGACTACCCGGTGCCACTGGAACATTACAAGCCCCGGCGGATCGGGAAGTCAGGCGTCAGAAAATGTTGGTCTACTTGGGAATGGGGACACGGAATCACTGGCACCATTGCTAACATAGCCGATGCTTCACCTGCCTGGTGTAACGGCCACCGCCTGAAGATTTTGGGTGTGCCAATCCAGAAAGGGTGCTGGTACCGTGCAACCGGCACCCTTATTTCTGGACCACAACACTCATACTGAGGCCCCCATGTCTGTTATGAAGTCCCTATATTATAATATTGTAAACCTCTATAGTATGAAGTGTGTTGACCTCTGCATGCTGAAAAGAAGAACTAGGCACTCTGGACATGTAACTGACTCTTCTGGTCAGGCATGCAATCTTATAATTCCCCACTTCAACTTTGCTAATTTGATCAACTTCATAAGGATGAAAGGCTGAGTTTTTTTTCCAAGATTCTAACCTGGCACCTGCAAGTTACACATAGATGTCTGCAGTCAATGCATTAATCTACGGAGATATTTTGTTGCAGAGTTTAATGTGCTGCCCTGCTTGGATTTCATTCACTGATTACCAGGACTTCATTTGCTGTTGCTTCCTTCCCACCCAGCCTCACCCGACCCCACCCTTTTCACAAACCTTTAACTCCCTACCTGAAGCCTTTTAAACCTATTGTGCGCATGTTTTTCCCATGAATCATCCCAAACCTGCTTGAACTTTACCAAAGATTTACGGATCTTATAGAAGAATTGGGCATGTTCAGGCTGGCGAAGAAATCACAGGGCATCTGGGAACCTACTTAAATCTCACTAGCAGATTTGCGGAAGCTCGCGGATCACTTTTGAGAAAGTTCACACACGCTTAGTATTAACAAACACAATCCAACGCATTGCCCACACCAATATAAACAACCCAATAATAATGTTGGTGTAAGAGGTGGATTAAGAGTGGGAAAATCGTGTGATTTGTATCAGCATTTTTAAATGAAGGGACTATAAATATTTATAGGCTACAGAAAAGATTTAATCAATAGTTGATACCTCAAAATGTCTTCTTTTGTATTCCTTACTCATGAGTACCTTATGCCCAATATGTGCATGGGGTAAGTGCATGTGCGTTGCGAATTTCTAATGATTACAAATAATGTAGAACAAATGTAATGTTTGCATATGTTTCAGATGGTTCTTTGTATAAAAAAACTCAGAAAAAACATGTAATCATTATTTATGAAAAAAGCATGCTGATAGGCATTTGTGGAACCTGCTGAAGACAATTACTATGATGTTTCTCTACAGGCTTTTATAAAGACAAGCTTTTCCTATTTATAATATAGTTTCTTTTGCCCTTTTGTCACATTTTGAAATGGAGAAATGTATTAGCTTTCTGCCGGGCAAGCTCTTTCTGCTTTTTAAGGAGAAGCGGCTAGCACTACAACCATTTCTTGCTATATCCCATTCAACATGTCTTCATTACGTATTATGTTCTTTGTGCTTCCCTTTTTTTAACTTAACTGTATCCCCCAACCCTAGCCCTCTTCTTTCTTTCATTTCCTTCTTCTTGGAATCCTAGCTTATCCTCTACCCAAATCCCTTACCCTAAGCGTTATCCTACTCCTCCCACCGTGTGTTTCCCTTTTGTATTACATATCATTCTTTTTCCAAGAATTTGTCATCAATGAGCCTCATCATGCATTGTTTTGTGCCCATATAATTACATTTTTATTTTTTTGTTATTGAAGTACTTTGTCATTCATTTCTGCATAGGAACACCTTACCTTTCAATTATGTCCCACAGAGGAGTTGTTATGTGATGCCTTTTAAAATTCACAGAAAGCCTAAAACATCTGTATTTTTTATTGATCGTTTTCATTTGCAGGTCAGTGATGTGAAATTGAGAACTTAATACAGGAGCAGCACATCCACAGTGAGCAAGGGGGCTCTAAGGCACCAGAACTGTCACCCATTGAGCAGGAGCCCAGCCAACATATTGAAAAAAACTGAGCGCCCTCTCCTGGGCTAGCTTAAAATGTTAACTGACAGTTGTGTTCCTTCAGTGCACGTTCCCAATGGAACATTCAGGGTTAGGGGTGTTCAACATCCTCAGCCTTGCATGGCATACTTGACATGCAGCCTGGGGAACTGCACTGCTCAATGTGCGCCTGCGGTGCACCTGCCCGCAAAATTAGATAGCCTTGGGCATTGTGGATGGATTGCTCCAGCTACTCCATGCATGTGCAGGAACCAGGAAACACACTTTGCTACTTAGTTCTAGTTCTTGTATACGGGACCCTGAGAGACTTTGACATGGGAGGCAGCAAGGAGCAGAGTCCAGACCAAGGGTGAGGGTGAACTTTAATTTCAATGGGCATGTATATGAATGAATGAGTGTATGATGTTGATGTCTGGGTGCACATGTGAAAGAGAGAGTGTATGGTGTATGGGTGCATATGTGAATGGACGAGTCAATGTTGTCTGAATGTGTGTATGTGAAAGAGCGAGTGAATTCTGTGTGAATGTGTGTGTGAATGAACAAGTGACTGTGTGCACACGTGTTTGTGATAGCTAAGTGATTGGCTGCACCAACCGGCATTTTGGTGCAGCCAGTCTACCTAAATCTTACTGTGACATGACATTATTTACTGGGTATATGTGATAAAGCAAACATGACAAGTGTTATTATGTGGCTAGTCTGGGTTTTTGGTGCAGACAGCCTAGCTATTTCTTACTGTGGCATCACCTTTTTTACAGGGCATCTATGATAAAGCAAGCATGATAACTGTTGATGATAACTGGATTAAGCAAGCATGATAACTGTTGATGATAACTGGATTAACTGTTATTACATGGCCAGAGTGGCATTTTGAATCAAGAGAAGAGTAGTGCTGTAGTTGGTCGACACCCCCGTCCCCTGCAAGCCATAGATACTGCTATACACTCAGTCAAAGTTTATATATAGTTAAACATAAGTATATACAAAACAAAGTTTCTTGGTTTTATTCTGGCAATTATCAGAATTCAATTTAGAATGCATTAAATAGTAGCAATAAACAGTTATATAAACAAAAACAATAAAGAGCTCTTTATGTTTTAAGATCGAAGTCCCTTCATCAGGATCAGTACATGATTTATTTTTGATACACATTTCCTTCATACTTCATGCTTTGTGTGTCTACAAAAAGTAAGTACAAAAAGGTGCTTTTAGTATTATGATATCTAGGTAGATATTGTAATATTTGTAAATGTTATTTTATATGTTCAGCATATTATTAGCTGGCAGTTTTCTCGATTGTCACTGTAAATAACAGTGCATACCTCAAATTTGAAGACACTTGCTCATGAAGTAAAACAAATGTTTGTTGCCAAAGGGGAATATCAATCATCAATGGAATTATGCCTGTCAGTCTCTGTAGATACGTATATATACATATATATATATATATATATATATATATATTTCATGGCCCACGGTAGTGGTTGTGTAGCTATGGTGAAGTTGCTAATCCCATAGGAAGAGCACTTTTTGGGTGGCTTATAACTTCGCTCTCCCTGGACGAACCCTTACCAAACTTTTCAAAAAGTATATGGCCCACTCTGAATGCTTTTGCAAAGTTTAGTGAGGTTTGGTGCAGGGGGGGGCAAAGTTATAAGGGGGTCCCAAAATTAATTTTTTTCCCATAGAGTGAATGGGGAAAAAACTTTGCTCACGCCTACAGCTCAAACCGCTGGACGGATTTGCACCAAATATGGGGCAGGAGAAGTGGATTGGTCCCGAAAGCGTGCTTTTTAAAATTTGGTGTAAATCCGTCCAGTAGTTTTTTTTAAATGACCAAAAAGTAGGTCTAAAAAAATTAGTGATATCTATGTCCGCGGACACATTTCCCTGTTCGCTCCGCGGACAGGACACCGATTGGCTAATCGACTTGCGTCATGTCCGCGGACATATGATGGGTTCGCTGATTGGTTGGGTTGAAGCGTGAGGTGCGTCGTATTGTTTTGATGCATCCGCCATCTTGGATCTGTGGACATACGCGGACAGCGCGGCGACGGACGGGGGAAAAATACAACTTTGGGAAGTGTGTTGGTGTGTAAGAGTGCTTGGGGAGGGTGGGGGAGTAAGAGATGGGTCAAATGCTGTATTTGTTTTGGTGGCGGTGCCCCTGATGTGTTTGTCATGTCCGTGGTCACCGCAGCTTTCCGCGGACATAAACAATGCACTTCTGGCAATTTTACTTTAGTATGATATTGGTTTTGGGTTGTTAGTATAGCATTGATTGTAATTAATATCCTGTATAAGTAGCCCATGTAGCACAGTTAAAATGTTTCATTTTATGGGTGTGTTATGCTGCGGTGGTTGTGGCCAGGGCCTAGAGTCTTGGGTGCACGGCCTATGGCCTTCGGCCATGCACCCAAGACTCCAGGACCTGGCCACAACCACCACAGCATAAAACACTCATAGAATCAAACATCCATCAAATATCCACAAATCTAAAGTTTGTTTACTGTTTGATTTGTATATTTTGCATGTGAAGTTTTGGCTAAATCATGCAATTGAGATTGTAGAGTTTGGTAACAAGCACTGCAGTAAAACATATCCATGGAAGTTAACATTTTGGATTCTGGTGTATGGTTTGATGTTTGCTTCAATGGTTGTGTTATGGAGCAGTATTTGTGAGTTGAATTATAATATACTTACAGTTTGATTTTTTTGTGATTGGATATATTTTCTTCATGACTTGGGTAACTGGAGTTTATATTCTGTTTCAATTTCTGTGATAAAAGAAAAGATCATGTTAGTGTAGGTAGTTCATAATGAGTTATTGCATTGCATAATATATATTTCTGCATTATTTCTACCCTCCCATTTAGAAGTTTACAAGGCAGTGTTATGTGCAATTTGCTCAGTTTCTGTGTTTGTTTATTTAATATTGGGTCTGTGGGAAAAAAATCCATGTTGGATTTTAAAAAAAACCTTTTTTGTTATGGTACAATATATTTCTTTCTTTGTTTTCATTGTTTATTTGTTGTTTCTGGCTAATGTTCTATCTGTTGGCTTGTTGCTGATTTTTGGAGCTGTTTGATACTTGTTGGTGTATTCTAATTGTTTACTTATAATTTTATGCTAATATCCTATCGTTTGGCTTGTTGCAGATTCTTTGGGGCAGTTAGATACCTGTTGGCGTATTCTAACTGGCTTTAGTTTTTTATTTATACTTTCAAGTAATTCATTTATCTGTTGGGTTGTTGCAGATTTTTGGGGCAGTTAGATACCTGTTGGCGTATTCTAACTGTTTATTTCTTCTTATATTTTAGTAGTATTGATTTATCTGTCTGATTGTTGCAGAATCTTGGGGCAGTTAGATACCTGTTGGCGTATTCTAACTGTTTTTAGTTTTCTAATTGAAGTTTTGTTAATGTTTATGCACCGATTAGTTATAAAATTTTGGTTTTAAGAATATTAAATAAGCGTTTATAGGATTTGCTGGTAATCTCTGCTTTAGAGTCATGGTACTATCATTAGATTCGAACCATCCACAATTCTTTTTTATATATGCAGTGTAGTGACCTGCATTGGTTGTGGCTCCTGCATGGTAGATTATACCTATTGTTGTGAAGGGTTTCTTACCAAGTGATACTTGACCATGTGTGAATCCAGTCAGCTTGCAGTTGTTTTTGGTACCATCTGCATTGTAACATAAAAGCATGAGTATTACGTTTTTACTATGTGTTTGTATTTGTAAGGTGGAGTGATTATCTGAATTGCAGGTAGTACATAATCTGCCATGGTTTGCATTTTGTATAAGTTGCTGAAATGGAATAGATTCACAGTTAGGTATTGATACATACACAAAGCATTCATTAGGGATGTGTTGCTGTGGCACATGTTTGCAGAGAGTGCATGTATGTTTCCACATGTATGAAATCTGAAAGATTTCATTTATAGGTATGTTTTTGTTTTCCAGTACTAGTAGTAAGTACATTAGAAATTCTTGTGGATCTTCTTGTGAGTTTATAGTGAATTTGACCATTCCAGCACAGTAGTCCAATTATTGTCTTATTCCATGAACACTGTAGGTGTTGTAAGGATTGTTGGTTGCATTTCTATGAAGGACTAACATTTGCAAATACAATTGGTCTGTATTGTGTAAGTAAATGTTGTCAACAATTGGTGGCAATTGAGATAGAATATTCATTGCTACATTTGCATAGCAATTTACACCAGTTATATTTTAAAATTTGAATGGACCAGATAGTTCTGTGTCCAAGGCATTTCTTAGGAGTGTGTGTTGCTTCTCTGAAGAAGTACCTGAGTTACTTTGAGTAGTAGATTTTTCTTTTGTTGTAGTAATTGATGAAGTATTAGCTTCTTTCACTCTCTTTGGAGGATTTGCAGTGAGATTCTGTTTTGTTTCTGTTTGAAGGAGTTTTCTTTTACAGCGTTTTGCTTTTTGTGGAACAGGATAGGTTTTTAGATGGGCGCGTACAGTGAACAAAGTTAATTGTATTCTAGAATGCAAGGAATATCAGCATTTACTTTACTTGCATCAAAGTTGATTAGAAATAGACTGTCAAGTGCATGTAAGCGTGATAGTGCTGCATAGCTCATGCCTTCTTTAAAGACTGTGTTCCCAATATCTATCAATGCTGTATCTAGAGTAAGACCTTGTGATTTATGAATGGTGACTGCGTATGCTACAGTTAGAGAAAACTGTTCTCTGCGTACCTGCATGTCTTTGAAAAGAAGGAATCGGGCTGTTGCGCATCCTATCCTTTTAACTTCTGATAGTTTGTCAAAGAGAATGTTGATAAACTGAATGTTGTTGTCACATGGGTATGTTTGAAAGCCAACAACTGTACCAAGTGCTCCATTAACTAGTCCTTGCTCCACATCAAGGTTACGCTAAAGCATTACTCTACAGTTTAAAGATAATTTTAATATTTTCTCCAAACCAGCTGTGTTGGAGATAGAGTTTTCTAAGGTATTTAGTCTTGTTGTGGCTTGTTGACACATGGGTAGTGTCATACCATGTACGTCCAGTCTGTCTGTGGAGCATATTTCAATTATTGGTTGCATTTCTTTTTTCTACATTGCTTAATTGAATTTTGAACAACTTGCAAGAGTTGGCATCAAGGACATACAATGGATATTTTTGTGGTGCTAATTTTTCCATGACATCAGTAGCACATGAGTTATGGCCATAGAGTGCATGGATATTTATTGTGCTTCTTGAGATAGTACACCAACTCTAATACTTTTTAAAATGTTGGCGTATGTGAGGTCTGCAGACTGGCGCATGTTTTCTGTTAATTCTCTGTATTGGAAATGTTGCCAAAGGTTGACATTTTCTATGCTGCCAACAGTTTTACGGCAGAGTTTGTGCCCTAAGAATTTAAAAATAGGTTCAGCTTTCACTGGTGTCAATTGAAGAAGATCTCTGAAAACAATAATGTGTTTTCCTCCAAAGAGCTCTTCATAGTTTGTTTTGAGTACTTCTTGTAATCTGAGGTGAATCAAAGCCAACATTAGGTTGGAGACCATGCTCACCTCATCTATTAGTAGCATTTTCATTTGTTTCAAAACTCTGCGTAGTTCCATTGCAGCTTCTGTAGAAAGTTTGTAATAATCTATTTTGTTTTGGTGTTCTACTGGAAGGAGTAGTAATCGGTGAAAAGTGACACCACCTCTGTTGTAGGCAGCTAAACCTGTGGGGGCAGTTTCAACAGCTGACAGTTTGTTGTTTGTCAATTGTTGAAGGAACTTGCTGATGATTTTGATTAAGAAAGTATTTCCTGAACCAGCTTGACCACTGACGTATAGCAGTATAGGTTTGTAGTTTTGGCAGGTACACTTTTTAATTTCATGTTGTACACCATGTTCAATTTCTTTTGTTATTGTCTTCTGTATCTTCTTCATAGTGAGACATGGGCTCTCATTCCGAGTATGGAGGTAGTCATGGCGTTATTTGCGCCATGACTGCCTCCCATACCGGTACCGACTCTGGCTTGGTGAAAGGGGGACTTACCGGTCCAGTCCAACCTTGTCCCCATTTACCAAACCATTCCCCATTCCCATTGAGCCCACATAGGGCTCAATGGGAATGGGGAAATAGCTAATAACAGTACCGAAAATTGCGGTACCGTTATGAGCTCTAAAGTCCCTTAACGGGTCCCATCCTTAACACCTGGTCGGACCAGGCGTTAAGGAAGGGACCCACTAAGGAAACTCGGAATAGGGCGCAAAGGGATTACCGGTACCAGTGCCCGTACCGGTGCTGGTAATCCCTTTGCGCCCAACTCGTAATGAGGCCCATCGTGTTTTCGACTTCTGTCACAGCTAATTCTGCCTCATTTGCAATTAGTGGCTGTCCCAGTGGTTCTTGGCTTCCTGTTACAGAAGGTTGACTACTGTCGGGAGTGTCCTTATCTAGTTGGGTCTGGAGTTCTTCTTTGTGTTGCTGTTCATTGTGCAACATTTTTTCATACTGTGAAATGTTTACATCTGTTATAGTGCTTTCATTTGCTTTGAAAGCGTCTTCAAGGAGTCATAGATATCTAGTAACTCTTCTTCTTTTCTCCATGGTATCAAGAGTTGTAGCAGGGTCATGTAATGTAGTTCTTTCTGTTGAGGAGTTTTAATGACAATTTGACATGATTAATTAAGCTTCCTTAGGTAAGTTTCATTATGCTGCCTTCACAATTTGTCACTCTGTATCTACCTTTGTTTTCATGTGGCTTTATATTTTTGTTGTTGAAGTTTTGAGCTATGTGGTATAGACACATGGTTTCCAAAGTGGTACTCCTGTTTGGGTAGTATGTGTCTAGTAAATTGTTTTTCTAAATGTCTTGGTTGTTGGGATCATTTTTGGCTATTGTTTCTATGTCCTCGTATGATTTGAGAACTCTTTTTCTCGATTTTGCAGGACCAAGACTTAGCCATACTATATTTTCAGGTTTTCCATACAAAGCAGTACCGGTTAAATGGTCTGCAGCTTCATAGCAGCCACATTCTCCGTGAGAGAGCATTTTTATGCCTAAGCTGTACAATTTCTGCGACAGTGTTTTGTCCGATGACAGGTCATCCCAGAGGTCTTGAAGCTCTGTTTTTTCTGCTTTGGTTAAGCAGACTGTAACATATTGTGCAACTGCAAAGGAATTGTCTGCAATGTACTGCACATCTATGTGTGTATTCCATAAGAGGGCAATGATTGCATTGTAATCATTGATATATTTTGCTTCTTCTGTTCTTTTTATGTAATATGTGTTCTTAGGTGATTTACCTTTAACACTATGTCTAACTGAAGACATGAAGTTGTTTACTTGACCTGTTGCTGTAACTGGTCTAGGGAAACCAAATGGGCATTTAGTGTAGTATTTCACTTTGTTTTTGTATTTGCAACAACAATATTTCCCACATTTGTGTCTCAGAAATTGTAGAATTTGTGCATGAAGATCACTATTTGTTGTTTGTGAAGGAATTTCACAAGTGACACAGTTTTCGATCAACTGTAAAACAGTGGAATCACTGTCTTGACCAAATTTAGGAGCATATTTAATCCATAAAAGCATGTGGATATGTGGTGCTCCTCTGGCCTGATATTCTTTTCTCCAAAAGAAGTTTTGCACTTCTCCGAGGGGAGGAAGAGTATTATTACAAATAAAGTGTAGCATAGCAATGAAGCGATGATGGAAATATCTTGAAACATTAACAGGATCTAGAGAGCAGAGTTCTCCAGCTGTTAGTAAATCTATGTTTGTTTTGTTTTTGTATGATATGCGTAGGAAATCATGTAAATCTTCCCATGCATATTCTGCACAATTTAATGTAACAAACCAAGTGGGTGGGCCAAGGTTTCTTATCATACAAAGTACATCTCCTTGACGTCGGAACAAGTATTCTTTTGTACCACGCATGTTTGCTAACATATTTGTAATGCTTGATTGTAGAACCTCATCTTTTTCTTGCACTTTTTGTGGTAATTGCGTAGCTGATATATTTTGAAATTGGGTACCTGATTTCAACATGTGTGCAACTCCGTAGCATAGAGTTGCTAGTTCACTTTCAAAGAGAAGGTGAAATATGTATTCCCAGATTTTAAAAAAATGTGGACCTTCAGAATACATTTGTAACGAGCGGTATTCTGATGCTGTTATCTGAGCGGGTCTATCATTGTACCTTCCTCCTTTCCCAGTAGGAAAGAATAGAGGAAAGGCACATGCTTCTCTACTTTTTTCACATATGCTGATTGGTGATCCTTAGGTTTGTCACATTTGGTAAATGTCTAGTGCATCATCTATGGTGCCTTTAGTGTTTAATGGATGAATTGTATAATGGTCTAAAATATTGGATACTGTAGCAGGATCTAGAAGTTCAAATTGACCAGTTTCTGGTGACTCTTGAATTATTTCAGTGGTTTCCCTCAGGTTTTCTTCAATATTAATTTCTTTGTAGTATTCATTATTGTCTTTTAGATATTGCAAGGCTTGTCTAACTTTATGTAAGTCTACGAGTTGTTGCCAAATGTTTTGGTCTTTTGTAGGTGCACCATTTACTAAGACAATTAAAGATTGAGCTATTGGACGTTGCACTCCCACAGTGTGTACATTTTCTTTCAGATCTAATGGTAAATAAACTACTTTGCCATAAATACCTTTCACTAATTAAGAGGGAGGTGACTTTGCTGTTTTTGGTTGAAGACATATTATTGCTTGAAATGATGCGCTGTGTGAATTATGATGCTCTCATATAAATTGAGTTGTTGCAGGGGTTTTGGTAGTGGGAATAATTCTAAGTTATTTGTGATAGCACATGAAGGAGTTTGGTTGTTTTCAGGTTTTGAAGTGCAGTAACTGCAAAGTATTAAGGGGTCATTTATTTAGTATTTGTTTTCTGCTATAAGGTAGAGAGCTAATTCATACCATTTGGAATCTTCATTGTCTTCTATTTTATATGTTATGTCTACAGTTTTTGTGCTACTTTTATAAAAAGTTCTGCAGCAACACAAACACACATAGTTTGGTACTTGAGCAGATGTACTTTTATATTTTAGTATTTCTTTTTTGTATGTGTGTAGTAGGAGGTTGCCTTTTGTACAATTGTTCCTAGTCTGTGGTAAAGTTATTGCATTTTATAAGTGGGTTTCAATTCCAAAATATTTTCTCTGCATATGCTCTATTTCTTCGAGTGAGTCTTTGACTGTACCATGTAGAAGATTGTTATTTAAATTGCCTAATGCTAAAGCTGGACTTTTAGCATAGTACAGTTTATGGACTGGATTTCTTATAGTTTAATGATGTGTTGATATCATTTTGATATGATGGAAGGTGCTTCTGCAAATAGGTCCTGAAATGCAGGCCAATGAATGTCCTTGTAGTTCTGTGTATTTGTGCACTGGACAGGTATCCATATTTTGTAGTAGTTTAATTTTGAATTTGTCTTTGCCTTTCACATACTGATTGAGGAAATGATGTAAAGATGTGAAAGGTTTTTTGTCAATTTTACACAATGATGTGCACAGCCATTTGTACACTGGATGTTTTGGTTCAGTCGGATTGAGAGGTGATACTGAGTTTTCTGGGGATATTTTTTGTAAGCATTTCTTGTTCCATTATGGTATTATTAAGTTGTTCATGCCCTCGTCCACTGCTATGTATGGCAATTGTGTTTGTTTGCTTTTGTTTGTATGCTTCTTCATTGAAATATGGTTCTGTGCTCGTGGTGTCACTCCATTCACCTCCACAGATATTTAAGAAGTTATTTTTGTTGACATTCCATTTATTAATAAGTATTTTTGTAGTTTAGTACTTAGTTTTGTTAGTGGTTTAATTCTGTTTAACACTAACATAAATAGCTTCCTTTTGAGAAGGATTGCACTGTCTCTGAGAGCTTCTAAGATTAATTTTCTACACAGTAGGTTTTAAGGGTTGTGCATGATTTCTCTCCTGTTTTTATAAGATTCTGAAGGACTCTGTGGTGGAACATTTTTTGTAAAATTCTTTTTTTGGTATGGTTACTTGCCACTACATCAAGATTTATAGGAGCAGTGTTAGCAGTAGTGATAGCTGAATTCTTGTTAATCACTTTCTGTTTCGTGTTACATTTTGAAAGAGGAGGCAACGTTTTTGTACTGGAAGCTTGTTTTGTTTCACTTAATGACTCTATTAGATCTTTTGTTTGAACTTTTTGTACAGCTCTGCTAGAGCTGGATGCTTATTTTGGACACTTTTATTTTGATTTGCTCTACTTCTGCGTTGCTTTCTACGGACTTGCTTTTTGGTAGGCATTATTTGGGGTCTTTTGGAAAAAAAGAAGGTATGGGTTGGGCTGTGTGCATGAGTGTCTGAGTATGACGGTAAGGATGTAGGTGGAGGTGTATGATTGTGCAATGGGCAGCTACAACTAGTTGGGAAGGCTATTCCTGTATTTGTGTGTTACTATACTGGGGTTCAGATGACAATACAAAGTAAGCTAATGGTGAGGAGAAGCACTAATACTGAATCTAATGGTATAGAATTAAAACAGTTCTTTGTTCTGCAATACTAACATTTTAGGGGCTGATTCATGGAATTTGTGCGCCGAAAAATGGGGATTTATGTGCCATCCTTGCAAATCCCTGTTAACAAATGGGGATTTGTGGGCAGAATGGCGCACAAATCCCTGTTTTCTGGCTCACAAATTCCATGAATCAACCCCACAGTGTGTTTGAGTAACAGTTAGAACATTATGGTAGTATTGTACTTACTTTTTTTGTTTGGAATGAGCAGTTGTTGTTTGTACTTCAGATGCTGCTGCTTTTCAGGAGAGTGGTCTTCACTGCAATTGTAAAAGAAAGAAGTTAGTAATTGTGTGTGTTTATAGCACTGTTGTTAATTTAGATGTTGATTATATGTGTTTGTAGTAGTATTGTTTTTTGATAACCGAACATAGTGTGTGCATGCAGTTTCTTTTGACTATGTGCAGCCTTATATTTTACTTACAATATGTTAGTTCAACATGCTTTGCAAATGAGTATGTAATACTAAGCGTATGAAACTCACTTGGTTTCTTAAGGGTGTGTTATTGGATGTTAGGAGATAATCATATACTTATTTTACTATTTTTATAGGGTACATGGCAGAAAATGTATAGAAAAGCATGGAATGTATGCTTTTGTGAAGGTGTGGGTAATAAAGGAGAAGGATGTGATGTAGAGGCAGTGGTGTTATTTCAGCTGGGAGCATTTTAATGATAGTGTCTATCTGTGTGAGTGTATAAAGAGGCATGAACTTATCCTGGCTGTGTGTAATTTTATAATACACCACTAAGCGTTTTTCTACAATTATACTGTTATTTCTCCCATCTTTTAATATTAAATTACACTTTTTTAGATAGTTGTGTGTGTAAAAATATAATTTAGATAGCAGACAGGTTTGGCAGTGACAGTTGATTATAGCAGATGGGAAAAATGACGGTGAGTTCATTTTATAGGTTATACAGGTTAAGTGATAGTTACTCTGTTTATATGCATTTATAAGAGTTGTACATGTACTGTGCAGAAAATGTGCATACCTGTAGTTTGTATTCATGCATGTGGATATGCATGCAGCTGCAATAGAAATCTTGGAGACTTGTACAGTAGTTATTGCAGTAGGTGCCTTCCAATTATATGAAACTTGTACTCAGAGTGATCAACAGTACATTTGAAGTGCTGAACTATGATGATGGAGTTAGATGTAGAGGTCTTGGATGGTTGTGTGACAGCTTAGCTGTATCCAATGAGGGAATGGCACAGAGAGTGAAGTGGAAAGGGTAGAAGGGCTGTCTAAGAGTTACACGCTGCGCGGTCACTGCGGCTGTCCGCAGACAGGGCATGCCACATCCGGGGTTTTTCAGCAAATCCAGCATGGAAAGGGGACTGTAGGGATTAGCCAATGAGGTGTTGAGGTTGTGGATTTGTGTTGAAAGAGGCTGTGTGTAGTCAAGATGGCAGAGTTGGAGAAAATCAGGGTGTTGGTGGTTGGAGATATGTTTGTGCATGGTTTACAGCAGTATGCTAAATGCAGGAATGTGGCAAACAATGTTGATGTTAAAGCAGTGGAGGTGGTGTGAAGCACTGTGCCTGATTGCAATGTACAGGGAATTGTACAAGTTTGTGAATATATGCGTAGGATGAACAGTCTCCATGTGGTAGTTTTGCACTGTGGTGCTTTGCATTTGGGCTATGTCAGTGCCCCTACTTTGTTGGCAGATTTGGAACACTTGGTTCAAGCAGTAATTAACATCCTTCCAAATGCCAAAGTTTTTTTTTCTGTTTAGTACCTAGGGCAATATGGGACAATAATTCTGTTTTTTGTCCTCAGCAAAACATTGCTAGGTGTCCAATCAACTCAGGCATGTTTGCTTTCATGCTTAGAGCTGGTATGTTCTTCTGTAATAATGAGAACATTAATTCCATTTATTTTAAAGACAATGGCATTTCTTTATCTGTTATGGGAAATGCCATGCTGTTTTGCTATGTAAGGGTTGCTTTGCAGAAGCTTATGTGAAGATTTTAGGAGTAAAGTAAGAAAAAAAAACAAAAGAAAATACAAAATAACAGGTGTCTGTCAAGCATCTGCAAAAAAACCAAAAAATAAACGGCTCTTTTCAGAGGGGAAATGTGGTACATTATTTAAATTTAAATTCATCACGCTCGGATTTTCGATATGTCCGTGGACATGGCGGTTGTCCACAGACACCGCGTATTACATGCAGGGATTTTGGGGTGAGAGGCATGCAAATGAGAATGACTAGAGCAAGGGATTGGTCAATAAAGTTTACTGGGTGTGTTGTCTAAGTAGACAGTTTGTCAGAAAGTCTTTTTCCTGAGAGAAAAACAGATAGCTATGGCTGTGTGTTTCAGAAAACAGATTATCTAGATTTTGGGGCACGCATGGATACATTGGTTGGAGGTGCATGCAGAACGCTGTGGAGTAGCTGTACATCTTGGATTCCCTCATGTGGAAGTGCACTGGCATGGAGTGCGTGGAATGAAGTGGGGGATTTGGTACCTCTCTGTGCTACTTTGGAGACACAGCATCATCCAGACATAATTCTAATTCATTGTGGAGAGAACAGTTTAGGACAATCCTCTGGAATCTCTTTGCAATTTGCAATGAAAGAAGGACTTGGGAAGTTCATGGACGTGTTTCCAAATTCCCAAGTAATTTTTTCTCGGGTTGCGCAAAGACAAATGTGGCTGCGTTCTTCTTCATTTGGTTCACAAATGGAGAAAGCGAGGCACAATGTCAATAAGGCTTTTTTTTGCCTTTTTAAGAGATGTTGGTATGTCCTCTTTTCACAATGAAAATATTATGTTTCGTAGCACATACATTTTTAGTAGAGGTGGAGTACATCTTACTTATGCTGGCAGTAAGATTTTTCTGCGAAATATACAAAATGCATTGCAACCTTTTTTATAATTACATTAATATATTTTGCAGTAGGTGTTAATCATTTGAAGTTTTTGAAATACAAAAAAAACCCACCAAAAGGCTCTTTTCAGTGCCACCACTTCCTCCCATAGAAAGGTGCAATGGTTGTGATAGGGCAGCACTCCCAAAAAATAAATGTCTGCAGACTGTCCGCAGACTCCTAAAAAATGCACAGGGCCCTGCACTATTTATTTGTCACTTCTATTTTTAAACTGTGAAAGGCGACTCTGAAAAGAGCCTTTTTTTTGTTTTTTGTTGTTGTTTTATTATTTTTTTTTAACAACACACAAGGAAAGGAGGGGAAAGGAGGGTAAGGAAGGGACACCAACCATGGGGATAAGAAAGGGCAGGTGGAGAGAGGAAGATGTAGGGTGGGCCTTATTCAGGTAGTGGGCAGACCTTCTTGTGCTCCTTGACCGCAGTCTCAAAAGCACTCTGAAGATTCTCCCCCCTGCAGAGTACTGCCTTGTGAGCCTCGTAAGGTAAGGGTCAACAGCATCATGAATGGCCTGTGAGGCAGCTGGAGGGATGCGCTGTCCCACAGAAGTGTCTCTTGTGGTGGCAGGAGCGGAAACGGAGAATGTTGTAGAGGAACTCAACCTACTATGTTTATCACAAGGTACAACCTTGCGAATAGCCCCACCGTGGAATGACCTTAGGTGTCGCTTCATTGATGTCGTACCAAAGCTGTACGAACAAGGCCTCCCATGACTCAACACTATTTTTCCACTGATTGCAGGTGACCTTATTCGCACGTGCTTTTGGCACTCCATCAAGAGTGGTAAACAACCACCATACCCAAGACTCCCGGCGAGTGCTGGTAGTAGGGACTTCCACTACCTCATTGTCTTCATCCTCTTCATCCATCTCCTCTACATCCTCATGCCTGTTCCCCTCTGCAGGCCCTTGGGGAGGTGGTGGTGGTGGTTTAGGGGGTGGGGGTACTGATGCAGCAGAAGCAGCTATGGTCGCCATCTGGAAGACAGCAGGCAGAAATCACCAGCAATGCAGGCAGTCAATGCAGGTCTGAAGCAATGCTTTGTCAGGTAGCCAGAAGCACAATGAGGAGCAATTCAAGGGTGTGGCCTTTTATAGGGATGCTGGAGCGTGCTCCGCGAACACCCGCACTGTCCGCTGACACTTCGAACACCAAAAAAAAGGCTCAAAAAGTTCCAGAAAGTATGTAGATGGCCAGGGACATTGTCTGGGACATGTGCAATGGTACATTTTTACTGTAAAATACTTTGGATTGTCCAAAAAAGTACTTTTAAAATGTTTGGGGACCCGGACAGTGTCTGCAAATCAGGACACACACTCAGCGTGGGTGCGGTCACATGATGACGCCACGGACACCTTCGCGAAAAGGACGGCTGTCCGCAGGACACAAAATGTGCAGGGGGCATGTGTGCATGCGCGCGGGTGTTCTACGGACAGTGTTTGGGTCCTCAAACTAATTAAAAGTGCGAACCACATGTGACGGACAGTTACGGACAAGCGTGATGTTCGTAGGTCCTATGGGTGTGGTGCGCATGTGCGTAGATGTTCTACGGACAGTGTGGACAGTCCCATTTTAATTACAAACAGTACAAACAGGTGTAGTGTTCTTAGGCCACCTCCATTTTGGTTAATTGCGGACATTCCGGACATCGAGTGTGTTCTAAAACAGTTCCATTTTGATTGCGTGCATTACGGACAGGTATAGTGTTCTTAGAACACCTCCATTTTGGTTAATTGCGGTCATTCCCGACATTGAGTGTGTTCTAAGAACAGTTCCATTTTGATTGCAGACATTACGGACAGGTATACAGTTCTTGGGACACCTCCATTTTGGTTAAATGCAGACATTCCGGACACCCAGGCTGTCCACGAACACCCTAACTGCCTTTAAAAAAAAAAGACAAAGAGGACTGAATTAAAACACACATAATATTTTCTTATTGTGTACAAATATAACATTTTTGAAAGAGAGGGGGAAGCAGAAACTGACACAAATATAGGGGAAATAGGGGTTTGGAGAGGATGGATGGGAGGGGATGAAGGGATGGAAGTCCCATCATAACGTTTTTTTTGGTGGTGAGGGTTTGGGGATAGTTGACTGGGACATGGAGGGGGGGAACAGGTACATGTGGGACAATGATATTTAATTTTTTCTTTTATGTGGTCCTCCACAACATGTTTTAAAAGATTGATATTTTATTAGCATACCCATTTTTTGTTCCATGTGCTGCAGAGCATTTTCTAATGTCTCTTTTGCTATATTATTTTCACTGTTTGTATGGTCTGTTAAAAAAATGTGTTAAGTAAGCGCCTTGGATTAAGGCACTATATAAAACAATAAATACAAATAAAGTAATGACTATTAATTGGCTTATATAGAGAAGTGTCTACCATTAGTATAACAATAATAATAATAATAATAATAATAATAATAATAATAATAATAATAATAATAATCATAATAATCATAATAATCATAATAATCATAATAATAATAATATCACTGTTTTCACTCATTTCATCCTGTGGGGAATTTTATTCAAGCCATTCCAAAGTACTGGACATTTCTGTGTAAAATAAATATATTACTTTTAGTGTACCTAATACAGAAAGTTCAGAAATATATTTAAGAAAAATGAAGTTTGCTTACTAGTTTCTGGTAAGTTTTGTTATTACTGTTGTGTAGGGCTGCTGTTGCTTCTTGCTGTGCAGTTTCTGTGAGGTAATTATGTTGGAGGCATATCTTTTTTGTTTTGGTATATTCCATTTTAGTACATATGCTATTTAAATAGACGGTTGATGTGTTACATATTTAGGTTCCAGTTCTTATTTATTATTACATATAATCTGTTCATGTGCTGCTTTTTGAACTTGTTCAGGGTTTAAATGGCATGATAGAACAATCTAAGATACCCCCTGAGTGGACACACGCACAGTCTGCGGACATCAAAATCACTAGGGTTCAGTATATTCTATGTTACATGTATATAAAGTAAGGGAATCCTAGTAAAGATCTATCAAATTCACACTATGTATATGTACATTCAGTAAAAAAAAACTTTGATAAAGAGAGGTTATGGGTAAATTGCACTATTAAAAACCCATGAAATTCAGTAAAAAAACTTTGTTAAAGGGACGTTATGGTTAAGTTGTGCTACTAAAAACCTATGAAATTCAGTAAAAAAACGTTGTTAAAGGGACATTATGGTTCCAAGTAAAACCGAAAACCCCCTGATTTTCGCCAGTTATGGTAAGCTAAGCAATCATAACTCGCGCTTCCAACGTGCATTGCTAAGACTAACACCCAGGACATCAAAGATGACATCACAAATTTCTTCAAGCCATTCCAAAGTACATCCATTAACAATCTAGCACAGAGCACATACTTGGAAGAATATTAAGCAAAACTGCTATTTACCTTAAAAATGGCATCAGCTAGTGCCATCCCTCCTCCCCAAGAGCCACCACCACCAGCTGAATGACCTACAGAACAAAATAAGCGCAGTACTTCCAAAGACCATGAAGAAGACCAAGAAGCTGAGGTAGAGGAAGTGCCTACCGCTAGAACCCAGAGAGAATCATGGGTGTGGCAGTTCTTTACCACTGTTGGAAATCTACCAAAGACTAAAGCTACCAAAGTGAAATGCACTCAGTGCAACGTTGTACCCAGTCACAGACTACCTGGACAGTACTCTTACGGGACCACTTCCAGGCACCCCCAGACCAAATCCAACCACTGCTCTGCTCTCAGAAATGTTGTTCCTTTTTTAGCAAGTAGTAGGCTGTCTTCCGCCACTCATTTTCTTCAACCAATACTGTAACCACACAGCCTACTTCTGTGGGACACACAATCCCACCAGCTACCTAGAAAGAGATAAAAGAGGCTGTTGATCCATATCTTTCAAAGACAACAGTACTCTGTATATAATGCAGCACACCACTCTGCAGCGGGGATCAATTTTGAAGTGCTTTTGAAGCTATAATCAAGGAGCATGAGAAACACTGCCCCCTACCTTAGATGTAACACCCGTGCAACATCTTACCCTGTCCACCTGCTCCTCCATATTAGTGCTTAGTGTCTCTTGCCTCATTTCCCTCCCCATCTTACTTTCTGACCTCTCCTGCAAAAAATGAAAACATAAAAACAACACAAAAAAGTTTCCTTTAGGAACCACCTTTCTCAGTTAAAAAATAGAACAAAAAAATAATCTTATAGACTCCATCTACTTTACATTTCTCAGTAAAATAGACAGACTCAATAAGATTTTCTAACATTTCCATTAGCATTTTGTGTTATGCTAATGCCAATAAAGTGGCGTCCATCCCCTGTTCCAGAGGCTGGAACAGGGATAACAGCCCAGCAGCCCAAGTTATCAGCCCAAGCGAAGCAGGGATGAAGGCCATTAGCACCGCGGATAGCCAATGCTGTAACCCGGGGTGCTAAAAAAAGGATTTTCCTTCCTATGGCGGGACACACACAGCATCCCGCTGTAGGAAGGAAAATCCTTTTCCAAGATGGCTACCATGGAATGGGCAGGTGGGGTTCTATACAGAACACCTCTTCCCTTTCCATGGTGGCCTGCGGGAGGTGAACAGAAGGAGCGAATGCAGCGGCGGCACCCGCTGCTCCTGAAATAAGATAAGTAGGGGGTGAAAAAAAAAATGGGACAGAGAGCAGGCAGGAAGATGGTAGCGGAGAGAGCCGGCCATCAGGTGGCTTGGAATACAAGCTTCTACCAGCAGTTCAAGCCTGCATTCCTAGCTACCTGATTGGCTGCCTCCCAACCCAGAGTGCTAACGTACAATTGTATTTTCGAGAGAAATATAAAAAGACAGAAACAATTTTCCCATAAGCGATGGACCTTTATAACTATCCACAGTGTCCACAGTCCCATTTCCACACCATGGATCAGTAAAAGACCCAGATGGCATGAGCTCACCATCACACAGGCAGCCCTTCTACCCTTTTTAATTTTATATTTGTAATACTCCCCCAGTGCCTGCTTTCAAACAGTCACACATCCATCCACCAATCACTTCCAAAAACTGTACTTAGAACCCTATGACCATATTCAACTTCCACACACCAACTACCACTTAACAATCTTTTACAAATGTTTTGTATTTGCATTTCCCTTCCTTATACAAAAAGAATGTACACAATGCTCCTATAAATGAACATATGCATTGTGCAGTGAGAGAAGTGCATAAATAGAAGGGGCAGTACAGATGGGCAAGTGCTCATGAGAACCCAGGAGGGAAATTATACTGTATGCCAAGGTGGGACACCACTGGCTAACTGCTGGAGCAGAGGAGTCGCAAGTGTGGGCTGTATCTTAACCATAACAGTCCTTTAACAATGTTTTTTCTCTCAATTTAATAGGTTTTTATTTGTGAAAATATTTCATAGTGTCACACCACTGTATATACATTATTAATAATTCCTCTCTTCATATATATAAAGGAACTATACACCTCTTTTAAAAAACATATTTTTGCAATGCATACTTATGTCTGTCGTTATCAGCAGCACATGCTAGGGATGGAAATCCACATTCAATTTCCTATGGCATAAGGTTCTACCATGACCCCAGCTGAACCAAACCACCCCTATTATTCACTGCACCTACCCTGCATCCTACCTCAGTGTCCACTATACCCGAATAATGTGACCAATGGTCAGTGCTCATAGCTTGCAACCATGCCCACTCTCCAAGTCCATGGGGCATAGGCTTCAGCCATGCCGCTTTCCCCAATAAGCAAATCAGAGTACACATTTACGTTTGCCGAGGGCCAGGTCCCCTACCAAGACACCAAATTTATGTCACTAGTTTTTCCACTTACATTCTTCCACTTTCGAAAAATAAAACACCAGACATATTTCCAAAAACATGCTTTGAGGTCCTTCATAATGCTCATCTCACAGGTTTGTTGTAATCTAGTGCACCACTTCAGGCTGTAACAGCAAGCAGAATACTCTTTCCCTATTCAAACCTACCACTTCGGCCAGACCGAATGCCCAAATAAACAAATTACGGCACTCATTTCTCCTTGCTGATGGCCAGGCTCATTGCCCAGATACCAATGTTATAATACTCAGTTGTGTACTTACATTTTACACTTTAAAAAAAAAACTGTTTTTGCTTTCCAGTTCTTGCTGACCCTCCTCCTGCATATTTGCTGCAATCCCATCCAGCACTTCAAGCTGTACCCATGAGCAAATTTTATTTTTCCCTTTGAATCCAATTTCAAAAAACTTTAGCACATAGCCGGTCCCTGCTGGCCATGTCCACTTTAACCCCATTGCTGGTCCCTTGTGGCCATGGCCAGTAGCCAGATCATCGGGCAATGGCCTTACGCAATCACTCAGACAATCTTGCCACTGCCCATTGCCACAGGCTGTATCTCAGTCACCAAAGGTGTATCACTATTTTCTGTAGCTACATTATGACACTTTTTAAAAAAATTAACACAGACACATTTGCAAAACGATGCTTTCAGGTAGGTCCTTGACAATGATCCTTGCAGTTTACTGCAAATCCACCCATGTTTTATTTTTAAAAAAGTGTCAAAATGTACATACATACAATAGTCATATAACGTAGCCCCCACTTGACAAAATCTATTCAGACTTTGCAGAAATATTCAAGGTTGGGTCTATCATCCTTTTGAAAACTTTTGTCCACATTCATCAAATGGCAACAAAGTTATAAGCCATCTAGAAATGTTGAGACCCCCCTTTAATTTAGCTCCCTCTTGACAAAATACCACCAAACTTTCCAAAAACATTTATATCTAGATCTAAAATCTTTTTGCAAAACCATTCACAATCATGTCAAGAATACAATTCCAAAACCTCATGCAGTTTCATTGAGTGGTGCCAAAGTTATAAGCCATCCAAAAACAGCTTTTCAGCAACCCTGTAATGCAGAAATAGGCATAGATGTCCCGAGCATCTCAGATGTTTGCGAGCATCACAGGACTGCCCCAGACATCTGGACTGTTCGCAAACATCAGAAAAGGAAAACCACCTCTTTGGGGCCTTTTTAAGGCCATATACCATCCCATCCTCATCACCCCTCACCTCCCCAGAGATTGTCTGATTAGTTTAACAAGTGCAATGTTATGTTTTTTAATAGGGGTTCATTGCAGTGCTCACAGACAACAGCGGCTGTCCGTAAATTCAACATGGCAGGAGTTTCCAAAAATCTGACGCACCTCAGGCTTTTCACCATCCAATCAGCGGGTGCCTCCGATATCTGCTGACATCATGCCGCCCTGGCACCATTGGGAGGCCTATCCATGGACCGAACAATGAAGTAAGCCCACAGACCGAACCCAGATATCACTATTGTATTTTTACTTACTTTTTACCTACTACTGGATGGATGTACACCAAATTTACAAAAGCACTCTTTCCGGAGCAAGCTGCCGCTCCTGCCGCCAATTTATTGAAAATATGTCCTGCCGTTTGGGTTGTAGGCGTGAGCAAAATTATTTTTCCATTGTGTCCATGGGAAAAACCACACATTTTGGATCCTGCCCTGTAACTTTGCCCCCCTGCATGAAAATTCACCAAACATCGAAGAATCATTCTGACGGGGCCACATACTTTTGTTTGCAAAGTTTTGTGAGGATTCGTGCGGGGGGGGGGTAAAGTTATAAGCCACCCAAAAAGGGCTCTTCCTATGGGTTGATCAATTTAACCATAACTACAGGGCCGCTACCGCAGACCCTGTTATATATCTACAGAGGCAGACATGCATAATTCCATTGATGATTGATATGCCCCTGTGGCAACAAACCATTTTTAACTTCATGAGCTAGTGTCTTCAAATTTAAAGTAGGCACTGTTATTCACAGTGACAGTTCAGAAAACTGTTATCTAATAATATGCTGAACATATAAAGTAACATTTACAAATATCACAGTAGGGGAAGTGTGAACTCAAAACTTATGCAGATACTCTCAGACAACTCTTCTATATGAAGAATCTATCACTTCCCTGATCCTCGAGCAATGATTAAGGTGATGTTCTATTGCGCTAGATACACTATAGAAAATTGAAATGCCATTACTGATCTACCTAGAGATCCTAATACTGAAAGAACTTTTTTATACTTACTTTTTTGTAGACACACAAAGCATGAAGTATGAAAAAAATGTATATCAAAAATAAGATTTGCTACTCCTGATGAAGGGACTTAGACCTCTTTACTATATATAGGGGGGGCTGTTGCGCTCAATTAGAATGACCGCCTGAGTGTGATGCTCCGAGCTGGGGAAGACCTTTTTATCTGATCCTGCGTCGATGGTGCCGTGTTTTACATTCAGAATTCACGGATTGATTCTGACAGGATTGCTGCTGGTGTGACCCGACCGGCGTATGCCAGTGAAGTGCCAACACAGAGATATCTCTTTTCGAGATGTTGCCTGCCTTCCCTGAGGCACCCTGTTTCTCGCTTCCACAGTGGGCAGACTCCGCCTCATTGGAGTGCCAGGGACATCTGGCCTGGCCGGGGGAGGGGCGACCGCCACACAGCCCCGCGCACCCCGAGCTGAGCAGCGCTGTGCGGCCACAACTGTGAAATCTGACCCCTCTGCTTCTTACATGGTCAACACTGGTGCAGATGGCCTGGGACGACCCCTCCCTCCACCTTCACGCACCAAGATCCTGATGGCAGCTCTCTGCCCTGGGACTGCGTCTCTAGTTCCTCAGCTGCCGCAGCTCTGCTATCGTGCCGGCAGGGGGCCTCAGGGCACGGGTACCCATTCCAACGGGCCATGCCATCACCCTGCGAGCTGGAGCTTGGGTTCCGCTGGTCCACAGAGGGGTGACACATGGAGAGCCCGCTGTTCCATTCTCCATGATTACAGGTTAAGGGGCCCCTGTTTACAATGCCGCTTGTAATGCTGTGACAAACAACACCTTGCCTCTACGTCTGAGCTGCTGTCATCTGGGGAGTGTGGAGGGTGACTTTTGTGGACCGCTGAATGACCCAGACATTCCAATTGCAGCATTCCTTTATCTGGTCACAGTGGCCCCACATGCTTACTGCCTATGGTTCCTTTGGTGTAACGGATCCGGTGGCTGACATCCCAAATATCTCTGGCCTGCTGGCACTGTGGGAACCCTGTACGCTACGCTTAGCTGGGTACTCACTCTGCATAAACCATTTGCTGTATCAATGGAATCTTCACCGCCCTCGGGCCTAATACTTACCTGGGGTGATTCTGCTGCTGCCCATGTGGCCTGGTGCTAGTCCCAGCACAGCATAGTGCTGGGACTTGCCTTTCCCCCTAACACCCGATCATACATGGGAGGCCAAAAGCCACTCGGAAAGTGACCGGGACATTCCTACTAGGCATATCAATTTGCGTTGTCACTCAGGGTGGCCTGCTTCACTCAGGGGAGAGGATCTTCCCCCACTGAGACTTTTTTCTGGGACTCGTTGCTTGGATCTGTGCCCTCTCTCGCTGGGGTGCTGTGTGCCTACCATATCATCCTCCAGGTACGCCTGTCCACGATTGCTGCACTTCTACTTCAGACCTACTTAACCTTACAGCGCTCTGAGACGAGTGACCTTGCGCCCTACCACCCAGCGAAGGAATATCTTGGGCATCCTTGTCAATCATCATTGCTCATTAGACAGGGATTACCGTCCTGGCTCTAGTTCTGCTGCACCCCAGGGAGCTGCAGAACTTTGCTTCCCACATGGTCGGACGGAATCTTGCAAAAAGGAGATAATAAAAAGAAAAAGCAGAGCTCCAGTAACATGTATATTACAGCAACATCAAAACCGAGTGACCCCCAATGTCTGACTTCACTTCTACATTCACTCCAGGTTGTTCTTCATTGAAAGCTTAATAGTACCAAGTGGGGATCTGGGCCTGGATGGCTGGAGCGACCACACACCACTAGTTCTGTCAGACCGACAGTCATTCAGTTCCACCCCACGAGATTTGCTCGTTAGGTCTCATGCATTGATAACGTTCAACAGTACAAAAGGTGGACCCGGGCCGGACCGAATGGTGCGATGGTGCACCACTATACCCATCAGATTGACTGTCATCCAGTCCTGACCCAAAGTTTGTTTCCTTGACTCTTATGTATTGTTCTAATATTGTGCATGTCACAAAGCCTAGTTAATATGTACTGTTCCAGCATTGTGCACCACATACTGCCTAGTTAACATCCCACTTCAGATGTATTGCCACTCATGGCCGATGCACGGCCCCCCAGACGATGCTGCGGCTGCTTCTGGTTCGGTTAAAGGGTTTTCGGATGTCACCTCTCTGATTGGGGGAGGGTTGGGGGTATGGATTGGTTGGAGGGGGTATAAAGTTGATAAAAGGCTTTACGAGTGACTGAGAATCAGAGTACCTAAATGCATCCAGATTGGCATCACCAGATTGAGGCCCCCACACATTTGTTTTAGACTCTGTAGCTCATGTTCCGGTATGGGCAGTTGCCTACTGTTACTGTTTCCCCAACTTAATGGCTGATGATAGCATTGTCTGCATGAGCTGGAATGTCAGGGGGCTGGGCAATCACACTAAAATGCATAAATTGCAGTTATAAACAGAACGGCACAAAGTCAAACTACTCTTTCTGCAAGAAACGCATGCTCTGTCCAGTGGATGTGGAAGGTTTGCAAGATCATGGGGTCCCCAATGTAATTACACCAACTACTCCACCCAGAACCTTGGAGTCATGATCATAATCCATAAAAGACTCAAATTTCAGCATAAAGCATCTCCGGGAGACCCCCTGGGATGCTATGTATTAGTATTTGGTTCTTCTTAACATTTATGGTCCCAACATTGACGACCCCGACTTTTACACACATCTATCCTCTCTTCTGGCTGGATTCCCTTTGGTCCCTATCCTCTGGGGTGGGGACTTTAATACCATCCTAGACATTAACCTTGATAGATCAGGATCCAGACCCCACCAACTCTCCAAGGCAGCCAGGACCATCATAGAGATCCAGGCCCAATTAGTTATTTCTGATGCATGGAGGCTAATTCATCCCAATTCCCAAAATTATTCCTTTTACTCCTCTGTACATGATTCGCATTCACGCATTGACAGATGGCTCCTCTCGGATGTACTTCTCAGGTCTATTACCCACATGTCTATCCTTCCCAGAACATTATCATACCACTCCTGGTGATGGTCTTCCTCAGGTGGAGTGCGGACAATCCAGGGGCTCACTCATGGAGGCTAAATCCCCACTCTTTACTGGCTATTGCCTTCGAAACTGAACTGGGGACTTCCATTGATGACTTTTTTACATTAAACACTGGTTCTGTTGAGTCGCAGGCCACCCTCTGGGAGACATTCAAAGTTTACATCAGGAGCATTGCAATCTCCAAGGAGGTAGGTATTCTTAAAGTTCTTGGTTGCTAGGCAACTGAAGCCCAATTTGTTTCCGATACATCCGCCTGCAGGCAGATACGCCGGCTGCTCACCGAAGGCCAAGACAAAGGCCCTGTTTGCCCCTGGGTCCAGTTCAGCCACGACCAACGTCGGAGAGTGCAGGAACCCCAGCCCAGACCTGAAGCACCTGGATGAACCCGATGGCGATGCTGGATTGATCGCTGGATGGATTAAGGGTGAGGAATCCCCATCCACACCAATGCCCACATGGCACATCAGCACCCCTGTGAGCCATAACTCTGTCTTTGCCCCATCTGCGCCAGAGTTACCCGCAGCATACCTGCAACCCTGCACATTGTTGGTGCCTGACCCTCGGCTTTCCTTCCGCCTGGCCCAGTAATGTCGGGCGCTGTGCGGCGCGAAAGTGAGGCTCTGGCCTCGGAGCTTGGATCCTAGGCAACTGAAGCCCCATT
The DNA here is from genome assembly GCF_040938575.1 of Ambystoma mexicanum. Classification (NCBI taxonomy): domain Eukaryota; kingdom Metazoa; phylum Chordata; class Amphibia; order Caudata; family Ambystomatidae; genus Ambystoma; species Ambystoma mexicanum. The sequence continues at coordinate 378,865,874 of NC_090927.1, read as the reverse complement.
TGTTTCTGATACTTCCGCCGGCAGGCGGATACGCCGGCCGCTCGATGAAGGCCAAGACAAAGGCCATGTTTGCACCCTGTTCGCGCAACTGGAGCGCAAGAGCGAACACCTCCCAGACTTTTGCCCTATATCTATACAGAGACATCTGCCCGTGCCCTACACCTTCCAGGCATAATAAGGTATTGCTCCTCGCCATCTTAAACATTTACACCAGCGTCTCCGCCCACAACACTATGGTGTCTCCCTGCAACACGCCTCAACAGAATATTGCTATAACTATTAACTATTAACATCATCTATGAAATTCCATGTACCACATACGGCTATTCACCAAGATCTGATCGTTTGTTGTGCACCTATTAACTATACCGTAATACTTTGACAAATGGCTTTAACCGTATTGCACGACTTGTGTCCTAGCCCATTGAGTTCCTAAGTGTACTTAGCCTAGTGCATCCTGGACTACTCGGACGGCAAAGCTGCTCCTTCTGAGTCTATTGCTCACCTGCGCCACCCATAATATTTCACTCACTTGTCTCCATTTAAACCCAAGTGTCAACTGTTGCACTCCAGGCATTGCTCCTATGTGCTACCCAATGTATACTAGCATTGCATGCCATCGAATTAGCGCCATTCTGGCCCCCATTGCTAAATTTGAATTTAGGTGTGCCTTGTTTATACTTTTGAATTAGCGCCATTCTGGCCCCCATTGCTAAATTTGAATTTAGGTGTGCCTTGTTTATACTTTTGAATTAGCGCCTTTCTGGCTCCCATTGCTAAATTTGAATGTAGTTGTGCCCTTTTTGTGCCTTTGAACGAGCCCAAACTAATGCTCATAACGCCTCAGCCAATTTTGCACCTTCTCCATGAATCGTAGCCTGGTCTAAACCAGTGATTTGCTCTTGCTTAGCGCCTAACTGCTATCAATGGTAACAGCCGACTGTATACTGATTATGCCCTACTTGCCAAATTTGCCAAATTTCACATCTAGGTTGCAGCATATTTGTGCCTCGCAAATTGCCCAATATCAGTAAGCTCAGGCTAAGTTGCCCACTATCATAACAGAATGCAGGCACTGCTAACTTTAACTATGTTCCCATTCTGCATTATACCATCTGCCACCCCTTGCACTAAAGGTCACTACATTAAGCTTGGCGAAGGGTTAGGTAGACTGAAATGCCCTCGCCACCACCCTATCCCCTGCCCTACACCATTCCTTCCCACACTACCCCCTTTTCCCACACTTATCAAAACCAAACTACACCCAGCCTCCACTATGTGCACTACACATGATAAGTTGCCTCCCGTGCCTATAACCTCAACCGCCTCCCCTCCCAACATCTCTAAGCGCAACGAGAGACTAACCAACAGACTGCCGTCCAGCAGGCACTCAGCAGTAGAATTTACCCATAAGCTCATCCGTTTAGTTCACAACAGTTGCACTGATAATAATCGTAGGCGATTTAAGGAAAGGTGTACAGCCCCATGGAACAACCTAGGGGACATTAGCCCCAGTCCACCAATGAAGGACCCACAAATAGAGCCCACTAAGGGAGCATTACTGAATGTCAGGTCACTGGTAGCACACGCAACTGAGATTGCCGACACTATTATGAACAATAATCTTGACTTCCTTGTAATAACAGAACCCTGGCTGCATGAGGCAGCAGGCCCTTCCATTGCCCTAGCTGTCCCAGACAATTACTCCATACTCCGTGTAGACAGACCCACGGCTCGCGGAGGAGGAATAGCCATTATCTTTAAAGCCACTCTCAATATAAGACTAGCCACCCCTACGTCGCTGGCATCATGTGAACTCCTCTCAGTTAAGTTCCAAACCTCACCTAACAGCACTATCACACTACACATCATTTACAGGCCTCCAGGACCCCCTGCGTCCTTTGAAGAAGATATCACAGCCCTAGCAGCCGACACCACCAAACCCACGGTGCAAAATATCATTTTAGGAGACTTCAACCTCGGTTGTAAGGACACTAGCGACCCACACGCCATATCTCTAGCCTCTGCACTACTAGAACAAGGCTATACTCAAATTAGCACCAAACCCACCCACAAAAAAGGAAGGATACTTGACTGGGTTGCGGTTCTCAATTGCACCATCACCCTAATAGATCCGACTCCACTAGTATGGTCAGACCACCACCTTATCACCTTTGAATTACTTATCAACAACTTGGAAAAGAAAAAGCCCATTATTGCTCCCCCTGCCTCACAAGGAATAAACGTAACATCACAGCAGATGCTCTAGTTCCTTTGGTAGCCCCTATACTCAATGCCATACCGGACTCCAACGATCCTAACACTCTAATCAACATTTATAACGAGACCATGACTAAAGCCATTGATGCTATTGCCAGCTAAAACTACGAAAAAGCAAACCCAAAGCCGATGTTAACTTGTGGTTCACTCCAGAGCTAAAAACACTCCGTACTGAAAAAAGAAAATGGGAATCTCGCTGGAAATCATCCTGTACACCTGAAAACAAAAATTACCTTGCCATTATCACTGCCACCTACAAAAAGAAATAATCCAGGCCAAAAAAGAAACCTATAATGACAGAATAGCCCAAGCCAGCTCCAGTACTAAAGAATTATTCAACATTCTAAGAGAACTAGAGAACCCCAACCCACCGCCAGATACATGCACCAAGCATAAAGCCTGGTGTACCAGCATTCAGAATGCCCTCTCCAATAAAATTAAAGGACTGCAGACCAAAATAGCTGACAAAGGATCCCAACTAACAGTCATTATACCTGCACCTACCCCTACCACTCAGATCAACTCAGGTTTCACATTAAAAAAAAGTCACCATTCCTGAAGTCCACAAAATCATTGCATCTCTTAAACCATCTAACTGTAAGGGCGATAGCTGCCCAGCCCAGATCATAAAAGATGCCGCCCGAGACCTTGCCCCATTCATCACTAAAGTTGTAAACTCCTTCTTTAACAACGCCGTCCCTAGTAGCCTCAAACAGTCTTGGGTTCTACCACTATTAAAAAAACAGACCCTTGGCCCGGCTATAACCACTAACTACAGGCCAATCACGACGGTCCCTTTTCTACTGAAAATCTTGGACAGAATAGCCTACCTGCAAACACAAGACTTTCTTGAAGCTCACAAATTACTTGGTACCCGGCAATCTGGCTTCAGACCCCAGCATGGAACGGAAACCACACTTGTCGACTTCAAAAGCCAGATCGATGAATTAAAAGACAAAGGAAAGATGCCCATCCTACTTCTACCCGACCTCTCTGCGGCCTTTGATCTGGTGGATCACTCCATACTTTGTAACCACCTATCCTCAGCGGCCCATTTCTCCAGTTCTGCAGTTGCCTGGATCCAATCTTTCCTCGCTAACAGAACTATGCGCGTGTTCTCACCCTCAGCAGCTGCTGACCACATCCCTATCACCTGCGGAGTCCCTCAAGGATCCTGCGTCTCGCCCACTTTGTACAACATTTTTACAAAGCCACTTTTCGACAAACTGGACCGTCTGAGTGTCACCTACACAAACTATGCGGACGACACCCAGATACTCCTACCCCTTTCAGGAACCTATGATATAGACGTTGCGCGGATTAACGAAGTCTACATCATCATTCAGGCATGGATGGCCACACATGGCCTCTGCCTGAATGATGATAAGACAGAATTTCTCCTAGTCGGATCATCTAATAACCTTCTCAAACTAAGTCCTCACTACACAAATATCCTCATCGATGGAAACAGTATGGATTTGTCCTTCACAACCGACCACAGCCCTTACTTGTGATGGGCCATTCACATTCCTTTCTATGTTTGCAAGCTGTACAAAAATGTATCTGTGTGTGTGTTTGTGTTCCCTACCTCGCCTGGGTTGCGGGAGAAAGATTCAACCGTGAGGCCTCATTTTTTTGTGCACCCTGCACAGCCTGCAAGGATTCAGGCCTACCTTCACAAATCCATTTTATATATATATATATGTTGTGCGTATGCAATGTTTCCAGTTGGTGTCTTAAGAAGCTCACTAGTTATTTGTCTCATCAGATCCTATAATAAGCCTACTCTATTCCATTCACATGTACCCACAAGTCTCTCCCCTACCTCCCCATACCCGCTTATATTTATTTCCTCCATATTAATACACTCTCCGCAGTCGGAATCATTTGGGAGGGGCTGGGATCTGAACAAGCATCCTAACAAAGACTTTAGAATTGGGAAGGAAAGCCCAGGGGAAGGGAGTAATTCCCCTGGCATTGTGAACTGTTTTAAGAAGCCTAATGTTTTGAATTGTGTTAAGAAGCCTGACATTGTGAACTGCCGAGAGAAGCCAGAGAAAGGCCAAGGGACATATGTGGCACTGCCAAGACAACCCTGAGTCAAGAGGGTCACCAGTTTCTTTAGTTTAGCCTCAAGTGAAAGGGATGGAAATAGGTTTATGAAACAATATGGTGGACTATATACTTTTGTCAGACATCCTGATGGTCCTTAGTGTTTGCGTTTAGGTAAGAGAAACCCCTCTTAGTAATAGGGCTTTCCCATATTTCATTTTAATAAAAGTCTTTGGCAAGAATCATACCACCTTTTGGGTCCGACTCTTGCTTCTGCATCCTTATAAGGGATTAACATCACCTTTACTGCACTGCAAAATACAACCTAGTTTCCTTCTCAAACAATATTAGCAAATGCAGTATTACCACACATGTGAATACGCACTTCCCATGGAGTCCAATAGGACTAGAAAATGGAGAATAACTGGAAGTCCTGCATAACTCTAAATCATGCAAACCATTTATGTTACCACTTGAGGAAAGGATATTTGTGCTTGGATGTATTTCCAAATGTAATCCCAAACGAGGCCCTATGGGTTTAAAATGGACAGAGCAATACTGCAATTGCAAATTGGATGATGCTGATGATGAAATATATGTTACTGGTACCAGGTTTACAACAGAAACTAAGAAACTAAGAATTACATATTTAATGACATTACAAATTACATAAGTGTTGACATATGTGAAAAGCAGGTAGTTTAATAAGTCAGAACACTGAGAGAGGGACTTGCACAGTCAAATTCTATTCAAACACTGCTTTTTCCTTCCTCTTTCCCCACAATGTCTCAGTGGTTTTCTACCTTGGAAACATGACGCAAGGGAAAGGTAACTTTATTATTATGGGGATCAAAAGTGGCAAGAGACAGCCAGGAAAAATCAGCATTACAGGTGATGTGGCAAGATTACTATGCTATGTTATGCATGATTGCTATGCTATGTTATGCATGAGTGATATGCTGCCATGCTATGTTATGCAGGATTGCTATGCTATGTTATGCTATTCTATGTTATGCAATACTATGCTATGCTATTCAATGCAACGTGATGCTATGGTATGCTACATTAGGCTCTGCCATATAGTTAGGCCTCAGAGCCTCCATGTCACCTCCCTCTGCCTCTCTGTGCCTGCTCTACACGCATCACCCCGGACAGGCCCAAACCGCTCCTAGGGCAGAGGACACGTCAGATCTTCACTTCCGCTTATTCTAGTATAGCTGTAGTCCCACATATAGGAGATAACAGCAGGGGTTTCTGCAAATGCCACTTATTCATAATACAACATGATGTCCTTGTAGGTCTGTGCCACAAGGTCACAAGTGAGATGTTGACAGTTCTTGCCAAAGATCTGTAATATCATGCCAAGCAACACCCCATTGTGAAAGTACTGAAACATATTAGTGTTTGCCTATGATATGCTATATAAACCACCACTCTAGGGTGGGGGCCCTAGAGAGGTCTCCATCTGCCAAACTGCTGAACACTTGCTTGCTGTGTTCCCTGATGCTCACTCTGTATGCCGTGTATTTGTAATCTAATACAGGAAGCATGATTTACCACCAGTCTGTTTCTGTCCCCTTATTTGCTCTTTGCCACTACAGACATGATGCAGTGAGTCTGGCAAGGACTGTGCAGGAGTTATTCTGGAGGGCTGCCATCAACCACGACTGCTGGCCAACTCAAAGGTTCCTCATCATACAACCACAGGGCGCTGTTGAAGGCCTGGCACGCCGGTTACCTGTAAAGGTGGCAAACTCAGTTATGTTATTGAGAAGTGGCCCTCCGGGAATTCTCTGTCACAGCGCATGGCCATGAACCTGTTTGATTTCCCTCAGACTGAGTGGTAAATACCAACCTTCAACTTATGGTGCTGTGTTTTTCTCGGCACTGCATGTTATTTTGACTAAAGTTTATTTGCAATGTTGTGCATGCTCTCTCTCCTTACACGCCCTGGTGTTTCGTGTTTGGTATTTGTATGTGATAGCTGCACGGTGGAGAGTTTCAGCTCTGCCGAGCGCTTTTGTCGTGTTTGTCTATGGTCTCTCTATTTTGGAAATCTAGGCGCTAGTTGCTGGTTTCAATGTGGAGCTCAAATTGATTAACCAAGAATGAGTGAGGCGAGTTATCTTGCACATATTATTTTTTTTTGTTTCCATCTATTGACAGATAAATAGTATTAGAAGTAAGTGTACAGTTTGTGGCAAGCAAATAGATACACATATATTGCCCCATAGTGTTCCAGAGTATAGCACAGCAGTTCCCCTGTTTTTGACCACAACCCCTTCTTCCCTGTATCAGTACAGCATGATACGAACGTGAAAAGCACTGGCACAGCTGAACATCGCAGTGGAAAGTTTACTGTTCAAATGTTTAATGTTTTCGCTAATGTTCTCGACAAACATAAAATAATGATAAAGTCAATCTCTGAACTACAGAATGCAGGAGAGGTGTAGTTCTTTTTGAAAGGGCCTTTCGGGTTAACAATTGATCTATCGTGTAATGTCATTTCTTTCTATTTGTCATGTTCTGTATGAGAATAAATAAAGTGCTTTTATTCCTACTACTAGTAAATTTGGTATTGCATGTTGCATTCGATGTGTGGATTATAAATTGGTGAAGTTAGGTTTGACAGTTTAGGTTAATGTTGGTGCTGCTTCTCGCACTGGTTAAAGAGGAAGTTTAGAACCTCATTGCATTTTTCTTGTGATTTAGGCAGAAGGCCACCGTGTGATGTCACAGTCGATTTCTGGTTTTCAAGCTATTGAGACATGATGCTGTCTCCTGGGTGAGTAAGGCTAAGGGTTGCTACACACGTGGTTTATATGTGCCACCACATAGACACGGTTTGTGGCTAGGGGGTCCAGGTGTGCTGTCACATGAGTTTGGGCACTGGTTCTGAGGCATTTGACACTGGGTGGCTATTTAGTGTGCTTTCTCAGAGGAACGTTGCTGATAGATTGTTGTGCATTCCTGTGGGCTGCTGTTTCTGTCGGTGCAGCTGACAGGGTTGTCTTGTGTTTTTTTCTCTGCTGCCATGTTATTCAGCTGTGGTTTGCCTTGCCACACATTCAGAGGATCACCGTGGTATGGCATTACCACACATATCCTTGGCTTAAGCCAGACATCTTTAAATGTGCTGCCTGTGGGCTTGCCAGGTTATAGCATTGCCTTATTCCCTTGGGTTTTCATGTCATTGTGAATCTTTGGGGTTGATGAATTGACTGTGTTTATTTTCTTGATTTATTATGGGCACTGCCAAGATTTATTTTGCCATTTTTCACTGACGCCCTGCCTATGCCACAGTGAACTTAGTGCTACAGAAACACCTATTTGCTTTACTTACAGACACAGGGGGGGCGTGATTGACAAGAAAAGACTTCCTGCACAAACACATTTGCGTAATTTGCCTCCCACCTTCATTGCTTTGCCTACCACAAGACTCAGAGACTTGCAGTCTATATCTGTGTTCTAGTTTCTGCTAAAAAGACGATGTGGATGTACTTGAGGCATTTGATAGTTAAATGCCAATGTTATTGTTGAAGCACCCTGAAACGGTTCCTTTGCCGATCTTGTCTGAATTTACACTCTTTGATTTCTACACTTAGCAATAGGCTCTGAGCTTTCCACAACATGACTTACTCCTGCAGTAGGGACTGATGCCTTCTTTATGTTTTGAACAGATGAGGCAATCACCTGTAAATATTTAAAAGTTGGAATTTTTTACGCAGGTTCAAAGGGAGTTTAAGTGTCTACTTGAGTGGTCGTTTCATGCGGATCACCTTTTTGTCTTGCAGGAGGCTTTTGAAAAAAGAAAGTATAAAATGTCTTTTGGTCATTGGTCAGCTTATTTTGCTTGGTACAAAGTGTCTACGGGCAGATTGCGCAACAGTCAGAGTACATCGCTTAAGAACTCTCAGGCTAAGTTAGAGAAATAATTTGAGCAGCACAGGCATCACTCAAGGCCAGCCTGTAAACACACTTGCAAAACAGGGGTTGAATGCAAGCTCAGTCACTGCTTTTGACTCCCTCCTCCTTGATGGCTTCAAAATCATCTCCAAGCCTCGATCTCACCACACTCGTGAGGGTTATCTTAATCTACCATGAATGAATGCCTGCTTCCATCTTACCCACCCAGCACTACTCTTCCTTTGAAAGCCTGGTTTGCAAATTAGTCACCTCTCCCATCGCCACCCTGACCATTGCTACCATCTACCGGCCTCTAGGTGGCCCCACCACGTTCCTCTCTGTGGGCTGATATCTGCTCTTCCTTACTTTCTACCACCTCCAACCTTCTCCTCCTGCATGATTTCAATAACCAACTGAACTCCCCTGGCTCTGCATCCACTCTCATCACAGACCTCTGCACCTCCCGTTCCCCTCTCCATTCTACCTTCTGGGCCAACCCACTTAGCTGGACACACTCTTACACTCTGACCTCTCTATCTCCCCTCACTAGTTGCCCCTCTCTCCTGGTCAGATCATTCTCTCCTCTGCTCCCACTTGGGACCCTTTGACCCTCTGACCGGCCACGAAATATTCCTCCATCCTCGTTCACTAACATCTGCCTAATGAAAAAGTTTCAGATGCTGCCTTTGCTTCCACCTTCATTCCACCTCATTCCCCTACCACTGATACTACTTCTGACTCTACTCTGAGCAACCTCCACCTTTCCATCACCAATACCCTTGACATTCTTGCCCCAGTCATGAGGATCCGCCTGAAACTTGCCTCTAAGCGTAGCAGTTGGGTGGCAAACGTCAGGCTCACCCTGTGACAAACTGGCCTGCTGCTTGCTCCAAAGATAATACAGACTCTGAATCCACATCAAGAAAAGAGCCTACATACACACACCGGTTTCCGGTGCATCCAACAACACGGCTGAACTTTTCAAGATCAGCAGCAAACTAGGCAAGACTTCCACTGTCTCCTCCTCCCCTTCTCGTTCCCAGGCCCTCTGCAACACACTGGCCACACACTATGCCACCAATACTCAGCACATCCTGAACACCTTGCTAGCCAAACTCCAAACCCATCCCTCACCCCCTTGCCTCCCTTGGCCCCTCACCCTCCTCCTCCTTCCTACTTCTCCTCCTTCTCCCCTGTCACAGCTGAAGAAGTTACCAGAGTTGTCTGCTCCATGAGGGTCTCTTCTAAACAGGTTTTCCCTTGCTCATCCAGAAACAACATTGGCTCCCTTGCCTCCACACTCGCTGATTTTCTGCAATCACTCTTTTGACAGTGGATCTTTCCCCTCCGTCCTTAAGCACTCCCTTATGTGCCCGCTCCTGAAAAAACCTTCAGCAGACCATACCTGGCCTACAAACTACCTACCTATTTCCATCACCCCCTTCCTGGGTAAGCTGTTGGAGGAGCTGGCATTACCCCAAATCACCCCACATGCCAAACTTGTTTATGGTCTCCACGAACATCAGTCTGGATTCCAAGCATCCAGAGACACGGAAACTGCTCTTGTGAACACCTATGAAGAACTTCTCACATCTCTGGACTCCAACTGCCCTTCTGTCCTCATCCTTCTCAATCTCCCCTCTGCCTTTGACACAGTCAACCATTCCATCCTCATACAAAGGCTGCACAATACCCTTGGTATCTTGGAATGGCCACTTGACTGGCTGACTTCCCTCCATACTGACTGCTCTTCCCAAGTCATCGTGGACACCTTCTCATCTCTTACCTCCTTCTCCAGGGTTCTATCCTCTCCCCTTGGCTCTTTAACATCTACCTTGCCCTGCTTGCACGCTTCATCTCCTCCTTCTTCAATTTCTAGTATTACACAAACGACACACAGCTCTGTTTCAAACTTCATGCTGTCCCACTTGCACCCTTCATCATCGCTGACTACCAATCTGTCATCCAGTCCTGGTGCACCTCCAACGATTTCTGCCTCAACGGCTGTAAAACTGAGATCCTTCCTATTGGGACCCTGCTCCATCCTTCTTCCCTTCACTCTGGCCTTCCTCCTTGGGCTCTCCTCCTGCTCCTTCTTCTGAAGCCAGAAACCTTGGAGTCATCTTTGACTCCTCTCTCTCCTTCCTCCCTCACACTCAGGACATTGCCAAGAAGTCCCACTTTCAGCTCTTCCTTCTCAAAGGAATTCTCCCTTTCCTCACTTTCCCCCAGAGACTCTATGTTACCCAAGCCCTGGTTCTCTCTCTAGGCTTGACTAGTGCAATAGCCTCCTCATGAATCTACCTTCTTCCACTCTGCAACCCCTCCAGCTAATCCAGAATAGGGCAGCAATACTTATCCTTGGTCTTAAACCCAGGGACCGCATCTCCCCTGCCCTAAAAAGTCTTCATTAGCTCCCGGTTGTTGCACAGATTAAATTCAAATCCCTCTGCATAATCCACAAGGCTGTCTGGGCCCAGGGACCACACTATCTCCAACATTATCATACTCTCCCTCTAGACCACTTTGTTCCTCTGGCACCAACACTTATGTGTAAAGCGATTTGCTAAGGGGGGGTAGGCGGTCGATCGCTTTCCTCAGCTGGCTCCCGCCTATGGAACAGCATCCCCCTGCCTCTGTGCCTTGAACAGGGCTTTCTTAAATTCCGGAAGCTTCTCAAGACCTACCTCTTCACCTCCTCCTTCCCTTCTTCACTTCTCTGCTAATCCCACAGTTGCTGTGATTGGTGTCTGGGACCCTTATGCATCCTCAAGGCCTCTGACCTCCCACACCCAATCTGCCCAGCTGCTGTCCACCCCAGCACTTGCCATGTCACACCCTACACCTCAGAGGTTCGCACTTGCCCCTAACTTAGCCCCTGGCCTTGTAGCGCTCATCAACTCAAGCACTTCATCTGTGGCTCACCCATGAGCCCTGACTCCCCAGCATTTACATCCTCTCCCTTTTTCCTTGGTAAACTTGCATGTTCTGAATACTCACAAGGAATAGTAGGTTCGTCCTTCATCCTTTTCTCTCCACCGCTCTTATTAATTATTGTGTTTTGTAATGTATTTCTCTCCTTTGTTCCTCCCTTTGCCCTGTGAGCACTTTGAAACAGTGCCTTACAAGCAAACAATAAATAAATAAATAAATAATGTATGTGCAACGCTCGCTACACACTGTGGATGCCTCAACAACCTCCGCTCCATCTGCACTTATGCCTAGGCGCACCTTACCTCAGGCTAATACTGATGTGGACCTATGAGGAGTAACACTCCCTTGCGTTCCACTGACTTATAACAATTCCCCACGTTGCCTGACAACCACCACTGCTTTCATGGAACATTTAGACACCGTGATTGGCTCTTATGATCCCCACATGGGGGGCCCTTAAACAACTCCTACGAGCTGTGCTCGAAGAAACTCTATACAAAAACAAATTATGGAAAAACTGCAATGGCCTGACACTAGCGGAAGGTGAGGCTATTACTGCTAATATTAAGGTTCTTACCGCCCTCATCAAAGTAAATACTTGGTCGAATTTGAGTAACAATCGCATCTTTCAAACAGAATGATTGTGAGCACATTATGACTGCCTATCTAGACTGACTGACTGTTTTTGCCACATTTTTGGTGTTTGTCTACTTCTGAAAATTTCAAACAATATTCAAAATGTTCGGGTGGGGGAGACAAGCTTAATCTCTTGAAAAAAAGCACAAAAAGTAGCTCAAGATTTCTATGACAAACTCAAACGCCAGGAGCAAGATGGGCTACCCGCCTCAGGGTTTTGCAGATGCAACAGGCTCTTCAACAGACTGACTCTGGGGGCCGGTGACGCCTGGGTACTCACACCAAACCTATGCCAAACAGAATCCTCTGCTGCCTTTCCACCAGGGACACCAGCCACAACAGATTTTGGCACACCCATTTGTGCCTGCCCAGCAACCCATGCCAGGGCAACCTCTCTGTCTGTATTGCAAGGTCCTACCAACACTTCCAGACAACGACAATATGGTCTCACTACTACTCACAGTGATTTCATTCCTCTTAATAGTTTTATTTGTCTACCCTACACCCACACCACCTGCCCCTTCACCTCATCCTCCCTTCCTGCTGGTGGGGGGGGGGATACCAGGACATTCAGTTCTCCTCTGGTCCACAATGACATTTCCAGAGGGACCCAGCTGTGCTGTCTGCTGCTTTGCTACCACCGGACTACTTGACACTGGTGCCAGGCACTCCACGCTGGAAGCTGCTGGATTTCTAAATGTGGATGTCTCCAAGGAAATTGTCAATGCTGTTGCAATATCCTTCACCATTATCCCAACCCGGTATCACCTGAATATTCTGTTACCATTAGTCCAATCACTGATCACCACACCTTTCTGTTAAGCTCTTGCTCACCTACTAAGGTGTTAGGTATTGATCTGATATGCAAGATGCATTGTACCATTGATTGTTCTCCTGATGATTTTTATCTAGAGGTTCCACAATCTAGGTAAGCTGAATGTTGGGTTTTCAATAGCCCACTCACGAGGAGCCTCCTACAAAGCCTCCTTCACTACTAACAACCGCACAATCTACACAGATACAACACCTTATTGACTCAGTGTCAGTGGCCCCTGGGCAGCACATGGCAATAAGGTAGGACACATTTTCTCTGATTAACCTGTTTGCATCACTCTCAATCCAGGGGTGCCTCTCACACATGTGCCCAAGTACTGAATATCACCTCAAGCAGAGGAGGGTATCAAGCATGTCAACTCTCGCCTCTTTTTATAGACTAGTACTCCCTCTTTCGCTTGTCCCTGGTCCAAAAGCATATCTTATTTCTGAGTTTCCATACTCTCTGTTGCCTCTTGTTCTCGTATTATTATCCTGTTTCCAAACACTTCATCCACCCCACACTCACATTTCTCTTATTTCTGGTTTTTCTGTTTCCAGACTCACTTCTATTATTCCTCCTCATCCTATGTGTCCGGAACACACTATGATCCATCTGTTTCTTGTCCTTGTTTCTCCTCAATGATTTCAACTCGCTCCATCAGTCTGTTCTACTCCCCAATGATTTAGCCTCTCTCACTTGGTCCAGACAAACTGTACCACTGTGTTCTCGCGTTTCTGATGTTCCTCTGTCTCCAGGAACTCTCCCTCACACTGTTTCTCTGGATGTTGCTTCCTGTCTATGTCTCTTACTTCTGCTCTTTGCTCTAGCTTTCTTATTCCTGATTATCATGCCTTCTGTCAGCAGGTTGTATCCTCCTCCTGTTTTGTGTCTATTCTTCTGTACTATGCCTGCTTCTCTTGCTTTTATAGTTTCCTTATGTGTTCTGTTGCTGTTCACTTCTTCTTTCAGGAGCTCCTCCTTTAGTTTGCTGCTCATTTCCTCCACCCCTCTTCCACGCCCATGCCTACACGGTTGTACCTATTACATTACTCCTAGCCTGACAAGCTCACATGGTCTCCTGACACTGCCACAGCCTTTGCCAAGATCAAGACTGCCCTCTACATTGCTACCACATGGCCCTTCCTGACTACTCTAAATTATTCACCCGGTTCTGTGATGAGAAAGAGGGGTATGCCTTAGGCGTACTCACACAGAAGCACAGGGACCTGCAATGCCATGTAGCCTATTTTAGCTCACAGTTAGACCCTGTTTCCTCTGCATTTCCAAAATGTCTCAGACCATTAACTGTTTCTGCCCTTCTCCTTACAAAGCTGACAACATTGCCCCAACATGGGCTTGCACGATCGCCACACAACGCACAACCACTATATATACTGATTCACGTTACGCTTTTGGTATATCACACGACTATGGGACCTTCTGGAAACAGAGAGGTTACCTAACTACACAAGGTACTGCCATTCTCAATGCACCCTAGGTTGAAGCCCTGCTTATTGCAATTTTGCTACATACCAAGTTGGACATTATGAAGTGCAGGGCCCACACTCGACTTTTGTGACAGCACCCTCCATGACCCTCAGGCTCCTGTTGATGTGCCGCTGTTTCTCCTGTGATTTGAGGACCCCCTAGCATCTCTTTCCATCCTGACCTTCCAGTTCCATAAACTGACAGAGGTCTCTCCCCCCCACAAGGAACCCTTGAAAGGGCCAGTTACTGCGACACCTTCCCCTGAACTCTGACTTACAACTGAATATTGATATTGTTGTGTCATATTGCAAAAGACTAATGCTCATTGTCAGTTCTCACTACCAGCAAATATAAGAGGCCCTGCCTCGACTGCCTGCAACGCTGTGCCACTGCCCCCTGCCGGGGTACTGGTGGTCCTGAAATTGCATCAGCGAAAATATTCCCTGCATCCTTGCTGGAATGTTCCTAGCAACCCACACCATAGTCCACGCCAGCTAGTGTGTGAATGCACTTCCACTCGACAACAATAAACGGCAAGAAGTCCAGGACAAAGACAACCCGTTGTCCACCATCATCAAAGACACTGTAAAGCTGCAATCTGCTGGTGTACATTAGAAAGAGACCCCTCTTCATTGAGCCACTGGGTTCCCAGCAGCTAAAACATTGGTCACTGCGCCTCCAGCACTCCTCGACGACAAAGTTCTGCTACCTGTCCCAAGGTACATTTTGCCTAGTGTGGCCACCCTCTCACCTGACATCAGCAGGTGAACCATCGCTCTCAAAGGTCTGCTACCCTTGTCTCATATGGGTGGCCCATTGCTCTCAAAGGTTGTTGCTACCCTTGTGTCCTGTGGGTTACCCATCGCTCTCAAATGTTTTTGTTACCAAGCAGCCACAATAACGCTGTGCACCTGGAGTTTAGGTGCATAAGTAGTCCATCAAAAGGGATTTTGGAGGACAGCTGGGAGTGCCCAGAGCTGCAGATGATTTCTTCCAGTTCTACGCATCTTTCATCATCATCCTGGCAGGGATCCAGAACTTTTGCATCGTTGTCTCTCCTGTCTACCGGGTCCTGTAACAGCTGACACTCTTTGGAACTTCAGGGCATAAGACCCCAATCTGCGTAAGGTTGGACTGCTAAAGCTAGGAATAGTGCTGCTATTACCTTATTAAATGTGAGGTATTTGCACCATGTTTCTGTTCAATACCATAGTGTTTGTTCTGCCTCACCCTACATCCACCATCCTACACCCAGACACCATCCCTTTCTCATTTTCTCTTGGGCCTATTCAGACCTAAGGAATGCCCTGATTGCTATGTATGCTCCCACACTCCTATGTATGCCAGTGGGGGGATTACATTTCAAAAGTGCTGAATAATGTTATGATGGTTCTATGTTCTTTCATCGCCTGTAATTTAAAAGCATGGCATTTAAACGTGTACATAATTATGAAAAAGTTCATCACATTTTTTTTGCATGGGGTTTCCCCCTCAAACTTCCCTCTACCTATTTCTACCTATTCCCTACCCCCCAACTCCTTATCTGCCCTTTCCCACCCCCTAAAAATGTTGTCTAACATGTTTGTAATTATGTACACGTTTAAATTCCTGGCATTTCAATTACCGGCGATGAAAGGATGTCATACCGTTATGACCTCCATTTCAATGGCTCTTCTGGTCCCAAGATGAACCATCCCTTTTCCCATGGATTCTTCTATCCCAGCTATGCCAATACACCGCCTCCCAAGAGACCCATTGCATTTGTTCAAAACGCTCTGATCTCTTTTGCCACTTTCAAACACTTTTGGGTTCACTGACCACTCCCATTCTACATGGCATTTTAATTATTGTTGTTATAACTGCTGCCTTTGCAAGGATAGTTTTTTCTTATTTGCTGCCTTATGTCATGCTGTGCTAGACAGGTATCTCACACTTGCCCGCCGAGGCCAGACTGCTACCACTTGAAATAGAGACATCTCATCTTATGGAGGACACCTCAAATGAACAGGAAATTATGGATGTACAACACCCAATGGGCTGAATTTTTGTATTAGGAACATTTAGGTCCACAATATCAGTCTCTAAGGAACAACATTGTTTCAGGAGCAATCCCTGTGCCGCTCAACCCTATCGTTATGTTACCCATATACCTGCATATCTTTGAGATTATATCCCAATCCTGCACCCTGTCGGTCTACGCCATGTTCTGGGATGACCAAACGGGGGTTGATGTGGCAGGATTACTATGCTATGTTATGCAGGATTGCTATCCTATGTTATGCAGGAATGCTATGCTATGCTATGTTCTGCATGATTGCTATGCTATATTATGCTATACAATGCAATGGGATGCTATGGTATGCTACATTAGGCTCTCCCATATAGTTAGGCCTTAGACCCTTCAGGTCACCTCCCTCTGCCTGCTCTACATGCAGCACCCGAGACAGGCCCAATCCCCTCCTATGGCAGAGGACACGTCAGACCTTCCCTTCCACTTATTCTCTACAAGTATAGTCGTAGCACCATATATAGGAGATAACAGAAGGGGTTTCTGTGAATGCTGCTTATTCATAATACAAAACGATGACTGGCAGGGCTACGTCATAAGGTCACAAGTGAGTTGTCGACAGTTCTTGCCAAATATCTGCAATATCGTGCCAAGTAACACCCCTATTGTGAAAGGACCGAACCATAGAAGTGTTTGCCTATTATATGTTATATAAACCAGCACTCTAGGATGGGGGTCCTATAGAGAGTTCTGTGTGCCAAACTGCCGAACACTAGCACACTGTTTTCCTTGCTGATCTCTCTGTATGCAGTGTATTTGCAAACTAACACAGGAAGCATGATTTACCATCAGTCTGTGTCTCTCCCTTTATTTACTTATATTACTTATTTGCTGCAAGGCTCTTTGCCACCACACAGGGTTGAACATGTCCAGGAAACAGGATGCAATGGTGGAGGAAAGCTGTCATGGCTGAGGCAGTCAAAAGAATAGGTGTTATGAGGAATTTCATGAGAGGCCTCATATGGAGAGCATCAGTCATGTCAGGGGGCAGGGTGTTGAGGAGAGTAGGGGGGAAATGGGGTGATTTGTAAAGGTATGGAGGGGCCAGCAGTCCAACGAGCGATATCAGTTAGACTTGAGTGTGCAGGGGATGTGGGGCACAGATCATGGAATGCTGTGGTACATTGGAAGGCAATGGGCTTTCCATTCTGGGGTGTTGGCTTGATGACATATTGTTTATCAATAGGAATGTAAACCAGGTGCCTGCCTGGATTTTATCCTTTGCGGTGTAAGCACGCCTGATTTGCATATGGTACTTACAAATGTGGAAGATTGTCCACTGAAACACCAGAGGTTTTTGATTGATAAAAAACCTTCCAAATATCACTCTTTGGTGTTGCAACATTCACCCAGAATGTGATGCGAAACCAGGGAGAACAATTGTTGGTTGCTTTTGGTGCTGACAGTGCAGCAGGAATGTAACTTGACAATTTGGGGTGGCTTCCAATCTTGATTTGCATATGGTCTTTCTGTTTGTGTAATGGCACGGCAGACTGAAAACCATTGTCTGGATTGTTTCCCAGAACCAAATAACTCGTTTTTGATTCATACTAAACCTTCCGGCTATCACTATTTAGGGTTGAATCAGCTCTGTGGGAGTTAGACCTTTTTGTAGGGACCGTAATCTCTAATTTCTGCACATGAAGTGCATCACTGCACTCTGTGGACATCAACTTCATCACCAAGATTGTGGGCGGGTATTGAGCCCCCCCCCCCCTCCTTTCCCCACCCCATTGCGTTTCCCCCTGGCGTATTGTGCAATTCTTGTATCTCCACGTTTTCACTGGCATTTCAGTCTGGCTCTCCACTCCGTGCTGCCAACCAGTGGCCATGTACCATCCAATTCAGCATACAACACTGGTAGGTGCAGCAGTGGTGCTGTTAAAAAGAAAAGGAACTTACAGCATGTCATTTTTATTGGCCCTTAAAAATCAGAAGAGCACAACACACAGTACACTACCCTAATTCAGAAATAGTTAGTGGATCCAAAATTGTAATTTGTGAATTTCTGCTAGAAAGGCCTCCTGGAAGCTATGTACTGGACCCTGTGAACTTCTATCTATCTATCTATCTATCTATCTATCTATCTATCTATCTATCTATCTATCTATCTATCTATCTATATTATTTCTTGTATTGCGCCACTCACCCGTAGGCCTCAGGGTGCTCACAAAGACAGACATACACTAAACATAATAACAGTAGGCATTCCGAAAGGTGTTTCAATAGCAACAGGTTGTAAAAGTAGCATTAACCAGACCATCCCTCCATCAAACAGCATTGTCTTCAATTGTTTTTTGAAGAGAGTAATCGAGACACAGCTCTAAAGATCAACGGGGAGAGAGTTCCAAGTAGTTGGTGCCCAAGCATTGAAATTGGCACCACCAATCTTCTTGAGGATCACACACGTCTGATCACTGGTTACCATTTGATTGCAGGGTCCTTCTTACAGGAGCTATTTTTATCCTGGTGGAGAGGTAGCGGGGTGTATTACTCAAAAGACATTTATACACCATAACAGCGCCCTTAAAATTAAATTAGCTGCTCAACTGGAAGCCAATGCAGCTTCCTCTTAGCAGACAAAATCTTGGAGCGCCAGCCTAGTCCGTAAACTGCTTGGACAGCTCCATTCTGAGCTACTTGGAGCTTTTTTATATTGGTCTTAGATGTACCCATCAAGAGGCTATTACAGTAGTCCACCTTTGTGTTTATGATTGTAGATGCAATCATGACTCTGTTAGCCTCTGATAGGTACGGACAAACTTGCCAAAGTAGATTTATGTAGTAGGAGCATGATTTCAGATATGAGGTATGCCTCTTAAATGACAACTGGGAGTCAAAGAAGACTCCCAGGGTTTTGACATTTTCAGACACTTTGATGCTACTGCCATTCACTTTAAAGCATTTATACTGACAATCCAGATTTTTCAATCTTTGTTGGGTGCCTATAACTAACAGCTCAGTTTTGTCTTCATTTAGAGCCAAAGAGTTTACTGCCATCCATCTTCGTATGGCTTCAAATACATTATTGACTCTATTGACATCATCATTATACACACCAGGCAGGTCTAGAACTATCCGGGTATCATCAGCGTAATTCGCTAACAGAACACCCAGATCCATGAGGAGATCAGATAGGGGATAAGCATGAGCCATGTGGCACACCACATGTCAAAAGGTTTTTTTAGTGAAGAGGCACTTCCTTTGACCACTGCGGCCATCCTGGGTCTTTTCATGCAAACTGACCAAAACAATGTTGTGAAAGGCAATGAACTGCTAGACATCATGGGTGCCTTCACTGAGTGAAGGCTTTATGAGCACACCATCCAGTGGTGGTTTATATGGACCACAATACTTTGTAATACCTGAGACCCAATTAGACATTGAGTGCATGCCAACTGCTTTGGTCATTTCCCAGACTTCAACTCTAATCTCGTACAAAGCAGGAGTTGCAAACCAGAATATGGATGCCTGACCATGTCAAGAACCTCATAGTGACAGAGAAAGGGCGTTCTGCAACATGATCAGAACTCATCAGGTGATAGAACTAATACCACAAATCAACCTTTGCCCTGAGAGTATGGCAGAATGTAAAATCTGCTGACTTTCCGCTAGCAGAAAGAAACCTATTTGAAGTTAGCACTCCACCAGCTTTGCACTGGTTTTCCACCAGCGGAAAGCAGGTGGAAAATCCACTGCTCACCATTGCAATGCATGGCAACCGGTGGACTTTCTGCCATCATTCTGTGGGTGTAGAACTGGTGCAAAGCTGACGGTGTGCTAACTTTAAATAGGCTTCTCTCCGCGAGCAGAAAACCAGTAGATTTTCGCATTCGCCAAACTCTGAATGAGGCCCCTGGTGAACGACTAAAGTGTAGAAGGTAAGACAATTTATAATAATGTTACGCTACAGATGGAACCCACAAGATCTCAAAAGGATGCTCTATTGTTTTCTTGAACTATAATAAAAGACATTGGAATAGTGCCATGATTCAGCATTTGTCAGGCACTCAGGGCAGACCCTCTCATTAGTCCAGTGATATCTCTGATGGCCAACATGGAAGCAACCATCACTGAATATATTTACACCTGCAAGGTCTGTGCTTACTCCAATATAAATCACTTGCAGACATTGGGCCTATTGACACCTTCATCTACTCTACCTAAACTTTGGGCACTGTTTCTGAAGAATATATAGTGGACTTCAATAAGCAAAAAGGCTATGACACATTGATAGGCGTAATAGAGTACCTTGCTAAATCAGGTAATTTTACACCTCGCTCATGAATACCATTTACTGGGAAATGAGACACCCCTTTCATTGAACACACAGCAGTCTTACAATATTCACCAATTGCTGTCATAGTATTTTAAAAATATTTTTATTCATTGTTGGTTTGTTTGGCGCTTATACAGCAAGTAAAATATTGTTTCGAAGCACCGACAGGGCAAAGGGAGGGAACAAGAGAGCGAAACACATTACAAAAAATATTTAAGAGCAGTGGGAGGAAAAAAGGAAAAAGGACAAACCTACTATTCCGTGTGAGTATTCAGAACGTGCAAGTGCAGAAAGGAAGAGGGCAGAGGGGGTAAGTGCTGCAGAGTCCAAGCTCATGGGTGAGCCACAGATGAAGCGCTAGGATTTTTGAGTGCTATACAGCCAAGAGCCACGTTAGGTGTAAGTGCAAACCTCCAGGGTGGAGGGTGTGCCAATGCAAGTTCTTCGGGTAGACAGGAGCTGGGCCGATTGAGTGTGGGAGGTCAGGGGCCCCTAGGATGCATAAGGGCCCCGGACACCAATCACAGCAACTGTGGGATTAGCAGAGAAGAGAGGAAGGGAAGGAAGAGGTCAAGAGAAAAGTCTTAAGGATCTTCTGCAATGTAAGAAAGTCCTGCTCAAGGTGCAGAGGGAGGGGGCGGCTATTTCATAGGAGGGAGCCAGCTGAGGGAAGCGAACAACCACCTACCTTCTGTTTAGCAAAATGCTTTCTAGACAAAGAGTTGGGACCAGAGGAACATAGTGGTCTAGAGGGAGAGTATTTAGTAAGATAACGTTGAGAATAGTGTGGTCCCTGGGTCCAGACAGCCTTGTGGATGATGCAGAGGGATTTTAATTTAATCTGTGCAGCAACCGGGAGCCAGTGAAGACCTTTTAGGACAGGAGAGATGCAGTCCCTGGGCTTAAGGCTAAGGATAAGTCTCACTGCCCTATTGTGGATTAACTGGAGAGATGGCAGAGTGGAAGATGGTATATTCAGGAGGAGGCTATTGCAATAGTCAAGCCTAGAGAGAACCAGGGTTCAGGTAAAACTGGGGGAAAGTGAGAAAAGGGAGAATTCCCTTGAGAAGGAAGAGCTGAAATTGGGACTTTTTGGCAATGTCCTGAGTGTGAGGGAGGAAGGAGCGAGAGAGGAGTCAAAGATGACTCCAGGGTTTTTTCTGGAGGCCTTCTCGTAACATCCCAGAGGGCCGCCACCATGCCTCGGCTTCCCTGGGCCTGCAGCACCATGATTGGCTGGTGAACCAGCTTGAAACAAGAGGGATGGCATCCTGCCACTTACTTTTAGTCTCTTTACATATATATTTTAGTAAAGGCTAGGTTATTCAGCATGCTTAATATGGCAAAAGCTATTTCATTAAGCTAACTGTCATACGTGTTCAAAAAGACGAGCAATTGAGCCCTTCAAGGGTGCACTGTAGCTTTTCATTTAGCCAGTGTTAGTAAATGCAGAGAGAATTTTCTGCATTTAGGTTTAACATGAAACTTTTTCGTTTTCTGGTGTACATATGGATCAAATCACATTCATCTTACTAAACAAATGCAACAAAGAAAGAATAGCAAATGCTTAAGAGAAATTAACAAACAAAACAAACAAATGCACAATCATTGGTGATTTGCCTAAGTGTGCAATTAATTCAAAGAAACATGATGTATTATTTAAACACAAGGCAAACACCTATATGGAATGTGTGGAGTCAAAACCATGTGTCAGAGAAAAGGCATTAATTCTTTCTGAAACTGGGTTAATTTATTGCTGGCTCCTAGAGAAAAGGGACCTAGTCGTTGGTCAACGTCTAGAAACGGATCGAATTATGGAGCGGGATTGGGGGAATGAAGCCCTCAAAATGATGTAATCCCGTGACGTTTCGGCGGAAAGCCTTCTTCATGGGCCTCAACTTGGTCTCCCCTATGTGAGAAACAAAGGAAAAGAGAAAAAAGAAGGGCTCAATTTGTTGTAGAGCTCATCTAGAAGGATTAAATCTTATGCAAGTAATACTGGCATGCAATAAAATCTAATTGGGACCATGTGGGTGAACAATGGTGTCATTGTCCACTGGCTTGCTGGCACTTGGTTACTGACCTGAACGGAAGTCAGAGAGTAGTGTTTTCTTCCAGTCGGTGTTAACAGGAAACTGGGAGTGATGTGTAGCGGACCTCTTCAAACTGTTGGAGGGGATTCCTGCAGATAGGTAGCTGGTGTGCTGGATGCACTAAGGTATGGGGGAAATTATAAAAAACATATGTGTATAGGCAGATGAGTATAACCAGAAATGGTAATAATCACTAATGTATAGTGGTGTGCCTAACTAGAAAAAATGGCATAAAAGTACCTGTAGGCACAGTCTTGCAGCCGATTGGAGATTCTTGGCTGTGCACGGTTGGGAAAATCCCTTTGAAGGATGCTTGTAGATGGCGATCAGGCGGTGGCCCACGTGTTTGTGGGGCTCCCAGGTTTATGGGGTCTGAATTTAGCCGAGCCTTGATGTGGCTACAGGGCCCTAGAGTAGGAAACCAGGGCAAAGTTAAAAGAGGATGCTAATAAGATTTCTGAAAACAGGGGGCGAAAGGCGCCGGCCCGTGCTTTGTTAGTCCAATCCGTAGTGGAAGGGTGGAGCTATAAGCACGGATGGCTTCCGTGGCGGGGGGATCAACCCCCGGCTTCCACGTAACTAGCCCTGCAGGGCGATCATACCTGCGTGTCCAGAAATGAGTCGATTGCTTTCTTGGGCTGCGGATACCGACTGCGAGAGCCGTCGTAGGTACAGTGAAAAGCAGAGCTGTGTCTCTAGTGCGCACAGCGCTGGCACATGTATGGAGTGTCTGAGCCCCTGCGTATGCGCGATCAGTGCAGGCCCGGGGGTTGGCATGGTAACCGTTCAGTTTGTACGGGGCACGATATTTCATCAAGGAAAAGGGCCATCAAGTGTGGGCTGCGATTAGGGCTGTTGGACAAGGGGAGCGTGTAAGTAGAGATTACAGAGGGCACAAATGTAAGGACCCCATATGCTAGTGGATTCGTATGGAGTGAATGGTAAAGCAGTGTGTTGCCGCGATGGGTGTGTGCCTCGTATTGTACACAAAATAAACGGTGACACAAGCATTTCGAACCTCAGAGTTATTGTGCACAGCATAAATTGGTTTGCATATGATGATTCAGTATATATATGCATCTTCACGGGTGATACCAAGTAAAAGTGAACAATAGCACATGCAGAGAAGACAAAGGTGGCACAAGAGGCAACACATTGAAAATACACACTTCTTGTGCACAGCATTAATTGATTTGCATGAAATGATTGCGTGTACATTTTCACGAGTGGTACGTAATGAAGCACATTGCTAATTAGTGCTCCACTGTGTAAAAGATACGAAGCACCTGACATCAGAAGGACATGTTGTGTATTTGTGCAGTACTGCAGCCTGAGTTACTGGCGGGTGTTGATGGCACACCTGGCATATTGCTTAAGTACAACAACACAATGGGCTGTCCTATTCGTGTGAGGGCAGAGATGTAGTGGGTCCCCCAAGTTATTGGTTGTAAGGGACCTGGACTACCCGGTCATCTGAAGGTGGTTGGCATGGCCTCGTTGAGACCCTTAGTGGTGGCTTTAAGTTTAAAAATCCACCATGATTCCTTATGGTTCAGCGCATTGGATGCATTGGTGGTGTTGACTACTGTATCGACAATCCACCAGTGTATATCGTCCGCACTGTGTTGATACTCCATATAGTGCGAGACTAATGTTGCTGTGTGGACTCGACATCGAATCCTAGAGCGATGTTCGCCAATCCTTTTGTTGGCTTGCCTCTGAGTCTGGCCAATATATCTGAGTCCGCAAGGACATTCGATGATTTGTAGTTTTACAATTTGAGAAATGTTTGATCTTCCATTCCTGTCCTTCAATTTGGAATGATGTTGTTTTCCTGGTGAACCTGCACACATTACATGTACCACATGGGTGATGGCCCACTAGTTCCCGCATATTCCAAAGTCTGGTCCTTTGGGACTTTTTATTAAGCCTGGCATGGGTCAGCATGTCCTTAAGATTCTTGCCCCACTTGAGTGCCATTCTCGGGGTTGGTTCATTCGGGAGGCTCAGTTGTACCAAGGGCCAAAATGTCTTGATGATGGCCTTGAGTTTAGTTCTATTGTGGCCAAAGGTAGTCAAGATGCTGGCATGTTCTTTGTATTGTTCAAGTTCAGTGCAATTGCGTCTGAGCCGTAAGAATTGGCCAAATGGTAAATTGTTTCTGAGATTACTGGGATGATTGCTCCTATAGTGCAAGAGGGTATTTCTATCTGTTTCTTTCCTATATAGGGAGCAGGTCAGTTTTTCTTCTTTGGCACTAATTTCCAAGTACAGGAAGTTAATCATCTGGTTACTTTTGCAGAGTGTAAATTGGATTTTCTTCTGTTTGTTCATTCGCCCAATGTAAAAAGTTCTCTACTGGGGTATCATTGTCCTGCCATATAAAGATGATATCATCGATAAAGCGGTACCAGTGAGAGATCTTGTCTTTGAATGGGTTATTAATGCTGAGGATGTGTTGTTGTTCATATTCAGACATAAAAATAATAGCCAGACTGGGGGAAAAGGCCGCTCCCATTGCGGTCCCACTAACTTGGAGATAAAAAATCTCATCAAATGAAAAAAAGTTGTTAGTCAGGGCCAATTCCAACAGTTCCACAATAAAGTTAACTGGGACCCTCTTTTGTGTCATATGTTGTGTGAGATGGTGATGTATGCATTCCAAGGCAGCGTCTTGCGGGATGCTGGTATAAAGGCTAGCGATATCCATGGTGACCAAAAGTTCCCTTGTTGAGTGGAAGGTCAGGTTTTCAAAAATGGCAATCGTGGCCATAGTGTCCCTCAGGTAAGTCGGGGTTTCCTGACTCAAAGGTTTAAGAAAGTTGTCGACAAACTTGCAAATTGGTTCAAGAATGCACCCACAGCCCAAAACTATGGGTCTGCCTGGGGGATCCTGTTGGTTTTTGTGAATTTTAGGTAGGGCGTAAAATGCCGGGGCTCTGCCCTCTGAGGTGTTGAGGAAGGTTTCCTCCTTGTCTGATATCCACCCTCGCTCGTGGATATGAGATCAGATATGGGGACCAGCTTGAAGCAACCAAACCCCTGTGCCAGCAGGCGAGACCGGCCCCCACCGAAGGCCAACACACAAGGCCTCTACCAGCAGTCTCTGCCAGTCTCAGCCGCGCCGAGCGCAAAGCTACACATGCTGTGCATAAGGTATTGAACTTTGTAAATATGCCTAGACTGGAGGCCACAGCCCGCATAGACCCCTTACTGAACTACTATGTGTGAAATCAAATGCAAATGCCAATATCATACCTTAAGTCCACTTATTCTGCCACTCAGTGTTCCCCCTCCCCCAGTACATTCCTCAAATCCATTTTAAGCAGCGATGGAAAGCGTGCTGTTACATTGTCTCACACAGAGCAGATTGTTACGTACACTGTTTTTAAAGTGCATGTGATTGCAAAATGTAGGCAAGCACCCCAACGCAGCGTTACCTCACTGCCACATGCACTTGCTACCAAGACCAGTAATAATGCTCCAGTCACTACCTGTGACCCCTTCCTGCCCCGTTTGCTTGTATCTTCTTCTTATCCGGGAAGCAAATCCATCTGTTTAAAGCATCGCGAGGCGCGTGCACTGTTTCAAAAACAAAAAGCCCCACAATTCTCTGTGAATGCGCATGCACTGGCACTCTCTCGCATAACTAGAAACGTTGCGGAAAGCTGTCATTCTGCCACCTCTAATGTATCCATCACTATGGAAGCAAACAACTTTGTAAGAACAGCATAGCGGTGGACACACATTCTCCCATTATGTGCTCCCTCCAATGCCCTCAGCACCTACTGCAAGCCGAACACTGCCACTCCAGCTATCGGCCACAATCCTACGCTCATAGCGCTTGCCCGGACACACCTCCTGCATGACTCCTCCCCTCACTGAGTCACACGCATGCAACTCCCCCAGCCAGGATGCTTAATCTGAGAAACTTCAGACTAGGCTCCTGCTTCCAATGCTTACCCTCTCAGTCCACACCTCAGGAAATCAAACTAAGGAACAATTGCCTTAGAAAGCACACCCACACAAACAGTGATGGGTGCCAAGCAGCTACCCACATCATTCCCTATCTCGCACAACTTGGCGCTGTGCAAACAGCAGCAGCAGCCATATATGGTACCAAAATGGTACCATTCGGGTCGCTGTTGTGGAAGAGTGCCATGGATAGTAGTATGAGCAGCCCCCAGCTTCGCCACGGGACTGTTCAGCGAAGCTGAGGGCTTTGATCGAATGTGCTCAGCCATTAAATGCACAAGCTCTGCTCTCATCCCTGCAACCAGACACTACTGTAGAGGAGCAGCTGCATGCCTCTGCAGGAAACCCTGTCCCCCTTCCTCCCATATGTTGGAGACATGAGACGGTTGCCATGTTTGACACCAGCTGCTGTGCCAATACCGCAGCGTGTGTTCGAAAGAAGATACCCGTTGAGACAACCCTACAGAATGTATCCACAAAAGTGATGACAACTTAAGGGAGAAACTCTGTGAAGGGATATGAGAAAGAGCAGAGAAAATAAGCCAGTGACGTTATAAAAAGTATGCACGGCGTCGTGAGATACTGACTGAAGGGAATGTATATATCCTAAAGAAACTAATGATGAAGTAAAGAATCAAGTGAACTTTAAATTACAAAGAGGTTACTCATGCGGAGAGTTGTGCAGAAAATCAACCGTTCTATTTAATGTACAGAAGCTGAAATGCAAGATAGATTAAGTCATCATAGTCATCATAGAAGCTGGCTATGAGTAGTGAATAGAATGCAGGCAAAGCCATAATTATATAGAAGCTGGACATCGGTCCCATGAATTTAGTAAGCCAGGACCCATGAAGCGGGAAGGTAAAAATGGTTTTGCAGCAAGAATAAGCAGAATTGTGGAGCTGAAAGACGAGGCTGTCTGGCCTAGAGTCAAGACTGAAGCAGCCAAGGCCTACTATCTATTCTGGAAATGAGCAAACATGCCGAGGATGAATCATCCCTTGTTAAGGTGCAAAGAAAGAACAGCAAGAGTGCCAAATTTAAGCCATTTAGAGCATTTAAAACCTGCAAAATTGACCAAATCGTGGTCTCCTGTCACGTGAGCCAAGGATGAAAATAGAGTTCGAAAATGAAGTCCCAGAACATGATAATGAGTGCTCCCACTCCCATGTGTTCTAAAAGACAAGGATACTTTGCATGGCCAAGTTCAAAGAAAATCTTCACGGCAGAAGGTAGGGCGATGAGAGATGCTGAGCTAATTGGGTGGGGAGATAGTGTTATGCACCTGGGTCTGGGTTTATGTGCTGCTAAGTGTGCGGAATGTTCCAGACCTGGCACAAGCGTGCTAGCCAATTGTATTAGTCCATATTGCAAAGAACATTATAGTTTGAAGGCCAATAAGAAATTGTGTATCTAATATTTCTGAAAATTACATGTTTTAGAGGTAGGCATATGTTGTCTACCTGACGGTGGGCAACCAATCACAATCCTAGCTCCTATAGAAAGTATACTTAGATGTTCCCTTTAGCCAATCACAACCCTTGATAGGTTTTTCATTATTGCCACGTAGTATGATGTCGCTTCTGACATATTTTTGGAATAAAAACCATGGTTTGTGAAAAGATCGCTGAGAGACTGAGCATTAGTCCGTAGATGTGCATTGTAAACTCCCTATTTTAGATAATTGTTAATAAAACAATACTTTCCCATCTTCCTGAGTTGGTTCGGTAATTTAGACTCATAATATATTCTGTATGATCCCACCATTACATATGCACGTTCCTAAAGCACCCTAAACTCACTATGCATCTACCAGGATTCAGAAGGCTTCCTCCAGGCACAACCATAGAGCTCCTGGCCTTCCAGTGACCACCCAAACCTTCAGTAACTCCACTAATCCTCCCATTAGTGGGAAGGGACCAACCTCAATACACAGCAGCCACCCCATCCAACCGTCACCTAGACACCAGCTACCACCTCGCAGACGTAGTCTCGGTCACCAGGCCCACAGTTCCTGGGCCACTCCTGACCTGCGTCCTTATCTGCGCTCCCTCCCTCCCTGCCCATGCACTCGAGATCAATGACTTGATCACCAAACACAACCTTGACACAGTAGCCATCTCTGAGACCTGGCTTCATGAAGCCTCTGGGCCTGCCTTATCTGTAGCCTTACCCACAGGCTACATTATATTCCGTAACCCAGGGGTGGCCGAGTTGCCCTGATTGCTAGAGAAACTATTCCCTTCAGACAGTTTAACACATCCATTGATGGGAATACCACCCTTTTATCACTCAAACTCTCCCTCTCCCCCACATGTACTATTACCATCCACCTCATTTACTGCCCTCCAGGACCTTCTCTAAATTTTGAGGCTAACCTACTGCATATTCTCCAAGATAACCTAAAAGCCACCTCCAAACTTATGGCTAGGAGACCCCAACTTGGGTCTCCATGACTCTAACGTCCCACCTGCTAACTCATTATCTGACACACTCGACACCTTAGGCTTCACTCAATGCGTCACTAGCCCCACTCATAGTAAAGGACTGACACTTGACTGGATTGCCGACCATAACTGCGAAATCTCCACTAGCGCTAACACACTCAGTCCCTGGTCAGACCACCATATTATAAATTTCTCTATCCCACAGCCAAAAAAAACAAATCCTTACCCAATCCACTTCCTCCTGCTGTTACAGAGAGCTCACGAAAGCTAACCAGAGACCATATCCTGCTCTTGCTCAAGACATCATGCCTACAGCCCCCTTTCACCACCAACCCCATGTCTCTAGTGGACACCTACACTTCTACCCTCACAAATGCAGTGAACACCGTAGCCCCTCTAGTTCCACATAAAATTAAAATATACATACACTGCATCTCTTGGTTTACCACCAACCTCCTCGAACTACATTCCCTGAAATGACAAGCCCAGCTAACATGGCAAAAGAATCCCACTGACACTGTGAAACAGGAGTTCACTATAATTTCCAAACGTTATAAATCAGATATAATCTCAGGCAAATCGAAATCCTTCAACACTAGAATCAGCAATGCTAAGTCAGATGTAAAAGAGATGTTTACCATCTGTAGAGAACATGAATCCCCAGCAGCACCGCCCACAACCCTCACTAAAGAAAAGACCTTGTGCCCAAGCATCCAAGCAGCACTCTTAGGCAAAATTGACACCGTGAACCTGAAAATCCATTCAGAAAAAGCTCAATTCAAGACAAAAAAAATAGTCACTAGTAACAACAGCTCACCCCATTCCATTCCTGCCACCACTCAGTTTCTCTTCAGAGACCTCTCCGAAATGGAGTCACTAAATTGATTAAAGGTCTGAAACGTCTAAGTGTAAAGTCGATATATGCCCTGCATCCCTCATCAAAGATTGTGCTGACATTCTAGCCCCCGTCATCACAGCCATCATAAATGCCTCCATCGCTGAAAGCACTGTTCCAGCAGTCTCAAGGAAGCGAGGATCCTCCCTCTCCTGAAAAGAATCTCCCTAGATCCAGCCATTCCCTCAATCTACAGGCCATTCACCACCATTCCCTTCCTCCTACAAAGCATCCTACCTGCAAGGCCAGCACTTCATTGAGTCCAATCAAATCCTAAGAATGCGTCAATCTGGTTTCCGCCCAGGGCACAGCACTGAATCTGCTCTTCTCGACCTAAAAAACGAGTTAGACAAGATTAGGGTCTAAGGCAATTTGGCCCTGCTCCTCCTCCTAGACCTATCTGCTGCTTTCCACCTGGTCAACCAACAAATCCTTTCTCATCATCTTACCACTCACACTCATTTATCCCCCTCTGCCACTGCCAGGATCACCTCCTTCCTGGAGGGAAGAATCATGAGGGTCTTCTCAAAGACTGCCAATGCCTCTCCCTCGCAGATTTCCTGCAGTGTGCCACCATGGTCTTGCATCGCCCCAACTCTTCACCAGTCCTCTATTCAGCATACACTAACAATGCCGACAACACTCACATCCTGATGCCCCTCTCAGGCATCTATGCAAATGACTCAGACATATGCAGATAACTCAGACACCCTTACAAGATCTACTCCACAACACAGACCTGGGTGACAGCCAACCATCATTGCCTCAACAACGACAAAACAGAAATCCTAATTGTCGGCTCACTGATTGCACTAAACACCCTTAACAAGCAATACACTGCCTTCCAAATTGACAATTGTTCTATTCCTGTCTCAAACAATGTAAAAACTCTAGGAGTCTACCTGGTCGCCTCACTCTCTATGACTAGATAAGTAAGCGCCATTGCCTCCTCAGCAGTCTACTACACTAAGGTCCTCAATGCAGTCAGACCCTTCCTCTGTAATAATAACTGTCTAAACATTGCCCGTGCAGTCATTGGTTCCAAGATCGATTACTGCAATATCCTCTTCAATGGCACCTCCGCCAGAAACATCCATAAACTCCAAGTCATACAGAATAGCGCCCTCAGAGCAACCCTGAATATCCCAAAATGAGATCATATCTTAATTTTGGTCTTACTTCGTAAGACCATGAAGCACATCACGATGACCAATATTTCAAATGTGAAATGCGTTGGACACATTCTGACACATTCCCACAACAGTCTTCACTATTCACAGCTACGTGGTTGGAGACTTGAAAGAAGTGGTTGGAGACTTGAACTTCTCCACCGAAGCTACTACCTGGATCAAATCTTTTCTTGCTGACCGCACCTCCAGGGTCGCCATAGGTAAAGAAGCCGCCAACCCCATCATAGTACCCATTGGTGTCCCCCAAGGTTCCTGTCTCTCACCAATATTATACAATGCATACACTAAACTCCTCTTCTCAGTGCTAGATACATGGGTGTCATCTACACCAACTTTGCAGATGACACCCAGATCCTCATCCCTTTATCGGGAGACTACACTCAAGACACCGACACTATCAACAAAATATATGCCATAATCCAAAATTGGATGGCACTAAATAGCCTCTGTCTCAATGATGAGAAGACTGAGGTTCTAATTGTGGGCTCCCAATCCAAAATAGAAGCATTACATGCTGATTACTCATCCATCAACATCGATGGCACAAACATATCAGTACTCAAACAAGTAAAAACACTAGGTGTCTACCTAGATGCCAACCTCACCATGACCAAGCACATTAACGCCCTCTCTTCCTCTACCTCCTACACCGCAAAACTTATTGCTCTCAGTCGCCAATTCTTGACACCCACCAACTGTATCACGCTGGCAAGAGCTTTAATCTTATCCAGGCTCGACTACTGCAACGTACTCTACCTGGGTACCTCAAAAGCCAATCTAAACAAACTACAGCTTATTCAAAATAAAGCCCTTCGGGCGGCCCTTGGATTAAGGAAGTCAGATCACATCTCAAATATTAGAAGAAACCATCACTGGCTCCCCATCAAAGCCAGGGTCATATTCAAAGCCCTGTGCGTCACATTCAAATGCATCCACTCTTGTGTCCCCATCTACCTCAACCACGCCATCACCAAAAAAGTATCAAAGAGGCCCCTTAGATCTAACAGTCAACTTCTCCTAGCCATCCCCCGCTACAAGACAACCAAGGCAGGAGGCAGTAGTTTCCAATACCTCGCACCCACATATTGGAACACTCTTCCCCTCCCCATCAAAAATGAGCAAACGTTCTCAGGCTTCAAGAAATCCCTGAAAACGTGGCTATTTAACCAAGACTAAAATCCCCTTCCATGCTTCAGGAAATATCACTGTACTGAAGCCCTGCATTAAATGTCTTCGTGTATGATTATTTTGTATTCACCTGCACTGCGCCCGATTGGCAATTTCTAAGAAATGTTTTAACCAAGCTGTCTGTAACATCGCCGTGGTACCCAAGGGTTTGGGCGAGTAATAAGTGCAATAAATAAATAAAATAAATAAAATGGTATACAAATGATATATTGGTTACCTGTGCATAATGATAACTGTCCTGTCTTTCCCCTTTTTGAATGGTGTACTTCGACAGTGATATATTAATACAAATCTGTAAATTACTTCGTCAACTGCTTTCTTTATGTGATAAATCATATTATTGAAAACAAAAAGAATTGAAAATAAACTGAAAATGACAAAGCTGATATGCATTAAATGGGTGAGTGTCTGCCGGCTTTTCATGGCGACGTGATTGTGTAATACATTGAGGGTATGTTCTTCTATGGTGGCCAGAGCTGTTATCAGCAGGGTAATTTGATGTGGCTAGTGGCGCCAAAATAGACAATGTTAAGTTACCCATGTGTGACTCTAAAGTACTACAAGATGGCTGTGGAGAGTGGATGTATTGATGATTCCTCCAGAAACAGTGCAGGGGTGGGTGACCACTCCTTTAATTCTTCAGATTTGTCATAATGTTACACTTTAGAAGCGTTATGCAAATGCTAAAAATATAGATAACTTCCTGTTTTTTTTTTTAAACTTAATATCTTGAGTGTCGCAGACACATAAACAATTTCAAACTGAAGTATATATGTGTGCAAAAAAGCTTGAAAATCGAAGTGGCCTGTTTTGCAAAATTAGGTTCCAAACTTTCTTATGCTCAGTGGAGAACTCCCTCATAAAAAAGTGAAAAACATTTTTTTCAACTTAGAACATTGAATCTTACTCAATTTGACATGCTTCATCTGATTTTTCAGGTTTAATTGCTTGCCAAATTTGATGTTGAAAAGTTATTGGGGAATGTTATTCCATTTTAACATAGAACGATCGATGTAACCTTAACTGTAGTTCTGTCACTCCATAGTGGCAAAACTACTGCGCTAATTGTGCTATAGTTAAAGTCAAAATAAAGAGCATTCATTTTTTCATAAATTCTTTTGCTAACAATAGTTCACTCGCTGGACTAGTCAGGATACAATATGCAAAAGTTATTAAGCAAAGAAATTCATTCATTTCCCCATAATGATAGGTGCTACCATTGAAAATGCACCCAGTGAAAACCACCTGGCAGATGTGTGCTAAATAAGAATCAAGTTGGGCAGAAAGCAGCACAGATATTCCTTGTAGTAGTTTGGTGGTAAATCTGTGAATGAAAGTCCTTATTAGCAAACCAATGCACTGATAATTTGAATTTGTATTTATTAATGTTATATATCGCTTTACGCCAAAGCGCTTTACATTACAACAACAAGAATACATTAGAAGCATGAGTAACACACTTGAGTCATATAATTAAACAGTATGCAGAACAATTTGGTGAGGACTATGAACAAGATAAAAATAGAGGAAGAGTAAGAGGAAGAAGTAAGCAGCTGTCAGGAGGGAGGATGAAGAAGGTGAGATTTTAAGGGGGAGCGGAAGGAGGGGTAAGAGGAAGTGGAGCGGATAAGAAGAGTTAGAGAGTTCCAGTGTAGAGGGGCGATAAGCTGAAAAGATCGGAAGCAGGAAGGAGCGCAAGGAGAAGGAGGAACAGTGAGGAGGAAGAGGTCAGCAGAAGGGAGGGGACGAGAGAGGGTGTAGAAGGAGAGGAGCGAGGAGAGGTAGGGAGGGGCAAGATCATAAAGAGATTTAAAGACGAGGCAGAGGAAGTTGAATTTAAGTTGTGAGTGAAAGGGAAGCCAACCAAGCGATGAAACCGAAAAGGAGATAGAGTCATAAGGAGAGAGAAAGCAGAGGGTATGGATAGCAGAGTGATAGAGGAATTTGAGAGGGGTAAAATGAGAGGTAGGGAGGCCAAAGAGGAGAGCAGAACAGTAGAATAGGCGGGAAAAGATAAGGCAGGAAATTAAGAGTTTGGTAGCATGGAAGGTGAGAGAGGAACGGATTTTATGAACATTGAAGAGGTGAGAGCGACAGGCTCAGGAGGTAAGAGAAATGTGGCAAGTGAGAGGTTAGAGTCAAGGTGTAGGCCAAGATTGCAGGCAGAGGTTGAGAAGGGAAGACTTGTAGGGGGAAAGCGGATAAGAGGAGTGGGAGGGGGAGGAGGAATAATGTATCCTTAGAAATATTTACCAAAAAGGAAAAATGCTGAATGCAAAAGAATAGCGTTGAGGATTTATTAGCATATGCTTAATGCTTTAGATAACGGGCAACAAATTACAAAATGAAAAATAACCAAAAAGGGCAAACATATATGCAACACGTTTTGTGAATCGTTTTCTTTAATTGTCAAAAGAATAATCTCACAATGATGGGAACTTGTATCAATAAAACGGTATTTGGAAACTGAAAGAATACAGAGAAGATTAAGGATATTTGTATTCCTAAATTTTGACTGAAATAAGAATGACGATCTATTTGTTTAATGGGAAATTCATCAGTAACTATGATAAAATTATAGATAGTACATGGCAACAAAGTGAACTAGCTAATGTGAGAAGAAATGCTTAAATGCAATATATTCACATCATGCTTCAAAGTGGATACACATCTACAGATCAAGACAAAGCATGAGGTGCTTTACTACTGTAAATGTGATGCAACAACAGTGAAACAAAAGGAATATGCAGCAGGGTTTTTTACCATCAATGGTGAAAAGTGTTCACTGACCATGGCCGAAAGACATAGCCATTGAGCACTGTTCATTTGTTACTGCAGGTGGGGTAAAACATTGCATAACAAAACCCTTTACATTCTATGAGAAACACTTCCATTAAGAGATAGTTAAGGTGAAGCAATTAATCACAACAAAACCCAAGAAATTCAGTCGGTGCTGGAAGTGACAACAATTTTAACCTTGAGTCTGCCCCTACTGTTGCTCATGAGTACACAGGTGATATTACAGACAGGACCAGCAATGATTCTCAAAATGATATCATGGAAGATATGAATGGGGGGACTCCGAGACAAGATTGTGGTGCCTGGCACTAGCTCAGGGATCACATGCAGAAGCTCCACTGCGATATACAAAAGGCCATGTTGATAAACGATGAACTCTCCCCCACGTGGGAGTCAAAAAAATAGTTATGCCTTTAGTTTGCTGTTTGGTTTATCAATGGTAGGGAACAAGAAAATAATGGGAAGCAGGCACCTTACCAGTATGCCGGAAATAGTACCAGTGAAAAGGCCATTTTAAATATCACCAGATATTCCTAACATATATATGGACGGTCTTCTACCAAGAGCGTGTAGTGGGGGCAGGTAAGGAGGTTTGTACTCTTGTGAGATCATTTCTGTTTCACTTAGCTGCCCTCAATACATCATGATGATACCAGAGACTCCAACTTTTGCAAACTAACACCATGCGGACCATTATGAATGCTTCTTCCACATCCCCTATGGCTCTAATTATCACCAACTCCATTGTCTACCTTTTATGGTCAGAATTAGATTTAAATTAACAACATTGGCACATGAATGCATTTATAGTAAATACCCCCCAAATCAAACAAAATAGAATAACAATCTATACTTCCTGCCTCATCACGAGTTTGGCGGTAACCCTTAAATGCAGCAGTAACGCTATTACTGCTGCATTTAAGGATCTGCAAAATCACAGGTTTGGCCGGATTTACCCCCAGCTCTGAGCTGAGGGTAAATCCACTGTGATTTTGCTGATTTTTGGCATTATTACCATGCGCTAATACCGCCGGCGGTAGTAGCGCTGAAAATTCCCCATTGGGCCCAATGGGGAATTCCCAAATAGGCCCAATGGGGAATGGGGACTTACTATTCCGCCAAACTCGTGATCCAGCCCTAACAGCGCCCAGGGGTTTGGCAGTAACGCTAATAGCCCCGGCGTTAACACCGCTGGGAATAACCCCCCCAACTCGTGATGAGGCCCGCTCAACTGGAACTCTCCGATAAGTCAATACTTCACCAAGCGTTACATTATCTTCTGATGGCAGATGGACTTTACTGTGCCATTTGTCGAAATCTTGAATGTTCTGCCTGATTTTCTGACATTTCAATCTCACAAGGACCAATTCATAACATAATTAAAAACGGTGGCAAATCCGCTGCGATTTTGACGATTTTCGGTACCATTACCGCGCGTTAATACCACCAGCCGTAGTAGTGGCGAAAATATCCCATTGGGCCTAATGGGGAATAGGGAATTTCTGAATGGGCCAGATGGGGAATGGGGACTCACTGTTCTGCCAAACCCGTGATCCGACGCTAATAGCGCCGGATAGCTAATAGCTACCACCCAACTCGTGATGAGGGCCGCTCAACTAGAACTCACCAAGCATTAAGTTATCTTCTGCTGACAGACGGAATTTACTGTGCAATTTGTTGGAATCTTGAATGTTCTGCCTGATTTTCTGACATTTCAATCTAACAAGGACCAATTCATAACATAATTAAAAACGTATAGGTTTCAAATCTACTTCAGTCCCTAAACGTTAGTAAATGAATATTATTTGAATGCTGGAGAGCGCTGTGCAAACACGATATAGCATTGCATAGCTAAACATGATGAAATACATGGTATGGATGCCTTTTGGAAAAAAGGTTTTATTGATATTTGAGCATTCAAAAATTATTATCAGTAGGATTCCTAAATACAGCATTTTTTTTGTATTAGCCTATGATTGCTGGGACCTCCAGTAATGTCACCAGATGCAAAATTGCTCACAGGCTGAAAGGGCTATTTATGTTGCAATGGCAAATGATTGTGTCTTGCTTTCAATTGTGTCTGCACGCTAGCTTTAGTAAACAAGCGAAGCCTGCTGCCGCAGCAGAATGCTAATGGCTGCCTACGCCGCTTCCATAATAGCTTCCTATTCAAGGGGTGTGGGTTATTGTCTAGGCAAATAGATTGTCGTTTCTTTGCGTTTGCGTGCCAAAAACCGAACAAAAGCAAAGCTTTGCGGAGAAGCGATATATTGCAGTCTCTTGTACCTCTCAAAACAAAGACTTGGATTTGAGATCTCGCGTTAATCTTTGCAAAAGCTGTACATGCAAGCAACCGCTTCCGATCTGGGCTTATAAACAAAGCTGTTTGGGTTTACCATGTATTTATGAATTTCAAGGGCCATTAGATTTTCGCGGAAAGGATCCGGGCACCTGCTCTGCCATCTGCCTTTTTATATTCTCCTCTAATGGCCAAAGAAATGTAATCTAAATTCCGCAGACATTGACAAGTGTCCTCATAAGGTAATGGGCTCCAACCTGCTCATTGTATCTGAAAGTTGTGAGAGGGCTTTATCCTCACACCCGCACAAAGGTGCCACAAGAAAGCTGACTTGTCAGAAAGAGTGAAATTGACGAAGTAGTTTAACCTTTCTAAATTGAAAGTGAAATGGACCTTTGTTTTTGAAGGCGCAGAGTCGCAGGCGCGTGTAGAATTTAATTCGAAAAGCCATTCACGGATGAGGGAACTGGAAATGCTCATCTGTAATTTTCTTTAAGAGTTGAAAAACGATATTTTAATTGATCTTTCCTGAAATCAGCTGGCCTGCAAGTGAAATATGAGAGAGAAGTACTCATTACCACAGCTGCACTATTTTTCTCAGTGATTGCAGATGTGTTAAGGTGACAGTCTACTTTATGGCTCCAATGTCATCCCCACACCCTTACAATTCAGAAAAGAACTCAAGTCCCAGCTCTGCAAGGAGTCTCTCCTCCTCAACGCCATCACGTCCCCCCTCACACCACCTGAGTCACTAAACTCCATCCACCCCTCTCCTCCCTGCCACCCTTTACAGCTGTACCCCTCCACTGTGCTCCTCTGTATCCTACATCTGTTCTATTGTTACCTCTGAAAAGCGCTCTGTTACGCATATGTACTCTTGTATACCTCTGTAAAGTGCTCCATTGCTTCTCAAAGCTAGGTCCACGCTCATTAAATACAATAATAATAATAATAATAATAATAATAATAATAATAATAATAATAATAATAATAATAATAATATGATAGTTATGATATAGCATCACATTGCATTTTACTATTTGTAACTAGACAACTAGAGCATTAACCAGAAATCCTATTCCCCTTTTCGTTTTACTAATCTATCACAACCGTGATTTAAAACCTAAACCTGTAATCCTGAACTGAGATGTAGCTGGCAGCATCCCTGTGATTTTTCACTTTTCACCCCACTGAATCGCAGTTTTATTTAATTTTAGACCCTTTAAAAGCATATCCCTAGAGCTCGATAAGGT
Organism: Ambystoma mexicanum; assembly: GCF_040938575.1. Taxonomy (NCBI): domain Eukaryota; kingdom Metazoa; phylum Chordata; class Amphibia; order Caudata; family Ambystomatidae; genus Ambystoma; species Ambystoma mexicanum. The sequence continues at coordinate 378,827,275 of NC_090927.1, read as the reverse complement.
GGCATTTCACCATTCGTGACCTAAGAATCACGAGGCTTCTTTCTGTATGTCAGGGTTGTTCTATATAACTAATTTCCACTAACGAGTAAACTGGCTGAGTGAAAATAACTTTTTGTTGGCAGTACTTATTTCTGTGAGTACAGGCCTGGCTATACCCAGGAGTGATGCCTACTTCATGAAAATCCAGCTGGGTCAATCTGCCAGCAATGTTTCCTACAAAGGGCTACTTGCCAATCCAAAAGTGCCCACGAATGGTCTTGGGTGCAGCCAACCAGCTGCAGAATGAACCCTGACCTGATAAGGTGGGTGTGTCTCTTACTGTGTTTCTTGTTGGAACTCGCATCCATGTGCAATCATGAAGCCCTTGCATAGGGCACTTTGAATGATGGTGGTTGGTGCTGATTATGCAGCATCATGTGCTTTTGAAACACATACTCTTCACTGATTGTGGCCTGAGGCCCCCACATTATCCCACATCCCCCATAAGCAGTGGAAGATTAACAGTTTTTGGAAGAATCTCTGCTAAGACAAAAGATTAGACGTAAAGTGCTGATGATGCAAACATCTGTAGACGAGGTTGCAGAGAATGCTTCACAAGAGTCCCCAAGAGGGCCCAATCTCAAGGAGGTGTTAAGTACCGAAAAGGTTGGAGAAAGCATTAGCAACATTTTACTTAACACCTATTCTGAAGGTGGCGCATTATTCCGCATGTCGGAATTAATGTGCCACTTTTGGAATATGTGTGCCAGTTGCTAGGAAGGGCAGAAAACCAACCTAGCAATCAGCACTTTTAGAATCTTTCATTTTCGATGCCCATTCTCGTGGCACTTTTCCATGTTTGCAAAACAAAAAAGCGGCAGCCATATATGGTACCAAAATGGTACCATTCGGGTTGCTGTTGTGGAAGAGTGCCATGGATAGTAGTATGAGCAGCCCCCAGCTTCGCCACGGGACTGTTCAGCGAAGCTGAGGGCTTTGATCGAATGTGCTCAGCGCTCCTTTCCTCAGCCACCATTCGCACCATGGTGCCGGTGCATGGTGTGTGTACACACAAATATATATATCACGTGAGATATTACAGGGCTGGCGGTAGCTGCCCTGTAGTTATGGTTAAGTTGCTCAACCCATAGGAAAAGCACTTTTTGGGCAGCTTGTAACTTTGCACCCCCTGGAGGAATCCTCACCAAACCTTGCAAAAAAAGAATATGGTGCCGTCAGATTTATTCTTCAAAGTTTGGTGAGGTTTTGTCAAGAGGGGGGCAAAGTTATATGTGGGGGGTCCCAAAATGTCTGTTTTTTCCATAGACATGATTGGAAAACATTTTTGCTCACGTCTACAGCCCAAACCACAAACCACTGGACGGATTTTCACCAAATTTGTGACAGGAGCGGGGGCTTGGTCCCGAAAGTGGGCTTTGTAAATTTTGGTGTAAATCCGTCGAGTAGTATATTGATATCTGGGTTCGGTCCGCCGACTCACTTCCCAGTTCCGTCCGTAGACGGGCATCCGTTTGTCCTAGAGGCGACGTGATGTCCGCGCCCACTGATTGGATGGTGAAAAGCATGAGGTGGTCAGATCTTTGGAAATGCCTGCCATGTTGGATTTGTGGACAGCCACCGTTGTCCGCGAACATCACAGTTAAAAACATATTAAAAAACACAAAATTGCACTTGCCAAACTCATCAAACAATCTCTGTGGAAGTGGGGGGTGATGAGTATGGGATGGGATATGGCTATGAGAAGCCAAAAAAACATGTGTTTTTCATCCCTGAAGTCTGCCAACAGTCCGGATGTTCGGGTACAAGCCTATGATGTTCAAAAACACTTCAGATGTTCAGGGACATCTGTGCCTATTTCTGTATTACTTTGGTGCCACTCAATTAAACTGCATGAAATTCTGGAATTTTATTCTAGAACTGATTCTGAATGCTTATGGAAAGCGTGGAGCTTGTTTTGTCAAGAGGGAACACAATTAGAAAGTTTGGTGAGGGTTCGTCCGGGGGGGAGGGGCAAAGTTATAAGCCACCCAAAAAGTGCTAATTCTTTGAGTTGAGCAACTTAACCATAACTACAGGGCTGCTACTGCAGGCCCTGTAATTGATATATATATATATATTACACAGCCACATTAGTGGCCGTGTAGTTATGGTTAAGTTGCTAATGCCATAGGAAGAGCTCTTTTTGGGCGGCTTATAACTTCTCTCTCCCTGGATGATATCTCACCAAACTTTGCAAAAAATGTATATGGCCCACTCTGAATGTTTTTGCAAAGTTTGGTGAGGTTTGGTCTGGGGGGGGCAAAGATATAGGGGGGTCCCAAAATTACATTTTTTCCCATAGACTGAATGGGGAAAAAACTTTGCTCACGCCTACAGTCCAAACCGCTGGACGGATTTTCACCAAATTTGCACCTGGAGCAGCGGCTTGGTCCCGAAAGTGTGTTTTTGTAAATTTGGTGAAAATCTGTCAAGTATTTTTATTTTAAAAATGACCAAAAATAGGTCACAAAAAATCAGTGATATCTATGTCCGCTCCGCGGACACACTTCCCTATTCGCTCCGTGGACAGGACACCGATTGGCTAATTGGCTTGCGTCATGTTCACGGACATGCAACGTGTTTGCTGATTGGCTGGAATGAAGCGTGAGGTGTGTCGCATTGTTTTGATGCGCCCCCCATCTTGGATCCACGGACATCCGCGGAGAGCGTGTGACAAACGGGGCAAAATACACATTTGGCAAGTGTGTTTGTGTGTAAGAGTGCTTGTGGAGGGTGGGGGAGTAAGAGATGAGTGAAATGCTGTATTTGTTTAGATGGCAGGCACCCCTGATTTGTTTATCATGTCTGCGGACACCGCAGCTGTCTGCGGACATGAAAAATGCAATGCAGTGCCCCACATAGGCAGTTAAAATGTTTGATTCTATGGGTGCCATAGGCCTTCAGCCATGCACCCAAGACTCTAGGCCTTGGCCACAACCACCGCAGCATATCACACCCATAGATCACACCCATAGAATCAAACATCTATCAAATATTTGTAAATGTACAGTTTGTGTACTATTTGATTTGTACAGTTTGTATGTGAAGTTCTGGCTATGTGATATCATTAAGATTGTAGAGTTTGGTAACAAGCACTGCAATATAACATATCCATGGAAGTAAACATTTTGTATTGTGGTGTATGGTTAGATGTTTGCTTCAATGGTTGTGTTATGGAGCAGTATGTATGAGTTGTATTTATTGTAATATACTTACTGTTTGATGTTTTGTGATTGAATTAATTTTTTTCATGGCTTGGGTAACTGGAGCAGATATTCTTTTTCACTTTCTGTGTTCAAAGAAAAGATCATGTTAGTGTACGTACTTTATAAAGAGTTATTATATTGCATAATAGACATTTCTGCTTTATTTCGACCCTCATATTTAGTAGTTTACAAACCAGTGTACTGTGCAATTTGCTCAGTTTCTGTGTTTGTTGCTTAAATCATTGGGTCTGTGGGAAAAAAAAATCCATGTTGGATTAAGAAAAAACCTTTTTTGTTATGGTACAGTATATTTCTTTCTTTGTTTTCAGTGTGTACTTGTTGTTTCTGGCTAATGTTCTATCTATTGGTTTGTTGCAGATTGTTAGATACCTGTTGTTGAATTGCAACTGGTTATCGTTTTTTATTTATATTCTCAAGTTGCTAATCTATCTGTTGGGTTGTTGCAGATTCTTGAGGCAGTTAGATACATGTTGGTATATTCTAACTGTTTATGTCTTGTTATATTTAATTGGTATTGATTCATCTGTTTGGTTGTTGCAGAATTTTGGGGCACTCAGATACCTGTTGGCGTATTGTAACTGTTTACAGTTTTCTAATTGAAGTTTTATTAATGTTTATGTACAGATTAGTCATTAGTGGTATTGATTTATTTTATTTATTGATTATTGATTATTCTTACTTTAGAGTGAGAGAGATAGAGGGATAGAGAGATGGAGAGATAGATAGGTAGAGAGCTAGAGAGGTAGAGAGATAGAGGGATAGAGAGGTATAGATAGAGAGTGCAGTGTGAGGAAGGGGAGAGAGAGAGAGAGTGAAATCATTGTATACTTATTTACACGTTGTCATAAATATTATCATAATACAGTTATCAGTTTAATACATTTCGCATGCTCTCGTTTTCGTGTTTTCAAAAAAAAAAATTATTCATGCATATCTATCCCGTCGGGCCCTCTGCACCTTCTGCTGACCCCACGCTGTCATATGCTTTTCTGACGTCTGTTAAATGTATCCAATATCTCAGGCCCTTCACTTTCACCGCTGTGGGTGTGCAAAACACCACCTCGTATGGGCCATGAAATCTTGAAGCATTCCACCTACGCACGAAGCTCCTGACGTATATCATCTCCCCTGGTACTAGCTGACCTGTTGGGCTTTCTTGCTCTGGAGTGTGGGTTTCATTTTCCCCATCACTTATGAATGGTGGTGCGGGCTGTCTCGCTATCATTCGTGCAGCCTTAGTAAGTTTAGTCAGGTAGTCATTAAATTCTTCTCCCAGTACAGTTGCACTTCTGTGTGCATCTGAATGTCTATGGAGGGGTTAGTGCGCTGTGTGCATTCGTCTCCCTGTCACAATCTCGTGGGGTGACAAATGGTGGTCCTTGCTTTGCTTATTTCTTAGCTCAAAAAGGGCCAAGGGGAGACAGTGTACCCAATTCTTCTTGAGGGTGAAACATAGTTTTGACAGCCTTCCTTTTAGTAATCCGTTGATCTTTTCTACCATCCCGTTACTTAGCGCGTGATAAATTGAGCACAGTTTATGCTTTATCCCTAGCATCGATGTCACTTCTTTAAAGAGATCGTTCACAAAATGTGTGCCGTTGTCAGAGCAAATTACGTAGCAAATTCCCCAGCGGGGGAATACTTCCCGCACAAGAAATTTTGCAGCACAATTCACATCTGGGCGGGCACAGGGACCTGCCTCTACCCAGCATGAAAATGGGCAAACTACCACTATCATGTACCTCGCTCCGCTGCATCTCTCTCCCATATCTGCATAGTCGATATGCAGCTCTCTAAAAGGTCCTATTGGCTTGGGTATCGTTCCTCTTAGTGTTCTCAAAGTCATGCCAGTGTTATATATTTGACACGTTGTGCATTCCATTGTCATCTTTGAGAGTTGTTCCTCCAATCCTGGGATAAACCAGTTTTCTTGTATCTCTGCTGCGATGTGCTGCCTTGCGCTGTGTTCTGTAAAGTGTAGCTGCTGGAATGCTACTTCTAATAGTTTTTTTGGCATTGCTACTTTACCTGTGTTGTTTTGCCGCCATAATAAATTAGTTGCCGACTGGCTGCATCCTCTTTTTGTCCACAACTCTTTTTCGTCCTCAGGCGCCTCTTCCTGTAGATCCAGTATTTGAGAAACTGGCATGGTATTGTACCCGTCCGGGATACTTTCCTCTACTTCTCTTCGCATTAAATACTCACCTGTGTTTTCTTTTCTCAGATATGACCCCTCCTTGGCAGCTGCGTCTGCTGCTGCGTTTCCCAAAGAGACGAGGTCAGTGTTATTGGTATGGGCCTGGCATTTCACTATTGCTACCATTGTCAGTTCTTTTAATGCCTCTATGAGTTCCTTTAACAAATCTGCATGTTGTACGGGTGAGCCATCTGCCCTGTCGAACCCCCTTCTTCCCCACCTGGCAAGCCCTCCCCGTACTGTTGTGGCCATATATGCTGAAACTGTGTAAATAGTCACCGCGCATCCTTTTGCTGCTCGTAAAGCTTCAATTAACGCTACCAGCTCTGCTGCTTAGGCTGAGAAATGAGCTGGTAGTCGCTACTGTACTAGGACCTCATACTCACCTTCTTCCATTCGCACTACTGCCACTCCTACGCGTTTTTCTCCAGTTTCTGAATTTATGGAAGCTGACCCATCCATGAAAAATACCTCTCCTTCCGTCAGTGCGTTCTCACTTACCACAGTTGTGCCATTGTCCTCGCCCTGGTATGTTGCGCAATCATGTGCCTGGATATCTTCTACAGTGCATGGCTCTAAGATTAATCTTGCGGGGTTAACCACCTTGCATCTTACCACATGTATGTTAGCACTTGATAGTATGACCTCATATGCGGTAGCTCTCTGTGTGGTTAATGTGCTCTTTGATCGCTCGAGTATAGCGAACAATGAATGTTCTGCATACAGTGTCAGTGAGCATCCCATTACTATGGTAGCTCTCTTCACAATTGCGAACGCGGCGGTTGCGAGAGCCTGTTCGCATGCGAAATGACCTTGCATTACAGCGTCCAGTGTCCCACTGTAGTATGCCAAAGGTTTGTGACCTAGTGACGTTTTCTGTGTTAGGACCGCGGTCATGAGTGCCCCCTTCAGTGTGAGAATAGGTAGAACTCGCGTTCATAATCTGGTGTCGCAAGTACTGGGGCACTTGAAATGAGTACTTTGAGTGATGTGAATGCATCGCATATCTCTGAATCCCACTGTATTTCCATTTTTTCCTTTTGTGCTTCCTTGAGTGCCTGGAGCAAACGGGCGTGTGTATGCAGCATAGTCTAATATCCATGCTCGACAATATTTGCACACCCCCAGTAATTTTTGCATGTCCTTCACTGTCTTTGGTCGTCCTACTGCCGAGATAGCCGTTACTCTGTCTGGTATTATTCTTTTGCCATCTTTTGATATCAATTGCCCTAAGTACAGCACTTCACGTTGACAGTATTGTAATTTTTCTTTGTCTACTTTATACCCCTTTTGCGATAGCAATGTCAAAAGGGCTATAGAGTCTTTTCTACGCTCTTCCTCGTTTCTGCTGCATATTAATAAATCATCCACATACTGTGTTATTGTGCTGTCTGCAGTCATGTTCCCAAGATCTTCATGCAATATTCTATTGAATATGTAATTCGGTCTCCCCGCCCCCCGATGTATTAGTGGGAGTTGTAGTCGCCCCTTTCATCCTCTACCAATACTCACCTTTGTTCCTTTCTTTCCCACCATAGCTACCTTTCCCGTCCTGTTTCTTAACCTCCCTGTCCATTCTGGTTCTAGTGTCCTTCCTGGTAGTGTTTCTTCTAATTCCACTAAACTTCCACCTGCCGCTATTCCCAAAATCCTAGCTTCCTGCTCGTCTTCATCTATGTCACACCACAGCTCCTCTCTCCCATCACTTTCCATTCCCCCCCACACTTCCTCCTATATTGTTCGCTCCTAGTTCTACTGTTTGTGTGGGCTCCTCTTGTATTCTGAATAGTATCTCCCCTTTCTTCCATCCTTCCTCATTTCACTTATCTAAGGGGTGTGACTGGGACAATCGTTCTGACCTTGTTGTGTTTGGCTCACCTTGTTCGCATAGGCTTTGTATCCTTGACAACTCTTCCCTTGCTATTGAGAGTCTGGCGTCTAAATCTTCTGCCAATTTGCATATGTTTACTGAGGGGGTACTTACCTGCCTATTTGATCGGGGGCACTTGTATGGCGGTGGCGCAGTTGGTCTTGCTGTGGCGGTGGGAGTACTAGTGGGCACGTATGTGGGGTCACTGTAACCTTCAGCAGGTGGGGATTTGTTTAGAAGTGGGTACAATCGAGTCACTTCTATGACTCCCTCTTTTCCCTCGTCCTCCTTGCTACCCTCTGCTCGCGCTGATGGGGTAGCCGTGAGGGCGGGCTGATCAAGTGTGGTATCTATTTTCTTTGGTGGGGGTATTTCCTCAAATAATCGCCATAGATCTAGTATCTCTCTCCTATTATGAAATTGTTTCCCCTTGTATTTTAGGACTATGCAAGTGGCTACCATGCCCAGGACGCTTTTATCAAATGACCCTCCTTGTGGCCAGACCTGGGGGAGACCCTCCCCCTTCAGTTACGTTACCCATTGGTCGTGGTATTTAGTTATACTTTCTGCATGACCTGGTAAACTCTTACAGATGTGTGCTAGGGGTGTCTCCGCTCCCATGCCTAAGTTGGTGTTACTCTGTTCGTTTGTACTAATCTGTTCTGTCACTGTGTGTGTGTTACTGCGCACATATGGCTTCAACCCCTTCCACGTTACATAAAACAACTCACTTTGCTCAATGAACATATGTTGGTTTATCAAATCTTACCAGGCCACACTTACAATGACCGTACCCCCCTATAAAAGTGCTTAAAAACAGTGGACTTAAACAGTACCACGTAATTACAGAAGATCACAACCATACAATGTGCACAACACACTGCAGACATTCATCACACCTCAGCATACACATATAGCATCTACCCTGCCTGTCTTGCCCTTTCGCCTTCTACGGTGATCCCCCTCTATCCCTCACACAACTTCTTCTGTCTGTATATATATATTTTTATGACCTTGTTTCTGCCCCGAATTGAGAGAAATTTAGAGAAGAGTAAGAAGAAAAGCTATTTCTACCATATTTTCCGTGTCTCCGTACGTAGACACCCTTAGATTATCTTTTCACACTTTTACTTATTCCCAGCACTAGTCGAGATAGCACTACGCGGCGCCGCCTTCTACTCCCTTACAGAGTTAGGTTCCCGTCCTCTTTTCCCTTTTCACTTTTGTGTCCTAATGGCCATATGCAAAGAAAGAGAAAGTATTAGAAGTAAGAAAGTTCCCCTTATATTCCCCACTCCCCTTTTCACCTTTCCCCTTGTCCTTCAAAGTAACTAAAAATGTTCCCTTTTAATATCACTCGCACTTAATACTCACGTGTCCGTCTTGATCCGAGACTCTCCGGATTTGGTCCGTCCAAGCAGCGCGGCCTCGCACTCAATGGCCCCACCCGGCTCCGGCGAGCGGTACTAAGGGTTTTTTGAAACGGGACCCGTAACCTCTCGCCCTAACTGCGTGCGCACGTCTCTGCGTACCAGTTGCCGTAGGTGGGCGGCTCTGTTGAGCGGGCGCGCCGTGCGTCTCCAAAGCAGCCGGGATCGTCTCATGCCAAGGGGACAGTTTAAAGTTAAGAAATAAATCACGTCGGGGTCACCACTGAATGTAAGCGTCCCCAGAAACGCACCCCCCTTATTGAGAGGCAATAATGGACACGCCCCAGGAGAGGAATGAGGCCAGAACCAAGTGCGGGTAAGATCAAAAGAGCTTTATATAATTCAATATAGGGCATGCAAAGGACTCTGCAAACTCTGAGAGCGCTCTGTCTGACAATAGCAAAGACAGTTAGTTATATTACAAATACACATCATGCATGAGGTAAGCTATAGGGGCCACAGAGTCTCAGGGATTTGGTGGTGATGGCTAGGTGGTATACATTGTATACAGTTTCTTCTCCAGGATTGGTGGACTTTGGTGCTGCGCCACGTGGGGCGGGAGGTCAGCTGGGCTCATCGGGATGTAGCGCTGGGCCGGACATGTCTTTTAACAACGATTGATAGCTAAACTAACATTTGCCCTTTTGGCCACACATTCCCACCCATTCATCACACTTCATGTGTCCTGTTGAGTTGTAACGCTTGTAAGCGTTGACCTTAGATCAATACATGGTCAGGAACATTGATACACGATCTGGAGTGTCTTAATACATTGGTTTAGGAGGCGTCTTAGGTTCGAGCAATCAGGCCCCATGGGCGTAGTCAGGGGCATGGGCGGGGGTGCTTGACTAAACATCCTTGGCAATAACAGTGAGGGATGGTATTATGATCTGTTGGTACACGTGTGTGCGCCCCCCTTTCTAGGGTCATTAACTCGGGGTCGTCGGAGGTACTACTGACCCGTGGGGGGCATGTGACCCATGCCTGAAAGGCAGTGGGATTTAGGACCAGGTAGCTCGTAAGTCATGGAGTTAGGCTGTGACGGCCTCTGACACGGGGGAGGGTGGCGGATGCTTGAAACGGGTCCAGCAGGGTCGGGAGGGAAGGCAAGGCTTTGCTGTTTGAACACCGTCTATCTCAAGAGAGCCTGGGCAGGGGGAGGGGAGAAATGGCCTTGCAGCTCTGTGTGTGGCATCTTGCACAAGGCGGTTTTACTGTTGCATGCATGAGGGGCGACTAACAACACATGGGGTTCCTAAAAGCACTCATATGTATTTGTATTTACATGGGATACTAGCTGATGATCATACTTTTTTTACATAGCATTTCACATTTACAGTTGACATACGAACATGAGGTAGTGTCAAGCAGGTGTGTGTAAAGAGTGTATTGAGAGAGCAACACAAGTTATTGTTCACAGTTATCAGTTGTCCAGTCTTTGTATATCTCTTCATTACATGTAATTTCAGTTGCACAACTTTCTCTTTACCCATTCTCCTTCATGTTAGCAGCGAACGTTAGTCAACAAGGCACATATTACATAAATGGTTTCTGCACGTTGCAAGGGCTTTCGGGGTGGGTATGGGTGCAAGGCGTCAAGCCGTCTATAACTGGGGGCTCGGTACAGGGGTCAGGGCCGGCTGAGTTTGGGCTGATCTCAGTTACTTCCTAGTATTCTCGTTCATAGCTGGGGCAATGATGTAGTGTGGAAGGTCAACAGCTACAGTGTTTTATTTTGTTGTTCGCTCGCGTCAGGAGACTCGTGAGAACGAGTCTTCAGCGGATCTGCCATGCAGTGGGAGGTGGGGAAATTGTGGGCCTCTGTGAGTGCGGTCAAGTGGGGGTCACTCTGCAGCGTTCAGTGTTTCTGCCTTGGGTTGAATATGCACGTTTATAGCAAGATGGAGATGGCTTAATACAAGATGGCTTCTATTCTCTGCCACATAACGTGATGGTGCAGCCCCATGTGTCGGCCGGCAGCCGCCCCGCCGCCTGGGCCCGGGAGGCCGGGGGTCCGCCGATGAGTCATGGGTCTCAACCAGGGTGGGACATGTAGTGGGAGGGGGGTCCTATTGACCTACCCTTCCCTACACACCCAAGACTCACGGCAAATGCTGGTAGTAGGGGCTTCCACCACCTCATCCTTGTCATCCTCTTCATCCTCCTCCTCTACATCCTCACAACTGTTCCCCTCTACAGGCCGTTGGGGAGGTGGTGGTGGTGGAGGGGTTGGGGTTGGTGCTGAGGCAGATGTAGCACCCGCTGGAGCTGCAGCAGCTATGGATGCCATCAGGGTTGGCGAGATAATCTCAGAAAGAGCAGCAAAGGCAGCAAAAGTCAATCTGCAATAGCCAGAAGCACAATGAAGATCAGCTCTGTGGTGTGTCCTTTTATAGGGGTGCAGGTGCCTGCTCTATGGACAGCCGTGCTGTCCGCAGACAGATCGAACACCCTAAAAAGGTTCTAAAAGTTCCAAATATTATGTAGAGAGCCATGGTCATTGTCTGGGACATGTGTACTGGTGAATTTTTATTGTAAAATACTTTGGATTGTCTGAAAAAGTACTTTTAAAATGTTTGGGGACCCGGAAAGTGTCCGTAAAATAGGAAACACGCTCAGCATGGGTGTGGTCACATGATGACATCACAAACACGTACGCGAAGGAAACGGGTGTCCGCAGGACACCAAATGAACAGGAACGGATGTGCGCATGCGCGCGGGTGTTCTACGGACAGTGCACGGGTCCTCAAACTAATTAATAGTGCGACACAAGTGAGACAGAAAGTTACGGACAGGTGCGATGTTCGTAGGACTTATGGGTGTGTGGCGCATGTGCGTAGATGTTCTACAGACAGTAGGGACAAGCATAGTGTCCTTAGAACACCTCCATTTGGGTTAATTGCTAATATTCCGGACACCGGGTGCGTTCTAAGGACACCTCCATTTTAATTACGGACAGTACGGACAGGTAAAGTGTCCTTAGGACACCTCCATTTTGGCTAGTTACGGACATCCCGGACACTGCGTGTGTTCTAAGAACAGTTCCATTTTGCTTGCAGACAGTACTGACAGTTATAGTGTCCTCAACCCCATTTTGGTTAAGTGCAGAGATTCCGGACACCCGCGCTGTACGCGGACACCCCAACTGCCTTTTTAAAAAAAATAAGACACAAAGGAATGTAGTAACAACACATATAATATATTATTATATACAAATATAACATTTATGAAAGAGAAGGGGAAGCAGAAACTGACACAAATACAGGGGAATTAGGGGTTTGGAGAGGATCGATGTGAGGGGATGAAGGGATGGAAGTCTCATCCACGTTTTTCTTGGTGATGAGAGTTTGGGGATAGTAGAATGGGACATTGGGCCTCATTACGACCCAGGCGGTAAGTTACCGCCTGGGCCGTGACTTTACCACCATGGCGTAAACTACGTTTACGCCATGGTGGTTGGCGGACTTACCGCCCCATTCCGACCTAGGCGGGGCGGTAAGTCCCCAATCCCCATTTACCCTTCCCCATTCCCATTTTTGCCCCATAGGGCATAATGGGAGTGGGGAAGGCGTTAATTACGCCACCGTAAATTACGGTGGCGTAATTAACTCCATGGTCCCTTAGCGCCATGGATTTTAACACCTGCTAAAAGCAGGTGTTAAAAGCACCATGGCGCTAGGGGACCTCGTAATCAGGCGGTAAGGGTCGGCGCTGTTAACGCTGCCGTAAACCCCTTACCGCCTGAGTTGTAATGAGGCCCATAGAGAGGGGGAACAGGTGCATGTGGGACAATGATATTTAATTTGTTCTTTTATGTGGTCCTCTACAAAATGTTTCAAAAGATTGACATTTTCCATAAGCATATTCATTTTTTGTTCCATGCGTTGTAGATTATTTCCTAATGTCTCTTTTTCTGTATTATTTTCAATGTTTGTATGGTCTGTTAAAATAAAATATATATGTTAAGTACACATAAATGAATGATTATTAATTTTGTTATATAGAGAAGTGTCTACCATTAGTATCACTGTCTTCAGACATTTCCTCACGTGGGAAATTTTCTTCAAGCCATTCCAAAGTACTTGACAAAATATATTACTTTTAGTGTATCAAATATAGAAAGTTTAGAAATATATAAGAAAAGAACAAGTTACTTCTTACCTTGTAACGTTCCTCCGACGTATTCCTCATCTTAGATATCTCCTTCCAGCTCTGCTGGCCTCGGAAAAATGTTTTTTCTCTCTAGAGGGCGCTGCGCGTCGACGTCCTCCGAGTCGATGTCCCTCGACAGCCGCCGTATCGACGTCGACGTCATCCTGCCTATAAAGGCCGCGCGCAGCGTCCGTTGCTCAGTTCTGTTTTGTAGCCCACAATAATACTTTCTGGACTAAACTAATCACCCTGAAGGAGCGTAAGCTGCAACAACAAGGGAAGTAGAACTGCGGGGATGGATGGGAGGGTCGATGAGGAATACGTCGGAGGAACATCCCGTCGAAAGAACGTTACAAGGTAAGAAGTAACTTGTTCTTCGAAGGGATTGTGTCCTCCGACGTATTCCTCATCTTAGATAGGCTCCCATAGCAGTATTCTATTATTGGAGGAGGGAGTACTGACTTCACGCTGTCTTCTATTGATGAATAGAATGCAGTACAGCCCTTCCAAACCTAGTCTCTTGACTGGAGGAGGAATCCAAATTGTAAAAACGTGTAAAGGTATGGACAGACAACCATGTAGCGGCCGCACAGATGTCTTTAACCGGCACGCCTCTTTTGAGGGCCGAAGAAGCTGCAATACCTCTGGTCGAATGAGCCCTAAGGTTTTGAGGGGGCTCTTTCCCTGCCAGTTTATAACATTCCAGAATGGCTAGAATGATCCATCTGGAAATGGTCTGCTTAGTTATTGGTAACCCCAGCTTGTGACCTGTGTAACCTACAAACAGCTGGTCTGCCTGTCTTATCCTGGCTAGTCTACTGATGTAAAAACTTAAAGCCCTTCTAGGGTCTAGCCTGTGTAACCTCTCTTCCTCTTTCCCCGGGTGAGGAGGAGGATAGAAAGATGGTAGGGTAATCTTCTGAGTGATATGGAATTCAGAAACCACCTTTGTTAGGAAATTAGGCTTCACTTGCAGGACAACTTTGTCTTTGTGAAATATTGTGTGAGGGGGTTTACAAGAAAGAGCTTGTAATTCGCTCACCCTTCTAGCAGATGTAAGTGCTATTAATAAAACAGTTTTAAGGGTAAGGAATCTTAACGAACAAGAATGGAGAGGTTCGAAAGGTGTGCCCATCAGGAAAGTTAGTACTAAGTTTAAATCCCATAGGGGAACTTGGAATGGTCTTGGGGGATAAACATTGGTTAACCCCTTTAGAAACTGTATAACCAAGGGTAATTTGAATTAGGATGGTTCTTCCGCAGTGCGCTTAAAGATGGGTAGCGCTGCGAGATAGCCCTTAATGGTGCCAACTTGAAGGCCTGAATTTGCCAAATATAGTAGGAAGGACAAAACCATTGATGTACCACATGAAAAAGGGTCGATATTCTGTTCTCTACACCAGCTGCAAAATCTGTTCCAACGGCAGCGGTATAAAGACTTTGTTGCTGGCCTCCTTGCCGAAAGCAACACCTCCATAACATCATCAGGGAGGTCCCAATCCTTGTACCTCAGCCTTTCAGAAGCCAAGAGTGAAGGTTGAGGGTTTTGATGTCTGGGTGGAGAACCTGACCTCCCTTCTGTGAGAGTAGGTTCTCTCTGAGTGGAAGTCGAATTGGAGGGCAGATGGACAAGTCTAGAAGGTCCGGGTACCACGTTCTCCTGGCCCAATCCGGGGCAATTAGGATCATGGTTCTCCGGAATCTTCTCAACCTCCTGATCATTTTAGGAATGACAGGGACCGGTGGGAACGCGTACAGAAGCGGAAACTCCTAGTCCACTATGAATGCGTCTCCCAGAGCTCCTCTCGGGGGAAATTCCCTTGAGCAGAACAGGTCGCATTTCCTGTTTAGGCTGGTGGCGAACAGATCTACCTGAGGGGTTCCCCAAAGGGCGAAGATCTCTTGAAAGACTTCCTGAGCTAGTTCCCACTCGTGGGAGACTGTGCTTTGCCTCCTCAGAGCGTCCGCTGTCAAGTTCTTCTCTCCGGCTAGGTGAACTGCCGATAGAGAGATTCCTTCTTGGATTGCCCAAAACCAGAGCTGCATCGCCTCTCTGCACAGGGGTAGTGATCCTACGCCTCCTCTTTTGTTGAGGTAATGCATGGCCACCGTGTTGTCCGTCATTATCAGGACGTTCTTCCCTTGTACAGCTGGCAGGAACGCCTTCAGCGCAAGTCTGATGGCTCTCAGCTCTAACAGGTTGATATGTAGTCTGGACTCTGATGGAGACCAACGACCGCTGATGGTCAAGTCGTTGGCGTGGGCTCCCCACCCCGTGAGTGAGGCATCCGTGACTACTGTTATCTCCGGCCAGGGTTGCCAAAACTGTTCTCCTTTCAGAATGTTCTCCTGACAGGCCCACCACTGAAGGTCTCGAGCTACTCTGTCGGGAATCTGAAGAAGATCTGTCATTCTCCCTGAGAATTGTGACCACTGAGTCCTCAGTGCCCACTGGAGGGATCTCATTCTCAGGCGAGCCTCTGGCACTAGGAAAATGCAGGATGCCATGAGGCCTAGCAACCTCAAAAAGTCGAAGGCTGGGAGACGTTGGGCATGTTGGAACTTGGTAACCATCTGTAGAATATCTTGAGCCCTCACCTCTGGTGGCGAGGCTTTTCCCAGGGAAGTGTCCAGGATCGCTCCTATGAACTGGAGTCTCTGCAATGGTATCATTTGTGACTTTAAATTGAGGGAGAAGCCCAGTCTGTGAAGGAAGTGGCACACGTGATTTAGCTGGATCTGAGCTTGTTCCGAAGAAACAGCCCTGATCAACCAATCGTCCAGGTAGGGGTAGACGTGAATCCCTTCCCTCCTTAGACTTGCAGCCACTACCGACATTAACTTGGTGAAGACCCTCGGGGCGGAGGTCAGCCCAAATGGCAGCACTCAAAATTGATAGTGAGAGTTGCCAATTGCGAACCTCAGGTATTTCCTGTGTTTGAGATGGATAGGCACATGGAAATAAGCGTCCTGAAGGTCCAGAGATACCAACCAGTACTGGAACTGAAGGGCCTGGAGGATCTGAGAAAGAGTGACCATCTTGAATTTGTCTTTTCTGAGGAATTTGTTCAATTCTCGCAAGTCCAAGATGGGTCTCAGTCCTCCGTCTTTCTTTGGAATGAGAAAGTAAGGGGAGTACCAGCCCTTGTTCCTCTCCGCTACAGGTACCGGTTCTATGGCACCTTTCTCTAGCAGGTCCAAAATTTCCTGCAAGAGGAGCGGATCTGGAGCTTTCTGAGAGCTGATCCCCGGTGGATGACTCTGAGGTATACGTAGGAAAGGCAGGCAGTAACCTTGGGCAACTGTTTCCAATGCCCAAGCATCTGACGTGATAGCCTGCCATACCGCCAGATGTTGAGTCAACCTGCCTCCTACAGGTGTCCTGTGAGGGAGGTCCTCAGAGTGGTTTTGGGGTGGCTGATGCAGATGCCGATGGTAAAGAGGCACCTGCTGTTGCTGCGGCTTTTGAATATCTACCCCGTCCACCTCGGGTAGTTCTTATTTGTCCCCTTTGAACCGGTCGTCCTCTACCTCTTCCGAATGCGGAGTAGAAGCGAAAGGACTTGCCCCTTGCAGAGGTTCCTGTGGGACGAAAAAGGAGTCTGACGGATTGCAGCTCCTAGGGATTTAGCTGCTGCTTTTGAAGTTTGCAGTTTCTCTAAACTGTCATCCGCCTTTTTCCCGAACAAAGAAGAGCCATCGAATGGCATGTTCAAGAGCCTGGCTTGCACATCTGGGGCAAAACCAGACTTTCTCAACCAAGCGAATCTCCTGGTTGATGTACTTGCCGCCATTGCTCTGCTGATACTGTCAGCCGAATCAATGCCCGTCTGGAGGGATTCGCACATAGCGTCTTTACCGTCCTGTATAATATTCAGGAACGCATCCCTTTCTTCTCCCTCCGGGATGCAGTCAGCCGCTGTAGAAGCACACTCCCAAAGTGTATGGCTGAACCTAGCAAGGGTGCAAGTAGCATTAACAGATTTTAACGCCATGCTACATGCTGAAAAGACTTTCTTTGCCATAGCATCATATTTTTTATCGTCCCTGTCCTGTGGGACAGTAGGATAAGCCGTCTTGACATCAGTAGAGGATGCTGCCTGTACCACCAGACTTTCTGGGGATGGGTGTTTAGACAAAAACTCTGGGTCTGTAGAAGATACCCTGTACTTTGTAGACAGTTTTTTATTTACTGCTGGTACGACATCTGGGGTTTCCCAGTTTGTCATGATCTTCCTCTGAAGAGCTTTATGAAAAGGCACCACAGGATCCTCCTGTGGGCCTTTGTCAAGAATATCTGTGAGGTTATCTTGTTGGAAAGATTGTGAAGGTGCAGACCACCCCATGGACTCTGTGATCCTGGCCATTAAGGCTCTATATGGGGTTTCAGTATGCTCCCCCGGGTCTGGCCTAGCAAATTCCACCTCAGGGGAAGTGTCTAACCCACTTGCCTCATGTAAGGAATCATGAAGATCCTTTAACCTCCGTTCTTCAGAGGAAAATTCCTCTCTAATTGGGGTTACAGGTCCCTGCAACTCAAATGTGTCTTCCTGTTCAGACAATTCACCCTCTTCCAAGATTGAGGACATAGTTCTCAATTGTTCTGAACTCATAAAGGGAGTAAATCCCATTTCCAAGGCAGAGGGTGCCGAACTTGTCATTATCGGCCTCGAAAACGTCGATGTCGTCGACGTCGAAGGCTTCGAACGTGGCGTCGAAAACAAAGGTGGAGGCCTCGAAGACCTCGACAGAATTGGAATTCTACTCGACAATCTCGAAGCCATTGACGTCGAGGACCTGGGGATAGTCACTGGGTGTGTCGTAACCGTGACTTTTCTTGGCGTCGACGCCGGTGTCGAAGCTGGTGTCGAGTCGACAGACCCGTGTGTCGAAGGTCCCTTCGACAACGGCGTCGAAGACACCGACCTCGGCGTCGACGGAACCCTCGTCGACGGCGTCGACGGAACCTTTGAGGAAAGTTTGGAGGTCATAGTCCTACTCGAGGGTTCGAGACGCGCTCGAGAGGTTTCCTTCGCCGGGTACTGCGACTCGCGGCATTTTTGACCTTCGGGTCTTTCGACCAGAGCATCGCTCTCGGCAGTCTTCGAGGGGGTCAAGCCCGCTTTCTCGAAGACGCTCCTCATATTTTTGCGGAATTCCTCCCATTCAGCCCGGGAACTATGTTTCGTGGGGCAAGGGATTCTTTTTGGCGAAACAGAGGAAGAGGAAGACGGAGAAGGGGATCTTCGACGTCTCCTCTTCGAGTGCTTCGATCTCGAGGAGTGATGGGACCCACTCCGAGACCTGGAGCGCGAATGGTGACGAGGAGATGAGTGTCTCGACTTCGTCGACGAAGAAGAAGCTTTAAAAGTCTTACCTTTCTCCAGCTTCCCCCTACGCTCCTTCAGGGCCTTAGCTGTCATGGACATACAGTCCTCGCACTCCGAACAATGGTGTTCAGCTCCCAAACACCGCAGACAAACTCTGTGAGGGTCAGTCAGCGACATCTTTTTCCCACAATCTCGGCATTTTTTGAAGCCGGATCGAGGAGTTGTCGGTTCCGACGAGGAAGCCATCGAGTACGGATCGAATAACTCGAGGTAACTAGGTATTAATCTGACAAGAACTGAGCAACGGTATTCCGAGGCACTGAGTAAGCGCGGAAAAACGGAACTGAGCAACGGACGCTGCGCGCGGCCTTTATAGGCAGGATGACGTTGACGTCGATACGGCGGCTGTCGAGGGACATCGACTCGGAGGACGTCGACGCGCAGCGCCCTCTAGAGAGAAAAAAAAAAATTCCGAGGCCAGCAGAGCTGGAAGGAGATATCTAAATGAGGAATACGTCGGAGGACACAATCCCTTCGAAATGAAGTTTACTTACTAGTTTCTGGTAAATTGTGTTCTTACTGTTGTGTAGGTGTGCTGTTGCTACTAGCTGTGCAGTTTCTGTGAGGTAATTATGCTGGAAGCATATCTTTTTTTTATATATTCCATTTTAGTACAAATGGTATTTAAATGGACGGTTGATGTGTTACATATATAGGTTGCACTTCTTACTTATTGTTACATATAATGTGTTTATGTGCTATTTTTTTAACTTGTTCAGTGTTCATATGATATGATATGATATGATATGATATAGCATTTATAACGTGCCTATACACAAGTGTTTCGAGGCGCGACGAGGCAAGGGAGGGGGAACAAGGGAAGACAGAAACAATGATCCTACTAGACCAGGTATCATTCAGATCGCGCAAGTGCATGGGTATGGGAAAAAGGGAAAAGTGTGTGGGGAGGGAGAGGGGAAAGTGCAGTACATGGGATAGTAGAAAACAAGATACATAAAAGGCCACTGGTGGGAAGTGCAAGGAAGTGCAGACACAAGTGTTAGCGGGGGACAGTAGGGATACAGAAAAACAGTCCCCAGTGCAGGGGTTTCAAGGGAGGCAGTGCAGGTGGGAAACTGGTGGGGTGAAGGGTGGCCAGGTAACCAGTGCTGTTTCAGCCAGGAATTTAGCAGGGGAGAGGTGGAGAGAAGGCAGAAGCAAAGAGGAAGGTTTTGAGGTGCTTCCGGAACCGGAGATGGTTCTCCTCAAGTTTCAGCGAGGCAGGAAGTCTGTTCCAGAGGGAGGCCCCAGCGAAGAAAGAGATCTACCATGAACTCGTTGCTTGGAGAAGCGACTGACCCTGAGGGAGTTGGATGCAGATGAGCGGAGTGCTCGTGAAGGAATATATTTAGGAAGAGATAGTTGAAGGTATTGTGGCCCCAAGCCCCAGAAGGCCTTGTGGACAATACAGAGGGTTTTGAACTTAAACCTCATAGCCACTGGGAGGCAGTGAAGAGATTTTAGTCCTGGAGAGATACAATCCCTGGCCTGAGGCCAAGGGCAAGTCTTGCAGTCCTGTTCTGGATCAGTTGCAGAGGGCGGCGAGTAGAGGCATGCAGATTTAGATAGAGGCTGTTACAATGGTCCAGCCTAGAAAGAACCAGGGCTCTGGAGACAGTGAGCTTCTGGGGGAAGGAAAGGGAAGGAAGTATATCTCTAAAGAGGTGCAGCTGGTAGTGTGACTTCTTAGAGATGTCAGAGATGTGAGGAGAGAAGGAGTGTGTGGAGTCAAAGATGACTCCAAGGTTTTTTGCTGTGTAGGTGGGAGCAGGAAGAGGGCCAAGAGAGGCCGGCCAGGGAGCTGCAGGGAAGGCGGGAGCATGTGCGCCCATGAGTAGAATCTCAGTCTTACTGGCATTAAGGCAGAGGTCATTGGTGGCACACCACTCATGGATGGCAGACAGACAATCAGAGATGAGGGAAGGAGAGGAGGAGGCCGAGGGTAGCCTGAAAATGAGCTAGGTGACATCCGCATAGCACTGAAAGTTGGGGCAAAGAGCAGCAATGCGGTGGGCAAGGAGTGCCAGGTATTGGTTGAAAAGCCAGGGAGAGAGGTTAGACCCCCGGGGTACACCACAGGTAGAGATAAAGATATCGGAGAGGAAGGACCCAAGTTGGACCTGGGAGGGTCGGTCGGAGAGGAAAGAAGTCAGCCACGCCATAGCCTGACCAGTGATACCCAGGCTATCACGGAGACGGTTGAGCAGGATGGCATGATTGACCGTGTCGAAGGCAGAAGAGAGTTCGAGCAGGATGAGGACGCAAAGGGTGTTGGAGAGCAGGTCTTCACGGATGTTCAGGAGAGCAGTTTCCATGCTTCTGGCAGCTCTGAAGCCAGACTGATGGTAAGCCTGCGTAGGTATGATAGAAGAATCTAAGATACCCCCTAAGTTTTTAGGTAGTGTTGATGTTGTCCACGTCCGTCCGCGGTCATGCGCACAGTCCGCGGACATCAAAATCACAGGGGGTTCAGCATGTTATATGTATATAAAGTAAGGGAATCCTAGTAAACATCTATCAAATTCATAGTATGTATATCTATATTCAGTTAAAAAATACTTTGATAAAGGGACGTTATGGTTTAGTTGCATTACTAAAAACCTATGAAATTCAGTAAAAAAAACTCTGTTAAAGGGACATTATGGTTAAGGTGCGCTACTAAAAACCTATGAAATTCAGTAAAAAGACATTGTTAAAGGGACGTTATGGTTCCAAGTAAAACCGAAAACAACCTGAAATTCGCCAGTTCTGGTAACCTAAGCAACCATAATTCGCGCCACCACCGTGCATTGCTAAGACTAACACCCAGGACATCAAAGATGACATCACAAATGTCATTGATGACATCACTGATGGCATCACATGTGCATGCACATTTCATGAAAACTCTGTACAAGGGATTCTTATTATAATGTTAACAAAAAAGTGTTAAGGATCATTGGAATATATATCTTGAGCTATGTAGTGATTTAGGCAATGCATTGATATAAATAGCACCCTATTAGGAAGTTATTTACAGTATACTAAGCTACTCATGTATAAATATAAGCATTGTGTGCAGCATACATGATGGAGGTGCAACATTCATAATCTTCCCATGTTGAATAGTGAAATGATAAATACTTTCTTATTAGAGTTTTGTGTACTGTGCAACATGTAATAAGTAGCTAATGAAACCCACTTCCTATATAATTTCAATATTACATACAAAACACAAAGACACAACAACACATACAAATATGTGTCTATACAGGGAAAGTGAAGTATGCAAAAAAGCAGCAGCAGAACCAGAAATTGTTCATAACTTACCTAATTATCTTTATGCACAGAAATGATTGTGCTGTTAGTCTTATCTTAGCAATGCACGTTGGTGGCGCGAGTTATGGTTGCTTAGCTTACCATAACTGGCGAATTTCAGGGGTTTTTGGTTTTACTTGGAACCATAACGTCCCTTTAACAACGTTTTTTTACTGAATTTCATAGGTTTTTAGTAGCGCAACTTAACCATAATGTCCCTTTAACAAAGTTTTTTTTACTGAAAATATATATATATATATATATATATATATATATATATATATATATATATATATATATATATATATTTGTCCTCAGCAGCACTTTCGTTAAATTTGAGATTAACTCGCTATTTAACGGACCTGCTGCCGATATTGGAATCTGGCCGTTTTCTTCAAAAACATGCAGATTGCAGACAGGGCACTGTCGTGCACTGAGCTGATGCCCATGCCCACTTCAGAGTAAGCATGGTACTTTGGTGTCAGGAAAGGTTGCAGTGAAGTATGCTGTTTAGCATGC
The DNA here is from genome assembly GCF_040938575.1 of Ambystoma mexicanum. NCBI lineage: Eukaryota > Metazoa > Chordata > Amphibia > Caudata > Ambystomatidae > Ambystoma > Ambystoma mexicanum. The sequence goes on along the minus strand of NC_090927.1, from coordinate 378,805,154 downwards.
TCACTCCACCTTGATTAGGATCGGGCCCTCAGAGTAAAACTCTGAAGGACTTTCGGGACCCTTTGTAAATCCACTTCTTCCTTCATGGTGCTCCTTGCCTTTTGAGAGAAACCCAGAACCCCTGCCCCACCTGTCAGACCCTGTGTGTGCCTATATATTGGACAAAGAAGAGATCACGCTACATACAGGGGTGTTGCCATTTCAGAATAGAGGCACTATTCCCAAATGAGCCAGATACCAGCAGCAGTGCCTACAAATAACATGGGGAGTGATGGGTGGAATTTAGGATGTGATGCTTCTTACTCAACTGTTCACATGAACCATCTAAAACCTCTTTGGAAAATACTACCCTTAATCGCGAAAGACGACCACCTGGTGTTAGTCAGCACTCTGATACTCTCGAGGCTAAACTATTTAAAATCTCTCTATGCCAGCCTGCCGGCCTACCAGATCCCATGTCTCCGGAAGGTGCAATGTTCTGCTAGCCATCTTGTATTTGTGATAAGAAAGCATAAACCTTTCTCCTACCATCTCAGAAGTGTATACTAGTTATTAGTACAAGACAGAATCATATTCCAAATCTTATGTCTGGTTTATAAAAGCATCAACAGTCTAGCTACCACAAACTTCCAAAATAAAATACCAATATACCAAGCATCACAGCTTCTTCACTCCTTCGATGCATTCCCACTGAAAACTCCTCATTTCTACTGCAGAAGTGGAGGAGACAGACAGTTCTCAACCACGGGGCCTCAAATGTATCTCCTTCATCAGGATGTTATTTAACATCTACATTTGCACATTAGAACCATGAGGAGTGAGCACAGCAAATCAGATGCGAAGGAACACGGGCTGTATTCACTTTTACAAGCCCCCTTTATCTCATGCTCTAATTAATCATGCACCCCTGAGTCCTGCTACACTGCCTCACTGCAGATCAAGCTATCCTATCACCCACATCTCCTCACAAGAAGATTGCCCCTCCAACCCACACCGCCATGAACTGCAATAAACAGGTGCTACAGGCTGTTGGAAATGCAAAAAAATAACTTACGTGCATTAGCAGTGAACCCACTCCTGTCACTGCAAGTCCGTTTGCAATGTTGGTTACACTGAACATGGTCTTAATCTGATAGTAGCGAGTTCACAGCTTCCTTATGTTAGTGTGTTTATTTTCAATTTAAAAAGCTCAAGCATGTCTTATAATCTTGAGTGCTAATGATAGTCACCTCAGCCGTGGACCGAACTTGCTGGTCACAGGGCCACCATCCACCAGAACAAATATTTAACGCTAATGGCAGACCATTACTGGCAGGATCAGCCCACCACCAGGGTTAACATCGATGTAAATAGGATTTTCAGAGTTAATGTATAACTATCTAGCTTTAGCAGGCATACACACTTATCTAGCACTTTCTGTGTCTTTCTTTCTCCCCTATCACTCTGTTTCTACACTCCTTTTCTCCCTCACTCTGGGGTTCGTTACGAGGTTGGAGGTAGCAATGCCCTTAATAAGGGCATGGCTAGCCCCAAACTCGGGTCCGGATCCCGCGAAAGGGGAATTACCGGGCCATTCCGACCTTGGCGGGCCTGGTAATTCCCCTTGCGCGGGACCCGGAGCTGGTACGTCCCCATTCCCATTTGAGCCATAGGTAGCAGAGGCCCCGTTCATAATGGTACAGTTGCTACCATCCAGTTCTGCTTGCGGGTGCCGATCTGCACGCCTGGTCTGACCAGGCATGCAGAGCGGCACCTGCGAGCAAAACTCGTAATGTGGCAGCATGGTAACAACGGTGCCAGTAGCATTACCGGTGCTGTTGTCGCCTTACCATCACAATCGTAATGAGGCCCTCTGTCTCTCTGTCTTTTTTATGCGGTGCTGAGTTCAGTTGCCAGGGGCACATTTGTGGATTTTCTTGAGCACCCGCAGCATTGCTGACACCAGCACGACCATATAAAAAACACAGATACCTTGAGGGCAGGGCTTTGTTTCTTTTACAAAATCAGTTATAAACCACACAAAAAATAACTGAATAGCACTAACATTGTAAGCTAGCTATTTTGATAACTTTGCAATGTTCATCATTTTCCGATTGTCACTTCTAGTATATTTTTTTACTCATAAAGGAAATATTACACTTGCATTACTGGGCAAAGTATATTATCAAAACCTATAAAACATGTCTAAATGTGTAAACACAACGGATTGGAACTATACTGTTAAAAGGAGTTTAACATCTTTGAAGCTTGGGTACGTTACAGATGTTAACCACGTCACACCAAAAATATGCATGCAACTACAGTGTATTACATGACCTGCAGTAGCGGCCCTATAGTTATGGTTAAGTTGCTCAACTCATCGATAGAGAACTTTTTGGGTGGCTTATAACTTTGCCTGCCGGATGAATTCTGACCAAACTTTGCAAACTATTTGCCCCACAGAATGATTTTGTGAAGTTTGGTGTGGTTTCATCTGGGGGGGGCAACGTTTTAGGGGTGTCTCAAAATAAATGGAAAATAAATTCTGCTCGCACATACAGCCCAACCCGCTGGACAGATTTTCACAAAATGTGCACCAGGAGCAGAAGCTTGGTCATGAATCCACCAGTAGTTTTCTTAAAATGGCCAAAAAGTAGGTAAAAATAAAACAGTGATATCGTAGTCTGGCCCGCAGACTCACTTCCTGATTTGGTGCCTGCTGATGCCTCTGGACCAATCAGACAGCAGCGTGATGTTTGCGGACATCATACACGACCCCTGATTGATCGGTAAAAAACGTGAGGTGCGTCAGCACTTTTGAAATGAATGCCATGTTGGATTTGTGAACACCACCCGTAGTCTGCAGACACTGTAGTAAAAACGTATTAAAAAACACAACATTGCACTTCCCAAACAAATGAAACTTTCTCTGGGGAGGCGAGGGGTGATGAGGATGGGATGGCATATAGCCATAAACACCCAAAAATCGAGTGTTTTTTCTTCTCTGATGCCTGTGAACATCTCAGATGTTTGGGGACCTTCCTGTGATGTTCGCGAACATCTCAGATATTCAAGGACATCTATTCATATATTTACTGGGCATTTATTAGGTGCTTAACCCTTTAAATGCCAGCGACGAGCCGGCTCGTCGGTAAAAACCACTCCAGGTTGCCACCGACGAGCCGGCTCGTCGGTGGCACTTAAGGGGTTAATGAGGAGGGAAATGTTGGCGGGTTTGGGCGGTGAATACCGCGATTTTAAAAAAAAGCCATTGGCACTGGGGGGGAACCTCAATGGCACTTAAGAGGTTAAACATCAAAACAGTGTTTCAAAGAGCCACAAGGAAGGGAGCAAGGGGATAAAACAATCAATTTATTAGACATTAATAAACATAGAACAACAAACAAAAACAAAAATGGTCCTACTGGCCTTGTGAAATTCAGATAAAAGCAAGTGCAGAGGAAGAGAGGGTCCCCCCAGAGGAGGCGAAAAGTTCCATGAACCTGTTGTAGAGGCAGCAGGTAAGTGCAAGGGCGATGACAGCTCAGAGAAGAGGTAAGTCTACCGCAGATAAGCGCAGTCCTGAAGTAATAACCAGCAGGCAAAGGTGGGCCCAAGGTCAGTGCAGGGGGGGTCGCTGGGGTGATTGGACGGATGGCCTGAACCATGTTAGACTCTTGAGGGTCCAGGCTGCCAATCTTAGCAACTGAGGGGATGGTTATCATGGGAGGGAGGAAAAAAAAGACGAGGAGAAGAGAAAGGTCTCAAGTAGTTTACAGAACTTGAGGAGATCCGGCTCAAGACTGAGAGGGGTAGAAAAGGGAACCAGCAGAAGAAAGAAGTCTGTTCCCAGCTCTTTGCTTGGAGAAGCATTTGACCTACAGAGAGTTGGAGCAAGAGGATCTTGAGGGAGAGTGTTTAGTAAGAGAGAGTTGCAGGCAGCATGGTATATGCATATTTTTGCATTGCAGTGTCGTGAAAAGAAGTTTTTGGATGGCTTATAACTTTGGCACCACTCAGTGAAACTGCATGACATGTTGCAATATCATTTTAGACCGGACGCTGAATGATTATGTAATGTTTGGTGCTGTTTTGCCTACATGGAGTAAAATTCACCACAAAGGTTTGCAAAAAGATTTTAGATCCAGATTGGAATGTTTTTGCAACGATTGGTGGGATTTTGTCAAAAGAGTGCAAAATTAGAGGGGTAGGGTTGCGCAAAGATTTTTCGATGCCTTATAACTTTTTTACCGTTTGACGAATCTGCACAAAGGTTTTCAGAAAGATGATAGACACAACTTTGAATGTTTGTCCAGAGTCTGAATTAATTTTGTCATGTGGGGTTAAGCTATATGACTAGTTATTGTATGTACATTTTGACACTTTAAAAAAAATAAAACTTTGCCGGATTTGCAGCAAATCCATGCAAAGAACGTTGGCAAGGATCCAAATCATGTTTTAGAAAATGTGTTTGTGTTTTATTTTTTGAAAAGTATCATAATGTAGGTACAACAAAATGTGATATACCTTTGGTGACTGAGCTATATGTAGCTGCAGCCATGGGCAGTGGCCAGATTGTTCGGGTCATGGTCATGACCCGGACAATTTGGCTACTGGTCTTGACCACAAGGCAGAGGCAATGGGTTTGAAGTGGGCATGCCAACCAGGGACCTCTATGTGGCAACGTTTTTTGAAATCGGGATAGGTTTGAATGGGAAAATAAATTATTCTTAGGGCTACAACCCGAAGTGCTGGACAGGATTACAGCAAACATTTGTGAGGAGCATCAGCAAAAACCTCAAATCATGGTGTTGCAAATCTCTCTTGTGTTTTATTTTTCCAGTGTGAAAATGTAAGTACACAAATTGTGATATAACTTTGGTGTGAGGCAATGGGCCAGGCCCTGAACAAGGCCACATGTGTACTTTGATTTGCTTATTGGGGCATGGGCCATGGCCGAAGCCCAGGGTTTGAATGGGAAAAAATATTCTGTTTGCGGCTACAGCCTGCCGTGCTGGACTGGATTACAACAAATCTGCACAAGGAGCATCATCAAGAACCTGAAAGCATGCTTTTGCAAATCTGTCTTCTGTTTTATTTTTGGCAAAATGTAAGTACAAAAAATAGTGATATAACTTTGGTGCATGGACAGTGGGCCTGGCCCTCAGCAATGGCAATTGCCTATTCTGATTTACTTATTGGGGCATGCGGCATGGCCGAAGCCTTAGGTTTAAATGGGAAAAAAGATTCTGTTTGCGGCTGCACCACAAAGTGCAGGACGTGATTGCAGCAAATTTGCACGAGGTGCATCAGCAAGGATCTGAAAGTATGCTTTTGCAAATCTGTCCTGTGATTTACTTTTTTGAAAGTGTTAAAAAGTAAGTACATAAAATAGTGATATAACTTTCCTTCTTGGGCAGTGGGCCTGACCATCGGCAAGGACACATGTCTACTCTGATTTGCTATTGGTGAAAGTGGCATGGCCGAAGCCCATGCCCCATGGATTGCGGAGACTAGCCATGGCTGCAAGCCATGAGCACTGGCCATTGGTCACATTAGGAGGGTATAGTGGACACTGAATTCGGATGCAGGGTAGGTGCAGTGGGTAATGGGGGTGGTTTGGTGGGGCTGGGGTCATGGTCGAGCCTCATGCCCTAGGCAATTCAACCATGACTTGCATCCCCAGCATGCATTGCTGATAACAACACACATCAGTATGCATTTCAAAAAATATGTTTCTTAAAGGAGGTTGTAGTGGTCTTAGTGTGCTTTTTACCGGGTGAGAATGTGGAACGTGTGGAATGTAGGAGTGAGGGTCGTTCTGAAATATGGAGAGAGCACCAGGAGAGGAGGCAGTTGGAGCGGATGAGACAGGGTGGATGCTTCTGCTGGAGTGCTAATAGGCCTTATGTAGTAGACCTTAATAAATATCTACACAAACGAAGATCGGTTGCATACACGTCATACTTCACTTTTGCCGATGAGCGCCCATTAGCAAAAAAAACACATACGTAATTCTTGGGTCATTTCACATTGACCTGAGTTCCTGTGGTTTCTATTGTCAACCTTCGCTGGGACAGTAAGAGCACGCAAAATCTGTATACTTAAATGCGCATATAAACGCAACAAAAAAAAAAGAGGAACAGAAGAAAAAGGAATAGTCATTACCTCTGACATTAGAAAAGCATTTTTGGGATATCTCTAAATCCAGCGTATGCAAACACCTCAGCAGAAACATTTCAAGAAAGCACCTGCCGGAGCTGCAACATATTGTCATTTCAGCTCTGCTTACGAGTGTCTACGTGGCACTGCTAAGAAAACGACTAACAACCAAGCAGCTGCTCTGACTTGCATTCTCCCAACACGTCGGATAAAGACAAATTGAAGATGAACGGCATCCATTTCATTAATGAAAATCTAGCACAACTTGCCATTTCTATGCCTTTCTATATTGCGTAAAAAGAAAACTGTTACCTTAAAAAAAAAAAGGAAAAAAGGGAATTCGATATTTTGCACGCACATGGAGAGGAACAAAAACACAGTGCAAAGAAAGCCCAAAAAAATGAAATACAATAAACACCACCACAGTTGCTGGAGGTGATTGCAACAGAGTGACAGAAATAATGCAAAATATTGTACCATCCCTTACATTTCTTCCAAATCCATGAGATCCGCCAATTCCCTGAAAAAGGTGGAAAAATCCATTAAACACTATGCCACAGCAGTGTGTGGAACAAATTTCAGTGCAGAAAGAAACAAAAATGCTATTAATGAATTGTCTTGGAACTCCAGGGCCAGAAGAATTGGATAATGTATGTGAGTTACCTGATGAAGAAGCTGTAATCTCAATGAATATGAGAAATGCAAAGTAAAATTTGATAAACATTACAAAACTAAAATCAGTGTAATGCTAGAAAGATATAAGTTCATAAAAATAACTCAAAAGGAGTAAGAGACTGTGGTATCCTACACCACAGCCTTAAGGGTGTTAGCCAGAAGGTGCAACTTTGGCCAGCAGCCCGATGAATGCCTAAGGGATCAGTTCATGCTAGAGTGTTTGGATGGAAAAATAAGAGAGAAACTATGGGAGAAGAGTGTCCCCTCTCTTGATGAAGTCCTCACAGTGGTTAGAGAAGTAGAACACACTACTAAATGTGTGAAAATACTTGAGAAGAAAGCTCAACATTACAAGGTGACAGAGACTTCCAGAGAAAATGTTGCAGCAATCACTAACAATAAGTCTGTAGTAAAATGGAAAGCTTTTGCCAAAATGTCTGAACAATTGAGAAAACTTTCCCAGAGACGTTGTAGAGGAGGAGCCAAGTGTCCCCACTACACCTGCCCCGCTACATTACCTGAAACATATAAACCAAAGTATGTGACCTAGACTGAACAGTTAAACCAGCAAAGAGAAGAGCGTGGACTATGTGCAGTAGCCATAAGAGTACCTATACCTAAGAGAATATGGGAGGTAAAGTACCCATTGAGGAAACCATACTTGCATCCAAGACAATATGATGGCCATTTGAACGAGATTCCTAATGAAACAACGAAACTGAATGACCAGGATGAATGGTGACGTCATACAAAGCTGAATCCACCCCTATATAAAAGGTAACCAGACCAGAGAGGCAGATGATTTATAAAGAACAAAGAAGTACTAAGGATAAGTGACATCTTGGGATCAAGCTGAAGAAACTTATGCCACAAACCTGATGAAGAAACTTAGTTTAAACGTGTACAGATGCAATGAAACAGCAAAGCAATCATGAAGCTAGCCACATGCTTAAATAGATTAGACCGTGGCAAGCACCAACATATACCTATATACCTCATAGATACATATGGATTAAGTAAAGAATGAATGTTTCCACCATGTATAAAGCAGTACTGAACACTGAGGAAGGCCTCATTCTAGTGTCACAGTTGAGATAAAGCAATTGAATTAAACAGAATATATTTCAGCTAAGGAGTTGACTGAGCCACGAAAGCCAAGGTCTTATCAAACTGGAATTGGCTGACATTGGATACAAATAACATGAAAGAAGAGAAGCTCCTGTCAAGAAGGTCAAGCAAAAACAAAAAACGTCAGAGGACTATTCAAGAATAAATCAAATACACGAAAAGGCTCAATTCATGGTGTCCAGTCACGTGATGGAAGAAAGTTGGAAGGATAAGAAGATCACACCTACGCATGGAAGCCGTATAGACTCAAGGCCAACTTCAAAGTACTAATTGACACTGGACCATTGAGTTGATGATGGATTACATTTTTAATTGGTGGAAAGCTGGTATCAAGACAAGCTCACCCTCTCTTGGTTGTTCAGTCTGCGTGCTGCTCACGTAGGTGGAAAATTACTGACGAGGGTTAGTAGCCAACCAATTGTAAGGGACTATGTAGTTTGGGGTCCTATAATTTGTATAGCTAATGGGACATCATACATTTAGTGACGTGCACAGTGGCAATTTTGAAGGGAGGGCTTAGTTGCCCCACCTGATGCTAATTATCCTATTACCTCTCTCTGTTACTTCATACAGGTATATAACCGGTGCTTAGTTATTCACTTAGAACCAATCCCGCTTTCCGATATGTTTCTGTAGTTTGCCACGTAGGATGACGTTTGTAATGATGCAGGTCAACACGTCAGCTATGACCAATTGTGGGTATAAGAACCCATCTTTTTTATGAAGTAATTAGAGTCAGAATATCGAGTGATTGCTGATGTTCATTGTGCTCCCTGTTTTAATACTTGCATTAAAACAGACACACTTTTGCCAAACAATTTGTGTCATCTTGATTATTGATGTTTGATTAAAATATGCATCCCCATGTATCTCAAGGGTACCGCTACTCATCTTAAAGGGCTGGAAGCCTCCAGTTCAACGTTGTTACCAATGTGATGCAGTGGGACATCTTGCAAGCAATATATCATGTCCAGCAAGCGATGTTAAATGCACAAGGTGCAAGTGAAAGGGACATCTGGCTAAACGCTCTTGGTCCCATACCATCAACATGATTGAAGAATGGTATGATCAAGCTTAAGAAGCTGTAATGGACATGGAAGAAGAGGAAGAAGAATATCTGGAGGCCCAAAGATGTAGTTTGCATCAGCTGACACATTCGCATTATGATAGATTCTGGGGCAAAGTATACCCTTATGCCAAAGAATGTCTGGGACAAAGAATTTCCTAACTGCACATTGTGAGAGATGTCGACATCAAACCGCGAGTATATGGAGGCGTGAACATAAAAGTACTAGGATTGTTCATGGCACAGTTCCAATTTAAAGGGAAGTCAGCATCAGGAAAGGTGTATGTCACTGAGAGGAGCAGTATTCCATTATTGAGCTGGCTATAGCAAAAACATGTGAGCATCAATTTGAACCCAAATGGGGAAGAATGCGTTTTACTGCACCCACAACTCTTTAGTAGCAAAATTGGGTGTTTGAAGGGCTTTGTGCATAAAACAAGACTGACCCAAGGATCAAAGCCTGTGGTACATAAAGTGAGGACTATCCCCTTTTGCTCTATGAGAACAAGTTAAAGATGGCCTAAAAAAGTTGGAACAGGAAGGAATAATAGAGAGAATTGAGTCATCAAAGCGGGTAACACCAATGGTAGTAGTGGCAAAACCAAATGGCAGATTAAGACTCTGTGTCAACTTGAGAACTCTGAATAAGTGTGTAGTAGCGTACCACCATCTGCTTCTAAACATAGCAGAGATACTCTCAACATTGGATGAGGCACATCAATTTTCATCTTTACACCTCACGACTGCGTACCATCAATTAAAGCTACAAGATGATTCCCAAAAATTGACTGCTTTCATCACTCCAGAAGGTCTCTTTCAATTCATTAGGATACCATTTGGTCTGGTGTTGGCAGAGTCTGTTTTCCAAAGGGTCATGCATCAAATTTTCTGAGATGAAGAGGAAGCGATTTGCTTCCAAGATGAAGTGCTAGTGTGTGGTTAAGACCAAGCCACGCATGACAGCAGGTTAAGGAAGGTAATGACCAAGTTAATTAAAAGGGGTCTCACATTGAGTCAAGAGAAGTGCAAATTTAAACAGGAGGAAATAGAAGACTTGGGTCATGCAATATCAGCCAGTGGGGTGAACGTCAAGAGTAAGTTGGTGGATAACATGAAGATCATGACAGAACCAAATCAGAAGGAACAGCTATAGTAATTTATTAATATGGCTGAGTTCTATGCAAAATTTATAAAAAATGACCATTCATATGAGATCCTTACTAAATAGGAACCATTTCAGTGGACTGCACAATGTGCATCAGCATTTCGAAGCATAAAGACAGCACTTCAGAACACATCTTCCTTGCAGAACATTTATATGGGGGAACAATTATATCTACTGATACAATCAATACAGGTGTGGGGGCTGAGTTCACACAAGTAGAAGAGAAGGAAGAATATGTGATTGCATTTGTGTCAGATTTGATGAAACAATAATGCATTTTCTTTTAAATCAAAGTCTTTAACCAAAAAACATGAAAACTTTGTGTCTGGCTTTCATTTCATGCCCTCCTCCCCACCCCCAACCCCCAACCCACACTATACGGTGTCAGTTGTTTGATGCTGAACCAGCTGACACAAACTGGGAACCCACCAACAAAATACAAAATCTAACATTTTCTCTGCACCCTAAATGCAGCTAACCATCAGTTAGAGGGCAACAGATTTTGCAATTGAAATAAACCCGTGAGAGATCATCTTTAGTATTAAACAAATTACTGAAAAGGGTAGGCAAAACAGATAGTTTGTATAAAAAGAACCTAAGGAGTATTAACATGCACCCCGATGAAGCATCGGTGGAACTAGGGGCCAGAATACAAAAGACTTTAACTCTATGGTTAGGGTAAAACTCTTTACCAAAGGTGTTAGAAAAACTTACCATATAGCAGTTTCTAAATTCCTTTCCCCCATTTTTACAAAAGCAGTTCTTCAACTAAACAGACCCATTTTAATATTGGCAGTAGAAACAGCACAGAATTATGCAGAAGCCAATCGACATTTAAAAAGTCTTCATAAATTGAACTAACCTAAAAGAGAACAATCTAATAAACGCAAGATCCATGTCAAAACACTCAACAGACCTACTCGACGACAACGGCATTGACATTCTGTTCATCACTGAAACATGGCTGGGCGACAACTACAAAATCACACTCCATGCCTACAAATAAACAGAAAAAACAAAAAAGGAGGAGGCATCGCTATAGCATTCAAAGAACACCTGAAAATAAAAACTGACAAACCACTCAACATCCTCAACTGCGAAACCATGGTAATACACCTAACAGCGAGCCCAAAAACCAACATCACATTTATCCTGGTATACAGACCGTCGACATATGATACAACATTCGTCGATAACTTCATAGAAGCCATCACCAACTTAGCCATCAACCACGAACACCTAGTCATCCTGGGGGACTTCAACATCTAGTTTGAAGAAAGCCATGCCCACTCCCAAAACTCGCTAATTGAACAACTCAACACCATGAAACTACAACAACTAGTCAAAGGAGCAACACACTCGGCAGGACACACCCTAGACGAGATTTTCACCAAAGAAAAACTAAATGGAGCGACCATCTCATCATCCCATTCGTGATCACTCTGCCTACCCAAGCCTACATCCGACATCTGAAACTCACAACCACCACCAAAAGAAACTGGAAACACGTCAAAGAAAGCAACCTATTCAAACAACTGGAATTAACAAAACCCTAAACTACAGAACTGGAGCTAGCTGACCTAGACGGGAAAGCAGAGATACTGCACAAATGGATCGCAGATACAATAGACAAGATCACCCCAGAAAAAACTTTCACCCCATCAAAAAAAGAGCAATGGCAAAATGGTTCACCCCACTATTAAACGCCATGAAAAAGGAAAACAAAAAGATGGAATTGGAATGGAGGAAAGAATACAGCCCAGGGAAAAAAACACTGTTCCAGAAACTAATCCACGCATACAAGAAGGAAATTCAAAAGGCAAAGGGAAGACAGTACGATGACAGAATCAACAATGCCACCAACACACAAAAAGAAATGTTTAGCATCATTGAAGAAATGAGAAACCCACCAGGCTGCGATAACACCCCATCCCCATCAGAAAAACTATGCAACGACCTGGCGGATCACTTAAAAAAAAAAATCAATGACATCCGACAAACCATACAAAAGCGACCAGCCAACCACAACATACAACCCAACGAACCTAACACGGAACCACAGCACAAACTCCAAAGCTTTCCTGAAATATCAGCAGAGGCATTCGCAATGCTGGTAAAACGAAGCAAGAAAGCGGGATCACCCATGGACCCCTGTCCCCCAGACATCTACTAATCAATCCTTGCGCAAGGATTGCCAGCAGAACATTACAGAAACCTTCTAAATCTATCACTATCAAAAGGGACTGTACCGAAGATCTTCAAATCAGCATACATCAAGCCACTCTTGAAAAACACAAGTGGTGACGTAGATGACCTTTCCAACTACAGGCCGATCTCTAACATCCCCTACCCAGCAAAACTTCCAGAAACCTAGGTATATAAACTAACCCAAGAACACGTAGAAAAACACCACCTGCTGGACCAAGCTCAAATCGGTTTCAGACCAGCGAGAGGAACGGAAACAGCACTACTATCCATCTGGGACAACCTCAAAACTAACACAGACTCAAACACTACCTCAGCCCTTATTCTGCTCGACCTCTCTGCAGCCTTTGACACAGTTAGCCACGACACCCTGACCAAAAGACTAGAAGACATAGGCATAACAGACACAGCATTACGCTGGACCAAATTATTCCTAGCAGACAGAACAGAAACCATATGGATCAAACCTTTCAAATCCACTCCACTCCACGAGTTAACGACTGTGGAGTGCCACAAGGATCCTCACTATCTCCACTATATTTCAACATCTATCAGACCCCGGTCATCAGAATCTTCAAAAAATACAACATTACATGTTACAACCACGCAGACAACACTTAGATCATCTACAAAATCAAAGACACAGATGCCAACCATTCAACCCTAATGGACTGTCTAAAAGAAGTCTTCAACTGGATGGATGCCACAATCGAAGGTAGTAAAAAATGTGGGAGTCCTAATGGACAACACCCTAACCCTGGAACCACAAATAAATGCAACAGTGAAGACATTTTTTTCTCCTCCACATGGCAAGAAGAATTCTACCCTTCCTCTCCTTCACGCACAAAGCACTCACTATCGTCACCCTAATCATGTCAAAAATCAACTATGCAAACAGCCTCTACCTCGGAATACCAGAATACCTCCTGAAGAAACTGCAACGGATCCAAAATGCAGCAGCAAGACTACTCCTCAAACTATCTAGAAGAGACCACATCTGTTACGCCCTCTCACACAACCCTTCCCTCTTCACACCCCTCCTCCTCAGCAGGCGCTTCTCGCCGTCGTATTTCCCATTTACACCACCAGCAGGGAAAACACGGCAGGCGGAATACCATGTTGGGCGGACCTGTCACTTTTCGCCCTTTTCCACGTTGGCAACTGCCATGGCGCCTCTTGCACAGCCGGCAACGTCAGGATAACAGGAAGTGCCGGCAGCCCCAATCGCTGGCCACGTTGCGCTCCACGCAACGTACGCGAGCAGTCACGTGATGCGTCACGTGATACCACTCACCACTTCAAAAGAAGCCGGCAAACAAGATTCTTTGCTTCACAGCTACTTCATCTGCTACAGAGGACAGTCACGCTTTTCCCTTGCTCTTGTTTGCCTCGACCTTGGAACTCTTTTCGGATTTGCTAATTGGATTACCCTTGGATTTTGGCGTGCTCTCTGTTTTCTGGATATTTGACCTTGATTGTACTCTGGACTGATTCTTGGATTGCCCTTCTGTTTTGCAACCTTCGGATTGCTTCAAGCCTTACAGATCTCGTCTCTATGCACAAGGTACTAGGAAGGAGTACCTATTACATCATTCCAGCCTGCCGTGGATTTCCTTGTGTAGGTTTGCTACCTACTCTCCATCCCTATTAGGTAAGCTGTTGTCACTGCATCTTGTTTGACTCTTTCTATCATTGTCCATTGCCAAGATAGAGCGTATCTCTGATTATAACCCTTTGCCTTACAGCACTCAGGGATCCTTCCGGCGTTCTCAAATACCAGGCTGACGACAACACTCCTTCCTGTGGCCTCAAAGATTGCTAGGGCAGTACTTTATATTCTGCTCGAGCGGTACTTGGGGACAGAGGCATTTATAACTGCACGACCATCAAGTCGGACCCATCAGGTTAGAACAGACTGTGAAGCCTTATGGTCGTCCAGTTATGGATGTTTCAGCCGGGGATCCTGTGACTGCTTTAATGCAAGCAGTGACATCACTTAGGACAGATATGGCAGCTGCTACCACTGCCCTCCGCACTGATTTAGCCTCTGTCACCACTGCACTGAACCACCGTCTAGATGCCATGCAGAGCTCCCGATATCCCTTACCTGCTGACGCTGAGTTCGGCGATACTGCATCATCCCAAAACCCGGTCCCACTCACTCCACCTACTCTGCCAGCCCCGTCTGTGGTGGTTCAGACTCCCTTTCCTCTAGCAGCCCCTGAGAGGTTTCAGGGAGATCCTTTGAAATATCGCACTTTTATAAATCAGTGCAAACTACATTTCTTATGCCGACCTCAAGCTTTCTCTGATCCAGTCTCTAAAGCAGCTTTTCTTCTCTCCCATTTGTCAGGTGTGGCAGCCACATGGGCTAATCCGTTTTTGGAGAGCAATCATCCTGCTCTGTATGATTTCGAATTGTTAACTCAAGAAATGGCTAAGGTGTTTGACACTAGATATAAAGCCCAATCCAGGGACATGGAACTCTTAGATCTGACTCAAGGTCGATCTACTCTCATTGAGTATATTACCAAGTTTAATCAACTCGCTACCGAGACTGCTTGGCCAGAGAACAAGAAGGCAGTGATATATTATCGGGGTCTGTGTGGTTCCATGAAGGATGCTTTGTCTGTAGTGCCCTCCCTTCCTTCGCTTTATCTTGATCTGGTCGATTTAACCTTGCAAATCGACGCCAGGCGGACAGAACGTAAGGGGGAAACAGGGTTGTCCCAGACCGCGCCTACATCCTCATCTAGCACCGTCCCTGAACCCATGCAAATTGGCGGGGTACGCAGTCCTATTACACACGCCGAACGAGAGCGCAGGAGGACAGACAACGCTTGCTACTACTGCGGACTCAATGGGCATTTTGTAAAGGAGTGTCTCCGTCGGCCAAGAAACAAAAATCCGGGTTTTCCGAAGACTCGCCCTTGAGATCAGGGGTTGGGGCGAGTCCTATACCTAATTCCTCTGAACCTGCTTTTGGTCCCGTCCGACCTGTGGTGGTCCAAGCTTCCTTAAACCTAGCTGCAGGAGTCTCCCATGCAATACAAATAGTGATCGACTCTGGTGCTACTGGTTGCTTTATAGACATAGCGCTAGCCAATACTTTAAACTTACCTCTGGTTCAAAAGAAACATCCCGAACCGGTTCATGCAGTAGATGGGACGTCTTTAGCCTCGGGACCAATCTTACAGCAGACAGCCCCTTTGGAATTAATCATACAGGAAGTCCATAAAGAGACCATGTCATTTGACCTCATAGCTACGCCTCAGTTTGGTGTTATCTTGGGCATCCCTTGGTTAAAAAAGCATAATCCTTTGATTAACTGGGGTACAGGTCAGGTCCTCTTTGAATCCGAAATATGTCAATACTACTGCCTGCTTGAGACACCTCGGGTTTCCAGTCCTGCAGATATCCTAGGGGTAGTTGCTTCACTAGACATAGAAGACGGGTCCTATTCTCCAGACACACACCTGATAGGAGCGGTCACAAATAACATACCTCCTGAGTATTATGAATTTCGGGCGGTGTTTGACAAAGGCTCTGCAGAAGGCCTTCCTCCGCATCGATCTTACGACTGCCCCATTGATTTAATTCCGGACGCCCCCATTCCAAAAGGGCGGATATACTCCTTAACCCAAACAGAAGAGCAAGTCCTACAGGATTACATACAGCAGGCTCTGCGTCTGGGTCATATTCGTCCATCAACCTCACCAGCTGCAAGTCCAATCTTCTTTGTGCCAAAGAAGGAAGGGGATCTCCGTCCATGCATTGATTATAGGCGTTTGAACGCCATCACAGTAAAGAACCGCTATCCTATTCCTCTCATTACCCCGTTGTTGGACAAACTTACCCATGCCACTATTTACACCAAGTTAGATCTACGGGGTGCATACAATCTCATACGCATACGAGAGGGAGATAAATTGAAGACGGCTTTCTGCTCACGACAAGGGCTGTTTGAGTATACAGTTATGCCGTTTGGTCTCTGTAATGCTCCTGCTACGTTCCAGCGCTTCATGGATGACATATTTGGCGATATCCTGAACGCATACATAGTAGTGTATTTAGACGACATATTGATCTTCTCTTCATCCCTCGATGAACATATCAAGCATGTCAAGGAAGTGTTATTACGTCTTCAAGCCAATGCACTATTTGCTAAACCTGAAAAGTGCATTTTCCATACCAGCCAGGTTGAGTTCTTGGGGTTTCATATTTCTCCAGGAGGTCTCTCCATGAATCAGTCCAAAGTCCGGGCGATAAACGATTGGCCAATTCCAACCACACTTAAGCAATTACAGTCATTCTTGGGTTTCGCCAATTTTTATCGGAGGTTCATAGCTGGATTTTCCTCTATTGTAGCACCACTCACTGCGCTCACTAGTCCTTCAGTCTCCTATGTCTGGACCGAAAAACAACAAAATGCTTTTGATTCTCTGAAAACTTTGTTCACCACTGCTCCAGTGTTGCAACACCCTGACCCTGAACTCCCGTTTGTCCTTGAGGCAGACGCATCCTCTTATGCACTTGGAGCTGTACTGTCCCAGTCATGTCCTGCCACTGGTCGACTACATCCGGTGGCATTTCACTCTCGCAAGTTCACAACAAGTGAATTACACTACACAGTCACAGAAAAGGAACTATTGGCCATTAAGGACGCCCTACAGACCTGGAGACATCACCTTCTAGGTGCAAAACACCAGACGGTGGTGTTCTCCGACCATAAGAATCTCCAAGATCTGGCCTCCTTGAAATGTACCAATAGTCGACAGGTGCGTTGGCATCTTTTCTTTGCTGCGTTCGACTTCGTGATTAAACATAGACCTGGTGTAGGGCATGGGAAAGCAGACGGCCTGTCTCGCTCCCCTGGGGGGGAAGTTCTACCTTCTTTCCCTGAAACTTTGTTGAGTAAATCTCATGTAGTTTGTGTTTGCACACCATCGCCCTCATTGCAGTCCACCATACGACAATGGGTCTCCCGATATCCACAGTCACTAACAGAATGGGATCCCGTTATGCAGGATGGGCTGCCCTTTGTACATGGGAAGCTTTTTCTTCCCACAAGTGACACCAGGAATTTGGCATTGGAATGGGCTCATGATGCTGCCATTAATGGTCACCCCGGGCAGCAGCGTACCCTAGAACTACTCAAACGCTGGTGTTGGTGGCCGGCTATGAAACGAGACGTACAGAATTATGTCAATACCTGTCAGATCTGTGCTCAAAGGAAGTCACGTAGGGGCCGACCTTTAGGTCTTCTTCTTCCTCTCCCGGTTCCTCCACGTCCCTGGCACACGGTCTCAATGCACTTAATTACTGATTTGCCACGCACACAGGGTTTCGATACTATTTGGGTTGTAGTCGACTCCTATACCAAAATGGCTCGTTTTGTACCATGTAAGGGAATACCCTCAGCCCCAGTTTTAGCCAAGCATTTCTTTAAGTCTGTCTTCTGTCTCTTTGGCCTGCCCCATGTTTTGGTGTCTGATCGAGGCACACAGTTTACCTCCCGTTTCTGGCGGGCCCTCACCTCTCTGTTGGGGATTGATGCTCATTTTTCCTCTGCTTACCATCCAGAGAGCGACGGGCAGACTGAGAGGGTTAACCAGTCATTGGAGCAATACCTACGCTGTCTAACGTTACAATATCAGGACACTTGGCTTAATTTATTGCATCTGGCCGAATTTGCTTACAACAACTCTTTGCATTCTGCTACGGGTTTTTCACCATTCTTCGCCCTCTATGGCCAACATCCTCGTACTCTTCCCTTGCCAGACTTTTCCGCTTCTGATACCCCCGCTGCCTCGGCCTGTGCTAGGGATTTGGTCTCAGTCCATGCCCAGACATTGATTCATCTGCGTGAGGCCCAATCCTCCATGAAATCCACTGCTGACAGGAAGAGGGCGGATGCTCCTGCGTACAAGGTGGGGGACCGGGTTTGGCTCTCCACTCGCCATTTACTCATTCCTGGCTGTCGCAAACTTCTCCCTCGCTTTGTGGGTCCTTACGAGGTGGTCAAAGTTCTGAACCCGGTGGCTATGCGTCTGGTGGTACCTCCTGCCTGGCGAATCCACCCGGTTTTTCATGTCTCCCTGCTTAAGCCTTGCCTTAGTCCTACCCGATTGGTTGTCCCTCCTGCTCCGGTCTCTGTCTCATCCCCTGATGTTTTTGAGATCCAGGGTATACTGGGTTCCCGTATACACAGGGGTGGGCTGCAATATTTGGTGGATTGGCGGGGTTATGGTCCTGAGGATCGCTCCTGGGTTGCTGCTCGAGATGTTCACGCTTCTCGCCTAGTGGCCAAGTTTCATCGAGAGCATCCTTCCAGCCCACGCGGTCGTGGGCCTTTGAGGGGGGGCTCTGTTACGCCCTCTCACACAACCCTTCCCTCTTCACACCCCTCCTCCTCAGCAGGCGCTTCTCGCCGTCGTATTTCCCATTTACACCACCAGCAGGGAAAACACGGCAGGCGGAATACCATGTTGGGCGGACCTGTCACTTTTCGCCCTTTTCCACTTTGGCAACTGCCATGGCGCCTCTTGCACAGCCGGCAACGTCAGGATAACAGGAAGTGCCGGCAGCCCCAATCGCTGGCCACGTTGCGCTCCACGCAACGTACGCGAGCAGTCACGTGATGCGTCACGTGATACCACTCACCACTTCAAAAGAAGCCGGCAAACAAGATTCTTTGCTTCACAGCTACTTCATCTGCTACAGAGGACAGTCACGCTTTTCCCTTGCTCTTGTTTGCCTCGACCTTGGAACTCTTTTCGGATTTGCTAATTGGATTACCCTTGGATTTTGGCGTGCTCTCTGTTTTCTGGATATTTGACCTTGATTGTACTCTGGACTGATTCTTGGATTGCCCTTCTGTTTTGCAACCTTCGGATTGCTTCAAGCCTTACAGATCTCGTCTCTATGCACAAGGTACTAGGAAGGCGTACCTATTACATCATTCCAGCCTGCCGTGGATTTCCTTGTGTAGGTTTGCTACCTACTCTCCATCCCTATTAGGTAAGCTGTTGTCACTGCATCTTGTTTGACTCTTTCTATCATTGTCCATTGCCAAGATAGAGCGTATCTCTGATTATAACCCTTTGCCTTACAGCACTCAGGGATCCTTCCGGCGTTCTCAAATACCAGGCTGACGACAACACTCCTTCCTGTGGCCTCAAAGATTGCTAGGGCAGTACTTTATATTCTGCTCGAGCGGTACTTGGGGACAGAGGCATTTATAACTGCACGACCATCAAGTCGGACCCATCAGGTTAGAACAACATCACTCCAGCCCTAAAAACACTACACTGGTTCCCAGTAAAACAAAGCATCAGCTTCAAAACAATGTGCATAACGCACAGGGCAATCAGCGGACAAGGAGCAGAATTCCTACAAAAGAAAATAACAGTCTACAAACCAACGAGACCCCTCCGATCAAGCAACGAAATCCGCCTGGAACTAACACCATGCCTTAAGAAAAAACTTGGAGGCACCTCCTTCTACCACTTAGCTGCAAAAACCTGGATCACCGTCCCAAAAGAAATAAGAAACACTGAAGATCACCTAAAATTCAGGAAATCACTAAAAACCTGGCTCTTCAACACCACAGACTAAATCTGGAAACCAAAACCGGAAAAGGATGACTAAGCCGGAAAGGACACGGACATCCCCGACCCGAGAGGGTAGCTTCCACGGCACCTGGACGGGTGACACCGGATAGACTGGAACACAGGTGGCATGCACGGAGACTGAGTCAACTATCCCAGACAATCCCACCAACACTTTCATCCACTACTTAGTTACCGCTAGGTACCACAGTAGTGTGGAATTGTCGAGACATTGGCAATCACCACACTACCTGAGAGGTTGACATTGGCAGGTGCACTGGCCACAGGAGTATGAAGGGAGGATAAGGGGAGCTATGAGAGAGCATGTTAGAGGTGGGGGCCAGAGGAGAAAGGAACCTTGTATACCAGTCAGACCCAGATCAGGACAGAGCCGCATCAGGGGAGACTACGCAAGCTAAGCGCCTCAATTCAGGATAGAGACGCAAACTAACCAACCCTACGAAGAATTTCCCTTTCTGCATACACCTCTCAAACTCCAAACCAAACTCAACCGAAACCTACAGCACAAAAAACCGCACAAACTTCACTACATTGCAACAACAAAAAAAAACACACATAGTCTTGCACAACAGTACACAACGACTACCGGCCGCAAACACCCCAGGCCCAGCCAACGGACCCACCGGGCTGAGGAAGCCAACAGCACATCACTGCTCTCTTGCACTTTTCCTGCTTCCTCCCACTAACTCAATCTCCCCTCCTCCTTCAGAGCCACCAGAGCGCCAG
Source organism: Ambystoma mexicanum (assembly GCF_040938575.1). Taxonomy (NCBI): domain Eukaryota; kingdom Metazoa; phylum Chordata; class Amphibia; order Caudata; family Ambystomatidae; genus Ambystoma; species Ambystoma mexicanum. The sequence continues at coordinate 378,784,417 of NC_090927.1, read as the reverse complement.
GGGACCACTCCGGTGGTGATAATGCACGGTACAAATGTCCTTTAACATTAACATTAACATTAACATAAAGGGACATGCTAGAACTATTGTATTCTTGCTGTATATTTTGTGTTTAGGTGCACTCATATGTAAATTACAGGCTGCATGTAAAATGTACCATTTCATCATGGCGTAAATACTTTGAGTGCAGTCTTCAGTTTTAACATAGTTACAGCATTTATGTTTGTATTCTTTGTATAATTGTGGTATGTGCTTACGTTTTGTTCTAATAGGACATGCTACAACAAATGTATACTTGTGGATTGCACATGAACGACATAGAAGAGGTAAAACAGGGGTTACATAGTTTAAGTGTACGCTTTCCTTTGAAGTAGGTGGAAAGCATTTACACAAACATACGCAATGGCCATAAACATAGATGACTTATGCTTTGTAAGAATGCACTATGTCATGATCCCAGAAGAATATCAAGCTGAGAATTTAAGAGCAATACATTAACTTATTACTGACCTGCATTCAGTGCAGTTAGCATTTTTTTGGTGTCTATTTCCGTATGTTGAAATTCCACTCAAATTAAAATGCTACAGGAGGTATGTTTGTCAACTGTTGTGCGCACATTGCATGAGTGCTTATGCTTTATGAATATGGAACGTGCAACAACAGATGCATACTTGCAGTATGTTTTGGTTTACATGGATTTGAATGTAAGCTACAGCATAAAGGCAAAATGTAAAAGTTCAACTTTTAATTTTAGCTAGAGTTACAGAATAGACATATGTGTACATTGTATAATCATGGGACATCTGTATATTTTATACTAATGAGACATGCTACAATTGTATATTTGCCTTAAGGTTGGTGTTCATGTGAAGGTCAGACTACAGATAACATGTACAATTAAAAAGTGCATACATACCTCATGTATATTCTTTAACGTAAATTGGGGGGTACAGCATTTGCACAAGCACATCTGTAGTCTGAGTGATGTAAAGAGCGTGTACCTACTTTCGAGTTTACAGCATTCACGTAAGCATACTTTCAGTATTATTTGATTTGGCCCTACATGTGGTGCATACACTGTAACATAAAGAACCTAATAAAGTTATCATTTGTTTGTACAGAAGTACATCATCCCAAGAATGCAAGGGGAAATAGTTGAACGTTTACTAATCTACATCAGGTGCAGTCAACATTTTAGTGTTGTTAATTTCCGTAAGTTTAAATTCCACTAAAATACAAAATGAAACAGGATGTATGTTTGATAAAAGTAGTGTGTGTGAATGGTAATTACAGTATATAATATAATAAAGGAGTGCCTCAGGAGTGCCTCAGGAGTGCCTCTTTGCCGGTTTGCCGGCGGCTGGGGCTAGGCCACTTTTCTTTCTCTTTTTTGTTTCACTGTTGCAGTTTGCCCTCTGGTAGGCACGCTTTTATTATTTGTCACAGAGATTTTCTCACTTTCTACTGCCTGATTGCGGGGTACATAAACACTTCGATATATCTGAGAATGCAGTCAGGCCCATGTACATGGAGTCTTAAGCAACTGGGGGCGCAGATGTATGATGATATCGTATCCACACCCCTAGTCTTCACTCCCGTGAAGAACACAATGAGAATGGCACTAGCCCTGCCACTTCCCCATTGTCTCCTCAGTCCCAGCGGCTCTGTGGTGCTGGGGCAGGGGTGAGGGGTTCCAAGAAGTGGGTGGGAAGAGGGAATAGCAGCTCCTGCTACCCCACGTAGGGGAGTGGCCGAGTCAGCATGTGTAAACCCAGACCAATCATTCTTAGACACTCCTCCTGCCTTCTTGTCGGGAGAAATCTTGCTCCTAGCTCTGTCCCAGTACCCACTGGGGCAGGCAGATTTGGTGGACAATTTCCTCCCTTCTGGCCAGGAACAGGGTGTGCCCCACGGAGAGCAGGGTTATACCAGGGAAGTGATGCTTTTGATGCCTATCTTGGATAAACTCAAAGAGCATACTCTAAGTTTGAAGGAAATAGTAACTCACCTAGTAATGTTATCTGCAGTAGCGAATCACTTGGAGACTTATGGCCTACCGTCTGCGGGTTCGCAATCTAGGGTTTCTTTGGAGGTAGAGAAGGAGGGTGTGACGGAGAGTTGCTGCCTCTTAGCCCTCCTTTGAAAACCCCAATCTAGGAGAAGCCCCCTCTAAGGAGCTGGAGAGGGCGAAGGTGGTGTCCCCTTTACCCTTATCTCGAAACAAAAAAAGAGCAATAAAAAGCATCTCCACAACCAAAATTCTTACGTAAGCAAACCTACAAACAAACCTTCCAGCAATAACTGCCATACTTTAATAAGGGAGGAAGTCACGGATTGTTATACTCTTGGACATGGTTTGGACATAGAACTCGAGGATGAAGTGCCGATTGATAGGGGAGTGGGGAAGGTAGTGAAAAACACCCTCTCTGAAGGGATGACACACAAAGAGTCCAATAACAAAAATAAAAATAAAAATCCCCCAAACCTCAAAATCTTAAGAAGGCCAATGAGTGTGTGTCTGTAGAGAGTCAAGATCACCGACCGGATACGAGAGGTTTTTATGATTTATTTGCAAAGAAAGGAATTAAATATCCATCTCCTTAAACCGCTCCAGAAAAGAAAAGCAAAAAAAAGTATGATTGAAATAATTCCATCTAGTCCAGAGTTTGAGCCTGCTGCTTCTTTTGCATTACATAGTGATTTTATGAGGACTGGAAATTTAAGCCAGCCAGAGTCAAATATTTTGTCTGCGATTATTGTGGCCCCCCTAAATCAGGCTGAGCTCCCACGTGTACCACCTGGAGCCATCTTATCTAGTGTTCAGCCTGTACTGCTCGATCTACCTAAGTGTGCAAATTCCATTGAGACAGAAAAAGTTGCTCTGTTGTTACAAAATTCTCAATTGGAAGCTTTTGTTAGAACTACAGTTGTGCAGATGTTTGACTCGCGACAAAATACATCAGACCCTCATACATCTATTAGACCAGCTAGGGAGTCCAGTCAGGTTGAAGTAGGATTTCCGAGGCCCGCATGTGAGCTGAATGTAAGGGCCGTCTCACAGAAGGAAAAAGTACAAGCAGGTCCTACCCCACAAACAATTATTGGGTAGCACCTTTAGACACAGGCCCAGAGGCCGGCCACTTAGAGGGCATGCCAGGGCACCCCACGTCTACTGACTTGTTTAGGAAAGCCCCTAATTCCTTATTTTTTGTGATCTAAGGCATATCCATTGGAGGAAACCTTAGTTTCCTGATAATGCTTGTTTTATTTTACATTATTTGTTTGACTATGGTGGTCCAGCATCATTAAATAGGGCCCGATTGCTTGCACTCCTCAGTGAGATCCCGTCTCTGAGACTCCTTTCTTCAGGGAATTTAAAACTGTTGGATTTTACTCCCCCGGAAAAGTATGATTATGTAAGGTTGGTATTTAATTCGCGAGCAGTGTATGATGCCATATTAACGAGCAGTGTATGATGCCATATTATTAGAAATGTTCCAATTTAACCGATTGGGGTATGACATTTTGATCTTCAGCCCCGGCCTGAAGTTGGCCAATCAGGAGGAGGAATCGAGAGGTTTTGCCAATGACATGCAGGGGGGTCTAGAGCCTATGTCTGTCCCCTTTATGGAACCAAAGGAATTCGAAGAACAAAGATGGATTAAGTGCCATCTGGTTGGCACTTACATTGCAAGATTCTATCTCTCAGCTAAAATCTTTAAAGCAAAACCTTTAACGAACCTAACATCTCTTATTATTATCATGGAATTCCCGAGGACATGCTCACCTTTCTTCTTCCTCTGATCTATGTGAAAGATTGAAGAAGTGTAGCATTGTCTGCTTTAAGGAAACGTGGATGACCGTTGCTTTCCACTTAGATGGGTTTGATTTTCGACATATGCTGGCAAGAAAGGGTATAAGAGCCATATAAGTGGTATGGGCCTACTAATATTAGAAACTCTTTGAGCCTCATTCCGAGTTTGGAGGTAATCATGGCGCTACTACCGCCATGACTACCTCCAATACCGGTTCCGAGTCCGCCCTCGTTCAATGGGGACTTACCGATCTATTCCGAGCTTTGCGGGACCGGAAAGTCCCCATTGAAAAAGCCATTCCCCATTCCCATTTGAGCCCCCATAGGGCTCAATGGGAAGGGGGGAGGCGCTAATAACGGTACTGCAAATTGCGGTACCGTTATTAGCTCTAAAGTCCCTTAAAGGGTGCCACCCTTAACGCCTGGTAAACTAAGGGAACTCGGAATAGGGCGCAAAGGGATTACCGGCATCGGTGCCCTTGCCGGTGCCCGGTATCCCTTTGCGCCCAACTCGTAATGAGGCCCTTTCTCTCCTTCCCAGTGTTTTGGCAGTGGTTGTATAGGTGAAGATAGCTCACTCTCCCCTTATCATCCTTTCATAAATATTTATTGAAACCCTCTCTTAAACCTCCAAGGTACTATTGGAAATATTAATGGGCTGATTATTGAAGCAATGTTAAAGTATAGAGGGCTACAAATTGTGGTAGCAGTAGATTTAAATGCTGAAATTCCATCTATCTTCCCTTTTACCTTGCATCAAAAATCAGACTTGGGTCTGCTGACACCTTTAGTAGTAGGAGGGAAACCCGGAATAATTGGATGTCACCCGGGAAATACTAGAAAGGCCCTACAAGGACACTGTTGGCATACCCTTTTTATAAACTGGGGTCTATCTTCAGTAAACTCTACTTTAGGGCAACATCTTGATCCTTATACTTGGTCTGATGGATGTCATGCTTCAACTGTTAATTACATCTTCATGTCCCAGTTCCTTTTTGATGTCTGTCACAAGGCTCCACCCTTAGCAATCATCGAATTCTAGAAGTAGAGATGATTGATGACATTGATTTAAATCAGTGTAATTTACTCTTAGTTAATTTAGGACTAAATAGTGCTAAAACATATATCACTTGGCACAAAGGTAACATAAATAAGTTAAATAGGGTTTTTGTCTCAGATTACCATAACACGTCGTTGGAATCCAGACAGTCTATTTTTACACACTCTAAATTCTCACCTTATTTTGATGACTTGATTACTTCATCTATTAAAGAGTAGGAAATGTTCGGGATCTATACATACACATGTTTATGATACTCTAGTAAATCAATATAAAAACACATGCAATAGAGCGGTTAGAAGACTTGTAAATAGTGGTCTCCCCTGGGACTCCAAAAGAGCAGGAATCCGAAAACATAAACAGAGACTGAAAAACTGGCTTAAAGGACATAAAGTAGAGATGCTCCAGGAAGATAATGAATCCATGCTTTTTGCTGTGAAAGAGGACTCCAGGCAGCAATTTTGGCAATTGATTAATGCTTTAGAGTCCCTTAGAGTCCCCTCAAGTTTCAGGACAGTCTAATCCTATTCCTGAGGAAATATGGGCAGGACACTTCACCAGCCTCTATGCATCAAGAAACCTGAGATCTGAGTTAAGTGACTCTGTCAGTAACCATAACTGGAATTGTGATTTTTCTATATTAGACATTGTTAGGAAAGATTTCCATTTCATGTGTAATTTTCCCTCCAGTTGTGTACCCCCAACTTGCTTTGTTTAGACACCATAGTTTGACTTTACCAGAGGGGCACAGCCTTCTGCTGCACTCCCCGGGGCTACTCTCAAAGATACTCTCAAAGGATGTTTTACGAGAACTGCAGATGTGCCTTGGACAGGGCTGGTGGCAGCGTATCTTTTCATGTATTTTTAACCCTTTCCTACCAGGTAAACCGCAGTTACCGCGTTTGGCACGCTTAGGTGGCCTGGCTCTAAAATGGCCATGCCACAAGGTTCTTTGTCCTGTCCTTTGGCCATCTTGCCCCTTCACCTTCCCCAGGTTGAGCTGACCCAGGTCAGTCCTTATTTGGGCATGCATTCTCCTGCGAAACGCCAAGCTTTCACGGGCTTCTGCATCCCCTGTGTGTGTGCTTTCAGGATGTGGGCTGGACTATTGGGTCCAAATACACATCCTGGGTTCCAGAGAGTCTGGTGTGCTGTGAATGCCTTGGAGCATTGTGGTCCATGATTGGTCCACGTATGGTATGGCTGTATGTGAGCAGATCTCCCATTGGGTCCTCTTGTTTTGGCACGAAGGAGATTTTGGATAAGAGAAGTCTCCAAACACCCATACCATGTCGATCTCTGGAGTTTTCACTGAACAAAGGTAATGATCCAAGTATCCTGAAACTAAGAAGCCGAGTTGAGGAACCGCTGGTGACTCTCTAGAAGGTTTGGCACCCTGAGCCCGCTGTCGTCCCACTGGACCCCTATGCATCTCGTTGTCTCAGAAGGTCTGCGAAATTGCTTTGACCCATTGGAATAGTGGGGCCAACTATTCTCGGAATCTTCATCAAACCCTGCAAGTAATCCTTTTCAAAGTGTCCCTGGGCCAACCAGTGGGCTGACCAGCTTGCGCAGGACCTATGCCCTGATACCACCACCGTTGCGAGGAGGCCCTTGAAACTTGGTACCCTGCGCGCTCTGTATTCACGGCACTCTCACAACGAATTTCATACACTTGGTGTTCCCATGTCTGGAGTAAAGAGAGAGCGCCTGAACTGGTGTACACACGGTTATCGTGTCACCCAGGCATGGTGACGAACTTTGCAAACTCATTGCAGCTGTGCCCTGAAGCCTGCTACAGCAGAACTGGACTGATCCAGCCACCAGGAGCAGAGAAATTACCACTGTCCCGTTTGGGAATCAACACTGTAACTTTGTCACTGGAAGCCATAGAGCCGCGAGATGGCCGCATTTGAACCTGCAACTGAAGTGGACTCGACTGCTAAAGTTTGGTCCGAAGTGCACCGGGGATCGGTGAGTGATTTATTTGTGTGTTGAATCTCAAAGACCTTGAAATAAATGTATTTGTATTTTTAACATATAGACACCTGACTGGAAGTGATTTGGAAGTGTCATTTACTCTGTCAAGTCCAGAAGTTTACCCTGTTCCACGAAACTAAGCTGGCCTTCTGAACCTCTGCCCACCAGATCAGAGTTCATAAATCCGTGTTAACAAATTGGTGTACAGCGGTGGGATAGGACTGAAGGTATCCAGTTTTGCACACTAGTGACGGTATTTCAGATTACCCCTACCCAGGACACATAGGCCCTCATTACGACCCTTGCGGAAAGCGACTGACCGGAGCGCCACAGCGTAAATAGCGTTTCCGCCATTGCACGAAGGAGCAAAGTGCGGCCCATTCCGACCCATCGGGCACGAGCACCACGCCACGGCGGAAGTGCAAAGTCCGCGATGGCGGAAATGACCCCAAAACGGCCCACACCGCCGCCGTACGGCGCCCTAGGTGCAAAACCGCCACCCCTCTTAGCGGTCACCGCAGTGTGCGCCTACCGGAAAGTACGGTGACCGGAAACATACGGAAACGGAAGTTAAAACATGGGCCCGGAACGGGAAACATCCCGGCGTACACCTATAAAACCACTAAAACCACACAACCACTAAAATCACTACCCTGAAACACACCCCAACCCGTCACCCACCCTAGCGAAACCAAGACAAATGGGAAAAGTAGCGAAGAAAGCGTGCGACCGCAAGCGGCAGGTCCACTTCTCCCGCGAGGAACTCACCGTGCTAACAGAGACCCTCCAGGAGAATGCTGCCGTCGTCTTCTCCACGCAAATGACCAGAACGGCACTTGCAAACAAGAAGACCATATGGGCTCTGGTGGCACAGCGGGTAAGTGCGGTGGGGACCGCACCCCGCACCCCACAGCAATGCCGCAAGCGATGGGACGACCTGCGGATACGCGTCCGCAGCATACTCTCTGCCAACCGCAACATTGCCACAGCCACCGGGGGAGGTCCTGAATCACCCATCAAGTTGACCCCCTGGGAAGAAATCTGTGCCTCCACCATCGGAATGGAGAGCATAGAGGGAGTCGGAGGGATGGAGAAAGGAGTGCAGACATCCGAAGATTCAGGTAGGTGTACCAGATAAAACAATGCCAAATCCACACAGTCCATCCATGTGAAGTACCATGCGTCCACATAGTGCAACAGAAACACATGTCCAGGAGAACGGCCACACACATCGGCCTGATAGCGCACGTTAAAACCCACAATAAATACATAAATAATTAAAAACCCCTAATACACGCACTACACGTGCAGCAGGCACACCCTAACTGCAGGCTGCCAAACAACTGCACCCTCACTCCACACACAAATCAAAGCACCTCCAAGGACCCGACCCAAATCACCCTCAGGTACCACCCCAGAGCATGTGATACAATGCCATTCCAATTCCCACAGACCCATCATTAACCCTCGCCCTCCTTTACTCCACCACAGGGTCCAATCCAAACGACGAGCTACAGGACACCCCTACCAGCACACCTGCAAAGAGGGCCAAGACCAACGGCCAGAGACCCTCCACCTCAGCTGCACGCATCAAGACACGGCAGCAGCACAAATCAGGTGGCAGCACAGAGGAGGGAACATCAACAGGCACCCCAGCAGCCAGCATGCCCACAACACCACCACCACAGGTCCCCCCAATGGATGCCACAGAAGGCACTGCCTCTGGTGGCAGCAGCACCATAGGTGACACCCCATTGATGGCAGCATGCTCCGACACAGAAAACGGGGATGTCGAAGTCAGATCCATCCATGACCTGTCCCAATCCCCCTGTCTGTCCCATCCCGTACAACATGAGGATACCACGCAGGGGCACCCACAAGACAACGACTGGCCATCCCCCCCAAGCCCTGTGGCAAGGCAACATGAGGACAACAGCCCCTCTGTGACACCCCCGCAAATGGGCATGGCCCAGCAGAGGCAACAGTCCCTCGACCAGTTAATCGTGCAACAGCAGCAAATGGCCACGCTCCTCAAGGACCATGCCGATGAATGTGGGGGCACTAAGGCAGACATAGAAACATCAACTGAGACACTTAGGGCAGAAATGGAGAGAGGCACAGAGACGCTGAGGGCACAAATGGAGAGTAGCACCGAGAGCCTGAGAGTCCAAATGGAGAGAAGCACCGAGAGCCTGAGGGGGGAACTGCATGCGACGTCCAAAGACGTATGTGCCGAACTTGCCGCAGTGCGCCGTGTGCTCACTGAGCTCTCGCAAACCCTTAGGGACATGCATGGACGTGAGCAGGCAGACACATCATCCGTTGCAAGTTCCGTCCAGGGCAGCCCCCAACGTAGATCTGGAAGGAACCTGCGCTCCACAGGCAGGGGTGCCCCTGATACCCGCAGAGGGGGCTTGCAATAGCGACAGCCCACTGACAATGAGCATCTTTGGACACTGGTGTTCGGGGGGGAGGTAGGAGGGTGGAGGGGGTGTGTTGGGCTCACTTGGGTGGCGGGTCGATAGGGTGTTCAACATGACATCACATATGCCATAAAAAGTGCACGATCAACCAATGAGATGTGTGGACATTGATCTTTGTGTACTAGGCCATCATAGGCGTACAGTCCATATTGTGCATGTCCCAGACACACGCAGTGCCACGAGTCCCGTGTCCATGTATCAGCCACCAGGCGTGAGTACTAGAAGCATGCATCAATGAGATGCTGACGAATGTCACGGGCCTCCGGTGCCTCGCAGACTCCATGAGGTGCAGCCACATCCCCACCCTCATCATGACCATCATCAGGTGCTTGCAGTTCTGCGTCAGGGGGCATGGGCACATTTCTACGTACGCACATGTTGTGGAGCATGACACATGCCATGACCATCTTTGCAACCTTCTCATGGCGGTACAGGAGTGCCCCGCCAGACCTGCTGAGGCAGCGGAAACGAGTCTTCAGTAGGCCGAATGCCTGTTCTATGACTACACGGGTACGTGAGTGGGCATGGTTGTAGTCCTCCTCATGCTGGTCCCGTGGGTTCCGGACTGGTGTGAGGAGCCATCTCTTCAGTGGATATCCAGCATCACCTGTATGTGGACGAGAAACGTATGATGTGGAATGCCATTGCTACGTACGCACACCCCCCCCTTCCTGCCAGGTCATTGCCAAATCACATTCCCCACATAATCATGCATGTAATGAGACTCACCGAGTAGCCAGGATCTGTTCCCTGCGTGTCGCTCCATGTAGCGTGGTATTGTAGAGTTCCTCAAGACCATAGAATCATGGGTTGATCCAGGGAATCGGGCACAACAATGTGTAATGATCCTGTTGGAGTCACACACCATTTGTACATTCAGGGAATGAAATTGTTTTCTGTTGCGGTACTGGGCCTCCATGGCATGTGGGACGACCAATTCCACATGGGTGCAGTCGATGGCACCAATGCAACCCGGTATGCCGGCAAGTGCATGGAATCCCACTTTTGTGTTGGTAATTTCCTGCTCCGAGCGTGGTAGAGAGATGTAGTCGTCTGCGTGCTGCAGGAGGGCATCGAGCACTTGCAATAGTGTCCGTGAGAACAGTGGCTGAGAAATGCCATGCAACTGTCCGACTGTGTGCTGGTAGGTGCCTGTGGCCAGGAAGTGGAGTACAGACACCACCTTCAGTAGGGGTGGGATGGCGGTTGGGCTATCTATCATGCTGACAAGGTCAGCCTGTGTCATGTCCACAATGGCGGCTATGGTGTCCCGGTCCAGACGGTAGAGGGTGTGGATCTGCTCATCAGTGAGGTTGAACGGATGTGCTCGGAGGCGTGGGATTGCGGGCTGCCTGCGTGGTGGTAGTGGCTGTGCTGGCGGCCCTTGCTGGCCCTGCCTTGGCCTCCTCCTCCTCCTGCGTCTCCTTCGTGCGGCCGGTAGCAGTTGGTGTTCGTCTTCTTCTTGGAGTTGGAGTAGTTGCAGTGCTATCAGGTCCCCCAGGGCCAACATCGCGAGTCCTGCCGGTAGCATTTCGGTGTGGTTGTGGGAGGAGACTGGCTGTGCAATTTATGTGTTTTCAGGCTGTATGGCCTCCACCTGTGGTGATTACTTCCACCTGTGCAAGCTGCTCTCCCCTTTGGCCGAGCACGTCCCGCGCACAACGCTGCAAATCTGGGAATGGCATCTTGCTATTGCAATCATGTATTTGTACCCGATGGCCGTGTAACATTGGTTGACATGTTCATTCTGCTGTGGTCCCATTGTTGCACATACTATCTGTGCAGTCGCGAACAGACTTGTGAAGGGTCAGTGGAACGTAGTACTCGAGTAACGGTGGGCCCTCATGCATCACTTTACCGAGTTGCAATGACGGGCGGGGCGTCCCATTTGTGGGTGAAGGCAGTTGCCATTTTCACACACAGCCGCACTCGATGGAATAATTAGTGATTTCAAACGGCCACAGATGCCTTTTCGGCGTGATGTTGCAAATGTGGAATTCCAAGGGCGGCGCTTTCGGTTTCCAGCTAGCGGCGAGGAGATGCCCACAGGTCTGACTGCAAATATAACGTTCTGTTGTTCAATGTCCTTGAGACAGGGCCCATGGCGAGGAAGCAATGATTGATATGAATAGTTTGGGATGCGCAATTGCTACGTGGGCGATGAGGCCGGCCGTTCCCACATACATGTTACTTCACAACACTGGAATTACGGGCTGGGGCACTGTGGATTTTGCAGGCTGCATAACGCACAGACTCAATGGATGTTTCTAATGTTATGTGAGTAATTATTCAGGCGTTTTGATTCCGGGATGAGGGAATGATGAATGGATGCATGGGCAGGTGATTTGATACAGAGTTTGCCATGTACAGGGCTTCTTGGGATCTATCCGCCTCCCCTACGCTATGTGATGCAGGGCTGCCATGGTGGGACCATCGTCTATCTGGCCTTGTTGAGCCCTCCCTGTCTCGACACGCCCTCAGACACTTGTGTCCATGCACATTAACATTCCCATCTGATGGATTCTGTTTTGACAGACGCATGCACAGGTACACTCGTTTGTGATGGTGTTTGCACCTCGATATAGATGGTTAGGAGTCGCAAGTGGTTTTGGGGTGGTGATGATCCTTTGGAGTGGGCTAGCATGCATATGGCTGTGGATTTCGTGTGATCATTGAAGTGAGTAGTTGGAATGTAGTTCTGATGGCCATTCTGTTCTTTTTCTTTTCTTTTGGTTGACAGGTATCTCCTCCCCTTTTGCCACTGCCATCTGTATGCCACTCCTGCAGATGGGTTTTACTCCCGACACCTGCTGCTTCGTGTTAATCAGTGGAGCAGCATTACGATCTTATGGGACGATCGCCAATGGCCCACATGCCCTTACGCAGTACTGGTGGCTCGGAGCAACATTTCGGCCTTTCAGCTGGACTAGTGCCTCCCCATTGGGACGGCCCTGCGGTTCTGTGCGCTTCCATGTTGCCTTTTCGTACGTGAATGTGGCTCTGTGTACCATGAGGGAACAGGACGACACACAAGTAGTGGCTGGTCATTTCTTGCGGATGCAGCCCACAATGGTGATTGGTGTTTAGGAGTTCATGGCCTGATGGCTGTATGGGCTTGGTGGCTTTGATGTGCATTAAATTTCTATTCTGATTTGTCCCGTGTAGCGTTTTTCTTTGCAAGTGATGTGGCATATGCCTATTTGGGGGGCGATGTATTGTGAGGAGATCTGCATTGGGTTCCAGCTTCGGAGTTTAGTTGCGTGGTACTGTACTGGGCGCGTTTGCCTACTAAGCCCGTGAGGTCAGGGATGGGGGCTGCCAATATGACAGTTTGAATGTTGTCATGCTCAGGGGCGGGGGATTGGGTTTTGTGTGACAGATGCCGGTCAGCCAGGTGGACTGGTGGAATGATGTGATTCTCGGAATATGGCTGGTCACAGGTGCCTGTGTTTGCGTGCGTTTCTTGGTGGGGGACTGTGGTCATGTCCATTGGGATGGCTTCTGTATTCGTGCCATCTGTGCCCTGCAGCTCCCATTGGCCCCTCTTGTGTTTCTTTTGTTCGTTGCCATGCATGGGTGACTTGTACATTTCAATGGTTGCATTGTGGCTTCATTGCACCTACGGGGAGTTGTACTTTGTGGGCAGGGAGCGGTGTACAGGCACTCAGTGGGGCCGTTTACGGTTGATTCGCGATGCCGTACTTCTCACCATGGCGGAATGGTACATTACGCCATGCCTGATGGCGTTAGGTACATGTCCGCTAGGGTCGGAATTGGCGTACCGTTGCGCCATGGTGGTGTTTGCGGTTTCGCATGGCGCGCGCGCGCGTGCTTGGTGCAGTTAGCGTTGGCGTTCACTACGGTGTCGCTAATGGCTTCGTACTTTGCGGTGACGGGTCATAGTCGCACCGAGCGCTATTCGATGGCGGTATTGCATTTCCGCCATCGTTTTCCGATTTCCGCAAGGGTCGTAATGAGGGCCATAGTGACTTTGTAGTGATAACTGTAAAGGCCATAGACCTATCTAATATAATGGAAACAAGTACCTTTATAATCTTAAATGCTTCTAAGTCAGAAACATTGAGAAAGATGTGTGCTGGGAGAGGTTTACTGGCTTGAGGTACACAATTGGAAATAATCCAGAAAATCATGGAATGGAAAGAGATGCAACTCAGTGCCATAGCCTCCGATGAGAGTGCAGAAGAAGGTGGAGCTGCTTCCACTGACAGAACTGACAGTTAACTAGCTGCCCTCATCCATGGTGCCCATGAGGACAGGGATGATGTAATGTCCAATGTTTCCTCTGCAAGTTCTAATGCTGAGGCCATGCTGGAATTCAAGAAGCAAGAGCTGCTCTTTAGGGAGAAGGAGCTTGAATTTCACATGGCAAAGCTGAAAGTAGAGCATGCAGAAAAACAGAAGGACAGGGATCACCAGCTGGAACTTGCCAAGCTTCAAATGGATCCAAGGGATCTGGACATGGGTCTGGGTCCTCCTCTCATCCAAGGTTTCCTAAGGATCTGTTCAGTGTGTATGATGAGAAGAATGACATTACGGACTGGTTGAATGCATTTGAGTATGCAACGGAAGTTCAAGTGGTTGTGAATGTTGATAAAATTGCATGGTTGCTCAGCAGACTACCCCATTATGGCAGCAGTGCTATTATGGAAATATCAATAGCTGAAAAAGTAGAATTTGAAATGTTGAAGCAAACTCTCATCTTAAAGTTTGGGAAGACTCCTGCCCAATAATTGAAAAGGTTTAGAGAGTACACAAAGAAAGAAGGAAGTACTTGGGTGTCATATGTGACTGATTCTTTAAAGAACTTGACTGGCTGGGTTGAAGGCTATAAGGTCACGACCTTTGAGGGTATGATATGTCTTGTCATGCTTGAACATATGTATGCATCGTGTTCTCCTGAACTTAAGCAGAATTTGGCAGATTCAAAGGAGTTAAATTCTAAGAAGTTGGCCGTAGCAACAGATGTGTGGGTGTCACATAGAGTGTCCCATAAGGACAAGACTCATCCTGGTAAGCAGGAGGAGGGGACAAGTCCAAAGATAAGGAGGGTGGGGGATCTGATAAAACTTCCTCCCAAAAGATCCACAAAAAAAAATGTAAGGGTAAGTCACAAGAGAACACACAGGGTAGTGGAGGTTATCCTCCAAAACAGAACTCTGGTTACAATAAGCCTCCCTATGTCCCAAGACCCAGTGGATCTTTTGTGGCTTGTGGAGCAAGTGCCCATGTGAAGGGGGACCCCAGATGCAAGGTCAAAACCTTGGGGGTCCATTCTGCTAATCCGGCCCTCTCCTCCTATGAGGAAGAAGAGATTACAGGGGCATCCTTCTCCTCAGACTCCTTTCCCAGTGGGATAGATTCTGAGTTTTAGTTTCCCTGGGTTCCTGGGAGCCTAAAGTTTCAGAGGCTTATGCTAGGATTCCTGATAATACCAAGCACTACTTTAAGGATGGTGGGCCTCATTATGAGTCCAGCAGTAGCCGTGCTGGTAAATATCGGCACGGCTGCCACCGGAGTCATGAATTTACTGGCACCCGGCAATGGGCAAATACCGGGGCATTCCATCTCCGGCAGACCCGGTAATTGCCCATTGCCAGGTGCCAGTATTTTTTACTCCCCATTCCCATTTCAGTCCCATTGGACTCAATGGGAATGAGGAGGTCAGATACACTGGCACCATTCATTAATGGTGCAGGTGCATCCATCGAGTTTGTGAGCGGGTGCCGTTCCACCCACCAGGTCAGACCTGGCAGGCTGAAAGGCACCCGCTCGCCGTACTTGTAGTTTGCCAGTCCGGAAACAACGGCACCGACAAGCTTACCGGTACCATTGTTACTGGACCGGCAACCTTGTAACGAGGCCCAGTGTGCTGATTAATGGAGTAGATACTCCTACCCTTAGGGATAGTGGGTGCAGCAGAACTGTAGTGGATTCAAACCTTGGTAGACCGAGAGGAAGTTGCCAGAGCTCCTCTGTTACCAACTAAGTTGGCTGATGACCCACCTCTCAAGTTCCCAGTTATGCCTGTAAATCTTATAAATGGTACTGTGGTCAGGATTCCATTGAGCATTCAGAGAGATGTCCCAGGAAAGGTCTTGCTGGGGAATGATCTACAAGGGCTGGACTGGCCAAGACCAATGCCATGCCCAAGCCGAAGGGGAAACCCAAGGCTAAAGGAGTCAAGAAAGACAAAAGAGGGAAAGAAAACATTCCACCTAACTCCCCTACCACTGAGGTGGAAGTAGTTGGTCAAACTCCTGGACCTGACGAGGAAGAGGCATTACTTGAAGTGTTTGATTCCAATGACCATCCTGAACTACAAGGATTGTTAGTAGAAGGTGGCTCTTTCAGCATTGAATTCAGTAAGGGCCAACGTGGGTGCCCATCTCTGGAATGCCTAAGGAGACAGGCCTGCTCCCAGCTTCAGGGTGAACCTCCTGGGAATCACGGGATTTATTGGGAACATGAGCTCTCCTACAGTGAGCCTACATAGTCTACAGAAGGAGACCATAGGAGGTTGGTGGTTCCCCTTGCTGTAATACCCTTCCTCTGGCAGGTGGCGCATGAAGTGCCCCTTGCTGGCCACCTTTGCTCCAAGAGAACCAAGCAAAGGTTATCCATGCATTTCAACTGGCCCAAGATGGGGGACCAAGTAGAAAGTCACTGCAGGAGTTGTGCCACCTGCCAGTTATCTGGAAAATGTGGTACAACAATCCAAGTTCCATTGGTACCACTCCCTGTGGTGGGGTACCATTTGAGAGGGTAAGGATCAACATTGTTGGTCCCCTTGACCCCCAAACATCCTCAGGCAATAGGTTTATCCTGGTGATGGTCAACCATGCCACCAGGTATCCTGAGACCATCCCATTGAAGACTGTGGGCCTCATTACAACTATTGCGGAATAGGTTTAACGGCGCTGGTAAACCCACTCCACACTATTACGAGGTTCCCATCACGGGACCCGGATCCGATGCCTGGAAAAACCAGGCGTGCTTTCCGGGTCCCGCAAGGGGAAGAAGGAGGTAACAACGGGCCAGTCGTAATCTGCCCATTGTTACCTCCATCCCCATTCCCATTGAGCCCTATGGGGGCTCAAATGGGAATGGGGAATGGTACCTGTAAGGAGGAATTACCGGGTCCTCCAATGTTGGAATGACCCGGTTATTCCTCATTCCAGGTACCCGGTAAATGGGCCCGGTTTGGTGGCAGCCATGGAGCTAGTAGCTCCATGGCTGCAGCCAAACTCGTAATGAGGCCCTGTGACTTCCAAGTCAGTTTCAAATGCTTTACTTGGCATCTTTACTAGGGTTGGCTTCCCTAAATAAGTTCTGTCTGATAGGGGCAGCAACTTTATGTCAAAGTATATGATGTCCATGTGGAAGGAATGTGGTGTCACCTATACGTTTTCATCCACATATCACCCACAAACCAATGGTCTTGTGGAAAGGTTTAACAAACTTTAAAAGCATGATAGGGGCTCTGAAAGAGCCACGAAGCATAAAATGGGATCTTCTATTACCATGCTTACTGTTTGCCTACAGAGAGGTACCTCAGGAGGGTGTTGGCTGTAGCCCCTTTGAACTTCTGTTTGTTCACCCTGTGAGGGGACCCTAACCAATGGTCAAGGAAGCATGGGAGATGCCCACTCCCCCAATAACTACCAACGTAGTAGACTATGTGCTAGGGCTCAGAAAAAGGGTGGCACTCCTAATGGGTCTGTCTAGTGAGAAACTGAAGGCCGGGCAAGCACGGGTGAAACATTGGTATGACCATAAAGGTGCCCTCATAAATTTCTCCTTCAGGTCAGCAATTCCTGATCATGAATCCTATGAGGCCTAGAGATTTACAGGTTGAAATTGCTGCACTTCTGCTGGCTTCAGATGTTGAAGAGGAGGAGTCAGAACCTCCTTCTGACCTGTTGTAGGGCAGTCCTTCAGATAGCTCCATTGAGGGTGTCAAATTGGCCCCTTACCTGACTTCTGATCAACAAGATGAGGTCAAAGGTTTGCTGAGGCAATTTTCCTCCTTGTTCTCACAAACTCACAGTTGGTGCAAACATAACATTGACACAGGATATAGTGTACCTATTAAAAGTAGGAGATACAAGATGTCAGACAAAGTAAGGTCTTACATTAAGATAGAGGTCAACAAAATGTTGGATCTTGAGGTGCTTGAACCCTCCAGTAGTCCTTGGTCCAGCCCTGTGGTTTGGGTTCCAAAGACAGGCACCTCTGAGTTGAGGTTCTGTGTGGATAACAGGGCTCTGAATGCTGTCACCAAGATAGATGCAGACCCCTTGCCTAGAACAGATGAGCTTGTGGATACTTTCAGTGCTTCCAAATACCTTTGCACATTTGACCTCACTGCAGGCTATTGGTAAATAGCACTTGCAGAACATGCCAAGGAGAAGACAGCTTTCTCTACACCAGAGGGTGTTTACCAGATCAGGGTAATGTCTTTTGGGTTAAAGAATGCCCCTGCCACTTTTCAGAGGCTTGTGAATCATGTCCTTAATGGGTTGGATGAATTCTGTCTAGCATATCTGGATGATATAGGAGTTTTCAGTGCCACCTGGGAGGATCATGTGAAACACCTTAGGATTGTGTTGCAGGCTCTTCACAAGGCCCACTTGACCATAAAAGCCAGTAATTGCCAGATTGGACAAGGTTAAGTGGTCTACCTTGGACATGAAGTAGGTGGAGGGAGGATACAACCTCTACCCAGTACAAGCAGTAAATGACTGCCCTACCCCCACTAATCAAACCCAAGCGAGAGCCATTTTAGGACTCACTGGGTACTACGGGAATTTCATGGCAGACTATGGCACCATAGCTGCCCCTCTGACTGCTCTCACAACTCCTAAGAAACCCAAGAAGATAACCTGGTCTGAAGAGTGTGGGAAGGCCTTCAATGGCTTAAAAGACTCCCTGTGCAAGGCCCTGTTCTCAGTGCCCCTGATTACCAAAGACCTTTCATTGTGCAGACAGATGCCTCTGACACTGGGATAGGAGCTGTACTATCACAAGAAGATGAGAAGGGTTAGGAACACCCTATTGGATTCATTAGTCACCAGCTTAAGGACAGAGAGCTCAGATGGTCCACAGTAGAAAAAAAAATGTCTCTGTTGTGTGGGCCCTAGGGAAGCTGAGGTACTACCTCCATGGGACCCACTTCACTGTGCAAACTGATTATACGCCCTTAAAATGGCAAATGAACATGAAAGCAGAGAATCCAAAGTTCTGTTAAAATGTATTCAGTTTAGTGTCCTATGTAGTATGCATATTGGCCTAAGCACATTCACATCCACATCACACTACAAATCTATTACTGCAATAATGATGGTCATGTTGCCATTTTGTTTTATTCGCCATCTTGGATGCAATGTTCAGTGCCCTACTCATTTTGGGTTTTCACTCTGAACATGGTAGGAAGACTGCGGCATGAACTTTCTGATAATTGCGAGACAGGAATGCACATTCTGCTGAGTGTGTTGTTTGTCGTACACTGTAGAACCTTGAAGCCTTTGCAGGAGCATAGCTAATCTACAAGTAGGTGCCCACCTGTCTTGACCATGGTTTCCCTGCTGAACCATTAATTGTAATAATGTGCATTTGAACCATGCTCCTCTAGAGAAAACCCTATTCCCACGCTTTAGAGCAGACTGACCTTAGGCTCTAGGAGCAACACAGATAAGCTGTGCAGCAAATGTTACCTTGTACCAGGGAACGCAATATGCCCCCACGCACTGCTTGACCATCTCAGACAGTAAATCGTCAGTAGGAGGACCGGCAAATGTGCAAACACCATTGTTGTAGTAATATCATCTGCGTGGAAAGGTCATGAACCCTATGGACCCTATCATACGAGGGGGCTGGACAAGCATTTCATATGTGATTCTGAATATATATGTGTGCGATTTAGGTGATTCTGGGCTCTCTCCCGCCACAATGTCGGCACGCATGCATCATGGGGTGCTGAGACCCCAGTCTTGACTGTAATAAATACTGTTATTTGACCTTGTGACTGGCCTTTTCCATTTCTTTGTAGTAAGCCTCATTTTGTGGTCTTTCAGAAGGCGTCCGAATAGGAACCCTCCTGTTGACGCGTCATTCCTTTGGGATGAAGACGAGGCTGTCGGATTGAGATCAGTGAGTAAAAGGGGCCCCTGCACAAGAGACGTGTTTCCTCACAGACTGCTACACCTAATCTTTGGCCAATTGCAGCGCCTAGAGGACATTGCAACAAGGGTTCCGGAATCAAGGATTGTTTTGCTGGTTTGGAGGAATTGCCAGACACAACGATTGTCCGTTGGACTTGATTGGAAATCAGGTGAGTTGATTCAGGAAGGAAACATTGTGATTATTTGGTTTGTAGTAGTATTGACGCGTAAATATTTTGGCCAGGTAATACTGTGATTTCAGGGATGTCATTTAGGGGTCGCCAGAGGTCGCATATGCGACCTCTGAGGTCTCCCTTCCGACCTCTGTTAAAAAAAAAAAGAAAAAAAAATGTTTTTTTTTTTTTTTGTAACGCAGCCTCCTGGGCTGTAGCCAGCACCATGCGGCTCTTAACTTCTGGAGTGGCTGGCTTTCTTTTTCAGGCCCCTTAAAAAAAAAATAAGAACAGTAGTGCCACAAGTCTAACACTTTCAGCACTGGCCCTAAATAAGAAAGAATAGGAATACAAAATAATGTGTCTTTCTGGAATTCTATACAATAATTGCTGGAATCATTAAAGGTTTATTTGAGGCACACTTCAGGTGGTGAGTCACCGATTTGCAGGCCGATTCATGGAATAATTAGCGCGGCGCAAGTGGGCAAAAAGGTGCGAATCGCAGTGGAATAGCGAAAATCGCAGTGCAAGTGCGAAAATCGCACGAAAAGCAGCGCACATCGATTCATGGAAGGCCGTGCGCGAGAAAACCAGCGGATGTGCGATAAAAAAGTGCGGGGCGCACGTTGGCGCACAGGCTATCTAACAGCGTGCGCCAGGTCACAGCAAAAATCGCACAGGCCACAGCGAAATTCGCACATAGCGCGGCGCACGCAACAAAAGTAGGCGGAACACGGGCGTAACACTCGGAATGGGGAACAACTTGCCAAAACGTGGGCGTCACGGGGGAAGTACAGGGCACAAGTGCGCGGAACGCCCACACGCTCGCCTACAACACGTATTCATGGAATAGAATAGGGCAAAAAAGCGCACGCTCAAACCAGCGCACAGGCACAAACACGACCGCCACAAGAAAGCAGGCGGTAGCGTCTCTGCGGCTGTAAGAAATGTGCGCCAAAAGGTGTGCCAGCAAATAGCACCTATATACTGCCATGATGAATGTCCTATACTGTGGCCCTCCAGGACAAATGACGTGCAAAGGGGTACCCACAAACACGGACACCCGCTGACAAAAAATACGTGTGCGTGTATACCGGGGTGCGCGGGAACTCTCACATGCGATTTGGCCAGGTACGTGGATTTCAGGGGTGCGCGGGAAGTTCCACACGCGATTTCAGCAGGGTACGTGTATTTCAGGGGTGCGCGGGAAGTTCCACACGCGATTTCAGCAGGGTACGTGTATTTCAGGGGTGCGCGGGAAGTTCCACACGCGATTCCAGCAAGGTATGTGTATTTCAGGGGTGCGCGGGAAGTTCCACACGCGATTTCAGCAGGGTACGTGTATTTCAGGGGTGCGCGGGAAGTTCCACACACGATTGGGCCAGTGCGAGCAGGGTACGTGTATTTCAGGGGTGCGGGGGAAGTTCCACACGCGATTCCAGCAAGGTATGTGTATGTCAGGGGTGCGCGGGAAGTTCCACACGCGATTTCAGCAGGGTACGTGTATTTCAGGGGTGCGCGGGAAGTTCCACACACGATTGGCCCAGTGCGAGCAGGGTACGTGTATTTCAGGGGTGCGCGGGAAGTTCCACACGCGATTCCAGCAAGGTATGTGTATTTCAGGGGTGCGCGGGAAGTTCCACACGCGATTTCAGCAGGGTACGTGTATTTCAGGGGTGCGCGGGAAGTTCCACACACGATTGGCCAGTGCGAGCAGGGTACGTGTATTTCAGGGGTGCGCGGGAAGTTCCACACGCGATTTCAGCAGGGTACGTGTATTTCAGGGGTGCGCGGGAAGTTCCACACGCGATTCCAGCAAGGTATGTGTATTTCAGGGGTGCGCGGGAAGTTCCACACGCGATTTCAGCAGGGTACGTGTATTTCAGGGGTGCGCAGGAATTTCCACACGCGATTTCAGCAGGGTATGTGTATTTCAGGGGTTCTGGGGAGTACCACACGTGAATTGGCCGTGTGGGCCCTCCCAGGTGTACGCTCCACAACCTCCACGGACCCTGCAGGCAGCCCACACCACGGGGGACTACCCTGCACCCATGCTCATGTCCCGCAGGCAGCCCATCCACCATGGGCATGCCCCCCAGCCAACCCACATGTCACCTTGCACTACTGATCAACAATGCATGTCTCCCACCACCCCCACCCCCCTGCCACCATGGGCATCCTCCACCAGGCCCCCACTCATGTCCCCCTGCACCCCCACCCCCCTGCCACCATGGGCACCCCCCACCAGGCCCCCACTCATGTCTCCCACCACCCCCACCCCCCAGCATCCAGGGGAAGCCTCCAGCAGGCCCCCACTCATGTCTCCCACTACCCCCACCCCCCAACATCCAGGGTCAGCTTCCACCAGGCCCCCACTCATGTCTCCCACCACCCCCACCCCCAGCAGTGCAGGGGCAGCCTCCACCAGGCCCCCACTCATGTCTCCCACCACCCCCACCCCCCTGCCACCATGGGCATCCTCCACCAGGCCCCCACTCATGGCCCCCTGCACCCCCACCCCCCAGCATCCAGGGTCACCCTCCACCAGGCCCCCACTCATGTCTCCCACCACCCCCACCCCCCAGCATCCAGGGGCAGCCTCCACCAGGCCCCAACTCATGTCCCCCTGCACCCCCACCCCCCAGCATCCAGGGTCAGCCTCCACCAGGCCCCCACTCATGTCTCCCACCACCCCCAACCCCCAGCAGTGCAGGGGCAGCCTCCAGCAGGCCCCCACTCATGTCTCCCACCACCCCCACCCCCCAGCAGTGCAGGGGCAGCCTTCACCAGGCCCCCACTCATGTCTCCCACCACCCCCACCCCCCAGCATCCAGGGGCAGCCTCCAGCAGGCCCCCACTCATGTCCCCCTGCACCCCACCCCCCAGCATCCAGGGTCAGCCTCCACCAGGCCCCCACTCATGTCCCCCTGCACCCCCACCCCCCAGCATCCAGGGTCAGCCTCCACCAGGCCCCCACTCATGTCCCCCTGCACCCCCACCCCCCTGCCACCATGGGCAGCCCCCACCAGGCCCCCACTCATGTCTCCCACCACCCCCACCCCTCACCAGTGCAGGGGCAGCCTTCACCAGGCCCCCACTCATGTCCCCCTGCACCCCCACCCCCCTGTCACCATGGGCACCCCCCACCAGGCCCCCACTCATGTCTCCCACCACCCCCACCCCCCAGCAGTGCAGGGGCAGCCTCCACCAGGCCCCCACCCATGTCTCCCACCACCCCACCCCCCAGCAGTGCAGGGGCAGCCTTCACCAGGCCCCCACTCATGTCTCCCACCACCCCCACCCCCAGCATCCAGGGGCAGCCTCCAGCAGGCCCCCACTCATGTCCCCCTGCACCCCCACCCCCCAGCATCCAGGGTCAGCCTCCACCAGGCCCCCACTCATGTCCCCCTGCACCCCCACCCCACTGCCACCATGGGCAGCCCCCACCAGGCCCCCACTCATGTCTCCCACCACCCCCACCCCCCAGCAGTGCAGGGGCAGCCTTCACCAGGCCCCCACTCATGTCCCCCTGCACCCCCACCCCCCTGCCACCATGGGCACCCCCCACCAGGCCCCCACTCATGTCTCCCACCACCCCCACCCCCCAGCAGTGCAGGGGCAGCCTCCACCAGGCCCCCACTCATGTCTCCCACCACCCCCACCCCCCAGCAGTGCAGGGGCAGCCTTCACCAGGCCCCCACTCATGTCTCCCACCACCCCCACCCCCCAGCATCCAGGGGCAGCCTCCAGCAGGCCCCCACTCATGTCCCCCTGCACCCCCACCCCCCAGCATCCAGGATCAGCCTCCACCAGGCCCCCACTCATGTCCCCCTGCACCCCCACACCCCTGCCACCATGGGCAGCCCCCACCAGGCCCCCACTCATGTCTCCCACCACCCCCACGCCCCAGCATCCAGGGGCAGCCTCCAGCAGGCCCCCACTCATGTCCCCCTGCTTCCTGTGTTGCATGTGATGTCTGGCTCCCCTTTGGCTGCTGATGCTGTTGTATGTGTAGGGATGGTGCTGGCAGTTGCGATATGGCTGTGGTATGGCTCATGTGTGCCAGTTGCAATGACATGTGTGTTGGGGATTGTGATGACATGTCTGAGGTTTGCCAATGCCACTCATGTGCAACTGTCATGCGTGTATGTGTCCATTGTACAGTGCCCTGATGCCTGTGTTTTGTTTCTCCCTGTCTGCAGCGTCAACTGATGAAGAGGGCGGAGAAGGTGCTGTGGAGCACAGCGGCGGGGATCCGACCGCCAGCCGGAGACGCAAGGCCAGGCTCCCCTCCCGTGTTGTCATCTCGTCGGGGAGTGAGGAGTCCGGTGCCGCGTCCCAGGCCGCAGCTGCCGGGGGGAGGTCCAAGAGGCGGAGGTTGCAGTTGGACTCCTCGGCAGCAGAAGGGGGAGCTGGGACCCCACAGGGCCCAACAGGGGAAGATGGCACGGAGTCATCCAGGTTGGTGGGGGGTTTGGTGGAGGAGGGGGCCGCGCAAGCACCAGAGACAGGGTCTGGAGGTGGGGATCCCACTGGTGCTAGTGGTGCAGTGCAGGACCAGGGACAGGAGGCAGCACAGGCGGCCGCGGAGGTGCCTGTGTGCAATCCTGTCCCCGATCCTGTCCCTGCATCATCTTGCACCAGCAGGGATGCCTACGTCCAGACCCGTTTTCAGGCAGGGGATGAGCTGACGTCAACTGGCCTTCCTCTGCCTGCGGACGTGGCCATCCAGGTCCGGGTTGAGCCTGTCCTGGCTGGTGTGGCGTTGCGTCAACGGGCCATGCGAGGTGACCTGCAGTCTTTTCATGGAGAGACTGCATGTCATTTCGAATGGTTCGTTGACCACGTCAGCCTGCTGGCACAGGTCACCCAGGCCGGATTCCGCTGTCTGATGGGGCTTGCTCCGACCCCCTCCTCAACTGGACCCCCTACGCGCCAGTCGTCCTCTGTGCCATCTTCCCACCCATCAGTCACCTGGGTGCCCTGTGGAGCTGCCTCTGACGGTGCGGCCAGGCTGGTGGAGGAGGCATCCCTGCCACAGTCGGGAGTCGGAGGTCCAGCAGGGGTGGCCACATCAACAAGTGCACCCCAGCCAGCGGAGGATGTGCAGGCAGCAGGAGGCAGTGCACGGGCAGAGGCAGAGCAGCAGCAGCAGCAAGATGGTGGGAGACATGAAGGCTCGGGGCTTTCGACATCGGAGGGGCAGGCATCGGCCGGAGGGCAGGGGGACCCAGGACAGAGAGTGTCTTCCGTGTGGCAGTGGTTGGGCCACGCCATAGGTGCGGAGCGGCGGCGGGCGGAAGAGGCGCGGCTCACAATGGTCAGGGCGGAGAACACCATGCGGAGGGCCCTGAGGCAGGCCGAGTGCTTAGAGGCAATCCGCAGGGGGTTGGAGGAGGACACAGCGTCGTCCCTGCGGACCCTCAGGGCCATGGAACTGGACCGCCTCCGGGACATCGAACAGGAGTTCGATGATGCCCTGGCCCGGGACACCACAGAGTGAGCCGCTGGACTTGCCCGCCGCCTTTGTATATAGTTCTTTAGTTTTAGGTTTCCTTTCGTTCTTATTATGATTTGAAATCGACGGACACTGCTCCACTTTTTGTATATAGTTGATATTTAGGTAGGTTTTTTAGGAGGTTTCCTTAGTTCAGTTGGGCTCATGGACCCTTGTTATTTTTGTACATAGTTCTTTCTTGCATGGAGATTTTTTTGCATTTGACTTTGGACTAAATTTTTTTGGATTTGGATTTCCTGTTTTGTGTTTTTATGCGGACATGCAGCTTATTTTTTCACATTTACATTGTAGTTAGTTTTCCTTATTTTGCATTATTTATTTTTTTCAATACAATTTTGTTGGCATAGTTCACTGTGTGGTATCATCTCATTGGTTTCATGCATGTCATGTTGTGTGTTTTCCCATTCAATTTCAAAAAAAGTGTGTGACGGACATGGGTTCATTAGCTTCATGAACATTGGGGGTGTAACATGTGATTTCCATTTCCATGTGGGTGAATGGGTTACTTGGTAGGGCTTTTTGGCTGTGGAGGCTGACCATTACGCACATGATTGGGGATTGTGAGGACCTGGTGGGGGCTGCCCATGGTGGCAGGGGGGTGGGGGTGGTGGGAGACATGAGTGGGGGCCTGGTGGAGGCAGCCCCTGCACTGCCGGGGGGTGGGGGTGGTGGGAGACATGAGTGGGGGCCTGGTGGAGGCTGCCCCTGCACTGCCGGGGGGTGGGGGTGGTGGGAGACATGAGTGGGGGCCCGGTGGATGCTGCCCCTGCACTGCCGGGGGGTGGGGGTGGTGGGAGACATGAGTGGGGGCCTGGTGGAGGCTGCCCCTGCACTGCCGGGGGGTGGGGGTGGTGGGAGACATGAGTGGGGGCCTGATGGAGGCTGCCCCTGCACTGCCGGGGGGTGGGGGTGGTGGGAGACATGAGTGGGGGCCTGGTGGAGGGTGACCCTGCACTGCCGGGGGGTGGGGGTGGTGGGAGACATGAGTGGGGGCCTGGTGGGGGCTGCCCATGGTGGCAGGGGGGTGGGGGTGGTGGGAGACATGAGTGTGGGCCTGGTGGAGGGTGACCCTGCACTGCCGGGGGGTGGGGGTGGTGGGAGACATGAGTGGGGGCCTGGTGGGGCTGCCCATGGTGGCAGGGGGGTGGGGATGGTGGGAGACATGAGTGGGGGCCTGGTGGAGGCTGCCCCTGCACTGCCGGGGGGTGGGGGTGGTGGGAGAAATGAGTGGGGGCCTGGTGGAGGCTGCCCCTGCACTGCCGGGGGGTGGGGGTGGTGGGAGACATGAGTGGGGGCCTGGTGGAGGCTGCCCCTGCACTGCCGGGGGGTGGGGGTGTTGGGAGACATGAGTGGGGGCCTGGTGGAGGCTGCCCCTGCACTGCCGGGGGGTGGGGGTGGTGGGAGACATGAGTGGGGGCCTGGTGGGGGCTGCCCATGGTGGCAGGGGGGTGGGGGTGGTGGGAGACATGATTGGGGGCCTGGTGGAGGCTGCCCCTGCACTGCCGGGGGGTGGGGGTGGTGGGAGACATGAGTGGGGGCCTGGTGGAGGCTGCCCCTGCACTGCCGGGGGGTGGGGGTGGTGGGAGACATGAGTGGGGGCCTGGTGGAGGCTGCCCCTGCACTGCCGGGGGGTGGGGGTGGTGGGAGACATGAGTGGGGGCCTGGTGGAGGCTGCCCCTGCACTGCCGGGGGGTGGGGGTGGTGGGAAACATGAATGGGGGCCTGGTGGGGGCTGCCCATGGTGGCAGGGGGGTGGGGGTGGTGGGAGACATGAGTGGGGGCCTGGTGGAGGCTGCCCCTGCACTGCCGGGGGGTGGGGGTGGTGGGAGACATGAGTGGGGGCCTGGTGGAGGCTGCCCCTGCACTGCCGGGGGGTGGGGGTGGTGGGAGACATGAGTGGGGGCCTGGTGGAGGCTGACCCTGCACTGCCGGGGGGTGGGGGTGGTGGGAGACATGAGTGGGGGCCTGGTGGGGGCTGCCCATGGTGGCAGGGGGGTGGGGGTGGTGGGAGACATGAGTGGGGGCCTGGTGGAGGCTGACCCTGCACTGCCGGGGGGTGGGGGTGGTGGGAGACATGAGTGGGGGCCTGGTGGAGGCTGCCCCTGCACTGCCGGGGGGTGGGGGTGGTGGGAGACATGAGTGGGGGCCTGGTAGAGGCTGCCCCTGCACTGCCGGGGGGTGGGGGTGGTGGGAGACATGAGTGGGGGCTGCCCATGGTGGCAGGGGGGTGGGGGTGGTGGGAGACATGAGTGGGGGCCTGGTGGAGGCTGCCCCTGCACTGCCGGGGGGTGGGGGTGGTGGGAGACATGAGTGGGGGCCTGGTGGAGGCTGCCCCTGCACTGCCGGGGGGTGGGGGTGGTGGGAGACATGAGTGGGGGCCTGGTGGAGGCTGACCCTGCACTGCCGGGGGTGGGGGTGGTGGGAGACATGGTTGGGGGCCTGGTGGGGGCTGCCCATGGTGGCAGGGGGGTGGGGGTGGTGGGAGACATGAGTGGGGGCCTGGTGGAGGCTGACCCTGCACTGCCGGGGGTGGGGGTGGTGGGAGACATGGTTGGGGGCCTGGTGGGGGCTGCCCATGGTGGCAGGGGGGTGGGGGTGGTGGGAGACATGAGTGGGGGCCTGGTGGAGGCTGCCCCTGCACTGCCGGGGGGTGGGGGTGGTGGGAGACATGAGTGGGGGCCTGGTGGAGGCTGCCCCTGCACTGCCGGGGGGTGGGGGTGGTGGGAGACATGAGTGGGGGCCTGGTGGGGGCTGCCCATGGTGGCAGGGGGGTGGGGGTGGTGGGAGACATGATTGTGGGCCTGGTGGAGGGTGACCCTGCACTGCCGGGGGGTGGGGGTGGTGGGAGACATGAGTGGGGGCCTGGTGGGGGCTGCCCATGGTGGCAGGGGGGTGGGGATGGTGGGAGACATGAGTGGGGGCCTGGTGGAGGCTGCCCCTGCACTGCCGGGGGGTGGGGGTGGTGGGAGAAATGAGTGGGGGCCTGGTGGAGGCTGCCCCTGCACTGCCAGGGGGTGCGGGTGGTGGGAGACATGAGTGGGGGCCTGGTGGAGGCTGCCCCTGCACTGCCGGGGGGTGGGGGTGTTGGGAGACATGAGTGGGGGCCTGGTGGAGGCTGCCCCTGCACTGCCGGGGGGTGGGGGTGGTGGGAGACATGAGTGGGGGCCTGGTGGGGGCTGCTCAGGGTGGCAGGGGGGTGGGGGTGGTGGGAGACATGAGTGGGGGCCTGGTGGAGGCTGCCCCTGCACTGCTGGGGGGTGGGGGTGGTGGGAGACATGAGTGGGGGCCTGGTGTAGGCTGCCCGTGCACTGCCGGGGGGTGGGGGTGGTGGGAGACATGAGTGGGGGCCTGGTGGAGGCTGCCCCTGCACTGCCGGGGGGTGGGGGTGGTGGGAGACATGAGTGGGGGCCTGGTGGAGGCTGCCCCTGCACTGCCGGGGGGTAGGGGTTGGTGGGAGACATGAGTGGGGGCCTGGTGGAGGCTGCCCCTGCACTGCCGGGGGGTGGGGGTGGTGGGAGACATGAATGGGGGCCTGGTGGGGGCTGCCCATGGTGGCAGGGGGGTGGGGGTGGTGGGAGACATGAGTGGGGGCCTGGTGGAGGCTGCCCCTGCACTGCCGGGGGGTGGGGGTGGTGGGAGACATGAGTGGGGGCCTGGTGGAGGCTGCCCCTGCACTGCCGGGGGGTGGTGGGAGACATGAGTGGGGGCCTGGTGGAGGCTGACCCTGCACTGCCGGGGGGTGGGGGTGGTGGGAGACATGAGTGGGGGCCTGGTGGGGCTGCCCATGGTGGCAGGGGGGTGGGGGTGGTGGGAGACATGAGTGGGGGCCTGGTGGAGGCTGCCCCTGCACTGCCGGGGGGTGGGGGTGGTGGGAGACATGAGTGGGGGCCTGGTGGAGGCTGCCCCTGCACTGCCAGGGGGTGGGGGTGGTGGGAGACATGAGTGGGGGCCTGGTGGAGGCTGCCCCTGCACTGCCGGGGGGTGGGGGTGGTGGGAGACATGAGTGGGGGCCTGGTGGGGGCTCCCCATGGTGGCAGGGGGGTGGGGGTGGTGGGAGACATGAGTGGGGGCCTGGTGGAGGCTGCCCCTGCACTGCCAGGGGGTGGGGGTGGTGGGAGACATGAGTGGGGGCCTGGTGGAGGCTGCCCCTGCACTGCCGGGGGGTGGGGGTGGTGGGAGACATGAGTGGGGGCCTGGTGGAGGCTGACCCTGCACTGCCGGGGGGTGGGGGTGGTGGTAGACATGGTTGGGGGCCTGGTGGGGGCTGCCCATGGTGGCAGGGGGGTGGGGGTGGTGGGAGACATGAGTGGGGGCCTGGTGGAGGCTGCCCCTGCACTGCCGGGGGGTGGGGGTGGTGGGAGACATGAGTGGGGGCCTGGTGGAGGCTGACCCTGCACTGCCGGGGGGTGGGGCTGGTGGGAGACATGAGTGGGGGCCTGGTGGAGGCTGACCCTGCACTGCCGGGGGGTGGGGGTGGTGGGAGACATGAGTGGGGGCCTGGTGGGGGCTGCCCATGGTGGCAGGGGGGTGGGGGTGGTGGGAGACATGAGTGGGGGCCTGGTGGAGGCTGCCCCTGCACTGCCGGGGGGTGGGGGTGGTGGGAGACATGAGTGGGGGCCTGGTGGAGGCTGCCCCTGCACTGCCGGGGGGTGGGGGTGGTGGGAGACATGAGTGGGGGCCTGGTGGAGGCTGACCCTGCACTGCCGGGGGGTGGGGGTGGTGGGAGACATGAGTGGGGGCCTGGTGGGGGCTGCCCATGGTGGCAGGGGGGTGGGGGTGGTGGGAGACATGAGTGGGGGCCTGGTGGAGGCTGACCCTGCACTGCCGGGGGGTGGGGGTGGTGGGAGACATGAGTGGGGGCCTGGTGGGGGCTGCCCATGGTGGCAGGGGGAGGGGGTGGTGGGAGACATGAGTGGGGGCCTGGTGGAGGCTGCCCCTGCACTGCCAGGGGGGTGGGGGTGGTGGGAGACATGAGTGGGGGCCTGGTGGAGGCTGCCCCTGCACTGCCGGGGGGTGGGGGTGGTAGGAGACATGAGTGGGGGCCTGGTGGAGGCTGACCCTGCACTGCCGGGGGGTGGGGGTGGTGGGAGACATGAGTGGGGGCCTGGTGGGGGCTGCCCATGGTGGCAGGGGGGTGGGGGTGGTGGGAGACATGAGTGGGGGCCTGGTGGAGGCTGCCCCTGCACTGCCGGGGGGTGGGGGTGGTGGGAGCCATGAGTGGGGGCCTGGTGGAGGCTGCCCCTGCACTGCCGGGGGGTGGGGGTGGTGGGAGACATGAGTGGGGGCCTGGTGGGGGCTGCCCATGGTGGCAGGGGGGTGGGGGTGGTGGGAGACATGAGTGGGGGCCTGGTGGAGGCTGCCCCTGCACTGCCAGGGGGTGGGGGTGGTGGGAGACATGAGTGGGGGCCTGGTGGAGGCTGCCCCTGCACTGCCGGGGGGTGGGGGTGGTGGGAGACATGAGTGGGGGCCTGGTGGAGGCTGACCCTGCACTGCCGGGGGGTGGGGGTGGTTGGAGACATGAGTGGGGGCCTGGTGGGGGCTGCCCATGGTGGCAGGGGGGTGGGGGTGGTGGGAGACATGAGTGGGGGCCTGGTGGAGGCTGCCCCTGCACTGCCAGGGGGTGGGGGTGGTGGGAGACATGAGTGGGGGCCTGGTGGAGGCTGCCCCTGCACTGCCGGGGGGTGGGGGTGGTGGGAGACATGAGTGGGGGCCTGGTGGAGGCTGCCCCTGCACTGCCGGAGGGTG
The DNA here is from genome assembly GCF_040938575.1 of Ambystoma mexicanum. NCBI lineage: Eukaryota > Metazoa > Chordata > Amphibia > Caudata > Ambystomatidae > Ambystoma > Ambystoma mexicanum. The sequence goes on along the minus strand of NC_090927.1, from coordinate 378,753,463 downwards.
GGGGTGGTGGGAGACATGAGTGGGGGCCTGGTGGGGGCTGCCCATGGTGGCAGGGGGGTGGGGGTGGTGGGAGACATGAGTGGGGGCCTGGTGGAGGCTGCCCCTGCACTGGCGGGGGGTGGGGGTGGTGGGAGACATGAGTGGGGGCCTGGTGGAGGCTGCCCCTGCACTGCCGGGTGGTGGGGGTGGTGGGAGACATGCATTGTTGATCAGTAGTGCAAGGTGACATTTGGGTTGGCTGGGGGGCATGCCCATGGTGAATGGGCTGCCTGCGGGACATGGGCAGGGGTGCAGGGTAGTCCCCCATGGTGTGGGCTGCCTGCAGGGGCCGTGGAGGTTGTGGAGCATACACCTGGGAGGACCCACACGGCCAATTAACGTGTAGTACTCCCCAGAACCCCTGAAATACACATTCCCTGCTGGTATCGCGTGTGGAACTTCCCGCGCACCCCTGAAATACACGTACCCTGCTCGCACTGGGACTATCGCGTGTGGAACTTCCCGCGCACCCCTGAAATACACGTACCCTGCTCGCACTGGGACTATCGCGTGTGGAACTTCCCGCGCACCCCTGAAATACACGTACCCTGCTCGCACTGGGACAATCGCGTGTGCAACTTCACGCGAACCCCTGTAATACACGTAGCCCGCTCCCCCAGGCCCGATCGCGTGAGAAAGTTCACGCGAACCCCTGAAATACACGTAGCCCGCTCCCCCAGGCCCGATCGCGTGAGAAAGTTCACGCGAACCCCTGTAATACACGTACCCTGCTGAAATCGCGTGTGGAACTTCCCGCGCACCCCTGAAATTCACATACCTTGCTCGCACTGGCCCAATCGCGTGTGGAACTTCCCGCGCACCCCTGAAATACACGTACCCTGATGGAATCGCGTGTGGAACTTCCCACGCACCCATGTAATACACGTACCCTGCTCACACTAGCCCATTCGCGTGTGTAACTTCCCGCGCACCCCTGAAATACACGTTCCCCGCTTGCCGTTTGCTGTTTGGCAGCCCGGTGAACTGGTCCAGGGTTAGCGCAGCCCTTTGCAATGATTTTGCGATTTTGATGGCTTTTCCTTGCGCGAGGGCGTTCTTCGGGGCGTTACTGGCGCTGCTGCAGGGTCGCTGCGATTCTCTGCGCCACGGCTGGTTTGGGAGCCTAAAATCCATGAATACGCTGTGCGTGGAAATCGGTTTTAGCGCACGTGCCTGGCGCAGACAATCGCACGCGGACACTCTGCGCCAGCCGCTTGCGACACTTTTCTGCGAAATTCTATGAATTACCCTCTTGGTCTGTTCTTAAACGCCTCAACTCAGTCTTTCATCCTTCTGAGGTTGATAAATGAGTACCAACACAGGTTGGGTGATATTGGGTGTATATTTCTTCTATGTAAAGCGCTTAAGCGTAAGTGCTATATAATAACACATCATTATCATTTGGTCATGGACGTCTGCTTGCATTCAGTAATTTGGTAATATGGGCCTATACACACTGATCTTAATGATACATATGGCGATCCATTCCTGTATGAAATGTACATCACATTATAGTGATATCGTAACCATATTTTTCGTAGTGTACAATGCTATGTGATGCCACTCCCTGTTTTGTCAATGGGTGAAAGGTCATGTTCCATAGCTTCCCGCGATATCACTTTGGGGTGGGTCAAATGACATCACTTCCTGTGATGTCATCAGGGAGTCATGGGTCGTGTGATGTCACTTCCGCTACCCCTGGCATTTTGGTCAAATGACGTCCCTGTGTGATTTTAGTATGCCTGGTAAACTGTCATCCAGTTTTGTTACCAATGAAGAAAATCTAGCAATTTGAAACATAGTCAACCAGCACCACTCGAGGGGTTAGCGGTGTATGATATGTATAGATCTCATGGCCTAGGTGCTATTATATTCAATGATATTTGGCATCGACAAACCAGACATGCTCCAGACCTTCAGTGGCCAGTACTGGGAAGTTTTGAGTTGGCAAGAATAGAATATTTGGAATATGTATTATTGCATAAGAAAATTAGGCCAGCTGCATTTGACGCTATTTGGGATTGGAAGAAGGAAGCGAATAAACGACTCAAAAGTAGAGAGTAGCATGCACATAGACATATGACGAATACGGAAAAGGCTTTAATACATGACCAGCAGAAGCAGAGTGAGGCAATTAGGGGTATGCATAGGGCCTTTCAATTAGATGTGCAGAAAATATACCCATGGCAAGATTTGCATGTATCAGATGAGCTGTTGAATAAGCTACTGAACGAGCAGAGGTCTGATTCAGGAGTTGATTCAACTGCACCACCTTCCTATGAACCTCCCCCTGCATCTGCACCCAGTCCAACTGTAACAACTGCTGCTACACCGGTTGTTCCAACTGCACTGACATTCCCTCCACCACCAAGCGTGCATGATTTGTTTTTGCTTTCATTGCCTGCAGCTTCACTCCCACTCCCCTTTCAGTGATTGGCAATGATTCGAGAATAGTAACACGTAGTACAATATCTGCAGAGAGGAAGAGGGAACTGCGTGAATGAGCTCAGATGCATATGGAGGGGGTGATGAAACAGCTGCTGTGAGTGCAATGTCTGACCATGAGGGTATTCCTGAGCAGAAGGTATTGATAGAACAAATGGGAGTGTATCCTGCGGAAGTATGGAACGATTTGACTGATTCAGCTATTCCACAGGAATTGCGGGATTTAAATTTTTTGTCTCTTTCAAGAGATACTGCAATGAATATACACAAACATGTTGCTAAATTGTTTGTATATAAGAGGGAACTTGACTCCTTACATAAAGATTAATTGAATAAAGATAAGCAACATACATCATATATACAGAAACGATTTGTGCCTCCATTAAAACCCATTGGGGAAGAAATGCATATTTGTACAAGGGTAGCACTTAGATGTATTTCGGATGTGTCTATTTCTCCTATTGAAGTGCATGATACGTTTAGTCAGTATACACCGGCGATGCAATGGAAGGTGTTACAGGTAATGGTTGAGTATTTACAAGATGAATGCATGAAGAGAAACTTCTGTTGTCCGGCAGATATGATGGTGATTTATAAAAGAGTATTTTCACCCGACACCACGTTAACCTCTTTGTCACTCGATTTGGCCCTATCCCTTAACAAATGTTCAGAACTCCCTAGTGCACAATTGCCTATGAGAGAGGTAGATCCGACGCTAGTCCCAAAGGTAGAAATCCCAGCTGCAGGACAGATACCTGGTTCCAGTATTCCAGCGCATTATATTTCACAGTTTGTTCATGTTCCATTTTCAAGACAGGAAGTTAATACGATTAAGCAGTCCATTCCAGACATTAGGAAGAATCCTACAGAGTTCTACAAAAAGATAGAGTCAGTTTTTAATTTGTCCGTTTTCACCTTAGAGGATATTGACTTGTTTCCTGTGATCCTACCTGTGGATTTATGGAAACAGATTAGGACCATAGAGGACCAAGCAGGGATGGGTGATACTTGGGATGCCCTGACATAAGCTGATGGGGCTAGGAAATCAGCCTAGAAACCGCCTTAGGCTATACTGATGTTGCTGAATAATATAGTGACCAAACTAAAGACTTTGGTGCCCGAGAAGACAATTGTATGGGACAAATTGACAGAATGCATGCAAGGTGAAACCGAGGGTGCCACAGAATTTTTCAACAGGTTTGTGGAAGTGTTTTCCGATTTTAGTTGCCAAGATTTGAGCACAGAACAGGGAAAGAGATTATTTGTTGATACATTTGTACAAGGATTGTTGCCTGACATTCAAACTCAGATCATGACATCTGAAAGTGCATGGCAAGCAAAATCACAATCCGAAGTGCTACATATGGCCCAGTATTATGAGAACAGGGTAAACATGGAGAAGGAGAAGGTGGAAAAGAAAAAGGGTGATTTGAACACTAGAGTCCTTTTGCAGCAAATAGCACGAGGATTGAGGGGTGGGAACACTCAACCAAGGGGTCAGATTGTGCTGCAAATGGGAGCACAAATGAGTCCCGTGCATATGAACTATTGTGTGTATTGTAGACAGGAAGGCCTTTGGAGAGCACAGCGTCCGTCACTCCAATAACGAACCAATAACCCTTATGGTACGATGGAAAGGTGATCAAGGGGTCATCCCGGTATTGGGGATCCTGGTAGATACCAATTTGCACAGAATCAGCAGAGTCAACCACAAGACACGAATGTGGGTAGTCCGGGATGAGGACAGCCACAGAATGCGAGTAGTGGGAATCTTTTTGATAATCCTACTCACGCCTATTTCACTGAAGATTTTACATCGGATGAAGTATTGTTTCGCTAGGACAGCCCGAAGCAGGGTATGGAACTGATACTTATTCCCGTAGATCAGAAAGGGCCCTATGTTGAGATGAAAGTGGGGAATAGGGAGCATATTTTTCTATTAGACACTGGAGCACAGAAATGCTCCATTGATCATATGCAGGTTCCAGATATCTCACTGTCAGGGCAGAGCAATGTATCTATAGGGTTCTCCGGTACACGAGTAGTCAGTCCGGTCTCGATTGCATTGGGGCCATTTACTGATTCATGTCCATTTCTGTTGATGCCAAATTGTGGTGCAAACTTGTTGGGAATAAATGTATTAAAGAAATTGAATAATGTGATGTATTGTTCTACGGGTGGAGTATATTTGACCATCTCTCCCTAACAAAATTCTGCTTCACAATTCTTGTCTATGCCTTTGCCGAGTGAGTTGAGTAGAGTACCACACAGTGGGCAGTGAATGATAATGATGTGGGGATCCTTAACGGTGAGCCAGTGCGTATAATCTTGAAATCAGGTGTTACACTGCCACGCATTCCACAGTACAAAATATCATTAGAAGGTGAGCGTGCTTTGAAAAGTATTGTTTCAGATTTTATACACTGAGGTGTGATTGAGGAAATTTCTGGGAGTGTGTGTAATAGCCCTATCCTTCCTATATATAACAAAGAAGACAATGTTTTACCTTACCATTTTATAATTGATTTGCGCGGATTTAACAAGATTGTTGCGCCACAGTTTCCGATTGTCCCTGATGTTATGACCATTTTTACTATGATTCCAGCTACAGCTACATATTTTAGTGTTATTGATTCCTGCACACACTAATAGTAGGTAATTATTTGCATTCTCTCTTCTCTCTTGCATAGGAGGACGTTCTCTCACATTTACACGTGTTCCTCAGGGTTATACAGAAAGCCCAAGCATATATAGTAGGGCATTGAAAGAACAGCTTGATATGCTTGAGTTGCCATCAACCTGCATGTTGCTGCAGTACATTGACAATCTACTTATTGCCGCAGATTCTGAGGACGCTTGCAAGGAGGGCACCTTTTTATTGCTTATTCATTTAGCTACCGATGGACATAAAGCATTGTTGAAGATGTCAACAGGAGGTTGCCTATTTAGGCTATCTCCTGGAAGGAAGTCATCTGACACCTGAACGTATACAAGGCATCTCTGACATGTCTGTTCCAAATACACAAAAGGAAGTCAGAGCTTTGATTGTCATGGCTTCTTATTGTAGACAGTAGATCCCAAACTTTTCACTTTTGATCAAACCTATGCTGGCATTGACAAAGAAGGATGTTCCTTTGACTTTGCCATGGGGCATAGGTTGCCAGAATGCTTTTGATCTGCTTAAAGTTGCGTTATGTCCCGCACCAGTATTGGGCACACCAAATTATGAAAAGGATTTTGTTTTGTATGTGCATGAATAAGAGGGTTGTGCTTTGGATGTATTGATACAGGAACATAGGGGAAAGAGCAGACCATGCAGCTATTTTCCTCCACATTAGACCCTGTTGCATGCACTTTGCCGAAATGTTTGAGAGCTGCTGCTGCTGCGTCAGTAAAACAAAGTGAGGGTATGGTTTTAGGTCACACTTTAACCATGATGGTACCTCACTCTGTTGATGTTCTACTAAACAGAACACAGACTCAGTATCTCACTTCTGCTTGATTAACACAATATGAGTTGATTTTATTTTCACTGCACATCCGAATTAAGAGATGCTGTACTTTTAAACCAACTGAACTTTTGACGTTTTCACAAGAGGAAGATCGCATTGATGCCTTGTCCCGTGATTGCCTATATGTCACAGAACAAGATACAAAAGGCAGAATTGTCTTGAGCAATACACCACTGAAATTTGCAGATGGAAAACTATTTTGTGATGGTTCCTGTTTTAAGTTACCTGATGGTACTTCCACTGCTTCCTTTGCAATCACCACATTAGACACTGTTGACAAGAGTAGAAAGATACTGCCTAATTCCACCCAGGCTGCAGAGATGATTACATTAACCAGAGCCTGCAAGATCTCTGAAGGGCTTAGCGTAAACATCTATACGGACAGTCAGTATGCATTTTGAGTGGTTCACAATTTTGGAAGATTATGGGTGGAGAGGGGATTCTTGACCTCACATGGCACCAAAATTCAACATGGTACTCTGATATTACAATTGTTATCAGCACTAGTGCTTCCTACACAGTTAGCGATAATGAAATGCGCTGCACACCAGAAGGTGATGGACGATGTAGGAAAAGGAAACGCTTTTGTCGATAGAATTGCCAAGCAGACTGCTACCAATCCACACTCAGATATGTATGTGTTGGATGCGACTAAATGGGTTATTGACACCAATTCGATGGGAGACGGGGTCAATAGTGTGAAAGAAATTCAGGCTGAAGCAACAGCAGAAGAGATCAAACAGTGGGGGAATGGTCTGGCGGGATTGGATGTTGAGGGTTGTTGGGTAGACAATGAGAAACAAAGGTGGATGTTGACCAATTCCTATGTCACTGCTGTAGTCACTATGGCTCATGGTCTGGCACACACATGTGCGAAAAGGATATGCCAGCAATTTAAACCACGTATGGTACAATGACAATATTCAAAAACTGCTGAACGTCTAGTTCTGAATTTTATGATATGCCTTCAACACAACATTGGGAAGGGCACGCCAACACCAAGGGGTAGTTTTGGGCCTAACTCCATGCCATTTGAAGTGATTCATTTTTACTTTATCGAGATGGAATGCTGCCAAAGCTACAGATACGTATTACTTGTGATTGTGCCTTTAGCAAATGGTTTGAGGCTTTTCCCCTGAAAGACAACACTGCACTTTCAAAGGCCAAAGCCATGCTTAAGGAATGTTTTCCTAGGCTTGGCCAGCCGAGAGTCATTTGGTCCGACAACCTACCGCACTTTCTCGCTGATGTCATTCTGCAAATATGTGCGGGATTACAGATCGATAAAAGTTTTCAATCAGCGAGACATCCTCAGAGTGCCGGCTTGGTGGAACGCCACACTGGTATTTTGAAGAATAAATTAGTGAAGGTGTCTGCACACAGTAATCTAAAATGGGGTGACGCTTTACCAATAGCGTTACTTTCAATGTGAATATCCGCACAGTCAAAGACGGGCTTTCCCCGTACAAGATTACTATCGGAAGACCTGCAAATGTATGGAATGCACCAAGACATGAAAAGTTAGCCAAAATAAAGTATCCATTATGGTCTGACTATTGGGACCAGTTGACTGAAAACTTGCGTTTGATTCACCAATAGGTTCGAGCAGCCTTCCCTGTGGAATCAGAAAATACAATATTAAGGCTTTTACACCATACAAAGAGAAATACACCGACACAGGCTTGTAAAGATTCCCAGAATCTTTATTGCAATTCTATACAGTTTGCAAACAAAGTACACAAATAGCTATTTGGCCGTCAGTACATCACAGAGACCACCAGCAGGGTTCAATGTGAGCAGTGAACAGGATTTTCTAGCTGGACATCAGCGTATTTATACAGTTTCGTTATAACGATGTCCAGCCTCTTACAAGTTAATCATGTACTGGGCTAGGGTTACACCAGGTTTGTTCCTAATTTACATATCTCGAGCATGCGGTTTACTTTTTAATACACTTACTAACAAACACTATTATAACTTTACACTCTTTACACATTGCTTTAATACAGACAAAATGTCGTGTTTAGATAGCGTTATTGTTCTTGCATACTTGTAGGTTAACATCGCCAATTCAAGAAATCCCCTGATCCTGAGGTCAAAAAAGGACAAGGTCTAGATGACCCTAACATGTAGCCTGAAGGCAGGTTGGACATTAACTCTCCTCCAGAGGTTGAAGAGGTTAAAGCAAGAACAAGAGAACACAATACGGCCATTTTAGGCCACAGGGTGACTTTGTACAATAAACTAAAATGGCGGCTCTAACCTAAAATGGAGGCTTGATTCACTTAAGGTCACGACCTTGTAATATGGATTTCCTCGCAAAGCGACTTGGCATAGGCCAACATTTACAATGAGGACAAAACAATGTTATATCAGTTCTAACAGCCTGAGAAATATGCAGGCCCAGGCCATCGAATTTGGCCTGTGGAATTCATTCTGTTGAAGAACTTCGAGAGGAAAACGTGCCTTGCACCTCGCTGGAAGGGGCCGTACCATGTACTATTGGCCACGCAGACAGCAGTAAGTGTGACCAGTAAGTGACACTGGATACATGTGATGCACGTGAAATGAGTGCCACTGCCTTTGCCTCTCGTCGAGTGGAACAAAAAGGAAATCGATCATCAAGTGCCTGACCTGATCGACACCAAGAGTGATACAAAACCACTTCCTGAGTCTGTGTGGCTTGGGAAAACAGTTCTTTCTTTTTCCTCTGCATCGAATTACATTGTTTCTTCAGAGATTAACGATCCTTTGTTCATCGACCATTCAGTACCTGGAGCTTTTATGGTACAACCTTCGACTACAAAATCAGATTTAGCTCAGGGATTGACATTATGGGCCTCATTACGACCCAGACGGTAAGTTACCGCCTGGGTCGTACCTTTACCACCATGGCGTAAACTACGTTTACGCCATGGTGGTTGGCGTACTTACCGCCCCATTCCGAGGTTGGCGGGGCGATAAGTCCCCAATCCCCATTTACCCTTCCCCATTCCCATTTTTGCCCCATAGGGCATAATGGGAGTGGGGAAGGCCTTAATTACGCCACCGTAAATTACGGTGGCGTAATTAACAACAAGGTCCCTTAGCGTCATGGATTTTAACACCTGCTAAAAGCAGGTGTTAAATCCTCCATGGCGCTAAGGGACCTCGGAATCAGGCGGTAAGGCTCGGCGCTGTTTACGCTGCCGTAAACCCCTTACCGCCTGGGTCGTAATGAGGCCCTATGTTTTGTAATAGAGTAGGAAGGTGTGGTAGGACTACTGCACCAACGAGACACCAACGTTGTGCCATTCCCTTGTCATTCCTCTTCGGATAAGCTGAGGGGCAGGGAGCGGCAAAGAAGACTACAAGCAAGATTGGCCATGTGGTCAGGTGCCACCAACGGATGAACTTATAAATCCTATCAGTGAGGCTTCTTAATGGATGATGAAGGACTATGCCCGCGCTTGGGGCTGCTCGAATAAATGAGGAGATGGTACATTTGCAGAATGATGGGCCTGTATATCAGGGGCCATGGTCCCCGAGGACAAAATGGATAATAATTTCTGTGATAACCTGCATTATGATCACATTGATACCTGTGCTATGGTATTTGGAAAGTGCAAATCCACTTGATGACCTGTTGCCAACTGCCAGTGCATCCACAATGTCTCCTTTACACATGTACTCACACACTCTTTGTCCACATGATCTCAGTCATAGGGGGGTTATCGTAACAACACACTCATGATGATTATGAATGTGACACATGATATTCTGAATAAAACCAATTGTTGGGTTTGCTCACATCTGACACAGCATGGTGAGAAGGGAATAGGTTGGTATATTCATCCTCTCTCTCTATCCAATCCATGTTATGCCTCATTTAGGTGGTAACTTTGATGGTACAAATGCTAATGAATTTGATTGACTGGTATTATTGCCAGGATGTTCAGTGTTCGCAAAACAAAAGCACCATCAATACTGCTACTGTCAAACATTCTGACAAATATTCCAGACCTTACCAATCTATGATCTCTTTCAGAATTACTCCAGTATGGAATAAGGAGGTCACTCCTCCGTCATACACCATCAATCTCGACAATGAAACTGTCCTGTTCTGTTTGCGAAAGGGAAGTTCCCGGCCTATGGGCTGCTATGATTAATGCATGAATACGGCTGTTCTAGTAAAAGAGGATAGGCCTCTGTGTACAGGGTGTTACATCTATTTTGTTTGCTGGAGTGAAGCTTATCCTTGGTTACCCAAAGACTGGCAGGATACATGTTATCTGGGAATACTTTTAGCTGGGATATATATCACTTCCACCGCTGATATCTTGAAAACTTGTCCTAGAAGGGAAATAGAAGGTGACACTACACTGCAGGTATTGGGGGACATTGCTAATTCCATGGTTCCATTCTGGGGACAGATAATCAACTCTCAAGACATTAGGAAACTCAATAGGATTTTGGAGAAGACTATCAATGAGACTACTGATATCATGTTCAACATGACCTTGGAACAAAAGGCCATTAGACTAGTGGCTCTTCAGAATAGGATGGTGTTAGACGTTATACTGGCTGAGCATGGTGGTGTATGCAAAATGGTCCCGTCTGCATGTTGCGTTTACGTACCTGACTTTGCCCCCACCATTTTCCAAGCGATCAAGAGATTACATATTTTGGATTCAGAAGTGCACATTCCCAGAGGGGATTGATATGTTATGATATGGCATTTATAACGCGCCTATACACAAGTATTTCAAGGCGCGACGAGGCAAGGGGGGGATACAAAGGGAGGACAGACAACGATCCGACTAGGCCAAGTGTCATTCAGATCGCGAAATTGGGATCTCAGTACATTGTTTGGGAGTTTACTAAGGACTTGGGGATGGAAGATCTTCTCTGTTTTAGCTATAATCCTTAGTATAGTTCTATTTTGTTGCTGCTGCATCCAGTGTTTACCTGTCCTGGGATCCATGATAGGGGATTGTTGTGCACGTTCTTTGGTCAGACTGAAACCAAGCCGACACTTTCCCGTACACATCACCAACGCACTGATCATGCAGGATGTCCCTATAAAATAGTTTATGGTAATCAGTGTTTGTGAAAGCAATGATTCGGGGTGTTTAGGTAATGACACTGCATCCCGGTCATCTGAAGATGCCATGGTTGGGCCAAAAGGAGGGTTTGTGAAAATGTATTCAGTTTAGTGTCCTATGTAGTATACATATTGGCCTAAGCACATTCGCATTCACATCACACTTTGAATCTATTACTGCAATAATGATGGTCACGTTGCCATTTTGTTTTATTCGCCATCTTGGATGCATTGTTCAGTACCCTGCTCATTTCGCGTTTTCGCTCTGAACGCGGTAGGAAGACCGTGGCATGAACTTTCTGATACTTACGAGACAGGAATGAACATTCTGCTGAGCATGTTGTTTGTTTTACACTGTAGAACCTTGAAGCCTTTGCAGGAGCATAGCTAATCTACAAGTAGGTGCCCGCCTGTCTCGACCATGTTTTCCCTGCTGAACCATTAATTGTAATAATGTGCATTCGAACCGTGCTCCTCTAGAGAAAACCCTATTCCCAAGCTTTAGAGCAGACTGACCTTAGGCTCAAGGAGCAGCACAGATAAGCTGTGCAGCAATGGTTACCTTGTACCAGGGAACACGATATGCCCCCACGCACTGTTTTGCCCTACTCCCAGACAGTAAATCGTCAGTAGGAAGACGGGCAAATGTGCAAACCCGTTGTTGTAGTAATATCATCTGCATGGAAAGCTCATGAACCCTATGGACCCTATCATACCAGGGGGCTGGTCAAGCATTTCATATGTGATTCTGAATGTATATATGTGTGCGATTTTGAAAACCCAGGGCTCTCTTCCGCCACAGTGTCTGTACGCATGCATTGTGGGGCGCTTAGACCCCAGTCTTGACTGTAATAAATACTGTTCTTTGACCTCGTGACTGGCCATTTCCATTTCTTTGTAGAAAGCCTCATTTTGTGATCTTTCAGTTGCTCAAGTGGTCCATAAACCTTCAAGGCCTTGACTTCACTATTCAGCATAGGCCAGGTGTCCAACATTGCAATGCTGATGGGTTGTCCAGATTGTTTAACTGACCTGAACATGAGACTCATCCAGGGGTGGATTAATTCCCCCTGTCCCTGGTCTGGGAGGGGTGAGTGTTAGGAAAGATTTCCATTTCATGTGTAATTTTCCCTCCAGTTGTGTACCCCCCAACGTTTTGCTTTGTTTAAACACCATAGTCTGACTTTACCAGAGGAGCACATCCTTCTGCTGCACTCCCCTGGGCTTTTCGCTCACTTTGTTATGGGGAAACTGACATGCCCTTAAAGACAGTCAGTATTGGGAGACTTTGTTTCCCTTAGTCCTTGTCTATGTTGCAACTTTTCTGCAACATGTTACAAGTGCACAAAGTACCTTACAGTTCAGTGCACTTGGGGTCTTCCTGTCATTTCTAAAGGCCCTAGATATTCTCAAAGGATTTTTTAGGAGAAGTGCAGATGTGCCTTGGACAGGGCTTGTGGCAGCTTATCTTTTCATGTATTTTTAACTCTTTCCTGCCAGGTAAACCACAGTTACAGCATTTGGCAGAAATAGGTTGCCTGGCTCCAAAATGGCCATGGCACAAGGTTCTTTGTCCTGTCCTTTGGCCATCTTGCCCCTTCACCTTCCCCAGTATTTGGGCATGCATTCTCTCACGAAACACCAAGCCTTTGCAGGCTTCTGCATCCCTTGTGTGTGTGCTTACCAAATGTGGGCTGCACTGTCTGGTGCCAATGCGCATCCTGGGTGCCAGAGAGTCTGGTGCTCTGTGAATGCCTGGGATCACCGTGGTCCATGATTGGTCCATGTATGGTATGCAAGTATGTGATCAGATCTCCCATTGAGTCCTCTTCATTTTGGCTCGAAGGAGATTGTGGTTAAGAGAAGGCTCCAAACATCCATACCATGTCGATCTCTGGAGTTCTCACTGAACGAAGGATAGGACCCAAGTATCCTGAAACTAAGAAGCCAAGTCGAGGAACCGCTGGTGAACCGCTGGAAGGTTTGGCACCCTGAGCCCATGTCGTCCCGCTGGACCCCTCTTCATCTGGTCATCCTAGAAGGTCTGCAAAGATCCTTCTACCCATTGGAATAGTGGGACCAACTATTCTCGCCACCTTCATCAAACCCTGCAAGTAAGCCTTTTCGGAGGTGTCCCTGGGCCAACCAGTAGGCTGACCAGCTTGCGCAGGATCTTTGCCCATATACTGCTGCCGTTTTAAGGAGTCCCTTGAAACTTGGTACCGCGCACACTCTGTTTTCACGGCACTTTCACACCGAATGTGTACACTTGGCATTCCCAGGTCTGGAGTAAAGAGAGAGTGCTCGAACCAGAGTACATGCAGTTATCGTGTCTCCCAGCCATGGTGACGTACTTTGTAAACACATTGCAACTGTGCCCCTCAGCACCTTGAAGCCTGCTACAGTGGAACTGGCCTGATCCATCACCAAGGAGCAGAGTAATCACCACTGCTCCATTTGGGAATCAACACTGTAACTTCGTCGCTGAAAGCCGCAGAGCCACGAAATTGCCACATTTGAACCTGCAACCGAAGTGAATTCGACTGCTAAAGTTTGGTCCAGAGTGCGCTGATGGTCAGTGAGTAATTTCAACCCTAACCGGTGGCCCCTAATGCATCCATCCATTTTTACGCACAAGTGGCCCCTGAGGGCCCCTCTCCTTTCAACTGCTAGTGTGAACTAGCAAACTATTCCCAACTCTTGGAACCTGCTCTGCCCTCCAGGGGAGACACTCCTCAAATAGTGGGAACCTATTCTGCATCACCTCACCTGCCTTCCTGAACTGCTACAGCTGCTAAAAAAAACCCTGTTTCACCCATTTGAACTACCCCCTGTGCCAGCTTCGCAAGTACATTTCAGCACTAGGCTCATTTTAGGGACTGGACCTCCTTTCAGTTAGGATTGTGTTTGATGCAGAGGGGCCTAAAGACTATTTGCACTACCTGCTTCCTTCTCTTTTTAGGTTGTAGACCCATTTCATGCATTAACCCTGTAGACATCATTGTAATTGGATATATGTATATTGATAGGATTGTGTTATCTTATAGGTATTACTGTGGTTTTATTTGTGTGTTGAATCTCAAAGGCTTTGAAATAAATGCATTTGTAAATTTTAATATATATACACCTGACTGGGAGTGATTTGTAAGTGTTCTTTACTGTGTGTGCTCATTGTGGTCTTTCAGTCACCCTCACCACTCCGGAGATCTAGTCTTGACCGCCGCCAATACTACCTTGATTGGTCTGGTTTGTCCAGAAGGTTACACTGTTCTAAGAAAGTAGGCTGGTTTCTGAACCTCTTCCCACCAGGTCAGAGTTTAGAAATCCGTCTTAACATACATCACAGTACTAATCCAAAAATCTAGTACATCTAGAGCAGCCGGACCAAACTGGCTGGTCAAGGTTACAATGAAGGCGAACCTGGAAATATGGGCAAAAGCTTTGGCCTTGTAATTCACAGACATTATAAAATGTAGATGTATTCCACCAACATGGCATCTGTCGTACACAGTCCCAATTTATAAAAAGGGGGATAGGTCCTCTCCACTTAATTACCAACACATTGCATTACTTGGTGTGGATTTAAAAATCTTTGCAGGGCTTGTGTTGGAAAAACTCGATGAGTGGTCCAACACTAATTCTATCCTGTCAAGCAAACAGTTTGGTTTTCGAAAAACAGTGGGGACAGAAGCAGGGGGTTTGATTATCACATTATTACAAGAAAAGGCCTGGCTAAAAGATGGTGTACCTATATATGTTGATGATATGGACTTTTCCCTAGTGTTAAACCTTGTAGAATGCTCCCTCTTATGGTCCAAATTGTCATCTTTAGGGATCCGGGTGAAATCCTAGCGATCTTGATTCATCTACATGAAGTCTCGCAAATACAAGTCCAATTGAACAGTGAGGGTCTCTTGTCCTTTCCTACTAAAACCTGAAATGGTTTACGCCAGGGAGGTACATTTGCCCCCACCCTCTTCAATCTTTATGTAACAGTTGTGGGTTTAAATCTGGAGAGTGCTTCCTTTATTTCTCTCAAAATTGAGGCATGGAAAATATGTTGGTGTGCTCATGCAGATGATATTTTACTTATGGATTGCACACCTCTATATTTGCAGCATCTCTTATCGGCCTTCTCCAAGTATATGTGTTCTATTGGTCTAGTGGTAAATGCTAAAAAGAACTGTGATCACGCGTTTGAGTTATCGCAAAGAAACGACCGCATAGAGCTGGTTTTTGAACAAAGAGAACTAGCACCACGTGCTTCAATGCGATACCTGGGTTTCCCTGTTTTTGAGAATCCCAGTAAACACTTCTATGTATACTTTATATTGGGGAAGACCAGGTGCTTAATTGCACAGATGAGGAAAGTTGCACAAAAGTATTGCAAATACTCTTTGGCTCCAATATTAGGCTTTTATAAGTTAAAAGTGATCCTTAAATTATGTTATGGCATGGAATTTTTCCTTGGTTAGATGCAGATTGACATGCATAAGATAGAGGCAAGATTTTGGCAGCAATATTGTTTCCTTTACCAAAGTGTGTCCCAGTGGCTGCCCTGAGGTACAAACCGGGCTGCCTATCACTGATAGTTTAGTGGAATGGAGACACATGTTGCTTTACAGGAAACTTCTACTGGAGAAAGGAAATAACTTGTATAGAGAATTGGGTACTAGATTAAGAAATGGTAATCAGGATGCAGCTTTCATCTCTTATTTGAGTGATAGGTGCCATACTTTACTGGGGAAAATTGGTCTAAACCAGGAATCTCTTGTACAGAATCCAATGCGAGTGAAAGAATTATTGCAATAATCAGATTGAGCCAAAACAACAGGACTCGTAGCGAATTCCAAGCTCTACTACCAATTAGTGACGAACTTTAAGCGGTTCGGCACTCCAGAATCTTGTTTGGTCCGCTTTCCGGAACCGGTGTGGTGGGATGCTTACATGAGATTTCGTTTGAATGTTTTAGCAGCTGGAGAAATAATGGAGGTTAGGGATTGCAAGCATAGTGGGCCTGTATTATGGAGATTCTGCAAGAGCGATAAAGTGAAAGAAACTCTTAAACATCTTCTTGTGGAATGTGATTTAATTAATTAATTCGTCTCTCCTGTATCTTAAGGTTTTGAGAAATGTGTGTTTGATCCAGAGAGAGTTTTACTAGATTCTTTTTGGTGGGATATGCTGCATGGAACATCAGTAACCATAAAGATCTCAGTGGTTCAATTCTTATCAGATATATGTGGGCTAGTGCAGTAGAAACACCATCCTCACTTCAAGTAACCAGAATCCCTCATGGATCATGAAAGTATTCATTGTACTTTTTCGTGGGTGGAGAGATTCTACATTTTTATCTTATGAGTGAATTGTAATATTATATTTCAGACCTTCTGTGTCGATTTTACATTGATCTCTGAATAGTGAATTGTTTCTTCATCTTCGGAATTGTGCATTTAAATTTTGCTAACATTTTTAGGTTTTTTTGTAAAAACCAAAATAAATAAATAAAATCAAGAATAAACACGTACTTTTAAATCAAAACAAGGTTGTAATTTGTGTTCCCTCATCCACACTGTGTTATTTCCTCAGTCCCAGTCAACATGGGCTTAGTTGCCAGAGTGCATGCAAGTGCCTTTTTAAACAAGTGAGTGCTACAGAGTGTTTCTGTATGTTGATGGGTTACGTTTGTAAGCAAGCACATGGTGTTTTTATTTAAGTTATATATAGCATTGAAATAGTTACTGTGCTTCAGGGGGTGTTCGCACACAAGTTTCTAAAAAAATAATTACCCCAGCGTATTTTTAAAGAAGTGCACATAAAATTAGAAGTGTTTGCTTATGTTTGTAACATACCTTAAAAATATAAGTGCTTTGTGCTAAACTTGTGACACGGCTTTCATAAAATATTATACATAACATTATTAGCTTTTGCATATGTGTGTAAACTATCTTCAAAACGTACATACATAAACTTTTTCCTGTTTCATTTAAATGTATGTGTAGTGTGTACTATATAGAAATTGAGATGGAGATGCATGTTACCTCCATTTACTTTCTTGTTTTGCCATTGCCAATCTCTATGTCTATCTCTATGCCTCTCAGTCAATCCCTCTCTCTCTCTTTCTCTGTCTTTCTGTCTTTCTCTCTCTTTTGAATAGATACATTGTACATTGCTGGGAACATGTCGGGTGATGAGCGGGTGCTGACTGGTAAATCTCATAATTTCACTAAATGCAGTGCAACTGGCTCTGTAACACATGCACATTTGTCTTAGAGAGAAGGCTCACTGGGAAATGAAAACACATACCTCTTTATCTCTTTTCTTTCTTTGTGGGGCATGCTGAGAGCTGTCTTATGTTTAACTCTACTGTGCATGAGTGCAATGGGCACTCGGAGGTCATTTGCTAATCGGGCAAAGAACAGTGTTTGTTAGGCAACTGGGGCTGTGGCAGAATACTGCATCTTTGGCTTCAGAAATCTGCGTTGTGCATCCAGCAAAACACTCATATTGTTCTCTGTGAGCAAAGAAACTCTGATCACCCTGTCTCCCCGCACACAGCCTATGCACACAACCACCAGCCACAAGACCTTTCCCTCATTCCACAGTATATCACCTGGCCTCATGCTAAGGCAGTGCCACATTCCTGGACTAGTGTTCGGTTTCTGCAAGAATGCAGAAGGGTAGAGAGAAGAGGACCACAAAGAGAAAGGCAGTGACCATGAGAGTGGGTCTATACATTGTTTGCCAATTGTTATGATAATGGAGTCAGTGGGCTTTCCAGAGTGTGAATGGCTGGTTGTACACAGGGCAGAATTTGTGATGCACAGGTATGATATGATATGATATATGATAGTTTATTTATATAGCGCCTATACACAATGTGTTTCAAAGCGCTTCAAGGAGGGAGGGGAACAAAGGAAAATACAGTTACATTCAGCAAAAGTCCTTGAAACAGTACAGAATGTAAAAATAACTATCATAATAGGCCTGTCGACATTTCTGATAGTGCAAGTGCATAGAACAAGTAAGGCAAGAGGTAATGGATAGGAGGAGAACAAAGCAAGCAGTAACATTACTATGTCTGACGACAATTTACGCAGTGCAGGTGGTAACAAGAGGAGGGGTGGGAGGGGGGGCAAGGGTATGGAGGGGAAAGGAGAACAAGGCACGATACTGAACAAAAATGTCGGTGACAAATTTGAAAGTAGGGGGGGGGAGGAAGAGAACAGGGGGGGAGGGGGGACAGACAAGCTGCTATCTAGAGTCACGGAACAAAAGATAGGAGTAAGTGCTAGGAGGGGGAAGTCTGAGAGGAGGGAGAAGGAGTGGGGAGTAGGAAAGGTAGTAGAAGAGGATGGATGTGAGGAGGTGGGAAGGGAAGGAGGCAAGAAGGGGGGTGGAACGCAGAGCAAAGAGGGTGGAGTAGGCACTCAGGGGGGCAAGGGGGGCACACAGGCACTCACGGAGGGGCAGGGGGGCACACAGGCACTCACGGAGGGGCAGGGGGGCACACAGACACGGAGGGGCAGGGGGGCACACAGGCACTCACGGAGGGGCAGGGGGGCACACAGGCACTCACGGAGGGGCAGGGGGGCACACAGACACGGAGGGGCAGGGGGGCACACAGGCACTCACGGAGGGGCAGGGGGGCACACAGGCACTCACGGAGGGGCAGGGGGGCACACAGGCGCCCACGGAGGGGCTGGGGGGCACACAGGCACTCACGGAGGGGCTGGGGGGCACACAGGCGCCCACGGAGGGCCTGGGGGGCACACAGGCTCTCACGGAGGGGCAGGGGGGCACACAGGCACTCACGGAGGGGCAGGGGGGCACACAGGCGCTCACGGAGGGGCAGGGGGGCACACAGGCGCCCACGGAGGGGCTGGGGGGCACACAGGCACTCACGGGGGGGCAGGGGGGCACACAGGCACTCACGGAGGGGCTGGGGGGCACACAGGCACTCACGGAGGGGCAGGGGGGCACACAGGCACTCACGGAGGGGCTGGGGGCACCCAGGCACTCACGGAGGGGCTGGGGGGCACACAGGCACTCACGGAGGGGCTGGGGGGCACACAGGCACTCACGGAGGGGGGCGGGCGAACGGCGTACCGCGGTGGACAGCGGTAGACAGGGCCTCGCAGTGGGCCTTCGATGTTGCGGCCGGCTCCCGCCTCCCGGTTGCAGCCATTGGCTTAAGGGGCCAATGGCAACCAATGGGGGAGGGAGGCGGGAGCTGGCACCATAAGATGCAGAAACAACAGCAATTCAAAAAGCTAGCCCAGCACACGGCCATCTTGGATGGTCTAAGGCATCAGGCCTCAATATGGCATATTTAAAACAAATCGCCAGCAGAAATGCGCGGAGCGCAGCATGGCGAATCAAATTAGATAAGGTATGCAGGCATGGTGAAATGTGCAATTAAGGCAGGTTTTCAAAGCTGCTCGCCGCAACTTGCCGAAGCGTCCCACAATTGTCAGCTCCTTACCACACAGCAAAGCGCAGCAAGAAGAAGTCCAGGCGTCGATGGAGGGTGCTGGGGGGCAGAGGGAAGGGGCTCCGTAGAAGGCAGCAGTAGGAAAGGAGTGAGTGAGGATGGAGGCGGGCCTCGCAGTGGGCCTTCGATGTTGCGGCCGGCTCCCGCCTCCCGGTTGCAGCCATTGGCTTAAGGGGCCAATGGCAACCAATGGGGGAGGGAGGCGGGAGCTGGCACCATAAGATGCAGAAACAAACGCAATTCAAAAAGCTAGCCCAGCACACGGCCATCTTGGGTGGTCTAAGGCATCAGGCCTCAATATGGCATATTTAAAACAAATCGCCAGCAGAAATGCGCGGAGCGCAGCATGGCGAATCAAATTAGATAAGGTATGCAGGCACGGTGAAATGTGCAATTAAGGCAGGTTTTCAAAGCTGCTCGCCGCAACTTGCCGAAGCGTCCCACAATTGTCAGCTCCTTACCCCACAGCAAAGCGCAGCAAGAAGAAGTCCAGGCGTCGATGGAGGGTGCTGGGGGGCAGAGGGAAGGGGCTCCGTAGAAGGCAGCAGTAGGAAAGGAGAGAAGGGGCCGAGGTATCAATATGATGGCTCTGTTGGGCTGGAAAAACAAATAGAAGCCAGCAGATACAGGTGAATGCATTGCAAACGTACAAGGGAAACGTGTTAATTATTTTACATGAGTAGGGTTTGAACACCTTACAATCTAAGGTGCAACATTTGTCAATATATGTGAAGTACACACCCACACACAGAAAAACACACACAGACACATGGTTGCCTGCAGATATCTACATATGTGACCAGCTCTGAACGTGAATCTAATATGCATTCACTTCATTGCACCTCTTTCTCAGCATTGCAGTTTTGCAATGAGCCAAGGTTTATCTGAATGTGGCATGTTCATAATGTTCATGGCTGCAGACCTGAAAGCAAAGCCTAGTTTACTCTGCTTTGTTTTGCAGCTCGATAGCTCGTTTACTGTTTGCTTAGCATATACTATTAGACAGATAACATAACATTGTCTGTTCTAATAAATCATTTTATTTTAAAGCATCAGGCATTCAGGGAATGTTAAAAAGGCCTAAATGTGATTCCTAAAATAGTGTGGTCCAATGTTGCATGTTTACTTAACAGTGAAGTATAGGTAAAAGCAAATGTCAGACAACTTTAGCAGTTGTTTTGCTTTCGAAAATGTGCATTACCAAAACATGTCAACAATGAGAAAACTTTCACATGTTGCTTTGTGTTTTGACATTTCTCCAACTAAAAGGCTAGATCCTGACTTTTTTACTTAGAGACTATGGGCCAAATTCTTAAAATCATTTTGGGGTAAATATTTAGATGTGTATTGTAAGGAAGGCATGGTATCAACAGTGAGGACAGACACAATTGATCACAGTTCAAGGGTGTTTATTGAACTTCA
This sequence comes from Ambystoma mexicanum, assembly GCF_040938575.1. NCBI lineage: Eukaryota > Metazoa > Chordata > Amphibia > Caudata > Ambystomatidae > Ambystoma > Ambystoma mexicanum. The sequence goes on along the minus strand of NC_090927.1, from coordinate 378,732,468 downwards.
ATTGGGTTTGAAAAACACCTATATAATCCTAAATCTAAAGATGGGATCAAGCTACAACCATCAAATAATAATAGCGCAGTCTTATTAGAGTCTGGTCAAAATAAAAACAGCCTATACTAATAAACCTATTGCCAGTCCTCACTTCTCAATACAAATGATGTGGGGAAAATATGTTATACAAAATACAAGTGTTCAAGAAATTATATGTCAGGATAGTTGATAGTTGAGCCGTTAGCTTCCCTTCCACATGTTTTCAGCACGGGACAAGACGGCAAACTCGAGCTTAGCATATTCTCTGTCTTTTATGGCACAAGGATGCAGTTCAAATCTCAGTATCAGGATCTCCTGTGCCAAAGTCTCTTTGCCATTCAAAGTCTCTTATTTCAGAGGGCCTGATGCAACAAATAAACATTCAAAGTTCCTCTCTCCTCAGGATTCTCATATGCACAACTTTTCTGGTGATTCACTGTTCACCCCACGTCTCATTCCACCAGGCTCAGACCCACTTTTACACAAAACCTTCAATTGGTCTACCTACGCTGGGCTCAGACCAAATTTATCTCATTTTCCAAACATTTGTTACTATATCAAAATCGAAGTCTTTCGACTGTGCAAGGGATTTTTCTTAACCACTTCGATTCACAATTCTTTGTTCTCTTCTTAATATAACACTTTAACTTTCACCTCTGCCTCTTCTCAGCTGATTACCTTACAGAGACCTTCGTGCTGGACAAGTCTGTCAAAGGTATCGTATCTTGTTTTTAAAGTTCAAACACTCCTCAGCAGCTCAAATTTACTCCTGTCTTTTACCATGCGTGTTTTGACAATGTACATTCCAGCGTTCGTCAAACAAATTTGCTGCTTGCAACCTTGGTTTCAACACAGACCGGTCTTGTATTGGTCTCCCCAACTCATCAGCTGTGTTGTTTTCACAGACGCTGCTTTGTTCTTGGAGCCAAGGATGGTACCACGGCGGCTGCTGCTTCTGCCTGCCTTGATTAGTGACGCGGGAGGGTCCTTGTTATCTCCGACACACAATACAGGATTCTTCAGCCTGATTTCCTGGTCTTACACTTTCTAATCTCGAGGGCTCTCGAAAGTAACATCTTTCTGTCAGAAAGGTCAACAGATTTTCCCTCCTTGCAATCCCCTCCTGTTTTGCCATCTTTCTTCTCTCGCTCAGCTACCGTTTCGAAACTGCTGTTTTCTCGTGTTCTTTGCTTCGCTCAGATTGTGCTTTCATGCTCTGCCTTTTATCCATGTGGGGATGCTTAATGCAAGTCAGGTGTGATTGATGGTGAGTAATTGCTTGACCTCGCCTGACCATTGTATTGGGACACGTCAGGTATACTGCTCAGGTGTTAGTCTGTTTTCTCCCAGAGCAGGCTGTCCATGCAAAAGTGTTTGTGTTCGAAGGGGGGTAGAGTTCCTATGTATCCTATCTGGTAGGATGGGGTAAAGGTGTTACAGGGAAGGGTATACTGCATTTCGCCATATGACATCCCACTCCTCGATGACCCCTCACCCAGGTGATCCTCCCGCACTGGTCCGCCCCCAGGAACTGGATCCAAAAGCGATGGCCATGTCCTGGCCAGCTGAATGACAGATCCCTCTGGACTAGTGGGTGAGACATCTTCTGGTTTATCACAGCGTTCAAATCTCATATTTTGCACCAACACAAGATGAACTCTATTCTTAAAAGATATTTATTTTAATTGATTGGTTTATAATAAACCTTACAATAAATGACTATGGAGCACTTCTTAAAAGCAGAAGCTAATTCTTGAGTCTTTCAAGATCAATCAGGCATTCTGGGATCGTCTGCGGCTAGTAGAGTGCTTTCAGGGTTCAGAATGTTTTCTTCTAAAAAACTTAATTACTGCTAGGATCTTGGGGATGTGATCCCCATGACAGAGGTTGTAACACCATTCTGTTGCATTTAGAGATGTCGATTCCTGGACAAAACTGGCTACGTTTTAGTTCTACTTTCACTCAAGGTTTTGAATTCTGTTATCAAATGAAATGGTGATTCAAAGGTCAGTTCATCGTTACAGAACTGGCACCACCGTTGTTTGAGTAGTTTCCTCTGATAGAGGACTTCCACTGAAAGTAGAATATTGAGCCGGAAATGTAGGAATGCATTTCTGTAATGCGAGATGGACATTTCATCAGGTAGTCATGGACTGAGTTAATTGATCTCCTTTCTACGGTATGGTGTATAGTCAGTTTGTAGGCCTTTTTTGTTCATGAGTTAGGATCCAGTCATGTTCTTTTAATTTATTTTTCACTGCATCAGGGTAATGAATCAGTATGGGAAGTGCAGTTCCGATGGCGTCAAGCCAGAGCGCAAAATTGTTTCCCCATTCTTGAATTATAGAGTCAGTGTGTGGATGCCTGCATTTCTGATCATTTCCAATGGTGGGCTGTAGTTAATCATAGTCTTTCTGTAGAGTAAGAGAGCTTTCGATTGAACGATTGCTTCCATTGATTGGAGTCCAAGCTCATAGAGAATCAAGGCTATGGGTAAGCTATTTGGTAGGTGTAATGTTTCTCTCCAAAATTGACCTTCCAAGTGTGTCCGGGTTTCCCATGGAAAGGTTAGGGCTGTCTTAGCGCTGTATGTAACAATCAGGATAATCTTTGGTTTATAAAAAGTGATTGCTGGTGTTATTGTGTAGGTTCCGTAGCGGGTGAGAATAGCTTTCACTTGCACTGATAGGTTTTTGGTTTTTACTCGTAGCAGGGTCTGCCAATCTTTAGCAATTGTTGATTCATTGAGTAAGACATCTATGTATGTTATCAAGTTTGTTTTGGTAATTTTTTCATCAGCAAATTTCCATGAGAATCCATTTTTATTCGTCCGTGGTTGCTTAGCAAGACTAGTCACTTCCGTGACATAGGATTTGCGTACATTTATTTTTAGATCGTTTGGGTTGTAGTATATTCTAGAAACGTATTTAGTCTCTGTTGTAAATCTATTGGGGTTTTGTCTGCAGAAACCAGGTCATCAGCATAGAGGAACCAGGACACATCCTTGTTTTGGATACTTGGTGGAAATGCTCTTACATCTTTTTAGTGTCTTCGCGATCTAGTATGTATCAATTAAATAGTATTGCTGCCAAGGGATAGCCTTGTTTAAGACCTCAAAATGTTGTTATTCTTTTCGTCAGTTCACCTTTTTTTGATAATCTGATTTCAATAGAGGTATCATAGTATAAGGCCTTGATTGCGTTCAGAAGATCATGTGGGCAACCCCATGCATCCAGTTTATGGTCTCTCTCTGTTAACACAGTCCAAAGCCTGCTCCAGGTCAATCAATACTAAGTAATAGCATGTTTTTTGGGCGATCGCTTGATGTTTTAATGTATTCAAAATGAGAAGGTTCAGTGGCGTACCCATGCCTTTCAGGAAACCAGATTGCCTACAGTCAAACATCTCGTTTTCATTGACCCATTTGGTGAGATGGCGCATGAGGATGGTTCCAAATATTTAACAGGGCTACTGGTTGGTAATTTCAGAGTTTTTTCCTGTTTCATTTTTTGAAAATGGGAATAGTGATTGCTCGTTTCCATGATGAGGGGATTATTTTTAGAAATTTGATCTGGGTAAAGAGTGAGAAGATGAGGTTGGCCCATTCGCTGGAGTGGTCTTTCAGCATGTTGTTTCTGAGCCCATCTGCGCCTAGGGCCAGAGAAGAGTTTAGTTTTTTGATGGATGTTTCTATGTCATCTCTTGAGCATTCAAAAGACCATGGAACTGACCTTGTTTCAGCAATCATTGGCATAACTGTGTTGGGAGTAGCAAAAAGATTATAGAAATGTGTTGTCCAGGATTCTTTCAAGACATTGCTGGATGGAGCGTCTGGTTGGAAGCTAAGATCATGATTTAGTAGATCTCATAGACCTCAGTATTTTTGTTATTTAAAGCTTTTTACATTGTCTCTGCGTAATGCTGAGCTCTTAGATGCAATCAACCAATTTCTATATTTTTGTTTCAGTTCTTTTATTAGTTGGTACATTGCTGTAGCTCTCTTTGCCTTGATGTGATTCAAATCTTCCCGCAGAAATGTGCTTGCTATTGCACCCTGGGGGTTGTATGAGTGTAGTGGTTTGGAAAGAGTGTTGAAGGTTTCTTTTCCAATCTTAGTGAATATTTCTAAGATCCATGTATAAGCAATATTGGAATGGATGTGTTTGCTATCCAGTATATGGGTCATGGTGTTGATGTAATCTCCTTTAAGCTTCAGTCTGTTTTTTCCTTCGGTCGTCTGGAGTTTTGGAAAAAAATATGTTCATTTGTCTCTTTGTCTGTATCTTGCATATTATTTCCAAAGATTGTCGTCACTGAGTTAGATATGTTTTGCAGAAGGTTTGATGAAGTGAAGGCAAAGTCAATGCATGCTGAATGCAAGCCATTATGCCAAATATGGTGCCCAGGTATATCTCCTGCTGTCTGGCCATTTAGCATATTCAAATCGTTGGTGGTAGTGGCATTAAACCATTTGCAAGTGTTGTTAGATAAGATTTCTTTGTTAACTATTGGTCCATGATTACCTACGAACCTCATGTTCAGGTCGCCACAGGCTAGGATGTGGAGGTTTTGGTTAGTCTGGAGTTGTCAATGAAATTAGAGATTACGTAGAGAAGTTGGTCATAGTTGAATTTATTGATGTTATTGTAGATGTAACATAAAATCATCATTGTTTGTCTGCTGTTGTTGTCTAATGTTTGACCTAAAGATATCATTTGGGCGTAGGGTTTTTGGGCTCAGTATTATTTGAACGGATAAGTCTCATTTGACCCATGTCAGCAGACCAGAATGGGGTTTGCCTGTGTTGCCTTTTAGAGCTTGATTAAGATTGCATTCATATTCATCGCATATTGGGGTTGATCGTGGCCACGTTTCCTGGAGGCATATAATGTCATATTTAGCTAGCCCCAATATGTTGCAATTGAGCAGGGGTGTAAACCCTCAAGTGTCCCATGAGGCAATAGTCAGTAAGTTCTTTAGTTGGAGGGCTTGGCTCTAGTAGATGGATAGAGGCACCAGGAGAAGTGCCTTTGGCAACCAGGACCAATCTTCGACATTGTACTCATTTGTAGGATGATTTGTTGTTCCATGGGGTGTCATAGGTTTGACCATGGCTTGAGTAATACTTAGAGGTATATAATTTGGTATTCCCAACTCTTTTTTGTTGAGTGCCGGTCTGAGGTGGGTCATGTCCGGCTCCTGTATGTTGGTAGGTTTGGAAGGGTGGTTCTGATTGCGTGTGGTTTTTGGTATTGACGCCTTATAATCCAGAATTTCGAAGCTCAGTTGGGGGAAGTCTTCAGCTCGCTCCAGGACTGCCTCTTTCACCCATCCATTAATGTTTCAGTGGCGAACTGTATAATTTTTATGTCTTCGCTTGTCATATGTCTCAAGTGTGGACTGAGTTGGAGGTGTTTAATTGCAGTGCGGAGGTTTAGGATAAAGCCATCATTTTCTTGGAATATTCGTTCCACCATGATTAGGATGGATTTGATCTTCGGGTGAGTGTCTCTGTTGTCATAATTGGATACTGTCGGTCTGGCGGTGGAAGTTGGTCTTTGTGTAGGTGAAGTGAGGGGTCCAGTTTTTGTGGCACAATTGTGCTTTTCTTCTAAGTTCATGAACCAAACTCCTGGGCCAGAGTTGGTACACATATTCTTTGATGATTCATTATAAGGTTCTAGTGTGGAGCTTCAACCTTTGGGCACAGGGTGAGACAGGCAGTTAAAAGTATCAGAGAGATTTGTTTTGGGTTGGATAACTTTTGGTCGATGGTAGGTTTTAGTTTTTTTAGGTGGTGGACAGGATTGTTTGCTCTTGGTGGTTCTGTGTATAAGAATGGAAATTGATTGTTCTTAGTGGTGACATCTGGTTGGTTGTGTTTTGCATTGTGTAGAGTTGAAATCTGTGTTGTTGGAGGGGGAGTGAATAGATCCGTTGCTTGCAAAATTGAGGTATCGCTAAGGGCGACCTTTGGACAAATGCCATCTTTGCCAGAGGCTTGTGCATTATTTGGGGGTCGCTTTGACCGTTTGTCTTGTTGAGAAGAGGCACTGCTCTCTGTGGCGATCCGAGGGGTAAAGGGCTGTTGCTATGATAGACACTCTTATCAATGATGTCATGAGTACCCGTGCTAGAGGGGTCTGGTTGTGTAGGTAATTGAGCAGGAAGGTCGTCCTCAGTATCAGAGGTCATCTTCGTTACTGGATGTAGATTGTGCATCCATTTGCAATTCTCCAGCCCAGCAGACATCAATGAGGTTTTGTCATGTTCTTTTCATAACGCAAGATCACACAATCTGTTTTGCCACATCAGTTAGGATTCGGCCTCATTGTCTAATCTATCATGGACTTTGGATGTGAACGCTTCTAGACCGATCAGCTTGGTATGGGTCATTGCGAGAAGCGTTGCTTGGTCTTTTAGGGTGTAGTGGAGGGCTTCATACAGTTTGGTGAATGGAGTGAGGGAAATGGAGAGAGCAGCCATGATGGTGGACTGCCAGTGCTTCTGGTGAAAGATTGGTCGTTTCCATGGTTGTTTCAGTCTGAGGTCTTATTTCAGCCAGGAGAATCTGATTGGAAGCTACAGGATATGAGATTTGAAATAAAGTTGACGGACTGGCATTTAGCTGTATTGGCTTCCTTTGTGTAAGTGAGAGTAAGAGGCAACTTCAATGGCCACTCTTTCATCCTGGAATTCGTGGAGTCTTGATATGGGTTTTGAAGGGGTCCATACAGATGTTCTTTTTGTTTTTGTTTCATGCCGAGGTCTGTGTTGAGTGAGGATGGAGCTTATATTCGTGGTGTTTCCACCTGATTCAGGTATTATGTTGTGTTCAAGTTCAGGCCTCAGAGATTGGCTCTCTTGAGGGCTTTTGTATGAGGCAATCTGTGTTTCAAGATCAACGATGTCACATTCAAGCTGGTCTGCCAGGCAGCTTTGGCGGGATTTCATTGTGGAAGGGGTGGTAGTGCTTGCTCGCTGCAGGGTAGCCCCAAATGATGAGTTTGCAGAGAGCTCGAACAGGCGTTCCAGCGAAGTGTAGAGAACTTGATCTGAGTTTGTGCTGTGATTCTTGGGCCTGCGGGTTCTGATGGAAGGTTTGACAGGTTCAATTGAGAAATTGAGGGACATTGACTAGAATTGCCTCCTGATTGCTTTAGAACTTAGCAGGACCAACAGAGGCCGAGGAGGAGCCCTGTGGTGTTGGGATCGCCGGTATATTGGGATCACACTGGGTCGCGAACCGACAGCGGGTTGTACCTGTTCGGGATGTGTCGAGGGAAGGTTGTATAGTCTTTAAGGCTTGACAGGGCAGCGAGAGCGGGTCATGGTGCGCGTGTGACTTGAGTGTAGGCATAGTGGTAGGTGTGAAATTGGGGGACGTGAGCAGGAGGGGGTGGGAGTCAGCAGGTCAGGCTGAAGATGGGAGAGAGGCCGGGAAGTTAGATGCTTGGGCGTGAGATAGGGTGTTAGTTTGGTAGGGGACTTGGGGTGTGTCATCCATTATCATAGCATGTTTTGCAAGCCAATAGAGTCACTCCCTGTGTTCGGATGAGGCACGGTCTGTGTCAGAGCAGTGTCGGGTCTTCAGTCGTGTGACAATTCCATCAGAGGACATGATAAAGGACCCTTTCATGCATTTATTTAAGTGGAGCAGTGGAACAGCAGCTGTATGAACTGCTACTGTCTCACTTGCATTTATATCTTTCAAACAAGGAAAGACATGTTTTTTCTTAGTGACACATTTGCACAATAACGTGACTTTAATGACTCACCATTGTGAATTGCTCTCCCTTGTAGCCTGTTGTACATTAGTCTATGGGGCATGCTTTCAACACGTATATACACAATGGGGGCTACCTAGAACATCTTTTGTGCTGCTGCCACCATGGAATGTGCAGGTGACCTTTCTGAATAAGATGACCTGCTAATTTCCCAAACTAACCCAAATAAAAAGGTTCATAAGCTTTATTTGTGGTAGATTTGGAGAATAGGGCCTCAAATGTTTACATTTGCACTCTTCACTAACTGTAAACGCTAAATGTTTATACTTACTACCTTGACCAAATGCGAACATAACATGTTGTTTATTGCCTCACTGGGGGGTCATTATAAGTTTGCCAGTCTGGGAAAAGTACCATTAAAAGTGGTGGTAATTTTGTTACACTGTGGCACTTATCCTACAAGTCTGCCGGGGGGCGGGAGGGGGTGGGAGGGTCACCGACAACAACAGCAAAAGCTGGATGTAGATCAGGCGCCCACCAACAAAAAGCAGCTGGTATTTCCGGCACTGATATTACCGTCCCCGGAAATACCGTCAATCCCCTCCATGGAGTCCAACTGGACTCCATGGAATGGGGATTTATTGCCATTACTGGCACCTGGAATATCCCGATAATACCAAGATATTAGGTGCTGGTAACGGTAGGTCAGTTGGCTGATATCCCGCCGGAATTACCGGCAGGATACTGGCAAACTTATATTATCCCCCACTACCGTGTTTTAAAATTACACCGAAAAGACAAGACCAGGATTGGCTGTCAGTTGTCAAGTGACATAGGTATCTGATTCCACCCTATGTGATGGACTCCAAATGAAGAGCTGCACACAGCATTTCATGAGTTTCTGGATGAGCAGTTTCCATGTAGGGAGCTGAACCACAGGACTGGATACAATGACTGACCAGCTATCCTAATGCATTTACCAAAGCATGGGATATCAGCATAAACATTGCATTATGCCAGTTTTTCAGAATTCAAATGTTTTCCCTGTTTCTAAATTTCTGCGCTGGCTGATTTCAGGCTTTAAAGGACAATTTAACCCCTTTTGAAGAGCATATGTTTCTTTCTGTGGTACTGGCTAGCCAATAGGGCCACTGTTGTATTTTTTGGCTTAGCTCCCAACTATTCTCTGGAGCATATGAAGACAATGAGTCTAGTGTGCAGTAAAGATGCTAAAAGAGCATCCAGGCATCTCTGCTCCTACTTGCAGGTCCACCGATAGGACAAGTGGACCAATAAATACATTAGTTGAGGAAGTGAAAAACCCAGCATGTGTTTCTCAACTATTCAAACGTGCTGGAGCGGGACAGTGTCAGCAGTGCACAGCTCACAGCACATGGAGGAACAACAGGGAATCCACCCCATAGCATGCCTGTGCTGGAACACTGCGAGCCTGAATGGCGGTGTGCGACGCTCTGAGGGATGGACTGCAGGAGAGATGCTGGCAGAGAGGTGCTGTAGGACCTCAGAGCAAAGGCCATAGCCTGTTTCTTGGGTAGCGCAAGTACAGGTCCATGATGTTCGCAACAACATAGAACATCTGGAAGGACCCAAGTGTGAATCCCCATAGAGAAACCTATAGAAATGTAAGGGTGCACCTAAATTATTAAAATAAGCCCCAAGGATGGGACACATAATATTTAATACAGCCGGGATACATGAAGTATAAAAAAACGGATTAAAACAACAGAGGTTCAACTGGCCAATCACTAGAGAGAGCATAAAACAAGAGGACCACAGTGGAAACACCCAGCATGCCAATCCTGCAAGCAGGCATTCCTCTAATAAGCATCTACCAGCGTGAGGAGGAATCTGGCTATACAAGCAGAGACAGCTCACTCTGAACTTGTCTCAGTCCAGAACAGGTTGCCTCTACTTCTCTCCAGAGACTGATGAAAGGAAGGGGAGTTGCATCCTGAAGGAGGAGATGCTGTCTGGTTGAAGAAGCCTGGACTACCCTGGATCATTGTCTGCCTGGAATATGCCTCAAGAGCCTGGTGGAAACTGATTGACACATGGAAATGAAGGAGGTTGCCCCTGCAGCCCAGCCTAGGCCTAAACCTGAGAAACCTTGGAAGAGGCTAAGGCAACACCTCACTAAACCCCTCATAGGGAAAGACTAGGACAGAGGTAGGAACCCTGAAGAGGAGAGGGGCAAACATTCAGGTCTCCTAAAGACGTGATGGCAAAGAAAGAGGGAAAGAAGATAGATTCCTAAAGGAAAGAAGATAGATTCCTAAAGGAAAGAGGAGTGACACCAAGTGCTGCGAAGATACGAAGAGGAGAGGGGCAAAACAAAGAGAAAGAACAAAGAGGCACCAAGTAAGAAGGAAGAATACTCCACGGAGGGGTAAGAGACAGAAGCCAAAGAGACTGACAATAACTCCTGAAGGAAGACAGGAGAAGGTCAAAACCCCTGAAATGAAGACAGGGGTAAGGGCAAATAGGAGAATGGGAACCAACAGGGGTTTGTGCACAAAATTCCCTGAAGCAGAAGAGGGGTAGCAGCAAAGGGCTGCAGAAGAAGGAAAGAGAAACTAAGAATCCCAACAAGAGTTTGGGGCAATATTCGAAATAACCAGGAGAGAATGAGAAAGAGGAAGACAGAGAGAGAGAGAGAGAGAGAGAGGGAGAGAGAGAGAGAGAGAGAGAGAGAGATGGGGGAAGAGAGAGGAGAGAGATGAAGAGAGAGAGAGAGAGAAAGAGAGAGAGAGAGAGAGGGAGAGAGAGAGAGAGAGAGATGAATTAAACAGACTACTGAGATAAGGAAAAAACTATCAGGGCCCAGCTGATACCTCCCCTAAGAGGCTCACCACCTGAAAGTTCCCACTTTTGAGTTTTCCAAAGAGGCCGTGTTGCTTGTCTACCATAGGAGGCCTGGGAGAAGGCCTCTCTGAATTGATGGATTTTGTTATTTTAGGGAAAGAGTTTAAGGTCAAGATTTTACCCTCAACACTTAGGGAAGGACTTTGTTATTTTTGCTGATTTCACCATTTGATTTGGCCATTCTGACAAGTCACTATTTTAGGAACATTTGATTCAGTAAACCTTTATTTTAAATTGGGGATTAGTTTTGACAGGGAAATTTACTTTATGGAGTTTAGTGCTTTGGGCACCTTTTTGACTGCATAGGTGAAGTGTACCATGCGCTTGCAATATTCACACAGGGATGGACTTCTAAACAATGTGTGTTTGAACACTTCACTTTATTCCGCAATCCCTGTTTTGTCTTAGACTTGCTTAATAAAGAGATTTCTTTGAAAAGACCCAAAGTCATAGAACCTTCTGTTTACCATGTCATCACAATATGTTGAGGTTTTACTGTGCCATATTTTAGTTGGCTATGCACACTGTTGATTGGCGGCTTTAGATTTGTATACGTGACTTGGAAAAGAGTAAGATGGTAGGACTATATTTGAGTACATTACTGCTAACATTGGGGATTGTCTATTGTGTAGCTATACTATTTTAATTCTCATATATTATCTATGTAAGAAATCAAACATACATGAATGATGAATTAAATAATTAATTAATTATTTGCCTGTTCCTATTTATTGGTCAAAAGAGGAAATATATGACAAATGTGTTTGTATTTGGTTGTTATATCCATTTGTGTCTGGACTGGCAAACATTTGTTTTCTTGTTGCTATGACCAAGGTAGGATGGCCAGCTCACTGCAATACATGGGCTGCAGCCCTGACAAAAGACATTGGGCCTCATTCCGAGTACGGCGCTAACCAATGGCGCTATTAACGCCTTGATTGACGCCGTACCCGGAACGGCAGCGCCTTGGTGGATGGCGGAATCACCGCCCCATTCCAAGGTTGGCGGGGCGGTAATTCCCCATTCACCAAGGCTCTTCCCCATTCCCAAATGAGCCCCCATAGGGCTCAATGGGAATGGGGAAGATGCAAATAACGGTGACCGTTCATTACGGTCACCGTTATTGGCTTGGAGACCACTTTGCGCCCTCGACTTTAACACCTGCTCAAAGCAGGCGTTAAGGGCGAGGGCGCAGAGGGAACTCGGAGTATGGCGGTAAGGGATTACCGCCACCGGTCTCGTTACCGGTGGCCGCTATCCCTTACCGCCATACTCGGAATGAGGCCCATTGTTTAGGCCTTGAGGCAGCCTTCAGATATGCAAAGAAATTGTTAAGTGGCTCTGTGCTAGCAACTCAATCTCCATGATAAAAGAGGTGCTAACTAACTCTTAATATTTACAATAACATATTTTTCCAGGGATTATCCTTTATGTTGTAGTAATTAGACATCCATAGTTGGCACTAGATGAAATATGGCCTTGTACTTCAATTGTCACGGTGGAAACTGGAGACTCCAGCTCAAACAATATTTACCCTACTTGACAAACGCATGTGTCGATGATCACACAGTTATCCCTTTTCTGCCCACAAATCAAACAATATAAAAATAACTGGACATTGGCACTGCAAATCGTTTTGACTGCTATTTGACTGCCTTAACATTGGCAACTTATTTCAATTATTTTAATTAGTACTGCATCATCTGGAGGTGTGTGTCTCACTAACTATTTACATGCTGCCTATCACGCCCTGAGGGATACAGCTGTTTACATAGTGCTTCATTCTAAATTCTTCATGCTTCTAAGCATATACCAAATATAACAATATATTATTTTATGTTATTCTGATTTGTACTGTGCATTGCTGCCATATCTGGTCTCCTTGCGCTCACATCGGCCTGAAATGAAAAATAAGAAGGAAGGGTGATAAGGGGAGCAGAGGCAAAATACATGGTGTTGTGCTTAATTGTTGGCGTGTGTACAACCAGGAGCAACTGTGTCTGTTGTGGGTAGATGTTGAAGGTGGTTTAAGATTTGTACACTGAAGACATTTTATTTCAAGACGGGAGACCCCAACTGTCTAGGTAGGATTTGGGTATTTTTGCGAGTTGACGGGATTTGTAACTTTTTTGGTGTGGGTTGAGATTTGTTTAGCCGTTTGTGTTAGCAACTTGGGTGAACATGTGTATGAGGATGGATGAAATGTGAGGTTATTTGTGGGTTATGTTCTTTGTGAGTTGTTTGTGGGTGAAATTAGTTTTGGGATGCTTGGATCTTTCTAACTGGTCTTGGTGATGGAGAACTTTTTGGGAGAGGGTTCGGGTTCTTCCCTTTGTTATGCTTTCAGGTCATGTTTCAAAGAATATAGGTGAATTTGTTTTAATGGGGTGTGCATGAGTGCTATTAGTGTCAGTTTGAAGGTGATGGGGTAATTTCCATTTGAGTGTTCCTGCAGGTGTGTTGGTAGTTGGTAGTTTGTTCCTTGTGTTCTTCCTGGTTATGTGATCCTGTTGGGTGGGTGTCAAGGTTCTGATGGCAGTGATGTTAGATAAGTTCCCCATGTTGTGCAAAGATGCATTGAGTTAAAGAAGTTTGCATTTTTCTGCAGGTTTGTTCCTTGTTGAATGTTTGTTCCTTTTACTCATTCTGGTAGGACCTTTGTTGGGCATTGTCAGGCCATCTCATGGGGATGTTTTATGACTGTGTGGTGTCATTTATTGCTTCTTGCTTGGTTGTAAGTTGTTATTTACCCTGAGATATGTGGGGTATAATAGTCCAAAGCTTTAAAATGGCTGCCATTTGTGTTTTCCTGTATTTTGTTTCTTCTTGTTAACTTGTTCTAAATTGAATCCCTAGGTCATCTGGTGGTGGTGGTGTAAGAAGGCTGTGCCTGGTTGAAATGCTAGCCTGATATGACTTGGACATAGCAGTATGCTTTGTTTGTTGGTCCATAACTTATTTAATATTTGCTCATGTTCGTTCTGGTGTGACGTTTGTTTGGGGGCTTCCAGGTCCTAGGGTGGTGAAGTTCTTGTGGTGTATTTGCCCCTCACTGGATTGTGAGCTGGTATTTATCATGGTGTATTAAAAAGTCAGGTTTTTAAACGTTTTACAAACATGATGTTTCTTTCTGTTGTCTGTGTTTCCTTAGGTACTCAATGTATCCTCCACAGAGGAATTAAAGCCCTATTCAGCTGCGACAGGATTCTAACCTGTGACTGCAGTGAGTTATTTTACCAAATCAGGAATCACAATCCAGAATCGCCTTTGTCACTCCTCCATTCTCACACATAGCCCCTTAATATCCACAATTCACATACTCCCTGTGTAATATTTCTGTGTAGTACCTGAGGAGTCTGTATAGTCCCAACATCTAAACCCTTTTAGGCGCACCTGCAACATGGCTGTACCTGGTCCTGACCATCTATGTGACCTGGTACAGCGTTGTTCAACCAGAACACCATCAGTAATATGACCCCTAACGTTTTTCTGTTGAGAGGTTAGGTGGTCAGTTGTGTGTGTTTGTTTGGTAGTCTATTTATTTAGCCTTTTTCTGATGGTGTTTCTAGGTGTATTTTGGTGTTCTTCTTCGGGGCAACTTGTGGGTGTTTGTGAGGAAGTGTTGTGTGTGCTCCTTTGTGAGTCTCTGTGTGGGTCTTGCAGTCTATTATTCAGTGTCTTGGTTTTTGTGTACGTGGGTGTTCTGTGCTGATGTTCACTGTTTCATATGGCTTAACTGTTCAGCTGCGGGTCAGAGGTTCCTGTCTCAGGAAGAAAGCTGAGTGATTCATATCTTGGCCTGCAGAGCTGATTTTAAGCAGGCAGCATCAAACAACCTTTGGTAAAAGACTAAGGGCCTGATTCGCAAAGTGTTTTCCTATGGGATTGCACCATTATAAAATGCTTCTGTGAATCAGGCCCTAAGTGGACTGGGTTTTAGTGCAAAAGTCATTACGACTATTGTTCTTGCTGCAAGTCCCAGTTTCCAATCAAAATGATAACGCTAATTGAATTAGCAACCCTTGAAAACATCTGTATACATTTCAGGTAACTGAGAGAGCTTGTGAATGTAAAATGAAGGCCACTTCCCAATCCAAATAAAATAGTAACCTTTCACACTTTGGAAAGTGATACAATAAATTGCAATGTGTTTGACTATGGCAGTGGTCGAAGTGAGCTGGAACGCTCAGGAGCAGAGTTCCACTACTTTTAGTTTTTACTGTTAACCGTCACAATTCTGGATCGGTTCTTTGTGAAGTTAAAGCACACGTCTGAACTTTAACACCAGATAAAAGTGACAGCTGAAATGCGATCGGTTTAACTCAATTGGCTGCAACTCTTGAACAATGTGTCACACGTTGCTCCCTTCCTGTCTACTTTGTCCTCTGTTTTGGTAAACTTGTACCGCTGGATTATGGGAAGCATTATAATAGTTATTTGCTCCTCAGAACTGCGCGCAAAAAAACTTTTTAGGCGATTTCATTGGAGATGGGTGCTGTGAAATGTAACATATGATGACAACCTTTCCCTGCCCTCAAGTGACCTCCATGACATGATGACATTCAGCTGTTGCAATATAGGGCTGATGGTGGAAAAGTTCACAAAGTAGCAATTTACTTTTGGTATTTCATAAAAGGTTTAACAGCTGTAAAGTGGAAGGTGTGGGCGGGCATTAATATGAAGAGGTTTGGCTCATTTAGATTATGTCGTGTGATGGTAGTTATGCGTGTGGGTGGGGACAGCAAAATGAATTACCTTTCTCCTAAGGCTGAAAAATCGCTGCAGCAGACCTAGGGCTTCACCTTCAGCTCCCTCCCCCCCTAGACCACCCCACCAAGCCCCGCCAGGGTCGGACTGGACCATAAAATGGTCTCGGGCACCAATGAAAAAGTGGTCCACTGTTGCTGTTGCAAATGCCTATTCGTTCCTTTTGTGACACTGTTTGAACAGTAACTAAGAGGGAGTTTTTTGATAAGTGTGATGCAAATTGTGCATTTTTAAGAATATGTATTCAGCAACACTGGTCAAAACGACTAGCCGCAGAGTGAATTAACTCATCAAACTGGCCCAACTTGCTCAAAATAGTGGCCCACTTGGACCAACAAAACTGGCCCACACCAGCTTTTTGTGTTTTTGGTTCGGCCATGGGCCTATTGCGCTAGAGGCCAGTCCCAGCCTGAGTCCTGACCTCCCACCCCCGCCATCCACCCAACACACTATTTAATGGATCAGGAGCTTTATTATTTATTGGTTTCATAAATACAATCTGCCTTCCTAATGAATGTAAACAAAAGGGCAAAGACAATGAGATTCTCCCAGGGAGACCGGCCGCTCATCTCTCATTTGCTTTACACTTCTGTGTTCCTATTCCAACAACAATAGACAGTGGCGGTTCCCAGCAGCATTCCCCTTATTGCCTTTCTTGGAAACCATTTCTAGTGACTCCAGAGTAAACCCCCCGAAGCTTTTATGTTTCCAATTTCTAATCCTTTTGACCGAGTCTGAAAAAGTAGCAAACCAGATGCAAGCGAAGCCGTTTTCTCCGGCGTTTGCTTTTATCGTGCTTTCTGCCCTGCCAAGCTGCGCGATTTGTCATCAGGATTTGGCATGAAAAAGCCGAGCGCAACATGGTTTTTGTTCTGCCTCACTTCATTTGCTTTTTTTCAAATTCCTTAAGGGAATTCCTTCCATTGAATCTTCTTTAAAAAATCAATATCTCGCATTCCAAGTAATGCAAGTCATCGATTAAGTTAAATAATGTATCCGCGGCTTCTGCAGCGGAACCACTACTTTGCTGGCTGCTGCAGAGCCCCCATAACTCACAGAATTGCACAGGGCGATCACGCTTACTCTGGAGTTTCACAAAACTCTGGAAACGTAGGCCGAGTTCCTGCTTCACTCCGGATCACCAAGTGAGACTGCATTGCTAAGAAGCTGCCCACGTGACTGAAACCATCAAATTGCTCTTAGCAAAATGAAACAGCATGGGCAGTATTACTGGACATTTTCACTTGTGAAACTCCAATTATACCTATGGCAAACAATGCCCAAATGCTTGTCACTGTGAAATGTGTTTGCCTGCACCCATGTAGTTTTGGGGAGCCTGTAACGCATTAGTGTTGTGGACTTACTGGACAGAGTTTCTTTGTGCTACTGTTGCCCCCTCTCCGAACGTTGGAGGTCACCTTTGTGAATAAGGCGACTTGTGCATTTCTGGAATGAGTGCAAATTAATAAAGCATTTCCTCTGCATTTTTTTCATGTCTGCTGTTATTAATGAATCTGCATTATTCTCAAAATAAAATGTTCACCTGGATAATGTTTGCCCTATTCCTAGAACTAGTGCAAAGTGTAGAAATGCATTGGATTTCACACTTGGGCAAGTTTTGCCTTAAACTATCTGCAACTGCACCAATGCAAAGTTTTTGTAACAGGGCCAGGTCGTAGAAGGGGAGGCACATTCGTTTTTTTAGAAAGAATGACAACAATATATTACTTAAATGTTTAAGGAACATTGTGAGTCTAGGGCTTGACCCTGTCTGGGGTAACAGGGGCTCCTCCCAACCTGGGATCGGAGGCTTAACAGAGCAAATTCCAGATCCTGATCTACCCTAAGAGGTAGGGTGAGGGAGTTGGGGATGTGGGAGGGGAGTTCCTGAGCCCCCTCCCACCACCCAACATTTCTGGCGCCCAATGCCACACAACCTTCAGCCCCAGTTCTCCTTTCATTGCAATACTTCAAGGACTAGTATGCTATGCCTTGTCGCGTGAGCTATGGTGTGTTGCATGAGCCCAGCAGGATGCGGAAGAAGAATCATGACACCTAGACCTATGCAAATGCTTTAGCGCCAGTCAATAAAGAGCTACACTACTCACCGCTGGCTGGATTTAAGCGAGAGCTACACAGGGGCCAGCAGAAACTGTACCAGAGACTGTTGAAATTGTTTTGTGTCCAGGGGGGCAGGGCTAAGGAGAAGGTTTATATCCTAGTGGCCCAATCCCCAGGGAAAGGGACAATAATAGATTGTACCACAGAGTCAGGTGGAAAGCACAACCAATGGAGAGAGGAGAGAGACAGACATAAGACCAGAGATAGAGGTATACAAGACCCACGAGAGTCAGAGAGTGTGGGGTTTTCTAGCGAGTTCAGGGGGTATGGAAGTGAACACAGAGACCAAAAGGAGGACAGAAGGTCTAGCAGAGTGGTATCTTGTGGGGCAAGTGCAACTGTGATGGTGAGAGTGTTAGAGTGAATGGGCGTATGTGGGAGGGAGAGTTTAGTAGAGGGATGGGGGTAGCGTGAGAGGGTAGTGGATGAAGAGAGAGAGATACTTTGTGTGAGTAGAATGAGAGAGAGAATGAGAGTGTGAGTGGAATGATGATTGGTATACATCAACCTAATTCTTCCCTTCGCCCCTTCATCTAATGAAGAATAGGACTGCAAGACTTATCCCTGGGCTCAAGCCCAGGGACCTCATCTCTCCAGCACTAAAATCTCTCCACTGGCTCCCGTTTGCTGCAAGGATCAAGTTCAGGACCCTGTGCATCATCCACAAGGCTTTCAGTGGCCTGGGACCCCACTACATCCAACTCTCTCTCTCTAAATACCTTTCGGCTAGAGCGCTTTGGTCTTCTTGCTCCAACTCCCTGCAGATCAGATGCTTTTACAAGCAGAGTGTTGGTGGTAGATCTCTCTCCTCGGCAGGTGCCGCCCTCTGGAATGGCTTCCTAGCCCCTCTCAGACTTGAGCCGGATCTCCTTAAGTTCCAACAGCTTCTCAAGACCTGTCTTTTCTTTTCCTCCTTCCCTCTCCCCCTCCCCTGCAAATATCCCCCTCTGCCTCTTGACTTGCTGCCTGGTTCCTTCAGATTCTTCAGGGCAGCAGGCCCTCCTCGTCCAGTCTACACCTGCACTTGGTCTAGCCTGACCCGTCCTTAACCTGCACTTGCCCTTCCAGGCCCCCTCTCACTGTATTAGCTGTACTGGCTGGGCCTTCCACCCTTGAGCCCTTTCTGACCCCACCTCGCACCTAGCTCATAGTCCTTCCTTCCCCTGCACTCTTGCATTCCCCTGTCTCTGTCCACCAGTCCTCCCATGGCACTCGCTTCTCACAGGTCCCTCCCTCCCTTCTCTCCTGCCCTTCTGGTTTACTGTACTTGCACAATCCGAATGTCACAAGGCCTAGTAGGACCATTTTTTGTTTCTGTCATCCCTGTCCCCCTCTTGCCTTGTTGCGTCTTGAAACACTTGTGTATAGGCACATTATAAATACCCAATAAATAAATAAATACAAATAAAGTGGAGGGAGGAAGGCGGAAGAGAGTTGTAAGGGTAGGAGGAAGGTGATAGTTGCATGAAAGAAGAGTGTGAGAAGAAGAGAGGACAGAAGAGAAAGAAAGTGGGAGGAGAGAAGGAATGTGAGAGAGAGAGAGAGACGGGGCACTGTGAAGAGACATCTGAGTAGAAGAGGGAGGCCAGAGGATGTCGGAGGATAGCAGAGGGGGTGAGGAAGTAGGAAGAAAAGGAGATAAGAGAATGAGCGAGAGGAATAAAGAGTAATAGAGACATAGGGAGATGTCATGTCAGGGGGAGAAGTGAGTGTGAGTGAAAGAGGAGAGAGAGCATGAGCTTGAGCAGATACACACACTATCCACTTGTAAACACCACCATTTGGACAGGGCTGGAAAGGGGCATCCCTGAGGAACTCCCTGAGGGGGTAAGATAGGTACAGCCTTGGTCTTTAATCCATTCCATGCCAGATAGGCTAAATTATAGAGTAGGGGTTTCAAATATCTAGTGTTCCAGTTGATTACAGGTGCTATGGAAGTCTGGGCTAGGGTGGTGGGATTCCCGTGAAGTCTAAGGGACAGCTAGAAGAATCCTTTAGTCACACTATTCGGCAGCCAACAGCTCCTCCCAACAGCATCTCAAAGAAGTTGTTAATAAAAACACTTGAAACTCTCTTTGAATTTGTGAGTCTCCTAAGGCCATCTGTGACAACATTAACAGAAACATTACTATTGCAGAGCTGCCAGGAAATAAAGCTAGTTTAATAGGAACACTTAGCAAAAAATAGACTTCACGAGTCATGTCATGTCGTGGTCACCTGCTAATGTGTGCTTCCAGACCCCCCAATTCCACAAAATGTTCATGAGGGATCATGTTCTTTTTTTAAAACACCCTTTCCATAGCCTCACAATTGTTACTCAATTCATATAAACCGTTTTGTCTATTGATAGATGATGATGATAGTACGTGTTAGCTGATTTTGTTCAATCTAATTAAACAAAGATCTACAAGTTGTATGAGTATGATTTGCTTGCACCACCGAGCGTTTGTGGTATCTAGATTCACTCGTCTCCAAATTACTAAGAAGATGCAGCAGAGAAGTTTAAATCTGCAACTCACACGGTTTCATAGGTACTACATTTCTCTCAAATTGAGTTCCAATTTGTTTATGATTTTGCACACACATGTCTCACTCAACAAAGTATAAACACTCTTAAAAACACAGCCATAGTGTGACTCTCTGCTCACTGCATAATGCACGAAAATGCAAAGCCATTCACTCCCACAAAACCCAGCACTGAAAACCCCAAGGGAAAAGCCCAAAACATGCAATAAAAAAAAGAAAACCTAAGCAATTAAACATATTCAAAACAGTTGCAAATCATGAACTTTGGTCCAGAATGTTGTGTCACTCGCACTGTAACAATTTATCAGGACTATGTTCATTCACAATAGGACACAGATGTGCCTGCAGAATGGAGCACCCAAATTCAGTTCTATAAAATATCACATTTCCTTTATGTGACAAGTCCCATTGATTGCACAGACGCCTGTACCCAGCATATGCCACTCAACATGTTTACAGCATCCGCTAATGGCAACACTCGCTGCGTGATAATCTACTGTTAGATGCACAACACACAATTACACGTATTGGCCACACACCTAATCCATATACAATAAGACACTGTACACTATGAAGAATATGGCCAATATCGACCTGCATGATGGGTGGCTGGCTGGTACCGTTCCTCAGACTCAAATGTGGACATTTCACAACTTTTCCCAAAAGAAATGGCTTTCTCCTCGACATGTATTGCCAGTAAAATAGCCATAGTGCAAAAGACATATCCTTCAATGGATCTTTGGACCTGGGCAGAGTTTGGTGCTAATACAGTTCCATGTTAGCATAGGACAAACTCAACCCTTGTGCAAAAATGCATTGAAAGAATACGTTTTTTGCACTTGTGCAATATTGGCTCTAGTGCTAATGCAGTTCAACATT
Organism: Ambystoma mexicanum; assembly: GCF_040938575.1. Lineage (NCBI taxonomy): Eukaryota > Metazoa > Chordata > Amphibia > Caudata > Ambystomatidae > Ambystoma > Ambystoma mexicanum. The sequence goes on along the minus strand of NC_090927.1, from coordinate 378,711,535 downwards.
GCATTTGCACTGGAAAAAAGTCTCTGTAATGGGTCAAATGGGTGTCTTTGTCAGTGAAAAGTACCTGTACGTACATGCCTAAGCCACAATTAACTCAGTTGTCTATGGTTGAGCGTTTGTTCATATGCGCTTAGGCAGACATCATTGCCAGACCGCTGTTTGATGGGACGTTTCAACACTCACCGGAGAAGTGACCACTCACACAAGCAGTGGGTGCAATCCTCCCTACTGCTGGTCTCATATTATGAAGTTTCCTCCTCTATTAAGTCTAATACTTCTTTGTGCAAAATGAACATCAGTTTGGTTGTGCAGAATGTTTGAATGCTTTTTCATGAGATATGGGCCAAGAATGTTGATTACATTCTTGGATCTGTAGTTATGCATTGATTTGCCCAGTAATTATTTGGATTGTTTACCTATTCTAGCATGCAACATAACAGACATCTGGGAGAAATCAGAAAGGTGTGACTTGTTTCAATTTGCGTCATAATGTGACATGTTGGTGTCTAATTGTGTGACTTTAACCTTGGACAAGTTGTCCCAACAGTGCTCTGTGTCATTGATATCCTCACACTGTGACCAGATTAGGATTGTCCTCGTCGATAGGCCCCCTGGCTCTGCCAGCAACTTTCTTGGAGACCTGGTGGAATTCCTAACCTCTGCCTCATTGCTCTCCAATAAACTATTATTTTATTACGTGATTTTAATATCTGGCATGATCATCTGTTAGAAGGTGACTCAGCAAAGCTCTCTGAGCTCCTGTACTATTATGCATTCAATTCACATGCATCTTCTTGTTTTCACATTAGTGACCAATGCCTTCACTTGGTGCTCTCTAGGAATATAGATCCTTTTCCATTTCTGACATCTCCAATAACCTGGCACGAGCAATACCTTAGTCTTTTTTTCCTTAAATTTCTCTCGTCCTGTTACTCTTACAGGACATCCTTTTACATGGATTTACTGTTCAAAAGGGTCTCTCGTATGAATTAAAAGACAACGATATTTATCCAGCATTGTCATAGAGTACTTCTTATCCCTCAGTTCACATGTTTTTGGATCAATGCTAGTTTTGTTTCCAAATGGCTCTTCATCAGGTTGCCCGACTGGTTGCAGGTTAACAGAAGAAAGGCCCCATCCTTGGTTCTCTCTGTTAATAACACTCCTTAAGCAGTCTTACTGGCATAAGGAAAACATAAAGTGAAATCCAGAGCTCCCCCTCCTCTGGCGGAAGTACTTCAGGCTCTCTTCATATATAAAAATTAATTTAAGAAACCAGATCCACCTTACTAAATAGGAAAATCTGTGCGGCCACTAACAAGCCAGCTACACTCTCTGCTATTATTAAGAATTTCACAAACCAACACTGCTTATCTCAAAAAGTCCTTCCTTCAGTTGATTTAGCTACTGAGTTCAATGTCTTTTTTCTTCAGGAGATGAGTGTGGAAGCAACACTCCCACTAGTTGAGCCATTTTCCAATGCTTTGAATGGGCTAATTTCCTCATTCAAAAGGGAAACTGCTGTTGATGTGCTTGCCCTTTGTCGAGAAGTTTAAGGCTACCAGTGCAGATGTTCTTCCTGCACTTGCAGTACAAATGCACTCCTCTGTCCTAGGCTTGTGCATTATCAAGTTATTTAATCCACCCCCTAAACAGGGATTTCTTACACAAGACCTCAAGATGGTTCTAATGTTACTTCTAAAAGATCATTTGCTGGATCCTGAAGAAAAAGGAAATTGTTGTCACCCTTGTATCGCTAAAATTCTTGAAAAAAGTTGAGACTCAACAAGTACGTGACTTTGTTGAGTATAACCAACCTTTAGACCCTCTTCTGTCAGGATTTCGTCTGGGACATGGGACTGGGACCGTTCTTGTATCAGTATGGAACAATCTCCTTGACCACACAAATCAAGGTAACAGGTCTCTTTTGGGAATGCTCAATTAATCGGCCACCCAGTGATCATCATATTCTTATGTCTCATCTTTCCTCTTTAATAAAAATTCAAGGATCTTTCAGCTGGTAATATAGTGTTCTCTATAATAGGTATCACGCTGCTAAGACTGTCCCTTTTACTTCTGCGCCTTACTTAATTCAACGTGGTGTCCCCCAACGTTCCTCTTTGTCACCTCTTATTTTTAACTTTTACGTTTCCCCTTACATGATTATTATTGACAAATACAATCTTTGTTTTCACTCATATGCAGATGTTCTACAATTGTTCTTTAGGTTTTCTAGCCCTCAGGAGAACCTTTCTCATTTACAGGCCTGCCTTTCTGAGAACTCCTGGCTAGGAAACAATAAGCTTGAACTTAATCTGCCCAAAACAGAAACAATGCTATTAGGGTCATTGCATATCCTGTAAAATCCTTTGAGATTACCTTTACTTCCCATCTGTTTGATATTCCTGCTAAATATGCCAACATGATTAAGAATTAGGGAGTGATCTGGGTCCCCCGAATTGAAATTAGTGAATCAAGTCAATAAGGTAACCCAATCTTCCTTTTTCTGTCTACAATTGTTACAGAGCACTCAGCCTTTGCTTCTGCACACTTCTCATTCCAGATCCCCCATGAAAGCTAAGTGGTGACATGACCGCAACTAAGTCGTAGTGAACCAGTGGGTCCATAAGCAATTCTGATACCACTTCCTTCATTGTAACTTGAACTGGACTGACCCAAGCTGGAATGGAGAAGCCATATGTGAGAACATAAAACATATGAGAAGCCAACCTGACAAATGGAAGAGAAGGTTCAACCGGTTAAGAACCCCAGTGACGTTATCCTTGACCAATACAGGTAATGTTGAAAGTGGGAGACCTGGTAGGAGGTCAAATATTATCACTGGTACGCTCATGCTCATCCTAGTCAAGATCAAGTGTCAAAAGTAATTGGAAAGCTTGGGAATAATTACTGGAATGCTTATACTCATCACAGTAGAGATAAAGTATGAAGAGCAAATAAAGGGAGAATCATCCCTGGAGCATTCATACTCTCCCCAGTCGAGATATAGTATTAAGAGTCAACAAAGGATGAGAGAATCAATAATGGAACACTCAAAATCATCTCTGTCAAGATAAAGAGCTAACATTGAATAATGAAAGAACATTAAAACTGAATGAAGAAAAGGGAATAAGGTTAGCCCATGAAAAAAACTGGACAAACATAAATAGAATAAGACAGGAAGAGAACAAGAAGCAAAGAAAGAATAATCCAGTGAAAGAGACAGTAGAAACGATGAAGAACCCACTAGCAGAACTGTGTGAACTGATAAAGTTTGTTTAGCAGGTGGACTTGTGTTAGACGAACCTTGTGCTCAAATACAGATGGCCTGCTGATCCAGCCTCGTGCCAGTTATTATTCGTGGCTCCCGTTTTTTTAAATGCCCTTCCTCTTTCACTTAGAACAATTACATCACTGGATCAATTTAAAAAGTGCCTGAAGACATTCCCTTTTAATACAGGCATAGATTGATCCTCCTGAGTTATTATCCAACTTTCCTGTATTCTGTCTCCTGTTGTATGTCTTGTGAGCTCCCTGAGACCTGTGGGTGTGAGGCGCTGTACACAAAATGTATAGAATAGAAAATAATGGAATTAAAGTAGTTGCCAAGAACTAAGGATCCATCTCACAAGAGAATCGGGTCATTGTTCTGTGCTTTAGTTGTTCTAATTGTGGCAGTGTTAGGATGGGTTATTTTGGACTGTGGACTGATCTTGATTTGGACTCTCACTGACGACTGACAAGCACGTTTGTTAGTTTTGGTTAGGTAGGAAAAGCCCTTAGTGTAGGGAAATAGAGGAGTTTTCTCTTTTTATTCAATAAATACTACCAATGATATAGAAAATCAGAGTCTGTGTTTGTCTTCTGACCCACCACATATGGGGCTAAGACCAATTTATAAAAGTTGACCTAAGCTTGAATGCCAAAAAAACGAAGGTCATGGTCTTTAAAACTAAATTTGCCAAGCACTGTAAATTGAGTTTTAATGTGGAGGGGCGATTATTGGAACAAGTCAAATTCCCTGAATACCTGGGCATTAGATTTAGTGAGAACAGTCTTTAGACCTCACAGGTCGATAAGGCATGCTCAATGTTGGGGAAGCCTGGTGGAGCTATAATATCATTCTTCAATAGGTACGGAAGAGGGGCACTCCACCCTGCCATTGAGCTACACAATACGCAAGCCGTGCCTACCTCTTTCTATGGCTCTGAATTGTGGGGCAATGCTTATTCAATAAGCCTAAAAAGAAAAGAAGATACATTTTTGAAACATCTTTTACATGTACCTCAAAGTACTTACTCCTAATGCCCTTTCACATTTAGAGCTTGATGCACGCCCAATAGGTGAGCAAGTCTCCATATACCCAATATTGTATTGGTGAGGCTTTGAAGCACCAGTGGGATGGGAAAGTATAAAGATTCCCTGAAACATCTTTTGAGTCTCAAGGGTGGCAAAGCATTTTTTAGGTGGCTGATGTTAAAAAAAGCTTGTTTGAATTGAATGAGGCTACAGTGTGAGAGGAAACACACCGTGCAAATACGACTACTTCCAGAAGAATTAAAGTTACATTTAGGTCTAGACTACCTTTCTTGCAAATTTGAGTTTGGTTTGGAGAGGTAGCTCAATTATTTGAACCCTCCTGATGCAAGATCTCTTTACAACTATTTTAGGTTTGGGACTTTGCACACAGCTTCCGTAACGTATCGATGGACTGGGGAGGTCCAAGATTTGTCCTCTCTGTGCACTGGGAGAGGAGACGATAGCTAATTTTTTATTTTTGTGTGATCTGTCAAACCCCTTGAGAGTACGATAACTGCGCCACTGGCTTAGGGAAGCGGGAACCCACACAATCAATGAGGCTCTGGAAGTTTGCAGGGGTAGTTCTAGCCTGTACATTGTGATTTGTGGGGTGGGCTATTTCCTCAGAGTTTGACTTTTTAAGTTCCCAAATGAGGTAATCCTGTGTTGAAATGATTAGACTTGTATATTGACATTAGCTGCCAATGTTATCAATAGCCATTAGGGCTCTTGGAGGTTGGCTATAGTTATTGTTTTTTCACTATGCACCTGGCACTTTAGCCAGAATATCTTGCTTGTTTTGCACTGAATATATATCTGGTTTTGCTTTAACATTACTTTGTGGTTGTATTTATATTTTAGTGGTATGAACCTTTATGCATCTTATGCCGAATACACTTAATTGATAGAAAATGTGGGAATCCCTACAGTTTACAAAATTAAGCACCAAGACCCTTGCACCTATAATAGCTACAGCAGAATCTATTGGCATTGACTTACTTAGTACCTCTGTCAGGAATAAACATGTGGCCAGTGTTATGACAAAATATATGCCATGGTAGAAGACACATCTTCTTGTATTGCATACATGGCAGCAGAGTAACAACAAATGCCCACAGACTGCAAAACCACCAGCAACAGACTACAGATCCCAGAAGGCTTGTGACAGCACAAGCTCTAAAATATGCCCAGGACACACCCAGGACAGTGTGCACACGCTAGCGGCTGCCGTGAGGCTCCCCTCATGATACTGAATACCCAACATGTCGGATGTGTTTTCAGGAAGCTCCAGCAGGCAAGTCTTAATGGGGCCCAGACCACACCTGTAACTACTGAGGCCCGCTTCGTGTGTCTCCCCTATGCTCTATAAGGTCTTCACAAAGCCTCTCTTCGACATTCTTGACCATCTGGGTGTCTTGTATACCAATTACGCTGATGACACCCAGATACTCATCCCCATCATTGGAGACCATGCAATAGACACTAAAGCCCTCAACGAAAACTATTCCTTTATCCAAGCCTGGATGGCGCATCATGGACTCTGTCTAAATGATGAGAAAACCGAGTTACTCACCCTTGGATCTCACGCTATACTTAATAAATTAGACACTACCTTCAAATCCTTTTTCATTGATGGCAACACTATCTTGGTATCTAAAAACAAATTTCCTTGATGCCCCACTCTCCTTCACTAGACAAACTAACGCGGTAGTTGCAGCATCAGCATACACGTGCAAATTAATCACTGCGTGTAGGCCATTCCTCACAACTCCCAACTGTATTACTCTTGCTAGAATCCTAGTTATGGCCAAGATTGATTATTGTAATGCCCTCTACTTAGGGACCAGCCACAAAATATTAAAAAACTCCAAGTAACACAAAATAATGCCATCAGGGTTGCCCTCAACATTCCGAAGAAGCTCCACATATCAGACACAAGACACAACCTTCAGTGGTTGTCAGTAAATCATAGAATCTCCCTTAAAATGCTTGCTCTATCCCATAAAGCAAGGGTGAATCTTGCACCAGCATACATCTCCAATAGACTCTCCCCGCACACTTCCACAAGACCTCTCAGAACTGATCAAACCCACACCATGCCCATCCCCAGATTTAAGCTCCAAAAATCCAGAGGCTCTAGCTTCCTGGTCCTGGCGGCCAAGCTCTGGAACACGCTTCCCTCCTCCCTCAGAGCCGAACCATCCTTCCAACTATTTAAGAGCAATACTAAACGCTGGCTCCTGGAACTTGATCTAGCGGTACAGTAAGCATAAGATTTGCCATTTGGGTGGGCTGTACCAGAGACACTCGATCCGAAAGGTCTGTACTCGTAAGACTAAATATGCTTTAGTCGGGAATTGGCGGGAAGTACTAGGACCACGTTTTCTCACCATCCCCCCATTGTAAAGTAAATGTGCTAAGGTCTTACTGTGCTATTCATTGCTACCTGTTGGATATATTTTTTACTGTCCTTGCCTGCATCCAATATTGTATATTGCCCTGACTCACTGTAATCTATGTAAAATATTGTATATTCGTGTTAACACTATATTTCTGTAAGATATGCGCCCAGATGCCCCAGGGCCAGAACGTCAAATTGTTTCGATGCGTCCGCCATATTGGATGCACGGACATGCGCTGGAAGTGAGCATAAATCCATTTTGGGGAGTGTGTTGGTGTGTATGAGTGCTTGGAGAGGGTGGATGAGTAAGAGTTGGGTCAAATGCTGTATTTGTTTAGGTGGGATAAGGCTGTGATGTGGTTGTGGTGTCCACGGGCATAATGAACACTGGGCGCAGTACTGGCGATTTTAGTTTAATATGATGTTGGTTTTGGGTCGTTAGAAGAGCATTGGGTGAAGAGGGTATGTATTGAGGAGTTTCTACGTTGGTTGTAATTATTTTTTAGAATGTTAATTGAAGTGGGTAGATTTTGAGGTGGATGTATTATGTTTTCGGGTTGTGATAATTTGGTAGGTGTTTGTTTCTATGGGTTTGTTATGCTGCGGTGGTAGTGGCCAGGACCTAGCATCTTGGGTGCATGGGTGAAATGCTGTAGGCCTTCGGCCATGCACCCAAGACTCTAAGCCCTGGCTATAACCACCACAGCATAACACACCCATGTTACCAAAGATTTTGACTGTGGTATGTGGGCTGCTTATGGGATACGTTTTTAAAAATGTGTGTACTGATTGGTAGTAGTGTAATAGTGTTTATAGGACAGTGAGAATATGTGTGTTAGTTTGTTTGTTGGATTGTGTTCAGATTGTTGGTATTGAAGACTCTGGGCATTTTGGGTTGTATTTATTGGTGAGCTGTTTGTTTGCATGGTTGTGTTATGTAGTGGTGGTGGTGAGTTTAATTATTATATACATAGTGTTCCTTTTGGTAAGGCTGCATGAAGAGTTTTGGCCAGGCCATGCAGTCAAGATTGTAGTGTTTGGCAACAGGCGCTGCAGCATAAGATACCCATGGAAGCAAACATTTTGGATTGCAGTGTATGGTCAGGTATTTGATTGAATGGGTGTGTTATGCTGTGGTGTTTGTGAGTCCAATTATTATATTCTGTTTGACATTTTGTGGTTGTATCCAGCTTTCTCATGCAAATTACCAAGAGGGGTCCTGGGAGTCCCTCAGCTAGCCATTGGTTCTTTTTATGAACTACTTATCCAGAGTCTTCATCTCACTATCTTCCACAGAGAAGAAATATCCCAAACATATCAGTCGTTGTCCTGCGCTGGGGAAGTCCAGCACCGAAATGCTAGGCAATTTTTCTCTGAAGAAGAGTACCAATAGCAATCCCAGGACATCCCTTGTTCTTTGCATATTTAAGTAACTTTGGGTCTCACCCTAACTTACTAGGGCAATCCAGATGTTGACCCCTTGGTCACTATTATTAGAGAGGCACAGCTCCAGCCTACTGATGAGGAGCAACCAGACCGAAATACGTGTCTGGGGTTACAAACATACGTGTGCACATTACAGGACATTCTTGTATGAGCACATTTTCTCAGGGCTCGAGATTTGCTCCTTGCGAAAAATGATCACGTAATTTGGCATGTGAGATAGTGAGCTAAAGAATCTGGGTAAGGCTCTCGCACCCAGGAGTAATGGCTGGCAGAGAGACTCCCAGGATCACCCTTTTTTTGCATATTTACGTAACTTTGGGTCCGACCCTAATTTACTATGGGAATCCAGACATTACTATTTCGTATTTACTATGTGCCTGTATTTATAAGTTGGCAAGACCCCGACACTGTTCACCTCACCAGTGTCACAAAGTGGGATAGTACAAACACACATGTGCACATTATAGGACATTCTCGTACAAGCACATTTTGTCAGGGCTCATTTACTCGTTGCGAAAAACATTCACATGCTTTGGCGTGTGAAGAGGAGATGGGCTGAGGTGACAGGTGGTTTGGCCTGCCTGTGGGAGTCTTTGGGAGAGAGCAAAGTTCTCCATAGTAACAAAGTAAATCCGTCGAAATATCACCCGTATTGGTGAATGGTAGGAAAAAAATCATATCTTTTAAAAAATATTTTGAATGTAATACGGTCTGAAGGGCTATTGGCTGCCATTGTGAGTGAAGGTCAGCGGCGTTGAATTTTTGTTTCCCAGCTGAGGAAACCCACGCATCGTACACATCATAAGGTTCAATTGTTTTTTGATCTTGAACCAAAGCTAACATTCGAAAAGGAATGCATGAAGGGAGGTATGTAACACTGTCAAATAAGATAAGGTTCACCATTCCAAAACTGGACAAAGGAACATGTAATTTCACTTTATGAAAATGTGTTGCACTGAACAGAGTATCAGTTTTACGTCGAGAGAATGGAAATTCCAAATATTATGTACGTTTTACTATCAACGATTTTATAGACCAACGACTCAACTTATCATTCGCCGACCATTATTGCTGCCTTAGATTGTACTTGGTTGTTGTTTGTGTCATATTGAAAAGACACGCAAATATAGCGTGTGTATGTAGTGGCCTTTGTCTCGCCCACATGGGCAGTTCAGTATCGAGATGTGTGTAGTCCACACTAGGGGGTTCCCCCTCGTTCCACAAATGCATAATTTAACACTAATATTTAATTAAAATTCCCTCTATGTGTTCTTCTTTCCCTTACCTTGTTCCCTGATTATAGCGTCCGCATCCCATTTCGAGTTCAACATACTCCGCAGCACTAACATCTGAAGCAAATTGTAGACTACTTTCACGTTGTTTTCTCTGTGTTCCCAATGTTTTGACGTCCATGTTCATCATTGTTTTTAACACGCAGTCAAATTAATGGATAAAATGATAAACTGTACTAAAGATTGGCTACTGAGGCACATTTCTGTTATCGATTTGTAAACAGCTACATCCTGCCTTTCTGCGATTGTCATCGATTCCAGATACCAACTGACAGGTTTATCAACCGCCAGCTACAGATATACCTGAATGGCTGCATAACAATGATGTTTTTTTGGGATGATCGCCACAAGCCGATATGCCCTTACGTGGTACCAGTGATAAGGAGCAACCTAACATCGTTTACAGTGGCCTAGAATCAAGCTGATGCCAAAGCCTTGTGCATCGCAGTGCGTCCGATGCGCTTTTTGTACCCAAAAGGAACAACGTTTTTTTCACTGAATTTCATAGGTTTTTAGTAGCGTAACTTAACCATTACGTCCCTTTAACAAAGTTGTTTTCATTGAATAGAAATATAAGTGCACACTGTCAGCCGCTGTGACAGAATCTGTCTTTATCTTGTTATGTTAACAAGACTAACATGTTTCTGCTGGCAACTTTCTTGAACTGTTCTGCATTGCCGTCTTTTAAATAACTCCAGATCGCTCCACTGCACTAACCAATTTACCAAAAAACTGATCTCACTATTGAGGTTATACTGACATTGGCTTTTGTTTCCATAATTCGATGCACACAGACTCCAGCAAGAACACTGAACAAGATTGCTGCATGGACCTAGAGCTATGTAGCTTTCTTTCTTGTTGATCAAAGCTAGTACAGCTTTACAGTGGTGTTCCGTGCATAAGGGATATCAGGTTTCTCAGCACACAATGTACCTTTGCATGAGGTAATGCAAAGTTTAGGTCTGTCACACATTGATCTTGCTTGAGGTAATGCAAGGTTCAGGTTTTGACATAAAATTTACCTTTGTGTGAGGTAATGCAAGTCCTGGCTCTGGCACACCAGTGTATGTTTGCATGGGGTAATGCAATCTGTTCGAAATACGCCAATGTATCTTTGCATGGGTTAATGCAAAGTTCAACTACTGCACATCAATGTATTCTGTATGGAGAAGCGCACATCAGTGAAGCGGTACAAATGAATGTGTGCAAGTGAAGTGTTTCACAACCTTGGAGGCACCAAATGACCTGAGGAGAATTTACCCTGACACCCCTTTACCCATCCATAACCTCTCTCTAGCCCTCTTTCCAGTCATCCTAACTCCTCGTACCCATCCAATACAGTGGACCCTAACTCTCTTTCCCTGGTGGGTTACAGTTGTCTGTGTACTTTTGAGGTACAGGCGCCAATTCTTTACAGGGAGGCAGGAGTTTGTTCTGGAATAATCCATTAACAGTAAAGGAGGGGTGACAGATTGCCCAAGTGACATTACAGAAAGCCTTTTTTCTAATAACTCAGAAGGTACACACCCAGAAAGACACAGACAGAGGTCTCAGAGATGGAGCTAAGAAAGACAAACCTATACCATAGACTGAAGAAATTGGTCTCCTCTCGGATTTGGCATTTGCTCAGAAACACCCCAATACTTGCAGAGGCCTTCGCAAATGTAATCCCGGAGAGGGATGGAAGGAGTCAGGTTGGTCCATTCTTCTTCTTAAAAAATGGTCTACTAGATAGGGGAGACATTGGCCCTGAGGGAACCCCTCATGCCCATTTAGTAATACCCCAAAGCCATAGGAGAGTGGTATTAGAGTTAGCCCATTCTACTTGACCGCAGACTATCAAGGAGTTGGAAAGACTCAACGTCAAGCGATACCAACATTCTCTTGGCATTGTGTTTTGGTAGATGTGAAGACCTTTGCGTTGACATGTACCCTCTGTCAGAAAACTGCAAACACTGCAGTCCCATGGGCTCCTCTACAACCACTCCCCATTATTGATACTACATTCTCCAGAATAGCCATGGATATTGTGGGACCGCTAGAAACATCTAAATTGGGTAATCCATGTATTCTAGTCATTGTCGATTACACCACCCAATATCCTGAGGCTTTCCCTTTGAGAAATAACACTATTCAACAAATATTAAAGCATTTGATACCATTCCTCTCCCGAGTAGGATTCCATCAAGAAATACAAGCCAACCAGGGCATAACCTTTATGTCATGCCTCTGTCACGACCTTAGCCTCAGGCCAAGGAACTCGGGCTCTCTGGCCCTTGCCACAGTATTTTAACAAGGCCCGAAGGGCCCTACTTTGCCCATCTTGGGTCCCTTGGAGTCAGACCTGGCGCCGTTGGCATCAGGCTCACATGGCAGGTGTGGGTTTCAATGGGCAATGGACTAACATGGCAGCCCCCACAAGGACCAATGGGCATCTGCAACCAGCATTCTAGTTTCCAGGGCGGGGCCGGCCCCAAAGCACCTGGGATACCTGCTCGGTATTTAAACCACACCCGACTCGAGGCACACGCTTCGTGTTATTCTGCTCTAGCAGCGTGTCATTCACCGGGTCCTGCTCAGCACCTTGGCCTGCAAAGGCGAGAGAAGTCGAAGAACCTCAGACATCCTCACCTGCCCAGCTTCTGCTTCTCCATCCATCCGGAGTCCTCTTGGACATCTTTATCTTCCTCCAGCAACATCCCTGGGACGAAGGACGAGAATAAAGACATCAAGTAAGCTTACATACCAAACCCTTCTGGAAGGCTATGACCTCTCGAACATCGTCCACCGGTGACTGGTTCTGGTTGATCACTTCTTCCAGGATTCCTCCCGCAACCTGCAAGGAACAACAGCACAGGTTAGACAACTTACAAGGACGCTCTCTGTGCAGCGCTTTCACATCCTTACCTTTCCAGAGCTCTGCCATCGATATCAGCTTGTTTCCACCATCATCCCTTCAGCACCTGCAAGAAAGAAGGAGAAGGTTATTCGGAGCAACTACAATTACAGACATTTATTCTTAATATGAAAGACTTACCTAAAAGTGGAGTCGCAGCCGGTCTGGACTCCAGGCCCACGCCAGTGAAGTAACTCGGCGGAACGGGGCCTGGCGACAATGCACCCCTGCCCAGAACGGCAGGACGGAGAGCATGCCTTAATGAAAACCAAGGTGAGAGAAGTCCCAAGGGGAACCGCAAGGGGAACACAGGGAGGTGGGTCTCGAGGGAAGGAGTAGTAGCTAAATCCACCTCTGTCTTCTAGAACTGACCCCTGGCAGCACGAACTCCGGAGAAGGTGCAGTGCTCCCAGAAGTATCCCTGACCAGTCAAGCGGCGTCCCTGTTGATACAAGGTGAGCGTTACAGCCTCATGGGCTAGGTAAAATAAATACTTCATATTAAGACACTAAGGGCCGCGCTATATCAACCTCAGACCAATGGTCTTTAATCAAACACTGACAAGAATTTGCGCAAAATTATAGGGGCAGATGGAAAAGCCTGATATACCATGATCCCGCAAGCCCTGTTTGCCATAAAGAAAACATCTCAAGCCGTTTAAGGGTATCCCCCATCTGAATTACTTTTTGGGAGAGAGCCAAGGGATGTGTTGGATATGCTTAAGCAAGAGAGGAGGCCATTATACCAATTTCTCAAACCACACAAAACTTACTCCTACACATGATGATAAGAGTAATTGTTTGAAAATGTCTAGGACATGCCCAAGAACATGAGAGGTCTAAAGGCCATTCCCCGAACAATCATTAATAGTTCTGCTAACCGACATCCAAAAATAAAATGGTTCGGCCCATATAAAATCCCTGAGAAGAAAGGCCTCTTTGATGACCTATTTTCCAACCCTGCAGGAGATAAAAGACTACAGAACTACCATGTAACTCTCCTTGAAGAGTGGAGAGTAGACCCCAATTTGGACTCCCCAGTAACAATATCCAATCTTCTCACTGATGTCGGACAAGAAAACACATTAGTTTCTCCTGACCTGTCACCATCTCAGCAAGCAGACATCGGGATATGGTACCCTAGTTCCCTGATGTGTTCGTGGATCAACCGCAGAGAGTTAAAAACTGTTTACATTCTATTAGAACATCTCAGGGAAGGATTGCAAACCTAAAACATGTAAGATCCCTGAATACAGGAAAAAAAGAATAGAAAAAGAGGTGGAGGATATGCTAAAAGCTGTTATTATCGAACCAGCGGAGAGCCTTTGGTCTTCACCCAGTGTGTTAGTAGCAAATCCCAATAAATCATGGAGATTTTGTATTGGTTTTAGAAAACTCAATTTGATTTCCCTATTTGATAACTATCCAATGCGTCGGATAGATGATCTAATTGACCAGCTGGGGTCTGCAAAGTACATCTCCACGATTGATCTTACAAAAGGGTATTGGCAGGTCCCTCTTAATCCCACAGATAGAGAGAAAACATCTTTCTCAACCCCTCAGGGTTTATTTCAAAGTTCTTGCCATTCGGCCTTCATGGGGCAACCACCACACATAACACCTTATGGATAGGGTCTTGAGTCCATTTACACACTTTTGTGGGGTGTATCTAGATGACATCATCATGCAGAGTGAAAACAGGCCAGACCATGTTTTCCATCTCTATGAAGTTACTATTGCCCTAAGCAAGTACGGGTTAACGGCCTACCCGCGGAGTGCCACTTGGCGCAGTCGGCAGTGAAATATTTATGTTTCTTTGTAGGACTTGGTTTGGTCCAACTACATAGTGGGAAAGTTAAAGCTGTCCAACTAACTCCAACTCCTGAAACCAAGAGGGAACTTCCTGCTTTTTTGGGGTTAACAGACTACTACCAGTGATTCATACCAAACTATTCCAGCATAGCCGCTAACCTCATGGACAAGCTCAAAAATGCAAAATCTCAAATTTTAATATGGAGCAGTGAAGATCAAGCAACATTCAATGTGCTAAAGAATATTCTGTGTAGCGAACCCATACTGAAGGTATTGGATTTTAATTGAGAATTCTTTTTACAAACGTATGCCTCCAAAACAGGTCTTGGAGCTGTGTTATCCCAAGAATGCGATGGTATAGAACACCCAGTGTCATATACCAGTCGGAAGCTCTTTCCAAGGGAACGGAATTATGCTACCATTGAGTGGAAGCACTGTCAATCAACTCTCCCTTAATGTGGATGAGTCTAAGAAAAGATACCAACACCCGAATCAAGAGATGGTTCTTTGACCTATAGCCATTCTACTTTACAGTGGAACATTGAAAGGGACAAGAAGAAGGAAATGCAAACTTTCCTAGTCGAATTCCAATCAATGAAGCAGGGGAAGCCAGGAAAGTAGGGGAAAAAGTGTGACGAATTGCGGGACCCGTCTCCTCTCCCCAAGGGGGAGCATTTCCCTGTGAGGCTAGGGAGGTGAGCCTGCTCTAGAATACCATTCATAGGGGTTGAGGCAAGCGGACATTACCAGGAGAGACTCACTCAGGGGACCGGACTCCCGCTCTTATGCAGAACCTAAGCAACATACCACTAACCTACCTTCTGAAACATCTAGTGGAGGAAGATAAGAAGAACAAACCAAACAATGGTATTTTCATCCAAACACTCTAATTGTGCCTATGAAGGAAACCTTATTTGTAACTGAGATGAACAAAGCATCAGAAAGAACATAGAGTGTCAACCAAACAGAGAGGAAGGACTTGTGTCAGCGAAGTCCCATGGCATCATAATGAAAGGAAGAGGCAGAGACATTGAGAGAGAGAACCCATGAGTGCAAAATAGAAGTCAGATTACAGCTTTCGACACAGAGCATTAGAAAGGAGCAGAGACACAAGAAATTGAGGTGGATGCAAGGCGTTCCAA
Organism: Ambystoma mexicanum; assembly: GCF_040938575.1. Classification (NCBI taxonomy): domain Eukaryota; kingdom Metazoa; phylum Chordata; class Amphibia; order Caudata; family Ambystomatidae; genus Ambystoma; species Ambystoma mexicanum. Next base: position 378,696,248 of record NC_090927.1, on the reverse strand, counting down.
TCCTCAATGGAAGCAAAGAGGTGGTCTGACTGCAAGAAAGTTGTGGTGGACCAGTGGGTCGCTAAACAATGCTAATACCACTTCCTTCATTGTAAATGGAATTAAACCAACCAAAATAGGAACAGAGAAGCCGTATGTGAGACAACCGAAGATACAAGAAGCCAACCTGACAAACAAAGTAAAGGGTCCCAACCGGTTAAGGACCCGAGTGATGTTATATCTGAACAATACAGGTAACGGGGAAAATGGGAGACCTGGGAGGGAGACCTAAGATTATTACTGGAAGGCTTTTACACGTCCCAGTCAAGATAAAGTGTCAAAAGTAAACAAAGAGAGTGACAATCATTACTGCAATGCTCATACTCGTCCCAGTTGAGATAAAGTGTGAAGAGTAAATGAAGAGAGTGGGAATCATTCCTGGAACTCTCACACTCATCCCAGTTGAGATACAGTAACAAGAGTAAATGAAGAAAGTGAGAATCAGTACTAGAACATTCAAAATTGTTTCAGTTAAGATAAAGAGCTAACATTGAATGAGGGAAGAACCTTAAAATGAATGAAGAGAATGAAATAAGCTTAGCCCATGAAAGGAAACAAACAAACATAAATAGAATAAGACAAGAAGAGAGAAAGAAGAAAAGAAAGAATAATCTAGTGGTTGCCAAGAACTACCTAAGGACACGTTATTGAATGGAACTTGGTGAAGAACCAGCTCACAGGAGGTTGGAGTCATTCTCATGTGTTTTAGTTGTTTTAATAATGACTGGGTTGGAATAGGTTATTTTGGATTGTGGACTGACCAGCAAAGGACCAGTCTTCAGCAATGCAGAGTTCGAGGAATCTCTTTCTGCAAGCCTTTACATTTGTCTCATCTTTGCTGCAGTGAGAAAGCAGAATTGAATGAGCTCTGTGCCTTTTTCACTGTGGGCGTGTGTATAAAAAGACACCAGAGGTGCAAAGCGCCGGTGAGAAGGACCGGCAAAGGACCAGTCTTCAGCAGTCTGCAGCAGGACGCAGGCATAGGGCACTTCCACCGTATTCCTGTGTTGCAACATCAGAGCGAGAGAGGGAGCATGCTGACGGAAGCTGGGCTACGGCTGAGAAAGAGTCTGCAGAGACGCTTGACAGCCGGGAACAGCAGGACAACATCTGTGGTGCAGCAGTTCAAAAATGAATGTCTGTAACCTGCTGTCTTTTTTTTCTTTCGAATTCATTGGAGATTGCCTGCAGAATACATAGGTGCGACAAACTGCCAAAATGACACTAAAACTAAGCGGCAGGCTGCCTATCATGGAAAGGGGTAGGGCGGCATTGAAAGTACATGAGGAGGGAGGAGAGCTGAGGGAAGAACCCCTAGAGACCGCAAATTACATTGCTCAAAATGATCCCCATCAGAGAAACACTAACAATAGTGAAGTAGGATCAAATATGCTGGATGTTGACAATACTCACAGAGTGGGTGAAACTACTGCGGAAAAGAGGGGAGTCCAACAAGCTGACAGAATGAACTACCATGCAAGCAATCATTTAGTGTTCTCAGAGGCAATGGGCATTTCTCACGGTGATGAAAATAAGGATACATCAGGCATCACAGCTAAAACAAGTAAGACCCATGTAACCTTCACAAAATTAACATCATCAGTGGAGCTACACGGAAGGGGGACAAAGCTCCACTGTTCAAATATGGTGGAATACTCTAGTGAAAGAGGGGGCACACCTACCAAAACTCAGAGAACTTAACACAGGAGGGGAATGCGAACAATCAAGATGTATTGCACCACTCTTTTGAACGCCTTTGAAGCGATACAGATGGAATCATGCAACGAGCCTACTGTGCATTAAACAAAGAAAGCAATACACTGAGAGGCTACCCCATGAAACTCTGAGAGAATCAGAGCAGCACTGAAGTTCTTCAAATAGCCTAATTCAAGAGCAGGCATGTTTGACACCACCACACAGACAAGGACAATCACTAAGCTATAATTACTTTACACCAAAAAATATCCCTATCAGAAGGGAGTCCAACATCATACAACAAATGGACACATTGGGATCAGCATCCATCTCAGTGCTGCATTTGGTGCTGTAATCACTTCTGCGGCTGTATGACAATGTCAAAGAGGTTGTTCAGGGAAATGCGCTCAAACTAGATATTGTAGAGCAAGGCCTGAGCAGCCTGCTGTCAGCAAAAAAGGGTGTGACAATTAATGAGGTTTGTCCACATGAAGGAGAAGAATGGCACTTAAAGAGACGAGAAGAGGAATGACAAATTTCTCTGCAGTCAGAAGCATTACACCTGCACCAAGCTTGTGTATAGAGACAAGTACTGGGTGGTGTGAAGCAGATGTGGAGGAGTGAGAATCTAGCAAAGAGACGGAGACTCCGGACTCGCCTTCGCCTCTCTGTGATTTGCTAAACATAACTGAGAAAGGGGGAAATGAACAAGAGGAGGCGGTGCAGGAACACTCAGTGAAAGTGGCATTGGAAACTTCAAAACAAAATCAAGAACAAGAAAAGTGGGTAAAAGTAAACAGGCAAAAGAGGAAAGTGAGAGTTCAACAAAAGAAAAAGAAATCTAAAAAGCTAAGGACACCTAACACGAACAAACAAAACAACTCAAGGCAGTTATTGGATGCCCTTTCACTGGGGAGAGGGAAACAGGCAAAGTACCTAAAAAGTGGTGAAAACAAGCACAAATGCCCAAACAACTGAACTGAAACAAAGAAAAAACTGTAAAAATCACAATTTACCTGGGAAGCCAAGACACTGGTGCGGAGAAGACTCATTCCATGGGAAACGTGGTAAATTAGTCTTTTATGGGGATGACACTTGGGGAAGAAACCCTCCAAGTAGAACAAGGGACAACAGAAGCATCTGAAAGTTCACCATCACCATCCTCGTCCTTGGAAAACAGAAGAGATCATGTCCCAGAAAAGGTCTTTGGGATGATCCATGGAGGACGAGAACTCCTGGGCCTTCTCAAGACGTGCACCGGTAAGGTTGCTGGTACTATTGTTTCCGGACCGGCAAACTAAGTTCTGCGGGCGGGTGCGTCCCGCCTGACAGGTCCGTTCTGCCCGTCACATGGACACCCGCCCGCATACCTTGACGGTAGCACCAGCACCATTCTGAATGGTGCTGGTGCTACCGTCCTCCCCAGTCCCATTGAGTCCAATGCGACTCAAATGGGAATTTTTTCCAGCGCCTGGCTATGGGTAATTACTGGGTCCACCGAGGCTGTAATGCCCCGGGAATTGCCCATTGCCGACTGCCGGAAATTATTTTACTCTGGCGGCAGCCATGCCATTTTTACTGGCACGGCTACCTCGGGACTCATAATGAGGCCCAATGACATTTTCTAACGTGCAGAAATGGGATGGGTAGCTGGAAAAAAGGAAAACATGATATGATATGATATGATATAATCATTTATTTATATAGCGCCTATACACAATGTGTTTCAAAGCGCTTCAATGCAAGGGAGGGAAAAAGGGAAAATACAACCACATTCTTACAGGCCATGAACAGTAAGGATGAGAAATTAACTATCGTACTCGGCCTGACGACATTTCAGATAGTGCAAGAGCTAAGACATAGATAAGGAAGGGAGGGGGAGAGTGGGAAGGAAATGGAAACAGACAGGCGACTACCGTGCTAGGCCTGACGACATTTCTGGTAGAGCTGGAGAAAAACAAAAGGTGAGAGACAGGGATGCAGAAAGGGAGGGGAGGAACAAAACAAGATACTATCTTACTAGGCCTGATGACATTTCAGATAGTGATGGAGGCGTGGTGGGGAGGAAAAAAACAGTAATGGGAGGGTGGAGGAAACAGGCGAGGTTGCTATCATATTAGGCCCATGGACAATTCTGATAGAGTAAGTGTATAGAATAAAGTAAGGGGAGGAGATAGGAAAAGGGAGAAGGGAAAGGAGGGATTTCAGCATGAACAGAGGGAACATCATCAGAGGCTTCCAGGGTGCACCTGATCTGAGAGCCTTACGTTCAGATGATATTTTAAGACTGGCCTTTTCGAAAAAAAGGTGTGGAAAGGTCTGTCTGCTTCTTCACATCAAACCTGTTTGCCCAAATGGTTTGGAGCAATCGTGACGCCTTAAAAACCTTGAGGTTTTTTTCTGAAGGAATTACCATCTCAGGAAGAAATAGAGACCTTTCTAAATCCAGTATCAAAATTGGAAGTATCAACATTAGAAACATCGGAAATGGAAAGAGATCAAATGAATGGAATCAGGAATGGAGATGAATGAACCTGGCTGGAAGGGGCCATTGAAATGTTCAAAAAAGTGAAACTAAACCAGCAGCACCTTTGAAAAAACGGAAATAAGAATATTGTCATGAAATATGTGTGGCTTCCATAAGTTAATAGGGAGCACAATGGCGACTCTTAAACTAACAAACGTTATCTTTTTACACGAAACTATTGCAGTAGACAACTTTGATGTAGTAAGGTTTCAAGCATACTGCAAACCAGCTACACGTGGGTGAAAGGGTCGACCACAAGGAGGGCTGGCATTGGCAATAGATCAAAGTTGGGACTGCATACATCATGAGGTAGAGGTTGCTCACCCAACCTGATGGCCGTAAATATCCAAAGCACACAGTTTATATTCAACCTACTGGTAGTAATTGTTTATGGAAATCAATGTAAAATACAACAGATGGTCTTACAGTGTGTGCTGGATACTCAGTTCAAAGACTGGCTGGGGAGGTATGGAAACGCAAATATAGCAGTGGCAGGAGACTTTAATGCAGCCTGTGTGTGGAATCAGCCGATGCATTCATTCCAACAAGGAGGAAACAGTAGATCCAGAAGTGAACAACAGGCCTGCTTTGGAAGACCTTTATGGCAGACTGGGATCTTTATCCCTGTACTCCAGCAAAAAAAAAAATCAAGGATTCCCATACATGGAATAAAGGAAATAGCAGCTCCTGGATCGACCATATCTTCCTATCTCCAATACTGAGAGACCATGAGGAGTGACCACTCTCCTATAAATCTTACCCTACACATGCGACTGGCACATTACCATCTTGAACCTGCCTTGGCCTTTACTAATGTAGCTAAGGGGACGACCATCAGATGAAACGTGAGGGCTTGTAGATCCTTTATGTATATATTTTTATTTTATTTATATATTTTTAAAGCGCCGAAAGTTTGCAAGCATCACGGCGCAACAGAGACACAAAAGACTAAGAAGTCACAGGACAATACAAGTAGAAAGGTGAAGAAAGCTCAAACTTGAACGCAGGGGTGGCCATTGTGTCAATTATTTAAAGAGCGTGGTTTTCAGTTGGTTTCTGAATGATTGGATCTTGCTTTCTAGCCTAAGTTTACGAGGTAACTCATTCCAAAGGGAGATAGCCTTAGAGGGGAACGCTCTACCTAGGCCTGTAGCTTTCATTCTGGTGTGGCCGGACTCAAGTAGTCCCTCCTATGTATGGGAGAAAGAATTGGCTCTGATGGCAGAGTGGGGGAGAGAGGCTAACACCACAGAATTACAATAGCAAGCTGATAACATGCATGAAGTTGCTCTTGAATAAGGGAAACATTTAGAGAAATGTTTCTCAAACACACCCTTATGATACAAGAGTACAGAAGGCAACAACCGCCAAGAGAGCTAAAATCAGAACAGGCTTAACTAAGTCTACCGCTTATCAAGGCTTTTGTGAAGGCAAGAGGAAGATTTTGGCAGGCCACAGATGGGTACTAAAGTTAATTAGTAGGGAAAACTCAATTAAGAGAAATCAGGAGATGGAAGGGGCACTAATCAGAAAGGATGCAGTAAACCTCTGAGCCCTGTTGGGGAGCGCTACAAAAACAATTCTCAGTGGTAGAATATTGGGATCAACATCTACAGAAAAAAGTATTAGAAATCCGCAAATGAACCTACATTTGAGCTAGAGGGAACGGGGCAATATTTAGACACAGTATGCCCATGGGAATTGGAGGATGTCTTATGGGGAATTAGCAAAGCTAAACCCTCAAGAGCTCCAGGCCCAGATAATATCCCGCCCATTATTATCAACGATAATTGTGAAACTTGCCCCCCACCCCCAGAGGGAATTATTCCAACACGTATTTTTGACACACATTGTGCCTGACACTTGGAAACAATCTCTAGTTAATATACAAGAAAGGGGACAAATTAAATCAGTTAAAATGTAAATCATTTGCACTGCTGGATTTGTCCAGCAACATTTTTGGAACCCTGCTGTTGAAGGATCACAAAGCCCAGATTACAAAACAAAAACTCCTGCCAGACTGCCAAATTGGCTTCTGTGTGGGGATGGGTACTCCACTCAATGCATTCACACTGGCAACATGAGGGCAGCAGTAAAAAAAGAACAGTGGGCACCATCTATATGGCATCAATTGACATGAAAAGTGTGTTCGACACAGTAAGCCAAGAACAGTTGTGCGCAAACCTCTGGTGGCTGTGGTCCCGCTCAGCTTAGTTAAACTGTTGGCTCTTCTACGTAAGGACACAACAGCGAGAGTACGGCCGGATAGGGAGCTATGGCTGCGCTCGTTGAGACCTTCATGGAACTGAGGCAGGGCTGTGTGGTTGCACCCACCCCATACAACATGTACACAGCGGTTGTAGTAAGGGTGTGGGAGGGAGGTCTTACAAATCCAGTCAAGTTGGGCTCAGTAACACTTGACTGGATAGCTTTTGCTGATGATATAGTTCTGTTTGACCTCTCTCCAATTGGGCTGCAGCGGAAACTCACGCTGTTCCATACGTACGCTGTGGAAAATAATCTAAAAATAAATGGTTTATGAAGTGCTTAGCTCCACATCGAAACAAGGTGGGGTACAGTACTTAAACTCTAAATATGGGCCTCAATTAACAAAAATGAAACGTGTGTATGCCCAACTGTGTACCTTCTTTTTGACCCCATTGATACAATTTTATTTCAGACCAACTATTCTTTATGGGCTTGAGATCAATCTCATTTATCTAGGGGACAGCCTTAACACGATCCAGGACATGCTCTGGAAGAACACACTAAGGTTAGCCAACTCTGTCCCAAACAAAGTAACAAGACCTGAGTTTGGGCTTGTCTCTCTGGCTCTTAGGGACACATGGAAGAAGTTGTTGGTATACGCGAAACTCTCAAACACACTGACAAATTGATTATACGAAAAATGGGGAGAAGAACAAACACGCACTTCGAGGGTATCTAAATTGAACGAACAAATGACTGCTCTGCTGACAAAAGTAGGATCCTCCAGAGAGGAGCTTGTCCTAAATCAATCTAAGGTTAAAAAAAAACTCTTCCAACATGACTGGGGGAATACAGCAGACAAGCTGGCAAAATACACCCTTTATAGGGAATATGCTAAGCTAGTCTATAAGAGAGAGGAGGTCTCTAAATATATACCTATTTTTCCATTTCCAAGATGGAGAATACTATACCTATGATTTCATTTAAATCAACTACGACACTGGAAAGAATGTCCAGGTGAGGTGGAAAGGGGAAGAAGGGAACATGAGTTACAGATTGTGTGGCTTGGTTGGAATGAAAGAAACCACAAAAAATGTGGTGATGGGCATCTGGGTTCTGAAAGAAGAATGAGAGAAACATCTACACACTACAGTAGGCAATGAAGTCTGGTCGTGCAGTCTGATGGGTGGACAATCGCAGGGTTTAATCCTGGCATTATGCGATTTCCTCTTTAATATCCTGAACAAGTTGGAAAAGGTGGCATGTGAAGAAGAGGAATACATTGACTAACTTTATTAGGCTACAATAGGCCACATAAAGTGAAACATTCAGATGCCAATTGTCTGTCTGGAGTTTCATGCCCCCCCTTGTTTTCTCACTTTGTTGTAAATTGTTAAAACTGCATACATTGTTTATCTTCTTTTTAAAATGTATTTTATTGTATATTGTATACTGGGAAAGTTGTATTTTATATGTGTGAACGTTTCTCATTTGTTTTGACATTTGGAAATCAAAACACAATTGAAATATATATATATATCTTGATTTGGACTATCACTGACGACTATCTTAGTTTTGGTTAGGTGGAGAAAACCATTAGCGGAGGGAAAGATTGGCATTTTTACTTTTCATTTAATAAATATTACCTTTGAGATGGAAAATATAAGTCTGTGTTCTTCTTCTGATCTACCACAATTTCCAATATCTTCATGGTGTAAGATTACAGATTTTAAATTAGAAGAAAAAAAACTGAAAGTGAATACAATTAAGCCTTGGGTAAAACTTTGGTTGAACCATGAATCACCCAAATTTTCTATGTATTTGTGTGATTCGACTTTTTTAATGAAATGCTGCTGTAAATATTGGATTGAAGAGGCCAAAGCTTTTCCTGCAATCACATGTTCAAAGCAAAAATAGTATACAATTAATGGAAAAGGATCATGACAGGGATAAACAAAGAAAGCAAAGTATCAAATTACTCCTTCCTTGTAACTGGCTGTTCCAACAAATAGTGCCAAATTCACAAAAAGGAATGCAAATACACATTTTTCCACATTTAGGATGCAAATTAAAATGTGCAGAAATGCCCTCATATTTGTGCAAATGTGGAAAGAATTGATGAAAAAGGAAATCGGAATGTGAACATCAATGATGTACACATTCCAAGGAACTTTGTGACTAGGGTACATCTTTTTCGATGCAATTATTGAAATGCTGTATTATATTTTATTGTGGATACGTTTCACTGTTTTTTCCCTGCTTTGGGGGTTCATAACATATATTTTATTGTAGATATATTTCACTATTTTCTCCCTGCTTCGAAGTTCATAACATAGCAATCCTACATAGCAATCCTACTTGATTAAATGATATTAAATGATATTCCTTCAGACCGTCCGAATCTACATTATGAAAGCTTGACCGGTGACCGACTCTGCCTCAGCTCTCGTGGGCTTTGTGGACTGTCCCTATAATTATATAAATAACCCAGGTAGTTATCTTGTATGCAAACTCAGCCGTGTGAAATTGCATGCACTCTTAATGCATGACTGAGTTTTCTGCAGCTCTGTAGGCTTTTCAGAGGTCCATGTTGGTTATGAACTCCCTTTTTTATAAATCTTAAAAACACTCAATGTGTCAACCTTTGGTAGCTAAAAAGCAGACCCAGGCATGCCTGATGTGTGACTCACTCTGCTGCTCTGGCATGCAATCCTACAATTCCCCACTTCAAATTTGATCAAATCCAGAAGGATGGAAGTCTGAGTTCTTCTGACCCCTATTTAAAAGTTGGACCTGCTCCCCATCCCTCCACCTCCAGCCTATTTCTGCAGGAGTCTGGCCTGATACATCCTGGTTTGCCCATCATCGTCTTGTGGCCAATGCTGGACTTGACTTTTATGGACTTTGTTGTTCACGGTGCATCACCATTTCTCAACTCTCATGCTGGACATCCTTTGCATCTTCTACTCAAGGTGGCCCTGAATCATGCTGTTCCTATCTTCATCTTGCATCCTGGCTTGCAACATTATGTGTTACTACTGACTTCTGCAATTGTATTCACTCTCCACTCTTGCTTCTCCACTCTCTTTGACTGCTTGCTCTCTGTTCTCACCTCTTCTCCCTTTTCTTATCTCCTCCCGTCCTCCCTTCTATGCACTTCCTCCATCAGAATTGTACCTGGACCTAGTTTGATAGCAACCTTGCCTGTCTCCTCCCCTTCCCCTTTCTTGCTCCTCCCCTCCCCTCCAGCACTATCTGAAATGTCGTCAAGCCTAGTTCGATAGTCGCTTGTTTTATTCCTCCCCTCCCTTTCTGCCCCCCTCTCCCTCACCTTTTGATTTTCTCCCTCTCTACCAGAAATGTCATCAGGCCTAGTACGTTAGTCATCTGTTTGTTTTCACTTCCTTCCCACTCTCCCCCTCCCTTCCTTATCTATGTCACTCACTCTCAACCGCACGAGCAGGAGCCCACACCTCCCTCCGGAGCTGCAGGAGCAGTCTCCCCATCCACCATCGACCGCGTGCTGCAGGAGCAGCTATCATCACGATCCTCACCTCGCAGACCTGAATGCTGCAGGAGCAGCGCAGCGCCTTATAGCCACAGTCTCATTGCCATATCCCATAGCGCTGTAGCCATGTGTTCGATTTGGACCATATTTCAATCCAATCCACATACCACTGCAATGATTATATTACAGCTCCAGACGTGAATCTGAGATGCCTTTTTCCGCTCCTAAAATGGCCGCCCGAGCGAAGCCTAATTTTTTTTATTAGGTTTCCTGGCAACCATTCATTCGCTTGCCATATTGGAGCGAAGGGCTACCAGCAGCCGTAAGCCGGCCCCCCTCGCACAAGGCCCCCAGAGACTAAGGCTAAGCCTGTCTGTTGCCTGTCTCACTCTCCACCACACGGCCAGGAGCCCACACCTCCCTCAGGAGCTGCAGGAGCAGTCTCCCCATCCGCCATCAACCACGTGCTGCAGGAGTAGCTATCATCACGATCCTCTCCTCGCAGACCTGAATGCTGCAGGAGCAGCGCAGAGCCTTATAGCCACAGCCTCATTGCCATACCCCAGAGCGCTTTATGCACTGTGTTAGATTTGGACCATAATTCGATCCACATACCACTGCAATCGTTATATTGCAGCTCCTGATGTGAATCTGAGATGCCTTTTTCGCTCCTAAAATGGCCGCCAGAGCCGAAGACTAATTTTGTTTATTTGCTTGCCTTATTGGAGCGAAGGGCTACCAGCAGGCGTAAGCCGGCCCCCCTCGCCCAAGGCCCCCAGAGACTAAGGCTAAGCCTGTCTGTTGCCTGTCCGTTGCCGTACAAGCCATCGGCCAGTACCTCTATCTGTCCACTCATTTCATGCTACAATCCTACCCTAACATCACCCTGTGACTCCCCTTACTGCCAGGCCATCGCACCTGCCCCCGCTGCTACCCCCTCCTTCATCACGCTGCGTCACCAGTATGCTGTGGATGATCTCAACAACTTTCTTGCACCAGATCCGTCCTCACATTACCAGGTAAGCCAGTCATGCAAGCTGGACTGCTCGCTATATCCTAACTGACAATGACTTTATCAACATTTTATTTTATTCCTAAACCTATTGAAACCTACTTACCGTTCATCTCATGTTGCTTACTGTCATATCACTGATCCCCCTGAGCCCACTTGAAACTGCCTACTGCCGTTTCTGTGCTGTTTACATAGTACCTTAGACCAGCCCACTGTTCCTCCTGAGCCCATTTGACATTGCCTACTGCCTTCTCATGCTGTTTAAATTGCACCTAAGACTAGCCCATTGCTCCTCCTGAGCCCACTTGAACCTGCCTACTGCCGTTTTGTGCTGTTTAAATTGTACTTTGAACTAGTCCACTGTGCCCTCTACACACACCATGCACCACACTAGAAACCTCCTCTACAAGCTTCTCACTGCCACCATAGCCTTGGCCCTCGCACTCTCTCAAAACTTACTGTATCCTACTGCCAGCCACCCCATTCACACCTGCCCAGCCTCACACCAATACACCACTCAAATTCCCCACATACGCACCACACCAATCTTATACACCACCACCCAAGAGCCCCGTTGCGCACTCGCAACCAGCGCATCTCACATGCAGAACTCCACCTCCAGCAGATGCACCAGACTTAGAGCCCGATTGCCATCCTCCATCCCCCACCTTTCGAAATCTCCACCTAGGAAACCGATTCACTCACAAATACACTCCGCACCTCAAACACCATCCCACTCCCACTCTCACATCTAGGCCAATCCAAACACCCCACCACACCAACACACCGAATACCTCCCACACATCGACCCTCCACACTACCACCAAAATCACATCCACATCGCCTCTCGACCTCAAATGTGTCCTTCTGAACGTTAGATGACTCATCGCACATGGTCTAGACATAAATTATCTCTTAACCAATAACAACCATGACCCACTAGCCACCACTGAAACTTGGCTGCACGAGGCATCCGGACCTGCCATCGCTCTTGCCCTCCTAGAAGGCTACACCATTCTCAGACAAGACAGACCAACTTGTTTAGGAGGAGGAGTATCCCTCATATTCAAAGAAACTCTCTCCCTCAGATCCAGCAGCCACCCTTGGCTGAGCAACTCGGATATACTCTCTGTAAAGCTCCCACTATCCCCAAACAGCATCATCAATATACACACGCTATATCGCCCCCCAGGCCTTGCATCAGACTTACAGGGACACCTCAGCCACCTACTTAGCAATAACATCAAAGGATCTACTAAGACCCTCCTTCTTGGAGACCTGAAACTAGGTCTCAATGACCCCAAGGACAAAGCTGCGGCCACCCTTGCCAAAGAACTGAACGATCTAGGATTTTCTCAAAGAATCACCACCCCAACACACAAAAAAGGCCGCACCCTTGACTGGGTTGCAGACCACAACTGCCTCACCTCTGTCACACTAATACAGCACTACCACGGACCGACCACAATTTTATTGAATTCACCTTGCCGATCACATCGAGCACCAAAAAACTCTCACCCGCTCCTCCTTCACAAGCTAGAAGCTCCAAAAAAACTCACTTCAGACAATCTACGACCGTACCTTAACATCCCAGCACTTGCCCACCCCTTCTCTGATGACCCCAACACCCTAGCGAATATCTACAAACATACTCTCTCCAAATCGATCAATGCCATAGTGCCGCTAGAAAACAAAAAAGGAAAAAGTACTCTTCACTCAAATTCCTGGTTCAGAGCAGAACTGCAATCCATGCGCTCTTGAAAAAGAGAGGCATTAAAAAATTGGCAAACCAACCCATGCAACATTACCAAGAATTGCTTCAACCTTATCTCCCACCAATATAAAAATGCCATCACCAAAGCTAAAGCCAACGCATTTAACAACCGAATCACTAATGCAAATTCACAATCCAAGGAAATCTTTACAATATTTAAGGAACTTACTTCAGCCCCTAACACCTCCGACGAGATGATCAAAGATGAAGCATGGTGCACTAGTATTGAAGTGGCCATGCTTAATAAAATTAATCTTCTGCAGAAAAAAATTCAGGGCCACTACAATGCCTTACCCGGTAATATAGAGATCAATCAGCCACAACCCACTCCTCCCTCCAACAAGCCTCTCTTCTCCTTTAGAGACATCTCGGAACTTGAACTTAATAACATCCTTAAAAACGTAAAACCCTAAGCATGTAAAGGGGACATATGTCCTCCAAAGCTCATCAAGGACTGTGCAGATAGCCTTGCTCCCCTACTGACAGCCTTCGTCAATGCCTCCTTCAGAACCGGCATCATTCCCGCCAGCCTCAAAGAGACAAGGGTCTGCCCCCTTCTCAAAAAGCCCACAATGGACCCCACCCAACCTAACAATTACCACCCAATAACCACCATGCCCTTCCTCCTCAAGATCCTGGATAAAGCTGCCCACTACCAAATCCAACAATTCCTTGAAGACCACTCTATCCTAGGTACTAGACAATCTGGCTTCCGCAATGGACACAGTGCTAAAACTGCCTTAGTTGATTTTTTAAAAAAAACAGATCACACAAATCATGGACAAAGGAAAACCAGCCCTCCTGCTACTCCTAGACCTCTCGGCTGCGTTCGATTTGGTGGACCACAAGACTCTCACATCACACCTCACCCAATCAGCAAACTTCTCCAAAGAAGCAGCCTGGAGGGTACGGCCATGAAGGTCTTCTCTGACACTGCTAACGCAGCCCCACCACCATCCACTGTGGAGTCTGACAGGGCTCCTGAACAGCGCCCACTCTATACAATCTGTTTACGAAGCCCCTCTTCGACAAACTTGACACCCTGGGTATCGCATACACCAACTATGCTGACAATACCCAGGTAGTCCTTCCACTCTCTGGAGTATACCACAAAGACACCGAAGCTCTCAACACAATCTAGTCCACCATCCAGGCCTGGATGGCAGCTAACAGCCTCTGCTTCAATGGGGACAAGACCAAAATCCTCATATTAGGTAAAAAAAACACTCTAGCCAAACTCGACAAACTATACTCCAACTTCACCATTGATAAAACCATCATCCCAGTGTCTACCTCTGTGAAGAGCTTAGGAGTTCACTTAGACTTTACCTTATCCATGACAAAGTGGGTAAGCGCCATCTCCTCCAACTCAGCTTACACCACCAAACTCAGAAATGCAATAAAGCCATACCTCTCCAAACTCAACTGTCTATCTATAGCCAGAGCAACCATCGGTGCCAAACTGGACTACTGTAACGCCCTCCTAGCAGGCACGTCTGTGAAGAACATCAACGGACTCCAAATCACGCAGAACAACGCACTAAGAGCAGCAATCAGCATCGCAAAAACAGACCACATCATCCCTGCCAGACAGGAAGCACACTGGCTCCCAGTTAAAGAACGCATCCCATTCAAAATTCTCACTCTCACTCTCACTCACAAATGCCTCTCACGCACAGCACCTTCATACTTATCCAAAGCTATAACCAAATCTACCTCCACACGACCAGTCAGGGCTCGCTACGCCAACAAAATACACAACCCCCACATAAACAAAGCTAGAGCTGGAGGGTTACGATTCCCCCACATAGCCTCCAAGCTATAGAACTCCTTACCTGCTGACATCAGAGCTGAAAACTCCCTCCCCGTTTTCCAGAAAAAACTAAAAACCACCCTCTTCACCTAATCACTATCTCTCTTCCCTTCTCCGGCTCTGTATTGTAAATAATGCACATGTCAATGCAACTGTAAATAAGTCAAATGTAAAGTAAAATGTACTGTAAATAAGAAAAAGTGATCTGAAACTGAGAAACATTTTCTGTAACTAGCGCCACAATGCCTCCGGGCTGCTGTGCGTTCAACAAATGTGAATAAATAAATAAATAAATAAATATGTCTTAGCACTTGCACTATCTGAAATGTCGTCAGGCCGAGTATGATAGTTAATTTCACATCTTTACTGTTCATGGCCTGTAAGAATGTCATTCTATTTTCCCTTGTTCCCTCCCTTGCCTTGAAGCGCTTTGAAACACATTGTGTATAGGTGCTATATGAATAAACTATCATATCATATCATATTATAACACATACACCTCTTCAGTAGATGAATGAATGTACTGAGATATCTTACTGCCGAGTTGAATGTGTTGTCGCACTTCGATAACATTCACAGATGCATAGAAAACCCTTTCCTCTTGCTAACCCCAACTCAGACTCACCTGCCACCTCCCTTTCCCCGAATCTTTCCCTCCCTTCCTCAAGCCTTTTTAAGCTATTTTGTGTATGTGTTTTTCCAAGAAACATCCAGAATCTGCCTGAAATTCTCCCAAACTTTGCTGCAGATTTCTTACTCTTTATGAAGATTTGGGCAGATTCAGGCTTAAAGAAAAATCTGCGGGAACCCACAAACCTACACGAATTACAGTAGAAGATTTGTGGGAGCCCACATATCACATTTGTCAGGTCCTGCTGGATTAGATCATTGTAATTTGTGAGGAGAGTTCTGAGGAGATTGGGCCAAGAATGGATCATGTAGACATGTGTATTAATGTATGTGTGCGTATATATATTCAGTGAACAAAACAGACTGGTAAGGTGATCAGACTGAATGCAACAAAACCCCTGAAATTGCACAATCGCATTTCCAGCAAGTCCACATTAACTATGCGTCCGCGTTGTGCTGCGTATGACCACAACGATTACTTCACAGATGCATCACTGATGACATCACTGATTACATCATACATAACATTGTGCCATGATGGCATAGCTGGTGATGGCTTGTGCTTTATAACTACTCATAACATAACATAACTTGACCTCAGCGATGAGATCAATAATGATATCAAATGTGACATTACTAATTAAATAAGTTAGAATGATTTTGTTGACCTATTTTTAATCATTTTATTTTATTACCCTTAACAATAACAACAACATGACATTAAACGATACACTGATTCAGAAGTATGATATGATTACATATGAGGATTAATTTGTAGGACTTATCAACTTATAAAGTTTAAAATAGAAATATGTAACGTTATACAAATGGTTTGAATTCCATCTATTAGTAAACAATTACAATACTTCATTGCAGGGCAAGTACCTGATTCTGGTAAATCTATTTCAGTTGTTTCAAACATAACATAATAAATATATGTAGTAGTAAATAAAAATAAGAATAGATAAAAGTAGACATTTTTTAAATAGTAACTGTTATGAGTAAGTGTTAGCTAGTAGTGGCTGATCTTGTGCTTAGCCGACTGGATTATTGTGGTGCCTTTTTTTGGACTGATACACTGTCTCCAGGTATTGCAAAACCTAGCAGCTCAAATTGCTACAAACTCCCCCATGGTACTCATAGTTCGCCAGTCCTCCACTCATTGCACTGGCTTCCAGTGGCCAGGTGCATTAATTTCCAAGCTCTCTGCTTGGTTCATTGTGCTTTTTACCAGCAAGGTGCTGACTATCTCTGGGAAAAATTAATCCCTTATTGTCTTGGTCGAAACCTTCCCTCTGCCAATACCTGCCTGGTGATGATGTCAAGATTCCGTTTTTCCCGAGTGGGAGGCTGGTCATTTTCCACTGCCTTCGGTATATTATGGAATGATCTGCCTCTTGCGCTCAGATGTACCCGTAACCACTTGAAATTCAGTTGTTTGCTTAAGACACTACACTTTTAGAATGGTGTAGGCTGCCTTCTGCAATGTGTCTTTGTGCCAAGATGCCCTTGGGCTAATGAGCGCTCTATAAAATTCAATAACATAATATAACATGAATATAGTCAATGTTCACATTTAAATTTACAATTCACATTACTGTATTAACATTACATGAACACATTCTTTTCTAAATGACAAGTTTTATTAAAAAAATGTGGTTAATATGCAAAGTAAATCAGTGTCTTATAAAAAATATTGTTATTCTGATTTAACAGATTACCTTCCAAAGTACTTAAACAATTACATAGTATTCGTCTTTGTAAAACTGTCTGCATGTACTACAATTGTATACGGCAAGTTACATTTAAAGAAATAAGGGCAGAATACATTTTATTGTGTAATTATGAAATATGTACATATATGATGAAAAACAGAATTGTCATATTTCAAAATGTAATTAATCAAACCATTGATGTCAGTGATGTCATGCATGCTGTGATTAGTGATGTCATCAGTGATGTCATCTTTGATGTCCTCATTGTGGTCATACGCTGCACAACAAGGGGCACATAGTTAAGGTGGATTTGTTCGAAATGTGATTGCTGAATTTCAGAGGTTTTGTTGCATTAAATCTGATCACCTTAACACTCTCTTAATGATTTTTTTCACTGAATTTCAAAGGTTTCGTTGCTATGTATTTTTCATGTTAAATCTGATCTCCTTAACGCTATGCTAGCTAAAGTATTTTTCACTGAAATTCAAGAGATTTCTTATACTAGTTTCTTAAAGGCCCTATAGCCATGACTTTCGTCCGTGGCCACTGTACATGATGCACCAAATGGTTTTGTTGGGGCCCACTAGCCATGACCTTCGGCCATGGCCATTGTGCATGGCCTTCAACCATGGCCATTGTCCTTGGCCTTCAGCTATGGCCATTGTCCACAGCCTTTGGCCGTGGCCACTGTACATGTTGCACCAATAGGTTTCCTCAGGTACACTAGCCATGGGCAGTGGCCATAGCCTTTGGATGTTGAACTGTACATGTTGCACCAAAAGGATTTTTGGAGCCCTCTAGCCATGGCCTTTGGCCATGGACAGAGTACATGTTGAACCAATAGGTTTCTATGTGGCCCACTAGCCATGGCATGTCTGGCTGTGGCCACTGTATATGTTTTACCAATAGTTTTCTTTGGGGCCCTCTAGCCATGCCCACTGTACATGTTGCACCAATAGGTTTATTTGGGGCCCCTAGCCATGCCCCTGATGACATCACTGCAGTTGTAAAATTACTTTTGTCCACTCTCTCCCCATTTCTGCAGTATTCCCCCAATAATGGCAACAAATGACACATACAATGGCATCGAACTAACCCGTATTACCCCAAAAATGCTTAAAATCCTAAACTCTTTCCTGTCCCCACAGGCACTAACCTAGTGACCCCCTCCTCTTTTCATGGTCCCTCCAGTCCCCTCAAATGCTTCTTTCCTCCTTGTCCTTCTGCTGGCCATTACACCTATCACTGTTTGGTTTGTGTGAAGCATTTTGGCTCTCCAAGGTGGACTTGACTGAAATGCGAGTGCTGAATTTCAGGGGTTTTGTTGCATTAAATCTGATGACCTTAACTCTCTCTTAACAAATGGTTTTTCACTGAATTTCAAGCGTTTTGCGATTTCTTAGTTTCCACAGTGTCCACTAGCCATGGCCTTCGGCTGTGCCCTCTGCACATGTTCTACCAATATTTCTTTTTGGGCCCACTACCCATGGCCACTGGCCATGTCACACCATTACTTTGTTACCAAACACCCATGCCCCCCTGCCCAGTAGCTGCAGGCACTGCAGATGTTTAAACGTTTTTATGACCTCCTTATTCCCCTGTTAATTTCACAGTAATCATTTCCAATAACAGATATTCCTGTGGTAGAATAGCGGTTTGCCGATTCCCGTGATAACAGGAAGAAAGAATTGCTCAGAATTAAAAAGTCTTTCATGTCCTCAAGAGGTGCTCAATTGGTGTCCATGTGTCCCGCTTTTTGTTTCTTTCCAGGTCCTCTCACTGAACCCCATATCACTCATCGCTTCATGTGGCATACATTTCTTTCTGAGCATGTCTTGTGGTGCGGCCACTGTAATCCCGTGAGATTCCAGCGATCTTCCCTGGTAAACAAATATTTTCTACGTGTAACTGGCTTCCCAAACCACCCCCAAATCCCCAACTTCACATGGTGCCTTATTTCCCAACCTCTAGCCTGATGTGATTGCTATTGTTATTGTTATTTATATAGTGCCTACAGGCAGGCCATCTAAGTGCTGTGGTTCAAAGCGATCAGTGTTCCCATAGGAGTGACTACATAAACAAAAGAGTTTTGAGCATCTTTCAAGAACATTATTAGACTCTGTAAGGGTATGGGGGAGTTCCTTTCAAAGTTTGATGGCATCCCTTTTCCTCCTTCAAATAGAATTTAGAGTTCTTTAATTTGCAGCTTCTTCTGGTATTGGCACAGGAATCACTTGTATCGAGCAAAGAGGTGACTTTTCATTTCTGAAAAGTCTCTCAGCATCTCTGCTGCAAAGCACAAAGGCAGATATATAGAAATGTTTTAAGGAACAAGGGGTACCCTGTTCTCTGTCAAATACTTTTTAAAGTACTGGATGGATTTTCCCCAAACCAGTCAAGGAAATTAAGTCAATGATTTGTACCCAAATTGTTTCCTATTTGGTCCAAATCTGCCCAAGGGTGTTTGTGCTACAGCTGTTCATTAACTGCACCTTTTCTCTATAGGAAAATTGAATGTGAGTAGGCTGAAAACCATTTTATGTATTCTTAATAATGTTTTCATTTTTTAGTAACTTTAGCACTTTTTCTCTATGGGAGGAATAATGGGCTGAAAACTGTGAAACTGTGGCATTTTCTTTTGTTCATAACATTTAGATTTCACAATGTTTGTTCCCATAATGTGCAGTTTGGGATGCCCTTGACCGACTTCTTTGTTTGGGACATGTCAAACAAAACAAATCTACACAGCAAGTCAAAAGCTATAAGCAATGGAATTTTTGGGGAACAATTGCTTCTTTTCCATTTGTGAAATGCCTCTCAGGCTCTCTGTTGAAAAGCATCATGGGAGATATAGCTAAGATTTTGGGAGAAGGGGGCAACCCTTCGCCGTCAAATATTTAAGAAACTATTGGACGCAATAACCCCCGAACTCCTGCCCCACTCCCCAGGAAATTGAGTCAATGTTTCATGATCAAGTTGTTTCATACCTGGTCCAATTCCCTCTAGTGGTTTAGGCTGTGTGATTAGCAGAAATGTGACTTTTTTCTCTATGCAAAAATGAATGGGGACGGACTTGCCCAAAAACAGCGTTTTCTAAACTTTCTTAATAACTTTTCATTTTTTAACAGATCTTTCCCAAACTTCGCAGTCTGGGGTACCTGTGACAACAATTTTGTTTGCAAAATTTCAACCACATGCATCACTTGAGTCAAAAGTTATTAGCAATTCATTTTTTTTAGGTTTCCTGTGGAACTTGCTACCCACTTTAACTATAGTGCAGTGACTGCCATTTAATCTGACGAAACCTGTGCAGGGTGAAATACATTTTCTGTACTGTCAAGTTTTGTCCACAATGGAACCAATAAAGAAGAGATATAACATTTGAGGGGGTCAGAGTATCTTTTGAACTATTTGAAGTGAGTCCAACTTTTGTTTTTTTCCCTGAATTTCAAAGGTTTTGTTATTCCATAGATTTTTTAGAACAATACCAGTCACTAGCCATGGCCTTCAGTCATAGTCAGCCCACTGTCCATTTTAAAACACTAACAGACTACTGTTTGGCCTTGGCCGGTGTGAATGACCACTCTATATTTTAAAGCACTTGCAACCCATCCCACAAAGATGTTCATCAATCACAAACTGATTTTGACCTGTTTTGACAGTGGCATTGTTATGTATGAAAGATTTCAGGCTTTGAGAACTCACAATGTTTTTAGGTAATTACAGTGAATTTAAATTATTTGCCATGGACCACACACTTTATTTATGCAGCATGCTTCAAGCACCTTGTTTTATGGTCGGTCTCTCCCAACTAACCCCATTTAAGCAGCACAGAAAAGGGAAAACAGTTGACTGGCTGCAAGAATATCATATGCCAAGTTACTTTTGCCACTATATCAAAAATCAAAAGCTGGCACCCATGAATGTACTCACAGTAAATCAACATATATCTTAACGTGAAATATATAAATGCAGTTCATTTGCCCTTCACCTTAGAAAAAAGTGCATCTATCTGAGTGCACTATCGAGTGCTGTTCGCTGACCGCAGACCATGAGCCGAAAAGCTCAACTGGATTAACATTAACTGATACACTATTTCTTCTGGAAAATCATCAAAGTGTCTGTGTGGCCACACACCCTTTCCCAGAAAGCAGGATAAAAATACTGGGCACATGCATCTATCGAGTGATGTTCACTGTTTAATGTGTGCTGCAGGGTGCAGGTAAGGGGTAGGGATTTGCCGTATAAGGCGACTTGCTGCGCATGAAAAGAAGGCACTCGGTCGATGTTTATAGAGACCAGTTGCCACTTACTCTTGCCTAGAAGGTTTGACCTTTTGTTACTCCTTCCCTGCCCACCCCTCCTGTTCGCCTCCCTCTCTGTTTTTCTCGCTGAAAAGCTGAAACTACCTTGTAAAAGAAACAATATGGGCCCTAAGCTCTGGTCGCATAACATTAAAAGGAAAATGAGAGATCGGACCCAACCTGCCCACCCCCAAGCTGTGCACAAAGGAAAAAAAGGGGAATGATGATTAGAGGTTCGAGGAGTTTGGAAAATGAAAAATGTGCACTAGAACAACCGGAAATATCTAACTTATTGACAATTAGGCAAGATAGACAGAAGGAAGCAGTTGTTGGGGGTTTAAATGAGGGTGGTGCCATTGAGTTGTAAACAAGAGGGTGTGATGAAATTATTGAGGTATTAAATAAGCGAGTCCCCACCACGCCTTTAAACAGCTCTATGATTGATAACAATTCACTACTAAACATGTGCCACAAATTTAGGAGACAGTCACTGGGAATAAAGGCAGCAGTTGTTCATGGATTTCCAGACAAAAATTTTGGAGCAGCTGGAAAATATAGACAATGTTACTGGAACTAATTTATCTGGGACACTGGATTTGGAAGAAATAGCACAGGAGGATTTGAGTGCAGAGGAGGATAACTCCTTGGAAGACACTAAAAAGACATGAAAGACCCATAAACACGGCTAGTAAATTAGAGGCCATAGTAGCCCTCTGCTCCAGTCTCATGAAAGAACATAGAGAGCTGAACACTTTGGTGGCAACGATTGTGGATAATGAGGAACATATTAGTAGAAGATTGGAAGAGTGCATTGTGGGATATGTGATTCAGCAGAGTAAAACAGAAGACGATTTGAGCAATTTCTGCTCAGCAATAGCATAGGATGAGGGTGGGGCCTTGATCGAAATAGTAGAACATGAATTACTCATCATTGGTGAGAGCGTGAATGTGGTTTATAACTCAGAAGGTGAACAAGGCACAACGTATGGGAGTAAAAAAACGCACTTGCTGAAAATAAAATAATAAAAAGTGGGCAAAGAAAAAGTGTAAACTAGGAAATATAGAAAAAAAAACCCAAGTAGAATGAATAGGGCCTCATTAGCCCTATTCATTCTACCATTGACAAGATATAAAAAATTGTACCGTTCAAGGGGAAACCACAACATCATACGAAGGGTAAGAAGTGACATAATTATGGATGAATGTGAATAATAAAACAGAATATCTAATATCAAGAATCATAACCTGTAATCATAACCTGTAATTCTCCTACCTTAGTTTCACAAAAAAACCACCAGAAAAAATGCACGAGGTGTTCAAGGTGTTAAGATATGTTTGAATAGATGTTTTTAATATGGGAGAAGTGGTTTACACACAAAAGAAGTCACTTTCAGCAATACTTGCTTAATAACGAGTAGGTTTATACATATGATTTATCTTTTGCAATGTGTTTCTTTTTTCCATTCGTTGTCTTCTTTGAACAAGAATAGCCCGGATTTGAGAAAGGCGCAGTATATACGCAAAACACGTGTCATCCGCAAGGGGCTAAGGAACAGAATAAACTGAATAAATTCAAAATTGTACTACAACGGCTGTTTCAATTTTTGTTACTTATCTATCTTGGCACAGGAAGGTGCGGGCACAAGCATACTTCCCGTATCATTTACAGACGGAGTTGAGGGACTCATTGTCTCCGTCGTGGCCTTCACCCATGCGACAAACAATTGGCTATTATAGGAAGAACTACAAATATATAAAGAAAGAACGATAATCACAAAGAACAAAAAACATAAGTCGCGCAGGTACAAACAGAATATATCTTCACAAGAAAAGTTCCTCAAGGTTTTTAAAAAAAAGTGAATTAAATAAGGTACAAATTAAGAAAACCTATATTATAGGACGAAAATGAATATTCAAACATCGACGGGTGGGAATAAGATACTATGGACCGATAAAAACCTAATGAAATGTTCAACACACTCCCAATTGATGGTGAGGATATAGTTGGGTTAGAAATGAAGGGACTAGGTATGATTCTTGACATGATATTAATGACCACAAAAAGAGCCAGTGTGACACAACACTCAGGGAAGAAACACTCTATTGTGTATGATGGAGATGTCCACAGTGAGAGAAAAAGATTGGTGTAGGGAATAAGGGAAAGGGATCATGCTAGTGGGGTGAATTGTGAACAGAAATGTAAAATGGAACCAACCCTACACATGAAATATAAGAATTGGTTGAAAGCCCACAGATATAATATCAGAAATGCCAATTTGAGGAAAATGTTTGAGTTATCTAAGACTACCGACTCAAAGAAATGTTGGTATCTCTATAGACAGAAAAAGAATTGTGGGTGCACTTGTAATTTTGGGTAGCAAAGTTCTCTTAACAAAGTTCAATGTGAGTGTTTTCAATTTTTTGAGGTTCAGGGGAGGAAAAATGGCCCTGGCACAGAACCACCAATACACAATGCACAAAAAAGAGGATCCAAAGTTGGAACCCTCACGTCCGCTGCACACTGTCAAATCCTGTCATATGACGGTTAAATAAACAGTTCTAAAGATATCAAGCATTCATGTAAATGATCTATTAAAAAAAAAGTTTATGATTAAAAAACACAGAGTTTTAATCAATGAACAATATTGTCAACAAGCATGTACAAAAAATCCAATATGAATGGCTGACGCGTTTCGAGATTATTCTCTCTTCATTTTGAGCCAAAATGAACTGTGGACAGATAATGCATAGAGAGAGAGATGCTGTAAGCACGTCTATCAACTTAAAGATGATTATAATGCAAATCAAGCACCAGTCGAAAAAAAGAACATTCAAAACATTTTTATAATGCCCACATTAAATACCACTACGATATCTGGATCTTACACTCCCAATGACTGGTTTCACGGATATCTAAACTTCATACCCGGCTCACATAGAGTGAGACTCAATTATAGAGTAAGAAGCGAGAGGAATGAGTTCAACTATTTAGGTGTACCTCTGCCCTCCTTCATGCCTGTTCACCCAATTCAATGTAACTCTAAGCAATATATCGGATAAGGATTACAATCGGAATCTTTACAAATTATTTGGATGTATCTTAAGTCTGTCTTGCGATGCTCCTTACATCAAAGGTAATCCTTGTGTGGTAAAAAATGGTAAAACAGCCTTAGAGTTTGTGATCCTAAGAAAAACTGAGAAGGGAGCCTACATTTAATACTACAAAATGTCTCTTGGTCGCTGGACAGGGACCTTAAGTTGCTGTGAGGTCACAAAATATTTAAAGTAAACTCACTGTAACCACGGTGCTCTGAATCACATATATTGAAATTGGTGACTGTTCTTCAACAATCAAGCAATGTTTCCTCTGAGGGAATGCTGGCACATATTCTTCTCTAGCGGAACCTTTGCTTGATTCCTTCAAGATAATGGTTTTAAATCACTAGTAATGTTGTCGACCCACTTCCATGCAAACCCTAAATATATATTCAATGTTAGCCCAACTCACCATGAGAGAGTGGTAAATCACCACAAGGTGCCTCTGGTGCCCGATCGGCATGTGAAATTTGAATGAAGATTCTATGCAGCTGAAAAATGGAGATTGTGCCGCTGTATGTTTTCAGGACTGCAAAAAAGGCACAAAATGTTGCCTGTTGCCTCTAATAGTGATCGATATAGCTGTGGATAACAGAATATTTATAAAACATGTTATGTCTTACCTGCGCTCTGACCGGCTCTCAAAGTCCGTGTAGCGCGTGTTCCTCTCAGCGATGGTTGACAAGGAGATAATGAAGCATGCTGTGTATTCAGCGCGCGCCCCTCTCACTTTCATGGGTTTACGAAGCCCCTGCCGCGTATGCTGCTTTATGTGTTAGTTACTAGGGAGATGGCTAACCACGCTGTGTGTGTACAGCGTGTGCCCCTCTCACTCTATAGGCAAATCATCTGGTTTCGCTCGAAATAGACAACAGACTACCTTCCTAAGGGAATAGCTACATACAAAGCCTATTAATATAGACAGAAAAAAGCAATAAACTGGGAAGAAAGTGAAATAATGAGGAGTGGGTAAAATAACGAGTGATGTGAAATAGTAAAAAAAGTAAAAAAGACATATATTTGGAAAAAAAACAGTTTATTGTGGAGTTAACAGATCCACAATTGTAGTGTAAAGTGGTTAATATGGCGATTAAACTGTTGCTGAAGGACCAATCAAAAGTTGTTGGTGACAGAACTCTAATAGTTCTCTCAGAATCCATGTTAAAACAGTCTGAGGGGTATTCAACCACCTCTGTTTATCCTTCAGATCAGAACCATAGATGCATTTCTTTCAATATGTGCACTTATAGCACTTCATCAATGGTCAGGTGAGGAGGTGAGACCAATATAGTTATCTAGGCCACATGGATTTGGTAAACTAGAGATAATATTATCGTGTCCAAAGAGGTGTCAACCAGGGTCAGTGAGTCAGCAAATGTTGTGTAGGTGTATAGAAGAAACCTTTTTTCCAAAGACAACATTATTGTGTATTATTACATTAACAGTTGAGTTGTTATTACATTTGACTTAAAGCATAATACCAGTAAGTCACCAGTTCTTAAATAAAGCATTTGAGTGAGAATTCCTCATTCAGTCCCCTCGGGAGTAGTGTATCCAATATTACTCTCTACGGGAAAAAATTGACTGGTAGTCTCCACCCCTGTGTGGTTTTTTCACAATTTCTAAGATCTGAAATTTAAGTTGAGCTACAGTGTGGTTATTTTCCATAACGTGTCTTGCAAGTGGTGATTTCATGCTCTTGCATCTAATGTTTGATTTGCGTTCCGTCAGTCTTTCCTTACGGGTCTTGTAGTTTGACCCACGTACAGCTTACCACAGGGGCATTTAATGGAGTAAATGACCCCTGTTGTAAGGCAAGTTGCAAAGTCTCTCAGTTTTATTTTCTTGCCCGTGTGGGGATTTGAGATTGTATCACTTTTTACTACGTTGTTACAGTAGGAGCAGCTCAAATAAGGAACTGTTCCCTTCTTTCTTATTTTTAACAAAAGTTGTTTTTCCTTAGAAGGTCTCTCCGCTCTTACCAATGTGTCTCTTAGGTTGCGGCCACATTTGAAGGGCATCATTGGAGCCTTTGGAAATAACGCATGGAGGACGGGATCATTCTGTAGTATCCCCCAAAGTTTTCTGATGGTTTTTCCCCACTTGGAAACTCTGTTGTGAGTACTTGGAGATGTACAGTAGTGGGGGATCCTTGTTCTTTTTTCTATTTGTGACGAGATGGTCTTTACTGATTAGATCTGATCTTTGTTTAGTCTCATTAAGAACTGATTCCGGGTAACCCCTTGTTTCAAATGTATCCATCTATTTAGAACATTCCATGTCCAGTCCTGTAGGGTCCGAGATAATTCATTTCAATCTTAGGATCCTACTAAAAGCTAGACTTTTCAACATGGATCTCAGATGGAAGCTTGTGAAATGTAAAAGATTATTAACATCCGTTGGTTTATGGTAATCGGTGGTCACAATCTGACAATCTCGGATTTCTAAACTCACATCCAGGAAGTGCAAGGAAGGTGTTCCAGTCTGCATGGTGAACTTGATTGTTTGATGTACCGAGTTGAGATAATTGAAGAATGAATTGAGTTCTTCCGAAGTGCCACACCAGATGCCAAAAAAGTAATTTATGAAGCATTTCCACATCAGGATCCTGCATGACCATTCTGCAGGGTCCAGTACATACTGGTGCTCAAATGTATGCATAAATATATTTGCATAGACTGGGGCCATCAATGAGCCCAGAGAAGTACCTGTGGCTTGTAAATAATAATTGCCTTGAAATCTGAAATAGTTGTTATATAATATCAGACTAAGAAGTTTCAAGATAAAGTATGAATTCCCACTTGATGCTAATGAATTAAGTAGAAGCCATTCCACTTCTTCAATGTCTTCATTGTGTGAAATGGACGTGTACAGGCTGCACACGTCCATGCTAAACATGATGCAATCTGTGTTCAAAACTGTGATGTCTTTGATACAGTTAAAAAAATCAGTTGTATCTCTAAGATACGTTGGGATCTCCTGGACCAATGGTTGGAATGACGATCGACATATATGGCTAATGAGTCAAATATACTGACTCACCCTGCCACTATAGGTCTCAGTGGTGGATTAGTCTGGTTCTTATGTATCTTTGGAAGACCATAAAACACTGGGGTAATAGGGTGTTGGTTGATCAAAAATTCACTTGTTTTTACGTTAATCCATTCGTTATTAAGAGCCTCTTCAACAATCCTCTCTATGAATGCTTTTATCCTATGGATCGGGTCACCGTCCAGTTTAATATAGGTGGTTTCAACATTCAGTAGTTCAAGGCACTTCTTAGTGTATAATCTTTGGTGTCCATGACTACAATGAATTCCCCCTTGTCAGCTGGCTTGATGGTCAAATCCTCACCCTTGACAAGTGTTTCGATTTGGTCTAGTTGACAATTCTTCACAGTCAGCAGAGTTTTTTTCTGGAAATTGATTCTCTCTAAATTAGTGATTACATTCTTTTCAAATAAATTGAGGATGGAATTCTGTATATGAGGGTCAAAATTGCTTTTAGGTCGAAATTCCAACATTCCGTCTCCTAAGTGTGTGGATTCCATGTCTATATCGGTTTCAAAGAAAATTTTAAGTCTAAGTTTCCTCAGTAGCCTATGCAGGCAGACCTTCGCCTCGAACAATTTTGTGTTGCTGATGGGGACAAATGATAGTCCACGGTTCAATATATCCAATTGACCGCTGGTAAGGTTCTTGCTGGAAATGTTGACAACCAAGTTCTTGCTCACTTGTTTTTTCTTTTCTGAGATCCTTTTCCCTCTCCTCGTTTTTCTCTTGGTTTGTCAAGTATCCCTAAAAAAACACCCGTTCCACTAGAGCCTGGTGATGCTGGGGGTCCTGTCGGGCTCCTGGACTTTGTATCCTCAGTTTCAACCTGTCTGTTGCTTGTATCTGTGGGTTGTCATCTATCTTCCAGTTGAATGGGATCACCAATCTACTATTACTGCTGTCACTACTGGAGTTCGATGTATTTGGATGGTTGGGTTTCCCTTTGTTTTGATTGCGATGATGATAGTACTCTTGCCAACTGTACACAATGTCGTTTAAATAGTCAAAGTTGTCCCTCTTTAATTTCCTGAGCTTCCTTTACTCAATCTCATTTTTATACCATGCCAATTTAGAGTTGATATCTATCAAGAGTTGTGATAGTTCCTCTGATGATTTAAATTCACTCAGTTCATAACATCTTATTGAGGAGGATAATATGGATGTTAATGTTATACCGGTTGAGA
Organism: Ambystoma mexicanum; assembly: GCF_040938575.1. Taxonomy (NCBI): domain Eukaryota; kingdom Metazoa; phylum Chordata; class Amphibia; order Caudata; family Ambystomatidae; genus Ambystoma; species Ambystoma mexicanum. The sequence goes on along the minus strand of NC_090927.1, from coordinate 378,667,690 downwards.
AATGGGTAGAGTATGTCAGCCAACTATATTATGAGAAGCATAAAGAACATTGGCTGCACATAGAGCTGTGGGGGAATATCTATCCAGAGCCGCCATTTGACCAGGCAGATAGCTTAAGGGTCATTAACAAAATGAATGCATCTAGAGCCCGGGGGCCCGATGGGTTAGCAAATTCTGTCATTAAATGTAACCCTGTTAAGTGGGCACATCTCCTTTTGACAATGTTCACTAATATCTGGCGTAGTGTGGTAATCCCAGACTTCTGGAGGAAAGCCATACTGGTACCCACTCTCCTGCTGAAAATGATCAATTTATGGAGTAGTGAAAGGAGCTTACTTTCTTTCCAGCAGACTGGTTATAGGCCAGGCCTTAGAACCTTGGACAACATGATCACTTTGAATCACGTTCTCTCTGCTACGATGGGAAAAAATGGACCGACCTGCATGTTTGCTTCATTGACTAGAGCATTTGATTGTGTTCATAGGGATATGCTCTGGAGTGAGATGTTTAATTGGGGCATATACCCCATAGTTTTAAATTTTCTTAAAGCTATGTACTCTGGCACGACTGTAAAAATCTGTTTGGATAATGGTGCCATTATTACCCCCCCAGTCATTACGAATATGGGCTTGAAACAAGGCTGCGTAGCATCCCTGGTACTATACAGCCTATATATAGCCGACATGAAGGATGGTCTTGACTTAGTTCAGGGATATCTTCCTAAAATTGGTATTGTAAACATAAATTGGATGACATATGTTGATGACACCATTACAAAACAACTGCTGGGCTGCAGAGAATTTTAAATGCACTGCAGCTATTTGCCAAGAATAATAACACAGGTTATTAACGCCAAAAAAGAATGCAATGATAATAGGGTCACGAGTGAATATGAATAAAAAGTATAGATTCAATTGGATTCAATTGGAAAATAAACAATGAGGCCTCCCGATATTTAACAGACCTAAAATAACTTTCTATGAAAACACACTTTAAGGATAAGATGACAAGAACATTTAATGTCATTAGACATTAGGGGAATATTCTATGGAGGGTTTTCTCGAATTTCATAAAAGCAGTATCCTTCCAGGGATACTGTATGCTCTGGAAACATTAGAAGCCAAATACATGACATGGTTTGACAGAATGGAGGGTAAATCATGGTGATCAGTGTTAAGACTTCCAAGTGCTGGGCCAGTTCAAGCCATAAGAAATAAATTAGGCTTCGTATCCCTAACCACATTATGGAAATGATGCTGCAGCAAACTTTACATAAACATAAAACTGCTGCAGCGCAACCAGGATAGCCTTCTGAGTGTCGTTGCCACGGATATAGAGAATAACACCAGCCGAAATGAGCTTATGAAAAATCTGAGACTGACGGTGGTATCTTTATTTCATTATATCAGCCTGCCTATGCCTGGCAATGAAATGTAGGCCATTGATATACAGAAAGGACAAAAAAAGGCAATGGAGTGGGACATAGTCAATACCCTAGCAACACTGTGCTCTAAGAAGCAGTATGCCCAATATACGACGAGATTCGAGATAGCAAAACCAAGGGGATACTTAACAATAATTTGTAATCACGAATTCTTTCGATTTAGATTACTGCTTCGATTTAATATATTACAGTTGTATGAGTATGTGGGGGCATGGACCTCTGTCCCATGTCAAGAAAGAGTGTGTCGGTTGTGTAGGGAAAAAGTGGAAATGAGTAGACATGTATTAACAGACTGTAGCTGTTTACAAGAATATTACACAGGGGTTATGGGCACATGGTTAGTGATCAGAGAATGGTTCCCACTGACCAATTCTGGTCCATCATCTACACAGCAGACACATTGGTGTATGTAAGAGCTGCATATCATATTTGGAATAGAATAATTGTTTTGATACCCAAAACTATAAAAGGATGAATCGTACCATAGCTATGCATTAACCCAATTAGATAGGAGCCTCCTCTTGATGGTCCTTTTAAAAGAAAAAAAATAGTAAATGGCTGGAAATAGCTTAGTGCCTTTTTTGAGTGCAAACAGGTAATTACATCAGGAGGATTTTAAGAAATATTTTAAGAAATTTTAAGAATTGTTTTGCTAATTTTGTAATATGATATGATATATATGGAATTTGTAATGTTATGATTGTAATGAATGTATCTGCTGATATGAAAAGTGTATAAGGTTTCAATTAACTACTTGCACTATAAACTAAATATAAATAAAATAAAAAAGAAAGTGTGAAATACAAAATAGCACTGAATGTTTACACAAAAGTAATGAACACCAGAAAAATAACTTGAGAGAGGAAATGTTCCAATAAATATGCTGGCTTGCCTTTTAAACCCAGCAATCTATCATGAAATATTCCCTTGTAAAGAAAATTCCAATATGAAACAAGTGCTTGTGGACTTGTGGGTAAGCGTCTGCACTGGGAATATGACAACCTCAGTAAAATTCTGGCAGCCAAGCCAAATACTTAAGGAAGCTTGCCAACCTCCAAAAATTCCACGGGTTACGTTCGCCCTCCAAAGAAAAGTCTCGCTGTCCACCTACATGTGTCCGTTACTTGTGCCCTGAAAATCACTCACAATCAGGGGGAAATAACTGCACCAGTGTCCAGGATTGCAAACTCTCTTGCCACATCATCCTCAAATACCCAGGACTTACTTGCCCTCTCATTTCCTCTGCTCACCCACATGTCTGACTTTCAACAATACTCTGATTCATAAAGATAACTTGAAAAGTACACATACCATATTTTCACTCACATATATAAATCATTTTTAAACTATGTTATGCAAAAAAGAGTACAATGTGGCATTATTCGCCCCATCTTGACTGGGAAACTACAAATACCAGAATGTGATTTAGCAAAAGGCTGTTCTCTAGGTGCAATACTTTCAAGGACAGACATTAGCACATTTTAAAAAACAATAATGCGGAAGCCGTGTGTTTTCTCAGTGTATTATGGGTTATTGAAAACTAAGATAACACACAGCATCCAGAACTGTGTACTATCCCCCATCCATGCAGTAATTGGGACCGACCCTGCTTAGCTTAAAATAGAGGAAGGTGCTTTCTCACTCAGGCGACGTTTTCAAAGTGGTCTTTTAACACAAGGTCTCGGGAGGATAAATGGAGGGGCAACAAGCTCATCTTGGAAGCACGATGATGCAGAGCAACACAGGTTCGATTCCCAGGTCCGCGCTTAGAAACCTCTGGGTATTAAGTGCATTATAAATAACCAATTACAATTACAATTTGTTTGGCAAAATGGCCTGAGGGTGCCAGCTGCTACTTTGCTTTGAAGCTAAACAGGATCAGTCCCAGTTACTACCTGTATACGACTCCAGGATGCCTACTATGAGCTTTTTCTCCCCCGATGTGACTGTACCTGTCAAAATATCTTTTTTTTATTTTGTTTAACTTTTCTTCTATAACCACGGATGCAGAACTCCAGATAACCTCTGTTATCTACTGTCATTTTATATATGAACTACAGATAGCCATGGTTATCTGTAGTCTATTATAGACACAAATATTGAAAAAACCAGGCCAGAAAATAAATGCATTCTTGCTCCCTCAGGCCCTCACCAAATGCCTCCATCATCTGTACCAGCTCTCTCCATCCCCAGAGGCCTCCTCACCTCCCCTGCCTTCTCCCTTTCCCCTCACAACACATGCTGTTTCTGTGACAGAGTTTGCTTAGAGATGTCGGCTATTTGAGTTATAGCCAAAGTTACAGGAAAGCTTGTGTTGAAAACCCAGTCCATAGACCCCCTCCAACTTCCAACTTTCATTTGGTGACCTCTAGCCTCCCCCCAGCTATAGACTAATGACATTTGCAAATGGCTTTTTTACTGCTTTTCATTTTCAGACATTCTCACGTATAGCAGTGGCCTTCTATCACATTGAGAAAAAAAGATGGTGGCCATTTAATTTCTAAAAAACCCTGGTTTTGGTAATTTACCCAAGATATATATATATATATTTTTGAGAAGGGGGCCCCATTCTCCATCAAATATTTTAAAAACTGCTGCACGGAATAACCGCACACTGCACAAAGGCCTCTTTTTAACGCTTTGTGTCCAAGTTGTGTCAGACCTGGTCCAAATCCGTCCAGCGGTCTGGACTCTGCAGTCTGGCAAAAATTGACCTTGTTTGTCTATAGGAAAATGAATGGAAAGTAGGCCGCAAATTTGAAAAAATGTTGGTCTTCTTAATAACCTTTGTATTTTAAAAAAAATCTTTACAACCCTTTGCAGTTTGGGGGTGTCTTTGCATCCATAACTAACTTCAAATTGTCATCCTAATCTGTCACACGAATCAAAAGTTATTAACAATAGAATTGTTTATGGTTCCTATGGAGTCTGACTCACCTTAGTTTAGTTTAGTTTAGTTTAGTTTATTATTTGTAGGGCGTGCCATGCCCTGGAGCATCAGGGCGCACAAGACAAGAATATGCTCAACTTTGTTACAGGTGCATCTACATAATCATAGTACATTCTACAATAAATACAATATGTACAGGTACATGTGCATGGTCATAATACAGTATACAATAAGCAAGAATGAGCAGGGCTGGAGCTAGGTCCAGACAAGAGGTGATAAGGGTACAGGAATACTTAACAATGTGGAGGTGATATACAGTAATATACAATGGTGTAAAATAGTGGAATACGTACAGTAATATACAATGGTGTAAAATACAGACTGAGGTATCAGAGCTGGGGCATGCAGGTGGATCGCCAGTAGGGACCGTCGGGTCAAGCAGGTCGGATTAGTTAGATGTCATTGGCTCTCAGCCACTTGGTCAAATTCTGCCTGAATTTCGCGAAGGGCTGGGGTTCTCTTATGTCATGTGGTAGGGAGTTCCAAAGCTGTGCTGCTTTGACTGCGAAGCTATGTCCTCCAATAGTGGCACGTTTAAAGCGAAGGACATAGAGGCAATTCGCATTGACCGTTCTTGTTGGTCTATGTGAGGTTCTTAAGTGTAGCCTGTCCATGAGGTAGGGTGGTGCCATGTTGTTGAGGCACTTGTGAGTAAGGGAGGCAATTTTGAGTTGGATTTTGTCCTGAGTGGATAGCCATTTATAATCTCTTCTTATAGAGGAGATATGCTCTTTCCTGTTCATCTTGAGCGCGGCTCTCAGGGCATTATTCTGTAGGACCTGGATTTTTTGGATAGTCTGTTTGTTAGCCCCAATGTAGAGACCATTACAGTAGTCCAGTTTGGACAGTATAAGGGCTCTGGCAAGCGTGATGCAGCTGTCTGTAGAGAGGAATGGCTTGCTGGCTCTAATGAGTTTGCAAGTATATGCTGTAGAAGAGGCTAGGGAGTTGACTTGTTTGCCAAAGTTTAAGGTGGCGTCAAGGTAAAAGCCTAGGGTCTTGACTTCCTTTGCTACTTTGATATTATTCCCATCGATAATGAAGCTGGCATAGTCAGTGTTAAGTTTAGTTATGTATGTCGGAGTGCCTAGGATTATGAGCTCAGTTTTGTCGTCGTTCAGGCATAAGCCGTGTGTGGCCATCCAGGCCTGAACGATGCTGTAGATTTTATTCACTAAAGCCAGATCCACGACGTAATCTCCTGAAAGCGGAAGGAGGATCTGGGTATCGTCTGCATAGTTGGTGTAGGCGATACCCAGATGATCCATTTCGTCAAAGAGCGGCTTTGTGAATATGTTATAGAGGGTTGGTGATACACAAGATCCCTGGGGTACACCGCACGTTATAGGGATCGGGTCAGCTGAGGCTGATGGAGAGAAGACTCTCATGGTGCGGTTATTCAGGAAGGATTTGATCCATAATATGGCCTCTTTGGAGAAGTGAGCAGCAGAGTCTAGGTGGCTACATAAGACTGTGTGGTCGACTAAATCGAACGCTGCTGAGAGGTCTAGCAAGAGGAGTAAGGCTGCTTGGCCATTGTCCCTACATTGATCTATTTGGGCCTTGAGATCGATAAGGGCGGTCTCTGTTCCATGCTGGGGACGGAATCCAGATTGGCGGGTTCCGAGCAGGTGGTTGGATTCAAGGAAATTTTGTATTTGCATGTATGCCACTTTATCTAAAATTTTTAGAAGAAAGGGCACAGTCGTGATAGGCCTAAAATTGGTGGGAATGGCAGGATCGAGGGTTTGCTTCTTTAGGAGTGGCAGGACCCATGACTCTTTAAGATTTTTCGGTACAATGCCGGTAGTGAAGGATGAGTTGATGAGTTTAGTTATGAATGGCGATAGTTCTCTCGCAGCATCCTTAATTAATTGGGCAGGGCATTGGTCGCCTTTACAGTTGGAAGGTTTAAGTCCCAGGATCACTTTTTCGACTTCAATGGTAGATACCTTGGAGAAGCAGAAACGTGTTATTTGTTTAGATTTAAGTAGGGGTGCTGGGGTTAGAGCGTCCTGAGGTGTGAGAGATGCTTTTTTGAAGGCGATTTTAGTTTGTAAGTTGACTACTTTGTTGGTAAGGGCAAACTGAATGTCTGAGCACCATTTTTTGTCCTTGGTGCAGTTTTCTTGGGGAATGATGGGTGTTTCCAGCTCTTTCAAGATACTGAACAGTTCTCTGACACTTGATTTAGATTGGGATATTCTGGTATTGTATGTTTCCTGTTTGGCAGGAACTTACTATAGGGCGGCTATCGCTGCCTTATTATATATCTATATATATATGCACTTTCCTTAATGGAAGAAGGGATTTCAGACCACAACCCAAGATGGCGGGAACAATGCAGGATTCTAAAAGAATTGAACATTGAGGCAGACGGTCCTGTTTGAGAGAAGCTCCAGAGTTGGGCCCATTTGAAAAATGTAAGATTACTCTAGATAAACCTTAGAAAACTCAGCGTTGAAGAAATAAGTCAGATCAGATATTCTTCGTGAGACATTGCCTGTGGAAAGCCACGGCTGGAGCACATTGAACCTATTTCCAGATTAAGTGTAAACTGAGCAGGAGTGAAACCTATGTTTTGCACAAGTAAAAACCTAACACAGCAAAACATGAGAAGTCTAAAAAGAAGCCTACTATGCTTCATTTTTGATTCACCACTGTGGAATCTGGCAGCAGGTTGAGAGACATGCTTCTACATTTGATGATTAGGGCGTCCGAACATTGCTACGTTGATGTCTACCTGAACGTTTTTTCCTCGCATATGTTCTTGGAACGCTTCCGTCCATGCAAGTGCGCCTCTTCAGCAATCACAAGGGACAATACTTGCATAGCACATGTGTCCACTCAGTTGTCATATAGGACACTATTCGTAGTGTTCAGGCACAATCCACCTGTGAGCTTCATAGACACTAATTATGTGAACACAGGTGTAGCGTTGGTTATGTGAGCGTGATTGCAGAGTTACAGGCTCATACCATCATTTTCTTTAAGGAGTCTTGGAAAGTACAAAATATTTCAAAGACTACATCAACAGCAGCAATTGAGTATCCCGATTCAAGAGACATACAGCTAAAGGTGAATCAAACACTTGTTAACCATTGAGGAGTGGGTGATTGATCCCTAAATTCATGCAACAGATGGTTAATAGAAGTGGAATACAAGCATCAAGCTTATGAACATAGTTTTACAGTGACAGATAAGGAACTAATAAGTAAACATAGTTTAAAGAACACAGGCTCAGGATAATTTTAGAAAGTTAGCAATGTATGTAAAGACAGTCTGTCAAGACTACAATCTAGCTGATGAGACATAGCTCTTTTAGTGGTGCATAGGAGTGACAGGTGCAATAGAATATATGGAAAAGGATTAACAAGAGTGTCAGATGAAACGTGAAGGGAAGTAGTTACTGTTGTTTATTCCTCCCTGTTTCCTCACACCCAATCTGCAGATTAAGAGTCAGGAGACAAGGAAGATCTTGTGTTGTTTTTCTTTGTGTCCCATTCTCCTTTCCCCCAGGGGTGTTGAAGGTGCAGCTGTTCTCATTCAGCTATAAACTGAATATCAGTGAGGGTATGTGGGGTGCAGCATCTCCTATGTATTCCAGTTATCCCGGAGCTTAACAGATGAAAAGTCCATTTCCGCTTTTTGCTGCTATGGACCCTACATATGCCACACGTTCTTTAGAGGAGTTGTTTCAGGAGTTGCGAGAGGAGTTGCAAGCAGGAAACTTTTGTCTTTGGACCGCAACTTAAAAATCTTATGCAGAAGATGTACCAAATGCAGGTACATGGGACTCCCATATTGCCAGCATTGAGCCTAGAAGACCACCATCCAAAGTTAGTTAGGGAGGATGAGGAAGCTAGGGTAACTCCGATTTTAGGTTGAGTCATCTTTGAAGTGGGTCACAGACATTTATTCTGTTACCTTTAGCACCTCTAAAATAATTTGGAGTGTGCTAAAAAAACGTTCAGAGTTTCCCTTACACACTGTGAACTACATGTTTTATGAAGACCTGAATGCTTTCCTTCAGAGGCATCAGCAATAGCATTGATGTTGTCCTATCTTTTGGAAGAGGCTGCAGGTGGGCTTTTCTTTTAGAGGGGCAGAGTAACCTAGGCCTTCATGATATATAGTTGTTTAAAGTTGAATTTAAAAAGATGTTTGATAGTCAACCAGTCTCACAAGTATTCGTATTTGTATTTGTTTTATTTATAAAGTGCAGCCAGGCCCAGGGGCATACGGGCACATAAGTTTAGATCAGGTTACATAGAATTACAGTTACATTTGCATGCGGTAGGCAAATGTTACTATGGATACGGTTACAGATAAATACAGACATTGGTGTTACAGGTACATACATACATGTTGCAGTTTTCATGCGGTAGGCAATGGAGGATGCAGATAGTAATATAGTATATAGTATATTATTTACAATACGTACAGTGGGCAGGCAGCAAGTCTAGGATCTAGGAGGTTAAACTGTCATTGTGTCCAAGTCGTGAAGCCAACTCTTGGTGTTGCGTTTAGATAGGTTAACCTGAGGAGAGCGGGGAGTGTGTTCCATAGCTTTGAGGCTTGTACAGGGAAACTAGCTCCTCCAGAGTTATGGAGTTTGAATCTCGCTATGGACATAGTGTTTGCTTGAGCTGCTCTAAGTGGTATTGATGATGTGTGTGGGGTAAGTTGGTTGGTGAGGTACCTAAGACTAGCCCAATGCTCCTCCTGAGCCCACTTGAACCTGCCTACTGCTGTTTTGTGCTGTTTAAATTGTACTTTGAACTAGCCCACTGTGCCCTCTACACACATCATGCAGCACACTAGAAACCTCCTCTACAAGCTTCTCACTGCCACCATAGCCTTGGCCCTCGCACTCTCTCAAAACGTACTGTATCCTACTGCCATCCACCCCATCCACACCTGCCCAGCCTCATGGCAATACACCACTCATATTCCCCACATACACACCACACCACTCTTATATAGCACCACCCAAGAGCCTCATTGCGCACTCGCAACCAGTGCATCTCCCATGCAGAACTCCACCTCCAGCAGATGCACCAGACTTAGAGCACGTACTCTAACATCAGAACCCGATTGCCATCCTCCATCCCCCACCTTTCAAAATCTCCCCCTAGGAAACCGATTCACTCACAAATACACTCCGCACCTCAAACACCACCCCACTCTCACATCTAGGCCAATCCAAACACCCCACCACACCAACACACCCAATACCTCCCACACATCGACCCTCCACACTACCACCAAAATCACATCCACATCGCCCCTCAACCTCAAATGTGTTCTTCTGAACGTTAGATCACCCATCGCGCATGCCCTAGAAATAAATGATCTCTTAACCAATAACAACCTTGACCTACTAGCCACCACTGAAACTTGACTGCACAAGGCATCCGGCCCTGCCTTCGCACTTGCCCTCCCAGAAGGCTACACCATTCTCAGACAAGACAGACCAACTCGTTTAGTAGCCCTCATATTCAAAGAAACTCTCTCCCTCAGATCCATCAGTCACCCTTGGCTGAGCAACTCGGATATGCTCTCTGTAAAGCTCTCACTATCCCCAAACAGCACCATCAATATACACATGCTATATCACCCCCCAGGCCTCGCATCAGACTTCCAGGGATACCTCACCCACCTACTTAGCAATAACATCAAAGGATCTACTAAGACCTTCCTTCTTGGAGACCTGAACCTAGGTCGCAACGACCCCAAGGACAAAGCTGAGGCCACCCTTGCCAAAGAACTCAACAATCTAGGATTCGCTCAAAGAATCACCGCCCCGACACGCACCAAAGGCTGCACCCTCGACTGGGTTGCAGACCACACATCGAGCACCAAAAAACTCTCACCCGCTCCTCCCTCACAAGCCAGAAGCTCCAAAAAAACTCACTGCAGACAATCTACGACCATACCTTAACATCCCAGCACTTGCCCACCCCTTCTCTGATGACCACAACACCCTAATGGATATCTACAAACATACTCTCTCCAATGCGATCAATGCCATAGTGCCGCTAGAAAACAAAAAAGAAATAAGTACTCTTCACTCAAACTCCTGGTTCACAGCAGAACTGCAATCCATGCGCTCTTGATAAAGAGAGGCATTAAAAAATTGGCAAACCAACCCATGCGGCATTACCAAGAATTCCTTCAACCTTATCTCCCACCAATATAAAGATGCCATCACCAAAGCTAAAGCCAACGCCTTTAACACCCGAATCACTAATGCAAATTTACAATCCAAGGAAATCTTTACAATATTTAAGGAACTTACATCTCCCCCTTAAAACCCCAACGAGATCATCAAAGATGAAGCATGGTGCGCTAGTATTGAAGCGGCCATGCTTAATAAAATTAATCTTCTGCAAAAAATAATTCAGGACCACTACAATGCCTTACCCGGTAATATAGAGATCAATCAGCCACAACCCACTCCTCCATCCAACAAGCCTCTCTTCTCCTTTAGAGACATCTTGGAACTTGAACTTAATAACATCCTTAAAAACGTAAAACCTTGAACATGTAAAGGGGACATATGTCCTCCAAAGCTCATCAAGGACTGTGCAGATAGCCTTGCTCCCCTACTGACAGCCTTCGTCAATGCCTCCTTCAGAACCGGCATCATTCCCGCCAGCCTCAAAGAGGCATGGGTCTGCCCCCTTCTCAAAAAGCCCACACTGGACCCCACCTGACCTAACAATTACCGCCCAATAACCATCGTGCCCTTCCTCCTCAAGATCCTGGATAAAGCTGCCCACTACCAAATCCAACAATTCCTTTAAGACCACTCTATCCTAGGTACTAGACAACCTGGCTTCCACCAAGGACACAGTAATGAAACTGCCTTAGTTGATTTAAAAAACTAGATCACACAAATCATGGGCAAAGGAAAACCAGCCCTCCTGCTACTTCTAGACCTCTCGGCTGTGTTCGATTTGGTGGACCACAAGACTCTCACATCACACCTCACCCAATCAGCAAACTTCTCCAAAGAAGCAGAGCTCTGGGTCACCTCCTTCCTGGAGGGTAGGGCCATGAAGGTCTTCTCCGACACTGCTAACGCAGCCCCCACCACCATCCACTGTGGAGTCTGACAGGGCTCCTGAACAGCGCCCACTCTATACAACCTGTTTACGAAAACCCCTCTTCGACAAACTTGATACCCTGGGTATCGCATACACCAACTATGCTGACAATACCCAGGTACCCATTCTACTCTCTGGAGTATACCACAAAGACGCTGAAGCTCTCGACACAATCTAGTCCACCATCCAGGCCTTGATGGCAGCCAACCGCCTCTGCCTCAATGGGGACAAGACCGAAAGCCTCATATTAGGTCAAAAACCACTCTAGCCAAACTCGACAAACTATACTCCAACTTCACCATTAATAAAACCATTATCCCCGTGTCTACCTCTGTGAAGACCTTAGGAGTCAACTTGGACTCTACCTTATACATGAGAAAGCAGGTCAGCGCCATCTCCTCCGCCTCAGCTTACACCACCAAACTCATGATATGATATGATATGATATGGCATTTGTAACGCGCCTATACACAAGTGTTTCAAGGCACGATAAGGCAGGGAGGGGGAACAAAGGGAAAGACAGACAACGATCCTACTAGGCCAGGTGTCATTCAGATCGCGCAAGTGCAAGGGTAGAGAGAAGGGAAAAAGTGCAAGGTGAAAGGGAGGGGGAAAGTGCAGTACAGGGTAAGTAGAATAATAATAAATAATATGGCCAGCTGGTGGCAAGTGCAAGGTAAGTGCAGATAAGTGCTGGGAAGGGGGCTGAAGGGAAACAGAGACAGTCGCGCAGTGCAGGGGTTGCCAAGGGAGGCAGTGCAAGTGGAGAGTGGCTGGGCCAAGGACCGAGATCGGTGAGAGTGGCCCAGTTGCAGATTCAGTGCAGTTTCAGTCAAGAATTAGCAAGGGAGAGGGGGAGAGAAAGCAGAAGCAAAGAGGAAGGTTTTGAGGAGCTTCCGGAACCAGAGATGGTTCTCCTCAAGTTTCAGGGAGGCAGGAAGGCTGTTCCAGAGGGAGGCCCCTGCCGCGGAGAGAGATCTACCCCCAGCTCGTTGCTTGGAGAAGCGGCTGACCCTGAGGGAGTTGGAGGCGGATGAGCGAAGAGCTCGAGAAGGAAGATATTTAGGAAGAGAGAGTTGAAGGTATTTAGGCCCCAGGCCCCAGAAGGCCTTGTGGACAATGCAGAGGGTTTTGAACTTAATCCTCACCGCCACTTGAAGCCAGTGTAGAGATTTCAGTCCTGGAAAGATACGGTCCCTGGGCTTGAGGCCAAGGACAAGTCTTGCAGTCCTGTTCTGGATAAGTTGCAGGGGGCGGAGTGTAGAGGCGGGCAGATTTAGATAGAGGCTGTTACAGTAGTCCAGCTTTGAGAGAACCAGGGCTCAGGAGACAGTGAGCTTCTGGGGCAAGGAGAGGAAAGGAAGAATACCTTTGAGGAGGTGCAGCTGGTAGTGTGACTTCTTAGAGACGTCAGAGATGTGAGGAGAGAAGGAGAGTGTGGAGTCAAAGATGACCCCGAAGGTTTTTTGCCTTGCAGATAGGAGCAGGAAGAGGGCCAAGAGAGGCCGGCCATAGAGATGCAGGGAAGGAGGGAGTGGGTGTGCCGATGAGTAGAATCTCAGTCTTACTGGCATTAAGGCAGAGGTCATTGGCGGCACACCATTCCTGGATAGCAGTCAGACAGTCAGAGATGAGGGAAGGAGAGGAGGCAGCCAAAGGTAGCCTGAAAATGAGCTGGGTATCATCCGCATAGCACTGAAAGTTGGGGCAGAGAGCGGCGATGCCGTGGGCAAGGAGTGCCAGATACTGGTTGAACAGCCAGGGAGAGAGGTTAGATCCCTGGGGGACACCACAGGTAGAGAAAAAGATGTCAGAGAGGAAGGACCCCAGTTGGACCTGGGAGGGTCGATTAGAGAGGAAAGAGGTCAGCCACGCCAGAGCCTGACCAATGATACCCAGGTTATCACGGAGACGGATGAGCAGGATGGCATGGTTGACAGTATCAAAGGCAGAAGAGAGATCGAGCAAAATGAGAACACACGGAGTGTTGGAGTCAAGGTTCAAGAGCAGATCCTCACGGATGTTCAGGAGAGCAGTTTCCATGCTTCTGGCAGCTCTGAAGCCAGACTGATGGTCATGAAGACTACCAACAGATTCAGCATGGAGATTTAGCTGGGAGATGGCCAGTTTCTCCAGAAGCTTGCCCAGGAAGGGAGTGATGGAGATTGGGTGATAGTTAGCCGGGCAGGAGGGGTCGGAGGAGGGTTTCTTGAGAAGAGGGTGCACAAGGGAGTGCTTAAGGGGGGTGGGAAGACTCCAGAGGCGAAGAAGTGGTTGCAAAAGTCAGCCAGGGCAGGAGCCAGGGAGTCGATGTGGTCCTTGATAGTTTTGGAGGAACAGGGGTGAACCTGTTTTGACGAGACTTTCATAGATCGGACTTGTCTGGAAACCTTGTCAGTAGAGAAAAGGGGAAAGGCAGAGAAGGAGGGAGGATGGGTGGCTGCAGAAGGGCCAGAGGAAGTGCAGGGAATAGAGGGAGGGAGGTCATAGGAGGAGAGTGAGGACAGGATGTCCTGAGTTTTAGAGATGAAGTGAGAGGCCAGTGCCGTGCAGAGGGCCTGGGAGGGGACAGGAGAGGTAGAGACTGCAGCAAGGTTGGCAAGCTCCTTGCAAATTTTAAAGAGTTCATAAATGCAATAAAGCCATACCTCTCCAAACTCAACTGTCTATCTGTAGCCAGAGCAACCATCTGTGCCAAACTGGACTACTGTAACACCCTCCTAGCAGGCACGTCTGTGAAGAACATCAACAGACTCCAAATCACACAGAACACTGCACTAAGAGCAGCAATCAGCATCGCAAAAAGAGACCACATCATCCCTGCCAGACAGGAAGCATGCTGGCTCCTAGTTAAAGAACGCATCCCATTCAAAATTCTCACTCTCACTCGCAAATGCTTCTACCGCACAGCACCTACATACTTATCCGAGACTATAACCAAATCTACCTCCACACGACAAGTCAGGGCTCACTACGCCAACAAAATACACACGCCCCACATAAACAAAGCTAGAGCTGGAGAGTTAGGATTCCCCCACATAGCCTCCAAGCTATGGAACTCCTTACCTGCTGACATCAGAGCCGAAAACTCCCTCCTCGCTTTCCGGAAAAAAACTAAAAACCACCCTCTTCACCTAATCACTATCTCTCTTCCCTTCTCCGGCTCTGTATTGTAAATCATGCACATGTCAATGCAACTGTAAATAAGTCAAATGTAAAGTAAAATGTACTGTAAATAAGAAAAAGTGATCTGAAACTAAGAAACATTTTCTGTAACCAGCGCCACAGGCTGCTGTGCGTTCAACAAATGTGAATAAATGAATAAATAAATAAATAAATGCATACATAAATAAATAAATATGTCTTAGCACTTGCACTATCTGAAATGTCGTCAGGCCGAGTATGATAGTTAATTTCCATCTTTACTGTTCATGGCCTGTAAGAATGTCATTCTATTTTGCCTTGTTCCCTCCCTTGCCTTGAAGTGCTTTGAAACACATTGTGTATAGGTGCTATATAAATAAACTATCATATCCTATCCTATTATAACACATACACCTCTTCAGTAGATGAATGAATGTACTGAGATATCTTAATGCTGAGTTGAATGTGTTGTCCCACTTCGATAACATTCACAGATGCATAGAAAACCATTTCCTCTTGCTAACCCCAACTCAGCCTCACCTGCCACCTCCCTTTCCCCAAATCTTTCCCTCCCTTCCTCAAGCCTTTTTAAGCTATTTTGTGTATGTGTTTTTCCAAGAAACATCCAGAATCTGCCTGAAATTCTACCAAACTTTGCTGCAGATTTCTGACTCTTAATGAAGATTTGGGCAGATTCAGGCTTAAAGAAAAATCTGCGGGAACCCACAAACCTACACGAATTGCAGTAGAAGATTTGTGGGATCCCACAGATGACATTTGTCAGGTCATGATGGATTAGATCATTGTACTTTGTGAGGAGAGTTCTGAGGTTATTGGGCCAAGAATGGATCATGTAGACATGTGTATTAATGTATGTGTGCGTATATATATTCAGTGAACAAAACAGACTGGTAAGGTGATCAGATTGAATGCAACAAAACCCCTGAAATTCCACAATCGCATTTCCAGCAAGTTCAAATTAACTATGCGTCCCTGTTGTGCTGCGTATGACCACAACGATTACTTCACAGATGGCATCACTGATGACATCACTGATTACATCATACATAGCATTGCGCCATGGTGGCATAGCTGGTGATGGCTTGTGCTTTATAAGTACCCATAACATAACATAACTTGACCTCACCGATGAGATCAATAATTATATCAAATGTGACATTACTAATTAAATAAGTTAGAATTTTTTGTTGACCTATTTTTAAACATATTTTATTTTATAACCCTTAACAATAACAACAACATGACATTAAACGATAAAATGATTCAGAAGTATGATATGATTACATGTGAGGATTACTTTGTAGGACCTTTCAACTTAAAAAGTTTAAAATAGAAATATATAATGTTATATAAATGTTTTGAATTCCATCTATTAGTAAACAATTACAATACTTCATTGCAGGGCAAATACCCAATTCTGCTAAATCTATTTCAGTTCTTTCAAACATAACATAATAAATATGTAGTAGTAAAAAAAATAAGAATAGATAAAAGTAGAACAATGTTTAATAGTAAGTGTCATGAGTAAGTGTTAGCCAGTAGTGGCTGATCTTGTGCTTAGCCGACTGGATTATTGTGATGCCTTTTTTTTGACTGATACACTGTCTCCAGGTATTGCAAAACATAACAGCTCAAATTGCTACAAACTTCCCCATGGTACTCATAGTTACTCATTGCACTGGCTTCCAGTGGCCAGGTGCATTGAATTCCAAGCTCTTTTCTTGGCTCATTGTGCTTTTTACCAGCAAGGTGCTGACTATCTCTGGGAAAAATTAATCCCTTATTGTCTTGGTCGCAACCTTCACTCTGTCAATGCCTTCCTGGTGGTGATGCCTAGATTCCGTCTTTCCCGAGTTGGAGGATGGTCATTTTCCACTGCCTTCGGTAAATTATGGAATGATCTGCCTCTTGCGCTCAGATGTACCCGTAACCACTTGAAATTCAGTTGTTTGCTTAAGACACTACACTTTTAGAATGGTGTAGGCTGCCTTCTGCAATGTGTCCTTGCGCCAAGATGCCCTTGGGCTAATGAGCGCTCTATAAAATTCAATAACATAATATAACATGAATATAGTCAATGTTCACATTTAAATTTACAAGTCACATTACTGTATTAACATTACATGAACACATTCTTTTCTAAATGACAAGTTTTATTAAAAAATGTGGTTAATATGCAAAATAAATCAGTGTCTTATACTGCATAATGAGAAAATAAATGAATATTAGAAAATAAATATTTAATTATGGACATAGCAATGCCATTAGTCATAATTTTAGTAATTTAAAAAAAAATACATATTTTTATTCTGATTTAACAGATTACCTCCCAAAGTACTTAAACACTTACATAGTATTCGTCTTTGTAAAACTGTCTGCATGTACTTACAATTGTATACGGCAAGTCACATTTAAAGAAATAAGGGCAGAATACATTACACTGAGTAATTATGAAATATGTACATAGATGTTGAAAAACAGAGTTGTCATATTTCAAAACGTAATTAATCAAACCATTAATGTCAGTGATGTCATGCATGCTGCAATTAGTGATGTCATCAGTGATGTCGACTTTGATGTCATCTTTGATGTCCTCATTATGGTCATACGCTGCACAACAAGGGGCACATAGTTAAGGTGGACTTGTTTGAAATATGATTGCTGAATTTCAGAGTTTTTGTTGCGTTAAATCTGATCACCTTAACACTCTCTTAATGATTTTTTTCACTGAATTTCAAAGGTTTCGTTGCTATGTATTTTTCATGTTAAATCTGATCTCCTTAACGCTATGCTAGCTAAAGTATTTTTCACTGAAATTCAAGAGTTTTCTTATACTATAGTTTCTTAAAGGTCTGACAGCCATGACCTTCGTCCGTGGCCACTGTACATGATGCACCAAATGGTTTCCTCAGGTCCACTAGCCATGGGCAGTGGCCATAGCCTTTGGATGTTGAACTGTACATGTTGCACCAATAGGATTTTTGGAGCCCTCTAGCCATGGCCTTTGGCCATGGACAGAGTACATGTTGCACCAATAGGTTTCTATGTGGCCCACTAGCCATGGCATGTCTGGCTGTGGCCACTGTATATGTTTTACCAATAGTTTTCTTTGGGGCCCTCTAGCCATGCCCACTGTACATGTTGCACCAATAGGTTTATTTGGGGCCCCTAGCCATGCCCCTGATGAGATCACTGCAGTTGTAAAATTACTTCTGTCCACTCTCTCCCCATTTCTGCAGTATTCCCCCAATAATGGCAACAAATGACACATACAATGGCATTGAACTACCCCGTATTACCCCAAAAATGCTTAAAATCCCAAACTCTTCCCTGTCCCCACAGGCACTCACCTAGTAACCCCCTCCTCTTTTCATGGTCCCTCCAATCCCCTCAATTGCTTCTTTCCTCCTTGTCCTTCTGCTGGCCATTACACCCTATCACTGTTTGGTTTGTGTGAAGCATTTTGGCTCTCCAATGTGGACTTGACTGAAATGCGAGTGCTGAATTTCAGGGGTTTTGTTGCATTAAATCTGATGACCTTAACTCTCTCTTAACAAATGGTTTTTCACTGAATTTCAAGCGTTTTGCGATATCTTAGTTTCCACAGTGTCCACTGGCCATGGCCTTCAGCTGTGGCCTCTGCACATGTTCTACCAATAGTTCGTTTTTTGGGCCCACTACCCATGGCCACTGGCCATGTCACACCATTACTTTGTTACCAAACACCCATGGCCCCCTGCCCAGTTGCTGTAGGCACTGCAGATGACCTCCTTATTCCCGTGTTAATTTCACAGTAATCATTTCCAATAACAGAAATTCCTGCGGTAGAATAGCGGTTTGCCGATTCCCGTGATAACAGGAAGAATTGTTCAGAATTAAAAAGTCTTCCATGTCCTCAAGAGGTGCTCAATTGGTGTCCATGTGTCCCGCTTTTTGTTTCTTTCCAGGTCCTATCACTCGCCCCATATCACTCATTGCTTCATTTGACATTTCTTTCTGAGCATGTCTTGTGGTGCGGCCACTGTAATCTCGTGAGATTCCAGCGATCTTCCCTGGTAAACCAAATATTTTCTACCTGTAACTAGGTCCCCAATCCACCCCCAAATCCCCAACTTCACATGGTGCCTTATTTCCCAACCTCTAGCCTGATGTGATTGCTAGTGTTATTGCTATTTATATAGCGCCTGCAGGCAGGCCATCTAAGTGCTGTGGTTCAAAGCGATCAGTGTTCCCATAGGAGTGACTACATATGCAGAAGAGTTTCGAGCATCTTTCTGAAGTCAAGAACATTATTACACTCTGTAAGGGTATGGGGGAGTTCCTTTCAAAGTTTGATGGCATCCCTTTTCCTCCTCCAAATAGAATTTAGAGTTCTTTAATTTGCAGCTTCTTCTGGTATTGGCACAGGAATTACTTGTATCGAGCAAAGAGGTGGCTTTTCATTTCTGAAAAGTCTCTCAGCATCTCTGCTGCAAAGCACAAACGCAGATATATAAATGTTTTATTTTATTATTTTTATTTTTTTATTTTTATTGAATATAGCTGAACGATTCAACTTTTTCAATATTTATACAAAATTCATTTAAACATCAACACAATAAATACATTTCAGAAAATTGAATTAAAATTACAGTAATAAAAGAGTATAAAGGAGAACAGAGAACAATGCATGTATATCAAAGGTAAGCAAACAAGAATTAAAGTGAAAAAGAAAACAATAAAAAAACATGGCTTAAACATATGCAAAAACAACACATTAACCCAATTTATAACATAAACAGTAAGTTAACACAATGTGTAGTCAAGTGGAATACTTGTACATCTCACAATAAGATCAATTATAATCATTTCCACTGATTTAAATGAAATAATGAGGAACTCCTATTTACAAACTAAAACCAATTGATTTGCATTGTCTCTGCGCAACCGATGAATATTCAACACCTAAGAGAGGCTAAAAAGGACATAACCTCTGTACTCCAATAAACAGCTGGCACTCCACAAGCTTGAAACCTTTATGCCTCCAAAACAATCTTAGATAATAGACTGTTTTAAGGAACAAGGGGTACCCTGTTCTCTGTCAAATATTTTTTAAAGTACTGGATGAATTTTCCCCAAACCAGTCAAGGAAATTAAGTCAATGATTTGTACCCAAATTGTTTCCTATTTGGTCCAAATCTGCCCAAGGGTGTTTGTGCTACAGCTGTTCATTAACTGCACCTTTTCTCTATAGGAAAATGAATGTGAGTAGGCTGAAAACAATTTTATGTATTCTTAATAATGTTTTCATTTTTTAGCAACTTAAGCACTTTTTCTCTATTGGAGGAAGAATGGGCTGAAAACTGTGAAACTGTGGCATTTTCTTTTGTTCATAGCATTTTGATTTCACAATGTGTTTTTCCCCAAAATGTGTAGTTTGCTATGCCCTTGACCGACTTCTTTGTTTGAGACATGTCAAACAAAACACATCTACACAGCAAGTCAAAAGCTATAAGCAATGGAATTTTTGGGGAACAATTGCTTCTTTTCCATTTGTGAAATGCCTCTCAGCCTCTCTGTTTCAAAGCATCATGGGAGATTTAGCTAAGATTTTGGGAGAAGGGGGCAACCCTTCTCCGTCAAATATTTAAGAAACTATTGGACGCAATAACCCCAGAACTCCCGCCCCACTCCCCAGGAAATTGAGTCAATGCTTCGTGATCAAGTTGTTTCATACCTGGTCCAATTCCCTTTAGTGGTTTAGGCTGTGTGATTAGCAAAAATGTGACCTTTTCTCTATGCAAAAATGAATGGGCACTTGGCTGAAAACAGCGTTTTCTAAACTTTCATAATAACTTTTCATTTTTTAACAGATCTTTCCCAAACTTCACAGTCTGGCGTGCCTGTGACAGCAATTTTGTTTGCAAAATTTCAACCACATGCATCACTTGAGTCAAAAGTTATTAGCAATTCATTGTTTTTAGGTTTCCTATGGAACTTGCTACCCACTTTAACTATAGTGCGGCGACTGCCATTTAATCTGACGAAGCCCGTCTAGGGTGAAATACATTATCTGTACTGTCAAGTTTTGTCCACAATGGAACCAATAAAGAAGAGATGTAACATTTGAGGGGGTCGGAGTATCTTTTGAACTAGTGCAACTTTTGTTTTTTCCCTGAATTTCAAGGGTTATGTTATTCCATAGATTTTTAGAACAATACCAGTCACAAGCCATGGCCTTCAGACTAACAGACTACTGTTTTGCCATGGCCGGTGGGCATGACCACTCTATATTTTAAAGCACTTGCAACCCATCGCACAAAGATGTTCATCAATCACAAACTGATTTTGACCTGTTTTGACAGTGGCATTGTTATGTATGAAAGATTTCAGCCTTTGAGAACTACTATGTTTTTAGGTAATTACAATGAATATAAATTATTTGCCATGGACCACACACTTTATTTATGCAGCATGCTTCAAGCCCCTTGTTTTATGGTCGGTCTCTCCCAACTAACCCCATTTAAGCAGCACAGAAAAGGGAAAAAAGTTGATTGCCTGCAAGAATATCATATACCAAATTACTTTTGCCCCTATATCAAAAATCAAAAGCTGGCACCCATGAATGTACTCACAGTAAATCAACATATATCTTAACATGAAATATATAAATGCAGTTCATTTGACCTTCACCTTAGAAGAAAGTGCATCTATCTGAGTGCACTATTGAGTGCTGTTCGCTGGCCGCAGACCATGAGCCGACAAGTTCAACTGTATTAACATTAACTGATACACTATTTCTTCTGGAAAATCATCAAAGTGTCTGTGTGGCCACACACCCTTTCCCAGAAAGCAGGATATAAATAGCGGGCACATGCATATATCGAGTGATGTTCACTGTTTGCTGTGTGCTGCAGGTTGCAGGTAAGGGGTTGGGATTTGCCGTATATGGCGACTTGCTGCGCATGAAAAGAAGGCACTCAGTCGATGTTTATAGAGACCGTGTACCACTTACTCTTGCCTAGAAGGTTTGACCTTTTGTTACTCCTTCCCTGCCCGGCCCTCCTGTTTTCCTCCCTCTCTGTTTTTCTCGCTGAAAAGCTGAAACTACCTAGTAAAAGAAACAACATGGGCCCTAAACTCTGGTCGCATAACATGAAAAGGAAAAGGAGAGATCGGACCCAACCTGCACACCCCCCAATCTGTGCACAAAGGGAAAAAGGGGAATGGTGATTAGAGGTTCTAGGAGTTTGGAAAATGAAAAATGTGCACTAGAACAACCGGAAATATATAACTCTTGACAGTTAGGGAAGATAGATAGAAGGAAGAAGTTGTTGGGGGTTTAAATGAGGGTGGTGCCATTGAGTTGTAAACAAGAGGGTGTGATGAAATTATTGAGGTATTAAATGAGGGAGTCCCTACCACGCCTATCAACAGCTCTATGATTGATAACAATTCACTACTAATCATTTGCCACAAATTTAGGAGTCAGTCACTGGGAATAAAGGCAGCAGTTGTTCATGGATTGACAGACAAAAGTATGGAGCAGCTGGAAAATATAGACAATGTTACTGGAACTAATTTATCTGGGACACCGGATTTGGAAGAAATAGCACAGGAGGATTTGAGTGCAGAGGAGGATAACTCCTGGGAAGACACTAAAAAGACGTGCGAAGGACCCATAAACACGGCTAGTAAATTAGAGGCCATAGCAGCCCTCTGCTCCAGTCTCATGAAAGAACATAGAGAGCTGAACACTTTGGTGGCAACGATTGTGGATAATGAGGAACATAATAGTAGAAGAGTGGAAGAGTGCATTGTGGGATATGTGATTCAGCAGAGTAAAACAGAAGACGATTTGAGCAATTTCGGCTCAGCAATAGCATAGGATGAGGATGGGGCCTTGATCGAAATAGTAGAACATGAATTACTCATCATTGGTGAGAGCGTAAATGTGGTTGATAACTCAGAAGATGAACAAGGCACAACGTATGGGAGTAAAAAACGCACTTGCTGAAAATAAAATAATAAAAAGTGGGCAAAGAAAAAGTGTAAACTAGGAAATATAGAAAAAAAGCCCTAAGTAGAATTAATAGGGCCTCATTAGCAGAGATAAAGAATATGGGTGTTATATGTGAAGCCAAAGATATTATTTAAAAGAGGCAAATGATAATTAGACTGCCACAAGGAAAACGAATGAACATGGCCTGATGGAAAATGGTTGAATGGGGTGGAGGGCGAATGGAACAAGAATGATGCTGTAATAGAAATGCCCTGCGAGGAAAGATCAAGAGAGATGGTCAATGCATATTGTGATAAAGCCTCAATTATCAAGAGTGAATGGGAGGAATTATGTGGTGAATTTGATGCAATGATTCCACCAAACCTGGGAAGGGGTGGGAAATCTAATCACTCCCAGGCACAAATAACTAATGGAATAATATGGTTGGAATTGTTCTAGAATTGGTGTTTCCTGTACTTAAACACAGTGAGTACAGATGTACAAGAAACCATGTGGACAAATGGGAAAGTGAATTACCAAGTGGATTATATGTTTGGCATGGAAGGCATACGAGCTCAGTTGAAACATTTGGAGCATATTTTGATTTTTTGAGGTTCAGGGGAGGAAAAATGGCCCTGGCACAGAACCACCAATACAAATATGCACAAAAAAGAGGATCCAAAGTTGGAACCCGCCCGTCCACTGCACACTGTCAAATCCTGTCATATGATGGTTAAATAAACAGTTCTAAATTATTAAAAGAGAGATTTTTTAGTTTATGATTAAAAAACACAGAACCATATTGTCAACAAGCATGTACAAAAAATCCAGTATGAACGGCTGACGCGTTTCGAGATTATTCTCTCTTCTTTTTGAGCCAAAATGAACTGTGGACAGATAATGCCTAGAGAGAGAGATGCTGTAAGCACGTCTATCAACTTAAACATGTTTATAACGCAAATCAAGCACCAGTCAAAACATTTTCATAATGCCTACATTAAATACCACTACGATATCTGGATCTTACACTCCCAATGACTGGTTTCACGGATATCTAAACTTCATACCCGGCTCACATAGAGCGAGACTCAATTATAGACTAAGAATAGAGAGGCATGAGTTCAACTATTTAGGTGTACCTCTGCCCTCCTTCATGCCTGTTCACCCAATTCAATGTAACTCTAAGCAATATATCAGATAAGGATTACAATCAGAATCTTTACAAATTATTTGGATGTACCTTAAGTCTGTCTTGCGATGCTCCTTACATCAAAGGTAATCCTTGTGTGGTAAACAATGGTAAAACTGTCTTAGAGTTTGTGATCCTAAGAAAAACTGAGAAGGGAGCCTACATTTAATACTACAAAATGTCTCTTGGTCGCTGGACAGGGACCTTAAGTTGGTGTGAGGTCACAAAATATTTAAAGTAAACTCACTGTAACCACGGTGCTCTGAATCACATATATTGAAATTGGTGACTGTTCTTCAACCTTCAATCAATGTTTCCTCATGTCTCTAATCACTGAGGGAATGCTGGCACATACTCTTCTCTATCGGAACCTTTGCTTGATTCCTTTAAGATAATGGTCTTAAATCACTAGTAATCTTGTGGACCCACTTCCATGCGAACCCTAAATATATATTCAATGTTCGCCCAACTCACCACGAGAGAGTGGTAAATCACTACAAGGTGCCCTCTGGTGTCCGATCGGTTTGTGAAATTTGAATGAAGATTCTATGCAGCTGAAAACTGGAGATTGTGCCGCCGTATGTTTTCAGAACTGCAAAAAAGGCACAAAATGTTGCCTATTGCCTCTAATAGTGATCGATATAGTTGTGGATAAAAGAATATTTATAAAACGTGTTATGTTTTACCTGCGCTCTGACCGACTCAGCAAGTCCGTGTAGCGCGTGTTCCTCTCAGCGATGGTTGACAAGGAGATAATGAAGCATGCTGTCCATTCAGTGCGCGCCCTCTCATTATCATGGGTTTACGAAGCCCCTGCCGCACGTGCTGCTTTATGCGTCGGTTACTAGGTAGATGGCTAACCATGCTGTGTGTGCACAGCGTGTGCCCCTCTCACTCTATAGGCAAATAATATGGTGTCGCTCGAAATAGACAACAGACTACCTTCCTAAAGGAATAGCTACATACAAAGCCTATCTATATAGACAGAAAAAAGCAATAAACTGTTAAGAAAGTGAAATAGTGAGGAGTGGGCAAAATAATGAGTGATGTGAAATAGTAAAAAAAGTAAGAAAGAAATATATTTGGAAAAAACTGTTTATTGTGGAGTTAACAGATCCACAATCGTAGTGTTATGTGGTGAATATGGCGATTAAACTGTCACTGAACGACCAATCAAAAGTTCCTGGTGACAGAACTCTAATAGTTCTTTCAGAATCCATGTTAAAACATTCTCGAGGGGTATTCAACCACCTCTGTTTATCCTTCAGATCAAAACCATAGATGCATTTCTTTCAATACGTGCACTTATAGCACTTCATCAATGGTCAGGTGAGGAGGTGAGACCAATCTAGTTATCTAGGCCACTAGGATTTGGTAAACTAGAGATAACATTATCATGTACAAAGAGGTGTCAACCAGGGTCGGTAAGTCATCAAATGTTGTGTAGGTGTATAGAAGAAACCTTTTTTCCAAAGACAACATTATTGTGTATTATTACATTGGGCCTCATTACGACCCAGGCGGTAAGTTACCGCCTGGGCCGTGACTTTACCACCATGGCGTAAACTACGTTTACGCCATGGTGGTTGGCGGACTTACCGCCCCATTCCGACCTAGGCGGGGCGGTAAGTCCCCAATCCCCATTTACCCTTCCCCATTCCCATTTTTGCCCCATAGGGCATAATGGGAGTGGGGAAGGCGTTAATTACGCCACCGTAAATTACGGTGGCGTAATTAACTCCATGGTCCCTTAGCGCCATGGATTTTAACACCTGCTAAAAGCAGGTGTTAAAAGCACCATGGCGCTAGGGGACCTCGTAATCAGGCGGTAAGGGTCGGCGCTGTTAACGCTGCCGTAAACCCCTTACCGCCTGAGTTGTAATGAGGCCCATTAACAGTTGAGTTGTTATTACATTTGACTTAAAGCATAATATCAGTAAGTCACCAGTTCTTAAATAAAGCATTTGAGTGAGAATTCCTCATTCAGTCCCCTTGGGAGTAGTGTATCCAATATTACTCTTTACAGGATAAAATTGACTGATATCTCCACCCCTGTGTGTTTTTTTCACAATTTCTAAGATCTGAAATTTAAGTTGAGCTACAGTGTGGTTATTTTCCATAAAGTGTCTTGCAAGTGCTGATTTCATGCTCTTGCATCTAATGTTTGATTTGTGTTCCGTCAGTCTTTCCTTTCCGGGTCTTGTAGTTTGACCCACGTACAGCTTACCACAGGGGCATTTAATGGAGTCATTGACCCCTGTTGTAAGGCAAGTTGCAAAGTCTCTCAGTTTTATTTTCTTACCCGTATGGGGATGTGAGATTGTATCATCTTTAACCACGTTGTAACAGTGGGAGCAGCTCAAACAAGGAACTGTTCCCTTCTTTCTTGTTTTTAACAAAAGTTGTTTTTCCTTAGGAGGTCTCTCTGCTCTTACCAATGTGTCTCTTAGGTTGCGGCCACGTTTGAAGGGCATCATTGGTGCCTTTGGAAATAACTCATGGAGGACGGGATCATTCTGTAGTATCCCCCAACATTTTTCTGATGGTTTTCCCCACTTGGAAACTCTGTTGTGAGTACTTGGAGATGTACAGTAGCGGGGGATCCTTGTTCTTTTCTCTAGTTGTGAGGAGATGGTCTTTACTGATTAGATCTGATCTTTGTTTAGCCTCATTAAGAACTGATTCCGGGTAACCCCTTGTTTCAAATGTATCCATCAATTTAGAACATTCCATGTCCAGTCCTGCAGGGTCCGAGATAATTCGTTTCAGTCTTAGGATCCTACTAAAAGGTCGACTTTTCAACATGGATCTCAGATGGAAGCTTGTGAAATGTAAAATATTATTAACATCCGTTGGTTTATGGTAAACGGTGGGCACAATCTGACAATCTCGGATTTCTAAACTCACATCCAGGAAGTGCAAGGAAGGTTTTCCAGTCTCCATGGTGAACTTGATTGTTTGATGTACCGAGTTGAGATAATTGAAGAATGAATTGAGTTCTTCGGAAGTGCCACACCAGATGCCAAAAAAAGCAATCTATGAAGCATTTCCACATCAGGATCCTGCATGACCATTCTGCATGGTCCAGTACATACTGGTGCTCAAATGTATACATAAATATATTTGCATAGACTGGGGCCATCAAAGAGCCCAGAGAAGTACCTGTGGCTTGTAAATAATATTTGCCTTGAAATCTGAAATAGTTGTTATATAATATCAGAGTAAGAAGTTTCAAGATAAAGTATGAATTCCCTCTTGTTGCTAATGAATTAAGTAGAAGCCATTCCACTGCTTCAATGCCTTCATTGTGTTGAATGGACGTGAACAGGCTGCACACGTCCATGCTAAACAAGATGCAATCTGTGCTCAAAACTGTGATGTCTTTGATACAGTTAAAAAAATCAGTTGTATCTCTAAGATACGTTGCGATCTCCTGGACCAATGGTTGGAATGACCGATCGACATATATGGCTAACGGGTCAAATATACTGTCTCACCCTGCCACTATAGGTCTCAGTGGTGGATTAGTCTGGTTCTTATGTATCTTTGGAGGACCATAAAACACTGGAGTAATAGGATGTCGGTTGATCAAAAATTCACTTGTTTTTACGTTAATCTATTCGTTGTTAAGAGCCTCTTCAACAGTCCTCTCTATGAGTGCTTTTATCCTATGGACCGGGTCGCCGTCCAGTTTAATATAGGTGGTTTCATCATTCAGTAGTTCAAGGCACTTCTTAGTGTAATCTTTGGTGTCCATGACAACAATGAATCCCCCCTTGTCAGCTGGCTTGATGGTCAGATCCTCACCCTTGACAAGTGTTTCAATTTGGTCTAGTTGACAATTCTTCACATTCAGCTGAGTTGTTTTCTGGAAATTGATTCTCTCTAAATTAGCGATTACATTCTTTTCAAATAAATTGAGGATGGAATTCTGTATATGAGGGTCAAAATTCCAACATTCAATCGCCTAAGTGTGTGGATTCCATGTCTATATCGGTTTCAAAGACAATTATAAGTCTAAGTTTCCTCAGTAGCCTATGCAGGCAGACCTTCTCCTCGAACAATGTTGTCTTGCTGATGGGGACAAATGATAGTCCACGGTTCAATATATCCAATTGACCGCTCGTAAGGTTCTTGCTGGAAATGTTGACAACCAAGTTCTTGCTCACTTGCTTTTTCTTTTCTGAGCTCCTTTTCCCTCTCCTCGTTTTTTTCTTGATTTGTCTTGTATCCTTAAAAAAACACCCGTTCCACTGGAGCCTGGTGATGCTGGGGGTCCCGCAGGGCTCCTGGACTTTGTAACCTCAGTTTCAACCTGTCTGTTGCTTGTATCTGTGGGTTGCCGTCTATCTTCCAGTTGAATGGGATCACCAATGCTACTATTACTGCTGTCACTACCAGAGTTCGATGTATTTGGATGGTCGGGTTTCCCTTTGTTTTGATTGCGATGATGATAGTACTCTTGCCAACTGTACACAATGGGTCTCATTACGAGTCTGGCGGTAACCGTGGCGGTAAAACCGCCTGGCTACCGCCAGACTCATATTACCATTCCGCCTCCGTGACTCCCTGAATTACCAGGCATTACAGCCCCGGTGTCCCGGGAGTCACGGAGGCGGAATGGTGTTAATACCCATACCCATTGAGTCCCATAGGACTCAATGGGGAAGTGGAACCACCGGCACCATCTCGTGATGGTGCTGGTGTTTCCACGTCCGCCTGCAGGAGGGAGGTGTTCAACCCGCCCGGTCAGACCTGGCTGGAAGATCACCGCCCACTTGCAGGACTCTGGATCGGGCGGTCCGGAATTAACAGTGGTGGCGGGTTTACCGCCACTGTTAATTCCGGACCGCCCAACCCGTAATGAGGCCCAATGTCTTTTAAATAGTCAAAGTTGTCCCTCTTGAATTTCCTGGGCTACCTTTGCTCACACTCAATTTTATACCGTGCCAATTTAGAGTTGATATCTATCAAGAGTTGTGATAGTTCCTCTGATGATTTAAATTCACTCAGTTCACAACATCTTATTGAGGAGGATAATACGGATGTTAATGTTATACCGGTTGAGGAATGGGTAGAGTATGTCAGCCAACTATATTATGAGAAGCATAAAGAACATTGGCTTCACATGGAGCTGTGGGGGAATATCTATCCAGAGCCGCCATTTGACTAGGCAGTTATCTTAAGGGTCATTAACAAAATGAATGCATCTAGAGCCCGGGGGCCCGATGGGTTAGCTAATTCTGTCATTAAATGTAACCCTGTTAAGTGGGCACATGATATGATATGATATGATATGACATTTGTAACGCGCCTATACACAAGTGTTTCAAGGCGCGACGAGGCAGGGAGGGGGGAACAAGGGGAAGACAGACAACGATCCTACTAGGCCAGGTGTCATTCAAACCGCGCAAGTGCAGGGGTAGGGGGAAGGGAAAAGTGCAAGGGGAAGGGGAGGGGGGAAGTGCAGTACAAGTAAGTAGAATAAGTAAATAAATAGGGCCAGCTGGTGGCAAGTGCAAGGTAAGTGCAGACAAGTGCTGGGAAAGGGGGGGCTGTAGGGATACAGAGACAGTCCCTCAGTGCATGGGTTGCCAGGGAAGCAGTGCAAGAGGAGAGTGGCTGGGACCAGGACCGAGGTCGGTGAGAGTGGCCCAGTTGCAGATTCGGTGCAGATTCAGTCGAGACTTTAGCAGGGGAGAGAGAAAGCAGAAGCAAAGAGGAAGGTTTTGAGGTGCTTCCGGAACCGGAGATGGTTCTCCTCAAGTTTCAGGGAGGCAGGAAGGCTGTTCCAGAGGGAGGCCCCTGCCACGGTGAGAGATCGACCCCCGACTCGTTGCTTCGAGAAGCGGCTGACCCTGAGGGAGTTGGAGATGGATGAGCGAAGGGCTCGGGAAGGAAGATATTTAGGAAGAGCGAGTTGAAGGTATTTAGGCCCCAGGCCCCAGAAGGCCTTGTGGACAATGCAGAGGGTTTTGAACTTAATCCTCGCAGCCACTGGGAGCCAGTGTAGAGATTTCAGTCCTGGAGAGATACGGTCCCTGGGCTTGAGGCCAAGGACAAGTCTCGCAGTTCTGTTCTGGATGAGTTGCAGGGGGCGGAGAGTGGAGGCAGGCAGATTAAGATAGAGGCTGTTACAGTAGTCCAGCTTCGATAGAAGCAGGGCTCGGGAGACAGTGAGCTTCTGGGGGAAGGAGAGGAAGGGAAGAATACCACTGAGGAGGTGCAGCTGGTAGTGTGACTTCTTAGAGACGTCAGATATATGAGGAGAGAAGGAGAGTGTGGAGTCGAAGATGACCCCGAGGTTTTTTGCCTTGCAGGTAGGAGCAGGAGGAGGGCCAAGCGAGGATGGCCAGAGAGCTACAGGGAAGGAGGGAGTGGGTGTGCCGATGAGTAGAATCTCAGTCTTACTAGCATTAAGGCAGAGGTCATTGGCGGCACACCATTCCTGGATAGCAGACAGACAGTCAGAGATGAGGGAAGGAAAGGAGGCAGCCGAAGGTAGCCTGAAAATGAGCTGGGTATCATCCGCATAGCACTGAAAGTAGGGGTAGAGAGCGGCGATGCGGTGGGCAAGGAGTGCCAGATACTGGTTGAACAGCCAGGGAGAGAGATTAGATCCCTGGGGAACACCACAGGTGGAGAAAAAGATGTCAGAGAGGAAGGAACCAAGTTGGACCTGGGAAGGTCGATTGGAAAGGAAAGAGGTCAGCCACACCAGAGCCTGACCAGTGCTACCCAGGTCATCACGGAGACGGTTGAGCAGGATGGCATGGTTGACAGTGTCAAAGGCAGAAGAGAGATCGAGCAGAATGAGAACACACGGAGTGTTGGAGTCGAGGCTCAAGAGCAGGTCCTCACGGATGTTCAGGAGAGCAGTTTCCGTGCTTCTGGCCGCTCTGAAGCCAGATTGATGGTCATGGAGACTACCAACAGTTTCAGCATGGAGGTTAAGCTGGGAGATGGCCAGTTTCTCCAGGAGCTTGCCCAGGAAGGGAGTGATGGAGATTGGGCGATAGTTAGCCGGGCAGGAGGGGTCGGAGGAGGGTTTCTTAAGAAGAGGGTGCACAAGGGAGTGCTTGAGGGGGGATGGGAAGACTCCAGAGGCGAAGGAGTGGTTGCAAAAGTCAGCCAGGGCAGGAGCCAGGGAGTCGATGTGGTCCTTGATAGTTTTGGAGGAACAGGGGTGAACCTGTTTAGACGAGACTTTCATAGATCGGACTTGTTGGAAACCTCATCAGCAGAAAAAAGTGGAAAGGCAGAGAAGGAGGGAGGAGAGGTGGCTGCAGAAGGGCCAGAGGAAGAGTCGGGAAGAGAGGGAGGGAGGTGATAGGAGGAGAGTGAGGACAGGATGTCCTGAGGTTTTGAGATGAAGTGAGAGGCCAGTGCAGTCCAGAGGGCCTGGGAGGGGACAGGAGAGGTAGAGACTGCAGCAGGGTTGCGAGCTCCTTGCAGATTTTAAAGAGTTCAGCCGAGTTGTTGGATGCCACAGAGATGCGGGCTTGGATAAGGGCTCTATTTTTGGTGAGAACGGAGAGACGGTATTGCCTTTGGAGCAGGCGGCATGCCAGTTTATCAGAGGATGAACATGAAGCACGCCATTTCCTCTCAGCCACCCTGCACTTGCGTTTTAGGGTGACGAGATCCGAGTCATACCAGGAGTTACATTTGGCTTTGGGCTTCAGGCGGATTCTCATGACAGGTGCAAGGATATCAAGAGTATCAGATATAGCAGAGTGGAGCATGGAGAGGGCTGTGTCAGCGAAGGGGGGTGAGGGGGGTGAGAAGGTGGCAGCGAAAGCCTCAACTGACACGCGCTTCATGGGTCGGATGACCGAGAAGGTGGGTGGCAATGATGAGGGTGGCTTTGCCTGTGGGGTAGGGAGGGTGAGGTGGGAGGTTAGGAGAAAGTGATCACTCCAGGAGAGAGGAGTGGAGAGAGGGACAGAGAGGGGAAGGTCAGAAGAGATCAGAGCATCAAGAGTGTGCCCTGCAGAATGAGTAGGCCCAGACGGGAGAATAGAGAGTGAGAGAGAGTCGCAGAGGTCACGAAAGAGTCCAGTGGGGGGACAGGAGGCATCAAGGTAGATGTTGAAGTCACCAAGAAAGAGGAGTTGAGTGGTTGAGGACCAGAGTGAGGAGGAGAGGTCAGCCCACTCAGAGAGGAAGGAGGAAATTTGACCAGGTGGCCGATAGATAGTAGCCACAGTAAGGGAATGGCTAGGAGAGAGAGAGAGTCGGCAGACAAGACATTCAAAAGAGGAGTAGGTCTGCGTAGGAGTGACAGTGGCATGAATCCACTCAGGGAAGATAAGGGCAACACCCCCACCTGCACGGTTGGGCCTGGGCACGGAGAAGATCTTGTAACCGTCAGGTAGGAGTGTGTCAAAGCTGGTGACAGAGCTGGCTGTGAACCATGTCTCAGTGAGACCGAGGACGTCAAGGTCCAGTTCCTCAAGAAGGCGACAGATATCAGAGGAATGCTTGATGGCAGAGCGAGAGTTAAGAGTGGCAATGTGGAGAAGGTTGCCAGCCTTGAAGGACTTCCGGGGGGGGTACAGATCAGAGGTACGCCCTGCGGAGGTGTAGAAGAAGGAGGTGAAGAAGGAGCACGAGAGGGGACAGGGAGGGAGGGTAGAGGCAAGGTAGCCGAGGACAGAGGAGGGGGGACAGCGGGAGAGGAAAGGAAGTTGATGAGGCGAGGGAAGCGTCTATCAAAGAGGTGAAGGTTGGCCTGAGGACCTTGGACCAAGACGGTCCCATTAGCATAGACATTAATGATGGCCTTAGAGGAGCGGAAGGGGGCCAGGAGGACATCCCAACTGGTGCCACCATTAATGGGAGAAGAGGAGAAAGGAGAGAGCACAGAGACCATATGAAGGGTCCATAGGTCAGGCGAAGGCACAAAAAAGAGGATGTCAGTAAGAGTTTCCTTGGAGCAGGCACTGGTATAGGTGTCAGCGATATGGAGGCCTGGGTTGGAGACCAGGATGTCCTTTTTAAACTTTTTCCTACCAGATTTAGTGAGGAGAGCAGGATAGTCGATGGAGAAGCAGTTAGAGAAGATAGGCGAGATAGAGAGCACCATGGAGTAGGAGGGAGTGGGGGGGGAGACAGACGATGCGAGAGCCCGCAGACAGGAATAGAGCAGCAGGCACAGGTTTACCACAGTTCAGAACAACAACAGTAATGCGTATTAGGTACACAGTGGAGAGCCCACCTAAGTTTGAGAATCCTGCGAGGGGATCCTCCTTTTGACAATGTTCATTAATATCTGGCGTAGTGTGGTAATCCCAGACTTCTGGAGGAAAGCCATACTGGTACCCATCTTTAAGAAGGGTGTGAGAACTGCCCCGGGTAATTACCGGTTGCTGGCAACGACGGATAACAGTTGTAGGATCTTTTGCACTCTCCTGCTGAAAATGATCAATTTATGGAGTAGTGAAAAGAGCTTACCTTCTTTCCAGCAAACTGGTTTTAGGCCAGGCCTTAGTACCGTGGACAACATGATCACTCTGAATTACGGTGTCTCTGCTATGATGGGAAAAAAGGGACCAACCTGCATGTTTGCTTCATTGACTACCCTAGAGCATTTGATTGTGTTCATAGGGATATGCTCTGGAGTAAGATGTTGAATTGGGGCATATACCGCATAGTTTTAAATTTTCTTAAAGCTATGTACTCTGGCACGACTGTAAACATCTGTTTGGATAATGGTGCCATTATTACCCCCCCAGTCATTACGAATATGGGCTTGAAACAAGGCTGCGTAGCATCCCTGGTACTATACAACCTATATGTAGCCGACATGAAGGATGGTCTTGACTTAGTTCAGGGATATCTTCCTAAAATTGGTATTGTAAACATAAGTTGGATGACATATGTTGATGACACCATTACAAAACACCTGCTGGGCTGCAGAGAATTTTAAATGCACTGCAGCTATTTGCCAAGAATAATAACCTGTGTATTAACGCCAACAAAAGAATGTAATGATAATAGGGTCACGAGTGAATATGAATAAAAAGTATAGATTTAATTGGATTCAATTGGAAAATAAACAATGAGGCCTCCCCATATTTAACAGACCTAAAATAACTTTCTATGAAAACACACTTTTAAGGATAAGTTGACAAGAAAATTTAATGTCATTAGACATTAGGGGAATATTCTATGGAGGGTTTTCTCGAAGTTCATAAAAGCAGTATCCTTCCAGGGATACTGTATGCTCTGGAAACATTAGACGCCAAATACATGACATGGTTTGACAGAATGGAGGGTAAATCATGGTGATCAGTGTTAAGACTTCCAAGTGCTGGGCCAGTTCAAGCCATAAGAAATGAATTAGGCTTCGTATCCCTAACCACATTATGGAAATGATGCTGCAGCAAACTTTACATAAACATAAAACTGCTGCAGCGCAACCAGGATAGCCTTCTGCGTGTCATTGCCATGGATATAGAGAATAACACCAGCCGAAATGAGCTTATGAAAAATCTGAGACTGACGGTGGTATCTTTATTTCATGATATCAGCCTGCCTATGCATGGCAATGAAATGGAGGCCATTGATATACAGAAAGGACAAAAAAAGGCAATGGAGTGGGACATAGCCAATAACCTAGCAATACTGTGCTCTATGAAGCGGTATGCCCAATATAAGATGAGATTCGAGATAGCGAAACCAAGGGGATACTTAACAATAATTTGTAATCACGAATTCCTTCGATTTAGATTACTTCTTCGATTTAATATATTACAGTTTTATGAGTATGTGGGGGCATGGACCTCTGTCCCATGTCAAGAAAGAGTGTGTCGGTTATGTAGGGAAAAAGTGGAAATGAGTAGACATGTATTAACAGACTGTAGCTGTTTACAAGAATATTACACAGGGGTTATGGGCACATGGTTAGTGATCAGAGAATGGTTCCCACTGACCAATTCTGGTCCATCATCTACACAGCAGACACATTGGTGTATGTAAGAGATGCATATCATATTTGGAATAGAATATTTGTTTTGATGCCCAAAACTATAAAAGGATGAATCATACCATAGCTATGCATTAACCCAATTAGATAGGAGCCTCCTCTTGATTGTCCTTTTGAAACAAAAAAAATAGTAAATGGCTGGAAATAGCTTAGTGCCTTTTTTGAGTTCAAACAGGTTTTAATTACATCAGGAGGATTTTAAGAAATATTTTAAGAAATGTTTTAAGGATTGTTGTGCTAATTTTGAAATATGATATGATATGTATGGAATTTGTAATGTTATGATTGTAATGAATGTATCTGTTGATATGAAAAGTGTATAAGGTTTTAATTAACCAATTGCACTATAAACTAAATATAAATAAAATAAAAAAGAAAGCGTGAAATACAAAATAGCACTGGATGTTTACACAAAAGTAATGAACACCAGAAAAATAATCTGAGAGAGTAAATGTTCCAATAAATATGCTGGCTTGCCTTTTAAACCCAGCAATCTATCATGAAATATTCCCTTGTAAAGAAAATTCCAATATGAAACAAGTGCTTGTGGACTTGTGGGTAAGGGTCTGCACTGGGAATATGACAACCTTAGTAAAATCCTGGTAACCAAGCCAAATACTTAAGGAAGTTTGCCAACCTCCAAAAATTCCACGGGGTTACGTTCTCCCTCTGAAGAAAAGTCATGCTGTGCACCTACATGTGGATTAGTTGCAGGGGGTGAAGAATAGAGTTAGGCAGATTGAGAAAGAGTCAGTTGCAGTTGTCCAGCCTGGAGAGACACAGGGCTCTGGAGACAGTGAGCTTCTTGGGGAAAGTGAGAAAATGTAGACTACCTCTGAGGAGGTGAAGCTGGAAGTGGGCCTTCTTGGCAAGGCCAGTGATGTGAAGAGAGAAGAAGAGTGTGGAGTTGAGGGCCCAAGGAGGGCAGCCAGCGTGAGAGAGGGGAAGCAGAAGCAGGAGTCCCAATGAGAAGGATCTCCAGCTTACTGGCATTAAGGCATAGATTGTTGGAGGTGCACATATCCTGAATCACGAAAAGATAGTCAGGGATGAACCAGGAACGAGAGGAGGCTGAGGAAAGCCTGAAAGAGAGCTGAGCGCCATCCACATAACACTGACATTTAGAAGAGAAGGTGGAGATCAGGTGGGCCAAAGGGGCCAGATAGGCTTTGAAGAGCCAGGATGAGACGATAGAGCCCTGGGGGACACCAAATGTGGAGAGAGAGGTGGTGGAGAGAAATGATCCAATTTGGACCGCAGAGGGTCAGTCCAGGAGGAAGGAGGTCAGCCACACCAGGGCCTGATCCATGTTGCCCATGCTCTCACAGAGAAAATGTATCAGGGGGGCGTGATTGACCATGTCGAAAGCAGAGGAAAGGACAAGGAGGATGAGGACAGAGGGAGAGCTGGAGTCAAGATTAGAGAGCAGATCTTCATAGGTGTTAGGGAGAGAAGTTTCCATGCCTCTGACTGCTCTGAAGCCAGACTGATGATAATGGAGACAACCAACTGATTCGGGGAGATGCCAGCTTTTCCAGTGGTTTTCCCAGGAAAGGAGTTATAGAAATCAGTGATAGTTAGCCAGACAGGTAGTATTAATATTTGTATTTATTTATTTATAGAGCGCGCTGAGCCCTCTGGCATCTGGGCGCTTTGCTTGCAGAATAGGTTACATGTTACAATAAATTACATACATTATATACAGTATTGTATGAGTACAACATTAGGTTACAAAGAAAGTACAGTGTAGGAGTTGCGAGTGGTAGCATGAGATAAAGTACAGTAGAATATATAGTGAGATAAGGGGTGACCCGAAGGGATAGAAAGGGTGCAGGTAGCAAGGGTGAGTACATTAATGATGACAGGTTGCTAATCCACTTGCATGGAAAGCCAGATTTTTGCGTTTTTCCTAAGTGTGGGAAAGGATGGTTCGGATCTCAGTGTAAGTGTTAGGGAGTCCTACAGCTTAGCTGCTAAAACCGGGAAGCTGCTACCTCCTGCCTTCTGACGTTTGAAACGTCGGATTTTGAGACAATGAGACTGAGCAGCTCTGGTGGGGCGTTCTGAAATATTTTGGGAGATGTTGTTGCTAAGGTAGGTGGGCGCTTTATTAGCAAGGCACTTGTGTGTCAAGGAAATGGTTTTGAGGGCGATTCATTGTTTGATTGAGAGCCAGATCAGGTTCCGTCTGGAAGAGGAGATGTGTACAGATCTGACAATGTTTAAATGTTTAATGCTGATCTGATGGCGTTGTTTCGAATTACCTGCATTTTGTGCAGATTTTGTTGATTTTTTAAAAAATGTTTTAATTTCTATTTCTATTGCGCCGTTAACTCGCGAATCTCGGGTGCAGAAACAAGCACACAACGTATGAACAAATGTGAAAATGAAGATGACGGACAAGCTTAAAGCAGAACAAGAACCTTTCGTGCGGAAGTTAGATGAAGATATGGGTCTTCACCAATTTGCGGAAACACAAGTAATTAACTTCTGTTCTTATATTGGCTGGTAGTTTATTCCATAGCCCTGCCGTGATGGTGGGGAAGGATTTCCCTAGGCCCAATTTGCATTTGTGGGAGGCTACTGAGATCATTCCTTGGTCTGAGGATCTAAGCGTGCGGTTAGGAGTGTACGGGTGAATTTTCGTTTTCAAGTATTCAGGTGCTTTCCCATGGATGCATCTGTGCGCCAGGGTCAGGGCATTAAACTGGACTCTGTTTTCAATCTTTTGCCAGTTTAGCTCTTTCCTGGAATCATTAATGTGATCGAATTTGGTTTTGTTCTTAATGATTCTAACAGTGTTGTTTTGTATAATCTGGTATACTTGGAGGCATTTTTTATTGGATCCTGCCAACAATGCATTGCCGTAATCTAGGCATGAGAGTATGGTTCCTCTGGCCATGGTCGCGCAATTGCTCTCCGAGAGGTAGGGCCTATGGCTTTGATGAGTCTGAGGTAGTAGGAACATGTTTTTTTATGTATAAGGCCTGCACCTTTGTGCCAAGTGACGTTTATAGCATTATGCCTAGGGTTTTAACTTTGTCCTGTACTAGAATGTGGGTGTTTTCTATCTGGAATGCGTGATATTCAGGGGAAAGCATGGCTCTGGTTTGATGGGAACCGAACACCATTAACTCTGTCTTTTTACCATTCAAGCAGATCCAGTTTGAATCCATCCATAGTTCTATGACGTAGTAGACTTTAAGCAGTTGTTTGCTGTCAGTATCTATATCTGCAACATCAGCTGTTCCCAGATATAGAGCATTGCAGTAATCCAACTTGGACGAGACTAGTGCTGTAGCTAGGGTAATGTGGTTGGCATTCATGAGGTATGGTCTGCAAGTTGTGATTAGTTTGCATCTGTAGGCAGTTGAGGATGCAATTGCATTAGTTTGTCTAGTGAGGTTCAGAGTAGAGTCAATGTAAATACTTAGAGTTTTTACAGCCGTAGAGACCTTGATGTTGTTGCCATGGATGTTAAATTAATTGAACTGCATGTTGAGGTTGTTAATTTTGGAGGGTGAGCCCAAGATGAGTATTTCGGTCTTATCATCATTTAGAAAAATGCTTGGATGATGCCATAAATGTCATTCAGTGCTTTAGAATTGGTGGCATAGTCGCCGGTAAGAGGGATGAGTATTTGGGTGTCATCTGCATAATTTGTGTGGGTGACACCCAAATAGTCAAGATCATCAAACAGTGGTTTCGTAAACACATCATAAACGTAGGGGATACACACGATCCGTAAGGGACTCCTCATGTGACTGGTGATGGTTGTGTTGAGGCAGAGGGTGTTCTATTGTTGAGGAATGATTGGATCCAGCTAATAGCTTTCTCTGAGAAGTGTGCTGCTGAGGAAAGGTGGTTGCAAAGTACCTTCTGATTGACAAAGTCAAATGCAGCAGACAAGTCTAATAGTAGGAGGAGGGCTAGTTTGCCTTTGTCCTTGAGGCTTTCAATTTGTGTCTTAAGGTCAATCAGTGCCATTTTGGTTCCGTGCAAGGGTCTGAAGCCAGATTTTCTAAGTCCGAGAAGCTTATTTGCTTCTAGATGCTGATGGATTTGCAGGTAAGCTGCTCTATCCAAGATTTTTAGAAGAAGTGGTGATCGGTCTATAATTCGTTGGGATATTGGGGTCCAGTGTGGGCTTTTTAGAAGTGGTAGGACCCAAAGATGGTAGGCATCTTTTTAGGTTGTTGGGGACTGTGCTTGTTTCAAAGGAGGCATTGATACAAGATGTGATAAATGGAGCCAGGTACTTGGCTGTCTCTTTGATGACAGGGGCAGGACAAATATGATATGATATGATGGGTTATTTATAACGCGTTTAATACCTAGAGGTTTCTAAGTGTGGACCTGGGGATTCAACCTGTTTTGTTTGTGTCGTCTTGCTTCCAAGGCGAGCATGTTGCCCCTGAGCTATCCTCCCGAGACTGGCATTTAGAAGGTTTTAGTTTAGAGATTAGATCCTTCACTTCTTTGTTTGTGAAGGGAGAAAAGTTGAACATCTTGTGAGTGGGCCTTGGTGGCATCGGTGTGGTTGGCTGAGAGATGTTTGGTGGCAGGCTTAGTTTCTTAGTTTCGATTTTCTCTTGTAGCATTGAGATTTTTCCTAGTAAGGCTTTCTGGATGTTGTCACACCAGGTAGTATCTTTTATTCATGTGTCAGGAGATGAGGTGGGGGTTTCATGCTCTTTGAGAATGTTGAAGAGTTCTTTTGTGCTAGATGTGGCGTTAATGATGCAGTCATTGTAAGTGTCTTTTTTTAGCTTGTAAGAGTCTCTTTATAGTAGAGGGAAGCCAATATGAAGTTGTTTTTGTTGGAGACTGTGGGGAGGCTTTTTCAACAGTTTCAGCATTTCTTTTAGCTTACGTAGTGATCTGAAGTGCATAGTGAACCACGAGATGAGGTGGACTCGGGGTTTGGCTTTGCCTGGTTTTAGAGGTGCTAATGTATTGATGGCCTTGAGTAGTGTGTTATTATAGATGTCTATCATGACAGCGGGATCTGTCTATGTGTGGGGAGCAGTGAGGATGGGCTGTAGCAGTGGAGTTAATTTCTCGACTGTTATTTTGCATTTATTTCTAGTGCGTAGGGGAGGTGATGCATTTTGCTAGTTGGGCAGGCTAGTTTCCTTCAAGTTGAATGTAATAAAATGGTGGTCCGTCCAAGCACAGGGCATGTTGGCAAGTATATTAATGTTGCAATTGAGGTCGACTAGCCAGTCTAACGTCCTTCCTTTATTGTGCATTGGTTTTGTTATGTGGTGATTGAAGCTTAATTCAGTGATTGAATTGGCTAGGTCTAATGCGTTGTGGTCTTTAGGATCTTGGAAGCCCAGATTGGGGTCCCCCAACATGATAATTTAGGAACCTGGCTTGGTGTTAGAGGTATGGGTGAGAGTGATGTCCTCTACGAATGTTGAGGGGGACCAAGGAGGGGTATAGTGATGGTGCGGGATGCTGAAATGGGTAGTTTAATGGATAGGAGTTCCGCTGATTTAATGGGGTTGCTGTGCATGAGTTGTCTTGGCTATGAATGCAATGCAGGTAGGATTGGCAAAAGGCGTTTTCAGGAGGGGTGCATAAGGTAGTGCTTGAGGAGAGTAGGGAATGATCCAGTGGTGAAAGATTGATCGCAGAGCTTGGCCAATGCGAGAATAAGGGTGGCAATGTTGTCCTGGATGGTTCTGGAGGAGCAGGGAAGAACCTGTTTGGATGACACTTTCATAGAACGGACTTGTCTAGAAACATCATCATGTGTTATCAGAAGAAGGAGGAAAAGAGAAGAGGAGAGGGAGAGGCAGCCAAAGGAGGCCTTGAGAGAGGTAGCGAGAGAGGAAGAGGAAAGTGAGGACAAGATGTCCTAAGTTTTACTGGTGAAATGAGAAGCCTGAGCCATACAAAGGGCCTGGAAGGAAGTAGGAGAGACTGGAGACTGCAGTAGGATTGGCCAGTTCCTTGCAGAATTTAAAGAGCTTAGCCATGTTGATAGAGGCCGCAGAGACATGGTCTTGAATATGGACCCTCTTCTTTGATAGGACAGAGATTCTGTATTGCCTTTGGAGCAAGCAGCCGGCCAGTTTGTCAGAGGATGTGCCCAAAAGACCTCCATTTCCTCTCAGCCACCCTGCACTTGCGTTTCAGGGCGGCAAGGTCAGGGTCATACCAAGAGTTGCACTTGGAGGTAGGCTGCAGATGAATTCTCATGACAGGGTCAAGGATGTCCAAAGTGTTGCAGATAGAAAGATGCAGGTTGGAGAGGGCTGTTTCAGAGTGTGAGTCACCCGCTAGAGTATAAGGAGCAGAGAAACAAGAGGCAAAGGCATCAACCAACACTTGCTATATGGGCAAAATGACCGAGAAGAAAAGTGGCAGTGCTGGGGTAGGATTTTCCTGGGAGACTAGACGTTTCAGGTGGGAGGAGAGCAGAAAGTGGTCAGTTCAAGAGAGAGAAGTGATGAGAGGGTTAGAGAGGGGGATGTCTGAGGCGATTAGAGCATCTACGTTGTGTCCAGCACAGTGTGTCAGACCAGAGGGAGAAATGGATAGGGAGAGAGTATCACAAAGGTTGCGGAAGAGCCCAGAGGCAGGATTAGAAGCATCCAGGTGAATGTTGAGGTCTGCGAGGAGGAGAAAATGAGTGGTGGAGGCAAGGAGAGAAGAAGAGAGGTCAGCCCATTCTGAGAGGAAGAGGGCAACTTGGCCACATAGGCCAGAAGAGATAGAGAGCCTACAGACCAGGCATTCAAAGGAGGAGGAGGCCTGACTGGTGCAGGGACCCACTCTGGGAAGATCAGGGCCAATCCACCTCCAGGCCGGTCGGTTCCGGTCTCAGAGAGGAACTTGTAGCCCTCAGGGAGGAGAGTGTCAAAACTCATGACAGAGCTGGCCATGAACCATTTCTCAGTGAGAGTGAGAATATCCACATCAAGGTCTTCGAGGAGGTGGCAGATGTAAGAGGAGTGTTTGACAGCAGATTGAGATTTGAGAGTATCGACGTGGAGCAGGTTGTCACATTTAAAAGACTACTGGGGTGGAGTACATGTGTGAGGTGCACCCAGCGGAAGTGGTAGATGGGCCTGAGAGTGGGCAGAGGCAGCAGGCACAGGTGGTATAGAGCCAGAGAGGTATAGGAGGCAGTAGGTAGATGTGGGATAGGGGCCAGAGAGGAGGCAGATTGGGGTGCCAGCGAGGTGGCAGAGGAGGACAGAGGTGGCAGAGGAGGCAGAGAAGTGGTATAAGGAGTAGCAGGAGAAGGGAGGAAGTTGATAAAATGTGGAAGATGCCTATCCAGAAGGAGGAGATTGGGCGGAGAGCCCTGGACCATGATGGTGCCATTTAGACAGACAATGATCAAGGCT
The DNA here is from genome assembly GCF_040938575.1 of Ambystoma mexicanum. Lineage (NCBI taxonomy): Eukaryota > Metazoa > Chordata > Amphibia > Caudata > Ambystomatidae > Ambystoma > Ambystoma mexicanum. Next base: position 378,625,495 of record NC_090927.1, on the reverse strand, counting down.
TTGGAGGAATGCAAGGAGGTCAAGAGGAAATCCGAATGGGTGCCACCATTAATGGGAGAGGAGGAGAAAGGAGAGAGAACAGAGACCATGTGAGGGGTCCATAGAGCTTGCGAGCAAATGACAAAGAGGATGTCAGTGAGAGTCTGTCTGGAGGAAGTGCTGATGTAGGTATCAGCAATAGGAAGGCCTGGGGTGGAGACCAGGATAGCCGCTTGAACCTTTTTCTTCCAGACTTAGTGAGAGGGATGGGGTAGGAGATAGTAGTTAGAGAAGATGGCGGAAATCGAGAGCACCATAGAGGGTGCAAGGAGGAAATATGGAGGAAGTGAGAGAGAGAGAAAAAGGAGAGGAGCACAGCCTAGTACAGTGCTGGGGGAGGAGGAGGGGGGATCACACAGTAGGGAACACAACAAGAAGAAGCAAGGCATATTGGGATCACACAGTAGGGAATGCAACAAGAAGCAGCAAGGCAAGTGAACGACACAGTAGCCACAGTACCACAGTGAAGTGGGAACCTAGAAAGTGGGAGAGAGCCTAGTGGACACACCAAACCCAGTTACCAATGGAAACCAACAGTGGAATAGTTACCTAGAGGGGTAAAACAAACCTAGAGAGCACAACAATTAACCAACATTGACCAGTGGGATGGGAACCTAGAGGGTGAAAAATTGACAGAGAACACAGCAGTTAGCCATGAGGAGGCACAGCAGGCTCAGGACAGAACGGGGACTCACAAAACACAGAGTAAAGACCAAGAGGGGAAAGCCTATGGTTGCACAGAGAGAGAGCACATTATGCCAGGCAGTAAGTAGAAGGACACGCAAGGGCAGGCAGTTCAGTAGAGAGCAGTAGTGGCTGCTTCCACTGCCCACACCTTTCTTACCTTTCAGTCGCTGCTGGTCAATGACTGTGCAGCGTACTCACACTCTACGCTGCTACCCCTTCATCACCAAACACCTGTGGCACACAACACCACAGCCCTGTCCTGCACGGGCTTTGCCACAGAGGGTCCAATCTTTGGTTCTTAAAGCACATGATGCATGGACGTAGCGCAACATGCAAGTATCAGGCGGCCATCATCTCCTGCGGTCCTTCGGCGCACAACACTGCAGCCCTAAATATGACACAGTTCAGTGATGGCATTGTAAGGATTTTGAGGGGCACTTGGAAAGTAGATGGCTCTCAATTATTAAGGATTTATATAGCCAATCTGTGATGCAAGCTAAATATTGAGTTTGTTTTTCTGCTACAGTAGCACAGAAAATACTTTAAAAAAAGTGTTTTACTTGTCACTCGAAATACTTCTGCCTATAACAAATTGGGAATTTATGACATTGCTTTATTACCTGTTTTATTATTATTAGAATTGTTGAATCATAGGGCAATTCTTATCAGGATATTGTTATAAGGGGCTCATTAAATCAGTAAAATCAAATGGTTAGTAAAGCTCTTTGGCTTATTAAATTAACTTGGCATCTACAGATAGTTTAGTAATTCAGAAATTGATAGAGAATAGAGGCTGTCAATGTCTTTGCTTCATCATCATAATCAGTACAAATCTTGGGACCGAGAACTCATTGGTTCAAAGGCATCCCTCACTTGGCTGCGAGTGCTCATACTTGTAGGATCCTCCAAGCATATTTTGACATAGGCCGAGACACCTGAGAAACACTCTGTCCACTCCTCAAGATCCAAATACTCCCGCCTCTCTTCTATCTCCAACAAAATCGCTTCTACCACTTCTCCTAGACTTTGCATCACCTTCCACTACCCATCCCAGTGTAACCCCAAACCAAAATGAGGCCTCTGGCCTTATACTACTAGAATTATCCACAGCATTTAACCTGGTAGCTTTTGACATCCTCTGTCAATGCCTATCTGAATGCAGTATTGGAGATAAAGCTCACGAATGGTTAATGTTCAATTTAAGCGCCCAATCACAATGCATAATTTCAGTCTTAAGCGACCAGTCAGAATGCACTTTTCAGTCTCCATATCAGCGATTTCCACACCTTCTTAAGGTCTCTTAATCTCTCAAGCTACAATTATGCAGACAATACACACAAAAAACGTTCTTCTAACAGGAACAGAACTATCAGAACCAGCCCTAGCTGAGTCACATACTGTCAAAAAATCTATGGGTGACCCTGTACGCCAAACTATTTTTTAAACCTCAAATTACTACAGTGTCTTGACAAGCTTTCGCTCACCTGAATGCCTTCAGAATGATCCTCCAGTATCTAGCCTTTCCCCAAAAATGCACGGCTTTTATATCAATAGTAATCCGTAATTAGACTGTGTGACTAGCCTTTACTTTTGTGTCCCAGCATACCTAATTTCTATTGTCCACAGAGTCCAGAATGAAGCTGCATAGATCTTACTGCACCTGGGCTACAGAGATCACATCTCACCGGCACATTAGTCTCTACATTGGCTGACTATAAGTAGGGGAATCCCTTTTAAAACTCTGTGCCTAACCTTCAAAGCATTTCAAGGTAAAGGCCCCAAATGTATCCAAGCAAAACTCAACTGATACATTCACAACTTAAAGCTCCATTCAGCTTCACTCATGAGTTTGGTGATGCCTACCTATTCCAAAAAGAAATTGAGAGGTTCTTCCTTCTCAACTTTCTCGCCACAACTCTGGAACACTCGCCCCAAAGTGATTTGAACCATTCACCAGTACCGCCAGTACCACTATTGAAAAGCGCCATCAAATCTTGGTTGTTCCCCTGCTAAATAACTCTCATCCAATATCCCAGCCACTACACCTACTAGATAATTGTAGAACGAACCACAGAAGCCGTCTCTCACACCCTATTTGCATATTGCCTTCAGTAAGCACTAATATTGTTCACTATATCTCCGACCTTCCCTCACAAACCTAACTACTCATGTCCATCCTTACCTTTCACTTCTGTTTGATACTTTCTCTTACATTTCTCTAACATTGGGTTGTTTGTTTGCATACTATTGCACTACATATGTAACCTCCTGTTTGGTACCCCTTGCACTGTGCATATGCTTTTAATTCCCATTTCAATACAATCATATTTATAGGCAGCCTTCTTTCCAATAATATCTACGGTGTGACCCTATTTCATACTGTGCTTCTGTTGTTTCAAATAACTGACGTCTACACAAAGTAGTGCCAATAGGACACCTATCACCTCTTAGCATTGTTTCTGAATGATAATTAAATACAACGAAGGGCTTGTATTCCATGAGGAGCGTATATTCTCCTTCTTTTTCAGCACATGAGACCTATGGTTTTGGCGCAGATTGGGAAAGCCCTTCTGTCTCAGCTTCCTCTTTGTACTTTTGTTACATACTCTTCAAACATAAGTCAACTCTTGACTCTGAGATATTTCTGTCCATTGTGCTGGACCTACTCAGTCTAAAGTCTACAAGTACTGTTCCATGTCATTTAATTGCGGGAAGTTTTTTCGCTGGGGTTTTTACTGTGCTTTTTTTAACAAAAAAACGTATTGCATTTTTAAATTTTTTTATTTTTAGGTGGTTTCCCCCCAAACTCTATCCGCTTGATTTTTTTTGCTATTCTCGAGCACCCAAATTCGATGAGTTTTTTTCATAAAAAAAGCACAGTAAAAACCCCAGCAAAAAATCATCCCACGATGAAAGCACGTTGTACCACAAGTACTACTATCAGGGGAGAGTTCTGACATAATACATGAGTATCATCGCCACCACAACTACCTGGAACTCTTGCGCACATCTCAAGACCATCAGCATTATATACCTAGTCTTAATAAATCGCACAACATATCCAGGTTATCTCTAACTTCCCTAGTTAAGGCTACCATTCAGGTTTCATCTCCCTCTCCTGACTGACCATTCCTTTCCTTATAAAGGGCCATATATCTCTGCAATATATCCCTGCTCAAACACACATTATGCCCTGTCATGTCCTGCCCTATTGTTTTGGTACTCCACCTTGTTTACACCTTGTCCAACTGTTCTCCACCCACATCTGCCTTTGTTCTGCTCTATTCCTTCAGGAAACTACGGTCTAGTTATCAATACTCTGGACAGGCTCACAATTCGCTCATCTATGGACAACGACTCAACACTTTAAGACCACTACAACAGTGATTGGTGCAGTACAAAAACTATATAATATAACTATATAATCAAAAACTTCCCTCTCAACAAGACACCTTCAAGAAAAACCAAGCAACCACCAATTCTAACCCTACGCCCTCCCTCTCCGCTCCGTTCACCAAACCTTTTGCCTTCAGATACATCACTGATAGCGAAGTTACAAAGTTAATCCAGGGCCTGAAACCCTCAAAATGCAAAGGCGATATCTGCCCTGCCTCCCTTGTCAAAGACTGTGCTGATGTGCTAACCTGAATTAAAAATAAAAACACTCTAGACCCAACCATACCTACCACCTACCGGACAATTACTACAGTCCCCTTCCTTCTCAAAATTCTAGACTGTGCTGCCTACATGCAGGTTCAGCAATTCTTGGAGGACAATACAAATTTTGGGATACACCAATCAGGCATCCGCCCTGGTCATGGAACGGAATCTGCACTGCTAGACCTTTAGAACCAGCTTGACAAGATCAGGGATAAAGGAAACTGCGCCCTGCTTCAGATCTATCCAAATCCTCTGCCAACACCTCTCCACCCATGCAAACATCTCCCCTGATGCCACTGCCTGGATTTCTTCCTTTCTAGAAAGCAGAGTCATGAGTGTCTTCTCAGACACAGCCATCTCCCCCACCACCCATCACCTGCGGTGTCCCCCAAGGCACTTGCATCGCACCCACCCTCTCCAACATCTTCACCAGGTCCCTCTTCAACATCTTAGATTCCCTCGGCACAGCCTACACCAACTCCCCTCTTGCTTCTCCAACCTTTTTGACTGCTTACTCTCTGTTCTCTCCTCCCCTCTCCCTATCTTCTCCACTCTTCCCCTTACTTTCTTCTGTGCACTTACTCTATCAGAATTGTCCCTGGACTTAGTATGATAGAAACCTCATCTGTTGCTCCCCGATCCCCTTACTGCACCCCCCCTCTCCAGCACTATCTGAAACGTTGTCAGGCATAGTATGAAAGTCGCTTGTTTTGTTCCTCCCCTCCATTTATGCACCCCTCTCCCTCACCTTTTGTTTTTCTCCGGCTCTACCAGAAATGTCGTCAGGCCTAGTACGGTAGTCGCCTGTGTGTTTCCATTTCCTTCCGACTCTCCCCATCCCTTCCTTATATATGTCTTAGCTCTTGCACTGAAATGTCGTCAGGCCAAGTACGATATTTAATTTCACATCCTTACTGTTGATGGCCTGTAAGAATGCCATTGTATTTTCACTTGTTCTCTCCCTTTCCTTGAAGCGCTTTGAAACACATTGGGTCTCATTACGAGTTGGGCACAAAGGGATTACCGGCACCGGTAAGGACACTGGTGCCGTTAATCCCTTTGCGCCCTATTCCGAGTTCCCTTAGCGGGTCCCTTCCTTAACGCCTGGTCTGACCAGATGTTAAGGACGGAACCCGCTAAGGGACTTTAGAGCTAATAACGGTACTGCATATTGCGGTACCGTTATTTGCTACTTCCCCATTCCTATTGAGCCCTATGGGGGCTGAAATGGGAATGGGGAATGGTTGTTTCAATGGGGACTTACCGGTCCCTCCAAGGTCGGAATGGACCGGTAAGTCCCCATTGAACCAGGTCGGACTCGGTACTGGTATGGGAGGTAGTCATGGCGCAAATAGCGCTATTACTACCTCCCTACTCGGAATGAGGCCCATTGTTAAACTACTGTAATGTCCTCTTTACAGGCACGCCCACTAGCAATATCAGAAACTTGCAAACTATTCAAAATAATGCCTTGAGAGCAGCCCTAAACATCCCTAAACTAAATCACATCTCCAATGCTAGAAGGTAAGCGCACTGGCTGCCCATCCGGGAATGGATTCACTTCAAAACTTTGTCCATTCCCCACAAGTGCCTCACTAGCACAGCACCTCCTTAACTCACACAAAAAATCAATAAAGCCTACTCCATTACACCTACCAGGACCCCATATTCAGGCAGAATGCTTGTGCCTAAAGTGAAAAGATGCAGAGCAGGAGGATCTAGCTTCCCATACTGCATGGCCGAACACCCTCCCCGCCTTCCCTAAGAGCGGAGAAATCCTACTGGGTCTTTCGCAAAGCCCTCAAAACCCAGCTCTTCACCTAATCTCTCCTCTCCTACCACTTAGTCTACCAACCCCTTCATCTAGTCAACTGCCCCTTGTCTCCCCACCTTGGTTTTCTCAGAATGACTAGTATGTATGTATAAACTTTCACTGCACAACCCATGTAATGTAATGTTTTCTACACACTTTATGCATTTTCAAGAAAACATTCTTTTATTAGTACCCAGCGAGGGTGCAATCAGAATGAGAGAACCATTCTGATTGGCCCTCGCCGAGGCACTACCCGGCCGGGAATCCCTCGGCTGGGATTCCACAGCCATTGTTCCCAGCGGGGGGCGTGGCAGCCCCTCAGCCAATGAGAAGGCTCGAAACGGGGCCATCCCCGCTCCGAGCCTTCCCAGCTGAGAAGCTACCTTCGCTCCCAGCGGGGACTCGGTATTTTTTTTTGTTTGTTTCTCCTCCCCTACCCCCTCCCCACTGCACTTACCTTTAGCCTGCTATGTCACTGGTGGGTGATGATGGCAGCCTCCAGCCATGTGGAGATTCCAGAGCGCGGGCATCCCCGCTCCGAGCCTCCACACGGCTGGAGGCTTCCATCAGATCTTCCATCAGATCTTGCGGGCCGGGGTACTAAAAGCAATATGACCCTCGTGGCGGCCTATAACTATGGGCCCCGGGGCATTACCTGAGTCGATAATGCCCCCGCTGCTCGGGTCATATTGCATAATTGTATCACTTCTATGTAAAAAGGGGTTTTAGAGCATGCAGACCCTCATTTTTATATGAGTTGATAACTACATTGCCACTATTGTAAGAATAAAATCTATATGAATTATATAAATTCAGTAACATTTCAAATTGTATGGTTTTAATTATATGCCAATTATTGCAATATTTGATATAACATGTTGCTTTGATGTGCTTATCTTTATGACTGGGGGTTGAACCACCAAACAACATGTTATTGATTTAAATGTAATGTAACTGAATTGAATTGTAGTAATGCATTTGTGATGATGGAATCAGATGTACAACAGCATTTGTTGCTGGACCAGAATGTAATGGTGCATGTTGGCATGAATATGCAAGGTGATCGGAGGCTGCTGTTAGTGACTTCTGCATGGTAACTATGCCAGTATCTTGATTTTATGTCAGTCTTTTCTCTGACAACTGCCCTCCATTTCCTCTTAGCACTATCATGTCCACATTCTGCACGTCTGTCCCTTCTAGAGTGTACCAAAATAGGGGGAGCTGTACATATGTTGCATTCCAAATGGACAGGGATGATTGTACTAGAATTTGTTTAGTAGACACTTTTAAGGTGAACCCTCCCATAGTATGGCAGTGGTACAAAAAACAAAGACATGATATAGCCGTTGCTTCTACATATGTTTTCACCATTACATTGAATGACAATGTTTGATACATAATGTAGTTTAGGCAGTTAACTATACAGTTTGATTACATAAAGCTATGAATATACAATTAGCATAAGGGAGTTTAGTATCATATTGCAATCACAAAAAGAAGCATATTCGTAAGTGCATGCTACCAAGTGAAATTGTATTGATAAGAAATACAGGTGATTTTTTGGAAAAGTAGAACACATATTAGTGAAATTAATACTTTTGTAAACTGAAGTTTATGTGGGTTGCACCAGAGTCAATGCTACATACAAAAACATTTTCAAAGCAGAGAATTGAGACATTTTGGATTTACATCATTGATATACAAGGAAAATGTGTAACTGGAACAGTCTATGGGCTTACTTGCACAAAGAGATGGGTTCTGAACAGCAGCAACACATGCTCCTAACGATTTGATAGCAATCCAAGTAACTATTAATACCTTTCATAGCTGTGTACCATTAAGGACATATACAGTATAGTGATTTGCCATTAACTCAAAAGAACAAGAAACAGTCCCTGAATGACACATTTAAGATATGGAGCAACTGCAAAGAATAAGACACAGGATGTGAAATAATTCTAACAACGTGGCATTTCAAAATTGGAAATAGAATTAAATCAAACATTAACTGTGAAACAAGACAAAAGGCCACAGGCACATGGATCAGCCTCAACCACCTACATATCATCAGGTAGAAGCAAACTGGGTGACAGAAACCTAGAAATAGGTGAACATAAATGAGAAAGAGAAGGGTTCTTTATGTATCTATAGAGACGACATAACATGTTTCCACTAAATAGAAGTCGAAAGAACATTGATTGTTTACTCCAAGCCGTTGTTTGGCGGAGTAAAACATTAAAAGTCCTCAGACGGACAGAGACACTTCTAGCTCACAGTTTAAAAAAGGTGAATAAATCCCAAGCATAATGAGCCTGAACGAAATCCAATCTATTATTGAATATTACAGTACTAGGTAATTAAATGTAATAATAGTGAAAATGATGTTCTGTACCACACACACAAAGAAGGCTTCCAAGAATAAAATATAAAACTGAGGCAACTTGCATGAGTGAGAAAAAAAATCACAAAATCACAGACTGGTAAAAATAATATAGTTTTAAGCTATTAATAACTAGATAGACACATGTTTAAATACATACTGCTGTAAAACACATCTGCAGCAGAAGAATCTAATTGACAATCATTTTTGGAAGCATGCTCAAGAGTGACTGTATGAAGTCAATAAATGTAACAGTAAAATGATGTTTTAGAATGTGATCTATGTTGATGTAAAATAATGTGCAAAAGAAGAGAATAGTTGCATTAATTAAACTGCTTCATGTGGACGAAGGCTCATTAATGGTCTTTACATAATCCCCTGCATTTTTGCAACCAAGCCAAAACAGATCATTATCACAAGGGGACTCAGTAAAGAGATGAAGAGATTTGAAAGCCACCTACAAAGCCATGCCGTAAACGCATGCTGCAAACATGCCAAGCCACTTTATGGCATACTCAGAATAGGAGGGAACACACTTTTCCCACATCCATTAACTAAAGGCAAATCACTAACACTGCACAACAAAGGAGTAACCTTCAGAAGACATCGCAATGTTTGATGCATGATCTTATTAATTCCCAAAGGGAAATTAGATTTAAGAGAAAACGTTGGCAGCAGATTAAAAACTAATACTGGGTGGAGCTCATTTATTCCATGCAATGAATGGGAGGCATTGAATTGTAAAAAAGGTGTAAAATCCGCTATATAAACAGTCAGGATATTAACAGACACGATACAAAAAGGAAAGCACAAGTTCTGAGTGACAAAGGTACACCAACACAGAACTCCTTAAATCGAGCCTGTCCATGCACATACACACATGGGCCTCATTACGACCCAGGCGGTAAGTTACCGCCTGGGTCGTACCTTTACCACCATGGCGTAAACTACATTTACGCCATGGTGGTTGGCGGACTTACCACCCCATTCCGAGGTTGGCGGGGCGGTAAGTCCCCAATCCCCATTTACCCTTCCCCATTCCCATTTTTGCCCCATAGGGCATAATGGGAGTGGGGAAGGCGTTAATTACGCCACCGTAAATTACGGTGGCGTAATTAACATCAAGGTCCCTTAGCGCCATGGATTTTAACACCTGCTAAAAGCAGGTGTTAAAACCTTCATGGCGCTAAGGGACCTCGGAATCAGGCGGTAAGGGTCGGCGCTGTTTACGCCGCCGTAAAACCCTTACCGCCTGAGTCGTAATGAGGCCCATAGAAATAAGGTGGTGTAATTAATCAGTGTGCCTGATTAAAATAAAACATATACATGTGCATCATTAAAGAAAATGAAGCAGCCTATTAATTTAATATTTCAGGGAAAGAAAATGTGATATGCCTGGTCTATAGAATACAACTATAAATACAGATAAGTTATTTAATCCTTGAGATGTGACATTCATTTCAATTTGCACACAGCAGCGTGATCATCGGTTTAAAACATTGAATACAAATTCAGTTTGCAGCCACATAAATCACACACATAACAATTATATCGGATGATGAATTGATTTAATAATCTGTTTCAGGGAGTACAATACTCTCCTGATGTTTTAATAATAACAGGGAGGAAGTGATGCATGCAATTGCATTATACACAGAAAGCAGGCACAGAGAGAGCATAGTAAGTCTATTAAAACACACACAGTTATCACATAATGCTAGCTGCGATATGTACACATCAATTGAAGGCTACAAGTGCTGCGTCTAATTTGTATACACACTTTTGATACATTTGGCGTTTGCCGTTCAGGACCTAGGGCTATAAAAGTGAAAAGACACTTTTTTGAGTTCTTGTCCGAGTAGCCTTTCCAGAAAAATAGGATAGAATAAGCATGTACTATATTGTTGACAAGAAATAAACTACAAGAAAATTAACAATGGATCAGATACAGTAATTACAGTCTTGCAAAACCACTTGGAGTTTTCCTACAGGATTCTCCCAAACAAAAGAATGTCAATGTACAACAGACACATGTGTTTTTTCAATACAAATATAAAAGCTCCAATCAAAATAACTAAACATCTTTAAGAGGCTGCACATTACGCCATTAAACACACTTACCACTAAGCCCAATTCATTAATAAATGGTTCACTTTAAAGAACATCCAGCAGGAGATATTTATAATGTTGCGCAGTATACCAATTGACTTAAAGTATACCTGAATAATTATTCTAAAGGTCACATTAATAGCAGGCAGCCCAAATTATTTTTGATCCCTCATCTGTGAGACACAGTCATACTAAGAATTATTTTCGAATTTTGAACTTAGGTAGAAGCCTGTGCATAGTTTGAATTGATTGACAAGTCTCAAGAGATGTTAAAATAGACAGAGAGAAAATCAGGCTTTTAAGCAAGCTTTAATTGAATGCAATATTTTGTCACTTAATAGAAAACTTGGCTACAAAACGGAGAGAATCAAAATTAAGGGTCTCATTACACAGTAGGCAGTAAGGGTTTACCGGTACCGGTATTTTACTGGTACCGGTAAATCCTTACTGCCTTACTATGAGGACCCTTTGCGGGTTGGGGAATTTAACGCCTGCTTTTTGCAGTCGTTAAAAACCAACCCGCAAAGGGACCCAGGAAGCTAATTACGGTACCGCAATTTGCGGTGCCGTAATTAGCGCCTTCCCCATTCCCATTATGCCCTATGGGACAAAAATGGGAATGGGGAAGGGCAATGGTGGAAGGGGGAATTACCGCCCGCCAACCTTGGAATGGGGCGGTAATTCCCCTTTCCACCAAGGCAGTGCCGGTATTTTACCGGCATGTACCATGGCGCTAGCAGCGCCATGGTTCTCCGCCTACCGTGTAATGAGGCCCTAAGTCTTCAAGGACAATTACATGTGATGATAGTCCGTGCATTTTATATGCAGTCCGAACATGTGAATGTACTTCATCTCTCAAGTTTAAGTTGCTGAAATAAGAAGCAGGCATTGACAATGCACTGACTGTAGTGTTGTAAAGAGGTATGTTTTACAAGTGAACAGTCGCACTGTGAAGTGAATATGGGTCTTTATCACATCACTGACAGAATGTCCACTTTTCTATGCTACTAATGTTAAATTGTATGTAGTCTTATAAGCATGTTTGTGGAATGTTGAGTGCATAGTAGGTTTGGTTAGATCAGTAGATAGGTTTCTTGCTCTTGTCATCTTCTGTGGCCAGGCCCGATGCCCACTTTTCCATGGCACTGATCATGCGCTCATCATAGTGTTGATATAGAGGTAGTAAATTCTGAGTTTTGGCTGTTTTGTAGGTTGGGTTGCAGTTTTTGTGGACTCTTCAGCATGTTTTATGTGGTTGATAAGAAAAAAGGAAATGCTTTTTAATGGAGCCCAGTCATTGTGTCCACGTCTTCATGGTGCTGTTGAGTCATTGGTTGTAGTATTTTAACAATTTTGTGGCGTGTGTGTGGATCTTGTTATCGTTAGTACCAGTGTAAAGTGGACATGATGCATGATTTCAAGATAGGCCTATGGCCAGTTTTTCCAGTCACTGTGCATATTTTGTGTTGCAGTGTTGTAAATGTGTCTGTGGAATGATGGGTGTGGAGCAGGGTGGTGGGTGGTTCTGTAAAATAAAATGCTTGTGTGAGTCTAGGTCTGAAGTTAGGAGGTACATCAGGCTTAGTAGTAGGCTGCACTTGAGCTTTTTACAACGTGTTTTGAATGTTGTGGTACAGTAGACATTTGTGGTGGATCTGGTCATAGTTGTGTGGGTTTGGTTGTGTTTGTGCAAAGCTGAAGTATCTATGCCAGTATATCTGCATAGAAAATAAAACTGGAAATCTGGAATACATTTTGAAGAACATCACAAACACAATCTATTCTTACCTCACAGATAGTACTTCTGTTGTATTCAAATGTGTATGCGTAGCAGTGTTGTCTTTACACATTTCTAATTGTTGGGCCATGGAATAATACAAGAGCGATTAAAAAAACATATGCTAAAATCATGAGGGAATAGTTATTTCCAACTGTGTACAAATGAGCATACGTTTAGAATATTGTTGGATATCAATCTTGCATTCTAGTTAATATTTTAAAGTAGTTGGACACAAAATCGCATATTCTAACTGCAATGTTATAAACAGCGATGCCATTAGGTACATGTTAATTTTATTAGGTTTAGTTAACAATGCAGGACATTTCTTCAATTTAAAGGTTAGCTAGCAGCACTGGTATTTTTTTAAAAACAAAATAGCTTATTTGTAAAATACTTTGTAAGTAGAATGTATGATACAAATGAGGTTTATTATAGAAGCTTTCAGTTTATTTAATGTTGTAAAATAGTTAGACGGGGGTTAAAGTGCTCACACTCAATTCACATGAAAAGATGGGCCACCTGACTCGGCGTACCTAGCCCTAAGGAAGAACACCCTGACCCTGACGGGGTGCCTTTCCCTGGGTTACGCGTGATGTATCGCCTACTAAAAAGATATAGAGGAGAGAACTGTCCCTCAACCTTCTATACTGGTGGCGGTGTCTGGAAACAGACACGAGTAGTCCAACAGGGACATGTAAAAAGTGGTAGGCTTCAGCAGGTTAGGCAGCGTGCAACAAAACTGTATATTAGATCTTGAGGCTGCTAAGAAGTATGGATACAACCTGCAAGACAGGTCTACTGCTTATATTCCATCCAGAATGTATAGCTTTAATGATTCCCGTAGGTCATTGTGGTTGGAGTGTAAAACAGTACTGCTGGAGGCATCACTAGATAGTGTAATAAAAAACAAACCCAGCCAAAGGGCTGTAGGGCTAAAAAATGGCTCTTGTAAAAAGGTGTAGCTCGCTCTGTGAAGGCGAGTGTGCTACAGTAAGTGGCCTCCATTATTATTATTTATTTTTCCCCCCCCCCTCTCTGCATTTTCCGACCCCCCCCCTCCCTCTCTTTCCCCCCCTCCCCCTTCCCATCGAGTCTCTGCCACATGAGATCGGGCTTCAGCGCCCGATCCTTCGTAACCCAAGCGCGCTCTGCCACTTTGTCTAGAGGCGTTTGGGCTTCTTTTGCTGGCTCCGAACGCTCGAGGCGTTTCCCTGGAGCCAGCTGCGTCACGCCGACGCCGCCGCCGCCTCCACTAGTGCGAGCGCGTTGCTCGCTCATTTTTATAGGCGATGGGCCTTTTTTCTGTAGAACGCCAGTCTCGAGCTGTACCAGCTCGATACAGCACACGGATTTTGCGGAGCCCAGCAGTTACAGCTCCACAGGTACGGCACACCCCTAGACACTTTGGCTTTATACTCTAACTCAAAAAGCCATGTTGTTTTGAGCAATTTCCACCTATACTTTGTGGTCTTCTGGTTTTTCTACAGATACATTATCACCCGATTGTGCGGGTTTTTGACCCTTCCACACCAGCATGATGCTGTAAACAAACCAGTGTCATCCCTCGCCTCCCAGACAGACCTTATGCCTAGAGGTTTTGGCGAAGAGGTAGGTTCAGCCTCCATTTTACTTGCACCATCTTGGGATAGCTCCCCCCTCTTTGTGGTCCACATAGAGGCTCACGCCTTTCCTACTCTTTCCACACTAATCCATTTGCTGCCCCTCACTACCTAGGCAGCAGCTCGTCTGTCACCTGGGGAGACTCGTTTTTTCACAGCCCACCTCCGCCTCACTTCCTTGTCCCCTATTCCTCCACACTTGGCGTTGAGACCCTACACAGGTGTCCAGGCACCTCCACCATTCCTGTAAACTTCTGACCGCTGTAGTCTTGTTGCTTAGACATGCTCTACTCCACGCATGATCAGCACCACCTGTATGTCTGCACACTATTGGTGCTTGCTTTTCATCATTGTTTGATTGCCCTTCTCTTTCTCCCCCCCCCTCCTGTCTCCCTACAGGAGACACCAGCATCCCCTTGTTCAGCATCTACCTGGACATTTGGCAAACTTGTTTGCATTCCAAGTCACGGTCCTGAAGAAGATGGTTTGAATCTCCCATGCCATCGAAACCGGTCGACCTCTTTCGGTCATGAGGGCTCTCATGACCTACCTATGATCTCTTTCACACTAACTCAAGAGACTGTATTCTTTGAAAAATTGCTTACTGTAGCACACTCACCTTCACAGAGCGAGGTACACCTTTTTACAAGAGCCATTTTTTAGCCCTACAGCCCTTTGGCTGGGTTTGTTTTTTATTACACTATCTAGTGATGCCTCCAGCAGTACTGTTTTACACTCCAACCACAATGACCTACGGGAATCATTAAAGCTATACATTCTGGATGGAATATAAGCAGTAGACCTGTCTTGCAGGTTGTATCCATACTTCTTAGCAGCCTCAAGATCTAATATACAGTTTTGTTGCACGCTGCCTAACCTGCTGAAGCCTACCACTTTTTACATGTCCCTGTTGGACTACTCGTGTCTGTTTCCAGACACCGCCACCAGTATAGAAGGTTGAGGGACAGTACTCTCCTCTATATCTTTTTAGTAGGCGATACATCACGCGTAACCCAGGGAAAGGCACCCCGTCAGGGTCAGGGTGTTCTTCCTTAGGGCTAGGTACGCCGAGTCAGGTGGCCCATCTTTTCATGTGAATTGAGTGTGAGCACTTTAACTCACTTATTTGTCTGGCATACATCTGATGCATCTTGAATACCATTTTCCTACAAAACCGTTGTTTTTGTGTTACCCTATGTGATTTTGTTAACGGTTAAAAGGACGAACACGGTTGTACCGTGCACCTTAGCTTTATAAGCTCTCCCTGTTGTTTTTGGAATTACTTCGCGCAACTGACCCCAGTTGCTGGGATAGATTGATTCTACCCACGCAAGAGATAGGACTTTCCTCCCTCTTGCCATCTGTTCACAGTAATTTTGTGTTTGTTCTCTCCACGCCATCCCCTCCTTTCACTTCCCCTGCCCCCCCCTTCCAGTTCCCCCACCCTGACAAATGGCCGACGGCCACTATCTAGCCTTCGCAGAAGAATTGGTAGATGGTATTTTAGCCAACCCTTCTCTTCTGGGACTAGATCTCACAACGCAGAACATCACCAACAATGATGAATGGAACGATATTGAAATCCTTAAAAAGAAGATCATCCGCACCGAATTACACGGTGCACTCATGACTGAATACTTGAGGGCCCATGCTGCACCTAATGGCCTCATCATACGTATCGAACCACGCATCTTCTTAGATAATCTCAAATTCAGGAAAGATTGGTCTTTCATAGCTAATAAATGTACCAGAGACTGGCTTATACTCATCATCAACACTGCCAAAACAGTCGCAGATCAACTACTGTCTGAATTGAATGAAAAAAGTGAGGCTCTCAGAACCAAAATCGCTGCGGACACCTATTCGGCCAAACTCACTCTCCTAGAAACCACACTGAAAGAGTTTAAAGACAACAACCTGAATAGGAAGATTATTAAATTAAAGAAGGACCTTGCAGCTTTCATGCATGTAAAAGTTTACCCATATGTAGCAGAAGAGTATTTCACTGAGGAAGCTAAACAAGCTCGACGAGACGCTGCACAATTCCGGTTCCAAAATCTCCAAAGGTCTAATTCCAACAGATCTTGGAATAGCTCGAGTAGCAACTCCAGCACTAGCTCAAACAACAACAGATGGCAGAACAAGAGAGTACAGTTCAACAGCTCCAACCAAGGCACCCCCCCTGCGGTTCCTTTTTTAGGACAGCGCGGGAGAGGCCAGAACCGCACACGGTGGCAGAACCAACCCCCGCCAACAGTGATCACACGGAGCCGGGGACAGGGAGCTATACCTCCACTTCTCCCTCACTTATCGTAAACCTATCCGCCCATATTCTTACCAGATCCGAACAAGAGATTTTACAAAAAGGCTTAGCTTTCATCCCTACAGCCCGCTATGACCCGTTTCAGACCAGGGTAGAAGTTACTCAATTGATGCGCAAGATACGACTAAGTCAGTATTTTGCAAACCACACCTACGAAGACAAAGATGTGACGGGCCTACGCCCTCCATCACAGTACTTCCCACCGCATTGTGCAAACACCGCAGAATCAGTTACTTTTGAACAGGCACTGCTCAAAAAGATCTCCGAATTTGAATCCAACATTCCATTTATCCACAATAACTGCACCAAACCCCAACTACAAGCTCTAACAGACTTAGCCAACAATCCAGACATCGTGATAAAACCAGCAGACAAAGGGGGTGCCATTGTTATTATGGACACCACCAAATACATCACAATGGTCACTAACCTCCTTGACGACCCTAACAGCTATTGTATCCTACCGAGAGACCCCACTCCATGTTTGCAGGCTCTGATAGCACCCATCATCTACGAGGCAGAAGCCGAGGGACACATTAGCGCTCGGGAAGCTGCTTTTCTGTCCCCCCCCACCCCCGGATCCCTGCCATGTATGCTCTTCCAAAAATCCATAAAGGGCTCACTCCCCCACCAGGCCGTCCCATTGTTTCAGGAATTAGCTCTGTTCTGGAACCCCTTTCACAATATGTGGATTTCTTTATCAAAGATCAAGTCCCAAAAATGACTAGCTATGTGAAAGACTCCACAAATATGCTGATTCTTTTAGATACCATCACATACGATCCAGCAACAGAATGGCTAGTCACCATTGATATAGAATCCCTCTACACCCGGATACCGCAGCAGGAAACACTGCACATGCTCAGCAGGCTGTTACACTCAGGTATGGACCTCCATGGAGTCCCGCCTAATTTTATCTTATCTCTCGCAGAAATAGCATTGACCAAGAACTTTTTTCTCTTTGAAGACACATTTTATCAACAGATCTCAGGAACTGCGATGGGGGCAACCTTCGCCCCCAGCCTCGCCAATCTATATGTTGATTCATTCGAACGCCAACATATTTATCCAGAAACTAATCCGTATCTCGCACGCCTAATTATATGGCGGTGATATATCGATTGCATTTTTGTGATATTTCGAGGTTTAGAACACGAGATAGAGGCCTTCCACATCTGGCTCAATTCCCTCAATCCACACCTCAAGTTCACGTTGGAGAGACATAGATCCAAAACCCACTTTCTTGATCTCGCCATCTCAGCAGCTAGTGGGAACCTTCACTCGAGCGTCTACAAAAAATCTACAGACAGGAACGCACTGCTCTGTTACTCAAGCTACCACCCCAAGGCACTCACAGACAATCTCCCCTTTGGACAGTTTTTACGTTATCGGAGGCTGTGTACACAGACTCCGGACTACACCAGACAATCTAAACAACTGCAAACACAACTGGCCGAGAGAGGTTACCCCAGGAGGATTATTAAGGACACCTGTAAGAGAGCTAGGAACATTCCACGTTCTATTACCTTACAACAACATACTAAACCACGTGAGTCCAACACTTTCACAGCAGTATTCAGTTTCTCACCTCTGCTGAATAAAATTAAGCGGGAAGTTAAAAGACTTTGGCCCATTCTCAATACAGGCGAATCTACCATCCCTGTCCCATGGTTTGCCCTCAAGAGACGGTGCAACGTGAGAGACAAGGTTGTTAAAACCCTCACACCGGGTCCACCCAGGGATGCCCTCACACAGGGGACCCTTTGGAATACCCCATCCATCAAAGGCCACGCACCCTGTGGTAATTGCTCCATGTGCGCTCAGACCTCCAGAACCACGCAGATAGAAATAGGTTGGAAAACACCATGGACACAGAACACATTCACCAACTGCAACACCAAGGGCGTCATTTATATGATCACTTGCCCATGCAACCTGAGATACATTGGAATGACCATTAGGCCAGTTCGCACCCGCATGACCGAACACAAATCATGCATAAGAACGAACAAACTCACTGCACCACTGGTGACTCATTTTACATCTAAAGGACATACTGCGGACCAATTCAAATGGACCATCATTGAAAAAGTCACACCGCCCCTTAGAGGCGGCAACTACCACAATATACTTTTCAAAAGAGAACAGATGTGGATTTATAGACTCAAGACCTATTCAGAAGGTCTAAATGAACAAATCCAGTGGCACGAACTAGCAGTGTTGTCCTGAATCACCTATCCCACACACAGTAATAGTGTTCCTTTGTTCCTAACCTACTTCCTCTAGACATACCATGAGCCATATGAGGCATATCCTCCTCATACTGCCCAGGGCTCAGGAGCTATCTTGACCATCCATTCCGGTCTTCTGTCCCCTCTCCCCACCTCTCCCCCCTCTTAATATACCCCCCTTGCCACATAGTCCCCCCCTCCCCCCCCTTTCCCCCCTTTTCCTTTTAGTCCTTCTGGTGCCAGCAGTTGGCCTCCATTATTATTATTTATTTTTTTCCTCCCCCCCCTCTCTGCATTTTCCGACCCCCCCCTCCCTCTCTTTCCCCCCCTCCCCCTTCCCATCGAGTCTCTGCCACATGAGATCGGGCTTCAGCGCCCGATCCTTCGTAACCCAAGCGCGCTCTGCCACTTTGTCTAGAGGCGTTTGGGCTTCTTTTGCTGGCTCCGAACGCTCGAGGCGTTTCCCTGGAGCCAGCTGCGTCACGCCGCCGCCGCCGCCGCCGCCGCCTCCACTAGTGCGAGCGCGTTGCTCGCTCATTTTTATAGGCGATGGGCCTTTTTTCTGTAGAACGCCAGTCTCGAGCTATACCAGCTCGATACAGCACACAGATTTTGCGGAGCCCAGCAGTTACAGCTCCACAGGTACGGCACACCCCTAGACACTTTGGCTTTATACTCTAACTCAAAAAGCCATGTTGTTTTGAGCAATTTCCACCTATACTTTGTGGTCTTCTGGTTTTTCTACAGATACATTATCACCCGATTGTGCGGGTTTTTGACCCTTCCACACCAGCATGATGCTGTAAACAAACCAGTGTCATCCCTCGCCTCCCAGACAGACCTTATGCCTAGAGGTTTTGGCGAAGAGGTAGGTTCAGCCTCCATTTTACTTGCACCATCTTGGGATAGCTCCCCCCTCTTTGTGGTCCACATAGAGGCTCACGCCTTTCCTACTCTTTCCACACTAATCCATTTGCTGCCCCTCACTACCTAGGCAGCAGCTCGTCTGTCACCTGGGGAGACTCGCTTTTTCACGGCCCACCTCCGCCTCACTTCCTTGTCCCCTATTCCTCCACACTTGGCGTTGAGACCCTACACAGGTGTCCAGGCACCTCCACCATTCCTGTAAACTTCTGACCGCTGTAGTCTTGTTGCTTAGACATGCTCTACTCCACGCATGATCAGCACCACCTGTATGTCTGCACACTATTGGTGCTTGCTTTTCATCATTGTTTGATTGCCCTTCTCTTTCTTCCCCCCCCCTCCTGTCTCCCTACAGGAGACACCAGCATCCCCTTGTTCAGCATCTACCTGGACATTTGGCAAACTTGTTTGCATTCCAAGTCACGGTCCTGAAGAAGATGGTTTGAATCTCCCATGCCATCGAAACCGGTCGACCTCTTTCGGTCATGAGGGCTCTCATGACCTACCTATGATCTCTTTCACACTAACTCAAGAGACTGTATTCTTTGAAAAATTGCTTACTGTAGCACACTCACCTTCACAGAGCGAGCTACACCTTTTTACAAGAGCCATGTTTTAGCCCTCCAGCCCTTTGGCTGGGTTTGTTTTTTATTACACTATCTAGTGATGCCTCCAGCAGTACTGTTTTACACTCCAACCACAATGACCTACGGGAATCATTAAAGCTATACATTCTGGATGGAATATAAGCAGTAGACCTGTCTTGCAGGTTGTATCCATACTTCTTAGCAGCCTCAAGATCTAATATACAGTTTTGTTGCACGCTGCCTAACCTGCTGAAGCCTACCACTTTTTACATGTCCCTGTTGGACTACTCGTGTCTGTTTCCAGACACCGCCACCAGTATAGAAGGTTGAGGGACAGTACTCTCCTCTATATCTTTTTAGTAGGCGATACATCACGCGTAACCCAGGGAAAGGCACCCCGTCAGGGTCAGGGTGTTCTTCCTTAGGGCTAGGTACGCCGAGTCAGGTGGCCCATCTTTTCATGTGAATTGAGTGTGAGCACTTTAACTCACTTATTTGTCTGGCATACATCTGATGCATCTTGAATACCATTTTCCTACAAAACCGTTGTTTTTGTGTTACCCTATGTGATTTTGTTAACGGTTAAAAGGACGAACACGGTTGTACCGTGCACCTTAGCTTTATAAGCTCTCCCTGTTGTTTTTGGAAGTAAAATAGTTAGACACCTTTTGGTATATTCCATTAGGTTACTGCAAACAGAATGTCTTATTTGTAATATTATTGTATTCTAACATGAAACTATGGAAAGTATTACCCATACTAAACATTAAAGTGTTGTTAATGTTGTAAAGTAGCTTATTTATTTTTTATTTATTTATTACATTTGTTACTCGCCAAGACCCGTGGGTATCACAGTGAAAATTCAATAAATTGTAGCATTTTTATACAGTGTTACAGTTACCATCACACAGAACATATTTAACTAAAATGAAAATAAATCATGTGATCACATTTCTTATACTAAATTCCAATTGGTCAAAGTAGCAGGTCACATTTTGTTTGAACACTTGTTGCCGATCTAGAGGCGACCCCAAGGGGAGTATGAGGGACATGGGGCTACGTTAGCTGTTTAGATTTAAAGAAGGCAGTAAAACAAAAGCATTCTGTTAGGTTAATATTTGTTAAATAACCAGGTTTTCAGTGCTTTTTTTAATCTTAGTAGGGAGTCCTCATTTTTGATACTAAGGGGTAGTGCGTTCCAGTGCGATCGGGCTAGGACTTTGAAACTACTTCCTCCTGCTCTATTGTATTTGTATTGAGGAACTTCCAAGAGGGCCAGTTTATTAGATCTCAATGTCCTGCAGGAGACTTTTTTCTTGATGGTGTTATTGAGGTAGCTAGGTGCTTTGTTAGTGATGCATTTATAGACAGTGTTTTGAAGATGATTCTTGCTTCAATTGGCAGCCAATGGTTTTCTCTTCTGATGCTAGATATATGTTCTGATTTCTTTAAGCCTAGAGCCGCTCTAAGGGCTTTGTTTTGTAATAGTTGGATTTTATTTAAGTTGGTTTTGGAGGTTCCTAGGAAGAGGATGTTACAATAATCCAGTTTCGTTAAGATCAGCGCTCTGGCCAGAGTGATGCAATTTGTGGGGGTGAGAAATTGGCGGCTGAGTGCAATAAGTTTTGCTGTGTAGGCTGTGGAGGAGGAAAGGGCTGCTATTTGTTTGTGCATGGTGAGGTTGGCATCTATATATACAGGAAGAGTTTTAACTTGTTTGAGTACTGGGATCTGTGTACCGTCAATGTTGATGTGAGAGTAGTTAGAGTGGAGGGTGCTTATTCTTTTTTGGGAGCCCACAATGAGGACCTCCGTTTTCTCATCTTTAAGGCAGAGACTGTTTAGGGCCATCCAGTTTTGAATTATAGAATACACTTTGTTGATAGTGTCAGTGTCCTGGCTGTAGTCACCTGTGATAGGGATGAGAATCTGGGTGTCATCTGCAAAGTTGGTGTAGATGACACCCATATCGTCAAGAGACGAGAAAAGGAGTTTAGTATATGCATTATAGAGGGTGGGCGAGAGGCAGGATCCCTGGGGGACTCCTATGGGTACTACTATAGGGTCCGCTGCATAGTTACCGATGGCAACTCTCGATGTGCGGTCCGTTAAAAAAGATTTTATCCACTGAGTAGCATTAATAGAGAAATGAAAATCTTTTTTTAGGGTGTCGCAAAGTTTGTCATGGTCTACCAGATTGAATGCTGCTGATAAGTCCAGTAGCAGAAGGGTGGCTAGTTTGCCTGAGTCTCTGATAGAATCCAATTGGATTTTCAAATCCAAGAGGGCTGTCCCCTTACTGTGGTTGGGCCTAAATCCAGATTGTCTGGCTCCTAGTAGGTTGCTTTGTTCGAGATGAGTTTGTATTTGGTTGTAAGCTATTTTATCGATCATTTTAAGTAGGAAGGGGACAGTCGTTATGGGCCGATAGTTCATGGACACTAATGGATCTGATGTGGGTTTTTTTAGTAGAGGTGTGACCCACGCCGCTTTAATGCTAGCTGGGACCCGATTGGTATGGAAGGAGGCCTTCACGAATTATAGGTGTGAGTGTAGGGGCACATAATTTGATTAGGTGTGATGAAAAATTGCCTCCTTTGCAGTTTGACGCTTTAAGTTTAGTTATGGTATTGAGTACTATATCATGTGAGACTGGTGAGAAGTTGAAGAGCGGGGTGATGTCTACTTAACACCCATTTGCGTATTCCAACTGTTGCATTAAAAAGACTGAACGCTGCATGCATATTTAAGCTGGTCAATTTTGACTTAGTCAATGTTAAGCAGATATTTATTAAGTTTGCATTTATCCATTGTTTATGAGTGATGCAAGTATAATTGCACTTGACCGATCCACCTGAGTGTTTTCCATGCATTGAATAATGGCAAGATGTCATATATATGTTGTACTGAAACCTTCATGGTATATTATGACAACTGTGTTGAACATTTTTCCATCAAGAGGCACTTCTTCATACATTAAGTTGGTGTGAGAAACCTGATGGTGTTCTCAATTAGAGATCCTGGGAATCCTTTGTTCGGGTAGCCAGGGGAGGGCCATAGCGCTTGGATCCTGACCCTGGGGGCAGACAAGCGAGGGAGGATCACCTGGGCAGGGGGTCCTTGGGGAATGCGGTAGGAACAGCCTTGGGAGTTTAGAGAAATGTGATAGGGAAATACTTTTATCTATTCTGAACTTCAACAAGGATAGCTCCAAATTTCATCATCTACATTTTAGCAAAGGTCTGAATTTTAACTAGGGCCAAGGGTGTGAAACACATCGGTGTGATTCAAGGGTGTGAGACTCTGGCTGAATCTAATAGATGCCAATTTTTGGTATACACAGACCACATGCTAGAAAGGCTGAGTTGCACTGAATATATTATGTTATATGTTTATATTATGCACAATGTATACTCTCCCTATTGTCCTGCATTATGTAATTTCTACTATGTATAACCACCATTTGTAAGCATGCGTAACCTGTAAAGTTTAAAGTATCCTTGAACAACGCGCCCGGTTACCCTCGGGTTTGGTGCGCGCTATAAATAATAAACAAACAAACAAACAAACAAATATAAAACTAACATGAAACTAGCATACTAATTTACCTTATCCATTTAGCATATAACACTTTCCCATACTAATATTTAGTGAAAACCAGCCCATGCCGGGTATATAAACTTGGTGCAGATTGATGGAAATGCATTTTAGTTTGGAAATTAAATGAATTAAATGTGCAGGCTTAAAGCTGTGCCGTGTCTGAATGGGGACGAGACAAATCAGAAGTGTGGAATGTGAGATGGGTTCTGCTAAAGATATGGCATTTTTAAAAAACTTTCAGAGCAGGAAGACAGGACTGAGAAGTAGCTATTATTTCTGCTTCTAAGCAGTGAGGATGGAGGACACAGTCAGAGCATTCTTGGATTGGCTCACTGACAGAAAGGGAGGTGGTCTGAATGACACATGAGGTATTAGAAAAAGGTTTGCAGCAGAAAGGGCTGGCTCACTCACTCACATACTAGCTCGGGAGTTAACAGCTGTCTAAAGAGGTTTCATTCCAGGAGCTCTTTTCCTCTGGCTGACTTCGGGAGCAGAAAAACTGGTTCGTTTGTCCCAGGCAAAAAGGTATTGGACCAGATACGAGTTCTTCTGTCCAAAAAACTAGATGGGGTTGCAAGGCGTTCAAGACACACACACACGATTAAATATTTATCTGGTAAATTCAGTCGATTTGAGGAGCGTGCTGTCAACTGAATGCTTGATGTTAGATAGTATAGAACAGGGTAAGCCATTTCATTTGTAGGTGCTGTATAATAACATTTTAAACATGGATGTAAAACTGTGTTCACGTTTCTCCAAGTTTTGCTGCAATAAAACTCAGATGTGACAAAAGCCTGTGCTCTGCCAATTCTTGTTGTGAAGTTCAAGGCCAATGTTTGCTTGGCAGAACCCAGGTATTTTCACAAATAGAATGTTTTGAAACCCATTGCAGGCAAGGCTTTGCTTATGTTTGATTTACAACGTGGATGCACATGTCATTCTATGTAACTTGCATATTTCTAATTTCTGATAAAGAATAACAATTCAAAAAGGCGAATTAGCCTCAGTGTACTTATCCTGTGCACAGATGTTTTGGCTTGGCATATAGAGAGATGCAGCACATGCAGTAAAAATATATAAAAGCTATATTAGTCGTAAATTATGTTGCTCTGAGAGGCTATGAATGAATGTTTGTGTTTCATTTGCATGGTAAATGTATTCTGGGATACAAGCCAAAAGGGCATTAGGTGTTATTGTAAATAAGATACCACACGAGGGGATGCGTTAATTGTTTAGAGTGTAGTAAGTCCAGTATTTGATTACTGTTAGTGATTTCGGTAAAAGAACAATTATCAGGTGGTACTCTGAAGTTAGGCCCACCGCTATTTCAAAAATACCACTACACCACGAAGTACCAAAAATACCACTACTCTCAAAAATACCACAATATAGCAAAAATATAGCCAATAAGATCTCTAACAGGAGAGACATGGTATCCCTCTTTCCAACACATCCCTACCCAGCATTTCCTCCACCTTCATAGGCTGTTGTGAGTCCTGTCAAGTTGGCCTCTCCCCAATTCCAACAGGTAACAAGATAAGGGGGAGTCATAGGAGAACCAGGAAAAGGAAACACTACAACTCCCATAATCCCATTCCCCTACTTAACTACCCAAAGACTGAGACGAAGAAGATCATGTTGGGAGCCACGAGGAGTGTCCATAGGAATCAACGGGCAATGGATTCTTATGGGCAGTCTCCATTTTGTCCCATTAACAAGGTCAGGCAGGGCTGTGCAACCACTCACACCTGACTTCTGTTAATTCTCTCAGCAAGTATAAAAGGTCGAGCACACAGGCACACTTTGAGCAAGCTGGGTATGCTGGATGGTGCACAGAGGGCAGGAGGGACGAACATCAGCT
This sequence comes from Ambystoma mexicanum, assembly GCF_040938575.1. NCBI lineage: Eukaryota > Metazoa > Chordata > Amphibia > Caudata > Ambystomatidae > Ambystoma > Ambystoma mexicanum. The sequence goes on along the minus strand of NC_090927.1, from coordinate 378,599,882 downwards.
GGAAGAACCCTAAAAGGCCTGGGGGAAGAAGGACTGCAAGATCACTGAGCCTATGAGTACAGGGGAGGCTGCAGTGTGACGAGGGAGCTGTGACTCTAGGTAGCCAACCCAGAGGCAGCTGGGTTTGCCTGCTAGTGCCCAAGCCAGAGCTCCTCCCCTGGATAATATACCGAAGCCCAGGCCTTTGAGGTGCAGGTGGTAAGACCCTGACCTCAGAGACATCCCATTGAGACAATCTGCTATTTCCGAAACTGCCAGAATGCTATTAAGGGGAGCTGGTGAAGTGGGAGCAAAAGAAGAATGAGGCATTGTGGAACTTGAAGTTCAGAGACTTTTTTGTTGGAAAAAAACAAGTGACTTTAATGTGGATGGCCAAGTGGACAGCGACCCACATTTTGAACTACCTTTTTTATTGATAACCCGAGCCAAAGTGTGTCATTCTGTTTACGAGGGCTGCCCTACTCCGTGATGTCCAACGTGGGGAGGAGAGCTGATTCAACGCCTTGATCCTTTATGTTATAACACTGACTTTCCTTTGCGTACGCATTCCCCTTTACACACGTTGTGTATAAGGGATAGGGCAGGCATTATGTTTCATTCGTATAGGCCATTTCGATTTGACATAGACTGACTAGGACTGTATTTTCTTTATTATTTGATGGTAAAGACTACTCCCATCTTAGGTATGGGGCAAAGTAGGAGTTTTGCCAAACTCCAAGAATATAATAAAGGTTTTGAAAGTTGTAGCTCTTGTGTCAGTGTTATACTTGTGATACCATGCCTTCCTTACATTGGTCAGTTTACTGTTGTTTTTTGTTTAATCTCCCATCTATCTTAGAAGCTTTGGTATAAAAAATCGGCAATGTCTTTCTATTTTCATTGTGGAAAGAATGTCTGAATTGCAAAAAGAGAACAACTTGCCATGGCTTACTAAATTTAAAAGTTGCTGAAATTGTGAACTGCCAGAGTTTGGTATAGATACATGCACATCGTGCTTCTTTTAACAGTCGGGATTTGAAACTTGGTTGCAGAGATATCATTTAAGCGTCAGAGGTTATGCAAGGTCTAGATTGTCATTTGTAGAGATGTTGTTTCTTTCCATAATGTCTAGAAAGCACACACGCAATTATTGGGAATCCTTTGTGAATTCACAGTGAATTCAATATTTCGTGAACTTCTATTAACTAAGTCTCACAGTCCGTATACACTGTGATGTGTGTCAGGATTCTTTGTTGCAGCTTTGTACAGGAGGACAAGTGCACCATGCAGTTGATATGATTAATGCTATTAATATTATTTACAAGCAGTGACAATTTACAGTAGACTGACAGCAACATTTGCATACCAGTTGACTCCTGTGCTTTTCAAAAATTTGAAGGGACCAGCAAATGTGGATGTTGATTGTGTTTAGGTATGTCACATTTTTTCAGGGGATTTTAAATCGGTACAACAGGGAATCTTTAGAAAGGTTTCGATTTGTATGGTACTTAGGTAATGGGTATATGACGTGTAAAACGTATGATCTCTTTTGTACGCTAGAATGCAATAGATGTCTGCTTTTACTTTGCTTGGATCAATGTTCAGTAAATATAGACCTGCGAGTGCACAAAAAGGCAAAAGTGTCAAGTAACTCAGACCTTCTTTTTAGATTTGATTGCCTATGTCTATGAATGCATGGTACAGGGTTAGACCTTGTGAATTGTTTCAGTGTATGCAAGAGTAAGAGAGTATTGTTCTCTCACATCTGCAACATTTAAAAAGAAAGACACATGCTGTTGTGTGGGGGATGTTTTGTGTTATTTGAAGTCTCTCAAAATTGGCTTCGAGGAACTGGATATTATCTTGATTTGGATACTTTGTAAACTAACAACTATACCCATTGCTCCATTCACAAAACCCTGGTCTACATCCAGATTTGGTTTTAGGATCACTCTGCATTTGAGGCAGAGAGGCAATACTTTTTCAGATCCGACTGTGCTGGATACAGATTATTTTAGTTGGTTAGGTTGCACAGTGGCTTTTTAACACACAGGCAGCGGCAGGTTATGTACTTAATTTTATTTGTTCAGTGCTTTTGGTTGAACAATGTCACCTTTTATACTATACAAAAATAATACAATATACAAACAATACCAGTGCAAAAATATCATTTAAAAACACATTTCATATTTCAACTACATGCTTTAAAACACCCACCTAGGCTATTATATACATACTTTTTCAATAAAAATCATCTTCTATTAAAATGTAGGAAAAAACAGACAGCTTATCAGTTGCCATGTGTGATAAGCCAACGTCGCAACCACCAGCAACTCAGTGCTAAAAATCATACTCCAAATTTGATCTGTCGAATGGAGCAAGAATTTACTATAACCTTTCTCATACTCCGGGCTAAGTTCTTTGCATTGGGTGAGGATACGTCACACAGTCTCAACTTGTTTACCACAAAGTCTGCAAATTCGCTCTCCCCTAGGAATGCACGCCCAGACCCCAGTATTTTCTAGAACAGGAAGAGTATAAAGACGTACAGATAAAACAAATCTGATTAATGTAGGTGTGTGTATCTTAGTGAGATAATGCATTGGAAAATCTATACAGAAACCTTGATGAGAATAAATCTCATACTAGCACAATTTGGAAAAGTGGTTCAGTGCCTGAGCAGTATCATGAAGTCTAGACTTCTTTTCTGTTTTATATAGATTAAAGTCTAGCCACGATTCTGACACACTATGCACATAAATTTCAATAAAATATCGGGTTATCATACACTCCAGTTCCCTGTACCATACACTTTTATAGAATCGCTGGAGTGGTTAACAGCCAGGCTTAGTAAAGAATCCTCCTCCAGGCAACCATAATGCATTTTTGCCCAAAACTTACAAGCAGGTTTTTTCCAGAGAGAAAGAAGAGAGGGCAGACAAGTTCAAGTTATACAGCTTCATCAGGCACATCTTCCCAAGTAGGCTGACTAAAGACTGCAAAATGTTGGATTCCAGCTTTGAGACCCAGGCGATCGCTTTCTCTGGGGAAAACTTCCAGGACGTATAGTATGCCCGGCACGATTGAAATCATGTAGACGTTGATCTTGTTCTCGATAGAACAGCCACCAATGATCTTTTTAATTTTCAGCCACTTCTGCCATGCCTTGAGTAAAATCCCCTAGGCCAAGTAATTAGGCGAGATGGTTGTTCTAATGGAGATACCAAGATATTTGCATTCATCGATCTGTTTTTTTATTTTTTTATTTTTTTTATTTATAAAGCGCTATACAAAATCCCAGAGGCTTAGGGGAGCTAGAACAGGACAAACACTCAAACACATAGATGGAGTCATTAAGAGACCAGTGTACTCATGACAAGAATTCGGTCAGCAGAAAAGCATGGTTTTCACCCTCCTTTGAAATTCTGGAAATGCCGCACATGCACGCCAACCAGGAAGAAGAGCATTCCATAGTACAGGAGCTGCATGTGGAAAAGACCTACGAACAATGCAGGACAATTTAGCACGTGGGATAACTAGCAAGCGTTGTTAGACCAGAGGGCTATGCGGGCTTGGAGACAAGTAAGATGTCTAGCCAAATATTGGAGAGCTTGCCCATTAATGCAGCTATAAGAGATGCAATAGAGCCGAAACAGAATGCGCTTGCTCACAGGGAGCCAATGTAGGGCTCTGCGAGCAGCGGACACATGATCTGATCAGAGAAGACCTACAATACGCACTGCATTGTCCTGGATGATCTGGAGCCTTGATAGATCCCCACTGGTAATGTATAACAGGAAACTGGCACAATAGTCGAGTGTTGATCCTATAATGGTGTGTGCAACTATGGCATAGTTATTAACCTTCAAGAATGGCTGTACTTGTGCAAGCAACTTCAGATGATATGAAGTGACCACCACAATGCTATCTGCCTGAGCACTCATTGTCAGGCTCTGTTCCAGGGTAATGCCCAACATTTTTAATTTGGGTTGCATGTTAATCGGACTCCCAGCCACATCAAATTGCTCGTATTCTTGCCTTAGTTGCTTAATTTGGGGCCCAGTTCTGACCACCATGAGTTCTGTTTTGGCGTTGTTTAGTGCTAGCTTTTTCACCAGCATCCACGTTTGGATCAGTATGTAAGTGTTATTTAAGGAGGCAGAGTCAACATCGTAATCACCTGACAGTGGCACAAGGCACTGCGTGTCATCAGCATAGTTTGCAAAAAATAATGTCAGGTGCATCCAGTTGGTCAAATAAAGAGCACATAAAGATATAAAATAGAGTCAGGGACACGCTTGATTCCTGGGGCACCCCACAAGAAATCAGGAACTCCTCTGAACGAAGACTCTGGCCTTATGTGCAGATAGGAATGAGTGTACCCATCTTGTCACTGCCACTGAGAAGTGTGCTGTGCTACAGAGCCTATCTACAAGGATGGTTTGATCAACAATATCAAACACAGCAGAAAGATCTAACAGAACCAGCAGCTGTGTGTCACCCTTATCAAAGATGTTTAACATGTTGGATTTAAGGTCTAAGAGGGTAGACTCTGTACTATGTGCATGGCAGTAGCCGGATTGTTTATGTCCTAAAATGAGAAATTGACATAAAACACTTATATTTGTTGTTGGGCTATTTTATCGAGAATCTTGAAAAGAAAAGGGACATTAGTGATTGGCCGATAGTTCACAGGCACGTTTGCATCCAAGGTAGATTATATTTATCAATGGGGAGATCCAAGCTTGTTTAATTATTGCTGGGACAGAACTTTCCCTAAAGGAGGCATTTATAAATTTAGTGATCACCGGGACCAATTGCGGACCGAACTCCTTGACGGTCAGGCCAGGGCAAATATCTCTCTTGCAGTTAGTAGGTTTTAGCTGCCTAAGCAAGTTGAAAGATGCTCCTCGATAAAGGGTTAAAACTCAAATTTGGTGTGTTCTACATCAGTGGCCCAATGTGAGGTGATCAGATGGTCTCCCTGTTCCTGCTTATCTCCCTGTTCATGCTTGTTTTTAATAGAAATGTCCTTTTGGATATTGAGCTATTTATTACACATGGTGTCTTGGATGGTCTGACACCACATAACATCCTTCGTGACCTGCGATCGAATAGGACATGGGTCCTCCAGCTCTTTAAGAATCATAAATAATTCCTTCATGCTTGAGTCCGCACCCTCAATCCTCATGTTATAAATGCATTTTTTGCTGTTAAAATGGCATTTTAATGTTTTTTTTATTGTTGCAGAGTATGCGGTTTTGTCTTCAACTGCCTGTGGTTTTTACCATTCCTTCATGGCTCTGACCTTTGCTATTTTTAACGTTTGGATCTCAGAGCAATACCATTTTTCATTAGGTGAGGGTTTAAGCAGCCTAGTTTTTATAGAGGCTAGCATATTAACTGCCTTATCAAGTGTGTTGCCAAAAGCCATCACTAGTTCATCTGAAGTATTTAGACAGTTAAGATTGTCCATCATGTGGGAGAGAAAAGGTGTAATTGCCGAGGGGGATAGCTTGCTCCGGTTTCTATACGATGTCCATATCTTTGCAGGCTCTATTTTTTTTTATTATTAGTTGTTTATAGCTTGGTTTACAAACCTTTACAACATTCCTTTGAATAAGTTAATTTGTACAAAAATCATGATCATATGGACTTTTTGCATATTACATTCTCATCATAGTATTACATGATTTACCAGTCGGATTAAAAGTTGTCGGAATTCAGGCAGGATAAAATATCAAAGTTGCGGGATTAATATAATCTAGGGTTCAAGGTTCACTGCAACGCAGCCCCTCAACCCTAAAATTGACACACTGTGTCATTTAGTGCAATTCTGTGCAATTAGTAAAATGTGTAAATGTGCATAGGATATTAGTGCTAAAAACAATAAGGTATTTCAGAAAAGTATGAGCAAATAAATTCTTCAATTTGGCACACAATCAGTCTGACTAATCAGATCGGGTACACAGCTAAAAGTACATGATTAGACTTGCTCAGAATGTCTACCACATATGTTGCACATTTCCAATATTAGAATTATCATGCTTGACTATTCATAACCGATAGGATAAACAGTACGCCCTATAGGTCATCAGGCATGACTTTGCTATGCTTGCGTTTAGTTTGCCCAAAAGTCTGTTTGTTAGAAGATGGAATTCTTAGATTGTGACAGCACAGTTCTTCCACTCTAATGTTGGTACACCATATCAATGAATGACATTCTTTGCAATTAGCAAAATGTGCAAATGTGCAAGAGTTAATATTGCTAAAAACAATAAAACATCTAAAAGTAATATTACTAAGTGCGTTCATCAAAATGTGCAAATATGCAAAAAGTTACTATTACTAAAAACAGTAAAACGTCTAAAAGTAATATGACTAAATGTGTGCAGCAATTTGGCACTTGGTTAATTCAATTAATCCAGTTAATCTAAGAGATTACACAACTGACACTGCAACGGTTGACTTGCTAAGTATATCTACCACGCATGCTATGCCTTTTTAGTATTTAGGACTTATCATATTTAGCTATTCATAAAAAGATAAAAAGTGAAATGAGCAATGCACCCCATAGACCATCAAATGTAACTTTGCTATTCAACATTTGTTTTTCCCAGAATCTCTTTATTAATCATATCTAGTAATAAAGTCAGTGCTAGCACCAGAGTTGTGCTCGTCCCCCACATGCACCTAATCCACAACCAATCCCTTGCAAATTCTGTTGAGCCAATACCTTCTTTGCCCAGGATTTCATTTCTATGCATATCAAAATGCTCGCAATACAAGACCAAATGCTTGAGGGTTTCAATTTGCGTGCCATCGCCGCAAAAGCGACAGACTCCCTTTAGACCTTCATGAGTAAGATTGGACCAATGTTTACTTTTTTCATTAGTATGTAGCTGATTTAATTTAAAGCGTAGATACAGGTCACAAGCCCTGTTACAAGGAAAGCAAATGCGGTAGACCTGATGTGGGACACTTTTGGTGATAAACCGTGCAGTTTCCTTGTACTGCTTATATGTCCCAAGACATTCCATGGTCTGACACCAATCATGTCTGAATAGCTTTTTTTTACATACGTTGCCTCACACGAAGGTCATCAGCATTTGAGTCAATTGATTTTAACATTGTGTTCATTTAATCGTGATATGCCATTATTGACTGTGGATTTCCTTCTTTTATCATGTTGACAATGTCCTCATACAGTGAACTGCTTAGGGGTGAGATCATTTTTGCAAAGTTGTTTAATAATATCCACTTATATCTTGCTGACAACTATAGGATCCCCAATCAGTGGCGCAATATTGCGTTTGGTAAGGAGTTAGCTAGTCTGGGGGTTTGTTTCCAAATCCTACCTTGTCTCCGGTCCAGAATGGATTTGAGGTTCAGGAGACACATATCTAGTCCATATAAGATGACCGCCTCCACTTTTAGAGTGTAGATATCAAAAAGAGGTGACATAGAATATGTACAGAACCTACTGTATACCATTTGCATTTGGGATGCTGGCACGTGCTGGCTGATGACATGTCACATAGATTGTATCCTAAGTACTTTACAGATATTGCACGTTCAATGTGCAGTCCATCTATAGACCACTTAAATGCAACCGCTTTATTCTTTAGGTTATTGAAAATAATGATACTCGATTTGGTGACGTTCAAGTGAAGATTACATTTTTTTGTGCATATTGGGCAAAGAGCTCTAATTTGGTCTAAGTCCATAGGGGGTCTTGTCAAATAGGAGAATTTCATCAGCGAAAGCTAACCAATGGATGTGTAATTTACCAAGCCTAACCGGAAACGTCACCTTATGGTGCCTTGAAGCATCCATGTCGCACAAGTATAAGTTAAAAAATGTTGCGGCTAAATTACAGCCCTGTTTTATGCCAACCCGAATCGGGATCTGCTGGGTTAGTGTCCCATGTTGGTTGACTCTCACTGAATAGGTCGTATTCTCGTGTAGTTTAGATAGCAGCACGACCAATTGCCCTGGAAAGCCCAGTTGTATCATCTTATTCCATAGCCCATTGGGAATAACGTTGTCAAAAGCCGCAGTCAGATCCAGGGACACCTTGTATACTAGCCCAGAATCGCACATCTTGCTCTGTGCGAGTATGTGTGCCAAGATGGTTGCGTTTACGGCAGTCCCCATCTGTCTGCGGAAGCCGACTTGAAAACGTGAGAGGGTACTATTTTAGAACATGTGGGTTTGAGTTCCCTTAAGATTAGAATTGAAAAAATTGAAAAAACCTTCTCAGATACATCTAGAAGTGCAATTGCACGAAAATTCCCTGCTTCTGCCGGGGTGCCCTTTTTGAAAATTGGCACTATAATTGAGGTGTGGTGTGCCAAGAATTGGGTATCTTATTTGTTGAATTTTATTTTCAAAATAGGGGCCAGAAACTCGGATCGTGTTTGAGCACACAAGCAGGAATGTCATCCGGTCCCGGGGCCTTTGAGTAATTCAATCTTGAAATCGCCCATTCTACGTCTTCTATGGACCAAGGACATACCGTACTGTTTAATCTGGTGCAATTAGGAGCCCTTACACTTGTAAATCTGAATGGCAGTTTGCATTTATCTAGGAAGTGAGCAAACCACCTGTCTGCAGATATAGATGAAGTTAAGTTATCGACCTGGTTGCGGGTAACTGTTCTTATGGAAGCCCACACTGATCCGCTGTTATTACAACATAGATTTTCGATTATCTTTTGATTATCTGCTATAGAAAGCTTGTGCTTGATGATACGGCATTTGTTTCTGTGCGAGTTGCAAATCACTTTTGTCCAATGCAGATAGTCCACTATCGGCATATGGAGCGCTTTCAAGTCACGCAGTAGCTTGCTTGTATGCTGTTTTAAAGCATGCACCTCAGGATTGTAGGCATGTACTTTATCAGGACCCTTATTTGCCTGATCTCCAGCTAGTTTTACCAGCATGTGTGTAATCATTTGGTTGTTAGTTTCTTCTTTTTGTTGTATGCCCAGTTTGAATTTTGCCCCCTGATTGATATAGATGGTCTCTTTGTTGATCATAAAGATCAGCTTTTTACATAGATAGGAGCTCCATCTAATCGATAACTTCGGGCGATCAGACTCTAATAATGCTGGACACGGCTGTGTCTTGAGCAGAGGACCAGCTGCATCAATACAGGTAATGATGATTATATGATCTTCCAGTTGCAGGTTTGTGGTAAGTACTGGCTTGCAAAAGGGAAGCAAGTGCACTGAGGCCACAAAGTAGTCTATGCGGGAGGATTTAGAGCGACTGTGCCAAGTGAATGGCAAGGCCTGAAGACTGAAGCCCAAGAAATGAATGTCCCACTGCTCCAGGAAGACTTTCCATCTTTTTCCTCTGCTCTTGACTAAAGAGTCAGGTTCAAATGACATCCTATCTTCCCAGGGTGAAGTTTGCGGGAGGCAGCAAGCATTAAGGTCACCTAGAATATCATAGTCAGGGTTGGTAATGAGCGCATCTTAAAAAATGGTGTCTAGCTTGGCAAATATTTGGACAAGCTATTTTCTAGCCGGGTTCCAGTATAAACAGATTATTAAGTATGAAGCATTGTTGACGCCCAATAAGGTAATATCAATGGCAAGCAAGCATGTCTTCCAGTTCAGACACTACTTTAGAGGAAACGTCCAAACTATTGTTGACTAAAATTGCTAAACCCCCATATGACCATCCCATGTTTCCACCTTTTGCATTAACAGAGTAGGACATAAAGCCATTTAAATTGAGTTTTTGCAACTTTTCCTGACACAAAATGATAGCTACCTGATCGGTAAAGAAAGTGGAATTTACCCACGCATTCAGATTGTTATAACCACAGGAGTTCCACGATGCAACTGAAAGGGCATATTTGCTATGGAGAAGAGGTAGAACTCTTAGCGTACTTAAGACTGTTTACTAAAGGACAAGACCAGTCTTTGATGACCGAGGATAAGGATGCAAACTGTGCAATAACAGTTTCATTTAAAGAATTTGAGGTAGTAGTGGATGCCAATACTTCCACCGTCTCTTTGTGTGCTTTATCATGGAGTTCTAAGAAACTACCTGCCCCTTCTTTAGAAGTGAATCAATGCAGACTTACAGGGAAATTCATGGAATTAATGTGTGCTGAAAACGGGGGCGCAAGTGTGAAAATTGCAGCGCACGCGTGCGAAAGCCGTGCACGCAGCTGTTCGTCGATTCATGGAAGGCGCTACGCGTGGCTTACCTGAGATCTGCGCTGAATCCGCATGTGGCGCACACATCATTGCGACATCCCGAAGGCTGTGCGCAAGACGGTCAGTGAAGGTGCACACAGGGCTGCGCACACACCTAAAAAGGGGGCAGAACACGCGGAATGGGGAACAACACGTGAAAATGTGGGCGTTACAGGGGAAGTACCACTGCTAAATCCTCGCAACGCCCACACACGCGCTAACAACACGTATTCATGGAATCGAACAGGGGAAAGCCGCGCGCCACAAAAGAAGCACTAATCTGGAAACACGTACGCCAGGCGGAAGCTGGCGGAAGTGGCCCCGCGCAGCATAAAAGTGTGCGGAAACAACAAACAAGCTCATACGCTATGAGGAATATATCGTTCCTCGCAGCAGTGGTCGTGGGACACTGCAGGAGGAGGAGGATAGCCAGGCCCCGCATTTCTTTACCCAGGACCAGCCTTTTTGGGATGCTTGATTACCAGGTCTATGGCAGGTACAAGTTTCCAACCCATATCATCCTAGACCTGGTTGCTGAGTGGGAGGATGACCTCACATCACCCACCCTGTGCTCCCAAGCACTGAGCCCCTTGGAAAAGGTGCTCAATGTACTGCATTTCTTGGCCACTGGGTCATTTCAGCGGACAAGTGCCATAGTTGGGGGTGTCTCACAGACCACGCAGTCACGCTGCCTACACCAGGTGTTGGTGATCATGACTGCACGCCCCTCAGTCCGCAGGCACATATACATGCCCAGAATACCCGCAGAAAGGCAGTCCGTTGTCTAGGACTTTTAAGGGGTAGCACACTTCCCGAAAGTGCTACGTGCCATTGATTGCACCCATGTGGCTCTACGTCCTCCTAGGGCCACTGAGCACATCTATCACAACTGCAAGCATTGGCATTCCATCAACGTGCAGGTTGTATGTGATGGTAAGGGAATAATCACCTCTGTATATGCCAACTATCCGGGGTCCAGCCATGATAGTTTCATATTCAGAATGTCACCCCTAAACCAGGAACGGAAGCTGGGAGGCATGGCGACACATGGCTCATTGGTGAGTACAAATGCCTCTGCACATGCATGCATGTCACACACAGAGAAATGGCAAAACCCAACTAATGACAACCATTATCACCTCCCAGGGGACAGTGCCTACCCTCTGAGCACTTACATGATGATGCCAATAAGGAACCCCACCACACCACCCGAGGTAAGATACAACGCAGCCCATATTGCAACCCGGGGCATAGTGGAGCGCACATTCGGAGTGCTGAAGTCATGGTTCCTCTCCCTTGACCTCTCTGGCGGCCAGCTGCTATATGCGCCCCCAGTAGTGTGCAGGATTATAGTGGCAGCATGTGTCCTGCATAACGTTGCAACCTAGCGGGGCGTGCCGGTGGACATGGTTGTGCCCCCACATCCCCAACCACATGCACGGCGGCTGTGCATGGGAGGGGAAAGGGCACATGGCGACGCAGCCAGTACCCAGCTTGTGGCAACATTTTTTACCTAAAATCCCACCACTGCGGAGTGCACACAGGCCTGGCCCATACCAGCTGACAATTGATGACGAAGGGACAGTCAACTGTCACAACCATACCACCCTGAGATTGTTTCCCTGGAAGTGCTACATTGTGTGCATCCCTAGCTACTTAAACAGACCCAATGCTGTGTCAGTAAAAGGCACACATTCATGCTGCATGAAGGAATACCCCCTTGCAAAACAGCACACCCAAATACTGGTATGTCAACCAACCCCTCTCAAACCCCATCTCACCCGCCCAAGACACCATGGCATAGCATGCAATGTGAAAGCAACCAAATGAATGCACAACACATGACACAGCTGTCACAAATTGCACCGTCACAAATGGAAACAGGCCACAGAAAATTCCCTCTAAACTATGAAAAAGAAACAGCACACATGGACATATACTTACCAGCATGACAAAAAATGAACACAGGACCCAACAGTGGCAACGTCTGACAATAACCAATCACAATAGAGCAAGTGTCACAACCTGACAAAGGCAGCACATCGACCCCTTCCCTCTCCAGTGTGTTGCTGGTAGGTAAATGTGGCAGGGTACTGCATACACCATGAACTGCATCTGCAATGGAGACAGGCAAGGTAAGATATGAAGAAGCTACATGCAAATATGCATAATAATCAATATAGAATACTAATATACAAATCAACCATGCAGTAGAGAAATCATCACTAATCCCCACTAGGGGTGTATACACAATTTGGACTACAGACTGGCCACACAACTGATGGAAGACCAATGCCTCTGTATAAGTTACTGTCACACAGTGTCACCCTTGCGAGCCCATGGAAAGGGGAAGCAGGAGTGGCATATGTGTCTGGACCCCAAGCTTCAAACACAAACACAAGACAAGCCTGCATGGGCCCCGGTGGAACACACAGTAGATGCCTACGGTAGTGTATGGCGCTGGTCTGGTCGTTGTGGTTTTCCTTATCGACCAGCATTGCAGGGGGATTGGAGTGGAGGAATGAGGGATTACAAGGGATTATGTGTAATATAATACATACAAAGGGCCTCCCTGCACATTTGGTGCTGTGGGAAAAATGGATGTAATCTTAATAGTGCCTCGTCACCACTAATTTCCTACATGGGTTTGAATTAAAGTGGATGAAATATCGCAAACCCTTGCTGTACGTTTATTCTCCTCTTACTGTCCACAACATGGAGGATTTACCATAGGTGGGATCACTGATATTAGTAAATCCTACAAATTCCCAATGAAGTCCTATGGAATCCAGCAATGGGGTTAAATGCTACCCTTCTTCCATACATAATGAGGTGGATTTACAGCTATTCTGAGAGGTCGAAAAGGTAAATTTGTTTGGTAGAGTTTCATTGAGAAATTCTGGCAAACTCTAATGGGCCCTCAAGTTTCTCCTCCTATCACCCCATATAATTAAAAAATAAAATAAAATACCTGACAGAGAAAATGATGGAGAAAATGCTGTACCCCTCTGCTGTGATGTAATAGCATTTGATTATGAATGTCATAATCCTCTGCTATGACATAACAGTATGTAGATATTGCATTTGTAAATTGATATAGTTGCTCATCAATTCCTTTGGAAGAGATAATCAACATGCATTCTTATACGTATTAAATGGATTAGAATGGAGGTGGGATATGAGGGGATTTCAATGCTGCAGTTCCACTTAAAGAACATGTATTAAAGGATCAGAGTTCATTCAGCTACCTTGTGTATATAGCTTTCTGCATTCCAACCAAAGTGTTGCAGGTAATGTCTGGGTTTTGTGCATTTTTTGAAAATATATCTCATTTGGGAATATGGGCTCAGCTTAATATTCTACAGGAATGCAGTGTGATGTATAGAGATTTGACATTTACAGGACATTTCAATGTGTTTATTTCTATGTTTACTGCATCTCATTGTTCTGTTAGTTCTCGAAATCGACCTCGGGGTGTGGATCACTATGCTCCCCCCTGCTCTTGTATCTCAGGGCAATTGTGCACTGTGTTACTCCTAAGTTACTATACTGTGGACACACAAACATAAGACACAAAGAAAACACATGAATCGATTCAACAATGAAAACACTTTTATTCATGCACAGCAATGCATGATGCAAAATCTACTATAATGCAAATCTCGAATGTGTACCTTTTATGCTCTGGGTGCAAATCTACAATGCAATGCAATAACTGTAAGCCTTACAGGCTTCTAATGCAAGCAATCTAATAGCAACTTATCCAGTGTATTCATGCATATGGCAAGTGTCAGTATTCAGCATTCCTCTGCAATCCACACCATCCACACCACACTTCACACTCTCTCTCTAAGACAATCCCTGTCTGATTTCCCCATCTGTCAAACCCAAAGCTCTGTGTGGGTGTCTGTCCTAATTCCCCATGCCAATTCCTCATATCAGCAATATTCCCCTCTTGCCATGCCTCTCCTCTCCAGCTAACTCTGCAACCAGCCAGTCAGTCAGGGCCTCTCCTTGGCCTCTCAGTGGTCTGGTCTTCCTGCCAACTCCCTCTGCCAGTCTCCCTGCCAGATCGATCTGCTCTCATCAGAATGCTTCCCCAAGCTTCCTCTCTCATAGAGCAGCTCCATCCAAAACTCCTTCGATCTCAGAGTCAGAGAGCATCTCCATCTACATCTCAGAGAGCAGCCCAGCATACACTCCTACTGTTCAGTTATAGTGTCAAAATGACATAAATACATCTCCATGGTTACATGTCTAAAATGCACTCTCTTTCTCTCTGTCAGCATGTCTAAATCCGAGCAGTGCCTGAAAGTCTGTGATGCACTGCGTGTTCTTTTCAATCACTGCGTGTTCTTGTCATCGTGACATTTGTACATCATATCTTGTACATGCTATTGGTGTTCCGTGTTACCATACCATCCATCTCCAATATTCCTCCATTCATTCCACTGAAATCCCTCTCGTCTGCCTCTCTCTATGCAAAGCTCCTTGCACTCTGACCCCCACCTTCTCTGTCTGTGCACCCCAGCCAGGCAGGCCTGCTAAGCCAGCCCTTCTCCTCTCTCCACTCGGACAAGTCACATTATCTGTATCTGAACAACCAAACTGTTTATGCATTCCTCGTACACACAACATCTCTCCACAGAACCAAGTGGTGCTTCTGTTCTGTCGTCTCATTCAGGATGGCTTCAAAATGCCATAGGCCTCATGCTTTATATTGTTTACTCTCTTTCTCGCAATGGCAAGCGCTATACTCAATGCTCAATGCATGCTCTAAGTGCACACTCATGCGTGTCTCTACTGCATACATAATAGATAACATATCTCTACATGTGTCTACATGTCTCTACAAATATAACATGTGTCTTTACATGGCACTTCAAATATAACAGGCCTCTTTCTCTAGCAATTGCAAATGGCTACATAATATGTGAATAATGAATAACTAATCACACTACTAATGTCGCTACTAATCAGAATGATGGATAATTAAATCCCTAAATGGGTAATGATTTTCTAATGATAACAAACCAGGCTTCTCCTTACAATCTGGTTTCACAGTTCAAGCCCAAACTATTTCAGAGAATTTGAGACATAGGGCCTCATTACAACCTGCCAGTCCGGGACCGTGCAAAATCCGTGACGGCGGTAAAAACGTTTCCGTGTCCGCAAGGTTGCGGAAAAACCGTCCGATTACATGCTGTCGGTCGCGCGCACCACACGGACTCGGAAACGTTGTTACCGCCGTCACGGAAAACCCCACGGAAATGGAGATAACGCGCAAAACCTGTGTCCGCCTCCGCCGCCACGGACACGGAACCGGAAATACCATGATCACCAAAACAGGAAACAGAGAGGCGGCCATCATATAAAAGCACAATCCATTGCCATCCAGAGCCAGCACAAGCACAATCCTAACTCTGAGAAGCCAAAAGGGACCACCAGCATGTCTGCCAGGATTCCTGCTCAGAGGCAGCGCAAACAGCGCTTCAGCGAGGCGGAGCTAACCGTCTTGGTGGAGCACATTGTGGACAATGCGGAGATGCTGTTCAGCGCCGACCAACGGCGTGCCACACAGCAGCGGAGGAAGGAGGTGTGGGCCGAAGCTGCACGCAAGTGCACCGCTGTGGGCGTGACAGCGAGGAGCGTGAAGGACTGCCACAAGCGGTGGGACGACCTGAGGCTGAGGGTACGCAACCTCATTTCCACGCACTGCCAACGCAGCAGTGGGACAGGCGGAGGACCCCCTTCCCCACTGAGGCTGCAAGCATGGGAGGAGCGTTGCAGCAGCATCCTCCACCTAGAGGGAATCCATGGGATCGGGGAGGCTGAGGCAGGAGTGAGCCCACCTGCAGATGCCGGTAAGTGCCCAAACATGAATGCCACATGAAAATATGCAGTTGTGAGTACTGGGCCAAAGGACCCATTAACAACCCTCCCCAGGCAGTGCATGTGTGGGCCAAAGGACCCATTAACAACCCCCCCCCAGGCAGTGCATGTGTGGGCCAAAGGACCCATTAACAACCCCCCCCCCAGGCAGTGCATGTGTGGGCCAAAGGACCCATTAACAACCCCCCCCAGGCAGTGCATGTGTGGTCCAAAGAACCCATTAACAACCCCCCGCCCCCCCAGGCAGTGCATGTGTGGGCCAAAGGACCCATCATGATCCGTATGGCAACCAATATCACAGAATGCATACACCAGCAATCAGATGCATGTGACTAACACTATTCAATGTACAATCTTAATGACGCATGTGATGCACCCATCTGCAACCACAACAACACTAATTGCATGCCCTTTGTGTCCCCACAGCCGTTTCAAGTGACAATGATACTGCACAACAGGCCAGCCAATCTGCACCGGCAAGTACACAAGCCACCGCCACCACACAGGAGGATGCTGCCGGCAGTTCTGCACCTCTGGCCACATTACCATCCACTACAGATGTGCGGTCCACCACCACCACCGACATCCCCACCGCCTCACACTGCCTGAGTCTAGACAGGTTCCATGGGAACCTATCATGGCCACCCAACACAACACCGAAGGCAGCAGCACTGCAGAGGGGGCGGCCTGCAGTGATAACAGTGCCCCGCAAGAGCACTCGGAAACGGGGCCACATGGGGAGATGCCCACATTGGAAGACCTGGGCTCCTTCCATGAGCTGGAGTTCAGCCCCACATCACTGGGGAGTCCCATGAGGTCGCCCACCCCATCCATGGCCGAACTGAATGCCCGCATGCAGCGGATGGAGGACCAGCAGGCTACCCTCACCCAGCTGGTGGAGAGGCAGCTAGAGGAATCCAGGCTGCAGAGGGAGAGCTACAGCGCCTCAGTGCGTCGCCTGTCGAGGTCCATCGGACGCTTTGCGAGCACTATAGTGACCCTTGCACGCCATGTGCGGGAGGGCAACGACCACACCTCCAGGCTTGTAGAGGCCATGTTGGTTGGCCAACAGGCAAATCTGGCACGGATGCCCTCAATCCCAGATTCTGCCCAATCAAACACAACCACCCCATCCAGCTCCACTACTGCCAGTCCAAGGAGGCGCTCGAGTAGGCTAACGGGTCCCTCGGGCAAGGTTGCACAGGCACAGAAGCGCACACGGAAGTGATGGCATGTGTGTTGGGCAGTGCAGGACACATATGGACTACAAGGGTGTGAGAGGGGTGGCCACGTTTGGGTGGTGGGGTAGGTAGTTTTGTGGGATTGAACAATGGGGTCTGGGTGGGGGTGTTCACGTTTGGGTGGTGGGTAGGTAGTTTTGGGGGTTTGAACAATGGGGTCTGGGTGGGGGTGGGCTCGTTTGGGTGGTGGGGTAGGTAGTTTTGGGGGTTTGAACAATGGGGTCTGGGTGGGGGTGGGCACGTTTGGGTGGTGGGGTAGGTAGTTTTGGGGGTTTGAACAATGGGGTCTGGGTGGGGGTGGGCACGTTTGGGTGGTGGGGTAGGTAGTTTTGGGGGTTTGAACAATGTGGTCTGGGTGGGGGTGGGCACGTTTGGGTGGTGGGGTAGGTAGTTTTGGGGGTTTGAACAATGGGGTCTTGGTGGGGGTGGGCACGTTTGGGTGGTGGGGTAGGTAGTTTTGGGGGTTTGAACAATGGGGTCTGGGTGGGGGTGGGCACGTTTGGGTGGTGGGGTAGGTAGTTTTGGGGGTTTGAACAATGTGGTCTGGGTGGGGGTGGGCACGTTTGGGTGGTGGGGTAGGTAGTTTTGGGGGTTTGAACAATGGGGTCTTGGTGGGGGTGGGCACGTTTGGGTGGTGGGGTAGGTAGTTTTGGGGGTTTGAACAATGGGGTCTGGGTGGGGGTGGGCACGTTGGGTGGTGGGTGGCCCCGGGTGTACAGCTTCCCTAACCAATGCACCTCCTTCCCTGTTGTTATAACATCAATACATCACCATTTCGAATCAAGACATACATGTGTGGACATTGATCATTTATTTTGCAGTGCAACTATCAATTCATTGTCGTCACCATGTTCGTGCATTTCTGTGAATGTGCTGTGACTCAAAAGTAAATGCGAATCAGGGCATCCCGTGCTCTCTGGCCATCATGTGGACCCCCAGGGGGAGGTGGTGCCATCCCATCCCCATCTCCATCCTCATCCCCATCTCCATCCCCATCCCCATCTCCATCTCCATCCCCATCTTCCTCATCTGGGTCTGGTGGCATTGGGATGTTCCTGCGCAGGCATATATTGTGCAGCATGGCACATATGAGCGTGATTTTACCCGTCTTCACTGGGCTGTACAGCAGTGATCCGCCAGATCTGCTCAGACAGTGGAAATGGGCCTTCAGCAGTCCAAATGTCCTCTCAATCATTCCACGTGTGCGGATATGTGCCCTATTGTATGCCTCTTCATGCCTGTTCCTTAGTCTCCGTACAGGTGTCATCATCCATGGCGTGATTGCATATCCCGCATCACCTACATGGGATGTGGATGGGGTAACATGTCAGTGTTTGTGGCATCATGTCCTCATCTGCTGCTGTGCATTCTTGCATCATCATTCATTCATGCATATGTACCATGCAGTGTATGGAGGTATGTTTTGGGCATCAAGATGTATGTCGCTAACTGGATATGGGCCTACACATTAACTTGCATGTTTACTGTGCCCTGCGGGTGACATTTGATTGTGTGCATGTCACGGTGCAGTGCTGTCCACACATGGCAGAGTGACTCCACTGTACGGAAGTAGTAAATACACGTCGTCTCATTTACACGCCTCTCGTGCCTTTTGAGGCAGTGTTTCAATTGAGGGTGGGTGTCTGCAGTGGCACAAGGTTCATGGGACAGTGACCGGATTGGCTGTGCCAGTGTGTGCACGGGCACATTGTGGTGCCCTGTCATGTCTTCCTTCATGATGTTTGGCATCCGCTGTGTATTTGGTAGATGGAAGGGGGGTGATGTATGTGCGGTCACAGCGGCACACTCACAATGCTCATTGGCCTGGACACACACACACCACTTCGACAGGGTTGTAGCATCGTCAGCTGTACTCACCCAAAAGCCATGTGCTTTGTCCGGCATAGCGTTCCATGTACCGTGGCAACATGGAATTCCGCAGTACCATTGAGTCATGTGATGAGCCTGGGAAACGTGCGCAGCAGTGTGTAATCAGTTGCATGGCATCACAAACCATCTGGACATTCAAAGAGTGATACTGTTTCCTATTGCGGAACACCGCCTCAATTGCACATGGTACTGTCAGCTCAACGTGGGTGCAGTCAACTGCGCCTATGCAATTTGGCATGCCTGCTATGGCATGGAAGGCCAACTTGGTGGCAATGACCTCGGGGAGGGTGCGGGGTAGGGCTATGTGTTCCGACACATGGCGCAACAGGGAATCCAGTACCTGTACCAGGATTTTGGAGAAACAGGGTTGTGATATGCCGTGCAGCTCACCAACCGTGTGTTGATAGGTGCCAGTGCCAAGGAAATGCAGTACTGAGACAACCTTCAAGAGGGGGGGGTGGCAGTGGGGGTGTCAATTAGGCTGCTGATGTTGTCCTCAATCATGGCGGTGATGTGCAGGATTGTTGCACGGTCCAGCCGGTATAGTGTGTGGATCTGTCCTGGGGTGAGGTTCCAGGGTGAGGCCCTGATGCGTGGTATTGCTGGCTGGCGGCGGGATCGGGCTGGCTGGGCAATGGGGTTTGCCATAGCTGCAGGGTTGGCTGGTTGCCGCCTGCGCCTCCTCCGCCTACGCCTCCTCCTCTGCGCCATTACTGCCACCATGTGCAGTCTGCCTGTTGGTTGAGTAGGCCCAGTGCTACTAGACCTGCTGCCTGCATGGTTCTGTGTTGTGTTGGGCTGGGTGTGGCCCTTTTGTAGGCTCCCAGTGGCCTGCTAGGTCCAGCTGGGCAGATTTGGTGCACCTGTGCCCTGATTCAGTTTAGCAGGCAGTGTATAACGCCATGTACGCGGTGGCGGCGGTTCCGCCACCGTGATCACAGTATTTACGCCATTTTTTTGCCGGTATTTCCATGTCCGCGCTAGTTGTGATGCTCACAGTGTTTCGTGTTGACGGTAATGGAGGGGTTTCCGTGCAGACGGACTTAACGGGACCCCTATTTCCGCGGTGGCGGTTTAGGGTGGTGCTATTACTGTGGCCGCGGGTCATTATTGGGCGGACATGGAAACGGTGCCGGTATGGTTTTACCGGCAGTTTTAATTCCGGACCGGAGTACTTGTAATGAGGCCCATTATATTTGAGGTTTGTAGATCGAGGGAGAATTATTAATTCTAAGATATTTTTATGTTGTCAAGGTATTGCCCAGGGTAACAGTGCAAAAGAAAGAGATCATTATGTTTTAGAACGTTTATAAGGCAATTCATAGCATAGTATTTGTATTGCTGAAACTGTGACTGCATCTTGGATTGCAAAATGTTGGAGAGTTTGAAAGCTTGGATTGTACAGTGTATGATTTAAATAAAAATTAGAACACGTAGAAGGAAAGCCTTTCCCATCTGAAAAATGTTTTCAATCATTGTTGTGTTTGTTTGGGCATAGGTATGTGTTAGGTTAGTTCTGGTTTTGTTAGATGCCTTTCCCTTTGTTTCAGAAGGGGTAACGTGGCTGATGGCGCCTTAGCACAAACCAGATGTCTGTAGTGCAGGTAGTAGTTGGTGAATTATTACATTAATGTGCTTACTTCCTGTAGAAGACATAGATGCTAGCTGTTGAAATAGAATTTCTTGCTGATTTAGATTGCTGTGGACATCAGAAAGGAGATGTATCATAGTTATTGTGAATCAGATGACAAATGTATCTCACACATTCAAATGCTGCCTCCCCCCACCCTCTTGTGTGTTGACAAAAATGAGGGGGCATTTATGTGCATTTCAGCATGCATGTCAAACTCAGAAATCGGATGTTCTTGGAAATTGAAAGAAATATGACACACTCCCTTGCTGCTGTTAGAAACAGATGCAGGGGGTGTGCAAAGCATGACAGGGAAATTTCAGAACCCATTATGCATTTTTCTTTGAGTTAACAGAAACAGATTTGAAGCACTGCTGTTACACTATCCCTAAACATATATATATATATATCTTCAGTGAAAAAACTTTGTTAAAGGGACGGTATGGTAAAGTTGCGCTACTAAAAACCTATGAAATTCAGTGAAAAAACTTTGTCAAAGGAACGTTATGGTTCCAAGTAAAACCGAAAAACCCTTGAAATTCGCCAGTTATGGTAAGCTAAGCAACCATAACTCGCGCCACCACCGTGCACTGCTAAGACTAACACCCAGGACATCAAAGATGACATCACAAATGTCATTGATGACATCACTGATGACATCACATGTGTATGTACTTTTCATGAAATATGTGTACAAGGGATTCTTATTATAATGTTGCGAAACAAGTGTCAAGGATCATTGCAATAAATATCATACCCTAATTAGTGCATTGAATGATGCATTGATATAAATAGCATTCTATTATGGGGTTCTATCTAGTATACTAAGCTACTGATACAGAAACATAACATGGTGTGCAGTGTACAAGATGAAGGTATAATATTCGTAATGTTAATATGTTGAATAATGAAATGATATTTGTTTTCTTAATAGATTTTTGTGTACTGTGAAATATGTAATACGTAGCTAATAAAACATTACTATAGACAAAACACAAAGACACAAGAACACATACCAATATGGGTATATACAGGGAAAGTGAAGTTAGCAAAAAAGCACAAGTAGTAGCAGAAACAATTCATAACTTAGCTGATTATTTTCATGCAAATAAATGATTGCTCTGTTTCAAAGCTGCTATTCACCCTATGTATATGTATCACTTGATGTGATTGGACCCACAGGGAAAGTACAGCCATAAAAAAAAAAAAACAGAACTATCAGAAAGTGCTCATAAGTCTATTGATTATCTTTATGCACAAAAATGATTGTTTTCTTTCATGTTGGTGTCTTCCCGTATGTATATGTTTCATATGATGTGACTGGACTCTAACAGAATTATTGTAAGAACCTACTTGAAGGATACGTCTACAAATAAAATAAAATGTTTAGTTTCTGACTGTTACTGAAGAAAACCATGGGGCCTAGATATGTCAGCAAAAGAAAAAAGAGTGAGCCAGACATGTGATGTCATCAGTGATGTCACAATGACATTTGTGATGTCATCTTTGATGTCCTGGGTGTTAGTCTTAGCAGTGCACGGTGGTGGCGCGAGTTATGGTTGCTTAGCTTACCATAACTGGCGAATTTCAAGGGCTTTTCGGTTTTACTTGGAACCATAACGTTCCTTTGACAACGTTTTTTCACTGAATTTCATAGGTTTTTAGTAGCGCAACTTTACCATAACGTCCCTTTAACAAAGTTTTTTCACTGAATTTCATAGGTTTTTAGTAGCGCAACTTAACCATAACGTCCCTTTAACAAAGTTTTTTCATTGAATTTCATAGGTTTTTATTAGTGCAACTTAACCATAACGTCCCTGTAACATTTTTTTTTACTAAATTTCAAAGGTTTTTATAAGTACAACGTGACCATAACATCCTTTTCAATAGATGAAGACCACTAACAACTTATGTCCTCAAAGTGGGAATGCCGGGTGGTAAAAAAAACAAAAAGATTTTCCTTCCTACGCCGGGACGCCTGCGGCGTCTCGGTGTAGGAAGGAAAATCTTTTACCAAGATGGCCACCATGGAAAGGGAAGGCGGGGTGTATAAAGAACACAACGGCGCATGAGCGGGGTTGGGGGGCACAGGGGAGACACATGGGCATGAGCGGGGGGTGAGAGGGAACAGGGTACAAACGGGGCATGAGCAGGGGGTGGGGGGGGAAAAGGAAGGAAACACAGGGCATGAGCGGTGGTGGGAGGAACACGAGAGAGACACGGGGCATGAGCAGGGGGTGGGGAGGAACACGAGGGAGACACAGGGCATGAGCGGGGGTGTACAGGGCACATACGGGACATGAGCGGGGGTGGGGAGGAAAGGAGAGAGACAAGGGGCATGAGCGGGGGGTGGGGGGACCACGAGGGAGACAAGGAGCATGAGCGGGGGGTAACACGAGGGAAACACGGGGCATGAGCGGGGGGTGGGGGGAACACGAGGGAGACACGGGGCATGAGCGGGGGGTGGGGGGCAACAGGAGACAGACACGGGGCATGAGCAGGGGGTGGGGCCAACAGGAGAGAGACACGGGGCATGAGCGGGGGGTGGGGAGAACAGGAGACAGACACGGGGCATGAGCGGGGGGGTGGGGAGAACAGGAGACAGACACGGGGCATGAGCGGGGGATGGGGGGAACAGGAGACAGATACGGGGCATGAGCGGGGGTGGGGAGAACAGGAGACAGACACGGGGAATGAGCGGGGGGTGGGGGGCAGCAGGAGACAGACACGGGCATGAGCAGGGGGCGTGGGGGGCAACAGGAGAGAGACACGGGGCATGAGCGTGGAGTGGGGGAATGCAGGAGACAGACACGGGGCATGGGTGGGGGCAACAGGAGACAGACACGGGGCATGAGCGGGGGGTGGGGGGAACAGAAGACAGACACGGGGCATGAGCGGGGGAGTCGGGGGCAACAGGAAAGAGACACGGGGCATTAGCGTGGGGTGGGGGGGTACAGGAGACAGACACGGGGCATGAGCGGGGGGTGGGGGGCAACAGGAGACAGACACGGGGCATGAGCGGGGTGTGGGGGGCAACAGGAGACAGACACGGGGCATGTGCGGGGGGTGGGGGGGAACAGGAGACAGACACGGAGCATGAGCGGGGGTGGGGAGAACAGGAGACAGACACGGGGCATGAGCAGGGGGTGGGGGGCAACAGGAGACAGACACAGGGCATGAGCGGGGTGGCAGGAACAGGAGACAGACACGGGGCATGAGCGGGGGGTGGGGAGAAAAGGAGACAGACACGGGGCATGAGCGAGGGGGTGGGGGGCAACATGAGAGAGACACGGGCATGAGCGCGGAGTGGGGGGGTACAGGAGACAGACACGGGGCATGGGTGGGAGCAAGAGGAGACAGACATGGGGCATGAGCGGGGGGTGGGGGGGACAGGAGACAGACACAGGGCATGAGCGGGGTAGTGGGGGGCAACAGGAGAGAGACACGGGGGTGAGGGGGTACAGGAGACAGACACGGGGCATGAGCAGGGGGTGGGGGGCAACAGGAGAGAGACACAGGGCATGAGCGGGGGGTGGGGGGGTACAGGAGACAGACACGGGGCATGAGCGGGGGGTGGGGGGCAACAGGAGAGAGACACGGGACATGAGCGGGTGGGGGAACAGGAGACAGACACGGGGCATGAGCAGGGGGGCAACAGGAGACAGACATGGGGCATGAGCGGGGGGGTGTGGGGGTACAGGAGGCAGACACGAGCATGAGCGGGGGTGGGGGGTACAGGAGACAGACACGGGGCATGAGCAGGGGGTGAGGGGCAACAGGAGAGAGAAACGGGGCCTGAGCGGGGGGTGGGGGGAACAGGAGAGAGACAAAGGGCCTGAGCGAGGGGTGGGGGGAACAGGAGACAGACACAGGGCATGAGCGGGGGGTGAAGGGAACAAAAGAGACAAACACGGGGCATGAGCGGGGGGTGGGGGCAACAGGAGAGAGACACAGGGCAGGAGCGGGGGGTGGGGGCAACAGGAGACAGACACGGGGCATGAGCGGGGGGTGAGGGCAACAGGAGACAGACACGGGGCATGAGCAGGGGGTGGGGGCAACAGGAGACAGACACGGGGCATGAGCAGGGGGTGGGGGGAACAGTAGACAGACACGGAGCATGAGCGGGGGGTGGGGAGAACAGGAGACAGACACGGGGCATGAGAGGGGGGTGGGGGGCAACAGGAGACAGACACGGGGCATGAGCGGGGGGTGGGGGGCAACAGGTGAGAGACACGGGACATGAGCGGGTGGGGGGAACCGGAGACAGACACGGGCATGTGCGGGAGGGGCAACAGGAGACAGACACGGGGCATGAGCGGGCGGTGGGGGGTACAGGAGACAGACATGGGGCATGAGCGAGGGGGTGGGGGGCAACAGGAGAGAGACACGGGCATGAGCGTGGAGTGGGGGGGTACAGGGGAAAGACACGGGGCATGGGTGGGAGCAAGAGGAGACAGACATGGGGCATGAGCGGGGGGTGGGGGGAACAGGAGACAGACACGGGGCATGAGCGGGGGGTGGGGGTACAGAAGACAGACACGGGGCATGAGCGGGGTAGTGGGGGGCAACAGGAGAGAGACATGGGGCATGAGCGGGGGGTGGGGGTACAGGAGACAGACACGGGGCATGAGCAGGTGGTGGGGGGCAACAGGAGAGAGACACTGGGCATGAGCAGGGGGGTTGGGGGGTACAGGAGACAGACACGGGGCATGAGTGGGGGGTGGGGGGCAACAGGAGAGAGACACGGGGCATTAGCGTGGGGTGTGGGGGTACAGGAGACAGACATGGGGCATGAGTGAGGGGGTGGGGGGCAACAGGAGAGAGACACGGGCATGAGCGCGGAGTGGGGGGGTACAGGAGACAGACACGGGGCATGGGTGGGAGCAAGAGGAGACAGACATGGGGCATGAGCGGGGGGTGGGGGGAACAGGAGACAGACACGGGGCATGAGCGGGGGGTGGGGGGTACAGAAGACAGACACGGGGCATGAGCGGGGTAGTGGGGGGCAACAGGAGAGAGACATGGGGCATGAGCGGGGGGTGGGGGGTACAGGAGACAGACACGGGGCATGAGCAGGTGGTGGGGGGCAACAGGAGAGAGACACTGGGCATGAGCAGGGGGGTGGGGGGGTACAGGAGACAGACACGGGGCATGAGCGTGGGGTGTGGGGGAACAGGAGACAGACACGGGGCATGAGCGGGGGGTGGGGGGCAACAGGAGAGAGACACCGGGCATTAGCGTGGGGTGTGGGAGAACAGGAGACAGACACGGGGCATGAGCGGGGGGTGGGGGGCAACAGGAGAGAGACACGGGGCATGAGTGGGGGGGCAACAGGAGACAGACACGGGGCATGAGCGGGGGTGGGGGGGTACAGGAGACAGACACGGGGCATGAGCGGGGGTGGGGGGGTACAGGAGACAGACATGGGGCATGAGCGAGGGGGTGGGGGGGAACATGAGACAGACACGGAGCATGAGCGGGGGTGGGGAGAACAGGAGACAGACACAGGGCATGAGAGGAGGGTGGGGGGCAACAGGAGACAGACACGGGGCATGAGCGGGGGGTGGGGGGCAACAGGAGGGAGACATGGGACATGAGCGGGTGGGGGGAACCGGAGACAGACACGGGCATGAGCGGGGGGGCAAAGGGAGACAGACACAGGGCATGAGCGGGCGGTGGGGGGTACAGGAGACAGACATGGGGCATGAGCGGGGCTGGGGGGCAACAGGAGAGAGACACTGGCATGAGCGCGGAGTGGGGGGGTACAGGAGACAGACACGGGGCATGGGTGGGAGCAAGAGGAGACAGACATGGGGCATGAGCGGGGGGTGGAGGGAACAGGAGACAGACACGGGGCGTGAGCGGGGGGTGAGGGGTACAGAAGACAGACACGGGACATGAGCGGGTGGGGGGAACCGGAGACAGACACGGGCATGAGCGGGAGGGGCAACAGGAGACAGACACGGGGCATGAGCGGGCGGTGGGGGGTACAGGAGACAGACATGGGGCATGAGCGAGGGGGTGGGGGGCAGCAGGAGAGAGACACGGGCATGAGCGCGGAGTGGGGGGGTACAGGAGACAGACACGGGGCATGGGTGGGAGCAAGAGGAGACAGACATGGGGCATGTGCGGGGGGTGGGGGGAACAGGAGACAGACACGGGGCATGAGCAGGGGGTGGGGGGTACAGAAGACAGACATGGGGCATGAGCGGGGTAGTGGGGGGCAACAGGAGAGAGACATGGGGCATGAGCGGGGAAGGGGGTACAGGAGACAGACACGGGGCATGAGCAGGTGGTGGGGGGCAACAGGAGAGAGACACTGGGCATGAGCAGGGGGGTGGGGGGGTACAGGAGACAGACACGGGGCATGAGCGGGGGGTGGGGGGCAACAGGAGAGAGACACGGGCATTAGCGTGGGGTGTGGGGGTACAGGAGACAGACACGGGGCATGAGCGGGGGGTGGGGGGCAACAGGAGAGAGACACGGGGCATGAGTGGGGGGGCAACAGGAGACAGACACGGGGCATGAGCGGGGTTGGGGGGGTACAGGAGACAGACACGGGGCATGAGCGGGGGTGGGGGGTACAGGAGACAGGCACGGGGCATGAGCGGGGGTGGGGGGCAACAGGAGAGAGACACAGGGCATGAGCGGGGGGTGGGGGAACAGGAGACAGACACGGGGCATGAGCGGGGGTGGGGGAACAACAGAGACAGACACGGGGCATGAGCAGGGGGTGGGGGGCAACAGGAGACAGACACAGGGCATGAGCAGGGGGTGGGGGGCAACAGGAGACAGACACGGGGCATGAGCGGGGGGTGGGGGGCAACAGGAGACAGACACGGGGCATGAGCGGGGGGTGGGGGGCAACAGGAGACAGACACGGGGCATGAGCGGGGGGTGGGGGGCAACAGGAGACAGACACGGAGCATGAGCGGGGGTGGGGAGAACAGGAGACAGACACGGGGCATGAGCAGGGGGTGGGGGGCAACAGGAGACAGACACAGGGCATGAGCGGGGTGGGAGGAACAGGAGACAGACACGGGGCATGAGCGGGGGGTGGGGAGAACAGGAGACAGACACGGGGCATGAGCGAGGGGGTGGGGGGCAACAGGAGAGAGACACGGGCATGAGCGCGGAGTGGGGGGTACAGGAGACAGACACAGGGCATGGGTGGGAGCAAGAGGAGACAGACATGGGGCATGAGCGGGGGGTGGGGGGACAGGAGACAGACACGGGGCATGAGCGGGGTAGTGGGGGGCAACAGGAGAGAGACGCGGGGGGTGGGGGGTACAGGAGACAGACACGGGGCATGAGCAGGGGGTGGGGGGCAACAGGAGAGAGACACAGGGCATGAGCGGGGGGTGGGGGGGTACAAGAGACAGACACGGGGCATGAGCGGGGGGTGGGGAGCAACAGGAGAGAGACACGGGACATGAGCGGGTGGGGGAACAGGAGACAGACACGGGGCATGAGCAGGGGGGCAACAGGAGACAGACATGGGGCATGAGCGGGGGGGTGGGGGGGTACAGGAGACAGACACGAGCATGAGCGGGGGGTGGGGGGTACAGGAGACAGACACGGGGCATGAGCAGGGGGTGGGGGGCAACAGGAGAGAGACACGGGGCATGAGCGAGGGGTGGGGGAACAGGAGACAGACATAGGGCATGAGCGGGGGGTGGGGGGAACAAAAGAGACAGACACGGGGCATGAGCGGGGGGTGGGGGCAACAGGAGAGAGACACAGGGCAGGAGCGGGGGGTGGGGGCAACAGGAGACAGACACGGGGCATGAGCGGGGGGTGAGGGCAACAGGAGACAGACAAGGGGCATGAGCAGGGGGTGGGGGGGAACAGGAGACAGACACGGAGCATGAGCGGGGGTGGGGAGAACAGGAGACAGACACGGGGCATGAGAGGGGGTGGGGGGCAACAGGAGACAGACACGGGGCATGAGTGGGGGGTGGGGGGCAACAGGAGAGAGTCACGGGACATGAGCGGGTGGGGGGAACCGGAGACAGACACAGGCATGAGCGGGAGGGGCAACAGGAGACAGACACGGGGCATGAGCGGGCGGTGGGGGGTACAGGAGACAGACATGGGGCATGAGCGAGGGGGTGGGGGGCAACAGGAGAGAGACACGGGCATGAGCGCGGAGTGGGGGGGTACAGGAGACAGACACGGGGCATGGGTGGGAGCAAGAGGAGACAGACATGGGGCATGAGCGGGGGGATGGGGGAACAGGAGACAGACACGGGGC
Source organism: Ambystoma mexicanum (assembly GCF_040938575.1). Taxonomy (NCBI): domain Eukaryota; kingdom Metazoa; phylum Chordata; class Amphibia; order Caudata; family Ambystomatidae; genus Ambystoma; species Ambystoma mexicanum. The sequence continues at coordinate 378,570,783 of NC_090927.1, read as the reverse complement.
ATGAGCGGGGGGTGAGGGGTACAGAAGACAGACACGGGGCATGAGCGGGGTAGTGGGGGGCAACAGGAGAGAGACATGGGGCATGAGCGGGGGGTGGGGGTACAGGAGACAGACACGGGGCATGAGAGGGGGGTGGGGGGCAACAGGAGACAGACACGGGCATGAGCAGGGGGTGGGGGGCAACAGGAGAGAGACACGGGACATGAGCGGGTGGGGGAAACCGGAGACAGACACGGGCATGAGCGGGAGGGGCAACAGGAGACAGACACGGGGCATGAGCGGGCGGTGGGGGTTACAGGAGACAGACATGGGGCATGAGCGAGGGGGTGGGCGGCAACAGGAGAGAGACACGGGCATGAGCGCGGAGTGGGGGGTACAGGAGACAGACACGGGGCATGGGTGGGAGCAAGAGGAGACAGACATGGGGCATGAGCAGGGGGTGGGGGGAACAGGAGACAGACACGGGGCATGAGCGGGGGGTGAGGGGTACAGAAGACAGACACGGGGCATGAGCGGGGTAGTGGGGGCAACAGGAGAGAGACATGGGGCATGAGCGTGGGGTGGGGGGTACAGGAGACAGACACGGGGCATGAGCAGGGGGTGGGGGGCAACAGGATAGAGACACTGGGCATGAGCGGGGGGGTGGGGGGGTACAGGAGACAGACACGGGGCATGAGCGGGGGGTGGGGGGCAACAGGAGAGAGACACGGGACATGAGCGGGTGGGGGGAACAGGAGACAGACACGGGGCATGAGCAGGGGGGCAACAGGAGACAGACATGGGGCATGAGCGAGGGGGTGGGGGGTACAGGAGACAGACAGGGGGCATGAGCAGGGGGTGGGGGGCAACAGGAGAGAGACACGGGGCATGACCGAGGGGTGGGGGGAACAGGAGACAGACACAGGGCATGAGCGGGGGGTGGGGGGAACAAAAGAGACAGAGGGCATGAGCGGGGGGTGGGGGGAACAAAAGAGACAGACACGGGGCATGAGCGGGGGGTGGGGGCAACAGGAGAGAGACACAGGGCATGAGCGGGGGGTGGGGGGTACAGAAGACAGACACGGGGCATGAGCGAGGTAGTGGGGGGCAACAGGAGAGAGACATGGGGCATGAGCGGGGGGTGGGGGGGTACAAGAGACAGACACGGGGCATGAGCGGGGGGCAACAGGAGAGAGACACGGGACATGAGCGGGTGGGGGGAACAGGAGACAGACACAGGGCATGAGCAGGGGGGCAACAGGAGACAGACATGGGGCATGAGCGAGGGGGTCGGGGGGTACAGGAGACAGATACGAGCATGAGCGGGGGGTGGGGGGGTACAGGAGACAGACACGGGGCATGAGCAGGGAGTGGGGGGCAACAGGAGAGAGACACGGGGCATGAGCGAGGGGTGGGGGGAACAGGAGACAGACACAGGGCATGAGCGGGGGTGGGGGCAACAGGAGAGAGACACAGGGCATGAGCAGGGGGTGGGGGGAACAAAAGAGACAGACACGGGGCATGAGCGGGGGGTGGGGGCAACAGGAGAGAGACACAGGGCATGAGCGGGGGGTGGGGGGTACAGAAGACAGACACGGGGCATGAGCGAGGTAGTGGGGGGCAACAGGAGAGAGACATGGGGCATGAGCGGGTGGGGGGAACCGGAGACAGACACGGGCATGAGCGGGAGGGGCAACAGGAGACAGACACGGGGCATGAGCGGGCGGTGGGGGGTACAGGAGACAGACATGGGGCATGAGCGAGGGGGTGGGGGGCAACAGGAGAGAGACACGGGCATGAGCGCGGAGTGGGGGGGTACAGGAGACAGACACGGGGCATGGGTGGGAGCAAGAGGAGACAGACATGGGGCATGAGCGGGGGGATGGGGGAACAGGAGACAGACACGGGGCATGAGCGGGGGGTGAGGGGTACAGAAGACAGACACGGGGCATGAGCGGGGTAGTGGGGGGCAACAGGAGAGAGACATGGGGCATGAGCGGGGGGTGGGGGGTACAGGAGACAGACACGGGGCATGAAAGGGGGGTGGGGGGCAACAGGAGACAGACACGGGCATGAGCAGGGGGTGGGGGGCAACAGGAGAGAGACACGGGACATGAGCGGGTGGGGGAAACCGGAGACAGACACGGGCATGAGCGGGAGGGGCAACAGGAGACAGACACGGGGCATGAGCGGGCGGTGGGGGTTACAGGAGACAGACATGGGGCATGAGCGAGGGGGTGGGCGGCAACAGGAGAGAGACACGGGCATGAGCGCGGAGTGGGGGGTACAGGAGACAGACACGGGGCATGGGTGGGAGCAAGAGGAGACATACATGGGGCATGAGCAGGGGGTGGGGGGAACAGGAGACAGACACGGGGCATGAGCGGGGGGTGAGGGGTACAGAAGACAGACACGGGGCATGAGCGGGGTAGTGGGGGCAACAGGAGAGAGACATGGGGCATGAGCGTGGGGTGGGGGGTACAGGAGACAGACACGGGGCATGAGCAGGGGGTGGGGGGCAACAGGATAGAGACACTGGGCATGAGCGGGGGGGTGGGGGGGTACAGGAGACAGACACGGGGCATGAGCGGGGGGTGGGGGGCAACAGGAGAGAGACACGGGACATGAGCGGGTGGGGGGAACAGGAGACAGACACGGGGCATGAGCAGGGGGGCAACAGGAGACAGACATGGGGCATGAGCGAGGGGGTGGGGGGTACAGGAGACAGACACGGGGCATGAGCAGGGGGTGGGGGGCAACAGGAGAGAGACACGGGGCATGAGCGAGGGGTGGGGGGAACAGGAGACAGACACAGGGCATGAGCGGGGGGTGGGGGGAACAAAAGAGACAGAGGGCATGAGCGGGGGGTGGGGGGAACAAAAGAGACAGACACGGGGCATGAGCGGGGGGTGGGGGCAACAGGAGAGAGACACAGGGCATGAGCGGGGGGTGGGGGGTACAGAAGACAGACACGGGGCATGAGCGAGGTAGTGGGGGGCAACAGGAGAGAGACATGGGGCATGAGCGGGGGGTGGGGGGGTACAAGAGACAGACACGGGGCATGAGCGGGGGGCAACAGGAGAGAGACACGGGCATGAGCGCGGAGTGGGGGGTACAGGAGACAGACACGGGGCATGGGTGGGAGCAAGAGGAGACAGACATGGGGCATGAGCAGGGGGTGGGGGGAACAGGAGACAGACACGGGGCATGAGCGGGGGGTGAGGGGTACAGAAGACAGACACGGGGCATGAGCGGGGTAGTGGGGGCAACAGGAGAGAGACATGGGGCATGAGCGTGGGGTGGGGGGTACAGGAGACAGACACGGGGCATGAGCAGGGGGTGGGGGGCAACAGGATAGAGACACTGGGCATGAGCGGGGGGGTGGGGGGGTAAAGGAGACAGACACGGGGCATGAGCGGGGGGTGGGGGGCAACAGGAGAGAGACACGGGACATGAGCGGGTGGGGGGAACAGGAGACAGACACGGGGCATGAGCAGGGGGGCAACAGGAGACAGACATGGGGCATGAGCGAGGGGGTGGGGGGTACAGGAGACAGACACGGGGCATGAGCAGGGGGTGGGGGGCAACAGGAGAGAGACACGGGGCATGAGCGAGGGGTGGGGGGAACAGGAGACAGACACAGGGCATGAGCGGGGGGTGGGGGGAACAAAAGAGACAGAGGGCATGAGCGGGGGGTGGGGGGAACAAAAGAGACAGACACGGGGCATGAGCGGGGGGTGGGGGCAACAGGAGAGAGACACAGGGCATGAGCGGGGGGTGGGGGGTACAGAAGACAGACACGGGGCATGAGCGAGGTAGTGGGGGGCAACAGGAGAGAGACATGGGGCATGAGCGGGGGGTGGGGGGGTACAAGAGACAGACACGGGGCATGAGCGGGGGGCAAAAGGAGAGAGACACGGGACATGAGCGGGTGGGGGAACAGGAGACAGACACAAGGCATGAGCAGGGGGCAACAGGAGACAGACATGGGGCATGAGCGGGGGGGTGGGGGGGTACAGGAGACAGATACGAGCATGAGCGGGGGGTGGGGGGGTACAGGAGACAGACACGGGGCATGAGCAGGGGGTGGGGGGCAACAGGAGAGAGACACGGGGCATGAGCGAGGGGTGGGGGGAACAGGAGACAGACACAGGGCATGAGCGGGGGGTGGGGGCAACAGGAGAGAGACACAGGGCATGAGCAGGGGGTGGGAGGAACAAAAGAGACAGACACGGGGCATGAGCGGGGGGTGGGGGCAACAGGAGAGAGACACAGGGCATGAGCGGGGGGTGGGGGGTACAGAAGACAGACACGGGGCATGAGCGAGGTAGTGGGGGGCAACAGGAGAGAGACATGGGGCATGAGCGGGGGGTGGGGGGGTACAAGAGACAGACACGGGGCATGAGCAGGGGGGCAACAGGAGACAGACATGGGGCATGAGCGGGGGGGTGGGGGGGTACAGGAGACAGACATGGGGCATGAGCAGGGGGTGGGGGGCAACAGGAGAGAGACACGGGGCATGAGCGAAGGGTGGGGGGAACAGGAGACAGACACAGGGCATGAGGGGGGGTGGGGGAAACAAAAGATACAGACACGGGGCATGAGCGGGGGGTGGGGGCAACAGGAGAGAGACACGGGGCAGGAGCGGGGGGTGGGGGGCAACAGGAAACAGACACGGGGCATGAGCGGGGGTGAGGGCAACAGGAGGCAGACACGGGGCATGAGCAGGGGGTGGGGGGGAACAGGAGACAGACACGGAGCATGAGCCGGGGGTGGGGAGAACAGGAGACAGACACGGGGCATGAGAGGGGAGTGGGTGCAACAGGAGACAGACACGGGGCATGAGCAGGGGGTGGGGGGCAACAGGAGAGAGACACGGGACATGAGCGGGTGGGGGGAACCGGAGACAGACACGGGCATGAGCGGGAGGGGCAACAGGAGACAGACACGGGGCATGAGCGGGCCGTGGGGGGTACAGGAGACAGACATGGGGCATGAGCGAGGGGGTGGGGGGCAACAGGAGAGAGACACAGGCATGAGTGCGGAGTGGGGGGGTACAGGAGACAGACACGGGGCATGGATGGGAGCAAGAGGAGACAGACATGGGGCATGAGCGGGGGTGGGGGGAACAGGAGACAGACACGGGGCATGAGCGGGGGGTGGGGGGTACAGGAGACAGACACGGGGCATGAGAGGGGGGTGGGGGGCAACAGGAGACAGACACGGGGCATGAGCGGGGGGTGGGGGGCAACAGGAGAGAGACACGGGACATGAGCGGGTGGGGGGAACCGGAGACAGACACGGGCATGAGCGGGAGGGGCAACAGGAGACAGACACGGGGCATGAGCGGGCGGTGGGGGTACAGGAGACAGACATGGGGCATGAGCGAGGGGGTGGGGGGCAACAGGAGAGAGACACGGGCATGAGCGCGGAGTGGGGGGGTACAGGAGACAGACACGGGGCATGGGTGGGAGCAAGAGGAGACAGACATGGGGCATGAGCGGGGGTGGGGGGAACAGGAGACAGACACGGGGCATGAGCAGGGGGTGGGGGGGAACAGGAGACAGACACGGAGCATGAGGGGGGGGTGGGGAGAACAGGAGACAGACACGGGGCATGAGAGGAGGGTGGGGGGCAACAGGAGACAGACACGGGGCATGAGCGGGGGGTGGGGGGCAACAGGAGAGAGACATGGGGCATGAGCGGGGGGTGGGGGGTACAGAAGACAGACACGGGGCATGAGCGGGGTAGTGGGGGGCAACAGGAGAGAGACATGGGGCATGAGCGGGGGGTGGGGGCCAACAGGAGAGAGACACTGGGCATGAGCAGGGGGGTGGGGGGGTACAGGAGACAGACACGGGGCATGAGCGGGGGGTGGGGGGCAACAGGAGAGAGACACGGGGCATTAGCGTGGGGTGTGGGGGTACAGGAGACAGACATGGGGCATGGGTGGGAGCAAGAGGAGACAGACATGGGGCATGAGCGGGGGGTGGGGGGAACAGGAGACAGACACGGGCATGAGCGGGGGTGGGGGGTACAGAAGACAGACACGGGGCATGAGCGGGTAGTGGGGGGCAACAGGAGAGAGACATGGGGCATGAGCGGGGGGTGGGGGGTACAGGAGACAGACACGGGGCATGAGCAGGGGGTGGGGGGCAACAGGAGAGAGACACTGGGCATGAGCGGGGGGTGGGGGTACAGGAGACAGACACGGGGCATGAGCGGGGGGTGGGGGGCAACAGGAGAGAGACACGGGACATGAGCGGGTGGGGGGAACAGGAGACAGACACGGGGCATGAGCAGGGGGGCAACAGGAGACAGACATGGGGCATGTGCGGGGGGGTGGGGGGTACAGGAAATAGACACGGGGCATGAGCAGGGGGTGGGGGGCAACAGGAGAGAGACACAGGGCATGAGCGAGGGGTGGGGGGAACAGGAGACAGACACAGGGCATGAGCGGGGGGTGGGGGGAACAAAAGAGACAGACACGGGGCATGAGCGGGGGGTGGGGGCAACAGGAGAGAGACACAGGGCATGAGAGGGGGTGGGGGGCACAGAAGACAGACACGGGGCATGAGCGGGGGTGGGGGGCAACAGGAGAGAAACACAGGGCATGAGCGGGGGGGTGGGGGGGTACAGGAGACAGACACGGGGCATGAGCGAGGTAGTGGGGGGCAACAGGAGAGAGACATGGGGCATGAGCGGGGGGTGGGTGGTACAAGAGACAGACACGGGGCATGAGCGGGGTGTGGGGGGCAACAGGAGAGAGACACAGGGCATGAGCGGGGGGGTGGGGGGGGCAGGAGACAGACACGGGGCATGAGCGGGGGGTGGGGGGCAACAGGAGAGAGACACGGGACATGAGCGGGTGGGGGGAACAGGAGACAGACAGGGCATGAGCAGGGGGGCAACAGGAGACAGACATGGGGCATGAGCGGGAGGGGTGGGGGGCAACAGTAGATAGACACGGGGCATGAGCGGGGGATGGGGGTAACAGGACACAGACATGGGGCATGAGCGGGGTGTGGAGAGAACAGGAGACAGACACGGGGCATGAGCGGGGGGAACAGAAGACAGACATGGGGCATGAGCGGGGGGTGGGGGAAGGGGAGGGAGACACAAGGGGCATGAGCGGGGGTGGGGGGAGGGAGAGAGATACACGGGGCATGTGTGGGGGGTGGGTGGGAGGGAGAGAGACACACGGGGCATGAGTGGGGGGTGGGCGGGAGGGAGAGAGACACACGGGGCATGAGTGGGGGGTGGGCGGGAGGGAGAGAGACACACGGGGCATGAGCGGGGGGTGGGCGGGAGGGAGAGAGACACATGGGGCATGAGCGGGGGTGGGGGGAGGGAGAGAGACACACGGGGCATGAGCGGGGGGTGGAGGGGAGGGAGAGAGACGCACGCGGCATGAGCGGGGGGGAGAGAGACACACGGGGCATGATCGGGGGTGGGCGGGAGGGGGAGAGACACTAGGGGCATGAGCGGGGGTGGGCAGGAGGGTGATAGACACGGGGCATGAGCGGGTGGGGGGAACAGGAGACAGACACGGGGCATGAGCAGGGGGGCAACAGGAGACAGACATGGGGCATGAGCGAGGGGGTGGGGGGTACAGGAGACAGACACGGGGCATGAGCAGGGGGTGGGGGGCAACAGGAGAGAGACACGGGGCATGAGCGAGGGGTGGGGGGAACAGGAGACAGACACAGGGCATGAGCGGGGGGTGGGGGGAACAAAAGAGACAGACACGGGGCATGAGCGGGGGGTGGGGGCAACAGGAGAGAGACACAGGGCATGAACGGGGGTGGGGGGTACAGAAGACAGACACGGGGCATGAGCGAGGTAGTGGGGGGCAACAGGAGAGAGACACAGGGCATGAGCGGGGGGTGGGGGGGTACAGGAGACAGACACGGGGCATGAGCGGGGGGTGGGGGGCAACAGGAGAGAGACACGGGACATGAGCGGGTGGGGGGAACAGGAGACAGACACAGGGCATGAGCAGGGGGGCAACAGGAGACAGACATGGGGCATGAGCGGGGGGTGGGGGGTACAGGAGACAGACACGAGCATGAGCGGGGGTGGGGGGGTACAGGAGACAGACACGAGGCATGAGCAGGGGGTGGGGGGCAACAGGAGAGAGACACGGGGCATGAGCGAGGGGTGGGGGGAACAGGAGACAGACACAGGGCATGAGCGGGGGGTGGGGGAAACAAAAGATACAGACACGGGGCATGAGCGGGGGGTGGGGGCAACAGGAGAGAGACACAGGGCAGGAGCGGGGGGTGGGGGGCAACAGGAAACAGACACGGGGCATGAGCAGGGGTGAGGGCAACAGGAGACAGACACGGGGCATGAGCAGGGGGTGGGGGGGAACAGGAGACAGACACGGAGCATGAGGGGGGGTGGGGGGCAACAGGAGACAGACACGGGGCATGAGCGGGGGGTGGGGGGCAACAGGAGAGAGACATGGGGCATGAGCGGGGGGTGGGGGGTACAGAAGACAGACACGGGGCATGAGCGGGGTAGTGGGGGGCAACAGGAGAGAGACATGGGGCATGAGCGGGGGGTGGGGGCCAACAGGAGAGAGACACTGGGCATGAGCAGGGGGGTGGGGGGGTACAGGAGACAGACACGGGGCATGAGCGGGGGGTGGGGGGCAATAGGAGAGAGACACGGGGCATTAGCGTGGGGTGTGGGGGTACAGGAGACAGACATGGGGCATGGGTGGGAGCAAGAGGAGACAGACATGGGGCATGAGCGGGGGGTGGGGGGAACAGTAGACAGACACAGGGCATGAGCGGGGGTGGGGGGTACAGAAGACAGACACGGGGCATGAGCGGGTAGTGGGGGGCAACAGGAGAGAGACATGGGGCATGAGCAGGGGGTGGGGGGTACAGGAGACAGACACAGGGCATGAGCAGGTGGTGGGGGGCAACAGGAGAGAGACACTGGGCATGAGCAGGGGGGTGGGGGGGTACAGGAGACAGACACGGGGCATGAGCCGGGGGTGGGGGCAACAGGAGAGAGACACGGGGCATGAGTGGGGGGGCAACAGGAGACAGACACGGGGCATGAGCGGGGGGTGGGGGGGTACAGGAGACAGACACGGGGCATGAGCGGGGGTGGGGGGGTACAGGAGACAGACATGGGGCATGAGCGAGGGGGTGGGGGGGAACAGGAGACAGACACGGAGCATGAGCGGGGGTGGGGAGAACAGGAGACAGACACGGGGCATGAGAGGAGGGTGGGGGGTACAGGAGACAGACATGGGGCATGAGCGGGGCTGGGGGGCAACAGGAGACAGACACGGGGCATGAGCGGGGGGTGGGGGGGTACAGGAGACAGACATGGGGCATGAGCGGGGCTGGGGGGCAACAGGAGAGAGACACGGGCATGAGCGCGGAGTGGGGGGGTACAGGAGACAGACACGGGGCATGGGTGGGAGCAAGAGGAGACAGACATGGGGCATGAGCGGGGCGTGGGGGGAACAGGAGACAGACACGGGGCGTGAGCGGGGGGTGAGGGGTACAGAAGACAGACACGGGACATGAGCGGGTGGGGGGAACCGGAGACAGACACGGGCATGAGCGGGAGGGGCAACAGGAGACAGACATGGGGCACGAGCGGGCGGTGGGGGGTACAGGAGACAGACATGGGGCATGAGCGAGGGGGTGGGGGGCAACAGGAGAGAGACACGGGCATGAGCGCGGAGTGGGGGGTACAGGAGACAGACACGGGGCATGGGTGGGAGCAAGAGGAGACAGACATGGGGCATGTGCGGGGGGTGGGGGGAACAGGAGAGAGACACGGGGCATGAGCGGGGGGTGGGGGGTACAGAAGACAGACACGGGGCATGAGCGGGGTAGTGGGGGGCAACAGGAGAGAGACATGGGGCATGAGCGGGGGGTGGGGGGTACAGGAGACAGACACGGGGCATGAGCAGGTGGTGGGGGGCAACAGGAGAGAGACACTGGGCATGAGCAGGGGGGTGGGGGGTACAGGAGACAGACACGGGGCATGAGCGGGTGTGGGGGGGTACAGGAGACAGGCACGGGGCATGAGCGGGGGGTGGGGGGCAACAGGAGAGAGACATGGGGCATGAGTGGGGGGGCAACAGGAGACAGACACGGGGCATGGGCGTGGGGTGGGGGGGTACAAGAGACAGACACGGGGCATGAGCGGGGGGTGGGGGGCAACAGGAGAGAGACACAGGGCATGAGCGGGGGGTGGGGGGACAGGAGACAGACACGGGGCATGAGCGGGGGTGGGGGAACAACAGAGACAGACACGGGGCATGAGCAGGGGGTGGGGGGCAACAGGAGACAGACACAGGGCATGAGCGGGGGGTGGGGGGCAACAGGAGACAGACACGGGGCATGAGCGGGGGGTGGGGGGCAACAGGAGACAGACACGGGGCATGAGCGGGGGGTGGGGGGCAACAGGAGACAGACACGAGGCATGAGCGGGGGGTGGGGGGGAACAGGAGACAGACACGGAGCATGAGCGGGGGGTGGGGAGAACAGGAGACAGACACGGGGCATGAGCAGGGGGTGGGGGGCAACAGGAGACAGACACAGGGCATGAGCGGGGTGGGAGGAACAGGAGACAGACACGGGGCATGGGTGGGAGCAAGAGGAGACAGACATGGGGCATGAGCGGGGGGTGGGGGGGACAGGAGACAGACACGGGGCATGAGCGTGGTAGTGGGGGGCAACAGGAGAGAGACATGGGGCATGAGCAGGGGGTGGGGGGTACAGGAGACAGACACGGGGCATGAGCAGGTGGTGGGGGGCAACAGGAGACAGACACGGGGCATGAGAGGGGGGTGGGGGGCAACAGGAGACAGACACGGGGCATGAGCAGGGGGTGGGGGGCAACAGGAGAACGACACGGGACATGTGCGGGTGGGGGGAACCGGAGACAGACACGGGCATGAGCGGGAGGGTGGGGGGGTACAGGAGACAGACACGGGGCATGAGCGGGGGGTGGGGGCAACAGGAGAACAGGAGAGAGACACGGGGCATGAGTGGGGGGGCAACAGGAGACAGACACGGGGCATGAGCGGGGGGTGGGGGGGTACAGGAGACAGACACGGGGGTGGGGGGGTACAGGAGACAGACATGGGGCATGAGCGAGGGGGTGGGGGGGAACAGGAGACAGACACAGAGCATGAGCGGGGGTGGGGAGAACAGGAGACAGACACGGGGCATGAGAGGAGGGTGGGGGGGTACAGGAGACAGACATGGGGCATGAGCGGGGCTGGGGGGCAACAGGAGACAGACACGGGGCATGAGCGGGGGGTGGGGGGGTACAGGAGACAGACATGGGGCATGAGCGGGGCTGGGGGGCAACAGGAGAGAGACACGGGCATGAGCGCGGAGTGGGGGGTACAGGAGACAGACACGGGGCATGGGTGGGAGCAAGAGGAGACAGACATGGGGCATGAGCGGGGGGTGGGGGGAACAGGAGACAGACACGGGGCGTGAGCGGGGGGTGAGGGGTACAGAAGACAGACACGGGACATGAGCGGGTGGGGGGAACCGGAGACAGACACGGGCATGAGCGGGAGGGGCAACAGGAGACAGACACGGGGCATGAGCGGGCGGTGGGGGGTACAGGAGACAGACATGGGGCATGAGCGAGGGAGTGGGGGGCAACAGGAGAGAGACACTGGCATGAGCGCGGAGTGGGGGGTACAGGAGACAGACACGGGGCATGGGTGGGAGCAAGAGGAGACAGACATGGGGCATGTGCGGGGGGTGGGGGGAACAGGAGACAGACACGGGGCATGAGCGGGGGGTGGGGGGCAACAGGAGAGAGACATGGGGCATGAGCGGGGGGTGGGGGGTACAGGAGACAGACACGGGGCATGAGCAGGTGGTGGGGGGCAACAGGAGAGAGACACTGGGCATGAGCAGGGGGGTGGGGGGTACAGGAGACAGACACGGGGCATGAGCGGGGGGTGGGGGGCAACAGGAGAGAGACACGGGGCATTAGCTTGGGGTGTGGGGGTACAGGAGACAGACACGGGGCATGAGCGGGGGGTGGGGGGCAACAGGAGAGAGACACGGGCATGAGTGGGGGGGGCAACAGGAGACAGACACAGGGCATGAGCGGGGGGTGGGGGGTACAGGAGACAGACACGGGGCATGAGCGGGGGTGGGGGGGTACAGGAGACAGGCACGGGGCATGAGCGGGGGGTGGGGGGCAACAGGAGAGAGACACAGGGCATGAGCGGGGGGTGGGGGGACAGGAGACAGACACGGGGCATGAGCGGGGGTGGGGGAACAACAGAGACAGACACGGGGCATGAGCAGGGGGTGGGGGCAACAGGAGACAGACACAGGGCATGAGCGGGGGGTGGGGGGCAACAGAAGACAGACACGGGGCATGAGCGGGGGGTGGGGGGCAACAGGAGACAGACACGGGGCATGAGCGGGGGGTGGGGGGCAACAGGAGACAGACACGAGGCATGAGCGGGGGGTGGGGGGGAACAGGAGACAGACACGGAGCATGAGCGGGGGGTGGGGAGAACAGGAGACAGACACGGGGCATGAGCAGGGGGTGGGGGGCAACAGGAGACAGACACAGGGCATGAGCGGGGTGGGAGGAACAGGACACAGACACGGGGCATGAGCGGGGGGTGGGGAGAACAGGAGACAGACACGGGGCATGAGCGAGGGGGTGGGGGGCAACAGGAGAGAGACACGGGCATGAGCACGGAGTGGGGGGGTACAGAAGACAGACACGGGGCATGGGTGGGAGCAAGAGGAGACAGACATGGGGCATGAGCGGGGGGTGGGGGGGACAGGAGACAGACACGGGGCATGAGCGGGGTAGTGGGGGGCAACAGGAGAGAGACGCGGGGGTGGGGGGTACAGGAGACAGACACGGGGCATGAGCAGGGGGTGGGGGGCAACAGGAGAGAGACACAGGGCATGAGCGGGGGGTGGGGGGTACAAGAGACAGACACGGGGCATGAGCGGGGGGTGGGGGGCAACAGGAGAGAGACACGGGACATGAGCGGGTGGGGGAACAGGAGACATACACGGGGCATGAGCAGGGGGGCAACAGGAGACAGACATGGGGCATGAGCGGGGGGGTGGGGGGTAAAGGAGACAGACACGAGCATGAGCGGGGGGTGGGGGGTACAGGAGACAGACACGGGGCATGAGCAGGGGGTGGGGGGCAACAGGAGAGAGACACGGGGCATGAGCGAGGGGTGGGGGGAACAGGAGACAGACATAGGGCATGAGCGGGGGGTGGGGGGAACAAAAGAGACAGACACGGGGCATGAGCGGGGGTGAGGGCAACAGGAGAGAGACAGGGCAGGAGCGGGGGGTGGGGGCAACATGAGACAGACACAGGGCATAAGCGGGGGGTGAGGGCAACAGGAGACAGACACAGGGCATGAGCAGGGGGTGGGGGGGAACAGGAGACAGACACGGAGCATGAGCGGGGGGTGGGGAGAACAGGAGACAGACACGGGGCATGAGAGGGGGTGGGGGCAACAGGAGACAGACACGGGGCATGAGCGGGGGGTGGGGGGCAACAGGAGAGAGACACGGGACATGAGCGGGCGGGGGGAACCGGAGACAGACACGGGCATGAGCGGGAGGGGCAACAGGAGAAAGACACGGGGCATGAGCGGGCGGTGGGGGGTACAGGAGACAGACATGGGGCATGAGCGAGGGGGTCGGGGGCAACAGGAGAGAGACACGGGCATGAGCGCGGAGTGGGGGGGTACAGGAGACAGACACGGGGCATGGGTGGGAGCAAGAGGAGACAGACATGGGGCATGAGCGGGGGGTGGGGGGAACAGGAGACAGACACGGGGCATGAGCGGGGGGTGAGGGGTACAGAAGACAGACACGGGGCATGAGCGGGGTAGTGGGGGGCAACAGGAGAGAGACATGGGGCATGAGCGGGGGGTGGGGGGTACAGGAGACAGACACGGGGCATGAGAGGGGGTGGGGGGCAACAGGAGACAGACACGGGGCATGAGCGGGGGGTGGGGGGCAACAGGAGAGAGACACGGGACATGAGCGGGTGGGGGAAACCGGAGACAGACACGGGCATGAGCGGGAGGGGCAACAGGAGACAGACACGGGGCATGAGCGGGCGGTGGGGGGTACAGGAGACAGACATGGGGCATGAGCGAGGGGGTGGGGGGCAACAGGAGAGAGACACGGGCATGAGCGCGGAGTGGGGGGTACAGGAGACAGACACGGGGCATGGGTGGGAGCAAGAGGAGACAGACATGTGGCATGAGCGGGGGGTGGGGGGAACAGGAGACAGACACGGGGCATGAGCGGGGGGTGAGGGGTACAGAAGACAGACACGGGGCATGAGCGGGGTAGTGGGGGGCAACAGGAGAGAGACATGGGTCATGAGCGGGGGTGGGGGGTACAGGAGACAGACACGGGGCATGAGCAGGGGGTGGGGGGCAACAGGAGAGAGACACTGGGCATGAGCGGGAGGGTGGGGGGGTACAGGAGACAGACACGGGGCATGAGCGGGGCGTGGGGGGCAACAGGAGAGAGACACGGGACATGAGCGGGTGGGGGGAACAGGAGACAGACACGGGGCATGAGCAGGGGGGCAACAGGAGACAGACATGGGGCATGAGCGGGGGGGTGGGGGGTACAGGAGACAGACACGGGGCATGAGCAGGGGGTGGGGGCCAACAGGAGAGAGACACGGGGCATGAGCGAGGGGTGGGGGGAACAGGAGACAGACACAGGGCATGAGCGGGGGGTGGGGGGAACAAAAGAGATAGACACGGGGCATGAGCGGGGGGTGGGGGCAACAGGAGAGAGACACAGGGCATGAGCGGGGGGTGGGGGGTACAGAAGACAGACACGGGGCATGAGCGAGGTAGTGGGGGGCAACAGGAGAGAGACATGGGGCATGAGCGGGGGGTGGGGGGGTACAAGAGACAGACACGGGGCATGAGCGGGGGGCAACAGGAGAGAGACACAGGGCATGAGCGGGGGGGTGGGGGGTACAGGAGACAGACACGGGGCATGAGCGGGGGGTGGGGGGCAACAGGAGAGAGACACGGGACATGAGCGGGTGGGGGGAACAGGAGACAGACACAGGGCATGAGCAGGGGGTCAACAGGAGACAGACATGGGGCATGAGCAGGGGGGTGGGGGGTACAGGAGACAGACACGAGCATGAGCGGGGGGTGGGGGGGTACAGGAGACAGACACGGGGCATGAGCAGGGGGTGGGGGGCAACAGGAGAGAGACACGGGGCATGAGCGAGGGGTGGGGGGAACAGGAGACAGACACAGGGCATGAGCGGGGGGTGGGGGAAACAAAAGATACAGACACGGGGCATGAGCAGGGGGTGGGGGCAACAGGAGAGAGACACAGGGCAGGAGCGGGGGGTGGGGGGCAACAGGAGACAGACACCGGGCATGAGCAGGGGGTGGGGGGGACCAGGAGACAGACACGGAGCATGAGCGGGGGTGGGGAGAACAGGAGACAGACACGGGGCATGAGAGGGGGGTGGGGGGCAACAGGAGACAGACACGGGGCATGAGCAGGGGGTGGGGGGCAACAGGAGAACGACACGGGACATGTGCGGGTGGGGGGAACCGGAGACAGACACGGGCATGAGCGGGAGGGGCAACAGGAGAAAGACACGGGGCATGAGTGGGCAGTGGGGGGTACAGGAGACAGACATGGGGCATGAGCGAGGGGGTCGGGGGCAACAGGAGAGAGACACGGGCATGAGCGCGGAGTGGGGGGGTACAGGAGACAGACACGGGGCATGGGTGGGAGCAAGAGGAGACAGACATGGGGCATGAGCGGGGGGTGGGGGGAACAGGAGACAGAAACGGGGCATGAGCGGGGGGTGAGGGGTACAGAAGACAGACACGGGGCATGAGCGGGGTAGTGGGGGGCAACAGGAGAGAGACATGGGGCATGAGCGGGGGGTGGGGGGTACAGGAGACAGACACGGGGCATGAGAGGGGGGTGGGGGGCAACAGGAGACAGACACGGGGCATGAGCGGGGGGTGGGGGGCAACAGGAGAGAGACACGGGACATGAGCGGGTGGGGGAAACCGGAGACAGACACGGGGCATGAGCAGGGGGGCAACAGGAGACAGACATGGGGCATGAGCGAGGGGGTGGGGGGTACAGGAGACAGACACGGGGCATGAGCAGGGGGTGGGGGGCAACAGGAGAGAGACACGGGGCATGAGCGAGGGGTGGGGGGAACAGGAGACAGACACAGGGCATGAGCGGGGGGTGGGGGGAACAAAAGAGACAGACACGGGGCATGAGCGGGGGTGGGGGCAACAGGAAAGAGACACAGGGCATGAACGGGGGGTGGGGGGTACAGAAGACAGACACGGGGCATGAGCGAGGTAGTGGGGGGCAACAGGAGAGAGACACAGGGCATGAGCGGGGGGGTGGGGGGGTACAGGAGACAGACACGGGGCATGAGCGGGGGGTGGGGGGCAACAGGAGAGAGACACGGGACATGAGCGGGTGGGGGGAACAGGAGACAGACACAGGGCATGAGCAGGGGGGCAACAGGAGACAGACATGGGGCATGAGCGGGGGGTGGGGGGTACAGGAGACAGACACGAGCATGAGCGGGGGTGGGGGGGTACAGGAGACAGACACGAGGCATGAGCAGGGGGTGGGGGGCAACAGGAGAGAGACACGGGGCATGAGCGAGGGGTGGGGGGAACAGGAGACAGACACAGGGCATGAGCGGGGGGTGGGGGAAACAAAAGATACAGACACGGGGCATGAGCGGGGGGTGGGGGCAACAGGAGAGAGACACAGGGCAGGAGCGGGGGGTGGGGGGCAACAGGAAACAGACACGGAGCATGAGCGGGGGGTGGGGAGAACAGGAGACAGACACGGGGCATGAGCGGGGAGTGGGGGGCAACAGGAGAGAGACATGGGGCATGAGCGGGGGGTGGGGGGTACAGAAGACAGACACGGGGCATGAGCGGGGTAGTGGGGGGCAACAGGAGAGAGACATGGGGCATGAGCGGGGGGTGGGGGGCAACAGGAGAGAGACACTGGGCATGAGCAGGGGGGTGGGGGGGTACAGGAGACAGACACGGGGCATGAGCGGGGGGTGGGGGGCAACAGGAGAGAGACACGGGGCATTAGCGTGGGGTGTGGGGGTACAGGAGACAGACATGGGGCATGGGTGGGAGCAAGAGGAGACAGACATGGGGCATGAGCGGGGGGTGGGGGGAACAGGAGACAGACACGGGGCATGAGCGGGGGGTGGGGGGCAACAGGAGAGAGACACGGGGCATTAGCGTGGGGTGTGGGGGTACAGGAGACAGACATGGGGCATGGGTGGGAGCAAGAGGAGACAGACATGGGGCATGAGCGGGGGGTGGGGGGAACAGGAGACAGACACGGGGCATGAGCGGGGGGTGGGGGGTACAGAAGACAGACACGGGGCATGAGCGGGGGGTGGGGGGTACAGGAGACAGACACAGGGCATGAGCAGGTGGTGGGGGGCAACAGGAGAGAGACACTGGGCATGAGCAGGGGGGTGGGGGGGTACAGGAGACAGACACGGGGCATGAGCCGGGGGTGGGGGCAACAGGAGAGAGACACGGGGCATGAGTGGGGGGGCAACAGGAGACAGACACGGGGCATGAGCGGGGGGTGGGGGGGTACAGGAGACAGACACGGGGCATGAGCGGGGGTGGGGGGGTACAGGAGACAGACATGGGGCATGAGCGAGGGGGTGGGGGGGAACAGGAGACAGACACGGAGCATGAGCGGGGGTGGGGGGTACAGGAGACAGACATGGGGCATGAGCGGGGCTGGGGGGCAACAGGAGACAGACACGGGGCATGAGCGGGGGGTGGGGGGTACAGGAGACAGACATGGGGCATGAGCGGGGCTGGGGGGCAACAGGAGAGAGACACGGGCATGAGCGCGGAGTGGGGGGGTACAGGAGACAGACACGGGGCATGGGTGGGAGCAAGAGGAGACAGACATGGGGCATGAGCGGGGCGTGGGGGGAACAGGAGACAGACACGGGGCGTGAGCGGGGGGTGAGGGGTACAGAAGACAGACACGGGACATGAGCGGGTGGGGGGAACCGGAGACAGACACGGGCATGAGCGGGAGGGGCAACAGGAGACAGACACGGGGCACGAGCGGGCGGTGGGGGGTACAGGAGACAGACATGGGGCATGAGCGAGGGGGTGGGGGGCAACAGGAGAGAGACACGGGCATGAGCGCGGAGTGGGGGGTACAGGAGACAGACACGGGGCATGGGTGGGAGCAAAAGGAGACAGACATGGGGCATGTGCGGGGGGTGGGGGGAACAGGAGAGAGACACGGGGCATGAGCAGGGGGTGGGGGGTACAGAAGACAGACACGGGGCATGAGCGGGGTAGTGGGGGGCAACAGGAGAGAGACATGGGGCATGAGCGGGGGGTGGGGGGTACAGGAGACAGACACTGGGCATGAGCAGGGGGGTGGGGGGTACAGGAGACAGACACGGGGCATGAGCGGGGGGTGGGGGGCAACAGGAGAGAGACACGGGGCATGAGCGGGGGGTGGGGGGTACAGGAGACAGACACGGGGCATGAGCGGGGGTGGGGGGGTACAGGAGACAGGCACGGGGCATGAGCGGGGGGTGGGGGGCAACAGGAGAGAGACATGGGGCATGAGTGGGGGGGCAACAGGAGACAGACACGGGGCATGGGCGTGGGGGGGTACAAGAGACAGACACGGGGCATGAGCGGGGGTGGGGGGCAACAGGAGAGAGACACAGGGCATGAGCGGGGGGTGGGGGGCAACAGGAGACAGACACGGGGCATGAGCGGGGGGTGGGGGGGTACAGGAGACAGACACGGGGCATGAGCGGGGGTGGGGGGGTACAGGAGACAGACATGGGGCATGAGCGAGGGGGTGGGGGGGAACAGGAGACAGACACGGAGCATGAGCGGGGGTGGGGAGAACAGGAGACAGACACGGGGCATGAGAGGAGGGTGGGGGGTACAGGAGACAGACATGGGGCATGAGCGGGGCTGGGGGGCAACAGGAGACAGACACGGGGCATGAGCGGGGCTGAGGGGCAACAGGAGAGAGACACGGGCATGAGCGCGGAGTGGGGGGGTACAGGAGACAGACACGGGGCATGGGTGGGAGCAAGAGGAGACAGACATGGGGCATGAGCGGGGCGTGGGGGGAACAGGAGACAGACACGGGGCGTGAGCGGGGGGTGAGGGGTACAGAAGACAGACACGGGACATGAGCGGGGGGTGGGGGGGTACAGGAGCCAGACACGGGGCATGAGCAGGGGGTGGGGGGCAACAGGAGAGAGACACAGGGCATGAGCGGGGGGTGGGGGAAACAAAAGATACAGACACGGGGCATGAGCGGGGGGTGGGGGCAACAGGAGAGAGACACAGGGCAGGAGCGGGGGGTGGGGGGCAACAGGAGACAGACACCGGGCATGAGCAGGGGGTGGGGGGGACCAGGAGACAGACACGGAGCATGAGCGGGGGTGGGGAGAACAGGAGACAGACACGGGGCATGAGCAGGGGGTGGGGGGCAACAGGAGAACGACACGGGACATGTGCGGGTGGGGGGAACCGGAGACAGACACGGGCATGAGCGGGAGGGGCAACAGGAGAAAGACACGGGGCATGAGTGGGCAGTGGGGGGTACAGGAGACAGACATGGGGCATGAGCGAGGGGGTCGGGGGCAACAGGAGAGAGACACGGGCATGAGCGCGGAGTGGGGGGGTACAGGAGACAGACACAGGGCATGGGTGGGAGCAAGAGGAGACAGACATGGGGCATGAGCGGGGGGTGGGGGGAACAGGAGACAGACACGGGGCATGAGCGGGGGGTGAGGGGTACAGAAGACAGACACGGGGCATGAGCGGGGTAGTGGGGGGCAACAGGAGAGAGACATGGGGCATGAGCGGGGGGTGGGGGGTACAGGAGACAGACACGGGGCATGAGAGGGGGGTGGGGGGCAACAGGAGACAGACACGGGGCATGAGCGGGGGGTGGGGGGCAACAGGAGAGAGACACGGGACATGAGCGGGTGGGGGAAACCGGAGACAGACACGGGGCATGAGCAGGGGGGCAACAGGAGACAGACATGGGGCATGAGCGAGGGGGTGGGGGGTACAGGAGACAGACACGGGGCATGAGCAGGGGGTGGGGGGCAACAGGAGAGAGACACGGGGGATGAGCGAGGGGTGGGGGGAACAGGAGACAGACACAGGGCATGAGCGGGGGGTGGGGGGAACAAAAGAGACAGACACAGGGCATGAGCGGGGGGTGGGGGCAACAGGAGAGAGACACAGGGCATGAACGGGGGGTGGGGGGTACAGAAGACAGACACGGGGCATGAGCGAGGTAGTGGGGGGCAACAGGAGAGAGACACAGGGCATGAGCGGGGGGGTCGGGGGGTACAGGAGACAGACACGGGGCATGAGCGGGGGGTGGGGGGCAACAGGAGAGAGACACGGGACATGAGCGGGTGGGGGGAACAGGAGACAGACACGGGGCATGAGCAGGGGGTGGGGGGCAACAGGAGAGAGACACGGGGCATGAGCGAGGGGTGGGGGGAACAGGAGACAGGCACGGGGCATGAGCGGGGGGTGGGGGGGTACAGGAGACAGACATGGGGCATGAGCGGGGCTGGGGGGCAACAGGAGAGAGACACGGGCATGAGCGCGGAGTGGGGGGGTACAGGAGACAGACACGGGGCATGGGTGGGAGCAAGAGGAGACAGACATGGGGCATGAGCGGGGCGTGGGGGGAACAGGAGACAGACACGGGGCATGAGCGGGGGGTGAGGGGTACAGAAGACAGACACGGGACATGAGCGGGTGGGGGGAACCGGAGACAGACACGGGCATGAGCGGGAGGGGCAACAGGAGACAGACACGGGGCACGAGCGGGCGGTGGGGGGTACAGGAGACAGACATGGGGCATGAGCGAGGGGGTGGGGGGCAACAGGAGAGAGACACGGGCATGAGCGCGGAGTGGGGGGTACAGGAGACAGACACGGGGCATGGGTGGGAGCAAAAGGAGACAGACATGGGGCATGTGCGGGGGGTGGGGGGTACAGGAGACAGACACGAGCATGAGCGGGGGTGGGGGGGTACAGGAGACAGACACGAGGCATGAGCAGGGGGTGGGGGGCAACAGGAGAGAGACACGGGGCATGAGCGAGGGGTGGGGGGAACAGGAGACAGACACAGGGCATGAGCGGGGGGTGGGGGAAACAAAAGATACAGACACGGGGCATGAGCGGGGGGTGGGGGCAACAGGAGAGAGACACAGGGCAGGAGCGGGGGGTGGGGGGCAACAGGAAACAGACACGGAGCATGAGCGGGGGGTGGGGAGAACAGGAGACAGACACGGGGCATGAGCGGGGGGTGGGGGGCAACAGGAGAGAGACATGGGGCATGAGCGGGGGGTGGGGGGTACAGAAGACAGACACGGGGCATGAGCGGGGCTGGGGGGCAACAGGAGACAGACACGGGGCATGAGCGGGGGGTGGGGGGGTACAGGAGACAGACATGGGGCATGAGCGGGGCTGAGGGGCAACAGGAGAGAGACACGGGCATGAGCGCGGAGTGGGGGGTACAGGAGACAGACACGGGGCATGGGTGGGAGCAAGAGGAGACAGACATGGGGCATGAGCGGGGCGTGGGGGGAACAGGAGACAGACACGGGGCGTGAGCGGGGGGTGAGGGGTACAGAAGACAGACACGGGACATGAGCGGGGGGTGGGGGGGTACAGGAGACAGACACGGGGCATGAGCAGGGGGTGGGGGGCAACAGGAGAGAGACACGGGGCATGAGCGAGGGGTGGGGGGAACAGGAGACAGACACAGGGCATGAGCGGGGGGTGGGGGAAACAAAAGATACAGACACGGGGCATGAGCGGGGGGTGGGGGCAACAGGAGAGAGACACAGGGCAGGAGCGGGGGGTGGGGGGCAACAGGAGACAGACACCGGGCATGAGCAGGGGGTGGGGGGGACCAGGAGACAGACACGGAGCATGAGCGGGGGTGGGGAGAACAGGAGACAGACACGGGGCATGAGAGGGGGGTGGGGGGCAACAGGAGACAGACACGGGGCATGAGCAGGGGGTGGGGGGCAACAGGAGAACGACACGGGACATGTGCGGGTGGGGGGAACCGGAGACAGACACAGGCATGAGCGGGAGGGGCAACAGGAGAAAGACACGGGGCATGAGTGGGCAGTGGGGGGTACAGGAGACAGACATGGGGCATGAGCGAGGGGGTCGGGGGCAACAGGAGAGGGACACGGGCATGAGCGCGGAGTGGGGGGGTACAGGAGACAGACACGGGGCATGGGTGGGAGCAAGAGGAGACAGACATGGGGCATAAGCGGGGGGTGGGGGGAACAGGAGACAGACACGGGGCATGAGCGGGGGGTGAGGGGTACAGAAGACAGACACGGGGCATGAGCGGGGTAGTGGGGGGCAACAGGAGAGAGACATGGGGCATGAGCGGGGGGTGGGGGGTACAGGAGACAGACACGGGGCATGAGAGGGGGGTGGGGGGCAACAGGAGACAGACACGGGGCATGAGCGGGGGGTGGGGGGCAACAGGAGAGAGACACGGGACATGAGCGGGTGGGGGAAACCGGAGACAGACACGGGGCATGAGCAGGGGGGCAACAGGAGACAGACATGGGGCATGAGCGAGGGGGTGGGGGGTACAGGAGACAGACACAGGGCATGAGCAGGGGGTGGGGGGCAACAGGAGAGAGACACGGGGCATGAGCGAGGGGTGGGGGGAACAGGAGACAGACACAGGGCATGAGCGGGGGGTGGGGGGAACAAAAGAGACAGACACAGGGCATGAGCGGGGGGTGGGGGCAACAGGAGAGAGACACAGGGCATGAACGGGGGGTGGGGGGTACAGAAGACAGACACGGGGCATGAGCGAGGTAGTGGGGGGCAACAGGAGAGAGACACAGGGCATGAGCGGGGGGGTCGGGGGGTACAGGAGACAGACACGGGGCATGAGCAGGGGGTGGGGGGCAACAGGAGAGAGACACGGGACATGAGCGGGTGGGGGGAACAGGAGACAGACACGGGGCATGAGCAGGGGGTGGGGGGCAACAGGAGAGAGACACGGGGCATGAGCGAGGGGTGGGGGGAACAGGAGACAGGCACGGGGCATGAGCGGGGGGTGGGGGGGTACAGGAGACAGACATGGGGCATGAGCGGGGCTGGGGGGCAACAGGAGAGAGACACGGGCATGAGCGCGGAGTGGGGGGGTACAGGAGACAGACACGGGGCATGGGTGGGAGCAAGAGGAGACAGACATGGGGCATGAGCGGGGCGTGGGGGGAACAGGAGACAGACACGGGGCGTGAGCGGGGGGTGAGGGGTACAGAAGACAGACACGGGACATGAGCGGGTGGGGGGAACCGGAGACAGACACGGGCATGAGCGGGAGGGGCAACAGGAGACAGACACGGGGCACGAGCGGGCGGTGGGGGGTACAGGAGACAGACATGGGGCATGAGCGAGGGGGTGGGGGGCAACAGGAGAGAGACACGGGCATGAGCGCGGAGTGGGGGGTACAGGAGACAGACACGGGGCATGGGTGGGAGCAAAAGGAGACAGACATGGGGCATGTGCGGGGGGTGGGGGGTACAGGAGACAGACACGAGCATGAGCGGGGGTGGGGGGGTACAGGAGACAGACACGAGGCATGAGCAGGGGGTGGGGGGCAACAGGAGAGAGACACGGGGCATGAGCGAGGGGTGGGGGGAACAGGAGACAGACACAGGGCATGAGCGGGGGGTGGGGGAAACAAAAGATACAGACACGGGGCATGAGCGGGGGGTGGGGGCAACAGGAGAGAGACACAGGGCAGGAGCGGGGGGTGGGGGGCAACAGGAAACAGACACGGAGCATGAGCGGGGGGTGGGGAGAACAGGAGACAGACACGGGGCATGAGAGGAGGGTGGGGGGGTACAGGAGACAGACATGGGGCATGAGCGGGGCTGGGGGGTACAGGAGACAGACATGGGGCATGAGCGGGGCTGAGGGGCAACAGGAGAGAGACACGGGCATGAGCGCGGAGTGGGGGGTACAGGAGACAGACACGGGGCATGGGTGGGAGCAAGAGGAGACAGACATGGGGCATGAGCGGGGCGTGGGGGGAACAGGAGACAGACACGGGGCGTGAGCGGGGGGTGAGGGGTACAGAAGACAGACACGGGACATGAGCGGGGGGTGGGGGGGTACAGGAGACAGACACGGGGCATGAGCAGGGGGTGGGGGGCAACAGGAGAGAGACACGGGGCATGAGCGAGGGGTGGGGGGAACAGGAGACAGACACAGGGCATGAGCGGGGGGTGGGGGAAACAAAAGATACAGACACGGGGCATGAGCGGGGGGTGGGGGCAACAGGAGAGAGACACAGGGCAGGAGCGGGGGGTGGGGGGCAACAGGAGACAGACACCGGGCATGAGCAGGGGGTGGGGGGGACCAGGAGACAGACACGGAGCATGAGCGGGGGTGGGGAGAACAGGAGACAGACACGGGGCATGAGAGGGGGGTGGGGGGCAACAGGAGACAGACACGGGGCATGAGCAGGGGGTGGGGGGCAACAGGAGAACGACACGGGACATGTGCGGGTGGGGGGAACCGGAGACAGACACAGGCATGAGCGGGAGGGGCAACAGGAGAAAGACACGGGGCATGAGTGGGCAGTGGGGGGTACAGGAGACAGACATGGGGCATGAGCGAGGGGGTCGGGGGCAACAGGAGAGAGACACGGGCATGAGCGCGGAGTGGGGGGGTACAGGAGACAGACACGGGGCATGGGTGGGAGCAAGAGGAGACAGACATGGGGCATAAGCGGGGGGTGGGGGGAACAGGAGACAGACACGGGGCATGAGCGGGGGGTGAGGGGTACAGAAGACAGACACGGGGCATGAGCGGGGTAGTGGGGGGCAACAGGAGAGAGACATGGGGCATGAGCGGGGGGTGGGGGGTACAGGAGACAGACACGGGGCATGAGAGGGGGGCAACAGGAGACAGACACGGGGCATGAGCGGGGGGTGGGGGGCAACAGGAGAGAGACACGGGACATGAGCGGGTGGGGGAAACCGGAGACAGACACGGGGCATGAGCAGGGGGGCAACAGGAGACAGACATGGGGCATGAGCGAGGGGGTGGGGGGTACAGGAGACAGACACAGGGCATGAGCAGGGGGTGGGGGGCAACAGGAGAGAGACACGGGGCATGAGCGAGGGGTGGGGGGAACAGGAGACAGACACAGGGCATGAGCGGGGGGTGGGGGGAACAAAAGAGACAGACACAGGGCATGAGCGGGGGGTGGGGGCAACAGGAGAGAGACACAGGGCATGAACGGGGGGTGGGGGGTACAGAAGACAGACACGGGGCATGAGCGAGGTAGTGGGGGGCAACAGGAGAGAGACACAGGGCATGAGCGGGGGGGTCGGGGGGTACAGGAGACAGACACGGGGCATGAGCAGGGGGTGGGGGGCAACAGGAGAGAGACACGGGACATGAGCGGGTGGGGGGAACAGGAGACAGACACGGGGCATGAGCAGGGGGTGGGGGGCAACAGGAGAGAGACACGGGGCATGAGCGAGGGGTGGGGGGAACAGGAGACAGGCACGGGGCATGAGCGGGGGGTGGGGGGGTACAGGAGACAGACATGGGGCATGAGCGGGGCTGGGGGGCAACAGGAGAGAGACACGGGCATGAGCGCGGAGTGGGGGGGTACAGGAGACAGACACGGGGCATGGGTGGGAGCAAGAGGAGACAGACATGGGGCATGAGCGGGGCGTGGGGGGAACAGGAGACAGACACGGGGCGTGAGCGGGGGGTGAGGGGTACAGAAGACAGACACGGGACATGAGCGGGTGGGGGGAACCGGAGACAGACACGGGCATGAGCGGGAGGGGCAACAGGAGACAGACACGGGGCACGAGCGGGCGGTGGGGGGTACAGGAGACAGACATGGGGCATGAGCGAGGGGGTGGGGGGCAACAGGAGAGAGACACGGGCATGAGCGCGGAGTGGGGGGTACAGGAGACAGACACGGGGCATGGGTGGGAGCAAAAGGAGACAGACATGGGGCATGTGCGGGGGGTGGGGGGTACAGGAGACAGACACGAGCATGAGCGGGGGTGGGGGGGTACAGGAGACAGACACGAGGCATGAGCAGGGGGTGGGGGGCAACAGGAGAGAGACACGGGGCATGAGCGAGGGGTGGGGGGAACAGGAGACAGACACAGGGCATGAGCGGGGGGTGGGGGAAACAAAAGATACAGACACGGGGCATGAGCGGGGGGTGGGGGCAACAGGAGAGAGACACAGGGCAGGAGCGGGGGGTGGGGGGCAACAGGAAACAGACACGGAGCATGAGCGGGGGGTGGGGAGAACAGGAGACAGACACGGGGCATGAGCGGGGGGTGGGGGGCAACAGGAGAGAGACATGGGGCATGAGCGGGGGGTGGGGGGTACAGAAGACAGACACGGGGCATGAGCGGGGTAGTGGGGGGCAACAGGAGAGAGACATGGGGCATGAGCGGGGGGTGGGGGGCAACAGGAGAGAGACACTGGGCATGAGCAGGGGGGTGGGGGGGTACAGGAGACAGACATGGGGCATGAGCGGGGGGTGGGGGGCAACAAGAGAGAGACACGGGGCATTAGCGTGGGGTGTGGGGGTACAGGAGACAGACATGGGGCATGGGTGGGAGCAAGAGGAGACAGACATGGGGCATGAGCGGGGGGTGGGGGGAACAGGAGACAGACACGGGGCATGAGCGGGGGGTGGGGGGTACAGAAGACAGACACGGGGCATGAGCGGGGTAGTGGGGGGCAACAGGAGAGAGACATGGGGCATGAGCAGGGGGTGGGGGGTACAGGAGACAGACACAGGGCATGAGCAGGTGGTGGGGGGCAACAGGAGAGAGACACTGGGCATGAGCAGGGGGGTGGGGGGCTACAGGAGACAGACACGGGGCATGAGCCGGGGGTGGGGGCAACAGGAGAGAGACACGGGGCATGAGTGGGGGGTGGGGGGCAACAGGAGAGAGACACGGGGCATGAGCGGGGGGTGGGGGGTACAGGAGACAGACACGGGGCATGAGCGGGGGTGGGGGGGTACAGGAGACAGGCACGGGGCATGAGCGGGGGGTGGGGGGCAACAGGAGAGAGACATGGGGCATGAGTGGGGGGGCAACAGGAGACAGACACGGGGCATGGGCGTGGGGGGATACAAGAGACAGACACGGGGCATGAGCGGGGGCGGGGGGCAACAGGAGAGAGACACAGGGCATGAGCGGGGGGTGGGGGGACAGGAGACAGACACGGGGCATGAGCGGGGGTGGGGGAACAACAGAGACAGACACGGGGCAGGGGGTGGGGGGCAACAGGAGACAGACACAGGGCATGAGCGGGGGGTGGGGGGCAACAGGAGACAGACACGGGGCATGAGCGGGGGGTTGGGGGGTACAGGAGACAGACACGGGGCATGAGCGGGGGTGGGGGGGTACAGGAGACAGACATGGGGCATGAGCGAGGGGGTGGGGGGAACAGGAGACAGACACGGAGCATGAGCGGGGGTGGGGAGAACAGGAGACAGACACGGGGCATGAGAGGAGGGTGGGGGGTACAGGAGACAGACATGGGGCATGAGCGGGGCTGGGGGGCAACAGGAGAAAGACACGGGGCATGAGCGGGGGGTGGGGGGGTACAGGAGACAGACATGGGGCATGAGCGGGGCTGGGGGGCAACAGGAGAGAGACACGGGCATGAGCGCGGAGTGGGGGGGTACAGGAGACAGACACGGGGCATGGGTGGGAGCAAGAGGAGACAGACATGGGGCATGAGCGGGGCGTGGGGGGAACAGGAGACAGACACGGGGCGTGAGCGGGGGGTGAGGGGTACAGAAGACAGACACGGGACATGAGCGGGTGGGGGGAACCGGAGACAGACACGGGCATGAGCGGGAGGGGCAACAGGAGACAGACACGGGGCACGAGCGGGCGGTGGGGGGTACAGGAGACAGACATGGGGCATGAGCGAGGGGGTGGGGGGCAACAGGAG
The DNA here is from genome assembly GCF_040938575.1 of Ambystoma mexicanum. Classification (NCBI taxonomy): domain Eukaryota; kingdom Metazoa; phylum Chordata; class Amphibia; order Caudata; family Ambystomatidae; genus Ambystoma; species Ambystoma mexicanum. The sequence goes on along the minus strand of NC_090927.1, from coordinate 378,542,697 downwards.
AGAGACACGGGCATGAGCGCGGAGTGGGGGGTACAGGAGACAGACACGGGGCATGGGTGGGAGCAAAAGGAGACAGACATGGGGCATGTGCGGGGGGTGGGGGGAACAGGAGAGAGACACGGGGCATGAGCAGGGGGTGGGGGGTACAGAAGACAGACACGGGGCATGAGCGGGGTAGTGGGGGGCAACAGGAGAGAGACATGGGGCATGAGCGGGGGGTGGGGGGTACAGGAGACAGACACGGGGCATGAGCAGGTGGTGGGGGGCAACAGGAGAGAGACACTGGGCATGAGCAGGGGGGTGGGGGGTACAGGAGACAGACACGGGGCATGAGCGGGGGGTGGGGGGCAACAGGAGAGAGACACGGGGCATGAGCGGGGGGTGGGGGGTACAGGAGACAGACACGGGGCATGAGCGGGGGTGGGGGGGTACAGGAGACAGGCACGGGGCATGAGCGGGGGGTGGGGGGCAACAGGAGAGAGACATGGGGCATGAGTGGGGGGGCAACAGGAGACAGACACGGGGCATGGGCGTGGGGGGGTACAATAGACAGACACAGGGCATGAGCGGGGGTGGGGGGCAACAGGAGAGAGACACAGGGCATGAGCGGGGGGTGGGGGGACAGGAGACAGACACGGGGCATGAGCGGGGGTGGGGGAACAACAGAGACAGACACGGGGCAGGGGGTGGGGGGCAACAGGAGACAGACACAGGGCATGAGCGGGGGGTGGGGGGCAACAGGAGACAGACACGGGGCATGAGCGGGGGGTGGGGGGCAACAGGAGACAGACACGGGGCATGAGCGGGGGGTGGGGGGCAACAGGAGACAGACACGAGGCATGAGCGGGGGGTGGGGGGAACAGGAGACAGACACGGAGCATGAGCGGGGGGTGGGGAGAACAGGAGACAGACACGGGGCATGAGCAGGGGGTGGGGGGCAACAGGAGACAGACACAGGGCATGAGCGGGGTGGGAGGAACAGGAGACAGACACGAGGCATGGGTGGGAGCAAGAGGAGACAGACATGGGGCATGAGCGGGGGGTGGGGGGGACAGGAGACAGACACGGGGCATGAGCGTGGTAGTGGGGGGCAACAGGAGAGAGACATGGGGCATGAGCAGGGGGTGGGGGGTACAGGAGACAGACACGGGGCATGAGCAGGTGGTGGGGGGCAACAGGAGAGAGACACTGGGCATGAGCAGGGGGGTGGGGGGGTACAGGAGACAGACACGGGGCAAGAGCGGGGGGTGGGGGTAACAGGAGAACAGGAGAGAGACACGGGGCATGAGTGGGGGGGCAACAGGAGACAGACACGGGGCATGAGCGGGGGTGGTGGGGTACAGGAGACAGACACGGGGCATGAGCGGGGGTGGGGGGGTACAGGAGACAGACATGGGGCATGAGCGAGGGGGTGGGGGGGAACAGGAGACAGACACGGAGCATGAGCGGGGGTGGGGAGAACAGGAGACAGACACGGGGCATGAGAGGAGGGTGGGGGGGTACAGGAGACAGACATGGGGCATGAGCGGGGCTGGGGGGCAACAGGAGACAGACACGGGGCATGAGCGGGGGGTGGGGGGGTACAGGAGACAGACATGGGGCATGAGCGGGGCTGGGGGGCAACAGGAGAGAGACACGGGCATGAGCGCGGAGTGGGGGGTACAGGAGACAGACACGGGGCATGGGTGGGAGCAAGAGGAGACAGACATGGGGCATGAGCGGGGGGTGGGGGGAACAGGAGACAGACACGGGGCGTGAGCGGGGGGTGAGGGGTACAGAAGACAGACACGGGACATGAGCGGGTGGGGGGAACCGGAGACAGACACGGGCATGAGCGGGAGGGGCAACAGGAGACAGACACGGGGCATGAGCGGGCGGTGGGGGGTACAGGAGACAGACATGGGGCATGAGCGAGGGAGTGGGGGGCAACAGGAGAGAGACACGGGCATGAGCGCGGAGTGGGGGGTACAGGAGACAGACACGGGGCATGGGTGGGAGCAAGAGGAGACAGACATGGGGCATGTGCGGGGGGTGGGGGGAACAGGAGACAGACACGGGGCATGAGCGGGGGGTGGGGGGTACAGAAGACAGACACGGGGCATGAGCGGGGTAGTGGGGGGCAACAGGAGAGAGACATGGGGCATGAGCGGGGGGTGGGGGGTACAGGAGACAGACACGGGGCATGAGCAGGTGGTGGGGGGCAACAGGAGAGAGACACTGGGCATGAGCAGGGGGGTGGGGGGTACAGGAGACAGACACGGGGCATGAGCGGGGGGTGGGGGGCAACAGGAGAGAGACACGGGGCATTAGCTTGGGGTGTGGGGGTACAGGAGACAGACACGGGGCATGAGCGGGGGGTGGGGGGCAACAGGAGAGAGACACGGGGCATGAGTGGGGGGGCAACAGGAGACAGACACAGGGCATGAGCGGGGGGTGGGGGGTACAGGAGACAGACACGGGGCATGAGCGGGGGGTGGGGGGCAACAGGAGAGAGACACAGGGCATGAGCGGGGGGTGGGGGGACAGGAGACAGACACGGGGTGGGGGAACAACAGAGACAGACACGGGGCATGAGCAGGGGGTGGGGGGCAACAGGAGACAGACACAGGGCATGAGCAGGGGGTGGGGGGCAACAGAAGACAGACACGGGGCATGAGCGGGGGGTGGGGGGCAACAGGAGACAGACACGGGGCATGAGCGGGGGGTGTGGGGCAACAGGAGACAGACACGAGGCATGAGCGGGGGGTGGGGGGGAACAGGAGACAGACACGGAGCATGAGCGGGGGGTGGGGAGAACAGGAGACAGACACGGGGCATGAGCAGGGGGTGGGGGGCAACAGGAGACAGACACAGGGCATGAGCGGGGTGGGAGGAACAGGACACAGACACGGGGCATGAGCGGGGGGTGGGGAGAACAGGAGACAGACACGGGGCATGAGCGAGGGGGTGGGGGGCAACAGGAGAGAGACACGGGCATGAGCACGGAGTGGGGGGTACAGAAGACAGACACGGGGCATGGGTGGGAGCAAGAGGAGACAGACATGGGGCATGAGCGGGGGGTGGGGGGGACAGGAGACAGACACGGGGCATGAGCGGGGTAGTGGGGGGCAACAGGAGAGAGACGCAGGGGTGGGGGGGTACAGGAGACAGACACGGGGCATGAGCAGGGGGTGGGGGGCAACAGGAGAGAGACACAGGGCATGAGCGGGGGGGTGGGGGGTACAAGAGACAGACACGGGGCATGAGCGGGGGGTGGGGGGCAACAGGAGAGAGACACGGGACATGAGCGGGTGGGGGAACAGGAGACATACATGGGGCATGAGCAGGGGGGCAACAGGAGACAGACATGGGGCATGAGCGGGGGGGTGGGGGGGTACAGGAGACAGACACGAGCATGAGCGGGGGGTGGGGGGTACAGGAGACAGACACGGGGCATGAGCAGGGGGTGGGGGGCAACAGGAGAGAGACACGGGGCATGAGCGAGGGGTGGGGTGAACAGGAGACAGACATAGGGCATGAGCGGGGGGTGGGGGGAACAAAAGAGACAGACACGGGGCATGAGCGGGGGGTGGGGGCAACAGGAGAGAGACACAGGGCAGGAGCGGGGGGTGGGGGCAACAGGAGACAGACACAGGGCATGATCGTGGGGTGAGGGCAACAGGAGACAGACACGGGGCATGAGCAGGGGGTGGGGGGGAACAGGAGACAGACACGGGGCATGAGCAGGTGGTGGGGGGCAACAGGAGAGAGACACTGGGCATGAGCAGGGGGGTGGGGGGGTACAGGAGACAGACACGGGGCAAGAGCGGGGGGTGGGGGTAACAGGAGAACAGGAGAGAGACACGGGGCATGAGTGGGGGGGCAACAGGAGACAGACACGGGGCATGAGCGGGGGTGGTGGGGTACAGGAGACAGACACGGGGCATGAGCGGGGGTGGGGGGTACAGGAGACAGACATGGGGCATGAGCGAGGGGGTGGGGGGGAACAGGAGACAGACACGGAGCATGAGCGGGGGTGGGGAGAACAGGAGACAGACACGGGGCATGAGAGGAGGGTGGGGGGGTACAGGAGACAGACATGGGGCATGAGCGGGGCTGGGGGGCAACAGGAGACAGACACGGGGCATGAGCGGGGGGTGGGGGGGTACAGGAGACAGACATGGGGCATGAGCGGGGCTGGGGGGCAACAGGAGAGAGACACGGGCATGAGCGCGGAGTGGGGGGTACAGGAGACAGACACGGGGCATGGGTGGGAGCAAGAGGAGACAGACATGGGGCATGAGCGGGGGGTGGGGGAACAGGAGACAGACACGGGGCGTGAGCGGGGGGTGAGGGGTACAGAAGACAGACACGGGACATGAGCGGGTGGGGGGAACCGGAGACAGACACGGGCATGAGCGGGAGGGGCAACAGGAGACAGACACGGGGCATGAGCGGGCGGTGGGGGGTACAGGAGACAGACATGGGGCATGAGCGAGGGAGTGGGGGGCAACAGGAGAGAGACACGGGCATGAGCGCGGAGTGGGGGGTACAGGAGACAGACACGGGGCATGGGTGGGAGCAAGAGGAGACAGACATGGGGCATGTGCGGGGGGTGGGGGGAACAGGAGACAGACACGGGGCATGAGCGGGGGGTGGGGGGTACAAAAGACAGACACGGGGCATGAGCGGGGTAGTGGGGGGCAACAGGAGAGAGACATGGGGCATGAGCGGGGGGTGGGGGGTACAGGAGACAGACACGGGGCATGAGCAGGTGGTGGGGGGCAACAGGAGAGAGACACTGGGCATGAGCAGGGGGGTGGGGGGTACAGGAGACAGACACGGGGCATGAGCGGGGGGTGGGGGGCAACAGGAGAGAGACACGGGGCATTAGCTTGGGGTGTGGGGTTACAGGAGACAGACACGGGGCATGAGCGGGGGGTGGGGGGCAACAGGAGAGAGACACGGGGCATGAGTGGGGGGGCAACAGGAGACAGACACAGGGCATGAGCGGGGGGTGGGGGGTACAGGAGACAGACACGGGGCATGAGCGGGGGGTGGGGGGCAACAGGAGAGAGACACAGGGCATGAGCGGGGGGTGGGGGGACAGGAGACAGACACGGGGTGGGGGAACAACAGAGACAGACACGGGGCATGAGCAGGGGGTGGGGGGCAACAGGAGACAGACACAGGGCATGAGCAGGGGGTGGGGGGCAACAGAAGACAGACACGGGGCATGAGCGGGGGGTGGGGGGCAACAGGAGACAGACACGGGGCATGAGCGGGGGGTGTGGGGCAACAGGAGACAGACACGAGGCATGAGCGGGGGGTGGGGGGGAACAGGAGACAGACACGGAGCATGAGCGGGGGGTGGGGAGAACAGGAGACAGACACGGGGCATGAGCAGGGGGTGGGGGGCAACAGGAGACAGACACAGGGCATGAGCGGGGTGGGAGGAACAGGACACAGACACGGGGCATGAGCGGGGGGTGGGGAGAACAGGAGACAGACACGGGGCATGAGCGAGGGGGTGGGGGGCAACAGGAGAGAGACACGGGCATGAGCACGGAGTGGGGGGGTACAGAAGACAGACACGGGGCATGGGTGGGAGCAAGAGGAGACAGACATGGGGCATGAGCGGGGGGTGGGGGGGACAGGAGACAGACACGGGGCATGAGCGGGGTAGTGGGGGGCAACAGGAGAGAGACGCAGGGGTGGGGGGGTACAGGAGACAGACACGGGGCATGAGCAGGGGGTGGGGGGCAACAGGAGAGAGACACAGGGCATGAGCGGGGGGGTGGGGGGTACAAGAGACAGACACGGGGCATGAGCGGGGGGTGGGGGGCAACAGGAGAGAGACACGGGACATGAGCGGGTGGGGGAACAGGAGACATACATGGGGCATGAGCAGGGGGGCAACAGGAGACAGACATGGGGCATGAGCGGGGGGGTGGGGGGGTACAGGAGACAGACACGAGCATGAGCGGGGGGTGGGGGGTACAGGAGACAGACACGGGGCATGAGCAGGGGGTGGGGGGCAACAGGAGAGAGACACGGGGCATGAGCGAGGGGTGGGGTGAACAGGAGACAGACATAGGGCATGAGCGGGGGGTGGGGGGAACAAAAGAGACAGACACGGGGCATGAGCGGGGGGTGGGGGCAACAGGAGAGAGACACAGGGCAGGAGCGGGGGGTGGGGGCAACAGGAGACAGACACAGGGCATGATCGTGGGGTGAGGGCAACAGGAGACAGACACGGGGCATGAGCAGGGGGTGGGGGGAACAGGAGACAGACACGGAGCATGAGCGGGGGGTGGGGAGAACAGGAGACAGACACGGGGCATGAGAGGGGGTGGGGGCAACAGGAGACAGACACGGGGCATGAGCGGGGGGTGGGGGGCAACAGGAGAGAGACACGGGACATGAGCGGGTGGGGGGAACCGGAGACAGACACGGGCATGAGCGGGAGGGGCAACAGGAGAAAGACACGGGGCATGAGCGGGCGGTGGGGGGTACAGGAGACAGACATGGGGCATGAGCGAGGGGGTCGGGGGCAACAGGAGAGAGACACGGGCATGAGCGCGGAGTGGGGGGTACAGGAGACAGACACGGGGCATGGGTGGGAGCAAGAGGAGACAGACATGGGGCATGAGCGGGGGTGGGGGAACAGGAGACAGACACGGGGGCATGAGCGGGGGGTGAGGGGTACAGAAGACAGACACGGGGCATGAGCGGGGTAGTGGGGGGCAACAGGAGAGAGACATGGGGCATGAGCGGGGGTGGGGGGTACAGGAGACAGACACGGGGCATGAGAGGGGGGTGGGGGGCAACAGGAGACAGACACGGGGCATGAGCAGGGGGTGGGGGGCAACAGGAGAGAGACACGGGACATGAGCGGGTGGGGGAAACCGGAGACAGACACGGGCATGAGCGGGAGGGGCAACAGGAGACAGACACGGGCATGAGCGGGCGGTGGGGGGTACAGGAGACAGACATGGGGCATGAGCGAGGGGGTGGGGGCAACAGGAGAGAGACACGGGCATGAGCGCGGAGTGGGGGTACAGGAGACAGACACGGGGCATGGGTGGGAGCAAGAGGAGACAGACATGTGGCATGAGCGGGGGGTGGGGGGAACAGGAGACAGACACGGGGCATGAGCGGGGGGTGAGGGGTACAGAAGACAGACACGGGGCATGAGCGGGGTAGTGGGGGCCACAGGAGAGAGACATGGGGCATGAGCGGGGGGTGGGGGGTACAGGAGACAGAACACGGGGCATGAGCAGGGGGTGGGGGCAACAGGAGAGAGACACTGGGCATGAGCGGGAGGGTGGGGGGGTACAGGAGACAGACACGGGGCATGAGCGGGGGGTGGGGGGCAACAGGAGAGAGACACGGGACATGAGCGGGTGGGGGGAACAGGAGACAGACACGGGGCATGAGCAGGGGGGCAACAGGAGACAGACATGGGGCATGAGCGAGGGGGTGGGGGGTACAGGAGACAGACACGGGGCATGAGCAGGGGGTGGGGGCCAACAGGAGAGAGACACGGGGCATGTGCGAGGGGTGGGGGGAACAGGAGACAGACACAGGGCATGAGCCGGGGGTGGGGAGAACAAAAGAGATAGACACGGGGCATGAGCGGGGGGTGGGGGCAACAGGAGAGAGACACAGGGCATGAGCGGGGGGTGGGGGGTACAGAAGACAGACACGGGGCATGAGCGAGGTAGTGGGGGGCAACAGGAGAGAGACATGGGGCATGAGCGGGGGGTGGGGGGTACAAGAGACAGACACGGGGGCATGAGCGGGGGGCAACAGGAGAGAGACACAGGGCATGAGCGGGGGGTGGGGGTACAGGAGACAGACACGGGCGGGGCATGAGCGGGGGGTGGGGGGCAACAGGAGAGAGACACGGGACATGAGCGGGTGGGGGGAACAGGAGACAGACACAGGGCATGAGCAGGGGGGCAACAGGAGACAGACATGGGGCATGAGCAGGGGGGTGGGGGGGTACAGGAGACAGACACGAGCATGAGCGGGGGGTGGGGGGGTACAGGAGACAGACACGGGGCATGAGCAGGGGGTGGGGGGCAACAGGAGAGAGACACGGGGCATGAGCGAGGGGTGGGGGGAACAGGAGACAGACACAGGGCATGAGCGGGGGGTGGGGGAAACAAAAGATACAGACACGGGGCATGAGCGGGGGGTGGGGGCAACAGGAGAGAGACACAGGGCAGGAGCGGGGGGTGGGGGGCAACAGGAGACAGACACCGGGCATGAGCAGGGGGTGGGGGGGAACAGGAGACAGACACGGAGCATGAGCGGGGGTGGGGAGAACAGGAGACAGACACGGGGCATGAGAGGGGGGTGGGGGGCAACAGGAGACAGACACGGGGCATGAGCAGGGGGTGGGGGGCAACAGGAGAGAGACACGGGACATGTGCGGGTGGGGGGAACCGGAGACAGACACGGGCATGAGCGGGAGGGGCAACAGGAGACAGACACGGGGCATGAGCGGGCGGTGGGGGGTACAGGAGACAGAAATGGGGCATGAGGGAGGGGGTGGGGGGCAACAGGTGAGAGACACGGGCATGAGCGCGGAGTGGGGGGGTACAGGAGAGAGACACGGGGCATTGGTGGGAGCAAGAGGAGACAGACATGGGGCATGAGCGGGGTGGGGGAACAGGAGACAGACACGGGGCATGAACGGGGGGTGAGGGGTACAGAAGACAGACACGGGGCATGAGCGGGGTAGTGGGGGGCAACAGGAAAGAGACATGGGGCATGAGCGGGGGGTGGGGGGTACAGGAGACAGACACGGGGCATGAGCAGGGGGTGGGGGGCAACAGGAGAGAGACACTGGGCATGAGCGGGGGGGTGGGGGGGTACAGGAGACAGACACGGGGCATGAGCGGGGGGTGGGGGGCAACAGGAGAGAGACACGGGACATGAGCGGGTGGGGGGAACAGGAGACAGACACGGGGCATGAGCAGGGGGGCAACAGGAGACAGACATGGGGCATGTGCGGGGGGGTTGGGGGTACAGGAGACAGACACGAGCATGAGCGGGGGGTGGGGGGTTACAGGAGACAGACACGGGGCATGAGCAGGGGGTGGGGGGCAACAGGAGAGAGACACGGGGCATGAGCGAGGGGTGGGGGGAACAGGAGACAGACACAGGGCATGAGCGGGGGGTGGGGGGAACAAAAGAGACAGACACGGGGCATGAGCGGGGGTGGGGGCAACAGGAGAGAGACACGAGCATGAGCGGGGGGTGGGGGGTTACAGAAGACAGACACAGGGCATGAGCGGGGGGTGGGGGGCAACAGGAGAGAAACACAGGGCATGAGCGGTGGGGTGGGGGGTACAGGAGACAGACACGGGGCATGAGCGAGGTAGTGGGGGGCAACAGGAGAGAGACATGGGGCATGAGCGGGGGGTGGGGGGGTACAAGAGACAGACACGGGGCATGAGCGGGGGGTGGGGGGCAACAGGAGAGAGACACAGGGCATGAGCGGGGGTGGGCAGGAGGGTGATAGACACGGGGCATGAGCGGGTGGGGGGAACAGGAGACAGACACGGGGCATGAGCAGAGGGACAACAGGAGACAGACATGGGGCATGAGCGAGGGGGTGGGGGGTACAGGAGACAGATACGGGGCATGAGCAGGGGGTGGGGGGCAACAGGAGAGAGACACGGGGCATGAGCGAGGGGTGGGGGGAACAGGAGACAGACACAGGGCATGAGCAGGGGGGCAACAGGAGACAGACATGGGGCATGAGCGGGGGGGTGGGGGGGTACAGGAGACAGACACGAGCATGAGCGGGGGGTGGGGGGGTACAGGAGACAGACATGGGGCATGAGCAGGGGGTGGGGGGCAACAGGAGAGAGACACGGGGCATGAGCGAGGGTGGGGGAAACAGGAGACAGACACAGGGCATGAGCGGGGGGTGGGGGAAACAAAAGATACAGACACGGGGCATGAGCGGGGGGTGGGGGCAACAGGAGAGAGACACAGGGCAGGAGCGGGGGGTGGAGGGGCAACAGGAAACAGACACGGGGCATGAGCGGGGGTGGGGGCAACAGGAGAGAGACACAGGGCATGAGCGGGGGGTGGGGGGTACAGAAGACAGACACGGGGTATGAGCGAAGTAGTGGGGGGCAACAGGAGAGAGACACAGGGCATAAGCGGGGGGGTGGGGGGTACAGGAGACAGACACGGGGCATGAGCGGGGGGTGGGGGGCAACAGGAGAGAGACACGGGACATGAGCGGGTGGGGGGAACAGGAGACAGACACAGGGCATGAGCAGGGGGGCAACAGGAGACAGACATGGGGCATGAGCGGGGGGGTGGGGGGGTACAGGAGACAGACACGAGCATGAGCGGGGGGGTGGGGGGTACAGGAGACAGACACGGGGCATGAGCAGGGGGTGGGGGGCAACAGGAGAGAGACACGGGGCATGAGCGAGGGGTGGGGAAACAGGAGACAGACACAGGGCATGAGCGGGGGGGTGGGGGAACCCAAAGATACAGACACGGGGCATGAGCGGGGGTGGGGGCAACAGGAGAGAGACACAGGGAAGGAGCGGGGGGTGGGGGGCAACAGGAAACAGACACGGGGCATGAGCGGGGGTGAGGGCAACAGGAGACAGACACGGGGCATGAGCAGGGGGTGGGGGGGAACAGGAGACAGACACGGAGCATGAGCGGGGGGTGGGGAGAACAGGAGACAGACACGGGGCATGAGAGGAGGGTGGGGGGCAACAGGAGACAGACATGGGGCATGTGCGGGGGGTGGGGGGCAACAGGAGAGAGACACGGGACATGAGCGGTTGGGGGGAACCGGAGACAGACACGGGCATGAGCGGGGGGGCAACAGGAGACAGACACGGGGCATGAGCGGGCGGTGGGGGGTACAGGAGACAGACATGGGGCATGAGCGGGGCTGGGGGGCAACAGGAGAGAGACACAGGCATGAGCGCGGAGTGGGGGGGTACAGGAGACAGACACGGGGCATGGGTGGGAGCAAGAGGAGACAGACACGGGGCATGATCGGGGGTGGGCGGGAGGGGGAGAGACACTAGGGGCATGAGCGGGGGTGGGCAGGAGGGTGATAGACACGGGGCAAGAGCGGGGGTGGGTGGGCGGTTGAAAGACACGGGGCAAGAGCGGGGGTGGGCGGGAGGGTGAAAGACACGGGGCAAGAGCGTGTGCGGGTGGGATGGAGAAAGACACAGGGCAAGAGCGTGGGTGGGGGGCAGGAGGAAAGACACAGGGCAAGAGCGGGGGGTGGGGGGCAACAGGAGAAAGACATGGGGCATGAGTGGGGGGCAACAGGAGACAGACACGGGGCATGAGCGGGGGGTGGGGGGGTACAGGAGACAGACACGGGGCATGAGCGGGGGTGGGGGGGTACAGGAGACAGGCACGGGGCCTGAGCGGGGGGTGGGGGTAACAGGAGAGAGACACAGGGCATGAGCGGGGGTGGGGGGAACAGGAGACAGACACGGGGCATGAGCGGGGGTGGGGGGACAACAGAGACAGACACGGGGCATGAGCAGGGTGTGGGGGGCAACAGGAGACAGACACAGGGCATGAGCGCGGGTGGGGGGCAACAGGAGACAGACACGGGGCATGAGCGGGGGTGGGGGGCAACAGGAGACAGACACGGGGGGTGGGGGGCAACAGGAGACATACACGGGGCATGAGCGGGGGGTGGGGGGGAACAGGAGACAGACACGGAGCATGAGCGGGGGGTGGGGAGAACAGGAGACAGACACGAGGCATGAGCAGGGGGTGGGGGGCAACAGGAGACAGACACAGGGCATGAGCGGGGTGGGAGGAACAGGAGACAGACACGGGGCATGAGCGGGGGGTGAGGAGAACAGGAGACAGACACGGGGCATGAGCGAGGGGGTGGGGGGCAACAGGAGAGAGACACGGGCATGAGCGCGGAGTGGGGGGGTACAGGAGACAGACACGGGGCATGGGTGGGAGCAAGAGGAGACAGACATGGGGCATGAGCGGGGGGTGGAGGGGACAGGAGACAGACACGGGGCATGAGCGGGGTAGTGGGGGGCAACAGGAGAGAGACGCGGGGGGTGGGGGGGTACAGGAGACAGACACGGGGCATGAGCAGGGGGTGGGGGGCAACAGGAGAGAGACACAGGGCATGAGCGGGGGGTGGAAGGGTACAAGAGACAGACACGGGGCATGAGCGGAGGGTGGGGGGCAACAGGAGACAGACACGGGGCATTAGCGGGGTAGTGGGGGGCAACAGGAGAGAGACATGGGCATGAGCGGGGGGTGGGGGGTACAGGAGACAGACACGGGGCATGAGACGGGTGTGGGGGGCAACAGGAGACAGACACGGGGCATGAGCGGGGGGTGGGGGGCAACAGGAGAGAGACACGGGACATGAGCGGGTGGGGGAAACCGGAGACAGACACGGGCATGAGCGGGAGGGGCAACAGGAGACAGACACGGGGCATGAGCGGGCGGTGGGGGGTACAGGAGACAGACATGGGGCATGAGCGAGGGGGTGGGGGGCAACAGGAGAGAGACACGGGCATGAGCGCGGAGTGGGGGCAACAGGAGACAGACACGGGGCATGGGTGGGAGCAAGAGGAGACAGACATGGGGCATGAGCGGGGGGTGGGGGGAAAAGGAGACAGACACGGGGCATGAGCGGGGGGTGAGGGGTACAGAAGACAGACACGGGGCATAAGCGGGGTAGTGGGGGGCAACAGGAGAGAGACATGGGGCATGAGCGGGGGGTGGGGGGTACAGGAGACAGACACGGGGCATGAGCAGGGGGTGGGGGGCAACAGGTGAGAGACACTGGGCATGAGCGGGGGGTGGGGGGGTACAGGAGACAGACACGGGGCATGAGCAGGGGGTGGGGGGCAACAGGAGAGAGACACGGGACATGAGCGGGTGGGGGGAACAGGAGACAGACACGGGGCATGAGCAGGGGGGCAACAGGAGACAGACATGGGGCATGAGCGAGGGGGTGGGGGGTACAGGAGACAGACACGGGGCATGAGCAGGGGGTGGGGGGCAACAGGAGAGAGACACGGGGCATGAACGAGGGGTGGGGGGAACAGGAGACAGACACAGGGCATGAGCGGGGGGTGGGGGGAACAAAAGAGACAGACACGGGGCATGAGCGGGGGGTGGGGGCAACAGGAGAGAGACACAGGGCATGAGCGGGGGGTGGGGGGTACAGAAGACAGACACGGGGCATGAGCGAGGTAGTGGGGGGCAACAGGAGAGAGACATGGGGCATGAGCGGGGGGTGGGGGGGTACGGGCATGAGCGGGGGGCAACAGGAGAGAGACACAGGGCATGAGCGGGGGGGTGGGGGGGTACAGGAGACAGACACGGGGCATGAGCGGGGGGTGGGGGGCAACAGGAGAGAGACACGGGACATGAGCGGGTGGGGGGAACAGGAGACAGACACAGGGCATGAGCAGGGGGGCAACAGGAGACAGACATGGGGCATGAGCGGGGGGGTGGGGGGGTACAGGAGACAGACACGAGCATGAGCGAGGGGTGGGGGGTTACAGGAGACAGACACGGGGCATGAACAGGGGGTGGGGGGCAACAGGAGAGAGACACGGGGCATGAGCGAGGGGTGGGGAGAACAGGAGACAGACACAGGGCATGAGCGGGGGGTGGGGGAAACAAAAGATACAGACATGGGGCATGAGCGGGGGGTGGGGGCAACAGGAGAGAGACACAGGGCAGGAGCGGGGGGTGGGGGGCAACAGGAAACAGACACGGGGCATGAGCGGGGGTGAGGGCAACAGGAGACAGACACGGGGCATGAGCAGGGGGTCGGGGGGAACGGAGACAGACACGGAGCATGAGCGGGGGTGGGGAGAACAGGAGACAGACACGGGGCATGAGAGGAGGGTGGGGGGCAACAGGAGACAGACACGGGGCATGAGCAGGGGGTGGGGGGCAACAGGAGAGAGACACGGGACATGAGCGGGTGGGGGGAACCGGAGACAGACACGGGCATGAGCGGGGGGTGCAACAGGAGACAGACACGGGGCATGAGCGGGCGGTGGGGGGTACAGGAGACAGACATGGGGCATGAGCGGGGCTGGGGGGCAACAGGAGAGAGACACGGGCATGAGCGCGGAGTGGGGGGGTACAGGAGACAGACACGGGGCATGGGTGGGAGCAAGAAGAGACAGACATGGGGCATGAGCGGGGGGTGGGGGGAACAGGAGACAGACACGGGGCATGAGCGGGGGGTGAGGGGTACAGAAGACAGACACGGGGCATGAGCGGGGTAGTGGGGGGCAACAGGAGAGAGGCATGGGGCATGAGCGGGGGGTGGGGGGTACAGGAGACAGACACGGGGCATGAGAGGGGGGTGGGGGGCAACAGGAGACAGACACGGGGCATGAGCGGGGGGTGGGGGGCAACAGGAGAGAGACACGGGACATGAGCGGGTGGGGGGAACCGGAGACAAACACGGGTATGAGCAGGAGGGGCAACAGGAGACAGACACGGGGCATGAGCGGGCGGTGGGGGGTACAGGAGACAGACATGGGGCATGAGCGAGGGGGTGGGGGGTACAGGAGACAGACATGGGGCATGAGCGAGGGTGTGGGGGCAACAGGAGAGAGACACGGGCATGAGCGGGGGTGGGGGAACAGGAGACAGACACGGGGCATGAACGGGGGGTGAGGGGTACAGAAGACAGACACGGGGCATGAGCAGGGTAGTGGGGGGCAACAGGAGAGAGACATGGGGCATGAGTGGGGGCTGGGGGGTACAGGAGACAGACACGGGGCATGAGCAGGGGGTGGGGGGCAACAGGAGAGAGACACTGGGCATGAGCGGGGGGTTGGGGGGGTACAGGAGACAGAAACGGGGCATGAGCGGGGGTGGGGGGCAACAGGAGAGAGACACAGGACATGAGCGGGTGGGGGGAACAGGAGACAGACACGGGGCATGAGCAGGGGGGCAACAGGAGGCAGACATGGGGCATGTGCGGGGGGGTGGGGGGTACAGGAGACAGACACGAGCATGAGCGGGGGGTGGGGGGTTACAGGAGACAGACACGGGGCATGAGCAGGGGGTGGGGGGCAACAGGAGAGAGACACGGGGCATGAGCGAGGGGTGGGGGGAACAGGAGACAGACACAGGGCATGAGCGGGGAGTGGGGGGAACAAAAGAGACAGACACGGGGCATGAGCAGGGGGTGGGGGCAACAGGAGAGAGACACAGGGCATGAGAGGGGGGTGGGGGGCACAGAAGACAGACACGGGGCATGAGCGGGAGGTGGGGGGCAACAGGAGAGAAACACAGGGCATGAGCGGGGGGGTGGGGGGTACAGGAGACAGACACGGGGCATGAGCGAGGTAGTGGGGGGCAACAGGAGAGAGACATGGGGCATGAGCGGGGGGTGGGGGGGTACAAGAGACAGACACGGGGCATGAGCGGGGGGTGGGGGGCAACAGGAGAGAGACACAGGGCATGAGCGGGGGGTGGGGGGTACAGGAGACAGACACGGGGCATGAGCGGGGGGTGGGGGGCAACAGGAGAGAGACACGGGACATGAGCGGGTGGGGGGGAACAGGAGAGAGACACAGGGCATGAGCAGGGGGGCAACAGGAGACAGACATGGGGCATGAGCGGGAGGGGTGGGGGGCAACAGGAGATAGACACGGGGCATGAGCGGGGGATGGGGTAACAGGACACAGACATGGGGCATGAGCGGGGTGTGGAGAGAACAGGAGACAGACACGGGGCATGAGCGGGGGGAACAGAAGACAGACATGGGGCATGAGCGGGGGGTGGGGGAAGGGGAGGGAGACACAAGGGGCATGAGCGGGGGTGGGGGGAGGGAGAGAGATACACGGGGCATGAGCGGGGGGTGGGTGGGAGGGAGAGAGACACACGGGGCATGAGTGGGGGGTGGGCGGGAGGGAGAGAGACACACGGGGCATGAGCGGGGGGTGGGCGGGAGGGAGAGAGACACATGGGGCATGAGCGGGGGTGGGGGGAGGGAGAGAGACACACGGGGCATGAGCGGGGGGTGGGGGTAAGGGGAGAGAGACACAGAGGGCATGAGCGGGGGGTGGAGGGGAGGGAGAGAGACGCACGCGGCATGAGCGGGGGGGGAGAGAGACTCACGGGGCATGATCGGGGGTGGGCGGGAGGGGGAGAGACACTAGGGGCATGAGCGGGGGTGGGCAGGAGGGTGATAGACACGGGGCATGAGCGGGTGGGGGGAACAGGAGACAGACACGGGGCATGAGCAGGGGGGCAACAGGAGACAGACATGGGGCATGAGCGAGGGGGTGGGGGGTACAGGTGACAGACACGGGCCATGAGCAGGGGGTGGGGGGCAACAGGAGAGAGACACGGGGCATGAGCGAGGGGTGGGAGGAACAGTAGACAGACACAGGGCATGAGCGGGGGGTGGGGGGAACAAAAGAGACAGACACGGGGCATGAGCGGGGGGTGGGGGCAACAGGAGAGAGACACAGGGCATGAGCGGGGGGTGGGGGGTACAGAAGACAGACACGGGGCATGAGCGAGGTAGTGGGGGGCAACAGGAGAGAGACACAGGGCATGAGCGGGGGGGTGGGGGGTACAGGAGACAGACACGTGGCATGAGCGGGGGGTGGGGGGCAACAGGAGAGAGACACGGGACATGAGCGGGTGGGGGGAACAGGAGACAGACACAGGGCATGAGCAGGGGGGCAACAGGAGACAGACATGGGGCATGAGCGGGGGGGTGGGGGGGTACAGGAGAGAGACACGGGGCATGAGCGAGGGGTGGGGGGAACAGGAGAAAGACACAGGGCATGAGCGGGGGGTGGGGGAATCAAAAGATACAGACACGGGGCATGAGCGGTGGGGGTGGGGGCAACAGGAGAGAGACACAGGGCAGGAGCGGGTGGTGGGGGGCAACAGGAAACAGACACGGGGCATGAGCGGGGGTGAGGGCAACAGGAGACAGACACGGGGCATGAGCAGGGTGTGGGGGGAACAGGAGACAGACACGGAGCATGAGCGGGGGGTGGGGAGAACAGGAGACAGACACGGGGCATGAGAGGAGGGTGGGGGGCAACAGGAGACAGACACGGGGCATGAGCGGGGGTGGGGGGCAACAGGAGAGAGACACGGGACATGAGCGGGTGGGGGGAACCGGAGACAGACACGGGCATGAGCGGGGGGGCAACAGGAGACAGACACGGGGCATAAGCGGGCGGTGGGGGGTACAGGAGACAGACATGGGGCATGAGCGGGGCTGGGGGGCAACAGGAGAGAGACACGTGCATGAGCGCGGAGTGGGGGGGTACAGGAGATAACACGGGGCATGGGTGGGAGCAAGAGGAGACAGACATGGGGCATGAGCGGGGGGTGGGGGGAACAGGAGAAAGACACGGGGCATGAGCAGGGGGTGAGGGGTACAGAAGACAGATACGGGGCATGAGCGGGGTAGTGGGGGGCAACAGGAGAGAGACATGGGGCATGAGCGGGGGTGGGGGGTACAGGAGACAGACACGGGGCATGAGAAGGGGGTGGGGGGCAACAGGAGACAGACACGGGGCATGAGCAGGGGGTGGGGGGCAACAGGAGAGAGACACGGGACATGAGCGGGTGGGGGGAACCGGAGACAGACACGGGCATGAGTGGGAGGGGCAACAGGAGACAGACACGGGGCATGAGCGGGCGGTGGGGGGTACAGGAGACAGACATGGGGCATGAGCGAGGGGGTGGGGGGCAACAGGAGAGAGACACGGGCATGAGCGCGGAGTGGGGGGGTACAGGAGACAGACACAGGGCATGGGTGGGAGCAAGAGGAGACAGACATGGGGCATGAGTGGGGGTGGGGGGAACAGGAGACAGACACGGGGCATGAACGGGGGGTGAGGGGTACAGAAGACAGACACGGGGCATGAGCGGGGTAGTGGGGGGCAACAGGAGAGAGACATGGGGCATGAGCGGGGGGTGGGGGGTACAGGAGACAGACACGGGGCATGGCCAGGGGGTGGAGGGCAACAGGAGAGAGACACTGGGCATGAGCGGGGGGGTGGGGGGTACAGGAGACAGACACGGGGCATGAGCGGGGGGTGGGGGGCAACAGGAGAGAGACACGGGACATGAGCGGGTGGGGGGAACAGGAGACAGACACGGGGCATGAGCAGGGGGGCAACAGGAGACAGACATGGGGCATGTGCGGGGGGGTGGGGGGTACAGGAGACAGACACGGGGCATGAGCAGGGGGTGGGGGGCAACAGGAGAGAGACACGGGGCATGAGCGAGGGGTGGGGGGAACAGGAGACAGACACAGGGCATGAGCGGGGGGTGGGGGGAACAAAAGAGACAGACACGGGGAATGAGCGGGGGGTGGGGGCAACAGGAGAGAGACACAGGGCATGAGAGGGGGGTGGGGGGCACAGAAGACAGACACGGGGCATGAGCGGGGGGTGGGGGGCATCAGGAGAGAAACACAGGGCATGAGCGGGGGGGTGGGGGGGTACAGGAGACAGACACGGGGCATGAGCGAGGTAGTGGGGGGCAACAGGAGAGAGACATGGTGCATGAGCGGGGGGTGGGGGGTACAAGAGACAGACACGGGGCATGAGCGGGGGGTGGGGGGCAACAGGAGAGAGACACAGGGCATGAGCGGGGGGGTGGGGGAGTACAGGAGACAGACACGGGGCATGAGCGGGGGGTGGGGGGCAACAGGAGAGAGACACGGGACATGAGCGGGTGGGGGGAACAGGAGACAGACACAGGGCATGAGCAGGGGGGCAACAGGAGACAGACATGGGGCATGAGCGGGAGGGGTGGGGGGCAACAGGAGATAGACACGGGGCATGAGCGGGGGATGGGGGTAACAGGACACAGACATGGGGCATGAGCGGGGTGTGGAGAGAACAGGAGACAGACACGGGGCATGAGCGGGGGGAACAGAAGACAGACATGGGGCATGAGCGGGGGGTGGGGGAAGGGGAGGGAGACACAAGGGGCATGAGCGGGGGTGGGGGGAGGGAGAGAGACACACGGGGCATGAGCGGGGGGAGGGTGGGAGGGAGAGAGACACACGGGGCATGAGTGGGGGGTGGGCGGGAGGGAGAGAGACACACGGGGCATGAGCGGGGGGTGGGCGGGAGGGAGAGAGACACATGGGGCATGAGCGGGGGTGGGGGGAGGGAGAGAGACACACGGGGCTTGAGCGGGGGGTGGGGGTAAGGGGAGAGAGACACACAGGGCATGAGCGGGGGGTGGAGGGGAGGGAGAGAGACGCACGCGGCATGAGCGGGGGGGAGGGAGACACACGGGGCATGAGCGGGGGGTGGGTGGGAGGGAGAGAGACACACGGGGCATGAGTGGGGGGTGGGCGGGAGGGAGAGAGACACAAGGGGTATTAGCGGGGGTGGGCGGGAGGGAGAGAGACACATGGGGCATGAGCGGGGGTGGGGGGAGGGAGAGAGACACACGGGGCATGAGCGGGGGGTGGGGGTAAGGGGAGAGAGACACAATGGGCATGAGCGGGGGTGGAGGGGAGGGAGAGAGACGCACGCAGCATGAGCGGGGGGGAGAGAGACACACGGGGCATGATCGGGGGTGGGCGGGAGGGGGAGAGACACTAGGGGCATGAGCGGGGGTGGGCAGGAGGGTGATAGACACGGGGCAAGAGCGGGGGTGGGTGGGCGGGTGAAAGACACGGGGCAAGAGCGGGGGTGGGCGGGAGGGTGAAAGACACGGGGCAAGAGCGTGTGCGGGTGGGATGGAGAAAGACACAGGGCAAGAGCGTGGGTGGGCGGCAGGGGGAAAGACACAGGGCAAGAGCAGGGGTGGGAGGGAGGAGGAAAGACACAGGGCAAGAGTGGGGGTGGGCGGGAGGGGGAAAGACACGGGGCAAGAGTGGGGGTGGGCGGGAGGGGGAAAGACACGGGGCAAGAGTGGGGGTGGGCGGGAGGGGGAAAAACACGGGGCAAGAGTGGGGGTGGGCAAGAGGGGGAAAGACACAGGGCAAGAGCGGGGGTGGACGGGAGGGGGAAAGAGACACAGAGCAAGAGCGGGGGTGGGCTGGAGGGGGAAAGAGACACGGGGCAAGAGCGGGTTGGGCGGGAGGGGGAAAGAGACACGGGGCAAGAGCGGGGGTGGGTGAGAGGGGGAAAGAGACACGGGGCAAGAGCGGGGGTGGGCGGGAGGGGGAAAGAGACACGGGGCAAGAGCGGGGGTGGGTGAGAGGGGGTAAGAGACACGGGGCAAGAGCGGGGGTGGGCGGGAGGGGGAAAGAGACACGGGGCAAGAGCGGGGGTTGGGGGGGAGGGAGACAGACACACGAGGCATGAGCTGGGGGTGGGGGAAGGGGAGAGACACGCGGGGCATGAGCGGGGGGTGGGCGTTTGGGGGAGAGACACACGGGGCATGAGCGGGGGGTGGGCGGGAGGGGGAGAGACACACGGGGCATGGGTGGGGGGGAGGGAGAGAGACACACGGGGCATGAGTGGGGGGTGGGGGGAAGGAGAGAGAGAGACATGTGGGGCATGAGCGGGGGGTGGGCGGGAGGGGGAGAGACACACTGGGCATGAGCGGGGGTGGGGGGGAGGGAGAGAGACACACGGGACATGAGTGGGGGGTGGGCGGCGGGTGGGGAGAGACACACGGACATGAGCGGGGGTGGGCGGGAGGGGGAGAGACACACGGGGCATGAGCGGGGGGTGGGCGGCGGGTGGGGAGAGACACACGGACATGAGCGGGGTGGGGAGAGACACACGGACATGAGCGGGCGGCGGGTGGGAAGAAACACACAGACATGAGCAGCGGGTGGGAGAGACACACAGGGGTGGGAGAGACACACGGGGCAAGAGCGGGGGGTGAGCGGTTGGGAGAGACGAGCAGGGCACGAGCGGGGCATGAGCTGGGCATGAGCGGGGGGTGGGCGGGAGGGAGAAAGACACACGGACATGAGCGGGGGGTGGGCGGGAGGGAGAAAGACACACGGACATGAGCGGGGGTGGGCGGGAGGGAGGGAGAAAGACACACGTACATGAGCCGGCGGTGGGCGGGAGGGAGAAAGACACACGGACATGAGCGAGGAGTGGGAGGAACAGGAGACAGACACGGGCATGAGCGGGGGTGGGGGACTTACTGTGCAGGCGGGATACAAAGCCTCTCATGCGAGGAACAAAGATGGCGGGCGTCTCTGAAGCCAGACGCACTGCACGCTTTCACGCATCCAATGAGAGAGCACGTCAGATGTCCGCGGACATCACGCAAGCTGCTTGCCCAATCACCGTCCTGTTCGCGGAGCGAACAGGGAAGTGTGTCTGCGAAGCGAACACAGATATCACTAATTTTTTTCACTTACATTTTTGTCATTTTTTTAAAAACTACTGGACGGATTTACACCAAATAAAGCAAAGCACGCTTTCGGGACCAAGCCACCGCTCCTGCCGCTAATTTGGTGTAAATCCGTCCAGCGGTTTGGGCTGTAGGCGTGAGCAAAGTTTTTTCCCATTATGTCTATGGTGATGTCATCAATGATATTTGTGATGTCATCTTTGATGTCCTGGATGTTAGTCTTAGCAGTGCACAGTTTTGGCGCGAGTTATGGTTACTTAGCTTACCATAACTGGCGAATTTCAGGGGGTTTTCGATTTTACTTGTAAACATAACGTCCTTTTAACAATTTTTTTTACTGAATTTCATAAGTTTTTAGTAGCGCAACTTAACCATAACGTCCCTTTAACAAAGTTTTTTCATTGAATTTCATAGGAGTCAAGGCTGCAGAGTCAAGGCAGTCCGTGGCAGTCTCTCTACAGTTGCTGTTCCTAGTGAAGGTGTGTCCATAAAACACCCATCTATCCGCGGAGCGGGCCGCGGAGTCTAGGCTGCAGAGTCAAGGCAGTCTCTCTACAGTTGCTGTTCCTAGTGAAGGTGTGTCCATAAAACACCCATCGATCCGCGGAGCGGGCCGCGGAGTCAAGGCTGCAGAGTCAAGGCAGTCCGTGGCAGTCCGAGCCAGGACCGCAGGACCGCAGGGACTGCCCTCACAGCACTGGCACTGGCAACATGAACCGTGCAACCAAAGAAGAAGTGCGCTGGCTAAGGAGCCAAAGAACCAGTAGTGAAGACAGCGGGCTGGAGCACCGCAGCCCGCATAAAAACCCTTCGAGAAGCAAGAAACTACAGGCCGCAAGACCACTCATACCCTCTCAACAAACGCACAAACTTCTGCTAAACCCCCAAAGTCAAGGCAGTCCGGAACCATCGGCTCGACCAACAGAGGGTCCCAAGCTGGATGCAACCAACCTCCCCACGACCCCGTTAGCCGCGCTGCTCCCTATGGGAGGGCCAGGAAGGTCTGTCCGACAATCAGCGGTGGCGCCGCAGAAGGATGTCAAGCTGGAGAGAGTTAAGCCTCCCCTGACCCCTCCACATTCTCTGGCCACTCTGGGAGCGTCGGCTCGAGCCCATAGAATGGAGGAACAAGACAGAGCCCAGGACGGCGCCATCTCTACACCTCTAGCCCCCACTTACCCCCCGGCGGGCCTGGGAGCGTCAGCTCGACCGCCGGGGGACACCGAGCGGGGTGCAGAAACTGCGGAGGCAGCCCCGTATCAGCAGGCTCATTCAACTATAACGGCTGGTCTGGGAGCGTCGGCTCGACCAGCTGCGGCAGTGACCTGCGAAAACGAATGCAACACGGATCGCCCGTCTCACAAGTCAAACTCACACTCACCGCTAGGTCTGGGAGCTCTGGCTCGACCGTCCTTGGACGTTGTTGGGGCAGGTGCTCTGGACTCTCCCACGGGACGCTCCTCGCGCGCTCCGCCGCCTGAGGCGAACGTGAACGGGGGAGAGGAGACCGGGAGGAGAGGAGGAGACCGGTCCTCCGGGACCGGGAGTCGCAAGCGAAGTGGGAGTGGGCGGGTGCTCACCAGCGCTGCTCTGCACGGCTGGAGCGGGCCCCAGAGAACTTCTCCCTGGAGCGGAAGGAGAGGGCGCCGCGCCAGACCCAGCGCCCTCTAGAGACTTGTTTGGGAATCTCATACGCTCCACCACCATACATACCTCCAACGAGGCCAATGACTCCATAAAAGCGAGCAACATTGACACCCCCAGATGTGGGGGAAACAAAATAAAAATTGACATTGAGATTCATCCGGTGTTGGCCAGGGAGGACTTAGCTAGTCCCCCATCCAGTATGGGAAACTTGAAAACTGCTTGGTCAGGCGATTGCTCATATTCAACAATTGAGGACTCAGAAAGTGAGAACTCCATAAACTACGTCACAACGCCCCCTTTAACCACCTCAAAAGCAACACTACTGGGGTTCTCTGAAAAGGAGCCTTCACTCAACACTAACAAAATGTCACCTAAAGACTCAACCCCAACGAAGGTCAAACACTCGCCTGTGAAGGGAAACAGAACAAAGCCAGGCAAAACAAATAAACCTAAACCTCTTACATGCAGACCACGAAAAAACAACTTGCATCCTGCCCCAACAAATCGGACACAAAGAGGCCCAGATTCTATCAGTGGGCACCCTAGATAAATTCTTCAGCAAACAAGGGAAAGAAGTCTCCGTAGGGAAATGTGAGATCTCTGACGCAGAATTCCTGGAGGGGACCTTAGAAGGAAATGACCACACCGACTCGCCCGTCATCCCGACAAGACTAAACTTCAACACAAACTCTCCCAACCCTATCGCTTCAAGCCCTCAACTACCCACCAACAAAAGATGGCACTTTGGGAAACCACCAGCAAGGAACACAGAATTCAACACACCAGGAAACCTTCCACAGCGCTTTGCTCCATCACACAGACACAATAAGCCATACACGCCTAAAGAAAATCTGTTACATGGTGGAGCGCCAGAGCTAACAGCCACATTGACTAAATCACAAAACCCCGGCCCAACAACCAAGAAACTGGACTCAACAACCTCAAAATCTGAGAGAATCATAACGCAACCCTTGCCCGCAAAATTAACGCAGGCTATCCCACATCAGGATCATTTGATAATGACTAAAACACCAATAATCAACCAACCGCAAGAAGCTCAAACTCTGAATCGGCTCACGCCAAGCACACCGCCAAAGAACAGGAGACCAAGTGAAATCATGGGGAACTCTGGTAAAGAAACACCAATCAAAAAACCGGATCTACTAACGATAATGTCAGCTATCACTATAGCCCTAGCTCCGTTCACCAAACTGTACGAATCACTCAATGACTCTGTAGCCTTTGCACAGGCAAAACTAATTTTCTTAGAAGGATTTATCACCTCAAAAATAGAAAATAGGAAGACCACTAAAGAAGTCAGCACACAAACAAGGGACCAACAACACCTGGTAACAAAATCTGTTCAGTCCCAGGTCGACTTCCCACCAGTGGAAACATTCCATTTCAAAGCAGGAACTGCCGACAAGAACAGCAACCCCTGCTCAGCTGTATCAGGCAAGAACCTCCTAACGACCACGGCACCGGACAACCAGAACCCAAGACTCTCTCTTCTAAGTCCCACATCGGATTTGACAAAGAAAACCTACAGAGGCCAACATCATGGAAATCAAACCACTCTCAATTTCTCAATACTACCAACGAGCAAGACAAAGGCACCAAACGGGTGCATAATCAACGAGAAAGAACAAGAGCTCAGAGTCTCTGCTGATGGTTCACCCATACCCGCAGCACCAGCAACGAAACCAAAGACCGGGACAACTGCCCAACCCAACTGGCAACGGAACACCCTAAGGCCACGAAAAAATCTTCACTTTCAACCAAACGAAAGTATATCAAAATGTCAACTAAACTATCGACTCCAAAGGCTACTCAAAGCAACCACGCTAGATTGAACAGCAATAGATCTCCCTCACCCACTGAAAGCGATTTAATGGGCAACGCCCTGGAACTCTCTTCTCAATGGCTGACCAAAGACCCACAATCTGATAACAACCATGAATCAAAAAGAAAAACTGTCTCCTTTGATCGGAACGATGACAATGGTACACCTCCAAAAAAAATTAGACTTTTGGAGTCAAAAACCACACCGCTTCACACGGCTGAAGACGCGAAACGACAGTCCTCGACTTGGTCAAAACAAAGGCATCCTTCTAGCACTAAAAAACAGGATGAATCCAACAACCAGAAAATAATTCATACTCCCAATAGATGGAAATCCAGAGTGCACATGCAACAAAAAAGAGAACCCAGAGACTACCATCTAAAAAGAGAGCGGAACTGTTTGACGCCACCGAAGCACTTGGATAGAGATAGGAAACACACTCGTCTAACGAGATCCAAGAGAACAACTGATACTCGTTCTTTCTTCTTGCAACCCAGTTACAAATCAAAGTCCAATCAGGTTCTAAATAGAGCCGTAATAATGGACCTACTCCATCAAGTTCCGTCCTTAAGATCAGTAACATCAGACCACCTTGACGTCATTGAATTTTCGGGTCCCCACTGCATAGACAGTGTATATATCCATATATCTTCATCAAGCACGAGACGCAAACTCAAGGGCGAGTCCAGAGCCCTTAGAGACCTAGGTTACTACCTGGAAGAAATAAGTAGCGACAAGGAGAACTTTCGCCAAGCACCGGCCGGATCAAAAGTGAGTGATCACATACTAATCAAAGATCATGCTCCCTCTGACAAGATAGACACCTCTACAAGATCTCGAGCATCAATCTACGCACCCCTTAAAAAACACTCAGGATTCAGAGCTCAAGATCTGAATGAAAGGAGATTACCTGAGGACAATTCGGACGCCCCTCTGCGTCACCGAACTCCACATTATAGACCTTGTAAAACTCATTCCAAAACCAGAACACAGGATTCTGAGGAAAGGAGGCCAATCGGTAACCATTATGGAAAGGAACCTACCAGGGACGAGCGAAGAACCTCCAACCACAAGGACCGACGGGACTCGCCATACAAACCAACTAAAACTCAACAATGGCACAAAAGCACCACAAGTAACACCACGATTCGGCATAAAGAACAACTGAGTAACATGGAGCCAGAACGTTTCCCGAAGGACCCCGTGCCGAATCAGAAGTCAACAATTGATCAGGACACCCCCCAGAAGGAGGACAAGTGAACTACATAACTACTTGCGACACTCCCGTAGAGACAACGAAAAAACTAGATGGGCCTGGTCCCCGGAAAGACTCTCAATAGAAACAAGAAGATAGCCACGAACAACCATGACTGGAGAAGACAAAGATCCCAGAAGTCCACCACAGACCCCTAGAAGACTAATAATGGGTTCGTGGAACACAAGAGGCTTCAGCCATCTGACATCCAAATCAGACGTGAAATTGGGAACATTTGACCTTCTCTGCTTACAGGAGACGTGGCTCCTCAAGAAGCCAACAATTGACGGCTTCAAAATTGATTTCTCACCAGCAACGCAAGGAACAACAGGCAGGCCTAGCTCAGGGCTCCTGACAGCTGTCAGAATCTGTAGCGGCCTACAACTAAAACAAACACTGTTAAGTAGCGCATTCATTCTGGCTTCCTTGGTTTCCGGACAAAAGACCGCAGCAGGCGAAAACGCGGACAAGCCAATATCATACTTAGTGATAAACATATATTGGAATCCAAAAGCTTTGAAAGAAGCAGTTCTTCTGGCAAATATTGGTCAAATGATAGAATCCAGTCTAAACACGATGGACATCGACCACATCATAATATGCGGGGACTTAAACCTGACCCTAGCTAACATTGGCCAGAACACAAAAAAGGGCGACCCAAACCCAAGATCGGTAACTCAAGATCCTTCGACAATCCGAGAATCGGATCAGAGAGGCAAGTGTTGGGAAACATTCATGGACGAACTTGATCTTCATAATCTTCACTACTTGACTTCTCCCACATCTAACTCCATCCCCACCTGGGAACAAGGAACCCTCAAAGCTTTTTTGGACCACATATACGTATCCAGAAATTTGCTCTCAAAGATAACTGCATTCGAAGTGACAAGAACCGAAAAAACTGACCACAACCTTCTGACGGCCATATGGTCAGCCCCAGATCCAAAATCGGAGGAGAAAAGAAAGAAAATGACTCTGTCAATTGCCATCAATGGTGCAGGGACAAGACTAAGACTCACCAGCGAGGCAATAAGTGTCATGATCTCTGCTTCCAAAAGATCAGGACTTGCCCGACTCCCTTGGAAGCAGACCCATAACCCCGGTTCCGAGTGCCAGCCAGTCCCAATTGGGACCTTTTGGACCCTGTCCTGGCGCCAGTGGCACCAGGCTCATAAAGATGCCCAGTCCCAGCGCTGGAAGCGCCGGGCTCATAATGCTTGGGTGGACTTACCTGCAGCAGACCATGCTGCTTACTTACCTGCCAGTTGAACCCCTGATCCTCTTCTGTTTGGGACTACTTTTCCTGTTGGGTGGGGCAGGAGCCACTCCCTAGGTTCAGAACACTGGAACTCTTTTGGAAAGCAGGAACTCTTTTCTTAGGCGTGGCTGTGGAAGGAGACACCTAAGCACTACAGGAGGCTATTTAAACCACACCCGATGGATGAATCTTGCTTTGCGTTATTCTGCATTCTCTGCAGCAGAACGCTCATCGTGTCTTCTGCTCCTGATCCTGGGCCTAAGGGAACAAAGGCTTACCATCCTGGAATCCAGTCTTCAGCAGCACCTGTAAAGACAAAGAAAGAACAGCTTAGCACTACGGTCTTCAGTGGCAGCGCATCTCTTACCTGGTCCATTGGCTGTCACCAACGCCTCGCGCTGCATCCCGGCATCTGAAAGACAAAGGCTTACCTACTCTTCGCATGCTCCGGAGGTCTTCGCACTGCATTCCGGCATCTGAAAGACAAAAGCTTACCAGCTCTTCGCACGCTCCGGAGGCCTTCGGCGCTGCATCCCGCATCTGAAAGACAAACGCCGAATCCAGTGGGTATTCCAGCACCCTTCAGCTTCTCTAAAGCTCCGAACTTGTACCTGCAAGATAAAAGGGACAGTTAGTGCGCATCGTGAAGCAGGCTACAAGCGCTTACTTACGTGCTTCCAGGCGCTTCTATTCCTCACGCGGGTTCGATCCTCAACTCTCATCAGCCCGCCATCCGCCATCGCCGGAACCCTGCAAAACAAGAGATATCATTACAAAAGACTTTTAAGACATTTGAAGTGCCCAGAACTTACCGTTCGTGCAGTTAACGACGGACAGCAGTCCTCTGAGGTCAAGAGGCCTGCACCCTTATCCAGTGAAGAAACTGGTTACGGCACCCTGCCCCGAGGCAGATGGAGAGCTCGGCGTTCACTTACCTAAGGTGAGGGTGTTAACCTTTGGGGTTCTACAGGAGAAGAGAAAGGGAAGAGGAGAGAGGCACCCAATAACCCCAGTTCATTAATCCCATATTTTCTATCTGCAGACATCTTACTCTTCGAGTCAGACATACAGTGCACAGAGGTCCAGCCCAAAGAGCCAACCATGTGTTACACATCACCTTTGAAGATACGGCATTCACCCAGTCAAGACCGGCGCCTCTGCGGGAATCAGGTGAGCATTACAGAACGCAAAGACTATCGCAAAACTCCCACCCAGGCGCTATGGAAACCTCGGATACCGACCAGCAAGCCCACTTACTTGGGGAACTAAGAGCAGAAGTGCATTCAGCCCGTCAGGAAACCAATGCTCTAAGAAGGGAACTGATTATTTCCAAGGAGCGAACAGACGATCTCGCTAGACAATTGCTACAGTCACAAGCCGGACAAACTCTGTTACCCGCATCAGGGGCAAATCTTCCTTCAACATCCTCTACGAACCCAGTGCAGATCAACCTACCTGGGAATGTACCTCTGGCTCCGCCCGAACGATTTTCTGGTGACCCAAAGAGGTTTGCAGTATTTATTAATCAGTGCCGGTTGCACTTCTTATGCCGGCCAGCAGCCTTTCCAACTGATCAAGCTAAGGTAGCTTTCGTGCTTTCGTACCTTAGTGGCAATGCGGCAGACTGGTCGATCCCTCTAGTTAATCAAGATGATCCGGTTCTCCATGATTTTCGAGCTTTTCAGCTCAGTATGGAAAAACTGTTTGCAAGACATTCACAGGGGCAGGCATTGGACAATGAGCTCCTTTCATTGCGACAGGGTAATCAAGACCTTTTGGCTTATATTGCGTCTTTCAACAGACTGATAGTGGAAACTCGATGGCCTGAGGACAAAAGGATTACGCTGTTTTATAGAGGTCTACGTGGAGAGCTCAAAGATGTGTTAGCCCAAGTAGTGAATCCCCCGCAAGACTGTTCGGACTATATTGACTTAGTCGTTCAAATTGACCACAGACTGCAGAACAGGAAGGCCGATCGTTCCAAGTTTGATGCTCGAGTATTTTCCAAACCACCAACTCCTACCAAAGGAGTAGACTCCGGGGAACCCATGCAAATAGGGGGCCTGAAAGGACCACTAACACAAAAGGAACGGGAAAGGAGAAAACAGCTGCAATTATGCCTCTATTGCGGAAACTCGGGGCACTTTCTTCGAGACTGTCCGGTGAAACCAGCCAAGAAGGCAGTAGGAGCTGCAGTTACAAGGGTCACAAACTCTGAGCAGGGAAACAACCTCGCCCGACAAGAATAGAGGTCCTCTTGCCGAGCATTAAAACCAGTTCCGTGACCTCGCATTTCGTGATACCTATGGTCCTCATTAGCCCTGAACATCCGGATTGATTACATGCGATTGAAGCTTACGTCGACAGCGGTGCCATCGGCAATTATGTGGATCATGAAATGGTTTTGAGGATGAATCTGACTCTTTGTCCAAAGGCTGTAAAGGACGTCATTACTACGGTGGATGGTACGGAGATAGCCTCCGGACCAGTAACGCATACCACCCAAGAAGTGACGCTAGTAAGTCAAGATGGACACCATGAGAAGATCGTGTTCGATGTGATCAAGGCCCCCCAGTTCCAGATTATTCTAGGAATTCCTTGGTTAGAGAAGCACAATCCTCAGATCGATTGGCGAGCAAGAACGGTTCAGTTTCCAGAATGTGTCTCTACTTGTCACCCTCGACATGGTGTTGCACTGGCAGCAATTTCCTCGGAGGCTCCTCAGTTACCTCCTGAATACCTAGAATTCCAAGATGTTTTCCGGAAGGATCAGGCTAACTCTCTACCTCCTCATAGGTCTTATGACTGCCAGATAGACCTGATACCTGGATCTACTCCTTCTTGTAGTAGAATTTATACCCTCACCGAGCCTGAGAATCTTCACCTCCGACAATACCTGGATCAATACCTAGCGAATGGGTTTATTCGTCCTTCCAAGTCCCCTGCTTCCTCAGCTTTGTTCTTCGTTCCAAAAAAAGAAGGGGACCTTAGAACTTGTATAGATTATCGCGCCCTGAACCAGATCACCGTTAAGAATAGATATCCGTTACCTTTGATCCCTGGACTCCTGGACCAAGTCAGAAAAGCATGCATATATACAAAGCTGGATCTTAGAGGAGCCTACCACTTGGTACGAGTAAAAGAAGCCGATGAATGGAAGACGGCCTTCCGCACCAAGTATGTGCTATTTGAATATCAGGTCATGCCCTTCGGACTTTGCAATGCCCCGGCCGCCTTTCAATATTTTATGAACGATGTCCTCAGAGAGCTCATAGATGTGTGTGTTGTTGTTTACATTGACGACATCCTCGTTTATTTTTCATCGGAAACTGAACATCGGAAACACGTGAAAATGGTCCTCGAGAGATTGCGTCAACACAAACTTTTCGCTAAGTTGGAAAAATGTGTTTTCAACGTGACTGAAGTTGAATTCTTGGGATTCATATTATCACCTAGCGGAATGCGTATGGATTCAAAGAAGGTCGATGCAATTCTCAAATGACCATCGCCATCCTCCGTAAAAGGTGTTCAAAGCATGTTAGGCTTCGCTAACTTTTACCGCAGGTTTATCCCCGAATTCTCTCGAATAGTCCAGCCCATCACCGCCTTGTTAAAGAAAAACAAACGTTTTGAATGGTCTACCGAGGCGGAACAAGCTTTCTAGAATTTGAAGACTAGATTTATCTCTGCACCGATCTTAAAACATCCTCGCCCAGAACTCCCCTACATCGTTGAAACTGATGCTTCGAGCCTTGCCATGGGGGCAGTTCTATCACAAAAGGACCCAGTAACCAATCAGTTGCATCCCGTGGCATTTTGGTCCCGCAAATTCTCGCCTCCTGAAATCAATTACACTATTACTGATAAGGAACTTCTAGCTATCAAGTCCGCCTTTAAGGCTTGGCGGCATTATCTTCTGGGGGCCCGACACACCGTTACTGTGATTACAGATCACCGAAACCTGCAATATTTGAAAACCGCAAAAGCTCAATCCTCTAGGCAACTGCGTTGGGCACTATTCTTTGCCGAGTTTGACTTCATAATTACCTATCGACCTGGTACAAAAAACGGTAAAGCTGATGCCCTTTCTCGGATGGGAGTGGAAGAACATTTGATCAATCCTAAACCTGTACCTATCATTCCCGAACAAAGAATTCTAGGTGTAATCGCCACACAATCCATAGAGGAAGTTAAGGATAAAGCCAGGCTACTGGTAACTCCAGCAGACATACAGAATTGGCATCTGCAGGGAAAGGACTTTACGGTGAAGGACAACCTATTATATTTCCAAGAACGGTTATACCTGCCCAGCACAGATTTACAGAAAAAGGTAATCTCTTGTTATCACGATTCTTTAATGGAAGGACATCCCGGTATGACCAAGACCTCGGAAAAGATCAAGCGCTACTTCTGGTGGCCGTCTTGGAAAAAAGATATCAGAGACTTTATAATGTCCTGTGGAGTATGCGCCCAAAACAAGAGTCAAAAGGAAAAACCAGCCGGCCTCTTACGCCCTATTGACATCCCGCCTCGCCCTTGGCATACGCTTTCTATGGACTTCATCACCGATCTACCTCCATGCTCCGGATACAATACGATCCTAGTAATCGTGGACCTATTCTCCAAGATGGCGCATTTCATTCCACTCAAAGGCTTACCAACAGCAGCAACTCTGGCCCGAGAATTTCTCGAAATCATCGTCCGACTGCACGGTTTTCCTTCAGTTCTAATTTCGGATCGAGGTAGTCAATTTATTTCTCATTTTTGGCGAAGTTGCTGTCGGTCGGCTCAAATTGATGTGAGACTTTCGACCAGCCACCACCCTCAAACCGACGGACAAACCAAGAGGACCAATCAAACTCTGGAACAGTATTTGCGCTGCATGCTACAACAAACTGAAAAAACTTGGAAAGATATCCTTTGGATAGCCGAATATGCCTACAATAACTCTGTCCACTCGGGAACTGGGAAGACCCCGTTTTTTCTTTTATACGGTAGTCACCCTCGAACCTTGGAGTTGGATCCACTCCAAGATCTTGGAACACCAGCAGTAGACCACCTGCATTCTACAATCACCCAAGCCTTTAAGGAAATCGTTTCTCACCTTCAAAGGGCTAAAGAACAATACAAGAAAGGAGCAGACAAACATCGGAAGGAAGCCCCCCAATATCAAGTAGGAGATCAAGTCTGGTTATCCACCAAATATCTACCTCTAAAAGGACCACGCACATTCAACCCAAGATACCTTGGTCTCTATTCCATCACTACCATAGTAAATCCAGTAGCGGTCAAGTTGGACTTGCCCCCTCACATGAAGATACATCCGGTCTTCCACGTCTCTCTATTAAAACCCGTGCAACCTCAAACCCGACTAACTACATCTCCAAAACCTATTCTAGTTGATGGGGAACTCGAGTTTGAAGTCAAAAGCATCCTGGATTCCAAGATCTCCAAATCTAAACTATTTTACCTGATTGACTGGAAAGGCTATGGTCCCCAAGAAAGATCCTGGGAACCTGCAGAATATGTCCACGCGCCTCGTCTAATCAAAAGATTTCATCGAACATTTCCTAACAAGCCCAAACCCCTGGAGAAGCCCGGTTTGGGAGGGGCCTTGAGGGGGGGTGCTGTCATGATCTCTGCTTCCAAAAGATCAGGACTTGCCCGACTCCCTTGGAAGCAGACCCATAACCCCGGTTCCGAGTGCCAGCCAGTCCCAATTGGGACCTTTTGGACCCTGTCCTGGCGCCAGTGGCACCAGGCTCATAAAGATGCCCAGTCCCAGCGCTGGAAGCGCCGGGCTCATAATGCTTGGGTGGACTTACCTGCAGCAGACCATGCTGCTTACTTACCTGCCAGTTGAACCCCTGATCCTCTTCTGTTTGGGACTACTTTTCCTGTTGGGTGGGGCAGGAGCCACTCCCTAGGTTCAGAACACTGGAACTCTTCTGGAAAGCAGGAACTCTTTTCTTAGGCGTGGCTGTGGAAGGAGACACCTAAGCACTACAGGAGGCTATTTAAACCACACCCGATGGATGAATCTTGCTTTGCGTTATTCTGCATTCTCTGCAGCAGAACGCTCATCGTGTCTTCTGCTTCTGATCCTGGGCCTAAGGGAACAAAGGCTTACCATCCTGGAATCCAGTCTTCTACAGCACCTGTAAAGACAAAGAAAGAACAGGTTAGCACTACGGTCTTCAGTGGCAGCGCATCTCTTACCTGGTCCATTGGCTGTCACCAACGCCTCGCGCTGCATTCCGGCATCTGAAAGACAAAGGCTTACCTACTCTTCGCATGCTCCGGAGGTCTTCGCACTGCATTCCGGCATCTGAAAGACAAAAGCTTACCAGCTCTTCGCACGCTCCGGAGGCCTTCGGCGCTGCATCCCGCATCTGAAAGACAAAAGAAGCTGCGTTTAAAGACATTGGGCAACTTTATTACTCACGTGCCATTACTCCTTCCCACGCCGAATCCAGTGGGTATTCCAGCACCCTTCAGCTTCTCTAAAGCTCCGAACTTGTACCTGCAAGATAAAAGGGACAGTTAGTGCGCATCGTGAAGCAGGCTACAAGCGCTTACTTACGTGCTTCCAGGCGCTTCTATTCCTCACGCGGGTTCGATCCTCAACTCTCATCAGCCCGCCATCCGCCATCGCCGGAACCCTGCAAAACAAGAGATATCATTACAAAAGACTTTTAAGACATTTGAAGTGCCCAGAACTTACCGTTCGTGCAGTTAACGACGGACAGCAGTCCTCTGAGGTCAAGAGGCCTGCACCCTTATCCAGTGAAGAAACTGGTTACGGCACCCTGCCCCGAGGCAGATGGAGAGCTCGGCGTTCACTTACCTAAGGTGAGGGTGTTAACCTTTGGGGTTCTACAGGAGAAGAGAAAGGGAAGAGGAGAGAGGCACCCAATAACCCCAGTTCATTAATCCCATATTTTCTATCTGCAGACATCTTACTCTTCGAGTCAGACATACAGTGCACAGAGGTCCAGCCCAAAGAGCCAACCGTGTGTTACATATCATCTTTGAAGATACGGCATTCACCCAGTCAAGACCGGCGCCTCTGCGGGAATCAGGTGAGAGTTACAATAAGAGCAATCACAAAGAATTATGAAAGAACAATTGGCGTACCAGCGGGGTCATTAACATCCGATTATTATCCCCTACTGATCCCTTACCAACAACAAAGGAAACCACAAGCATTTGCAAATAATCCGAATCACATGCGCAATAAGCAATTGGTGGAAAAAGAAGAGAAATGAGAAGAACTTTACGTAAAGCAAAATCTCGCCCCTCAAAACTAACAGCTGAGGCAGCTTTGTTCGCAAAAAAGTCTTACAGAAACTGGCTGAAATTCCATCGTGCCATACTATATCAAGAGGACTCGGAGAACATGCTAAGGACTCTAAGCGGGAAACAACCCAAAGCTTTCTGGGCCCTGATTGACCCGAAAGGAAACAATTCCAAGGACGCCTTAGCCAATTCAATTGGAGAGGCGCAAAGGATCTCTTTCTTCTCGAACATGTTTGCCTCACCTAAGAGCATTACTTACGAAATTCCACGGGCCCGAAAAGACCGATGGGACATTGAATGTGACGAAACGGAAATCTGTGGGAAAATCCAGAAACTGAACAACTCCCGGGCACCCGGACCGGATGGAATCTCCAATGCCGATCTCAAAAACAACACAGAATCATGGGGAGCCCTTATAGCCCGAATATTCCGACAATGCGCCGACACCCAATCTATCCCGAAATCTTGGAAAACAGCAAACGTGGTCGCAATTTTCAAGAAAGGCGACAAAGGGAATCCATCAAACTATCGACCAATCGCCTTACTGGACACCATTGGCAAACTGTTTGGCGCCTTCCTTCTGGACAAATTCAAGACATGGGCAGTCACCTCTGAAGCTCACGACGATTTTCAAACAGGCTTTGTAAAAAACATTGGAACAATGGCCAACATAATGCTATTAAGTATACTCAAAGCTAAAGTTCTTGAGGGACGTCCAAAGATCCATCTGGCTTTCATAGATCTCTCTCACGCTTTTGACACAGTCAACAGAGACCGACTCTGGAGGAAACTGAGGACATGGAACTGTCCTCCATCAATCCTGAACCCAATCATCGAGCTGTACTCAGGAACCTCCATGATGGTCAGACTCAATGGAATAGGCCAACTCTCAGAGGAGATTAACACCCATAGAGGCGTAAAGCAAGGGTGTCCACTGGCCCCCGCACTGTATAATGCATTTACTGGTGATTACCAAAACTGGGACCCCACAGCCAGAACATTTCCACCGAACATTGGAGACGAGAACGTTGGCAGACTACTCTATGCTGACGACATTCTATTACTGGACCAAACTGCCATAGGTCTACAACGCAAACTCAACTCACTCTCAGAATACCTCCAAGCCAATGACCTGATTCTAAACTCAACAAAAACAAAAATAATGACATAAGAAAAAACAATAACACGAAAAGAAAAATCGAAATGGTCTCTGGCAGGAGAGAGACTGGAAAAAATAAAATCATTTAGATACCTGGGAGTCACGATCAATTCAAACCGTTTTGAAATCCCCATGCAGGAATCCATTATCGCAAAAACAAAAATCATGATGACACAAGCACGACTCATGGACAAAAAATTCGGAAAATTCTCCTTGAAACCAGTTCTTAATTTCTACACAGCAAAAGCAGTGCCCGCTATTTCCTATGGGGCAGAGGCGATGCCTATGATACCCGAGAGAATCTGGATAAAACTGGAAGGCCTATTCTGGAGAAATTTTCTGATGCTCCCACAATCAACGCCAATGGCGTCGATTCGCAGAGAAATCAATGTCCTTTCTCTAAATGGAAGAGTCAATTTAAACACTCTGATGCTACATCGGAAAATCAGATTATCCTCTGAGAAGATCTTTAAGCTATTAAACAAAGAGCTAAACAAAGGCTCAAACACCATCCTTTCCACTTGGGAGCAAAGAAACACGGAAACACTTGCCGAAATAGGAAGCTCATGGGAAGAATTGGAATGTAATCCAAACAAAACTGCCAAAAAATTCAAGGAAATGGACTGGATCAAAACACTAGAAGACGCCGCGAAATACAAATCGGCCTTGGTCCTACCGGTCAACCATCAAAAACAAAACGAGCCTATGAGCTACTTGCTAAAAGGTCCTAGCAAGCAAATTAGAAACACTTACCTAAGGGCAAGGCTGAACCTTCTACACACCAAAGAAATTTTATTCATCAGAGGCTCTGCCTCCAACAACCTTTGCAGATTCTGTAACAAAACAGACACAGTGGAAACCCTGAGGCATCTTTTGCTGTCATGTCCTGAACTGGCCTCAAAAAGAATGACCCATATGGGACACTTATTCAAAAACAGATGGTGTATGGAAGAAGATTACTGGTGGAACATTCTGATGTCGGGAGAAAACACCAAAACAGTAATTGCGGTCGGACAGTTCTTTCAGAACATAAACTTGACGAGAGAAGAAACAACCTGACAACAAACTGAAAAGCAAACCGCAGCAATGGAAACAAAGGATCAATTGATGAAACATTCGTTTAGGATAAAATGAAGAAACATTTTGTAAAAACTGTGACAAACAGTTCAATCAAAAAAAAAAAAATAGGTTTTTATTGGTGCAACTTAACCATAACGTCCCTTTAACAAAGTTTTTTCAGTGAATTTCAAAAGTTTTTATTAGTGCAACTTAACAATAACGTCTCCTTAACAAAGTTTTTTCATTGAATGTCATAGGTTTTCACCAGTGCATGCTATTTTCCTACAATTTACTAATATCATACTTACCCAATATAGCAATATTTGTGTCCAATTTACAAAGTGTCACCTTAAAACTCTGCCATTTCCCACCTTCTAGAATCATTTTGAACACTTCTATACACTTTTTGCAACTATTTCAGCTAGTTTTCCATCCGTGGACGTGTACGAACATTTGACTCCATGGCGTACCTTCTGGACAGTGCCACATGACCATACGCTGGCGCGCACTATGATGAGGTGTCCGAGAACCCCTACTCACTTCACCATAAGATCTCTGCTTCGCGGACATTTCAGAACTGCATTTTCTAGCTAGGAACTTTCAACTTCAAAATTTCCCTTGCACAGCTCCAACACCTATTCATACTCATTATCCATTAACAATCTAGTACACAGTACATACTTTTAGCAAAACTGCTATTTATCTTAAAATGGCATCAGCTAATGTCATCCCTCCTCCCCAATAGCCTTTACATTATTTTGGGACCCCCCCTCTAATTTTGCCCCCTCTTCACAAAATCCCACCAAACTTCGGAAAAACATTCATATCTAAATGTATTGTCAGTTTCCCAAATTAATTGTAGATTCGTCAAATGGCACCTCATTTATAAGTCTTTACATTATTTTGGGACCCCCCCTCTAATTTTGCCCCTGCATGACAGAATCCCACTCACTCAGAATCAGCTCAGAAATATACATGCAAAATTTCATGCAGTTCCGTTAAGTTGCGCCAAAGTTATAAGTCATCCAAGAACTTCATTTCACCAACCCTGTAATGCTGAGGTGTCCGCGAACTTTCACAGGACTGTTTGCGAACATCCAAACTGTTTGCATACTTTCGGGACAAAAAACACCCTTTTTTTGCTTCTTGCAGCCATATTCCATCCCATCCTCTTCACCCCTCTCCTCCCCAGAGATTATTTGATAAGTTTGGCAAGTGCAATGTTGTGTTTTTTAACATGTTTTTACCGTGATGTTCGCGGACACCGGCAGATGTCTGTAAATCCAAGATGGCGGCATTTCCAAAAATCTGACGCACTTCACGCTCTTCACCATCCAATCAGCGAACACATCGCATGTCCGCAGTCATTACGCAAGCCGATTAGTCAATCAGGACACTGTGCGTGGAGCGAACAGGGAAGTGTGTACGCAGAGCGGACATAGATATCACTAATTTTTTTGACCTACTTTTTGGTCATTTTTTAAAAGACTACTGGACGGATTTCCCCAAATTTACAAAAGCACGCCTTCTGGACCAAGCCGCTGCTTCTGCCGCAAATTCGGTAACAATCCGTCCAGCGGTTTGTCTGTAGGCGTGAGCAAAGTTTTGGGAAAAAAATACATTTTGGGACCCCCCCTATAACTTTGCCCCCCAGGACCAAACCTCACCAAACTTTATAAAAAAGTGGGCCATATACTTGGCTGTGTAGTTATGTTAAGTTGCTGTTTCCATAGGAAGTTTGGTCCAGGGGGGGAAAGGTTATAGGGGGGGGTCCCAAAACGTCTTTTTTCCCCATGGACTGAATGGGGGAAAATCTTTGCGCATGCCTACAACCCAAACCGCTGGACGGATTTTCACCAAATTAGCAGCAGGAGTAGGAGCTTGGTCCCGAAAGCGTGCTTTTGTACACTTGGTGACAATCTGTCCAGTAGTTTTCTTTAAAACGACCAAAAAGCATGTCTAAAAAAATTAGTGATATCTATGTCCGCTCCGCGGTCATACTTCCCTGTTCGCTCCGCGGACAAGATAACGATTGGCTAATGGGTTCGCGTCATGACCACGGACATGCGATGTGTCTGCCGATTGGCTGGAGTGAGGCGTGATGTGCATCAGATTGTTCGGATGCGCCCGCCATCTTGGATCCGCCGACAGCGCGGCGGCAAACAGAGGCGAAATGCAGTTTTGGGAAGTGTTTTGGTGTGTCAGAGTGCTTGGGGAGGTTTAGGGAGTAAGAGATGGGTGAAATACTGTATTTGTTAAGGCGGCAGGTGCTACTGATGTATTCGCCATGCCCGTGCTGTCCGGGATGTTTGTAATTACTGAAAATGAGGGGTGTCCTAAGGATAGTATTTCCGTCCGTGCTGTGTGCAGGCAAGTTGAAACTGTTCTAAGGATACGCTGGTGTCAGCAGACATTAAAATTGAGTATATGCCGCAGTAAACATTTTTGATTCTATGGGTGTGATACTGAGTTATAAGCCACCATGGGTGTGATATGCTGCGGTGGTTGTGGCCAGGGCCTAGAGTCTTGGGTACATGGCCGCAGACTGTAGGCTGTAGGCCACACACCGAAGACTCTATGCCCTGGCCACAACCACCGCAGCATTTCACACCCATAGAATGGAATAGTATCGGGTGGTTGTGGGCATAAACTAGAGTGTTGGGTGGAAATTGAGTATATTGCGTAGTTAACATGTTTGCTTCTATGGGTGTGGTACTGAGTTATAAGCCGCCATGGGTGTGATATGCCTCGGTGGTTGTGGCCAGGGCCTAGGGTCTTGGGTACATGGCTGCAGGCCGTAGGCCACAGCATATCACACCCATAGATCACACCCATAGAATGGAATATCTACGGCCATACACCCAAGACTCTAGGCCCTGGCCACAACCGCTGCAGCATATCACAGCAATAAATACACCCATAGTATTGAATATCTATCAGGTGGTTGTGGGGAGGGCCTAGAGTCTTGGGTGTATGGCCGTCGATATTCCATTCTATGGGTATGATCTATGGGTGTGATATGCTGTGGTGGTTGTGGCCAGGGCCTAGAGTCTTGGGTGTATGGCCTACGGCCTACGGCCTGCAGCCATGTACCCAAGACTCTAGGCCAAATTTATAAGTAGTGAAGTTATAAGCCAATGGGCGTGATATGCTGCAGTGGTTGTGGCCAGGACCTAGAGTCTTGGGTGCATGGCCTTAGGCCATGCACCCAAGTACAAAGTTATAAGCACTGAAGTTATAAGCCACCATGGGTTTCATATACTGTAGCGGTTGTGGCCAGGACCTGGAGTCGAAGGCCATGCACCCAAAACCAAAGTTAGAAGTACTGAAGTTATAAGCCACTATGGGTGTGATATGCCATAAGGAGTAAAGTTATAAGCCACCATGGGTTTCATATACTGCAGTGGTTGTGGCCAGGACGTCGAGTTTGGGTGCATTGCCACAGTCTGTAGGCCGTATGCCATACACACAAGACTTTAGGCCCTGGCCACAACCACCGCAGCATATCACATAGATTAAATAAGCGTTTGTAAGATTTGCTG
This sequence comes from Ambystoma mexicanum, assembly GCF_040938575.1. Classification (NCBI taxonomy): domain Eukaryota; kingdom Metazoa; phylum Chordata; class Amphibia; order Caudata; family Ambystomatidae; genus Ambystoma; species Ambystoma mexicanum. The sequence goes on along the minus strand of NC_090927.1, from coordinate 378,502,308 downwards.
TTAATCTCTGCTTTAGAGTAATGCTACTATCATTAAATTCGAACCATGCACATTTCTTTTTAATATATGCAGTGTAGTGACCTGCATTGGTTGTGGCTCCTGTGTGGTAGATTATACCTATTGTTGTGAAGGTTTTCTTACCAAGTGATACTTGACCATGTATGAATCTAGTCAGCTTGCAGTTGTTTTTGGTACCATCTGCATTGTAACGTAGAAGCATTAGTATTACATAGTTACTATGTGTTTGTATTAGTAAGGTGGAGCGATTATCTGAATTGCAGATAGTACACAATCTGCCATGTTTGCATTTTGTACAAGTTGCTGAAATGGAATGGATTCACAATTAGGTATGGATACATACACAAAGCGCTCATTAGGGATTTGTTCCTGAGTCACATTGTTGCAGAGAGTGCATGTATGTTTCCACATATATGAAATCTGGAAGATTTCATTTATAGGTATGTTTTTGTTTTCCAGTACTTGTAGTAAGTACATTATACATTCTTGTGAGTTTATAGTGAACCTCACCATTCCAGCACAGTAGTCCAATTCTTGTCTTATTCCGTGAACACTATACGTGTTGTCAGGATTGTTTATTGCGTTTCTATGAAGGACTAACATTTGCAAACACAATTGGTCTGTACTGTGTAAGTAAATGTTGTTAACAATTGGTGGCAATTGAAATAGAATATTAACTGCTACATTTGCATAGCAACTTACACCAGTTACATTTGAAAATTTGAATGGACCAGACAGTTTTGTGTCCGAGTCATTTTTTCAGAGTTTGTGTTGCTTCTTTGAAGAAGTACCTGAGTTACTTTCACTAATAGGTTCTTCTTTGGTTGTAGTAATTGATGAAGTATTAACTTCTTTTACTCTCTTTGAAGGATTTGCAGTCAGATCCTGTTGCATTTCCATTTGAATTAGTTTTCTTTTACAATGTTTTCCTTTTTGTGGAACAGGATATGATTTCAGATGGGGGGTGTACAGTGAACGTAGTCTATTGTATTCTAAAATGCAAGGAATATTAGCGTTTTCTTTACTTGCATCAAAGTTGATTAGAAATAGACAGTCAAGTGTACATAAGCGTGATAGTGCTACAAAGGTCATGCCTTCTTTAAAAGACTGTGTTCCCAATATCTATCAATGCTTTGTCTAGGGTAAGACCTTGGGATTTAAGAATGGTGACTGCATATGCAAGAGTTAGAGAAAATTGTTCTCTACGTACATACATGTCTTTGAAGAGAAGGATTCGAGCTGTTGAGCGCCCTATCCTTTTTACTTCTGACAGTTTGTCAAAGAGAATATTGCCAAAGTGAATGTTGTCACATGGGTATGTTTGAAAGCCAACAACTGTACCCAGTGCTCCATTAACTAGTCGTTGCTCCATGTCAAGGTTACGTTTAAGCATTACTCTACAATTTAAGGATAATTTTAATATTTTTTCCAACCCAGCTGTGTTGGAGATTGAATTTTCTAAAGGTATTTAGGGGCCGATTCATGGAACAAACGTGTGCCAAAAAAAGTGGCGCAAGCTGGCGCAAGCAGGCGCAAGCGTGAAAAAGGAAGCACACGCGCACGCGTCTGATTCATGGAAGTCCCTGCGCGTGTTTTTCTCGGGATGTGAGCCAAACCCATGCGTCATTGCAACATCCCGAATGCTGTGTGCGGCGCGCACATGGAAAGCGCACAACATCCGTGCACACACCAAAAAGGGGGCGTGATATGGGGCGTAACACGCGGAATGGGGAACAACGCGTGAAAAAGAAGGCGTAACTGGGGAAGTACTGCAGGGAAATGCACGGAACGCCCACACGAACAACCCGTATTCATGGATTCGAATACGAGAAACCCGCGCATGGCAAAAGACGCACATAGGCATCAACGCGTCCGCCACACGAAGGCAGGCGGAAGCATCCCCACGCACAGGATAAAAGTGCGCACAAACAACAAACACGTATATACAGCTACAATGAATGCCCCTTTTGTCGCAGCACTGATCGTGGGACACCGCAGGAGGAGGAGAATAGCCAGGGCCCGCAATTTTTTACCCCGACTAGCATTTTTGGGATGCCTGATGACCACGTCTATGGCAGGTATAGGTTTCCACCTCATATCATCCTAGACCTCGTCAGGGAGTGGGAAGATGACCTTACTTCCCCCACCCTGTGCTCCCAAGCATTGAGCCCCTTGGAGAAGGTGCTCAATGTCCTGCATTTTCTGGCCACTGGGTCATTTCAGTGGACCATTGACATAGTGTGGGGGGGGTCTCACAGCCCATGCAGTCACGCTGCCTACACCAGGTGTTGGCAATCATCACTGCATGCCCCTCAGTCTGCAGGCACATATACATGCCCAGAACACCCGCAGAAAGGCAGGCCGTGGTCCAGAACTTTTACAGGGTGGCACACTTCCACAAAGTGCTTGGTGCCATAGATTGCACCCATGTGGCCCTACATCCACCTAGGGCCACTGAGCACATCTATCGAAACCGCAAGCACTGGCATTCCATCAATGTGCAGGTTGTATGCGATGCTAAAGGAATCATCACCTCTGTCTATGCAAACTAGCCTGGCTCCACCCATGACAGTTTCATATACAGAATGTCCACCCTGAGCCGGGCCCTGGAAGCTGGGCAGCATGGTGACACATGGCTCCTAGGTGAGTACAAATGCCTGTGCACATGCATGCAAGTCACAAACAGACAAATACCCAAACCCTAATAATCTTAACTATTATCACCTCCCCAGGAGACAGTGCCTACCCTCTGAGCAACCACATGATGATGCCAATCCGGAACCCCACCAGACCACCCCAGGTAAGATACAACAACGCTGGTGGACTTTCACTTTAGTAAAATCTGTATAAAACCATGTACTACAGTAGGCAACACTATTTTGAACTGATTATGCCACTTTGAATAAAATCTCTCATTTTTTGAGCAGAACTACCAATACCAAACACCATTTTTTAGCCACAGCATGGAGCACAAGGGGAACCAAGCAGATCAGTGATCTGCGCTACTCCCCATCTATTCATGCTGTACCACTAAGATACATTTCCCTATTAGGACTTTTTGTAACAATAATAGTCTCAAGTTAACAGGATCCATCAACATATTATACCTTCTTACTTTAATTAGATACGACATGTAACTTCACGTGACATTGGTCAGCACTCAAATATACGGAGCAGCCCTCTCCTGAGGAACGTAAGAAATGTACACACGTATGCGCGAGGGTATAGTGTATCAGAACCATGCTGCGATGGGACACGTAGAACGTTGACGCAGCATTGGTTTCACACTACACACCCGCGCATGCCCGACGAGACCCTAGTCAGTTCCCACATGTACGCCTGCGCGGTAATGTAGCGGTCCAGTCTGCTCACGCGCTAATGCACACACTATGGGAACAGATCACCACTATGCGCATGAGCTAGTAATAAGCGGTCCATCCCGCTCGCGGGCATGCGCACTGATTCCCTTAACAACACATAAAACAGTAACTAGGAAACACGCTAGGGACCGGAGAACCGTGATCGATGCTCCGTGGACCTTAGGACTTCTGAAGACACAAGCATGCCGTGAGCTAAGGTGAGAGACGAATTTAGCGGGCAGAATTTTGGATTAGGAACCATTACTCTACATACATTTTGTGGAGATTTAGTCTGACTAGTAGCTTACAGCCAGACTACTCCTCTGGGTTGCATGATACAGTCAGACCTATAGCAATCAATGCGTACTTAACGGGCAGAATTTTGGACTATGAACCATTACACCACATAAATTTTGTGGAGGTTTCAAGAGGCCAGACTGAATTTAGTCTGACTAGCATACTACAGCCAGACTACCTATCTGGGTTGTTTGATAAAGCCAGACCTATAGCATGGGGGAGAGGGAATCTCCGGTTTTTACCTCCCCAAACTTAGCGGTTTACCCAGTAAACTTATAAACACACTCTAGTGATTAACACACTAAGCACACCACTATTTTCTTTCTGTTGTTTTCTTTAGAAACTTGTTTAGAAGAAAAATTCCATGAAGTAGGAGCATCCTTATACAGAGCAGATTAGGTGCAGCTATACCTATCAACAAGAGGTTTTCCAAGAATCAGGAAGCAAGGTGCCAGTGGCATTAGAAGAAGGTGCGTTAAGAGAATATTGTCTGAAATGTAACATTTCAAGTCAGAATCTTTTGCTGTTAAGTTTTCTATTTTTGAAAAAGTGTTGAAACACTTATAGTGAAATACTATCTATGTTTTTACCGTAGGAATTGAATCCAAGAACATATGTATTATTGGAAGAAGTAGTATCATTAGCCCTGAAGATGGACTGTCAGAAAAGTCCGAAACGCGTTGGCAACATATTTACAAAACTTGATACTATTTTGGTTTGGTGACTTTAACCAGGAAAATTGTTTGATTTCATTCTTTGTTGTTACCCAAAAAGGATTTTGTTAATTCATGTATACAAAAAAACAAAAAAAGAATCTTATGGTTTAGAGTGTATCTAGGAATAAGGTTTCGTAAATTGTACAAATGATAGATTTTGATAGATTTTGAAAGAAAAATCTTATATATCTTTTGATTAAAACAACCCATGAGGGGTCTTTTTACTTTTCTTAAAGTTGTATTGCCTTATCAAAGAATCAATATACACATCGTGAAACTTTGTGAAATGAATTGAAATAGGAAGACATAACTGCTTGGCAATCTAACTGTTAAACAGCGATTACACACCTATCCACCTTATTTACCCAACTAACTTATAAAACCTAGAAAAAAGAAATCGATACTCTCAGCTAAATTTAGAACCGCAAGCAGTAAGATGTTCCACTAGAGCTCACGAGCCTGCAACATTGATACTTTTTGGGATTATATTCCCTTGGGAGTGCACTAAGGGTTGGCTGGTAGTAATACATGCCTCTTTTTTTCAAGATACAACGATGCCCATATTGCAACCAGGGGCATAGTGGAGCGCACATTCAGAGTGCTCAAGTCACGCTTCCGTTCCCTTGACCGCTCTGGTGGGCAGCTACTCTATGCACCCCCAGTAGTGTGCAGGATCATTGTGGCAGCATGTGTCCTACACAATGTTGCAACACGGCGGGAGGTACCGGTGGACATGGTGGTGCCCCCACATCCCCAACCACAGGCACAGGTGCTGCCCATGGGAGTATGTGTGTATCCCTAGCTACTTAAAATTAACCAATCCTGTGTGACCAAAAGGAACATATGCAAGGTGTGTATCACACACCCCTGCAAAACAGTCCATCACAATCCCTGGTATGTCACCCAAACCCTCCCAAACCACATCACCCTTGTCTGCTACACCATGACATGGCATGCAATAGCAAAAGACAAACACATGACCAATAATATACAAAGAGACATGTCATAAATGAAAACTGGCATGAGACAATGATGCCTGACATAGATTCAGATGAAATGACTGACCAACAAGCTCCCACACATACAAAGTCAGACACAAATGCTTTCCAAAAGTCGTAGCATGAACACAACACTGATGCCCGTTCACATGGACATTGGACATGGCAAAATCCAAACTCCCGAACCATTGTGCTGTGTGTGTCTCCTGCAACACACTGCTCAGCACACAGCACTTTGAGCAGCCATTGTGTTGCAGATACACCTTGAGCATCACATGAAAAAAACTAATGAAATCTTCAACCAAATGACGGATGTATAGGGTTCCCAAATGGCAATAGATCATGTGCTGCATGGACACCGCAGGCCTGAAAATGCAATCTGTGTGCACATGTGGCCATGGAAGGGTGGATGTATGTGTGGTGGATCATTGTGCAACTGTGTGTGTCATTAGGGACATGCACTCAATATATGCATGTGAAATCAAGTGACCCTCAGTGTCCTGTACACATCACATGTGAACATTGGCCATGTGAACACCCTAGCATGTCAAACCACACCAATCCCCTGACACCTGAAAAGTAAAGACAACACAGGAACAGGCATTGAGCAGCACAACAAATCATGTCCATAGTACCCCACAATTACAATGTCAGAGTGCCCAAAACACTGTAGGCCAAGCCAACTGTCCAACAACAAAAGGCTCTCACTTACACATCACTGTGATCTTCTGAATAACTGTCTCTGGGGTATGTAGCCTTCTTCCTTCAAGTCTATCTGGCTACAGGATCACCCTACCCCTTGGGCTCCATGTTTCAGCTTGCGTGTAAATAGGGTCCAGCCCCCTCAGGGGCCACCTTGACTGGTAAAAATGCCAAATCTCAGAGAACTCTAAGTAGGCAAACCCACAAACCAGTGAAAAAGCCTGTAGGCACCAATAAACCCTGGAAGAGTCTCCAGTAGATGACTTGAGTTAGCAGGAAATTTCAAAGCACATGTACAAGCACAATGATAGAACAACCAAGGTAGCACAGTTGAACAATGGTCCAACAGGATGGGTACCATTCACGGTACATAACATACAATTATGATGCAACAACTGATGGGTACTGTCACAGCTCCGGTGTCCAGGCACACAAGTGGCACAAACCAACCTCCCCCTCCGTGGTCTGGGTGCCTGCAAGGTCAAACTAACACAGGCCTCTGAGACCCCGGCGGGGAAGGAGGGTCAGGGATATGTTGCATGGACAGGCATTGGTACTCAGGATAACCGGAAAGAGGCAAAATACAACTAATCACAAAAACACATACTCAATCAGAGAAAACATGTTCATCATGCACATTGTACCAAATCAGTCAAATGAAAGCCAAAGAGACACTTATCTCTGGGGTGAGTGCTGGCCTCCTGCCTGCGCACTCTCAGGTCCGGTAACAGGAGCACTTCAATGCTGCAAAGAGAGTGTGAGTTACTAATTTGAATGTGTGTTTACAACACACACAACCCCATCCATGACCCAAAGTAAGTGACATATACACAAACAAACTACCCTATCTGCTGCTATTTACCCATACGTTAGCTTGGCCCACCGATGGTACATACACTGTCAATGCAGTAATGCCGGCGCATGTGGCCGCGCAGGAAATGGAAGACCAATGGGTCAAGAATCAGACATGATACAATGGTCCCTGGATGAGCTGCTAGACGCGTATAGCAAGGTGCAACTTCAGTACAAGTTGCGTTCTGGCCGCCGCAGATTTAAGTAGGTAATGTACGTGGCAATTTGCACATGCAAATGACATGCACTCACCACAAGTCTGAGCCTCGCTGGTTGTCCCTGTGCGCTGTTTCAGTTTCTGGCCAGGAACGCTACTACCCTAATTACTCTGCTTCAATGGAGCAGGGGGTACTCGAGGATATGTTTGATGGCCCCTGCGTGTGCCTCTGACAACTAGTAAAGGCACTTGGCATTTGGCCCTCAACGCACGTCATCTGTACTGTGTGCTTCTCCAACAATGCCTGGCAAAGCTCCACAGCACTGGTGCCACTTAGCATCCATGTGTAGGTGGCCTGGTGGAAGGTAGTCTGCGGTGTGGGCCCTTGTGTTGCTCACCTTGCCAGGAGCTCCTGGAAACACGTCTGCTTCTGTCGGACGTCTGAGCACAAGCCCTGTGCATCTGCTTGCGCACATATCCACACGTCTGCACCACCGAACGTGCCCAGTTTTCTGTATTAGTCGTCCCTGTGTCTGCTGGCAAAGGTAGTCTGGAGGCTCATCTTCCTGCAGAAAGGGCATGAAATAAATCAGTAAGGCTTGACAGTTCCCTGTGTGTGTGTGTCTACATGCTGGTTGTCACTGGGCCAGGTTACAGAGCTACATCCAAACTCCTCCCACCATTAGTGTCACTTTGACAGGCCACGGTTGCAAGCTACTGTCTACGGCATGAAGTGCATCAAGCACATATACAGGCAAGAAAATAACATACATCACAATCCACATCAATTAATGGAGAAATCAATCACATACTCACCCAAATTCATTACAGACATGGGGTGGATGAAACGCAACCAATCCCCACTAGGGGTGTTAACACAAGTAGAACAGCAGCAGACAGACCACAGTAATTAAGGAAGTCCAAAGCCCTTGTGAAAAATTTTGTAACACCGAACCATCCTAGCGAGCCCATAGATAAGGGAAGCAGGAGTGGCCTATGTGAGTCAGGACCCCAAGCTGCAAACACATACACAAGACGAGCTTGAAGGGCCCAGCTGGAACAGACAGTGGATGCTTTCAAAAGCCACAAAGCACCACCCCGTCACATGAATGCACAATAGACAAACAATATTAAACTATATTAACCTAATTAAACTAACAATGAACAACCTACATAACCTAATTAAAATAACTATCTATAAGTTAATATTAACTAACTAAACTAAAAGTAAAAATCAAAAATGGCCACATACGACCCGCGGGGGAAGGCACTCAGGAGGGGGAGCTGCAGGGTGCACCTCAACACCGACATGCGATGATGTTGAGACAAAAAAAAAAAACTCCATGGGCTCAACGCCTGCACACCACGACCTGCGTGGAAGATAATTTGTCGTCCGAGTCTGCCTCATCCTGTAAAGGATGACGTGGCACAGGAGCCTGACCACGCCTAGGCGCAGCTTGCTCCTTATCAGCAGCAAGTCTGCCGGAGGGGTGAGCTTGGTTCTGTGCGGCAATGACATGCAGGTCCGCATGCAGAACCTCCCGTGATATACATGCTTCCTCTTGCAAGGTAAGGAGTTCTTCCTGCATGGTCTGGCTGGACAACCGATGCACCTCCCGGCAAGCAAGTAGCTCAGCCGAGATGGTACGCTCAAGCTGCTCAAACCTCTCCTCTGACTGCACCCTCTGGGATGCCAAGAGACCCAAGGACTGTGCGTCCTCGTTGGGTTGGCAACACACGCGGCTGCACGACTACATGCCCCGTCTATGTGATGCCCCAGGCACATCAGCGACTGGTGTGGAGGGTGACCCTGCGTCCCGATCCACCACAGGTGGAGGTCCCACCACTGTCCGGCCCCTCAGTGCAGGTGTCGCGGACAGAGAAGTGTCCACATCAGAATCACTCACCCCTGGCGTATGCACCTGATGCACATCCAACTCAACATGGCTGTCAGAGTGGTCATCTGGGCTGGACTCAAAGCCTGCCAAAGACATGATGGACTGAAGCACATGTGGGTTCTCGTGGTCTACCACCCCCCGGCCCCCACTTGTGCCGGGTTGTGGTTGAAGCACATGACACACATACACATAGACATCACACAGACAGCCAACAAATGAAGCAGATATGTCACACACAAAACAGAACCTGCCATGCATGCCTGTTCAATTTGACATTGCATCAGTGAGTAGGCATGTAGAACGGTGTTACACGGCTCAGAAGCGGGTTGATGCAGTGCAGAACATGTGTACATTACTCACTATCTACATGAACACGTACTTCATGATGTGTATCAAAAATCGTGAAGCCAGTGGAAGGGCTAGTTCAGGCATCACGTGCAATGTGCATGCAATGGGTTGCATGGCTACAAGCAAAGCCCCCCCCCCCCTCCTCCTTCAGTGAAAATGCAGGGATGCCTTGCTTGGTAGCAAAAGGCTGAACAGAGACCTGTGTATTGGCAGACAGTGTTGACTAGCATCAATAGCATCATCTGAGTCAACTGACAACACAGCAGATGATGATGGGACAGTAAGCAGGACACATGACGAACCCTCAGTAGTACACCCAAGTTTGCAAAAGCCACTACACCAGTTGGACAGAGTCAGTGGGCCTGAAACTGGGGGAGGACTGTGCCCCACACAGACTGTGACACCCTAAACATGTGTGTGATGCAGGACAGGGCCAGAGTGGGCATGGGATGGCTGTAGAAATCCCATGAAATGTTGCTCATACAAGACACGTACTACAATGATCATCCAGGCAAGGACACATAGGGGCATGCAGGGAATGCACATGGAGCATGAATGGGCACTCATGTCCCTGCGGAGCATCTGCCATCTGCACAGTCCAAGTGATACACCCTGCATGAAGCGCAGAGGATGTACCCCATTGCATGTGTCTGGCAGGTTGGCTGGTGGACGTTAGCATGTACACAGGAGGCTTGAAAAGGCCATTGCAGTACGCCAAAATTATGCACAACAGTGCAATGGTGTAATTGGGGTGCAGGGGGGGTGGAGGGGCAAGGGGGCATGCCTATGTGGAGTACCCGCATGCAGGCAGAGGACACATGCACGTCAGTCATGCAATGACATAGTCCTAGTACTGAGAGGAAAACCACCCCTGCCTACATGCAGAAGGGCCAGAGAGCAGGAACATGGACCGGAGGGGCATCTGGGTGACTAACATGTGAGTATGGAGCAAGTATGGTGATGAGGAAAGTCCCCATCTGCTCTACATGTCCACCATCCTGCACAGCAAGCACGCATCAGTGAAGCATTGGATGACTAGAACATGAAAACCATGTAAACATAGCATGTAGTGGCAGTCAAGCACAACACATCACACAGGCAAAACACACATGGGCTGGACATACACGCAACAACACTCACTGGACTGGGCATCGAAGTCCTGCATCTCTCCCACTCCTTCGACCAATTCTTGTGGTATGAACTCTGCAATGAGTGCCTCGTGTGGAGTGAGGTGATCCTCCTCAGGTGGTGGCCCACCGCCAGTCACCAGAGTCATGCTGTAATTAGAGGCACACTTGGCCTTAGCGCTGTGTTTGAGGTCATTCCAACGCTTCTTGCACTCGGCAGCTGTGCGCACCTCATCGCCAAATGCACTCATATTATCCGTGACATGCTTCCAGTGGGTATTCCGATGGGCATCTGTAGTTTGACAAATCGGCCCCACTAGCATGTCACGTCTGTGGGCCTGCACGTAGTCCACAAGGGAGTCCAGTTCCTGGTTGCAGAAAGGCTTCTTTCTTGACGTGCAGGAGGCCGTGGCTGTGTCTGGGGTCCCAGCCTGTGCTGCAGATGCAACCTTCCTCCTCTTGTATGGTGGCGCGGACCCTGGCTGGCGAATGCCTCCCTGATCAGTATGGCCAGTGGGACCGGTGGATTGAACCAAGGGAGTGGCAGGTTGAAGGACGACCGAAGGCCTGACTTGCATCAGTGGCTGCTGGGTGCCCTGGAATGGACCCTGCGCAGCAACATCCGCTGTGCCAGGGTCATTGACTGTGACTGTCCTGGTTGGTAGACTCACAACCGGGGTGTTGTTGGCTGCATCTGCCGCTGCACTTGCCAACACCTGGCTGGTCGGGGCAGCAGATGACATTGCTGCCCAAGCACACGTGTCTCTGTCAGGGCAGCCCTGCATGCACCTACAGTGTTCCTCCTGACCTGCTGGAAATCTTCCTGTGACTCTTCAAGTGCCAACGCAGCCTGTGCTGGCAGACCCTGAGCCTGGGTGGTGGTGTCCACAGCTGCACCCGCAGCTACCACTACCCTTGGGCCCGTGGCAGTCGATGAAACGGACTGCCGGGTCACACGGGCGCCAGTGCCAGATGCAAGAACTGCATCTACCGGAGCCGCAGAAGGTGGTGGCATGACTGCACCAACACGTGGCTCAACATCGCCCCGAGCTGCCACACCCCTGCCTCTTCCCCCTCTGCAGCCACCCTGGACACCCTGGAGTCCCCCTACTCCCTGGTCACCCCGGCCACATCCCTGACCACGCCCGCTACGAGGAGTACACCCAGCTGAGGCGCCCCTCAACTTTGGTGGCCTCCCAACCATGGTATAGATGGAGTAGTGCCGGCACAGATGGAGAAGTGCCAATGGGAGGTGTACACCACAGTTGTCCTGGGCAATTGGGGTGAAGGGAGTGGGATACAAGATGTTATAAGCACCCCTGCACCTACAAGGCTGTATGTGACCCTGGTGATGAAGTGATGGGTCACGCAATGCTCAGGCACCCCAAAACTGCAGTAAAACCGTGCACGCACCCCGGTAGCCCACGTGTGTGGAATTAACCTCCCGCAGTACGCGGTGGCACCCAGGGACACGAAAAACACATACGCGTGGGACACGCAGGATACTATGACCTCGAAAATGGATACGCGATACACAGGGGCACCCGCAGTGGGAAAAATAGCGTGCGCGACTCACCGTCAGACAAGCATGATAATGAAAAACACGCATAGCCAATACCCCCGCCAAAAGAAGAGATATGTCCTTGATAGCTGTGAAGTAGGGATGGTGCGCGAAACAACAAGAAGTAGCAACACACACGTCAGTCTCCACGAAAGGCACGTACAGCGAACTGCCGGGAGCCGCTGACCTTTAACCCGTGCTGAGGGAAACGCCCATGCGCATCACGTCGCTTATGCACGTAGACCCTTTCCTCGGATTACATGCATTTACACGCAGACGTGCAGTTTTGTCACGTGCTGAATCACTATGCCCACGTCACGAGGGAAACGCCCACGCACGTAACGTCACAGACGCGCTTATGCGCTAAGGGCCTTTCCTCAGATTTCACGCTGACGTGCAATTTTTTCACGTGCCAAATCACTCCATATAAAGCTGGCCACGCAACAAAACACGGAAGACCACGCTCCTGCCCAGAAGGCCATTTTCCTGCCCACCAGAGCCCCAAGCACGCTCCCACCTGCCATCTGCTGCTGCCTGCCGGCCTTCTGCCCATGTGCCCTGCTATTTCTTGCTTGCACGTCAGCCATCAGCAGGGGTGCAGTTGCTGTGACCACCCCTGCTGGAACTGAAGACTCCCAACTGGGATACCATCGCTCCACAGCCCAGCCCCAGGACCCAGTTGCCCACCACACCTGCTTTTGGGGTTGCCATGTCAGACACAACACCATCTAGCAACACAGGCAACCCACAGCCAGAGAGGCAGAGGGCCACCAGCTTCAGTGCCAGTGAAGTTGGTGTCCTGGTGGAGCAAGTCCTGGGGCAGTATGAGGCCCTCTTTCAAAGTTTGCGCGCGGACAATGAAGGACTGAAGAGGATCTGGATAGACATCGTGACTGCCATCAATGAGGAGGGGGTGGCAGTCCGCGAGATCAAACATGTCCGGAAGCGCTGGGAGGACTTCAGGTCAGGACCCTCAACAAGGCCCGGCACCTCTTGAAGGGAGCGGATGCCAAGGGGTGCTGGGTCCACCTGACCGACAACCAAATGAGGGTCCTGGAACGCATACGCCCAGCACTCCACGTCCAGGTCCTTGAGAGGCAGACCGATCTGGAGTCGAGAGGTAAGTGTACATGCATTCTGATTGGACGCTGTGCATGTTGTGGTGTGCCAGGAGTGTGCAGGTTGCACATATGTCTTTGTAGGGACATGTATGGATGCGTATGTACAGGGACGTGAACCTGCCACATGTGATTCCTCTCAAGTGTGAGACACATTGATGGTGTATGTGTTGGTAAGCCTGCTGTGCAAATGTATGCGTGGGTGCACACATGTTATAAATTATGTGTATGTACTGTGGCATGGTTGTGGTGTCACACATGAATGCTGGTTCATGCTGCATGTATCTGCACTATGCACATGTTCATGTGGGTGTATTTGACAAGTGTGCAACTGTGATGCAACATGGATGCATGTGACACTGATATGTAGAAGGCTGAATGCGAGATGTGACATGGATGGTGATCTCATCACTGCGACAGTTGGTGGAGATGTACACATGCATGTAAGTCTAGTGGCGTGTGTGCATGTGTTGTGCACTCCCTGTGTTTCATGTGACGTCAGGCTCACCTTCGGCTGCTCGTGCTGTTGTTTGTGTATGGATGGTGCTGCCTGGTGCAATATTCCTGTTGATTTGCTCATGTGTGTGAGTTGAAATGACATGTGTGTTGGGGAGTGTGATGCCATGTCTGTAGTTTTACACTACCACTCATGTACAACTGTCATGTGTGTATCAGTCCATTGTACAGTGCCCTGATGCCTGTGTTCTATTTCTCCCTGTCTGCAGCGTCAACTGATGAAGAGGGTGGAGAGGGTGCTGTGGAGCAAAGCAGCAGGGATCGCACCACCAGCCGGAGACGCAAGGTCCGGCTCCCCTCCCACGTTGTCATCTCGTCGGGGAGTGAGGAGTCTGGTGCCGCATCCCAGGCCGCAGCTGCCGAGGGTAGGTCCAAGAGGCGGAGGTCGGAGGTGGACTCCTCAGCAGCAGAAGGGGCAGCTGAGACCCCACAGGGTCCGACGGAGGAAGATGGCACAGAGTTATCCAGGTTGGTGGAGGGTTTGGTGGAGGAGGAGGCCGTGGAAGGGACACACACTGGGTCTGGAGGTGGGGATTCCACTGGTGCTAGTGGTGCAGCGCAGGGGCAGGGACAGGAGGCAGCACAGGCTGCCGCAGAGGTGCCTGTGTGTAATCCTGTCCCGATCCTGTGACTGCATCATCCTGCACCAGCAGGGATGCCTACGTCCAGACCCGTTTTCAGGGAGGGGATGAGTGCACAATAACTAGCCTTCCTCTCCCTGCGGACGTGGCAATCCAGGACCGGGTTGAGCTTGTCCTGGCTGGGATGACACGTCAACGGGGCATGCGGGGTGACCTGCAGTGTTTTCGTGAAGACACTGCATGTCATCTCAGAATCCTCTTTGACCACGTTGACCTACTGGGATGGGTCACCAGGGCTGGATTCCTCCATATGCTGGACCTTCTTCTGACCCCCTCCTCACCTGAACCCCCTATGCACCAGTCGTCCTCCATGCCATCTTCCCACCCATATATCACCTGGGTACCATGTGGAGCTGCCTTTGACCCAGCGGCCAGGCTGGTGGAGGACACATCCCTGACACAGTCGGGAGTCGGACGTCCAGCAGGGGTGGCCACCACAACAACTGCACCCCAGCCGGAGGAGGACTTGCAGGCAGCAAGAGCCAGGGCACAGACACAGCAGCAGCAACAAGGTGGGAGCGATGATGGCTCGGGGCCATCAACACCCAAGGGGCAGGCATCGGCCACAGGGCAGGAGGACCCAGGATTGGGAGTGTCTTCCATGTGGCAGCGGTTGGGCCAGGCCATAGATGCGGAGCGGCGGCGGGCGGAAGAGGCACGGTTCACAATGGTCAGGGCGGAGAACTCCATGCGGAGGGCTCTGAGGCGAACCGAGTGCCTCGAGGCAATTCGCAGGGAGTTAGAGTTGAACATGGCATCGTCCCTGCGAACCCTCGGGGCCATGGAAGAGGACCGCCTCCAGGACATAGAGCAGGAGTTCGATGATGCCCTGGCCTGGGAAATCGGAAAGTGAGCCGTCGGCTAGCCTGCCGCCATGGTATATAGTTTTTAGTGTTAGGTTTCATTTTTGTTTTGCTTTATTTTGGGGTGATTGGACTATGCCCCACACTTTTGTATATAGTTATTTCTTAGGTAGTTTGTTTGATGGGTTTCATTTCTTTCATTGGGCTCATGGACCCTTTGAACATTCATTGCACATAGTTGAACATTGGATTTGTGAGAACATATTTTTTTTTTATTCACCATGGATCAATGTATTTTACATTTTACGTTTCCTTTGGATTTGCTTTGGTGGACGGAGAGTTTGGACGAATATTCTTTTGGATTTCTTTGGATTGATTCTACATGTCATTTTTGTATGTTATGGACATGCATTTCATTTCATGTTTGACATTTTTATGCTTTCTTTTTATTACATTCTTTGTTCATAATACATTTTCATATTTTACTTCCATGTGTGGTATTCGCTCATTGGGTTCATGCATGTCAAAATGTGGGTTTACACAATCAATGGCACCCAGTGTGTGTGTGCGTGTGAGAAGGACATGTGTTGATGTACATAGTTGACTTTTGGTTTGTGTCATGAGATAGGCATGTCAGTGTGGGGTGGATTGGGAAACTCATTGCATCTCAAGACTGGGGTGGCCTGCTGTGGGATTTTGGTGGACATGAGGGCCATGATTGTGCATCTTTATGACGTGTTGGGGGGGACATGAGTCGGGGCCTGCTGGCAGGTGCCTGTCACTGCTGGGGGGGTTGCAGGGGAACATGAGTTGGGGCCTGCTGGCAGGTGCCATCACTGCTGGGTGGGGGGGTGCAGGAGGACATGAGTCGGGGCCTGCTGGCAGGTGCTTGTCACTGCTGGGGGGGTGCAGGAGGACATGAGTTGGGGCCTGCTGGCAGGTGCCCGTCACTGCTGGGTGGGGGGTGCAGGGAGACATGAGTCGGGGCCTGCTGGCAGGTGCCTGTCACTGCTGGGGGGGAGCATGGGGACATGAGTCGGGGCCTGCTGGCAGGTGCCTGTCACTGCTGGGTTGGGGGGTGCAGGGGGACATGAGTTGGGGCCTGCTGGCAGGTGCCTGTCACTGCTGGGTGGGGGGGTGCAGGGGGACATGAGTTGGTGCTCACTTATGCATGGTGACATGTGGGCTGGCTGGGGGGCATGGCCAGGGTGGATAGGCTGCCTGCGGGGCGTGGCCAGGGGTGCAGGGTAGTCCCCTGTGGTGTGGGCTGCCTGCAGGCCCTGGGGAGGGTGGTGAGGGCTCACCTGGGAGGACACACACTGCCAATTCCCATTGGGTCACCCCAGTAATACACATACCCCGCTCGTCCAAGGCCTATCGCGTGTGTGACTCTCCGCGAACCCAGTCATACACGTACCCCGCTCGCACAGGGCCTATCGTGTGTGAAACACCCCACGAACCCCTTTAATACACATACCCCGCTCGCACAGGGCCTATCATGTGTGTGACTCCCCGCGAACCCCAGTCATACATGTACCCCGCTCGCTGTTAGGAAAGATTTCATAATTGTATGTAATTTTCCCTCCATGTGGCAACCCACAAACTTTTTGCTGTTGTTTTGCACCCTGATCTAGACTTTGCCAGAGAAGCGCAGCTTTCCGCCGCACTCCTCTGGGCTTTCGCTCAATTCTTATGGGGAAACTGACATGCCCTTAAGACAGTCAGTACTGGGAGACTTTGTTTCCCTTAGTCCTCTGGACTTATTATGATCTGTGCAAGTGTGTCACGGACGGGACTGGTGGCAGCTATCGTTTCTCTTGTGTTTTGAACCCTTTTTTGCCATGTTATCCGCACTTACCGCATTTGGCACAAATGAGTGGTCTGGCTCCAAAATGGCCATGCCACGAGGTTCTTTGTCCTGTCCACTGACCGTCTTGCCCCTTCACCTTCCCCCAGGTCGAGCCGACACGGGGCAGTCCTTATTTGGTCATGCACTTTCCCGCGAAACACAACGCTTTCGCGGACTTCTGCATGCCTTGTTTGTGCCTCCAGGATGTGGGCTGGGATGTCTGTTCCCAATACACATCCTGGGTGCCAGTGAGTCTGGAGTGTCCTGAATGCCTGGGACTAGCGTGGTCTGTGATAGGTCCACGTATGGTGTGAGTGTTTGTGAGCAGATCTCCCATTGGGCCCTCTCTGTTTTGGCACAAAGGGAACTTTGGATAAGAGGAGGCTGAAACCACCACTACCATGTCGATCTCCTGAGTTCACACCTAAGAAGGGATAAGGAGCCAAGTATCCTGCAGCAAGAAGCTGAGTCGAGGAACCGCTGGTAACCCGCTGAAGGTTTGGCACCCTGAACTGCTGTCGTCCTGCGAGACCCCTCTGCATCTGATCGTCCTAGAAGGTCTGCGAAGGTGCTTCGACCCATTGGAATAGTGGGATCAACTATTCCCGGCACCTTCATCCAACCCTGCAAGTAAGCCTCTTCGGAAGTGTCCCTGGGCCAACCAGTGGGCTGACCAGCTTACGCAGAATGCTTTGCTCTGTCACCGCTGCCGTTTCGGGGAAGCCCTCGAAACTTGGTCTACTGCTTGCTCTGCGTCCACGGCACCCTCACACCAAATTCGTACACTTGGCATACCCAGGTCTGAAGTGAGACGAGTGCGCCCGGACCAGAGTAAACGTGGTTGCCGTGTTGCCCTGCTGTGGTAACAACCTGTGCATGTCCGCTGCATTTGGGACACCCTCTACCCTGCATCCTGCTACGTAGAATTTACAAGGTGTCGAGACGTCCTGATCATTGCAGCTGAACCTGCCAGCAACGTGAACGTAACTGGAGAAGCCTGGGTCTACCTGTGTCGGGGACCGATGAGTAGTCCATACCCCAACCGGTGGCCCCTCGCGCAGGAGCCGTTTTTCTTTTCTACCGCTGTTGCGAAATAGCGACTCTATCCCACACTCTCACCTTGCCTCTGCCCACCAATGGAGGCCTGGCTTGAGTAGTGGGGACTTGTTCTGCATCGCTTCATTCACCTTTCTGAACTGCCTGATATCGTTGAAGAGGCCCTCCTTTGTCCATTGGCTCCAGCGCATGCAGGTACATTTGAGCACAAGGCTCCTCTCTTCGTAGGGCTCGGACTTCCTCCTAGTTAGGTGTATTTCGGATGTCGAACTGGGTCTAATGATTACTTACACTGCCTGTTTTCCTCCCCATCTAGGTGGTCTACATATTACGTGCTCCTAACTCCTTAGACCCCGCGGTCTTGTATATATATTGTATTGATTGTGATGTGTTGGTTTACTTTAGTATTATTGTGATTCTTTGCTATGGTCGATGTTACAAAGGCCTTGTAATAAATCTGTCCATATTTTTAATATAACACCTGTCTGGAGTAATTTGAAAGTGTCCTTGCTTTGTGTGCTCATTGAGGTCTTTCCGTCACCCTCACCCCTCTTGAGACTTAGTCTTGACCGCTGCCATCGCTACCCTGATTGGTCTGGCTTGTCCAGAGGTTACCCTGTTCCAAGAAACTAGGCTGGCCTTCTGAACGTCTGCCCTTCCAGGTCAGAGTTAATCCATCTTAACAAATTGGTGTACAGCGGTGGGATACGACAGAAGGTATCCAGTGTTTCACACGAGCAAAGGCATTTTAAGTTATTTCTAACAGGACACGTAGTGAATTGTCGTAGTATAACTGTTTAAAGGCCATAGTCCTATCTAACAGTATGGGAACAAGTACCTTGTTAACTTTAAATGGTTCTAAATCCTAAACATTGAAAAAGATGTGTGCTGAGAGAGGTGTCTCCTCTCAAGGCACCAAAATGGAAATGATCCAAAGAATCATGGCGTGGCAAGAAGCTCAGTTTAGCTCTATAGCTTCAGAGGACAGTGCAGAAGGAGGTGGGGCTGCTCTCACTGGTAGAACTGACAGTTCTGCCGCTGCACTGGTCCACAGCGACCATGAGGACAGGGAGGATGAAATGTCCAATGTTTCCTCTGCCAGTGCTGATGGGGAGGCCATACTTGAATTCAAGAAGCAAGAGCTACTGTTTAGGCAGAAGGAGCTTGATTTCAATATGGCCAAACTAAAAATCGAACAGGCAGAAAAACAGAAAGACAGGGATTACCAGTTGGAACTGGCCAAGCTTCAAGTTGCCAATGGATCCAAGGGTCCTGGACATGGGTCTGGGGCCGCCTCTAATCCAAGGTTTCCAAAAGATCTGCTCAGTGTATATGAAGAAAAGAATGACATTATGGACTGGCTGAATACATTTGAGTATGCATGTGAAGTTCAACAAGTTGACAATGCTGATAAAATTTCCTGGTTACTTAGCAGACTGCCCCATTATGGCTGCAGTGCCATTATGGAAGTGTCGAAGGCTGAGAGAGCAGATTTTGCAATGTTGAAGCAGACTCTCCTTTTAAAGTTTGGAAAGACTCCTGCCCAATACTTAAAAAGATTCAGAGAGTATAAGAAAAAATAAGGTGGTACTGAGTATCTTATGTAACTGAATCCTTAAAAATCATGAATGGCTGGGTCGAAGGTTATAAAGTTTCTACGTATGAAGGTATGATAAGTCTTGTCATGCTGGAACATATTTTTGCATCTTCTTCCCCTGAGCTTAAGCAGCATTTGGCAGATTCAAAGGAGATAGATCCTAAGAAGCTTGCCATTGCAGCAGATTTATGGGTGTCACATCGAGTGTCCCATAAGGACAAGACTCATCCTGGTAAGCAGGAGGAAGGGAAAAAGTCCAAAGATAAGGAGGCTGGGGAAACTGTTAAATCTTCTTCCCAAAAGGGCCACAAAAAGAAAAATAAGGGTAAGACACAAGAGAATTTACAGGGTAGTGGAGGTCAGCCTCCAAAACAGAACTCTGGTTATAATAAGCCTCCCTATGTAAACAGACCCAATGGATCTTGTTTTGCTTGTGGGGCAACTGACCACGTGAAGGGGGATCCCATATGTAAGGTCAAAACCTTGGGGGCCCACTCTGCTAATCTGGCCTTCTCCTACGAGGAAGAAGAGATTTCTGGAGCATCCTTATCCTCAGACTCCTTCCCCAGTGGGATAGAAGCTGAGGTAGTTTTAGTTTCCCTGGGTTCCTGGGAGCCGAAAGTCGCAGAGGCTTATGCTAGGATTCCAGATAACACCAAGCACTACTTTAAAGACAGTGTGCTGATCAATGGAGTAGATACTCCAGCTCTTAGGGATACTGGGTGCAGTCGAAGGTAGTGGATTCTATCTTGGTAGACTCAGAGGAAGTTGCCAGAGCTACTCTGATGCCCACTAAGTTGGCTGACGGCCCACCTCTCATGTTCCCAGTAATACCTCTAAATCTTACTATCAGTGGTACAGCAGTCAGGATTCCAGTGAGCATTCAGAGGAGTGTCCCAGGAAAGGTCTTGTTGGGCAATGATCTCAGAGCTTTAGGGCTTGTGGGAGATACTGCTGACAGACCCTTCACAAGGTCTCAAATGAGGGCAGCATTGACCAAGACCAATGCCCTGCCCCAGCCAAAGGGGAAACCTAAGGCTAACGGAGTCAAGAAACCAAAAAGAGGGAAAGAAAATATTCCCCCTAACTCGCCTACCACTGCGGTGGAGGTAGTTGGTCAATCACCCAGACCTGATGAGGAGGTGGTGATGCCTGAAGTGTTTGACCCCAATGACCATCCTGAACTAAACGATTTGTTAGTAGAAGGTGGTCCTGACAGGGAGGAATTCAGTAAAGGCCAACGTGAGTACCCATCTCTGGAAGGCCTAAGGAGACAGGCCTGCTCCCAGCTTGAGGGTGAGCCTCCTGGGAAGCATCAGATTTATTGGGAAGGTGGACTCCTGTATAGTGAGCCCACAGAGTCTACAAAAGGAGACCATAAGAGGTTGGTGGTTCCCCTTGCTGTAAAACCCTTCCTCCTGCAGCTGGTGCATGAAGTGCCCATTGCTGGTCAACTTGGTATTAAGAGGACCAAGCAAAGGTTATCCATGCACTTCTACTGGCCCAAGATGGGGGTGCAAGTAGAAAGTCACTGCAGGAGTTGTGCCTCCTGCCAGTTATCTGGTAAGAGTGGTTCAACAATCCAGGCTCCATTGGTACCACTCCCAGTTGTGGGCGTACCATTCGAGAGGGTAGGGATCGACATTGTTGGTCCCCTTGCCCCCAAACATGCTCAGGCAATCGATTTATCCTGGTATTGGTCGACCATGCCACCAGATATCCTGAGGCCATCCCATTGAAGACTGTGACTGCCAAGTCAGTCGCAAAAGCTTTACTCGCCATTTTTTCTAGGGTTGGCTTCCCTAAAGAAGTTGTGTCTAACAGAGGGAGCAACTTTATGTCAAAGTATATGCAGGCTATGTGGAAAGAATGTGGGGTAACCTACAAGTTCTCCTCCGCATACCACCCCCAGACCAATGGTCTGGTGGAACGGTTTAACAGAATGTTAAAAAGTATGATTGGGGCTCTGGAAGAACCTCAGAGAAGAAAATGGGATCTTCTTTTACCATGCTTACTGTTTGCCTACCGAGAGGTACCACAGGAGGGTGTTGGCTTCAGCCCCTTCGAACTTCTGTTTGGTGTTTGGTCACCCTGTGCGGGGACCTTTAGCCATAGTCAAGGAGGGATGGGAGATACCCACTCCCCCTATTACTACCAACGTAGTAGACTATGGGGGTCATTCCAAGGTTGGAGGTAAGTATTGGTTTTTACCGGCATGGCGGAAAGAGCGAGTCCGATCTGGTACCACGCCGCTATTTACAGGCTATTCCGACCTCGCGGGCACGAGCTTTCTGCCATGCCGGTAAATCCCCTAGCGGCATACGACCAAAGGGCCCGTTAAACCCCTTACCAGCATGAAGCGAGACGTTCTTAACAACACCGCCATCGAAGCTTCGCCGTCCATAATTAGCGGTGACCGTAATTTACGGATAACGTAAATTACGGTCACCGCTAATTAACGGATACGGAAATTACGTCATCGCACAGGAACGGGAAGGAGCGCGGTGGCCATCTTTAAAAACACAATCCATTGCCATCCTCTCCAGGCAGCACCCTTGGGACGAACCTGAACCTCGGAAAAGGCCTACACAACCGCCAGCTATGCCCAAAGCACCGAAGAAGTCAGCGGACCGCCTCCGCAAGCAGCGCTTCAGCCCCGAGGAGCTGCAGGCCATGCTGGGCCACCTGGAGGAGCACGCAGACGTAGTGTTCAGCAGCGACATGCGCAGAGAGGCAGTGGTCCGGAAAAAAAACATATGGGCAGAACTTGCCCAAAGGGTGAGTGCAGTAGGCACCACCCCCCGCACCTCCAGGGACTGCCGAAACCGGTGGGACGACTTGCGGTTGAGGGTGCGGAGCATCCTCGCAGCCAACCGCAGCCAGGCACTGCAGACTGGAGGTGGACCAAGTTCACCAATGAAACTAGCGCCATGGGAGGAGACATGCGCTGCATTGATTGGCACAGAATCAATCGAGGGCGCCGGTGAAATGGAGTGTGGGGCTCCGTCGTCTGCTGATGGAGGTGAGTGTCCAAAGTCAACACCGCCAATGGCAAATACATGCTGAATACAATTCCAAGCCCCGTCCAATGCACCTTGTCATACTGCCCTCCACCCATTCTGATAATGGCAAGACAACTGCCACCAAGGGACAAGTACTACCAAATAATGCCCGCCAACCACAGTGCAGTAACTAGCACATCCCAATAAGCACACTGTGCAGCAGGCTTGGCAGTGTGCGAGTCAGACTGCACATGACCAGGCCAGAATTAGTGACTCCCACACCTGCGTACATATCCGACACATCCGTAGAAACCAGTGATGTAGTAACGGCCAAAATGCCACCAATCCAAAATGACTGAAATGTGAATGCTGCCATTAATGACATTAGCGTCTCACACAACCACTCATGTTGTACCTTTGTTCTAGACCCACATGGAAAGAAGGCATGAGCATGAGGGCGATGAGCCTGAGAGAAGCTGTCCCACCACATCCAGTGCCAAAGGCAGGGACCACCGCGTACCGGCCAGGAAGGACAAAACCACCACAGCTCCTCCAAGGCCCATTGAGGTTGCACCACCCCCATCCCTCACTGCATCAGCACCTGCAACAATCACCACACCAAGGTCAGAGGAGTCCAGCATCTCTGGGGAGGTGGCAGCCACGGCCCCTCTGCAAATCGTGGACAGCCCCTTGTCCATCTGTGGGGCGTCAGAGGAGGACTCCTACCCCACTGTATACACCCCAGAGCCCTGCAATGTCCCCCAGGTGTCGTGCAGTGACTCTGGGGATGGTGACACACCAGTCTCAAGTGCATGTGGCGATGCACCGGGAGATGCAGATCCCGTGCCCAGTACCCCATACGAGGCCCTGTCAGGGCATGTCGACCCAATCCCCTGCAGGGATGATATGCCATCCCAGGAAGCACTACGTGCAGGACAGCTCACTACCCTCATCACTGACTTCAATGAGGACAACCGCCAGGGCAGGTTGGAGTTACTCGAGGAGCTCAGGCAAATGCGTCAGGCGTTCACAGAAAGCACCAACCGTGTGTGTGAGGCACTTGGACACATTGCAGACGCCCTTGTGGCAGCACGTCCCATTCATGCGATTCAGCAGGAGGATGCGATTCAGCAGGAGGACACCCCCTCAACCAGTCCCCCCACCCCGGCAAGCCCAGCGCGCAAGCCCAGCGCGCCGCTTGCTGCGTTCTCAGTGGCGCAGGAACATGCGGGCACCGGGAGCATGGATCACTAGACAATGCTGCCACATGTGGCCTCAATGTGCCACATGGGACTACTGTTGCGGAGTTGGGGGGGAGGGGGGTGAGGGTGTGTATGGGAGTTGGGGGGAAGGGGGTGAGGGTGTGTATGGGAGTTGGGGGGAGGGGGGTGAGGGTGTGTATGGGAGTTGGGGGCAGGGGGGTGAGGGTGTTTATGGGAGTTGGGGGGAGGGGGGTGAGGGTGTGTATGGGAGTTGGGGGGAGGGGGGTGAGGGTGAAGTTTTGTTGTTCACGTGTGAACCTACTAATACAATACACCGGTTGTGCATAAAAAATATCAGAGTGGACATTGATCAATGTGCATGTGTCTTTTAATGACTCACAGTGCATGGTGTACATGTATCCCCACAACCAGTGCCCGATGCCCTGTCATCCTGACACCCTCAGCTGACTTGAGTGTCAGAAATATTGTCCAATCAATGATTGCCACACGGCACATCCCTCCTGTGCATCTGCACTGTGATGCTGTCCTGCCAATTCTTCATCCACCCCCTCATCATCATCTGGTGGTAGCAGTCCCAGGTCAGGGGGCAGTGGCACGTTCCGACGGATGCACATATTGTGCAGCTTTACACATGCCATGGTGATCCTGGCCACCTTCTCGTGGCTGTTGATGAGTGCTCCACCCAAACGGCTGTGGCAACAAAATGGTGCCTTCAACAGGCCAAATGTCTGCTCTATGGCCACCCGTGTACGGGTATGGGCCCGATTGTAGTCCTCCTCATGCCTGTTCTGTGGGTTGCGAATAGGGGCCATGAGCCACGGCATTGAAGGGTAGCCACCATCACCTGCATGGAAGGGGAATGAAGGTAAGTGTTTGTACATTGATGGTGGCGAACTGTAGCAGTCTTGCATGGCAGCTGGTGATTCCTGGCCATACACACATGTCCCTGGTTGCATCAACCCCATTACTGGCCCGGCTATGTGTCCTGTGCCATGGAATGATGGAGGGATAGCTTCTTCAAGATGGCTTATGGTGTGCACTCACATCTTGTTGCACGTGCACCGTATATGCGTGCAGCAGTGTTGGCCTGAATTCGTTGATGTGTTGGGTTCTGTGAGATTTGGTGGCAGGGGGTGTTGACTGTAGTCAGTAGCATTTTTGTCTGACTGCACTGATCAGTACCATGTTGACTTGCACCACTACTATGGGTGTGCGGAACCAGTGACATGCTGCTGTATCCCTGTTGGGCTCACATCTATGCACTCCCAGGGATGTCTGTCTTGTGTGGTGGGATGCAGGAGGCTGCGAGATAGTGCACATGCAGTGCATGGTGAAGGATGCCCTTACGGTGTGTGAGGTCCGCCGATGAGTGGTGCTTGTGTTGTGGTATTGGGCCAGGTTACCTGTCGGACGAGTAGTGTTGTATTTTCTACATTCTAGCATCGCTGTGAGGTTAGGCAGTCATGTGCCATATCGATTGCCTTGGGGCACTGTGTTCTGTGGGGTGCACATCGTGCATCAGCGTCAACATTCCCACACAGGTGTAGTATGCACCCCCCCTTTCCCACCAAGTTGGGGTATGCATCCACCCTACTCATGGCCCCAATGCGCTGCCATGGCCCAATCAGGTGACTCACCAAGCAGCCAGGCACGTTGTCCAGCATGTTGCTCCATATAGCGTGGTAGCGTGGAGTTCCGCAGGACCAGGGGGTCATGTGTTGATCGGGGGTATCGGGCACAGCAATGTGTGATGGCTTTACTGGCCTTTCATACCATCTGGACGTCAATGGAGTGGTATTGCTTGCGGTTGCGATACGCCACCTCCATTGCATGTGGAAAGAACAATTCCACGTGGGTGCAGTCGAGGGCACCTATGCAATTTGGCATGCCTGCCAGTGCATGGTAGGCAACCTATATATCCAATATCTCCTGGGGTGTCCGGGGTAGGGATATGTAGTCCCTTGTGTGTTTGATGAGGGCATCCAGCACTTGGTTGAGTATCTGTGAAAATATGGCCTGTGGTATGCAATGCATTTGCCCCACTGTATGCTGCTACGTGCCTGTGGCAAGGAAGTGGAGAACAGACACTACCCTGAGTAGAGGGGGGATTGCAGTGTGGATTTCTATGAGGCTCACTATGTCGTCATGTGTCAGGTCCACTATGGTGGTGATGGTGTCCCGGTCAAGGCGGTACAGGGTGTGGATCTTCTCTGGTGTGAGGTTGAAGGGGGAGGCTCTGATGCGAGGGATTGGGGGCTGCCGGCGTGGTAATGGTGGCTGCACCGGTAGGGCATGCTGGGCATGTCTCACCCTCCTTCTCCTCTTGTGTATCCTCTGTGGTGGGGGCTGTGGTTGTTGTTGTTGTTGTTGCTGTTGTTGTCGTTGCTGCCTTGCAAGCAGGGCCTCCAGCTCCAGTAATCCTGCTACAATTGGTATCATCTTGGTGTGGGAGGGGTTGTGGTGAGTGGGTGTGCTCCTTTTGTACTGTGCCGGACTCCATTGCCTCCACCTGTGCTGATTGAGTGCACCTGTGCCTCTTGGAAACACTGCTCAGGGTTCTTAACACCTTCTCGGCGATGCCGGTATTTACTCCATGCCGGTAAGGTACTTTGCGGCCTTGTAGAGGCCGTTTTTTGCATGTCCGCATGACTTGGGATCAGCTGCGGTTTACGCCATGCCGCTAATTTCGGCATGGGGTGTCGTGCGCGCACCACAAGACCGCTATTTATGGCCTCGTACTTTACGGCGCCGTAAATAACGGTCCAGAGGGTCAGAATGTCCCGTAAAGGTAAACGATGCCGGTAATCCTTTACCGGCATCGTTTTTCCCTTAACGCCCAACTCGGAATGACCCCCTATGTGTGAGGGCTCAGAAATTGGATGGTACTCCTAATGGGTCTGGCTAGTGACAAGTTGATGGCAGGACAAGCCCTGGTGAAACATTGGTATGACCAGAAAGCTTCCCTCATCAACTTCACACCTGGTCAGCAGGTCCTGATCATGAATCCCATAAGGCCTAGAGCTTTACAGGATAAATGGTCAGGCCCTTACACAGTGGTGGAGCCCCTGGGTGAGGTCAACTATTTAGTGGACCTTGGAAGGCCTGGAGAGGCTCCAAATGTGTTCCACGTAAATAGGCTGAAGGCTTTCATCCCAAGAGTTGAAATTGCAGCACTGCTATTGGCTTCCGATGTTGAGGAAGAGGAGTCTGAACCTCTCCCTGACCTGTTTCAAAGCAGTCCTTCAGATAGCTCCTTTGAGGGTGTCCGAGTGGCCCCTCGCCTGACTGCTGATCAGCAGGCTGAGGTGAAAAGTTTGCTTAGGCAATTTTCCCCCCTGTTTTCACAGTCCCCTGGTTTGACACCTTGGTGCAAACATAACATAGACACAGGAGACAGTGTACCTACCAAAAGTAGGGGATACAGGATGTCAGACAAAGTACGGTCTTACATTAAGACGGAGGTCAACAAAATGTTAGATCTTGGGGTGATTGAACCCTCTAGTAGTCCTTGGTCCAGCCCTGTGGTTATGGTTCCAAAAGCAGGTACTTCTGAAGTGAGGTTCTGCATGGATTTCAGGGCTCTGAATCCTGTCACCAAGACAGAAGCCCACACCTTGCCTCGACCAGATGAGCTGGTGGATACCTTGGGTGCCTCCAAGTACCTCAGCACGTTTGACCTCACTGCAGGCTATTGGCAAATAGCCCTCACAGAACATGCCAAGGAGAAGACAGCATTCTCAACTCCGGAAGGTCTTTACCAATTCTGGGTAATGCCTTTTGGGTTGAAGAATGCACCTGCCACTTTCCAGAGGATTGTGAATCATGTGTTGAATGGGTTGGATGAATTCTGTCTTGCATATCTGGATGATATAGCAGTTTTCAGTGCCACCTGGGAAGACCATGTGAAATACCTTGGGATTGTGTTACAGGCTCTTCAGAAAGCCCACTTGACCATAAAGGCCAGTAAATACCAGATTGGACAAGGCTCAGTGGTTTACCTTGGACATGAAGTAGGTGGAGGGAGGATACAGCCTCAACCCAGTAAAGTACAAGCAGTACAAGACTGGCCTACCCCCACTACACAGACCCAAGTGAGAGCCTTCTTAGGACTCACGGGGTATTACAGACATTTCATGGCAGACTATGGCACCATAGCTGCCCCTCTGACTGCTCTCACCACTCCTAAGAAACCCAAGAAGGTAACTTGGACTGAAGAGTGTGAGAAGGCCTACAATGGCTTAAAAGACTCCTCGTGCCAGGCACCTGTTCTCAGGGCCCCTGATTACCAAAGACCTTTTATTGTGCAGACAGATGCCTCTGACACTGGGATAGGAGCTGTACTATCACAAGTAGATGAGAAGGGTAAGGAACACCCTATTGGTTTCGTTAGTCGCCAGTTTAAGGACAGAGAGCTCAGATGGTCCACAGTAGAGAAAGAATGTTTCTTTGTTGTGTGGGCCCTACAGAAGCTGAGGCCCTACCTCTATGGGACCCACTTCACTGTGCAAACTGACCATAAGCCCTTAAAGTGGCTAATGAACAAGAAAGGAGAGAATCCAAAGTTGCTTAGGTGGTCCATAAGTCTGCAAGGCTTTGACTTCACTATTGAGCATAGGCCAGGTGTCCAACTTAGCAATGCTGATGGGTTGTCCAGAATGTTTAACTGACCTGAACAAGAAACTCATCCAGGGGTGGATTAGTTCCCCCTGTCCTTAGTCTGGGAGGGGCGAGTGTTTCATAATTGTATGTAATTTTCCCTCCATGTGGCAACCCCCAAACTTTTTGCTGTTGTTTCTGCACCCTATTCTAGACTTTGCCAGAGAAGTGCAGCCTTCTGCTGCACTCCTCTGGGCTTTCGCTCAATTCTTATAGGGAAATTGACATGCCCTTAAGACAGTCAGTACTGGGAGACTTTGTTTCCCTTAGTCCTTTCCTCGCCTTGCAGCTTTTGTGCAACATGAAACAAGAGTGCACCGTAACTTACCTTACCGTCCTCTTGGGTCTCTAGTCATTCCAAAGGCCCTAGAAACTCTTGCTGTACTTATTATGATCTTTGCAAGTGTGTCACCAATGGGACTGTTGGCAGCTATCGTTTCTCTTCTGTTTTGAACGGTTTTTCACCATGTTATCTGCGCTTACCGCGTTTGGCACAAATGAGTGGCCTGGCTCCAAAATGGCCATGCCACAAGGTTCTTTGTCCTGTCTGCTGACCGTCTTGCCCCTTCACCTTCCCCCAGGTCGAGCCGACCCGGGGCAGTCCTTATTTGGTCATGCACTTTCCCGCAAAACACAACGCTTTTGCGGGCTTCTGCATGCCTTGTGTGTGCCTCCAGGATGTGGGCTGGGATGTCTGTTCCCAATACACATCTTGGGTGCCAGAGAGTCTGGAGTGTCCTGAATGCCTGGGACCACCATGGTCCGTGATAGGTCCACGTATGGTGTGAGTGTTTGTGAGCAGATCTCCCATTGGGCCCTCTCCGTTTTGGCGCGAAGGGAACTTTGGATAAGAGGAGGCTGAAACCACCACTACCATGTCGATCTCCTGAGTTCACACCGAACAAGGGATAAGGAGCCAAGTATCCTGCAGCAAGGAACTGAGTCGAGGAACCGCTGGTGACCCGCTGAAGGTTTGGCACCCTGAACTGCTGTTGTCCTGCGAGACCCCTCTGCATCTGATCGTCCTAGAAGGTCTGCGAAGGTGCTTCGACCCATTGGAATAGTAGGATCAGCTATTCCCGGCACCTTCATCAAACCCTGCAAGTAAGTCTCTTCGGAAGTGTCCCTGGGCCAACCAGTGGGCTGACCAGCTTACGCAGGATGCTTTGCTCTGTCACCGCTGCCGTTTCAGGGAAGCCCTCGAAACTTGGTCTACTGCTTGCTCTACATCCACGGTACCCTCACACCGAATTTGTACACTTGGCATTCCCAGGTCTGAAGTGAGACGAGTGCGCCCGGACCAGAGTAAATGTGGTTGCCGTGTTGCGCTGCTGTGGTAACAACCTGTGCATGTCTGCTGCATTTGGGACACCCTCTACCCTACATCCTGCTACGCAGAATCTACACAGTGTCGAGACGTCCTGATCATCGCAGCTGAACCTGCCAGCAACTTGAACTGAACTGTAAAAGCCTGGGTCAGCCTCCATCGGGGACCGGTGAGTAGTCCATACCCCAACCGGTAGCCCCTCGCACAGGAGCCCGTTTCTTTTCTACCGCTGTTGCGAAATAGCGACTCTAACCCACACTCTCACCCTGCCTCTGCCCTCCAGTGGAGGCCTGGCTTGAGTAGTGGGGACTTGTTCTGCATCGCTTCACTCACCTTCCTGAACTGCCCGATATCCTTGAAGAGGCCCTCCTTTGTCCATTGGCCCCAGTGCGTACTGGTACTTTTGAGCATAAGGCTCCTCTCTTCATAGGGCTCGGACTTCCTCCTAGTTAGGTGTATTTTGGATGTCGAACTGGGTCTAATGATTACTTACACTGCCTGTTTTCCTCCCCAACTAGGTGGTCTACATATTACGTGCTGCTAACTCCTTAGACCCCGCGGTCTTGTATATATATTGTATTGATTGTAATGTGTTGGTTTACTTTAGTATTATTGTGATTCTTTGCTATGGTCGATGTTACAAAGGCCTTGTAATAAATGTGTCTATATTTTTAATATAACACCTGTCTGGAGTAATTTGTAAGTGTCTTTGCTTTATGTGCTCATTGAGGTTTTCCGTCAACCTCACCCCTCTTGAGACTTAGTCTTGACCGCCGCCATTGCTACCCTGATTGGTCTGGCTTGTCCAGAGGTTACCCTGTTCCAAGAAACTAGGCTGGCCTTCTGAACCTCTGCCCCTCCAGGTCAGAGTTCAGAAATCCATCTTAACACTCGCCCAAGCCCTATCGCGTGTGTAACTCCCCGTGAACCCCAGTAATACACATACCCTGCTTGCACAGGGCCTATCGCGTGACTGACTCCCCGCGAACCCCTGTCATACTCGTACCCCGCTCGCACAGGGCCTATCGTGTGTGAAACTCCCCACGAACCCCAGTAATACATGTACCCCGCTCGCACAGGGCCTATCGCATGTGAAACTCCCCACGAACCCCAGTAATACACGTACCCTGCTCGCACAGGGCCTATCACGTGCGTGACTCCCTGCGAACCCCAGTCATACACGTATCCCGCTCGCCCAAGGCCTATCGCGTGTGTAACTCCCCGCGAACCCCAGTAATACACATACCCTGCTCGCACAGGGCCTATCGCTTGACTGACTCCCCGCGAACCCCTGTCATACTCGTAGCCCGCTCGCACAGGGCCTATCGTGTGTGAAACTCCCCGCGAACCCCAGTAATACATGTACTACACATACCCTGCACGCACAGGGCCTATCGCGTGTGTGACTCCCCGCGAACCCCAGTCATACACGTACCCCGCTTGCCCAAGGCCTATCTCGTGTGTAACTCCCTGCAAACCCCAGTCATAAACGTACCCCGCTCGCACAGGGCCTATCGCGTGTGATTCTCCCCACGCAGCGGGGTACGTGCATTCAGAGGGGTGCGCGGGGAGATTTACAGACGTTTTCATGGTTGGGGGGCTGTATGCTGGTCCACCCGCCTGTGCGCCATGTACGGGATTTGTGCGCTGCTCATGGCGCACGGGGAGGGCTTGGGGCATATTTGGTGCTGCTGCAGGGTCGGTGCCCCACTCTGCGCCACGGCTGGTTATGGTTTTTGAAATCCATGAATACGCTGTGCGTGGAAAAGGATTTTGGTGCACGCGGCTGGCGCAGACTGCCGCAGGTGCACACTGTGCACGAGCATCGTGCGCCACTTGAGCGCTGAATTCTATGAATTACCCCTTTAGTTTTGTTGTGGCTTGCTGACACATGGGTAGTGTCATACCATGTACGTCCAGTTTCTCTGTGGAGCAAATTTCAATTATTGGTTGCATTTCTTTTTTTTAACATTGTTTCATTGAATTTGGAACAGCTTGCAAGAGTTGGCATTACGGCCATACAATTGACATTTTTGTGCGCTAATTGTTCCATAACATCAGTAGCACATGCGTTATCGCCATAAAGTCGCCATAAAGTGCATGGATGTGCCGGGTTTTCAATATTGCTTGTGCTTCTTGAGATAGTACACAAACTCTAATACTCTAAAATGTTGCCGTAAGTGAGGTCTGCAGATTGACGCATGTTTTCTGTTCATTTTCTGTATTGGAAATGTTGCCAAAGGTTGACATTTCCTATGCTGCCAACAGTTTTACGGCAGAGTTTGTGTCCTAAGGTTTTAAAAATAGGTTCACCTTTCACTGGTGTCAATTGCAGAAGATCTCCGAAAACAGTAATGTGTTTTCCTCCAAAAAGTTCTTCGTAGTTTGTGTTAAGTACTTCTTGCAATCTGAGGTGAATCAAAGCCAACATTAGGTTGGAGACCATGCTCACTTCATCTATTAGTAGCATTTTCATTTGTTTTAATACTCTGCGTAATTCCATTGCAGCTTCTGTAGAAAGTTTGTAATAGTCTAATTTGTTTTGGTGTTCTACTGGAAGGAGTACTAATGGTGTAAAGTGACACTGCCTATGTTTTAGGAAGCTAAACCTGTGGGGGCAGTTAAAACAGCTAAGTCTGTTGTTTGTCAATTGTTGAAGGAACTTGCTGATGATTTTGATTAAGAATGTTTTGCCTGAACCAGCTTCACCACTGACGTACAGCAGTATAGGTTTGTAATTTTGGCAGGTACATTCTTTTTTTCGTGTTGTACACTATGTGTAATTTCTTTTGTTACTTCAAACATGGTGCGTTGGTCTTTGTTAAGTTTTGATTGTAGTACAGTTGAGTCTTCTGTATCTTTTTCATAGTGACACATGGGGGCTGATTCATGGAATTATTTGAACCGAAAAACAGGGAATTGTGCGCCATTCTGCCCGCAAATCCCTGTTTAACAAATGGGGATTTGCGGGCAGAATGGCGCACAAATCCCCATTTTTTGGCGCAAATAATTCCATGAATCAGCCCCTCAGTGTTTTCTACTTCTGTCATAGCTAATTCTGCCTCATTTGCTATTAGTGGCTGTGCCAGTGGTTCTTGGCTTCCTGTTACAGAAGCTTGACTACTGTCGGGAGTGTCCTCATCTAGTTGGGCCTGGAGTTCTTCTTCATGTTGCTGTTCATTGTGCAACATTATTTTGTACTGCGTAAAGTTCACATCGATGATAGTGCTTTCATTTGCTTTGAAAGCATCTTCATAGCAGTTATAGTTATTTAGTATCACTTCTTCTTTTCTCCATGGTTTAAAAAGTTGTAGCAGGGACATGTAATATAGTTCTTTCTGTTGAGGAATTTTTAATGACAATTTGACATGATTAATTAAGCGTCGTTTGGTAAGTTTCACTAAGCTGCCTTCACAATCTGTCACTCTATATCTACCTTTGTTTTCATCGGGTTTTATATAATTTGTTTATGCAAAGTTTTGGGCTATGTGGTATAGACACATGGGGCCTCATTCCGAGTACGGCGCTAACCAATGGCGCTATTAACGCCTTGGTTGACGCCGTACCCGGACCGGCAGCGCCTTGGTGGATGGCGGAATTACCGCCCCATTCCAAGGTTGGCGGGGCGGTAATTCCCCAATCCCCATTTACCCTTCCCCATTCCCATTCTTGCCCCATAGGGCATAATGGGAGTGGGGAAGGCGTCAATTACGCCACCGTAAATTACGGTGGCGTAATTTACATCAAGGTCCCTTAGCGCCATGGTTTTTAACACCTGCTAAAAGCAGGTGTTAAAACCACCATGGCGCAAAGGGAACTCGGAGTATGGCGGTAAGGGATTACCGCCACCGCTCTCGTTAGCGGTGGCCGCTATCCCTTACCGCCATACTCGGAATGAGGCCCATGGTTTCCAAAGTGGTACTACTGTTCTGGCAGTATGTGTATAGTAAATTGTTTTTCAAAATGTCTTGGCTGTTGGGATCATATTTGGCTATTGTTTCTATGTCGTCATATGATTTGAGAACTCTTTTTCTAGATTTAGCAGGACCAAGACTTAGCCATACTATATTTTCAGATTTTCCATACAAAGCAGTACCGGTTAAATGATCTGCTGCCTCATAGGTGCCACATTCTCTATGAGAGAGCATTTTTATGCCTAGGCTGTACAATTTCTGAGATAGTGTTTTGTTTGATGATAGGTCATTCCAGAGGTCTTGAAGCTTTGTTCTTTCTGCTTTTGTTAAGTAGGCTGTAACACATTGTGCAACTGCAGTGGAATTGTCTGCAATGTACTGCACATCAATGTTTGAATTCCATAAGAGGGCAGTGATTGCATTGTAATCATTGATATATTTTGATTCTTCTGTTCTTTTTATGTAATACGTGTTTTAGGTGATTTACCTTTAACACTAAGACATGAATCTGTTGACTTCACCTGTTTCTGTAACTAGTCTAGGGAAACCAAAGCAGCATTTGGTGTAGTATTTCCCTTTGTTTTTGTATTTGCGATGACAATATTTGACACATTTGTGTCTTTGAAATTGTACAATTTGTCCATGAAGGTCACTATGTCTCGTTTGTGAAGGGATTTCACAAGTGACATATTTTTGGATGAACTGCAAAACAGTGGCATCACTGTACTGACCAAATTTAGGTGCACCTTTAATCCATAAAAGCATGTGGATATGTGGTGCTCCTCTGGCTTGGTATTCTTTTCTACAAAAGAAGTGTTGCACTTCTCCGAGGGGAGGAACAGTTTTATTACAAATAAAGTGCAGCATAGCAATGAAACGATGGTGGAAATATCTTGAAACATTACCAGGATCTAGAGAGCAAAGTTCTCCAGGTGTTGGTATATCTATGTTGGTTTTGTTTTTGTTTGATATGCGTAGGAAATCATGTAAATCTTCCCATGCATATTCTGCACAACTTAATGTAACAAACCAAGTGGGTGGTCCAAGGTTTCTGATCATACAACGTACATCTCTGTGACATCGGCACCAGTATTCTTTTGTACCACGCATGTTTGCAAACAGATTTGTTATGCTTGTTTGTAAAACCTCATCTTTTTCTTGCACTTTTTGTATTAATTGCGTAGCTGACATATTTTGAAAGTGGGTTCCCGATTTCAATATGTGTGCAACTCCGTAACATAGGGTTGCTAGTTCACATACAAAGAGTAGGTGGAATAGGTATTCCACATTTTGTCTAAATCTGGGATCTTCAGAATACATATGTAATGAGCGGTATTCTGATGCTGTTATCTGAGTGTGTCTATCATGGTATCTTCCTCCTTTGCCTGTAGGAAATAGTAGAGGAAAAGCATGTGCTTCTATACTTTTTTCCCGTATACTCATTGGTGAACCTTTGGTTTGTCGCATCTGGTAAGTTTCTAGTGCATCATCTATGCTGACAATAGAGTGCAATGGGTGAATTGTATACTGGTCCAAAATATTGGATACTGCAGCAGGATCCAGAAGTTCAAATTGACCCGTTTCTGATGACTCTTGAATTATTTCAGTTGTTTCCCTTAAGTTTTCTAAAATATGTATTTCTTTGTAGTATTCATTATTGTCTTTCAGATATTGCAAGGCTTGTCTAACTTTATGTAAGTCCACGAGTTGTTGCCAATTTTTTGTGTCTTTTGTTGGTACACTATTTACTAAGACAATTAAAGATTGCTCTATTGGATGTTGCACTCCTAGAGTGTGCACATTTTCTGTCAGATTTAATGGTAAATAAACTATTTGCCATGAATACCTTTCACCAATTCAGAGAGAGGTAATTTAGCTGTTTTTGGTTGAAGGCGTATTATTGCTTGAAATGGGTGTACTGTTTGAATTATTATGCTCTCATACAAATTGAGTTGTTGCAGGGGTTTTGGTAGTGGGAATAATTCCAAGTTATTTGTGATAGCACGTGAAGGAGTTTGGTTGTTGTCAAGTTTTGTAGTGCAGTAACTGCAAAATATTAAGGGTTCACTTATTTTGTATTTGTTCTCTGCTAAAAGGTAGAGAGCTAATTCAAACCATTTAGAATCTTCATTGTCTTCTATTTTGTATGTTACGTCTATAGTTTGTGTGTTACTTTTGTAAAAAGTTCTGCAGCAACTCACACACACACATGGTTTGGTACTTCAGTGGATGTACTTTTAAATGTTAGCATTTCTTTTTTGTATGTGTGTAATAGAAGGTTACCATGTGCAGAATTGTTGCTAGTCTGTTCTAAAGCTATTGCATTTTGTAAGTGGCTTTCACTTCCAATATATTTTCTCTGGATACGGTCAATTTCTTCTTGTAGGTATTTGGGTGTACCATGCAGAAGAGTGTTATTTAAATTGGCTAGTTCTAAAGCAGGACTTTTAGCATAGTACAGTTTATACACTAGATTTCTTACATTTGAATGATGTGTTGATATCATATTGATATCATGGAAGGTGCTTTTGCAAATAGGTCCTGAAATGCAGGCTAATGAATGTCCTTGTAGTCCTGTGTATTTGCGCACTGGACAGGTATCCATATTTTGCAGCACTTTCATTTTGATTTTGTCTTTACCTTTCACATACTGATTGAGGAACTGGTGTAAAGATTTGAACGATTTGTTGAGAATGTTACACATTGACGTGCACGGCCATTTGTATACTCAACGTTCTGGTTCAGTCGAATGGAGAGGTAATTCTGAGTTTTCTGGGGATATTTTGTAAGCAGTGTTTCTTGTTCTTGGTATTATTAATTTTTTCATATCCTCGTCCACTGCTATGGATGGCAATTGTGTTTGTTTGGTTTTGTTTGTATGCTTCTTCATTAAAATATGGTTCTGTGGCCGTGGTGTGTCTCCATTCATCTCCACAGATATTTAAGAAGTTATTTTTGTTGACATTCAGTTTATTGAGAAGTTTTATTTGATAGTTTAGTACTTAGTTTTGTTAGTGGTTTCATCCTGTTTAAAACTAAAATAAATAACTTCCTTTTGAGAAGGATTGCACTGTCTACGAGAGCTTCTAGGATTCATTTTCTACAGTAGGTTTTAAGGGTTGTGGATGATTTCGCTCCTGTTCTTATTAGATTCTGAAGGACTCTGTGGCGGAACATTTTTGCTAAAATACTTTTGTTTAGTATGGTTACTTGCTAGTATATGAGGATTTGTAGGAGCAGTGTTAGAAGTAGTGGTAGCCGAATTCTTGTTAAGCATTTTCTGTTTCATTTCACATTTTGAAAGAGGAGGCAAAGTTTCTGTAGTTGAAGCTTCTTTTGTTTTGCTAAATGACTGCATTAGCTGTTTTGTTTGAACGTGTTGTACAAACTGGTAGAGATGGATGCTTAATTTGGACACTTTTATTTTCATTTGCTCTATTTCTGCGTTGCTTTCTATGGACGCTTTTTGGTAGGCATTCTTTGGGGTCTGTTGAAAAAAAAGAAGGTGTGGGTTGGTCTGTTTTACAATGTATGTGTGCTGTGTGCATGCGTTTATGAGTTTAATGGGTGAGATGTTTGTGGTGGTGTGTGAATGTGCATTGGGCAGTAACAATGAGTTGGGAAGGCTATTTTTCTGTTTGTATGTTACTACACTGTGGTTCAGATGAGAGTAGAAATTGAGCTAGTGGTGAGGAGGAGCATTAATAGTAAACGTAATAGTATAAAATTGAAACAGTTATTTGTTTTGTAGTATTAACATTCTAAGGTTTGAGTATTTTATTTGTGTTCCAAAAAAATGGGGATTTGTGTGCCATTGCCTGTTAATCTCTGTTTAATAAATGGGGATTCAGAATGGTTCTGAAATCGATGTTTTTTTTGGTGCGCAAATTACATGAATGAACCACACAGTCTCTTTGAGGAACAGTAAGAATATAAAGGTAGTATTGTACTTACTTTTTGTGTGGAATGAGCAGGTTTCTTTGGATATGTTGTTTGTAGTTTAGATGCTGTTGATTTTCAGGAGAGTGGTCTTCACTGCAATTGTAAAAGGAAGAAGTTAGTCATTTTGTGCGTTTATAGCACTGATGTTAATGTACACATTGATTTTTATGTTTTCGTGGTAGTATTCTCGTTTGATATCTGAACATAGTGTATGCATGCATTTCATTTGACCATGTGCAGCCTTTATATGTTATTTGCAGTATGTTAGTTCAACCTGCTTCACAAATGAGTAAAATTTTGTTTTTTTGCAGCTGTGTTGTTGATAGCAGAGGGGTTTGGAAGTGATAGTTCATTATAGTAGATGGGAAAAATTTGAATAATTTCATAATATAACTAGACATGCAAACAATCGGGAGCACCTGAGAGGGAGATTTCACCACAGCAATCGAGAATGTTTATTTTTCTCATACAATCGCATTGGGATTAGCATTAATTTAGGCAGGAGACAGTAAAAAATTGTGACATTTTTTAATGAGAAATCGAGTTTCGCGCGTAAATTTGGAGGGTTGTCATGCATGTATAGGTTATGTGGGAGATAGTAAAAAGTAGTGAAATTTTTCAATGAAAAATCAGGAGTCTCTCGTTTAAAGCGGGAGCGTTGGCATGTATGTATTGGCTATGCAGATTTAGTGGCATTATTTTGTTTATATGGAATCATAAGAGTTGTACATGTACTCTGAATAAAATATGCATACCTGTGCTTTGTAATCATGCATGTGGATATGCATGGAGCTGTAAGTAGAAATCTTCGAGACTTGCACAGTAGTTTTTGAAGTAGGTGCTTTCCAATGATATGAATTCTGATGATGGAGTTAGATGTAGAGGTCTTGGATGTAATTGGTGGATGGTTGTGTGACTGCTTAGCTGTGTCCAATGAGGGAATGGATTTGCGAGTGATGTGGAAAGGGTAGAAGGGCTGGCTAAGAGTTACATGCCACATGGACAACACGCCTGTAACGCTCACCTGATTCTCGCAGAGGCGCCGGTCTTGACTGGGCGACTACCGTATCTTCAAAGGTGATGTGTAGCACCCGGTTGGCTCTTTGGACTGGACCTCTGTGCACTGTATGCCTGACGTGTAGAGTAAGATGTCTGCAGATAGAAAATATGGGGTTAATGAACTGGGGTTATTGGGGTGTCCCTATCTCTTTCCTCTTCTCCTCTCCTGTAGACCCCCAAAGGTTAACGCTCTCACCTTAGGTAAGTGAATGCCGAGCTCTCCATCTGCCTCGGGGCAGGGTGCTGTAACCAGTTTCTTCACTGGATAGGTAGCGCAGGCCTCTTGACTTCAGAGGACTGCTGTCTGTCGTTTACTGCACGAACGGTAAGTTTCGAGTCATTCAAATGTCTTTAAAGTCTTTAGTAATGATGTCTCTTGTTTTGCAGGGTTCCGGCGATGGCGGATGACGGGCTGAAGTGAGTTGAAGATGGAGCCCGTGTGATGAATAGAAGCGCCTGGAAGCACGTAAGTAAGCGCTTGTTGCCTGCTTCACTATGCGCTCTAACTGTCTTTTTATTTTGCAGGTACGAGTTCGGAGCGGCTGCAGGGTGCCGGAATACCCACTGGATTAGATGTGGAAAGGAGTAATGGCACGTGAGTATTAAAGTTCCCCAATGTCTTTAAACGCACCTTGTTTTGTCTTTCAGATGCGGGATGCAGCGCCGAAGGCCTCCGGAGCGTACGAAGAGTAGGTAAGCCTTTGCCTTTCAGATGCCGGAATGCTAACCTGTTCTTTCTTGTCTTTATAGGTGTTGCTGAAGACTGGATTCAGGATGGTAAGCCTTTTTCCTTAGGCCCAGGACCGGATGCAGAAGACACGATGAGCGTTCTGCTGCAGAGGTTGCAGAATAACGCAAAGCAAGATTCATCCACCGGGTGTGGTTTAAATAGCCTCCTGTAGTGCTTAGATGTCTCCTTCCACAGCCACGCCTAAGTAAGAAAAGAGTTCCTGGTAAGAAAAGAGTTCCTGCCTTCCAGAACAGTTCCAGTGTTCTGAATCTAGGGAGTGGCTCCAGCCCCACCCAACAGGAAAAGTAGTTCCAAACAGAAGAGGATCAGAGGCTCAACTGGCAGGCAAGTAAGCAGCATGGTCTGCTGAAGGTAAATCCACCCAAGCATTATGAGCCCGGCGCTTCCAGCGCTGGGACTGGGCATATTTATGAGCCTGGTGCCACTGGCGCCAGGACTGGGTCCAAAAGGTCCCAATTGGGACTGGTTGGCACTCGGAACCTGGGTTATGGATCTGCTTCCAAGGGAGTTGGGAAAACCCTGACCTTTTGGAAGCAGAGATCATGACAGTACCCCCCCTCAAGGCCCCTCCCAAACCGGGCTTCTCCGGGGGTTTTGGCTTGTCAGGAAATGTTCGGTGAAATCTTTTGATTAGGCGAGGAGCGTGGACATATTCAGCAGGTTCCCAGGATCTCTCTTGGGGGCCGTAGCCTTTCCAGTCAATTAGGTAGAATAGTTTAGATTTGGAGATCTTGGAGTCCAGAATGCTTTTGACTTCAAACTCGAGTTCTCCATCCACTAGGATAGGTTTTGGAGATTTGGTTAGTCGGGTTTGAGGTTGCACGGGTTTTAATAGAGAGACGTGGAAGACCGGATGTATCTTCATGTGCGGGGGCAAGTCCAACTTGACCGCTACTGGGTTTACTATGGTAGTGATGGAATAGGGACCAAGGTATCTTGGGTTGAATGTGCGTGGCCCTTTTAGAGATAGATATTTGGTGGATAACCAGACTTGATCCCCTACTTGATAGTGAGGGGCTTCCTTCCGATGTTGATCTGCTCCTTTCTTGTATTGTTCTTTAGCCCTTTGAAGGTGAGAAACAGCTTCCTTAAAGGCTTGGGTGATTGTAGAATGCAGGTAGTCTACTGCTGGTGTTTCAAGATCTTGGAGGGGATCCAACTCCGAGGTTCGAGGGTGACTGCCGTACAAAAGAAAAAAACGGGGTTTTCCCAGTTCCCGAATGGACAGAGTTATTGTAGGCATACTCGGCTATCCAAAGGATATCTTTCCAAGTTTTTTCAGTTTGTTGCAGCATGCAGCGTAAATACTGTTCCAGAGTTTGATTGGTCCTCTCGGTTTGTCCGTCGGTCTGAGGGTGGTGACTGGTCGATAGTCTCACATCAATTTGAGCCGACCGACAGCAACTTCGCCAAAAATGAGAAATAAATTGACTACCTCGATCCGAAATTAGAACCGAAGGAAAACCGTGCAGTCGGACGATGTTTTCGAGAAATTCTCGGGCCAGAGTTGCTGCTGTTGGCAAGCCTTTGAGCGGAATGAAATGCGCCATCTTGGAGAATAAGTCCACGATTACTAGAATCGTATTGTATCCGGAGCATGGAGGTAGATCAGTGATGAAGTCCATAGAAAGCGTATGCCAAGGACGAGGTGGGATGTCAATAGGGAGTAAGAGGCCTGCTGGTCTTTCCTTTTGACTCTTGTTTTGGGCGCATACTCCACAGGACATTATAAAGTCTCTGATATCTTTTTTCCAAGACGGCCACCAGAAGTAGCGCTTGATCTTTTCTGAGGTCTTGGCTATACCGGGATGACCTTCCATTAAAGAGTCGTGATAACAAGAGATTACTTTTTTCTGTAAATCTGTGCTGGGTAGGTATAATCGTTCTTGGAAATACAATAAGTTGTCCTTTACTGCAAAGTCCTTTCCCTGCAGATGCCAATTCTGTATGTCTGCTGGAGTTACAAGTTGCCTGGCTTTATCCTTAACTTCCTCTATGGATTCTGTGGCGATTACACCCAGAATTCTTTGTTCGGGAATGATTGGTACAGGTTTAGGGTTGACCAAGTGTTCTTCCACTCCCATCCGAGAAAGGGCATCGGCTTTACCGTTCTTTGTACCAGGTCGATAGGTAATTATGAAGTCAAACTCGGCAAAGAATAATGCCCAACGGAGTTGTCTAGAGGATTGGGCTTTTGCGGTCTTCAAATATTGCAGGTTTCGGTGATCCGTAATCACAGTAACGGTGTGTCGGGCCCCCAGCAGATAATGCCGCCAAGCCTTAAAGGCAGACTTGATAGCCAGAAGTTCCTTGTCAGTAATCGTGTAATTGATTTCAGGAGGCGAGAATTTGCGGGACCAAAATGCCACGGGATGCAACTGATTGGTTACCGGGTCCTTTTGTGATAGAACTGCCCCCATGGCAAGGCTTGAAGCATCAGTTTCCACGATGTAGGGGAGTTCGGGGCGAGGGTGTTTTAAGATTGGTGCAGAGATAAATTTAGTCTTCAAATCCTGGAAAGCTTGTTCCGCCTCGGTAGACCATTCAAAACGTTTGTTTTTCTTTAACAAGGCAGTGATGGGCTGGACTATTCGAGAGAATTCGGGGATAAACCTGCGGTAAAAGTTAGCGAAGCCTAACATGCTTTGCACACCTTTTACGGAGGATGGTGATGGCCATTTGAGAACTGCATCGACCTTCTTTGAATCCATACGCACTCCGCCAGGTGATAATATGAATCCCAAGAATTCAACTTCAGTCACGTTGAAAACACATTTTTCCAACTTAGCGAAAAGTTTGTGTTGACGCAATCTTTCGAGGACCATTTTCACGTGTTTCCGATGTTCAGATTCCGATGAAGAATAAACGAGGATGTCGTCAATGTAAACAACAACACATACATCTATGAGCTCTCTGAGGACATCGTTCATAAAATATTGAAAGGCGGCCGGGGCATTGCAAAGTCCGAAGGGCATGACCTGATATTCAAATAGCCCATACTTGGTGCGGAAGGCCGTCTTCCATTCATCGCCCTCTTTTACTCCTACCAAGTGGTAAGCTCCTCTAAGATCCAGCTTTGTATATATGCATGCTTTTCTGACTTGGTCCAGGAGTTCAGGGATCAAAGGTAACGGATATCTATTCTTAACGGTGATCTGGTTCAGGGAGTGATAATCAATACAAGTTCTAAGGTCTCCTTCCTTTTTTGGAACGAAGAACAAAGCTGAAGAAGCAGGGGACTTGGAAGGACGAATAAACCCATTTGCCAGGTATTGATCCAGGTATTGTCGAAGGTGAAGGTTCTCAGGCTCGGTGAGGGCATAAATTCTACTACAAGGAGGAGTAGATCCAGGTATCAGGTCTATCTGGCAGTCATAAGACCTATGAGGAGGTAGAGAGTTAGCCTGATCCTTCCGGAAAACATCTTGGTATTCTAGGTATTCGGGAGGTAACTGGGGAGTCTCTGAAGAAATTGCGGCCAGTGCAACACCGGGTGGAGGGTGACAAGTAGAGACACATTCTGGAAACTGGACCGTTCTTGCTCGCCAATCGATCAGAGGATTGTGTTTCTCTAACCAAGGTATTCCTAGAATAATCTGAAACTGAGGGGCCTTGATCACATCGAACACGATCTTCTCATGGTGTCCATCTTGACTTACTAGCGTCACCTCTTGAGTGGTATGCATTACTGGCCCGGAGGCTATCTCCGTACCATCCACCGTAGTAATGACGTCCTTTACAGCCTTGGGACAAAGAGTTAGATTCATCCTCAAAACCATTTCATGATCCACATAATTGCCGATGGCACCGCTGTCGACGTAAGCTTCAATTGCATGTAATCGATCCGGATTATCAGGGCTAATGAGGACCATAGGTATCACGAAATGCGAGGTCACGGAACTGGTTTTCACGCTCGGCAAGAGGACCTCTATTCTTGTCGGGCGAGGTCGTTTCCCTGCTCAGAGTTTGTAACTTTGGTAACTGCAGCTCCTACTGCCTTCTTGGCAGGTTTCACCGGACAGTCTCGAAGAAAGTGCCCTGAGTTTCCGCAATATAGGCATAATTGCAACTGTTTCCTCCTTTCCCGCTCCCTTTGTGTTAGAGGACCTTTCAGACCCCCTATTTGCATGGGTTCCCCGGAGTCTACTCCTTTGGAAGGAGTTGGCGGTTTGGAAAATACTCGAGCATCAAACTTGGAACGATCGGCCTTCCTGTTCTGCAGCCTGTGATCTATTTGAACGACCAAGTCTATATAATCCGAACAGTCTTGTGGGGGATTCACTACTTGGGCTAAAACGTCTTTGAGCTCTCCACGTAGACCTCTATAAAACAGCGTAATCCTTTTGTCCTCAGGCCATTGAGTTTCCACTATTAGTCTATTGAAAGATGCAATATAAGCCAAAAGGTCTTGATTACCCTGTCGCAACGAAAGAAGCTCATTGTCCAAGGCCTGCCCCTGTGAATGTCTTGTGAACAGTTTTTCCATACTAAGCTGAAAGGCTTGAAAATCATGGAGAACCGGATCATCTTGATTAACTAGAGGGATCGACCAGTCTGCCGCATTGCCACTAAGGTACGAAAGTACAAAAGCTACTTTTGCTTGATCAGTTGGAAAGGCTGCTGGCCGGCATAAGAAGTGCAACCGGCACTGATTGATAAATACTGCAAACCTGTTTGGGTCACCAGAAAATCGTTCGGGCGGAGCCAGAGGTACATTCCCAGGTAGGTTGATCTGCACTGGATTCATAGAGGATGTTGAAGGAAGATTTGCCCCTGATGCGGGTAACGGGGTCTGTCCGGCTTGTGACTGTAGCACTTGTCTAGCAAAATTGTCTGTTCTCTCCTTGGAAATAATTAGTTCCCTTCTTAGAGCATTCGTTTCCTGACGAGCTGCATGCACTTCTGCCCTTAGTTCCCCAAGTAACCGGGCTAGGGGGTCAGTATCCGAGGTTTCCATAGCGCCTGGGCAAGAGTTTTGCGGTAGGCTTTGCGTTCTGTAACGCTCACCTGATTCTCGCAGAGGCGCCGGTCTTGACTGGACGACTACCGTATCTTCAAAGGTGATGTGTAGCACCCGGTTGGCTCTTTGGGCTGGACCTCTGTGCACTGTATGCCTGACGTGTAGAGTAAGATGTCTGCAGATAGAAAATATGGGGTTAATGAACTGGGGTTATTGGGGTGTCCCTATCTCTTTCCTCTTCTCCTCTCCTGTAGACCCCCAAAGGTTAACGCTCTCACCTCAGGTAAGTGAATGCCGAGCTCTCCATCTGCCTCGGGGCAGGGTGCTGTAACCAGTTTCTTCACTGGATAGGTAGCGCAGGCCTCTTGACTTCAGAGGACTG
Organism: Ambystoma mexicanum; assembly: GCF_040938575.1. Lineage (NCBI taxonomy): Eukaryota > Metazoa > Chordata > Amphibia > Caudata > Ambystomatidae > Ambystoma > Ambystoma mexicanum. The sequence goes on along the minus strand of NC_090927.1, from coordinate 378,457,479 downwards.
CTGTCCGTCGTTTACTGCACGAACGGTAAGTTTCGAGTCATTCAAATGTCTTTAAAGTCTTTAGTAATGATGTCTCTTGTTTTGCAGGGTTCCGGCGATGGCGGATGACGGGCTGAAGTGAGTTGAAGATGGAGCCCGTGTGATGAATAGAAGCGCCTGGAAGCACGTAAGTAAGCGCTTGTTGCCTGCTTCACTATGCGCTCTAACTGTCTTTTTATTTTGCAGGTACGAGTTCGGAGCGGCTGCAGGGTGCCGGAATACCCACTGGATTAGATGTGGAAAGGAGTAATGGCACGTGAGTATTAAAGTTCCCCAATGTCTTTAAACGCACCTTGTTTTGTCTTTCAGATGCGGGATGCAGCGCCGAAGGCCTCCGGAGCGTACGAAGAGTAGGTAAGCCTTTGCCTTTCAGATGCCGGAATGCTAACCTGTTCTTTCTTGTCTTTATAGGTGTTGCTGAAGACTGGATTCAGGATGGTAAGCCTTTGCCTTTCAGATGCCGGAATGCTAACCTGTTCTTTCTTGTCTTTATAGGTGTTGCTGAAGACTGGATTCAGGATGGTAAGCCTTTTTCCTTAGGCCCAGGACCGGATGCAGAAGACACGATGAGCGTTCTGCTGCAGAGGTTGCAGAATAACGCAAAGCAAGATTCATCCACCGGGTGTGGTTTAAATAGCCTCCTGTAGTGCTTAGATGTCTCCTTCCACAGCCACGCCTAAGTAAGAAAAGAGTTCCTGGTAAGAAAAGAGTTCCTGCCTTCCAGAACAGTTCCAGTGTTCTGAATCTAGGGAGTGGCTCCAGCCCCACCCAACAGGAAAAGTAGTTCCAAACAGAAGAGGATCAGAGGCTCAACTGGCAGGCAAGTAAGCAGCATGGTCTGCTGAAGGTAAGTCCACCCAAGCATTATGAGCCCGGCGCTTCCAGCGCTGGGACTGGGCATATTTATGAGCCTGGTGCCACTGGCGCCAGGACTGGGTCCAAAAGGTCCCAATTGGGACTGGTTGGCACTCGGAACCTGGGTTATGGATCTGCTTCCAAGGGAGTTGGGAAAACCCTGACCTTTTGGAAGCAGAGATCATGACAACGCCTGTCCGTGGGTAGGGCATGCCACATACAGAGATTTCCCGCAAATCCAGCATGGAAAGGGGACTGTAGGAATCAGCCAATCAGATGTTGACGTTGTGGATTTGTGTAGAAAGAGAGTGTGTGTAGTGAAGATGGCAGAGGTGGCGACAGTCAAGGTGTTGGTGCTCAGAGATATGTTTGTCCATGGTTTACAGCACTATTCTCAATGCAGGCATGTGGCATGTGATATTAGAGGAGTGGATGTGGTGTGGAGCACTGCAACTGACTGCAATGTATTGGCAATTCTCCAAGTTTGCAGAGATATGCGAAGGATGAACAATCCCCATGTGGTAGTTTTGCACTATGGTGCTTTTCATTTGGGCTACGTGAGTTCCCCTACTTTGTTGGGAGATTTGGAACAGTTGGTTCAAGCAGTAATCAACATCCTTCCAAATGAGAAAGTAATTTTTTCTGGATGACTTCCTAGAGCAAAATGGGACAACAGTTCTGTTTTGTGTCCTGATCAAAGCATTGCTAGGTGTGCAATCAATCGAGGCATGCACGCTTTCATGCTAATAGATGGTATTTTTTCTGTAGCCACGAGAACATTGTTTCGAGTAATGCAGCTTATTTTGAATCAGATGGTGTTTCTTTATCTTTTTTGGGAAATGACATGTTCTTTTGGAATATAAGGGTAGCTTTGGAACAGGTTATGTGAAGATTTTAGGAGTAAACTAAGAAGAAAAAACCCCCAAAAAATACAAAATAACAGGTGTCTGTCAGGCATCTGCAAAAAAACAAAACAAAACAGCTCTTTTCAGAGCCCACTTTAAAGGGGAAATGGGGAACACTATTTAAATGTACATTCTCCATGCTCAGATCTTCTACATGTCCGCGGACATGGCGGTAATCTGCTGACAGCTCATATTACAAACAGGGATTCTGGGGTGGAGAGGCATGCAAATGAGAATGAGCGGAGCTAGGGATTGGTCAGTAAAGTTTAGTGGGTGTGTTGTGTACGGAGAGATTTAGTGAGGACTTCTTTTTCCTGAGAGGAGAACAGACAGATATGGCTGTGTGTGCTCGAAAACAGATTATCTGGATTTTGGGAGACTCATGGATATATTCCTTGAAGGTGCATGCAGAACATTGTGGTATATCTGCAGATCTTTGATTCTCTCTGGTGGAAGTGCACTGGCATGGACTGCGTGGAATGAAGTGGCTGGACTTGGTACCTCTCTGTGCTACTTTACAGACGGAGCATCATCCTGACATAATTATAATTCATTGTGGAGGGAACAGTTTAGGACATGTGTCTGGAATTTCTTTGCAATTTGCAATGAAGGAAGGACTTGAGAAGGTCATGGACATGTTTCCAAATTGCCACGTAATTTTTTCTCGTATTGCCCAAAGACAAATGTGGCTACGTTCTTCTTCATTTGGTCCACAAATGGAGAAAGTGAGGCGCAATGTCAATAAGGCTGTATGTACCTTTCTAAGAGATGTTGGCATGTTCTCTTCCACAATGAAAATATTATGTTTCATAGCACATTCATTCTCGCAGAGATGGAGTCCATCTTACATATGCTGGCAATCAGATTTTTATTTGAAATGTACAAAATGCATTGCAACCTTTTTTGGAAGTATAGTCATCTATTTTGCATTACATGTTGATGAATCCAAGTTTTTCAAACACACAAAACACCACCAAAAGGCTCTTTTCAGAGCCACCACTTACTCCCAGAGAAAAGTGCATTGGTTTTGCTAGGGTTGCACCCCAAAATTTTATCTGTCCTAGGACTGTCCGCAGACTTTTAAAATAAATGCGTGGGGCTGGCACCGTTTACTTGATAGTTCTATTCTTAAACTGAGAAAGGCAGCTCTGAAAAGAGCCTTTTTTTGAAAACCTTTTGTTGTTTCATATATTTGTTTGGCTTTTTTTACACCCGACACACTAGGAGAGGAGGGGAAAGGAGGGTAAGGATGGGACACCAACCACAGGGATAAGAAAGGGCAGGTGCAGAGAGGAAGATGTAGAGTGGGCCTTATTTAGGTAGGTAGCAGATCTTCTGGTGTTCCGTGACCGTAGTCTTGAAAGCACTTCGAAGACTCTCCCCCCTGCAGAGTACTGCGTCGCAGTACATACACAATATTGTGACCCTCGAAAGGTATGGGTGAACAGCATTGCGAATGGCCTGTGCAGCAGCTGGAGGGATGCGCTCTCCCACAGGAGTGTTTCTTGTGGTGTGAGGATCAGAAACGGAGGATGCTGCAGAGAAACTCAACCTACTACGTTCTTTACATGGTACAACCTTGCGAATGGCCGCACTGTGGAACGAAGTTGGGTGTCGCTTCATGGATGTCGTACCAAAGATGTACGAACCACGTTTCCCATGACTCAGCACCAAATTGCACTGGTTACAGATGACCTTGTTCGCACGTGCTTCCGGTACGTTACCATGAACGGTAAACAACCGCCACACCCACGACTCCTGGTGAGTGCTGGTAGTAGGGAGTTCCTCGACCTCATTCTCTTCATCCTCTTCATCCTTGTTCTCTACATCGTCATGCGTATTCCCCTCTGCAGGCCCTTGGGGAGGTGGTGGTGGTGGAGGGTTTGGGGGTGGTGCTGAGGCTGATGTAGCAACAGCAGCCATGGATGCCATTGGGGTTGGTGAGGTAATCTCTGCTAGAGCACTAAAGGCAGCAAAAGTCAATCTCCAATAGCCAGAAGTACAATGAAGATGAGCTCTGGGGTGTGGCCTTTTATAGGGCTGGAGGGGTGCGCCTCGTAACCATATTGATTACTCAAAAGTGATCAAAAAGTTCCAAAAAATATGTGGAAAGCTGGGGCCATTGTCTGGGACATGTGAAATGGTGATTTTTTACTGTAAAATAATTTGGATTTTAAAAAGTTTTAAAATGTTGGGGAAGCAGACAAAGTGCGCAAATTAGGACACATGCTCAGAGTGGGTGCGGTCACATGATGACATCGTGAACATGTCCGCGAAGGGAATGGGTGTCCGCAGGACACCAAATGCACAGGAACGGTTGTGCGCGTGCGCGCGGGTGTTCTACGGACAGTGTTCGGGTCCTGGAACTAATTAAAAGTGCGACACAAGTGAGACGGTCAGTCACGGACAGGCGCAATTTTCGCAGGACTTACGGGTATGGTGCACATGTGCGTAGTTGGTGTGCAAAGTGTACGGCCAGGTACAGTGTCCTTTGGACACCTCCATTTCTTTTCACTATGGACATCCCGGACACTGCGCATGTTCTACACACACTTGCATCTTGGTTGCGAACTGTACGGACAGGTACAGTGTCCTTAGGACACCCCCATTTTGTCCATTTTCGGACATCCAGGACAGCTGCTGTGTTCTAAGAACAGTTCCATCTTGGTTGCGGATGGTACGCAGAGGTATAGTGTCCTAGGACACACCCTTTTTTTACATTTACGGACATTCCGGGCAGCTGGTGTGTTCTAAGAACAATGACATCTTGGTTGTGCATGTTATCGAGAGGTGTACTGTCCTTAGGACATCCATATTTTGTTGATTACGGACAGGCCAGACAGGTGCGCTGTCCGCGGCCATTTCAACTGTTTAAAAAAAAAAAAAATAGACACAAACAATTTCATTAAAACTAACATAACATTTTTTTTATTATGCACATGTACAGCAATTAAGAAAGCGAGGGGGAAGCAGAAACTGAAACAAATATAGGGGAATTAGGGGTTTGCAGGGGACGGTTGTGAGGGGATGAAGGGATGGAGGTTTTGTCGAAACGTTTATGTTGTTGGTGAGGGTTTGGGGATAGTTCACTGGGACATGGAGACAGGGTACAGGTACAGGTAGTACAGTGGTATTTAATGTTTCCTTTGATAAATAAATATATATATGTTAAGTACACATAAAGTACTGACTATTAATTTGCTTATGCAGAGAAGTGTGTACCATTATTATCGCTATCTTCCGACTTATATCGGGTACATGGGAGCGGGGTTGCGTGGGTGTCCCCCGCTACCTTTAAAAAATATATACAATTGGGGCTGGCAGAGGTGTTCCCAGAAGGTTCCATATGATGATCTTGCTGCAAAAAAATTGCGCCATTCTTGCATGGTAGCCAAGGAGGATGGTGCCAGAGGGCTGGCGGAGGAAAGAGGCAACAAGGTGGCCAGAGAAGCAGTAAAGACTGCAGTAGAGGTGGCAGAGGTGGAGGAAAGAGGCAAAAGGGTGGCCCGAGAAGCAGCGGAGACAGACGTAGAGGTGGCAGAGGATGGAGGAGGCAGAGTAGCCAGAGAGGGAACAGAACGGACAGCAGAAGAAAGGAAGTTGATAAGGCGTGGGAAGCGTCTATCAAAAAGGAGGTTGGCCTGAGAGCCTTGGACCAAGATGATGCCATTTAGGTAAACATTAATGATGGTCTTGGAGGAGTGGAAAGGAGTCAGGAAGGCCTCCCATCGGGTGCCACCATTAATGGGACAAGAGGAAAAAGGAGAGAGAACAGAGACTATATGCCAGGAGAGGGAAGGACAAAGAGGATGTTAGTAACAGTCTCTGTCTGGAGGAAGCACTTGTGTAGGTATCAGCGATAGGGAGACCTGGGTTGGAGAGACCAGGGATCCCTTTTGAACTTCTTCCTGACAGACTTAGTGAGAAAGATAGTATAGTCGATAGAAACAGTTGGAAAAGATAGGAGAGACAGAGAGCACCATAGAGGGTGCAGATGGAGGAGTGGTGGAGAAGGGAGAGTGGAGAGTGGAGGAAGGAAGCACTAGGGAAGGGGCAAACAGAAGGAGAAGGGGCACCCAGAGGACAGAACAATGACAGAGAATCGCTTGCAATATATAGACAAATCAATTACCAACTGAACCTAGAGTAAAGATTGGACATGGCAGGGATGAAGGCGGTACAATGTAAGCAAACTACCAAGGAGAAACAGAACGAAAGAACCAAATGATCACTCAGGGAACCTAGAAGTAAGAAGGAACACAGCAGGGATGTAAACAACCATGGATAACAAACATGCCAAAAAAACAGAACAATCGTACGGGTAACCTAGAAGAAAAGAATGAACACAGCAGGGACGCAGACAATAACAACCATGGATAACAAAATGCCAACAAAAGAACAATTGACTAGGGAACCTAGAAGAAAACAATGAACACAGCAGGGATGCAGACAATGCAAAATATCCAACAATCGTGGAGAACAAGACCTCAGAAACAGTACACAGTGGGTCAGGGATGGGGGCTAGGAAAGGGGAAGAGGCTAGGAGAGGGACCATGGGGAATGCAGGGGGCATGCAGCTGAGTCCAGAGAAGCCTCCCTAGAAATGCGAGGGGGTGCACACAGCCTAAGATGCAAGTGAGAGCACAAAATGTGGGATTGCAAGGGAATGCACGTGACTCAGGATGCGAGGAAGCACACGCAATAAAGGCTTGTGAGGGTACGCACGTGTGCCTATGATGCGAGGGAGCGCATGCAATCTAGGACTGCGAGGGAAAGCACACGGCCAATGGTGTGAGGGAGCGCCTGCAATCTAGGATTGCAACCGGGACACACGTGGTCTAAGATGCAAGGGAACGCACACATTCCAGGATTGCGAGGGGAATGCACACGGCCCAGGGTGAGAGGGAGTGCATACAATCTAAGATTGCGAGGGAACGTATGTGGCCCAGGATGCAAAGGAATGCAGGTGAGCAGGGGACGAGGGCGTAGGACAGGAGGGCAGGTTACAGGGGGAAAAACAATGAATGTGCTTCAATGAGAAGGGGCACCAGGTCAGCGGGTTGCGTGGAGTGAAGCAAGCTAACCCTCCCTGCAACTTATTACCTGGCGGCCGCAGACAGGACGAATGAGGTCGTCCATGCTTGTCCTGTGAGGGCTTTGCACAGAGGGTCTGTTACTCGGTTCTTATAGGCATGGATGCCTGGACATAGCAAAGCATGCTACATACCGTCGGGCAGCATCTCCCATGCAACTGCGTCGCTCAACACTGCAGCCTTGTCCTGCGAGGACTTTGTCGCAGAGGGTCTGTGCCTCAGTTCTTATAGGCACGGATGCATGGTTGTAGCGAAGCATGCAACATATTGTCGGGCAACCTCTCCTGCGCACCTGCGGCACTCAACACTGCAGCCTTGTCCTGCAAGGACTTTTCCTCTCAAGACTAATTTTAAATACAGTGGCACCTACCTAATTATTAAAGTAAATGTTGTTGCAGTGCAAATTCTTTCCAGTTACATTCCTGTTTTAAATGTGTCTGGTATCTGTGGTGTTTCCATATGTCAGGTATCCTGGTGGCCATTATATATGTGTTGTGTTGAGTTATCTTAATGCTGGCATTCCCAAAGTTTGTAGATTTTGCTCTTAAGAGATAGTAATGCATATGACAAGGAACTGACTTCCCACTGCATACTCTTCTCCAGGGCCAATTATGTGATTGCCTGTAACATCCCTAGTAATGAAATATATTTTTTATGTATTTATTGGGTTTTTATAATTCACAGATTCAGAATATGTTTCAAGGCGCAACAAGTTTCGAAACAATTGTTTTGAATATCAAAAGTTCTGAAACAAAAGTTTCGAAGAAAAAAAAGTTTTGAATGTATTTTTTTTAATAGTTCAGCAACGAGTTCCCAGTCTGCCCCAGTCTCACTGTGTTTTTTCCTTGAGGAGCTGCACAACGTGTTTGCTGTTGGAGTCCTACGTTTGTGTTTGCTATTTAAATTGATTGTGGGCGCGGAGCATGGCGCGGAGTTCGGCAACGAGTTCCCAGTCTGCCCCAGTCCGACCCATGATGGACCATATGAACAAGAAATCTGGGCCCCAGACTCGCCACAAAACTCTACAGCAGCACTGCATTTTGAATCCATGGACTGCCCTGAACAAGGCTGCAACGCTGGACGGCAAGTAAACAAATTGTTACCTTGCCGACACTCGTTTCTCCAAGCGAGCTACTCATCAGTGCGGAAACGATCAATGTGCCTGACGCGGTCGATGCAGTCGATTCGGCGATTGTGGGGTCAGACTATAACTCTCTCGTTGGTTCGAGTGCAGCTACACCCACTATCGTCTTGCCTCCCCTTACAAAATATAACGGCCCTACAGACGATGCTGTCCCAGTGGATGTCGCATTTAACATTAATGTCTCATTACCTGCTACAAACGGCAGTGATGCATCTACTGTTACCGAGTTGGTGCAGCCCGATCTGCAAAATGAGACCGCACCTCCACAAATCACTCTGCTATCACTAAATAACTTAGAACCAATATCACAGTCGATCTGTGAGTCACGTGAGAAAATCTCTAGTCCTGTATCCCCGGAGACGTTCTTTTCACCATTTGAGATTACGGACGCCGACATGATGGCGGCTTCTCACGCTGTATCTGTCTCCAAAGACCATGAACAAGCACTACCGACAATCCAGGAAAGCCAGAAATGCCTAGACAGCACCCATCAAACTGGGTATGCGCACTCTGAGCCGGAACAACTTTCAGTTGGGGACCAAAACGCCTGTCACATTGTGGCCAAGGCAAATGCAATCCACCTAGGCAGCCAGGCTGTTGAGAACAGCGATTTAGAGATGGTGGGGGCAACAGCTTGTCGAGCGACAAGTTCTCAAGACCTCTTCCAAGACCCGTCAGATGTTATAACGAAAAATCTGCATCAGATTCAATTTCATGCCACTCATATGGGGATGTCCCCTTCCGGAGGCAAGGTGATACGTTACCATCCGACACTCCACAGAAAGCATCTCGACAAAGCTGCAAGCCAAATTCCAATTCCATCAATATTGCTTTCTAATGAAACACATGATTTAACTACGTGCTGCAACCCTGTTGATACACCACAGGAAAAAAATCTGCAGGGCAGCTTGTTGCCAGCCTTAAGCAATCAATCTCGGCTCTTGGCCAACCGCAATCTGCGGGAGGATGGCAATCTTTATGTCCGTGACCCTAGCCATGGACTGTCCACCCAACTTGTCCTGGACACACACCGAGAGTCCATGCCACAACAACCAGCTCAGACATCACAGGGACCACTCATGTCTTCATGTCTGGATATAGGTAATGCTAACAACATGAACACGGCAACAAGGAAACCTTTAAAGGATACCGTGCCGTCTCCAATGCTTGAGCTTGATAAACCAATTACAAGCACCCCGATGGCGCCCAGAAGGAAAAGCAAAAGTATTAATGGCCTCGAGTCGGCACGAAAAGTCAACCCGACAACTGAAGCACACGCTCAATTTAAAGACTCATCGTGTCTTTCGACAAGTGGCGCAGAGAACAATGGGCAAACTCCAGCAAAAGCCAGTATCTCGTCGGCCGCTGCGATGCAAATTCACAATAATGTTCTAGCGGCATCTTCCTTGGCGATGATTCCCTTCGGTAAACTCTATGAAGCATTAAGCGAACGGATTCAGGACCAAGGGGCACTCCTAGCGAACCTATCCCAGAACATGGTCGAAGCTGAAAAGTCAAATAGGTACTTAAAAGATAAAATTCAGGCAGAAGCCGAGCGAACTGCAGCGTGGCAACAAAGGCAATACGACTTAGCTCTCCGAAATAGTTGCCAACAGGAGAAACTAGTCGATGGCCTGATAGAAGCTCTGAAGTCAACACAAAAATGTCAATGTTATATGATGCTTGAGCATGATGGTGCATGCACCAAGTAGCCGGTTAAGAAAACCTCCAACATACGATCTGTTGGAAGCATAACAGCACCTATTCTAGTTTCAATGGCTGCTGACAGCGCGACAAAAAGTAACAAAGTAGATTGTCGACAAAATATCAACAATCCAACCAGGTTAGATGGAAAGAAGTCTCTGCATATTAGTCTGGACGCCGACCTTACTGTTGAAAAGGAGAACTGTTCTGGATGTCACAGAAGCCAACCGAATGATAAATGCATAAAAGACGTCAGCATTGATTCGCATCAGGACAACACTCAATCACAATCTGTTCTGCCCAGCAGCCACTTTTCTTCCTTCGGCATCTTCACTGGCCCAGCAAAAACCACTTCAATTATCCCACCTAAAATTGTTACGAATATAGTTGGGAAAAAAGTAAGTGGGAAAACAACAAAGACTTCAATGCACTCTAAACCAGTGGGTTCCTCTAAGACCAAAGCATTTATAAGGCACCTATCTACGCCCCCGAGACTGAGCTTATTTAAACGCAACGAGGGCCACAAAAAGTCCAAGCCCGACTCTGCCTCAAACAAGGCAATCAGTGCTCATCCAACTCAAGAAAACCATAAACCTTCCTTGAAACGAAGAAGAATCATTTCTGACTCGGAGACAAGCTTCACTTCAATCGCATCCATCTCAACAAATCTATGCGACTTCTCTACATACTCGCTTCAAGACGACCATGATGCAGAAAGCATCTCATCCTGCCATCTTGTCGTCCCAACTCATATATCTGACGAGAACCCAAACAATGGCCCTGTAAAAGTAGTGAAACCAATGGTTCAGCGCCAGCAAACATGCATTGTGGGATTAGCAAAATCCTCTCAGGCTCATGTAGTTTTGACGTAGCTGAATCCAAAACTTACATCGAATCAACGAAATCAACGCGTTCATTTTAAAAGCAGAGTTCATGAGAATAATCACACCAAAGACCCACTTGGCTGCCGTAAATTACGTCTACAAAACATCCAAAGTGATGACGCTGAAGTAAACCTCAACCGAGCAAACATTATAAAAATTATTTAAATGCGTGCCTTCGCTGCAAACCATTGATTCAGACGACATACGGATCGTTGAATACGCCACTGAAAAATGTTCAGACCAGGTGCTGCTTCATATCAACTCAGTAAGCGTACGCAGCACTCTTCTAAAGGCTAGCGATGAGCTGCTGTTCTCCGGCTTTGAAATCCTGCCTGAACCAGATCAAGACGGCCTTAAGCGCACAGAAAGAGTAAAAGAAGAAAACAAGCAACAAAAGAAACCTGTTGATTCGGCTGCACTAAGGCAGACTATGAGTGTCACCATGAGCTCAAGACCGGACCAACTGTTGCGAAGAAATGCCCCACCGAAAAAAATTCAAGCAAAACCAGGCTAGAAACCAGCACTAGCCATGACTAACCAAAAGTGAAAATCCAATCTTACTTATTTCCTGGAACACCTGTGGACATAAACATCTATTTAATGACTTGGAGACACCTTTGGAAAACGACTTTATTATATGCTTGCAGGAAACATGGCTTTGCACACCTCCCATCTGCGATGGATTTAATATCTTATTAAACGCTGCTGTTAAAAATGCCAAAGGCAGCCCAAGTTCAGGCCTTATAACAATGGTGAGGATAACTCAAGCCTAGTCTGCGCCTGAGTCAATAAATCCTACCCATACGTGCAAGGTACCATCATGCACACCACGGGAAAAAATCGTACAGAGAAGCAACACTTACTGATTATAAATATTTACTGGAACTCAACAAAGATCAGTTCAGACGCTCTCATATCGGCAATCACACAGATAATTGACGACGCGACGCTAGCATATAACAACTTGTCAGTCATCTGCTGTGGAGATCTGAACTGCACTTGGTTCAAGTTCGATCTTCCCTCGAAAATTTATCAGTTGTTGCCGAACAACGCGATTGAAGACAGAGAACAAAGCTGGCAGACTGCCATGAGTGTGTGCGATCTACACATGCTGAATGGAACAACAAAAGGGGATATTCCCGCCAAGCCAACCTGGAATCGTGATTCTACACACAGCATTCTCGACTACATATGGATTTCAAATAATCTTGAACCCAAGCTAGTTGATCTACAAATAAAAAAAATGAAATATAGCGATCACAGCCTATTACAACTTTGCTTCATGGCGGATATGTATCAGCCGAAGAGTTCCATCAATGACACCTTAGAAATAAACTCTAGTGGAAATCGTCTAAGACTAAGTGGCAACCAGATTCAAGATCTTGGAGTGAAGCTACTGAACAATCCAGGTACTCAAGGGCCTGATTATACTCCGCTGCTAACAGACTTCATCGTGCCCGGAAAAACCTCACAAAATATTGAACAGACTCACCAACATATATACTGTAAGGTGTTACAAGATGCAAAAAAGGTCTTGCGGAAAGATCTGAGGAAACTAAGAAAATGCTTACCAAGAATGGATGTCCAAAAAGTGATAAAATCAAGACGCACGATCTATCAAAATTGGACAAGGTCGCATGCAATTATCATCAAGCAAGATCGTGCTGAGTATATGCTACGTCTAATCATGACAAAGAACACACGTGACATCTGGAAGATCCTGAATATGGACCTTTCAAAATGTACTCCACATCTAATAAACACCCTATCAGCTGACGCATGGGACTTACATTTTTCCTCGGTTTTCAAAAAACCTGAATCTGAAATCGCGATAACGATCAGCACTGTTGACAATCAGTGGGATGTGCAGATGGAGCACGATGAACTTGTCCGTGCAATTAACGCCTTGAAGATCTCGCGTGCCGCTGGTCCAGATTTGATTTCAAACATCGATCTAAAAAAACATCCAAGCGAGTGGGCGTATTTCATCGGTGCCAATTCATAAGCGGGGCAGTTGGGACGATCCGAACAACTATCGCCCAATTGCCTTGCTAGATACGATTGGAAAAATATTTGGTTCGAACTTGTGCATTAAACTCGCAAAATGGGCAGAAATGTCGCAGATAAACGACATATGGCAAACCGGATTCACGAAGGGGGTTCGAGTGGACGTAAATCTGCTTATTCTGACAATTTTAAAACTGGAAACCTTAAAGAAGAATGGTAAGATACATTTTGCCTTCATCGATTTGAAACAAGCATTCGATGGTGTGAATCGCAGTTTATTATGGGCGAAATTGCTAAAATGGCGCTGTCCGGCTACTATTCTGGAACCAATTATCGCTCTTCACGATTACACATCAATTAAAGTCAGGCTAAACAACAGCGGTGTGCTATCCAAATCCATCATGACACACAAAGGTGTCAAGCAAGGCCCTTTAGCCGCGGAGCTATTCCTGGCTGATTTACCAATCTATCTTAACCAAGTTTCATGCTTCCTGCCTAAGATAAATGAAACTCCGATCAAATGTATAGTCTATGCGGACGACTTGGTTCTGATGGACAGACCTCAAATTGGGCTGCAGCATCTATTAACAGGTCTGCAAACGTACATGGTTCTAAATGAATTGTCAATAAACACCACAAAAACAAAGATTATGGGCCTCATTACACGGATGGCGGTGTTAGCACATGGACCAAGGTGCTATTAGCACCTTGGTCCATGCCGATAAAATACCGGCACCGCCTTGGTGGAAGGGGGAATTACTGCCCCATTCCAAGGTTGGAGGGGCGGTAATTCCCCCTTCCACCACTGCCCTTCCCCTTCCCCATTCCCATTTTTGCCCCATAGGGCATAATGGGAATGGGGAAGGTGCTAATCACGGCACCGCAATTTTGCGGTGCCGTAATTAGCACTAAGGTCCCTTAGCGGGTTGGTTTTAAACACCTGCAAAAAGCAGGCGTTAAAGCACCGACCCGCTAAGGGACCTCGTAGTAAGGCGGTAATGGTTAACGGTCAACGTTACCATTAACGGTGACCGTTAACCATTACCGCCATCCGATATGTCTATTGGAAACGTCAGAAGTAAAAAAGACAAAGCATTTAGGTGGAAAATTGCTGAAACCAACATATCATCTGTTGACGCGATACGATATTTGGGAATTTAATAATTCCATCAGAGAACAGCAATGGGTCGCGGAACTAACATCAAAAATGACAAAGCTAGCTCTGCAAGCTGCAAAATTCAACAGGAACTATGGAAAATTCTCACTGGAACCCGTCCTCAAATTCTATCAACAAGAAGTAGTTCCAATAATAATCTTTGGGGCTGTGGCTGGTTGGAACATAAGCGAGACAACTTGGCATGTCTTAGAAGGTCACTTTTGGCGGAAAGTTCTGAAGCTACCACAATCAACATCGATAGCTATATTGAGATACGAAATTGCGATCAACTCATTGCATATGAGAGTATTTTGGAACTCAATAGCAGCAATGCGCAAAATGTCCCTAAAATCACCGGCACCGGCATATAAACTCTTTGCCAACAACCAGACGCCGAACAAACGAGACCTTCTTAATACATGGTTTTGTAAATTATCGGCTTTTCTATCTGCAGCAAACATCAGTAACCATGAACTTTTAACTCGCCCACAACACACAAAAAAGAAATTCGACAACTGGGCGTGGATCATCAATAACAACTTAAGACTAAAGCTGTAGTCAACAAAATTGATGGGCGGCGATTGTAGGAAACTAAATGAACCAGCACGCTACTTATTGCACTGTCCGTCTCGTTATCATCGAGAACAATTTCTAAGGTTCCGAGCCAACATTCTAAAAACCAAGGAAATTCTTTGGCAAAGAAAGGACAACTCCTTAAAAGATAATCTCTGCCGTTTCTGTCGAGATTCGATTGAAACAGCCAACCATCTGCTAATTGAATGCACGCAGACTGCCACTCAACGATCTTTACATCTCGGACAATTTGCACCTTCAGATGATGATATGGAGGGGTGGTGGGCTAGGATTATTTCTGGTTCCATCATAAAACTTGCATGTGCAACTGTGAATTACTTTGATATGATTTTGAAAGCTGACGTTTAAACCTTAGTATCGGTGGTGCTATTCCTTGGGAGTGCTCGTGGTGCTCGACTTGTTTTCTTTATTCTTCTCCTATTTCCTTTTTTTCTTGTTCGTTTGGCTGTTTCTCTTTCTTCTTTTCCTGGTTAATTTGCTTATCCTTTGAAACAAAAGTTTGTTTTATGAATTCAAACTGTAGTTTTTTCAATAAAAAAAATAAAATAAATAATAAAGGGTTTATTTTAAGTTTTTATAGTAAAATAAGTGTTTAAAAAAAACAGGGGATTGTCAGGAACCCCCCCGTAAAAAAAAATTAAACTTTTTTTTTTCAACACGTTTGTGTCAGAACTTTTGTCATTCTAAACTGTGACTATGGAAACAGTCACTATGAACCGCAACAAGGCAGTGGGGGGGATGAGAACACAAGACATTGGGCCTCATTACAAGTGAGGCGGAACTTGTTAACGGGACCCTCTAAAGGAGGCGGACCCGTTAAACCCGTTCGCCTCATTACAAGCTCCCCTCGCGGGACCCGGTAAGTAATGCCTGGTAAACCAGGTGTGCTTACCGGGTCCAGCAAGGGGAAGAGGGAGCAAACAACGGGCCGCTTGTAATCGGCCCCTAGTTTGCTCCCTCCCCGATTCCCATTCTGCCCTATAGGGGCTGAAATGGGAATGGGGAAGGTCCGGGCCCGGGTTCCTCGAGGGAGGAATTACCGGGCCCTCCAAACTCGGAATGGCCCGGTAATTCCCCATTCTGGGAACCTGGACCCGATTTTGGCGGCAGCCATGCCGCCAATAGCGGCACGGCTGCCGCCAAAATCGTAATGAGGCCCATTGTCCTACTAGCCCTTGTGACATTTGGAACGGGCAAGTACAGTAATAGAAGTGCAGGGGAGAGGGGAGAGGAGTACCGGTGCGTTAAGGGAGTGCCCGGGGAGGCCAGGTGGACAAAGCCACGGAGGAGAGAGTGCAGGGGCAGAAAGTCCATGGGCTAAGTGTAGGAACGGGCTGGGAGGGCTAAGGCGGTGCAGGCCCCAGGCTACTGCAGGGGGAGGGAGCCCAGAAGGGCAAGTGCGGAATGTTGGGGGGGTTCAGAGGAGACCAAGTGAAGGGGTAGACTGAAAGGGGAGGGCCTGATGCCCTGGGAGAATGTTAAGGAACCAGGCAGCTAGTCAAGAGGCAGAGGAGGAAAAGATTAGCAGGGGTTGGGGAGAGGGAAGGAGGAAGAGAAAAGGAGGGTATTGAGAAGCTTTCAGAACTTAAGAAGGTCTGGCTCAAGTCTGAGTGGGGCAGGGAGGCCATTCTAGAGGGAGGCACCTGTGGAGGAGAGAGATCTACACCCACTCTCTGCTTGGAGAAGCGTCTGATCTGCAGAGAGTTGGAACTAGAAGATCGAAGGGCTCTAGCTGGCAGGTATTTAGGGAGAGGGAGTTTGATGCAGCAGGGTCGCAGGCCCCAGAAAGCCTTGTGGATGAGGCAGAGAGTTTTGAACTTGATCCTTGCAGAAACTGGGAAGCAGGGGAGAGATTTTAGGGCTGGAGAGAGGCGATCTCTGGGCTTGAGGCGGTTCCATGTAATAATGTTGCCACAAAAATCTCGCCATGCAAAAATATCGCTGAAAAATTGCCGTTTTTTTGTGGCGACATTATTGCATGGAACATGCGGGGACACCCCCGCAACCCCCAAACTTTTTTAAAAAAAAGATATATATATTTTTTGCCCCTGTCCCCATATATATGGTCACCCAAATAATATCGCCACAACATTTTCCCGGCGATATTATTTACGGCGACCATATATATGGCGATATTATTACCTGATACCCTTGAGGCCAAGGATAAGTCTTGCAGTCCTATTCTGGATTAGTTAAAGGGCACGAAGGGAGGAGTTAGGGAGGTGGAGAAAGAGGATGTTACAGTAGTCCAGCCTGGAGAGGACCAGAGATCTGGAGACATCGAGTTTTTGGGGGAGGTTGAGGAAAGAAAGAAGGCCTCTGAAGAGGAGACGCTGAAAGTGAGCCTTCTTGGCAAGGTCCGTGATGTGAGGAGAGTAGGAGAGGAGTCGAAGATGACACCAAGATTTCTTGCCTCAGAGGAGAGCGAGGGAAGGGGGCCCACGGAGGGAGGCCAGAGTGTAAGGGGAAAGGAGGGAGCTGGAATCCCAATAAGAAGGATCTCAGTTTTACTGGCCTTAATGTAGATATCATTAGCAGTGCACCATGCCTAAATAGCAGACAGACACACAAGCTTGATAGTGGAAGTGGAGGAGGTAGAGTAGGGAAGATTGAAGGAGAGTTGCGTGTCATCCACGTAACACTGGAAGTTAGGAGAGAAGGTCGAGATAAGCTATGCTGGGGGGAAAGGTATATGTTGAAAAGCTAAGGTGAGAGAATGGAGCCCTGAGGGACACCACAGGTGGAGAGTAAGATGGCGGAGAGAAAAGGGACCAGGTGAACCTGGGAAGGTTGTATAGAGAGGAAGGCAGTCAGCCAGTCCAGAGCCAGGTCTGTGATGCCAAGAGTATCACAGAGTCGATTTATAAGGGTGGCATGATTAACTCTATCAAAGGCAGAGGAGGTCAAGAAAGATGAGCATGGAAGGAGAGTTGAAATCGAGATTAGAGAGCAAGTCTTCACAGGTGTTCAGGAGTACAGTTTCTGTGCCTCTGGCAGCTCTGAAGCCAGACTGGTGGTTATGGAGACAACCAACAGATTCAGTGTGGTGGATAAGCTGGGGAATAGCCAGCTTGTCCAGGAGTTTGACCAAGAAGGGGGTAATGGAGGTAGGGTGGTAGTTCACCAGAAAGGAAGGGTCGGCAGAAGGAATGAGGAGAGGGTGCACAAGGGAGTGTTTGAGAAGTGATTGCAGAAATTAGACACGGCTTGAGCAAGGGAGACAATGTTGTCCTTTGTATTTTTAGAGGAGCAGAGCAGCACCTGTTTGGATCAGACTTTCATAGAGAAGACTTGTCTTGAGACCTCATGATGTGATATTGCAGAGTAAGAGTACAGTAGGAGGGAAGGGAGAGTAGGCGAGGAGGGGGAGAGGGACTAAGGGAGGCTTGAGAGTGGGTGAGGGAGAAGGGTGAGGTTTTGAGGATTGAGAGGACAGGATGTCCTGAGTTTTAGTAATGAAGTGAGAGGCCAGAGAAGTGCAAAGGGACAGGGAAGGCAGAGGAGAAATGGAGACTGCAGTAGGATCTGCGAGTTCCTTGCAGATTTTGAAAAGTTCAGCCGGATATAGGCTTGCTTCTTCGAGCAGATGGAAGGTCAAGTTGTCAGTCTAGAAAAATGGATACCTCTACTTTGTGACCGCAAACGTATTTTGATGGCCGTGGGCCAACCGTCTCATGCACAATATGACAGAATATAGGTTTCCGAGTTTGCCAGTGAACGGCCATTTTGATGTAACAAGAATCGCCATTTTGTTTTCTAACCATTGCTCATTGCTTTCTGTTCTTATTGCTTTGCAGTACATTTTCTGCTTACACTGCTCGACTGTAAAACATTGTTGTCTGCACGTAAAAGCACAAGGCCGCAGGGCCGCGAGGATAACAAGAGTTTGTTGAAACACAACGTAGGCAGCGCCAGGAAGAATGCCCGGCTCCCTCCCGAATGTAGCCTTGAAGCAGAGCTGCAGGGCATTTAATCATTTCGCAGCTGCCAGCCAGTCTCGTTATATGGTAGAATATGTTAGAATAAAGCAGCTAAAGGCTTGAATTATGCTCGTCTTACGGCCCCCCTTTGCTGAGTACCGTTAGAGCGTGTCGGCTCCCAGGACACGAATAGCACCTCATAGATAGCAAGGTCTGGAATGCAACTCTCCCCCCGTATGTAGCTCGCTTCCAAGAACAGAAGCGCTGTGTTCTGTTCAACAACTGAAAGATGCCTCCGCACTCACGAATTGCAAATTATTACTAGAATAGATGTTTGAAGGTGTCATGGTTGTCGAAAGTGTCCATCATCACACCAAGTTCAAAGAAACCCAATAAATGGGGGTGTTAAACATGTCATAGCTGATTGTTTGATATGCATTTTGTATATATGTAACTGATGTACGATATACTCTCTCTTGCGTCCCTCGAGGTCTAGAGATACACATCGTTGAGACCGAGATGGCCACTGAGACTTTTGCTTTGCAATAAACCCTAGCTTTGGGAATACAACCTTGTGTCTGGCGTATTTATCGTGTGTGGTGACTCGCCTTGTTTCCATAGACGTAAGGGACCCCTAGGGGCCCCTTTCAAGATGGTGCCCGAACAGGACCCTCCCCAACTTTTTCCATCGTATACGTTGTAATTGAGTAAGGCGGAGAACAGCGAGGACGGGACGATCGAGCCGGGATCAAGAGGTGTTCGGGGCGCCCTGTAGAAGTGATGAGAGACTCCTTTGCAGATCTGCACACATCTGATCCCTGATCGACGTGCCTGGCTAGAGAACAAGGAGGTGAGGGTCCCGAAACGAGGCGGAAGCCAAGAAACGCAGACACAACGGGCATCATTACGACCCAGGCGGTAAGTTACCGCCTGGGCCGTGACTTTACCACCATGGCGTAAACTACGTTTACGCCATGGTGGTTGGCGGACTTACCGCCCCATTCCGAGTTTGGCGGGGCGGTAAGTCCCCAATCCCCATTTACCCTTCCCCATTCCCATTTTTGCCCCATAGGGCATAATGGGAGTGGGGAAGGCGTTAATTACGCCACCGTAAATTACGGTGGCGTAATTAACTCCATGGTCCCTTAGCGCCATGGATTTTAACACCTGCTAAAAGCAGGTGTTAAATCCGCCATGGCGCTAAGGGACCTCGTACTCAGGCGGTAAGGGTCGGCGCTGTTTACGGCGCCATAAACCCCTTACCGCCTGATTTGTAATGAGGCCCAACGTCATTTGGTGCGTCAGTATACAGACGACTTGATTTATCAGGTGAGTCATTCCCCGATTCAAAGTAATCCTGATATTGGTTGAGAGTTGACTTTGCAAAATCAAACGCCCTAGGTAAGGTTGATTAACCAGGGGGAAGGTTGAAACATGCCTGGGGTATTGTCCACCCTAGCAGGGTTTTTCCGCTGTGGTAGACAATCTTTGGAAGATGGCCAAATTGTACCACCTGGGGGAACGCCAGCGTATGAGATGTATTTGAAGTATGGAGTGGGTGCGATAATATTTTGTGAGACTTGGCATAGGCAAACCAGAAAGCAACAAGACCATCAGTAGCCGATTAATGGTAGTTTTGAGATAGCGAGAATAGATAACTTGGAAAGGGTGTTGATAAGAAAGAAAGCGCGTCCTGCAGCATTTGATACCATTAAAGACTGGAGAAGGGAAGCAATGCTCCGATTTAGAAGTAGAGCGAAGCATGCGTGCAGGCATAAATCGAAAGGTGTAGCGGAAGAGAAAGAAGAGGAGGAGTGGACTGAGAGTCTAAGAAGGGCAGGTAGGCGTGACCAGTTGAATATAGAAAAAATATACCCACAACGAGAATTACACATAGCAGATGAATGAATAGAAAACATATTGACCCATACAAAACAAGGCCCAAGATCAGAAGTGAGGCCAGACACGTCAGTAACTATTGCCCAAACCCCGCCCGTAGCCCAAGCTCTCCCTCTGGTAGCTCAAGCCCTCCCACAGCCACAGACCGCGCACGTAACACTTCCTATTAGCCAACCAGGCCCACAACAGACACTCCCTGTTCCCATTGTCCCATCCGCACCTCCCGCCTTAGACGCAGACTCGGTACCGTCGGTTCCTCCCGGGGTTGAAATTGAAACCACAGGGCGAGAGGCGGGACTGAACAACGGGGATGCACGAGGGTAACTCGCAGCGCGATCAGCAAAGAAAGGAAGGTGGAATTGCAGCAACAGGCAGAAATGTATATAGACGGGAATGATGGGACGGCAGCATTGGCCTCGATGTATGTCTTCCGAAGAAGCAACGAAAGACAGGTAGTGTTGGAATGCATGGGTGAATATTTGGTGGAGAAATGGAAACAGTTAATTGGGAAATTACCACCGCAGCGATTGTTAGATTTGAATGCACTAGCACGCTGTAGGGAGAGGGATGAAGAAGTGAGAGAACATGTATATGTATATGGACTTTTTGAACTTAAAGATAAATTAGATAATGATTATGCCGAAATGTTTACTACACCTGGGTACAGGAGTAGGGATATCGGGAGACATAGGAAGGAAACTGTAGAGCCGTATATACGACGACATTCAATGTCATCAGTACCGAGGGGCGACAAGTTAAAAGTATGTATACGAGAAGCGTTTAGATGGATGTCGGATCCCAGTATCCCCACAATGGAGATACATGAGATATTTGATGAAAATTCCATGCCCATGAAAAGAAAAGCACTGCAGTCGATGGCTGAACATTTATTAGACAAAGATATAAAAAACGATAAGGCCAGCCCACCCGAAATAAGGGCAGTATGTAAAAGAGCACTAGAGCGAGGGACAGGAGAAACAGCCCTATCGCTTGACCTGGGAATATTGTTACACATGAGAGAAGGGGGAGGGACAGTAAGTGGGGCATTTCCTATGAGAGAGGTCCCACCTACCTTTGTGCCCAAAGTAGAGGTTCCCGCAGCAGGCAATGTAGCGGCGCAGGTAACACCAGCCCATTACTCCGCCCAATATGTGCATGTCCCCTTTTCCAGAAAGGAGGTGAATAACATAAATCAGACGATTCCTGATATAAGAAAGAATCCTGCAGGGTTTTACAAGGAAGTAGAGTCCTGCCTGCAATCATCCGTGCTTCCCATGGGTGACATAGACCTAATATTCCCAGTGATCCTGCCAACAGACATATGGAAACAAATAAGAAAGTTGGATGACACAACGACCTTTGGCGCCACATGGGCGGACTTGATAATAGAAGACAGGAATAAAGCGGTTGGAGGAACATCAGGACCGAACCTGGTAGCATTACCAGCACGCATAGTACAGAAATTAAAAGAAATTGTCCCAGAGAAAAGAATTCAATGGGACAAATTGACTACATGTGTACAAGGCAAGGATGAGTTAGCTACAGATTATTTTAACAGATTTGAAGAAGTATTTACAGACTTCAGTGGGCAGGATGTGGGCTCGGAAGCGGGAAAGAGGTTATTTGTTGACATATATGTGAGGGGGTTAAAACTTCCAATCCGGATCTGATAATGACATCAGAGAGTGCCTGGCAAGCAAAAACACTGGGCGAAGTATTACACATGGCCCAATATTATGAGCACAGAGTGACTGGGGAAAAAGAGAAAGAGGAGAAGGATAGGGTAAATCTGAAAATATGGGTACTACTGCAGCAAGTAGTAGGACACAATAGAGGGAGAGGGAACGCACAAGGAAGGAGTAATTCGAATATGCATGGGGGAACAGTGGGACCAAATCAGTCTGTGTATTGTAAGGAGGAAGGACACTGGTGAGCGCAATGTCCGCATCTGCAGAATAGAAATGGGTCTGGTCAGAGGAGACAGCATAGCCGACACCAAGGAGCGAATGGACCAAATAGGAATAGTATGCAGCAGCACCACAATAATGGAGGTAATCAAAACCGACCCCAAAACCAAAATGCCCCAAACCAGAGTCAGGGACAGCAAAACCAACAGTATGGAAACCAGAGTGGGGGAAATAGAGGAAAGAGTGGGAACTTTTTCGATACACAGCCAAACACATATTACAGTAACAGCAATGATTACACATCGGACGATGTGTTATTTCCCCAATAGGACAGCCCAGGACAGGGGTCGGAACCAGCGTCTATTCCCGTGAATCAGAGAGGACCCTACGTAGAAATGAGAGTCAGGAATGAGGAGCACCGCTTTCTTGTAGATACAGGAGCGCAAAAGTGTTCAATAGACCACCACTTGGTTCCGGATATACCACTGTCAGGGCAAAAGAATGTTTCCGTAGGGTTCGCAGGTACACCAGTCATAAACCCAGTGTCCCAACCAGTCCCAGTTACTATAGGACCATTCGCTGAACACTGTCCTTTCCTTTTAACAGAAAATTGTGGGGAGAACCTGTTGGGATGAAATTTGTTGAAAAAATGAGGTTCCGTTATACATTGCACGGCAGATGGGGTGTTCCTAACGATTTGGCCACAAGCTGCCCCTCTGTCAGAATTCATGTCTGAAACTTTACCAGGAGAACTAAGTAAAGTGCCAACCTGTATATGGGCAATGCATGACAACGATGTAGGATGCTTGAAAATAGAGCCAGTAAAGATCATTTTGAAAAAAGGTGTTACCCTACCGCGTATTCCCCAATACAGAATTTCGCCTGAAGGTGAGAAAGGATCGTATTGTTACAGATTTGGTGAAATTAGGGGTAATTGAAGAGATTACAGGCAGTACATGCAACAGCCCGATTCTTCCAGTTTATAAAAAAGGAGGCAATGAAGTACCATACCGTTTTATAATTGATTTGCGCGCATTAAACAAGGTAGTAGATCCACAATTTCCTTTAGTGCCAGATGTCACTACAATATTGACAATGATACCTGTTTCAGCAGAATATTTTAGTGTAGTTGATCTGAAAAATGCGTTCTTCAGTATTCCAGTGGACAAGGACAGCAGATATTTGTTCGCATTCACATTAGGAGGACGATCATTTACATTCACGCGGATTCCGCAAGGTTACACGGAAAGTCAGAGTATTTACAGTAGAGCATTAAAAGAGCAGTTAGACATGCTAGACTTACCAGTGAGTTGCGTACTCTTGCAATACATAGACGATCTATTGTTAGCTGCTGACACAGAGGAGATTTGTAAAGAAAGCACTGTATTACGACTGTCACACCTAGTGGCACATGGCAAAAAAAGCTAGTTTGAAGAAATTTCAATATAATCGAAAGGAGGTGGCCTATTTGGGCAACCTACTTTCGAAAGAAGGGAGAAGGCTAACGCCAGAACGCATAGAAAGTATTTCTTGTATGCCTATTCCAAAGACACAGAAAGGAGTCAGAGCCATAATAGGCATGGCTTCATATTGCCGACGATGGATTCGTATTTTTGCGTTAATTGTGAAACCGATGGTGAATTTGACTAGAAAGGATGCGGTTATGCCTTCACAGTGGGATGAGGAATGTCAGAAAGCATTTGATCAATTGAAAACTGCATTATGTTCGGCTCCAGTTTTGGGCACGCCGAATTATGAGAAGGTTTTTAGACTGTTTGTGTGTGAAAGTGAAGGATGTGCATTTGGTGGTTTTGACACAGGAACAAGGTGGAAGAAATAGGCCATGCAGCTATTTTTCTTCTGCGCTAGACCCTGTAGCGCGCACTACCACGATATTTGCGATCTGTCGCGGCGGCTGCTGCCTCAGTGAAACAAACGGAAGGGATGGTATTGGGGCATACTTTAATTCTGATGGTGCCACATGCCATAGACGTTCTATTAAATAGCACACAGACGCAACACCTCACCTCTGCTAGATTGACAAGATATGGGATTATCTTGTTCGCCCCCCATATCCAAATTATGAGGTGTAGCGCTTTGAATCCTTCAGATTGAATGCCACTACCCATAAAATAAATTGGGAGAATGAATCACCCCCCCACGATTGCTTAATGGTCACTGAGGAAGAAACCAAGGGGAGAGTTGATTTAAGTGATACCCCACAGAAAGAGCCAGATGGAGAGTTATTTTCTGACGGCTCATGTTTTAAATTACCTGACGGCACGACAACTGCCGCATATGCTATCACTACCCTAAAGAGCATTGTAGAAAGCAAAAGAATCCCCTACAATTCGGCACAAGCCGTAGAGATAATAGGATTGACCAGAGCCTGCGAGATTTCTGAAAATTTGAATGTGAATATATATACTGATAGTCAGTATGCTTTTGGGGTGGTTCATAACTTTGGTCGACTCTGGGCTGAGAGAGGGTTTTTGATATCACATGGTGCTAGAATTCAACATGGCCCTTTGATTGTACGATTGCTGTCTGCACTCATGCTTCCAAACCGCCTGGCAATAGTGAAATGCGAGGCACCCAAAAAGGTAACATGCAAAGTAGGAGAGGGAAACGCGTTTGCAGACAGAATTGTGAAACAAACTGCCACTGATTTAAATACCAAAATGATGACGGTTCAGACTGAGGAAGTACCCTGTATGATAGAAAATGGAGTTGCCACTGTCAAAGAAATGCAGGCCGAAGCTACGGCTGATGAAATACAAGGGTGGGCAGAGGGCTCTGCTGAGTTAGATCTGGAAGGTTGTTGGGTGGACAAGGGTACTAGAAACTGGATGTTGCCAAATTCCTATGTGACTGCAATGGTCACAATGGCCCACAGCCCTACCCACATCTGTGCAAAAAAGATAATACAGCACCTATCTACAGTATGGCCGAATGTAAACATAAAGAAGAATGCAGAGAGGTTGGTGCAGAACTGTATCACATGTTTAAAACACAATGTAGGAAAGGGAACAATGACTCCAATAGGCAGTTTTGGCCCGCCCTCTATGCCGTTTGAGGTGATCCATTTTGATTTCATAGAGATGGAGAGATGCCAAAATTTAAAGTACGTCTTAGTGGTGATCTGTGCGTTCAGTAAGTGGGTGGAGGCATATCCCTTAAAGGACTGCACAGCAATGAGCACGGCAAAAGTAATGCTTAAAGAATATTTTTCCCGTTTTGGCTTGCCCCGTGTCTTATGGTCCGATAATGGCCCGCATTTTGTGGGTGCAGTGGTGTTAGAGATATGTGCGGGTCTTCAGATCGATAAGAGATTCCATAGTTCAAGGCATCCGAGTTCGGCCGGTCTTGTGGAGAGGCACAACGGGATTTTCAAATCAAAGATCAGTAAAATATGTGCCGGAAGCAAGTTGAGTTGGGTGGATGCATTACCAATAGCGCTATTATGCATGCGTACGTCTGTACAGGCTAAAACTGGGCTCTCCCCGTACGAAATTATAATGGCGAGGCCGGCAAATGTTTAGTGCGCATCTCAGCCAAAATGACTTAGAGAGGTAGAACATCCTGTGCTTAGTACTTATTGTGGCCTTTTAATGCAGAAATTGCGTTTGATTCATCAGCAGGTGCAGGAGGCATTATCATTGAGATACACCGGTCCGGGGCACGCGCTGGAGCCAGGAGACTGGGTGCTGCTTAAAAATGTTGAAAGAAAGTCATTGTTAACACCCAGGTGGCGCGGCCCCTATCAAGTACTCTTGGCAACGCAGACAGCGATACAGGTGGATGGACGGAAGTCGTGGATCCATGCCACCAATGCCAAAAAGATTCCAACTTCACTGAAAAACTTGCCTGACCCAGACGACCGGAAAGAGACAGCAGTACCAGAAACGGAAGAAACTGTTGCCAGTAAGCAGCCACCAAATCTGCTCAAACGAGAAGTGAAACTCGAAACAAAGCCTGAGACGATTGCCAAAAAGGGGGAAGGGCAAAGAGTGCCCCAACGTTGCCCAGCAGAATCAACATCACTGTTGGCCGACATGAAATCTGCCTTGCAAATACCAGCAGAAACGAAACGTGTACCCCTTTGGCGCCCACCAGCACTTGCCAGCACGCCAAAGACCGAAACTGCATCACTGGCGCGGCGCACACAAGCACCTGTAGTAGTGCCACAGGCTGACTTTGAGCCTGAATCTGGAAGTGCACCGGCACTGTTCACGGATCACACGATACCAGGAGTGAGGCGATACAATTTGCGGCCACGAAAGACAAAGTGATCCACAGTTCTTTGGCGTTTTATATCAACCTCTGGTTCTGCTCATGGACGGAGAAGGAACTAGAGGTGTAGAGGAGAGAAGCGTGACAATTCAAGACTCGCAGCTCCTCGGTGCGATCATAAAAAGTACATGTGTCCTGAACCAGAGTGGACAAGTTGGGCGCACATGGTACTAAGGCAATAGAGAACTGATCAAAAGTCCTCTGAGCAGTATGAGAAAGGACAAGTGATCTTGCCTAAAAATAAATAAGCAAATCCAGGCTATAAAGGACTGGCAGAACTGAACTGTGACAATTCCGTTGAACTTATTGACATCAGAGCAAGTGCAACGAAGAGAGACATCCATGACGAACTGTAACAAGGAAGAAGAAGGACGATGAGAAACATGCCGGGACCGGTTCCAGCCTCCTCCTGCACCACTGCTGTGAATGAGTCAATTATAAAAACTGTAAGCTTAAGAAAAACGCATGGTAAAAAGAATTGTATGCTTGCACTGACAATAATTATGTGCTTTATGAGCGTGGTAGCACCACTAAGGACAGCCCTAATATTATGGTATGTGGAATCGATACACCCATTAGAAATGTTTTTACCAATAGTTAATATATCCACTACTGAAAGCCCAGTTCAGGTGATTACTTATACCCTGCCCCCAATGGAAGAAAGACACAGGGAAGGTTTTGGGAATAACACCTTGTTATTAATTATGAACATGACACATGCAATTCTGAAGAAAACAAATTGCTGGGTATGTGCCCATTTACCGCAGCATGCTGGGAAGGGAATAGGTTGGTATGTACAGCCATTACCATTGAGTTCCGCATGTAGTGCATCTTTAGGTGCAATGTTCTATGGGAAATGGAATGAGAGTAGTACGGGTCAATTAGACAGAACCAACATGAATGAGTTTGAGGAAATAATAATGAAGCCTGTGGGTTGTTCCATATTCCATAAAGCACAAGTAATGGGCCCAGAGCACACGAGGAAAAGTACACGAAAGATAACACAACAAAATAGACGAGATAGATTGTCCCCACCAGAAAAACATCTGTAATGACGTTTAGCGTAAGAACAGACGGGGACAAAGATGCAATCCCCCCATCTTACACAGTGAATTATAGCCTAAGAACTGTCCCTTTTTGTCTAAAAAAGAAAGGCTCCTTTTCAGTTGGAACATACCCTGGATGCATGAATACAGTGGTATTGAAATGGTAAATAGAACCAGTATATGCGGGAGATCCAGTTTATTTTATATGTGGAGAGAAAGCATATCCTTGGTTGCCCAGAAACTGGGGAGGTACATGTTACCTAGGTCTACTGTTCCCATGAGTATTCCTCTTAGAAACAGCAGACATGGCCAGACTATCCAGAGCTAGAGTCAAAAGGACTAGCAAGGGTGTTTTGATAGCAACTGACGTAGCAAAATCATTCATTCCATTCTTAGGGCAGATAGTGAACTTCTATAATATAAGGCAGCTGTCCAGAATACAAAAAATACCATAAACACAACAACAAATATACCATTTAACATGACGTTAGAAGAAAGAGGAATCAGGTTAATGACGCTGCAAAATAGAATGGCTCTCGATGTGATCCTGGTTGATCTTGGGGGAATTTGCAAAATAGTGGGATCAGCGTGTTGTGTATATGTAGATGACTATTTCCCTACAATCTTTGAAGCAATAAAGAAAATGCATGTCCTAAGTTCCGAACTCCCTACTGGAGAAGGAAGCTGGGGAATAGGGTGTTGGTTTTGGGGAATACTGCGTTCTTGGGGATGGAAGTTGATTTCAATATTAGTAGTGGTGCTTGGAATATTCATAACGTGCTGTTGTTGCATACACTGCCTACCAATAGTTTGCGCTGAGGTAACTGAGGGATGTACGAAGGGATGTATGCATATGATGACAAGAAAAAAACAAACTCATGGTCGAGCTGAGCAAGACTATCATGAATGTCAGGCCGATCTCTTGATTCTTCGGAACCAAAATCGTCGTTATGCAGAACCCACTCCTCCTCACCTGATTCTTCAGTAGACTCCTCGCGTCTTCGCCCCTTTTTTCTTGTTGATTTCTTTTTTGAGAAGAGATATGGTCTTCCGCGGTTAGAAGCCACCCTGTTCCCACTGGTAAACCAGGGAAGCAAGGGACCCCCTTTCCGCAGGAGCCGTAGGAGAGGAAAAAAGCGTTAGCTAAAAAAAACCTCTCTTGAATCTCGATCCTGATGAGGAGCCAGGTAACCCAGACAAGCTGTTTTTTCCAGAGGAGAACCGGATTCGAGGGATAATAGAGAGCGCGGGTTGGCTAGTTGGAAGGGAAAAAAGTAAGGAAAACAGGTAAGTATGGGGGAAGGATAGCAAAATATAGAAAAGGAGGGCAGCGTACCGGGGAGGAGCAAGGCAACAAAGGAGGGTAGGAAGGGACGATAACCGGGGAGGAGCAAGGCAACAAAGGAGGGTAGGAAGGGACGATAACCGGCAAAAACACCGGTCAGGAAGCAGACAAGGAACTGGAGAGAGCGCTAGCGAAACGGAGCGTGAAAGCTTCAGTTGCAAAGCGCCGGGCAAAACAAAGAGGCGTGGTTAAGAGCAAAACCAGGAAGAGGTCGGAAAAAGACTAGAGCGTAGCAACAGAAAAAGGGGGAAAAAATATGGAACGATCAATGGCGGCGGAGTTGCCATCGGTTTCTCAGGCTCCAAGGGAATCTCCTTGCAAACGGCATGACAGTATGCCCCCTTCCATGGGGCACCCCCCCTGGCTTGTCGGGGTGAAGTCTGTGAAACAACCGCACCAGACGAGGCGAGTGGATGTGGGAGATAGGTTCCCAAGAATCATCCGAATGTGGGTAGCCCTTCCAATGAATAAGATATTCCAGTCTGCCTCCCTTATATCTGGAGTCCTGGATGGCTGCCACTTCATATTCGTCTGGTGGTAAGTCTATGGGTTTTTGGCCTTTTGGTATTCTTCGTTTGTAGGGGTCTTCCCGATATTCTTTCAAAAGGGAGGAATGAAAGACCGGATGAATACGTTTCATGTAGTTGGGCAACAGAAGCCGGTATGCCACCGGGTTTATCCTTTCCGAGACGGCGTAGGGACCCAGATAGCGCGGTGTTAGTTTGGAAGAATGCAACCAGCGCGGAAGGTACTTTGTAGATAACCAAACTTGGGTCCCTTTTTTCCAATGGGGAGAAGGAAGGCGCAGTGGATTGCTGGAGGTGCTATAGCGGATTTTGCTGGCTCGCAGACTAGTATATGCAGCCTTATGCGCCTCAGAAATACTGGCAAGCAAGGCATCCACGGAGGGTATATCTCCAGGAGGAAAGGGTCTGATTGGCAAGAAACGGGGATGAAAGCCATAGGTACAAAAAAAAGGACTTAGTTTGGTGGCACTATGGGCGGAGTTGTTGTAAGCAAACTCGGCTGTAGGTAGAAGACCCACCCAATCATCCTGCTGAGAATTAGTAAAACAACGAAGATACTGCTCTAACAGAGCGTTTAACCGTTCTGTCTGGCCATTTGTTTGCGGATGGAACCCTGAGGACATGGCTCTTTCAATCCCAAGTCTCTTACAGAGCTCTTTCCAAAAGCGGGAGGTATACTGGGTGCCTCTATCGGATATAATCTTGTCTGGAATTCCGTGTAACCGGAATATATCCTTGGAAAAGATAGAAGCCATTTCGGCTGCTGTTGGTAGTCCTGCCAAGGGAGAAAAATGTGCCATTTTAGAAAAACAGTCCACGGTCACCATGATGCAGGAGCAACCATCCGAAGGAGGTAAGTCGACTACGAAATCGGTGGAAATTACTCTCCATGGACTCCTAGGCGGTTCTTCTAGTTGTAGATATCCAACCGGTTTCTGAGTGCTGTACTTAGATCTGGAGCAGATGGGGCAGGTTGATACATACTTCTCTACTAACTTTCCCATTCCTGGCCACCAGAAATGACGTCTGAGTAGTTCCAGAGTGTTCTTAATTCCTCGATGTCCAGCTACTTGGTCATTGTGACACCATTTTAAAACCTGTAGACGGGAGGTGGAGTCTGGTAGAAAAAGACGTCCTTTGCAAAGATATACGCCATCCTGAAGGAGGAGATCGTCTGAAGCCCTTACCAAAGGGGTTTTGTCCAGGTTGGCAGTGGCCATGCGTACCCCTTCTAGAAAGGCATTAACCGTACATATCACCCTTTTCTGGGGCAACATGAGGTTTAGATGTTGATCTGGTAAACATTCGGCAGAGGGTTTTCTGGATAATGCGTCGGCAAGCACATTTTGGGTTCCGGGTAAGTAAGTAAGGACGAAGTCATATTGGGAAAAAAAATGGGCCCATCGGGCTTGTCGTGAATTTATACACTCCATACTTTGTATGACCTTTAGGTTTTTATGGTCCGTGCGCAGTTCGAAGGGAAAAACAGCCCCTTGTAAGAGGTGTCGCCACTCTTCACATGCCACCTTCATCGCGAGTAGCTCCTTCTCTATCACAGAATAATTCCGTTGGCTAGGGGTTAGAGTCTTTGACACATAGGCTACTGGAAATTCATTGCCATCATGTTCTTGTAGCAATGCTGCTCCCAAAGCTGCGGACGAGGCGTCAGTTTCTATTATGAATGGGAGGTCTTGATCAGGTTGACGTAGAACTGGAGCCGAACAAAAAGCAGTTTTAAGTTGGAGAAAGGCGTCCTCTGCTTCATCGGACCAAAGAAAGGGAGAAGTAGACTTCTTCAACAAACAGGTAATGGGCAATACCTTATCGGAGAAATCAGAAATGAACTTGCGATAGAAATTTGCTAGACCGAGGAATCTTTGGATTTCCTTTACAGAAGTCGGACTTGGCCACTGTAAGACGGCTTCTACCTTCCGAGGGTCCATCTGAATCCCCTCGGCAGACAAAATAAACCCAAGATACGGAACCTTAGCTACCTGGAAAACACACTTGTCTGGATTAGCCTTTAAATGGACTTCCTTAAGTCTTTGGACGACTTGATGAAGATGTTGCGAATGTAATTCAGGGGATTTGGAAAACACTAGAATGTCGTCCAAGTAGATGATGGTACAGTTATACAACAAGTCAGAAAAGGTGCGGTCCATAAACCGCTGGAAAACCGATGGGGCGTTGACCAGACCAAATGGCATCACCCTATACTCAAAATGGCCGAAGGGGGTCCTAAAAGCAGTCTTCCATTCATCGCCGGACCGAATGCGTAGCAAATGGTAGGCTCTACGAAGGTCGATCTTGGAGAACACAGTGGCACCTTGTACGGCTTCTAATATATCCTTAATCAAAGGCATCAGGTACCGATCTCTAATGGTGATTCTGTTCAGTCCTCGGTAGTCGATGCAAGGTCTTAGTTCCACCGAATCTTTTTTGGGCACAAAAAACAAAGATGCCCCAGCAGGAGAACGTGAGGGTTGAATGAGACCATTTTGGAGATTGGAGTCAAGGTATTTCTTGAGGACTTCTTTTTCCCTCAGAGAAAGGGAGAACATTCGCCCAAACGGAACTAGGGCCTCTGGGACCAGGTCGATACCGCAATCCTCTGGTCTATGTGGAGGTAATTCTTGGACTTCTTGGTCTTGGAAAACTTCACTAAACTTAGCCAGGTCGATGGGAATGGTATGTATTCCCACGGTATCAGTTGTTGGACAGAATTCGGACATGACTTGGACGGTGGCATGTTTGGTCTCCGGAAGACATTTCTTCAGACAATGATCAGAAGAAAAAGACATCTGATTGGTTCTCCAGTTTATGGTAGGGTTGTGTTTGCGCAACCATGATAACCCGAGTATGACTGGGAAATGGCCAGCTCTTATTAGGTCAAACTGGATAGTCTCTGTATGCTGAAGCAGCTTCATCGTCATGGGCGGAGTGGTATGAGTAATCAGACCAGAACTTAAGGGCTTGCCATCAACTCCTTCCACCTTCTGGTCTTCATCTTTTTCTAGTCGTTCTATGCCGGATTGGTTAGCCCACATGATGTCCATGAAACATCCTGCTGCTCCACAGTCCAGTAAAGCTAGGACTTCATAAGATCTTTGATGAAGGGTGAGCTGTACTGCCAGAACCATAAGACGGGTGTCTTCTGTGGATGAGATGGATGTTATGGACATTGAGACGTAGGGACCTGGGAATCCCCCTCGGTAACTTGTCCCCACTAGTTCCGAGGTGGGGCGTTTCCCGACCGTCGTGGAGGTACTTCTGGACAGTCGCGTAACAGGTGTTGCTTAGAACCACAATACAGGCACAAATTATTGTCCTTTCTTCTCCTTCGTTCATCAGACGAAAGGGGCCCTCGGGTAGTACCTATCTGCATGGGTTCATCCTTGGTCTGATGGGTGGAGGAGGTAGTGGGTAGACAAGGCTCGGAGAGTATAGGCGTGAATCGGCCTCTTCGTTTTTCTGTACGCCTTTCGGAAAGGCGGAAATCCAATTGGAGAACGGTAGACCATAGTTCCGACAAGGTTGCAGGTCTGGGCATACGTGCCAATTCATCTTTTAGTTCTTCTCTGAGGCCTCGACGGAAAACGGTGTATTGAGCCGCCTCTTGCCACCCGGATTCGGCGGCAACCCTCTTAAAACGGGAAATGTAGGATAGTAAATCCGAACTACCCTGACGGATGTCAAGCAACTGCTCACTGGCTATCAGGGCTGTTTCTTGTCTTTCAAAGGCTTCCTTGAATTGTGCCGTAAAACCACTATAGTCTTGCAGCAGTGGGCTAGCACTGGTTACTAATGGGGTGGCCCATGCCAGTGCGTTTCCAGTAAGATTGGATATGAGAAACCCTATGCGGGCATTATCGGAGGCATAAGTCTGGGGTCTAAAAGTAAAATGTATTATACATGCCTCCATGATCTCTTTGAATTTCTGTGGAGAGCCGTCATATTTACCCGTTGCCAGGGGCATAGGGGGTAATTCTGCACGAACTCTTTCCTGATTATCAATACGTTGCTTTAGGGCCGTGTTCTCTACCTTGACAGTTTGCAATTCCTGTGTGAGGTTATGTACCGCAGCAAGCAACTCCTGTATCTGTTCAGCCGTAGCCATGGTTGGTTCATTTAGGCTTTGCAATCTATCATGAATGTCAGGCCGATCTCTTGATTCTTCGGAACCAAAATCGTCGTTATGCAGAACCCACTCCTCCTCACCTGATTCTTCAGTAGACTCCTCGCGTCTTCGCCCCTTTTTTCTTGTTGATTTCTTTTTTGAGAAGAGATATGGTCTTCCGCGGTTAGAAGCCACCCTGTTCCCACTAGTAAACCAGGGAAGCAAGGGACCCCCTTTCCGCAGGAGCCGTAGGAGAGGAAAAAAGCGTTAGCTAAAAAAAACCTCTCTTGAATCTCGATCCTGATGAGGAGCCAGGTAACCCAGACAAGCTGTTTTTTCCAGAGGAGAACCGGATTTGAGGGATAATAGAGAGCGCGGGTTGGCTAGTTGGAAGGGAAAAAAGTAAGGAAAACAGGTAAGTACGGGGGAAGGATAGCAAAATATATAAAAGGAGGGCAGCGTACCGGGGAGGAGCAAGGCAACAAAGGAGGGTAGGAAGGGACGATAACCGGGGAGGAGCAAGGCAACAAAGGAGGGTAGGAAGGGACGATAACCGGCAAAAACACCGGTCAGGAAGCAGACAAGGAACTGGAGAGAGCGCTAGCGAAACGGAGCGTGAAAGCTTCAGTTGCAAAGCGCCGGGCAAAACAAAGAGGCGTGGTTAAGAGCAAAACCAGGAAGAGGTCGGAAAAAGACTAGAGCGTAGCAACAGAAAAAGGGGGAAAAAATATGGAACGATCAATGGCGGCGGAGTTGCCATCGGTTTCTCAGGCTCCAAGGGAATCTCCTTGCAAACGGCATGACAAAGACATAAATGAGATGGAAACAGTAAAAGAGTTGATGGCTATAGATATTGATGAAGATGATCTTTACGATAGCATGCAAAATTCAGACATAAGTACTTCAGACTTATCATCATTAGAGGACCTTTCAATAAATAGATGAGACGTTTGGCATACGGCCAAAGGAGGGTTTGTCAGTCTAGAAAAATGGATACCTCTACTTTGTGACCGCAAACATATTTTGATGGCCGTGGGCCAACCGTCTCATGCACGATATGTCAGAATATAGGTTTCCGAGTTTGCCAATGAACGGCCATTTTGATGTAACAAGAATCGCCATTTTGTTTTCTAACCATTGCTCATTGCTTTCTGTTCTTATTTCTTCGCAGTACATTTTCTGCTTACACTGCTTGACTGTAAAACATTGTTGTCTGCACGTAAAAGGACAAGGCCACAGGGCCGCGAGGATAATAAGAGTTTGTTCAAACACAACGTAGGCAGCGCCAGGAAGAATGCCCGGCTCTCTCCCGAATGTAGCCTTGAAGCAGAGCTGCAGGGCATTTAATCATTTCGCAGCTGCCAGCCAGTCTCGTTATATGGTAGAATATGTTAGAATAAAGCAGCTAAAGGCTTGAATTATGCTCTTCTTACGGCCCCCCCTTTGCTGAGCCCCATTAGAGCGTGTCGGCTCCTAGGACACGAATAGCACCTCATAGATAGCAAGGTCTGGAATGCAACTCTCCCCCCGTATGTAGCTCGCTTACAAGAACAGAAGCGCTGTGTTCTGTTCAACAACTGAAAGATGCCTCCGCACTCACGAATTGTAAATTATTACTAGAATAGATGTTTGAAGGTGTCATGGTTGTCGAAAGTGTCCATCATCACACCAAGTTCAAAGAAACCTAATAAAGGGGGGTGTTAAATATGTCATAGCTGATTGTTTGATATGCATTTTGTATATATGTAACTGATGTACGTAATTCACTCTCTTGCGTCCCTCGAGGTCTAGAGATACACGTTGCGGGGCATGAGACTGAGTTGGCCAACTGAGACTTTTGCTTTGCAATAAACCCTAGCTTTGGGAATACAACCTCGTGTCTGGCGTATCTATCGTGTGTGGTGACTCGCCTTGTTTCCATAGAAGTAAGGGACCCCTAGGGGCCCCTTTCAAAGTCTGTATTGCCTGGGCTTTTGATTTCAATGTCTGGTACTCATGTGATTATCTAGTTTTTTTTTTTACATTAATGGTAAATGAGAGCAGTACTAGTCACATGATGTGAGAACCAAAGAAAGTGATGGTAGTACCTGGGCATGTAGTGTGCAAACAAAAATAATCAAATGAAGAATAGAAGTTGCTGCCATGGCCTAATTACTGTACAAAAGCCACAACCGTTGGTTTTATCAATGCATGTTTGATATTAAGCATCTACATCAATCATACTGATAGTCACAACAGTAATGGTACAGGCTTACAATTCAAATACATGGCTATGTAATGAATGTCTCTGATAAAAAGGTGTGCAGTTGTCCAATACTGCTCTTTCAAATTCAGCATCTTTGACAAATCATTGGAAATATTTTTGGGAAAAGATGACACTATTTTTTATGAATATGTTTTACTTTTTTCTACGAGGTGCAATGTTTATCGTTACATTTTTCTCACCTCTATAGTTTTTTACTGGTTGATTCCGAGGCATCTAATTGCAACAGTACTTGTTTCTAACACAATTTGTAAAGAAAACAAAACAAACATCTAGAAAATGATTTCGTTGTTTTCAACGGACTTGCAAAACTTCGCCAAAAAAGTAAATTAACATCAGTTATCTTTTTCAGTGAAATTTGACTTTTTTGTGTTATCTAATCAATTATAATGAAGACACAAGGCGCTGATAATCAATATACATTATGGCAGAGGTTGAACTATAGTGAAGCTATTAAATGCGCGGACAGGTTAAATGGCTCAGCGTTTAAAAGCAGTGATTAATGATAACAGCGTTTAACAGGAGTTCAGCCTCACGGGCAGTGAGAGAAAGGGCATCGGCACTGCAGATAGCCCGCTGCAATGCAGAGCCATCCTTCCACGAGGACATGGTGACTCCGTAAGCAACACCTGCGCACCAACACCAAGGTCCGCAAACCAATCAAATGCGGTTTCACCTTATAACATTACAGCATTCTTGAGAAATAGAATCTGCAGTGAAAGGTGTATTCTTTCATTCATGTTCTACCAGCACATGGAGGTCGTCATTGACCTCGCAACGAATCAGAATGCTCAGAGCGCAGTCAATAACTACCATTCTGAACATTCTGACTTCACAGGCTGGCAGGAAAACCACTTTGCAATTTCCAGGCAAGGTTTCCTTCAACAAGACACTTCCTTTCTTTTCATTTCTTACCATTAAAGTAATGTTTTTATTTCAAAAGCACATCTCTGAAACATATATTGCTACTATATGCTAACAGCTAGATATACCTCAGGAGAGGTCATTATCACGTAGGATAAAGAACCTTCTCCAACTTATGTTCTGAGGTGAATGTCGTTGTCCCATGATAATGACGCCACCCACGGTCCATAAGGCCATAATATTTTATTGACAATTCTAAAATCACTTATGCAGTGCCATAACTTATACACAGTACGGAAGAAGAACATTTTTGCACTGTGTTTGTCTACTTACCCACCAAAGACAATTCATAAAGTTCAAATGTTGTTTGTGAATTGTTGCAGGATACTTGGACCTTTGTTCCAAACAGGCTTGTGGATGATTAAGAGAGAGTCAGACTTTAGTCTTGATGCTACTGGTGGATACTGGGTGGACTTTAATGCTGGCCTGATTGCATCTGCTTTTTCAGGTTTAGGGTAAGTCTAGCAACTTGGTTTTGTTCTCTGCAGTGTTCGTCTATCCATTATTGCGGATGCCAGATTATACCATGAACATTTTGGTTGTGCTGTAATTGGACTTGTGTTCTTCTTTGATTAGAACAATAGTACACATCATATCAGAAACAGACAATCCACGTGAATAACATATGTATAGTTCCATTTCAAATAGCCCTACTTCTTCTTGTATGTGTTCATTTTTGTTGTGGAGCAGGTCAGCAGAAAAAGAAAAAAAACCGAATGCGCTACATATAACATACAACTGAAGGATTACGCCCCTATGAGTTATAGCGTGAGAGTTAATAGATTTGAACATTCAATTATGAATTGGACTCATCTCAAATTGTCTGCACTCACCCGAGTAGACAGCATGAAGTGCAATGTAGTAGGGTGTTGGGTTCTTCCCCCAAGACGTTTCTTCTAATGATGAGTTAAAATGATGGATTTTCAGGACACCTTCTGTGAACAGTTAGGTAACACTTCACTCACTTTATAATCAGTTCTGTAGGATAACATATGGAGAAATCCAATAAATACTAAGTTATCAACACTGCCTAAGACCATTTTCCAAAGCATTTCAGGATTTAGTTGCCCACACTATGTACCAGCACTTTCACTGTCAGAAAACAGCTGTGCTGACTTTGCTGCATAATGTCAGTTCTGTAACTGTAAGGAAAGAACCTACTGGTCTTGGCTTTAGCCAATCATACCAGTCCTATCACAGTAAAACCCACGTATCTAAGAGTTGCCCAAAAAGCCAGTAGTGCCTAGACACACCAATGATGCCTTGCCAAATGAGCCTAAAGCCTGCACCTTTCTTGCCATTGCCCAATCGTGCCAACACTGGGACTGTAAGAACACTTCTGCCTTGGTTTTGCAGAGAAAGGCCAGTACGGTCTCTATAAGGCTACACTTATCATAGCTTTGCCCAAAAAGCCTAAGCCCAGTACTGCAAGGCAGTCTTTTCATTGCCAAATAATGCCAGTACTGTAACTCCAGGAGCACGTGTCTTGGTTTAGCCCAATACCCTATTTGCCCTCTTACTATGTGGGGTCATAGACTTTAGCTGGCATGACCTATATCAACCTTCATTAACTTCAACAAATCGTTCACTTTCATAGTCTGTACATTACCCCTTGTGACCTAACCCCCATTGCACACCCAAAGCTTTTGAACTGTGAGCGTTGTGGTGTGAGAGTGGGCAGTCTGTGGCAGTCCCTCTCAGTCTTTCTACTTTGGTGTCTTTTTTGTGGCAGTCCCTCTCAGTCTTTCTACTGTGGTGTCTTTTTTGCACCATTTTTCTACAAAACCTACAACTAGCAGCGGAGCCGAGTGGTGTGAGAGTGGGCAGTCTGTGGCAGTTCCTCTCAGGTGTCTTTTTTGTACCATTTTTCTACAAAACCTACAAATAGCAGCGAAGCGGAGCGGAGTGGTGTGAGAGTGGGCAGTCTGTGGCATTCCCTCTCAGTCTTTCTACTGTGGTGTCTTTTTTGCGCCTTTTTTCTACAAAACCTACAACCAGCAGCGGAGCGGAGTGGTGTGAGAGTGGGCAGTCTGTGGCAGTCCCTCTCAGTCTTTCTATTGTGGTGTCTTTTTTGTGCCATTTTTCTACAAAACCTACAACCAGCAGTGAAGCGGAGCGGAGTGGTGTGAGAGTGGGCAGTCTGTGGCAGTCCCTTTCAGTCTTTCTACTGTGGTGTCTTTTTTGCATCATTTTTCTACAAAACCTACAACCAGCAGTGAAGCGGAGCGGAGTGGTGTGAGAGTGGGCAGTCTGTGGCAGTCCCTCTCAGTCTTTCTACTGTGGTGTCTTTTTTTGTGCCAATTTTCTACAAAACCTACAACCAGCAGCGAAGCTGAGCGGAGTGGTGTGAGAGTGGGCAGTCTGTGGCAGTCCCTCTCAGTCTTTCTACTGTGGTGTCTTTTTTGCGCCATTTTTCTACAAAACCTACAAACAGCAGCGAAACGAAGCGGAGTGGTGTGAGAGTGGGCAGTCTGTGGCAGTCCCTCTCAGTCTTTCTACTGTGGTGTCTTTTTTGCGCCATTTTTCTACAAAACCTACAACCAGCAGCGGAGGGGAGTGGTGTGAGAGTGGGCAGTTTGTAGCAGTCCCCCCTCAGTCTTTCTACTGTGGTGTCTTTTTTGCGCCATTTTTCTACAAAACCTACAACCAGCAGCGAAGCAGAGCGGAGTGGTGTGAGAGTGGGCAGTCTGTGGCAGTCCCTCTCAGTCTTTCTACTGTGGTGTCTTTTTTTGCCATTTTTCTACAAAATCTACAACCAGCAGCGAAGCTGAGCGGAGTGGTGTGAGAGTGGGCAGTCTGTGGCAGTCCCTCTCAGTCTTTCTACTGTGGTGTCTTTTTTGCACCATTTTTCTACAAAACCTACAACCAGCAGTGAAGCGGAGCGGAGTGGTGTGAGAGTGGGCAGTCTGTGGCAGTCCCTCTCAGTCTTTCTACTGTGGTGTCTTTTTTGCGCCATTTTTCTACAAAACCTGCAACCAGCAGCGGAGTGGAGTGGTGTGAGAGTGGGCAGTCTGTGGCAGTCCCTCTCAGTCTTTCTACTGTGGTGTCTTTTTTTGAGCCATTTTTCTACAAAACCTACAACCAGCAGCGAAGCGGAGCGGTGTGAGAGTGGGCAGTCTGTGGCAGTCCCTCTCAGTCTTTCTACTGTGGTGTCTTTTTTGCTCCATTTTTCTACAAAACCTACAACCAGCAGCGACGCGGAGTGGTGTGGTGTGAGAGTGGGCAGTCTGTGGCAGTCCCTCTCAGTCTTTCTACTGTGGTGTCTTTTTTGCGCCATTTTTCTACAAAACCTACAACCAGCAGTGAAGCGGAGCGGTGTGGTGTGAGAGTGGGCAGTCTGTGGCAGTCCCTCTCAGTCATTCTACTGTGGTATCTTTTTTGCGCCATTTTTTTACAAAACCTAAAACCAGCAGCAAAGCGGAGCGGAGTGGTGTGAGAGTGGGCAGTCTGTGGCAGTCCCTCTCAGTCTTTCTACTGTGGTGTCTTTTTTTGCGCCATTTTTTTACAAAACCTACAACCAGCAGCAAAGCGGAGCGGATGGGCAGTCTGTGGCAGTCTAATGGCAGCTGGGGCGGATGGCGGCGAACCTTTGGACTCTCGACTGAATATGCCTTGCCTTGCAGAGGAACCATGCAGGCTGCACAGCTCTCGCTTAGAAATTCTCCCCACTGAAGTTACGGTAGTGTCATTCTCCACAATCATAACTACAGCACCTCCAACACTCCAAGCCCCTCCAACACTCCAAGTCCCTTCGGCCTCCTTAAAAAGACCAGGAGCTGCGCTGCAAAACTTCCCTACTAAAAGGGCGATGGTATCGAAGCAGGCAACCCTTAAACAGAAACAACTGCCATCCAGCTGGACCCATTCATCACTTGGGCTTACCAAGTCAGCAGAAATGGCAGACATGGCCATCACCTCGGACCTGACGGTGGCAACATCAGCGGTATTGGTGGAAGTTTCTGGAGAAACTGTAGAGACTGCCCTGGATTCGGGGGAGCCCGAATGACTCAATAGTCAGTGGGCCCGCGGTGGCCCTTTCCCAGCCCGTCGATAGTATTGAGGAGCAGCCCCTCAGAAGAGGGGGTCCACCCATGCTGGCCGAGGGCGGGCAACGCAGACAAAGTTTTGGAGGGGTGAGAGATGCCTCCTCTGCTGGGGGTCGAGCGAGCCCCTTCCTCCCTGGGTGGCACGGCCTCTCAGGAGCAGGATCAAAACCAAGCTCCTAACGCCCCTCTCAGCGTCGGACAAACCAGCGAGTCAGGGGAAGCAACAGCCTTGACTTTGCTGGAAGCTACAGCCACACAGCGCCATCTGGTGGCCAATCAGGATAGTGCGACGGAGGACTTAATAGTATATGCTCAGATCCATAACTCACCAATGTCCACTGCACAGTTGGTACCACCTGCACATACCGGCTCAGGAAACAGCGGATTGTCTTCTAAGGATTGCACCTTAATGCAAGCCCATAACTCAGCCAAATACGAACCACTGTCTAACTCAGAGGACATGGAACTACCTAATACTCTGATCCAGGAGGCGAAATAGGGTCCTAAGCGAGGACCGCCAACTCGCCAGCTGCATGGAATTCCTCTTCGCTCTGCTACTAAAAAGACCGATCTGTTAACCGCAAATAAAAGATTCTTGACAAAAAAAACTTTGAAAAAGGGCCCTTTGTCGAAACCTTCGACAAGTGCGATCCTAGAGAACTTCCGTAAAAACTTCTTTCAAAGACAAGCCAAGCGAAAGCAAAATGGTCTATATGAAACCTCAGATGCCGACTTACTGGAGGCACTTCTCGAACCCCTGGTTACTTCTACACCACCCCATTCAACCAATAAACCTATCATCTCTGATTTAGCACCATCACTAGCCACAAATAGGCAAATAAATGTTCCTCCTGGTTCTTCTGGTTCTTCACCATCTTCTCAACCATCTATGGCGGAGGAACAGAGGGGTGTGGACCATCTAACATCTCGGGCACATCATCTAGAGCACTCCTCTTCAAACTCAGGGTTACAAAGCATGGGCCAGGCCAGCCTTTCCCTTGCTGGGAGCTCATTCTCTGGGTCAATAGAACAGACTGATGGCGTAGCTGTTATAATCTGGTTAATTTAGTAACAACATTCAATCTCAAAAGTGTCACTAACCTGATCTGACAGCAACTTCCCATGAAGGATGCAAATGCTGAAATGAAAGTTCCCCCGGATAGCTCTACTCTCCCCTCTCCGGAAATGATAATATGCCAGAGTGGGAAGGAGCAAAACCCCCCAAGGAAATCCTCTGGGGAAGAAAACCCTGGAAGATGTTGCTCACGGGTAATCGGGACGAGGTCTTGAGGTAAGTAGAGGTCTTCGGAGTAACTGGCACTCGTATCGAAGATGAAGTCTGGGAGTTAGACACAAGACAGGTAAGAATTCAACAGTGAGGATAAGACTGAAATATTGCAGGAGGAGCAGTAGTCTGACACTTACTGGAGGAAGTTTGATGGCTCTACTGAGGGTTGTAAGGTGATCGGGAACACCGGTTTCCAGTATTTAGGTCCAGAAAAGTAGTACCAGCCCACCCTTAGAGAAAAGAGAGATATTTTCTGCCAGAGTAAAATAGGGAAAGTGGTTCAGAGAGCGGGTATTAGGAATGATGCTAACTTACTTTGGATGGGAATATCGAGAGTGCAGCCAGTCAGAGTAGATGTTGGGAGCGGGAGACTTGCCGAGGAAATACGGGACTCTGTGCGAAACCGAGACGAGAGAGAAGAGGAGAGTCTGGATAGAAAGGAGAGTAAATAAGCAGAGGTTTACGGAAACAAGGATTCACATAAGTCAGTGAAGGGCAACCTAGTAGCGAAACTTACGGAGCGCCGAAATCAGCAGTAGCGACGCGGCAGGTAGCCGTACTTACTTCCATAAATGGGATCATGTGAACAGCCATCTGCGTCTCTGGGGAGCGTGCATAGTCTATCCCGTTGTCTGCAGTCACAGTACGGACATCCACGGCCATCTTGAACAGGTTGGAGCGTATTACTCCGCACAATCGGCGGCGCTGCCAAAGAGACCAGTGCCGTAACGGCGTGACAGTAGCAGTATCTCCAGTGGCCAAAGGCTCCGTTTATACAAGCAAGTCTCGGCTCCAGGACAGGCAAACTTTACCGACCCAAAACCGTGACTTCTCAAAGAGCGGTGATGTATCCATCATCAGCTCTGCTCCTGTACCTGATTCCATGCAAGCGCCATCTAAAAGGAAGGAGCAAGCTCGAGATGATCATTTAGACACTGTTCCCTTGCTGGCCTTACCACAAAACAATTTTCAACAATTTCCACGCTCCGGCCAGCCAATCTCTCCACCACGAAATTCCACCAGCAGAAGACTAAGTGAGGTATCTTATACCAATCCGAAAGACACTCCAACTAAGAAAATCGACATTCTATTCATCATGTCCTCTGTTAAAATAGCGCTAGCACCATTTTGCAAGTTATATGAGGCGATCAACGACTCCCTCAAAGATCACACATCCATTTTTGCAATGATGAATTCTAAACTCATCTATTTGGAAGGCTACATCAACGCTTTAAAGAGACGTAGAAATGAGCCATGTACCTTGCCTCATGTGAACAAATGTAACAGTTTTGAAGTCTACGACAATAACAGGAAAACCTTAGACCACCGGTCATCTAAAGACTCAAGTAAACAAACAGACTCACAAGACAAGCACTTTGGGCCCTACTAGCTCACTGACAAATGAATCCCAATTAACAATCTGTAAACTCAGAGACAACGATGTGCTGTGTTTAGACGATATTCCTGTGGTCAAAGAAAAAAAAGGGGCACGGCAGATAACTGAAAAAAAAGGAGCGCAAACTGCTCCCACACCCGCCATTAGCAGCATCCTGAGAGGGGAAAGCAACAGTCAGGTCACTACTTCTCAGGTGTGCCTAAAAATGGCCTCTACGCTCAAGTTATCTGCACTGCCAAAGAAGCCCCACACTCTACACCCGGGATCGCCAAAAAACAAAAGCCCACGGAGTGAAGCGGAAGGAACGGTTTTGAAGGAACCCTTAATTCTTCAAAAAGCATCTAATAACAATCTACATTCTCCTAAGACTATAAATGACTTTCTCAACCACAAGGAGGTGATGGATTTAAGCCAACACCTTGACACCACCAGCGACAGCCAGTTAGAAGTAACTGATTCCCAACCAACCAGTGGGAAGACACCTCTCCAAACTGTTATACAAGATTTCTCTGGCTTTCGATCATTGAGTGACCTATTTAAAAATGTGTCTGACCAAGCAGTCTCTCGGCCTAACGCACATAGCCTAGAACCAACACAGAATGTATCACAGCTAGAAGCAACAACTCGACGGACAGCGCCCAATTACACTTCGAGGGTGCATATGCAAAGACAGACAGAAGTTTTGGACCAAGCTGCTAGCAGGACAAATAAATATCACAGCCAAAACAATCATGGCAATCACGGGCAATCGAGATCCTCAGAAAAATAACCAACAACAGAAGCCGTACAACCAGGAGCGTCTTAGGAACAGGACGAATCCTTCCTTTAAACTGCGCCAACCTACAGGCAATCAAAAATATATTGTCCTAAATAGACGCACAGTTCTGAACCTGATACACAGCATTTCGACTTTGAGAGATATCAAATCTGAAGACTTCAGGACAGTGGAACCATTGCATGAAAGTCACAAAGCACTTTGCATTCTCTATACTACATCTAAGGGAGTCGATGCTCTGTTAGTAAAGGCAACCGCAGGATTCTCAAACTTAGGTGGCCTCTGTACCTAATACGCACTCACTGTTCTGAAATGTGGTAAACTAGGGCTTGCCGCTCACTTCCGGCCTGCATGCTCTCGTATCGTCTGTCTTCCCCCACTCCCTCCTACTCCATGTTGCTCTCTATCTCGCCTATCTTCTCTAACTGCTTCTCTATTGACTATCCTGCTCTCCTCATTAAATCTGGTAGGAAAAAGTTTAAAAAGGAAATCCTGGTCTCCAACCCAGGCCTCCCTATCGCTGACACCTACAATAGTGCATGCTCCAAGGAAACTCTCACTACATCCTCTTTTTCGTGCCTTCGCCTGACCTATGGACCCTTCATATGGTCTCTGTGCTCTCTCCTTTCTCCTCTTCTCCCATTAATGGTGGCACCCGTTGGGATGTCCTCTTGGCCTCCTTCCACTCCT
Organism: Ambystoma mexicanum; assembly: GCF_040938575.1. NCBI lineage: Eukaryota > Metazoa > Chordata > Amphibia > Caudata > Ambystomatidae > Ambystoma > Ambystoma mexicanum. The sequence goes on along the minus strand of NC_090927.1, from coordinate 378,412,662 downwards.
CTAAGGCCATCATTAATGTCTACGCTAATGGGACCGTCTTGGTCCAAGGCCCTGAGGCCAACCTTCACCTCTTTGATAGACGCTTCCCATGCCTCATCAACTTCCTTTCCTCTCCTGCTGTCCCCCCTCCTCTGTCCTCGGCTACCTTGCCTCTACCCTCCCTCCCTGCCCCCTCTCTTGCTCCTTCTTCTACACCTCCACAGGGCGTACCTCTGATCTGTACCTCTCCCCGGAAGTCCTTCAAGGATGGCAACCTTCTCCACATTGCCACTCTTAACTCTCGCACTGCAATCAAGCATTCTTCTGATATCTGTCACCTTCTTGAGGAACTGGACCTTGATGTCCTCGGTCTCACTGAGACATGGTTCACGGCCAGCTCTGTCACCAGCTTCGACACACTCCTACCTGACGGCTACAAGATCCTCTCCGTGCCCAGCCCCAACCGTGCAGCAGGGGGGGTGTAGCCCTTATCTTCCCTGAGTGGATTACTGCCACTGTCACTCCTACGCAGACCTACTCCTCTTTTGAATGCCTTGTCTGCCGTCTCTCTCTCTCTCTCCTAGCCATTCCCTTACCGTGGCTACTATCTATCGGCCGCCTGGTCAAATTTCCTACTTCCTCTCTGAGTGGGCTGACCTCTCCTCCTCACTCCTGTCCTCTACCACTCAACTCCTCTTTCTTGGTGACTTCAACATCCACTTGGATGCCTCCTGTCCCCCCACGGGACTCTTTCGTGACCTCTGCGACTCTCTCTCACTCTCTATTCTTCCGTCTGGGCCTACTCATTCTGCAGGGCACAATCTTGATGCTCTGATCTCGTCTGACCTTCCCCTCTCCGTCCCTCTCTCCACTCCTCTCTCCTGGAGTGATCACTTTCTCCTATCCTCCCACCTCACTCTCCCTACCCCACAGGCAAAGCCACCCTCATCACTGCCACCCACCTTCTTGGTCATCCGAACCATGAAGCGCGTGTCAGTTGATGCTTTCTCTGCCACCTTCTCACCCCCCTCCCCCTTCGGCTGCCTCCCACCCTGACACAGCCCTCTCCATGCTCCACTCTGCTATATCTGATACTCTTGATATCCTTGCCCCTGTCATGAGAATCTGCCTGAAGCCCAAAGCCAAATGTAACTCCTGGTATGACTCGGAGCTCGTCACCCTTAAACGCAAGTGCAGGGTGGCAGAGAGGAAATGGCGTGCTTCATGTTCATCCTCTGACAAACTGGCCTGCCGCCTGCTCCAAAGGCAATACCGTCTCTCCGTTCTCACCAAGAAGAGAGCCCTTATCCAAGCCCGCATCTCTGCGGCATCTAACAACTCAGCCGAACTCTTTAAAATCTGCAAGGAGCTTGCCAACCCTACTGCAGTCTCCACCTCTCCTGTCCCCTCCAGGCCCTCTGCACTGCACTGGCCTCTCACTTCATCTCTAAAACTCAGGTCATCCTGTCCTCACTCTCCTCCTATCACCTCCCTCCCTCTCTTCCTGGCTCTTCCTCTGGCCCTTCTGCAGCCACCCCTCTTCCCTCCTTCTCTGCCTTTCCCCTTTTTTCTGCTGACAAGGTTTCCAGACAAGTCCGATCTATGAAAGTCTCATCTAAACAGGTTCACCCCTGTTCCTCCAAAACTATCAAGGACCACATCGACTCCCTGGCTCCTGTCCTGGCTGACTTTTGCAATCACTCCTTCGCCTCTGGAGTCTTCCCATCCCCCCTTAAGCACTCCATTGTGCACCCTCTTCTTAAGAAACCCTCTTCTGACCCCTCCTGCCCGGCTAACTATCACCCAATCTCCATCACTCCCCTCCTGGGCAAGCTCCTGGAGAAACTGGCCATCTCCCAGCTTCACCTCCATGCTGAATCTGTTGGCAGTCTTCATGACCATCAATCTGGCTTCAGAGCTGCCAGAAGTACGGAAACTGCTCTCCTGAACATCCGTGAGGACCTACTCTTGAACCTTGACTCCAACACTCTGTGTGTTCTCATTCTGCTCGATCTCTCTTCTGCCTTTGACACTGTCAACCATGCCATCCTGCTCAACCGTCTCCGTGATAACCTGGGTATCACTGGTCAGGCTCTGGCGTGGCTGACCTCTTTCCTCTCCAATCGACCCTCCCAGGTCCAACTCGTGTCCTTCCTCTCTGACATCTTTTTCTCCACCTGTGGTGTCCCCCAGGGATCAAATCTCTCCCCCTGGCTGTTCAACCAGTACCTGGCACTCCTTGCCCACCGCATCGCCGCTCTCTGCCCCAACTTTCAGTGCTATGCGGACGATACCCAGCTCATTTTCAGGCTACCCTCGGCTTCCTCCTCTCCTTCCCTCATCTCTGACTGTCTGTCTGCTATCCAGGAATGGTGTGCCGCCAATGACCTCTGCCTTAATAACAGTAAGACTGAGATTCTACTTATCGGCACACCCACTCCCTCCTTCCCTGAAGCTCTCTGGCCAGCCTCTCTTGGCCCTCTTCCTGCTCCTACCTGCAAGGCAAAAAACCTCGGGGTTATCTTCGACTCCACACTCTCCTTCTCTCCTCATATATCTGACGTCTCTAAGAAGTCACACTACCAGCTGCACCTCCTCAGAGGTATTCTTCCCTTCCTCTCCTTCCCCCAGAACCTCACTGTCTCACGAGCCCTGGTTCTCTCAAAGCTGGACTACTGTAACAGCCTCTATCTTAATCTGCCTGCCTGCACTCTCCACCCTCTGCAACTCATCCAGAACAGAACTGCGAGACTTGTCCTTGGCCTCTAGCCCAGGGACCGTATCTCTCCAGGACTGAAGTCTCTACACTGGCTCCCAGTGGCTGCGAGGATAAGTTCAAAACCCTCTGCATTGTCCACAAGGCCTTCTGGGGCCTGGGGCCTAAATACCTTCAACTCTCTCTTCCTAAATATCTTCCTTCCCGAGCCCTTCGCTCATCTGTCTCCAACTCCCTCAGGGTCAGCCGCTTCTCGAAGCAACGAGCTGGGGGTAGATCTCTCTCCGCGGCAGGGGCCTCCCTCTGGAACAGCCTTCCTGCCTCCCTGAAACTTGAGGAGAACCATCTCCGGTTCCGGAAGCACCTCAAAACCTTCCTCTTTGCTTCTGCTTTCTCTCTCCCTCTCCCCTGCTAATTCTTCGCTGAATCTGCACCGAATCTGCAATTGGGCCACTCTCGCCGACCTCGGTCCTGGGCCCAGCCACTCTCCACTAGCACTGCCTCCCTGGCAACCCCTGCACTGCAGGACTGTCTCTGTATCCCTACAGCCCCCGTTCCCAGCACTTGTCTGCACTGACCTTGCACTTGCCACCAGCTGGACCTTTATTTATTTTATTCTACTTACCTTGTACTGCACTTCCCCCCTCCCCTTGCACTTTCTCCCTTCCCCCTACCCCTGCACTTGCGCGATCTGAATGACACCTGGCCTAGTAGGATCGTTGTCTGTCTTCCCCTTGTTCCCCCCTCCCTGCCTCGCCGCGCCTTGAAACACTTGAAACACTTGTGTATAGGCGCGTTACAAATGCCATATCATATCATATCATAACAGACATCCTTTATAAACAAGGATTTGAACTAACACGTCTCATATCTGACAGCAACGAGCATCCAGAACGCAAAGAACAAGGTGCCGACTGTCTCCAATCCATCACACAATCAGTCGCATCCTCGTCAAGAGATTCGTTGCACCACAGGTCGCTGTCACCCTACAGACTGGATACAGCCCAGCCAACTACTGAAAGGGAAGCCCTAATGCTTCAACCAAAAGATCCAGCTATCAACAATCCGGTGGGGACGGCATGAGTCTTAACCACCCAGAAAAAGGGGGACTCTAATAGAGTAGATTTACAGTCTCAATCGTGGTTGTGGCTTCCCAAAGTTCTATCATCACGACTTCACAAATAGCCACCAATGTCGACCTTTACACATCTGGATGCTGACCTACTTTCCCTAGCCTGCTGGAATACAAGGGGTTTCTTCATCTTACAACCCCAGGTGATATCAACTTAGGTGGCTACGATATCTTGTGTCTACAGGAGCTGTGGTTGAAAGGAAAAACCGACAGTTGATGGGTTCGAAATAGCTTTCTCCCCGGCTCTATCAGGCGAAAAAGGCAGACCATCTTAGGGACTGATGATCGCAGTTCGGATGGGAAGTGGCCTACAAATTGTAAAGGTCATCTTGAAGTCCCCATTCGTCCTAGCAGTCCTCCTTTCATGGCTTCACAGTGAGGTTGGCGTAGAAACTCCTCACACATCTCTGCTCGTCATGACCATCTATTGGAATCCTAAGGCGATCCAAACAGACCTACTGTTTGACCTGGTAACAGCTACGCTAGACTCTGTACACTTAGAGCTGAAAGCCTTCAAGGTAGTCATCTGCGGGGACCTTAACATCAACAGTTCCATGAACTCATAAGATGCATCTGAACCTACATCCTCCCAGGCTTGTCAATGGGGAAAGGATTGGTCTAACGTAATGACTTCAAGGCACATATTCAACACAGCAACCACGCTACCCTAAACCTGTAAAACACCAACATGGAATTGCGGCTTGGCCTATTTCACCATTGACTATATCTTTGCTTCTCAACCACTTCTGGCTAATTTGGTGGAAACTAGTGTCCAATATACTGCTCAAAGTGACCACAATCTTCTATATATAAAATGGCCATCAGCAAAGCCAGCAAACTCTTATTATCTGGGAGAGGTCAAACCGATAAGCAAGGGAAACCGTATTCGGGTCACTCGGAAAGACATCCAAGATATTACAGTCTCCTACTCAAACTATGTAAACTGCCTCAAAGTGGACTACAGACCGCTCTTAGAACCTTTTAGATCTGTTAACGTAGGTCCAAAGCACACTAGACCGGAAGAACCCTGTCATACTCACATATTTGATGCCTTACTGGTGGAGAAACACAATATGGTCCGCAGAGCAAAAAGAACAGCTGCACGGCATGACACAGCCTTTAATAGATCTTGTGCAAAAAAAGTGACTAGAGACTACAATGCCTCTTTAAGATCATACCAGCTCGCTCTTCACCAACGGGATTCAGAGGCGATGTTGAAGCAAATTCACAACAATAACTCTAGAGACTTTTGGAAACTGATCAACCCTCAGAGTAAAGTGACAGAATCAATCCTGTCAAACAGTATAGCAGAGTCAACATGGATACAATTCTATGCATCACTGTTTAAATCTCCAGAGCCGCATTTACCATCTACACCAACAACTACAATGGCCCCTTGGGTTGATCTTCATGACCCAGCCGACATATTGTCATCTATAATCAAGCTGAAAAACTCAAGGGCACCGGGACCCAATGGCCTATCTAATGAGACCTTAAAATCTGCTTCTGAAGATTGGGCAAAACTTCTGAGCTTGATCTTCAAAAGATGCTCCACACAAAGCAGGATCCCGCCCTCCTGGACCTCAGCGGTGATTATACCAATCTTTAAAAAGGGTAGGAAAGATGACCCAAGGAATTTCCGTCCCGTGGCTCTATTGGATGTCATAGGGAAGGTTTATGGCACCTTACTTCTGAGGAATTTCAATCTCTGGGCAAAAACAGCACTGTGTGAAGACCCGTTACAATCAGGGTTCAAAAAGGACACTGCAACTAGCATCAACATCTTGCTATTGAGTATATTAAAAGCTAAAGCCCTGGAGTGGAATCAAAAACTATATCTGGCGTTCATAGACCTCACCCAGGCTTTTGACATAGTCAACATCAACAGAGCAAAACTCTGGAGGAAGCTAAGTGCCCGGAACTGTCCGTCGGAGATCCTGGGACCTCTACAAGCACTACACGCCAATAGTAGTGTCTAGGTCCAGCCGAATTCCAGGGGTCTGCTCTCGTCCGTGATACCAACATCCCGAGGAGTTAAACAGGGTTGCCCCCTTGCTCCGGCTTTATTTTTGGTATACTTTGGAGATTACAAAGAAGCAAACGCAGAGACAAGATCTTTTCCTCCGGTGATAGGCAATGTGAACCTTCCTAGAATCCTCTATGCTGACGACCTGATACAACTTGATCAGACACCAATTGGCCTACAACGTCAGCTGGCTTCTTTAACCACGTACACTAAAGCCAACGACCTGAAAGTAAACAGACAAAAAACCAAGATATTGATCTTTGAAAAAAGGTCCCGAAGAAGAGGAAATCCTACATGGTTCTTGTCAGGAGAGAAAGTGGAACAAGTATCAGACTTCAAATATCTTGGGGTCCCGATTGACTCTTCGCAAAAAAACACAGCAATGCAACTTCATCTGCATGCAATAATAAAAAACCTCATCTCACAGGCCAAAGACCTTGACAGAAAATACAGTCGCTTTTCATTGATGCCTTTAATTAAGTTTTACAGCGGGAAAGTGATACCCACAATCCCTTACGGAGCGGAAGCCATGCCATCTCTACCCAACCTTTTATGGCCTAGACTGGAGAGTCTTTTCTGGCAATCAGTCCTTACTCTTCCGACTTCTACACCGATAGCATTGATTAGACGAGAACTTTCACTATCATCCCTGGCGGCAATGCAACTTCATCTGCATGCAATAATTAAAAACCTCATCTCACAGGTCAAAGTCCTTGACAGAAAATACAGTCGCTTTTCATTGATGCCTTTAATTAAGTTTTACAGCGGGAAAGTGATACCCACAATCCCTTACGGAGCGGAAGCCATGCCATCTCTACCCAACCTTTTATGGCCTAGACTGGAGAGTCTTTTCTGGCAGTCCTTACTCTTCCGACTTCTACATCGATAGCATTGATTAGACGAGAACTTTCACTATCATCCCTGGCGGCAATAGTAACTAGGGCAACTATAATGCTTTATCAGAAGATTAAGGATCCGTCTTCTCCAATGATTTTTTAGCTGTTCCAGGAAGAGCTGAATTCAGGCAAATGCAAACTCCTGGCCACTTGGGAGAATAGATGTAAATTAAACCTAGAAGCCTGTGGAAGTTCCATTGAAGAATTAGTTTCGAATCCTACCAAAACAAAAAAAACGCTTAGAAGAAACAGACTCGATTGATATGCTAGAGAAAGCAGCCACCTCCAAACTGACTCAGCATCTACCCACAACAGTCAGGAAACTGAACGAAATACAACCGTTCCTCATTAGGCACCCAAGTAGGAAAACAAGATCTACACTTCTTTGTGCCAGGCTGAATTTACTGCCTACAAATGAGATTACAGATTCGAGGAGCTCCCGTGACTAACAGCTGTCGTTTTTGCAAAGCAAACCAACCAATTGAAACACTACGGCACCTTTTGCTATCATGGCCCGGCACAAATTCATACAGATCCCCTTACCTGCTACCCACTTGGAGAAAGCTTATTTAACAGAAGAAGAGCTGTGGTGGGAGCGATTAATAGGGGGCCTTAGACCTTCATGGGTGATCGCTGCTATGAACATTTTTTACCTAATTTTTAAGGAAAAAGTAACAGAGCTCCTGCCAGAAGCTTAGAGCCCCTTTCTCTGTTTAAACAGCATTTCTTACAACCTATAAAGGGTGTTGTTTTGATACTAACTTTGATCTACTGTATTTTGAATTGGCACTTACTCTACCTCGGCTTCTGTTTCTTCGATTGATTTTACTACTTGCTTGTAAAAATCACTCCGGTGATTATAACTCGTAAATAAAAAAATAAAAAAATAAAAAAAGAACTTCTTAACATTTTACGGGAAATGTATGTAATAATATGAATATTGAAAATCATTCACAGTTGGAATGCGTCTTCATTATCAGTGTCCACGAAGCATGTTACCTGAGAGAGCACCATGAGGAGGCTTATTATGAGGCGAATAAACAGTAAAGTGCCGTTTGCTAGACACTATTGTGAGGTCGATGTGCTAACATCAGTTAGGAAAGATGATCTGTGTTTGCAACCTGCATGCATCTGGTCTGAGGTAAGCTGTTGCAGGCCCACTTACCTACAGATAGGAAAGCCAGCCTGCATGTGTGAACAACAAAGGCTCATTGATCTGGTGTAGTTTAAGGTTTTCAAATGAAAGGAACAGTGGAAAAACACATGGTTTGCTGTCCAAGCACTTTCAGAGCACGTATCTTTACACAATCAATATACAGCAGATGGATGCAGAGGAATGATTTCAGTGCAACACAGGTCATGTACTTCGGTTGTGAGGCAGCTGTCTGGTGCATACAAGGGAGAATACATCCCAATCACACAATACAAACTGAATCGCCTAGCTGGTGAATGTGCTGGGGGATAAAATACGTTCAGGCAGCCGACAGGCTACAGATAATTCTCCTTGCACTCTCTGCGCAATTAAGCAACAACACCTAATTTGAAAATGTGTACCAATGAAAATTCAGATGGGTTTTTTCCTCTTTTTAACTTTTATCATTACGGTTGTATAACATTAGAACCACCTTGAAGATCATTAATTTCCAACCTTATTCGCTGAAAGAGCTGAAAGCAGGGTAAAGCATAGCTATAATTATGCCCAAGCTTAAAAGTGAATGGCAGTGACACATTTCAGTCATTTTAGCCTTCCCTTTGTTTGAGAGTATTACACAAGTTACTGTCTGTGACTAATTGGAAAAGCCCACTTTAAGTGACAGGGTTGTAACCCCTTAGGTTTAGCTTGAACTGTGCAAAGGTTTGGTAGCAATGGCTGAGCAGCCAGGCTTAGTCTAGGAGGGATAAAGGCTGTAGTAAGGCACACAGTGCTTAGAGCATACAATTGGTTCAAGGATACACTGCACAGTAGCAGTTATATGAAAATAGTTATTTATGTTATATACACTAAGGCTTTAGAACATAAGTCGTGTAAGTACTATCCACACAGTAAAATCAATGCAGAATAAAAGGTAGCACACATTAAAACACAAATGTAAAGCGACACAACGGTTAGTGAAAACTACTCATAATAATAAGCAAACTAAGTTTAACTCTTGCAACTTTAGTTAACTCTTCTTAGCCACCCTTCAAAAGTTGAACCCTATCCTAAATGAGTCAAACAGAGTCAAAGGGCACACTGGGGAAGAAAGAGGTAGGTAAGCAGCAAACAGAAACAAAGTCTATGAGGATGTCTTCAGGTTTGCAGGTAGGAAATAGTTTTAGCAATTTAGAGCCCCACAGGTTGTTCAACCCAATGGGACTCAGGGTGACTGTAGGGGGGTGAAAGACACAGTTCAACTGCAGCCGCCCATGAACACCTGAGCAATGCAAAAAGACCAAGGTAAGCACCTAGGCTTAGAACAGTAACTTATTAATGAAGAACTTGTTGCAGCAGGTTGGTAGGCTACTGAGGCAACTGGTGTCCCCGGTTCAGGTTTTCTTGGCCTAGATGGACTTGAGCATTTGGATGACCAGCAGTAGATATTCACAGCACTGATGCATTGGTGGCCTTCATAGGATTAACTTTAGTAATGATGGTCATCTGGGAGACATTTCTATGGTTTTCGGTCTTCGACTCAGCATGAGGTTTCAGCCAGACCCACGCTTCACACAACTTTGCACCGCCTGGGACTTACATAGCTCTTCGTGGGATGGTGCAAAATGCAAGTGGTCTTTAAACTTGTTGGTCCTACCAGTCTATGGGAGGAAGTCATCTTCAAGAGATCTTCCCAGTCACTCGGAATTCTGTTTCTGGTCTTCAATGGTTACTCAACGACTCTGGTGGTAGTTTGGAAGTGGCTGGGACATCCTTTTCAGATCTTCAGTCCAGTGGTCGACTCTGAGGTTCAGCTCCAGGATCCTCACCTTTTATTGAAGGAAACTGGCTGAGCCCACCAATCACCATTCAAGCCTCTCATGCAAATATGGGGAGCGTCTGTCCCAGGGTTCAGCGAGCCTTCTGGTTCAAACTGGTTCCAGGCAGGCACAGTGCAAAACAAAAACAAGGGGAGTTTCGGTAACCTCCCCCACTTCTTGACCTTTCAGGCACTCAGAGCACCATGTCAGGCTTTCCAAGGGAAGCCCGCCAAAGAAAAAAGACCCATCAAGACCTCCCCCACCCAGGCAGGCATAAGAAGGCTCAAGTAAGAACAAATCATCATGAACAGGGCTTACAAAAGTGCAGCCACCATTTTAGGCAAATGGCGTCCCCTGGTTCCTTACTGCAGCTGCGAAGACAGTCTGTGGTAGAAGTCCTCAAAAAGTTGTGCAAGAAGGTACACTGCCACCTGCCTCTCAGATGAACTTGTAACAGTTAGTAAAAGTTACTGAAATAGTGAGAAAAGGGAGACAATGGGCTTCATTATGACCCCGGCGGTAGCAGTGCAGGTAAAAACGGCATGGCTGCCGCCAGAGTCATTTTTTCTCCGGCGCCTGGCAATGGGGACTTACCGGGGCATTACAGCCGGTGGTCCCGGGAATTCCCCATTGCTGGGTGCCGGAAAAAATTGCTCCCCATTCCCATTCGAGTCCCATTGGACTCAATATAGGCACTATAAATGGTGCCAGTGCTACCATCAAGGTCTGCAAGCGGGTGCCGTTCCGCCCACCAGGTTAGAGCTGGCGAGCTGAAAGGCACCCACTTGCAGAACTCTGAGTATGCCGGACCGGTAACAACGGTGCCGGTAACTTACCGGCACCGCTGTTACCGGACCGGCAAACTCATAATGAGGCCTAATGTTTCACCTTAGCAATCCACATATGGTGGGGTGTGCTGATCTCACAAAATAAAATACAGGAGGGACAGAAGGGTGTCCCCCTACCTTGGTAACTGCAGTTAACCCAGGCAAAGTAAAACAGAAAGCTCAAGTAGCTTCCAAAAACACTGCATTAAAGTGCTGTGTACTGCAATAGTAAAAGGTATATGCCGGAAAACATGGAGGAAAGCATAACTTCATAAGAGAGCCTCAAATATTGATAAGAAAGGTCCCCAAGTACAGAGCAAAAGACTGAGTGTGGAAAAAGGGTCCCACTCACTCAGTAGAGTCCGATAAAAACAAGAGTGCAAAACAAAGTGCTGGGGGACTCACATGTTGAGAGCATTTCACTCAAAATGGAAATCTACTCAAACTCCCTGACAAGAGGTTTTCTATATTTTGAAAGCTGATGAGAAGACCTGTGAGCAAACAACCAACCGATTCATTCCAAAGACAGCTTGTTCAAGCTGAACTGACTGTCCATTTAAAAAAAAAATACAACTGTACTTAAATTGCTGTACTCAGTGATTTTAGGTCCTTTTTGCTCAAGAACAAAATGTATTACACTCTTCCAGATAAATGGTGGAAAGGAACGTGCAGCCTGCTGCAGTAAAGGTACAGATTTGTGTTGCCAATAGGGTGCACCTACCAGTTGCAAAAGTGATGGGAAAGGGGAAGGGGCATCCCCAGATGGTTGGGGGGACATCATTAACAGCTGCAAGGTTTAGCTTATGTGTTATGGGTGCAGGTGGAGCTAGAGATGTTGGTGGGGAATAGTGGGGGTGGAGCATCCAGGGGTATAGAGATCCAGGGCACGGGCAATGGGTATAAGTGGTAGATCAGTATAATATGAACCACACAACAGTCATCCTGGGACATAAACCGAAGGTAAGCAAAGCAATTGGGTTTTCGCACTGACGGGTCCTGTGTTTTGGGCAGACATGAATTTCTCAAGCGCTCTGTCACCACATTGTGCTGGAGAAATCTTGTAAGCTGACCATTCCCAGGAGACCATAGTCCGTGGGAAATGGGTCCAGTGGATACATTCAAGGTACGCAAGCCAGGCACCTGTGCACTCACGGGGAAACAAAGGGATTCAACTAATAATTACAGACAAATAGGAGTGAAATAACAGTGTGGTAAGCAATTTCAAATTGCCCCTTGGCAGATGGACCTGGGAAGAGGTCTGTGGAACGAGGGGCTGAACCAGGAGAGGACCAATCATCTAGAAAGCTTTGTTGTCCCGAGGGTGTCAAGCCAATGTCAGCAGGCCACCTCATTGGTTGAATCCTGTGTGAATGTCTCCTCATTGTCAAGCTCAGGTTGTCTTGTTTGTCTCATGAGAACTGGCCACTGGCAGATTTATAAATTTCCAGTGGTCAGTACAATCACAAAATGTAATGAACGTCATTTTGGGGCAGAGTGGGAAGGTTTGTGAGATCATGTAGGGTGGTGTTGGACAATGGAGGTCAAGATGGCCTTGTCCAATCATGATTTGGCAATGTATAGATAGCCATATGGGACTGATGCAGTCCCGCCAATAAGCTTTGTAGGATGGTTTAACATTTGTTGCAGACTTTTTTAATGTTAATATTGTGAGAACCTACAAAAGGCTTAGCCGCAGTAGGTGATGTGGATAGCTCCCTCCATTCAGTTCTGTACCACTGTGCTGTTTGAATTGTGCTCTTCCACCTGCATCTGGGCCTGTAGTAAACTGTGTTACTTCTTGCCTGGTGTGCGCTCCTTTTGTATTACTTGAGTGTTCCAGTCGTTACTTACCATTGGAGGACACCTCCTACATTTGGAGGCCCAGCAAGATCCTCAGTTCCCTCAGCCAGCTGAGGGAATTCCGGCCGTCCTTCCGGGGTGCGCGGGCCAGGAGAGCGCTGACAAGTCTCCCATGCCCAACCAAGGAGGTCCCGCAGATGGCGATTTCACGTAGGTCTGCCTGGTCCGGAGCGCAACCCACGCTCAACTGGAGGGGTGAGCCACAGGGAAGGCTCGGTGCTGGGAGGACTCAGAGATCTCTAGGACACGTGAGTGTACACTCGCATGAATGCTCAATACTGTGGTTGCATGACCACAGTGGGGGGAAGGATTTTCTTTTATCGTGTTTAAGATGCATCCTACAGGGGGAGGACGATTGGTTGTAATAGTTGTAGAGTTTAGTTCCACCCCTCTGAAAAGGGATTGGGTGTGTGACCAGCATGTCTGCGTTATAGCAGAAGGGTGTGTTGAAGGCAGCGGACCCCATTAGATGGGAGTTGTGCAGAGTGTAGGCGATTATATAGTTGCATAATATTTGGGGACAGGGTGTTCATGATTTTTGTGTTGAAGGAGGGCATGCGATAGGGTAGTATATGTCGGGTATGCCCAGTAGTTTGCCTTTTGGTGTTTTATTTCTGAAATAGTGGTTGAAGTATTTGTTTGTTTATGTTTGTGTTTGTGTATTGTGATTTGTGTACTTTCCAAGTCCGTTTTTAAAAAAAAATAAAATGAGATTGTTTAAGTTTGTGGTAAGATCTAGAAAAGAAAGCGTTCAAATGCAGAAATTGCAGAGTTGGTACAAATTCCAGCTTCACCCCTCCACCCCTTAACCAATGTGTGATCCTGTGCATCTAATTTAATCTTGTATTGCCTAACCTCTCAATATTGCCAGTCCCCAAACCTTTCAAAATTGTCAGCCCTTCCGAGTGATTTCCTTCTCATGGTATGATCTTCATAAAAGCCTTATTCATGGTTTTACTGTGTTAATAGTGAGCATATTTATATCGCACGCCACAGGAATGTGTTCCTTTGATATCTAATGGCAACACTATTTAAAAACAATAGACCCCTTCTAATCTCAGTCTGTCTGAATAAAGACACCTTCCTGGTAGCTTCTAATCTGCCTCCACTATCCATGTTACAGTGTGTGTAGTGTTCTCCTTCCTTCCAATTGGTGGTCTCTATCCATGCTTGAGCACTTTTGCATTCTGTGAGGCAGCTAATGTGAGTTCTCTGTCTATTATGGGTTAGATGTACCTTTTACATACGGTCCTGCATTAATACTACATCTACCTTCCTGGATGTTATTGATAAAAAGTATCCTGTATGTACTAGAACAGTAACCCCTTTGTTGACTGCTTATGGTGGTCTTCAAATGCTATTTGTTTATCATTCTGATTAGAGCAAGAATGAAGAGGGCAAGGGGACTTAAAGGGAGTAAACGTGCGCATTATGCTGTGAGACAGCATATCAACCTATAGGTTGTGAGCGTGACGGGTGGGCGGCGTGGCCAGTTTTCTTGATCTCTTAATTCCTTTGATTTGGTGGAGGGGGCCCCCAAAGATGTCCATGCCCAGGGCCCCAAATGTGCTTAAGATAGCCCTGGTTAGGTCAGATCGTAGTACCCCACTACATGGGAGTAACTGCTCTGAGAGGTAATTCTTTCCTGTTCCGGCAGAATAGGAGAGCACACAGAACGTGCTTGGGTGTTGAATCTTTACAGTAACTGAAGACCCTGATGAGTAACCAAGGTAGCAGTGAAGAGAGGACGGAACGATTTCTCCTTCTTGATAGATACAGGGGCCACCAAATCTTGCATACAGGAGGGTGGGTTTCTACTGTCAAACAAAGTTATGGACACACAGAGATTCTCTGGGGCTATTGTCATGGTTCCAGTTGCCCAGAATTACCCTTAACAATAGGCACACAATACCTTGTAGCCCCTCTCCTGTATTCAAAAGATACTCCCATAAAAATACTGAGAAGGGAATATTAAGCAAGTTAAATGTAAACATTTAATTTACATAAAAAGGCATGGTGTGTTCAGCTCCTGGCATGTACCCAGCGGGGGTGCCCACCATCGTGCAGGCCTACTATGTCCACAGCACCTTATGAGGGCAAACCATGCACACAAAGGTGTGCCTATATAGGGTCCAAATACTATTGGGATGGGTGACAGGGATATAAGGAAAGACATTCCGACTATCCACAGAATTTCTGTTTAGGCCCTTGTGGCACAATGACATTACCACAGGTACACACATTTTGTTGTTCACAGAGGAGGAGATTACACAAAAAGACATGTTGATATTATGTGCAACAGATGAGGATAAAATCAAATGGCATACAGTACTCTTTATTGATCTGACATTGACAGTGACTGACGTGACTGATGTACAGCTTTTTGCAGATGGGGAAAGAGGAAGAGGAGGAAGAAGTGGTGTTTCACATACACATTCCATGCCCCATATGAGTGAAAGAAAGGTTAGTCCCGCATCTGACACAGATAGTAAAAAAGCAAGCCAGCTACACTCAAAATAACTTGAAGAAGGTCCCAGAAACATTATGGACAAAGCGGCCCCATGACGTGGGAGTGCTCAAAGGAGCAAGGGTGGTCAGTGGAAAGTTAAAAGAAGTGGTATTGCTGCGCCGGTTAAAACAGCATCCCCTTTCCCATGAATCAGATGAGGGCATTTATGACACACTCCTCGGATTATGGCGACAAGGGCATAATACAGATGTCAACATCCCCATGTAACATGGCTATATACACGATTAAAAAGGCAAATGGAGGGGCCTTGAGATTCATACAGGAACTCCGCCTCTGAACAATGTGGTAGAAGCAGAGTTTCTGCTTGTGCAAACCCTGCTATATATTGTGCACACTCCAGCAAACACAAAATACTTCACAGTGATTGATTTAAAGAATGATTTCCTTTGCATCCCATTACATCCTTACTCCAGGTATCTCACCGGTTTCAATTATCGCGGGGTCCGATTTGAACATACAACATATCCCCAGGGGTACTGTGAGTGTCGCAGTGTGTTCAATAGAGTGATTCAAATGGATTTGGATTTGAGCAATTTGCAGGTCCCTAGTACTGTGATGCATTATGTGGATTACCTCCTACTATGCAGTATGACAGAAGAACAGTGCAGGGCAGATTCCATCCTTCGCTTGACCCTGATAGCAGACAAGTGGTATAAGGTAGACCAGGATAAACTACAGCATTGCCAGGAAAAGGTTTTGTACTTAGGACAGATAATAGCTACAGAGGTGTGAATGATAACACCACATAGAGTAGAAGCAATACATAGGACCCACCACCCCGCACAGTAAAAGAGCTCCAGCAGTTCCTAGGACTGTGCAATTACTGCAGGGCATGGGTATTTGATTATTCAACCTTCACAAAGCCCCTTCTCCAAGCACCCAAAGAAACCGAAAAGATCAAGGGTCATAATAAATGGACATCAGAGATGAATGAAAAGGTTGCCGAAATCAAGGCACACACTCCCCTCAATTATAAAGAGAAGTTCTACATGTTCTCACATACTGACGGTTCAGTGATAACAGCTGTCCTCACCCAGAAAAAGAGACAGGGGCACAAGCCTCTGACATACTACAGTGGTCTGGTAGACCCAGTGATGCAGGGTCACTTCCCCTGTGAACAAGCCCTTGTGGCAGAAGCATATGCAATATAGAAGTCAGCAATGATAACAATGGGGTTCCATGTAGTTTTATACATGGAGAATTCAGTTTCCACAATACTTGTGAAGTCGAAGTCCACACTAAACACTCAAAGGTACTCCGGATACAAGGTCATACTGACAAATCCACCAATTCAGGTTGTAGGTGTTTATATGGTGAATCCAGCAGAATTCCTAGCATAACCCGCTGCATCAGGTGAATATGTTCACGACTGTGCATCTTACATAGACCGCATGGAAGGGAACCCCCATGTGAAGGAGGAAGTGATAGAGGGGGGGAGACATGCTCTTTGTTGAGGGGTCATCAATGGTAGAGTCCAGCACAGAATTCAGACATACAGGTGCCACAGGTTGGGGGCCACATAGGAGGAGCATTTTGCATTTGCTCGTAGGTGCAGTTACCGGCTCATTATTCAGCACAGGCTGCTGAATTAGAGGCCATAATAAGAGCATTAGACATGTCAGAGGGGCACGTGGTCAATAACTTTTCAGAGCCAGCTTATGTCACTTCCACAGTGCCCTCAGGGTTGGACCAATGGGAAATGAGGGAGTTCAGAAGGAGTGATGGGTTCCCGGTCCAGCATGCAGAGCTGCTGGCATAGCTAATTGAGGTGCTGACAATCACAGTATAGGTAGCGATAATAAAGTGCACCGCACACACAGGTTGCTAGGAATGTATTTCCAAAGAAAATGAAATGGTCGACCCAGCAGCAAAAGAAGCAGCCTACTTGCCCTAAGGCACTACCAAGATATATCCAGGTACGGAAGAGAAAGTACCTATGATGGCGCAGTTGTCCAAATGACCTGTGAGTACTGATACTACAGGGCCTTTCAATGCACTACCCATTGTCCAGGTAATTGAACGGCAGGGGGAAGCACCCAAAGAGGAAAAAGAATTATGGATAGAGATGGTGAGTTCTCTCTCCCCCACTGACTTGGTGTGGAGACAGAATAGTACAGGGAAACCTGTAATGCCCAGAAAATTACTCAATGTTGCGCTAGAGCAACTACTTTTCACGGCCCATGTGTCAAAAGAATACATGACCACAGAAATAAGTGACAGGTGTTTCTTTTTTTTTTTTACTTTCTTTATTATTTCTTAGAACACATCAAAAACCAAAACCTGTAGATCACAATTAATATAAACAACCCCAACCAACCTGTCCCTCCCTCACCCTACTCCCTTGGCTCACATCAATTCCATATATGGCACTGTTTCTGATACGTTGGCCCTTTCCTATCACATCGTGTAGGTAATATTGATTCTCCGTCTTCCTATACCTTGGTTGTCTTAGTTCTTTTTTAAAGTTCACGCCTGGGGTTTACTGCCTGCTTCACTGTCGGATGTACTGTTCCTGTGAAGCTGCCAACATTTCATGTTCTGAATGAGAAGCATCTTGTACCTGCGTGTACTCATCTGAGCATGCCCCGGGACACTGAGGCTCATTTTATGGCAATGCCTCGGGTCTGTGCTCTCTGTTGTGTTTCCATATAGTATTGACAGAAGGGGGGCCAATAGTCAAACGGTCTGCTACTTTCTGGAAATGTGGAGGCGTATCCGGTTTCCCTTTGCTTGCATGTATGCATAGTGCCCAGCCATCTCTCGAATGTAGTGGGGATACTTTTCACCCAGGACCTGGCCACCAGGTATCTGACTGTGGATGAGGCTATTCCTAATAAATTCTTAGCAGTGCGGGAACCTTCTGTGATTAGGGCCAGAAGCGATAGCTCCAATATGTAACTCTGTGTTGTAAGGAGCATTACAGTCATTGCCCCTTCGATCTTCCCCCAAAAGGTGCAAATGTGTGGGCAGGCCCAAGCTACGAGGTAAAAGTCTGCTGGTTCAGTATTACATCTTGTACACAATGACGATCTGATTGGGAACGTTCTATGCAATTTAAGGGCGGTATAGTATATTTGGTGCAGGAACACGTGATGGTTTAGTCATAATCTGCAGTTGAGGCACAGGATTTGCATGCAGGCAGTTTTCCAGTGTTCCTCTCTCAGGGGGGTACCCAGTGTATTCTCCCACGTCTTTTTTTGGGGGCTTTCCCTTGTTACTTTCCCACCCCTAACCAACCTATAGATAGTCGAGACACGTTTCTTGTTAGACAGTGGGTTAATTATGTACTGTTGTGTAGGATGTGGTGCGGGTGCCAACGGGAATTCAGGCCATGCAGACTTTAGTATTCCTCTGAGTCTACAATATAGCAGTTGAGTGACAGAGTTATGTTCCCCTCTAGCGCGTAACAACTGCCATTCCACGAAGTGACCATCTTGTATAACATCGCCTATGGTCTGCACCTGAGCACCTGGAAATGCACTTGAAAGGATCTTTCATGTGTTAGTGGAAATCCCACTACCTTCTATATAGGGAGCTCGGGAAGACAGCAGGATTCTATTCCCAGGATTCAACCTATTTGTTCCCAGGCCTTGCATGTGACTGCGATGGGCTGGATTTCCTGCCAGGGTACCACCCCCCTGTGCCCCAGAGCATTCCCAACATATCATTTGGGGCATTGATAGCTTTGGCTAAGCGAGTATATGAGGAGTCAGGGGCTGGGGACCTCCATTCTGTTATGTATTGGGCCTGAGACACCAGGTAGTATAGATGCATGTCGGGGTATTCTAGCCCGCCCTGTTCGTAAGAGTTTGTAAGGGTGTCGTATGCTATCCTGGGTTGTCTACCTGCCCAAACCAGACGGGTCATCATGCTCTGGACTTGGGTCCAGTATTGTTTTGGGAGCCATATGGGTACGTTATTGAATATATACAACAGTTAATGGAGAATAACCATCTTGGCCAGGGCAATATGTGCAGCCTGAGATATAGGTAGTAGGATCCATGATTCTTCTCTTTGTTCCAGTGTTTCTAGGACTTTCATATAATTCTTGCTATATAGGTCGCATAACCTCGTGGGCACCTTGATTCCTAGGTAGCGTATCCCTTGAGGGCACCATCTAAACTCATCGACCATGTCTGTCTGCTGTACCGTGGGTGTTAAGGGGAGCACCTCTGATGTATTCCAGTTAATCCTTAGTCCTGAGAATTCACAGAATCTGACTACCTCTTGGGTCAGGGGTGGGAGGTGTGTAATGGAGAGTAAGACATCGTCAGCATACTGACACAACATAATGTTGTGAGTGTATTCTAATTCCACGGTGGGCATGTAGTTCATGGATATGACAGGCCACTGGTTCCATTGCGGGGGCAAATAGGATTGGGAAGAAGGGACATCCCTGACGGGTGCCCCTGGAAGGGTATATTTGATCGGATATTAGGCATTTGGTGTAAACTGCTGCCCTTGGAGCCGTGTATAGTAGTTTAACTTAGCGTAAATATGTTAAGTCAAAACCTGAGCATCTGAGGACCTCGAAGACGAAGGGCCACTCAACGCAGTCGAAGGCCTTCTCCGCGTTGTGTGCCTCGGTCACCATCGGTGTGTCCGGGTCTATGTTATTAGAGTGAAACGTCATCTAAGGTTGCTCTATGTGTATCAGCCCGGAATAAATCCTGCCTGATCCGGCAGAACCAGTGCAGGCATATGCGGGAGGCTGCGTTCAGCTAGAATCTTGGCAAGTATTTTGTTGTCGGTGTTGATCAATGACAACGGCCTATATGACATTAGCTGATGTGGATCTTTATCGGGTTTGAGGATGTCATGATACCTACCCCCGGAGCACCATGCCAGGCCCAGCACCCCCGGGAGCAGGCATCACGCCCCCGGGTAAAAGCCCAGCAGCCCTTTATAGGGGCTCTTTGGACTCTGTCCTGGCGCCGTTGGCGCCAGGCTCATATTAGGCATCAGTCCTGGCGCCATAGGCGCCAGGCTCATAAGGGGAAGTGTTTGGTGCACTTACCTGAAGCAGACTATGCTGCACACTCACCTGATGCAGACCATGCTGCATGAAGAACCAAGCCAAATGAGGCTTAGGAGGGACTATTTTTCTGAAGGAACTATTTTGTTACTTGGGTGGGGCTGTGGAAGAATACTCACCTGGAACTTCGTCCAAAGCTATTTAAGCCACGCCCGGACAGCCACACGTGCTTCGCATTGTTCTGCATCCCAGCAGCTGAATACTCACCGTGTCTGCTCCTGCACCTGGACTCCATCCACGCCCGCCTCGAACCTGGAACACCTGTAAGAGAATAAGAGAAGAGAAAGGTGAAAACCAAGAACTTATTCAACCTTCTTACTTGCATCCGGAATCTTCACGCCAGCATTCCTGAAGGAAGACTTCCATTTAAAAGCACTGCGTTGCTCGCTGCAGCACCGCGCTTCACTCACCTGTTCCTGAGACGCCGCCCGGCTCCATCGCGGCTCTCAGCACCGGTCGCCACATCTCTGCACCTAGGGGAGAGAAGAAGCGACAAAAGGTGAGCAAGGGAACACAAGAGGAAAGCCGAATTTTCAGCCATATTACTTACCGGCTTTTCTTGGTGAACCATTCCACATCTCGGGTCGGCGCCGCATCTTTGGCAGGTACCGCACCCCGGCCTCTATGGGGAAAGGACAAAAGACATTACTGGGGAATTATATAGACATTTTAGAGGGGTCGCCCTCATCACTAAGTCACCTGATTTTATCACCGGCAATTTAACCCCTCAATGCATCGCCTTTGTTCTGCACCTGAAATAAAGGACAGAAAAAAAACAACATAAAAGGAGGCTCACACTTGAACTTTTGCATCTTCATACTTACGGCGTATCACTCAGAAAAGTCAAGTGGATGTGCCAGCGCCATTCTGAAAACCAGTGAAGTAACTGGACGAACGCGCGCCCCTGCACCAGAAGCAGGATGGAGAGTTCATCCTTCCAAACCATAAGGTGAGCTTAAAATGGGGGTTTTGGAGGAATCAGAGAAGAACGAAGGGGGGAAGGGGGAGCAAGCACACTATTCAGCAGACAGTTAATCCCCATTCTCATCTGCAGAAGGATATTCCTATGGGCCAGACAAGCAAGATTTGGGGGTCGTGTTCAATCGGTGGTCCGAATTCTGCGCATCACGCTTGAAGAGGCCACAGCAACCCAGACCAGACCAGCGCCACCGTGGGAGCCAGGTGAGCGTTACAGAGGAGTACTGTGACCAGAGCAGACCTAGTGGATTCTGGAAAGGTGCCCTTTGATAATGCATTTTCATACATGTGGAGGAGATTAGGAGCGAGTATGTCAACATGGTCTTTGTAAAATTCTGCCGTTATACCATCCACCCCTGGGGACTTACCATTGTGGTGGGCCTGGATTGCCTTATGGATTTCCTCTTCTGAGATTGGAGTGTTTAGTGCCTCCCACTGTACCTGGTCCAGACAGCCATGGGCCACCTCATCAAGGTATTGCGTTACGGTATTATGTCCTGCACTGGGTCTAGATATGCATAACTGGTTATTTAGTCACAAAATTAGTTGTTAATCCCTAGGGGGTCCCTGATGGGTTCCCCATTCAAATTTCTGGTCTCCGTTATGGCTGTGGGCTGGTGATTCATCTTATGGACCAGGCTAGTGTTTCGCTAGGGCGCTCTGCTTCCAAGTATTTATTGGCTGCAATTGGGTCACCTAGGAACTTCTCCTCACTAATTGCTAGCTGACGCAGGTCTTCTCTAAGTGTGTTCAGTTCACAGCATATTACTGGTGAATCTTGCATACCCTGTACATTTTACAGTTCCCGAATGGTGCACTCCAATGTCCGCATGGATCTCTGCAGTGCCTTTAGGACTCCGCTCTCCTTGGAGCTGCAGCACCTTCTTACATACACTTGGAATGCTTCCCATATTGTGCCCGGATCTGGTACTGACCCTTCATTGACCTGGAAGTAAGTTTGTATGTCCTGACTGATCTCGGACCTGAAGGCTACATCTTCCAGAGCAGAGGCTCTGAACCTCCAGCAAAGTTGTCTTGCGGGCGTCGTGAGGAGCCGACGATATGAATCAGCACAGGTGAATGATCAGATAAGGTCCGATGCCAGCCTAACAATGGAGGGCGTGACCATGATGTAGTCTATCCTAGAGGAGCTGCTGTGTACCCCAGAGAAAAAGGTATATTCCCTTTTCGGGGATGTATTTTGCACCAGATATGCCGCAGTCCATGGTAATCAGCTATGGTGGTGCATGTTTTGATCACCTGGGAGAGGGTCAGCTGAGAGGTCGTTGATCTGTCCAGTTCCAATGTAAGGGCTATATTAAAATCTCCAACCAGTATGATTAAATATTCAGGGAATTCATGAATATGCTTAGCGCGCTGAAAGAAAAACTCAGGGGAGTCGGAGTTGGGTGCATAAACGTTTATGAGGAGGATTTTAGCACCTCTTATCTCCCCTGCCAGAATTAAGTATCTGCCTGCCTTGTCTTTAATCCATTTATGTAGTTTGTATTGTAGGGAACCATGAATGTAGGTCGCCACTCCTCGTGAGTGTGTATTGTAGGAGGAATCATATCTATGGACTCCAGATCCTGACAATCAGGGAAGTGGCGCCCTGTAAAACATAATATATTCACCATGTGGTTCCCAGCATAGTGTGCTATGAGGCAGGATTTCTTATGGTTAGTTAGGCCCTATATATTCCAGGTCAGAATTGACAATGCACCACCGGCCGCCGTGACTACAACGGGTTCACCCATTACGTGTATTGTGAAATAATTTCAATGGCGGTTTCTGGAATGACTTTCGGAAACCTTTAGAGGAGTTGTGATTACAAAACAGTCTAATCAGCCATATAAAATCAGAGTATGTGTCACGTGTGAGCCTCGGGGCCCTACTATAACCCCTAGTAACTTTGAACGTTGCCGTAAGCAACCACAAACTTTCCCCTCTATCCTCCCTCTCCCTCCCACGCCAGAAACATAAACCTACCGGTTCCCATTCCCTTCCCATTCCCAACATTCTTTAAAGATGTGAAGGCAGGCGCTATGTTACCAGTGTTTAGCTTCTCCTCCTAACGCACGTTTTCATGACTTCATCAATCTTCAGGGAGACTGAGTTTCTTTGTTTTTTCAGGCGGGTCTGCATTTCTGTTTTGGTGTGACAAGTTAATTAGCTCTGAGGATTCTGGTACTTGTATTTTTCACACTGGATTTTGCTGGCAGGTGACTGGAAACAACTCCCTCCATAGCACAAATCTTCCCCTTGATGGGGGGAGGGAGAAAGCCATGGTTGTGGCTCTCCAATGTAAGGCATGATGGCCCTGCAGCACTGCCTTGTGAGCCCGGGACTCCTGGAACAATGTTTAAAGATGTGAAGGCAGGCGCTCTGTTACCAGTCTTTAGCTTTTCCTCCTAACGCACGTTTTCATGACTTCATCAATCTTCAGGGAGGCTGAGTTTCTTTGTTTTTTCAGGCTTTCTCCCTCCCCCCATCAAGGGGAAGATTTGTGCTATGGAAGGAGTTGTTTCCAGTCACCTGCCAGCAAAATTAAATGCGAAAAATACAAGTACCAGAATCCTCAGAGCTAATTAACTTGTCACACCTGAAACAGAAATGCAGACCTGCCTGAAAAAACAAAGTAACTCAGCCTCCCTGAAGATTGATGAAGTCATGAACACGTGCGTTAGGAGGAGAAGCTAAAGACTGGTTACAGAGCGCCTGCCTTTACATCTTTAAACATTGTTACAGAAATCCCGGGAAAGGCAGTGCAGCAGGGCCATCATGCCTTACATTGGAGAGCCACAACCATGGCTTTCCCTCTCCCCCCATCAAGGGGAAGATTTGTGCTATAGAGGGAGTTGTTTCCAGTCACCTGCCAGCAAAATCAAATGCGAAAAATACAAGTACCAGAATCCTCAGAGCTAATTAACTTGTCACACCTGAAACAGAAATGCAGACCTGCCTGAAAAAACAAAGTAACTCAGCCTCCCTGAAGATTGATGAAGCCATGAAAACATGCGTTAGGAGGAGAAGCTAAAGACTGGTTACAGAGCGCCTGCCTTTACATCTTTAACCATTCCCAACATTCGCCTTTTATACCAAAACTACCCTTTCTAAATGTTACGTAATAACTCTGCAGTGGCTGCGGGAAGAGGGGTGCCAATGGCAGCCAATGTGCTCCGTAGAGCTGCAGCCTTTATGTGCTGCTCCTTGACCACATCCATCTCCTCAGGAACTTTTGTTTCTCTTGGGTTGAGGCCTGGTGCCCCATCTCGTTTCTGTGTGACCGTGTGTTAGGGCTGCCGAGGAGCTTGCCTCAGTGCGCTCCCTGAGTCTGGAAGGTTCATTGAGAAGCGCTCCAGGGTTTCTGGAGAGGTAAAGAAGGTGGTCTTGCCGTTGTGCTGCACTATAAGCTTGGGAGGGTATAGCATAGCGTATCGCACCTCCTTCTTCTGCAGGATATTCTTGGCGGCATGAAAAGTTTTACATTGCTCCTGGACTGCCGGACTAACGTCCGGAAACAACCGTATCATTGCGGGGCCCCATCGTAGCTCTCCTTTCTCGCCGGTCGCCCGGAGCAGTATGTCTCTGTAGCTAAATATTTTGACTATTATTGGGTGTTCAGGGCCCCCGGGCAGGGGTTGGGCTGCTAACGACCGATGTGCATGTTCCACCATAAACCTAGTGGTGAGGGGGGGGTTATCCAGTGTGTCCACCAATAGGGTTTTGACACATTTTTCCATATTGTCAATAGGTGTTGACTCAGGGACCCCTAGAATCCGAATTTTGTTCCGTCTTGAACGTCCTTCTAAATCCTCGTTCTTGGCTGATATTTTTTTGACTGCCTGTTGCAATTCTGCTACTTCACGCTGCAGGGTGGGCACCTTGTCCTCACCATCCGTAATTCGTTGTTCGGCATCTGACATGTCCCCGCAGAAGTTTGTCGATCTGGATAGCCTATAACTCCACTTTGCTTGTCTGGGCATCGATTTTAGTGCCAAGGTTGTTGGTCCCTAGCATGTGATAGTTTGTGGTAGTTTGTACTTATTGACACATTCATAAATTGAGACCATTAGGTGATGTGCACCCCAGTGAACCAGACTCAATCCAAGTAAACTGGCAAGGCCAACTAAGCTGGCCAACTCTGCTTTGATTAGAGAATAGGGCTTCTTTTTATACCGGACACTGACGTGCAGAAGCTGCACCCCTGACCTTGTGCTATATTTATTCGGATCACCTCTGCTCCTGCTAATTATAATTGTTTTTTTATAATGCACTTAACACTGAAGATGTTTCTAAGCGCAGATCTGGGATTCAAACCTGTGTTGCTCTGCGTTGCCTTGCTTCCAAGACGAGCACATTGCCACTGAGCTATACTACCCAGGCCAACACTACCCATCCCAAATCACGTAACATTCCAGACCTGCTGCCCCTCTTATCACCTTCAACCCCAGGTGCCCAGTAATGACGTGACAGGGGCACCGCTCGAGTCTGAATTTCAGGCATTTATTTGTTTTCGGTAATACGTGTCCTTGTAATTCAAATGAGATGACCACTCTTGGGTGAGGGCAGTAATGCTCTAAAACATCTCCTTGCCCATTGACATCACAACACCTTATGCCCTATTCTCATGAATTTGTACTTCAAAAGGTGCATTCCTTCCTGCTCTCTTCACAGTAAACATTCCGTTCCCACCACATCCAGGCCCTGGAGCTGGATACAATTTGCGTTTATCTGTGTACTGCGGGTGCCTCTGAATTTGACATCTCTCCTGGGGAATGGGAAATGGGATTTGCATTTGGAGCAGAGCTAAAATGGCATCACAGCTCCACATCAGGGGCTGCGTTCTATTCTATTCATCGTGTAGTAGGCCTTAACATTCAATATGGTGACACTTCGGCCATGCTAACACACTGACCTCACTTCCATCACAGTGACTCCATCTTCCACCTGTTTCAGCTCTCACAGCACATCTCATTACACAACATAACTTTACATAAAACTAAACACAGGGCCTACAAGATTGCCCTATATACACAACCTCTGCAACCACAACATTAATACATTTGTTGCTCTTCCAGTGTTGCTATATGTAGGTATATATTATGTGTCAAACCTAACAAAAACAACACATGCTCCTCTTGCAGCCTAAACCGCATTCTGCTTACACAATGATACCTACCAATAGGCTTTTCTCAGCTGACCTCTTTGTCTGGTTTGGCCACAGTACACACCTCCCAAGATGGGGTACAAGACCATTAATGGGTTTATAGACAAGTAGCAGGAATGTAAAGCAAGCAATTTTTCATGAAGAGTCATCCAGCATGGTTATGATAGGAAGAGAGGAGGATCAGGCTAGGTTGCTTAGGTTGTGTGCCCTAAAGTTGAGGACTTTGTTGAGTGGAGCAAAGCAGTTAGGAAGTAGACCAAGTGGTAGGTTCTCACAGTAGTCAAGTTTGCTGACAATAAGAGTAGGGATAAGGGTCTTAGTTGTGTGGTGCATAAAGTGTGTGTGGATTTTTGCTATGTTTAAGAGGTTGAATATGGCTGCTGTGGCCATGGCCATGATGAACGTTTCTGGACACTTTCAAAGAAATCCACATGGTTGTGAGATGTGGGTTAGGGGAAAGAGAAGCGAAGGGGAGAGTTGGGTTGGCATTGAAAGCAGGCAGAACGATGACTTCTGTCATTGAAAAGTTTCAAAGAGACGGCATAGAGCCATTCTGTGACAGGTGGTGGTTAGGCAGTTGATTAAGCATTAGGATATTGCATGGGTAAGGAGGGCAGAGAGAAGAATATCTGAGTATCACCGGTGACCTCGTCATAGTTAAAGCCAAAAGGAGGATGAATATGGTGTAAAAGAAAAGTAATCCCAGGACTGATCCTTGCGGGACATCCATGGGAAGGGATGTTGTGGAGGAGCTGCTGTAGTCCGATGAGTTGGAGAAGGAGTGTTCAGAGAGATAGGGGGCCCTGTTGAGTATGATGTCTTTGAAGCCAATGTGGGAAAGGGTTTGAAGGAAGGGGGTTTGATCCACATTGTCAAAGACAGCTGAAATAATGAGAATGGAATATGGGTGAGAGTGGTGAAAAGTGTCAAGATAATTGGCAATGTGGATGAGCACAATCACTGTGGAGTGTTTAGACCAGTTTCCACATTGGAGGGGTTCAGAAAGTGAGTGTACCTCGAAAAAGGTGAATATGCAATTGAAGGAAACCCACTCAAGGAATTACGAGTGGTAAGGAATGAGAGAGAAAGGTATGCAGAATAAGGGGTTGTTTGGTTTACCACTTGGTTTCATTAAGAGTGGTATGCTTATTTTTTGGATCAGGCTGTGAAAGTTGAAAGAGATGGGCTGAAAAGGATTGAGAGGTGAGCAGAAGTGACAGGCATAAGTTGCTTAACAATTAGTGATGCATCGGAGTCAAATATAGTGCAGGATGGATAGAAGTTCAGTGAGGTAGGTGTAGAAGAGGTGAGCTAGAGATGAGAGTGTGGGGCAGATGGGAGGAGGGAAGAAAGAGGGTGGGCTGGGAGAAATAGAATGGTGGACAATTGGTTTTGTAATTTGTAGATCCTAGGTTGAGGTGTGGGGAGATCCATGGTTGAGGAGCGGGTGGAAAGCAATAAGGAGAAGGCAGGGTATTGATCATTGAAGGGGTAGATGGTGCTGAGTTAAATATGATAAAGGTAAGTTTGATTGAGTTTGCAAGTGGAGGAGAAGGAACTTGGAGTGAAATATTTACTTCTTTGAGGTAGGTGACCATGGATTTAGGTTTATGTTTGGTAATAGATGAGGAAGTGGATGGGAGAGTAGTGGAGGAAAGGAAAGGGTCAAGTGAATGAGAGAGTGATCAGAGGGTGATGGGCAAGTTGTGAGGGCTGTAGGGTCACTGAGAGCAATAAAGTATAGGGGTCACAAATAAGTAGTGTTAGGGCGTTTATGCAGAAAAGACAGACATCATGGATGGCCTGTGCACATTATAAATGAAATGCACACATTCTGGCAGTGGGAACATGTTTTAAAATGGTCTAGTTCAGGGTAACATGTCATCTGTCCGGTTTGCACTATATATATATATATAAATACTAACATGAGCTAATCAAATAACAATCCTTCCCAATAACTTGTAACCTGTCATTAACAAATTAGTGCAAAATGGGCTCAGATGTGATGAACTGAAAATGAGTGCCCTTCTGCAATAGAGTTAAAACGTGCAAGCAGAATGGCTGTGTGTTTTCTTTCAGCATGGCGCAAATTGCGAAGATGGAATGTGCCTTGCTGAAAAATACTATTGTTAAGTCAGGAAGCCAAAGGAAGGGAAATGTATCTTTTTGCTGTCCAACAATAGTACCATGATCTGATGAGAGGGGAAAGACATGGTGAGATTATAAAAGACACTGGCCCTCATTACGACCCTGGCGGAAAGTGACTGACCTGACCGCCATAGCGTAAATAGCGTTTCCGCCATTGCACGACGGAGCAAAGTGCGGCTAATTCCGACCCATCGGGCACGAGCACTACGCCATGGCGGAAGTGCAAAGTCCGCGATGGCGGAAATGTCCCCAAAACGCCCCTCACCGCCGTCGTACGGCGCCCTAGGTGCAATTCCGCCACCCATCTTAGCGGTCACCGTAATGAGCGGCAATCGGAAAGTACGGTGACCGTAAATATACAGAAACGGAAGTAAAAACATGGTCCCGGAACGGGAAACAGCACGCCGTACACCTATAAAATCAGAATTCCCACACAACCATTAAAAATACTACCCTGAGACACATCCCAACCCGTCATCCACCCTAGTGAAAGCAATAAAAATGGGAAAAGTAGCGAAAAAAGCGTGCGACCGCAAGCGGCAGGTCCACTTCTCCCGTGAGGAACTCACCGTGCTCACAGAGACCCTCCAGGAGAATGCTGCCGTCGTCTTCTCGACGCAAATGACCAGGACGGCACTTGCGAACAAGAAGGCCATATGGGCCCTGGTGGCACAGCGGGTAAGTGCGGTGGGGACCGCACCCCGCAACCCACAGCAATGCAGAAAGCGATGGGACGACCTGCGGATACGCGTACGGAGCATACTATCCGCCAACCGTAACATTGCCACAGCTACCGGGGGAGGATCGGAATCACCCATCAAGTTGACCCCCTGGGAAGAAATCTGTGCCTCCACCAGTGGAATGGAGAGTATAGAGGGAGTCGGAGGGATGGAGAAAGGAGTGCAGACATCCGAAGAATCCGGTAGGTGGGCCAAATAAAACAATGCTAAATCCACAATGTCCAATCATGTGAAGTACCATGTGTCCACATAGTGCAACAGTAACACATGTCCAGGAGAATGTCCACATACATTGGCCTGATAGCGCACTTTAAAACTCACATTAAATACATAAATAATTAAAAATCCTAAAAACACCCTCACACGTGCAGCAGGCACACCCTAACTGCAGGCTGCAAAACAACTGCATCCTCAATCCACACAAAAATGAAACCACCTCCAAGGCCCCGACCCAAATCACCCTCAGGTACCACCCCAATGCATGTGATACATTGCCATTCCAATTTCAACAGACCCATTAATAACGCTCGCCCTCCTTTACTCCACCACAGGGTCCGATTCAAACGACGAGCTCCAGGACACCCCTACCAGCACACCTGCAAAGAGGGCCAAGACCAACGGCCAAAGACCCTCCACCTCAGCTGCACGCATCAAGACACGGCAGCAGCACAAATCAAGTGGCAGCACACAGGAGGGAACTTCAACAGGCACCCCAGCAGCCAGCATGCCCACAACAGCACCACCACAGGTCCCCCCAATGGATGCCACAGAAGGCACTGCTTCTGGTGGCAGCAGCACCATAGGTGACACTGCATTAATGGCAGCATGCTCCGACACAGAAAACGGGGATGTCGAAGTAAGATCCATCCATGACCTGTCTCAATCCCCCTGTTTGTTCCATCCCGTACATCATGAGGATACCACGCAGGGGCACCCACAAGACGACGACTGGCCATCCCCCACAAGCCCTGTGGCAAGGCAACATGAGGTGACCAGCCCCTCTGTGACACCACCGCAAATGGCCATGGCACAGCAGAGGCAACAGTCCCTCGACCAGGTGATCGTGCAACAGCAGCAACTGGCCACGCTCCTCAAGGACCATGCTGATGAATGTGGGGGTACTAAGGCAGCCATGGAAACATCAACTGAGACACTTAGGGCAGAAATGGAGAGAAGCACCGAGAGCCTGAGAGTACAAATGGAGAGAAGCACCGAGAGCCTGAGAGTACAAATGGAGAGAAGCACCGAGAGCCTGAGGGGGGAACTGCATGCGACGTCCAAAGACGTATGTACTGAACTTGCCGCTGTGCGCCGTGTGCTCACTGAGCTCTCACAAACCCTTAGGGACATGCATGGACGTGAGCAGGCAGAGACATCATCCGTTGCAAATTCCGTCCAGGGCAGCCCCCAACGTCGATCTGGGAGGAACCTGCGCTCCACAGGCAGGGGTGCCCCTGATACCCGGAGAGGGGGCTTGCAATAGCGTCTGCCCACTGACAATGAGCATCTTCGGACACTGGTGTTCGGGGGGGAGGTAGGAGGGTGGAGGGGGTGTGTTGGGCTCACTTGGGTGGCGGGTCGATGGGGTGTGTAACATAATTTCACATATGCTATAAACAATGCACGATAATCCAATGAGATGTGTGGACATTGATCTTTGTGTACGAGGCCTTTATAGGCGTACAGTCCATATTGTGCATGTTCCAGACACACACAGTGCCACAAGTCCCGTGTCCATGTATCAGCCACCAGGCGTGAGTGCTAGAAGCATGAATCAATGAGAATCTGACGAATGTCACGGCCCTCCTGTGCCTCGCAGACTCCTTGAGGTGCTGCCACATCCCCACCCTCATCATGACCATCTTCAGGTGCTTGCAGTTCTGCGTCAGGGGGCATGGGCACATTTCTACGTACGCACATGTTGTGTAGCATGACACATGCCATGACCATCTTTGATACCTTCTCATGGCGGTACAGGAGTGCCCCGCCAGACCTGCTGAGGCAGCGGAAACGAGTCTTCAGTAGGCCGAATGCCTGTTCTATGACTACACGGGTACGTGAGTGGGCATGGTTGTAGTCCTCCTCATGCTGGTTCTGTGGGTTCCGGAGTGGTGTAAGGAGCCATCTCTTCAGTGGATACCCGGCATCACCTGTATGTGGACAATAAAGGATGTTTGTGGAATGACATTGCTACGTACGCACCCCCCCCCCCCTTCCTGCCAGGTCATTGCCGCATCACATACCCCACATTATCATGCATGAAATGAGACTCACCGAGTAGCCAGGATCTGTTCCCTGCGTGTCGCTCCATGTAGCGTGGTATTGTAGAGTTCCTCAAGACCATAGAATCATGGGTTGATCCAGGAAATCGGGCACAACAATGTGTAATGATCCTGTTGGAGTCACACACCATTTGTACATTAAGAGAATGAAATTGTTTTCGGTTGCGGTACTGGGCCTCCATGGCATGTGGGACGACCAGTTCCACATGGGTGCAGTCGATGGACCAATGCAACCCGGTATGCCGCCAAGTGCATGGAATCCCACTTTTGTGTTCGTAATTTCCTGCTCCGAGCGTGGTAGAGAGATGTAGTCGTCTGCGTGCTTCAGGAGGGCATCGAGCACTTGCAATAGTGTCCGTGAGAACACTGGCTGTGAAATGCCATGCAACTGTCCGACTGTGTGCTGGTAGGTGCCTGTGGCCAGGAAGTGGAGTACAGACACCACCTTCAGTAGGGGTGGGATGGCGGTTGGGCTATCTATCATGCAGACAAGGTCAGCCTGTGTCATGTCCACAATGGCGGTTATGGTGTCCCGGTCCAAACGGTAGAGGGTGTGGATCTGCTCATCCGTGAGGTTGAACGGTGGGCTTGGAGGCGTGGGATTGCGGGCTGCCTGCGTGGTGGTAGTGGCTGTGCTGGCGGGCCTTGCTGGCCCTGCCTTGCCCTCCTCCTCCTCCTGCGTCTCCTCTGTGCGGCCGGTTGTTGTAGTAGTTGGTGTTCGTCTTCTTCTTGAAGTTGGAGTACTTGCAGTGCTATCAGGTCCCCCAGGGCCAACATCGCTAGTCCTGCCGGTAGCATTTTGGAGTGGGTGTGGTTGTGGGAGGGGGTTGGGTGTGCAATTTATGTGTTTTCAAGCTGTATTGCCTCCACCTGTGGTGATTCATTCCACCTGTGCAAGCTGCAATCCCCTTTGGGCGAGCACGTCCCGCACACAACGCTGCAATTCGACGCATGGCATCTTGCCATTACAATCATGTATTTCATCCCGATGGCAGTGAGATATTGGTTCATATGTTCATTCTGCTATGGTCCCATTGCTTCACATACTATCTTTGCAGTCGCGAACAAACTTGTGAAGGGTCAGTGGAATGTAGTACTCGATTAACGGTGGACCCTCATGCAGCACTGTACCGAGGTTCACCGACGGGCGGGGCGTCCCATTTGTGAGTGAAGCCAGTTGCCATTTTCACACACTGCCGCACTACATGGATGAATTTGTGATTTCAAGCGGTCACAGATGCCTTTTCGACGTGATGTTGCAAATGAGGAATTCGAAGGACAGCGCTTTCGGTTTTCAGCTAGCGGCGAGGAGACGCCCACAGGTCTGACTGCAGATATGAGGTTCTATTGTTTAATGTCCTTCGGACAGGGGCCATGGCGAGAATGCTATGATTGATATGAATAGTATGGGATGCGCAATAGCGTAGTGGACGATAAGGCAGGACGTTCCCAAATACATGTTACTTCACAACACTAGAATTCCGGGCTGGAGCACAGTGGATTTTGCAGACTGCATTACGCACAGACTCAATGGAAATTTCACATGTTATGTGAGTAAATAATCAGGCGTTTTCATACCGGGATGAGGGAACGAAGTATGGATGCATGGACAGATGATTTGATGGAGAGTTTGCCATGTACAGGGCTTTTTGGAATCTATCCACCTCCCCTGCGCTATGTGATGCAGAGCTGCCATAGTGGGACCATCGTCTTTCTGCCCTTGTTGAACCCTCCCTGTCTCGACGCGCCTTCAAACACTTGTGTCTATGCACGTTACTAATCCCATCTAATGGATTCTGTCTTAACAGACGCATGCACACAAACACTCGTTTGTAATAGTGTTTTCACCTCGATTTTTGTAGTTGTGATTCGCAAGTGATTTTTGGGTGGGAATAATCCTTTTGAGTGGGCTAGCATGCATATGGCTGTAGATTTAGTGTGATCATTGAAGTGAGTAATACAAATCAAGTTCTGATGGCCATACTATTCTTTTTCATTTCATTTGGGTGACAGGTATCTCCTCCCCTTTTGCCGCTGCCATCTGTATGCCACTCCTGCAGATGGCTTTTACTCCCGACACCTGCTGCTTCGAGTTAATCAGTGGAGCACCATTACGATCTTATGGGACGATCGCCAATGGGCCACATGCCCTTACGCAGTACTAGTGGCTAGGAGCAACATTTCGACCTTTCAGCTGGACTAGTACCTACCTAATGGGACGGCCCTGCGGTTCTAGGCGCTTCCATGTTGCCTTTTTGAACGTGAATGTAGCCCCTGTGTACCATGGAGGAACAGGGCGTCACACAAGCAGAAGCTGGTCATTTATTGCGGATGCAGCCCACAATACTGAAATGTATTTTGGAGTTCATGACCTAATGGCTGTATGGGCTTGGTGATTTTGTGGTGCATTAAATTTCTATTCTGATATTAACCGTGTAGCGTTATTCTTTGCAAGTAATGTAGCATATTCCTATTTGTGGAGCGGTGTATTGTGAGGAGATCTGCATTGGGTTCCGGCTTCTGAGTATAGTTGCGTGGTACTGTACTGGCCGCGTTTGCCTACGAAGCCCAGTAAGGTCAGGGATGGGGCCTGCCATTATGACTGTTTTAATGATGTCATGCTCAGGGGCGGGGGATTAGCTTTTGTGTAACAGATGCCGGTCAGCCAGGTGGATTGGTGGAATGATGTGATTATCAGACTATGGCTGGTCACAGGTGCCTGTGTTTTGCGTGCGTTTCTTGGAGGGAGACTGAGGTCATGTCCATTGGAATAGCTTCTGTATTCGTGCCATCTGTGCCCTGCAGCTCCCATTGGCCCCTCTTGAGATGAGCCTGGCTGCTCTGTCACTCTGCCAACTTGTGTGGTACATGCTTATGCTGATGGTTGGTTTGTTTACTGGCAGGAGTACAGGGCTGGTGCAGTCTCACTCAGGATACTGCTTTGAATGTTGCCTTACACTGGTGTCAGTCGATGGGGGGGCCTGTTTTTGTTTGTCTCATTTTTCTGCTCATGTTGCTGTACTTGAACCTTCACATGCCTGTGCTGCATCAGTGCGGCAATGGTGCCATGGCAAATATGGATGCCCACTCACAAGGCACTTGGAGCCCCTGGATTCATTTGTTCGTTGCCATGCATGGGTGACTTGTACATTGCACTGGTTGCATTGTGTGACTTCATTGCACCTACGAGGAGTTGTGCAATGTGGCCAGGGAGTGGTGTACTGGCACTCAGTAGGGCCGTTTACGGTTGATTCGCGATGCCGTACTTCTCACCATGGCGGAATGGTACTTTCCGCCATGCTTGATGGCGTTAGGTACATGTCCGCTAGGGTCAGAATTCGCGTACCATTGCGCCATGGTGGTAATTACGGTTTGGCATGGCGCGCGTGCGCGTACTTGGTGCAGTTAGCGTTGGCGTTCACTACGGTGTCGCTAATGGCATCGTACTTTACGGTGACGGGTCATAATCGCACCGAGCGCTATTCGATGGCGGTATTGCATTTCCGCCATTGTATTTCGATTTCCGCCAGGGTCGTAATGAGGGCCACTGTGAGTGGGTGTGAGGTTAGATGTTCAGAGACGTACATCGCAGAGGTTCAGAAATTCTCCTGACAGACGGGCTGGTTGACTTCGAAGGGACAGGCAGCAGACTGGGAAAGCAGAGATCCTTGCATCTAAGTTGTGTGCTTCCTGTGGGGTGCCCGGGTGTGCTGAGGTTGCAATATATCCTATTGGTAGCAAAGCCTAGAAAGGAGGATTGTTCCAGAGATAGCAGCGCAGGAATCTCGCCAACTGCCAAGGTGAATATAAGCCAGTCATAACCGAGGTGGATGCCTGAATTTATGGATTTATATAGTTAGTCAGGGCCGGCAGGTTTCTTTCATGTGTAATGTTCTTGATGTGAAATGCACACAGCTTTGAAAATTCTGAAAAAGGGCTTGTTTTGCAGTCATTTTATTTCTTCCCTTTTCTTTCTCAAACTGCATCTGCTGCCAAGTGTATTGAGGTACAAGCTCGGTGGTAAGATAAAAACCGAGGGTGTCTATTAATTAATGCAAACTGTGTCATGTAATATATTTTAGATGTTCTCTTTTATACCCAAGTTTATAACGCATGACATGTTTTCTGAATAGATCCAAATAACAGTCTATATAAAAAACCTTTTTTTTTAAAAACTAAGTCAGTCTGGGTTGAGTTTTCTGTGCATAAATGCGCTCACTGGCACAGAGATTGTGAGGTTACAGGGAAGAGCCCCAGTTTACTGCAGGTGGTAATTAGTTTTATCACACGTGGTAAAAAACCTAAAGTCAATTTTGGTGTTCATATTACGCAAGTTTAAAAGTGTGTGATGCATGTGTATCTGATGACTCATTCATAATGAAAAATATTTTGTGGTTTGGCTACTAGAGAATAGCTCAGCATTGTAGATAAGTTGCTGAGGGAAAACAGTGACCCTGTCAAATATAAGTGTAATAAGTCTGGTAACGTTTACTTTGGGAGGTCAAGGGATGAAATAGAGGTGTTACGGAATATTCTAAGGGGAGCATTACCACTCTAAATAGGGAAGACAGCAATGCGGTACCATAATAAAATACCACCATTTTACCACAATAACAAAATGCTACAAGATTAGGTGCATCTCCTCCAGACAATGGGCCTCATTACGACTTTGGAGGCAGCCATGCCCTTTATAAGGGCATGGCTGCCTCCAAAACCGTGTCCGGGTCCGGGTTCCCTGAATGGGGAATTACCGGACCATTCCAAGTTTGGAAGGGCCGGTAATTCCTCCCTCAGGGAACCTGGGCCCAGACCTTCCCCATTCCCATTAGAGCCCCCATAGGGCTCAATGGGAATGGGCGTGGAAGCTAACAACGTGCCGATTACGACCAACCTGTTGTTAGCTCCCTGGTCCCCTCACGGGACCCGGTAAGGACGTCTGGTAAAACCAGCCGTCCACACCTGGTCCCGTGAGGGAACTTCGTAATATTGCGGAATGGGTTTAATGGGTCCGCCACCATTAGCTAAAAAGCAGGCGTTAAAGTACCAACCCGCAAAGGGACCTCGTAGTAAGGCGGTAAGGGTTAACGGTCACTGGTACCATTACCAGTGACCGTTAACCATTACCGCCTTCCGTGTAATGAGGCCCTCAGTCACCTTGTACTAACCCTCACACTGTCTATGGCTATTAGACAGCTACATTATATGATGATACAATATAATGAAACACATGGGCTTTTAAGTTCCTTTGTATATAAACTTCAAAAGGATGCTGTTCCTTTTCTTGTAATAAAGCATGTTTTGTACCATAAGGTTGTGATCTACTGAATGTAAACACAGATCTCAAGTACTACTGTCTGTTTCATGCATGCTGTACTACACCTGTAAGTGTTTAGAGGAAGAGGTAGCCTGGTTCCACCCCTAGCTCTCTAGTGTACACGTCCTCCTGATCCAGGCCCCTCTATAACAAAAAAGAGGCCACCTCTTGTCCCCCTTTTTACAATCCTCGCCAATTCATCCAAGAATTCAAAAGAGAATTTTCCCGTTTTGATGTGTCTTTTAATCCTAATTCTGTAGAATTTAACACTGCATACTTTTATGTTCTCCAAAAAAGATATTATATCACAGTTAATTCGTGAATTTGACAGGGAAACATCATTAGAATGGATAATAGAGCAGGGGACCAAACTGTATGAGGTAATCTATTGTCAGAGGGAGGAAGGGTCTAGGAATAGAGAGACAAAATCGGAATCTAAGGAATCCACACCAGCAATACTGGAGATAAAATCTGCAAAAATGCCACATGAATCGGCCCAAACTCAGACAAGGAACAACATGACACCTAATCAGAGGGACACGCCACCACAGAGGACGCCACCCCAAATTCTGATGTTCCAATCAGTTGACCCGAGCAACAGAGAGACTTAGATTATTCCTAGATACCTGGGTGATGCCTCTAGGGTACAATTTCACCCCAATATGTCAGGCATGTATAACAATCTAAATCAAAGGAACAATGGCCCATACCAGACATTGGGGACACACAGTGCGTTTGATCCTAATACAATGATATATGGCCACCAGGAAAGACCACAGTACATAGATGGGTTAATTGAAAATGGCAACAGAGGGGACAATTCTCACCAAATGAAAGACAAAATATGAATAACCAGTCACCGCCACAAGCCGACCACAGTCAAAGAATGGTCACACCACGTTCCCCACCTCCATTGGCCCACGAATTCAGAAGTAACACAAATAGAAATCAATCTTCTGAGAGGTACCAGAATAGGCCCAATCAGGGTGAGCTTAACCAATATCGGCCCAAGCCGCAAAGAGAGGAATCCAGGGACATGGACAGGTTTCAATGCCTAGAGGCCCAAGTTAAAATGTTGTCTGAGCAAATAGGAAAACTCTGTGATGTTCAAAAACAGCAGCCAAATGAAGGTGCAGAATGCCATAGGAGTGAGCTTGTGCATTCTGACAGCAAGTGGCTATTTAATAGCCCCTGCACTGGTAACAATACAGAAGCCCATGAATAATCTTTGTGTAATGGTCCTGAATTGCTTGCTGATCCAAAAATAAGAATACAAACAAATGAAAGTGAGACAAGGAATACCCTGTGAGTGTGGTTCACTTACAGTTGAACCAGACTATTGAAGTGGGGGCTCATGAAGAACCAAAAGGAGAAATTGAAAAAGAAAAACCTGATAAAGAGGTTGGATTAGTTGTTAAAATATTATCTCTTGATAGTCAGAATACTGTTGAGCTCCAGACAGAAAACACGGCATCTCAAGTCCTTCCTCTCTGCCTCTGCCTTTGCCCTCCTTTTCCCCTGTTGATCTGTTTTTTCACATGCATCGGTTTTCAACTTAGATATAACTTGGCATTTAGGCAGTTACACTTTACACTTGCCTGTTCACCTGAGGACCTGAATTAGTGTATCCACTGCTCAGTGATTTTTCCAGTTCCCGCACCTCCTGCTATTGACTGTGATTGACATACCCAGTTGCCATTGTATAGAGAATACGTATCACATCTAGCACCTGCACACAGCAATTGCTGCACCCATCACTCTTTGAACCCACTGCATGATGTGATTGAATACTGTATTCTCTCGGTCATGAACATTGCACCTTGTTTGACTAGATCAACTTACCAATGTATTACGTGTCTACATGGACAATATCGCCATATCTGCCAAATTGATTTTCTAAGAGGATCACTATACACAGCACTTGAGTGACATATTCAAAACTGAGCCCACCTGCATTCCAACCATGACCATATATTGGTTCTTTCCAATATTAATCATGGCTTCCTTCAGTCCAAAAAACATGCCTTGTACACTTGGATCATTCACTTATGTAGAGTACGGTCTCGCATGAATATTCTCTGCATGACCCCTCCCCCTCCCTTGCCCAACTCCATTTCTCCCCACAGTGAGCCCATTCCCTGCACCTGTTAAACTGTAACGTAATCGCACAGCCCGAATGACACGTTATGTATGTTGGCAGTAAGCAAATAGCATCATGTAACGAACACCGCAAACCATCAAGCCTGAATGTGGCCAGTGGGAATCCATTTTGTAATTGTCCGCCATTTTCTTTTTGTTTAACGCTTTGCCAAACATATTCTGTGCTTCAGACCCGCACACGGTGCGAGGCCATAGCTTGAGCTCTGAATACTAATGTAGAAAGGAACGTGAAACCCTGCAGAAATACAGTGTTTTATTATTTGGTAAACCCTTGAAGCTGTACAAGAGCCTCGGCTAATCAGAAGCCCAGGTGCCAGCCTGTCTTGCAAACGCTGTTGAACAAGGTAGTTAACTGAGAATTATATGCAACTAAAGGTGCTCCTTCACGGAGGATGGTATTTCTCTGCTTCAGAACTGTCTGACCCTTAGCCCATGAGCGCAGCAACCAGATAACATTGCTGGAATGTCTCCCTGCTAGTACCCCATGTTCCCCAAAACAGTACGCTGTCTCTGCAAACCTCAGCTAGAAATACAGAATGTTTAGACTGAATGAATTTACGTGCCTAACTGTCAATTACTGAACCCTAGCTTGCACGTCATGTATATGGGTGGACCGAATAATGCTGTTCAATGATGATGTTTTATGTATATATATTATTGCTTTATCAACGGCTCTCTCTCCTCTCACGGTGTTTGTGAGCACAGATCATGAGGTGTTGAGACCCGATCAACCGATTGAGATACTCTGAATAAAACCAAACTTGTTTGGGAAACAAACCTCACGACTGGCGTGTCATTAGTATATGGTTATTGTGCCTTTATTCCATATATGGTCTTACACAGATGGCGCCCGAATAGGGGCCCTCCAGTTGATGCTCCATCGCGTACGTTGAAGGCAAGGATAAGTCGAGGACGAAGCTATCGGAGCGGGATCGGAAGGTGTTCGGGGCGCCCCTGCAGAAGTGATTCTCCTCCGCAGATCTGTACACAGCCGATCCCTGATCGACGCGCAGCGCCCAGAGAGCATCAAGGGAAGGGTCCTGGAATCGAAGCATATTGAGCCAGACACGCTGGTCAAGATGATTCTTGGTTGCGCCTGTATACGGGCGAATTGCATCCTGAGAGACAAATTGATTGATCAGGTGAGTCGTACCCCAATCCGATTCTTAAACGGCCTGATATTGGTTGAGTGTTGCACTTGTAAGTACAAACACCCAGGTAAGAGAGGTATGAGTTAACCATGCCTGGGACATTGGCTTCCTGTCTAGTGAGATTTTTACACTGTGATAGACAATCTTTGGAAACTGGCCAGATCGTGCCACCCGAAGGGTCGCCGGCGTGTGAAATGTATGTTAAGTACTGTATTCGGGCCATTGAATTTAATGCGGTTTGGCATAGGCAGACCAGACGTGTATGAGACCTTCATTGGCCAAATAATGGGAGCTTCGATTTATCACGAATAGAGCATTTAGAATCAGTATTGCTGCGAAAGTAGGCCAGCCTTGCAGCGTCAATGCTGTTAGGGACTGGAGGAAGGAAGCAAATCAACGCTTGAAAAGTAGAGAGACACACGCACATAGGCACATGTCAAATGCAGAGAAAGTGCTAGTGCATGATCTACAGAAGCAGACAGAAGCCATTTGAAGCATGGATAGGGCCTTCCAATTAGATATACAGAAATTATACCCTTCACAGGATTTGCATACATCAGCCGAATTGATAAATAAGATATTGAATGAGTGAAGAAATGAACATCTGAGTACTGACCCAGTTGCACCGCCTCCCTATGCATCCCCTTCTGCCGCTATTTCCATTCTTGCATCTGCACCTGCAGTAACTGTCTCATCTGCAGCAATTACATAATTTCCTCCTCCTCCTACAGAGCATGAGCTATACGCTTTAGCTAGCAGTCTGCATCAGTAGGGCCTGAAAGATGAAGTATTAGACTGACTCGCAGTACGATTAGTAAAGAACGAAAAGAAGAACTGAGGCAGTGGGCTGAGACATATATTAATGATGGCAATGAAGTGCTGAACAAAGCTCCATATCTGATCATAGAGGTAGTGGCCAACAGCAGGTATTGTTAGAATATATGGGTGAATATCTTGTTAAAGTATGGAGTGATTTAACTGATTGAGTTGTACCGCAAGAGCTGCATGATTTGATTGTCCTTTCCCATTCATGAGATGAGTGCGGTGAAAATACGTTAGCATGTAGAACGTATATTTGTGTTTAAATGAGACTGATTGCATAAAGATGTAATGAATAAGCGTGAACCACATATGTCATATGACCAGAAACGATTTCTTCCGCCGTTGAAACCTGTTAGTGAGGAGATGCGTATTTGCACATGAGATGCGCTTAGATGGATTACAGATGCTACAATTTCTTCTATTGAGGTGTACGATACGTTTTGTCAATATTCGCCGGAAATGCAGCGAAAAGTGTTACATGTTATGGTTTTAATATTTACAGGATGAGTGCATGAAAAAGAAAGTTTGTTGTCCTGCTGATTTGATGACGATTTATAAAAGAGCATTTTTGCCTGACACAGGAACTGCTGCTTTGTCCCTTGATGTAGCCTTGTTGCTTAATAGACGCTCAGATTCAGAGCCACCTACTTTGCAGTTACCCATGAGAGAGGTGCCTCCCACGTTTGTTCCGAAGGTTGAGATTCCTGCCATAGGACAGACTCCAGCACGTACGATAGAAGCCCATTATAATTGCACAGTTTGTACATGTCCCCTTTTCTAGACAAGAAGTGAATACTATAAAACAGACAGTCCCTGATATGAGGAAAAATCTTGCTGGTTTCTATAAGGAAATTGAATCTGTTTTGAATTCATCTGTTTTTACATTGAGTGATATTGATTTATTGTTCCCTGTGATTCTTCCTGCTCATATATGGAAACAAATTAGAAGTATAAATGATGCACCAATGCTAGGTGTTACAAGGGAGAACTTGATTAGAATTGATAGTGAGAGAAAGGCTGCAGAGAAGCCTCCGCAAGTCATTTGAACTCTGCCCTCGCTACAATATTAAAAATTAAAATTGAAAACTTTAGTGCCTGAAAATAGACTTGTTTGGGATAAATTAACTGCTTGTTTAGAACGTAAATCGGAAGGAGTGACGGAATTCTTTAACCAATTTGAGGAAGTATTTGCAGACTTTAGTGGTCAGGATCTAAGTACTGAACCGGGGAAGAGATTGTTTGTTGATAAATTTGTGCGAGGATTGCTACCGGAAATTCAGACATTAATAATGACATCTGAAAGTGCATGGCAAGCTCAGTCACAATCTGAAGTATTACACATGGCCCGATATTATGAAAATCGAGTGAATTCAGAAAAAGATAAGGAAGTAAGGAAGAAGGGAGCATTAAAAACTAGAGTATTGCTACAACAGGTAGCCAGAGGAAATAGAGGGCGTGGGAATGCTCCTTCAAGAGTGCAATTTGGATTAGCATCCATACTACATGCGGGTCCGATAGGTATAAATCAATGTGCCTATTGCAGACAAGAAGGCCATTGGCGAGCACAATGCCCATGCCCATATTTATGGCAATCGAATGGGACAATTTCGAGAAGACCGTTTAGAGGTCGCCCAGGAATAGGGGGTCCTAACCAAAGCCAATTCAATAATTCAATGCACAATTTCAAGATAACCAGGTTAATCAGAACCAGCAACAGAATTCAGTAAATAGTGCAAATATTGTTCATAATCCCTCCAATGCATACTATTCTGGAGATTTTACATCTGATGATGTACTGTTCCCTTAGGACAGCCCGAAGCATGGTTTGCAACCAGTGCCTATTCCTGTTAATCAGAAAGGGCCCTACGTAGAAATTAAAGTTGGGAATAGGGAGCATACTTTTCTAGTGGACACAGGCGCACAGAAATGTTCAATTGATCATCAGCGGGTTCCAGATATACCACTGTCAGGGCATAGCAATGTTTCAGTAGGGTTCTCAGGTACACCAGTAATTAATCCAGTTTCACAGCCAGTGCCAATCGCATTAGGTCAATTCACTGAATCGTGTCCATTTCTTTTGATGACAAATTGCAGCAAGAATTTGTTGGGATTGAATCTGTTGAAGAAACTAAATGCAGTCAATTATTGTTCCCCTGATGGAGTGTATTTGACGATTTCACCACAACAAACTCCTGTATCGCAATTCATGTCTTTACCATTGCCAGCTGAATTTAGTAAAGTATTGACTAGGACATGGGCAGTAAAGGATAACAATGTAGGTATTCTAAAAATAGAACCAGTAAAAGTTGTTTTGAAAGAAGGAATTACATTACCACGCATTCCACAATACAAAATCTCGACCGAAGGTGAGCAAGCCCTGGAGAGCATTGTATCAGATTTGATTAATAGAAATGTAATTTAAGAAATATCAGGAAGCGTTTGCAATAGCCTGATTCTTCCAGTTTACAAGAAAGGAGGTAATGAAATCCCGTACTGTTTTATAATTGATTTACGCACGATAAACAAAATTGTTGCTCCACAATTCCCGCTAGTCCCCGATGTCACCACAATTTTGACTATGATTCCAACATTTGCATCACATTTTAGTGTAATTGACTTGAAGAAGGCATTTTTTAGCATTCCTGTACATGTAGACAGTAGACACTTATTTGGTTCACGTTAGGAGGATGCTCATTCACAATCACATGAATTTCCCAAGGTTATACTGAAATCCCAAATATTTACAGTAGAGCATTGAAAGAACAGCTCGATATGCTTGCATTACCAACAGGTTGCATTTTATTGCAGTACATTGATGATCTGCTCATAGCAGCAGACTCAGGGGAAATTTGCAAGGAGGGGACTGTCTTGTTATTGACACATTTAGCAGCACATGGACACAAGGCATCGCTGAAGAAATTCCAGTATTGTCGAGAGTAGGTGGCCTATTTGGACTACCTCCTATCCAAGGAGGGAAGAAGACTGACACCAGAAAGTATAGAAAACATCTCTGGTATGCCTAGTCCAAATACGCA
Organism: Ambystoma mexicanum; assembly: GCF_040938575.1. Lineage (NCBI taxonomy): Eukaryota > Metazoa > Chordata > Amphibia > Caudata > Ambystomatidae > Ambystoma > Ambystoma mexicanum. The sequence continues at coordinate 378,368,909 of NC_090927.1, read as the reverse complement.
AAAGGAAGTCAGAGCTTTGATCGGCATGGCTTCATATTATAGGCAGTGGATTCCGAATTTCGCGATGATTGTAAAACCCATAGTGGCATTGACAAGGAAGGATGTTACCTTACCTTTGAAATGGAACATGAAATGTCAAGAAGCTTTTCACCTGCTCAGAGCTGCAGTATGCTCAGCTCCAGTTTTGGGCACGCCAAATTATGAAAAGTGTTTTATGTTGTTCGTACATGAAAGGAATGGATGTGCTTTGGCTGTTTTGACTCAGGAACACTGGGGAAGACCGTGCAGTTATTTTTCTTCCACGTTGGATCCTGTTGTATGTGCTTTGCCACGCTGCTTGTGAGCTGTTGCTGCTGCTGCCGCGTCAGTAAAACAAACTGAGGGGATGGTTTTAGGTCACTCTTTAACTGTGATGGTACCCCATTCAGTAGATGTTCTAATAAATAGAACATAGATGCAACATCTCACTTCTGCCCGATTAACAAGATACAAACTGATCCTATTTGCACCGCATATCCAAATTAAGAGATTTTGCTCTTTGAATCCGGCTGAATTATTGCCTATCCCAAGTGAAGGGAAAAGCGAGGAGAGGTTGCTATATGACTGCTTAATTATAACTGAGCAAGAAACAAAAGGAAGAACTGATTTAACAGATACACCCCTGAAAGAGTCAGATGAAGAATTATTTTGTGATGGCTCCTGTTTTAAATGACCAAATGGCACATCAACGGCTGCTTATGCCATTACCACATTGAGAACCATTGTAGAAAGCAAACAAATCCCACAGAACTCAGCACAGGCTGCAGAAATAATAGCCTTAACCAGAGCATGCGAAATTTCTGAAAACCTTACTGTAAACATATATACTGACAGTCAGTACACCATTGGGGTGGTTCACAACTTTGGCCGATTATGGGCTGAAAGAGGGTTTCTGACATCTCATGGAACCAAAATTCAACATGGCATTTTAATAGTAAGACTGTTGTCAGCACCTGCGCTTCCTAAGCAATTAGCGATAATAAAATGTAATGCCCATAAGAAAGTAATATGTAATGTAGGAAAAGGAAATACATTTATGTACAGAATTGCAAAACAAACTGCCACTGATTTACACACAAAAATGTGTGTCGAATCAACAAAGAGATTGTCCTGTATGAGAGAGGATGGAATTGGGACTGTAAAAGAAATACAAGCAGAGGCTCCTCCTGAGGAAATAAAACAATGGTCCGAGGGTCCAGCAGAATTAGATTCCGTGGGTTATTGGGTGGACAAAGAAAACCGTAGATGGATGTTGCCAAATGCATATGTTATGGCAATGGTTACTATGGCCCACGGTCCAACACACATGTGTGCAAAGAAGATTTGTCAGCATCTTGATTTTGTATAGTACAATGACAATATTACAAAAACTGCCGAGAAATTGGCTCAAAATTGCATGACCTGTTTACAACATAATAGTGGGAAGGTAACCACAGCAACAATAGGAAGTTTGGTCCTCCTTCAATGCCGTTCGAAGTAATTCACTTTGATTTCATTGAAATGGAATGATGCCAGAACTATAAGTACGTACTTGTAGTGGTATGTGCATTCAGTAAATGGGTCGAGGCCTATTCACTCAAAGACTGTTCAGCCATGTCCACAGGAAAATCGATGTTAAAAGAGTATTTTCCAAGGTTCGGATTGCCACGTGTTATATGGTGTGATAATGGACCACATTTTATAGCTGCTGCAATACTACAAATTTGTGCAGGTCTCCAAATTGATAAGCAATTCCATTCAGCCAGGCATTCTATGAGTGCCGGTCTTGTGGAGCACCAAAACGGAATGTTGAAAAATATGTTGTCAAAAATTTGCGCCCAGAGTAACTTGAAATGGCCCGATGCTCTACCTATAGCCCTGTTGTCGATGCGTACGATTGTGCAATCAAGGACAGGTCTCTCCCCATACGAAATTGTAATGGGGAGACTCGCCAATGTATGGAGTGTGCCCCATCCAAAAAATCTTAAGACTATTGAATATTCTTTACTGATTGATTATTGTAGACAGTTGACTCAAAACATGCGTTTGATTCCTCATCAGGTGCAAGAGGCTCTTCCTGCCAGATATACGGGTCCAGGTCACCGGCTGCAGCCCGGTGACTGGATTTTGATCAAAAACTTTCAGAGAAAATCTTCACTTGCACCACGTTGGAAGGGGCCTTACCAGATTCTTCTGGCCATGCAGACTGCTGTTCGAGTGAGCGATCGTAAACCTTGAATTCATGCAACACACACAAAAATAATCCTGCATCCTCTGCCACATGAAAAAGAGACTGATGATTCCGACTTCCAGAGTGAGCCAGCTTTAATTGATCGCAAAGACATTGTCGAAACTCAGCTGAAACTACTTCCTGAGCCCAAGGAGAGGCCTGGGGAGAATGCAAGAAAATCTGAGACATCAGCGTTACCTCAACCCTGTTCGCCTGCTGCTTCATCATCACCATTTTCTGCTTCGCCAATTGGCACTGTTTCTGCATCTGCTGTAAACAACGACAGTGCACTCTTCATCGATCACGCTGTACCTGGTGCTACGAGGTACAATCTACATCCACAATTTCGAAAGTGATTGCAACAGCCTTTGCTTCTGACCCACGGATTGGGGCCGGAAACGAAGGCCGAGGGAAAAGGATCGTATGAGCTGTACCACGGTACTGGATGAAGCTCTGACACGCAATTTCCCGGTGCTATCTTTGAAAAGTGAAGGGCTTTGCAACCTAGCGTGAACAAGCGGGGGCAAAGGTACCGACACTATGGAAATCTGATGTTAATGCTTCTGCATTTTGGAGCCTTTGATGTAAACACCAGCTTGCTGCCATCTTAAGCAGGCATAATAGAACCTCTTTGCATCCTGAACTTCTACTGACTAATACGTGTGTTGCCACTTCACTGAGATACTGAACAAAAAGCTTAACAGCAAGGCTTTTCTCTACAGACGCTGAGAAACATTTCAAAATCACTTTTCCTAAGAAATGTCTGCCTTTGCTCCTATTGCCTCTTGTATTGATAAGGCGGATGAAACCATTACTAGAAGTATTGACATCGAGCCGGCTCTGAGAAAGACTTGGTCTGTGAAAATCCTACTATTCATCGTACTCATCTGCATCTTACTTACTCTGATTCCAATGACCTGGTACTTAGAACAAATGTATCCAATGAATACTCTTTTGCCCACTGTTACTGTTCCCACTACGACCCCTGAAAATGTGCTTTCTTACACTCTTCCTGCACGAGATGTTAAGCATTGAAAAGGTTATGATAACAATACTCTTTTATTGATTATGAATATGACCCATGCAATATTGAATAGATCTAACTGCTGGGTATGCAGGGACGTCATTTGGGGGTCGCCAGAGGTCGCTACTGCGACCTCTGGGTCTGTGGGCTGCGACCTCTGTGGTTCCCTTCCGACCGCTGTATTTTCTTTTTTTTTTTAAAGCATTTATTATTATTTTTTTACGGACGGAAGCTCCAACGCCTTTTCACTGCTGGCTGGAAGGGAAGTGCCTGTTGCTGCCTTCACTCGGATATTTCAATGATCACGGTGAAGGCAGGCTGCCCTTTCTTCATCATCGAGAGGAAAAGTTGTGTTTACAAGTGTCGGACTGCGGCTGCTGGGCTGGCGCCCCTGATTGAGTAAACATCCCTGCCATTCCGTGACCCTGCAACAATGAAAACTCCTGAAAGGGGGATGTGAATCCTGGTCCGTGCACGGCTCAGAAAGCTCAAAAGGGCCATTTAATCAAGCACGGACGGGACAGACTTGCAATGAATTTCTGAGAACATAAACAGGCGGGTCCTTTGTAACAGCGAAGCTCTCGCACTATTCCCAGCAGGGGAGGGGATGCGGGAGGTGCGGGTGGGCGTATCTGCCTCCCTGTGCCAGGTGCAAAGCCCCAGATTCGGGCATTCTCACACACAGAGCACACTTCACTCCTCTACTGATCGCAGCTGTGTTTATTCTACTTGAAAAGCCAGCGACTCAAACACATGCCTGGCATTCAAAGAGTACATTTAATTAACCTGATTACAAGGCTGCGTGCATGCAAGAATGGCCTTGGCACCTGGACTTGGCCCTCTCAGAGACACCAGCGATTTCATCCGCCTGTGTACCTTGCCCTGCCTACCTGCATCTCTGACTCCATCCACTGCCTGTTGCCATCCTGGGACCCGCGGTTTATTCCTCGCTGGCCATGCGACCACTGCAGCTGTGGGCTTTGTTACATGGCCCGCCTCCCCCTCTCGACTTGCTACAGCGTTCATGTGCATGGGCACATAACGTCCAGGCAGAACGAGGACACACGTCATGCTGCAGCAGGCATCATTAACTTGCAGTGCTTCAGTAAGTACGCTAGTTGTTTTATATTATACTATGAAATCAATATGTGTACTGATGCAAGGTTGTCACATCCAATACAATTGGAGGTTCTTGCGTTTTACAGCCACACGCAGACAATTGCTTCAAAAAAGTATGATATGATATGATATGGCATTTATAAAATGCCTATACACAAGTGTTTCAAGGTGCGTTATAAATATATTTTCAAAAGAACCGACTTAGCGTCAGTCATTTAAGGAGCACTCTCCTTCTCCTTCATACCAGGCTTCAAAAAATAGGCGGTTATCTTCGTGTCATTAATGGCTTCTTTATTCGTTTAAAATACATCTTCCATGCTTCCCAAGAAAATCGATGCGTTTCGCAGCATTACTTGCCGCTTGTTCACAACACCGTTTTACCACCACCATATTGTTTAAATACAAACATGTGCCTACAGACATAGAAATGGGACAAGAGAGTTCTACTACAGTAAACATAGAAGAAGGGACTTAATGTTGTTAACAATGCTGTCGGACATCTTTAAAGGGTTTTAAGTCCCTGTCCTTTTGAGTTGCATACATCGTGATCAAGTGACCATGTCGACACAAATGCTAACCTCCAAACGAATTGTCCTCATAATTTGAGCATTGCATTGATTTTAACCAAGGTCCTTCTTTAAAAATACTACGCTTAACAGAGTTACCATAAATCTGACGACAACCTTTGCCATTCTTTGAAATGAGAATGTGCCTTTTCTTCACACATAAAGTGCTTAATGCATAATAAAGTGACTAGTGCTAGCAGCTCACTAAAGTGCCTAGTGCTTTAGTGTTTTTCAGCCTCTAATTTTTTATAAAGTGCTTAGTGCTAAGACTTGTATTGTATTCAGTGTGAAGATCTATTTCAATTTTATGGACTAAGTTGCAACTCTAATTTATTTCATCATTATCAATAGTCTGTGGCTATGTTTATTTTAAAAATACAAAACTTAATAGATAAAACTACACCTGCGTGGTGAAATTTAAAAATAGAAAAGTGCCTATAAACCCAATAACAGCATACAATAAAAGTGCAATTTAAAATAAGCAACAATCCAATTGTTTGCACTTGTTTAAACCCAATTTATGAAATCACTAATTTGCATAAGTCAATCCTTACAGGTAAGAGGTGCCAAGTTGTCTTAACAATGTTTAGATTAGTGCCCTAAAAAAGTGTACAGTTCTTCATCTATGTTGTGCCCTTTTGGCTGTTTGGTTTCGAAGTCTAAAATACAGCGGGTTTCTTGTTGTCTGAGCCTTCTTTCACGATCCCCCCCTCTAGGGTCATTCTCAATTGCACAAATACCAAAGAAAGCAAAACTATTTATATTGCTTTCGTGGCATTCAGTAAAATGTTTTGCCATAGGATAGTATGGAAATATAAACACATTGGTGAAATGCCAGTGGCACCAAAGTGGTAGTTAGGGGTAGCAGAAGCTACCCCTATATAGCGTCGCTGGTAAGCAATGCCTAAAGGGTTTGCAGTGAGTTGCGTGGGAATTTTTATAGGAGTCTAGCGGTGAATTTTTCGAGTTTTATGGAAGGGGTCCCTGCTGGTTAGGTGCAGCAATGTTACTGGTTTGATGGTATTTGGCTACGCGCGGGCTGAGCACAAGATAGGGTGGTGGGGGGAACTTGCATTGTTGGGTTTGTGTGCTGGCCGCCGCGCCTTAGGTTAAACAGCTTTCCAATGGGGCTTGCCAACTAGTTAAATCCTTAAACCGACGCCGGCATTGTTCCATTCACCTGACTTCCACGGTGCTGCAGGGCTTAGCTAGTGTTTGCAAGGTTATGCACAATGTCTGCGTAGGATGTAAGACTATGTCGTTATTTGTAATGTTGGTGTGTAAGCTAATGGGGCCTGTAGAGCGCATTTGTGCTGGAAAGCAGAACAGTGGGCGCTCCGGTGCTAGATTACATGTAGATTTTTAACGATGGTCGCATTCTTTGTTTGTAATGTTGGTGTGTAAGCTAATGGGGACTGTAGAGAGCATTCGTGCTGGAACCAGTACAGTGGGTGCTCGGGTGCTAGTTTACATGTAGGTTTTTTAACGATGGTTCCAGTGATGTCATCAGAGGTCAAAGGTCGTGTGATGTCACTTCCGCGACCCCTGGCATTTTGGTGAAATGACGTCCCTGTGGGTATGCTTGCATTTACCCCAGCATGGAGAAAGAGGAATGGGTTGCTACATGCATCCTTTACCCCTGAGTACTGCTTGCTATGGTGCACTAAGAGTCCTCTTCTTTGGAAGATGGAACAATAGTGCCACTGGAAACTTTGATGGAACCAATATAAATGAATTTGAGAGATTAGTACTGACACCATTAAGGTGTTCTGTGTTTACAAACAAGAGTAAAATGAACGTTGCCTCGACTAGCCCCAGTGATAGACTCTCTAGACTGTACCAGTCGCTGATCACTTTTAAAATGGCTCCTGCAAGTAATAAGGACGCCATGCCTCCTTCTTACACTATTAATCATAGTTCACAATCTGTACCATTTTGTCTGCGGAAAAAAGGTTCTCATCCGATGGGTACATTTGTCAAATGCATGTATACTGCTGTACTTGAGCATGAGGAAAAACCACTATATATAGGAGGTCCTGTTTATTTTGTATGTGGGGATCAAGCCTATGCATGGTTACCTAGAGATTGGGAAGGCACATGTTTCCTAGGGATACTTTTACCTGGTGTATTCCTTGCTACTACTTCTGAAATATCTACAATATTCAGATCTCCACCTCGACGAGATGATGCTACCCTACAGACTTTTGGCGACATAGCCAAATCCTTTATACCTTTCTGGGGGCAGGCCATACATTCATGGAACATTAGAAGATTATCCACAGTGTTAGAGAAAACAATTAATGAAACCACTGATATACTGTATAACATGACACTAGAACACAAAGCAATCACACTAGTTGCACTTCAGAATAGAATGATCTTTGACGTTATTTTGGCTGATAGAGGAGGTGTATCCAAATTGGTGGGATCAGCATGCTGTGTTTTTGTAAGTGACTCCTCCCCTACGATATTTGAAGCAATGAAAAGGTTACATGTTCTGAGTTCTGAAATCCTTGTTCCCACGGGTGGCTGGCATTTGAATTTTAGTACATGGTTCTGGGAACTGTTACAATCCTGGGGATGGAAGGTGTTCTCCATTCTAATATCCTTATACTTTGTTTTTGTTGCATACAATGTCTGCCAGCCATTTACTCCATAATCACACATGAATGATATGATATGATATGATATGACATTTGTAACGCGCCAATACACAAGTGTTTCAAGGCGCGACGAGGCAGGGAGGGGGAACAAGGGGAAGACAGACAACGATCCTACTAGGCCAGGTGTCATTCAGACCGCGCAAGTGCAGGGGTAGGGGGAAGGGAAAAGTGCAAGGGGAAGGGGAGGGGGGAAGTGCAGTACAAGTAAGTAGAATAAGTAAATAAATAGGGCCAGCTGGTGGCAAGTGCAAGGTAAGTGCAGACAAGTGCTGGGAAAGGGGGGGCTGTAGGGATACAGAGACAGTCCCTCAGTGCAGGGGTTGCCAGGGAGGCAGTGCAAGAGGAGAGTGGCTGGGACCAGGACCGAGGTCGGTGAGAGTGGCCCAGTTGCAGATTCGGTGCAGATCCAGTCGAGACTTTAGCAGGGGAGAAGGAGAGAGAAAGCAGAAGCAAAGAGGAAGGTTTTGAGGTGCTTCCAGAACCGGATATGGTTCTCCTCAAGTTTCAGGGAGGCAGGAAGGCTGTTCCAGAGGGAGGCCCCTGCCACGGCGAGAGATCGACCCCCGACTCGTTGCTTCGAGAAGCGGCTGACCCTGAGGGATTTGGAGATGGATGAGCGAAGGGCTCGGGAAGGAAGATATTTAGGAAGAGCGATTTGAAGGTATTTAGGCCCCAGGCCCCAGAAGGCCTTGTGGACAATGCAGAGGGTTTTGAACTTAATCCTCGCAGTCACTGGGAGCCAGTGTAGAGATTTCAGTCCTGGAGAGATACGGTCCCTGGGCTTGAGGCCAAGGACAAGTCTCGCAGTTCTGTTCTGGATGAGTTGCAGGGGGCGGAGAGTGGAGGCAGGCAGATTAAGATAGAGGCTGTTACAGTAGTCCAGCTTCGAGAGAACCAGGGCTCGGGAGACAGTGAGCTTCTGGGGGAAGGAGAGGAAGGGAAGAATACCTCTGAGGAGGTGCAGCTGGTAGTGTGACTTCTTAGAGACGTCAGATATATGAGGAGAGAAGGAGAGAGTGGAGTCGAAGATGACCCCAAGGTTTTTTGCCTTGCAGGTAGGAGCAGGAGGAGGGCCAAGCGAGGATGGCCAGAGAGCTACAGGAAAGGAGGGAGTGGGTGTGCCGATGAGTAGAATCTCAGTCTTACTAGCATTAAGGCAGAGGTCATTGGCGGCACACCATTCCTGGATGGCAGACAGACAGTCAGAGATGAGGGAAGGAAAGGAGGAGGCCGAGGGTAGCCTGAAAATGAGCTGGGTGTCGTCCGCATAGCACTGAAAGTAGGGGCAGAGAGCGGCGATGCGGTGGGCAAAGAGTGCCAGATACTGGTTGAACAGCCAGGGAGAGAGATTAGATCCCTGGGGAGCACCACAGGTGGAGAAAAAGATGTCAGAGAGGAAGGACCCAAGTTGGACCTGGGAGGGTCGATTGGAAAGGAAAGAGGTCAGCCACGCCAGAGCCTGACCAGTGATACCCAGGTCATCACGGAGACGGTTGAGCAGGATGGCATGGTTGACAGTGTCAAAGGCAGAAGAGAGATCGAGCAGAATGAGAACACATGGAGTGTTGGAGTCGAGGTTCAAGAGCAGGTCCTCACGGATGTTCAGGAGAGCAGTTTCCGTGCTTCTGGCCGCTCTGAAGCCAGATTGATGGTCATGGAGACTACCAACAGTTTCAGCATGGAGGTTAAGCTGGGAGATGGCCAGTTTCTCCAGAAGCTTGCCTAGGAAGGGAGTGATGGAGATTGGGCGATAGTTAGCCGGGCAGGAGGGGTCGGAGGAGGGTTTCTTAAGAAGAGGGTGCACAAGGGAGTGCTTGAGGGGGGATGGGAAGACTCCAGAGGCGAAGGAGTGGTTGCAAAAGTCAGCCAGGGCAGGAGCCAGGGAGTCGAAGTGGTCCTTGATAGTTTTGGAGGAACAGGGGTGAACCTGTTTAGACGAGACTTTCATAGATCGGACTTGTCTGGAAACCTTGTCAGCAGAAAAAAGTGGAAAGGCAGAGAAGGAGGGAGGAGGGGTGGCTGCAGAAGGGCCAGAGGAAGAGTCGGGAAGAGAGGGAGGGAGGTGATAGGAGGAGAGTGAGGACAGGATGTCCTGAGTTTTTGAGATGAAGTGAGAGGCCAGTGCAGTGCAGAGGGTCTGGGAGGGGACAGGAGAGGTAGAGACTGCAGCAGGGTTGGCAAGCTCCTTGCAGATTTTAAAGAGTTCAGCCGAGTTGTTGGATGCCGCAGAGATGCGGGCTTGGATAAGGGCTCTCTTTTTGGTGAGAACGGAGAGACGGTATTGCCTTTGGAGCAGGCGGCAGGCCAGTTTATTAGAGGATGAACATGAAGCACGCCATTTCCTCTCAGCCACCCTGCACTTGCGTTTTAGGGTGATGAGATCTGAGTCATACCAGGAGTTACATTTGGCTTTGGGCTTCAGAATGCATACAGATATTAAGTTCCAAAATTCAAAAACCCAAACAGTCTATGAAAAATGTTGATCACGAACAAGAGAATGAAATAATCAAAGAATTCATGGAAATTAATGTTTATGATACTGATTGTGATAGTGACCTGGGTAGTACGGAAAGTGACACTTGGTCTAAAGAGGATACGATGTACGGATGATGCTATTGGCTTAAGGCCAAAAGGAGGGTTTGTTAAACTGTAATGTAATCACACAGCCGAAATGACACGTTATGTATGTTGGCCGTAAGCAAATTGCATCATGTAAGGAACACCGCAAACCGTTAAGCCTGAATGTTGCCAGTGGGAATGCATTTTATAATTGTCCACCATTTTCATTTTGTGTAACGCTTTGCATAACATGTTCTGTGCTTCAGACCCAGTCACGTTGCGATGCCATAGCCTGAACTCTGAATACTAATGTAGACAGGAACCTGAAACCCTGCAGAAATACGTTGTTTTATTATTTGATAAAGCCTTGAAGCTGTACAAGAGCCGTGGCTAATCAGAAGCCCAGGTGCCAGCCTGTCTTGCAAACGCTGTTGTAAAAGGCAGTTAACTGAAAATTATATTCAACTAACGGTGCTCCTTCACGGAGGATGGCATTTCTCCGCTTCAGAACTGTCTGACCCTTAGCCCATGAGCGCAGCAACCAGATAACAATGCTGGAATGTCTCCCTGCTAGAGCATGATATCCTTCCCTGTGCCAGTGCCCCGTGTTCCCCAAAACAGTAAGCTGTCTCTGCAAACCTCAGCTAGAAATACCGAATGTTTAGACTGAATGAAGTTACGTGCCTAACTGTCAATTACTGAACCCTAGCTTGTACTTCATGTATATGGGTGAACCGAATAATGCTGTTCAATGATGATGTATTATGTATATATATTACTGCTTTATCAACGTGTCTCTCTCTCTCCTCTCACAGTGTTTGTGAGCACACGTCGTGCAGTGTTGATACCCGATCGGCTGATCGAGATACTCTGAATAAAACGAGACTTGTTTGGGAAACGAACTTCACGACTGGCGTGTCATTAGTATATGGTTATTGTGCCTTTATTCCAAATATGGTCTTACACACCCACACCACACCCACCTTCCAAACTACCAACTCCACATACACTAGTGAGACATTAGGCCATGCGGCCCTAATCAAAGTTCAGCCTACACAACCTATGACTGGTCATACAAGAAAACTCAGGCTATCATCCCGAATGGCCTACAACTACACTCACAGGAATAGGACTGTCCAACACTGCCCACTAGACCACCCACCAAGCAAACATCACTTAAACACCCAAAGACTACAGGATCCTCAGCCCAATGACCACAACAGACACTATTAATATCATTAAAGGACTTAAACCCTGTAGATGTAAAGGCAATTCTGATATAGCAATGTGCTCAGGAACTAGCGCCTCTCATCACAACTATCATCAATACCTCATTTGCCTCTAGCTCCATACCTGATGACTTAAAAGAAGCTTGGGTGTTACCCTTGTTAAAATAAACACCTTATACCCTATCCCAACCAATTTCCAACTTATCACGACAGTACCATTCCTTCTAAAAATCCTTGACCGTGCAGCTTATCTGCAGATCCAACAATTCTTAGAAACTAACAAACTACTAGGACTAAGACAGTCAGGGTTTAGACCTCGCCATGGTAAAGAGAAAGCCTTACTGGATCTAAAAGTACAGATGACCAATTCAAAAACAAAAGAGACCTTTGTATCCTTCTTCTACTAGACCTCTTGGCTGCCTTTGATCTGGTCAACTACAACATCGTATGCCACACCTCGAAACCGCAGTCCAGTTCTCACCAGAAGCTATCAATTGGATCAATCCTTTCTGTCCAATCGCACAACGAGAGTCTTCTCAACCACATCAGCAGCCTCTCCCATCCCAGCAACTTGCGGTGTCCCACAAGGGTCATGCATATCACCAACAATGTATAATGCATTTACAAAGCTCCTCTTTGACAAACTAGATGACATGCGCATTGTCAGTCCAGAAAAAGTAGATACCTCTCAATAATGGAGGCAATGTATTTTGTTGGCCGAAGACCAACCGCCTCAAGTGTTTGGTATTAGAAATACACATCTATAAACTTGACTAAAGTGCGGCCATTTTGATGTGATTGAAATCGCCATTTTGTTTTTAACTTTCGCCTTTTGCCTTCTGTTGAAACTGCTTTGCTGAAAGCTTATTCTGCTCAACTATTACATTATTGTTCATGCATAGAGCAAGGCGGCAAGGCCACTAGATACTTGTTGAAACATAACCCAGGAGACCCAGAGAGAAATGCCCGGTCTCCTCCCTCACAAATCCTTGGAAGTAAGCAACAAGGCATTTAATCATTACACAGGTGCCAGCCAGTCTCGCTCATGCGGTAGAAATGGTAGAAACGAACAATTAATGGCTTGAATTATGCTCTCCTTTGCGGCCCCCCTTCCCCGAGCCCCGTAGAGCCCCGGAAAGCGAGTTGACCCCTAGTACACGAATAGTAACTAGAAGATAGCGAGGCCAGGAATGTGTCTCTCCCTTGCACGCAGCTTACTTGCAAAAACAGGAGCAATGTGTTCTCTAAAACAAAGAATTGTGTCTGCAGGCTCACAAAATTGCAAACTGTTGATAAAATGAATGTCTGAAGGTGTCATACTCGTCACAATTGTCAATCATCGAACCCAATTCAAAGGAAATACATTATGGGCGGTATTGAATGTGTCACCGCTGATTGTAAGATGCTCGCTTTGTATATATGTAACGGTTGTAAAATGCTCGCTCTCTTGCGTCCCTCGGGGTCTGGAGACACACTTCGCGGGGTGTGAGACCCAGTTGGCCAACTGAGACTATTTGCTTTGCAATAAACCCTAGCTTTTGGGAATACAACCTTGTGTCTGGCGTATCAGTTCGTGTGTGGTGACTGTGCCTTGTTTCCATGCGCGAGGGTCCCCTAGGGGCCCCATCAGTATCACCTACACTACTTATGCAGATGATAAGCAAATACTAATCCCAATAACAAGATGTCATGACACCCACAACCTGAACAAAAAGTACCTCTCCATCCAGGCCTGGATGGCCCAAAACGAATTATGCCTCAACGATGACAAAACAGAGCTCATCCTAATAGGTAATAAATCCAAACTTGACAACTTGCCAAAACAATACGAATCCTTTAATATCGATGGAAATAAGATCCAGGTCACCAAAAAAATATAAACTCTGGGGGTCTACATCGACAACTCTCTCCCTCTCCAGACAGGTCAACGCCGTTGTCTCGTCTGCAGCATATACTTCCAAACTTATCAGATCCAGCAGACCTTTTCTCTCAACCAACAATAGGGTCACACTAGCAAGAGCCTTGATCCTCTCTAGGATAGACGATTGTAACTCACTATTTGCAGGCACCAGCATGAGTAACATCAAAATATTTCAAGTTGTGCAAAATATTGCGATTAGAGCAGCTTTTAACATACCTAACAATGAGCATATCGCATCTACCAGATGACTAATACACTGGCTACCTGTGCACGACCAGATCAAATTCAAAATTCTTACCCTCACCCACAAATGCCTGGACAACAAGGCTCCAACATATCTCAATAACCAAACCACCAGAACCCAATCCACCAGACCTACCCGCTCCTTCTACTCTAACCGCATCACCATCCCAAGATTTAAGAGGGTAAAAGCAGGAGGATCCACTGGGTAGTCGCAGCAAATCTATGGCATTCTGTACCAACACAATTGAGAAATGACCAATCACTTTGGTCATTCTGAAAAAGTCTCAAAACTAGACTATAACACCAAGGGTATACCTATGGACCTAACAAGGTCAGTCTTGCATTCCTATCATGGATCAAGAATCATGGTAACACTCTATCACGGTTTTGGGAGAAAACATTCAACTAGTCATTTTTGATAAGCATATGTTTTGTTGATGTATTATACACACAGGACAAAAGTGACAACAAAGAAGGCTGTCCTTACCAGAAGAACACCCTGTCCCTGTCTCTGTAAGCTTACCCTAGAGGTCGGGTGTAGCATTGCCTATCTAAAAGGGATAGATAGAAAAAAACTTTCCCTATTTCAATTTTTCACAGTTTAAAAACCAATTCGAACTTACTGAAAATGAGTAGTATGGGACATTTTACATTAGATAATGTCCCTTGCTGGGGTAAACATGGTGCTCACTATTTACTGTACTCTATATTTTATTAGCCAGTGTAGTGCTTGCCACTAGGTGTTACTAGGTTACACTTCCTTAAATGTCAATGGGCCTAATAAGATTGCTGTTTTCTTTTTTTGTTCTCCCTTGTTTCCCGCCCTTTTTGCATGGTCGTGCTCTGAAACACTTGTGCATGTTTGTGATATAAATACAATATCATTTAATTTCAAAAGGAGGGTGCAGGTCAGTGACCTGAGGAGTATTTGAGCCACAAATGTTCCAAGAGATTGAAAGGACACACACTATGCAAAGCACAGATAAGTGTCATGTGCTAGAAAATGACAAGCTGCCATGTGACACTTGAAAAGTCTCAATCAAAAAGCTGCAGTGTGAACACTGGTAGTCCCAGGTCAGAGGGGCAGTCACTTGCCACAGTTCAGATGGGTTCTGAGCACAGGAATATAGGCCAAGAAATTCAAGTTGAAGTGGGCAAAAAGGAGGGAAAAATATAATTTCACATGCCCATGTGTTTAGCAAGCAGTGAAAGGGGGCTAATAAAGATGAGTCCTGAAATCAGCAAAAATCATGTAAAGGTGAGACAAAATTAAGGCCCTGTGTACAATTTCAATGGTGAGGAAATACCTATCGAAGGTGTCACTTAGGTTAGCACTTCAGGGGTTTCCGGTGGAAGTAAGATATGGGCAAACTAAAAATAGCCCAGTTGCCCAGAGGCTAACAGATTTGCATGATTGTGCCACTGAATGTGCACCTTATGAAGAAGAAATAGATGAGTTTGAACAATCCCCACACAAAGCATTCAATTAAGAGAAATGTAAGGATTTACCAACTGTGTATGTCGATGGTTATGCATACCATGTGGAAAATAACACAGAAAAAGAGTTTGTGGCTGGAATAGTAAATATCTGGTTGAAATGTGACAACATTCCAAGAGTGAGTATGAGGATCAGGGCTAGAAGCAGGTAGCAGAGTTGGCTACTATTTACAAAGCAGTTGCTACCACAGTTGAAAACAAACTCAAAGAGATAGTTCTAGTGACCGATTGTGATTATGCACGAAACAGTTTTGCAGAATATTTACCTGGCTGGAAGGTAAAAGGCATGCTCACCTATAACAAAAAAAACACTTAAACATGGCAAGATGATTCAAGCCATAGACAAGATTGCATCAGAAAATGATGTTGATATACATTGGAGAAAAATCTAAGGCTATTTGAAGACGCCAAGTGAGGACAAGGAGGGAAATTACAAGACAGATCAGTTAGCCAAAATTGGAGCCATGATGGGAGAATTGTTTCCTATTGAACACCTGCTTGGTGAGATACAGTTAGATGCAATAACACCTCCAAATCTCCAAAAGCAGTTGATCAGCCTGTGGTGCAATGGAGTTTTGATACTCCAGACCAGGATATGGTCAAAGCGCAAAAGGAGGATCTGAGTTTAGGCATATTCTATAATCATCTGTTAGATGCTGAGAACAATCCTCTGACTGAAAATGATTGTAGAGGGAAAGAGGAGTTGAGTGTGTTGTTAAAATACAAGAAGATAGTTAGGTTACAAGATGGACTGATGATTAGAGAATCCGTGACAGGTCAAATCCAATGGGTGGTGCGTTTGTCATTTCGGGGACTGATGTTACATCATGCTCATGATACGATAACTGCAAGACACAGGGGTTCCCAGAAAACTTTGGAAATTTTGAAAGATTATGCTTATTGGCCAAACATGTCCCAAGACGTTGAACTATACACCAGAGGGTGTCTAGTATGCACACAATTCCAAACTGCTTCACCTACGCATAGAGACCCTTTAATGAAAAGAGGTTTGACCCTCCCATAGTCTGATTTGCAAATTGACTATGTTGGGCCTGTAAAAAGATCAGCCAGAAGAAAAAAATATTTGTTAACAGTAGTTTGCTTAGTGTCCAAATAGATGCATTGCATTTCAGCACCGGATTGCAGTGCACAAACGACAGCCACATTACTTGTGAATCATATCTTTTCGAGATCTGGGTTACCCCAAAGCAGACCGGGAAAATCATTTTACTAGTGCATTGATGACCAAAATGTGGCAGATATTGGGTGTGAAAAGGAAACTACACATATCATACTGGCCTTCCTCTTCAGGTAGGGTGGAACGGAACAACAGGTCAATTGTGGATATTTTAAAGAAATGTGTGCCTGAAGCAGGTTCTAGTTGGGATCTTCGGCTTCCATTAGTGTTAATGGCCATTATATTGACTCCCACTAAATCAATAAATTTCAGCCCTCATGAAATACTGACAGGAAGAAAAACGGTGTTGCCACAGCATTTACTTTACAAGACCATGTGCAGACACTTGTAAATGCCTCAACAATTCATGAATATGTGAAAGAGTTGAGGAAGCACTTACAATATGCATTTGCATTTGAGCAGCAGAATTTTGAAAAGGCAGCTGACAGTGCAAAAGCATACTATGATAGCAAGACAACTATAAAAGAGTATGCGGTAGGATATCAGGTGTATAAGTTTAATTTTGGAAAGAGCAGACATAAAAACTCTAAATTTCTTGCAGCATGGCAAGGCCATATAAAATATTAGACAAAATATCGCCCGTGATGTACAGAATAGCTAAAAAAAGAGGGTGAGGTGACAGTGGAAGAGTTTGTCCATGTGAATCAGATCAAACTTTACACTCGAAACATGAGGTGAAGAGGCTTGAGCAAGTTGAGACCAGTTAAAAAATAATAATAAGGGTAGAATGAAAGGTTATCATAGCCAGGGAGTCAATATGGAACTTAATAGTACATGAAAGTACTAAGGGGTTCTAGTATAAAGGCATAATGTGGGGAGATGCATAGTTTTTAAATTGTTTTTGTTGCATGAAATGATATGTATGTCTCTGATTTGTATAATGATACATTTATTTTCAGGTGTTCCAGCATGGCAGTTGAGTGTCTATGGCTGGATGATTATAATAATAATCCAATTTTATTTTAGAGGTTCCTGCGAAAGAGGGATGAAAAACATATTGTGCTTGGCACTTAATTTGTTTTTTCTACTTTTTACTCTAGAAAATCAAATAATTGCCTCGTCAGTGCCGGATCTTTGGAGCACTGGACCACTGGAGGATGCTACTGGTCCGGAGGCCCCGGAAAGCACCCTGGACCGAAGAAAAGGGGTGAAGATAAGGATCCTGAAACACCATAGAGATGGCGATTTTGGAGAAGGTACCATGGAATCCCAGACTGGAGGAATTCTGCCAATGACAGCTTTATGTGCATAAGTAGTGCAAAGGTTGATGGACAGGACATACCTGAGGTGTGGTCCATTATACTCTTGTTACCAGGATACACACACAGTTTTATTTTTATTTTTATTTTTTGTTTTGTTTTTACCTTTGATTAAATGACAGAGATGGGTTGTATGTTGTCTGGAAATGTAAATGATGTAATTGTGCCTGAAATTGTTTTTGAGGGAAGAGCCCCAGTTTACTGCATGTGGTAATTAGTTTTACCACACGTGGTAAAAAACCTCAAGTCAATTTTGGTGTTCATAGTAAGCAAGTTTAAAAGTGTGTGATGCATGTGAATCTGATGACTCATTCATAAGGAAAAATATTTTGTGGTTTGGCTACTAGACAATAGTTCAGCATTGTAGATAAGTTGCTGAGGGAAAACAGTGACCCTGTCAAATATAAGTGCAGTAGGACCGGTAACTTTTACTTAGGGAGGCCCAGGAATGAAATACAGGTGTTCACGTATATTATAAGGGGAGCACTACCACTCTAAATAGGGAAGACACCAATGCAGTACCACAATTAAATGTACCACTATTTTACCACAAAAACACATTGCCACAAGATTAGATGCATCTCCTCCAGACAATATATCTAACAGGGCAGAGTAGACTAGAGTGGAAGATAGGAATAAGTGATTGAGTGAGTTACACTCGGTGTACGTTAGAAGCTTATGTAGCTTGACTAGTGAGCTATCAGGGAGAGTGGAGTGAAATTGGATCTGTTGGGCCTTAGTCATATTGGAGAGGTTGAGGTCACCCATTATGACAGCAGCTGGAAGAGTTTCAAGTAGTAGGTCAGGATCTGAGAAGAAAAGGTTGGGTTTGCCAGGTAGGCGGTAGATAAGAAGGCAAAATTGTAGGGGTGAGAAGTTGGACAGAGATATGCTCCGAGGAGGAAGAAAAATCAGGGAGGGAAGGGGTGGAGAATATGTGTCCTTGCTGATCATGAAACCAACACCACTGCCTTTTTAGAGAGATAAGGGGAGTGAGGAAAAGAGACAAATTCAGTATCAAGGGCTGCCAGATTGGCAGTGTCATGGTGGACTGTAGGTTTCGATGCTACCTATTACAGAGATTTGGGGTGATGGGAATCAAAATGATTTATGAGAACAGTGTTTTTTGCAGAGAGATTGGGCATTCCAGAGACCCAGGGTGAGATTAAGAGAGGGGGCGGAGGTAGAGGAGGTAGCTGCTGCAGTCAATGAAGACAGGTGGGTAGGGTCGATTGGAGTGGGTGGACTGGGGGACATAGGGTGCCCTTAATGCAATGTGTATTTTCTAGAACCACTCTAAATGTTTTGCAATAATCCATTTTGGATATCACAATGGCACATGCAATAACAGCACAATGTGATTCTGACAATAAAGCTAACTGTCTAAGAATCATGAAGCGAAAATGAGAGGAAATCACAACACTCTTAATCTGAGCAACCATTGATAAGGAATAATCCAGCAGCATCCCTTAGAATTTCACATTACCCAGCACCTGTATTAAACAATTAGCCAGCTCAAACTCCCTTGGGGAAAGTTGGATCGACCTTATGGTCCTATGCCCAAATGGGTGTTCATATGACAGTCACGACTCTTAACAGTGTAAAACAGAACCTGCCTTTTTCTGGCACCGCCTGGACAGGGATTTAACGGTTGCAAAAGGCGTGGAAGGGACAATGAGGGAGCTGCCCACTTCCAAAATGACTGCTTAGGGAGAAAAGGCCAGGCAAAGTGGTGGTCGACGTGAAGGGATCTTCTTCAGCTGAGTTCCAAATCCACCAGGGAATAAGCAGGTGTTTTTGATGCTGATTGCAATATTCCGGCTTCTGGCATGCACTGAGAAGCTCACTGCTTCAGTGGGACATGCTGGTAAAAAAACCTGAGAACTCGGGGTAGTCCCTTTATGGATCAGCATGCCCAGGTTCATTCTGATTTAAAAAAGCAAATACGAGTTATTAGTTGAATTGAACACCGAGCCAGGCAAACCGCGAGTCACCGAGCACAGTACACAGCTACTATTAAGCATATGGTTTGTGTTGAACCCTCTCCACCTGCCCCCTGGAATGCACCATTTCAGGGATGGTGGGGGGGGGGCGGGGTGTGTGTGTGTGTCTGTGTGGTGTGTGTGCGTGCGTGCTCTCTGGATTTGGTCTCATGTAGTAATTCCAGCTTGGGGAGCCTGACTGATATTGTATGGATTCATGTGTTAACCCATTGCAAGGTGCCCGGCGCTCGAGGTTTGGTGCCCTCTGCCTTGTTACCTCTTCAAAGATGCAGCGATATTGTGCTGCACGCAAGACCAGAAGAGCATTTAAGTAAATGGCGCTGTTGAATACTAGTCTTACCAAGCTACACAATTGTTCATATGTTCACCAATAATACTCAAGAAAAATGGTCCTATGAAAATGGACGACATGCTTCGCACCATCAAATAAACAAATTATACAGTCAAAGAAATGTCTAGTTATGTTGCATTACGGTGCAATATAGAACACAGTCGTACTGAACACTCTACACATGCAGGTTTTTCCCCTTAGTGCCATGAATATGCCTTGCTCTACTGTCTAAGTTACACAATTCTAATGCCTGCAAATGGTGTGCATCAAACTGTTCTGCTTGTGCATCGGGTTGAGGGCATGTGTTACTCATGCTGACTTTAGAAGCACAAGCACCCATATGGCACACGCTGAATGTATTCTGATAAGTGACACCTGTATGCTGTGCCCAGATTGTGTGCACTGTGGACAGAACAGTGCTGTAGGTGTGTGGACACATGTTTTTGGCTACTCCCAGCAGTCCCACCCAACATGGCCAATATAGACTGATGATGTGAATTGTTGTCGGAATTATCTTGAGAGCTCTCTAACTTCTCATGGTAAGCAGATGCCTTCATACCAACGTGATCCCTGATGATATCAACAAGAAGTGTACCGCATCCAAGTTCACAAAGGAGAAGAGGAAAACAGAAAGCCAAGTGTACATTTGTTGATGACTTAAATATCTGAGACGCCAATCAATACAAGGATCCTCCATTAACATCATTAGTTCATTAGTTCATTACTATTGCTTCTTACTGTGAGAACAACTGAGTAGAGACTATCAATCACTGAAGACATGCTGTTAGACATGCTTAGCCGGTAGGAATTCCAAAAAGCACTCAGCGACATTCACTAGAAAACCTTTCCATTCGGTGCAGGACTCTTGTGCTGCCGTGTTGACAAAGAATTGAGGGCATATGGGAATTGTAGTCCAAAATATATGGAGAGCTTTTGGTTTGCAAAATGTTTTGACTGCACCTCCTACAAGCTTTTAGCATTATCATTATTCACAAGAAATAAGAAATAGAGTCGGAACCTTCAGAAGAGCTGCACGCTGCAGACCCTCTTTAACGCCCCTTGATATGCATTTGCTAGCATAGCAATGAACTCCCTGATGCAGAATCCTTTTGGATTTACCATCTGCACACAAGCCATACTCATTCTGGAAAGTGAGGCCCTTATTCTGGATATACCAGCGTAGCACTGAAACCCCTGATGCTTGGTAATGTTTAGTATTGTCAACTGACATTTACCATCTGCCCACAAGCCATACTCATTCTGGAAAGTGAGACCCTTATTCTGTAACTTTAATAAGATTGTGCAATTAGCCATCATAGACGATTATTTGGGAATGCATAGGAGTTGTAGCCCAAAATATCTGGAGAGCCATTGACTTGACAAATATTTGTACTACAACTCCCAGTAGCCCTACAGCAAAATCAGTGGGGATGGATGATGGGAATTGCCTAAAACATCTGGACGGACGCTATTGCAGGCCCTTCCTCACCTTTGCTTAAATGGGAATAGCAGCATCGCAATGTACCCCTGATGTTTAGTGATGTGTAACATTGTCAATTGATGCACATTTTTATTCTTCATTTCTCACAGGTCTGCCCTCACTCACCCAGTTGACAGAAATATAAAGAGCAATTTATATTATGTCTTCTTTATTTGCCGATATGGATTCAATAAGAACCAATGAATAATTGGCAAAATTCAGAGGGGGGCTAGTGCTGTGTGGAACCTCTCTAGTGTGTCATGGAGAGTCATAGAATGTTGACACGAGGCGGAAGTGAGAGGCAGGCAATAATGTCAAGTTGTTAGGGGCAATGGGCGTATCATGAGTGGCATCATGAGGGCAACTCTTGTTGGGTGTGGTGGGCATGGTGCTAAAGAAAGGATGGGGCGCTGGGGTGCTTGTAGAAGTGTGGGTGGGCAGCACTCTCCATAGCACTGGCAGGCCATTTGAATGTGCATGAGTGTCAATCATTGAATGTGGCTGGCAAACATCAGGGTCATGAGCTATTAATGGTAGGGTTCTTCCTCAATGAAATATTGCACATCTGTCATAAACAGTGTCCATTGTTTCAGCTGGAGCAGTGTATTCAGCTACCCCCGTGCTCGTTCAGAACCCACTGATCTTCATTTAGAGCTTAGTGACCATGTGACATGCTCGATCTTGCCAAATTCTGTTAAGAATCGGACCAGCAATGAAGGTACACTTTGCAATCTCTCCTTCAGCTGTATGACCTGCTAAGGCAATTATCATGTCAGTTCTATCATGCAATGCCTTCCGTTTTTCTGCGTGAGGTGCTGCCATGCTACAGAAGGGGTTTAGTTTGAGTGGATCTATTCACATTCACCATGGAAAGTTCTTCTATGAAGCAGGGAAAAGCTTGCTGTGAAAGGTTGGGAGAGTGGAGGACAGTTTCACCAGAACAACAATTTTAAAGAACATGGGCCTCATTACACGGTAGGCGGTGGACCATGGTGCTATTAGCACCTTGGTCCATGCCGGTAAAATACCAGCACCGCCTTGGAGGAAAGGGGAATTACCGCCCTATTCCAAGGTTGGCGGGGCAGTAATTCCCCCTTCCCCCATTGCCCTTCCCCATTCCCATTTTTGCCCCATAGGGCTCTATGTGAATGGGGAAGGCGCTAATTACGGTGCCGCAAATTGCGGTACCGTAATCAGCACCCTGGTCCCTTTGCGGGTTGGTTTTTAACGCCTGCTAAACAGCAGGCATTAAAGTACCAACCCGCAAAGGGACCTCATAGTAAGGCGGTAAGGGTTTACCAGTACCGGTGCCCTTAGCGGTAGCGGTAAACCCTTACCGCTGTCTGTGTAATGAGGCCCATGGTCGTGTGGGGCGGCGGATGTTCGTCAAAAAAGGCAGAATGGTTATCTCTATGGGGGTGTATTTCCAACCCCCGCCACAAGCTATAATAGGTACAGTAAGAGTGTCATTCTAAAATGCGAATGAAAATCTGCCGATTTTCACTTTACCTCAACAAATCGGCTTATTTACTCTGCAGTAATATCAACTACAGAATATCCACCGAAAATCCCCATGGAGTCATATGGACTCCAAAAATGGTGAATTATCACCAGTTGTAATCCCTTGGTAACTCCATGGGACCAAGTGGTGGTAGTGGTAATTCAGATTGACAGTATTTGGGCAGATTTACCAAAGGAATACGGCCAAACTCGTAATAGGCCCAACGTACTCTACTTATTTTCTCCCATTAAAAGTCTCAGATAAAAGTTGCATCTTGATTGTTTCTGATAACGTTAGGGAGCTGTACCTGAATTTCCGGGTACAGTGACAATGGGAATCAAATACTGTAAACAGCAATGGCTTAACGCTATACGTCATAAACACAATCAATAATAAATAATCAACAGTATATGAAAACAAAACACACAACTCTCAATAGTATTGACTACATACAGTGACAAAATAATGTTGGTGTGAGCAAATTAAAATACAACACATGTAGAAATTGTGACTGCAGAGTCTTGCCTTGAGCAATACAAATCTGCCTTGTAAATCTATGACAATCCTTTCCTAGCCAGGCACGGCTAAATCCAAATTAAGCTGCTTCGGCCAGTTGATAAATTGCTCACCAGGATTAAACCATGATCCCAAATGTATTTTGGGTGGCATAGGCAGGTGCTCCAACTCACTTCCATCAATGTTAAACGAAACGATGGACGCCTGAATGCCTATGTGCTTGAAATTAAGTCTACAGCACACTCTCCACCTCAGAGTGCCTGTGTGGCAGAACCAGGGAATGCATGTGCATGTGCTTCAAACCTTATTGAATGACAAGGAGCCAGGTAGTGACAAAATGATAAACGAGGCCTCAGAAGACTCTGCCCAATGCGTTTTCAAGATGAATTGGCAAGATGTGTGGGCAGTGTGACCAATTTGCTTGATAAAAAAAGGCAAGTATGTACAAATATCACTCTCAAGTACAGTAGTTTGAATATCTCTTGTATAGCCCCAAATGCCATAAACATGTCAAAACCTTCCTTTTGCAGCCTGTAGCCATAACATGTGGATTACTTTGATCCTTGACCCATCAGTGTACCTCATTGGTACTAAAGGTATACTGATGAAGCTCAGCTACACATCCTGGCCTGCCTATAAGAATCTCAAGAGACAACCTGATCAGAAAGTGCAAAACCTTGAGTAGTACATACCTATCCTTCATTCTTCAAGTGAATGCAGTCAACAAAAGTGTCTTTCCCTAATGATATGATATGATTTTTATATGATATGATATGAAATGGCATTTATAACGCGCTTATGCCGAAGTGTTTCAAGGCGCAACGAGGCAAGGGGGGGGGGACAAAGGGAGGACAGACAACGATCCTACTAGGCCAGGTGTCATTCAGATCGCGCAACTGCATGGGAAGGGGGTAAAGGGAAGTGCGCGGGGGGAAGGGAGAGGGGAAAGTGCAGTACATGGGAAGTGGAATAAATAAGATAAATAAAACACATAAAACAGCCAGCTGGTGGCAAGTACAAGGAAGTGCAGACATAAGTGCTGGAAGGGGGACAGAAGGGATACAGAAAAAACGGTCCCCAAGTGCAGGGGTTGCCAAGGGGCCAGTGCAGGTGGGCAGTTGACGGGGCCTGGCCAAGAGATCAGAAAGGGGTTGCCAGGTAAGCAGTGCAATTTCAGCCATGAATTCAGCAAGGGAGGGGAGGAGAGAAAGCAGAAGCAAAGAGGAAGGTTGTGAGGTGTTTCCGGAACCGGAGATGGTTCTCGTCGAGTTTCAGGGAGGCAGGAAGGCTGTTCCAGAGAGAGGCTCCTGCCAAAGAGAGTGATCTGCCACCAACTTGTTGCTTGGAGAAGTGACTGACCCTGAGGGAGTTGGAGGCAGAAGAGCGAAGAGCTCAAGAAGGAAGATATTTAGGAAGAGAGAGTTGAAGATATTGCGGCCCCAGACCCCAGAAGGCCTTGTGTACAATGCAGAGGGTTTTGAATTTAATCCTTGCAGCCACTGGGAGCCAGTGCAGAGATGTCAGTCCTGGAGAGATACGAGCCCTGGGCGTGAGGCCAAGGACAAGTCTTGCAGTCCTGTTCTGGATAAGTTGCAGAGGGCAGAGAGTCGAGACAGGAAGATTTAGATAGAGGCTGTTACAGTAGTCCAGCTTGGAGAGGACCAGGGCTCTGGAGACAGTGAGCTTCTGCTGGAAGGAGAGGAAAGGAAGAATACCTCTAAGGAGGTGTAGCTGGTAGTGTGACTTCTTAGAGATGTCAGAGATGTGAGGGGAGAAGGAGAGTGCAGAGTCAAAGATGACCCCGAGGTTTTTAGCCTTGCAGGTGGGAGTGGGAGGAGGGCCAAGAGAGGCCAGCCAGAGAGCTGCAGGGAAGGAGGGTGTGGGTGTGCCGATGAGTAGAATCTCAGTCTTACTGTCATTAAGGCAGAGGTTGTTGGCGGCACACCATTCCTGGATGGCAGACAGACAGTCAGAGATGAGGGAAGGAGAGGAGGAGGAGGAGGCCGAGGGTAGCCTGAAAATGAGCTGTGTATCATCCGCATAGCACTGAAAGTTGGGACAAAGAGCGGCGATGCGTTGGGCAAGGAGTGCCAGGTATTGGTTGAACAGCCAGGGAGAGAGGTTAGATCTCTGGGGGACACCACAGGTAGAGAAAAAGATGTCAGAGAGGAAGGACCCAAGTTGGACCTGGGAGGGTCGGGCGGAGAGGAAAGAAGTCAGCCACACCAGAGCCTGACCAGTGATACCCAAGTTATCACGGAGACGGTTGAGCAGGATGGCATGGTTGACAGTGTCAAAGGCAGAAGAGAGATAAAGCAGGATAAGAATGCAAGGGGTGTTAGAGTCGAGTTTGGAGAGCAGGTCATCACGGATGTTCAGGAGAGCAGTTTCTGTGGTCTGGCAGCTCTGAAGCCAGACTGATGGTCATGAAGACAACCAACAGATTTAATGTGGAGATTGAGCTGGGAGATGGCCAGTTTCTCCTGGAGTTTGCCCTGGAAGGGAGTTATGGAAATTGGGCGATAGTTAGCCGGACAGGAGGGGTCGGCAGAGGGTTTCTTAAGAAGAGGGTGCATAAGGGAGTGCTTCAGGGGGCAAGGGAAGACTCCAATGGCAAAGGAGTAATTGCAGAAATCCGCCAGGGCAGGAGCCATGGAGTCGATGTGATCCTTGATAGTTTTGGAGGAACAGGGGTGAACCTGTTTCAACGAGAATTTCATAGATCGGACTTGTCTAGAAACCTCGTCTGGAGAGAAAAGGGGAAAGGTAGAGAAGGAGGGAGGAGGGATGGCTGCAGAAGGGCCAGAGGAGGAGCAGGGAATAGTGGGAGGGGGATAAGAGGAGGAGAGTGAGGACAGGATGTCCTGAGTTTTAGAAATGAAGTGAGAAGCCAGTGCCGTGCAGAGGGCCTGGGAAGGGACAGGAGAGGTAGAGACTGCGGCAGGATTGGCCAGTTCCTTGCAGATTTTAAAGAGTTCAGCTGAGTTGTTAGATGCTGCAGAGACGCAGGTTTGGATATGAGCTCTCTTCTTGGTGAGGACGGAGAGCCGGTATTGCCTTTGCAGCAGGTGGCAGGCCAGTTTGTCAGAGGATGAACTTGAAGCACACCATTTCCTCTCGGCAACCCTACATTTGTGTTTTAGGGTGACAAGGTCTGAGTCATACCAGGAGTTGCACTTGGCTTTGGGCTTCAGGTGGATTCTCAAGTAAGGGGCAAGGATATCATGAGTATCAGATATAGCAGAGTGGAGCGTGTAGAGGGCTGTGTCAGGGTGAGAGTCAGCCAGGGGGGGACAAAGGGGTGAGAAGGTGGCGGCGAAAGCCTCAACTGACACGCACTTCATGGGTCGGGTGACCGAGAAGGTGGGTGGCAGTGAGGGAGGTGGCTTGGCCTGCGGGGTAGGGAGGGTGGGGTGGGGTGGGAGGATAGGAGAAAGTGGTCACTCCAGGAGAGAGGAGTGGAGAGAGGGACAGAGAGGGGAAGGTCTGAAGAGATCAGAACATCGAGAGTATGC
This sequence comes from Ambystoma mexicanum, assembly GCF_040938575.1. Classification (NCBI taxonomy): domain Eukaryota; kingdom Metazoa; phylum Chordata; class Amphibia; order Caudata; family Ambystomatidae; genus Ambystoma; species Ambystoma mexicanum. The sequence goes on along the minus strand of NC_090927.1, from coordinate 378,342,037 downwards.
CCTGCAGAGTGAGTCGGGCCAGAGGGGAGAATGGTGAGTGAGAGAGAGTCGCAGAGGTCGCGAAAGAGTTCAGAGGGGGGACAGGAGACTCCAGGTGGATGTTGAAGTCTCCAAGAAGAAGGAGTTGAGTGGTTGAGGCCAGGAGTGAGGAGGAGAGGTCCGTCCTCTCCGAGAGGAAGGAAGAAACCTGATCAGGTGGCCGATAGATAGTAGCCGCAGTAAGGGAATGGCTAGACGAGAGAGAGAGCCTGCAGACGAGGCATTCAATGGAGGAGTAGGCCTGTGTAGGAATGACAGAGGCAGGAATCCACTGAGGGAAGATAAGGGTTACGCCCCCACCAGATCGGTTGGGCCTGGGCACAGAGAGGATCTTGTAGCCATCAGGTAGGAGCGTGTCAAAGCTGGTGACAGAGCTGGCTGTAAACCATGTCTCAGTGAGACCGAGGACATCGAGGTCAAGTTCTTCAAGAAGGCGGCAGATATCAGAGGAGTGTTTGACAGCGGAGCGGGAGTTAAGAGTAGCAATGTGGAAAAGGTTGCCCTCCTTGAAGGACTTCCAGAGAGGGGTACAGATCAGAGGTACACCCTGCTGAAGTGTAGAAAGCGCCCAAGAGGAGGCAGAGAGGGAGGGGGAAGGCAAGGTAGCCAAGGAAAGGGGGGGCAGCAGGAGAAGAAAGGAAATTGATGAGGCACGGAAAGCGCCTATCAAAGAGATGAAGGTTGGCCTGAGGGCCTTGGACCAAGATGGTCCCATTAGAGTAGACACTAATGATGACCTTAGAGGGTAGGAAGGAGGATAGATCTGGAGAAGGAACGACAAAGAGGATTTCGGTGAGAGTTTCCTTGGAGGAGGCACTGATGTAGGTTTCAGCGATAGGGAGGCCTGGGTAGGAGACCAGGATGTCCTTTTTAAACTTTTTCCTACCAGACTTAGTGAGGAGAGCAGGATAGTCAATAGTGAAACAATTTGAAAAAATAGGGGAGACAGAGAGCACCATAGAGTAGGTGGGAGAGGAGGGTATCCAAGGGGTAGACAGACAAGACAGCGAGAGGCAAGTGCGCAGGAGAGTGGCACAGGATGACAGCACTTAGGAGGCGAGCACTCCTCCACAGGCACAGGACATTCTAAGACAAGAAAGAAGACAAACCCAAAATTGAGAATCCTAAAGAGGGAGAAAAGGCCTAGGTTTCACAGAGCAACTTTAAATACGGTGACAGTGCTTGTTATAGCAGGTAAAATCCCACCTAAATTTGAGAATCCTAAAGAGGGAGAAAAGGCCTAGGTTTCACAGAGCAACTTGAAATACGGTGACAGTGCGTGTTATAACAGGTAAAATCCCACCTAAAGTTGAGAATCCTAAAGATGGAGAAAGGGCATTCTCCCCTTACTCTTAAAGATTTTCACGCTCTTGTGGTGCAACCTCTGACTGGACAACCGCATTGCACCATACAGTAAGAGGTTTGTCTGTGAAGCAAATTCCTAATTTTGGCTATATTTTAGTATTGTGCTATTTTGGCAGTATTTTGGCCTTACCTCATTTTGGTGGTAATATGGTATTACCCTACTCTGGTAGTAGTTCAGTATTATCTTATTTTGGTGGTACTTTAGTGTTAGTGAACTTTGGCAGTAGTTTTTAGTGGTATCTTATGTTTGTGGTATAGTGGTGAGCATACCTTCTATAATGCTGCCCTATGATAAGACAATCCTTGCCTCTTTATAATTATGACACACTTTGGGCTGACAGTAGACAATCCCCAGGCTTATTACACTTTTAGGGAACCCAGTAATACCATAGATAATGTCACTCTGTGCATGTAGTGCATGTCAGTGGTTTATTTACACCAAAGACCTAAGTCCCATGAAGAACACTGCTTCCTATTTTTGCATGTAAGGTGAAGCACATTCACACACACACACGACTCTTCTATCGTACCTAGACAAATATCCACATTTCTCTGATTTTACCTCCTGCTGTAATTTTTTTTACCACTGTGGTGTAAACACCAGAGCCCTCTAAACTCCTTTTACTCCTGAAACAGTGATCAAATGATACATGGAGTGAACCAAGAAAAAAAACAGCAGTAATAACGCCTGTTAACTGGTTTTTTACTGAACAACAAAACTATCATCTGCACACCTTTCGCAATGGGCTGCTTTTAAAACACTGCCATCAGCATTTACACACATTCTGTTGCTTCCCTTGGAAACACTGCTTTGTATACACGTGTTATTATTTGTATGTGTCATACAATATATCCCTACATATTCCCTCCTTTTTCAGACAATTATGACTGCAAAGTCATAGTTGGAGGAAACTCACATCAACTTCTAAAATGTATGTGTCACAGGATATCTCTCCTTTTCCATTGTTGCTAGTATTAACACCAACATCCTCATTTTTATGGTCAAGGCAACCAAAATTCCAAAACTGCCAATCACACCATACTCCGCTTCACCCAGGTTCCCCAGTTGAAGGCATCTATCTCCATCACGCCTAAGCTACTCACAGTGATGTTTGTTTATTCTCAGGTTCATCATAATGGTGTGCCTTTCCTATTGGCTCAACAGAAATTCCACATTTGGATCAATCAGGAACAAGTCCCTCTGAAAGAAATCAATATTTTCCACCTGGCTTGTCGTTAGCAACATGAAACAGAGTTAAACCCCCAATTGAGACAATCGTGTCCTTTGGAACATGTATGTAAAATACATTGTATTTCAACTGCTTGACAACAAATGTTGCATGATTTAAATGGGTAATCGTGTAATTCTTCAATGAAGTACTCCATTCTCTCCAGGTTCACATACAGGGGCATCGCGGTCCCCATCTCAAATGCGATCTTAATTTGCATCATGTCTACTTCCCTTTGGGTTATCCTTGCCATCATTTGATTAATGATTTCAGATGACACAAAATACAATGGTATGTGTCCCAAAATTAGTTGTGAAATTGCAGTCTGAACCTCTCCCATATATTTCACCAATAACCTATCAAGAGGATTGAGTCTGTTTACAATGTCACTTAACATCCGGTCATGTTTAATCACAACATTTGCACTGTGTTGCTTAACTTCAGTTTGCTCATTTAATAGAACAGCAGTCTCATTTATGAACCTCACTTGTTCATCCAGTCCGCCTCTAATTTCATCTAAGGTCCTTTGGGTTATGTTTAGGTCATGAGTCACCTGTTGCCGTTTGGCACTTAGCGTACTCACCAAGATCTTAATTTGCATCATCTCTACTTCCCTTTGGGTTATCCTTGCCATCATTTGATTAATGATTTCAGATGACACACAATACAATGGTATGTGTCCCAAAATTAGTTGTGAAATTGCAGTCTGAACCTCTCCCATATATTTCACCAATAACCTATCAAGAGGATTGTGATTGACTATGTTTACAATGTCACTTAACATCCGGTCATGTTTAACGACAACATTTGCACTGTGTTGCTTAACTTCAGTTTGCTAATTCAATAGAACAGCAGTCTCATTTATGAACCTCACTTGTTCATCCAGTCCTCCTTTAATTTCATCTAAGGTCCTTTGGATTATGTCTAGGTCATGAGTCAACTGCTGCGGTTTGGCACTTAGCGTACTCACCAAGATCGCATTGGCTGTAGATGTTGTAGTTCCCACTACAGCCCCAATAATAGTAATCACCACAGACACCACAAGTAATACTGCACCCTCTTCCCCCTTCTTTTTTTTTGATATCAGATGAATTTACAAAAGTCTTCTCCAACTGCATAGCAATATCTCTGATCGCTTGCCAATCATCCTCCTTTCGCAGCTCCAACCATCTTCTTGTCTGGTCAGATGCAATCACAGATTTATTTTTGAAATTTTCAATTATATTATCAAGGTTTATGGTGATGTATATATTCTGGTATATCAACCATCTGTTTCCAAGAATGAACCAAGTGCCTTCTCCACTGCAATTCCAGATGCCAGTCCGGGTTCAACCATGACTTGTGCGCCTGCGCCTTCAATCAGTAATAAGCCCACCATGAGTAGCGCAGCAAGTACCCATGTCTCAGGCTCGATCCTCATTGCCTTTCTTTCTTTGTACATTGTCTTCACCCCCTTCCTTTGATCCAGGGGCCTTTCCAAGAGTTCCTCCCATGGTCTCCTATCCTGTGGCCTCCAATCCCGTGGCCTCTGATCCCATGGCCTCCGATCCATCGTCTCCGGGAACTGGCCCTGCCAGGACAATAGCTTAATCCAATCTAAAGTCAATAGAGAAGAAACAGGTTAAGTACATAGCCTAGAACAATTATCTATCCCTTTTTCACTACTTGGTAAAAAAAAAACACAGCCCAAAATATTATAGCTTCAAGGACTTGCCACTTTTGGACACCTGCAATTAAACACACATTATAGATAAACAAACAACATTTGACACCTTGCATCATTATACATTACAGTAATTCACATGCAGAAGAATCTTACGACACTGTATTAGAACATCTCAGTCTGATTCAGTCCCTTTTATGAAAAATTGCATCATATTTCTTTTGTCAAAGACTAAACGTGGCATTTTTGTTTGCTTTTGCTTATGCACTGGACCATATTTGTGATTACTCATGGAGTGAAATATACTTTCTTGCACCTGCTCACATGTTATTAAGCTATATGTATCATGAAACAGTCACTCTTCCACGCATCCACCAACAATACATTTATTTATCATTATTCTCATATTGTCAGCTTTATTTTCATTGCAATCAGTACATTTAGCTGGCCTCATGAGGACCAATGCCTGTTGCTTTAGTCGATCTAATGGCCATCAATACTAAAGGTAACGGTAGATCCCAACTGAAACCTGCCTCTGCCACACATTTCTTTAGTATCTCCACTATGGATCTATTGCTCCTCTCCACATTTCCATAGGAGGTGGGCCTATAGGAAATATGCAATTTCCTTTTTACCCCCAATATTTGCCACACCTTGCTCATCAGAGCGCTCGTGAAATTACTTCCTCGGTCTGATTCTACCGGTTGGGGTAACCCAAATCTTGAGAATATATGATTTACCAACAAGGTGGCTGCCGTTTGTGCACTACAGTCTGGTGCAGGAATGCATTCCACCCACTTCGACATGAGACATACCACCGTCAATAAATACCTATTTCCCCTGGCTGATCTTTTTACAGGGCCAACATAGTCTATTTGCAAATCTGACCATGGAAGAGTCAAACCACTTTTCATTAATGGAGCCCTATGCATTGGCGAAGGAGGTTTAAACTGTGCACACACCGGACACCCCCTGGTGTACAATTCCACATCCTGGGGCATATGTGGCCAGTACGCATAACCCTTTAATATTTCTAAAGTTGTTTATGAACCTCTGTGTCCTGCAGTTATTGCATCATGCGTGTGTTGCAACGTTAACCCTCTGAATGAAAGAGGCACCACCCACTGTATCTGACATGTCACAGAATCCCTAATCATCAGACCATCTTGTAGTGTAATTCTCTTTTTGTTCTTTAACAACACTCCCAGTTCTTCCTTTCCTTTGCAATGATTTTCAGTTAAGGGATTTTGTTTGGGGTCCACCAAATGATTATAAAAAAACACCCAACACTAGATCTTCTTTATGTACCTTAATCAGATCCTGATTTGGGGCGTCATAACTCCACTGTACAATAGGTTGTTTAACTTCTTTTGGAGATTTGGAGCGTGTAACTGCAGCCACCTGTATTTCACCAATTAAGTGTTGAATGGGCAATAATTCCCCCATGACAGCCCCAATTGTGGCCAATTGATCTGCTTTATCATTTCCCTCCTTATCCTCACCTGGTGCCTTCAAATGTCCCCAAATTAACCTCCAATGTATTATTAAATCATTCTCTGATACTAATTTATCTATTGCTTGAATCATTTTCCCATGTTTAAGGGGCTTTTTGTTATATGTGAGCATGCCTCTCACTTTCCAGCCAGATAAGTTCTACATTAAGCTATTTTGTGCATAATCAGAGTCAGTTACCAGGACAATTTCTATGAATTTGTTATCAACTGCAGTAGTAATTGCCTTATATAAATCAACCAGACATTTCCTATTCTTGCCACCAGCTGTTTAGCACTATCATTTTCAATATGATAAGCACACCCATCTACATACACTGTTGGCAAATCTTTGCACACGTTTTCATTAAAAGCTTTGTGTGGTGATTGTTCAAATTCATTCAAACTGGGCTCTACTTCTATTTCATCTAAAACACACTCAGCTGCACAATCACGCAGATCTGCTATCCCTTGAGAAACCGGGCTCTTTTTGTTCTGTCCATATCTTACCTCCGCAGGGAATCCCTGCAATGCCCTGTCCAGGAAGTAATTCTGGACAGCGCAAGGTTACCTGATCTAACCCTTTTACTTTGTAAAAATTGTAACAGTTGATTATTTGTTTCAATGATAACTTTTCTCCCTGAATAATTGGACAGAAGTGTTGTAACACCCAGACACTGGTTAGGAGAGCCTTTTCACATTCACTGAATTTAGTTTCAACCTGAGATAACGTCTTGCTTGCATAGGCAATAATTTTATGATTTGAATCATGCTTTTGAGATAACACAGCTGACATACACTGTTCAGTGAATGCTATTTCTACAAAGAAATCTTGATTCTTTATGGGATAGGCCAAGCATGGTGTTACGCTCACCTGGTTCCCACAGGGATGTCGGGCGGAACTGGACAGCCACGGTCTCCACCAACGTGATGTGTAGTTCAGAGATGACTGACTGGACTGGCCCACCTAGCTTCGTCTGCTTGACCCATAGAAGTAGTCTCCTAAAGGCGGTGAAAGGGAATTAGCTACCCGTGTATTTGAGTAATAGCCCATCACTGCGTCCCCATTTATCACCTCTGATATTCCTGTTCACAAAGCTCACCTTATAGTTTTGAATGATGAGCTCTCCATCCTGCGAGGAACGCAGGGGCGCGTTGATGGCCAGTTACTTCACTGGCTTGAGGATATTGGAAGAGTTCAAGATAAATCTTGGCTCCAAAACTCCTAGCGAAGGACCGTAAGCATATAGTTCTTAAGAGTTCAAACATTTCTGAATAATCACTCTTGTCCAATTCCTTTGTTTAACTTGCAGCATAGACCCAAAAGAAGATAGTTCTGTGGCAGCTGAAAGCGTTCAGGTAAGAGTCTGTGCTATCCCACACTGCCCGTTAAATGATGCCAAAGTTTAACTCGCTGCTTTCTTTTTTCTTACAGGTGCGGCATAAGAAGATTTGGCGTGCTGGTGAATGATACCTCCGACGGTAAAATCAGGTAAGTATATGGTGGTAAGAGTTTGTCCTTGTTTGTTTCCCCTGGGCTCACCTTGTTGTTTTCTTGTCCCCCTTAGGTGCTGGAATGCGGCAATATAATGATGGAGACAGCGCCGGATCGTAGAGATGCTGCGAGGAACGGTGAGTATGGCGCGACGCTGCTGCTGGCTATGTGACATGTTTTAAAATAAAGTATTTTTCTTGTTCAAAGGTGCGATGAATCCGGAATCAGGTAAGAAACCCAATAATGTTCTTGTTCTAACCTTTCTTCTTCTTTCCCCTTCTTTCTAGGCGCTCTGGACTCGAGGCAGGCGTGGCACAAGGCTGGATGCTGACTGCAGGCACGGCGAGCGTTACACTGCAGGATGCAGAATAACGCGAAGCGTGTGCTCCCCTTCGGGCGTGGTTTAAATAGCCTCCAAAGTAGTCCCTCGTAAGTATTCCTCCACAACCACACCCGAGTAACAAAATAGTCCCTAGGTAAAGTAGTCCCTTCCAAGCCTCACATGGGCTTGGAACTCTTGCAGCATGGTCTGCATCAGGTAAGTTTTAACATATGAGCCTGGCGTCTAAGGCGCCAGAACTGTTCCCCCATATGAGCCTGGCGCCATAGACGCCAGGACTGTACCCATATAGCCCCTAACAAGGGTCGCTGGGCTTTCTCTGGGTAACATGATGCCTGCTTCTGGGGTTGCTAGACTTGGTCTGGATGCCCGGGGGTAGGCATCATGACAGCACTCCCCCCCAAGGCCCCTCCTAAAGTCGTTCTTCCCCTTGGTCTTGGTTTGTCTGGGAAATTCCGGTGGAATCTTCTCACCAAGCGAGGTGCATGAACGTGGCCACTAGGTTCCCATGACCTTTCTTGTGGTCCGTAACCTTTCCAGTTGATTAAATAAAAAAGTTTTGACTTAACCACTTTGGAGTCCAGGATACTTTTAACTTCAAATTCGGGTTCTCCGTCTACAAGAATGGGGTCAGGTGGCTTGGTTAGTCTTGTTCCAGGTTGTACTGGCTTCAGAAGCGACACATGGAAGACGGGGTGAATCCGCATACTAGCAGGTAATTCCAATTTGATGGCCACCGGGTTGATAATGGCCTTAATAGAGTAAGGTCCCAAATATCTAGGGTTAAAGGTCCGCGTTCCCTTTAAAGGTATGTGTTTTGTGGCCAACCAAACTTGATCCCCAATCTGGTATTGTGGAACATCACTTCTATGCTGATCAGCATTTTTCTTGTATTTTTCTTTCGCTTGCTTCAAATGTTCAGTTGCTTCCTTAAAGGCTTGTGTAATAGTAGCGTGAAGATGGTTCACTGCGGGCATTTCTAAGTGTTGAGGTGAGTCAAGTTCTGAGGTTCGAGGATGGTGCCCGTATATGGTATAAAAGGGGCTTTGTCCAGTTCCAGAATGTACAGAGTTATTGTATGCGTATTCGGCAATCCATAGAATGTCCTTCCAATTACCTTCAGTCTGGTGTAACATACAACGCAGGTACTGTTCAAGAGTCTGGTTGGTCCTCTCCGTCTGACCATCGGTCTGGGGTTGGTGACTGGTTGATAACCTCACGTCAATTTGCGCCAATTGACAACATTTTTTCCAAAAAGGTGAAATGAATTGACTACCTCGGTCAGAGACCAATATGGAAGGAAATCTGTGTATTCGAACAATGTTTTCGAGGAACTCCTTGGCCAGAATTGAAGCAGAAGGTAATACCTTTAAAGGAATAAAGTGGGCCATCTTGGAAAAAAGATCCACAATAACTCAAATGGTGTTAAATCCATTACATGGAGGTAAGTCTGTGATAAAGTCTAACGATAAGGTGTGCCATGGTGTAGGCGGGATATCCAAAGGTTGTACAAGTCCAGCTGGTTTTTTCTTCTGACTTTTGTTTTGGGCGCAAATGCCACAAGACATTACAAATGACTTTACGTTTTTTCGCCAGGTGGGCCACCAGAATTGTCTCTTAATTTTAGCTTCAGTCTTTGCGATACCTGGGTGCCCTTCCATCAGGGTGTCATGATAATTGGAGATGACTAGTTCTTGTAGTTCCTTGTGTGGCATAAATAGTCGCCCTTGATAATAAGATAGATCATTGATGACTGAGTAGTCCGGCCCTTTCTTTACCCAGTCCTGCAGGGCTGTTGGATCGAAGAGTTGTTGGATCTTTACCTGAATATCCTCTAGTGTCTGTAGAGTAGTTATGCCAAGAATTCTTTGTTCTGAAATTATAGGGACCGGTTCTGGGTTTACATATGCTTCTCCCATCCCTATTCGGGATAAGGTGTCTGCCTTGCCATTTTTACAGCCTGGTCGATAAGTGATCACAAAATCGAACTCGGCAAAGAACAATGCCCATCGAAGTTGGCGTGATGATTGGGTCTAGGCTGTTTTTAAATACTGCAAGTTCCGGTGATCGGTGATTATAGTAATGGTATGCCTGGCACCGAGAAGATAGTGCCGCCAAGCCTTGAAGGCGGATTTGATGGCAAATAACTCTTTATCGGTAACCGCATAGTTTAACTCGGGTGCCGAAAACTTTCTGGACCAAAATGCTACTGGGTGAAGTTGACCAGTTTCAGGATCCTTATGAGACAGGACAGCTCCCATGGCTAAACTGGATGCATCAGTTTCAACTATGTATGGAAGTTCAGGGCGTGGGTGCTTTAATACAGGTGCAGACGTGAATTTCGCTTTCAACTCTTGGAAGGCATTTTCAGCTTCTTCGGTCCACAAGAAGCATTTGTTTTTTCGCAAGAGTGCTGTGATAGGGTGTACAACATGTGAGAAATCCGGAATGAATCTGCTGTAGAAATTAGCAAATCCGAGCATGCTTTGTACTCCTTTAACTGAACTGGGTGATGGCCACTTGAGAATTGCGTCCACCTTTCGAGAGTCCATTCAGACTCCTTTTGGAGTCAGGATAAATCCAAGGAATTCAACTTCCGTAGCATGAAAAACGCATTTTTCCAATTTTGCGTATAACTTGTGCTGGCGTAGTTTCTCTAGGACTGCACGAACGTGCTTCACATGGTCTGATTCTGAGGAGGAGTACACTAGAATATTGTCTATGTATACAACAACACAGATGTCAATGAGTTCACGAAGGACATCGTTCATAAAATACTGAAAGGCTGCTGGTGCACTGCACAACCCGAAGGGCATCACCTGGTATTCGAATAACCCATACTTAGTGTGAAAAGCAGTCTTCCATTCGTCGCCTTTCTTCACACGTACCAGATGATATGCTCCTCGGAGATCTAATTTAGTGTAGATGCAAGCGTCCTTTACTTGGTCTAGTAATTCGGGGATCAGAGGCAATGGGTATCAGTTCTTAACCGTGATCTGATTCAATGCGCGGTAGTCTATGCACGTTCTGAGGTCACCTTCCTTTTTTGGCACGAAGAACAAAGCTGAAAATGCAGGGGACTTGGATGGCCGAATGAAGCCATTGGCAAGATATTGGTCCAAGTATTGTCGTAGGTGAAGGTTTCCAGGTTCAGTAAGGGCATAGATCCTACTACATGGAGGTTGTGCACCGGGTATGAGATCGATTTGACAATCGTATGATCTGTGAGGTGCTAAAGTGTTTGCCTGTTCTTTTTGGAAAACATCCTGGAATTCTTGATATTCCTCAGGTAACTGCACGACTGGAGTAGCGACTGCAGCCAGGCCTTCATTCAAGGGTTTTTTCGGGTAACTAGTATGTGCACAATCCGGGAAGGTTATTCTCTTCTCTCGCCAATCAATACAAGGATTATGTGTTTCCAACCAAGGTATCCCCAGTATTATTTGAAACTGCGGGGTTTTGATTAAATCAAACACAATAGTCTCTCGATGCCCATCCTGAACCAATAGTGTCATCTCTGCGGTGGAATGAGTTACAGGGCCAGAGGCAATTTCAGTTCCATCGACTGTGGTGATGACATCCGAAGTGGTCTTTCTGCAGAGAGGTAGATTCATCCTAGAAGCCAATTCGTGGTCCACATAGTTTCCTATGGCCCCGCTATCAATGTATGCCCTTATTGCGTGCATATGTGATGGTTGCCTTGGATCTATAAGGACCATTGGTATGATGAAGTGCGAGGTCTGAGTATCCTTCTTCAAGCTCGGCAAGCGGACCTCTATGCTTGTCGGGCGTGGTCGTTTTCCCAGTCAGACTCCATATGTCTTTTATCAGCAGCTCCTACCACTTTCTTGGGTGGTTTTATAGGGCAATCCCGTAGAACATGTCCCGAAGTTCCACAGTATAGACACAATTGCATTTGCCGTCTCCTTTCTCTTTCCTTCTGAGTCAAGGGTCCTTTAACCCCTCCGATTTGCATGGGTTCTCAGGCATCCGCTCCTTTGGGGGTAGCGTTGGGTTTAACCAACACCCGGTTCTCGAACTTGGCTCTGTCGGTCTTTCTGTTCTGAAGTCTGTGATCTAACTGGACCACTAAGTCTATATATTCAGGCCAGTGTCGAGGTGGGTTCACAACTTTAGCCAAAACATCTTTGAGTTCTCCTCGAAGTCCTCGATGAAATAATGTAATCCGTTTTAACTTGGGCCATCCAGTTTCCACCACCAACCTATTGAAGGTTGCGATGTAGGTTAGAAGGTCCTGGTTACCCTGTCGTAGGGACAAAAGTTTGTTATCCAGGGCCTGTCCTTGGGAGTGCCGGGCAAATAGTCTTTCCATGCTCATTCGAAAACCCTGAAAATCCCGAAGAATAGGGTCATCCTGATTGACTAGGGGAATTGACCAATCCGCTGCACTGCCGCCGAGATATGATAATACAAAGGCTACTTTGGCTTGATCGTTTGGAAAGGCTCCAGGTCTGCATAAAAAGTGCAAGCGGCATTGGTTCATAAACACGGCAAATTTTTTTGGGTCCTCAGCAAAACGTTCCAGCGGGGCTAAAGGAATGCTCCCTGGTAGAACCACTTGCACAGGATTGCTCGATGAAACAGGAATTGAGTTCCCCCCGAGTCCCGGTAATGGTGTTTGCCCAGCTTGGTTTTGCAATAATTGTCTAGCAAGATCATCAGTACGTTCCTTAGAAACAATCAGTTCTCTCCTTAGTTTCTTGGCGAGCGGCATGTTCTTCAGCCCTAAGTTCCCCTAATAAATGGGCCAATTGGTCAGTTTCTGTGGTCTCCATGACACCCGGGTGAGGATTTGTAGAAAGGCTTCGCGTTCTGTTACCTCACCTGGTTCCCACAGGGGTGTCGGGCGGAACTGGACAGCCATGGTCTCCACCAACGTGATGCGTAGTGCAGAGATGACTGACTGGACTGGCCCATCTAGCTTTGTCTGCTTGACCCGTAGAAGTAGTCTCCTAAAGGCGGAGAAAGGGAATTAGCCACCCGTGGATTTGAGTAATAGCCCCTCACTGCGTCCCCATTTATCACCTCTGATATTCCCGTTCACAAAGCTCACCTTATAGTTTTGAATGATGAGCTCTCCATCCTGCGAGGAACGCAGGGGCGCGTAGATGGCCAGTTACTTCACTGGCTTGAGGATATTGGAAGAGTTCTATACAAAACTTGGCTCCAAAACTCCTAGCGAAGGACCATAAGCATATAGTTCTTAAGAGTTCAAAAATTTCTGAATAATCACTCTTGTCCAATTCCTTTCTTTATCTTGCAGCTTAGACCCAAATGAAGATAGTTCTGTGGCAGCTGAAAGCGTTCAGGTAAGAGTCTGTGCTATCCCACACTGTCCGTTAAATGATGCCAAAGTTTAACTCGCTGCTTTCTTTTTTCTTACAGGTGCGGCGTAAGAAGATTTGGCATGCTGGTGAATGATACCTCCGGTGGTAAAATCAGGTAAGTATATGGTGGCAAGAGATTGTCCTTGTTTGTTCCCCCTCGGCTCACCTTGTTGTTTTCTTGTCCCCCTTAGGTGCTGGAATGCGGCAACATAATGATGGAGACAGCGCCGGATCGTAGAGATGCTGCGAGGAACGGTGAGTATGGCGCGGGGCTGCTGCTGGCGATGCAACGTGTTTTAAAATAAAGTCTTTTTCTTGTTCAAAGGTGCGATGAATCCGGAATCAGGTAAGAAACCCAATAATGTTCTTGTTCTAACCTTTCTTCTTCTTTCCCCTTCTTTCTAGGCGCTCTGGACTCGAGGTGGGCATGGCACGAGGCTGGATGCTGACTGCAGGCACGGTGAGAGTTACGCTGCAGGATGCAGAATAACGCGAAGCGTGTGCTCCCCTTTGGGCGTGGTTTAAGTATCCTCCAAAGTAGTCCCAGGTAAGTATTCCTCCACAACCAATACCGAGTAACAAAATAGTCCTTAGGTAAAGTAGCCCCTTCCAAGCCTCACATGGGCTTGGATCTCTTGCAGCATGGTCTGCATCAGGTAAGTTTTAACATGTGAGCCTGGCGTCTATGGCGCCAGGACTGTTCCCCCATATGAGCCTGGCGCCATAGACGCCAGGATTGTACCCATATAACCCCTAACAAGGGTTGCTGGGCTTTCTCTGGGTAACATGATGCCTGCTTCCGGGGTTGCTGGACTTGGTCTGGATGCCCGAGGGTAGGCATCATGACACATGGTTCATTCATCAGACATTCTTTCAATTTATCAACTGCCTCAGATTGCTCTTTTTCCCATTTCCAGGGTATATTCTGCTTCAACAATTTAGTCAAGGGTTGAGTGATTTCAATGTAATTTTCAATAAATGCCCTGTTATATCCTGTCATCCCTAATAGACTTTTTAAACTTTTCATATTTTTAGGATTTTTCAAGTTCTGTATCACTTCCACCTTCTTCTTTTGTGGATTTAATCCATGTTCATTTACTTCATGGCCTAATAAATTCACTCTCTTTTTGCACCATAGGGCCTTCTGCAAGGATACCTTGGCACCCGCCTTCTGCAATTAGCTAAGCACATGTCTAACTTCATCAAAATGACTTCTTAGGCTTTAATTTCTTGTCAGAACATCATCTACATAAACTATGGTCCCTCTTTCTGCCGCATCTGGCAGCACTTTTCTCAAAAATATACCAAATTCGCTCCCACTATTAACATACCCAAATGGTGTTCTGGACCAAGCGTATTGCGTTTTATCAAACGAGAATGCAAAGAAATTTTGAATATCTTCAGCCAATGACACACACCAATACCCAGATGTAAGATCTAGTGTGGTAAATTCCCTTGACCCATGCACCTGAGCAAGGCCTTGATCAATAAATGGAAGTGGCCATCTGGACACTGGTACTCTTTTATTTAGTTCTCTCAAGTCTGCACACAAACACCCAAAATGGGAGTGTGTGAGGTACTATGAATAGGTCTGATAATTTCTCTGGATTCTAAATTCTTAATTATCTCTGCCAGCGACTCCAAGCATGCCAGTGGCAACCGATACTGGCACACGAATACCGGATTTCTGCCACATATTTCTGGTAATGTGGCAACATGCAAATCAGTTAAGTCACAATCATATGCATCCTTAGCAAAACCTCCTTAAATTCCATAAATATTTATCTCAATTCATTCATGTCCTCTTCACTATCACATGTATATGCTGACAGAATCTTCTCCTCTACCATTTTGAAAATTCTGGGAAATTCTCAAATAGAGGAACCTCAATGCTTTCTTCTAATTGTGTGGCTGTATCTCTTTTCAGAGTTGCCACTTTTAAATATTTTGGAATATTAGCCTCCACTTCAGTAGGCCGATTTTCTCTTTCACCTTCTTTTAAATCAAACAATAGGCAATTCTCCTGGTGATATCATACTGTCTCATTGGAATCATAGCGATAAACAGACTGAATTTTGAATATCCCTTTAGGTTGGCAGTCCATTGACTCTGACAACACGCCCTTTGCATCTACATATCTCTCAGGGATGTTCCCCAACTACTGTATTGCTGAAATCTGCAGTGTAATGTGACCTTTGTATTGCCATTCCTAACACAGAATTCTCCTCCAAATAAATGTCTTGGCACCCTTTGTTATCAACCATGATGTTGATGGGCACATCCTCAATCTCCACCAATGGTGTATATTCACATTCCAGCCCTTGCTGCTTCATGGATTCAGTTAAGCACACAAATGCATCAGAATCCTTCATCTGCTGTCCATTTCTATGCATTAGTGTTATAATGGCCTATCTGGTGAATGCAGGAATGGTAACCTCCTTTTTGACCTGTAATTCAATTGCATATGGCACCAATTTTTTTTTAGTTCTAACAAGGCTTTCTTTTGTCCTCAAACTCAGGCACAGGCCCACCTAGCCGGGATCATACTTTTTGGTTAAAGAAATCTAACATCATACACATTGGGCCTCTTTACGACCTCGGCGGTAGCCATGCCGCTATTAGCAGCATGGCTGCTGCCAAAATCGCATCCGGGTTCCCAGAATGGGGAATTACCTGGCCATTCCAGGTTTGGAGGGCCCGGTAATTCCTCCCTCCAGGAACCCGGGCCCAGACCGTCCCCATTCCCTTTCAGCCCCCATAGGGCTGAATGGGAATGGGAGAGGGAGCAAACAAAGTGCTGATTACGAGTGGCCCGTCGTTTGCTCCCTCTTCCCCTGGCGGGACCCGGTAACGATGCCTGGTTTTACCAGGCGTCCTTACCGGGTCCCACCAGGGGACCTCGTAATGTGGCGGAATCGGTTTAATGGGGCCGCCTCATTTTGCGGAGCCCGTTAACCCGTTCCGCCAGGGTCGTAATGAGGCCCATTCTGTGCATAATGCCATTGCCGAAATAAAAACCATTTTGTGTCCCACTCACTATCCACACATTGCGGTAGATGGTTTTTTGTCCAACAGTGATTTTTAACATGCACCTCCCTGCAATTATATTTTCAAAGTCTGGATTATCCAATCCAGAGACGTGTTGGTTCTTAATTCTGAATCTTGGAGTCTCCTCCCTTTCCATTATTCTATGAAGTAATTTCTCATTAATAAAACTCCTTTCTTGTTCAAGCGCCAAAGTGGCTTTTATCATTTCAGAATGGCCATTTACACTAATATGAATCAATGGCTGCTCATCTTCCATATGTATTTCAGCAAGGGTTATGATATGTTTTTCTGCGACTGCTTTAGGGATAGTATTTTGCTTGTACTTTTCTTCTTTTAAGTAGAAACACAATATGTGTTCATCTATTTCAGTCTGCCATTTATTCCCAGGATCCAAATAAATCTGCATGGATTGTTTTTCTTTTTCACTTTGCATATTGTCCTGACACATCAGGATAACAGTGACACTAGGCACACAGCTGTTCTGAAGATACACCTCCACTGCATCATTTGATTTAGCAACGGTATGGCATTCATTTACACTGCTGTTTTGTGATTTGACCTTCTGAGGGCTTAAAGGTTTCTTTGTCAGAGACCACAGGACACAATTCACTCCGTCAATGAGCAACCTTTCAGGCAATCTGTTTGCATCAGGAATGGAATTTCAATGATAGATGTGATCAATACTTCCTGTCTCATTCTGTGTTTTCCTATCTTTATGTCAACCTCAGTGACACCTTCGACAGGTACCTACTCACCGTAAAATTTATGTACTGGACCTTCATTTTGTCTCACCCTGATCTGATTTTGTGGGGATCTCCCTTCATTGATACTTCTTACCAACTTCTTGGACATAATTGTGGCCTGTGTACCTGGGTCAATCATTGCAAATAAACTACACTTCTCTTCCACAGTAATGAGATCATAATACCTGTCCTCAACTTCCTCCCATACACACAGAAAGCGTGAATTTCTGCTGATTTCAGGACTTACTTTTCTCAGGCCCTTCTCACTTTTTGCCAAACACAGGGGTAAATGAAAGATATCTTTCCCTCCTTTTTGCCCATCTCATCTCGGGAATCTTGGTCTGTCCTGTCACATTCAGAAGTCACCTGGAGTGTAGCCACTGTTTGCCCCTCTGGTCGGGGACCATCAGTGTTCACATTGCAGTGCTTCAACTGAACATTGTCATAAACATCACATGGTAACTTGTCGTTTTCTTACTCTGGGCATCTATTTGCATCTGGCACAGCACCATCCTTTTTAGGGGCTGATTCATGGAATTTGTGCGCCAAAAAACAGGGATTTGTGCACCATTCTGCCTGCAAATACCCATTTGTTAAACAGGGATTCCCGGGCAGAATGGCGCACAAATCCCTGTTTTTTTCGGTGCACAAATCCCTTGAGTCAGCCCCTATGTCTCTTGAAATATATGTGGTTCAAAGAAAGAACTCAGGTGACTGGACTGTACCCTCCTTCTTAGTACTAATTTTTCCTGTTTGCATTTTATATATTTTGAGAATCTAAGGAAAATGTTTCAACAGTCAAACCTACTTCTCCATCGTTGATTTAATCAGGGCATGTGAGGTTTAATTTTAATCTGTCTCTTTGCTCTTTTGGACTTTCCTGTTTATTTTTTCCCTTCTCTCCTTCACTTGCACATAAATCAATAGATGCAAAGCTAGATTAAACCAAACTTCATTTTTATGTGTGGTTGCAATCCCTGCCTCACTCTCATTTGCGGGCATCTTCATGTTAAAATCAGCAAGCAATTCAGGACCGTTACGCAAAACTGGTGTATGGGATTCTGTATTTTTATAATTGCAGGTGCCATTAGCATTTAGTCACTTGTTATCAGAAGCCACCAGATCACCTCTGCGACCTTCCGCCCCTTCATTTGATGACTGTTTTTGAACTGCACAGGGTTTCCCTATCTGTTCCGACAACATTTTCACTTGGTCCTCAAGACAATGAGATCTGTCCATTTCTCTAGAATCTTCTCTTTGCAGCCTAGACCGTTATTGGTTACTTTCACCCTGGTTAAATCTGTTCTGGTATCTCTCAGGAGATTGATTTCTACTTGAATTGTTTCTGAACTCTTGATTCATGGAGGGTGGGGAACGTGGTGTGCTCATTCTTTGGTTATGATCCACTGGTGGTGGTGATTGATTATAGTGGCGCGAGGCATAGATCATATTTTGTCTTTCATTTTGTGGGAACTGTCCCCTATGCTGGTTTCCATTTTCAATTAACCAATCCACATATCGTAGTCTGTCCTGGTTGCCATACACCATATTGTTGGTGTCAAATCTGCTCTGTGCCCCCAATGTCTGGTAGGGACTATTATTTCTTTGATCCTTATTTTGTCTCTGATTGTTATTCATGCCTGACATATCGGGCCGGTATCCCACTCTGGGTCTATCTCCCATGTACCTAAGGCTAATGTAACTCTCTCTATTGCTTGGATCATGTGACTGAAATATCGGCGCCTGGGATGATGGCCTCCGTGGTGCACCATTCTGATCGGATGTCATATTATTTCTGACTGGAGGTTGAGCTGATTCGAGTGACATTTTGGCAGATCTTATCTCAATTACTGTTGCTGAGGAGACTTTGGGCCTCATTACAACTCAGGCGGTAAGGGGTTTACGGCAGCGTTAACAGCGCCGACCCTTACCGCCTGATTACGAGGTCCCCTAGCGCCATGGTGCTTTTAACACCTGCTTTTAGCAGGTGTTAAAATCCATGGCGCTAAGGGACCATGGAGTTAATTACGCCACCGTAATTTACGGTGGCGTAATTAACGCCTTCCCCACTCCCATTATGCCCTATGGGGCAAAAATGGGAATGGGGAAGGGTAAATGGGGATTGGGGACTTACCGCCCCGCCTAGGTCGGAATGGGGCGGTAAGTCCGCCAACCACCATGGCGTAAACGTAGTTTACGCCATGGTGGTAAAGTCACGGCCCAGGCGGTAACTTACCGCCTGGGTCGTAATGAGACCCTTTAGATTTTAATCTTGTTTTTTTTTATTTTATCTCCCTCTCCACTCTGGCAATAGAGCACCTCATATAGTTTAGTGCCTTGGACTACAATCCATTCAAGAGACTTCTCACGATCAAACTCGCAAATTAACTGTGATATAATATCTTTTTGTAAGCCATAGAAATAAGCAGTCTTAAACTCATTGGAGTTGGGACTAAAGGATACATCAAAACGAGAGAATGTTCTTTTGAACTCTTGGAGAAATTGTCGAGGCGACACATTTGGCCGAGCTGTCATTTTATATGTAGCTTTCTTTGCATCCTGCAGTGATTGATATGTCGGAAAATGGTGCCTAACCTCCTTTTCAAATTCTGCCCATGACATGTTTTCCTGTTCATTCAAACCTCTGATAATGCTCGCTGTGGCCACATCCAGAGTTAAGTGAAAGTATTGTATGTATTGTTCCTTGGGTATTTTTAGGGCCTTAAATATATCGTCCACCGCTTCCAGATGATCTTCTATACAGCAATCAGCCCCCTTTTTGAAGGGTTTAATTAGGGCCTTGATTGATTTCATTATTTGATAGGGCTACTTGGTGCTATGTTTGGAGTGGCATTATTCTGTTGTTCTTCCTTTTCTCAGGTGCGTGGGATTGGTGGCAACCACTAGTGGGTGAGTCAAACCCTCCATTTGCATTACAATCAGGCCCAGTAACCTGTATAGCCATAGGGACATTATTCCCTCTAGTAGAAAGGAGGCTGACCTCAATTCCATTGAAAGTGGTGCCTAGTTGTTTTTCCTGAGATATAAAATTACATATTTGCTGTTCCAAATCTTTACACTTTTTATGCAGCCGGTCTGCTTCCTGACATAGGTAAATATTCTCATCCCTCAATTTATTAATCACATCCTGCATCGGACTCATTTTCATTTGGCATTGATCAAAAAATCTTTGTCCCTTTTTTCCTCTCTTGGAACACTTTAGCTATTTCTTGTTGAGTAGCTTGGAGCTCACCATCTTTCTCTCTGTTGTCTCTCTGGAGAGTTTGCATCTCTAAGATAACCTCCTCTTTTTCTTGTCTGATGTCACTTACCAATCCTTTCAGATGTTTAATTCTTTTTCACTGTCTTCAAAATGCTTTCTCCTCTGAGACAATTGGGTGTCGAATTCATTGCATTTTGACTGCATTTCTTTGTGACATAACTCGAGTTCTGATCTTAACTTTTTCTCCTGCTCATTAGCCCCATCTAATTCGACTTTTAGTCTGCTAATTACCCCAGCATAATTTTCCTGCATTCGTAGAGATCTATTTAAAATGAACCAGATCTTGGCACATAGGGCCTCATTCCGAGTACGGCGCTAACCAATGGCGCTATTAACGCCTTGGTTGACGCCGTACCCGGACCGGCAGCGCCTTGGTGGTTGGCGGAATTACCGCCCCATTCCAAGGTTGGCGGGGCGGTAATTCCCCAATCCCCATTTACCCTTCCCCATTCCCATTCTTGCCCCATAGGGCATAATGGGAGTGGGGAAGGCGTCAATTACGCCACCGTAAATTACGGTGGCGTAATTAACATCAAGGTCCCTTAGCGCCATGGTATTTAACGCCTGCTAAAAGCAGGTGTTAAAAGCACCATGGCGCTAAGGGAACTCGGAGTATGGCGGTAAGGGATTACCGCCACCGCTCTCGTTAGCGGTGGCCGCTATCCCTTACCGCCATACTCGGAATGAGGCCCATAGTCTTATCAAGCAGCCTCTCTCAGAATTCTTGTCAGTAGCTCTAAATAGTCTCAGAAGCCAAGCCTGGATTATGCTGCCCTCTTCAAAAATGCGATCAAGCAGTTCTTTCTGTACTTCCCTACTAATGCGGTCGTGCCGATGTATCTCATTGTCTGATGACCATACCCCATGCGCATATAGTTTTGCCACAAGGTACTTCACAAATTCTGAAAATGTGGCTTCAATTTGCGACATAATGGAATTCAATTTACAGCAATACACGAATCACACAAAACTAGTTCCCTTTAATGCACGACTGGCAGTGTGTGACACACTTTCCACGCCCAGTGATTGCTCTATAGTCTGTTCCCGACCAATGCACCATATTATGTAAGAGGTTTTGTCTGTGAAGCAAATTCCTAATTTTGGCTGTATTTTAGTATCATGGTATTTTGGCAGCATTTTGGCCTTACCTCATTTTGGTGGTAATATGGTATTACCCTTTTCTGGTAGTAGTTCAGTATTATCTTATTCTGGTGGTACCCTAGTGTTAGCAAACTTTAACTGTAGTTTTTAGTGGTATCTTATTTTGGTGGTATAGTGGTGAGCATACCTTCTATAATGATGCCCTATGATAAGACAAACCTTCCCTCTTTATAATTATAACACACTTTGGGCTGACAGTAGACAATCCCCAGGCTTATTACACTTTTAGGGAACCCAGTAATACAATAGATAATGTCACTTTTTGCATTTAGCACATGTCAGTGGTTTATTTACACCAAAGACCTAAGTCCCATGAAGGACACTGCTTCCCCTTTTTGCATGCAAGGTGAAGCACATTTACACGCACACAACTATTCTATCCTACCTAGACAAATATCCACTTTTCTCTCATTTTAACTCCAGTGGTAATTTATTTTTACCACTGTGGTGTGAACACCAGAGCCCTCTAAACTCCTTTTCCTCCTGAAACAGTGATTAACTGATACATGGAGTGAAACAAGAAAATAAAACAGCACAAGACTTGTTTCTGCTATTATAACTATTATTATTTTCTTTGAACTCAGCGGAATACAATCAGAAACAAAATGTTACATTTCATGATATCACAGTCATAGTTCTTACCAATAGCGGGCACAGCTTCAACCCTCTAAGAGATAAGATGCAAACACAAGGCAAAATATGGAACACATCTGTTAATGTGGCATGCAGTTCTCTTTAAACATGTACAGAAAGAAAGAAGCAAAAATATGATATTTCGGTTTAAACATAGATCCCTATGCTGCCTGATAATAAATGTCACTCATTCATGTTCCCCTCAGTTAGGACCTAATTTACAATGATTTGCGGAATTCCTGCGCTTCGCCTGGTTAATCTCTTTCTGTCGTGGCTATCTGCGCGGGAGGACAACAGCCTTTGCACTGCCCCAGGAATACTTCAAAGCCAGGATGCCACCTCCCCCAGCGCTGTCTTCAGATTGCAGCTCAGGAGCCCAGCACCGGACCGTGACACAGGCAAGAAGCAGAATCCCAGAATGAATACAGGCCTCTCAGCTCAGTTCCCTATATTCTAACCCCTTGTCAATCAAGAGCAACCCTGCCTTTCTTCTGATGTGCCTGAAACCTCCTAAGCTTCTACCAATCACATTACAAGAGCCTCATGTAACTATTAATTTCCTGCGAGAACAATGAAGTTTTCAGACTGCACAATAAGATAGCTCATTCATTTTTTTTACTGTGCATATTTCCTTCTCCATGCAAACAGTATGAATTTCCATCTGTGTTTACCGAACTGCATTACAACGTTAGCTCGGATAATTAATTGGTTACTTGGGCTCTTTGTTAATAGGAGAGTTAGGGGCTTTGTGAGCCATTCTGCCCGCAAATCCCCATTTGTTCAACAGGGATTTGAGGGCAGAATGGCGCACAAATCCCTGTTTTTCAGCGCAAATAATTCCATGAATCAGCCCCTTAGTCTGTTATATATGTTATTTCCCAATGCAGTACTTCACAGATAGAAATACACCTAATTTGTGTATATGCATTGAACCTCTGTCTTTTTCTGCACTCTGTTTTCTTTTCAATGTAAAACCGAATGTGGCATTTTACCTGTATCATGTACATTTCCATCTCTTCTGTACCTTCAAGCCAATCCCATTAGCCTGCTGATCTCAAATTGTCCCCACTGGCACCCATTTGCATTTTAAAATGACTGCACACTGTGTTGTGTGTTTCTTAAAATGAGCACTCATTTTACCGTTTTGTTACTGAACACATCTTGATGAGTGCTTTTAAAATGAGCACCACATTTTACTGGTTTGTTACTGAACAACAAAACTATCATCTGCACACCTTTAGCAAGCAGCTGCTTTTAAAAAACTGCCAGCAGCATTTACACCGATTTCGTTGCTTCCCTTGGAAACACTGTTATCTATACACATGTGTTATTATTTGTATGTATAATGCAACATATCACTACAATTACACAATAACCCCAGTAATGCCTATCAGCAAACTATAGAGGGCACAAACCACCTTGCTTGAATTTCGTCTTTGCATTGTGCGACTTCGACCACATCACCCCGCCTGAAAGGTTTGCATTTGATTTTGATCCGGAGAAGAATCCCATTTACAACCCTCTGTGTTGTTCACACATATTTTTACAGTACCACACATGAATACGTTTGCAAGATCGTTTATCTTTCTGTGCCAATCAGACACCTATGGTTGGAATTTCTTGAAATTAATTGCCACTTCACCAGTGAAAAACACATGGCATAGGAGACAATACCTAGGCTTTACCTTCTTTCTGAACCCTTTGCATTTTTCTCCATCTTCTTTCAAACATTCTATCATTTCACAGAGGTCTAAAGGCCTACCTATTCCAGGTATTTTCTGTCCTGGCACATCCTGAAGCCCAATGACAGTTAACCAGTTGATGTCATTTCCAGCACAACTTGCAGCCCAACTTTCACCACTGTTCCCCAGGCAACGCGGTCTCAAGGAACACTCCAAGTAACCTCCAGCTGTACCAAGCTCAAACTAATCAGGACTGCCAAAGACGAAGTTCCTGTGGAGGCTCTCCGTGGGATGGCACGACACAAGCCCCCAGCAATGATACTGACGTCAGGAAATCGTGTTTCACATTTGCATATCAGCGTCACAATAGATCAGGGGTCTCCGACCTTTTTCTGATCAATGACAATCATCTTGACCTACTCACTGAAAGAAAGCCACCTAGAAACCCCTTTCCATTGGACAGGGATCAGGGATCAGTGAAGAGCTTTGAACTATCACCCAGCCCAACTGCCATGCGATGTTTAAGGACCTGGAATGTTTCATTCTGACAGTTTCGGAAATTGTTAGATTAAAGGAAGATACATGTCACACATTTACCAGCTGGTCATAACAGCTTTGGGATCTTCTGTAATTCACAACTTACTCAAAGAGCTCAGGCTTCATATTTTGCAAAGGCTGGCTGGAAAAGGTATATTATAATTAGTTTGCAATGTTCCAATAACAGCACATGTCATGGCAAGACTCTAAATCAAGCACTGATCTAATTGATATTCAACAGCTTCGTGAGCTTCAAAATCATTTTTGATCACAGGTTACGTTCGTTTCTCAAATCCAGGAACACTCTGCTGAAATGCGGGTTATAATAATGCAATTCGTATAAAAGTAGATTGCATTGTTAGCCTTGTATATTGGAAATGCTATAGGAAAAGGATTGCATTCACTTATTCGGATGTTGGTCCTTTTCGTCAATCTCAAATAAAAATGCATCGTGATATGGGTTGGCAGTGCAGATATGTGACCTCTGCTTGCATGCACCTGTTTTTTTCCCCTCTTCTCTCCATTTCTCTTTCCATCCTTGTTCCCTGGCACTGAGCATTTCTGTTGTGCTGTGTGCTTTGTATCTACATGTTCCCGGTTGGCGGTTGCCTTTGTAATCCCCCACTGGCCAAGTCCATCCATGGAGAACATAGGCGGGAGACCTCTACTGCTGGTCGGTAGCCCACGCAACTCATCCACAGGACATTGTTACTAGTACACAAAGAAAAGACCCCCATGGGCTGAGGCCAAAATGCTGTGTCTTTTTTCATATTGTATTTCTTAGTTTAATTATTCTGGCAGCATCAGGAGGATGGCACTGATAAAGGCATCTGGCGAGCTATTTACTGGTAGTCAAACAGCCACGGGTAGCTTTCAAGCAACCTTATGCAGAACGCTTCCCTAGACAGTGTTAATGATGGACATGATTGTGCTTGTATAAAACTGCTGCACTTTTAGCACTTCTCGTTCCTTAGTGCTCACCTCACCGTGCAAGATCTGGCATTTTTCCAAGTCGTCTGTTTCACCTGCCTCCTGATAACCTGGAGGGGTCCACCTGTGTTGAGTTGGCTGTCTTGGGCTGCAAAGTGCTAAATATAAAATATAATTCCCTATAGACAAAGACATTTTCCTGATTCAAAGGATTGACATTTGAGCTAATGTTCATGCCAACGATGGCTCTGAGCAACTGGAGGTGAACTCCAGTGATGGCTACTGGGAGACTGTTCTGGGTGCAGTGACTTGGCTGACATTTTAGCTGAAATTGCTACTATAGAATGGCATTAAGGTGAAGCCTGTGTACATAGATTTTTCTCAAAATTCTATTGCTAATAACTTTTGAATCGCTGGACGGATATGGATGACATTTTTCCAAAAGCCCTGCATTTTAGGAAAATGTGTCAAAAGAAGAAAACGTTTTTAAGAAAAGAAAAAAAACACTGTCTTCAGTCTAGTTGCAT
The DNA here is from genome assembly GCF_040938575.1 of Ambystoma mexicanum. Classification (NCBI taxonomy): domain Eukaryota; kingdom Metazoa; phylum Chordata; class Amphibia; order Caudata; family Ambystomatidae; genus Ambystoma; species Ambystoma mexicanum. Next base: position 378,316,524 of record NC_090927.1, on the reverse strand, counting down.
TCATTTTTCCAAAGAGAGAAAGTGCATCGATTGAACACCCCCAGCGTAAAATAATGCTGGTCAGATCTGTACCTCGATCTGAGAGATTCCCTTGGTATTATCAACGGAAACCAAACATAAAAAGTGCTCACAATGTTGTTAGAGGAGTAAAATGGATGCAATCTCATCAGGCTGTAGGTGGGGTTGGGAGGTAAGAGAACAGCATGTGAAGTAGGGAAGCTAAGGGTGGGCTGAAGAGCCACTTATGGGTGGAAAGGTTTGAGCTTATCAGGGGAATCCTGGGGGAATCTCATGTAATATTGCAAAATGCGCTTCGAAAATAAACATGAACCGAAGAGTGGTAGTGGGCCATGGGAGAGGGTCAGGAAGGGAAAAGGCAATTGAAGGGAGTGGAGGGACGAAGAAAAGAGGAGGGGGAGCCTGTGAGGACAGGGAAGACTTGTTAATTTTAAAGCGTTTGTCCATTATCGTTGATATAGACACTGCACTGCACTACCTCAGGAATCAGTATAATCAAAAACGATTCCTGCGAAATTACTACGGGAGTGAGAGGTGGAAAAAATTATATTTTACACCTGCTGAGATCACATCTACCAGGCAGGGGTCAATGGGTCTTTGGGAAAAATTGGAGCAACCTGTATAGTGGGCACGGCCATGGCCAATGGACACTGAGCCCACCAGCTAAGTTTTTAATAGGGCAACATGGATAGTAGACATGGCTGAAGGCCATGACCAGTGGACCCTGAGGCCTCTGTCTAAAACCCTGTCTGTTTTTACAAGAATTTGGGGCAAAATGGACAGTGGCCATGGTCGAAGGTCATGGCTAATGGCAACTAAAAATTACAGAAGGGCAGTGGTCCCTTAGGGTGCTCAGGAGTCACGGGCCTTGCCGGTAGGCACAGGCCATAGCCCGTTGCCTTTCCTATTATAAAATTATTGGTGCAACATGAACAGTGGCCATGTCTGGAGGCCCTGGCCTCTAGCCATGGATAAAGGGCAAAGTCAAAGGACATGGCTAGTGGGCCCATAAAGAAAATGTAGCATAGCAAAATAGTACTCAGTCAATACATCGACAAATTACAGAGTGGTACATTTCAGAGTGGGCCATAAAACCAAAAAAATACGGAAAACATTAAATAAATATATAAAGGGTAATGGGGTAAAGGGGTTAAATGGGTCAGGATTGGGTTGGGGTGGCGTTATAAGGGTACAAAAAAGGGGTGCTTGAGGGGGAGGGCCCCCAAATAAAATTGTTTTTTGGGTATTTTTTCTGCGATGAAATGTACCACTCTAATGTCCATCAGTAAAATCACATAGAACCAACACAACTATTGAAATTCACTGGAAAACAACTTTGGCTAATAAACAGTTACAATGAGCTGATTTATCGCAACAAAATCCCTGAAATTCAGAAGGTGTGGGAAGGGATGACGATCTTAACTCGTTAAGACATTTTGCTTTGAGTCTTTACATTTGGCAAAAAATAGGAACGTAGCTAGATGAAAAAAGAAATATGCAAACACAGTTTTTTATTGTGACCAACAAAAAGGAAGTGAGAACATGTAATTAATTCTAATGAATTTTAAAGTCAGTGGTCCCTGTGAGGATTTGCCACCTGACAATGGTGTGAAAGCACAAGCTTTTATAATACGGAAAATTCCATCTCAGAAAGTTCAACGCCAAAAGAATAGTGAACACATAGTGGTCTACAGCTCCTGGTCTTCAGTGGCACAGAGCAGGTTCAGGTTACATGTGCCCAGTTTGACAGCTGTTCTGACACCAACATCACTGCAGACAGAAGCTGTATTTAAATCTGCCTCACTGATTGTTAGGCAAAGTTTGTATGGAGTACCCTTTGGGTGCACTACAACAACTCTGACTACAGGTATAGGAAACTCAACCTTTGGTATAGCTTGTACTACACAGTTTGGATAGCGTGTTCAGCAGCCAGGCTTATCTCAAAAGGGGTCAATGTGAGCTGTAGGTGAGTTACACAAAGATTCACAGTGACAAGTATTCAAATGATCTCTTACACAAAAGGTTTCTTGAATAAACAATTATTAATTTATTCATCAGTCAGTTATAAGAAGTCTTCTTCAGAAGGGAGTAATATAAAAAGTAACACACAAATGCACCTTAATACTGTACACTGTTAGTTTCTAAATCAGTAAACACCGTTTTAGGATGGCCCACAGACACAACCTACAGCCTCAGGTGACTTAAATAGCTAGGGTGCTGGGGACATTAATATCTTACTGTTTGCATTTAGAATACTGTTAGAAGTGGTAAAAGGAAAAGATTATTAGAAAAACTAGAGACCAGAAGTATTCTTAAGCAGGCAAATACTTTTGGATCCCCTAAGCAGAGTCATTCAGTATAACTGGCTAAGACAAAGTCAGTGGGCAAAAGTCTTATACATAGGATGAAGCACTTCCGGCAGGTAAGTAGAAAAGTATTTGCACAAGGTTTTTAGAAGTCTTTGAAGAACAGAAGAATCAAATGTAGGGCCACAAGCTGATTAGACTTGTGAGTAGAAGATGCAATCAACTCTACAATGAGAGGTAAGTTCTCTCAGACTCTACAGTATCTTTGTATTGAAGAGAAAGTGCAGCATATGTCTTCTGTTCCTGTGCAGCTCTGCAGATCTCACTGTTCCTCAACCTCAGTCATGGGGACAAGAGGAGGACTTCTGGGGACTCCTGCTCTGCAATGGGACGGTCATTGCTCGCAATCGGCAGTCTTTCAAACAAGTGGCACTTTGGTGTTTCAGCTCCTCGGGACTACCGCAAATAGGAACACCGAGGCTTCTGGCTGTCGAGATGGACTTTCCTTGCTTCTTGGGTCCCGCACTCTGTTGAGGGGGCTCAGGCTCTGTCAGTCCTGCTTCCTGGGAGTCCGGAGGATGATCCTGAAGCTCTTGGCCAACTTAAAAGCAACACACACAATCTGGTGTTCCTCTCCCTGGCTATTCGGTTTCCAGCAGGAATTCTGTGCAAATTCAACCAGCTCATAGAAGGATGTCCAAGTGGCTTACTTTGGAGCTGATTGGTCCCACCAACTCAAGGGGAGAAGTTGTCCTTGCAGGGGCTTCTCTGTTGTTACGAATTTGGAGATTCAGCACATCAGCAGGGCTTCACTGGGCAATCCAAGGGTCCAGGAGTTGCAGCAGGTGTCCTCTTCAAGTTCTTCTCCGGTTCCTTTGTGCAATGGTCGACTCTGCCTTCCAAGCCAAAAGCCCAGCCTTTTATTCAGTTCTCTCCCATTCATTCCAGCCCAGCTGTCAGTCACCCAGCAGGGTGGCTGTCTTTGCTGGACAGTCAGCCGGCCAATCACTACAGAGTGCATTTGGGTCTCCTAGGCACCTCCCTCAATTCCTGCCCACCCCAGACACCCTGGAGCCAGAGGCAGGCTTCACTCATAAAACCCGCCAAAAGCAAGGAGAACAATGGGACCAAACCTGGTTTGACGTGCAGAATAAATCTCAAGAAGGACCTTTCCACAAAGAAATGGTGAAAAAAGAAGACCAGGGCCATTTTGACAACAATGGCACCCTTGGGTCCTTTACGGCAACTGTGAACGCAACCCGCGGTAAACGCACACCACGGTAGTTAAAACAAAACCACTGCCACCAGGTAATCAGTGAGAAAAGGGTTACATAAAAATGTTACATGAGAAGCTAGACAAAGGGGATACTAGGTAACCCCTCCAGCATCCTATTGTAGGATAGTGTGTGCTGAGTCCAGACATTTACAAATGTAAGTAAAGTCAATTTCACTTTACTGCTCTGGGAAACAGTAGTTTATCCCAGAGAAGATATTTAAACCTTTGGGAAATCTGAAAGACTTCCCTGTGCCACTGCACTGAAGGTGCTGTGTGACACAATGTAAAAGACGATGCCTATGGAGTTTGTCAGACTCCACAACCAAAAGAAACCCAGAGTTAAACATCACATTAAAATACATGAGGGAGTGGGAAAAAGGGTCTCACTCTCTCCAGGTTAAAAAAAGCAAGTCCTCAAAATCCAGCAAAGTTGCTGGGCGTTTCTAAGGTGGAGGGAATTAGCACATGTCTGAGAATTCTCCCTAACACTGATCCAAAATCATAATTTTACAGACTATCCGCCTGGTGCAAGGTCATCTCAAAGAATAAGCCATGGCTGGATTTTGGTATAGTGACTGATAGTACAAGCAATTATTAAAGCTGAAAGCCCTGCAGGGGCGGCTGTTGCTACTTTGATTCGTCCCACCTGGTTGCCCTGTGTCTGGAGCTCCGCCTACCACCATAAAAACTGGACCAAAGCCCCATAGCAGCGAAAGCCCAGCAGGTGCAAGTGCGGCTGTTTTATGCCGAGGCTGTTCATGGCAGAGGGATACTGGACCACTTACACTTTGTGCATCAGAAGGAACGGCAGTTCATGTTCACATTTCATCAACTGGTTGCAGCGTATTGAACTAGCGGTGTGTATTTCTTCCTGCGAGGCCTCATGAAGTCCTCATCCTTTTCTTTCACGGACAAGCAACGAGGAAGTAATCCCAGGTAGCCCACAAAATACACTTGGTTTTGAGACTGTGGAGCCTGCGAAGGTGGTCCCCAAGTTTAGGAAATTAAGAAATTAAGAAACTAAGCCATTTGGTGCTGAGCTTGCTGAGTCTGTAACCCATACCCCCGTCATGGAGGGTTGGAGCAAGGGTCTAGCTAATTCACTCAAGCAACCGACACACACAGAGGGTGGTGGGAGCGAAGAGAGGGAGACAGACTAAAGGGGCCCCCTTAGCCATCGGTCGTGCCTTGCCCCGCTACTCACCTTCACCTTCTCCTTTCTTCAGAGGTGTCATGTGGGACGGTCCTTGATTGGCACATTGGCTCATTGAGTACATTGATGAGTTTTAATTGGTCGTAGCCATGCCTGCTGGTTGGTGCCTGGTTTAGGGACTTAGAATGATCATCGACAGCCCAAGCTTTACTGTCCACTTACTCTGCAGTAAGTGGCTGTAAGTGCCAGAGACACTCTATAGTGTCAAAAAGGAAGGCTACCACTGTAATATCGCCAGGAGGGGGGGTCCAAGAGACTTTGTAAAATGTTTAAACCATTACAGGATGCTAATGTCTTAATAGCTGAAATTGAGGACTTGTATAATATCGAGGATGGGCCCCATGAATAGAAAGGTCAAATCCAACTGTGTGATTGGGGAACAGGACAAGGGTATCACAGAGATTGGATTAGATGTTTCCGTCTCAGTGAGTAATCAATCATTAGTAAGAGTGGGTGAAGGGAAGATCCCACCCTACAGATGGAAACGCTTGTTCAGTTTGTTATAGAGAAGAAAGATGGGCAACAAGAGGGTAAAACACATAGGGCCTCATTCTGAGGTGGGCGCAAAGGGATACCGGGCACCGTTAAGGACATCGGTGCCAGTAATCCCTTTGCGCCCTATTCCGAGGTCCCTTAGCGGGTCCCGCTAAGGGACCAGAGAGCTAATAACGGTACCGCAAGTTGCGGTACCGTTATTAGCTACTTCCCCATTCCTATGGGGGCTCAAATGGGAATGGGGAATGGGTCGGAATGGACCGGTAAGTCCCCATTGAACCAGGTCAGACCCGGACCCGGTAAACAGTGCCATGACTGCCTCCATACTTGGAATGAGGACCATAGATTTGTGGTAGGGAATCAGGATCCCAGGAAAGGGGTTGTGCCTTGTGTGATTGAGACACCATCCAGCCTCGCCCAAAACGGGCTCCTGGATGGCAATGTACAACCTGCTACACCTAGCCCCTCGGAAGACCAACCCGTCCTTGAGGAATATTCAGAGTATAGATGTGGGAGGAGGGTGGAGGAGATAGGGCCCAGGATGTGGAGGAGAAGGGGGCGGTGGCAGAGTGTGCTCGCTCATATGTGCAGCGAATAGATTTTTGCCTTTGGCTGGGGATGACAATACTGTAAACATCAGCTCTGATAGGAATGAAGAACACAGGGGGTGGGAGTATCGCCTGGAGGGATCCAGACAAAGGGAAGGTTGTACCCCTGCAGGATAGTGCAGCCAACGGATGCCCCTTATCTGCACCCTGGAAAAAGTGTGTTGTGAACAGGGGAAATATGCGCAAAGCCCTTCCTCGGGTTAATGTGGTTCCTCCGAGTACGGTGGGAAGGGAATCTCCAGGGCAATTAACTAGGAAGACGGGGAGAAAGGAGCAAAAGGGGCAAGGGAGAAATCTGAGGGGAAGGAGGTTAGAGAGGGTTCCATCAAAGGGTTGAATGGGGATATTCATGAGAAGTTTCATGGCCAAGATGTCGACAGAGTTGGGTATATTTTCAAAACTCCTTAACCAAGCCCCCAAAGATTGGCTGCTGGCACACCTGAACCTGCACTTCATCCCCCTTTAAACGTGATGGAATCCCAGCTTAATGAAATGCCATCACTAAGGTCTTAAAGTGTAAAGGGTCCTGCTCAGTGGGGAGGCTGAGGTGGCAGCTGGGCCAAACCCCTATTAGAGGTTATACAGAGCCAAGTGGATGGTTCTCGCCTAGTGCCAACTTGATTTCTCAAAGAACTCCCCCATTTAGCCACTTGGTCCCATCACATTTTGCAGCAGGCCATGGGGATAAACAGAAACAAGCAACCCACGGGGATTGTTAACATCAATCCTGTTGTCTCCACACAAAACAACCATTATGTGGTGTTAACCAAATCCCCAAAACTCATGGAGGAGAGTTTTGAGAATCAGAAAGCACTTGTTAACAAAGTGATAGACTGTATACATTATAAGAGGGAGTGCACCACAGTCATACGTGATTATATCTCGCACTGCAGAAGAATTTCTTCAGCTAGTGTAGGAACGGATAATATCCAGGTCTTTCTAAAAGAGGAACGGTTAGTACAGGGGGTGTTAGGCATTGAAACTCGAACCTACCCCCCCCAATGCGCTGTAACAACGTAATTAAAGTCACAATCCCTGGAGCGCAGCCTCCAAAATTCACTGGGACCATGCGCCCCAGGATTGGGCTTGTCCCCAATAGCGATAACCCCTGGGGAGCTACAGGCCCAAGTCACCCACAGGGCATGTGGGTCATGGCTAATGGGGAGGGTCGCCTCAAAAGGGCCATTAGCTTGGAAGGTGTTGAGTAACTAGCACATGAGGATACTCTGCCTAAGGTACAAAGGCTGCATCCAATTAAGTTATTGTCTTGGACTATGGCATGCCTCCCTAAACATCCCTAAACATCTTAATGATAGGGAGTGAGTCAGCACTTTGCAAACATATGTCATATGACATCATTGTCTTCCAAGAGACTTGGGCCAAGGAGGACGTAGAGATCCAGAGCTGAGATTTTTGAGGCAAAGCCTATTCAAGGTCCAAGAGGGAAACCATTTGGGGGTTGGTGGTCGGGATTGAGACAGCACCTAACTGGGAAGCCAGGCAGTTAACTACAGGGACCCAGGACTTACTATTATTGGAGTTAGCCATTCCAGACTTGGGAAGGGCAATGCTGTTTAACGTCTACAACAGGTTGAAGATTAAAACAAATAACAACACTGTGTTGGCCCTGTGTGATATTATAGAGCAAATGTGTAAGCCTGTTAGGGGAATAGATTTCACCATTGCCCTGGAAGACTTGGATGGCCTATGGGAGGACTAGGACGAGAATTCTGCCATTCCTGATGTAATGGCGATTCACACAGCAACACCACATCCAGAGACCCTTGAGACGGTAAGGAGCCTCCACAATGTTGGTTTGAGGTGCCGTAATGATTGGTTTTCTACTGATCAGCCGGCAAAATTTGACATATTATGGGCCAAATGGCTCCTTTCTAATAGTTTATGCTCTGGTCTCAGGTGTAGCTTGGCAACAATTATAGGGTTTGAGGTTCTGGAGTGACTAGAAAGTGACCACAGACCGATTAGCCTCTCTCTCAAGAACCCGGCTAAACTATTGCCTGTAATAAGTATATGGCCATGCTCGACATTCTATCAAATGTGTGAATCTGGAGGATTTAGCGCTAATGCTATATGGTAAAATTCTTATCCATATCGAAATAATTTGTAATGTAAACACTTCTCCCAAAAACACAGGTACACATTATGCCATCATGCCAGAGGCAGTTGGGCATTTACTATCTGTCCCAGTTAAGGAAATTAGCAAAGGGGCTAACAAGCAGGACACCTGGTTTGATAAGGACTGTAGAGTAGCCAAACAGACCTTCGTCATGTACATGAGGGGGGCGGCTCGGTTGATAAAGACCACCTTCAATCATTGAGGAGGTCTTGCAAGAAGATCTCAGCCACTAAAAAATCCTTTTCTATGCAGGACAGATGGGCAGCTATCCAGGATTGTGTTCAATCTAAGAACCATGCCGGCTTCTGGAGATTGATCACTGATTCCAACTTAAAGGGAGATGTTAGTGTACCTGAAAGTAAAAACCTGTCTAGGTGGTGCAATTACTTTTAGACCTTATACAGGCACCAACCTCGGGATGAAGAGGCACCCATGGTCCCAGGTTTATGCCCCAGTTTAACAGCGATGTTGGAGGCAATAAACCGCATAGCCCTCGCGGTGGAAGAAGTGTCAAGGGCCAGATGGTGGCTAAAGCTCCAGGTCCGTATGGGGTCCCGGTGGACATATAAAAAAGTGAACTGGAAGTCTGGGCTGCAGAGGTCACAAAGGTATTTAATTCCATTTTACACCTGGAATGGGTACCGGCAAGCTGGAGATCCGTTGTGATCATGCCCATATTTAAGAGGGGGGACTGGGCAGACTCCAGCAAACACTCACCTGGTCTCTGCGGAGGTGCTGGGACATGGTTGCAGCCCTCCCTGTACTTGAATCACCCCCTTCAGGCCGCTCCCTCAGTAGAAAAGCTGTGAGTGGTGGTATGTGGTGATACTGCTCCTGTGTGGAGATAAGAGTGTGTGAGTGCGCCAATCTGTGATTTTTGTACCTCTCAAACCCTTCTCACCAAAGTACGGTTTCTGTGAGCATACGCCGGCCCATAAAGCTCACCTGTGAATTATGGAAGATAAGCTCTCCGTCGTACTACTTCTGGCAGGGGCGCGTCGAATGGGATCTAGTTGCTTCACTGATCCCTTATAAGGATTAGTCCAGTCCAGCTGCGACTATGCTTCTCCTTATGATTGGTAAGTCTTTCTTGAGCTCTTGTGATTCTGTCAATTCTGTTTAATGTCTTTATATATTGCTCCTATTTATGCCCGCAATAATGTCTCTCTTCTGTTTTTTTCCTTAGATGGAAATGCAGCCTCAATGCAGCTGTGAGATGTGAGATGCGGCCGGATGGAAGATGGATGCTACCGCAATGTTTGACAGGAGGTAAGTGATGGTTTAAGGAAAAGCGCGAAGTATGGCAAAGCGCAACCTTAAACTGCATGTTTTTTCGATGTCTAACCTTTTCTTCTGTTTTTCCTTGCAGGTGCTGCTGTCGACGATGGAGCGTGTTGTGCTGCGGTGCCGAGATGAAGATTTGGGCATGTGCAAAGATGAATACTCAGTTTGATGAAGAGATGTACAGGTAAGAACAGCTTCCCCCAGTTGGTAAGTATGGTGGCAGGAAGCAGGATCTTCAAAGGTAAGTCTGACCTCTGGCGACAGTGAGCGTTACGCTGCTTGAAAGTGCAGAATAACACGAAGCATCTTTCTTAAGGATCGGGGCAGCTTATATAGCTGTGATCGTAGGCACGCCCATTAGGGCCGGTTTACCAGCCACACCCTGCCACTCCTAGAGAGTGAGCATGTGCGAAGGCAATCCATTAGCAGCCACACCCAAAAATACACTAAGGGCTGCTTAATAGATGGAATGATGAAGGTTAATGCATCTGCTTAATGGATGGAATGTTCAAGGTTAATGCATCTGAAGTGCTATGTCCATAATAAAAGCTTTTTATTTATTTATTTATTCATTTATTTATTTATATTTATATAGCGCGCAAGCAGCCCAGGGGCATTGAGGCGTTGTTACTTGCAATAACTTAGTTACATGGTACATGCATGATAGCGATTGTTGACACATTATGATTACTACAAGACATCATACTGTTTTTACAGATATAGCATTTGGTCGTATATTACAACATATATGATAAGTATTCGTGCTGATGTGTCAGGCCTTATGTGAAGAGGGTAGTTTTCAGAGTTTTGCGGAAGGTGGTGAGGGAGGCCTCACCTCGGATAGTGGGAGGTAGGGCATTCCAGTGAGTGGGCGCGAGATAGGGGAAGCTGGATCCGCCCGCTTTTACTCTTTTTGCTAGTGGCACAGAGAGCATGTTGGTGTACGGTGATCTGGTTGGCCTGGTAGTGGAGACGGGGTGGATTCTTTGTGAGAGGTATGCAGGAGCAGTGAGGTGAATGCACTTGTGGGTCAGTGTCAGGGCTTTGAATACGATCCTTTCCTTTATTGGGAGCCAGTGGGCTAGTTTTCTGGGGTCAGAGATGTGTTCTCTTTTATCAATGCCTTGGGCTGCCCGGAGAGCATTATTCTGTTTTACTTGTAGTCTCTCTAATTTTTTGTTGGAGGTTACTAGAAAGAGTACGTTGCAGTAGTCTAGCCTAGAGCTGGTGATGGCTCTGGCTATGTTGGTGCAGTTCTCTTTGGAGAGAAAGGGTCTGACTGCGTTGATAAGTTTGGCATGATATGCAGCTGCAGAGGCTATTGCGTTGACTTGTTTATCCATGGATAGGCTGGAATCCAGGTAGACTCCCAGAGTTTTGACAGAATCGGAGACCGGAATTTTAATGGAGTCAATGGTGAAGTGGCTGAAATGGGCATCTAGATTTTTTACCATGTCGGGGGAACCTACCAGGAGGAGTTCCATCTTGTCAGAGTTGAGGCATAGTCCGTTGTCTGCCATCCAGGCTTGGATGGTGTTGTAGAGGTTGTTGAGGGTCAGGGAGTCAGTGTCATAGTTACCTGTGAGAGTGTGGAGGATCTGAGTGTCGTCGGCATAGATGGTGTAGGAGATGCCCATAGCGTCGAGGATGAGGAAGAGGGGTCGTGTGAAGATGTTGTATAGGGAGGGGGAGAGGCAGGAGCCTTGGGGTACACCACAAAGTATAATGGATGGTGATGCGGCGGCTAGGTCAGAGAATAATTGCATTGTTCTGTCTTGTAAGAAAGAGGTGATTCAGGCTGTGGCCTCTGGGGAGAATTTGGCAGTGGAGGAAAGGTGGTGGCATGGGACGCCATGATCCACGAGGTCGAAGGCCGTGGAGAGGTCAAGGAGTAGGAGAAGTGCTGGTTTACCCATGTCTCTAGCATCGTCCATCTGTTTTTTCAGGTCAAGTAGGGCGGTTTCGGTCCCGTGTCTGGGGCGGAAGCCAGATTGGCGGAGTCCAAGGAGTTTGTTCTTTTCAATGAAGTGCTGGACCTGCAGGTAGGCTGCTTTGTCCAAAATTTTAAGGAGGAATGGGACAGTGGTGATGGGTCTGTAGTTGTTGGGGGAGGTGGGATCGAGAGTTGGCTTTTTCAAAAGAGGGCGGACCCAAGCTTCCTTGAGGGAGGCAGGGACTTTCCCTGTAGTAAAGGAGGCATTCACAAAGGCTGTTAGGAAGGGAGCTAGCGCTTCCGTGCAGTCTTTGATAATGGAGGCTGGGCATGCCTCACCTTTGCATTTAGGGGGTTTGATGTTCCTCATTATGTTGATGATGTCTTTTTCCTGAATGGGTTTGAAGGAGAAGGGTAGTGGGGGATCCGGGGCAGGTGGTGGGATAGGGATATGCTTGTTTAGTGGCTAGTATTTTGTTTTTGAGGAGGCTTAATTTGGTTTGCATGGCCGTTTGTATTTCATCACACCAGTCTTTGTCTTTGGTGAAATTCTGGGGAGTGGGTGTCTCGAGCTCTCTGAAAATGGCGAAGATTTCTTTTGTGCGAGATTGGGCTTCTGAGATTCTGGATTGAAAGGATTTGGCCTTTGCATGAGTGATTGCCTTTTTGTATTTGGTGGATAGGGCTTTAAAGATCATCTTGTCTTTTTCAGAGTGGGACGTTTGCCACTGTGTGAGTGCGGCTTTTTTCTCGTTGCGGAGTGTGAGGAGGTCAGGGGTGAACCAAGAGTTGGAATGGGTAGTGGGTTTGGATTTGCGAGGTTTGAGAGCGGCAATGGAGTTGATAGCTGCTTTGATGGCAACATCATAGGTTGTTGCGAGTGTTTCTGGGTCTGATGAAAAAGGTGGTCTGAAGGCTGGGCCTTGGAGGAAGGGCAGTAGCCTTTCCTTAGTGAGCTGGCGGGAGCTTCTGGCGAGGCAGGGTGGGAGAGGTTGAGGTGAGGGGGCAGCAGGGGAGCTAGTGGTGAGGATGCTAAAGGTGATGATGTGGTGGTCAGACCATGGGGTGGGAGTGTTTCCTGTGATGATGAGTGGGCAGTTGTGCTGTGCTATCCAGTCGAGCGTTCTGCCCTGGGTGTGAGTTGGGCTAAGGATGGTGTTCTTGTAGCCTAGAGCATTGAGGGCAGAGTCAAGGGATTTGGCTGCTACGTCCTTACTATCCCGGAGCCCTAGCTTGACATCCCCAAGGAGAATGGCTTTAGACTGTTTTTTGAGGTTGTCAGAGAGGAGGTGGATGAGAGAGGCTTGAAAGTCTCCTGTTGGGCCTGGAGGGCAGTAGACAGTGTGCACAGTAATGGTGCAGTGGGGAGAGAGGGTTATTTTGACTTGGATGTAGTCGCTGTTATTGTTGGTCAGGCATTTCTCTACCTTTCTGATAGAGAGGCAGTCTCTGGCAATAATTGCTACACCTCCACCTTTGGAGAGGCGATCTTGTCTAGTTATGGAATAACCAGGGGGTAGGGCGAGGGAGAGCGCCGGGCCGGAGCCCTCATGTAGCCATGTTTCTGAGATCATGAGTAGATCTAGGTCATGGGAGGTTAGGAGGTTGTGGATGTCTAGAGCGTAGGCATTGATGGGCCTAGCGTTAATCATGGCGCATTTCAGGTGGGTTTCAGTAGTGGCTGGGGGGGGTTCATGATGAGGGAGGGTGAGGTGGAGGGGGTGGTTGCGCTGTGGGTGTTAGAGGAGATGCACAACACAGATTTTACACTTGGGGGCTTTTTGTTGTTAAATGGATGTTCTTGTTTACTTATGTTCATGAGCCTTGCGCCAAAGGCGCCAGAACAGTGTCCACCCAGGTCTCCTGTGCATGCAAACCCTGCATGCCTGTGCCCCTGACTTCATGACCATGACACCGGCCATTTCGTTGCTGGATGCAGGGCTTTAGGTTCCATTTGGTGATCCAAAAACAGGGTTGCAAAAGGCAATTTGTATGGGGTGTTTGTGGACTTAAAGGCTGCATTTGACAGTGTGCCCAGAGATACTCTTTGGGCTGTATTGTGGGCCAAAAACATTCCCGATTAATTGCTTTGCCCAATTCAACTCCTGAATGGAAACAACACGACACTAGTATGATAGGGCCTGGGGGAAAAGTGACTGAGCAATTTAGGGTGGCCAGGGGAGTGCATCAGGGATGCGTTCTTGCCCCCATTCTATTTTGTCTCTATATTAACTCGATTATAGAGAGGTTATTAGAGGAGAATTCGGATCCTCTGAGGATGGGGAGGAAACATCCCAGTCCTCTTTCTTGCCGACAACGCTGTACTGCTATCCGATCGGACTGCGGCGTGCCCTGGCCGCATTTGAGAATGAGTGTGGCAAGCTGGGTCTAGAGATCAATGCAATAAAAACTAAGGCCATGATCTTCTCATCTAAACAGGTAAGGACAAAACCCCTAAATATGTGGGTGAATGGCAGTCCTTAGAGCAGGTGTATTGGTATGACTACCTGGGGATCCGGTTCTCAAATGGCGGACTTTGAGAGACCTAGGAGATTAAGGCCAATACCATTTTACACAAAACTAGTGGCTCGATAAAAGCCTACCATGCAAGACATGGCAGGGGGGCCATAGAACCGGCTCTCAATCTCTATCAGGTTCATTGAAGGCGTCAGCCATGTATGTGGCAGAGATTTGTGTTTATGCCAGAACAACTTTGAGAACATCAGAAATTTCCTCCCCCAAAGCACTTCAAACTGTTCCAGTTGCATGGAGTGTGATCTCTCACCCATTGTTGAGGAAATAGCGATTATACCTGTAATCTATTGTGTTCGGCTTTGCGGCAACCAGGGCCTAGAGAAATATTTGGAGACCCTGGAGCATGTATTATCGCTGGGGGTGCTGGCAAAAGGTTGCATTGCTGGCTCATGTCAAGAGATGGCTAGCCTGGCTGGGTCTTTCTGTCTATTGGTAAAACCCACGGAAAATGTACAGTAATGCAAAGGCCAAGGTGAAAGAAGCATTTCAGAGATACAAAGTGACGAGAGCCTTGACAGCCACGGCGGCCTTAGCTACAGGCCCAAGCTACCTGGCTACAAAACAATCCCAGGGTTTTGAAAACTATTTGAATATAGTCAAACCAGAATATGCCTGTGCCCTCTATATCCGATTATGCCTTGGATCCTTACCAATACAAGAACTTACTAAAAGTTGGGCTGGGACAAAACATTCTGGGTGCCCTTTCTGTGCAAATGCAGTTGAAACAATTGTTCACTTTATTGCTATTCTGTGTCAGTTTGAAAGATCTTAGAGTAAGGCACCTGAAAACCCTGTTTCGATTAGACTGTTTTATTTACAGTGGGGGACGCTTTGCAGCTGTGTAAGCAGTCCACGGATTTGAGTGTGGCCCATAAGGAGAAACAATGTTCTCTTGTGTAATGGCCTAAGGTTTTGACCAAGTTCCAATACACACATTACAGAATATGTACAAGTCAGGGAGGATGTGAGCCAGCTTAATATATTTAGTGTTCTATATTTGAACCGGTATTGATCAATTGTAATTCCTATCATGGAACACTTTTTAATGAACCCTAGAGTATATTGGTTCTTATCAATTGAAGTGTTGTATTTTCTTTTAATATCGTATATTGAGGATTTAAATAAAATATTGTTGTATTTTTGCACCGAAGAGGCTTATGCAGAATAAAGATGTTAAACACACTTGTATAGGTGCTAAATAAATAAACTATCATATCATATCATACCAAAAACAACAACATAGTTAAAGCTGCATCAGATTTGTATTATACTCATGTCAACCCTGTGACCTCAGGCTAGCAATGGAAAGGCTATGTAGATTTGTACCTGAAGCAGAGACTACCTGTCTCTGCTTCAGCCAGCAGGGAAAGCTGTCTCTCTTCGAGACTTTGGGAAGCTGGTTAACACCTCTCTCCACCCCAGTAAACTCTAAGTAGGGGGAACATCTGGGAATGATTATTCAAAGAGGCACAGACATAAAAAAGGTCCAGCCTCACACCAGGGTGTTGCATACCAAAAGTGCTTTTGAAGCTGCGTTTGGGAAAGGGGTGGAGTTAGAGTAGTCAGACAGAGCAGAAGGGGCTGGAGGAAGATTTCCACCTTCTTGGTTTTTAGTGGGCTTCTCTTTCCTTCCCATTTCCTCCATTTCCTGCAGAGTGGAGCAATGTGTGTATACTACAAGAATGCAAATGGCACTTCTCACCTCAGCAGGGATTGGACATTTTAAATGAGCTTTGTTTTACTAAATTCTTTGTGGCCATTTTACCTTAATGAGAAAGTGGTCTCACACTCCTTCTTTGATTCCATTTGGACCTACAAGACAAGAAGAGTTTGTTTGGGCTGTATTGGGAGAGTCGCACTTTCCGAAGTCATCCAATTGTGAAGTGAAGGCAGGTGTTCTAAAGCAGAGGCAAACTCTGTCCCCTAACCATCCACAAAAACATTGGAAGTGACTGCTGCTGGACCATGACCTGCCAGCTGCACTAGTGTCTAGGCACTAGATGTGACAGGCTCCTGCAGGTGCCAGCTAGCCTCCCAGGAAGGGGAGTGAAGAGGAAAAGGGCATACCTTCTCCCTGAGTTACAGGATTGGAAACCAGCAAAACTAAAGAAGCTGGATTCACGTGTTCTGCTACTTCTAACCATTCTCGAGTCAGAGTCAACCGCTTTTTAATGCATTTGAACCATTCGGGAGCATTGGTGCTGCCTTTAGCACTCTCTCCAAACCTTGAACTGCAATTTTGCTGCATTGAACATAATGGCTGCTGCATCATGCCAGCACAGTATGTCATCTGTCCAGTTCAAACACTCACCACTGTGCAAGTCTTGAACTGACGCATCTTTGAATGAGCACTCAAACCGCCCAGGATCTTTGTATTGAACTGACCCAGACCTTGACTCGAATCTCTGAAAGCATTGTTGGGCTCGACTGACAGATACTCATCAAATCAAACTGGTTTGACTATTGAGTCTAATTTGGTGGACAATTCGAAATGCACTTTTCTGATGCTCCATCATAGCGCGTGGAGTGTCACATCTGACCTGATTCTCTGCTGACCTTCCACCGGAAACTAAGAGACTTGCTGCATTCGAAAAAAGTTCGACCCTCACGCACAATGATGAGAGACCCAGTTCGATGCCTTTGATCCACCAAGAAGAGACTAACGTACTTTTGAGAGGCCCAAGCCCCCATGTCCATTTTTGGGACCCTTGTAAATACGTATTCACCCTTTTGCCCTCTAAAGACATATCATTTTAAAGTGGCAGTGCTTGATCCCTCTCTTAAGAGTATAGCCTGCCATGGGCCTAGGTTACCGCGAAAGGTGAAGGAAGTACATCTCTGCACAAGGTCTGTTTTACCTTTATGATTGGGATCACTGTTGGTTTGTTCTCATAGGAAAAGTGTTGGGCCTGCTGAAAAGGTGTAATATGGAGCCGCTTTGAACATTATTTCCAGGGCCTCTTTTGTTTCGCAGTCCACCCCTGCCCTTGTGCTCTTGTAGAGCTGTAATCATGTCATCACACTTCCACTCATTTGTTTCTAAATGTTTAAGATGTATTTAGGTTCTACGTCAACCATTATTTCCTGACTGCTAACGGCAGCAGTTTTCTTTCTCCATTTATTACATTCCACTGACCTCTGTTTCACCTTATTGTTAAACACACATCTGTGCAGAAGCCGTTGTGCCCTTTTAGCCTCTGAGTTTCAAACTCATAAGGTCCTATCAATGAAGTACACCGTCAACAGGATCCTTGGATACACTGATTGATGAAGTGGGGTCAATAACCAATACAGCGGTGTATCTGCCTGTCCCACAGGAATATTAATCAGGACCGCTGATCCATGGAGGAGCAACAGCCATAATCATTAGCGTCACACTTGCACCTAACCTCTTTCTGAACTGTCAGCCCAAATCTAACTTTCCTGGTTAGGCTGCCAAATATATGAATTTGCAACAATGCGTAATGCATTTACCGTACGATTTTTATTCTCTGGTTTTGAGAATAAAGAAACAAGATAAGCTATTACAAAACAGCATACAATCGCCACAATACATATTTAAATAATGTATTATATACTGACTGTTAGTAAACATATATGTTAAAACCTGGCACACATTAGCCCCGTCAACATTTATAAAATGTGCATCTTTTGAATCAAGGTGCAACTTTCAGAAGCTGTGCGCATTTGAACCTTAATGTACTTCTAAAAACCTCTGCTATTTAATTTCTGCTGCTTGTTTGGGCCTGGTGCACCTCTAATCTAAGGGGGTCATTACGAGTTTGGAGGTAACCATGCTGCTATTTGCGGCATGGCTGCCTCCAAACTCGGGTCCGGGTCCGGGTTCCCTGAATGGGGACTTACCGGGTCATTCCAACCTTGGAGGACCTGGTAAGTCCCCATTCAGGGAACCCATCCCCATTCCCATTCGAGCCCCCATAGGGCCTGTTATTAGCTACTTGGTCCCTTTATGGGACCCGCTAAGAACATCTGGTTTGACCAGACGTTCTGTGCGGGTCCCGCTAGAGGACCTCATAATAAGGCATCCCGTAATGAACGGTGCCGGTCCCTTACCGGCAACCTTCATTACGGGAGCACCAGGATCGTAATGAGGCCCATTGTCTCAAATGCTGCTGCCTGGTTATGCTGAGGGCACCTTTGAATCTAGATGCAATTCTTTGGAAATCATTTGACTTTAAGAGCTGATGTTTGGTTAAACCCCCTGCACCTTTGAATCCAGGTGTTTCCTGGAAAACACTTTCTACAAACTGCAGCTGGTATTAAATACAGTTATGCTTGGAACATCTGTTACTATCTGCAGCTGCGCCATCGGACCCTGTGCACTCTTTGAATCCAGGTGATATCTCAAGCACTGCCTTCATATCTTGATTGTCGATTCATTTTCGGACCCGTTTACATATCATACCGACAGTGACACAGGCTCTGCCTCCCCCTACTGACTGACCTCCCTCCCACTATACCAAACAGTTTAAAGGCCAGAGGAGCCCTCTGGCGTACCAGAAACCAGAAGACCTCCTCTTTAACTCCATTTCCCCCTCTGTTGCGCCCCCCTGACAGCACACCTCTGCCTTCACCCACCCATCACCCCACCCTAGCTTCCTCTCATTCCCACCGATCAACTCTCCTTCCATCTCTCCAACACACCTCAGTCAGCCACCCCCACTCTAAGCCCACCCAACCCTCCATTTTCATACACCCCACCTCTAAGATCGCCCATCCCAACCACCCACGCCATGGCACCTTTCTGCAGCCACTCCATCCCCACCCACCATTCAGCGTTCACATCTCTAAGTGCAGCCCACACAGCCCTGGCTAGGATTCCTCTCTCAGCAGCCCTTCAACCCTCACCCACTCACCTCCGACACCCCCTTGTCATATCAGACACAGAAATCCCCTTATGGTCCTTTAATTGAGGTAACACATCGTACGATGGAGGGGATGCAGAATAACTCTTACACCAGATAACAAGACCGACTCAGGATTTTTGCAAAATGTCCCTCGCAACTGTTATATTTTCATTTGTCTAAAACAGGGAGTTACACCAGACATGAACGGTTGTCGCACAGCATAGTCTCAACGCATTTCATAAAAAAGCATTCTTACATAGCAAAAATGTGTCACATGTAACTTCATACAACTTGGCAAACAAGAAAAACCTATGTGGGGTTGTGATAGGTCTAAGGAAAACATTTAAGTATACTTTCTATGTATGGACGGGTTGTGATTCGGTTTCTACAGTTAGGCGGACAACTTATACCCACCCCTAGTTAGTGGCAATCATCTTCAACAGTTATTAAGTACACAGCAAATCATTGGCTCACAAACTATAAGGCCCTTTGTTATATGGCCCTCTATAATTGGTTAGCACGCTTGTACCCTTCTGGAACATTCAATTCACTAGCAGCATGTAAGTGGGTTCCCCAGGTGTCAGAGGGTGGACTTGACCATGTCTCCCCACCCAATTAGCCCTGTATCTTTCAGCACTTGTGCCTGCTGCCATGCAATTTGCCTTTGAACTTGGCCTTGTAGTAGCTTCTCTTCTCTGGCAATAAAAGGGAGTGTGAGCATATGCTTATCAAAGTTCTGGTCTGCATGCCCACTTCTATTTTCATCCTTGACTCATGTGACAGGAGACTGTGAATCAGCCCATAAGCACTTCATTGTCTTTGTGTTTTATGGTCCTCCTGGCCATGGTTTACCACATAGGATCACATATAATTGTGGCCCGTCTGTGGAGCAATGCCGTCACGCCTTGATCCCCTTACTGTGTGGGCTGCCTGTGGTGATACAAGAAGTGATGATACAAGTTCTCAGTCAGTTTCTTTCACTGCTGCCTGTGGTGCAACGCAACTTGAGATCAGCTGAGGAGAGCCACCCTGCTTAACTGCATCTCACTATCAAGAGGTTCCCTACTCCTTCATTCCTCCATGTTTACCTTGTCAACATCTAGGTGGGGCAGCACGAGAATCCCCCAGGTTGCAGCGAAGCTGCCACCCCCCTAACCCTCACTTGCGCATTGATAGATGTGTTGATATGTTGAGCCCTGTACCCCTCTGTCAGCCATCAATGCACATTGATGTACAGTTCCTCTCCTGGGTGCCTCACTCATGCCTAGGTACATGAACCAGCCTCTCCCCAGAGGCCTCCTCCATTATGTCTTGCCTAATGTCTGATTCCCTGGCGTCTTGTGTTTCGATGTTCCCCTGCCAAATAGGGGTGGGGAGAATCAGAGGTGAACCTGACAGGACCCACCTCTGCAAGCGACTCCGTTTGCAACACCACTCACCTGAAAAAAGTCTGTCCCTTATTCTGCCTCATACTTTCTCCCCACAGAGAAGCACCAGCTTCGTTGTTCAGTCAGGGGTTCTCACAATCATTGGACTGCACCACAAATGCCAGTCACGAATGCACTAAGATACAGTTACGCCTTTACAGCCTCAGGGGAGACACAATGCTGCCATCTGCTGCCACGCCCTGTCACCACAGTACAGAGCCACCCAACTAATAAAGAGGCAGCATGACACCACACCAGCAACTACTGAACTGTGGGCTTAATCCCTTAAAGGCCAGACAGCTTTGCTTAGATATTTCCTTGTCAGTGAGATAGAAAACAGCATTAGGGGCCCACTAAATTACACAATGCTTACAATCATATGTTACAGGGCTACTATATTCCAGTTTACTTTCAAAGTATTTTTGAATATTGATCAAATATCCAGGGTGCTGTCGATATTATTAGGATGGTTCACAGATATTTCAGGATGCTTCGAATAACGTGATACTGCCTGTGCAAACCTGCCTGACTAGAGTGGTTCTAAAATAGACAAATGTTTAGTACACCCATTCAGTGTATCACTTTTCACATTGTCATGCCAATTTCCACATTGCTATCCCAGTTTCACATTGCCATATGCAGGGATATTGTTATGTCAGATAATTGCTCCAGGAAAATGACCATTCCAGTGCCATGTAGACCCCCAAGTATTATCCAGAAAAATGACATGCAGGTACTTGTTGTTTCCAGACTGAAAAGTGCTCCATGGAGGTTTCTATTGGTCTTCTAGAAAATGTAATTCCATTTTCTACATTAGTATGCATGGTGCCACTGCCTCAGTTTAATATGTCATGGCACATCATGTCCCTATTCCATTTGTTCATACCAAGATGACAGTGTCATAATACCCCCAGGCAATGGCTGTACGTTTTTCATTGAGCTCAGAAAATTGCGACCATACTGCCTGAATATGAAATTGTCATGCAGGTTTTAACAGTTGCATGCACGCTTCACATGTCTCAAATAAAGCACACTGACATCCACAACATTGCCCTCAGAAGAATGAGACAGAAGGAATACCTTTGTCCTGGTGATACAATAGGAATGTGTCAGTAATGATATGAAAGTGCATGTCCACGTGCAAATGCTTTTCGAAAGAAAGAAGGCACTGTACTACAGACAATGTCAATTTTTAAGTTTCATTTCATAGGACACTTCCTAACCATTATTGGGCAGTTTCTCCCTGAAATACCCTCATTTTCTGTAAGGTAAATCCCATGAAAACTGCTTCCCTTCTTTCTGAAAACCCATATCTCATTTTCTGTCTGAAAAATTAATGGTTTTAAAGTACGCTGAAAAAAAGTTTAACGAACATTTACACTAAGGGGGTCATTTTGCAATGAACTGGAATGTAATTGGGAATTGCTTTCCTTATAGAGAGGATGGCAGCAAATCAGACATAGCATCGCTGCGGATCTCTGCTGCTCAGGACAGCAATTGGTTTTATGCCTGCATGAGATTTTCGAGCAGGGGTACCATCAAAGATTGCAATGGAATATGTCTTCCTTTTACACCTGCTGTACAACAGGCGGATTGAACTGGAATCCATTATAAAATCCCACCTGCGAAGCATATTTGCAAGTGGTGTGTTATTTCTCGCACAGCAGAGAGTACAAAGGGAGAAGTTAGTATGCCTTGCTTCACTCTTTACTCGTATGCTCCACTTTGGGAGTGTTGTACATTTCATGGGGGGGGGGTATTGAAGCGTTGATGCTATGATTATGGGTAAGTTGCTCAACTCATAGAAAGAGCACTTTTTGGGTGGCTCATAGCTTTGGTGCCATTCGATGAATCGAAAAAACTTTGCAAAAAAGTTTATGGTCACCTCAGAAAGGCTTTTGCAAAGTTTGGTGCAGTTCCATCCAGGGGGTCAAAGTTATAGGGGGTGCCAAAATGTTTGAAATCCCCATAGACTGAATGGAAAAAAATGTGCTTGCACCTACAGCAACAAAGGATGGACGGATTTTGACCAAATATGAACCAGGACTGGCGGCCTGGTCCCAAAAGAGTGCTTTTGTAAACTTGGTGTAAATTAGTCCAGTAGTTTCTTTTAAAAAAAGGCCAGAAAGTAGGTAAATCAAATCAGTGTTCTCTGGGTCCAGTCGTAGACTCATTTCCAGATTCGGTGTCCACGGACACCTCTGGACCAATCAGATGGTGGCTTGGTGTCAGCAGACTTCAAAGACGCATGCTGATTGGATGTTCAAAATTGTGAGGTGTGTCAGAATTTTTGAAACGGTCACCATATTAGATCCATGGATAGCCGCTGCTGACTGCGGACAGCACAGTGAGGGAATGGTCTGGAAATTGCATTTGAGGTTACTTTGTGGCTAAAAGAGGGATTGCAAAGGGTGGGGGAGTGGAAAAAAGTTAATAGGGAGGTATTTTCATAGTTGAAAAAAATGATTTGCAGGTGCCGCTGAGTCCACAGACAGCGCAGTAAGAAAAAAGTCTGGAAAAAATATTTGGGGTTATTTGATGGCTGAAAGAGGGCCTTGAAAGGGTGCCGAAGTGCAATAAAATTGTCATGGAGATGTACTAATAGGTGAAAAAAAACAGTGCTTCTGCCAACATGTTTGCAGTCACTTTTCTTGTTTGCGGGCACAAACACGTCTGCTGTCGTCAGTGGGATTGGGGGAGTTCTAGGTGAGTCTTGCTATTTGAAGGTGTACTGTATGTACTTGTTAGATGGTTTGATTGTATTGTGGTGGTGGTGACTAGTGGCCCCAAGATTCTTGCCACTGTTTACAAGCACTATTATAATATGTGTATAGTAATGATGGGTACTGTAGAGGGAGTATACTGTATTAGTAATATGGTGGGATGATAGCATTGAAGTGTACATGATATTTATGATTGAAGTAGAATTGAGGATAGTGGTGATGGAATCTGTAGGTGAAAAAAAAAATGAAAGCTAACAGTGGTATGGGTACGTAGTTGCTTATGGAAATAAAGTTGGAATCTATGGTTCATTTTCTTTTGAAAAAAAACAGTATAATTTGTTAAACACAATGGTTTATAACATTTATTTGCATTCAGTTGTACATATAATTTACTTTTTAGACCCTCATATACATTACATTGTAAGTACTATGATTGGTACAACCTTAATGTGTGTTACACTGTTGTTGTATTGACTTGAAATAATCATTGGGTCATTGCAAAAAAAATCTATAGTGGATTAAAAATACCCTACTACATTTTAAAGAATATACATGTTACAGAGTACATGTGTTTTGTGGCATTGGTATATGTTGTGAGTGTAGGTGTGGTAGGATGTTTTTTGGAAGTATGTTGTAAGTAAAGATATGTCTAAAGTAGTTAGATACCTGTTGGCGTATTCTAACTATATTGGATTTCAGATTAATTATTGCAGTAACAATAAGTGATACAGTATTTTTGAAGTATATTAGAATTTAAAGTAGCTAGACACCCCTTGACGTATTCCAACTTTTTATTGTACTATACTTTAGTGAGCAAATTTGGGTTGAAGGAATGTTAAGTATTCATTTGGAAGATTTCATTTATAGGGATGTTTTTGGTTTCCAGTACTTGTAGTAAGTATATTAGGAATTCTCGCAGATCTTCCTGTGTGTTTATGGTACATTTTACCATTCCTGCACAGTAGTCCAATTCTTGCCTTATACCTGAGACACTTTAAGTGTTGTCAGGATTTTTTTAAACATGTTTTTATTGGTTTTATCAACAAAAAACAGGAAGTACAAAGTCCCACCCTGGGGCCACAAGGCCCATACAGCCCTCCCTATCTCACCAAACAACCCAAACGGTGCATTCAGCGAGCTACTACCGAAGGTGCATGTATAAAGTTGAACAGCTACCAGCATTTGATGCAACAGTAAATCGGACCATATTAGGGGCTTGGTAGAGATATGCACAGTGATCAGACATTTCCAGTAATTAAAAATTAGTCATGGGAGCTCCTCTATGAGAACGAACATGGCAAAAATTGCCTGTTATTTGGGAAGGTACCCACTCCAGAGTCCGCAACCACACTTTAGCTCACTGTACCTTTCACAAAGACTGATATGCAAATGGATATTTCTCTTCTGTGAAAGGTACAGTGAGCTAATGTGTGGCTGTGGACTCTCGAGTGGGTACCTTCCCAAAGAACAGGTCATTTAGCTGTGTTCGTTCTCGCAGAGGGGCACCTATGTACTAGTTTTTCATAATTTAAGGGACTTAGGTTTAGTCACCCTAAGTTTCCTAGGGTCATCCCGACGTGGACCCCTTGCTCACTGTGCTCAGAGAGGCACATCTCCCCAACAATGCTGAAACATGTGTATAGGGTTGCTGTTGGTACTCTTGTTCAGAAGAGAATTGCCATATCATTTCGATGCTTGATTGCACTTTGGGCAGTACAAAGACAGATATGCAAATGGGTATTTCTCTTCTGTGAAAGGTAGAGTGAGCTAAAGTGTGGCTGCGGACTCTCGAGTGGGTACCTTCCCAAAGAACAGGTCATTTAGCCGTGTTCGTTCTCACAGAGGGGCGCCTATGGACTAGTTTTTCTATGTTTAAGGAACTTAGGTTTAGTCACCCTAAGTTTCCTAGGGTCATCTTGACGTGGACCCCTTGCTCACTGTGCTCAGAGAGGCGCAGCTCCACCTCACTGATGAGGCCCAACAAGGCTGAAACACGTGTATGGGGTTGCTGTTGGTACTCTTGTTCACAAGAGAATTGCGATACCATTTTGGTGCTGGACTGCCCATGTGATATGCAAATGGATATTTCTCTTCTGTGAAAGATAAAGTGAGCTAATGTGTGGCTGCAGACTCTCGAGTGGGTACCTTCCCAAAGAACAGGTCATTTAGCCCTGTTCATTCTCTCAGAGGGGCACCTATGGACTCGTTTTTCATTGTTTAATGGTCTTAGGTTTAGTCACCCTAGGATTCCTAGGGTCATCCTGACCTGGAGCCCTTGCTCACTGTGCTTAGAGAGGCACAGCTCCCCAACAAGGATGAAACACTTTTATGGGGTTGCTGTTGGTACCCTTGTTCAGAAGAGAATTGCCATATCATTACTGTGCTTGACTGCCCATGTGGGCGGTACAAATACTGATATGCAAATGGTTATTTGTCTTCTGCGAAAGGTACAGTGAGCTGAAGTGTGGCTGCGGACTCTCGAGTGGGTACCTTCCCAAAGAACAGGTCATTTAGCCGTGTTCTTTCTCGCAGAGGGGTGCCTATGGACTAGTTTTTCATTTCCAGTAATTAGTGGACTGTTAGGACAGATCATACGAGTTCACTCAAGGGGAGGCAGCATCCACAGTGATCCTAGAGCTGTAGGATCTGAGGGGGGCCCAATAGTTTAGAGGTTTACAGTTGGATGGTGGTGACATTGCATCCATAGTTTCTCTCAGTTCGCACATGTTCATGCAATTCAGCCACGCCAAGAAGCTCGGAGCACTTTGCTTACCCCAGGATCTGATGATGAGAGACCTGGCCATCACTGAGGCCATGCCAAGAAACCTTCTCTCAGGCCGGAGGCCATCCTCTATCAGGTTCAGTAGCCACAATTCAGGTGAGTACTCCCATGGGGTAGGCAACATATTGACTATTGCTGTTTCCACTGCCTCCCAGAACTGTTGTACAGAGGGGCATGTCCAAACCACATGGAAATAGTTCACTCCCTCCATGTTTCATCTATATTACGAAGAGGATCTATCCGGTTATAAGCAGTGTAATCTTGCCAGGGAGTAATGTACCTGGTGTAAGAATTTAAAATGTATCAGGCGTAATCAATTATTCAAGGACAGGCCTTTTGTCTGCATGCAGATGTGCTTCCACTGAGAGTCTGAAAGCGTCTTACCCAAAGCTAAATCCCATTGGGCTCTGTAGTTGTACAAATGGTGGGTTTTCAGGGAACTAATAATTTTATACATAGCGGAGACAGGCTTATTTGCCGGCCCATTTTGTGAAACTTATTGAAGAAGAGGAGGGAGTGGGGGTAATCAGGCCATTTAGATTGCAACACTGCTCGTGGTCAATAGTATAACAGCATCGTAACAGCATTCCAATCACCCCTCTCCTTGAAGGCATCCCAGGTGATGAATTGACCATCCACTAAGAGATCTCCAAATGTGTTAACCCGAAGGCACTCAAAGTGTTGGCGGAAGACCCCTTCCTGTGTGACCAGGAACCCCCTCACTGCGTACACTGGGAGATCAGGGGAGTGACAGACAGCTATGTCCACCGCACAATCCAGGTGTTCAGAGGTTTTGCAAGTAGTTTCCACCAGGTGGATTTCGGATTGGGGCATCAGGTAGGGCCCCCACACTCCAACCCCCTCAGGTTGTACGGGGACAACATCACCTTCTCCATTGTGTTATGAAGCAGCTCCGGGTTGGGGCTCCACCACCATATTGAGTATTGTATCTGGGCCACGAGGAAGTAATGAAACCTGTCAGGATACCCCAGGCCACCCACTGCATATGGCAGGCACAGTGTGCTGTACGAGACTCTAGCACGTCTCTGTTATGAAGCAACTCCCAGCCTTCTAAGATTGACATGCTAGGTTTATTACAGCTTCTCAGGACACCTGCACCTGCAGTTACATAGTATTTAAGTAAGTTACATTAATAGGACAGAAACACTGGTAGCCCATCACCCAAGCCTCAGGCTGACTAACTGCCCAACATAGAACCTTCCCTCAGGCATTCCGACACTCAGACAAAAACACTCCACCTGACATCACAACATTCCTTCTGCATTCCCACTACCAAGCTAAGCCAGACCCAACACATCCCCTCCCTCTACATTGGCACATTGCACAACGCAACAACACATAACGCATACACAACACATCTCCCCTCTTCCGACAACAACACAGGCATTGCACAACACACCTCCATACACATCAAAATCATTCACACTGACTCACATCATCAGGGCAAGCACACAACATGTGCTCTGACACTCAAACACTCGCCTCATACCCGATGCGCTGGCCAGGCACACCAGGACCAACAACTAATATCACTGTCACACTCTAGACCCTGATGGGGTGAAAAGAGTCATAGGAGCACACACAGTACAGCTAAAACAGCCGCACTGCATGTGCACAGAGAACAGAAAAATAAATTATTTGTGGTAAATAAACCACGAAGTCTGGGTAATACGTGACCTTGCAATGCCTAATACCACAGGCATGCCCAAACCAACCAAAACCGGGGGCACTACCACCCGTACAGACATACCCCTAACCATGCGTGACTTATACTGCAGTCACACACCTACACCTACTGGGGGTGCTACCACCCAGATACCAAACCATTCACCTGGGATGACTAATCTAAGTCACTCCCTGACAATTGGTGGCGCTACCACCTCACACAGCCATACGTGGAATAACCATGCATAGCCTCATTAATAGCCACACCCGACATACTTGGTGGCGCTACCACCAGAAACCCACGTACACTGTTTAACCATGCGTGACTTTTCACAATCACGCCCATACCAAAACACGGGGGCGCTACCCCCTTATACCACACAACGTGGAACCACCTCCCAACCCATACATATACACAGGTACTAAGAGGACCTACCCCCAGACAAGCACATGCTGACCTGGCACTCACACGCCATCAGCCAACCAAACATCCACACTTTGAATCCAGCTTGCCACATGCACACATGGATACTACGAACCATTCTGCAACACCCTGACCTCGCATTTTTAACATTTTGTGCAAACCATCAATAACGTAAAAACACTCTGCGGGTAATTCATAGAATTCAGCGCACAAGTGGCGCACATGGCTGGCGCACAGTGTGCGAGTGCGAATCCCTGCACCAGCCGCGTGCGCCAAAACCCATTTCCGCGCACAGCGTATTCATGGATTCCAGCTACCAAAACCAGCCGTGGCGCACAGTGGCGCAGCGACCCTGAAGCAGCGCCAGTTACGCCCCCAAGAACGCCTCTCGCGCAGGGAAAAGCCTTCAAAATCCCCAATCCAGCGCAAAGGGCTGCGCTAACCCTGTACCAGCACGGCAAGCGGGCTACGTGTATCACTGGGGTGCGCGGGAAGTACCTCACGTCATTTCAGCTGGGTACGTGCATTTCAGGGGTGCGCAGGAAGTTCCACACGCGAATGTCCTGGCTACTTGTATTTCGGGGTGCGCGGGAAGTTTCACACGCGATATCAGCAGGGTATGTGTATTCCAGGGGTGCGCAGGAAGTTCCACACGCGAATGTCCAGGCTATGTGTATTTCGGGGTGCGCGTGAAGTTTCACACGCGATATCAGCACGGTACGTGTATTCCAGGGGTGCGCGGGAAGTTCCACACGCGATTTCAGCAGGGTACGTGTATTACAGGGGTGCGCTTGAAGTTCCACACGCGATTCCATCAGGGTACGTGTACATCAGGGGTGCGCGGGAATTTTCACACGTGAATTCAGCAGGGTACGTGTATATCAGGGGTGCGCGGGAAGTTCCACACGCGAATGTCCTGGCTACGTGTATTTCGGGGTGCGCGGGAAGTGTCACACGCGATATCAGCAGGGTACGTGCATATCAGGGGTGAGCGGGAAGTTCCACACGCGAATGTCCTGGCTACGTGTATTTCGGGGTGCGCGGGAAGTTTCACACGCGAATGTCCTGGCTACATGTATTTCGGGGTGCACGGGAAGTTTCACATGCGATATCAGCAGGGTACGTGTATTCCAGGGGTGCATGGGAAGTCACACACGCGAAGTCAGCAGGGTACGTGTATATCAGGGGTGCGCGGGAAGTTCCACACGCGAATGTCCTGGCTACGTGTATTTCGGGGTGCGCGGGAAGTTTCACACGCGATATCAGCAGGGTACGTGTATTCCAGGGGTGCGCGGGAAGTTCCACACGCGATTTTAGCAGGGTACGTGTATTACAGGGGTGCGCGGGGAGCACCACACGTGAATTGCACGTGTGGGTCCTACCAGGTGTTCCCTCTACACCCTCCACGGGGGCCTACCCTGCACATGTCCTGCAGGCACCCCATCCACCATGGCCATGCCCCCCAGCCAACCCACATGTCAACTTGCACTACTGCCCACCAACGCATGTCCCCCTGCACCCCCAGCCACCAGTGGCACCCTCCACCAGGCCCCCACCCATGTCTCCCACCACCCCCACCCCCCAGCAGTGCAGGGGCAGCTTCCACCAGGACCCCACCCATGTCCAACTCATGTCCCCACCACCCACACCCCCAGCACTTTGGGGCACCTGCCAGCAGGCCCCCACCCATTTCCAACTCATGTTCCCCACCACCCCCACCCCCCAGCACTGTGGGGCACCTGCCAGCAGGCCCCCACCCATGTCCAACTCATGTCCCCACCCCCCCACCCCCCAGCACTGTGGGGCACCTGCCAGCAGGCCCCCACCCATGTCCAACTCATGTTCCCCACCACCCCCACCCCCCAGCACTGTGGGGCACCTGCCAGCAGGCCCCCACCCATGTCTCCCACCACACCCACCCCCCAGCACTGTGGGGCACCTGCCAGCAGGCCCCCACCCATGTCCCCACCACCCACACCCCCCAGCAGTGCAGGGGCACCCTCCACCAGGCCCCCACCCATGTCTCCCACCACCCCCACCCCCCAGCAGTGCAGGGGCACCCTCCAGCAGGCCCCCACCCATGTCTCCCACCACCCCCACCCCCCAGCACTGTGGGGCACCTGCCAGCAGGCCCCCACCCATGTCCAACTCATGTCCCGACCACCCCGACCCCCCAGCACTGTGGGGCACCTGCCAGCAGGCTCCCACCCATGTCCAACTCATGTTCCCCACCACCCCCACCCCCCAGCACTGTGGGGCACCTGCCTGCAGGCCCCCACCCATGTCCAACTCATGTCCCCACCACCCCCACCCCCCAGCACTGTGGGGCACCTGCCAGCAGGCCCCCACCCATGTCCAACTCATGTTCCCCACCACCCCACCCCCCACCACTGCGGGGCACCTGCCAGCAGGCCCCCACCCATGTCCAACTCATGTCCCCACCACCCCCACCCCCCAGCACTGTGGGGCACCTGCCAGCAGGCCCCCACCAATGTCCAGCTCATGTTCCCCACCACACCCACCCCCCAGCACTGTGGGGCACCTGCCAGCAGGCCCCCACCCATGTCCAACTCATGTTCCCCACCACCCCCACCCCCCAGCACTGTGAGGCACCTGCAAGCAGGCCCCCACCCATGTCCAACTCATGTCCCCACCACCCCCACTCCCCAGCACTGTGGGGCACCTGCCAGCAGGCCCCCACCCATGTCCAAATCATGTTCCCCACCACCCCCACCCCCCAGCACTGTGGGGCACCTGCCAGCAGGCCCCCACCCATGTCCAACTCATGTTCCCCACCACCCGCACCCCCCAGCAGTGCAGGGGCACCCTCCACCAGGCCCCGACCCATGTCTCCCACCACCCCCACCCCCCAGCACTGTGTGGCACCTGCCAGCAGGCCCCCACCCATGTCCAACTCATGTCCCCACCCCCCCCCACCCCCAGCACTGTGGGGCACCTGCCAGCAGGCCCCCACCCATGTCCAACTCATGTTCCCCACCACCCCCACACCCCAGCACTGTGGGGCACCTGCCAGCAGGCCCCCACCCATGTCCAACTCATGTCCCCACCACCCCCGCCTCCCAGCACTGTGGGGCACCTGCCAGCAGGCCCCCACCCATGTCCAACTCATGTTCCCCACCACCCCACCCCCCAGCACTGTGGGGCACCTGCCAGCAGGCCCCCACCCATGTCCAACTCATGTCCCCACCACCCCCACCCCCCAGCACTGTGGGGCACCTGCCAGCAGGCCCCCACCCATGTCCAACTCATGTTCCCCACCACACCCACCCCCCAGCACTGTGGGGCACCTGCCAGCAGGCCCCCACCCATGTCCAACTCATGTTCCCCACCACCCCCACCCCCCAGCACTGTGAGGCACCTGCCAGCAGGCCCCCACCCATGTCCAACTCATGTCCCCACCACCCCCACTCCCCAGCACTGTGGGGCACCTGCCAGCAGGCCCCCACCCATGTCCAAATCATGTTCCCCACCACCCCCACCCCCCAGCACTGTGGGGCACCTGCCAGCAGGCCCCCACCCATGTCCAACTCATGTTCCCCACCACCCCCACCCCCGAGCAGTGCAGGGGCACCAGCCAGCAGGCCCCCACTCATGTCCCCACCACCCCCACCCCCAGCAGTGCAGGGGCACCCTCCACCAGGCCCCGACCCATGTCTCCCACCACCCCCACTCCCCAGCACTGTGGGGCACATGCCAGCAGGCCCCCACCCATGTCCCCACCATCCTCACCCCCCAGCACTGTGGGGCACCTGCCAGCAGGCCCCCACCCATGTCCAACTCATGTTCCCCACCACCACCACCCCCCAGCAGTGCAGGGGCACCCTCCACCAGGCCCCCACCCATGTCTCCCACCACCCCCACCCCCCAGCACTGTGGGGCACCTGCCAGCAGGCCCCCACCCATGTCCAACTCATGTCTCCCACCACCCCCACCCCCCAGCACTGTGGGGCACCTGCCAGCAGGCCCCAACTCATGTTCCCCAGCCAACATGTCATCACAATCTAGATCCCTGGTCCCTATGGTCAGCCTCCAAATGCAAAACACCCACTCGAGTATTGCATCCACCCACTCAGAAATGGCAATTACATGACAGAACACCAATTGCAAGTTTCCAAACAAACACATGTCCCTCACATACACCCAATGGGTGTCAGTGAATCTCAAAACCCATATCATGATATGCATGAAACCAATGTCATGATCTCTGCTTCCAAAAGGTCAGGGTTTTCCCAACTCCCTTGGAAGCAGATCCATAACCCAGGTTCCGAGTGCCAACCAGTCCCAATTGGGACCTTTTGGACCCAGTCCTGGCGCCAGTGGTACCAGGCTCACAAATATGCCCAGTCCCAGCGCTGGAAGCGCCGGGCTCATAATGCTTGGGTGGACTTACCTGCAGCAGACCATGCTGCTTACTTGCCTGCCAGTTGAGCCTCTGATCCTCTTCTGTTTGGAACTACTTTTCCTGTTGGGTGGGGCAGGAGCCACTCCCTAGGTTCAGAACACTGGAACTCTTCTGGAAAGCAGGAACTCTTTTCTTACCTAGGCGTGGCTGTGGAAGGAGACATCTAAGCACTACAGGAGGCTATTTAAACCACACCCGATGGATGAATCTTGCTTTGCGTTATTCTGCATCCTCTGCAGCAGAACGCTCATCGTGTCTTCTGCATCTGATCCTGGGCCTAAGGGAAAAGGCTTACCATCCTGAATCCAGTCTTCAGCAACACCTATAAAGACAAGAAAGAACAGGTTAGCATTACGGTCTTCAGTGACAGCGCTTCACTTACCTGGTCCATCGGCTGTCACCAACGCCTCACGCTGCATTCCGGCATCTGAAAGACAAAGGCTTACCTACTCTTCGTGCGCTCCGGAGGTCTTCGCACTGCATTCCGGCATCTGAAAGACAAAAGCTTACCAACTCTTCGCACGCTCCGGAGGCCTTCGGCGCTGCATCCCGCATCTGAAAGACAAAACAAGGTGCGTTTAAAGACATTGGGGAACTTTAATACTCACGTGCCATTACTCCTTTCCACATCTAACCCAGTGGGTATTCCGGCACCCTGCAGCCGCTCCGAACTTGTACCTGCAAAATAAAAAGACAGTTAGAGCGCATCGTGAAGCAGGCAACAAGCGCTTACTTACGTGCTTCCAGGCGCTTCTATTCATCACACGGGCTCCATCTTCAACTCACTTCAGCCCGTCATCCGCCATCGCCGGAACCCTGCAAAACAAGAGACATCATTACTAAAGACTTTTAAAGACATTAGAATTACTCGAAACTTACCGTTCGTGCAGTAAACGACGGACAGCAGTCCTCTGAAGTCAAGAGGCCTGCTCCCCTTATCCAGTGAAGAAACTGGTTACAGCACCCTGCCCCGAGGCAGATGGAGAGCATGGCGTTCACTTACCTAAGGTGAGAGCGTTAACCTTTGGGGTTCTACAGGAGAAGAGAAAGGGAAGAAGAGAGAGACATTCAATAACCCAGTTCATTAATCCCATATTTTCTATCTGCAGACATCTTACCCTTCGAGTCAGACATACAGTGCACAGAGGTCCAGCCCAAAGAGCCAGCCGTGTGTTACACATCACCTTTGAAGATACGGTATACGCCCAGTCAAGACCGGCGCCTCTACGGGAATCAGGTGAGTGTTACAGAACGCAAAGCCTACCGCAAAACTCCCGTCCAGGCGCTATGGAAACCTCGGATACCGACCAGCTAGCCCAGTTACTTGGGGAACTAAGGGCAGAAGTGCATGCAGCCCGTCAGGAAACAAACGCTCTAAGAAGGGAACTGATTATTTCCAAGGAACGAACAGATGATCTCGCTAGACAATTGCTACAGTCACAAGCCGGACAGACCCCGTTACCCGCATCTGGGGGAAATCTTCCTTCTACATCCTCTATGAATCCAGTGCAAATCAACCTACCTGGGAATGTACCTCTGGCTCCGCCCGAATGATTTTCTGGTGACCCAAAGAGGTTTGCAGTATTTATCAATCAGTGCCGGTTGCATTTCTTATGCCGGACAGCAGCCTTTCCAACTGATCAAGCTAAAGTAGCTTTCGTGCTTTCGTACCTTAGTGGCAATGCGGCAGACTGGTCGATCCCTCTAGTAAATCAAGATGATCCGGTCCTCCATGATTTTCAAGCTTTTCAGCTCAGTATGGAAAAACTGTTCGCAAGACATTCACAGGGGCAGGCCTTGGACAATGAGCTTCTTTCGTTGCGACAAGGTAATCAAGACCTTTTGGCTTATATTGCGTCTTTCAACAGACTGATAGTGGAAACTCAATGGCCTGAGGACAAAAGGATTACGCTGTTTTATAGAGGTCTACGTGGAGAGCTCAAAGATGTGTTAGCCCAAGTAGTGAATCCCCCACAAGATTTTTCGGACTATATAGACTTAGTCGTTCAAATAGATCACAGACTGCAGAACAGGAAGGCCGATCGTTCCAAGTTTGAAGCTCGAGTATTTTCCAAACCGCCAACTCCTTCCAAAGGAGTAGACTCCGGGGAACCCATGCAAATAGGGGGCCTGAAAGGTCCTCTAACACAAAAGGAGCGGGAAAGGAGAAAACAGTTGCAATTATGCCTCTATTGCGGAAACTCAGGGCACTTTCTTCGAGACTGTCCGGTGAAACCTGCCAAGAAGGCAGTAGGAGCTGCAGTTACCAAAGTTACAAACTCTGAGCAGGGAAACGACCTCGCCCGACAAGAATAGAGGTCCTCTTGCCGAGCGTGAAAACCAGTTCCGTGACCTCGCATTTCGTGATACCTATGGTCCTCATTAGCCCTGATAATCCGGATCGATTACATGCAATTGAAGCTTACGTCGACAGCCGTGCCATCGGCAATTATGTGGATCATGAAATGGTTTTGAGGATGAATCTAACTCTTTGTCCCAAGGCTGTAAAGGACGTCATTACTACAGTGGATGGAACGGAGATAGCCTCCGGACCAGTAACGCATACCACTCAAGAAGTGACGCTAGTAAGTCAAGATGGACACCATGAGAAGATCGTGTTCGATGTGATCAAGGCTCCTCAGTTTCAGATTATTCTAGGAATACCTTGGTTAGAGAAACACAATCCTCTGATCGATTGGCGAGCAAGAACGGTCCAGTTTCCAGAATGTGTCTCTACTTGTCACCCTCCACCTGGTGTTGCACTGGCAGCAATTTCTTCAGAGACTCCCCAGTTACCTCCCGAATACCTAGAATACCAAGATGTTTTCCGGAAGGATCAGGCTAACTCTCTACCTCCTCATAGGTCTTATGACTGCCAGATAGACCTGATACCTGGATCTACTCCTCCTTGTAGTAGAATTTATGCCCTCACCGAGCCTGAGAACCTTCACCTTCGACAATACCTGGATCAATACCTGGCAAATGGGTTTATTCGTCCTTCCAAGTCCCCTGCTTCTTCAGCTTTGTTCTTCGTTCCAAAAAAGGAAGGAGACCTTAGAACTTGTATAGATTATCGCTCCCTGAACCAGATCACTGTCAAGAATAGATATCCGTTACCTTTGATCCCTGAACTCCTGGACCAAGTCAGAAAAGCATGCATATATACAAAGCTGGATCTTAGAGGAGCCTACCACTTGGTACGAGTAAAAGAGGGCGATGAATGGAAGACGGCCTT
Organism: Ambystoma mexicanum; assembly: GCF_040938575.1. Classification (NCBI taxonomy): domain Eukaryota; kingdom Metazoa; phylum Chordata; class Amphibia; order Caudata; family Ambystomatidae; genus Ambystoma; species Ambystoma mexicanum. The sequence continues at coordinate 378,281,151 of NC_090927.1, read as the reverse complement.
CCACACCAAATATGGGCTATTTGAATATCAGGTCATGCCCTTCGGACTTTGCAATGCCCCGGCCGCCTTTCAATATTTTATGAACGATGTCCTCAGAGAGCTCATAGACGTGTGTGTTGTTGTTTACATTGACGACATCCTCGTTTATTCTTCATCGGAATCTGAACATCGGAAACATGTGAAAATGGTCCTCGAAAGATTGCGTCAACACAAACTTTTCGCTAAATTGGAAAAATGTGTTTCCAACGTGACTGAAGTGGAATTCTTGGGATTCATATTATCACCTAGCGGAGTGCGTATGGATTCAAAGAAGGTCGATGCAGTTCTCAAATGGCCATCACCATCCTCCGTAAAAGGTGTGCAAAGCATGTTAGGCTTCGCTAACTTTTACCGCAGGTTTATCCCCGAATTTTCTCGAATAGTCCAGCCCATCACTGCCTTGTTAAAGAAAAACAAACGTTTTGAATGGTCTACCGAGGCGGAACAAGCTTTCCAGGATTTGAAGACTAAATTTATCTCTGCACCAATCTTAAAACACCCTCGCCCCGAACTCCCCTACATCGTGGAAACTGATGCTTCAAGCCTTGCCATGGGGGCAGTTCTATCACAAAAGGACCCGGTAACCAATCAGTTGCATCCCGTGGCATTTTGGTCCCGCAAATTCTCGCCTCCTGAAATCAATTACACGATTACTGACAAGGAACTTCTGGCTATCAAGTCTGCCTTTAAGGCTTGGCGGCATTATCTGCTGGGGGCCCGACACACCGTTACTGTGATTACGGATCACCGAAACCTGCAATATTTGAAAACCGCAAAAGCCCAATCCTCTAGACAACTCCGTTGGGCATTATTCTTTGCCGAGTTTGACTTCATAATTACCTATCGACCTGGTACAAAAAACGGTAAAGCTGATGCCCTTTCTCGGATGGGAGTGGAAGAACACTTGATCAACCCTAAACCTGTACCAATCATTCCCGAACAAAGAATTCTGGGTGTAATCGCCACACAATCCATAGAGGAAGTTAAGGATAAAGCCAGGCAACTTGTAACTCCAGCAGACATACAGAATTGGCATCTGCAGGGAAAGGACTTTGCAGTAAAGGACAACTTATTGTATTTCCAAGAACGATTATACCTGCCCAGCACAGATTTACAGAAAAAAGTAATCTCTTGTTATCACGATTCTTTAATGGAAGGACATCCCGGTATGGCCAAGACCTCAGAAAAGATCAAGCGCTACTTCTGGTGGCCGTCTTGGAAAAAAGATATCAGAGACTTTATAATGTCCTGTGGAGTATGCGCCCAAAACAAGAGTCAAAAGGAAAGACCAGCAGGCCTCTTACGCCCTATTGACATCCCACCTCGCCCTTGGCATACGCTTTCTATGGACTTCATCACCGATCTACCTCCATGCTCCGGATACAATACGATTCTAGTAATCGTCACTTATTCTCCAAGATGGCGCATTTCATTCCGCTCAAAGGCTTGCCAACAGCAGCAACTCTGGCCCGAGAATTTCTCGAAAACATCGTCCGACTGCACGGTTTTCCTTCGGTTCTAATTTCGGATCGAGGTAGTCAATTTATTTCTCATTTTTGGCGAAGTTGCTGTCGGTCGGCTCAAATTGATGTGAGACTATCGACCAGTCACCACCCTCAGACCGACGGACAAACCGAGAGGACCAATCAAACTTCGGAACAGTATTTACGCTGCATGCTGCAACAAACTGAAAAAACTTGGAAAGACATCCTTTGGATAGCCGAATATGCCTACAATAACTCTGTCCATTCGGGAACTGGGAAAACCCAGTTTTTTCTTTTATACGGCAGTCACCCTCGAACCTCGGAGTTGGATCCCCTCCAAGATCTTGAAACACCAGCAGTAGACTACCTGCATTCTACAATCACCCAAGCCTTTAAGGAAGCTGTTTCTCACCTTCAAAGGGCTAAAGAACAATACAAGAAAGGAGCAGATCAACATCGGAAGGAAGCCCCTCAATATCAAGTAGGGGATCAAGTCTGGTTATCCACCAAATATCTACCTCTAAAAGGGCCACGCACATTCAACCCAAGATACCTTGGTCCCTATTCCATCACTACCATAGTAAACCCAGTAGCGGTCAAGTTGGACTTGCCCCCGCACATGAAGATACATCCGGTCTTCCACGTCTCTCTATTAAAACCCGTGCAACCTCAAACCCGACTAACTAAATCTCCAAAACCCATCCTAGTTGATGGAGAACTCGAGTTTGAAGTCAAAAGCATTCTGGACTCCAAGATCTCCAAATCTAAACTATTTTACCTAATTGACTGGAAAGGCTACGGCCCCCAAGAGAGATCCTGGGAACCTGCTGAATATGTCCACACTCCTCGCCTAATCAAAAGATTTCACCGAACATTTCCTGACAAGCCAAAACCCCCGGAGAAGCCCGGTTTGGGAGGGGCCTTGAGGGGGGGTACTGTCATGATCTCTGCTTCCAAAAGGTCAGGGTTTTCCCAACTCCCTTGGAAGCAGATCCATAACCCAGGTTCCGAGTGCCAACCAGTCCCAATTGGGACCTTTTGGACCCAGTCCTGGCGCCAGTGGCACCAGGCTCATAAATATGCCCAGTCCCAGAGCTGGAAGCGCCGGGCTCATAATGCTTGGGTGGACTTACCTGCAGCAGACCATGCTGCTTACTTGCCTGCCAGTTGAGCCTCTGATCCTCTTCTGTTTGGAACTACTTTTCCTGTTGGGTGGGGCAGGAGCCACTCCCTAGGTTCAGAACACTGGAACTCTTCTGGAAAGCAGGAACTCTTTTCTTACCTAGGCGTGGCTGTGGAAGGAGACACCTAAGCACTACAGGAGGCTATTTAAACCACACCCGATGGATGAATCTTGCTTTGCGTTATTCTGCATCCTCTGCAGCAGAACGCTCATCGTGTCTTCTGCATCTGATCCTGGGCCTAAGGGAAAAGGCTTACCATCCTGAATCCAGTCTTCAGCAACACCTATAAAGACAAGAAAGAACAGGTTAGCATTACGGTCTTCAGTGACAGCGCTTCACTTACCTGGTCCATCGGCTGTCACCAACGCCTCGCGCTGCATTCCGGCATCTGAAAGACAAAGGCTTACCTACTCTTCGTGCGCTCCGGAGGTCTTCGCACTGCATTCCGGCATCTGAAAGACAAAAGCTTACCAACTCTTCGCACGCTCCGGAGGCCTTCGGCGCTGCATCCCGCATCTGAAAGACAAAACAAGGTGCGTTTAAAGACATTGGGGAACTTTAATACTCACGTGCCATTACTCCTTTCCACATCTAACCCAGTGGGTATTCCGGCACCCTGCAGCCGCTCCGAACTTGTACCTGCAAAATAAAAAGACAGTTAGAGCGCATCGTGAAGCAGGCAACAAGCGCTTACTTACGTGCTTCCAGGCGCTTCTATTCATCACACGGGCTCCATCTTCAACTCACTTCAGCCCGTCATCCGCCATCGCCGGAACCCTGCAAAACAAGAGACATCATTACTAAAGACTTTTAAAGACATTAGAATTACTCGAAACTTACCGTTCGTGCAGTAAACGACGGACAGCAGTCCTCTGAAGTCAAGAGGCCTGCTCCCCTAATCCAGTGAAGAAACTGGTTACAGCACCCTAGCCCGAGGCAGATGGAGAGCACGGCGTTCACTTACCTAAGGTGAGAGCGTTAACCTTTGGGGTTCTACAGGAGAAGAGAAAGGGAAGAAGAGAGAGACATTCAATAACCCAGTTCATTAATCCCATATTTTCTATCTGCAGACATCTTACCCTTCGAGTCAGACATACAGTGCACAGAGGTCCAGCCCAAAGAGCCAGCCGTGTGTTACACATCACCTTTGAAGATACGGTATACGCCCAGTCAAGACCGGCGCCTCTACGGGAATCAGGTGAGCGTTACAACCAATGAGATGATACTACACATTGAAGTTCGATAAAAAAATATGTATTAAAGGAAACATAAATAGATTCAAAAATAAAGAAACAGAAATGGGAATGTACAAAAATGAAAAGAAGCATGTCCGTGAAAAAAAGCAAAACCAAAAATCATAATCCAAAGTAATGGTGTCCAAAGTCACTGTCCACAAAAGCAAATCCAATGGGAAATAATAGTTGAAAGCCATTGCTCCATGGGTAAATTGTGAAAGAAAAATAAAATCCAGCAGTGAACTATGTACAGATGAACAAGCCAGGGTCCATTATCCCAACAAAAGAAATGAAACCTATCTAACAACACTAACTAATAAAATAAACTATATACAAAAATGTGGCCAATGTCCAAAAGGTCCAAAATAAATCAAAAAACAAAGGAAACCTAACACTACCTACATAACTATGTACAAGGGCAGCGGGCTAGTCTGACGGCTCACTTTTGGATGTCCCGGGCCAGGGCATCATCGAACTCCTGCTCAATGTCCCAGAGGCGGTCCTCCTCCATGGCCCCGACGGTCCGCAGGGCCGTCGACGTGTCCACCTCCAACCCCCTGCGGATTGCCTCGAGGCACTCGGCCCGCCTCAGGGCCCTCCGCATGGAGTTCTCCGCCCTGACCATTGTGAGCCGTGCCTCTTCCGCCTGCTGCCGCTCCGCATCTATGGCGTGGCCCAACCGCTGCCACACGGAACACACTCTCTGTCCTGGGTCCTCCTGCCCACCGGCCGATGCCTGCCCCTCCGATGTTGAAGGCCCAGACCCTTCATGGCTCCCACCACGTTGCTGCTGCTGCTGTGCCTCTGCCCGTGCACTGCCTCCTGCTGCCTGCACATCCTCCGCCGGCTGGGGTGCAGTCGTTGATGTGGCCACCCCTGCTGGACGTCCGACTCCTGACTGTGGCAGGGATGCCTCCTCCACCAGCCTGGCCGCACCGTCAGAGGCAGCTCCACAGGGCACCCAGGTGACTGATGGGTGGGAAGATGACACGGAGGACGACTGGTGCGTAGGGGGTTCAGTTGAGTAGGGGGTCGTAGCAAGCCCCATCAAACGGAGGAATCCGGCCTGGATGACCTGTCCCAGCAGGCTGACGTGGTCAACGAGCCATTCGAGATGACGTGCAGCCTCCTCATGAAAAGAAGACTGCAGGTCACCTCGCATGGCCCGTTGACGCAACGCCACACCAGTCAGGACAGGCTCAACCCGGACCCGGATAGCCACGTCCGCAGGCAGAGGAAGGCCAGTTGTTGTTTGCTCATCCCCTGCCTGAAAACGGGTCTGGACGTAGGCATCCCTGCTGGTGCAAGATGATGCAGGGACAGGATCAGGGACAGGATTGCACACAGGCACCTCCGCGGCAGCCTGTGCTGCCTCCTGTCCCCGGTCCTGCACTGCACCACTAGCACCAGTGGGATCCCCACCTCCAGACCCCGTCTCTGTTGCTTGCACGGTCTCCTCCTCCACCAAACCCCCCACCAACCTGGATGACTCCGTGCCATCTTCCCCCGTTGGGCCCTGTGGGGTCCCAGCTGCCCCTTCTGCTGCCGAGGAGTCCAACTCCAACCTCCGCCTCTTGGACCTCGAACACTGCCCGCACTCCTCACTCCCCGACGAGATGACAACATGGGAGGGGAGCGGGGCCTTGCATCTCCGGCTGGCGGTGGGATCCCCGCCGCTGTGCTCCACAGCACCTTCTCCGCCCTCTTCATCAGATGACGCTGCAGACAGGGATAAATAAAACACAGGCATCAGGGCACTGTACAATGGACACATACACACATGACAGTTGTACATGAGTGGCATTGGCAAACCTCAGACATGCCATCACAATCCCCAACACACATGTCATTTCAACTCACACACATGAGCCATACCACAGCCATATCGCAACTGCCAGCACCATCCATACCCATACAACAGCATGAGCAGGCAAAGCTGAGCCAGACATCACATGCAACACAGGAAGTGCACCACACATGTACACGCACCACCACACTTGCATGCATGTGTACACCTCTGCCAAGTGTCGCAGTGTTCAGATGGGCATCCATGTCACATCTGCCAATCAGGCTTCCACATCCCGCTGTCACATGCATCCATGTTGCATCACTGTTGCACCCTTGTCAAATACACACAAAAGCACATGTACACAGTGCTGATACATGCAGCTGAAAACAACATACATGCGTGACATCACGGACATGTCTACTTACATACACATTCATCCAAACATGTGTGCCCACACAACTGCATTTGGCATGCAAGCCTACACACACAAGCACCATCCATGTCTCACACATTACAGCCTTTGCATGTGTTAGCCCCACGGCCCTGTACCCCCACCCATACTCGACCCCATACAAACAGATGTGCAACCTGCACACTACTGAAACATCACCACACGCACAGCTCACAATCAGGATGCATGTACACTTACCGCTCGACTCCAGACGGGTCTGCCTCTCAAGGACCTGGACGTGGAGCGCTGGGGATATGCATTCCAGGACCCTCATCTGATCTTCCGACAAGTGGCCCCGGCGCCCCTTGGCATCCACTGCCCTCAAGAGGCGCCGGGCCTTGTTCAGGGTCCTGGACCTGAAGTCCTCCCAGCGCTTCTTGACATGTTGGAAGTCGCGGAATGCCACCCCCTCCGCGTTGATGGCAGTCACGATGTCAGTCCAGATCTGAGTCCGTCCTTCCTTGTCGGCGCGGGAACTTCCGAAGAGGGCATCATACTGCCCCAGGACTTGCTCCACCAGGACACCAACTTCGGTGGCACTGAAGCTGGTGACCCTCTGCCTCTCTGGCCGGGGGTTGTCAGTGGTGCCAGATGTTGCAGTGCCCGACATGACAACCCCAGAGGCAGGAGTGGGTGGGCAACTGGGTCCTGGGGCTGGGCTGTGGAGCGATGGAATCCCAGTCGGGAGTCTTCGGTTCCAGCAGGGGTGGTCACAGCAACAGCACCCCTGGCTGATGTGCAGGCAGCAAATGGCAGGGCACGTGGGCAGCAGGCAGTCAGGCAGCAGCAGATGGCAGGTGGGAGCGTGCTCGGGGCTCTGGGGGCAGTAGTTCGGCCTTCTGGGCAGGAGCGTGGTCTTCCGTGTGCTTACGCGTGGCCAGCTTGATACGGAGTGATTTGGCACGTGAAAATTCGGCACGTCAGCGTGTAATTTGAGGAAAGGCCCTTAGCGCGTAAGCGCGTCTGCACGCATACGCAATTTCATTGGACAGAAGGCCCCTCAAGCGCAAGCGCCCCTGTGACGTGACGCGCACAGGCGTGCATGGGCATTTCAGTGCGTGTGAAAAACTGCACGTCCCCGTGTAATACGAGGAAAGGGCCCATGCGCGTAAGTGACGTGATGCGCGCGTGCGCTTCCCTCAGCACAGGTTAAAGGTGAGCGGGCCCAGCAGTTCGCTGTACGTGTCTTTCGTGGAGACCGACGTGTGTTGCTGCTTCCTGTTGTTTCGCGCGCCATCACATCTTCACAGCTATCAAGGACGTATCTCTTCTTTTGGCGGGGGTATTGGCTACGTGTGTTTTTCTGCATCGCGCTAGTCAGACGGTGAGTCGCACACGCTCTTTTTCCCACTGGGGGTGCCCCTGTGTATCGCACCCATTTTCGATGTCATAGTAGCCTGCGTGTCCCACGCGTACGCGTTATTCGTGTTACTGGGTGCCACCGCGTACTGCGGGAGGTTGAATCCACGCACGTAGGCTGTAGGGTTGCGTGCACGGTTTTACTGCAGTTTTGGGGTGCCTGAGCGTTGCGTGACCCGTCACTACATCACCGGGGTCACTTACAGCCTTGCAGGTGCAGGGGGGCTGTTAACATCTTGCTTCCCACCCCCTTCACCCCAATTGCCTAGGTCAATTGTGGTGTACACCTCCCATTGGCACCACTCCATCTGTGCCGGCACTACTACATCTGTGCCATGGTTGGGAAGACACCAAAGGTGAGGGGCGCCTCAGCTGGGCGTACTCCTCGTGGCGGGCGTGGTCAGGGACGTGGCCGTGGTGACCAGGGAGTAGGGGGACTCCAGGGTGTCCAGGGCGGCCACAGAGGGGGAAGAGGCAGGGGTGCGCCACTTGAGCACAATGTTGTGCCATGTGTCGGTGCAGTCATGCCACCACCCCCTGTGGTTCCGGGGGATGCAGCTTCTGCATCTGGCACTGGCGCCCGTGTGACCCGTCAGTTTGTTCCATCGACTGCCACGGGCCCAAGGGTAGTGGTAGCTGCAGGTGCAGCTGTGGACACCGCCACCCAGACTCGGGGTCTGCCTGCCCAGGCTGCGTTGGCACTTGAAGAGCCCTTGGTAGATCTCCAACAGGCCAGAGGGGAAACCATAGGGGCATGCCGGGCTGCTCAGACCAAGACCTTGTCCCTGGGGCAGTCATCTCATCTGCTGCCCCGAACAGCCGGGTGTTGCCAAGTGCAGGGGCAGATGCACCCAACAGCACCCCGGTTGTGAGTCTGCCAACCAGGACCGTTGCGGTCAATGACCCTGCCATAGCTGATGTTGCTGCGCAGGGTCCATTAGTGGGCACCCAGCTGCCACCGACACAAGTCAGGCCTTTGGTCATCCCTCCACCTGCCACTCCCTTGGCTCAATCCACCGAACCCACTGGCCATACTGGTCAGGGTGGCATTAGCCAGCCAGGGTCTGCACCACAGTCCAAGAGGAGGAAGGTTGCACCTGCAGCACAGGCTGGGACCCCACACACAGCCACGACCTCCTGCACGTCGAGGAAGAAGCCTTTCTGTAAGTAGGAACTGGACTTCCTTGTGGACTACGTGCGGGGCCACAGCCGTGACATGCTAGTGGGTGCCAATAGTCCGACTACGGCTGCCCAACGTGACACCCACTGGAAGCATGTTGCGGAACATGTCAGTTCATTCGGCCATGAGGTGCGCATGGCGCAAGAGTGCAAAAAGTGTTGGAATGACATCAAACGCAGCACTAAGGCTAAGCGTGCCTCTAATTACAACTTGACTCTGGTGACTGGCGGTGGGCCTGCACCAGAGGAGGAAGAGCTCACTCCGCATGAGGCACTCGTTGCAGAGTTCATACCACCTGAATTGGTCGAAGGAGTGGGAGAGATGCTGGACTTTGATGCCCAGTCCAGTGAGTGTTGATGCGTGTTTGTTGAGGATGTGTGTGTTTCACTTGTGGGATGTGTTGTGCATGATTGCTGCTACATGTGACGTGTACATGGTTCTGATGTGTAAGTAATGCAATGCCTCCATCATGCATGTCTCCTCTGCCTGCATGCGGGGACTCCATGTAGGCATGCTCTCTTGCCCCTCCTCCGCCACTCTGCACCCCAGTTCCACCTTTGCACTGGTGTTCTTCAATCTTGCCAATGTGTACTTTCTTGTTCATGCGTCCTGTGTAGATGCTAACTTCCAGCGTAGAATCTGCCAAACATATGCCGTGTGGTACAGCCTTAGTACTTGATGCAGGGTATCTCACTTGTACTGTGCATAGGTCAGATGTCCCGCAGGGACATGAGTGCCCATTCATGCTCCATGTGCATTGAACGCATGCCCCTATGTGTCATTGACTGGATGATCACTGTAATACAAGTCCTTGGTTACATACATTGCCTGCCATCTCATCAGCCTTCCCATGTCAACTGTGGCTCAGTCCTGCGTTGCACACATGTTTAGGGTCTGACAATCTGTGTGGCTCACAGGCCTCAGCCTGTTCAATGGCCAATGACTCTGTCCAACTTTTGTTGTGTCTTCTTCACACATTGGCGGAATCCAGAGTTTTCATCATGTGTCCTGCTTACTGTCCCAGCATCATTTGCAGTGTTGTCACTTGAATCACATTAAGCTGTTGATGCCAGTCAACACTGCCTGTCAATACACAGGTGTATGGTCAGCCTTTTGATACCATGCTAGGCATCCCTGCTTTGGTACTGGGGTGGAGGGGTGCTTGGCTTCTAGATATGGTACACATTGAATGCACAATGCACGTGATGTCTGAATTTGACACTGCACTGCCTTCACATTTCCTGGCACACACCATGGAGTCCTTGTACATGTAGGTAGTGAGTGGCGTACACATTTTCTGCACTGCATAGACCCACTTCCATGGAAACTGCCACCTTTCAACAGGTTTGATCACAGAAGCAATTCAAAGTTGACCCAGCATGCATGCCAGGTTATATGTTGTGTGTCACATGTCTGCCTGATGCGTTTGCTGTCGGTGTGTGTGTGTGTTTTGTGCTTCCGACATGTGTAGTGACCTTTTTTCTCTCTATTTTTCAGGTGATGACGCAATGGAGGCGGAGGATGGTGTTGTCATGCCAGACACAGGGTTGTTACCACTACATCAACCCGGCACTAGTGGGGGTCGTGGGGTGTAGGCCACGAAAACCCCCAAGTGCTACAGTCCATCTTGTCTCTGGCTGCCTATGAGTCCAGCCTTGATGACGACTCTGACGTCCATGTTGAGTTGGATGAGCATCAAGTCCATGTGTCAGGGGTGAGTGATTCTGATGTGGACACTCCTCTGTCTGCGACACCTGCACTGAGGGATCAGACAGTCTTGGTTCCTCCGCCCGTGGTGGATCGGGACGCAGGGTCACCCTCCACACCAGTCACTGATGTGCCTGGGACATCACGTCGACGGGGGCATGTAGTCGTGCAGCCGCGGGCTGTGCCAACACAGCAAGGACCCTCGGTCCTTGGGTCCCGCAGGGGTCAAGCCCGGCTACGCGGTCTCCGCGCGCAACCGCAGTATACTGAGTGGGAGCAAGACATGACTGCCAATTCAGAACAGCAGGGGGCAGCAATGTTGAACATCGCTAAGAGCATGGAGCGTGTGGCCCGATCTGTGCTCCCCCCTGCTAGGCAGGTGCTTCTCCAGCAGCAGGCGGCACGGTCCACGGCCCGCTCGCTCAGGCTGGGCATGGCGGCCTCAGACAGGGCACGCCAGGCTGAAATGTCGTCTCTGCGTCAAGCAATTGCTGCTCACGCAGAGGCGCACATGGATGCCCTGAGGGAGGAGTATGCTTCCCTCAGATCCACTCTGGGTGTCCTTATGATGTCCCAGAGGCAGCAGGCAGAGGAGAGGTTTGCACAGCTTGAGCGTACCATCTCGGCTGAGCTACAGGCTTGCCGGGAGGTGCAGCGGTTGTCCAGCCAGGCCTTGCAGGAGGAACTCCCTGTTACACGTGCTACCTTGCAAGAGGAAGCACGTGTATCACGTGAGGTTCTGCATGCAGACCTACGTCACATCGCCACACAGAACCAGGCTCACCCGTCCGGCAGACTTGCTGCCGACGAGGGGCAAGCTGCGGCTAGGTGTGGCCAGGCTACTGTGCCACGTCCTCCTTTCCAGGATGAGCCAGACTCGGACGACCATCTATCTCCCACATGGGTCGGGCTGTGCAGGCGTTGAGCCCATGGAGGTTTTTTTTTTGACTCAGCATCATTGCATGTGGATGTTGAGCAGCACCCTGTACCTCCCCCCTCCTGGGTGCCTCCCCTCTCCCCGGGTCGTATGTGGCCATTTTTGATTTTTCTTTTAGTTTAGTTAGTTAAGTTTCTGTTTGATAGTTAGTTTAATTAGGTAATGTAGGTTTTCCATAGTTAGTGTAATTAGTTAATAGTTAATATAGTTTAAAATTGCTTGTCTATTGTGCTTTCATGTGACGGTGCGGTGCTTTGTGGCTTTTGAAGGCATCCACTGTCTGTTCCAGCTGGGCCCTTCAGGCTTGTCTTGTGTATGTGTTTGCTGCTTGGGGTCCTTGACTCACATATGCCACTCCTGCCTCCCTTATCCATGGGCTCGCAAGGATGGTTCGGTGTCACAAACTTTTACACAAGGGCTTTGGACTGTCATATCTGTGGCATGTCTGGTGCTGAGTGACTTGTGTTTACACCCCTAGTGGGGATGATTTTGGTGTTATTGTCCACTGTTCAGCTTTTGCTAGATGGGGTGTTTCATGATTAATGTGTACATTAATTGCTATGTATTGTGTAGTATGTTTCTTATCTTTACTGTACACGTGCTTGTTGCAATTCATGCTGTAGATAGTGCTCCACACTTTGGATGTGAAAGACGAACTGATGGTGTGATTTATGATGTGACTCTCTGACATGGTCAAGTAATGAGATGCCTGAAGAGACACACACAGATGACTTTGATGCATTCATCATGTGTTTCATGCCCTTTCTGCAGGGGGATGAGCCTCCAGAGCACCTTTGCCAGCAGACATGGCCCATTGGACGACGGAATTCTGGACACGTTTGTTGGTGCCCACATGCACATGTGTGCACAAGTAGAGGCAAAGGGATTGCAGACCTACATCCTAGAACTGTTGACGTGTTCCAAGGAACTCCAGGCAAGGTGAGCAGCACAGGGGGGCCACAACACAGCAAAGCTTGCACCAGGCGAGTTGCACATGCAGGCTTAGTCACAGCACTGAGGGTGAGCTTGGACGAATATTGGTGTTGAAGCACACAATGCAGCTCAGATGTGTTGGTGGACTGATGGCTGTTGATTGTAAGGTTGTCTGGGACACCTGCAGGGGCAGTGGCACATACCCTCCGGTACACCAAGGTCCATTGAGGCACTTGTATCAACCATGTAGCCTTCCGAGACATGGAAAGGGGCAGCTCACAGGGACATACAGCAAGGGACATACTCGGGTGCAGTGCATTTCATTTCCATGTAGTTTATGATAAATGTACTGCCAACTTTGTTTCGGTCATGGTGGTACGCAACTTGCTCTGAAGTCATGGCTTGCTATATGGGTCTGTCTGTTTACCCAGGGAACATTGCATGTTGTGTGAATTGTGACACATTGGTGTTCCATTTGCCACGCACCCACCGGCGGCTGACTTACTGCATTGACTGTGTATGACCCGTCACAGGGGTAATGTTATATATGGGTACGAAGCATCTACACCAGATTGTCTGTTTTTAGAGTAGTTTGTTGCTATGGGGCATGTTTGGTGGTGTGTTTTTGTGTAATTGGCACGTACAGGTTGTTGACTGTGGCTCTCTTTGCAGCATTGCAGTGCTCCTGTAACAAGACCTGAGAGTGCGCAGGCAGGAGGCCAGCACTCAAAACCAGAGCTAAGTGTCTTGTTGTTTTTCTTTCAAACTGCTCTGCATAGGCTTGCTGGGGGGTGCACTAATGCATGGATGTATGTGTGATTCAATTTGGTATGTTTTTTTCCCCCTAATCACCTGGAATCCTATGCAATTTTGAACCCTTTACCCTCTACCTGGTGTTCCTGCTTCCCGTACCTATCCAAGCAACGTTCCCTAACCCTCTTTCCCCGCTGGGGTTGCGGATGCCTGTGTAAGCCCCGAACTTGCAGGCGCCAAAACCCTAGAGGGGGCGGTTGGTTCGTACCACTCCTAAGCCTGGACTACAGAAGGCCATGACAATAATGTCCAAGTCTGTTTGGATTGTGTATGCGTTCATCCAGGTAGTACATTTTCGTGCATTCCCTACTTTCATGTGTCATTCCTCCTCCCCTCTCCTGCCACTCATTCCAGTTATCCAGTGTGCCAACACCTGTCCCGACTGCATATCCCTGAACCTCCTTCCCCACCAGGGTCTCAGGGGCCTGTGTGAGTTTGACCTTGCAGGCACCCGGGACACGGTGGGGGTGGTTGTTTCGTGACAAATTCCGGCGCCTGTACACGGGACCTGTGACAGTACACATCCGTTCATGGTGCATCATCCTATGTTATGTACCACACATGGTTCACATCCTGTTGTGACATTGTTTTACTGTGCTACCTTGGTTGTTGCATCATTGTGGTAGTACTTTGCCTTTGTGAGGTACTGCTACATCAAGTCATCTACTGGAGGGTGTTCTGGTTCGTTTTTATGCCTTAGATTTTGTGATTTTGGAAATGAGTGTGGATTCTGAGGGTGCAGGCACCTTTTTACACACAAGGTGGGAGATGGTGACGAAGGGTAAAGGTGATCCTGTGGCCAGGTGGAATTGAGGGTTGAAGGCTCCATGACCCAGATGCAGTTGTTCAGTGGGTCATGGTCATTTGTGAGGGAGGGGGGTTGTTGTTGATAGTTGCCTTGCCCTGCAGTGTGATGGGAACTCTGACATTGTAATGGTGGTATCCTATGTACATGTTGTGTTCTGCTGATCAATGCCTGTTCATGTGTTGTGTTTACCTTTCAGGTGCGAGGGGATAGTTGTGGTTTGACATGCTGGGGTGTACACATGGTGAATGTTCACATGTGATGTGTAGAGAACACTGATGGTCACTTGAGTGCACATGCATATGTTGAGTGCATGTCCTTGCAGACCCACACACTTGCACTCTGATGCACTACATGTACTCCCACCCTTGCATATCCACGTGTACACTGTTTGCCTTCTGGTGGCCACTGTGTCCCTGCAGCACATGTTCTGTGACCAATTATGGATCCTGTACATGCCTAATTTGCTTTTGATGTGGTCTGTCGCTTAGATGTGATGCTCAGGGTGTGCATCACACACAATGGCTGTTCACTGTGCTGTGCGCTGAGCAGTGTGTTGCAGGAGTAGGACACAGCACACAGAAGCTGCAGTGTTGATTTTGCAATGCACAATGTGCATGTAGACAGGCATTCATTGTTATGTTACGTCTACAACTCTTGTAATGCATTTGGAAATGCCTTATTTTGGGTGGGGGGTTGCTGGTCTGTCATTTCATCTGATTCCAGGTCAGGCATCATTGTCTGATGCCACTGTACATTTTGGACATGGCAATGTGTACCTTATTGTTACTGTGTTGGTGTATGGGTATTGCTTGCCATGTCATGTTGTGGTTTGGGAGGGTTTGAGTGACATAACAGTGATGGCCATGGCCTGTTTTGCAGGTGTGTGTGATGCACACCTTGCATGTCAGGGTCATCCGCTTCTCAGAGCAACTAGCTGGGGGTAGATCTCTCTCCGCGGCAGGGCCCTCCCTCTGGAACAGCCTTCCTGCCTCACTTGAACTTGAGGGGAACCATCTCCGGTTCGGGAAGCACCTCAAGACCTTCCTCTTTGCTTCTGCTTTCTCTCTGGCTCTCCCTTGCGGAATTCTTCACTGGAACTGCACTGGATCTGCAACTGGGCCACTCTCACCAACCTCGGTCCCTGGCCCAGCCACTCTCCACTTGCACTGCCTCCCTGGCAAACCCTGCACTGCGGTACTGTCTCTCTATCCCTACAGCCCCCCCTTCCCAGCACTTGTCTGCACTTACCTTTGCAGTTGCCACCAGCTGACCTATGTATTTGATTTTTGGTCTACTTCCCCTGTACTGCACTCCCCCCTCCCCTTCCCCTTGCACTTTTCCCTTCCCCCTACCCCTGCACTTGCACAATCTAATGACACCTGGCCTAGTAGTACCGTTGTCTGTCTTCCCTTGTTCCCCCCTCCCTGCCTCATCGCACCTTGAAATACTTGTGTATAGGCCATGTCATGTCATATGTCATATGTGTGCCTTTTGGTCACACAGGACAGCTTGTGTTTAAGTAGCTAGGGATGCAGACGATGTGGCACTTCCATGGCAACTATCTCAGGGTGGTAGGGTTGTGACAGTTGACTGTCTCTTTGTCATCATAGATTGTCACCTGGTATGTGCCAGGCCTGTGTGCACTCCGCAGGGGTGGGAGTTTAGGTGAAAAATGTGGCCACAAGCTGGGTCCGGGCTTCCTCGCCACGTGCCCTGTCTCCTCCCATGGGCAGCGCATGTGCCTGTGGTTGGGGATGTGGGGGCACCACCATGTCCACCGGGACGCCCTGCCGTGTTGCAACATTGTGCAGGACACATGCTGCCACAATGATCCTGCACCCTACTGGTGGTGCATAGAGTAGTTGCACGCCAGAGCGGTCAAGGGAGCGGAAACGTGACTTGAGCACTCCGAATGTGCGCTCCACTATGGCCCTGGTTGCAATATGGGCGGCGTTGTATCTTACCTGGGGTGGTGTGGTGGGGTTCCGGATTGGCGTCATCATGTGGTTGCTCAGAGGGTAGGCACTGTCCCCTGGGGAGGTGATAATAGTTGAGATTATTAGGGTTTGGGTATTTGTCTGTGAGTGACTTGCATGCATGTGCAAGGGCATTTGTACTCACCTAGGAGCCATGTGTCGCCATGCTGCCCAGCTTCCAGGGCCCGGCTCAGGGCGGACATTCCCTTTGCATCACATACCACCTGTACATTGATGGAATGCCAGTGCTTGCGGTTTCGGTAGATGTGCTCAGTGGCCCTAGGTGGACGTAGGGCCACATGGGTGCAATCTATGGCACCGAGCACTTTGGGGAAGTGTGCCACCCTGAAAAAATCCAGGACAACGGCCTGGCTTTCTGCGGGTGTTCTGGGCATGTATATGTGCCTGCGGACTGAGGGGCGCTGTCATGATTGCCAGTACCTGGTGTAGGCAGCGTGACTGCGTGGCCTGTGAGACCCCCCCACTATGGCAGTAGTCCGCTGAAATGACCCAGTGGCCAAAAAATGCAGGACATTGAGCACCTTCTCCAAGGGGCTCAATGCTTGGGAGCAAAGGGTGGGGGATGTAAGGTCATCTTCCCACTCCCTGACCAGGTCTAGGATGATGTGGGGTGGAAACCTATACCTGCCATAGACCTGGTCGTCAGGCATCCCAAAAAGGCTTGTCCGTGGTGCGAAAATGCATGCCCTGGCTATTCTCCTCCTCCTGCGGTGTCCCACGATCAGTGCTGCGACAAATGGGGCATTCATCGTAGCTGTATATACGTGTTTGTTGTTTGCGCGCACTTTTGTACTGTGCGCGGGGACGCTTCCGCCTGCCTTCGTGTGGCGGATGCATTGACGCCTGTGTGTGTCTTTTGCCGTGTGCGGGTTTCCCGTATTCGGATCCATGAATACGGGTTGTTCGCGTGCGTGTGGGCGTTCCGTGTAGTTCCCTGCAGTACTTCCCCAGTTACGCCTTCTTTTTCACGCGTTGTTCCCCATTCCGCGTGTTACGCCCACTGTTCCGCCCACTTTGGTTGTGTGCGCCGCGCTATGTGCGCTTTTGCTGTGCGCGTAGCGCACGCCGTGTATGCCTGCGTGCGCCATGGCTGGATTGGGCGCACGGACAGCGGGAAACACGTGCAGCATCTTCCTTGAATCGCACGCGTGCGCTGCGTTTCTCACGCTTGCGCTCTCTTGCGCCTGCTTGCGCATGGATTTTCGGCGCACGTTTGTTCCATGAATCGGCCCCTCTCTGTGTTGCCTAAACCATACATCACTACTAAATGTTATGGCTATTACCTTTTCACTCTCCAAACCTACAAGTCCACGTTGCAAACTTGCAACCGTGACCTGCAAAGCCTCAAATTGATTACATCTAGAACATAAAAGCGAAATCATTCCCATCCAATATGCACAATACCAAAACTTTGAACAGATTGCTAAATGTCAATTTCACTATTTGGCAACTAAACATAACAGATTGCTAAAAGTCCATGTCGCCTCATGCGACCCTAAGCTGCAAATCCTCAAATTGTTAAAGCTGAACTTTTTCCCACTACATGTCAGCATACTGTCACTCCCACCTTGCAATCCATATATGACATGCATTGCCATCTAGCATTAACATCACGATCTTAAACTCAGCATATATAATAATCCACAATTGGTCTGAACTGTAACCTTTGTCACAGAACAGCATAGCCATAGCCATGACTACCACACAAAGGATACACTGTTATATGCATAGAGCATAGAGTCCACGTTTCAAATGTACAGGACCTCCCCAGATGCCGTCCGACCAAATGCCTTTAGCAGGCTAGAGCAGCTCCTCCATCCCGCGATGCAGATGCGCTGCACCTCTCCTTGCCTGCCATCCGACAAGATGCCATTAACAGGCTGGCTCAGATCCTTAGTTCAAACAAACATAGCTGCCACCCATCCGGTAAGAATTTGCCAGCCTGCATGTTCGTAGAACACAGTCCATTAACTCATCTGCACTCCGCCTCAGGCATTACGCCTTCTACGACTCTCCATAAGAGTGGCTTGATCGCAGAAGTTGAGCAAACGATATGAGGAAACTCCCCCCCCCCCCTTACCTAAGTGCTCATAACAGGGAATTCCGAAACGAAACCCCTAGCTGACGCCACTTCACTTCCTGATCACGTCGGGAGACGTCCTTGGGCTCCTTGCTCTAATGTTCCTGTTTGCCTTCACCGAAGCTGCGCAGCGCCCGTCGAATTCACTCACAGCAGGTGAGAGAATCTGGAATTCCGTGCGCATTCTAAGCTTCCTCCAACTCCTTTGAGAGCATACTGACATCACCATTTACAAACTGACCACGGGCTAACACGGACTGCGCTACTCCCAACCGTCGAACAGTGCCGTGCTACAGACCCATAGTGTTCAGCACCACCAGCCCCCACCTGCTATATATATATATCAAGGGCGAGTTATGAACCTTTAGAAGCACTCACAGTACGTTCTACACAGATTTCCTTACTGTTGCTTTTGACTTGTTTAAGACATAAGTCCCGTTAGGTTACAGCAAAATACACCGTTATCCAGAGCTGGGTCCATGCTGAGTCCACAGCTTCTCCACCAACATATAGGCCAGCTACCCCTCCTTAGCTTCTGGGGATAGCTTCCCCTTTCTGGTTTGACCCCTGGACTCAGCTCTCCTACCTTCAGGGTAAGCTCTTGTCCCCTTCACCATCCCTCTTGAATACTTCATCCAGCTTAATATGGAGACCAATCATCCTAAAGGTCCTATAACCCGCCCCTGCCATGCCCTGGGTGATGGGCATTACTTGTTCTGGTGGGCAGTGTGTCCTCTTGCCTTTGCTTCTGCACCCTCACACAGCAGGTTCTCCAGCTTAAATGCTTCTTCCAACACGCAGGTTCCTTCTCAGTAATCCCATCCTCATTGCCAATGTTATGAAGCAACTCCCAGACTTTTTAGATTGACATGCTAGGTTTATTACAGCTTCTCAGGACACCTTCACATGCAGTTACATAGTCTTTAAGTAAGTTACATTATTAGGACAGAGACACTGGCAGCCCATCACCCAGGCCTCAGGCTGCCTAACTGCCCAACATAGAACCTTCCCTCAGGCATTCTGACACTCAGACACAAACACTCCACCTGACATCACAACATTCCTTCTGCATTCCCACTACCAAGCTAAGCCAGACACAACACATCTCCTCCCAATACATTGGCACATTGCACAAAGCAACAACACATAACGCATACACAAGTCTACCAGCCCACACCAAGCGAATCAATAGGGACCGAAGTCTAGATCAAAATCTAGCGGGGGCCAGATGGGAATGTTATTGACATGTATAATAATTTGGGGGGGATAAACATTTTGGCCAGAAATATCCTGGCAGCTTGTGACAATGGTATCAGAATCCACCCATCAACCTTGCCTTCTAGATGTTCTAGAGTTTTCAGATAGTTCTCAGTGTAAAGGGTGTCGGGGGATCAGGACACTTGAACCCACAAATACTGTATTCCATGCGGACACCATCTGCAGTCCCCAGATATGTCCCCCTGGGTTACTGCCTGTGTCAACGGCTTTGAGTGGAGGAGAGTGAAGAGACAAGTATAAGAGAAAGGAAGGGATAGCATGAAAAGTGCTCTGGAGGATAGCTTAGGGGCAACGTGCTCGCCTTGGAAGCAAGACGACACAAAGCAACAAAGTTTCGATCCGGGTCCGTGCTTAGAAACCTCTGGGTATTAAGTGTGGTATAAAATAATCTATCATATCATATATCATTAGTTCAGACTTAGACCCATTTTTCTGAGACCTGGCAGGTTGCCAAAGTGTGTGATTGCTCCTGCCAGTAGCATATGCTTGTCTCAAAGATTAAGCAATGCACGTGTAAGTACACACGGCCGGTACAGTGAAACTGCGAATGGCTCATTAAATCAGTTATGGTTCCTTTGATCGCTCCATCTGTTACTTGGATAACTGTGGTAATTCTAGAGCTAATACATGCCAACGAGCGCTGACCTCCCCGGATGCGTGCATTTATCAGACCAAGACCAATCCGGGCTTGCCCGGCCGCTTTGGTGACTCTAGGTAACCTCGGGCCGATCGCACGTCCCCGTAAAGCTGCCAGGGCAATGTCGAATTTGTCTCCTAAAAAAAAATGTCATCGAAGATCGCTTTGAGTAAAGGCAAGGAACTTATAACTTCATTTCCCCCAACTGAAGACTCTCAATCGGTTTCTAAACACAATCTTTTACCCTGTATTAGCCTCAAAGAAAACTGATAGAGTTATACGTGGCTTGTGCAATGATAAGGCTACACAAAGTCAGGTGAAACCCCAATCCGAAATGGCAAAGGTGACTGTTCACACTCCCAATGCCATCTCGAGCAACAACGTTGATACTTCAGACAAAAGTGCTACTAAATCGTTGTCTGCAGATCTGAGTCAGGAACTGCATAGTGAGAATTCGAGGCCCATCCCTCCAACGGTTGATTGTTCCCCGAGGAAAAACAGCGCCAATAATGCAGCTTTGGCCAACTCGGCTGATGAGCTTAAATCAGCTGTTGCGATGGGTTGGGAAAGTGACATCGAGCACCATGGCAAAGCTAGGCTAAATCGATCTTACTTCACTTCAACTTCGCAAGTGATCCCAGCCCTAAGAATGATCAGATCAGATGACATTGACTGGGTCAAACTTGCATCTGTGAATAATAACAAAATGATCTGCAGATACAATTCGCCTCTTGTCATGAACTTAATTTGGGAACAAAAGGATGATTTGATCTCAATAGGGTTAGTACCAATGTTATTCTACTCCATCGACGATGCAGAAACCTTTGTTAATACACAAATCACCGTAGTCCAGAGTCCTTCCGCCTTGAAAGATCAGGGAGGATCTCTAGGACTTGATGATAATACTCTCATGCAACTGTTGGCGATTGTATCCGCCCTCAAGGGTATTCAATCACTTGGCTCTACTTTGGCTCCCACAAATCCAAATGCTGGTCCGTTAGGACACTCTTAGCTCCGATGAGTTATTAATCGTCTCACGGAATCCATGTAGCTTAAACAACTTTAGAGCTTGGATTAACAAAGAAAGTGGTCCTCTGCCAGACGTTGTTTTCCTACAGGAAACCATGTGTCAATCTCCATTCACAATTGAGGGTTACCATGTTTTTTCACATGAGGCTTTGTATGGTTCGTTGGGGCGACCCTCAGGAGGGATAGCCATCTTGATAAATACCTTATGTAAATGTGCTGCTAAGTACATAAGGTGTACCCATGGTCTTTTGGCTGTTGAGCTAACCCCTGATGATTTGCCCAATACTGTCTTTTTGCTGATCTGTGTCTACTGGAATAGATTGACTTCAACTCTTGATGCTTTTATAGATGAAGTAAATTTAGTATTGGAAACTGCAATAGCACTCAATCCATTGCTGAAAATAATTATTGGTGGTGATTTTAATGCTCTTTGCTACGATGTCTTACAAAGTAAAAAGGGCCTGGCTTCCAATTACTCTGTCTCTGCCGCAAGAAACGGGCAAATTTGGTTAGACTTTTTCCTAGAATGGGATATTCAACCAGCCCCTGTGATTCTTAATCCATACAATTATACTTGGCACAGAGGCAAGTGCAAATCATTGATTGATTTTTTTTTTATTTCCTCCTGTTTATACCCAATTATTGATTCGGTCACTATTTCTAATCCAAAATTCGGTGATCATATGTTAATTAGTTTAATTGTACACCTACCATTTGCCCGATTCGCTGCGACTCCTAGCCTAACCCTTATATAGCCTGATAGACAGTTTTTGTCTGTTCGTTGGAGTTCGAAACTTTGTTGGAACCTTTTGAACAGGATTGCTGCCGATCATAATGTTGTTACTCGTCTTGGGGACTCTTCTTCTTCTATATCCAAAATAGAACTTAACAACGTGAAACGCATACAATTTCACTTAATGGAAATCGCCCTGCACACTTGGCCCACGGTTTTACCTAATTTGAGTCCTGCTCATAAATACAATGCCTCAGTAGCTGAATTAAAAAGAGAAAAAAATCGCTCCATTAAAGAGACAATAGGTTGCGCGCCTCATGCTATCTCAATAACATCAGTGATTAACAAAATCAAGCAAACTTACAAAAATAGAATCCAATTTTT